>NC_083607.1:53550730-58350730 GCF_029168945.1 Cannabis sativa
TACTAGATTCTATACTTTTGGGCAACTACTCTTTCGTTATTCAGGAAGTAACCCTAGTAGTTAAGGCAAGTTGGAACACTGCCACAAATGTATAGAACTTTCCTTAGACTGAATAAGTATCTTTCCTGCAACTTTTAACATTCAGTCTCTTTCTGGTAGACCAAGAGATTTCAGATAGGTTTTTACACTTCTCCAAAATCGCTACTCCACCCCCAAAGTAATCACCATCTCATCAGCAGACTTTCTAGCATAAAGGCAAGTCCTTAAATCTGATGTGGTGTAGTCTAAGAGTTTTAAACAAACACCCTTATTGACTAACATATAGTTCCTCTTCTTAATCTTAAAATTTACTTGATTGTCTTCCAAATGTTCCTCTCCTGGATTAATCTGATACTTACTCATTACTCCCACTCAACAGCAGGTGTCTGGTCTAAGGCATACTAAAGCATATCTGAGACCTCTCACTGTTGTTTTAAGAAATTCTTTCATGGCTTTATCTTCTCTGGAATAGTTGAAACTTTTCCTTAGATAAAATCTATATCTAAGAAGTTGTGAAGCTTCTATAGATTTCCATTGGAAAGAAAATGCATCAGCATCTCATGCTTGCATTAGAGTAAGTAATTTCCAGGTATACCACAAGCCATAGGTTTAGATAAACTCAAACCTACAATACTAGGAAGAGGAAGTTTTGTTAAGTCCATTGAATAGACTTATTAACGAAAATTTCCTTTCATGTCCTTGTAACAGAAAACTTTAGGTTACTCCATGTGAATGGATCAAACTATAGTTCTCTTGGCTTTTTTCTAAGTTTCTTATCTTGACAATCCATTACTTGTTTAAACTCACAATGGATTTTAATCACTAGTATCTTCCAAGTTATAAGAAGGTGAGTTCCTAGAAACTCTCCCACTACAACAAGGTACCGTGAACTATGTCAAAGAAAACTAAATGGTATAGACCTCTTCAATTGTGTTAAGACAACAGAGGCAGTGGGATCATCTTGTAAAATAAGATGATAGAACACTTTTGGAATCAAGAAAAAAATATCTCCTTTATTTGCTACTTTATTTTCAGACTTAGTCATTTTCTTAGAAAAGTAGTATTTGTTTAAACAAACACTTTCTTATCTAATGACTATGGGATGCTCCACCCCTAATCACTTAGAATGGCTAACAAACATGCAAACCAGGGTTAGCAGTTCTAGCTTTTCTTAAGATTTCGATTAGGTCATCCATGAATCTAGTAATGATTTACATTAAGTATACAACCATTGCATCATTCTGAAATTTTATTACCATATAAGGATTTAGGCAACGACTAGTAACTAATCATCAATATGCAACTCGAATTTCTGGGGAGGTAAGTTTGGATATAATTCAAAATCAAATTAATGATCTTTGAACTGCATATCTACTAACTTTTTCTCCACCCCTATCAGTTCGCAAGATCTTTAACCACTTACCTTCACCATTGCTAGAAATTCATGAAATTTTTCAAACATTTCAAATTTCTTTTGCATAAGGTAAAATCTAGAGTGATCGTTTTAAGAATACAACGAAAACTCATATCCACCCCTGAATGTACATCCATCTGCGAATGAGATGAAATTACTTCAGTGGATATAGGCATATTAACTCTTTGCAGAGAATGATCTTGTCAAAACCACTATGAACAAGATACAAATGCCTTAGATTTATAAAATATGTGGTTGTATCTTTTGATGACTTAAGTTTAGTTACATCAAAGAGTTCTTAGAATAGTGCAAGTGGATTCTGGTCACAGAATACTAAACTCATACAGTTTGAATCCATTGAAAGAAAATGGTTATTAAACACTTGTGAAAGTGTAACTGTATAATTAGTAACTCTTTCTTGGACCACCACTACTAATCTAACTCTATGATTTGCCTATACAAGTAGGAGATATCTAAGATTGAAGATTTATATCATTTAGGGATAGAATTCCGGGAATATAATCATATGCGTCATCTAATTTCTTAAGAGAAAATAAGACTTTATATGATTTATAGACCATTCATCCAATGATATGTCATTAAGCTAATTCGAAATGAACAAGCTAAGAGGAATTAGGATAATTTCGTTTTAAATAAGAATCCAACGATGCTCCGATTAGCGAGAGTCAAAGTAATCTTATTTATACAATCTTCTTGTTTCATATTGTAAAATACTAGTCTAGGGTGTCATCAATTGATGAACAACTAGATGTTGCATTTACAATATTTATCTTTCGAGATCTAACACTATTATGTTAGTCTAATGGTGAAAATCCATTAGGGATTTATCTCATTAGAAGAACAAATCAAGTTAGACCAACAATGAAAATTCGAAATTAAACTACAATTTAATAACAGAAAATAACATGGTCCAATACAAATTCATACACAATTCAGAAATTATGAAGCATATAGCAAGTAGGAATGACAAGTGAAAATACTAAAACATACAATCCTAAATAATTTCCAAGGTTTTCAACAAACTGATTTCAGTGTCCCGTTTAGGCGAGAGTTAAAGCTATCATCCATTGAATAGAGTTGTCAGCTCATCTAAAATGATCAACATTCTAGCAACCTTTTATTCGATCAAGATTGAAATCCGCGTTGTCCCGTTTAGGCGAGAGTCAAGGCTATTCTATCTTATGAGCTTCCACCATTGTTTCATATTCTTGCAAGTCTTATATAGTCGCCACCATTAGGGTGATCATAAACTATATAAAAAAAAACTTACAAGATTACTTATCTTTCGAGATTAAACGGTGCTAACTTGCTAATGAACGTTCCTCCATTAGGGAGGATTACTCACTAAAACAATAGCTATGTAAAACCAACAATGGAGATCGAATATCCTTATAATAAAGCTCATTATTTAATGAAGGGTTGTATTTTCTTCTAATATTTATTTTAATCCATTTATTTTAATATATATTTATTTAATTAAAATTTCCAATTTAGAATGAAAAATTCCAAATATAAATTTTAATTTAATATTTATAAATTATACTTAGATAGATAAATAACGTGAATTATTTCCATCTTAGTAATAATTTCCATAAATATTTAGAAAATTATTCAATTTAAGTTGTTTCAAAATTAATTTAAATTAATTTACAACTCAAATTTAATTTTCTATAAATATATATTGCATTTTCGAAAATGCTTTTAAAATAAAATAAAAATAAATCCTGGAAAATTACTCTAATTTTATGTTGGCCCAAAATTAATTAATAAAAATTAATTTTCAACAAAAAATATAATTTTCCTATTTAATTAAATATCTAAGAAAAATTTCAAATATTTAAGTATCATGATTAAAAAAATAAACTTAAATATTAATTTTCTATTTAATTAAATACACTAGAAAAATACTTCAAGCAAAACAGATAATATCTATCTAGACTTTCATAGACTAATTAATCCAATTTCTAATTATAATATATTTTAGTTCATTTATTTTAATTAATCATTAAATGAAAAAATCAATGATTTAAGTTGGTCCAAAATTAAATAAATAATTTTCAACTTTAATCTATCTTTCAAATAAAATTCGAAATTTATGCATTAAAGAAATGCGATTTCGAAAATTTGGGAAATGATTAATAAAATAAAATAAAATATATTTTGAAAATTATTCAGCTTTAAGTTATTCTGAAATAAGATTCCAAACTTAAGATAATTTTCAACTTTAATTAAATAACATGAAAATAACAATATTTAAGTATCATGATGAAAATCAACTTAGATATTGAAATTTTCAATTTAATTAAATGTATTAAATTCAAGAAATAAATAATTAAGTATAGAGGAAACTTAATTATTAATTCTAGTTTAATACTAGGAAAATATACTAAACTTAGATTGTACCAAAATTAATTATGAGACGATTAATTTCACAATCAATGATATTTTCCTATTTAATATTAGAAATAATAACTAGTAATAGAAATAACTATCTAGAATATATCATTGACTAAGTGTTTTTCTAAAATTAACTTTAAAATATTACAATGAAAAATAAATTTCATATATTTTAAAAGTTAATTATGTTGCTAATTCAATTTTAATTAGGTTAGACTAATATAATTAACCTAATACAATTATTTAAATAAGGCAAATGGGCCTTCACAATTGGGGTAGTTCATGTGAGGGGGAGCTGGGTTCAGTATGTCGTACCCACTTTTATGGCCCCCAACTCTCACACAAGGCCCAAAAGAGAGGAATTTAACCTTAAAATAAACAATTGTTATTCATTGAATAAGCCCAAATCTAATTGGGCCTAAATAAATTTCCTTATGTCAAAATTTATTTTAGCAACCTAGTCCATTTACTTAGTAAAAACTTAAATGGGCTTCCTATATGCATCTAAGCCCAAAAGCAAACATATAGGCTCACACAGGTCAAATGATTTGGATGGACCCTATCATGTTACTAGGTTTACACAGATGAAAGAAGTACAAAATTTACCTGTTACAAATTATTTATAAGATCTATCGTCAATTGGACTATGATTAAAATCAGATCAATGGATCATGATCTGTCAACAAGTTAATCATAGCAATTTAGATCAGATAAATAATAGGTTTGTTAAAAAAAAATTTGAATAAACAATATAAATAAACAAACATTGTCCATGTAACATATGTGAATCAAGATATTAATATAATTAAATTATTATTCTTAAACTAACCAAATAAAGGAAACTAATTTTAAAATATGTAGGTTTATTTGAATCAAATTAAATATCTAATAAGATCAATGATTTGAAAGGAAAGAATCTTCAATATCACTTTCAGATCTTATAATTTAATAAAATAAACCAATTCTAAAATAGATTTGGTTAGATAATTATTATTTTAGGAATAAAATAATACCATAATTATATGTCAAAATATCTCAAATTAAGCAATATTCAAATCTCTACAAAAATATCTATGTTATTTAAATATTTAAGATATGATTTATAAATTTCTAATAAGGAAAAAATGATATATATATATATAGAAAAAATATCATTTTTAAAGTTATAATTTATAAATAATTAAATATTTAACAAAATAACAAATTTTTGAATTTGAAAATGTTATGGTAAGTATATCTATAAAAATATCTATGTTAATTTCAAATTTATTAATTATTTAATTTGACATATAAGATAATTTTAATATAATATTTGAAATAAAAAGACAAAGTTATCTTTTAATTTAAAATATCTTAAATATCAAAATATCTAATCTTATAATTAAATAATAAATAAATATTAAAGAACTTAACAAATTTTTAAATCTGACCATAATAGGAAATATTTAAAAATTGGAAACAATCCAAAATAGAAATATTTAAAATTGGAAAAATATTTTAAATTGGAAACATTTCAATTTGTCCCTAAGTAAGCTTTGTTGGAAACACGTCCAGGATGCTCTGATGTCCCGAGTGCCTGCGTCAGGATATCGTTTTGGCCCTGGACTTGAATTTGTCCCTAAGTAAGCTTTGTTGGAAATTATTTTACCAGGATCTAGATTTACTAACAAGTATGTTCGATTAACAACCTAATATGAATTCTAAAACAATGAAAATAAACACATATAAAGTTAGAAAACCTTACAGTGGGTGCAGCGGAATAATATGACTCCTTCCGTTCAGATCTCTAGCCCTTGATTCCTTTCTGTAGCAGAGCATCACCAAGATCTGAACCTGGATCTTCTTTTCTCCTTCTTTGATGTAGAATTTCCAAAGTCTTCCATACTATGATTGAGATACCATTTGATGTGTGTGGGCACTACTCATTCACTCAAAGTTTCGAAATTACAAAGAAGAAAAGAGAGAGAGAAGGTGGCGTGTGAGGCTTTTTCTGAGAGAAACAAAGTGATCAAAAATGTGTGTCTTCGTTTCCTCAAGCCAACACTTTCTATTTATAGAAAACCCTCTAGGTTTAGGTTAGAATTGTATGGCATTAAAATAATGGAAACTACAAATGGTATTTCTCATGCATAGGGCCGGTCATACAAAGGGTATTGGGCCTCACTTTGCAACTTTCCCATTTTGTTATTTTCCATTCCCATTTTCTCAAAAATGCCAATTTTCCAATTTAACCTTTTAAATGCCAATTCTAATTATTTAATAACTTGGAAATAATTATCAAATAATATTGCCATTTAATATATTTATTAATTTAGACATATAAAGTCTCTTAATCAATAAATAAACCTAAAATCTCTTTTCTTTAAAATTTTGCCCTTGCTTAGTGAAAATTCATAAAGTAGACATAGTCTAACTTTTAGAATTTTAATTGATTAATTAAAATCAATTAACTGAGTCTTACAAGCAGTATGGTCTCAACTAGTATGGGGACCATGGGTCTATATAACCGAGCTTCCAATAAGTCGAACCGAATTTACCAAGTAAATTCCCTAACTTATTAATTCCTCATTGAATCCACACTTAGAACTTGGAATTGCACTCTCAGTCATATAGAAACGCTCTATATGTTCCACGATATAGACACGTCATTAGTTATCCATTGTTATAACCCTAATGTGATCAATGATCCTCTATATAGATGATTTACACTGTACAGGGATTAAATTACCGTAACACCCTACAATGTATTTTATCCTTAAAACACTTAACCCTGTATAAATGATATTTCACCTAAGTGAAATGAGATCTCCACCATTTATCTTCGTTTGGTTAAGCTCGAAGGAAATCATCCTTTACTTCTATTTGCCAAATAGAAGCTATAGATTCCATATTTATGTTAGCGCTCCCACTCAATTGCACTACCGTGTTCCCAAAATGTACGTATCACCCTGATACAAAACTAGGCTTAACTAACAAATCAAAGAACACGAGTAACACTCTTGAAATTGAGCCTAACCATATCAAGATTTCGATCATGTGATCTAGGATCAACAGGTGATATTGAATTGAATAGATATTACGGTAAATTTTAACATATCTAATCAAAGTTCAATATCGGTCCCTTCCGATGTATACTCCATACAACCAATACTGGTAAACTTTGCCAATGTCCTGGAAAGAACATAACACTTTTCCAAGGTGTAAGAATACCTATCGCTGATTATACCATGTCAGTCTAAATCCAGTGTTCTGACAAATCAGGGAATCTACTTTTGAACATATAATAAAGATTATATTCCACTGTGCTGACAACACTATAATCTTTAACCAACTCATATGTTCTGGACTTAAAAAGAATTCATACATTATATACATATAATCATGAAATAAATCATGTGAACCATGCAACATAAAATGTTATTTCTGATCTTTATTAATAAGTAAATCTGATTATATGAAATGAGTTTTATTTAGGGCATAAAACCCAACAAGCTTCTCCTCTAATTGAGCCTAATGCATGCATATATTCAAGAAATTAGTATGTGAATTATATATACTAACTCATTAGTAGAACTCATTTAAGGATTAATATATACTTACTATCTTCTCTGCAATTTTCTTGTCGTAATCAATGACAAGTTTTCGACTCTTGGTGCAAGATGTTAGAAATTATTTTACCAGGATCTAGATTTACTAACAAGTATGTTGGATTAACAACCTAATATGAATTCTAAAACAATGAAAATGAACACATATAAAGTTAGAAAACCTTACAGTGGGTGCAGCGGAATAATATGACTCCTTCCGTTCATATCTCTAGCCCTTAATTCCTTTCTGTAGCAGAGCATCACCAAGATCTGAACCTGGATCTTCTTTTCTCCTTCTTTGATGCAGATTTTCCATAGTCTTACATACTATGATTGAGATACCACTTGATGTGTGTGGGCACTACTCATCTCACAAGGATTTCGAATTTTTCTCTCTTTTTCTCTCTTGAATTTCGTGGCTTATGGCTTCATACAAGAGAAGAGAACAAGGTTGCTTTATATAGGGAAAAGGGAGAGCACAACTTTCCAAATAAACAGTTTCCTCTTTTACTGTGTAATTGATTAACTGCCTTATTTAGTGTGATCCACCACTTTCCTATTATAGCTAGGCTTTGATTAGCAATTACACGGCAATTAAAATTGAAAATAATAATTGGGAAACAAGTAAAGAGGTGCCGGCCATAGGGTGATATGGGCCTCACTTGGATTTTGCAGTTTCCTCAATTTTATTTCAATTTCTCAAAAAATGCCATTTTCCAATTCTAATCATTTAAATGCCAAAACTAATTATTTAATAACTAAAATAGATTATTAAATAATATTGTCATTTAAAATAATTATTAATTAGACATACAAAGTCTCTTAATTAATAATTAAACCTAGAAACCCTTTTCTTTACGATTTCATCCTTAAACTGTGAGAATTCATAAAGTAGACATAGTCTAACTTTTAGAATTATAATTGATTAATTAAAATCAATTAACTGAGTCTTACAAGCAGTATGGTCTCAACTAGTATGGGGACGATGGGTCTATATAACCGAGCTTCCAATAAGTCGAACCGAATTTACCAATTAAATTCCCTAACTTATTAATTCCTCATTGAATCCACACTTAGAACTTGGAATTGCACTCTCAGTCATATAGAAACGCTCTATATGTTCCACGATATAGACACGTCATTAGTTATCCATTGTTATAACCCTAATGTGATCAATGATCCTCTATATAGATGATTTACACTGTACAGGGATTAAATTACCGTAACACCCTACAATGTATTTTATCCTTAAAACACTTAACCCTGTATAAATGATATTTCACCTAAGTGAAATGAGATCTCCACCATTTATCTTCGTTTGGTTAAGCACGAAGGAAATCATCCTTTACTTCTATTTGCCAAATAGAAGCTATAGATTCCATATTTATGTTAGCGCTCCCACTCAATTGCACTACCGTGTTCCCAAAATGTACGTATCACCCTGATACAAAACTAGGCTTAACTAACAAATCAAAGAACACGAGTAACACTCTTGAAATTGAGCCTAACCATATCAGGATTGAGATCATTTGATCTAGGATCAACAGGTGATATTGAATTGAATAGATATTACGGTAAGTTTTAACATATCTAATCAAAGTTCAATATCGGTCCCTTCCGATGTATACTCCATACATCCGATACTGGTAAACTTTGCCTGTAACGCCCTAATGCTAAGGCACGCTACAGTGCTTTTTCAATAATTGTGCAATCTTTGTTAATCAAAGAAATTTCTCGAAAAACGTGTCAAATTAAAACTTTTGCATTAAATACTAAACTTTTTAATTTAATAAAATATTTACAAGTGCCGGGATCCCGATTTTTAAAACTTTACAAACTTTACTTTTCAAGCATACAATCCAAAATATACAGATTTACAGGTCGCACAGCGACTTTCAAAATACAACTCCCAGATGTCCCGAGACCGAACATTCCAGGTCGCGCTGCTTGACATGTACAATCTCACCCGAGCTCAGGTTCACTCCTGTTCAGCCTTCGCCTTTCCTTTACCTACACATGGAAGCGAACCGTGAGTCAACGGACTCGCAAGAAATGCATATAACATATCATATAATTTCCGACCTGTAAATAGGCGCCCATACACCTATTTACAGAGCTTAACAGATGAGTATGAACGTTCAATACCAGGGTACAACCACTATACCACATACACATCGTACCTCGCTGTACGAGTGTTGGTAGGGTTTATCCCGATCACTGAGTAACACTGAGTGATGTACCACACACCTTAGCATTTTCCCATGCTTGTGTTGGTATCACTGTATCGTACTCAAATCAACAACAATCACTGTACCAATACACTCTATAACTTAATCATACAAGTGTTGGTAGTGTTTAACATAATTCAAGCATGCATATATAAACACATATACACACATTCAGATAATCACATCATACATTATACACAGTTCTTACCTGTTTTCCGAATTCAAGTGTGCTGGCCGACCTGAACGGAATTCACGTGCTAGATGGATGCCCTAATCACAATAACGGTAATACAGATGAGTGACTCGCTAAATCACTTCCCGGGACTTAAAACTTGAAACTAAAAGTTTCCCTATCGATAAACCTCATGACAATACCCTAAATATCTCAAAATTGGCCAAAACTAGGGTTCTGGAAAATCCCCCAACAGGTAGACCGGTTCCCAACCGGCATCCCGGTTCTGGGTCACCAACCGGTCGACCGGTTGGTACAGACCACCCAGAACCGGAATTCCGGTTCTGCTGCAGGAAACCAAAAAAATTATCCCCCTTGATTCAATTTAATCCCAATCTTTACCAAACTCTCCAGAGCTCCTAATCAAGGCATACACAATAAAACCCAGCCAGTATTTCACAGAAAAACACAATAAATATCAACTTGCCATTAAAGCTTAAAGCTTGAACTCAAAGCTTAGAATTGCTCAAAACTAACAACCAATCTCTAAACCAGCTACCATGAACTAGAATTAAGCTAAACAAACCCTAAAATTCGAACTAAGCAAACCTTAAACCCTAACAGCCCCTATTACCCAAAATCACCTCAAAAACCAACATACAACTTCATGAACTTGAAAGAGAAAGGAGCTAGGGTTACCTTAGATATTTTTCCTTGAATCCTTGGATGGAAATACAGAAATTATGAAGAAAACTTTGGGTTTTTCCTTCTGGTTTGAGAGAGCCGAACCCCAAGAGAGAGAAAAGAGAAATGGTTCTTGATTTTCTCTAATTTTTAATTTCTTTTTTTCAAAATAAAATCCCTTTTCACCCAATATATTAACATGAAATAGGTGTCATCACCCAAGGCTGCCACCTAACCCTCATTTAACCAAATAAGAAAAGACTAAAAAGCCCTTAAGGTTAAAACTTGGTTAATTCTAAAGCTAGGGGTAAAATGGTCAATTTCATAACCCCGCTCAATCCCGATAAAATATTTTCTCTAAAATATTTCCCACTATGAAATAAGGTTCTAAACTTACCCATGTGATCAATCTAGCCATCCATCGCATTTTCCGTTGTCGCCGAACAAAAATTACAAAAATAACATATTACACATATAAGCTAGATAATACCCCTAGAGTTTAATAAAATCTCCGAAATTGAGAAATTATAACTCTAATATTTATTTCTAAATATTGGGGTCCACATTTAAATTTAATTCACAAATAATAATAAAATAATAAAAATTAGTGCTAATTGCCTTTTCTAATCCATATTACTAGAGCGGTCATTACAATTATCCCCCCGTTAATAGGATTTCGTCCCCGAAATCTAACCTGAATAGCTCTGGATGCTGAGTCCTCATATCCGACTCCAACTCCCAGGTGGCTTCTTCCACCTTACTGTTCCTCCAGAGCACCTTAATCAGTGCAATAGTCTTGTTCCGAAGAACTTTTTCTTTTCTATCCAAAACCTGAACAGGTTGCTCTTCATAGGATAAATCTGGTTGAAGTTCAAGGGCTTCATAACTCAAGACATGAGTCGGGTCTGATACGTATTTCCTTAACATAGAAATGTGAAATACGTCATGAACAGCCGATAATGCTGGTGGTAAGGCTAGCCGATACGCTACCTGCCCGACCTTCTCAAGTATCTGAAATGGCCCAATGAACCTAGGGCTTAACTTACCCTTCTTCCCGAAGCGTCTAATACCCTTCATTGGTGAAACCCGCAGGAAAACATGTTCCCCTGCCTGGAATGTAACATCTCTGCGCTTCGGATCAGCATAACTTTTCTGCCTGCTTTGAGAAGCAAGCATTCGAGCCTTGATCTTATCAATAGCTTCATTGGTTCTCCGCACCAATTCTGGACCCAGGTACTTCCTTTCTCCTGTCTCGTCCCAATGAATAGGAGAACGACATTTTCTACCATATAACATCTCATAGGGAGCCATCCCTATTGTACTTTGGTAGCTGTTGTTGTAGGAGAATTCAATTAAAGGCAAGTACTTACTCCATGAACCCTCAAAGTCCATGACACAGGCTCGCAATAGGTCTTCTAAAATCTGGATAGTTCTTTCTGACTGACCATCAGTCTGAGGATGAAAGGCTGTACTAAACTTTAACTTGGTACCCATAGCCTTCTGGAGACTCACCCAAAACTTCGATGTGAACTTTGGATCCCTGTCTGATACAATAGATTTAGGGGCTCCATGGAGACGAACTATCTCCTTCACATACAGTTCAGCATATTGATCCACTGAATAGGTAACTTTCACTGGTAGAAAGTGAGCCGACTTTGTAAATCTATCCACAATGACCCATACGGAATCATACATCCCTGTAGTTCTAGGTAACCCAGTTACAAAGTCCATTGCGATGTCCTCCCACTTCCATTACGGAAGGATTAAAGGTTGCAATAACCTGCTTAGGTCTCTGATGTTCAGCCTTAATCTGCTGGCAGGTTAAACACTTGGACACATAGTCCACTACATCTCTCTTCATTCCATACCACCAGAAGTAGGGTTTCAAATCCTGATACATCTTGGTGGTTCCCGGATGCAACGAATAAGGCGTGGTGTGAGCTTCATCAAGTATCTCTTTCTTAAGCTCATCAACACTAGGAACACAAACTCGAGCTTTATATAACAACATTCCACTGCTCGAGATTGAAAAACCTCTAGGCCGACCAGCCACCACTTCATCTCGAACTTTGACTAGCTCGGGGTCTTCCAGTTGTGCCTTTCTGATTCTCTCCAACAGATCAGATTGGAGTGTTAAATTATGTAATTTCCCGACCACGAACTCAATTCCTGCACTAACCATTTCCGAGGCTAGTTGAGGAGCTATCATAACCGTAGTACACACTTGACCGGGACCTTTTCTGCTTAGAGCATCGGCCACGACATTGGCTTTCCCGGGGTGATACAGTATTTCACAATCGTAGTCCTTAACTAACTCCAACCACCTTCTCTGCCTCATATTCAGATCTTTTTGGGTGAAAAAATATTTAAGACTTTTATGATCAGTATAAATTTCACACTTTTCACCGTAAAGATAATGTCGCCATATCTTTAAAGCAAAAACCACAGCAGCGAGCTCTAAATCATGAGTTGGGTAACGCTGCTCATAATCCTTCAGTTGACGAGAGGCATAGGCTATGACTCTGTCAGCTTGCATCAGAACACATCCCAGACCCTGTCTGGATGCATCACAATACACAACAAATTTCTCTTGATCTGATGGCAAAGCTAACACCGGAGCTGTTATCAAACGCTGCTTTAACTCCTGAAAGCTTGACTCACACTTATCTGACCACACAAATCTCTGATTTTTCTTAGTCAATTCGGTTAGGGGCATAGAAAGTTTAGAAAATCCTTCGACAAAACGTCGATAATACCCTGCTAACCCGAGAAAACTTCGAATTTCCGTCACAGACTTAGGCCTCGGCCAATTCTTCACTGATTCCACCTTGTTTAGATCGACCATAATTCCATTCTTCCCCACAATATGACCCAGAAAGGATACCTCGGACACCCAGAATTCACACTTTTTGAACTTGGCATACAGCTTGTGATCCCTAAGTTGCTGTAACACCATTCGAAGATGATGCTCGTGCTCCTCATCTGACCGAGAGTATACAAGAATGTCATCGATAAACACTATAACGCAGTTATCGAGGAAATCCTTGAATACTCTATTCATAAGATCCATAAAGGCCGCAGGAGCATTAGTCAATCCGAATGACATTACCAGAAACTCATAGTGCCCATATCTGGTTCTAAAAGCAGTCTTCGGTATGTCCTCCTCCCGAATTCTGAGTTGGTGATAACCCGACCGGAAATCAATCTTTGAAAACACAGTCTTTCCCTGAAGCTGATCGAACAAATCGTCGATTCTGGGCAACGGGTACTTATTCTTAATCGTCAGCTTGTTAAGTTCCCGATAATCAATACACATTCTGAGGGAACCATCTTTCTTTTTCACAAAAAGAACCGGAGCTCCCCAGGGCGATACACTGGGTCGAATAAACCCAATGTCCAGCATCCCCTGAAGTTGCAACTTAAGCTCCTTGAGTTCTGCTGGAGCCATCCTATATGGAGCTTTAGAAACAGGTTCGACTCCAGGTGCCAAATCAATAACAAAATCAATCTCTCGTTGTGGCGGCAATCCCGGCAACTCCTCGGGAAACACATCAAGAAAATCTTTCACTACCCGAACTACCTCAGGCCCAAATGTTTCAGGTCTGCTGGAGTCAAATACTACCGCTAGAAATCCTACACAACCATTGCATAGTAAATCCCTAGCTCTCAACACAGAGATAACCGGGATCCGAGACCCCTGAACCGATCCAACATAAACAAATGGATCTTCACCTTCCGGCTGAAAAGTCACCATTTTACGCCTACAATCTATACTGGCCGAATACTTGGATAAGAAATCCATTCCCAGTATAATATCAAACTCAGTTAGTTTCAATTCTATGAGATCAGTACTCAATTCCCTATCTTCGATCCTAATCGGCATAGACCTAATGCGCCTATTAGAGATAACCAATTCCCCGCTAGGCATTAGGGTTCCAAACCCCCTTTCTAAAATGTCACAAGGCCTACCCAAAAGATCAATCACTCTTGTAGCCACATATGAACGTGTAGCTCCCGAGTCAAATAATACTGTAAATAACAAGTTGTTGACAGGAAGCTGACCTGTCACAACAGAAGGACTGGCTGCAGCATCAGCTTGGGTAATGGCAAATACACGAGCAGGAACCGGTTTCACCTCAGCTTTCGGCTCCTCTTTCTTTGCCTGGGGGCAATCTTTCTTGAAATGTCCCACCATGCCACACAGGAAGCATGTCTTCCGGTTACACTCTCCCGGATGATGTTTCTTGCACCTTGGACACTCAGGATAAGAGTAACCCTGGCGTCCTCCTCTACCTTAGTTCCCACGGAACCGCTTGCTTTGCCCCGAGCCACCAGAAGCTGGAACAACTTTTCTTTTCTGCTCAATGGTGGAGTCACCACCATCCCTACCATAAACAGGAGTAGGAACAGTGGGGGTTCCACCAACACTCGGAGTCACCCGGGGCTCCTGAAGAAATTTTACTGCACCCTCGGCTCTCAAAGCCTTCTCAACCATATCTGCATGCGTGGTTGCTTCGGTAGTGGTAATAACCAAATCATGCCGGATCTTTGCACTCAAACCCGCTAAGTATTTTTCTTTCTTACTGAAGTCCGTGGGCACAATTCCTGCCGCCAGCTTAGCCAACCGATCAAACTTCGTTGTGTACTCAGTGACTGACATACCCTCAGTCTGAACTAGATCAGTGAACTCTTTCCGCTTTGCACTGCGGACCGCTTCATTGTAATACTTGGAGTTAAACAACTCCTTGAATTCTTCCCAGGTCATCAGCGTGACGTCTCGAGTGAGGGTTATTAACTCCCACCACACGAGAGCGTCTTCCTGAAACTGGAAAGTGGCACAGGTTACCCGGTCATTTCCAACCACTCCCATAAAATTGAGGATGCGTTCTATTACCGAAAGCCACTGCTCGGCCTTCATCACATCGGGGCCTCCCGAAACCTTTGGAGGTGCCTGTTTCCGAAATCTTTCGTACAACGGTTCCATACGGTTGCCAACAACAGGTTGTTCTGCTGGCACCGCAGGAACTGCAACGGCCTGAACTTCTTGAGGAGGCACGGCAGGAGGACCCTGCTGCCTCAACCTTTGGATCTCTTCATCTTGCTGGCGGATTCTATCTTGCATCTCCGCAAATCTTTGCTCCCAATCAGGAGGAGCTTGAGGTGGATTTACAGGGCGACCACCCTGAGCTCTGCCACGGCCACGGCCGCGACCACGAGGATTTTGAGGATTCCTCTGACCGCCTCCGGTCTCAACCATGCCACCCTGACTTCTTGTATTTCGCGGGGCGTCCATTTAATAGGACTTAGCCTGCGAATCCATAAGCCAGGCAGGTTAGACAGCGATCAAAATTAACACCGCTCTTAATAACTTAAAGGCAACACACTTTCTTTTCTTTTAAGAAAATATATTTAATTTAAATCTAGTATGCTTCCTAACATGCTTTCACATTCACATTTATTTAAGATACTAAACAAGTACAGGCTTACTGAACCGTGAACCGAGCTTTCTCTGATGAAGATTGTACATGTCATAGCAAGCTTCGGTAGACAAACCTGGCGGCTCTGATACCAAAATTGTAACGCCCTAATGCTAAGGCACGCTACAGTGCTTTTTCAATAATTGTGCAATCTTTGTTAATCAAAGAAATTTCTCGAAAAACGTGTCAAATTAAAACTTTTGCGTTAAATACTAAACTTTGTAATTTAATAAAATATTTACAAGTGCCGGGATCCCGATTTTTAAAACTTTACAAACTTTACTTTTCAAGCATACAATCCAAAATATACAGATTTACAGGTCGCACAGCGACTTTCAAAATACAACTCCCAGATGTCCCGAGACCGAACATTCCAGGTCGCGCTGCTTGACATGTACAATCTCACCCGAGCTCAGGTTCACTCCTGTTCAGCCTTCGCCTTTCCTTTACCTACACATGGAAGCAGAAACTGTGAGTCAACAGACTCAGTAAGAAATGCATATAACATATCATATAATTTCCGACCTGTAAATAGGCGCCCATACACCTATTTACAGAGCTTAACAGATGAGTATGAACGTTCAATACCAGGGTACAACCACTATACCACATACACATCGTACCTCGCTGTACGAGTGTTGGTAGGGTTTATCCCGATCACTGAGTAACACTGAGTGATGTACCACACACCTTAGCATTTTCCCATGCTTGTGTTGGTATCACTGTATCGTACTCAAATCAACAACAATCACTGTACCAATACACTCTATAACTTAATCATACAAGTGTTGGTAGTGTTTAACATAATTCAAGCATGCATATATAAACACATATACACACATTCAGATAATCACATCATACATTATACACAGTTCTTACCTGTTTTCCGAATTCAAGTGTCGCCGGCCGACCCGAACGGAATTCACGTGCTAGATGGATGCCCTAATCACAATAACGGTAATACGGATGAGTTGACTCGCTAAATCACTTCCGGGACTTAAAACTTGAAACTAAAAGTTTCCCTATCGATAAACCTCATGACAATACCCTAAATATCTCAAAATTGGCCAAAACTAGGGTTCTGGAAAATCCCCCAACAGGTAGACCGGTTCCCAACCGGCATCCCGGTTCTGGGTCACCAACCGGTCGACCGGTTGGTACAGACCACCCAGAACCGGAATTTCGGTTCTGCTGCAGGAAACCAAAAAAATTATCCCCCTTGATTCAATTTAATCCCAATCTTTACCAAACTCTCCAGAGCTCCTAATCAAGGCATACACAATAAAACCCAGCCAGTATTTCACAGAAAAACACAATAAATATCAACTTGCCATTAAAGCTTAAAGCTTGAACTCAAAGCTTAGAATTGCTCAAAACTAACAACCAATCTCTAAACCAGCTACCATGAACTAGAATTAAGCTAAACAAACCCTAAAATTCGAACTAAGCAAACCTTAAACCCTAACAGCCCCTATTACCCAAAATCACCTCAAAAACCAACATACAACTTCATGAACTTGAAAGAGAAAGGAGCTAGGGTTACCTTAGATATTTTTCCTTGAATCCTTGGATGGAAATACAGAAATTATGAAGAAAACTTTGGGTTTTTCCTTCTGGTTTGAGAGAGCCGAACCCCAAGAGAGAGAAAAGAGAAATGGTTCTTGATTTTCTCTAATTTTTAATTTCTTTTTTCAAAATAAAATCCCTTTTCACCCAATATATTAACATGAAATAGGTGTCATCACCCAAGGCTGCCACCTAACCCTCATTTAACCAAATAAGAAAAGACTAAAAAGCCCTTAAGGTTAAAACTTGGTTAATTCTAAAGCTAGGGGTAAAATGGTCAATTTCATAACCCCGCTCAATCCCGATAAAATATTTTCTCTAAAATATTTCCCACTATGAAATAAGGTTCTAAACTTACCCATGTGATCAATCTAGCCATCCATCGCATTTTCCGTTGTCGCCGAACAAAAATTACAAAAATAACATATTACACATATAAGCTAGATAATACCCCTAGAGTTTAATAAAATCTCCGAAATTGAGAAATTATAACTCTAATATTTATTTCTAAATATTGGGGTCCACATTTAAATTTAATTCACAAATAATAATAAAATAATAAAAATTAGTGCTAATTGCCTTTTCTAATCCATATTACTAGAGCGGTCATTACATTGCCAATGTCCTAGAAAGGACATAACACTTTTCCAAGGTGTAAGAATACCTATCGCTGATTATACCATGTCAGTCTAAATCCAGTGTTCTGACAAATCAAGGAATAAACTTTTGAACATATAATTAAGATTATATTCCACTGTGTTGACAACACTATAATCTTTAACCAACTCATATGTTCTGGACTTAAAAAGAATTCATACATTATATACCTATAATCATGAAATAAATCATGTGAACCATGCAACATAAAATGTTATTTCTGATCTTTATTAATAAGTAAATCTGATTATATGAAATGAGTTTTATTTAGGGCATAAAACCCAACACAAGATTTGATCCAAACACGGTGGTGGGGGGATCTTGAACGTCGAGATCCTTTTTCTACATTATTTTATAACGATTAAATGAGTACAAATTAAATTTTATAGAACATTATTAGAATTTAAGCATTACTTACCACAGCTTCCCGTACATTCACCATTTCACTCCGACCACTTCGATGTTTGGATTGGATTTTCGAGAAACGTTCACGTTGCACCTTACTCAATTCTTACAATACCAAAAAAATACATTAGATAAATGTACTTGTATTTAAGAGTTTATCTTAGTACAAATATAATTAGCGTACCTGAAATTTAGGAGTTAGTCAACTTGCAACAAAAGTGCACCAATCAGCATGGTCGATTTTGGGATGCTTTTCAGGGACTTGTGCCAGTCGTCCCACATCCTTCTCTTTCACAGCGGTCATTATCCTGTCTTTTTTCATCCTATTCTTGAAGTCTTTCATTAACTTCCCAGCAAGGATGAGACAATCATGTTTGAAGGAATCTGGCACAATGAAACCCGTCTAGTTTGAAGGAAAACAAACACGGTTAGAGTGAACATTTGAATTAATAAAAAATAAAACAAAATTCTAACAAATAACTGCTTACTTGTATATCTTTCTAAACTTTATTTTTCAGAGTAGGGTTGACTTCTTTCTGATTTTTATACGACAACCATATCGTCTGACGGCATCTGACTCCTAAAGTTGATACGAGCTTGGCATAGCTTTTGTCGCAGTATTGTCCTTTATCATTAACCTCGAGGGCGAATCTTTTTCCTTGTTTCATGAGCTTGAATATTTCATTCATTTGCTTAGGCCCTCGTGTAGGTATTACTGTTGTTTCATGAGCTTGAATATTTCATTCATTTAAAGTTAGCTATATATATAACAAGTAATCTATATGAAATATTAAATGCATAAATTAATTGTTAAGTATTCAGCATAAACAAACACAATATAAAGTAAGATATGTATCAATTTACCAATTAGACACGTTTTCTTTTCTTTTTTGTTTATGTTTGCCTGAATCACAATTGACCCATATTCCCTCATTGATATCGTTTTTAATGTATTCAGCGTCGTCTTCCTTAAGGTTACGATCAATTCCCATAACTTGCTCATGAATTGGTTGTCCAACAATGAAGTCATCATAACATAAGCCAGTATTCTCCTCATCCTCTTCAGTCTCTAAGAACCTCCTCTCTGGTGACGATAAAACAATAGACCATTTATCATTAGCCGGATCAGAAATGTAAAAAACTTGAACTGCTTGGCTAGCCATGATGAATGGATTATTCTTGCTTCCTCTCTTACCTAAATCAACCAAAGTAAAACCAAGCTCGTCAGTTTTTACTCCAACATTGTTGTCAACCCAAGAACATTTAAAAATTGGAATTCGAAACGCAAAATAATTGAGCTCCCATATTTCTTCAATGACCCCATAATACGTCATGGTACCTAAAACAGGGTTTCTATCTTTTGCACTTGCAAAGTGCATAGTTTCTGCGAAAATACGTATGCCACTATTTTGAACCTTTCGAGTATCATCTCTTGACTTTGTATGGAAACATTTACCCCTTACAATGTACGCTTCATGCTTTGCTACCGCAAAAGTTGGTCCAAGGGCAATACGACTCAACACATCAGATACTCCATGATTCGGTTCGTTCAACTTTGTTATAATAGTATTCCTTAACCACCCAATGAAAGTTTGACGATGTTGGTCTGCAACCATTTTTGTTTATTTTTATGATTTCTTCAAACCATTGATTGTAACAACTCCATATGGTCACTGTAAAACAAGTAAGGTAAATCAAGTTATTGTTCATCGTGACTTAAGTAATGTTAATCAAAGAAAAGCTACTTAGAATATATACAATATAATTACAAATTGTATTTACATAAAAAATATACACACAATATATACACACATATTCAATAAAATACAAAAATATATATATATGTACTATATATTGAGATTTAAATTTTTACCTTATAACCGCAATCCGACAAGCAATTCCGTAAAAAATCCGGGCACTATGCACATAGAACACAACAATATTACTAAAATGAAAAGACCCAAAAAATAATTTACAAAAATCAAAAATAAAACAATGTACATTATAAAAATGAATAGAAACTATATTTATACCTTAAAGGATGTTGAGATTCAATGTTTTCTCAACAAATAATGGTGGCCGGAGTTATACCCACAACTTTTTGAGTGTATGGGATTAAGTATCAAAAATGGAAGATTTAAAAAAAAAAAATGGGCTCAAATGGTTGAGAAATGGGGGAGAAAGGGGGTGGTGGAGGTGGTGGTTGGCGAGGGTTTTGGGTTCTCTTTGGCTGCTGTTGGGCTCTAGTTTGTTCGTTAGGAAGAAGATGAAGACGACATAGCTAGGGATTGTTTATATAACCCTATGTCGTCGGTTGTTATAGAATAACTGATGGCGTAGGGTACACGTGTCAAATTTCACGTGTACCCTATGTCGTCGGTTATTCTATAACAACCGACGGCATAGGGTTACATAGACAAACCCTATGTCGTTTGATTCTACACCGACAGTAAATGGTATGATCCAATTTTATACCTACGGTTTTTATAAAAAAAAAACAGCCTCTAAAGGTAAATTTTCAATGGGCGGGTATTTTTAGACCCTTTAGCCTTTTCATAAAATGGATTGAAAAAAGGAAAGCTAAAAACCCATTTTGTAGTAGTGGGTGATTATTTTAGGTGCAGCTATAGTATAAGTATAGCTATGTATCACTGTTTATACATGTTGCATGGTCTTATATCGGGTTTCAGCCAGAACTATATCTTCATAAACATCACAGCTACAATCTAGTCCCTGTGCCAAACACTTGAAATTGTTCACAAACTACATATTTCCTTCATGTCTTGATGAGGAACTTGAATATCGTAGGGTAGTTCAAGTGATCGATATATCCGAACATAGGCTTATATCACCATAAATTAATATTATATATGTAGCCAGTGATATTTCTTCTGCCCTGTGACTTGTATTCTTAATTTTCGTGTAGTCTCAATATTTGCCCCCTTCCCATACTTTCAACAATAATCTCTTTTGATTGATCTTAATATATTCGATTTATTGTAGTCACACAGTGGCTTGGGGGACATTTTTCGGTCGTCTTTCCTAGCAGCCATGAATCGTAGGGTTCAGGACGACTGGGAGCGACTGGTTCGAGCAATCTTGAAGAGGGAACAGCTCAGAGCTGCTGGCCAAAGACACGAGAGAGCTCGAACTCCCAGTGGGATTGCGGGTTCAGTTCCCGCGTCGCTACTTAAAACTACTAACATTGATGCGATCTTACAAGTCGCCGATGAGATTCAATTGGAGGATCCCAGCGTCACTAGAATTAGTAAGTTTTTATTTATTTATTTTAAAATATATTTCGTGTTTGTTGATTTTATTTTTCCTTATATATTTTTTTTATTGTTTTGTGAAAAGTAGTGAAGGGAGCTAGATCAGCAGGGACAGATCCGTTAATTTTAGGAGGGAAACAATTTGTTTTTACACTAAAATATTGAACTATTAATCAAATTTAAAACATTTAAAATAAAAATAACATGCAATTATAAATTTCATAATTATATTATAGGTAATTTTAATTTTATACTCAAGGAAAAATTAGTAGATCAAAAGAAAATAGTTTTCATGCAACATCTACCATAGTATTACTTATTAAATTAATAAAAAAATATATATTTTAAAATAATTCTATAAAATTATGGAAGAATAAAATTAAAAAAAAAATATATTAGGAAGAAGATTTGAGTTTCTTTTATAGATAAATAAAATAACATTTAAGTTGAATTGAAAGTACTCATTATTTTTTAATTTCAATATTTGTAATAAGTAAAAAAAAAAACAAAAAAGAAAAATATATTGATATAGAACATTAATATAGTAATATATACATATACATTACCTTTGCCTTAACTGAATTAGAATTAAAGTTATTTTTAAAATACATTAAAATGAACCGATAAAAAGAAAAGTTTACATTAGCCATTAAAAAATAATAATAATTACATTTTAAGATTATGCTCCGGATAATCCATCTCAATCACGATATGTTTTATGTTGTTTGTATTAATCGAATAAAATCATGATACTTTTTTCTTTTATGAAAAGAAATCATGACACTTTGATACTTGAAAAATGAACGCTAATTAAGTTGTAATGAAAAAGGGTGGTTTCAAAAACATAAAATAAAAAGGGAATTGCATGCCACAGCTACTTTTTCCCTATATATATGCGGCTAAGTTTTTTTTACCACTGCTTGCAAAAAAAAACTTTCTTTTACCACTGATTTCAACAGGAAATAACTCTTTATTTTATTAAGTTAATTTATTTTCCTTAAATATATCCCTAATCTCTCTCTCCTTCTACATCTCCCAAAATCTAATTTTTCCAACATTTAGATTTTCTATCTATTTCCTTTTTCTCTCATCCGTAAATTTTAATTTTCTGTCTCCTTTTTTACCTATTTTTTTTTTTTTTTCCAAATAAACCTTCGTATCAGCGTACGATACTGTACATATATAGAAAAAATGGCCGCCTAAAGAATATACTTCTACCTGGTTCAAAAAAAAAAAAAAAAGAAAGAATATACTTTTACTTTGTTTATTCAGTAAGAAAAACAGAAAATATTCCTATAACAATAGTGATTATTTGAAAATGGTTAATTAGCATTTTGCGCCCGAACTTTGGCATGTATCTAATCATGCCTCCAGAATTTTGAAGACCGTCAAAAATTTCTTCTAAACTATTGAGATTGTTGGATTTAAGGACTTTTGTCTAATTTTAATAAAAAAAAGTCTAACATGCATGAAGATTCAGGGGCATGATTTGGTACATGTTAATGTTCAAGTGGCATAATTTAGTAAATATCAAAGTCTGAAGAGCATGATTTAGTTCATGGACAGTCACCGAAATAGTTAAATTGAATGAAATTGGACAAAAGACCTTAAATCTAACAATCTCAATAGTTCAGAGGGATTTTTATCTGCGAGAAAAATTCAGGAGGCATAATTTGGTAAAGTTCAAGGGGCAAAAATCCTAATTAGCCTTTAAAAATATATGTAAGATGATGCTTAGGTGGAGCTTCGGAATACGATCCGTAACTCTAAACTTAAATTAATTTAGAACAAACATTGAGACCGGACTAAATGAATTCATTGTGAATGATTTGATCAATACGAACTGTTTTAAATTCTCTGATTTGGTCACCGTTTTAAAAATTTCAGTAACAGTTCAAACTAAACGTATAATTATTTTATATATACTTAGTATATAATTTTTGGATAAAATATTAATATATGGGAATAACTTTAGGTAGAATATTCATATTTATTTTATATATTATTATGATAATAATTTTTTATTGTTATTTATATATTATAAACTTATTAAAAGTAAAAAAAATTACTGAAAAAATAAATAATTATTGCAAAAAAAAAATTTAAACAACTATAAAATACAGACCATATATAGTTTTGAACCCAATCAATCTTCTTTTAAGTGTATTGGTATGGTTTGGTTTGATCATAATAAGTTTGGTTTAATTTTAACTTTTTATAAAATTATAATACTGATTTGATTTGAAAAAATTATAAATTTGAACCAAACTAATCGATGAATACGCCTACTTACAACCTCCCATTTTTATGATATATCTGACAGACTGACACTGTATTTGATTCACACGTTCTGAGGAGGTGTATTCTTTTTTTAATTGATTTCATAAAATTAAAATTCAATATTTATAATGTAGTCTAAAATTAGAATATGTTAAAATTTGACATAAAATATAATATGGCGAAATTTTACTACGCAGTGTTAATTTTTTATTTAGTCTTTTATCAATCATTATTAGTACCTTAAACCTTTAATGATTTTTTATATTTTATTTATATATTTAATTAAATTTTAATAGACTTTTAATTAAAATTTAATGCATTTAGGGTTCGTTTGGAGGGTCGTATTAAGTTGTATTGTATTATATTGTATTGAATTGTATTTTATGCGATATTTTTATGAAAAACTATATATGTGTTATTAATTTTTATGGACACCTAAATATATAATATCAATATCAATATCAATCAATCAATATATATAAATAAAGGAAAGCACAAAAGATCTTAAGTGGCATCTTATCTTTTTTTCTAACTATTTTTACTATTTTCTAAGACTTTCACATTTTGTTAAAAGAAAAACAAATAAATTACATATTATTTATACCATCATTATTAAAACATGTATATAGTGACTTCTCATATTTTATAACTCTTACTCATTCATTATTATTATTACTATTATAGAGAACTTTTTATATTCCTATCAAGGCTAATATCATGCATATATAACTTTCTCTATAGAGAAAAATATGATCATCTTTTCTTATTTATTTTCAAATATTTGAGGTATGTATTATATTCTTTTCGGAAGTAGTAGTAATAAAAAATGATAATTCTATTTCTATTCATAGTTTCATCTCTTTCTATTCTAATAAATCAGATATCTCATTTTTGATTTATAATTTTTAACATTATAAAATTCTAAATAGTATTTATAGTGTGTATATAAGAAAAATAAAATTATATATATATTGCATTATAAATAAGAATCAATATTATTATTTTATTTTAATTTTTATTATTATGAATATTTTTCAATTTTATAATGAACTTTATGTAAAATATTTTTTTTGAGAATTAAGATTGGAATAAAAAAAAAAGTAATAATTAAGCTTTGCTTGCTACAATTCTAAATTTTATATTAATGCGTTTATAAAGTTTTTTTTTATTAATTTTCGTGAAAATTTTATGAAGTTTAGGAATTGTAGGACTTTTACAACACAAAAAAAAAATTCAAAATATGTACACAAGTGATCAACATGCCCTTTAATACAAGTGAGAAATCTTTTAATATAGTGTATACTGTAAATGCACTTGATTAATATTGTCCTCACAATTCGATTGATCATAATGTATTAAAACCCTTGACATATATATATGTGCCTATGTGAGAGAAAACATTATTTATCCTGTAATTTTTTTTAAAATTTATTATAATTAGATATCAATCATGTATGTTAAAAATATTAATTTATATAAGTTAATAGTATATTTTTTTATTACCTTTTTTAGATAACAATGCAAATAGTTATTATCTACTATCTATTATAAATTATGTTGAAATTAGACTACATATATGAAAAGAATAATAATTTATTACACAAATGTTTATTCTATTTTATATTAATAATTAGTAATACATTTCTATATATTAATTATTGAAAATAATAATGATGCGTTTATGAAATTATGTATTTTATGTATGGGAAGTTATATAGTTTTTGTATATGATATATAGTCATGACCATTTAGTTCTGACCGTTAAAACAACTATTTCAACTTAAAATTATTATTAATTATATATACTATATTTTTTCAATTATTAATAAAAAAAAATAAATTTTATAAAAGTGTCCGTATATAATTTATATTTATATTTATTTATCTATCTATATCTATATAATCTTCAAATAAAAAGAGGTGATTCTATTTTTATAGTATTGTAATGTTTTAATTTTGTGGGTTTTTTTATATTTTTTTCTATTTAATATAAACTAATAATAATTATTAATTTTTAGTTGAAGTGATAAATCTAATATATAATTCAAACTCTACATTATTTATGGTGGGATTAATTTAATTTTATTATGTATTATTACTAAAATTTTAATCATATTAATAGTATCTCAATAGAAGTTATGTTATTATATAATTAAAGATTTCTAATATAAATGAGAGAATTAGACTACTAACAATAATATATTTAGTTAAAGTGTTTTATCAACCATATTTATTATTTTAGAGCAATATAAGAAATTAATAGTATCTATATCTATATTTATATATAAATCTAAAATTTTGAAAAAATAAATATTATAGGTAACATAAAACAAAAAGAAAAAAATAATTCAGGTCCCAAATTTATTTTTTTGTCACTCTAGATTCATAGAATAATGTTATGTATTATAATTTTATATATTATAACAATTAAACTGAAATATTGTGAAAAACAAATCACATTATTATTAATAATTGATGTTAATGTGAACTTCTTAAAATATGTAAATATTTTTCTTGTATTGGACATAATATAAATACACGTATATGATATTGTACTATACATATAAATATTATTATACGTTTTAAAGAGAAGCATGCAATAATAATTCTTGACAGTTAGAGTCTTATTTTAAAAAAATAGTGCTAAATCGTAAAATAATCGAATTATAATGAGTTTCTCTTATGTATTTTTCAACAATTTATATACAATTTAAGTGTTTAAAGAAATTTTTAAAAAGAAAAATATATTCCTATCAAATATAATGACCAATACAGAATTGTTGCTCCAAAATTCGCCCAAAATACGTGGACCAGTCGAGAGGGAACACGTGGATCAGATAACTTGGAAAGATTTGCTAAGTCTTTTCATGCCACCAGGAAGCGCTATTAGCATGGGTCCCGGAGGAGACACCCGGAGTACAAGGTACTCCCGGAAGCTAATATAGCATGAA
This sequence comes from Cannabis sativa, assembly GCF_029168945.1. Taxonomy (NCBI): domain Eukaryota; kingdom Viridiplantae; phylum Streptophyta; class Magnoliopsida; order Rosales; family Cannabaceae; genus Cannabis; species Cannabis sativa. Next base: position 53,577,881 of record NC_083607.1, read on the forward strand.
GGCTCTCCGGGATGTGTCAGGTCTCTCCCGAGAAATCAAGTCGCATTTAATGCTGCATGGGAGGAAGCGTGTTGGGACTGTAACACGCAATAAAGTCTGACGGCACAACCCCCGAACAGCAGCGCTACAGTAATGATCATTTAAGTCTAGCGACGGCTACTCTGCGAAGAGTCACGTCAATCATAAGACAAAAAGGACATTCTCCATAAAAACCCTACAGCACCTAGGGATTTGACCATGCATCACCTATGGTATATTCATCGGAAATGCCCAACTTTATGGATACTTACAGACACATGTGTAAGAACAATTCTAGGGATTACCCCACCAAAACACTATAAATACCCCCCTCAAAGCTCATTTAATGGGGTCGAGAATCTTGGTTGCAAAAAGAGCAAGAAGAGAACAAACTCACCAAGAACATTCTCTGTATTTAAGAGAAAAACATTCTCTCAAGTGTAGAATCTGTATTAAATACATCCATTAATAGCAGTGGCTCGTGGACTAAGGCTCATTAACGCCCCAACCACGTAAAAAGTCTTCATCTCACTTTCTTACAGCTCCTTATTATAATTATATTTTAATAGTTGCCGAAAACCTCGGTCAATATTTTGGTGCTTTCATTGAGAGCTGAGGAAAGCTGCTTCATAACAAGCATTTAACTTCACGACAATGGTGGAGACAAGAGCTACACGTCATCCTCGCCCTCTAGAAGACGCTCAAGACCCTAATGAGGAAGATGTAGCCTCAAGGGCAGCAGAGGAGTCCGAGGAAGAAGAAGAAGAAATAGTTCCCGATGAAAACTACGAGGAACACCTCGACGAGTATGCCTACGACGGAGGAAGCTACTCGGAGTTGGTGCTCCTTAGACAAAAAGCTATCGATCATGAAGCTGAGATCGAAGCTCAGAAAGCACAAAATCAAAAAATGCAGGAAGTGATGCTAGCCATGCAGAAAGCCATGGAGGCAGCTGGTATTCACGTGCATCCCAAGGCGATGGCCGCTGGACTCGATGGGGAGCCAGCAACGTCTTCGCCTAATTCCCAGCAGCAAAGGCCTAGGGAACCTAGCCCTATAAGGCACCCTGCTGAGGAAAACCAAACAAAAAACCCTACTTCTGCCCCTGGTCGAAAGAAAAAGGCGCAGGATCCGCGAAAGGTCCGCTCGGATTTCCCTAAAGGGAAAGGTCCGCAGAGGGGCAAGCCCCTGAGAGGGAGTCTTGGCCCTCAGGATCGAGGGGACCGGAAAAGCGTTTCCGTGCACCAGGAACCAGGGGGTAGAGGAAGGAGAGGACAGAGATGTCCACCCATTGATCTGAGAAATCAAATCAATGGGAATCAAGGTGACCTCCGGGATCACCTTGACCAAAAAAGATACAGGCCCGTAGTCTCCTCGGGTACTGTAAACGAAGGAATTATGGCAGAGCTTGCCATACTTCGAAAAGATATTGCTCGAGTCTCCCGGAGGCAGAAGGGAGATGACTCCGGCTCGGACAGTGAGGATCGGGAGCCTTGTGCCAAACATATCCTGGAGGCGGAGCTCCCTAAAAACTTCAAAATGCCCGAAATGGCGGCATATACTGGGAACTCTGACCCCAGTGATCACTTGTCACGGTTCAACCGGGTCATGACAGTCATGCGGGTCAGCAATGACGGCAAATGCTTATGCTTCCCCCTCACTCTGAGCGGATCGGCAGAGGAATGGTTCAAGAAATTGGAACCAGGATCGGTGGGTTGTTGGAACAAACTCCAAACCAACTTCTGGAGACAGTTTGTCGCTGCCAGGAAGGTCAACTTGGAGGTTAGTGCCTTGACCAACGTCAAGCAACTGCCCACCGAAACCTTGAAAAATTACATCAAGAGGTTCCGAGAGGAAGCCTCGAAGACCAAGAAGGTCGACGACGGACAACAGCTTGCGCTTCTCCAAGCAGGAATCCGCACTGGGACTCCCTTCTGGAACGAATTACAGCAAGAAGGCGCTGCTAGCCTTCAGGACTTCCAGAAGCGAGTCCAAAAATATATTAACCTCGAAGAAGCCCAGATCGTGGCTTACGGAGGCTATTATCTCACCGGGATAGCGGGATACATGCCAGGAGTATCGCCCTCGGGTACTGTCCCGACCGCGACCCCTCCGGTAAGTGGCATACAGTTCTCTGCTACTCCCGGACACAGCCAGGGCCAGGCTTTGGCCCCGGCATCTTCCCATTACGGCAACCCGTCCGGGGTGAATGGACGGGCTCCCTCACAAGCCGCCCCGACTGTTAGCTTAACAGGCCCTACCCAGGGGTCGAGGAGCAAAAGGTCTTCTAAAGGCAGCACCCGAACGGGAGAGAAGCGCCAAAAGAAGGGGTACACACCCCAATACACCCAGTACACAGAGCTCACGGACTCTCAGGAACGCGTATATTTTGCCACAAGGCAGAATACGCACTACCGGAGACCCCAGCCATTGTACAAAGACAGCTCCCGGAGAGATCCGAGTAAAAGGTGCGAGTACCACAACGACATTGGTCACAGCACCAATGAGTGTAAAAATCTCAAAGACGAGATTGAGAATTTGATCCGTTTGGGCCACCTCTATGAGTGGATCAAAAATAGGTTGCCCCACCTTAATCCAGGGCAGGTGGCAGGGGGTATGCCTTCGGGAACACCAGGGGGTACAGCAGGAGTATTGCCTCCAGCTGCTCCCGCAGGTGACACCCAGCATATACCCGGACTACCGCCCCGGCCTAATGGACGGGTAGCCATGATCTCCGGAGGTCCCCATATCGGAGGAAACACTCGAAAGGAGCGAAAGAGATATGCCGAGGCCGCAAGACACAGTGAGGTGTGGGAGGTCACTCAACTCCCGGCTCAAAGGTCTCGGCTAATGGACCAACCCATAACGTTCACGGAAAAAGACGCCAAGACGGTGCGTTTTCCTCACCACGACCCGCTGGTCATAGAGACCCCCATCGCAAATAAAGTGGTGGCTAGGGTCCTGATTGACAATGAAAGTTCCGTGAACTTGCTCTTCAAAGAAGCCTTCACTGCGATAGGGTTGACCGACCGGGACCTCTCTCCTAGTGGATCGCAGCTCACAGGGTTTAACGGGACAACGCTAATCCCGATGGGAAAAGTCAGGCTCCCAGTTACCCTGTGCCCGGATACTCCCCAAAGCACATTCAAGTATTGCACCTTCGTGGTGGTAGACTGTCCAACAGCCTACAACGCAATCTTAGGCCGACCGGCCCTCGTCGACTTTGGTGCAATTACTTCAATCCGACACCTATGCCTAAAATTCCCTACCCAGGAAGCCGGAGTCGGAACGGTGAGGGGAAATCAAGGAGAGGCCAGGCAATGTTACAATGTTGCCACCCACTTGCCAGTACTTATGGTCCGGGGGCCCCCTGAGATAGAGAAGGCTGAAGAGGACGAGTTGGATCCTCGCATAGGGTCCGAAAGGGTCGTAGAACCAATGGAGGACGTCGAAGAAATACCAGTGTGCGACGACGACTCCACTAAAGTACTCCGGATAGGTAAAAGCCTGGATCCGGAGGAAAAAGATAAAATAATAAAAACACTGAAGGGCGCCATCGATATTTTCGCATGGCGCCAAGAGGACATGACCGGCATCAGCCCTCATGTCATCACCCATGTACTCAACGTCAACCCGGACATGCCCCCTGTACAGCAAAAGAGACGCCCGCTCGACTCGGTGAAAGCCGAGGCCTTAGAGAAAGAGGTGGATAAACTTTTGTCCAATGGCATGATCCGCGACGTATACTATCCGGAATGGCTGGCCAATCCGGTCCTGGTGCCCAAGCCGAACGGAACTTGGCGGGTTTGTATAGATTTCACAGATCTAAACAAAGCTTGCCCAAAGGACTGCTTTCCGCTGCCCAGGATCGACCAGATGGTAGACGCCACGTCCGGATTTAAGCTGCTGTCTTTCATGGATGCCTATGCTGGGTACAACCAAATAAAAATGCATATGGCAGACCAGGAGTGCACTAGCTTCAGGACCGACAAGGGGGTATACTGTTACTTAGTCATGCCTTTCGGACTGAAAAACGCCGGAGCAACCTATCAAAGAATGGTTAACCGGATGTTTAAAAGCCTCCTGGGACGAAACATGGAAGTATATGTAGACGACATGCTCGTCAAATCCAAAGCATGCAACAGCCATGCAAGCGACTTAGAGGAATGTTTCGAAGTCGTCCGGAGATACGGCATGAAGCTCAATCCGAAAAAATGCACCTTCGGGGTCAAGTCGGGAAAATTCTTGGGCTTCATAGTCAGCCAAAGGGGGATCGAGGCGAACCCAGAGAAAATCCAAGCTCTCCTGGACATGCCATCCCCCAAGAAACATAAGGACGTGCAGAGTTTGACCGGAAAGGTAGCCGCACTGAGCCGCTTTATCTCACGGTCCATGGACAAGTGCATACCCTTCTTCAACATACTGAAGAAATGCCAAAAGTTCGAATGGACAGACGAATGCGAGGAGGCATTCAAAAGGTTAAAAGACCACATGGCCAAACCTCCTATCCTATCAAAGCCCGTCCTTGGAGAAGACTTGTTCCTTTACTTGGCCGTCTCCGAGCATGCGGTCAGTGCTGCACTGGTCCGGGAGGAAGAAAAAATTCAGCACCCCGTGTACTATGTTAGTAAGCGCATGGTAGGGGCCGAGACAAGGTACCCGGTTATTGAAAAATTAGTATTCTTCCTCCTGATGGCATCAAGGAAGTTGAGACCATACTTCCAAGCCCATCCGATCAAAATCTTGACCAATCATCCACTCCGGCAAGTTCTCCAGAAGCCTGAAGCATCCGGAAGGCTCCTCAAGTGGGCGATGGAGCTGAGTCAGTTCGACTTACATTACGTGCCCCGGATTTCCATAAAAGGCCAAGCCTTGGCGGACCTCATCACTGAATGTAATGAAGCCGAGGCGACAGCCAATACACCGGAGCCACCCATCCCCACTTGGAGAGTATTTGTGGATGGAGCTTCTAATGAGAACGGTTCAGGAGCCGGAGTGGCTATGATATCACCCACTGGATTGCCGCTCCAGGCAGCACTCCGATTCAACTTCACTGCTTCGAATAATGAAGCCGAGTATGAGGCCCTGATAGCAGGGCTAAAATTGGCTAAAGCTGTAGGAGCCAAAAGGGTGGAAGTCTACAGCGATTCTCAGCTGGTTGTAAACCAGGTTTCCGGAGAATACCAAACTCGCGGCGAAAGGATGGCCGCGTACGTAACAATAGTCCGAGAACTACTCCACGAATTCACGGACTATAAAATAGAAAGAATCCCCCGAGAAAAGAACGCTCACGCGGACTGTCTGGCTAAGTTAGCCTCGGACAGCGAAATCGAAGAGCTGGGGGTAGTACCAGTGGAACGCTTGGCAGAGCCAAGCATCAAAATAAAAGAGACCACACAAACAGTTGGGCAAGAACCCAGCTGGATGGTCCCCATCATAAAATACATAACCACAGGTGAGTTGCCCCAAGAGAGGGCACTGTCTCGAAAGATTCAGTATCAGGCTCATCGTTATGTAATGATGGATCAAATTCTCTACCGGTGAGGACTCAGCATGCCTTATTTAAGGTGTGTATCGGACCCTGAAGCTAGACAAATCATGCTGGAGGTCCATGAAGGGTTCTGTGGAGATCATACGGGAGGACCCAGCCTCTCAAAGAAAATATTGAGGCAGGGGTACTTCTGGCCAACAATGAAAAAAGATTGTATAGACTATGTCCAAAAGTGTGACTCGTGCCAAAGGTACGCGAACATACCGAGAGCTCCTCCAAATGAGATCACTTTGATGACCAGCCCCTGGCCCTTCGCGGTCTGGGGAATAGATCTCATCGGGTCTCTACCTACGGGAAAAGGAGGGGTAAAGTATGCAATAGTAGCAGTGGACTACTTCACCAAGTGGACAGAGGCTGAGCCTATGAAGACAATAACTGCTAAGAAGGCGTTGGACTTTGTTATCAAAAACATAGTGTGTCGATACGGCTTGCCTCACAAGATAGTCTCAGACAATGGAAAGCAATTTGATTGTGAGGAATTTACTGACTTTTGCAACCAACACGGAGTGGTAAAAAGCTTCTCCGCGGTAGCCCGGCCTCAAACAAACGGCCAGGCGGAGGCAGTCAATAAAATCCTAAAGGTCACCTTGAAAAAGAAGCCGGCTCCGTAAAAATAACTCGGCCCGAAGAATTGCCAAGGGTATTGTGGGCTTACGGACGACCCCGTAACCACAACCGGTCACTCGCCGTTCTCAATGGCGTACGGTTGTGAAGCAATGGTCCCGGTGGAAACATTATTCCCATCCCACAGGAGGACGACTTATGATCCGGCCACCAATCAGGCCCTGCTCCAAGAGGCTCTGGATCAAGTCGAAGAACTCCGGGATGAGTCCCAAATACGGATGGCTGCTTATCAAAAGAAGGTGACCAAGTATTTTAACTCCAAGGTTAAAAATAGAAAATTCGCTATTGGGGATATGGTCCTAAGAAGGGTTTTCCCAGCCACCCAAGAACCCGGAGTGGGGGTACTTGGACCAAATTGGGAAGGACCATATGAAATCGAGGACGAAATCGGTTCTGGCACTTACAAACTGAAAAGAATGGACGGAACTACTGTCCCAAGAGCCTGGAATGCCGATCACCTCAGAAAATATTACCAATAGCGAATTAAACTTAGATTTTGTTCAAAGGGTTTGTACCGTCCAAATGTATGCCTCCTCTATATCAAATAAAACTGAGTGCCTTAAAAACAAAGTTTCTATGCCACTCAGGGGGGTACTAGGGTATACCGCACGGAAAAACAAAAACAAACTAAGTAAAATATCCTGACCCAAAGGGCAGGTCAATCTAAGTAAAATATCCTGACCCAAAGGGCAGGTCAATCTAAGTAAAATATCCTGACCCAAAGGGCAGGTCAAAAAAATATGCGCAAAAATAAAGAGCGTAAGTATAAAAACCCTGAGCCAAAGGACAGGTTAAAATACCTAAGTGTGACAAATAAAGATCGCATATATATAAAAAAAATATCCTAGCCCGAAGGGTAGGTCATACACATGTAAATGGCCCGGGGACAGGCCTTAAGATATAATTGTCTCCCCTTCAAATAAAAGCTGCCGCCTATATGTAAATTGTTCTAAGGCAGCAGCAAATATGTACAAACAAAAAAAAAAGTTATAAGAAGAACGGGTAGAATCTGGGTCAATAATACGGCAGCTCAGTCAGCCCGCGGTGGAAGACGAGGTCCAATCCGTGCCTCAAGCTCAGCATCAAGCCTCTTCTTCTTTTCCCGAAATTTGGCAATCATGTCCTCGGGTTTGGGATAAAAAGTAAGCTTGATACTCTGATCATTGGTGGCCCAAGCCATGTAGACACCATCATCAAAGCGCTTCGGGCACCGGGCGCAGGAGACAGGAGAAAGGAGCTCGGCCCTCTTGGCCTTCCTGGTAGACTGATCTTTGTAATCCCTAAGCTCCTTCAACTCCGCAGCTAGAGCGGCCTTGGATTCGATATCCGACTGGTGAGTCTCCTCTAGAGACCTCACCTTGGCGGCCATTTCATCCAAAGCCTCCCTGGCCTCCCGGAGATCTCGCCTGGCCTTCTCGACAGCCTCGGTTTGAGCCCTTAGTTCCTCCTGATGATGGGCCTCCATCCTGTCTCTCCGCTGGGCCTCGTCCCGGATCATGGCCTCCGCCTGAGCCTCCCTCCGGTGGGCCTCCTCTTCCTTGGCCTTGGCCGCTGCCTCCTGGCGCTCGGCAGCCTCCTGGTAGATCTGCCTCTCCGCTGTGAGGTCTTGGAGGACCTTCCTGACGTCGTTCATGTCCCCAAAGTCGGACAGAGCGAAGCCATGGTTTATGATGTTCCTGGAGAGGCGACCAGCCTCAGCAGCAAGCTGAACCATAACGAGGTATAAGGAAAAATTTCTCAAAGGAAGAAAACAAAATACAAACAACAAAAAGGAAACGCAAAAAATTGCAAAGTACTTACCACTGTGAGAGAATGGCTGAGGTCCTGGACCTGGAAGATAGAGTTCAAGGAAGCACAAGTGGCGAACCGCTTGGGCGCACAACGTGTAAGCTGAGAAGCGAACTCACCGGTCATCTCCGCGGCAAAGGGAGCCAAAGTGGGCCCTAGGAGGGGACGGAACCAATCCGTTAAGGGGTCCAGGTTGAGGTTCCACGGATCGTGATAGTCCGGGTGGTTGATGCTCGCCTCAACCTCAGCTCGCAGAATCCTCCTAAGGGCCTCCACTTCGGCATACCCCCGGGAGTACTCGTCCATAGCATAGTTGTGTTTGGCTATGCGAAGCTCCTGCCTCACCTCATCCCCCGGAATCGGGGTAAGATCAATGTGGGGAGGAGCAGGATTTTCCTCCATCGGGGAAACCCCGCCGTCTAGGCCGTGAGCAGGAGTGTCGGCCCTCCGAGGCCTCTTCGGCTCGTCCTGAGCAATCATCTTGCCCTTACGCTTGCGAATCAGAGCCACTTCAGGCTCCTCCTCGTCCTCCTCTGCTACCACTGGAGGGGCTTGAGGCTCTCCAGTACCCTCAACGGCTTCCTCCGAGAAGTCCCACCCTTTCCTTTGGCCTTCTCCCGGAAGCACCTCCTCGTCATCCACTAAGTCAATGGTTTCGGGGGGAGCGCCGGAAGGAACCTTCAAGGAAGGAGCCGGGGGAGAGGGGGTGAAAGCCGGAGGAGCCACGGGAGTATGAACCCCGGCAAGCTGTTCCAGGATGGCATCCATGGAGGTACCTGTTCCAAAAAGATAAGCAAGTGTTAGAAGTTCGTGAGGAACCGCTTATAAAAGATGCATCAAATAAGCTACTCCTACCCGAACTTCCTAATTCGGCCCTAGCAAAGTCCCGAACTTTAATGCTGGCAGCATCATCTCCAAGATAACTGTCCGAGGGCCGAAACCAGCTGGACGCTATGTAAGCCGACGGACCTAAGGGAATAGGTTCCGGAGGGCCGGAGCCCATCCGGGACCGACCTAGGTAATCTCCTAAGTTCGTAAAATAAAATTCCTTCAAATGATCCCCCCACCGGGTCGACGGCATCTTAAACCTACGGAGACGCTCGTCGAACCCTATGGGCCTATGACTGGTATATTCATCAACGGAAGGAACATAGCGAATTATCAAGGGAGACTTACCACCGGCACCGGAAGTGCTAGCACCGGGAGCACCCGAGTTTGGTTCGGGGGCTGAAGGCTGAGGCCGGGAAGTCTGATTCTCAGAAGAACCTTCAAGACGAAGGGGTCTCCCGGCGGAAGGACCCCCAATCTCTTCTTGAAGTATCTTGTCAAAAAATTTAGCCTCGGACTTCCCGCCAATGGCTTGGCTCCTTCGCACCACCGGACTCCCCACGCGAAGCCCTCTCCCAGAGGCAGCCTGTGCCTTAGAATACGCCTTCTCCTGGGCCTTCCGGTAGAGATAATCTTGGTACTTCTTCTCTGCCGTAGCAATGAGCTCATCCCGGAAGGCCTTCTCCGCAACCGGCGCCCTCACATTGGGGCAGATGACCTTCGAGAGGTTGGAGTCATCCACGGATTGATGAGAAAGGATAAGTTTAGCCTTCCTACAATTCTCCGTGGTGACCAGGCCCCCGACATCAAGATCGGCATGGTCGTAGGAGGCGAAGGCTTGGGCCCTTCGAAGGAAAGCCTGAGTGGGGAGCGTCCGCTGGTAAGGTGGGATCCGCACCCACTCCGTGAGAAGCTCCGGGTGGTCCACGGCTCTGAACCCGGACGAGAAGAAAAAGCGGTGGCGGTACTCCTTAACATGAGTCTGCCTATTATATGGAACCATCCCCTCGTTAGCAGGGTGGATCCGGAACCCATAAAAAACCATCCTTAAGTTTGTCCCCTTTCTTTGGGACGGATACAAGTTCATAAAAATATAAAATTTCCGCCGGGCTGGGAGACCCCCAGCCACGGGCGGTGTAAAAAATGAATAAGCCTGAGAGCAGGCGGTAAGCTTGAGGAATAAGTTGGTATGGCGCAAGGCCGACAAATACAAGAAAATTCACAAAGTAATCTTGGAGCGGGAGCATGGCACCGGCCATCAAATGGGTCTGACTCCAAGCCCCGAAGCCGTCATAGTTGTGATTAGGCGTCTCCGAGTCACGAGGAGGCCGGTGGAAGGTCCCTGAGGTAGAGGGTTTGATCCCAGCCACATTAATAATGTTCTCCAGCTGGTGAGGACAAGTCAGGGTCGACCGAAGCTCGGCCGCTTCCCAGCCAGTTGCACGGGACTTGTACCCCTCCTGGGCGACGGGTCCCAAAGAAACCTCCTCCAGCGTGGCCATACTTTTCCCTTTCTTCTTAGAAGATTTTGATCCAGAAGCAGACATTTTGTGTTCTGAGAAAAACAAAAGGGAAAAAGAAAAACCCAGCAGTTAGGTCCCATACCAAACCCTAAATCAAGAAAAAGGGAGTGGGGGTCCCCTAACCGCTGGAAAGAGGCCCCCTCCAGACACGTGTCACCTGGGAAACTCTGGAGAGAATCCCTCAACAAGTGTCGGGTGCAATGAAATTGCAGAAAGTGGTTTCGCAAAAAAAAAAAGAAAAAAGCCATCTTATGCCCTAAGCAACTGTTAAAAGAAGAACACATGGCCTTCTCCAAACAGAACTGTATAAACTACAACAGGGGCATGATAAATGGCGATTCTACAACTAATGCAGTAAACATAAAACAGAACTCGAAGAACTTAAACACTCACACACCCAGAAGCCTCTAAGTGCGAACCCAGAAAACAAACGAAGTAAATATAAGCATGTTATTATCTAAGGATGCAAGAAACTTACAGTCGATTGTTGAACTGGGGGTACTGAATGTGGTTGAGTGAGAGTTGAGAAGCACTGGCAAAATCGAACACTGGAAAATTAAATGAAGTGTCTGAATATTAAGACAGTTCGTGCTACTTTGAGGAATTTTCTCTCTAGGAAATTCGAGCAGAACTGGCAAGGAATGGAAAGTAACCGAAATGAAGGAAAGGTGGTGGCTTTTATAGGCAAAAGTGCATGAGGAACAGGCGTCTTCACCTACCAATCGCACGGTGGGGGAAACGCACGATTCGAATTCCCAAAAGATCAACGGACCAGACCAATCTACCATTAAGGCGGTGGAAACGTTTGAGTATCCGTCTGACACCATCAATGCGCCGCATCAATCATGGGGCGTGAAACGAATCGACCTCTGCAAAAGTGAATCGCTGCATTTAATGCCATTATCAGACACACCTCCACGCGCCCCCAAGTCGTATCAGAAGACCGAGGAGGCGGCGGGAAACATTCCTGCAAAAAGCATATCGCTGCATTAAATGACATCATTTAATTTGCCCCCACGCGCTCGAGGCTCGAGCTAGAGAAACGAGGGGTCAACCGGAGACACTTGAACAAGCCTTGGTTTATTTTTACTAAGTAAACAAGGCTTGGGGGGTAAATGTTGCTCCAAAATTCGCCCAAAATACGTGGACCAGTCGAGAGGGAACACGTGGATCAGATAACTTGGAAAGATTTGCTAAGTCTTTTCATGCCACCAGGAAGCGCTATTAGCATGGGTCCCGGAGGAGACACCCGGAGTACAAGGTACTCCCGGAAGCTAATATAGCATGAAGGCTCTCCGGGATGTGTCAGGTCTCTCCCGAGAAATCAAGTCGCATTTAATGCTGCATGGGAGGAAGCGTGTTGGGACTGTAACACGCAATAAAGTCTGACGGCACAACCCCCGAACAGCAGCGCTACAGTAATGATCATTTAAGTCTAGCGACGGCTACTCTGCGAAGAGTCACGTCAATCATAAGACAAAAAGGACATTCTCCATAAAAACCCTACAGCACCTAGGGATTTGACCATGCATCACCCATGGTATATTCATCGGAAATGCCCAACTTTATGGATACTTACAGACACATGTGTAAGAACAATTCTAGGGATTACCCCACCAAAACACTATAAATACCCCCTCAAAGCTCATTTAATGGGGTCGAGAATCTTGGTTGCAAAAAGAGCAAGAAGAGAACAAACTCACCAAGAACATTCTCTGTATTTAAGAGAAAAACATTCTCTCAAGTGTAGAATCTGTATTAAATACATCCATTAATAGCAGTGGCTCGTGGACTAAGGCTCATTAACGCCCCAACCACGTAAAAAGTCTTCATCTCACTTTCTTACAGCTCCTTATTATAATTATATTTTAATAGTTGCCGAAAACCTCGGTCAACAAGAATTATTATAAGAAAAATCAATTTTAAAATATATATAGTCCAAAATAATAATTGGTCAAAACACATAAATTCTTTCATAAACATAAATTTAATCATTTATAATTTAGACGTTTTATAAAAATATTGTAAAAAATATGAGTGAATAAAAAATTACATAATGTGAATTATTCATCAAGATTATATGTGTATTTAAAAGATTATCATTAACTAAATAAATATAAAACTAAATATGTATTCATAATATTTTTATCATTACAAAACGACGAAAAAGTGAAATTATTTATATATAATAAAAAAAAACCCAAGCAAAAACATGTGACATCTTTTTTTTTTTTTTTAATAAAATTTTGAATTTTTTCTAATTTTTAGTGAGTTATGCTTTTAATCTCTATATCATAATTAATAGATAAAAACTTCTCTTAAAAATTGATAACTTATAAACATCTTCATCTACAATACATAATATTAACACTAATAAAAAATAAAATCAATAATATAAATATAACTTATAAGAATATTAATCATCAACAAATCTTTATGTAATAGATGGGTTGATTTTTTTAATCTTCACATATTCTATACTTTTCTATTAACTCATAATATACAATTCAATATATAATAATAAATTCATAATTTTTAACTATCTTAAAGTTATGTATAATAGCTTTAAAATATAAAAATTATAATTAATTTATTTAGTAAGATATAATGCATGTATACACATTTTTTTTAGCTCTAACTATATATATACACTTAAAAATAATTGATTTTTTATTATTCTGATTATTTAAATAATTTTTAAAAGTTAATAAATTTAGAGAGTACAATTCTTATTTTTTTCTTTTTAAATAGAGACGACAAAATACTTATTTATTTTATATACATTGCATTGATATTACTAAAACACGCTAGGATTTAATGTGCCAAATCAGTTTTATATTAATCATATAAGATGAAAAGTAAGAGAAAGATCACAACTCAGTATCGAGAATATTTAACATCAGCAATAGTTTAGAGAATCTTTTTTTTATTTTTTTTAATTAGGAGAAAAAATACTTACTAATTTATTTTTATAATAATTTAAATTGTACAAGCTGTAAAATTAATCATGAATTTCAATCATAAAATATATAAACTTCACTATAAAATATAAAATTATTTTAACATACGTAATTTTAAATTATTATTAAAACCGCGCGAAGCGCGGTACCATTCCCTAGTTTTAGTATAAATTAAAGTTAAACATAATATTATATAAAAATATGATATATATATAATCCAATTCAATATAAACAATACAATACAATACGACATAATACGACGTTCCAAGCGAGTGGTTATTAACTTTTTTATATTTTTTTAATCAAAAATAAAGTTAAATTACCCTATTATATGTTGGAGTCCAATTGTAAAATTTAAATTAAATATAATATTAACTTTTTTTTTTGGCTAAATTTAACTCAAAATTTATGAAAAGTGTATAAAATAAAACAAAAAAGAAAAATTAAATAAGGAGTACTTTTTTATTTTATTTTTTTTGAAAAATAAGAAACTTTATTATTACTTTAAATAATGAGGTAGTTTTTCACTTATATTTATTTACTTATTTTATTAAAGTTAGAAAAGAGAGCTTGGTTTTCTTCATACTTTTTGATGTTTCATAACTGGTAGTTTAGTTGTCTTTTTATTCAAGATGTTGGTAGGGTTTCTGTCTTTATTATTATAAATGGTTAGTTAACCTATTATTGTAAGTACAATATTATCATGTAATAGACTTTTTTTGATTCACCTAATGAATATTTTTATTTATCTTTCAAAAATAAATAAATAGAATAAAAATGATTTTATTCCTACCAACCAAACCCAACTAATGATTCTATAATTAAACACAACTTAAGTTTACTTTTTTCTAGACTTTATATATGTGACTGTACCATTATTCATGAAAACTCGATTAAAGCTTTGCAATTGATGCAAGTGGCGAATTTTGCCATTCAATGTCACCAAAACAATCTATATTTCACAAGTATAAACAAAATAGACATATTACAAAAAAAGTTATATAGTACAACTTTTTAGTTATAACATAAATATTTTGTGATTAAATATGACTTTTAATCCCAACAAAAATTTATTTGTAACTAAAACATAGTATTTAGGTATACGTTGTCACTAATTTAGTTTTAGTGACAACAAATATTGTGACTAAAAACATATTTAGTCACACCAAATTGTAATTTTTGTGATTAATATTTTTAGCCACAGACTTTTTAATCACAACGTAAGAATAATAATTTATAATTAGTCACAACTTTTTAATATTTAATCACAAATTTTATTGTGACTAAAAATAAGATTTTTTTTGTAGTAAGAGCATACACATCAACTGTGCTAAAGTAGCTAATAAAATAAAATAAAAAATAGCTAGAAAGAGTTAAAAAAATCCACTCTATCAAGTGAGGCAGTGAGCTATTAAAGCTCCCAATTAACTCAGCTACAGGGTTTTACTAGAAGTGGCAAAGGTTTGAAGCATGTGTACTAAGTATAATTTTTTTATTAACCATAAATTCATCGGATCCAATTGCTCCTCCACCGTCTCAAACTTCCCTTGACAGTCAATCTTGATAAACAACTCTAACCAATCGCCAAAACCAGATCAATCGACCGACTTATGAAGACATTCGACGGCCATACTTTCTGAGCATCGTCAATCATTTAGGATTGGCTCTTGCTACCCATGTTCTCACATATCGCAATTTCCATCCATGGAGACGTGACTTCAAACTTAGGAGTGTTCACAAAGTATCTGATCCAATCCAATCCGCACGATCCAATCTAATCCAATCTGCAAAATACGGATATCCGCACTTGTGCGGATTGGATTGGATTGAAAAATCTAAAATCCGCCCTTATGTGGATCGGATTGGATCCAAAATATAAAATCCGCACTTAGTGCGGATTGGATGTTGTTTGACCAAAAAAGTGCGGATTGGATCGGATGAACACATACCATGGCACCACAAACAAGACTTTGTTTCTTGAAGATACTTTACCTCAACCCCCTTCTAGTGATCCTATTAAATTCTTAGACTAGATGTAACTAAATGGTTATATCTTGGATACTCCACTATCACCTGAGATCAAGAGTAATATCATGTACCTTGATACTGCTGTCGAAATGTAGATTGTATTGCACAATAATTTTAATCAAGGAAATGGTTCAAAGTTCTTTGAGCTTAATGAAACCCTAAACTATCTTCAAGGTGATGATTCAATGGGTTCTCACCAAACTCATTACAATGTGGGGCGAAATCAACCAATTGTGCCCTCGGATACCTTACTTTTGTGTTGTTGTTGCACAAAATAAAGAACATCGTCTCATGTGTTCTCATTGTCAAAAATAAGGCCATTACAAAGATAAGTGCTACTTTTTGCATGGTTTCTCCTGGCTATGGCAATAGAAGACCCAATGACACTCCTAGCACCACTAATCAAAAGCCAGATCCTAGTCCAAACGATCCTAGTCCAAACAATCGTAATTCATCTCAAACACTGCAAGTCACTTATTTCACAGTTGATATTCCTCAATCTCAATTTACTCCAGCTCAATGTCATCAACTCATTTCCATGTTGACTCAACGGTTGTAGCCCATCACAGATGATTCCACATCCAATGTTGCGCTTGCAGTCAACCATTTTTTTTGGTAATATCAATCATCATTCTTTCAATCCTTGAATTGTTGATAGTGGTGTTACTCTCCATGTTTGCTGTGATGTAAGATTTCAACACTTTCACACATAATTCTCATGCTAAATCCTTTACTTTACCAAGTGGCACTTTGATTAACATTCAAAAAATTGGTACTGTTGTAATTAATTCTAAATTGATCCTTACAAATATTCTCTTTGTACCTCAATTCAAGTTTAACTTCTTATGCCTTATTAAATGACAGGTCCAACATCACGTTTTTTACCTCTAATGATTTCTACATTCAGGGAACTTCTCAAACATTGAGGATTGAGGTAGCTAAACATTTTGGCAACCTCTATTACCTGCAACAAGAAACAAATTCTATAATTTCTGATTCAGTTTCTTGTAATGTTCATTTAGATAAAAACCGATTTCACACTTGCCTTGGTCATTCTTTTGTACTCATCACTAATAAAATAAATCAAAAATTATATTTTTCCCATGATATCTATTTTCCTTTTGATTGTCCAACTTGTCATTTGGCCAAGCAAAAGAAATTATCATATTTGCATCTCATAATAATTTTTCTAATGCTATATTTGATTTTATTTACTTGGATATTTAGGGACCTTATCTAATACCTTCTATTAAAAGTTATAGATACTTTCTCACTATTGTGGATGATATACTTGGATTTACTTTCTTCGGGCTAAGTCAGATGCCCCATTCATAATTAAATAAAAATTTCACTCTTGTCAATTTTCAATACAAAATCAATAATAAATTTGTTAGAAGTGAAAATGCTAAGGAACTCACACTAAACAATTTTTACACCAACAAAAACACATTACAAGTCTTGTGTATGAAGCCCCAACAAAAAATGTTGTTGTACAAAGGAAGCACCTACACATCCTTAATGTGGCCCATGCCTCGGCTTTTCAGTCCAACCTTCTATTATCTTATTAGAGTTACATGGTAAAAATTGTTGTTTACTTACTCAATAGAATACCATCTAACTATCCATATAATATAATATTTATGAGTTATTCACAAGCCATTCTTTAACTGCATAACCTTTAATATTTATTCACTTAATACATTATTGCATGTTTATGACAATAAATAATAGTAACCCTAATTCACCATGTTTACATACTTAGGGTAATAATCTTAGTTCACAATAAATATAGTAAGGGTAATAACCCTAATTCACAACATATATACTTAAGGTAGTAACCCCCACTTACAATACATAAACTTAGGGTAATAACCCTAATTCATGCTTTTTATCTTATTAATCACATATAATTGTACCACCACGCTATACTCTATGTGCATAATTCACCGTCTTACCGAATTTCTAACAATTGAGGAGAAATCCTGATTCATAGGTGATCTTGACCAAGTGTCGGTATTCCTAGTCACAATCCTGGGTTTTACATAATAGGGTTAATCCCAAATAACCTTTCATAAATATTCATATTTAAGACTCAAACATTAGACCAAGCAGTAGAGCTCAAAACGAGCTTTGGCCAACAATATAAAGAACGTCCAAATCGAAGTTCGGAGTCAAAAGTTATGCTCAAAATAAAACAGCAAAAACTGAACTGTCCCTGCCTTCTGGTCGCGACTAGATTAAGGCTTGCCGTGACCAGACTTTCAACAGGGGCTATCCCTGTTCTGGGTTCGAGCCTAGTGACTTTCAACAGGTGACCCTATATTTGGTCGTGGTGACTGGGCTTAAAAACCCAGAAAACTCCTTTTCTCAAATCAAAACATGTACCAAATGCAAACCAAACCATATAAGAATCTGGTATTCGATTTTCCATGACAATTAAAGTGTTTAAACAGTTTACTCACAACATAAAACACATGTCTAATATAGAAAAATAATCAAATCCACATCTTTCAGAAATCTAGCTTAAAAGAACTAAACAAAGTTCATGCTTAATTTCAGCAAATAAACCAAGAAAACCACATCATTTTCTTTAACCAACTCACAGTCAGAAACTAACAAAAGGTAGTCTAAAGATTAAGATTAAGCTTAGTCTAAATCATCAAAACAATACCCAATTGCATCCTAAAATCAACATATAGATCAACTTCAAGATCAACCAACAACAACACATGCAAATCTCCCATTAAAAGGAAAAATTCAAAATTCAAACAATAGCAAAAATAAAATTTCAACTACGTTAATTAGTCTTGAAGAGCTTTACCACAATCGACACCAAAATCGCTCTTCAATTCCACCATAATCACCAAGATTTAGACTTGAAACCACAATGTTATATATATAGAGAGAGAAAGACAGAGAAAGGGGTCAGTTGGGGAGGGTTTCACTCATAAAGAAAATCAATTTTTATCTTTATTTTAAAAAATGCAAACATATTGCTATACCACTATCAACAATTCAAGGATCAATTTAGAATGTGTAAGTAAATTGGTACTGTTATAATTAATTCTAAATTTTTATCTCTCGAGTGTCGCATAAAGAATGTGTAAGTAA
Organism: Cannabis sativa; assembly: GCF_029168945.1. Taxonomy (NCBI): domain Eukaryota; kingdom Viridiplantae; phylum Streptophyta; class Magnoliopsida; order Rosales; family Cannabaceae; genus Cannabis; species Cannabis sativa. Next base: position 53,596,312 of record NC_083607.1, read on the forward strand.
ATAATAGCCTATATTGCTATACCACCATTATACCTTACTTTCATTAAGTCTCACTCTAGGAACAATCATTAATATACCATGTCTCAATTTCACAATTTAGAATTATTTTGGTTACCTAAGTGAATGCTTACCACTCGATCTCACACCACCTAAGTTGATCTACTTCAAAGTTCCCCTCTCAAGTAATAAATCTCACAATCAAGATAATAGCCTTAATCATAATCATATGAAGTAGAATAATATATAACACGTAATCATGGCAACAATTAAACAAGGTAATCAAATGAAAAATATTCAACTAAACTAAACTTCGCATTAAATCATAAAATCGAAGTCATAATTAGAGATCCATTTGACCCTAAAAACTAAGAAAACTAGTGACACATAGTGGTTCATCTCAAAATATTGTTTAGAATCTGATTAATAACTAGGAAATAAAGAAGAAAGAAGAAGTACAATAGATGAAAATTCTTGAATGCAGCTTTAGGTTGATTTCTTGATCTCTCAGCCTTATTTCTCTCTTTAAAGTTGTGTTCTCTCTCTCTCTCTAGTTATACTGGAGCCGAAGTTATAATGCTCTTTTTATAGGCTAGAAAAGATGAAAGAATGATGTTATAGAAAAAGATAAGAATTTGAATTGTGTACGGGCAGTGCTATGGCACCAAGAGAGATTCTCCTAATTAACAATGTGAAAATCATCTTTTTTTTTTCTTTCCTTCCAAGACGGCACCATAGTGCCTAACTCATGATGCGATAGCGCCATAGGCTATTTTTTTTGTCACTTTATTTGTTCCTCGATTTGTTTGCTTCTCAATTTCAGCACTTTACCCAAATATCTACAGTTTACTCCCAATTTGTCATAATTTTATTATTTTGTGCTTAATACTGTGCACAATAGAAAACATATCAAATTTATACAAAATTTTAAGAAATAAACAATAATTTATCTAAATAATGCCCAATGATGAGTGTACAAATGTTCACTCGTCAACCAACACCAAATATGGTGTTGTAGTCTCTTTTATTTTAACCACAACACAAAAGGTTACACAAAAAAATTCTCTATTATTATATTATTTTTTAAATAAAGTTGATGTGATAAATCCAACACACAAGTATACATATTGTTTTAACAAGTAATACTAGTAAGTGACATTGTTCCCACAACGACTGTAGTTATGTACCAATTAACTGAATTCTTGCTTCTATTTGGCAATCGAATAAATAGATTTTGAAACTAAATAATCTAAGAAAAAATTAAAGGTAAATATAATTTTAGACCCTATGTTTTGTAAAAATTATCAATTAGACTCTCTCTTTTGTTAAATGACTAAATAGACCCTATATCACTACTACAAAAACACCCTTTAGAGGCGGTTTTTAAGCCCTTTCAGCGTCGGTTTTCGCAAAATTCGCTACCGACGCTGATCAGGGCGACGCTAAAGGGTTTATATGAACCGACGCCATATATACCCCTATGGCGTCGGTTATTAGCTAGGAACCGACGCCATAGGGGTATATATGACGTCGGTTCCTAGCTAATAACCGACGCCATAGGCAGCGTACCAACCGACGCCAAAAGCAAGCGATTTTCAGTTTTTTCAAATTTTTTTTTATTTAATTATATAATTTTAATTTTATATTTATTAATTTATATATTATTTTATTTAATTTAAATTACATATTTATTTAATTTAATTATATATTAATTACATTTTAAATTAAATAGTAATTAAATTTGGGTAAAAACATAATTTGATTTCATAAAAGTAATTAAATATTACACAAACATGTAAAATTAGTTAAAAATATTAATAAGTTAATAAATCTAATTACAAGTTAATCTATAAAAATTACATAATGAAGAAAAATTCTTCGACCTTTGAACCTCAATCGTCACCGTGAATCACCGCCATCAATTGTTCGATCCACTTTCGCTGTAGTGGTAACAATTCTGTTTTTGGATCGTATTGCTTCTTACCCCCAAACTGTTAAAAAAATTAAAAATTTATATTAGTTTATGTATATGTATATTATATATTTGTTATTATAAAATTTATATACTATGATCAATAATTAAAACTTACAGCTTTTTGATCTTGTATGTAACGGTTGGGGTTGGCACGTGCGACGATGTCAGTGATATATTTCAAAACATAAAAACCGCATTCTTGGCTTTTAGGTTGTCTTGGACAGTTTGCTTGTGAAATTCCTTGCCACGGGCCAAGATACTGATGTGCGTCCCCTATATACATGAATGCCCTGTTTGGGAAAATTATATTAGCATTTCAATTCGTTAGTTAATTTAAATTCATTACATAAGAAGTCATTAAATTATTACCTTCCGATCATTTGTTCTATTTCTTCGGGAATTGGGCGGCCTTTTACAGGGTTTAAATGGATAATTTTCCTTGGCGCAACCACCACTAGCGTCCAATGCATCCTAGAAAATTATATTGGAATATAAGTAAGATAGTATAAAAATAATTTGAAGACATAATATAGAAATGAACAATTAGCACTAAAGAATTTAATAAAGTTTACCCGATATTCCAAGGAATAAAGAACATTTGGTGGTTGTTGTTCATTAATGATAACCAATTAGCCAATCGTCTTGCCGCATCGTCAAAAGACTGACTCTGTTCTTCATCGTTGATCCCATGTACCTTTGTGAGAAGCTGCGGGTCGTAAAACTTGAAAATTTTTCTCAGACCGTTGATGCTCTCCCATATGTGCCTGCCAAAAAAAGTGTTAGTGCCTTATAATAATTTAACTATAATTTGATATAAGGTTAATTAGATTAAAGAAGAGTATACATCATTCCAAACAGCATTCCCTGGTTGCCGATGTAGTTACACGTAGCAACCTGCTGCAAATCCTCTCCAGAAAGCAGGATCTGGGTACGCGGTGCAATGAATCCTCGGGGGACAGAAATTGTGATTATATCACGTTTATCTTTGAGCCTTAGGAATTCATGAATCATCCATTTTAGCGAATTAGGGATCAACGCCATCTTCTCTTCCGTGAACAACTCATCTTCCCGTGCACCACGGCCTTGTGGAGAAAGCATCGGAGCTTTCCCCTTTGACGCATCACGTCTTGAGGGCGGTTGAGCGAGTAGACCCTAAACAAAACAGAACATAATATATATATCAAATTTTATCTAAATTCTACCGAAATTTCGGCAGCATAACGGTTGTAATTGAATGACCCCAAAAATTTTGAACATGGCTGTATAACGACAAATAACACATATATAACAGTAGTTTGTTCATCCATCCCACCGCAAAGACATATATTCGCAGAACCTACTTCACTACGGATGAATATTGAAGATATTCAAACTCCACTAATCATTAATAATTAATTTCAGTTGAGAAGTTACCTCGGTTGTTAAAATTAAGTGTTTAGGCCAAGGAAGGAACATCTGGTACACGTCCCTAACATATCTGCACTCTTCAATTGGGACTGGGATTTCAGCGTCCTCTTGCAGGATTTCCGTAACCATGATCCGAGCATGTGAATCATCGTAATCCTGGCAGTGAACTTTGATCGTACCCACATGCTCGTACAAATACCCTCGGGCCACAATATTGTCGATGTTGTCAGAGCAGAGATGTACTGTCTGATTAAGGGCCGCATGGTCCTCAAAATTGTATAGGATACCTTGGTCGTTGAGGGAAATGAACTCCTCAGCATAAATTTGTGGTTGTACCTCATCCTGAGGAGCGTATGGTTGTGGAACATACGCCTCACCAGCCACCTCTCCTTCTTCCTCTTGTTCGGCAGCGTTCCTCTGCTGCTTAAGGGATTGGACTTCGGCTTTTAATTTTTCAATCTCCTTCGCTTGCCGAGCCACAACATCAGACACTTCCCTTTTCTTCCTGCCGAACAGTTGAGATGCCCTGATCAGGAACCTACAAATCATAAAATGCAAATTAGCAACGATTTCATTTGTGTAACTAAATAAATAACATTTGAAGTAATAGCATACCCAGCAGCCCTGACACGTCCAGGATGCTCTGGTGTCCCGAGCGCCTGCGTGAGGATATCGTTTTGGCCCCGGACTCGAATTTGTCCCTGACTAAGCTTCTCCTCTAATTGAGCCTAATGCACGCATATATTCAAGCAATTAGTATATGAATTATATACACTAACTCATGAGTAGAACTCAATTAAGGATTAATATATACTTACTATCTTCTCGACAATTTCCTTGTCGTAATCAGTGACAAGTTTTCTACTCTTGGTGCGAGATTTAATCCAAACACGGTGGCGGGGAGGATCTGCAACTTCGAGGTCCTTTTTCTACATAACGTTATAACAATGAAATGAGTACCAATTAAATTGTATAGCACATTATAACACATTAAATTTTAAGTATTACTTACCACAGCTTCCCGTACGTTCACCATTCCACTCCGACCACTTCGATGTCTGGATTGAATTTTTGAGGAACGTTCACGTTGCACCTTACTCAATTCCTACAATGCCAAAAAAATACATTAGATACATGTACTTGTATTTAAGAGTTTATCTTAGTGTTAATATAATTAGCGTACCGTAAATTCGGGAGTTAGTCGACTTTCAACAAATTTGCACCAATCGGCGGCGTCGATCTCCGGGTGCTTTTCAGGGACTTGTGCCAGTCGTCCCAGATCATTCTCTTTCAATGCGGGCATTATGATGTCTTTTGTCATCCTATTCTTGAAGTCTTTCATTAACTTCCCAGCTAGGATGAGACAATCATGTTTGAAGGTGTCCGGCACAATGAACCCCGTCTATTTTGAAGGAAAACAAACACGGTTAGAGTCAACATTTGGAGTAATAGAAAAACAAATCAAAATTCTAACAAATAATAGCTTACCTGAATGTCTTTCCAAACTTTATTTTTCGCAGTACGGTTGACTTCTTTCCAGTTTTTATAAGCCAACCCTATTGTCTGCCGACATCTGACTCCCAGAGTGGATACGAGCTTCGCGTAGCTTTTTCCACAGTATTGACCTTTATCATTAACTTCGAGGGCCACTCTTTTGCCCTGATCCATTAGTTTGGATATTTCATTCATTTGCGTCGGCCCTCGTGTAGGTATTGTGGTTGGACACTCATTTTCTGCTCCCGAATCAGATCCTGATTCTGAGTTCGCCATGTCTACACCATTAACAAACAAACTTCAAAGTTAGCTACATATATAACAAGTAGTGTATATGAAATATTAAAAGCATAAACAAATTGTTAAGTATTCAGGACCATTCACAACCACAATATAAAGTAAGCTATATATCAAGTTACCAATTAGACACGTTTTCTTTTCTTTTTTTGTTTATGTTTGCCTGAATCACAATTGACCCATATTCCCTCATTGATATCGTTTCTAATGTATTCAGCGTCGTCTTCCTCAATGTTACAATCAATTCCCATGAGTTGCTCATGAATTGGTTGTCCAACAATGAAGTCATCGTAACATAAGTCAGCATTCTCCTCATCCTCTTCAGTCTCTAAGAACCTCCTCTCTGGTGTCGATAAAACAATAGACCATTTATCATTAGCCGGATCAGAAATGTAAAAAACTTGAGCTGCTTGGGTAGCCATGATGAATGGATCATTCTTGCTTCCTCTCTTACTTAAATCAACCAAAGTAAAACCAAGCTCGTCAGTTTTTACTCCAACATTGTTGTCAACCCAAGAACATTTAAAAATTGGAATTCGAAACACAAAATAATTGAGCTCCCATATTTCTTCAATGACCCCATAATACGTCATAGTACCTAAAACAGGGTTTCTATCTTTTGCACTTGCAAAGTGCATAGTTTCTGCGACGATACGTATACCACTATTTTGAACCTCTCGAGCATCATCTCTTGACTTTGTATGAAAACGTTTACCCCTTACAATGTACGCTTCATGCTTTGCAACCGCAAAAGTTGGTCCAAGGGCAATACGACTCAACACATCAGATACTCCATGATTCGGTTCGTTCAACTTTGCTATAATGGTATTCCTTAACCACCCAATGAAAGTTTGACGATGTTGGTCTGCAACCCATTTTTGTTTATTTTTTTGATTTCTTGGAACCATTGATTGTAACAGCTCAATATGGTCACTGTAAAACAAGTAAGATAAATCAAGTTATTGTTCATCGTGACTTAAGTAATGTTAATCAAACAAAAGGTACTTACGTTATATATGGTTGAACCTCTGCGTTATTGTTCATCACGACTAATTGAGCTTGATCTAGTTCAAGCTTGGACACTGTCACCATTGTCCCTTTGCCCCTTAATCCTCTATCAACATCATCTGGGTCAGTTCTTGGTTTGCTAATTCCTATTGCCTCAACTCCAGCCATGTACTCTGAACAAAATTCCACAGCCTCTTCAGATATGTAGCACTCAACCATACATGCTTCTGGCCGATAGTGGTTACGCACATAACTTTTAAGTACCTTCATATTTCTTTCAAATGGATACATCCATCTCGCCCACACCGGCCCACACAGCCTTGCTTCTCTCACTAGATGAACCATTAAATGGATCATGATGTCGAAAAAAGATGGCGGAAAAAACTTTTCCAGGTTGCACAATGTTTTGACTACATGTTCATGTAATGCATCTAACTTATCCAATTCTAATTCCTTCCCGCACAGCCTATTAAAGAAAATGCAAACATGTGTCAAACACTCTCGAACATTTTTTGGCAAGACTGATCTAATGGCAATTGGAAGTAGATGTTGCATTAACGCATGACAATCATGTGATTTCAGACCCATTAGTTTCAATTCAGTCTCATTCACCAAGTTTTTGATGTTAGACGAGTAACCATCGAATGCTTTCTTCTTCCGTCTATCAAGATGATTTGCAGGCAAGTACCGTCTGTGACCCATATAACACATCTTGTGTCCATTTGCCAAGCGACGAGCCGATGTGTTAGTGCAACAAATCGGACAACCTTCGTAACCTTTTGTGCTTAAGCCTGATAAATTACTATAAGCGGGAAATCACCGATACCCACAACAACACAAAATTTTCGCATTAAAAAATTCTTTTTTAAAACCATCATAGACCTGAACCCCGCTCTCATACAATTCTATTAAATCGTCAATCAATGGTTCCAAATATACATCGATATTATGTCCAGGTTGTTGCGGGCCTGATATCATTAAAGAAAGCATGTTAAATTTCCTCTTCATCACTAATCAGGGAGGAAGGTTGTACATAACTAGGAAGACACAGGCCATGAACTATGACGACTACTTAGAGATCTATGTGGATTTACTCCATCCGCAGACAGACCGAGACGAATGTTTCTTGGTTCAGATTTGAATTCAGGATTTATGTAGTTCACTTTTTTCCAAGCTTGGGAATCTGCAGGATGTCTAAGTTTTCCATCTTTCACTCTCTTGGTCTCATGCCAAATCAAATTTTCAGAATGTTCTGCACTACGATATAATCGTTTCAGTCGCGGAATCAAAGGCATGTACCACATCACTTTTTGGGGGATAAGTTTCCTATTCTCCTTACTCTTGTTTACTTTATGGCGGGATAAACCGCAAGTCGGGCAATAATTCATGTCTGCATATTCCTTACGATATAAAATGCAATCGTTCGGACATGCATGAATTTTTTCATACTTCAATCCTATAGAATTTAACGTTTTTTTCACTTCATAAGTAGATTCCGGAAAGCAGTTGGCAAATGGTAAGATATCTTTAAAAGCAGCTAAAAATTGAGTAAAACATTTATCGCTCACTCCATTTTCTGCTTTTATGTTGTAAAACTTTACCATTGTTGGTAATCTTAATTTTTTACAACCATCGAACAGAGGTTTATCAGCATCACTAAGAAAATTATCGAATTTCTCAGGATCATTAAGAAATTCCTCCTGTGCTTCGTTAAGCAAGTCCAATGGATAATCATCAAAATCATTACCCTCGATATCATCTACCCCCCGCTTTCCTAATGGATATGGATCATTAGGTAAATGTTCGCCATGGTAATACCAATTAGTATAACTTCTATTGAAACCTCGTAAATACACATGGTCCTTAATCATTGTAATATTCCCTTTAGATACATTACAACAATCTACACACGGACAATGAATACGATCGTGATTTGTAGAATTCTTTAAGGCAAACTCTAAAAATGCATCGAACCCTACTTGAAATCGCAAAGGTGTCTCTCTCCTCACGCATCCATGATTTATCCATAACAAAAATCCTATCCAAAAAAATTCAGTATTTAGTAACTACTTATAGCTAGTTACTAATTACACAATGTAACTAACTAAGTTTCTCACAATTTATTCATATTAATTTATAAATTACTCAAATTCTCGTTTTAGATTAGTTCATATTATTAGGTTGTTTTGTTGATTAGAATGTTATTAAAATGTTAAATATTTTTAATAAATAAAATTGAGGGGAAAAATTTTTGGTAAAGCAATAAAGGTATTAACTAATATTTTTTCCTTTTAATTAACTTTTGCTCTTTATTTTCTTTGAAAAATAAAAATCCACATTGAACCTCTCAAATGAAAGAAAAAAAAAATAAAAAAAGAAGGATTTTATATGTTTATTTTGTTAATTTATTTAGTAACTAATTATATCTAGTTACTAATTACACAATGTAACTAACTAAGTCTCTCACACAATTTATTCATATTAATCTAAAAATTACTCAAATTTTCGTTTTACATTAGTTCATGTTATTAGGTTGTTTAGTTGATTAGAATGTTGGTAAAATTAAAAAGTTTACATAAATGTGAATATTATTATTTTTTATGTGACCTAACTTCTTATTACTATGTTATAATTAACTATATTATGAATGGTTTTAGTAAGATTTATCCTAATTCTACCGAAATTTCGGCAGCATAACGGCTGTAATTGGACGTTCCCAAAAATTTTACAAGTGCCTAAAATAACAAACAAAACAGATAAACAATACAAAATTAATCCATCCATCCGACCGCAGTACATGTATTCGCAGAACCTACTTCACTACGGATGAATATTTGAGATATTCAAACTCAACTAACATGCATTGATAATTAATTATATATTAAGAAAAAGTTAGTAAAAGTATATACCTATAATTGCAAGCCCAAATACGCTACACACAAAATTATGCCGAACCCCTATAATATAAAGAAATACAACGAAATTACAAAATTAATTATTTCATAACTTATAACTAGTTATAAAAAATTGTAACAAGTTACTTAGTTACTAAATTATACATACATATATATAATCAATTATATCTCACACTATTATCTCAAAAAAAAATAAAATTATATCACACACTAATTCAATTTTAAAATTTTTATTTCTAAACTAATGAAATACCTCCAATGTCATTTTATTCAGAATAAATATATATTGCAAAAAATATATAAAATACAATTACAAAATTTATTTTCATAAAAAATATACACACACTATATACACACACAATATATACACACATTATATACAAATATTCAATAAAATATACAAATACATATATATACTATACATTGTGGTATAAATTATTACCTAATAACCGCAATTCGACGACCACCGTAAAAAATCCCGACACTATACACATAAAACACAATAATATTACTAATAAAATAAAAAAACTCAAATAATAATTTACAAAAACAAAAAATAAAACAATATACATAATACAATAAGAATAGAAGCAATATTTATACCTTAAACGAGGTTGAGATTGAACAATTTCTCAACAAAAATGGGTGGCCGGATTTCACACCCAAAATTTACTATTTGGGTTCGGATGACACTTTTAGAGGCTAAAAAATCAAAACTTTTTAGGTGTATGTTATTAAGTATCGAAAATGGAGAATTTTAAAAAAAAAATGGGCTGAAATGGTTGAGAAATGGGGGAGATATGGTTGAGGGAAGGTGGTTCGGCGAGGGTTTTTGCTGGGTTTTTTTCTCTCTGGTTTTTGCTGGGTGGGGAAATGGCTGAGTGAAATGAAGGAGGAAGACGAGCCATAGGGTTTATCAGAGGTCGAACCTATGGCGTCGGTTCCTTCATAGGAACTGACGGCATAGGGTACACGTGTCAGGTTTTCGTGTACCCTATGCCGTCGGTTCCTATGAAGGAACCGACGGCATAGGGTATTTCAGAAAAAAAAATAAAAATTAATTTCCAACCGCCTCTAAATGGTATAATGCAATTTTATACCTACGGTTTTTATCAAAAAACCGCCTCTAAATGTCAATTTCGAACATAGCGGGTATTTTCACACCCTTTAGCTTCCCTTTTTATAAATGGGGTTGAAAAAACTGCCTCTAAAGGCTAACATTGTAGTAGTGTATTTTCTCGAATTGTACAATTAGGACCTTGAAGTGATTTTTTGTAAAAATAAAACTTAATAATAATTCGATCTAGAGATGTTATGACAAAACTGGTTACATTTCCTGTATCTGTTCGTATTAGAAATTATCTTAAAGTTGGTTATATTAAAAAATAAAATTGTTGAAAATTGAGCTGAGGGTCCTATTTTTACTATTTTGGAAAATATAGGGTCTATTTTTTCATTTAACATAACAAAGAGTTCAATCGGTAACTTTTGCAAAATACAGGATCCAAAATAATATTTAGCCAAAATTAAACAACTAACATATATTAATGATATATTGTTACAAATAACTGATAAAATTGCTTAATAACTGAAACTATACTTGTAATAATATTATTTAATTACTTTATGAAAACTTAAACAACTAACATATATTAATGATATATTCTTACAAAATACAAAGAGGATAAAAAGAACAAACCTGAAAGTAGACGCCCATCTTCTAAAAATTTAACGTAACTAAAATTGAATTTTGCCCAAATTTTTATAAGCAGCCAACTATAGAAATCAAAAGTTCATCAAAAACCATAAAAGAATGTTAAAAAATTCTTAAAAAAATAATAATCACTAATATCATCAAGTAATTAAAATTGTATATAGTAATATTAAATAGGGTAAATACTATTTTGGATCCTGTATTTTGCAAAAGTTACAGATTGGACTCTGTGTTTTGTTAAATGACAAAATGGACCCTGTATTTTCTAAAATAGTAAAAATAGGACCCTGAGCTTAATTTTTGACAACATTTTTTTTTAATACAACAACTTGAAGACAATACTTAATACGAACAGATAAAAAAAATGTAAACAGTTTTGTCATAGCACTTTTAGATCGGATTATAATTAAACTTTATTTTGACAAAAAATCAATTCAGGGTCCTATTTGTACTATTTTAGAAAATACAGGGTCCATTTTGTCATTTAACAAAACACAGGGTCCAATTGGTAACTTTTGTAAAACAGAGGGTCTAAAATGATATTTACCCTATTAAATATATGATAATATTTTTTTAAGTGTAGCATAATGATAATTTATAATCAATTAATAGTGTAAGAGTTGAAGCAGAGAGAGAGAGAAAGAAACAGAGAAAGAAAAATGAGAGGAAAAGCTCAATCTCTGATGTGAGCTGATATTGTATTTATAGATGTACTGTTACATTGGTTACAGAGGGCAAAAGAAACATGTGACTGAAATGTGTAACTAACTAACTGTAACAGAAGGAATAACAAGTAACTAAACCATAACTAACTCTAACACCCCCCCTCAAGTTATACTCGGCTCTTTGAGAGTTAACTTGTCTCTGAACTTGGCAAAGGGAAGTTGAGGAAGTGGTTTAGTCAATATATCAGCTGTTTGGTGAGCAGCTGAGATGTGTCGAATGTCAAGTGTGTGATCAAGGACTTTGTCTCTGATAAAGTGAAGGTCCACTTCTATGTGCTTGGTTCGTTGATGAAAAACAGGATTGGAGGCAAGAGAGGTGGCACCTAAGTTGTCACACCAAAGGACGGGGCAGGAGTGAAGTTGAATTCGGAGTTCACTGAAAAGAGACTGAATCCATACAAGTTCGGTAGTGGCAAGTGCAATGGCGCGGTACTCCGATTCAGTACTTGAGCGTGCTACCACTGTTTGTTTTCGTGAACTCCACATGATAAGGTTGCCACCGAGGTAAACACAATAGCCAGAGGTGGATCGCCGGTCGTCTATAGAACTTGCCCAATCAGCGTCTGTATAGGCAGTGAGTTGAAGGGTGGCAGCTGGTCTGAAGTGAAGGCCATAGTCTATGGTGCCTACCAAATATCGAAGAAGCCGTTTCGAAGCAAGCCAGTGATCGTTTGTGGGATTCTTGAGATATTGGGACAATTTATTAACGGCAAAGGAGATATCTGGCCGTGTGAGAGTCAGATATTGAAGGGCACCAATAACACTTCGATAAAGGGTTGGGTTGTCCATTGGAGTGCCTTGGGTGGCACTTAGCTTTGTGTTTGGACACATGGGAGTAGGGGTTGGGGCTGCTACATCCATGTTGGTGCGAGCAAGTAAGTCAGATGCATATTTAGCTTGAGTGAGATAGATGCCAGACTGATTTCTTGTGACTTCAAAACCCAAAAAATACCTCACTGGACCGAGATTCTTTAAGGCAAATTGCTGATGTAATTGAGAAATAAGTTGATTAATGAACTGAACATCTTCTCCTGTTAATAAGATATCATCAACATAGATTAAGAGGAGAGTAAGTTTGCCATTCTTTCGTAGAAAAAAGAGAGAATTATCGGCCTTTGAATTATAGAATCCCCATTGTTGAAGTGAGTGTTTGAGCTTGTCAAACCAAGCTCGGGGGGCCTGTTTTAAGCCATAGATGGCTTTGTGGAGTTTGCAAACATGAGTGGGATGATTTGGATCTTTGAATCCGGCCGGTTGAGCCATATAAACACACTCTTGAAGATCCCCATTTAAGAAAGCATTGTTAATATCGATGTGTTGGATGGGCCAGTTGTGAGTGGCTGCTAGAGAGAAGATTATTCGTATAGTACATGGCTTGATGACGGGACTAAAAGTCTCAAAGTAATCAAGACCAGGGGTTTGTTGGAATCCTTTGGCAACTAGCCTAGATTTGTATCTGTTGATGGTGTTGTCCGGGTTATATTTAATCCGATGAACCCACTTGTTGTCAAGAACTGTCATCCCATCTTGAAAAGGAACAAGTGTCCAAGTCTTGTTCTTGACAAGAGCAAATAATTCAGATTGCATAGCACCAAACCATAAAGGGTCTTGAAGGGCAGCTTTGAGTGTCTTCGGTTCAAGACTGATATTGGAGGATGCTGTAAAAGTTTTGGGCTTGTGTATACCGGCTTTGGCTCTTGTGACCATGGGGTGGTTATTGACAGGTTGAGAGATAATAGAGGGCTGAGTGTGTAGGGTGTTACTTGCTTGAATGATTGGTTCGGGTTCATGGTCATTTGGTGATGGTGATATTGGGACAGAAACAGGTGCAAGGGGTAATAGGGGTAATAGGGTGTTATTCGTAGGCATGGGAGTGTGAGATTGAGTATTTGCATTTGATGTTGGGGTAATAGGAGTTGGTACAGGGGCTGGTGGTATAGGTAAATGGAAGGCATGAGGCTGATTTTGTGATGGTATTAAAGGAGCAGCAGGTGGTTTAGGAAAGAGGGTATGATAAGGGAAGGTGTGCTCATCAAACTTGACCGTTCTAGCTATGTAGACACGGCCCGAGGGATGCATACACTTGTATCCTTTGTGGCTTGGACTATAACCAAGAAATAAGCAATGAGCAGTGCGAAAAGCAAGTTTGTGTTGCTGGTATGGCCGAAGAAGAGGGTAACAAGAGCATCCAAAGGTTTTGAGAAAGGCATAGTCGGGTTTCTGTTTAAACAACACCTCAAATGGATTTCGAAATTGTAAAACCGGAGTGGGGAGTCGATTTATTGTGTAAGCAGCTGTAGTGAAAGCATCCCACCAATGTGTTAAGGGCATTTGAGCTTGAGCCAAGTAGGAGAGGCCCATATCGACAACATGTCGATGTTTCCTTTCAGCCCGTCCTTGCTGCTGGTGCGTATGAGGACACGGGTGTCTAAATGTGATGCCCAAGGGCGCAAGTATAGATTGCAAAGGCCTGTATTCACCACCCCAATCCGACTGTATAGCTTTGATGTGTGTAGTAAATTGCAACTCAACATAAGACTTAAATTGCCGAAAAATCAGTGGTACTTCAGATTTATTTCTCATTGGATAAATCCAAGTAAATTTGGAAAAGTCATCAATAAAGCTAACATAATATCGAAATCCTTCCATTGAACTGTAAAAAGATGGTCCCCATACATCGGTATGCACAAGTTGAAAACAGGCTGTAGTTTTTGGAATGGAACTACTGAAATGCATACTATGTAATTTGCCATATTGACATGCTTGACAAAATGGAAGAGAGTTACATTTAGTGGATGAATGTAGACTGTTGAGAACATTTTTAACTATTCTTGAGGAGGCATGACCCAGCCGATGATGCCACACTTGAGCTTCTGTAAAAGTTGCAGAGGTATTTTCTTGAGTGCAACTGTATGCAGCAGGAAGAGGAAGAAGTCCTTTGCTGAATTTTGTAGATGTAGCACTCGACTGAGAAAGATCAAGATGATAAAGGCCATGTTTAAGATGGCCCCGCAGAAGTGCTTGGCCCGAAATCTTGTCCTTGATAATACATGCATTAGAATCAAAGAGAAAGATTATATTATTATCTGTGGTGAGTTTGGAAATACTTAATAAATTCTTTGTGATATTGGGGGCAAGCAACACATCATTGAGTAGTAATTTTTTGGTATGAGAAAGAGTGGAAAATTCAGTTTTTCCTATTTGAGAAATTGAGAGTTTAGAGCCATTACCAACAGTGATTTTGGCTTTGCCTTTGTAATCCTGTGTGGTATTGAGAGTTTGAGCATCGGGAGTCATGTGGTGGGTGGCTCCACTATCCACATACCAGCCATTGTCTTCAGCTGGACAATTTGAGTCTGAAATAAGAGCATGTGGGTTGTGACCTTGAGATTGAGATGAAGGAGTACTGGTCTGTGGTTCATTGTCGTAACGATGATAGCATTTGTAGGCAAGATGACCAATCTTGCCACAAATTTGACAAACAGGGCGTGAACCACGGCCACGGCCATTCGAAGCACCACGATTGTTGGAGTTTGAGCCTCTACTGGGCATATTACTTCGTCCCTGTGATTGACCCCTGCCAGGATTGTTGCTGCGATTGAGTCCAGGGGTATTTTTGTTAGATTGGGCATAATTTGCTTGCACAGTATCAAGATTCGTCGAATGGAGTTGTTCAATGCGCATTTCTTGGTTCTGCAGCATGTATTGAACTTCTTGTAAGGTAAGAGCATCGGCCCTAGCAGTCATTAACACCACCACAGTTTCATACTCGGGACCAACTCCTCCAAGAATATACATAGCCAATTCTTGATCCGAGAGTTTGTGACCAGCTGCAGCAAGAGAATCAGCAAGATTCTTCATTTTCAAAATGTACTCATCGATGCTCATGGAGCCTTTCTTTGTGGTCTGTATAGAGAGACGAAGTTGCAGTTGTCTTGCTTTGGATTGAGTGGCAAAAAGACTCTCGAAAACATTCCAAATCTCAGCAGCGGATTCACAATGAAGAACATGCCCCAACATCGCCTCAGAAAGGGAATTCATTAGCCAACTCATTAGAAGGGCATCACAACGAATCCAATGATCAAGAACAGGGTTGATTGTGTTTGTACCTGGAATTTGGGGTTCTGGTCGAGGGGTTGTGCCACGAAGAATGCCTTCAAGGCCATGAGCACGAACAGATGGAATGATGAGCGATCTCCAGTAGGAGTAGTTGTGTCGATCCAATCGGATATTCAACGGTAGCAGGGTATTTGGGACTTGAAATTGCAGAGCGGCAGCCTGAGCTTCGATCGGAGCTTGCGGTGGACGAGGGGGAGCGATATTGCGTGGATCGTCAGGATCAGCCATAGGTATGATACCATGTAAGAGTTGAAGCAGAGAGAGAGAGAAAGAAACAGAGAAAGAAAAATGAGAGGAAAAGCTCAATCTCTGATGTGAGCTGATATTGTATTTATAGATGTACTGTTACATTGGTTACAGAGGGCAAAAGAAACATGTGACTGAAATGTGTAACTAACTAACTGTAACAGAAGGAATAACAAGTAACTAAACCATAACTAACTCTAACAAATAGCATGTAATTTAAAAGTTTTGGATTCGAATTCATGACCTCTTTCTTTTCCTATCTCTTCCTCACCACTAAGCTAGCTTATAATACCATAATATAATCATCGTGGTGTATAACACTTAAAGGGTGGGATATTTCTACACTCAACCAAATGTAGGTCCGTGACTCCGTCATAGAATTACTTTTTTAACTTCATTGATACGCTTGCTAAATTGGAAAAATGAAATGAATTGTGAATATTCCAAATTTGGCTTAAGAAATTCACTTTCATTTCTAGAAACATAATGCAAACACATAAAGTGAAACGTTACTTAGAAAGCCCTTAATTAGCTGTCTAATTTTTATTTCTGTTTTAATTTTTCATTTTTCTTAATAAAAACTACAGTCCACTGAACCAGTTGGTCAGGAATTTAACTTTTTTCATTTTTGTGCTTTTGTTATGTCACACATTGTCATTATTTTAGCTAATAATGGCTTTTACTTGTACCAGTGTTTAATTATTTTATTTATTTATTTAAGTAAAGATAGACAGTCCTGCAGACATGCGTGTATTTTTAGTTTGTTCCCTTATTTACAAAAGTATGTTTAAATTTTAGTGTGTGAGCAGGCACACAGTATGGCACATAATTTGGATCCAGACAGTGATGGTAGAGGTGTTCTTCAGTTTAAGACTGGTTTGATGTCTGTAATCAAGGTAAAGTTTAAGCTTGAATTGTTTACAGTGATTAGTGAATGCAGAGCAATCTTATTGATGTTTCAACCATTCAATTAATGTGGATTGTGGAACTTACTTTGAGTGCAGAGAAAACTTGCAAAAAGGGACGGGGCCCCAGTAGATCGTAATCATGATATTGAGCACCTCTACAAATTTTACCAACGCTATAAGAAACGGCATAGAGTGGACGATATACGGAGAGAAGAACAAAGAATGTGGGAGTCTGGAACTTTTGGTACTGATTTTGCAAAGTAGGTCCATTTTCTTTTTAAATATAAGTTTATACTATAAAAAATATCAGTTTATTCATATCCATAGCCGTGTGATTTTTTTTTTTTTTATGTTATTCTATTCTTTTCATTATTTTAGTTTTAAAATGGAAGGAAGACCACTAAATTCAATCCAAAAAGAAAAAAAACTTAAATAATTTTTTTATTAATTTTTTTTATATGCATTTTAAATTTAATTTTATTTCGTTTAATTTATATTATTATTTATTGAATAAACTTAAAGTAATAGAGATTTTAATTTATTTATTTTATGTTGTTTCATTTTTTTTTATGAAATTTAGTGTATATTATGGCATTGATAATTTGATATACTATTTTTTTATAATATAAATATTTATTTGGTATTTTATTAAAAATATATATTTAGTATCTTATCGTTTGAATAAAGATCATTTGGTATCCTTTATTTGCTAAAATTACTTTTAGTACTCTTATTGCATTTAAGATTTTAATATTCCAAATCTACCCACATTTTAATATTAAGCTGATTATTATATATCTTATTATATTCATTTAATAAAAAAATTGATTGATTAATTTTCATATATTAATTTTAAAATATTTTGACAAAAAAAAAATCAAAATATAAACTATATTTGAAAAAAGTATTAATTGACTTTAAAATGAAAAAAAAAAGTAATTAAAATATTTATTCAGAAAAAAACTAGTTAAAATATAAACAAAATGAACTATAAAACAACAAAAATCAACATGTGACAATTATAATACAACTATAAATAAACTATAATATAATAAAAAAATAATTTATTGTTCTTACAAAAAAAATATTTTTGTAGATAAAAAAATCAAAACATAAAAATGAAAAAAATTTCTAATGTATTTTTATAATTTTTTTAAAATTTCAGCATGTAAATTTTTCTAAAATATAATTCTAAATTATATAAATCATTTAATATAATTAAATTAATAAATTTAAAATCAATACAATCCACAATATTGAAATAATCTACATAACTTGTTCTTCATTTTCTACTTCTTATTAATCCAAACAGTTCCAAGTTCAACAATATTATTATTTTTATAATATTTTTTTTTGTAAGAACTATTTCTGTAATATTTAAATCAAAATCAATTAAAATATCTAATTCATGTGATAGAGTGCAAGCATTCAAACTAAAAACTAATAAAAAAATCAAAATCAAATAATTAAAGCATTCACAATTTTTATTAACTCAATTTTAACTATAAACATAATCTCATATCAACATAAAAGTATATTTCAGAATTTGATTTTTTTTTACTAACAAAAAAAAAAAAATCAAATTCAAATGCCAAAAGCCAAAAGCCAAACTCAGTATATTTAAATAATTTCAATACCATTCCAAAATTCATATTCCCAAATCAATTTAACATCACACTCACGAAAAAAATTTAAATTTCAGATTTGAACCCAAGAACAATACCTCAAGAAAAACACAAATCTAAACCCTATGTGGTGAGTGAACACCCCCGAAAACCCCAAATCTCGTTTGACCTTAAAACTTAGATTTGGAATCTATCCAGATACACAACCATCCTTGTCCCCCGTCCCTGTCGTCAACAACCCAAAACTTGGGTTATCCATTCACCTTCGTCACCGACGCGAATAATCCAAAAGTCCACAACACCAAACACAACAAAAGCTACCTCTAACTAGCTATCACAAGGACGATGATCACTCAAACCCAGATTCGACATTGTCGATCTCTTGCCATCGCTAACATCTACCTTACCCTCACCACACCATTGTATCATTGAAGAAAGAAGAAGAAAAATAAAAATCATGAAAGCATAGAAGAAAAAAAGTATAGAATTTATTTACGGGGAATTACTCTGTATATTATTTTTTTAACTTTTTAGTTGCAATAGGGATTTGTTGCAATTTAGGTTGCAGCACTAGTTGCAATAGGAGTTTCTAGGTAAAATTCCATAAAAATGTCAAAAAAATTATTTCAAAGTGTAAAAATAAAAAAGTTCCTTTATTTATTTATATAATTTTATGCTTAGAAATTAATATATGATAATTAATAAATAATTTTTTTAATTAAATAAATATGATAAGATATATAATAATAAATGATGGTAGTTTGAGAATAATAAAGTCTTAAATGCATTGAGTACTAAAATGAGTAGTTTTTACAAAGGGAAAATGCTCATTTAGTACTTGTGTTTTCATGAAAAACATATTTGGTACTTTCTGTTTTCAATAATTTTTAATTGGTACTTTATGTTTTTAAATTGTGTATATTTGATACCTTAAAATAAAATTTAATCAATACAATTTTATTAATTTAACTAAATAGTTCTCAATTATATGTAATCAAATAATTATATATAAATTCAGAATTCACAAAATTTTAGACTATTGATTGTATTGATAAAATTTTATCAAAAAAAAGAAAGTTGAATTTAGGGTACCAAATATTTATAATTTTAAAATACATGGTACTAAATAAGCATTATTAAAAACATAGGGTACAAAACTTGTATTTACATAAAACACAAGGCACCAAATATGTAGACATCCTTTTACAAATATATAAGGGTATCTACATATTTGATACTTGTGTTTATCTAAATACAAGTTAGGTACCCTGTATTTTCAATAATGCTTATTTAGTACTCTGTATTTTAAAATCATACATATTTGGTTCCTAAATTCAATTTTTTTTTCTTATAAAATGTTATCAATATAATCAAACTGTGTAAAATTTTATAAAATCTGAATTCAAATTTAATTATTTGATTACATATAACTGATAAATTGATTAAATTTTAGTTTAGAGTACCAAATATGTACAATTCAAAAATATGAGGTACTAATTAAGTATTATTAAAAGTACAGGTACGAAATATGTTTTTTTTATTAAAAGGCAAAGTACTGAATAAGTATATTAACACTAATTGATATTAATTATTCAAAATATAAAATACTAAATGTGTATTTTAACAAAACACAAAGTATCAAATAGGTATTTACTTTTTCTGTATGATGGG
Organism: Cannabis sativa; assembly: GCF_029168945.1. NCBI lineage: Eukaryota > Viridiplantae > Streptophyta > Magnoliopsida > Rosales > Cannabaceae > Cannabis > Cannabis sativa. The sequence continues at coordinate 53,616,413 of NC_083607.1, forward strand.
TCAGCATCACGTATTCTTCATATAAACACTACCCACCCCGTCCTTTACCTATTTTTTATATGATGAGTTAATGTATATGGTATGAAGTTGCTCTGTATTGGCACATTTTGAAAGTTGAAATATTTGGTAACTTTCACTGCTTTTATGCCTTTTTAATATCATCATCTTATCAGCTAGGTTTAATATTTTTTATAATAAAAAATCAGCTTCTTTAAACACAAGTACAATGACAGAACCTTTGGTTTGTTTCATTAGTTTTACTGATACAAGTTTTTGTTTTTGTTGTTTTAGGATGGAAATGAAATATTTAGAAATGAAAAAGATAGTTGCTACGCTGAGGGCGCTAGTAGAGGTCATGGAGGCGCTTAGCAGAGAAGCAGATCCTAGGGGAGCTGGTGGACTTATCAAAGAAGAGGTACATGTTCTTCAAATATTTTCGGATGTGCACAGTGCACCTACAAATATACTGATTTGTAGTTAAATACTTGATGTATTTTGTGTCCTCTAAATTATATTTTTAGACGTGGTGTATTCATATTGTACTAAATATTTAATTCTGTTATTTTTGGTTGTCTCTTATGTATGTTTTATAATATATATATTTTTTGATTGAATGTATCTATGTTTTATAATATATATATTTTTTGATTGAATGTATCTATGTTTTATTAATTATTTATTTATTTTTTTTGAAAACAATGTATGTATGTTTTGTCATTAAAATAAAAAACTCTTACGCTATTTTCAAAGATATGCGGCTTTTCTTTCAAAAAGAAAAAATATGCGGCTTAGGAAAGTATCTAATTACCATTGTAATTATTGACGCGTTTGATTGAACTTATGACCTTTTGTTCTTGGGGTTTCAGCTGAGAAGAATAAAATCTTCTGAGGCAACATTATCTCGGGAGTTCGCGCCTTATAATATCGTACCACTGGAAGGGCCGTCGAGGACCAATGCCATTGGAATTTTCCCAGAAGTATGTTGAACTTGAATTCATATTCCGAATTCCTTTTCCTTCAATATTCTGTATTTCTTTTTTTTTTCTTTGGGGGGATATATTCTCATTGATTGCATTGTCTAGCTTCCATAGCTCTTCAATACGTAGAACAGTCTTCCAATTAAACTCATCACGTTCATTTTGGGTAATATAATCATTGTGGTAATTTTTTTATTTTTTTTTTTGTTATTTGTTTGTAACATGAAATTTCATTTCGGGTAATTTTATCAGGTCAGAGGCGCAATATCTGCTATTAGATATAGTGAACACTTTCCTAGACTTCCAGATGATTACGTGATAATTGGCGACCGAGACGCTGACATGTTTGATCTTCTGGAAGTTGTGTTTGGATTTCAGGTTCGTATATGTACTTTTAGTTTCTTACATCTACTCCTTATATCTTTCTGACATGGAAGATAAGTATAACAAAGGACAATGTAGTGGATGTAGATTTTGTTTACTATCTACCCTGTATATTTATAATGTTTATGTTTCTTCTATATTAGAACTGTAGATTATGTTTTTGATTGAGTAGTAGAACAGAGTTCTCCAACAATGAATTCTGGTACTCATCTGATTATTTTATTAGTTAAAACATTGAATGACGGAATGACCGCATTTTACAGAAATTCCTTATGCTCGTCTTAAATTGGACATCCACATCTTCTAAGCCTTTGGTTAAAAGGAATGAAAATATAAGAATAGGAATGAGAATGGAAATTGTAGCAGGAATAGAATAGAATAAAATTTAAACTGCATAAAAAAATTATTAATTTTTTCAAATCTTGCATTAGAATGGTCTTTCCTTCCATTTCAAAATAGAATAATCATTCCACAAAAATAATGGAAAGACCATTCTATTAGAATGATATTCCAATAGTTTTAAATGCAACTAAACAAAAGAATGGAATAAAAATTATTTTCTTTCCATTCCATTTTATTTCATTACCTCCAACCAAACGCTACTTTAATGTCATTAGATATTTGAAGTGTTTTCAAAATTTTGCTTTATTTTTACTACCACCTTTAAATTGTGTGATCTGAAACATTTTTAATTCCTAAAACTGACAATGTTCATCTTTGAATATATATGTATATATATATATGTATATATTTTGAATAATTCAGATATGTGTATTGCACTTCAAACAACAATTTACATCCTATACATCACCAAATAAAGTTAGGCCTGTAAACTTCTCTATTACAAATTCCCAAATCACCTTTTTTGGCATCACACTTCTAATTCTATTCTTTACATCTTGCTGTATTTTTTTTTTTTGTCACAAATATAGCTGTATATAACCTTTGATTCCACACAACTTCGAATTCATGTCGACAAGCCCACAAGTGATATACCACTGCTGCAAAGTCATAACCACCACCTGCTTTCCAAATTTAGATAGCTTTGCCCTAGCTATTCTCCTCAAGAGTGTTGGTAATATAGCAGCCGTCACTCTCCAGCCAAGCCACTGTTTTATGATCAGTAAACAATGTCTACTAACATGACAATCAAAAAATAAGTGGCCTCTTGTCTCTTTTTCCAACCCACACATTGCACATTTATCATCTTGAGCTATATTAAGCACATGCAATTTATCAAGCACCGACAACCATAGAATAAATCTATGTTTCGGAATTGTTAATCTCTTCCACACTTCCCTGTACCAAAAGACTTTCGGTTGAGTAGAGCAAACGAGAGTGTAGCCATCACTTATTTTGTAATTCCCCCAGATGAAGTTTTGCACCATATTAAGTTGCTTGTAGGCTTCTTTCACTCGGACCACTTGACGTCAATACCAACTACTTGTACTTGGGACCTTGTAGGCCCACCAATTCTCGATTCCTATATAGACTGTGTGAACCCATCGAACCCAAAAAGTATCTTGCTTTGTCTGCCACTGCTGATACATATTTCCCAATGGCTGCTTCATTCCACATGGTAATCTTCTAAAGCCCATTCCTCCTTCACTCTTAGAACGACACATATCTTCCCAGGCCACTTGACTCGAGCTATTGGAGTCCACCAAACCTTTCCATAAGCAGTTTCTACATATAGCGTTCACTCTATGAAGAACTTTCTTACGAATGATCAAAATTTGTGCCCGAAAAGAGTGAATAGTCAAGAGCACCGAATTCACTAACGTTGCTCTTCCGGCATAGGATAGATTCCTAGAACTCCAAGTTCGGATCCTTTGAACCATCCTTTCTATAATCACCTCACATTTCATAGCTGAAATACGCTTAGCGTAAATAGGGATTCCCAAATATTTAAAAGGAAGGGAACTCCTCTTAAAGCCAAATACTTGGATCACCCTTTGTACCTCATCTTCATTCATGTTACTACAGTATATTGAGGATTTTTCCTCACTTGGCAGCAGCCAGGAAGTTTGACAAAACCTCTTTAGTCCTTGGAGCAACCGATAAATTTACTTGAAATCTCCATGACAAAAAAGTAAAACATTATCTGCAAAACACAAATTATTCAACTTAAGCTTTTCACACTTGTCATGAAATCGAAAGTCCTCCTTCAAGCCAATTCTCATCAGTATTCTCGATAGATACTCCATCCCTAACACAAATAGTAGAGGTGACATGGAGTTTACTTGTCTCAATCCTCTTTTAGCTTCAAAAAAGTCATGCAAGGAGCCATTGGACATTAAACTAAATCTTGAAGTTCTTAGACAAGTCATGACCAACCAAATGAAGTCTTCTGGGAAACTCAAAGCATGCAATATCTCTTCGATAAAGTCCCATTCTATGGTCTTACAAGCATTCCCCAAATCTAGTTTGATCATACATTGAGGCTTGGCCTTTCTTCTCCCATAATGTCGAACTAAATCTTGACACACCATTATATTGTAGCCAATGTACTTACCTTGTACAAATCCACGCTGGTTTTGGAGTATGATATCTGGAAGAACATTTCGTAGTCTTGAACAAATTAGCTTTGTTGCATTTTCATAAATAACTTTGAATAAGCTATCGGTCTGAAATCCATCACTGAAATTGGGCATTTAATCTTTGGAATCAAAGTCAAGGTAGTTGAGTTAATTTCTTTTAGAAGCTTACCTGAATGTAGGAAAGACTTCATCTTCGAATTTTATTATGATATACTTGTACCTTTGTTTGATTACCTCTGTAAACTAGGATTCCTCTGTCATGTTTTATGTTAAGTGTTGATTTCTTTCTCTTCTCCTTGTTTCCTCGCCCAGAAAGACAATATCAGGAACCAGAGAGAGAATGTTGTTCTGTCCATTGCAAATGCACAGACACGACTTGAAGTACCTAGCGAGGCTGATCCAGTGAGTTCTTTTCATCCTCTAACCATGCCATATTTTCAAGGGTCATTTCTGCTATTATTGACTGAATTTGCTAAGCTTAGGGCAATCAGATTTATGTGCAATTTATTTTCTTTGTAGTACTCATTGTAAACTGTAATCATTATAATCTAGATAATTTATTGAGAATACATATTCTATATCTATTTTTAATAATGTTGGTTGTTATTGATTACTTCTAATTTTCTATTCTACTGTAAATTAAAAGAACCACATTGTTATATCATATGCAGTAAGCTTCACAGCGGCAAGAAATTTAGGATGTTTCTCTTTCATTAATTACTCTAGCTGGAAAACACACTTTGTTTAGTTTCTTATTTTTGGTTTAATTTGTATTTTTATATTTTATATTCTCGTGGACACCTTATCTCCCCTTGTTTCGTTTTTTGATGATTAGTATAAGTTTTGTTTAGTATTAATAGAGAAAGGAAAAAAGTGACATATTTCAACTACTGAAGTTGGTTTTGTTGCACTTTCTGAGTTCCAGCTGCTTCCTACACAAGTTCCAGTTTATATTTAGTATTAAAATCGTAATTTTTTTTGTAGAATCTTCAGAATGTCGTACTTGACATTGTAAGGTACTAAGGTTCCAGGAAGAAAATTTGGTGGGTTCAGTCTTGTGTTAACAGCTGGTACATTAATTTTGTTGGTCTAAGTTATTGAGCAGATGGTATCTTATTTGATTAGCAATATAGGTAGTTGACAAGTTAGTTATAGATGTAAGTTGCTGTTATTTCTTATTGTTTACTTTCTTCCCTGTTAAGTTGGTTCTTCATTTTCTGTTGTGCTTGTTAACTCTGCTCTCTATACGAGTTCCTTGCTAAGCTTTGTAGCTTCTTACAAAGACTTAGAAGTTCTCATTCATTATTGTGTTACTTTCATAGACTTTGTATTGATAAATCTCTTCACTATTGCATGCGAAGGGAGCCCCAAAAAAGATCACTTTGGTCTCATAACCTTTTTGTACAATTCTTGTTTCAATTTCATGCTGAAGTATATATCTCGTGATCATGCAATGTTTGCTGTACAGATTCACAAAGACAGTGATTGGCAGAACCTGTGTGGTGATTTTAACTTCCTTAAAAAATGTTTCTGTGTTTCAGAAAATAGATGAGAAAGCAATCGATGAGGTATTCTTGAAGCTACTGGATAATTATATCAAATGGTGCAAATATTTGCGTACACGCATTGCGTGGTTTAGGTCTCTTTTACAACCTGTTTCTTTTTCTTAAATTTCTTGCTTCAGATTTTACTCTTCTTATTTCATTGTTTTTTACATACAGTTTAGAAGCGATCAATAGAGACAGGAAACTTTTACTTGTTTCACTGTACTTTTTGATATGGGGGGAAGCTGCAAATGTCCGTTTCCTTCCTGAATGCATTTGTTATATATTCCACAATGTAAGTCTCCAGCTTTATCAGTGAAATTCATTGTAGTGTTTTTCTGATAACTTAATTAGTCTCATTTTCTATAACTGTTGTTGTTAAGTGGGATAGTTATTACGAAAAAGAAAAGAAAACATTTTATTGATCTGAATGAATTGATAAAAGAACAGATGGAGTACAGGACTTTATATAGGACACTGCTACAACTAACTTAACATTAAACCAGAAAGTTAGTTAAAGAAACTAACAGATACAACCGAAACAGAACAAGAAAGGAAAGAAAAGATAGATACAGTAATAACAGAATTAACTGTAACTAATTAACTACCAAAGACAAATAAACAAATCCTAATACCCCCCTCAAGATGGAGCGTAGATATCGTAGATGGACATCTTGGAAATGTGACTGGTGAGGATGGTGGATGATAGAGGCTTTGTAAAGGTGTCTGCAAGTTGAAGTGAACCCGAGATAGGAACAAGGCGAATAGTGGAGTTTTTGATCTAGTCTCGAACAAAATGGCAGTCCAATTCAATATGTTTGGTTTGTTCGTGAAAAGTTGGGTTGTTAGCAATGTGTATTGCCGACTGGTTGTCGCAATAAATGAATGCTGGATGAGGTTGAGGAATTTGAAAATCGTGGAGCAGATATTGTAACCAGGTGACTTCACTAGTAGTAGCAGCTAATGCACGGTACTCTGCCTCTGCAAAGCTTTTTGATATTGTTGGTTGTTTCTTTGTTTTCCAAGAGATGAGACTATCTCCAAGGAAAACACAGTACCCTGTTGTGGAGCGTCGTGTAACAGGGCAAGAGGCCCAGTCAGAATCGGAGAAGCCACGGAGTGTTAAGGCTGATGTAGACGAGTATAGAAGACCTTGGCCGGGTTTTCCTTTGAGGTATCTGAGTAAATGATGAACTGCTTGTAGGTGAGGCGTTCTTGGTGTTGCCATAAACTGGCTGAGGCAATTCACGACAAAGGTGATATCTGGTCGTGAGAGAGTGAGATAGAGCAGCTTGCCAATTAATTGGCGATAGGATGACGGGTTGTCAAGTGGTTCACCAAGTTCGTTATCGAGTTTGAGCTTCGGGTCCATGGGAATCTTAGCAGGCTTGCTGCTTGCATATCCAGTGTCATCCAAAACCTGAAGAGTATATTTTCTCTGAGAGATGAATAAGCCTTGTTTGGCACGGGCAATCTTGAAGCTGAGAAAATATTTAAGGTTGCCAAGAGTTTTAAGCTTGAACTTCTTGTGCAGGGAGTCTTGTAGTTGGTGAAGCAGTGAGAGATTGGGCCCAGTAATGACGAAATCATCGACATAAACAAGGAGGGAAATGAAGTGTCTTTGGTGCCTTTTGTGAATAATGTGTAGTTTGCCTGTGATTGCTGAAAACCTTCGTCTAGGAGTGCATCGGATAGCTTTTTGTACCACTGTCGAGAAGACTATTTGAGGCCGTAAATTGATTTGTGTAGTTTGCACACGAGGTTGGTTTATGCATTGAAAGAAGAAGGAAGTGTGAGTCCTTTAGGAAGAGTCATATAAACCTCTTCATTGAGGTCACCGTTTAAAAAAGCATTGTCAACATCTAGTTGAAGGATGGGCCATTGTTTGATGGTGGCAATGGCAAGTAGAAGTTTGCGTGTAACCATCTTGGCTACAGGAGAGAAAGTGTCAAAAAAATCAAGTCCTTGTTGCGTGTATCATTGCGCAACAAGTCTCGCTTTGAGCCTTTCCACGCTTCCATCACTATTAAATTTGATTTTGTATACCCATCTGCATCCAAATGGCACGTTTGTTTGGTGGTAAAGGCACAACACTCCATGTTTTGTTCCCAATGAGCGCTTTTAGTTCATTGTTCATAGCATGGACCCATTGTTCAAATTGAATGGCTTCTTGATATGTTTGAGGTTCCCTCATCGTGGCTATTGCAAAAATAAAAGCTTTGTAAGGATCAGATATATTGGAATATGAAATAAAATTAGAAAGATTAGTGGTGTTGAAGATTTATTTCGAATTGTGGAGTAACACTCAAAATCTCTGAGATAAGAGGGAGGTTTAGTGACACGAGTAGATCGCCTTGGGGGATTGGGAGTAGGATTAGGTGCTAGAGACCTCAAACTGGTTGTGTTGTCTGTCATATTTGATTCAATATGTGTGTTGGAGTCACTTGTTTCCTTTTCCTGTATGTTCCTGTGGCAGATTAGAAGTATTGTTTTGTTTTGTGGGATAATCACAGATAAGGGTGTTGTGTATAACAGCACTGGGAAGAATAATGTTGGAAAACGGATCTATGTCAGAGTTGTCCACATTAAGTTTATGAAAAGGAAAAATGTTCTCATGAAAGACAACATTTCGAGAAATAAAAAATTGATTAGTGTTAATGTCAAACAATTTATATCCTTTAATTCCTTGGGGGTATCCCATGAAAACACATGTTCTTGCACAAGGTGAAAATTTGGTTCTGTGCGCGTGCGCAGTGAGTGTTGAAGCAAAAGCAAGGCAACCTATAGTTCGGAAATGTTCATAACTCAATTGCTTATTGAAAAGACACTCAAAGGGTGTTTTAATTTTAAACAAGGGAGTAGGAATTCGATTGATTAAAAAAACATCAGCCGTGATACATTCACTCCAGAACTTGATTGGGAATTTTGCCTGAAAATGTAATGCTCGAGCCACATTGAGCAAATGCTGATGCTTTCTTTCAGCAACAGCATTTTGCTTAGGTGTCTCTACACAAGTAAAATCGTGCATGATCCCATGTTGAGCAAACAATTCTTTGAAAACCAATTCAGGTGCATTATCAGATCTGAAAGTTTTAGAAACACAGTTTAATTGTGTTTGAACATATGATAGAAATTGTGGGATTATGCTTTTAGCATCAGATTTGTGCTGCATCAAATAAATCCATGTAAACCGTGAGTGGTCATCAACAAGAGTGAGAAAGTACTTGTGATTAGTGTGTGAGGCTATGTGATAAGGTCCCCATATGCACAATGTATGAGATCAAAAATACGATTTTTCAGATTATTATTATTCTGAAAAGAGTCTTTTTTGCTTAGCAATTGGACAAATATAACATGGTTTATTTTTATGTAAAGCAGAAGTGTTACAATGCAAAGTTTCCTTGAGAAGATCTAATCGCTTATGAGACAAATGCCCAAGTCGAGAATGCCAAGTTTCAGCTGAAATGGACAGAACTTGGAAAGGATCTGGTGCCTCATCAAGGATATAGAGATCATTGATATTGCTACCTTTTCCAATCATCCTCCGGTTGGCTTTGTCCTGGATAAAAAAGCTATCAGATTCAAAAAAGTATAGTGACAGCAGTATTCTTTGTCATATAGCTAGTAGAAATGATGTTATATTTAAAATTGGGGGCATAAAGAACATCAGTAAGTATGATGTTGTTGTTGAGAACAATAGTGCCACTTTGATTAACATAAAAACAATTATTGTTAGGCAAAATGAGTTTTGTAGCTGGTATTTTGCATATACACTGAAAAAGTTTTATATTGGACCAGATATGTCTTGTAGCTCCAGAATCCATAATCCAAGAATTATGTAAAATAGATTGTGTGTTATGGGATAGTAAGATACCTGTGTTACCATAAGAGGTAGATGGTTCGGAGATATTGATACTAGTTTACTGTGCAGCAAGCAAATTAAGCAATTGTTGATACTGAGTTGTGGAAAGTTGAGGAAGGAGAGCCTGGTTTTCTTGCTGGCTGTTACTACTGTCATTTGTGGTTTGAATTTGATTTGCACTGGCCTCTTTGGATTTATTCTTGTTAAAACTTGGTGGATACCCGTGAATTTTATAGCACCTTTCGATAGTGTGTCCAAAGATGTTGCAGTGAGTACAAAAGGGTCTATTCCTTTTGGGAGGCTGATTCTTGGAGGTGGGATTAGCAGTCTTTTGACCAGTATTTTTGTTTCCTTGAAAAGCGAAGGCCATAGCAGAATTCTGGTTGATGGTGCTCGACTGATTGCCTCTTTGATGTTCTTCTTGTGTGACAAGATGAAAGGCACGGCTGATTTCTGGTAATAGTTCCATGAGAAGGATGCTACCATGAACTTGAGAAAAAGAATCAGAAAGTGCCATTAAAAAGGACATAATATGTTCCATATGATAGTGATCTTGAAGTCTTTTGACTCCTCCACAAGTGCACTCATTGCAGGTGCAAGATGGCCTAAAATTGGTCAATTCCTCCCATTTAGTTTTAAGCCTAGTAAAGTACATGCCAATAGTTTGATTATCTTGTTTCAGGTTCATGAGATCTTTCCTTAGAGTGTATATATGGGGGCCATTTCTTTGGTGGAATCGGACTCTAAGGTCATTCCAAATGGCAGCAGCAGACTCATCATAGAGAATGCTAGAAGAGATTTCCTTAGATACAGAATTTAAAATCCATGAAATAACCATGTTATTGTTTCTTATCCATGAATTGTAAAAAATTTGATCAGAAGGTAAGGGTTTAGAAATTGAACCATACAAGAAGCCGATCTTGTTCTTGACAGAGATGGCGAGTTGCATAGCCCTGCTCCAAGCTACATAATTGTCCTACCCCGTGAGTGGTTGAGAAATAAGAGTATGTCCTCGATTGTCTCCATGGTGGAGAAAGTATGGATTTGCAGGATCTTCGAGAGGATTTCTTGAAGCTGAAACCTGCAGAGAAGAGTTCTGGGTTTCTCCCATGGTGGTCTGGATCGTGGCTTCATCTTGAGTGCCTTGATTCGATTGATTATTGGTAGACATGTCAAACAATCAAACGAGGAGAAAATCGATTGAAATCTTGACAGAAAGGAAGAAGAGTGCAACGGAAGAAGACACAGCTTCGTCGGAGAAGGTGAAGAACACGACGCAGCTAGAAGGGAAGGATCGGACAGGAAAGACTATCTTTCCTGCTCTGATACCATATTACAAAAAAGAAAAGAAAAGATTTTATTGATCTGAATGAATTGATAAAAGAACAGATGGAGTACAGGACTTTATATAGGACATTGCTACAACTAACTTAACATTAAATCAGAAAGTTAGTTAAAGAAACTAACGGATACAACCGAAACAGAACAAGAAAGGAAAGAAAATATAGATACAGTAATAACAGAATTAACTGTAACTAATTAACTACCAAAGACAAATAAACAAATCCTAATAATAGTTTTATACTTTGGCTTCAGTGGTAAAGGCATTTAGTGGCTTTGTGAATATACTTTAACCACTCATTTAGAAATACTTCTTTTCGTGGTGCTTTATATTTGGTTTGTGGTTTCGTTTGTTTGGTCTATGAGAATCTCATCTCTCACATGTACTTCAGTTTTTTAGCATTACTAAGAAATAAGAACAATATTTTGTTCTATAGATGGCAATAGAATTGGAGGCGATTTTGGATCATGGAGCAGCAATTCCTGGTGCCATCTGTGTAACTGCTTCTGTTTCGTTCCTTGACAAAGTCATTTGTCCGATATATAAGATAATGGCATTGGTAAGAGGCTATATAGATTCAAGTATCTTTTCGTTACTTGTGTATTCTTGATATTACTTTTGTCTAACTGTACAGTGTATGAAATCATTATTTTTTCAAAATTATTCCATTATCAATTCAAACATACAATACTACCTAGCTGTTTGATGTTATATGTTTTTATTTGCATATTTTCATTTGTTACCAAGTTACTGTTTCAGTAATTTCTTCTTCATTTTTACTTCGGTGAACCACAGGAAGCTAAAAGAAACAATAATGGGAAAGTTGCACATTCTGCGTGGCGGAATTATGATGACTTCAATGAATATTTTTGGTCTTCTCTCTCTTCTAATTCTGATTTCCAATGTATGTTTAGGTCCCCTGCTTTGTCTCACTCTCTTTCCTAATTCTGATTTGCAACGTATGTTTAGGTCCCCTGCTTGCTTTGAGTTAAGCTGGCCTATGAAGAGAGAATCACCCTTCTTTTTGGAGCCCAAGAAAAAAGGAAATAGGGTTTGTTATTCTTTGCCATGTTGCTCGAGTTTTCCTTCATTCTATGTTTATAGCTTGTGCTTGGTCAGATGTGCCATTTGTTGACTTTCAGAATATATTGTTAGAGAAATGCTTAAGGGCATTTATAGTGGGTGCTTAGCACCTTATGAGGGGTAATATAGTGCAATTCAATATTAAATTTCATTTATTGACTTTTAGAATATAGGAGTTTTGTTTTTTTTCTTTTTTTACATTTTAAAATAGTTTTTGTATATAGTATATGTTTTTACAGAAATCCACATAACAACCTAAATTACAACTAACAAAACAACTTAAATCGCAACTAAAATTCATATAGTAACCCATAAAAAATTACAAGAAAAACTTAAACTGTAAATAAAAAAAAAAAGAAGTTGAAAAATTGTAGATGAGTAATTCTAGAATATATTATAAAGAATTGTTAACTAATTATAAGACATGATCATGTCATAAAGTTAATTTTAGGTACTTTTGATACCCCATAACAATCTTATTGTTAAGATAATAACGGGTGCCTTTGTTCTATTTAAATAAGATTTGGTATCCTGTGTATTTTTAATAATGTATATATATATATATATATTTTCTTTTTTTTGATAAAGTGATTAAAATCACTATTGAATTTACGACGCCCACGTCCGCCACCGGCGCTGGAACCTCCTCGAACCAGGATAGCTCATCGTCTAACCGCAGAGCATGCTTTGCCAACCATAGGCCGCTAAAAACTTAGAGCGAGCCCCATGGGACAAAACTGCCCCCGGAAATTTAGACAATAAAGCTATAACATCTTCCAACAACGCTCTCAACTCAATAAAAAACTGAAGTTCCACCTGAAAAAATATCAAAAAAATAGAATAAAACTTTAATTAGAAAATTATTCAAACTGAATAGAATCAACTAACCACCAAGACTAAGCAACTAGATCTCCCTATAAAATACTAGAACTAGCCAAAGGGAGGCTAGTAATAACTAAATTATAGCATTCTACTTCATAAGATCCCTATTCCTTACCTTTACCCTTTTAAAAACAAACATAAATAAAATTTTCCTTTTAATACCCATTATTCCTTAAATATTCAAAATATTATATACTAATTCTTTCATTTATTTCTTAAAAGTATTACTTATTTTTAGACTAAAACATGTCAAAATTCTTAATAAGTCAAATTGTTTATTATTTTATTTATAGCGTAAAACATGGTATCTATAATCTTTATTCAACCTAAATTAAACCAAAATTGTATTAATATCCTTAAAACTTAAGTTTGTACTCTTCACATTCAAAAATACATTTTTCCTAATACCTCTTAATCATACATTTTATTAATAATATTAAATTAATATTAATTAATCCAATTCGGTATTATGACATAATGCTTCCTTATTTATTATTTAAAAATATGACCTCCTAATTATTATACCATTCAAATTATTATAAAAACCATTAATATTAGTATCTTCCTATACAACTAATAAGGCAATAATCTCAATATTTCATTAGCATTTACTTTCCATTAATTTCAATATCTTTCCAAAAATAAAAATAAAATAAAACAAAATATTCTCAATTCACAATAAATGTTCCTACCTCCAATTAATTACAAAATCCCACATTTTTAATTTATATACCAAAATTAATATTATGTTATTTATAATATTATGTTATCTATAATAAACTCATATTTATAATTTATCTAGCCAAAATTAATATTATTTTATCCATAATAAGCTAATAAGGCAATAATCTCATAATTACATACCATAATTGTTAACTATTAAATTTTATAATATTTTTATAATTAATGATATCTTGTAATTTGAACCAAATTACCCTAAATAATTAGGGGCCAGCCATAAATCAAGGGTGAAAACCTTGAAAGGCACCAAAGCCATAATAAAGGGGCAGCTCATCCATCAAATTTGTACTTCTATTTCTTCCAATAAAAAAAACTAATACCACTCATCCAGAAATTATTTAAAAATACAAATAATGTAATAATTTTGGTGCATTCCCATAATATTGATAACAAACCAAAATTCCATAATAATTTGACTTCCCAAATATATCTGAAGCAATATATTCTCATTAGACCATTGGTATTACCACATCCCTTTATTACAAGATCCTCAAGATTCTTATTCTTCAATTTATTTAATTAATTATAATATTAAAATCTGAATAATAAAATTTCAAACACGAAAATTCCTAAAAAAATATAAACCAAAATATAGCTAATAGGAATTAGCATTTAAAGTAAACCCTCTTAAACCTTATTTCAGTTTAAAATATTATTTTATTCATACCTTAACCCAAATAATCCTTTTATTCCGACTAATAAATCTGTATAGTGCATAACTTTAACTTTAAAATATTATTCTGTCAAAATTTTCTTATACATTCAATATCGGAAATCGTGAAAATTTAAACAAACTACCCTAAATAATTAGGGGCCCAACCATATAATAGGTGCTAAAGCCTTGTAAGGCGCCAAAGCCATAAATAATAGCACAAAATAGAACAAAATCAATATAAAACAAACCTATAACAAAATTACCACTACATCCTATTATATCAGCTCACCCAAAAAAGAACAAAATCAATAGCAAACAACAAGATGAAATCAACTATCCACCATTTCAGCCTTCAACCCAACACGACACTGACTGAGATCTCCCAGGCTCAAAACTAAATTTAAAAAATTTAACTCAAAAACTTCATCACACTGTGCAAACATTTAAGCAAAAATTCTAAAATCTATAGGTCTTTCACTAACTCAAAAAGAAACAAGCATAAATTCTCAAACAAACCAACTACAAACAATCTTAATGAATCTAAAACTAAAGGACTAGTGTTATCTAGATTCACATACTGTATGTATATACAATCTGTGGTACAAAAATGAAAAATAAAATAATATAAACTAGAGGAATAGTGTTACTATGTTTTAGAAATCCGTCTCCTATGGAGAAATTGGGGTCTCACGGGCCAAGAAAATTTAGAGTATTAAAGATTTTGGCTTCGAAAAGATATTTCTAAAATTCATAACTAATATGAATATCTAAAAAAAATGAAAGATTTAATTCAAAACAAAAAAGAAACTCACCTTATAATCGAGTTTTCAGTCCAATCCAAAAGAGGATCTGAGATATCATTCAGATTTGATCTATCTTTTGTTTTCACAGAGTAATATAGAGAGAGATTGAACATATAGTATTATATATTGATTTTATTTTATTTATTACTTACACATAATTTAAATGAGTAAGAATTAGATTGATCCTCAATCGAATTGATCGAAGAATCAAAATTAGAATAAATTAATAATAATGTATATTTAGTTGAACCATTAATTAAATTATCATCAGATCAATTGTATTTAAGTATTACTAAATATATATTTTTATTTTTGTAAGGAAGTATTAATTAATAAAATTTAGATCTTGTTTTCCTGAAAAAATAAAAGTAATGATAAAATTTGACTTTTTTTTTTTTTTAAAGGATCAAATTTGACGTTATTACAATTTCAAAATACAATATGCCCCATGGGCATTATTGAAAATATAGATTATAGAGTAGGAAAGGTGATTTTAGAAAAACCACAAGATGTCAAATAAGTATATTCTGGATATTAGTAATTGAAGTGAGACAACTTATCCAGGCTTGAAACATTTATTAATAAGATTTTGGGAAAAAAATTAAAGTACAGAAAAACCACTTTCTTACAGCTGAAAAAACTGCTGTAATGTTAGTTTTTGTTGTAGTGTCATGTTTGTTTCTTTTCCTTAGTGTGGATATCTTGTCCTCTTTTTGCATTTTTTTTTTCTTTCTTAAAGATAATTTTGTCTCTCATCAGAAACAAAAGCTTTGTTGTCAAGGTTAGTCTATTGGATTTGTAGTATAGTTCCTCTAAATAAAATGGTCTCTGTAAGTTTTCTGTCTACATGGAAAATTAGTTGTCTCTCGGAAGAGTTTTCTCGAAAGGCCTTTGTGCCCATCCGGAAGGAATCTTCAGAAAAGCAAGTCTTCCTCCGAAAAGGAGTTTCGGATAGCTAGTTCTTCTCTCCTGGAAAGGAGTCCAGATAGTCGAGTCTAGCTGTCGTTTCTCCTATCTGGGAAGACCGTTCAGCGTGTGCTTCAATCATAGTCCCGGAAGTGGTTGCTTCATTCGGGAGCACTATAACTTAAGCTGGCGTGGAGATTTTGTTACGAGGAGTTTGTTAACTTATCAACTTAGCTCATGCAGCCACTGACTTTGAGATCTAAATCTTGAATCTATAAATACTACCAACACTTAGCTTTTCAAAAAGAATGAGAATCAGACGAGTTTTGAGAGGTGATCGTGAGAGAGAAAAATTATGAGGTAGAGAGAGGTACAGAGAAAAGAGAGAGATTAGGTTTGGGTTATGTATGGAGAATCTTCTATAGATGAAGATTCTTGGGCAAAAGTGCGAGAAATAAACACAGAGAGAATCTATTAGAGAATCGATCTCGATTGTATTGTACCTTGTTCTTGCTCATTCAATAAAGAGGGTTTCGGTGGTGTTCTAGAACTGGAGTAGAGCCATAAATCATATCGATCTATAGGACTTAAGTCAGTATACATCTTAGCGTTATTTTTTTTTTATTGTTTTACTGCTTTATCATTTTTGTTTTTAATACTCTGTTTATCCCTATTTTAATTTCCAATTATTTTTTGTGATTTGTTAATTTTGTCACCACTAATTGTGTGTTGATTAAGTTTTAGTTGATTTGATTCTCCACAATCCTAGTTGTAATTTTCCCACAAATCAGAGCTTGGTAATCGATGAAGAACGCAGAATCAAGATTTTTTCTGCTGCAATTCTTGAAGAAACAATTAACGGTGTCAATCGCGAGATTTGAATTTGGAGAAGTTCAATGGAACAGGAGACTTTGCGCTGTGTAGAGAAAGTTTGAAAGGGATCCTAGTGCACCAAAAGGTCTCCAAAGGATTGTCTTCACTTGGTACTTTGGCAATCTTCACACCTTCTTTCTTTAGAACTTCTCTTATGAAATGAAGTTTTATATCTATGTGTTTGGTACGTTCATGGTGCACACAATTCTTGTTTAATTGAATTGCACTTTGATGATCACAATGCACGGTGATAACCTTCTAGTTGAGTTTTAACTCTTCCATCAACCTAGTCAACCAAAGTGCCTCCTTGATTACTTCCGTCAAGACCATATACTCAGCTTCAGTTGTCGACAACGCCACCACATTTTGAAGGTTTGCTTTCAACTATGTGCTGTACCAAACATGTTAAACACATAACCAATTAATGACTTTCTTGTATCAATACACCTTGCATAATTAGAGTCCACATAACTATTGATAACATCAAAGTCTTCACTCTATTTGTTCATGCCAAATACCAATCCCTTGTCAACAAATCTCTTTAAGTATCTTAAGATCCACTTTAGGGCCTCCCAATGCTCATTTCTAGGGTAACCTATGAATCTACTCACCATACTAAGTGTGTATGTTATGTCTGGTTTAGTGCAGACCATGACATACATGACGGAGCCAACTGCACTAGCCAACAGAACCTTTGACATCTCGAACCTCCCAGTTTCATCTTTAGGCATCTAAGTAGTACTCAGTTTGAAGTGTTGTGCAAGTGGAGTGCTTATTGCCTTTGAGTTACTCATTTCAAAGGTATCCAAAACTTTTTTGATGTAGTTCTTCTAATTCAAGTACAGTAGTCTCTTTCCCCTTTCCCTTATTATGTCCATGCCTATGATTCTACTTGTTGGACCCAAATCCTTCATTTTAAACTGATTCTTCAACTGGAGTTTCAAGTATTTGATCTCCTGCATACTCTTGTTGGCAATTATATGGTCATCTACATACAACAATAGATACAGTGCATCTCCATTTCTTTCTTTGAAATATATGTAGAGTTCAAATTAACTTCTCTACAAACCTATCTTGGTCATATAATCATCAAATATCCTATCCCATTGTCTAAGAGATTGTTTCAAACTTTACAGGAACTTTCTTAACAAGCACACCACGTGTTCCTTTCCAACCTCCTCAAATCCTTCATGTTGTTTCATTAGAATTCTTTCTTCTGGATGTTCGTACAAGAAGGTAGTTTTGACATCTAATTGTTCTAGCTCAAGATTTCGGCAAGCTACAAGAGCCAACATAATTTTAATTGATTTGTGCTTAACAACAGAAGAAAATACCTCACTATAGTCAACTCCTTCCACTTGAGAGAACCTTTGAGGAACCAACCTTGCTTTATACCGTGCCTCTTGCACATCTGGAATGCCTTCCTTCCATCTGTACACCCATTTGCAGCCGATGACCTTACCATCTTCCAACATTGGTATTAAGTCACAAGTATGATTATTTTTCAAGGAGTACATCTCCTCCGACATAGCTCCATTCCATTTCTTTTGGTCTTTGCTTTTCATTGCTTGTGCATAGCTGGTAGGCTCTTCCTACACAATCTGATTAGCAACATGAAATGTGAATGCTATTAAATCAACATGTTCATATCTATCTAGAGCTTTTACTTCTCCCCATACCCTGTCCCTAGCCAATTTATAACTTTTCAGATCATCATTTCTAGAAATCATCTTCTGAATCATCACTTCATGATTTGTAGGTGTTTCAACCTCCAGTCTTGCTGGAGGCTCCACCTCAAGCTCAGTTACATGTGCTTCAATTTCCTTTTGGTCAGATATGGCATGACTTCAAGCATGGTTGTCAATAAATCCCATAATTGATTCATTAAAGGTCACATACTTGCTAATTACATATTTTCTCATTTTGAGTTCCAGCACCAAAGTCTATACCCTTTGAATCCTTTCGGATACCCCAAGAAAATACATTTTAAGGCTCTTGCCTCAAGCTTATCTTGCCTTATGTGTGCATAGCAAACACATCCAAATACCTTCAAGTGTTCATAACTTATTGGCTTTCGTGATCACACCTCATTTAGTGTCTTGAAATTCGGTGTTGTTGAAGGACATTTATTAATCAAATAAGTTGTTGTAGACACAGATTCTGCCCAGAACATTTTAAGCAAACCAACATTCAATAGCATGCACCTCACCCTTTCCAGAATAGTCCTATTAAACCTTTCTGCAAGGCCATTCTGCTAAGGAGTCTTTCTCATAGACCTGTGCCTAAATATTCCTTCATTCTTACAGAACACATGAAACTCATTTCAACAATACTCTAAACCATTGTCAGTTCTAAGCCTCTTCACTTTCTTTCCCGTTTGATTCTCGATCATTATCCTCCAGTGTTTAATTTTTCAAACACCTTAGTCTTATTTTCCAAAATAAACACCCATGATTTTCTCGAAAAATCATCAACTATAGACAGAAAGTACCTGCTTCCCCAACGTGATGCTGTTCTTGAGGTTCCCCATGGATCACTATGGATATAGTCCAATGTTCCCTTGGTACTCTTGCCAGTTCCGATTTGACCCTACAAGACTTACCAAGAACACATTATTCACAGAAATCTAAATGTTCAAGCTTTACCTTTCTGAGTAATCTTTGCTTATTCAGTTCATACAACCCTCTTTCACTTACATGGCCAAGTCTCTTGTGCCATATTACAGTTTCATTTTCATGCTTGCTTAAAAAACAAGCCTTTGTGTTTGTCACTGTGGTGTCATCTAGAGGATAAATCCTATTTGATTTCCTACCTCTCATCACCATCATAGAACCCCTGCAAACTTTCATAATTCCATCCTCAACCTTGATTGGAAAACGTTAATCATCTAACATTCCAACAAAAGATCAAGTTTGTTTTGAGATTTGACACTAATATTACATCCTTTAGTACCCTTTCCATGTCATCATGAAGCTTCAATCTTACAATTCCAATTCTCATCATCTTACATGACTTATTATCACCAAGATACACAGTCCCATAGTTTCTAGGTTTGATTTATTCGAGCCAAGATTTATTTAGTGTTATATGGAATGAATGCCCAAAATCCAAGATCCATTCTAAATCTGATTTCTAAAAGGTAATAAGCAAAGCACCAGCCGAGTCATAACCATCACTCATCACTGATCTTGAATCACCAAACTTTAGCCTTTCCAGACACATCCTTTTGATATGCCCTGTTTTCTTACAATGAAAACATTTGACGTTCTTTCAGTCATTTGACTGTGATTTCGATCTTGATTTTCCTTTTGTTCCTTTATGGTTTCCCCTCTTCTCACTTCTACCTCTCGTATATAATCCATCACCATTTCTAGAGTTCTTTAACTAACTCCTTTGATTCAGTTCTTTTGAATTCAAGGCTGATTGAACATCATTGAGTGTAATTGACTCTCCTCCATACAATATTGTATCATTGAAATGTACAAATAAGTTCAGTAAAGAACTAAGTAACAACAATGATTGATCTTCGTCTTCAATGGTAACCCCAATATTTTCAAGATCGATGATTAACTTGTTAAACTCGTCAATCTATTTCTAATAGATTTATCTTCCATCATCTTGAACGAATACAAGGACTGCTTCAGGTATATAATGTATTCACCAATGATTTTATCATGTACAAACTTTCATGCTTCAACAAAATCCAACCCGCTGTGGCTTCTTTGGTGATCTTTCCGAGAACCTTATCTCCAAGATACAAAATGATTGCACTATGAGCCTTTGTAAGAATCTATTCCTTCTCCTTTTTAGACATAGAATTAGGAACAGATTTTTCTCCAAGAATAGGCTCATACAATCCTTGGGGAACCAGTAGGGCCTTCATCTTCATTCTCCACAATCCAAAATCATTCGAATCGCTGAACATTTCCACAATGTATTTTGCTACAACCATGATTACGAACCTTGCTTTGATATCGATTTGTTCTGAATCAATCAATGACTTACGATGAAAGAGCACTAGATTAACAAACAAGCACTCAAGAACAATACTATAAAAGTATCACAAGAACCAAATAATGAATTAAAGCAGTAAAACAATGAGAAGATAACAACAAGGTTTAATGAGTTCGAGCCATGTGCAATTCTCTACATCTCGGTTGGAACACCAGCAACCATATCTTTATTGATATTTGTTTGACAAGGTTACCAGAATCTTTCATACTTTCACAGAGATTTTAAGACAAACTTTCTCTTCACACTTTTCGACTCCCTCTTTCCCTAACCTTAACAACACGATTAATCTCAAGCTATCAAATGATCTGATACCCGATGGATTACAAAGGTGATAGCTACATAAAGGTTTGTATTGTTGCTAAAATTAGCTTCGCTGATATTCATGCTAATTAATGCTGAGTCAGCTCTAGAACCACATTCAACGTCAGCTCCCTCAAACGTTCGGATATTTCTTTCCAGCCACATTGCCCATACTATATAGCCAAACTTGATGTTTGTCACAACTTTAAGTTGTGTTTACTGTTGAGAATCATGGGGTTCCATCTCAAAACCAATTGGCAATGAGTGGAGTACCCATGTTCTTATATATGGCTCAATTCTCTACCATTTATTCTATGTGGGACAATGTCCACAACATTCCCCCTCAAGATGATGGCTATTTTTTGTTCATCAATCTTGAACCGTATCAGAGTGGACATGGTCACTATCTGTATAGGTGCGGATCGGATATGATCACTTGCCCGCAAGGGATATGGCTCTGATACCATGTTGAGAATCATGGGGTTCCATCTCAAAATCAATTGGCAATGAGTGGAGTAGCCCATGTTCTTATATATGGCTCAATTCTCTACCATTTATTCTATGTGGGACAATGTCCACAACATTTACGTGCAATAATCTCATGTACCATCATTTGTGACACATCTAAAGCTCCTTATAAAGTTCAGTCCATAATCTTTGAGTGAAACTACATTTCAAAAATAAATGTTCAATGCTCTTCCCACTTGCCTTACAACAAACACACCAACCACGTGAGATGGCGATGTAAGGATGCTTTTTTGCATTATATCATGTACAATCAACTTTCATAAGGCTACCAATTAGCCAAAGACTTTAACCTTTGAAAGAAAAACAACTTTTCCATAGTATTTTTTTTTTTCAATCCGCACTGTTGTGATTCTGATCTAAAGTAAACCAGCGGAAAGCTGATTTGGCATCAACAATCTCTAGCTGTTGCAGCAATTCAATGAGACTTAGCATTTCCCTTTCTAATAAATTCCGTATAGTGGCAGCTGTTGAGAATGCTACAAATGTTTTCCGTGATTTAAATGGCTGTTAGGATTATTAGCCTTGAACTATTGGAACTACCAAATCGTTCTCCCTTGAATATTTTTCCTATTAAGAGTTCTTCTTGAACTATTCACAATCGTGAAGTATAGGATTTTTAAGTTTTATCCGTTAACAAAATACTAATGTGGTTGATGTGTAGGATTATGCAGGGATCCTAGTTTCAAAAGAAAAAGTGATGTTGGGGAGTCTTCTATCTTTAGTCTCCTTTGATCATGTTTCACCTTATTTTGATGAACACTTTTACTTGCACTGTTTGATTTTTAATTGTCTTTTGCTTGATAGATTGGAAAATGCTCTTTTGTTGAGCATCGGACCTTTCTTCACCTGTATAGAAGTTTTCATCGTTTGTGGATCTTTCTGGCTTTGATGTTCCAGGTTGAATATTATCTGCCTGTGTATTGTTATCTCAATGAAGTTCACCTTTCTTCTTAAATTTAATAATATTGATTTAACTGTTGTGCATGTTTCTGTCCAAAGACTTTAGCAATTATAGCTTTCAATGATGGGCGCTTGGATATGGATACTTTTAAGAGTGTACTTAGTATTGGACCAACATTTTCAATTATGAACTTCATTGAAAGTAAGTTTTTTCCGTCTTTCATGTGATTCTTAATCTTTTAGTAAGAACAAGAACAAAATTTCCAGAATCCTCCCCTTCCTTCTGTTTACATTGTATTCTTTGCTGTTGTCATAGGTTTTTTGGATATCATACTCATGTTTGGGTCTTACACCTCGGCAAGAGGCATGGCTATCTCAAGACAAGTAATTAGGTTTTTCTGGTTTGGTCTGTGCACAACATTTGTGACATATGTTTACTTGTAAGTATTTTCTTGACTTGTTTTGTTTTAAATATGAGCAAGAACATAAATTAATTATTTTCTTCTGTTTATGACTTTAATAATGGTTTAATGAATTTCAGGAAGGTTCTGGATGAAAGAAATAGCCACAACTCTAACAATTCATTTTACTTCAGATTATATATTCTTGTACTGGGTGTGTATGCTGGATTACATCTAGTCCTTGGACTCTTGCTAAACTTTCCAGCATGCCACTCATTATCTGCAATGTCTGATCAGTCATTCTTCCAACGTTTAGTCCTTGGACTCTTGCTAAAATTTCCGGTATCCCACTCATTACCTGCAATGCCTGATCAATCATTCTTCAAATTTTTTAAAAGGATTTATCAGGTATTTCCTCTTTGTACCTTTTCAGAGTAACCGTGAAGATTTAGCAATGTAATGATTACTGATAGTGTTTTTGTTTCTTCCCATTCTCTTTCTGGATAATTCAGGAGTGCTACTATGTTGGACGTGATCTTTATGAGAGTTTGAGTGATTATTGCAGGTCTGTTATCGTGCTCATGGGACTATTGCTTTTAGTGCATTTTAGTTGGTTTCTTTATCCTACTATTTTGTTATCTCTTTTGAACCTTATTGCTATCTTATAAAGATTAATTTGGAAGAAGGCCCGTCGGCAAAACAAAAAATTAGGATACTACTTGATTGAATTGATTTTCTTATGCATGAGAATAGAGAGGTTGGTTAGCAAGTATGCATTTTGATTCTTAATGAGGATCAACTGAGAAATATGTTTGGGTTTTATTGAAAAAAGTACCTGTTTGGGTTTTTTGCTTGCAAAAGAATGTTAGTTTAGTTCGACCACCAAGTTTCAATCTCGAGTATGCAACATTTTTTTAAATGAATTATTCTTATTATCATTAACATTTTAATCCTCCACCCTTTACCAAGAACAGAAGAGTTTTTTTTTTCTTCTTTTCTTTTCTGGCTTTGCCACTTTTTATTATTTTCTAAATCTACCGATGTCAGGATATTTTCTGTCATATTGTACTGCTTATTGTTCCAGTTTCCTTTTTTTAAGAATATAATATTTCTAAGGTAATGGATAATATTTCCTTGTTATTAGCAGTTGTTGGTAGTGGCTTTTGCAATACTATTTTGCGTTTTGCTAATGGTGATGTACATGCACTAACTAATTCTATTATTAGTTTAGGGGAATCTGAATAGACGGATGTTTGTCCTCGATTTACTAGTTCTCCTGTAATAGTTAATATTTTTTTGATGAATATGCTTTCTTTCAAAAAAAAAAAAAAAAAGAGAGAGAGAGAAAAAGAAAAGAAAAGAAAAGAAAAAGGTAGTCCTTTTCCTTCTAAAGCTATTTTTATCAACTGGGGTATATAAGTTCTCCTTGGTTGTAGTTCACTACACGTATCCAATTCTGGAGTATGTTCTGGTATCCTACTCTAGGGGCATTATTATTATTATTAATTGGAGAGGTACAGATAACATTATTACATTAAAAGATATCTTTAAGCTCAAAGTTACATCTCTCCATTCTTTTAGAAAAGGGTTTTTAAACAACTTGGATTTCATCTGTATTGTGCTTTGAAATATGCTTCTATCTGTTGGAAGTATGGCTCGAACAGCTAATTTTACCCTTTTCGAATATACTAATTTCATTAGACGTTGATTCATAATTAGTGCATTTGGAGGCTTTTTTAAGTGTAATCCTGAAAAGAATAATGGGATTGCTAGTCCTTATCGTACTGTAAATGAGGATTTATATTTTCTTTAAAAATATTATTTAATCAATTTATTTAATTGATTTAGGTACGTGCTCTTTTGGTTGGTGGTCTTCATATGCAAATTTTGTTTTGCATACTTTCTCCAGGCAAGCTAGTTTGTTTATAATTTTGTCTTCACTAGATTAAGAAGCTATTTTTTTCGACTTTATGTTGTCTCTCAAGATGTACTAACTGGCTTAAATACGGAATCTGAAGCTACTTTATTATGGACCTTATTGCAGATTCAACCACTTGTTAGTCCTACCAATACAATTGTCGGGCTTAGAAATTTAGATTACTCATGGCATGATTTAGTCCCTGGAGGTAATTTATTACTATATTTATTGATGTAGTTACTTAGTTAGATTTAGGGGAATTACCTTATATATTATTATTTTTTTTTTCTACAAATTTATAGTTTAGATTGCTCTGGTAGTTGCTCTAGTAATTTTTATATGGGTTGTTATGTGAATTTTGATTACAATTTAAGTTGCTTCGTTGATTGTTATGTGTATTTTTCGTAAAAATACAAAATAATAAAAAAAAAAACTATTTTAAAATATAAAAATAAAAACCCTCTTAAATTTATATTGTTAGTTTCTGGTCTCATGCTTATCATGTTTGTTAAGTTTGGAATGATGCATTGAATGCGATATTATATATGTAATGGACTCTCTTATGACTGTCTTCTAAACAAGGACCGAAACTTAGAAATTCCAAACTGAATTAGCCCAAATCATCAATATCGCACTAAAACCCCTCGAATAGGCCAACAATTCCTTAGCTCAAATTTATATTGATAATATTACTATCAATTAAACTTAGAAAATAAATTTCTTTGGTCATTCCTATTCCCACCAAATCTAACGTGCACTTTGCTTTCTAGGTGAGCTTGGAATTGTACTTATTAATTTACTAAAATTTAATCCACTTGAGAAGTTTAGACTAATGGTTGTGTCTTATTAGTCAAGGATGGTTTTCAAGGGGTTTGGTTCTTCTTTATTTAGAGTACTTTGCATTCTAGGCGAGCTTGGAATTGTACTTATAAGTATCGTCAATTTTTTCTCCTCCTTCCCATCCTGTGCATAATTCATTGCTATTGTTTTTTATTTTATGGCTACTTAGTGATGTCACCTAATAACTAACTATTAGTTATCTATTATGTTAGTTAGTTATGATTAGTTTATTTTTCTATTATTGTTTTCCTGATTTTGGTTGTACTGAACTTGTGCTATAAATAAACGAATGGCCTACTCAGTTGAGTCAAGGCTTCCCTTTCTTTACTTTGTTTTTCCTTTCTCTGGCTCTCTAACATTTCATCTTCTACATAGTATCATCGTCCCTTGACTAATGTCCATGGAGTCTTCCACCTCCGATCCTCACACCACAGCTGTCGCTACTCCTCAGAATCAATTCACCAACAACTGGAATCCCTTCTCCAATTCCTTGACATCTTCATTAACTTTGAAGCTCGACCGTAACAACTTCCTTTCTTGGAAGCTAGTCTCAGGTGGTTCCCACAGTCATTGGTCATGACTTGGATCAAATTCTCTTCTCTAATGTTTCTCCCCCAGGGAATCTGGTCACGAGAGCTTCAAATCCTGAATATGCTCAGTGGAAAAAGAAGGACCAGCTCCTCCTCTCCTGGCTTCGATCATCAATGACAGAACCTGTTCTGGCTTCTGTGGCAAACTTCCATACTTCATTCATTGTCTGACGCGCCTTGGAACAACGATTCTCAAGCCAAACCAAAGCTCGTCTTCTCTAACTAAAAGGATAGTTCTCTCACCTACTAAAGAACAATCTCTCCATCTCTGAATATGTGGACAAAGCTCAGTCGATTGTTGATGCTCTGATGATTGCTGGATCACCAGTGTCGAACCAGGATCTTATTCTACAGCTCCTCAATGGTCTTGGTCTTGAATTTGACCTGGTTGCGTCTAGTATCACTTCAAGAATTGATCTACTTACATTTGAAGAAGTTCAAGCCTTACTTCTCTCTCATGAGACTCGACTTGAACATCACAACTCGCTCACTGACCTTTCTTTAAAGATGCAAGCAAATCTTGCTGCAAGAAATGGTCCCTATAGACCTCCAATTGGAACTGTTCGTGGCAATCCTACTGATAACAGTCGAAATTGATCCTATGGTTGTTGCTCTAGTGCAAGATTACGCTGTCAAGTCTGTCTTCGCACTGGCCACACTGGTGTAGTGTGCCACTTCCGGTGTGACAAGAATTGGATCACACCCAAATATGGTAACTATAATACCCAGGCTCTTTTAGTTGAAACTCGCTTTTATTATGATCCACAGGCTTCATCAACAATTATGCTCCCTGAAATTGGAGATGATGATTCTTGGTACGTTGATAGGGGTGCCACTAATCATGTATCTGTTGCCACTTCTAATCTGGATATGGCCACCACCTACAATGGCAATGAAACCATTGTTGTTGGAAATGGTAAGAAGCTCTTTATATCTCATATTGGTCACACATCTTTTCCTTCATCTTTACCTTATACGCCACTGCACTTAAATTTTGTCCTTAATGTACCTTCAATGACCAAGAATCTTGTTAGTGTTTCTCAACTAACCTCTGACAATGATGTCTTTCTCGAGTTTCACAAATCATGTTATTTTGTTAAGGACAAACAAACAGGGACAGTGCTCCTCAAAGGGAAGGCTAAAGATGGTCTGTATCAGCTTGGTGAAGCCCCCACCACAACACTCCAGTGTCTTCTTGCTACTGTGTCTAATGATACTGTTGAATCTTACATGTGTAATTGGACTTGTCATTCAATAACAACTGTTCAATCTTGTAACTCTGCTGAAATCAATAAAACAAAGTTTAATTCATTTCCCAATTATTCGAATCATGTTTTAACTGTATCTAAACACAATGACATTAATAATTAGCATTGCAAACTAAGCCATCCAACATTGACCACAATAACCAAAATCCTTCCCCACGTATCATATACTGGTTCCTTAAAAACTCTGCAATGCATGTAACCAAGGGAAAAGTCACAAACTTCCTTTCCCAAACTCCACAAGCAGAGCCACACAACCTATTGCTCTAATACACACAGACCTTTGGGGCCCATCACACATTACCTCTAAGTATGGCTTCAAGTATTATGTTCACTTTCTTGTTGATTTTAGCCGATATTGTTGGATCGTTCCACTATCCACTAGAAACCAAGCTTTTGATGTGTTTATAAAATTTAAAAGTCTTGTGGAGAAGCAATTTGATATGCCAATTAAAAGTGTCCAAGCTGATTGGGGAGGGGGATATCGACCTTTTGCTCGATTCTTGGCTGATCATGGGATCCATTTCCAACACCCTTGCCCAAAAACAAGTGAACAGAATGGCCGTGCTGAACGAAAGCACAGACATATCACTGAAACTGGTCTTACATTTTTGGCTCACGTTGGCTTAAGCATGGAGTATTGGTAGTATGCAATGTCATCTGCTGTATTCACTCTTAATAGGCTACTAACTCCTGTTATTGGAAACATAATCCCCTATGAATTTCTATTCAAGAAACAACCTGATTACAACATCTTGAAACCTTTTGTATGCAGTTGTTTCCCACATCTCAAACCTTACAATGCCCACTAACTGGAGCTTAGATCTGAACCATGCCTATTTTTTGGATACTCCTCTCACCACAAAGGATATTTATGTGAACATCCAGATGGCAGGGTCATAATCTCGAGAGATGTTTCATTCAATGAAACACACTTTCCAGCCTCTTCACCAACTGGTGAAAACTCTCAGGTACATGTATCTACACCGTCTCCTTCTTTTACCTTTCACACATCTAATAATGATCTCTATACTAATACTACTGCTTCACTTTTTGTGATTCCACTACATGATGTGGTTCCCTCACCAAATATTGAGGTCACTGAGGTTTCCTCACCTCCCACACAACAACCTGAAGCTACAATCATCAACATCAGAAACCAGTTACCAAACCTACCACCTGTATTACCAACAAATCCTCCCCCTGCCATTAACCCTAATAACCACAAATGAACAACCTTCCACCACCTCTTAACCCATGCCTTCTCCCCCCCCCCCCCCCATACCACAAATCTCTGACCAACCTCCCATCACCTCTCAGCATACTCTACCTACTGAAGTTGCCCCTGAATCACACACCAATATAACCATCAAGACTCATGGAATGAGGACAAGAAGTTAAAGTGGCATTACCAAACGTAAATCTTACTTGGCAACTAAATTCCCTCTAGCAGAAGCACTTATTCCCTCTGAATCCAAATTGACTGCTACTGCCATTAAACATCCTCAGTGGTTCAAAACTATGCAACATGAGTTTAAAGCTGGAACCTGGTCTCTTGTGCCCTACATCCCTAGAATGACTGTTATTGGCAACAAGTGGCTGGACAAGGTGAAATTAAATGTTGATGGTAGCTTAAATAGAATTAAATCTTGACTTGTGGCTAAAGGTTACTTGTAAACACTTGGGATAGACTATGAAGAGATATTTTCTCCAGTGGTAAAACCAGCAACTGTAAGAATTATTCTCACTCTTGCAGTGTCTTTGAATTGGACAACTAAACAATTGGATATAAGCAATGCCTTCCTGAATGGAACATTGAATGAAAGAGTGTTTATGGTACAACCAGAAGGTTTTGTTGACCCTTCCAAACCTAATCATGTGTGTCTATTACATAAGGCTCTATATGGCCTTAAACAAGCTTCTAGGGCCTGGAATCAAACTCTCAAAGGCACCCTTACTCAATGGGGTGTCTCTCCATCCAAGTTTGACAACTCTCTATTCATTTATGGTTCAGGTAGCGAACTAATCATTTTGTTGGTATATGTTGATACTTTCTTGTCATAGGCCCCAATGTTACTCTCATCAATAAGTTCATCTCTGACCTACACCAGTCATTTTCCCTTAAAGACCTTGGCAGTGTCCACTACTTCCTACGAGGTAGAAATATTCAGAGATGCCACTGGGATGTACCTGTCTCAAACTAAATACATCACTGACCTTCTTGTCAAGTTGAAAATGGAGGGGGCCAAAGCTTGCTCGAATCCAACCAGTGCCAGCACAAAACTGTCCCTTACAGATGGTGATCCCCTTGAAGACAAAACTTTGTACATAAGTACACTTGGAGCACTACAGTATCTCACTCTCACTAGACCTGATGTTGCATACATCATTAACAAACTTAGTCAATTCATTCATGCTCCCACTTCAACACATTGGGAAGCTTGCAAAAGATTTATGAGATACCTCAAAGGAACAATTTTACATGTGTTGCATTTAACTCCTGCAACTTCTTTAACAATTCACGGGTATTCAGATGCAGATTGGGCATCATGTATTCATGATAGAAAGAGCACAGGTGGATATGTCATGTTTTTTAGAGGGAATCTTGTATCATGATCTGCCAAGAAGCAACATGTTGTGGCTCGCTCTAGCTCTGAAAGTGAATTCAAGGAGCACCCGTGGTACACATAGTTAGACTACAAAAAGCTTTGAAGAGATTTTAAAAATCTTAAAAAGAAAAATTATGAGACTGCAAAAGATTACTACTCTGAAATTAAAGAAGTAATAAATCAAATGGAGAAATAATTTCTGACAAGAAAATAGTTTAGAAGATACCAATTTCTTGTACTGAAAAATATGATTCAGTAATTTTTATGATAGAGAAAACAAAAGATTTAGAAACTCTGTCACCAACTGAACTAATGCATTCTCTTGAAGCATATGATAGTAGACGAGAAAGGCGTAATGAAAATGAAGATGAAAATGCTTTTCAATCTAAAATGAATCTGCGGTCTCAAAAACCAAAAGTTGATGGGAAAATCACAAAAAAAAAAAAAACAAAAACAAAATGAAAATGACTATTAGTATCCTCCATGCGGCATTTGTAAAAGAAAAAATTACTTGTAGAAAGATTACTGGTTTAAAGGAAGCCCGCAGTGCCAAAATCGTAAGAATTTTTGCCACACCGAAAAAGCTTGTCGTTTAAAGAAATCCCATTAAGCAATTGTTTTAGATTAAAAAAATAATTAAGGTAACCTCTTCTATGTCTTCCAGACTGCCAAGATATTTGGTGTCTTGACTGTGGTTCCAGTAATCACATGACAGAAAACGAAAAGCATCTTTTGTAGTCTTGAAAAAATCAAGACTAAAGTCAAAAATTGTAATGATGACTTCATGGAAGCAGTTGGCAAAGCCACCATAGCCGTTGACACTAAGAAAGGCAAGAGATACATCAATGATGTACTCCTGGTACCCAACATCGATCAAAACTTAATTAGTGTAGGTCAAATGATTCAAAAAGGGTACTTGTTGCATTTTGAAGGAGATTCTTGCAAAATCTATGATAAGCATGATTAATAATTTCAAATTGCAAAGGTAAAAATGAGTAACAACAGATGCTTTTCTATACAACGGAGATACGCAAGCAATATGACAATGCAAGCGCAAACAGACGAGTCATGGCTATGGCATAGAAGGTTTAATCACTTCAACTTTCGCGGGCTAAATATCCTCAAGTAGAAGAATATGATACGAGACTTCTCGACAATTAAAGAGATGAACACAGTCTGCAAAGGATACATGCTCGGGAAACATCATCGACAACATTTTCCATCCGGCAAAGCTTGGAGAGCCAAAAAGCCATAGGAGTTGGTTCATATAGATGTTTATGGGGCTATTCCCACATGGGTTTATTTTATGCAAAAAAAAAAAAAAATTGCAAGTCTTTGATATTTTTAAAAAATTCAAAAACCCGTGTCGCGGTCACAACATCAAGACAATTATAAGTGTTAGAGGCAAAGAATATACTTCTAACGAATTCAGCAGGTTTTGTGAAGATGAAGGCATGGAGCACCAACTCACTTTTGGATACATAAGAATAAAACGACATATCTAAGAGGAAGAACGTGATTATTATGGACGCAACAAGAACCACGCTCTTGTAGAAGGGTCTCCCAAAAAGATTTTGGGCAAAAGCAGCAAGCACTGCAGTCTTCTTGCTCAATAGATGTCCAACCAAAGCTGTGGAGAATAAGACATCGATTGAAGTTTGAAGTGGATGTAAGCCATCAGCAAAACATCTCAAAGTCTTCAGCTGCATATGCTTTACTCACATTCCAAAAGATAAAAGAGCCAAGCTTGGTGAGAAGAATGGGAAAGGAATCTTCTTAGACTATAGTACTCTACATCTAAAGGTTATTGAGTGTATAGTTTAGAAACTAATAAGCTCATAATTAGTCGACATGTGAGATTTCACAAAGATGTTGCATACAATTGGAAAACACAAGGTGTTGATTGAAAGACCGTCAACATCTCTCTACTACCAAGACAAGAACTTGATCAAAATGAAGTTCCAACTCAACCAACAACACAAGAACCAACACAGATTAAGTCCCTACCAGAATCACTAGTAAGGCAAACAAGACCGCTACTGCTAGCTGATGAGACTTGCAACTTAGTGCTTATGGAGCCAAAAAGCTTTGAAGTAGCTCAACAATAAGAAGTATGGAGAAATGCTATGAATGATGAGATAGAGATGATTGAAAAGAATGAGACTTGGAAGCTTATAGATCAACCACAAGACAAAGATACCATAAGATTCAAGTGGGTCTACAAGACAAAACAATATGGAGTTGACTATAATAAAACATTTGCTCCAGTTACATGCCTTGACACTATCAGGGCTTTAATTTCTCTAGTCGCACAAAAGAAATAGAAGATATTTCAACTTGATGTTAATTCAACATTTCTCAATTGCTCTCGAAGAAGAAATATATGTGAAGCAACCTCAAGGGTTCGTGATGCAAGGATAAGAAGATAAAATTGTCAGACTAAAAAAGGCTTTATATGGCCTAAATCAAGCTCTGCGAGCCTGGTACAATAGAATCAACAACTACTTCACTGAGCAAGGATCAAGAGGAGCAAAAATGACCCTACACTTTACATCAGAACACAAGATACAAAAGATACATTGATTGTCTCTGTATACGTTGATGATCTCATCTACATAGGAACTAGTGAGGATATAATTAATAAATTCAAAAGAGTTATGCTGAAGAGTTTCAAGATGATTGATCCGGGAGTAAAGCACTATTTTCTTGAGATCAAAATAACTCAAAAAGAAGATGGGATCTTTATCTTACAAAAAAAGTACACGATGAAACTCTTGAAGAAGTTTAAAATGGAAGGATGCTCGACTCTACTAGACAACAATAAAGCACTCAAGAAGGAAGATGACTCGCCGAAAGCTGATGAATCAAAATTTTGAAGTCTAATCGACAATCTATTCTATCTAACTGCTACAAGACCAAACATAATGTATGTAGTTAGTCTTCTATCAAGATTCATGCATGATCCAAGCCAAGTTCATTACGGAGTAGCCAAGCAAATCCTACTTGCAAGGAACAAAACTCTATGGAATATGGTACAGAGTTACAAGTGACTAAAAACTGATTGGCTACACAAATAGTGACTGGGTAAGATCATTTGACAATATGAAGAGCACGTCGGAATATGCTTTAACACTTGGATCAAGAATATTTTCTTGGACATCATAGAAACAAGAAACATTTGCGCAATCATCAGCTGAAGTAGAGTACATTGCAGCAACAATAACTATAAGTCAAGCTATATGGCTCAAAAGAACTCTTGAAGACATGGGAGAATCACAAAAAGGAGCTAAAAATATATTGCGATGGCAAATCAGCTATAGCGATAGCGAAGAATCCTGTATTTCACAGCAGGACCAAGTTTATAAGCATGAAGTATCATTTCATCCGTGAAACTGAAGTGAACAAAGAAATAGAACTCAAGCACTGTAAGACTGATGATTTGTTAGCAAATATTATCACAAAAGTACTACCAAGAGGCAAGTTCGAGGTACTACGAGACATGATTAGAGTTACCAAAATTGTTACACATTTCTACAATACTCAATTTAGCCTAGAATATTCTACACATTGTAGAAAAACGTACTCTAAATTGTTTAGATAATTGTATAATACTTAAGAATTTTCAAGACATGTGAAAAATACAATAGAATACATAAGCATTTATAGAAAACATTACTCTATAATTTTCTAGTTATGTATGCTTAAGAAATATATGTACAAATGTATGGATAAATTCCTTGAAGTAGAAGGATCTTGAGCAAACAATTGTAGCCACAAAAGCTTGAAGACTAGCAACTATACATACCCACAAGGGTTTCAAATTTTAACCAACACCAAAAGGTCAAAAGCTTACTACTTTTTTCTCATACAATTTTCTCTTCCAAACCAAACCATTCTCATATAACTATTAACTACTCATCAACATCACTACTTCCCTACCTTACCATAATTACCATTAAACACTTATTTCTATATATTCACCTATTCAAATTTAAACTAATACACATTAGTTCTCAAACCATCATTTTCTTAGCTTAATTCAAAACACAAAATGAATGATAAAGTCATCATTGCATCTATTTGGCATGCACCACTTGAAGGGTTTCAGGAACCCTTTCTTCAACTAGCTTCATGTTTCTTTCAAAGTTTGTTAGAGTCGAAAGAGTTGCCACTTTTCTTTGTGTTTCTCGTGCTGTTAACCAGTTGCTGTGTATTACTAATATATTATTTTTGCTTTTTGTAGCCAATAATAACGCCATGACCATAGCCTGCCTTTGGGGTCCAGTGGTGGCTGTGAGTATCTCTCTCTCTAGTTGCGCTATTTAATCCCCTTGTCGCTGACCACGAACTATTTTTTAAGTTAATCTGTGTTAGCATAGGGTGGGCAGTAGACTGAAGTTTGTTGAACTTGATCTCTTAAATTTTACCGATGTGTATATTAAACATTTTGTGACTGTGACACCTAATTACTTTGCTTGATTCACTTTTTAGCTTTCCTTGAGTAGTCTAACACCTTGTAGCTATGTTATATCTCAAAACTTCACCAGGTTGTGTATCACTTTAATATACTGAGTGGATCTGCACTTGTTCTATTCTTTGTTTTTTCAGATCTATCTCATAGACATACACATATGGTATACTCTCTTCTCAGCTGTTATTGGTGGTGTGATGGGTGCACGGGCTCGATTAGGCGAGGTATTACAATTTAATATCTACATGTTCTACTCATTTTTAAGTACGAAAAAAGGAGAATACATTAATTTGATTTTTATTTTTTTCAGTTTATAGCCATACACTAGATTAATGTGTGTAAAAAGAAAAAATATTCAGTCAAGATTAGTTTCTTCAGACCTAGGAACAAAGCTGTTAGATAGATAGTCAGTTCCTATTTTAGTGGTTTATAAATTTTTTCGAATTGTTAATATTTGTAAATATAATTATATGCTAATTGTTGGAATTTCGACTTAATTTTACAAAAAGTCATACTAGAAGTGAAGTGTGTTATAGTGTAAAGAGTTCAACATGGAATAAGAACACCCTTTTTAAAAGTATTAGGTGCTACCTAGTGATTTGGGTTTGGGCCTTAAGGCCACCCAGTTTTGTGCGCATGGGTGAGGAGTCACAGACCAGACTACCACACGAGCGTCATCATCGTGTGCCGAGCTGGCGGGTGGGTGGTATGGTGTGGTGTCACTTTATTTTTTACTGATTTGTAACATGTTTTTTATCTGAAGCAGTAAATATGATCAATTTTAACTGCGTATGAGCCACGATCTTCCCACAATCGAACTAGCGTTCTTCTAATCCTTTTATTTTGATCAACTTAACATCTATATAAGTTGTATCCTACCAACGACAGAAGACATCTTCTCTACACACACTCACAAAATATATCTCTTCTTAAACTTTACAAGTTTTCTCAGAGTAATTATATTTCGGGGTGTAATTGAGCAATTCTGTTTGATGCATGATGAAATCGTATACAAAGGTTATTTTATCCTAGGATCGTCGTGGTTGATAGACTGTCATGCATTCTTTGGGCAGAGCCGCGAAACATCTTAATGAAAGCGATATTGTTCATGACTCAGTCAGAATTATCAATTAGTAAACTTGTTCTAATTTTTTTTCGATATAACAATTTTAAGACGATTTTTTCTGCTATGACTGCCACCGATGATTTTTCTGGTTATGCTTCTAACGATAAGCCTTTTCGTTTTGAGGGTATTGTATTTTAAGAGATAGAAACAAAAGATGATGTTCTATCTGACCACGAAGAGGGTCCCATTTTTCCCCAATGTTGTCTAACCGATTCTCCTTGAACCTTTGACCGACAAGGACAAATAGGTTTGACATGAAAAGGAACAAAAAGAATTGGATTCTTGGATTGAATATAACTTTCTCTGTAAGAATTGTATTCTTAACAATTTGTTTTATGACCTTTATCATAATTATTATAATTCAAACAAAGAAGCAAAATAAATATGGGAGACGTTACAAAAGAAATATGATACAGAGGAAACAAGAACAAAAAAATATGTTGTATATTGCTACCTAAAGTATCTAATGGTGGACGATAAATTTGTGGAAGTCCAATCTCACGAGCTTTAGAAAATCGCACATGAGATTTTTTTAGAAGATATGACTCTAGATGAACATATTCAAGTTGTATTAATTACCACTACTATAAAACTGGTTTTTCTTGACGTTTTTAAACAGCCGTTTTAAGTATTTTCGTCGAATTCTATAACCGTCGCCTATACGACCGTCGCAAAACGGGCAGAATAGGCGATGATTCAAAATTGTCGCTAATGTGAACTTTTTGACGGTTTAAAACCATGCCTATACCCTGTTATAGGCGACGATCTTAAATCGTGCCTTATGGTACTGGTTACGTTTTTTATTATAATTTTTTTTCAGCGACGGTGGTTTTGAGTCGTTACATTGGGAATATAGGAAAAAAAAAGATTTTCTGCAATTTTTTTCCCTACATTAATTTTTTTTTTTTTTTCAAAATCTGTATAGTGACAATAATTAAACTAATGCTAAAATCATCTAAATATATTTAAAAATCTATAAATAAGTTAACGTTAATTATAATTATGTAAATATATTTACAAATCTATATAGTAACAATAAATCGAGATATACACACACTTATTAGCACGTACGACAACTGTTGTTGCTCCGCTTTTGCTTTCATGTAATGAATCCGCCGATCACGCATTACATTAATCTCGTCATTTGTGTACGCAATGGAGAACCTATCATCTTGTGTCAACACGTGTATTGGATCTTCAACGGTCATGAAACTTTCAATGAATTTCATGACGTAGTATCCACACTATTTGTCGTCCGGTTGTTCAGGTTATATAGGAGTCATCCACTAGATAGGTCGATCAGGCCGTCTTATCATTTAATTATATATAGTGAACCATATACACAAAAAGTAATGTTAGCATATATATATAAATTTATAAATATAGAACACACTTAAATATTGGGATGTTGGATATAGAACTTACGTGAATATGATGAATTTCAAATCATCCGGTATGTCGTCGTTGCCTGAATCCAAGTATCCCACGTGGATGAGTACAAGCATCCCATGAAATATTTTCCTACACGAATAAATATGTGTAAAACTGTTAATACATACATAATAATAAAATAAATATGAAGAGTTATAAATACTGAAATTATTCTTTTTAAATCTACATATGCCGATTATTATATGGGGCAATAAGCCATTTGTTTGAATTAGTCATCCTAGTCATACGAGTGACTAGTGCCTGACAACGATTACTATCAACCCCTGCATCGGTGGCAATTAATCGCGCCCAGATTTAGAAATTCATACACTCGATTAGCCCATTAATGTTCAACAGTCTTTCTTTCATGTGCCTGATAAAAAGTAATAATTAATAACTGTCGCTGTCAAAAGAACATTATTAAGTTTATTATTAATAGTTAGAAATCATACTTGCATCAAACTCCTATTGGTTGGGCTCCCAAGTATTGCATGGTGCACAATTCGTGAATGTCATTTTTAACAAGCCAAATAGAGTCATCTTCAACCCCAAATAGATCATAAGAAACCTGGAATTAGATTATGGACGACTTCGACCACCTTTTGAGGGAGTTCTAGAAGGTAATGATTGAGCTAGTTTGTCATGGTTTGACACAACGACCATGGCTTGTTGGCTTACTCGGCCTCTCCTGGTGTTTTCGAGGTTCTGTTGGAGGACCGAGTAAATCTTCAGTGGCTTGTCTGCTTCTCTTCACAGGCTGCTTCTGAAGTTTCTTGGTGGGTGGCTGTGTCTATATATATGGAAAAAAAATAGTAAAGTTTGCACCGTCATTAATGAATAAACACAATAAGGTAAGTAAACATATTGAAACATACCAAGTTTTTTCCAACAGGTGTAAGATAGTCTTTCGGCCATGCTACGTAACATTTTATAGCTTGACCTACTGTTGTCAATGAATCTTCGACTATGGGACACGGGAGGAGTGCATTCTCTACATTGACTTCTTCGATCAATACCCGACGATAATCTTTGTGTAGGTACATCATTATTAATGGAGAACTTTCCATCTTTCAAATAGTAATACCCTTCAATATCCGTTTGTCTTCTCCGCAAGAACTAAAATTATGTTTTGAGATTGTTAAATAAAAATATAGAGAAAGAAGAAGATAAACGAACATAACAATATATTATTAATTGAATAACAAGAATATAAATACAAAATTATGAAATACAAAATCAATAATTGAAAAAAAAAAAGTCGAGACACGTGAAATACGCTTTCCCCTCTTTACTTATTTGGTACGTTAGAGGATACGTGAGAAACCACTTTTCAAGATACAATGACTAATCATGAGTAGAAGAATTCACTACTTTCATTACTCTAGGGAACCTGAATTAATAACTTAACTCTATCACCAAAGGACTATGGAAAAGAAAAAAGAAGACAAGAGAGCTTTTGAGTGAGGGTGAACACCAAGTAAATTAATGCAAAAAATCCTACAATATTAGTGATATTATTCGATGACAATATTCATTATAATTTCTGTTGTAATTCCAGCGGAAATAACATTGAGGATTCAATCATAAAATCTGCAATAATCTCAACACTTTGACAGCACTAATGAACATAAACCAATTAATCAACACAATGAATCAAACCCGAAATCAAACAAAGAATAACACACGATTTTATCCTGGTTCCGGTCCTAGAGATCAATATGATCCCTGGCCATACTCCAGCTGAGAAACATCACCAATCTTCATTAATATATGAAGAAGAGAGCAACAGTACAATTACAATAACCAGAGCAATCACAGCTCAGATGGCACTCGATACACACCAGAGAAAACAGTCACAGTTTTCTCTCTATCAACCCGTGTACACCCCTTTGTTCTTGACCCTCTTCAAGAACAGAACTCTCAGCTTAGAACCCTAAGCAATTCTCTCTTCAATCCTCTCTCTTATTCTCTCTATTCTACCTTCTGTTCTCTCACCTTTCTAAAATGAAAATACTAGACTTATATATATACCCCCAACTCAAACAAGGATCACCAACTAACTAACTAACACAACCGAAAGTTAGTTAAGTTAGTTGGTTTAAATGAGTTGGATAATAAGTTGGTTTAGAGGATCAATTTCCACAAATTTCTACCTTGATTCTCTAAAGCAATTTATTAGAGTCTTTTCACTGAAGTCTTGATGATGTGATATCTTGAAATGTTCAGCAAGAACCAATGTTCAGCAAACTGAGACAATGCATCAGTTTACTGAATGTAAGAACCTTTGTTCCCATGTCAGCAGGGTTGTCACTTGTGTGCACCTTTTCCAATTCCAGAATCCTGTCCTCAATCTTCTCTCGAATCCAGTACAATCTAATGTCAATGTGCTTGCTTTTCTCATGGTATACAGGATTCTTGCACAAGTGAATAGATGACAGACTATCCGAATAGATTGTCCCTTTATCTTTGAGCAATAGCAGCTCTTGCAGTATTCCTTGTAACCATATAACTTCCTTGAATGCTTCAGTAGTGGCCATGAATTCTGATTCAGTAGTTGACAGTGCCACCACTGGTTGTTGTTGTGATTTCCAACATATGCAGCTTTTGTTAACCATGAATACATAGGCAGTGGTGCTCCTTCTATTGTCTCTATTTGATGCATAATCAGCATCAACATAGCCTTCTAACCTCACATCAGATGTGTCTTTCTGATAGATCAGACCATACTTGATTGTCCCTTTCAAGTATCTAATCAGCCACTTTACAGCATTCCAATGCTCTAACCCAGGGTTTGCCATAAACCTACTCAAAACACTTAGAGCATGTGCTATATCAGGTCTAGTACTGACCATGATATACATTAGACATCCAACAGCCATAGCATATGGTACACCTCTCATATTTTCCCTTTCAGTTTTAGTTTTAGGGCAGTACTCATTAGACAACTTGAAGTGCCCTGCAAGTGGAACTGCAGTGGCCTTAGATGAATCTAAGTTAAACTTCTTGATCACCTTCTCAATGTATCTTCTTTGAGTTAGCACCATCTTTCCTTCTTGCTTGTTCCTCATGACTTCAATTCCCAAGATTTTCTTGACTGCTCCCAAGTCCTTCATTTGAAATTCAGAGTTGAGTTTGTTCTTAATGACTTGTATTTCAGCCTTGTCTTTGCTGATGATCATCATATCATCAACATATAGTAGTAGGTACACAACCTTAGGTGTTCCTAGTTCCTTGTAGTAAAGATAAGAGTCAAATTTTGACCTTGAAAAACCGATACTCTAAACAAATTGGTTAATCCTTTGATTCCATTGTCTAGGTGACTGTTTCAACCCATACAATGACCTTTTAAGCAGGCAAACCAGATCAGTTTTGCCATTTTCCACCTGAAAACCAGGTGGTTGCTCCATGAATATCTCTTCATCCAGAAAACCATTTAAGAAGGCAGTTTTGACATCCAACTGCTCAACTTCCAAGTCATTGTGTGCAGCAATGGCTAACATCATTCTAATGGTCTTGTACTTCACAACAGGTGAGAAGATATCTGTGTAATCAACTCCCTCAACCTGTGTGAATCCCTTAGCTACCAATCTAGCTTTATATCTCGGTGGTTCACCCTCTGACATTCCTTCTTTCTCTTTGAACAACCATCTGCAGGAGACAACTTTCTTGTCTTTTGGTCTTGGCACCAGAATCCAAGTTCTATTCTTCTTCAAGGAATGCATCTCTTCTCCCATTGCAGCAAGCCATTTCTTCTTTGATTTGCATGCAATAGCTTCTTCATAGGTAGTTGGTTCAGGTTCACTCTCAGATTGTATCACAGCCAGGGCATAGGCTATCAAATCAGCTTCAGCATACCTACTGGAGGTCTAATTTCTCTCCTTGACTGTCTCTAGCCAATTGATAGTTGGTCAAATCTGGTTGATCATCTTGATCGGTTTCCACCTCGACCGTATCCGTACCGGCCTCGGTTGTGTCTGCACCCTGTGTTTCCACCTCAAGAGATGTCCTTGCTTCTGGTGTGTGGGGTAAATCAATGGAGACTTCAATCTTGTCAGTGTTGATCTCCAACTCAGCAAGGTCATCCCTGTTAGTACCTGCAACATCAGAACCCTTGCCTTCCTTGGCTGTCAAGTGCATGAAATCATGCTCAATAAAGACTACATCCCTAGATATGATAATCTTAGGTTTTCCATTTTCAACATGACATAGTCTATATCCTTTAACACCCTTAGGATATCCAAGAAAGAAACATTTAATTGCCCTAGGTTCCAATTTGTCAAGTTTCTGGTGTGCATATGCAGTGCAGCCAAATATTTTCAAGTGATTCAGTTTAGGTGTAGTGCCATGCAATTTTTCATAGGGAGTTTTTAAATCAATCACTCTACTGGGACTCCTATTTATCAAATAACATGCAGTGATCAAAGCCTCTCCCTAGTAGATTTTACCTAAACCAGAACTAATCAACAAGCACCTAACCTTGTTCAACAAGGTTCTATTCATCCTCTCAGCAACACCATTTTGCTGAGGGGTGTGCTTAACAGTTCTATGCCTAACAATTCGAAATTCAGAACATAACAAGCCAAATTCAGTATTAATGAACTCTAAACCATTATCTGTCCTAAGCACTTTCAATTTCCTTTCATACTGATTTTCCACTTCAATTTTCCATTCTCTGAATTTCTCAAGACATTCATTTTTGGTTTTAAGTAAATAAACCCATACATGCCTACTGAAATCATCTACAATGGACAAGAAATAGTGTTTACCTGAGTGAGTTCCAACCTTGTGAGAACCCCATAAATCAGCATGAACATATTCTAGTGGTCTTTTAGAACAATGGTGGCCAGCCATGAATTTCAATCTGTGATGCATTCCCAACACACATGCTTCACAAAAAGGTAATGAGTTCGGTTTGAAATTGCCTAAGAGCCCTTGCTTGGTCAGTTCTTTAATCCCTTGCTCACTCATGTGACCCATCCTTTTATGCCACAGTTCCATCTCAGTTTCTTGGTGTTGCACAACACTAGCTTCACAAGCCATTACTGTATCTCCTTGCAGAATGTACAAACCATTCTTCTTTTCACCTTTCATGATAGTAAGAGACCCCTTTGCAATTCTCATCTGACCATTGTTAGACTTGTAACTGTAGCCTTCATCTTCAAGAGTACCAAGTGATATTAAATTCCTTCTAAGTTCTGGTATATGCCTTACTTCATGTAACATTCGAACAGTACCATCAAAGTGCCTAATAGCAACCTTTCCAATGCCAATTACCCTGCAAGAATTGTCATTTCCCATTAGTACAGTACCAGAATTTACTTTCCTATAGTCAATAAAATTTTCAAGAATAGGACACATATGGTATGTGCATCCAGAATCAAGAATCCATTCATTTGTGATTCTTTGATCTGAAACCATGTACAAGTCACCATCAGATGAGCAACGATCTGATTCTTCAACATTAGAAGCTGAATCATGCTTCTTTTCTCTGTCTTCTTTGAGTTTGTTCTTGAACTCAATGCAAAACCTCTTGATGTGACCTACTTTCCCACAGAAATAACATTTTCTGTCCTTATGGTATTTTCCTCTTGATTTCGATCTTGATTGGGATCTATGTTGGCCTTTGAAATGATCCTTTCTGTAGTGATCTCTGCCCCTATTGTTGTCTCTTCCTCTGGCCAAGTAAGCTTCATCTTTGACATTGTCTTTCTCCTTGGACATTTCTTGTTCTTTGGACTTCAAGGCTCCAAGAACATCATCAAGGGTGAGAGTATCTCTTCCATACTTGATCACAGCCTTTAATTCTTGGTATGTAGGTGGCAAAGATTTGAGAAGAATGACAGCTTGGCTTTCTTCATCAACCTCAAGTTAGCCAACCCTATAATGATTTGGTTAAATACATCAAGGTTATCATCTAAAGACAAATGAGAAGACATTTTAAAACCATATAAAGATTCTAACAAATTAATCTTGTTAGTTAGAGAGGGTTTCATGTAAATCTCTTCAAGCTTGCTCCATAGTTCTCGAGCTGTCTTCATATTCTGAACCTTTCTTCTCACTGTATTAGACAAGTACATTATGAGTGTAATATGCCAATTCCTCCATATCTTCAAGTTCTTCCTTCTGCAACTTGTCAGTGAGTTCTTCCTTGGGTTTCAATGCCTTGGCCACTTTTTGATGAACAAGAATTCCCTTCAAACTTTCCCTCCATAGGCCAAAGTCCCCTGTCCCATTGAACTTCTCAAGTTCAAATCTTGCTGATCCTGTCATAACTGGTTGCAGATGAGTCTTGATTGAATCTTGATTCTTGACTTCCTCAATTGGATCTTGAACCTAAGCTCTGATTTTGTTGTAATTCCAGCGGAAATAACATTGAGGATTCAATCATAAAATCTGCAATAATCTCAACACTTTGACAGCACTAATGAACATAAACCAATTAATCAACACAATGAATCAAACCCGAAATCAAATAAAGAATAACACACGATTTTATCCTGGTTCCGGTCCTAGAGATCAATGTGATCCCTGGCCATACTCCAGCTGAGAAACATCACAAATCTTCATTAATATATGAATAAGAGAGCAACAGTACAATTACAATAACCAGAGCAATCACAGCTTAGATGGCACTCGATACACACCAGAGAAAACAGTCACAGTTTTCTCTCTATCAACCCGTGTACACC
This sequence comes from Cannabis sativa, assembly GCF_029168945.1. Classification (NCBI taxonomy): domain Eukaryota; kingdom Viridiplantae; phylum Streptophyta; class Magnoliopsida; order Rosales; family Cannabaceae; genus Cannabis; species Cannabis sativa. The sequence continues at coordinate 53,660,087 of NC_083607.1, forward strand.
CCTTTGTTCTTGACCCTCTTCAAGAACAGAACTCTCAGCTTAGAACCCTAAGCAATTCTCTCTTCAATCCTCTCTCTTATTCTCTCTCTTCTACCTTCTGTTCTCTCACCTTTCTAAAATAAAAATACTAGACTTATATATATACCCCCAACTCAAACAAGGATCACCAACTAACTAACTAACACAACCCAAAGTTAGTTAAGTTAGTTGGTTTAAATGAGTTGGATAATAAGTTGGTTTAGAGGATCAATTTCCACAATTTCTGATATTAATTAGAATATTAATATGGTGATTGCATCCTTAATCAAATATGCATTTATTAGCAGCTATCAATAGAACACATTTATGCTATCAATTTCTCATTCACAGGTTAGCCAAAAATCGACTATTTATCATATAATAAATTAAAATGACTTTCCAACATCTTGTTTGTTGGTTTGTTTCAGATACGCTCAATGGAAATGGTGCGTAAGCGTTTTGAAAGTTTTCCAGAAGCCTTTGTAAAGAATCTTGTCTATCCACAAACAAAAAGGTGATTAACAGAAAGAGTTTTGGAACTACTTAATTGTTACCTAATAATTTTATTAATTGTATTGTTCAATGTTTGCTCTTTTAGGCTGCCCTTCAACAGACAATTATCTCAGGTGAGATTCTTAAATTTATTTCTTGCTATAGCATGCAGTACTTCAGATTTCTAGGAGGTATCTGTATTCTTCTGTTTTTTGTGGCTTGGATAGTTTACTTGTATCACTTGACTATCTGCTGCTTCTTGTTCTGAATTACAAAATGAGCTCGAGCTGTAATTATTACTTGGTCTATTCAGGACTCTCAGGATACGGACAAGACATATGCTGCGATGTTTTCTCCATTTTGGAATGAAATTATCAAAAGTTTGCGTGAAGAAGATTATATTAGTAATAGGTAAACAAATTTCAATTTTTATCAAAGACTAAAAATATGGGTACTGATCGTGTTTATGTTTTATGTTTTTTTATTTTTATAAAACCGTGTTTATGTTTTGTGATTATATGATGGATTCTTAATGATTTCTATGCATTATTCAGGGAGATGGACTTGCTTTCTTGTCCAAGCAACGCAGGAAGTCTTGGATTAGTGCAGTGGCCTTTGTTCCTTCTCAGTAGTAAGGTGGAAGTTTAATCTGATTTTACTTGGCAAAGATTATGACTACACATTTCAGTCCCATACTCGGACGTCATTTTTGTTTTCTTTGCATTAGATTTCGTTGGCTATTGATTTAGCCATGGATTGTAAAGATACACAAGGAGATCTTTGGAATAGCATATGCAGAGATGAATACATGGCATATGCAGTTCGGGATTGCTACTACAGTATCGAAAAACTCTTATGCTCTCTTATTGATGGTGAAGGAAGACTCTGGTATGATTTTGTCTTCATCCTCCATTATACATTCATGGATTATATTTACTAAACCCCCACACATTTGCCATTTCCTTCACCTTTTGTATTAGGGTTGAAAGGATCTACCGTGAGATAAACAACAGTATATTGGAAGGATCACTTATTATAACCTTATCGCTTAAGAAGCTTCCGGTGGTGCTAAAAAAGTTTACAGCTCTAACTGGGCTCCTGGTACTTTTTCATCATTGTAACCGTGTTTATGTTTCTGAAGAAAGCAGATATGTGTAAAGAAATATATAAGTTGATCATTACAACGTTGGTAGTAGTATTACGATGCCATGTTTTGGCACCATTATTCTGTAGTATGGTCATTTCCTTCCTTTATTACGTTTATGCTTTCATTATAACTCTTGGTAAGAGTTAAGGGAAAGCTGCTAAAATATGTTTGACGAGAAGAATATTTCCTGTTTAATAGTCCTTGATGTGTCTGTCAGTCTTTTGCACGTGTATCAAAACTTTATATTAAGTGGCTCTTCTATTGAAACTAACATTAGTTTGTTGCTTATTTTGATTTGGAATACTGGATCTAGGTATACATGTAATTTCAATTAATCTTTTTAAATATCTTATCAAACGTGTGCTCCAGTTACGGAATGAAGATCCTGATCTTTCTAAAGGAGCTTCAAAAGCTGTGTATGAACTATATGAAGTTGTCACACATAATCTTATGTCACCTGATTTAAGGTATGTGGTTTGTACACATCAGTTTCTCTTTTTTATTACCTTGGAGATCTTTGAGGTTTTCATTTGTATCCTTGTGCTGTGCATTCGACCACAGGGAGCAACTTGATACCTGGAACATTTTAGCAAGAGCAAGAAATGAAGGGCGTCTGTTTTCTAGGATAGAATGGCCCAAAGATACAGAAGCTGTAAGTTTTCTTGGTGAAATGCAACCATGGACATCTTTCTGTTATTTCCTTTGCATTTATGCTCTGTTTTTGTCTGTGTGGTCAAAGAAAGAGCTAGTGAAGCGGTTGCATCTTCTTCTTACTGTGAAAGATTCCGCAGCTAATATTCCGAAGAACCTTGAGGCAAGAAGAAGATTAGAATTTTTCACTAATTCATTATTTATGGACATGCCTTCAGCCAGGCCAGTTAGTGAAATAGTCCCTTTCTGGTACATATGAGTTTAGTTGTTGTTTGTTATAAGCCAATTTTGTTTTTCTCTGCATGAAATTATTAATTTTTCTTCTTCTGCGTGTGCTTGGGAATAGTGTCTTCACCCCCTACTACAGTGAGACTGTACTCTATAGTTCTTCTGAATTTCAAAAGGAAAATAAAGATGGAATATCAACTCTTTTCTATCTTCAGAAAATTTTCCCAGGTAATCTTTCTTCGCTCTAATTATTGTACTATAACGTTGTATTATTTCTCGGTAATTAGGTCAACTGTTATGGAAATATAGAAGCTTTTTTTCTTATTTAATTCCTTATATTTAATAAATTGTAGCCCTCATAGAATAACAGAAAGATTCTGTTAAAATGTTAGTTGTAATAGTTTATTGTTAGCTTATGGTCCAAATAGAGAGAATTTATTGTCTTGGCCCAATAGGCTTACCAAAGACGTTTTAGAGTATGTCTATAGGCTCTGAGCGTGTTAGTACATTATGACTATCTCATTATAGCCCGATATACCATACATTACAGATTATATAGTTATTATTACATGCTAATATTGACACTAAGTGAGCAACACTTAGTTATGCTTCTCCACATATAACTAAACTATCATATGATGATCTTTTATGCATTTGAGTCTCTTTCTATTACTCACCTTCTGCTTTTTTAATAAGTTTTATTTTTTATTATAGATGAGTGGACGAATTTTTTGGAAAGAATTGGTTGGGCCGATTCAACTGGTTATGCAGAATTGCAGAAAAGTTCAAGTGATGCTTTGGAGCTGCGGTTTTGGGTATCTTACCGTGGCCAGACTTTGGCTAGGACTGGTTTGATTCCTTCTATTACAACCACATATATAATATAACCCTCACTGTTTTATGTTTTTCAATTTGAGGGCGGCTTAATATCTAATTACGTACTTTTACCCTTTTCCACAATTTTTTCTAAATTTTAATAAAGAAATCCTCTCTTATAATTCTTTGTTCACTTGCATATTATAAGCAGAATAATGGCTTTTATGATTGTAATTGCAGTGCGTGGTATGATGTATTATAGAAGGGCTTTAATGTTACAGAGTTATTTGGAAAAGAGATCGTTCCGAGGTATTTTCTTTTAAAACTTTTAAATGCATTAAGTTCCTTTCTTACGATAAATGACTTACTGCCACTTTGTCACAATTTTCCTGTACCTGAAGTTGATGGATACTCTCAAGGCAGCATCCCTACAAGTCAAGGTTTTGAGTTGTCACGTGAATCACGGGCACAGGCAGATATAAAGTTCACCTATGTTGTGTCATGCCAAATTTATGGCCAACAGAAGCAAAGGAAAGCACCTCAGGCTGCTGATATATCTCTTTTATTGCAGAGGTATTGATCTCATAGACTTTTCTTAGATTAAAAATTGTCTGACAATAATAATACACAAGAATAATGAAACCCCACTAGAAATTTTGTTTGGGAGTTGGATTTTATTAGAAAAAGAAAACAGTAAAAAAAACGTAAAAAAAATAAAAGCATGGAATCTAAATAAAAAATTAATTTTCATGTTAGATTTGGACGGTTTATCCTATATATTTTCTAATCCAATTTAAATTTTAGGTTGCTAAAATTTAAGTGCAACCTGCCCAGTTTTAAAAAAAAAAATCTGTAAATCGATTAACGGTTGCGGTTTGGTCGGGTTAACCCGCCCAAATAGGCCAAACCTTTTTTTTGGTGCCAAAATGTATCAGAAATCCTTTTTGTGGAATCAGTAGCAGCGGGAACAATGGCCTTCTCAGAGATCTGAGTAGTAACAGCAAGAGATAAAGAACCCGTAGGACAACTTGAGAATGCGAACTCATTTGCGGAGGACTCAATAGAATGAGTACCCGTGAACTCGCTGAAAGTCAGATGAGCTCTTGGGATTGAGGCTGAGTCGTCTACTTCTGAGCCCGAGTTAGTAGAGACAGCTTGAAATGTAGTAACGACTTTAAGATCTTGATGTTGATCGTTGAAATAGGCCGAGTTGTGGTCGTAGATTTGGGAGAGGGACGAGTCATGGGTCTCTGTTTTGCTATTGGAGTACCGAACCAAAGACGATGAGTCTCCAAGAAAGTTGCTGGTTGCGTGAAGACATCGTGACGAGGGAGAGCTCAGACCGCCTGAGATGGTGACGACGTGAAATGAATAGAGGAAGCGAGAGAGGATGAGAATGAGAGAGACGAGTGAGTAGTCGTGGTGACTCAGTCTTAGATTTAGGGTTTTTTTTTTTTTAACTTTTACTTTTTGATAAAAATCTGATAATTATTTTTAGTAAAACCTGCCACTTTAGGTTTTTTTAATAAGATAAAATAAATAATATTTTAAAAAAATTTAAAATTAAAAATTAATAGTGTTATTCAGGTTATTTCGGGTTAAGTCGGTTTAATTGGGGGGTGACTTTATTTTCAACCCACCCAATATACAAATTGGGCATTTTTTTTGGTCAGTTTTTTCGGTTTGGTTTAGGTGTGTTATTCAGTTTAGGCGGTTTACGATAATATATGTACAGCCCTATTAGATACCAAATTTTTTGTTCAATCAACTTCTCTTCAATACAATCCTTTCAATACTTTTTTTTATATCCCCCAAAATTCTATTTTTGAAAAAGGGTTATTGAATCTTCAAGAATTACTCGAGGGGCTTTCTCATAAGGCATCTGCTAAGTTCCCTTACTTTTTTTTTTTTGAAACGAAAATGTGCATTGATAACATTAGACCTCACGGTCATTACAAAGGATATTGTTTGGGAGCGAAGAAACACACAATCGCCCATATCGATTGTTAGTGAAAGCCCAGTTAGCCACATTATGGGCCATTAAGTTACAAGATCTGTCAACAAAAGAAAAATTACAAACATCATAAAACTGAGAGAGTTGTTTACAAAATTTAGCATAGTTATCAATTTCCTAGCGAATATCCAGATCATTGAGCGAATTGATAACTACCTTAGAGTCACTCTACTGATATATTTCTAATTTTTTTCTCCTTAGCCACTTCCAAACTCAAGCAGCACGCGGCCGCTTCACCGCAGAGAGCATCATAGAACTCAAATCTAGCAGAATGAACCCCACAAACCACTCCAAGGTGATTTCTAGCCACAACTGCAATGCACATACTTTCCATCCTAACTCTAACATCACAATTTAGTTTTATCCACCCACACGTGCGGGGGGGAGGGGGGGGGGGCACCAAGCTTCTTCCAGATACGGGGAAGGAGATGGTGAATAAGAATCTCTGTAATCTGCATACGAGTAATAAATATAATCAACAATCTGGTAAATGTTGGACACACTTCGATTGTGTACCTTATCATTCCGCGCCCGCCAAATAGTATCGACAACAATCGAAGCATACAGAAACACTTCATCGTATTAATGCCTTGTTTTCCTAGACCCCAGATGAATTTGATCCAGTCCCACACGCGAATGCCTGAGTCAGAAATTGGGAAGATCCCCCAGGGGGACGATTGCCATAGATGAGTCGCCCAATTACAGTTGAGAAATAAGGGCTCCGAAATTTCCTCACCAATGCCACATTAGTCTTAGTTTTTAACGCTTTTTGTTTTAATTAAAAGATGGTGTGTGTTAGGGGATGAGTTATATTTGTTTTAGGGGTTGATGTGGCAATTATTTTATGGCACCATAAAGTATATAAGGAGAGGGGTTCTCTTAAAAGGTATTGAGAAAATTGGTAAGAGTTGAGATTCAATGTGGAGAGCCCCAATCCTCTCGAATAGATTGTAATAGGACAGAACAAGCCTCTCGAAAGCTTGTGATTTTTAATTTTTTCCATCAATTCAATAAAGTTTCTGCAAGAATTTTAGCTATCCTATTGTGTAATGACAATGGTTAATTCTATCCAACAAAGAACTTATCAGTTGCTTGGATTTCGTTGGGTGGCTAGTCACCCTAAATAATTTGGTATGCTTGGCGTTGTGGGGCGTCGAAAGAAATATGTATTCTCCGTGATAAAGCGAAAAGTGTGGAATAAGCTTAGGGGTGGAAAGCTAGTTTCTTTTCTTATGCGGGTAGGGAGGTGCTCATTAAAGCTGTAATCTAAGCTATTCCTTGCTATGTTATGAGTTGGTTCTTGTTACCCAAAAAACTTATTATCAAGCTTCATTTATGGCTGCCCATTTTTTTGGGGGGTCTTCTCAAGCGAAGAGGAAGATCCATTGGAGCTCTAGGGATGAGTTGTGTTTTCCTACAAAGAAAGGGGTTGGGTTTTCAGCATCTTAGTGATTTTAATTTAGCTCTCTTAGCTAAGCATGGGTCAAAGATTATCCATTAGCCTCATTCCTTATTACCTCAAGTTCTTTAAGCTCGTTATTTTGTTAACGTTGATTCTATGGAGGCTAGCACGAGTACATACAAGTCTTGTGTTTGCCGTAGCTTGTTATGGGGTAGAGATGTTTTGGCTGCCAGTATTCGATGGTAGGTGTAAAGCGAGAATAACATTAAAATGAATAAGGATAAATGGATTCCTCGCCCTATGGCGGTTTCTCTTAAGCTTGTGTTCACCTTGGCAAAAGGTCGACAGTGCCTACTACTTGGGTTTTGCTGATTAATTATGATGCTGCTCTTCGGGAGGCTAGTTTGGGGTGTGGCTTATGCATTTTTGTCTTGGATCTACGTGGGTTAGTGGTTGCTTCTGCTACTGTGTATAGGTAGGCTCTTTTTTAAGCTACTATTGTTTCGTCTAGGTAAGGAGCTTAGTTCCAATTGGCAGATCAGCTTCAATTGCATCGTTTCTATATCATTTCGTTCTGCGTTCTTATTGTGGTTGCTTTGGCCCTTCAGCAAGAGCACCACACACTGATTGTTGCATCCATTAAATAGTCTTCTAGTTACTCGATTGTGTGACTTGTTTTCATTCTTTTCATGAGACAAATTTTATGGGTCATGCCATTTCTTTCTTCATGTGTTGTTCTTGGTAGGTCGTTGTCATGTTGTGAGCGTAGGCAGCTTTTTTGATGACTCGTCGTTGCTAGAGTTTCTTTCTTTGTAAATAAAGCTTTCCTTTTAGAAAAAAAAATCGTCTTATTTAAGGTTAGTTTACCTTAAAACCCTAGCGTTGCACAATAATGTTGATTGTAGCTATTAACTCCAAAATTTCACAAGGTGTAATCTCGAAGTTATGATGAGTGGATTAGTTAAAAACTATGAGGTTTTCCCTTGGTGGTGATATTTGAATGTTAATCACATAGTTTAAGTCAGTTTGGGTGCCTTTGGCACTTATCAGAAGAAACACGAAATGATTGATGACTAAAGTTGTAAGGCGTGTCCTACCAGTAGTTTTAGGCATCTTTAAATTGCAAACAAGATGAATAGCAAAACATGAAAATTGTAGATCTTTTTCTCAGTTTTCTGGGGGAGCTTGAATCACCCAATTATTACTTATTTTAAGAAAGTTATGGTCAATATAATAGGGGCTACGCAATAGGAGGAATCCGAGCGAGAGAAATGTAGGAGGCTCACCCCATCAGCGATACAACGCGCCCGCACATCCCCATAAGTTACTTGGGGCCCCACAGGCTAGCTCAAAGCCTCAAAACTCCCTTAGAACCATTGGCGTTCATCCTAGAACATCCCAAGGAGGCAAGTGAACCAAAGAAGTGATTATCTCATGGCCCCTTTTTACCTCAGAATTAACTAAGTAAATATATTGAGGTCACGACAAAGAGAAACGGGAAGAGCGGAAGAGCCACAAGAAAAAGGCCTCGCTGGTCATCGTGACGCGCTGGACCTCCAAAAGGGTGTTGTCTCCATAAGAGTCTCGCCTCCTAAATGGTGTTGCCTCCATAAGAGCCTCACCTCCATAAGGGTGTCGCGTCCATAAGAGCCTTGCCTCCATGAGTGCCTCGCCTCCATAAGGGAATTGCCTCCATGAGGGTGTCCTCAATAACGAAAGTGATTTTTTTTGTGAGAATTGGAGGGGAATTCATTGGAGATAGAATTAAAGGGAGGAGCAAACACCTTAAGATATGATGAGGAATTCCAAAGGGAATTAAAGACGGCTAAGAAAGGAAGGATCTAAGGGTATGACCACGATACCTGCAAAAGCTGTGACAAAGTAGTGGACGACCGTTGGGTACAACTAGTTAGAGGTATGCATGTGTCAGTACCACCTGACACCTGAACAACAATGCCTCCACATCTCACTACCACCTACCATCATAATAGTACATGGTCACTACCACCTACCATCATAATAGTACATGGTCCCCACAGGGACCACTTACATCTTATTTTGTAAACATGGCCCATTGAGCTCAAGTATAAATACCTCTCCATTCCATTAGAGAGGGGGTTGGAACCTTGTGTATTAAGAGACCATTTTTTGAATACAGAACACATCATTCATTTTAGATTTTGAAGACATGTTCTTCGCTTCATCTTTAATCTCTCCCTCTCTCATTTACTTACATCATCTCATAATCATCCAAGCTAATTAGCAAATTAATCTAAGGTTTCCAACCGTAACTTTGTTGACAAGTTCTTGTCATTAATAGTTTGGCGCCATCTCTCGAAAGGACAAGGTTTAAGCTACGTTTTTCCTAGAAAGATCAATCAAAGTTTCAAAATGCCAAGGCATTCTCGACACCACAAAGATGTTGTAAATTTTTTGGATAACAACCGACTAGTGGTTACCATAAGAAACCTCTCAGCTTTGGTCATTGGAGAAAACCCAAGTGGATATGACCAACATGGACATTATTAAAGCCTAGAAGAATAGACAACTTAGCAAATAGAAGTCGTCATACCTACACCCAAGAAGACCATAAAGGTGGAGGTTGTACCTGAAGATACTCCGGGAAAAAGAATGAGGAAAAGCTTCAAGCCTTTGACGGCAAGAAAGGCCACCACAACAAACTATAGTGTCAGCCTTGGGAAGAGTGGCCTCAAGGAAAGATGACCTTAAGAAGTTTTCACTGAAAAGAAACCCATGACCTCACCTAAGAAGAGTTGCGTACATGCCAAAGATCCACTCACCAAAGCTACCGTTGCAAAAGAAGGACTTGAAAGCCCATTTAGTCAGTTGTGCGAGGCCCAGAGATGTGGTGTATGTGCAACTGTGGTATCGAGAGGTAATAAAATCACTTTTTAGATTGGTTGAAAGGCATTCACGTGTCTCATGGGTACGACGATCCTTAGCAAAAAACTCTCCCCAGACTTAGAACAATATCGTGGCCAAGGGGAAACCCCTGTTAAACTCACCGCACGATGGCAGAGGCAAGGAAAGCCCCCTAGAGTGCCTGAAAGGTCAAATGAGTGGAGCGAAGCCTATCACCAACAAACTTCGTCTCAAACTTGCAAGAAAAAAATCTTTGTCGAGATGCTAGAAGCCATGAAAATAGGGGTAGTGTATTAAATGAGCTTGATGCAACAACCACTAGACCTCTGACCATGGTGACGTTTCCAGACCAACCAGTGATGAAATTTTCTTAGAATAAATCGCACCCATGATGATTTATGTTGGAGAGGATAAAAGACAGTTACTGAGGTCACATGTGTCGCCCTTTTCCACAGGGACGCCACGTGTGTGCTTTTATAAATTTGTTTATATATAAACTATTGGTTTAAGAATAGTGTGATTAAATTAAAACTTTTGATAAAATTTATTCAAATTAAAACCTTAGATTTCATTCAAAATACTATTAAATTCAGGGATCCCCTTTTTGTTTATAAACTTTTACATCACATCACAAAATTACTATTACAAAATGGGGTTATATTTTCAAAACACGATCAAAAGGTGGATCTTGTCCACTGTAGCAAAGACACAGTGGTTGATATGTACATCGCTGGGCGACTTTTAACTCATGGCTGGTCCAATATTTCCTTCCTTTTACCTATACCACGAAGCACATGTGAGTCACAAAGACTCAGCAAGAAAAGCAAGTAAAACACAAACATCGCATAACACGAGAAATTATAACAATGCATAACATACAAATTCATCACGCATTATAAATACTTATTCAATACATAATCAAGCATTACCTAAATAATTATTTATCTTATAAGACAAACCGACTTTGATGCCTCAGAAAGCTTCCTTACCACTTGTTACTCACGAGCTACGTATGTCACTATCGTTACCTAATTAGGTAACAGATAAGTAAGAAACCTATCAGCGATTTCAAAGTGAGTAATTACTCATGAAAAATCGTATTTTTGCAAATGTCAATTATATATAAGAAAATATAAAAACGTATGCGTCTGCAGAAGCGGAAAGTAATTCTGTTACTGTAGAAACCAGTTTTGCAGTGACGAAACAGAACAGGCAGAATATAAAATATTTGCAGAAAAAGAAATAACTTGACACAAGAGATTTATACGTGGTATCAGTGTTATCCCGAACACTACTAGTCCACGGGGCCACGCCCAGAGAATGAAGTCAATTAATAAAGTATCAAAATTACAAAGACAATTGACTTAAACAAGTTTAGACTCCCTCTAAAGTATTGCCGCAATCCTTTGTAATCCACTTTATGAATCTGACTTCTTGAAACACCTTCAAGCCCGAACTCCCTTCGTCTTTGAAGTGTGAGTGCTTACTTCCTCCAGAAGTAAGGCTTCAACGGGTCTTCTCCCGAAGACCAAGTGCTTACTTCCTCCCGAAGTAAGGCTTTATCAAGTCTTCTCCCGAAGACCAATCTCTTGTTCAGTTAAGTAATTCTTCACAACCTCTAAGACAGAGTAAGAACAGAAATAGACAACTAGAACCTAGATGAACAACTAGGCTCTCACAAAACAAAGAAAAAACTCTCTTCTCTCAAATAAGATAAGTGCAAAAAATGATTAATGGAAGAGCACATTAGAATGGCTGTTCTCTAGGCTCTATTTATAGATCATAGAAACCTTAGAGACAGTCACAAGTTCGAATCTACAGCTGTACAAAAACTTTCCTAAGAAAACACGATCTGCAGCATCAGATTCGGATGCTGACTTAGCAGATCAGACCAGAAACGGGAAACTTGCTATAATCGGGTCCGATCCTCTATCAATGCTTGATTCCTACCAAAAACAGAGTAGATATTCTGATTGTATCAAGATACAATCGAAATCAATAAGGAAAAGGCAATAATCAAAGTTTCCCTAAAAAAGACAACTTTCCAAAAGAGAATTGCTTCTCTTTTAAGAAGATTCTAAACAAAGGAAAGTTCAGCTGAAAAGTGCAACTTTCCTAACAAGGAAAAGAGCAACTACAAACCGAATAAACAAGGTAAGAAATCGGTTATGAATGCACAAGAATCTTACCATAAAAGAAAAAATATTTTGTCAACTAACTTTCCAGAAAAGGACTTTACAATCTCCCCCTTTGGCACTTTAGATGAACAAAATATTTTTTTTACACAAAGTACCTGCAAGATAAAGTTAGCCACAACAAATAACTCTCCCTGAGTAACACAATCGAAAGCCAACAATAACTAAGGAAACATGCTAACTTTTAAACCAAAATAGTTCACAAGTACTAAACACAACTCTCCCTGGAAAAAGGGTCCAGAGTTGGTAAAAACAAATAGTTAAAAACAAAATATTACTCCCCCTTTTTGTTTATCTAAGGGCCAAAGATATCAAATAAGAAAATATAGTAATATGTCCAATCAAAAGCAAAGAAAGAAAAAGATAAAAACTTAGTCTCTGTAAAGTTTGACCAAGGAGGTCAACTGCTTGGACATTTCTTGCTGAAGTTCCTCCATGGCAGCAAGACAATTGTTCACCAGCTGAACCTCATTCTTGACTTCCTGGATTTCTGCAGCAGCAGAACTTGAACTTGCAGCAGCAGCACCAGCACCACCAGCTTTAGGCCTCTTTTGAAACACACCATCAAAATACTCCGAGGGTTGGAATGTTGGTCTAGTGATCGAAGGGTCAAGCATTTAGTGAGATTGGGCTACATTTTTCTAAGAGGATAAAACCTTAAAGATTAGATTGGGAAATACATTTTACCTCTTCGAAATGAAACAATTTGGTTCAAAATGTGGGAGGCCAAGTCAATTGAAGCTCCAGAGGTGATGCGGTATAAGAATGAGGCCACATCTTGAGACACCACGGTCTTGTTGGAGTTTGGAACCCAGTTGCTAAGAGCAAACTGCATAAGAGATGCATGAGCAAATGGGAGATGTGTAATCCAAAGACTCTCCCCCAATTTCAATTCAGACCGTGCACCAGTGAGTTCAGAGAGCATCAATTCACGATCCATAGACATAACTGTATTGGAGACATTCTCTGGAAGTTGCAAGGCTTGAGCAATGTCTTTTTCAGAAAAGGAAAACCAATGTCCCCTAACATACACTCTTCGAAAAAGTCTAGAATTCTCATCAAGAAAATCATCAGTGAGATTAGCATAGAAATCCTTAACAATGTTTGCAATGTACCCATTGAAACAAGTGAGAGTGTTTTCCCACTGATGGAATTGAATAAACTTAACAATTCCATAGACCCGATGAGCATGCAAATCATAATTCCTCTCACTTTCAAACTCACAGGTAGCATACAAATTCCAATCACGCTCATTATCACGATAACAAAATCGAGGACAGTGAGAAAGAGTTGAAGGAACGTTACCAGGAGAAGATTCCTTCATTGGCTGCTTGCCTTTGGAAGCAGCAGAAGCCTTTGCTGCTGAAGAAGAACGAGCAGGAGTTGGAGCAGATTTTGTCAATTGAGGCTTTCGCTCGAGTTCAGTGTTCTCACTGTCTGAGGAAACCCCCATGTCCTCTGGAATCTCCTTCTCGGAATGTAGAGAAGCAGATTTGTCAGAGGAGACTTCCATTGGTTCTTCTTCTTCTGAAGTAGAAGAAACTGAAGGAGGATTGGCCTTAAGCTTCTTCTTGGCTGGAGGCACTGGCTTATCACGACTTCGAGATGCTCTAAGTTCCTTCTCGACAGATGCTTGCTGGGCTCGAGTTCGAGTAGATGGACCGGTTGGAGTGGTAACAGGGACTGATGTAGCAGGAGGAGGGACTGCTAGAGGTGGAGGAGATTCCTTCGAAGATGAAGACGATGAAGACCAGGTTCTGTAAGGACGCAAAAATTTTTGAGCCACTTGCTTAGGAATGTGTTTTGGCTTCTCGGGCTGAGATTCACGCTGGGGAAGCGATGAATCTCTTGTTTTTGCAGCAGCAGGAGGCACAGTTGAAGCAGCAGGGGGTGCATTGGAAGGGGTTGCATCGGCTTCCACCATCTTTTTGGGATGCCCTAGGTTCTTAGTTCTCACCATTTTTGATCTGAAAAGGACGATGAACAGAAACAACAAGAGAGACAAGAAAATAGGTTCGGGTGGGTGGTGAGATTTAAATGACAAAGAATGGTTTAAATAAACATGGAAGCTAGAAGAGAAAAGGAAACCAATTTGAAAATTTGAAAAATAACCGCCAGCCCATGAACAAAAAAGAAACCACCCACTCTCTTGCAACTCCTTTCCCCCTTTTTTTTAAAAAAAAAAATAAAAGGAAACTAGAATAACCAACAAAATTTCCAAAAATAAGACAATCTTTCAAGATTAAAAACACATTACCATATAAAAGATCAATCTTTAATATTAAACATATCAAAATAAATCAAGGAAGATTACATATTGATACTTACCATTTAAGTACAAAATTTCCTTAGCCCATGAATCAAGTCACCACGCCTCCTTTTTTTTTTATTATTTTTAAAGAAACGAAAATAAAATAAAATATATACAATAAATATAAGAAATTCTAACCAAGCAATTTAATCAAATATCATTCAAAAAATGACAAAAAAGATACATGTTATGCTTTCAAAAGAGAATAAATAATTAGTATCTCAGGAACAAATCATACTTAATTGATGTTGAGGAAAAAGATATGCATGTTACTAAAAATTGTGAACCAGGATTTTCAATTTAATTTAGTAGAGGAGACTTACAAATTTGAACACACTTGTCAGACATAAGTGTGTGTAGTGAAAATAGGATCATTGTCCTTGGCAAGATTTTTTATTTTTTCCTTTTTCAATTTGATCCCGCAACTGGATGCTATCACACCATACTGAAGGTAGCCCTTTTCTATGGTAGTGCATCCTCATCATAGTTGCTAATTACAATGTTCCAGCTTACTCAAAAGATGGCTTTCACACCTCAGTATGGGTAGCTCTATTCCAGCAAGGGGCCTGACAAGACTGGAACAAAAATAGCTCACTCTGTATAAGTACATTATTTAATCCCAGACATAATTAAAAAGTAACATGAACCTTTTAACACAACCTCACAAAGTATGATAAGAATGAGATCGTAACTAATTATAATCCAAAAGTATAAACATGATTTGTCAAATTAAAATGAAAGAAGATTAAATGCTAGAAAAGAAAAACTTAACAATATTGTACAAAAATATGAACAAGAGAGATTTAGACAATGCAAACTCCCAAAGACTTCCTGAGGGAGTCAAAGCAACTTGAGTCTAGGGCCTTGATGAAAATATCAGCTAATTGTTTTTCAGTATCAACATATTCTAATTGCAAAGAGTTATTTTCAACAAGTTCCCTGATAAAGTGGTGTCTTATATCAATGTGCTTTGTTCTAGAATGTTGAACAGGATTTTTGGAAATATTTATGGCACTAGTGTTATCACAAAAGATAGTTAAAACACCCGATTCAAATCCATAATCAATCAACATTTGTTTTAACTATAACAGTTGAGTACAACAACTTCCAGCAGCAATGTACTCAGCTTCGGCTGTGGACAATGAAATGGAATTTTGTTTCTTGCTATGCCAAGATACTAGATTGTTTCCAATAAAGAAACAACCTCCACTTGTGCTCTTTCAATCATCAGCATTGCCTGCCCAATCTGCATCACTAAAACAAGCAAGGTTAGAATTAGTACCTTTAGAATACCAAATTCCATAATCAAGAGTACTATTAACATATCGAATAATCCTTTTTACAGCTGATACATGAGATTCCATAGGATTACTTTGATATCTAGCACAAACCCCCACACTGTAACAAATATCTGGACGACTAGCAGTTAAATACAATAGACTTCCAATCATGCTACGATAAAGTGTAGTGTCTACCTTTACTCCATTTTCATCTTTTGTCAATTTCAATGTGGTGCTCATTGGAGTACTTACCTGCTTAGCAGACTCAAGACCAAACTTCTTGACAAGATTCTTAGCATACTTACTTTGAGATACAAATGTACCTCCTTCCATTTGTCTAACTTGTAGACCAAAAAAGAAAGTAAGCTCACCAACCATGCTCATTTCAAATTCACTTTTCATTTAATCAACAAAAACCTGCACTTCATGGTTAGATGTAGAACCAAAAACTATATCATCAACATAAATTTGAGCAATGATAAAATTAGATTTTTTATGCTTGATGAAAAGAGTTTTATCCACACTACCTCTTTGATAATCATGAGAAAGTAAAAATTGAGTCAACCTTTCATACCAAGCTCGTGGAGCTTGTTTCAGACCATACAAAGCTTTTTCAAGCTTGTACACATGGTCTGGAAATTGAGGATCTTCGAATCCTTTTGGTTGCTCAACATAAACTTCCTAACTCAAAATACCATTTAGGAAGGCAGATTTTACATCCATTTGAAACAATTTAATATCCAAAATACAAGCAATGCACAAAAGTAAACGAATTGATTCTAATCTTGCAACAGGAGCAAAAGTAAACCTTCTACATGTGTGTATCCTTGTGCCACCAATCTAGCCTTGTTTCTCACGATTGTACCGAACTCATCACTTTTATTTTTAAAACTTTTTTCCAATTATATTGATACCTTTTGGTCTTCGGACCAAAATCCAAACCTTGTTGCGAACAAATTAGTTGAGTTCCTCTTGCATTGCATTGAGCCATTCTTCAAAAGTCATGGCTTCCTTCACATTTTTCGGTTCATATTGAGAAACAAAACAAAGAAAGCTAATCAAATTAACATACCTTCTTCGAGTTACCATGCTTTCTTCAGGATTTCCAAGAATGAGATCTTTTGGATGATTCAATTTGACTCTGGTGCTTGGTTCCTTCTGGATAGAATCAGTGATGATATTTGGATGAGTCAAGATAGACGGTTCTGGTTCTTCAGTCTTAGTTGCAGCAGTAGATTCGTCATTTGCAGCATCAGAGTTGGGTTCTGCTACATCAGGATTTGCTTTTGCTGCTTCTGGAGGAGTATCCATAAGACAATCTATCTTGGCTTATGTGGAAAACTTTGAAAAATCTTTAAAATCATCAACAACCACATTAGTTGATTCCAAAAAAATTTGAGATCTCATGTTATAAACACGATAAGCTCTACTGTTTAAGGAATATCCAATAAAAATACCAACATCACTTTTAGCATCAAATTTACCAATATGCTAACGATCTCTATAAATATAACACACAAATCAAAAAACATGAAAATGACTTACATTGGGGCGTTTACCTTTCCAGATTTCATAAGATGTTTTTGAGGTACCTGTACGAATAAACACTCTGTTTATTATATAGCAAGCTGTGTTAATAGCTTCAGCCCATAAACGCTTTGTCAACTTCTTGCTATTTAACATCACCCTTACCATTTCCTGCAATGTTCAATTCTTCCTCTCAACAACTCCATTTTGTTGAGGAGTTTTGGGAGCTAAAAATTCATGAGTTATACCTGTAGACATACAAAAATCATCATACACAGAATTTTCAAACTCCTTACCATGATCACTCCGAATTTGAACAATTTTCCCAATATTACAACCTTTTTCAACTCTTAATCTCAAACAAAGAGTTTTAAAGGCATCAAAAGTGTCTGACTTTTCTCTTAAAAAATCTACCCAAGTGAAACGAGAGAAATCATCAACACAAACAAAGATATATCGTCATTCAAACTTTCAACTTGAATTGGACCCATAAGATCCATGTGAAGCAATTCCAATACTTTTGAGGTATTGATATCAAACACAAGTTTGTGAGTGATTTTTAATTGCTTCCCAAGTTGACATGGTTCACACTTACCAACACTTTCTTTACCAAGCTTGGGTAGACCTCGAACAATACCTGCATTTGAAATTTTTTTTCAGGTTTTTATAATTAATATGCCCAAGCTTGGCAAGCCACAAATTCATGGTGTTGTTGATAGCTGAATGACAAGTAAACACAGGAGTTAGGGTATAACAGTTATCATTGGATCGAAATCCTTGCAAAATACATTCATTATCGTCATTAAGTACATAGCTATGATCACTATCAAAAGAGACAGTATACCCTTGATCACAAATTTGACTAATGCTATGTAAATTAGCCCTTAGTCCTTCACTAACATCACATTTTTCAGTCTAGGTAACCCTTCAAAATTTAGAGTTCCCATACGAACGACTTTTCCAGCTAAGCCATTGCCAAAAGTGACTTCTCCACATTGCATAGGCCGAATGTTAGTCAAAAAGTCTTTGTAACTTGTCATATGTCTAGAGCAACCATTGTCAAAAGACCACATTTAAGATGCAGCACTTTTATTAGAAAAACCAGCTAGACAATTTTTCTTAACCCATATTTGTTTCAAACCTTTATGTTTCTTTTGAGATTTTTCCAAATTACCAAAATAATTTGTTTTAAACAAATTTTTCAACGTGAAACATTTAGGTTTGATATGTCCTTTTCTACCACAAAAATGACAAGTAGAAACAAATCTTTTTACCTGTGATCTTACTTTTTTCGTAAATTCTGGAGATTTTGTGGCAGCAGAAACAGCTTCTGCTACAACAGGCTGTGAGACTGTTGCAGCAGACTTCACATTTGAAGCCTCAGGAAGATTCGTTGGAACACTAGATTTTACAAACGTCGTGATTCTAGAACTTTCCATACCATTCGATCCAATGCCAGCAAAACCTCTTTGACCTGCATTCTGAGCTTTTTCAAAAACAGAAGATCCAGGATTAAGCATTTGAACATTTTTCTTAAAATTTTCAAGTTCCTTCTTTAAGAGAGTGATTTTTTCATCTTTAGCACAAAAATCTCTCTCATACTCTTTTATTTTTAGTTCACACATTTCAATTTGATGAGACAATTTTTTATTCAATTTATTCAACTCTCTATTTTCAGAAGTAACCTGAATCCATTTTTCATACATGACTTCGTATGATTCAGCAAGAGACTCTTCACAGATCTCAGACTCATCTGAATCTGATTCCTCTTGTTTAGTGGTATTATTCAAACATACCAATCTAGCTTTCACCTGTGAATCACACAACACATTAGTCATAATTAGGGCAACATTCTCAGAATTATCTTCATCACTCTCGGTTTCATCATCACTCCAAGTGACATTGAAACTTTTCTTATTCTTTTTCAAAGTGTTTGCACACTCAGATTGAATATGCCCAAAACCTTCACATTCCCTGCACTGAATTCCCTTTTTGTTAGAAACAGATGGTTTAACAAGAGTGTTTCCCTTTGAAAATTTCGAAATATTCTTTTTATTTCCCATCTTTTTCATATATTTCTGAAAATTTTTTGTTAATAAAGCAATCTCATCATCACATTCACTATCAGAATTTTCATTATCAGCAACTTTCAAAGCGATACTTTTACCTTTATCAGCAATGGATTTGGGTTTGTCCTTTTGTTTAATTTGTTAATTTAGTTCAAAAGTACACAAGGAACCCATTAATTCTTCTACCTTCATTGCGCTAAAATCATTAGCTTCCTCCATTGCCAAAAGCTTAGTACCGAACCTCTCTGGAAGAATTCTAACAATTTTTCTCACGAGAACAGAATCATCAAGTTTTTCACCAAGAGCAAAATATTCGTTAGCAATATCAGATAATTTTTCATAGAATTCAGTTAAAGTTTCATTATCTGACATTCCGAGTTCATCAAATTTAGTTTGAAGCATAATAAATCTAGATCGCTTAACATCAGAAGTTCCCTCAAACTGAGTTTGAAGGATCTCCCAAGCTTCCTTGGCAGAAACACAAGATGATATAAGTTTGATATAACCTTCACCTACACCATTAAATATAGCATGCAAGGCTTTGCTATTGTAGGCAAAAAGTTTATCATCTTTAATAGACTATTCCAGTTCAGATTTTATAGTAGTATTACCTGAAGAGTCTGTCTCAACTAGAAGAGACCAACCTGATAGAACCATCCTCCAAGCTTTCTTATCTTGAGATTTGATGAAGGCCCTCATTCTAACTTTCAAATAAGGATAGTTAGAATCATTAAGCAATGGTGGTCTAGAAATAGAACTTCCTTATGCAAAAAATGACATTTTAACACAAAAACGTTATAGGACCACGCTAAGAGTTTAATGTCCCGCTCTGATACCAATTGAAAAACCGTGTTTTTTATTACAAATGTTAATAATATATAAGAAAATATAAAACTGTATGCGTACGCGAAGCGTAAAGTAATTACGTTATTGCTAAAACCGCTTTGCAGTGACAAAACAGAACAGGCAGAATATAAAATATTTGCAGAAAAATAAATAACTTGACACAAGAGATTTATACGTGGTATCAGTGTTCTCCCGAACACTACTAGTCCACGGGGCCACGCCCAGAGAAGGAAATCAATTAATAAAGTATCAAAATTACAAAGACAATTGACTTAAACAAGTTTAGACTCCCTCTAAAGTATTGCCGCAATCCTCTGTGTGCTACTCCCAAACGTCTTGTGTCGTGTGCAGCCCTGTGCTTGCTTGCCTCGTCTCGCTCCCCGTGAAATGTATGACGCTTACATATATATATATATTCTCACCCTATCTTTATATTATATATATACACACACTCTCACTCCCATTCTTTATTATGTGTATATAAGAATAAGGCTTATTCTTATATATACACACTCGTATAATTTCACAATTCCACTCAACATGCGAGGCTAAAGTTACTTAGTCTCCATATAAGAATAAGGCTACCAAAAGAGTGAGTGGAATGGATGGAATGAAATATCACTTTCAAGGTGAGAGGAAAAATAGAAGAGATAACCACTACCGTGGACATGACACTTGCAAAGGGACCATTACTTCCTCGATCCAAATATAAGAGGCATTCGAGATGTCATGCGAAGCATATAATGGGAGCAGGAAGTCAAGTCGTGGAGACCAACATCTACATCCCTCCACAAGAGCTTCCATGGACCTAATGACGAAAAGATAGATCTCCAACATCGTTGTCACAAAAAAAAGAAAAGAAAAATAGGTAACCTCGATGACCTCGAAACCCTGTGTTGAAGTTTCATTGCAATAAAGAACACCTTACGTGTCCATCGCTATAAATACCGCTACACAATTAGGGGGCAAGAAAGGGTAAAGGAGTAAAAAATGATCTTAAACAAACAAGGATCATCTGGCCTTGGTTGCAACAAGAGAAAAAGAACAAGTATGCTTTGAGAAACTCCTTACCCCCAAACACGATCTTAAGTCTAAGTAGCTAAGGTGCCTAAACTGAAGTATAGGAAGCTAAGGCACCTAGCAGCAAGAGGATCTTGAAAGATGCTCCTAAAAAAATAGTACCATAAAACGAGAAGGACGCTTCTCAATAGACGCACATAAAAAGTTGAGATAGGTTCACAGAATGCATACTCCCTTACATTACACAGATAATAAGAGAGAGACTTGGCCTAGAAATCCCATACTCGCTCATTACAAAAGTAAACAAATCGTAAGAGGGAGACCGGACTCAAAGTACCCATACTCGCTCAATAGAAAAGTCACAAACCATTGGCTTACCTTGCAGGGAGAAAGAGCCATTGGTTTACACGATACATGAACACCATAATAGTGGCTAACGTAGCTCATGAGGCCAAGAGTCCCCCACTAAGGGTACCACATACAATAAATGACCCTAAGGCATATGTGCCAAAAGAGGCAAATAACTTGTAAAAAATAAAATAAATAAAGGGTGACTTAGCAGCAATTATGCAAAAAGGTAATGTGAAAATTGAAGGGATCCAAAGTTCACTATAAGTGTCACATATATAACAAGAAGTGACGAGAGCAACCCAAGATGTTTGAGAACCTAAAGAGAGACTTTTGACTCTCAAGTGTCTAAGACCCCAATAAAGGTCAAACCTCCAACATGACCAAGATCCTAACGAAGAACCAACACCCATGCAAGATTACCATTTTATGGACCTCAGAGTTGAACTCGACAAATAAACGATGTAAGGAATGTCGTTCTACAAGGGCTAAATAATTAGCAAAATACAAATAATTGCATACTTTGTAGAAGATTCCAAGAAGGGTTGTGGATCAAATAGTTTCTCATCGAAAGTGTCATTTATCATAAAAGAGATTTCTCAACGAAAAGTTCTTTCCATGTACTAAAGAGGAAAGTCTGAAAAAATCGTTTCACTATGACATGAAAGAAAAGCTTATAAGAGAAGGTCTCCCAATGTGACGAGCCTCAAGCTACAGTCACGAGAGAAGCCTCAAGATATAAAAACCTTAATGAGACCACAACGATTCATGCACAAGGAAAAGTCTCCCAAACATCACTACTACCACCAAGGCAAGAGCTAGAAGATATGAGAATGATAATACACAACAACAGTTGTGGTAATTATTAAACTTGTGACCTTTACTTTCTTTGTTGAAAACATAATTGCAGGGCGATGATCACCAAACCAAGTACTAATTCGACAAAACAAACTTCAACATCCCACAAGAGTATTTGCAGTAAGAAGGGTCAAGATCCCAACCCTCGTGTATAACATTGGTTACTTAAGATCTCCATGCAAAATATTATATGGATAGCAAACCTAAGTGTAATTCTTGAAGAGGTGTTTCACAAAACGTGAAAATCCACTAAAGCTACTAATGAGGAGTCTAGAATCAAGAGTTCATATGAGCACTTAAAAGTACACTTATGAACTTGAGGGCAAGTGTTAACCTTTAAATTTCACAAGTTGTAATCTCGATGTTATGATGAGCGGATTAGTTAAAAACTAAGAGGGCTTCCCTTGGTTATGATATTTGAAGGTTAATCACATAGTTTAAGTCAGTTTGGGTGCCTTTGACGCTTATGGAAAGAAACAGGTAAAATTGATGAATAAAGCTATAAGGCGTGTCATACCAGTAGTTTTACGCATCTTTAAATTCCAAATTAGATGAAGAGCAAAATATTACAGTTGTAGATCTCTTTCTCAACTTTCTAGGAGATCTCAGATCACTCAATTCTGACTTATATTACGAAAGTTGTGGTCAATATACTAAGTGAGAGAAATGTAGGAGGCTCACCGCCATCAGCAAGATGACGCACCTACATGTCCCCATAATAAACCTGTGGCCCGCGGGCCATCCCAAAGCCTCAAAACTCAATTAGGATCATTGGCATTCATCTTGAAACTTCCTAAGGAGATATGTGAACTAAAGAAGGTAACTATCTCATGGCCCTTTTTGATCCTGGAATTCACTAAGTAAAAATATTGAGGTCACGAGAAAAAGGAAAAGCCACGAGGGGAAGAGCCACGAGAAAAAGGCCTTGTTGGTAATCATTTTACCCCGCACCTCCAAAAGGATGTCACGTCCATCAGAGCCTCGCCTTTGTAAGGGTGTTGCCTCCATAAGAGCGTTGGAATTGCCTCCATGAGGGAGTCATCATTAACGAAAGTGACTTTTTGTGAGCATCGGAGGGAAAGTCATTAGAGATGGAATTAAAAGGAGGAAGCAAGTACCTTGAGATATGATGAGGAATTCCAAAGGGAATCAAAGGCACGCCTAAGAAATGACTAATTGGAGGGTACGACCATGACACCTGCAAAAGCTGAGACAAAGTAGTGGATGTACATCGGGTGCAATTTCTAAAGGCGTGCTTGTGTCAGTATCACCTGACACCTAACTAACAATGCCTTCATCTTACTACCACCTGTAATCATAATAGTACATGGTCCATATAGGGACCACTTACAGCTCATTTTGTTAACAAGACCAATAGAGCCCAAATATAAATACCTCTCCATTCCATTAAAGAGAGGGTTAGAATCTTGTGTATTGAGAGATCATTGTTTGAATAAAAAACACATTATTCATTTTAGATTTCGAAGACATGTTCTTCACTTCATCTTTAATCTCTCTCTCTCTCTCTCTCTCTCTCTCTCAATTATTTCCATCATCTCATACTCATCCAACCTAATTAGCAAATTGATCCGAGATTTCCAACCATAACATCGTACACAAGTTCTTGTTGTCAACATTCGCTATTTGTTGTTTAAGAACATCTTTAGTCATGCTCTCTATACACACTTAGCTAAAATAGAGAGTCAGCCTTAAAAAAATGAGCGCCAACCATACAAAAAATGGCTCCCTATAATAGAGAATTGATAGAAAGGTTTTTATTTTTTTGCTAAAATTTTTTAATAGTATTTTAATCAAAAGTACTATTACTTTATCATGATTTTATTAAATTATTTTATATTTGACAAATTTAATTATAAAAAATTATATTTAACAAATTCATATTATAATATATTGTTAAAATAATCAAATATTAACTAAAATACAGAGCATGATTAGAGCAAGAATACAAAAAATAACTATATTTAAGCAACAAAAAAAAAGTACCATTAGAATGAGGCACTTCGAGTTGCTATTTATTTTGTTCTTGGATTTTTTCACATAGGAATGAGGCACTTAGAGTTGCTTTCATACAAGTTGAAGATGGTGGTGCTGATGGAAAGGGTCCTAAAGAATTTTATTCTAAGCTTGTTAAAGCTGACATACATGGAAAAGATCAGGTAAATCATTGCTTTGAATTGTTGGTTCCTGTGGTCTTAAACATTAGTATTTTAGCCGAAAAAAGTGCACGTCTTTAACTTTTATTATTAACAAATGTTAGGTATTTTTGCTGCTAAAATAGTGTTGGTATTTAAATATTATAATTAACCAATATTAAGTATTTTTGTCACTGAAAACTATTTTTTTATATATAAAATCAAACTAAACATAAAATTTATCCAATTATGAGAATTTTAAATTGAGTATTTAAGCATTACATTCTTTAAATATTGATATTTTACAACAATTTAGCCTAATAAAAAATAAAAACTATTACTGAGTTGTATTAAGGGTCAAAGGCTGCAACAAACTCACAGGTCTCTGATGTTCAACCTTAATTTTCTGACAAGTTAAACACTTGGATACGTAATCTCTTGATGGTACCTTGATGCAACGAGTAAGAAGTGGTCTGAGCCTCATCAAAAATCTCTTTTATGAGCACACCACTATTCGGGACACAAAACCAATTTTTATAAAGTAACATTCCACTATATGATACTGAGAAATCTTTAGCCCGGTCTGCTAAAACATCCTTCCAAGACTTAACTAACTTAGGGTCTTCCATTTGAGCACTTCTGATCCTTTCTAACAGATCAGTCTAAAGCGCCAAATTACTAAGTTTTCAAAACACAAACTCAATACCTTCCTTAACCATGTCGGTCGCTAACTGAGGAGAGATTATCTTCGAACTGAAAACCTGCTCGGGACCATTCTGTTGGAAATTATTTTACCAGGATCTTAGATCTACTCACAAGTATGTTGATTAACACCCTAAATATGAACTTTCTAAAACGATGAAATAAACACATATAAAGTTTAAGAAACCTTACATTGGGTGCAGCGGAATTAAATGACTCCTTCCGTTTAGATCTCTAACCCTTGTATCCTTTCTGTAGCAGAGTATTATCAAGATCTGAACCTGGATCTCTTTCTCTAAATCTTTGATGCTAAAACTCCTATGCTGATGATCTTTCTTCACGATCTTCCTCACTATGATTGAGGTATTGCTGGCTGTGTGTGGGCACTACTCTAACCACTAAGGGGTTTCGAAATTATCAAGGAAGAGAGAGAGAGAGAGGGTGGCGGCCAAGGTAGAGAGAGAAAGGCTCAGGTTTTCTGAATCAGAAGTGTAATTTTCCTGAAGCCTTCACTATCTATTTATAGCATTCCACTAGGGTTAGGTTTGAATTATTTGGCATTAAAATAATGAAAATATCAGTTTAAATTGCCTACAAAAGTGGCCGGCCATGGCTTATTGGGTTTGGGCCTTGCTTTTTGCAATTTTGCAGTTTTAAAACTTTTATATCTGATTTTCTCAAAAACGCCAATTTTCTAATTCATCTATTTAAATGTCAATTTTAACTATTTAATAACTATAAATAATTATTAAATAATATTGTCATTTATCATATTTATTAATTGAACCATACAAAGTATCATAATTAACAAATATGCCCCTAACAACTCTTTCTTTACAATTTCGCCCTTACTTAGTGAAAATTTCACAAATAGACATAGTCTAATTTGAGAATTATAATTGATTAATCAAAACCAATTACATAAGTCTTACAAATAATATTATCTCAACTAGTGCGGGGACCATGAGTCTATATAACCGAGCTACCAATAAGTAGATCAAGAATTTAGCACTAAAATTCACTAACTTATTAATTCTTCGTTGAATCCACGCATAGAACTTAGAATTGCACTCTCAGTATATACAATGCTCTATATGTTCCACTATGTAGACGCATCATTAGTTATCCATTGTTATAGTCCTAATGTGATCAATGATCCTCTATATGAATGATCTACACTGTAAAGGGATTAGATTACCGTAACACCCTACTATGTATTTTATCCTTAAAACACTTGACCCCGTATAAATGATATTTCAGCTTATGTGAAATGAGTACTCCACCATTTATGTTCGTTTGGTCAAGTTCGAAGGAGATCATCCTTTGCTTACTATTCGCCAGATAGAAGCTATAGATTCCATGTTTATGTTAGCGCTCCCACTCAATTGCACTACCGTGTTCCCAAAATGTACGTATCACCCTGACCTAAAAGTAGGCTTAACTAACAAATCAATGAACGCGAATAGCCTTTTAAGATTGAGCCTAATCATAACAGGAGTAAGAACATTTGATCTAGGATCAACTTGGCGATATTGACTTGAATAGATTTTACGGTAAGTTTAATTAAATCTAAGTCAAAGTTCAATATCGGTCCCTTCCGATGCATACTCCATGCATCCAACCTGAGCTTTACTTTAACCAATGTTCTGGAAAGAACATAGCATTTCTCCAAATGCAAGTAAACTCTTGTTGTAGATTATCATATCAGTAAAACCCTGTGTCTGATAAATCTAGGAAACTTTATTCACATAGTCATGTTTACTTTCCAATGTGATGACAACACAATAAACAGGATCAAGTATGTGAAAAAGGGTTTAAGATGAATTTATAAATCAAATAGACAAGAAATTGATAAAGTGAACCAAAACATACACAAATGAATGAAAAATACTTCTGTTTCTTTATTGATGTTAAATAAAATAGATTACATTGAAATGGAGTTTTATTTAGGGCATAAAACCCAACACTTTCCTACTCAAGGCATTTACTACCAAAATGGCTTTCTCGGTTTATAAAGAATCTCGCAACAATAGTCTTTGACTAACTCTAACCACCGTCTTTGCCCCATATTCAAATCTTTCTGAGTAAAGAAGTATTTGAGACTCTTGTGGTGGTGTAAATCTCACATTTCTCTCCATAGAGATAATGCCGCCAAATCTTCAGTGCAAAAAACACTACGACAAGCTCTAAATTGTGTGTTGGATAATGTCGCTCACATTCCTTCAACTAACAAGAAGCATAAGCAATGACCATGTTAGCTTGCATCAAAACACATCCTAGACCCTGTTTGGAGGTAGCACAATAAACTAAAACAAAAAAATTGATCAGATGGCAATGCTAACACTCGAGCCGTAATTTTTCCCTGCTTCAACACTTGAAAACTAGCATCACACTTATCGGCCCATAAAAATCATTGATTTTCCTTAGTTAATTCTGTTAAAGGTGTGGAAATCCTGGAAAACCCTTCTAAAAAGCGACGATGGTACCCGGCTAAACCAAGGAAGCTTCTGACCTCTGTAACTATCTTGGGCCTTGGTTAATCCCTAAATCATTCAATCTTCATCGAACCAACCATACTTCTATCTTTACTGACAATATGATCCAGAAAAGATACTTTTGATAAATAAAATTCAAACTTTTGGAACATTGCATAAAGCTTGTGTTCCCTGAGTCGCTGTGAAAGAATTCCTAGGAGTATACACGAGTATCATCAATAAATACTACGACATAAATATCGAGGAAATCCTTCAATACCAGGAGATCCATGAATGTTGTCGGAGCATTGGTTAGCCCAAAGGACATAACCAAAAATTCTCAGTGGCCATATCTAGTGCAAAATTCATTCCTCAGAATGTCTTCCTCTCGGATTCTCAACTGATGATAGCCCAAGCTAAGATCAATGTTGCAAAAGATTGTCTTTCCTTTCAAACAAATCATCAATTCTAGGCAGTGGATACTAATTCTTGATTGTCAACTTGTTCAATTATTGTTAATCAATACACATATTAAAGTGTTCCATCTTTCTTCTGAAGAAACAAAATTGGAGCTCCCTAGGGTGATACACTGGGTCAGGTAAAGCCAAGGTCAAGCATCCCCTGAAGTTGTAACTTCAATTCTTTAAGTTCTGCTGGAGCCATCTGATATACTGCCTTAGAAACTGGTTGCGCTCATGGTACCAATTCAATAGCAAAGTCTATCTCCCGTTGTGGTGGAAAACCAGGTAATTCTTCAGGAACCACATTCACGAACTCTTTCACTACTTTGATGTCCTCAGGCCCAACTATTTCAGGTCTGCTAGTGTCCATCACAACTGCTAGGAATCTTATGTATCCATATTGCAATAGTTACTCATATCCAATTTCAACGTCATACAACCCTTCTTACCCTTTATCTTTCTTTTCAAATAGTGCATTATTTCAAATGCCACCATAATATTATCAGAGATTAAACGTGTAGGGATTAAGACACTTTGAGCCTCAATAATAACATGGTGAAGCACCACCTTGATTCGATTAGCCAAGACTTTTCAAGGATTGTTCTTCTTAGGAATTAAAACAATACTAGTATCAGTTTTCCTCTCTGGGAACACCCATGTTTCAAAAAATTCCGTAACAAACTTGACCATATCACCACCCATAATTGGCCAAAATTTCTAGTAAAATTTCTGGCTCATACCATCTGGTCTCAGAGATCTATCTTGGTGCATTTGAAACTAAGCTCCTTGAACCTTCACCTATAAAACCACTTCTAGGAAAACATCATTTTGTTTTAAAGAAATAGAAGCTTGAATATCCTCCCAAATATGCAACTCTCTACTACCTGCCTACACATTGACTCCCTTAGCCACACACTCAAAGAAAAAAGGTGGCTTTCCAACCATAGGAACATTAGTACTTGGAACCAAAAACAAAGGCCAATGATCAGAAGAAGAAAAATCAAGATTAAATAACTTCACCTTTGGAAAAAGAAAAAGCCATGTATACTGGTAACCCTAAAGTTATCCAACCACTCTTCAATCCAGTTATCCGAATCATGTCCCTTCTCCCATTTATACAGGTACCCTTAAAGTTCTAAGTCGATAAGGCCACAATCATTTAATGCTTCCTAGAAATTTTCTATCAACCAAACAGGATACCTTCTCCTACCCCATTTATCGAAATGGATACCCATATTATTCATGTCCCCAGACAAACACCAATGCAAATCAAATTGATTTTCCAAGGTACGTGTAGAAAATAGTGATTCGAATTGTGTGTTGATTTCATAGAATAATACATATTTATATACAAAGGTAGGAGACTAAATATCTACTAAATATCTAATTCTTTTACAGCTAATATACATCTAATATCTAACACTCCCCCTCAAGGTGGAGCATAGATGTTAATCATGCCCAGCTTGTTACAAAGATAATCAACCCGCACCCCATTCAAAGCCTTTGTAAAAATATCTGCTAGTTGTTCTCCGGTCTTCACATATCCTGTGAAGATCAGACCTTGTTGAATTTTCTCACGAACAAAATGACAATCAATCTCAATGTGCTTAGTTCGCTCGTGAAATACGGGATTTGAGGCAATATGAAGAGCAGCTTGATTATCACACCATAATTTTGCTGGAATAGAAGTCTTAAACCCGAATTCAGTCAAAAGCTGATAAATCCATATTACCTCACACACAGACTGGGCCATAGCTCTATATTCTGATTCAAAGATCGGATCTAGATACAACATTTTGTTTCTTACTCTTCCAAGAGACCAGATTGCCCCCAACAAATACACAATATCCTGAAGTGGATCGTCTATCTACCTTGGAGCCCGCCCATACTGCATCGAAAAACACTCAATCTGGGTATGTCCATGATCCTTGTAAACTATACCTCGTCCTGGTGCTCCTTTTAAGTAACATAAAATTTGTTCTAATGCTGCCCAATGATGAATTGTTGGAGAAGACATGAACTGACTGATAACACTAACCGGGAATGCAATATCTGGACGAGTCACAGTTAAATAATTCAACTCTCCAACTAACCTGCGATATTTCTCAGGATCTTCAAATGGTTTCCCATCACGTGTAAGATGCACAGCTGGATTCATTGGAGCATTGCAAGGTTTTGCTCCCAATTTTCATGTCTCAGTTAGCAAATCAAGTACATACTTTCTTTGAGACAGAAAAATACCTTGTTTACTCCGAGTAACTTCAATCCCCAAGAAATACTTGAGCTCCCCTAAATCTTTCGTGTTAAACTGGGTGTGAATGAAAGACTTAAGGGATGAGATGTCCTAAACGACAATGAGCCTCAAAAGCGGAAGCAACACTCGAACAAGCAATAGAGGTTGGCGAAAGTGGGTCAAGAACATAAAAGCCCCCAGATTCATGTCCTTTACCAATAATCTTCTTCGTCATAAGATCCTGAAACAAACAATGATCAGGAAAGAATGAGATGCAACAATTTAAATTACGAGTGAGTTGACTAACAGAAAGCAAATTAAAGGACAAATCAGGTAAATGTAAGACTGATGACAAAGATAGCATAGGTGTAGGAACAATAGTGTCAGATCCAAGAACAGAAGTTGTTGACCCATCAGCTAAGGTGACAACAGAAGTGGGACTGTGAGACTGAAAAGTGGAAAAGAGACGGGAATTACCTGTCATATGATCTGTGGCACCAGAATCAATGACCCATTTTGAGGATTTGGAAAGAAGGCATGCATTAGAGTTACCTGAATCAGCAATCGCAGTGACAGAAGAAGATGAAGACTTAAGTGTTTCCTGATACCTTGAGAACTTGGAAAATTCATCAGCAGAAATAAGGACCGATTTTTCAAATGCATCACTAGTGCTTGCAATATTGGCAGAGTGTTGTTGTCGATTCTTAAACTGTAACTTCCTACACTCAAACTTGGTGTGGCCTGGTTTCTTACAATAATTGCACATGATGCTCCCAGAATTTGGTGTGCGGTTATCAGGTCCTTGTGAATTACCTCCTTTAAATCCACTTGGAGTAGAGTTTCTTTCCGGTGCAGAATTATTACGACTCACCAAGGCGCTATTAAGAGGAGTTGAAGAGGTAGTCTCTGTGCGAAGAACACGAGTAAACACATCTTGTAAAGAGGAGACATCAGAACCAGAGAGAACTTGTGACTTTGCAGAGTCAAATTCAGATGAGAGTCCTGCAAGAAAACTCATAATAGCCATATGTTCTCGTTGGCGCTGTTGAACTCTTACATCAGGACTAAAGGGTAATAGCACATTAAGTTCTTCATACGTTTTCTTGAAAGCCATAAAATAATTCATAAGAGACTTATCTTGTTTCTCCGCGCGATAAAAAGCTTTGCAAACATCATATATGCGAGATATGTTGTCTTTGCAAGAATACAAAAACTCCAAGTAACCCATTAGTTCTTTAACCAATTCACAATGATTAATCAAACTAATTATCTCATTATCGATAGAATTTTGAATTTGAAGGAACAAGCGAGCATCCTCACGGAGCCATATTTTCCTTGAATCGTTTGTTTCTTCAGGAGGATCGTCAGTCAAGTGATCATCTTTGTCAATACTCCTCAAATACAGTCGAATCGTCTTACTCCATTCCAAATAATTCGAACCAATCAACTTATGGTCCGTGATTTTAGACATCACGGGAACAACATCAGAAACAACAACTGATTTTGAATCTGATCTTATCTCTGCCATAATCTCAAAAGAAAACACAAAGGACAGAGAAAAAGAACAAAAGAACACCAAAGAATGAACACCCAAACACGAAGAAGACAAACAAATACAGAATTACAACCTAGAACAGATGTGAGTGGGCTTAGAAGAACCCAGTAGAGAATCGACAAAAGAACGTCGTCGAAGGCGCCGTCACACGCGCCTCCACGCGCCGGCGCGTGGGAGAACGGGCAGAAGCTTTGGGCGGCGCGTGAGCCCCACGCGCGAGGAATCCGGTGACTGAACTTTGGGGTTTTGTAGATCGGCGGCTGGGCAACACTCCTGAGTGGGCGATGAGAATAGATTCGCACTCCAGAAAAGATTTTTGAAAAAAACCCTAAACTCTCTTCTTCTTTTTTTTTTTTAATGAAACCTAATTTCGAATTTCGAATTTCGGATCACAATGCTCTGATACCATGTAGAAAATAGTGATTCGAATTGTGTGTTGATTTCATAGAATAATACATATTTATATACAAAGCTAGGAGACTAAATATCTACTAAATATCTACTAAATATGTAATTCTTTTACAGCTAATATACATCTAATATCTAACAGTACGAAACAAGCCCTAAGTCTGCCTCCTCAACTTGGGCCTAAGTTCTCCATAGATTTCAGTTAATCGCCACTGATTTGTACCAATGAGTGGCACAAAAACATCAATATGGTTCTTAGAAAACCCTTGTGAAATGACATCATTTTCGTGCTTCCACACAAGAGCCAACCCACCACTATGTCCTTGGGCTTCAACACAAAAACACAGCTTAACATAAACTTCACCAAATCCACTACATCCCTTCCACCTAATGGTTCACACAAAATTAAAATATTTGCTTTATTTGAAGACACTAGGTTAATTAAGAATTGTTTAGCCCGTTGGCTCCAATGTCCACGAAAATTCCATTATAATAAATTCGTAATTTGTAGCCGGCCTAAACACCAGTACCCACCAATAACTTGTTCTTTTGAAAAACTCACGTCATCCTAGTCCATCTCTTCTACTACCAACTTCTTCTCACAAGATCCACTTCTTTCTCATTCGCCTGGCCTACATCAACTCCATTAGTCTCGCCCAATTCAACCATATCACTCCTTTTACGTTTAGGGTCCACTATTGAAACACAATTAAAAAAAATTGACTTTCTAACCCATTGAATTCCAATCCAATCCCCCGATTACCTATTTCCTCATTTAACCTCCTATTTTTCCTCACAGAATCTTGTGCATTGTCAATCATAATCCTTTTACCATGATCTCTACTAGGCTCCCACCCTCTAATTTTTGTCAGCCACCCTCCCCAATCTGTTATCGCGTATCTGCACCCGATCTCAACCATTGAGCACTAATATTGTGAAATTCATTTGAATGAACAGCTAGAAATCCCAACCCATATGGCTTTGCCATCAAATGCAAAGGAGTCTCAAAAATTTGACAGAAAATCATTCAAAATGACCTATAATACTGTAGATAAAATAAAAAGTGGGTAATTTCTCTTACTTCGAATTGACCCAAAATCAATTCGAATTATTCTTGTGAATTTTCATCCGTCTCTTAATTGACTTATTGACATTAATAGTAACCCTTATACGTAGGTAATCCCCTAAAACCAATAAAATTATTAGGGTCTAAATCAACAAACTCCCTAATATATTTCCGTACCTCCTTCACCCCTCCCTCAGTCATAAATCTCGATTGCAAGTCATACAGGCACCCACATATCCAGCTGATTCAGCACTACCATTCGTGGATTAATCCCATCAGGAAACTGCTCAAAAATAATTATTTTCCTGTCATAGGTCCAAGGGCTACCTTTGTATATCAGCCTCGTGATAGAATTGGAACAAATAATGTTTGTGCTCTAACTCTTTGACATACATTATTTTCCTAGTTGCCAAGGATATGCCATCATATTCTGAAAGGCATTAAAATTGAGACCCTACCTGTTAACAATTTTCCCACCAAACACCATCTTGTATCAATAACCAATTCTTTTGGTACATCTGAAACAATCTCAGAATCCAAGAGACCACCTTCGTCCTCCTTTTCCAGACTAATATCAGCCCAACGTGATTCCAAATCTCATACCAACTCGCTACTGGACACCATATATAGCAACAGCCAAACAAACGAAAATTCCTAAGGAAAACAAACACCCTAATACAAAGAGACAACTAACATGTCAAAAACACGACTATAATAGGTTTCCATTATTGCTTGCGGCTCTTAGTATATATAGTGATATAGATATGAAATATGTATATTTTTTAATATCAATATATAAGGTCAAAGCCTCTTGTGGGGTCTAAGCATCAAGCACAAAAAGCTCTATATTTGTTATATAATATGATATTGATATGATATTGAATTGTATTATATGTTATATTTTTATATTTTATATTTGTTTGGTATTAATTTGTCTGTGAATATAAACATATAATATTTTTATATAAATCAAAATTTAAAATAATATTGTTTAAAAATATCATATATATATATACCATAATTTTATTTATAATATTATATAATACAATATACATCTGGATTAGAAAACTGATAATAAATGGTTTATATTAAGATAAACAAAAACGTCTATAAACTTGTATTAGCAAAAGTGTGGACGTGGTGTACTGTACACAAATTTTGAATCAATTAATTAGCAGCTATCATGATACATAATCACAGATTAAAATGAAGAGTACCACTAGTTTCCCACAAACTCAAAACATATGAATCTCGATCTGATAAGAGAGTGAAGAAAGAGGACAATTGTATTTCTGAGCTCAAAGGATGCTGAGTACAGACTTTTCATTATATAGCCAAAGCAGAGTACAAACACACAATCAAAACTTGACAGGTGGCAATACAAATAAAAATGCAATAATTCATTATAACAGAAAAGGCACAAAAAGCAATGAAGAATCAGTTCCATAGAGAACGAATCTTCCCAATTTGTTGAAGAGAGAGTATTGAGTGAGGTGAGGTGCATAGCTGCTATCATGAGGGTACAACAGTAGAATTCAGGTTCTTAACACCACCCCTCAAACAAAGGGGTGACATCTTCATCCCGAGTTTGTCAATAAGGAACCTGAATCAAGAATGTGAAAGACCTTTTGTTAAGCAATCACCAATCTGATTTGAGGATGGCACATAAAAGATTTCAAGTTTATTCTGCAGCAGTTTATCACAGATGAAATGTACATCTAATTCGATATGCTTTGTTCGAGCATGGTAAATAGGATTTGAAGCCGAAGCACTTGCTCCTTGATTATCACACCAGGTTATTGGAGTACATGGCAGTTCGAAACTAATTTCTTTTAACAGAGATTCAACCCAGGCTATCTCGGAGGCAACATGAGCAAGGGCTCTGTACTAAGATTCTGTGCTAGATCTTGAGACAACAACTTGTTTCTTTGAAGACCAGGCAACTAATGTTTCTCCATAGTATACACAATACCCTGTAATTGATCGACGATCATCTGGACAGCAAGCCCAGTAAGCATCTGAATATCCAACAATTGCTAATCTGTCACTTGGGCAGATATGAAGACCATGATGGATTGTCCTTTTTAGATACCTCAGAACTCGTTTGGCTCCACTCCAGTGGCTTGTGGTTGGAGATTGTAGAAATTGGCTGAGTTTATTTATGACAAAAGCAATATCGGGCCTGACATGGCATAAATATTGAAGAGCCCCAATCATGCTTCTATAGATTGTTGGATTTTGAAGTTGTTCACCATCAGTTTTGGATAAAGGTTTGCCAGACACCATTGGAGTGGGGCAAGGCTTTACATTGGTCATGTTGAACTTTCCAAGAGGTCTGTGATATATTTTCCCTGAGAAAGGTACATGCGCCTGTAGTGTCACAGTGCACTTCATTGCCCAAGAAAAAATGCAGCAGCCCTTCATCTTTAAGAGCAAAGTTTCTGTTCAGATCAGCAATGAACTGATTTAACTGACTGGTGTCATTGCCTGTTACAAAAATGTCATCAACAAGATGAGCACAAAAATAACAGTTTGCTCAGTTATTTTAGAAAACAAGGATGTATAAGCTTTTGAATTAGTGAACTTCCAGCTCAGTAGAGTTTATTTTAGTCTATCAAACCAAGCTCGAGGAGCTTGTTTTGAGCCGTACAATGTCTTGTTTAACTTGCATACATAATCTGGTTTGCTGCTGTCTTCAAAGCCTGGTGGTTGTACCATATACACTTCTTCTTCAAGGGTTCTATTTACGAAAGCGTTGTTTATATCCAAGTGTCTAACTTCCCAATTTTCGCTCACAGCAATAGTGAGAATAACTCGGATAGTTGTCACTACTACAAAAAACCCCTTTTAAGTCCATCAAAGCTCGACTAGATAAGTTTTTGGAGTCCCCTTTGTGTTGGACATAATATCCAGGGACATAAAAATAATATTTTTCTAGTCCAACATAATTAGACTAGAAAAACATTTCTAGTCCAACATTAATAGACATGATATTGGATCTCACAATAGAAACCCCTTTCTAGTCCAACCTTACTGGACATTAGTCTATATATTTTTTTTTTTTTTAAAAAAGAAATTATTAATAATTTAAATAAATAATATAAAACAATTTACATATATATTTTTAAAATATTAATTTACAAAACTATTTTTAATTTTACCATTATTATTATTATTATTTGATGGAGATGAAATTATTCTTCTCAGAGTGATTAACGAGGTCCATTTTTGGGTATAACAAGCACAACAAATATAATTTCTAAGAATAAATCTAAAATTACAACAAAGTAAACTTAGAAGATCAAAACACAATAACATAGGCCTTTGATGGTAACCTTTTTCCACAAGACGAGCTTTTAACTTTTCTACAGATCCATCAGCATTTCTTTTTATTCTGTAGACCCATTTATTTCCCACCAAGTTATAGTAAGGCAATTTGGGAACAAGCATGTAAGTTTTCTTGGCTTTAAGTGCACTCATCTCAGTTTGCATTGCTCGATTCCAGACCTTTGACTTCAAGGCTTGCTCCACTCTTCTTGGTTCGTCTTCCATTAGATTCTAGTCTGTGTGTCCAACATACACTTCAGGCTTAAATATCCCAGCCTTTGAATGGGTAATCATAGGATGTGATTGAATTTGAGCAGGTTGTTGTTCCTGCTGAAGTTCTTGTTCAACTTCCTACTGCATATCTTCCTGTTCCATATCAGTATTGCTAACAGTCTTAGTGTGTTCAACAGCTTCCAAAATGTGATCACTAACCTCATGTGAGTGATTGGAGAGTGTTGGTCCAAGGGATGCCTCTGTTGCAGCAGTGTTGCTGTTTTTATCTGGTGTTGCAAGTGTGTTTTGCACAACATTTTGGTTGTGTAGGTTAGGCAGTTGAGACCATTGGGAGGTTTATAAAACAGCTTTTTTTTTTCTGCAGAATAGTTGTTTAGAAAGCCATTTTTGAAAGGAAACTCTTTTTCATTAAAAATGACATTCCTAGATATGTAGACTCTACCATTAGAACTTAAGCATTTGTAATCTTTATGATGATCACTATATCCTAAGTTAACACACTTTAAAGAGTGAAGTTGAAACTTATGTGTTTGATAGGGCCTAATACATGGAAAACAAGTTGAACTGAAAATTTTCAAGAAACTATAATCAGGTTTTCTTTTAAACAGTGCCTCAAAAGGTGTTTTTAGATTCAAGATAGGTGTGGGTAACCTATTCATAAGATACACAGCTGTTTGAAAAGCTTCAACTTAAAATTTCAAGGGCATATTAGCTTGAGCAAGGAGAGTTAATCTCATTTCAACTATATGCCTATGTTTTCTTTCAGCTCTACCATTTCAACTATATGCCTATGTCAATTATAAATGATATTTGATCATGATCTTAGGTACCATGGGTGCCTCAGCAATATTCTATATAGTGTTAAGAGCCAACTAAGTTTGTAAGTGCCAAGACACATGTGAGTACATTATTATTCTTCATATTAAATAGAAAAATTTTATTTACACCTAAAAAGTAAAAAGTATTTAAAACATCTTATTTTAAGAATTGTACTAAATTTTTCTAATTTTTTTCTTCCAATTTATATTCTTAAAAAATATACCTATTAAATAAAAAAATATTATAATTTAAATATGATAACAAAAAAATTAAAATAAAAAATTATATAAAATTTTCTTTAAGAAAAGAAAAATACATACATGATTTAAAAAAAATTAAATAAAATAAAAACAAATATTTAAATTAACATAAAATAATGTGAGGAAATTTTTTTAAAGAGATATTATGAATAATTTTTAAAACTTATTTAAGTTTATATTTTCAATAATAATAATGTATACATATTATTTTATAGAGTAGAAATAAAAATCCTTACTTGATTTGTTGTTCAAAAGATTTTTTCTATGAGATGCTTTTATTAAACAGCCATTACAAGAGTCTAAAAACCAGAAAAAACATGTGAAACAAAACAAATTTGAACATTATGAAAAGAAGATAACAAATCTTTGCAATCACTAATTAACAAACCAAAAAAGAGGACATTTGGAGAGAACTTGAAAGTGCTTGAACGACCACCAAATTATCAATTTTAATAACCATGTCTCTCTAATTTTTTTTCTTTATCCAACTTAGAGTTTCCTTCACACCTATTGCTTCAACAAGAACATACTATTTAATTAATTAGAAAGAGAACATCAAAATAATAATAAAAATGTTAGAAATTAAAATAAATTTTATCATAACATTAACAGTCTAAATTAGTGAGGGCAACAAAAACGAAATAGTAACTAAAGGTATTATCGCTGCTATAATTATTTTACATTAGAGTTATACATGTAACAATTATAAATGATAATAGAGTTTTGTTGCAAATAAAAAAATGGTAAGTAAAACAAATAAAAAGTCTTGAAGTGTTAGAGGCGTGCGTGATTCCTCGAAGCTCTCTCCCATAGCGAAGAAAAAGCAGGTAATTCAAAAGCCAGTTCGTTTTTTGCAAGAATTTGAAATAGCATCGGATGAGAAAGATGAAGCATGGGATGAGGTACAAACTATGAATGGATTAACTGAAGGATTGGATCTAATTTCTTACGCGTTGAACACTGGAGAAACACAGTGTGTCGATGAAGATCAGGTTAGTGATTCGCGAATTGATGGCAACTTGGATTTAGTTGGTGAGCTGGAGCAGAATCTCCTCGAACTTGGACGGATAAAGTAGATAAGGAGGATTTTCAAACTAATTCTCAACACAAATGGAAGCAGTTTAATAGAGGAGACGATCTCTTTTTGTGAACCTAATCTAACCTATGAAAAACCTTTGATCAAAGAGGAGATGAAGATTGCTCAGATCGATGTGGAAGAAGTGAAGATTCATGCTGGAAATTGGAGTACGACAGTAATATGTATGGTGGTTGGAGCTAATCTACCATTTTCAGTCTATGAAGGCTTTATTCGTAGAATGTGGGGCAAGTTAGAGATTGCTCAAATTGTTAGGATGAATGGGGGCTATACAATGGTCAAGTTTTAGGAAGAATCAACACAAGACCATGTCCTGGAGCATGGTGTGAACCAATTTGATCATGAACCAGTAATAACAAGGCCTTGGACTACTGATCTGGATGCTCTTCGCCTTCAAGTCAGTTCCCTTGTGGATCAGACTACCTGACCTAGGGCTCCAGTACTGGGAAAACAAGTGCTTGAGTGCTTTGGTTAGCACAATAGGGAAACCTATCATGGCTGACAAAGTTACCAATGAAATGTCCATGGTCAAGTTTGCGCGGGTGTTGGTGGAAACAGAAATCATGGACTCTCCACCTAAAGTGATACCTTTTTAAATGAGCATGGAAGACTGATGGAGTAAGAGGTAGTCTATGAATGGCTTCCTATCCAATGTAAGAAGTGTGATGGGTCTGGGCATGGTGCGAACTGTAGGAAGAACGAGAAGGAGCAGGGGGTGAAAAAGAAGGGGTTTGACAAAAAGCCTCAAGGAGATAAAAAAGATCTAGGAAGTAGCAAGGAATTGAACAAAGTAGAATGGGTATAAATAGGAAGCTGAGATAGGGTACGGTGAAAACAAAGTAGGGAAAGAAGCTGCTACAACTAACATGGCAGGGGTGTTCGAGACTATAGATGATGAGAGTCAAAGCAAGTCTGGGGATTGGCTCACACCAAAAAGGACTCAAAGAACCAAGGGAAAATAGAAGGAGGATGTGGAGAAAGTGGTGTCTGGCACTAGCTCTTTAAATCTATTTGAGGTGTTACAAGGGTAGGAGGTAGGAGTTAAAGGAACTCATTCTAACTCCATTATGAACCATGAATTGATGTAATATCATGTGCTGGAATGTTAGAGGCCTCAATAAAAGTAATAAACAAGAGGTTGTCTTCGATATTTGTAGATTAAAGAATGTTGGTGTGGGGGCTCTCTTAGAGACTAAGATGAGAGGTAGTAAGATTGGGGAGATGATTTCCAACAGGTTTACTAGTTGGGAGTACTACTCGAGTAGAGTTACTGAAGGCAGAATCTTGTTGATATGGAGGAAAGGATTTGTTAAGGTCATTGTGTTGGAAGAAAATAATAAGTATGTGCACTGTTTTGTCAAAATGGTAGGGCATGTAGAGGCTTTTTGTGTAACTTTTGTTTTTGGGTTTAATTCTTTGGAAGAGAGAAAGACTCTTTGGGTTGGTCTTGAAAGGCTCAAGTTTCCTGTTAAGCCTTGGATAGTGTTGGGAGACTTCAATGTTGTTTACAGGTATGGAGACAGAGTAGGAGGTAACTCTATATTGACTACTGAAATTATTGATTTCAATAACTTACTTTCCCTTGGTCTGGTGGAAGAGTTGAAAAAGGTGGGTTCTATATTTACCTGGTCAAATAACCATGGAGTGAATGATAGAATCTACTCTTGCATTGATCATACTTTCAAGAATGAGGAGTGGCTTGATCTCTATCCTAACTCCTTTGCTCTGTTTCAATGGGGCTGCATCTAATCACTGTGTGTGTATAATGGCCTTTGAGGTGGTTCGAGATATAGGAACTAAGCCTTTTAGATTTTTCAATCTCTGGGCAGAGCATGAGGACTTAAAAAAAGTTGTTCTTGCTAGTTGGAATAAGGCCATTATGGGTGAAGGGCTGACTTTTATATATTTTAAAACCCTGAGGCCTAAACGTTTGCTTAAGAACTTCAATAAAAACCAAATAGGAGATTTGGGGATAAACTACCAGGTGTTTAAGGGTCAATATAAAGAAGCTAAGAATATGGCTCAATCTAATCCAGGGGCAGCTGAATGGATTGAGAAAGAGAAGATTGCAGCAGACAATTTTTGCATTAAAGAAAAAAATGTTTCACAGTTTCTTAGTGCAAACTATTGGAAATTATTTTACCAGGATCTTAGATCTACTCACAAGTATGTTGATTAACACCCTAAATATGAACTTCTAAAACGATTATAAATAAACACATATAAACTATGAGAAACCTTCCATTGGGTGCAACGGAATAATATGTCTCCTTCCACTCAGATCTCTAATCCTTGTATCCTTTCTGTCGCAAAGTATTATCAAGATCTGAGCCCGAATGTCCTTCTTGTTGAATTACTTTCTTCACGATCTTCCACACTATGATTGAGGTACTACTTGCTGTGTGTGGGCACTACTCTATCACTAAGAGGATTCGAAACAATCAAGAAAGAAGAAGGAAAGAGAGTGGCGGCTAGGTTTAGTGTGATGGCTCAGGTTTTTCTCTGAAAGGAATAAGATGCAAAAGTTACTTTTCCTGAAGCCATCACTATCTATTTATAGCATGCCAAATAGGGTTAGGTTTGAATTATTTGGCATTAAAATAATGAAAATATTAAATGATAAAGCCTACATAAGTGCCCGGCCATGGCTAGTGGATTTGGGCCTCACTTTTGCAATTTTGCTATTTTATCAATTCTGCATCTCATTTTCTCAAAAACGCCAATTTTCAAATTCAACCATTTAAATGTCAATTTCAACTATTTAATAACTATAAATAATTATTAAATAATATTGTCTTTTATTATATTTATTAATTAGACCAACCAAAGTATCTTAATTAACAAATATACCCTAGAAACTCTTTCTTTACAGCTTCGCCCTTGCTTAGTGAAAAATTCACAAATAGACATAGTCTAATTTGAGAATTATAATTGATTAAACAAAACCAATTAAATGAGTCTTACAAGTAGAATTGTCTCAACTAGTGTGGGGACCATGGGTCTATATATCCAAGCTTCCAATAAGCAGATCAAGAATTTATATCTTAAATTCACTGACTTATTAATTCTTCATTGAATCCACGCATAGAACTTACAATTGCACTCTCAGTATATAGAACACTCTATATGTTCCACCATATAAACACGTCATTAGTTATTCATTGTTATAATCCTAATTTGATCAATGATCCTCTATATAGATGATCTACACTGAAAAGGAATTAGATTACCGCAACACCCTACAATGTATTTTATCCTTAAAATACTTAACCCCGTATAAATGATATTTCACCTAAGTGAAATGAGTACTCCACCATTTATTTCCGTTTGGTCAAGCTCGAAGGAAATCATCCTTTACTTTCTATTTTCCTGATAGAAGCTATAGATTCCACATTTATGTTAGCGCTCCCACACAATTGCACTACCGTGTTCCCAAAATGTACGTATCACCCTGACCCAAAAGTAGGCTTAACTAACAAATCAAAGAACACGAATAACACTCTTGAGATTGAACCTAATCATATCAGGATTAAGATCATTTGATCTAGAATCAACTAGGTGATATTGAATTGAATAGATATTACGGTAAGTTTAATAAATTTATGTCAAAGTTCAATATCGGTCCCTTCCGATGCATACTCCATGCATCCAATCCAAGCTTTACTTTAACCAATGATCTGGAAAGAACATAACATTTCTCCAAATGCAAGTAAACTCTGTTGTAGATTGTCATATCAGTAAAACCCCAGTGTTCTGATAAATCTAGGAATCTTTAATCACATAGTCATGATTACTTTCCATTGTGTTGACAACACAATAAACAGGATCAAGTATGTGAAAAGGGTTTGGATGAATTTATAAATCAAATAGACAAACAATTGATAAGGTGAACCAAAACATACACAAATGAATGAAAAATACTTCTGTTTCTTTATTGATATTGAATAAAATGGATTACATTGAAATGGAGTTTTATTTAGGGCATAAAACCCAAAACAAACAAGTAAGATAAACTGGCTGAGCAAAGGTGATGATAACACAGCCTATTTTTTTACTAGTCTGAAGAAAAGAAGGGATGACAATCGAATAGTTAGTTTCATTTCTGATCAGGGAACTATGGTTGATTGTTATTCAAATGTTGTTAAGGACTTTTTTGATCATTTTTAAAGCTTTATGGGGAGCCCAAGTACTGCCTGTTATTGAATAAATCTATCCTGGCTTGACCAAGGTCACAAGCTGAATCTTGATCAGCAATTGCAACTAATTTGGCCCTTTACTTTGAAGGAGATAAATAGGTATTTGTTCAGTATCCCTAACTCCAAAATTCCTAGACCATATGGGTTCGGATCAGCTTTTTTCAAGGAACTTTGGCCAAAAATAGGTGTTGAAATTAGTAAAGTTATACTTCAGTTCTTTGAAACAGACAGCATCCCTACTCAGCTTAATGAAACAGTGTTATCTTTGGTGCCTAAAATGGAGGTTCCTGCAAAAGCCATTGACTTTAGGCCAATAGCATGTTGTAGTACTTTGTATAAATGTATTACAAAGCTTATTTGCCTAAAGATGACAGAAGTGCTTCCTCACCTAGTCCATCAGAACCAAGGTGCCTTCATCAAGCAACTACTACAAAAATATGCTTTTTATCCCGATTTTTAGGGGCATTTTATCCCAGTTTTTGCTAAAATGAAAACTGGGATACATGCACGTGGGATAAAAGCTCTTATAAAAATCGGGATAAAAACTCACTTTTAATCCCGGTTATTATGGAGAAACCAGGATAAAAAAACTATTTTTAATCCTAGATTTTCTTTAAAAACTGGGATAAGAAGTAATTTTTTATCCCGGTTTTCCTATAATAACGAGTATTAAAGGTAAAAAAAATAAAAAAAAAATATTCTAATACTAACAAGCAATGAACCACTACAGAGATTTTTCTTTCCTTAATAATATTTTTGACAAAATATACAATAAGTACACATTTAAATCCTAAAAACTCAATACAACAAAAGCCACAAACCACCTTCGACAACCACGAATAGCGGCGAACCACCTTTGACAACCGTGAGTCATTATCAACGACCACAAATAGCAACCACAAAGCTTCGTCAACCATGAAAAACCATGAACCCGTCGACCACGAACGTTCACACCTGAGGAAAGAGAGAAGGAGAGAGAGTTGATCGGCATTTTAGAAAAAAAAAAAGAAGTAGGAGCACAGATATCTCAAGAACATAAAAGAAAAAGAACACGAATGGTACCTGGAAGTTTCAGAGGGCATGGAGCTCGGATCTAAACTTTGTTGACTCGTCTTTCACCAGAAAAAGGCCGCTGGCGTGGGATGATGCACGAGAATAGAAGAGCAGATTGCAATGAGATACACCATGGGCAGTCGCTTAGAGAGATAGGAGAGAGAGAGAGAGATTGGGTGGGAGGAAATAATAGTAACCGTAATAAAAAAAAACCCTAAACGTTAGTAGTTCCTTTTATATGTGTAGCCGACCCAACAATTAAAAAGCCCAAATGTGTGAGGACCTGTTATCCCAATTTTTAGATGATAAAAAGTCTCACTTAAAATGCTAAGTTGCGTTTGGCAAATGCATAAAAATAGCCTTTCTAACACTGTTTTTATCCGTTTTCCAAATAAGGCCCTTGTTCCAAACTTTTATTTAAGGCTCCAAAAGTAAAAGTGGGATCAAAAGTTTTATCCCACTTTATAATTTTTGAAGTGTAAAAAGTGGGATAAAAAGTCCCTTTTGATGTAGTGAGCATAGATCTATTGCTCATAATATTCTAATTTTTCAAGATCTAATCAAAAACTATGATAGGAAAAATGTCTCCCCAAGATGTGCTTTCAAGATTGA
Organism: Cannabis sativa; assembly: GCF_029168945.1. Lineage (NCBI taxonomy): Eukaryota > Viridiplantae > Streptophyta > Magnoliopsida > Rosales > Cannabaceae > Cannabis > Cannabis sativa. The sequence goes on from NC_083607.1 coordinate 53,704,841, forward strand.
TCTAAGTAAGACCTATGACACGGTTGACTCGAACTTTCTTGAACACTTACTAGCAGGTTTGAATTTTCCTACTAGGTTCATAAAATGGATTATGGTGTGCTTAAAGGGAACCTCCTATACTTTAATGATGAATGGAAGGCTTCAAGGGAACTTTAAAGGGATGAAGGGCCTAAGGCAAGGATACCTGATTTCACTTTTGCTCTTTGTTCTAATAATGGAGTACTTGACTAGAAGGCTCAAATTCGAGGCTAAGGAGAAAACTTTCAGGCATTACCCCATGTGCAAAAGTGTAAACCTAATCAGTTTATGTTTTCCTGATGATTTGATTCTCTTTTGCAAGAGCTCTAAACAGGATACTCATCACATTAAAGTGGCTCTGGATGATTTTAGCAAAACAATAGGGCTGGTTGCTAATTTAGCTAAGTCCCAAGTGTTCTTGGTGGGCGTTCATGATGTGGATAAACAAGCTATTCTTGAGGATATTCAGTTAGAGGAGGGCTCCTATCCTCTTAAATACTTGGCGGATTTTCTGTGGGGTGTCAAAGGTAACAGGAGCGAAATACATATATAGCCTCTTGGGAAAAAATCTGCTATCCAAAGTCTCATTGAGGGCTTGGATTTAGGGATAGTGTTACTTGGAACAGAGCAATCCTAACAAAGTATATTTGGGCTATGATGAACAAACATGATTTGATTTGGGGAAAATGGGTTAATGTGGTGTATTTAAAGAACACAAACATCTGGGACTACAATCAAACCACGGATGCTAGCTGGTATTGGCGCAAATTGTGTCACCTAAGAGTGAAATTTAATGCTGCAATCCTCATTGCTGAAGGGAAGAATGGTAAATTTAGTGCAGCTTCTGTTTATAACAGTACATTGCAGGTGGGGAAAGCCTGCTATAAAGAGGCAGTCTGGTGTAGAAATAGCCTGCCGAAGCACAAGTTCATGTTATGACAAGTGGTTAATGATCAATTGCTTATCAAAAATAAGTTTGTAAGATTTCAAATTGTGATGGATAATGTTAGCTGTCCAGTTTGTAATTCTGAAATGTTGAACCATAAACACCTTTTCTTTGGCTGTGTTTTTTTAAGGCAGGTGATTACTACGGTTTTTGAGTGGCTAGGTATCAAATCTTGGCCTTTGAATTTTGATGGTTGCTTGAGTTGGTTATCGAGCAAGGGTAAAGGGCAGAGTATGAGCATTTATTATGCTTGTCTTGTTGGTAGTATCTACAACATATGGAGGAATTGAAACAACTGTGTAAATGAAGAATTCTCTTTTACTACTTTGTAAATAGTCAATGAGATTAAAGTTGGTATAACGTGTAGTAATTTGTGAATGATACTTCTAATCTGGTATTATTGATGAAAATGAGGTGTTTATATAGGTTGATTACATAGTAGAATTAGGCAACAATCAAGGAAATTAGGAAAAAATACATCCTAAGCTAAGCTGCCAAATACACCCTAAATATAGCTGTACAAATAACTCTAGCTATTTACAAAGATATTTCTACACTCCCCCTCAAGTTGAATTGTATATGTTATACAAACCCAGCTTGGATTTGAATTCTTCAAAACTTGTTCTTGGTAGGGCCTTTGTTAGAATGTCAGCGATTTGTTTCTTTGTAGGGATGTAGTTGAGTTCAATGATCTTTGAATTCACCTTTTCTGAAATGAGGTGTCTATCTATCTCAACATGTTTAGTTGTGCCATGGTGACTGAATTTTTAGCAATGCTAATTGCAGCTTGACTATCACTGATTTCATTCATAAGCCTTTTGATCCACATCCCTTCACAAATACTTAAGGCCAAAGCTCGATATTCTGACTCTAGACTACTCCTTAAGACTACATACTGCTTTTTGCTGCGCCAAGTAACTAAATTACCCTATACATATGATCAATAACCACTTGTTGATCGTCTGTCAGTCAGCTCTCCAGCCCAACAAGAATCTGTGTAAACTTCAAAGTCTCGATTGTTGTATTTTCTGAAGTGCAAACCCAGACCTGGTGTCATTTTCAGATACCTTAGAATATGATACACCACTTCCAAATATTCCTCACAAGGATTGTGCATTTGTTGACTAACAACACTGACATGAAAGGCGACATCTGGTCTTGTATGAGAGAGATAGATTAGTTTTCCTACTAATCTTTGATAGCTCCCCCTCTCTTCGATTATCTTTCAAGTTTGGATCCATGGGAGTGTCAACTGGCTTGCTCCCAATCATTGCAGTTTCCTTTAGAAGATCTAGGAAATACTTTCACTGAGATATAACAATTCCTTCTTTCGATTGAGCTACTTCCATACTAAGAAAGTATTTGAGGGTTCTTAGGTCTTTGATTTCAAAAGCTGAGGTAAGAAGTCTTTTGAGATCTAAAATTTCTTCTGTGTCATCTCCAGTTTATATTATGTCATCCACATATACAATGAGAATTGCTAGCTTTCAAGTTGGACAGAACTTGAAAAATAGAGTATGATCAGCCTAGCTTTGAGTTATCCATGTTTGACAACTAACTTTGCAAATTTGTCAAACCATGCCCGAGGTGACCATTTCAAGCCATAAAGGGATTTGAGAAGTTTGCACACTACTCGACCACTGTAGTGTTTCTTCATCCCTGGTGGAATTTCCATATAGACTTCTTCTTCGAGATCCCCATTCAAAAAAACATTTTTTACATCTAGCTGATATAAAGGCCAATCAACATTTACAAATAGTGATAACAAGATTCTTACTATATTAAGTTTCGAGACGGGAGCAAAGGTCTCCTGATAGTCAACACCATATGATTGAGTGAACCCTTTGGCGACAAGTCGAGCCTTGAATCTGTTGATACTCCCATTGGAATTATACTTGATGGTGTAAATCCACTTACAACCAACTATCTGCTTTCCTTGAGGTAACTCAATGACAACCCAAGTACCATTTTTCTCAAGGGTATTCGTTTCTTCATCGACTGCACTCTTCTATTTAGGGTCTTTCAAGGCCTCATAAATGTCTGTGGGAATCTGAATAAGATCAAGAGAAGATACAAAAGCTCGATACGAGGTGTTACTTTCCCATAAGCAACATACTTTTCAATGGGGTGATTGGTACAAGTTTTGACACCCTTTCGATGAGGAATAGGAAGGTCGAGATCATCAATAGTAGGAGAAACTAACTCATGAGTCACAAAATCCTTACCTTCATGATTTTCAAGGTTGACAGGGCTTTGATGAGTGTTTGAACATCTCTTATCTTGCATGTTGGCCTCTATATTCCCAACTTTCCTCCTGCTATAAACACAAAGTTCTTTGTTACCTATATCAAATTGTGCTTGAGTTTGAAAGAGTGTTTGGATTTTTTGAGGAGGAAGGTGATGTTGGCTTGAGTGTAGAGTATGACGGATTTGATGTGTTTTCTGGAGACAGGTTGGATGTATTTTCTGGATTGATATCCGGTTGGACAAGGAAAAAAGGCAAGGAAGGAAAAGGTTTAGCACTTCAATGTTCGTGCACCATAACATTAGATTGAGGAAAAACAACTTCATGATTCAAAAGAGTTTCCCAAAACTAATATTCATGTGAATGCTCCTCCTGAATACATGATTTGGGAAAGAAAGATTGATGTGCAAAAAATGTGACATCCATAGTGTTATAAACCCTTTTTGAAATTAGGGAGTAACATTTGTACCCTTTTTGAGTGTGGGAATACCCGATGAAGATACACTTGTGAGATTTTGGATCAAGTTTTATTCTGTTGTGATCATAAACATGAACAAAGGTTGTACATCTGAAGACTTTGAATGGAATATCTGAAAAAAAAAAAAAAAAAAAAAAAAAAAAAAAAGCTGAGATGAGGGAATGTTGCAAGTATTTCTTCGGGCTTTGAATTTTAATACACGGCTAGGCATACGATTGACTAGGTAGGTTGCTGTGAGTAAGGCTTCCCCCCAAAACTATTTAGGAATATTATTTGAGAACATGATATATCTGGAAACTTCAAGAAGATGCCTATTTTTCTTTCAGCCACTCAATTTTGTTGTGGAGTATCAACACATGAACTAATGTGAACGATTCCTTGGTCTAACAAGTATGGACCAAGTATGGAGTTGAAATATCCCTTTCCATTATCAGTTTTCAAGATTTGAATCTTTTGGTTAAATTTATTTTGAATCATGGAATGAAATTTTTGAAAAATTGAAGCAGGATCAGATTTTTTTCTTTCACAAGGAAGGTCCATGTTGTCCTAGTATGGTCATCAATAAATGATACAAACCATCTAGATCCATTAATATTTATTACTCGCGATGGTCCCCAAATATTACTATGTATCATTGAAAAAGGTTGGGAAAGTTCGTAAGGGAGACTAGGGTAAGAGTTTCGAGTATGTTTAGCAAGTTGGCAGACTTCACAATAAAAGAATTTTGGTCTTTTGTGGACAAATAACTAAGGGAACAATTTTTCAAGATAACCAAAATTTGGATGTCCAAGTCGAAAATGCAACAACATGATGAGATTTTCATTCGAAACAGACACAGAATTGAAAACTGATTCTAAATTAGAGTAGTTACCATAACTTGATGTATGATCTTGTTTACTTTTAGAAGAAGCCTTGAGAATATAGAGCTCATCATGCATTTCAGCACTGCCAATCACCTTCTCCGAGCCATCAACTTGAAATTTACAAAGATTTGGATAGAATTTAGTTACACAATGTAGATCTCGAGTAAGTTTACTTATCGAAAGAAGATTGCAATTCAGTTTAGGGACAAATAGAACAGATGAAAGGAGAAGGTCATCTGATAATGTTATAGAACCAGTCCCTATCACTGGTGTGAGAGAGCCACCAGCAATTCTAACAGTTTGGAAATGAGCAGATGGTTTGAAGGTCGTGAAGACTCAGAAATCACCCGTCATGTGGTCAAAAGCCCCTGAATCAACTATCCAAGTACCGTTGTTGGAGGCAGCAGTAAACGTGTGAGATGTAGAACCTTGATGACACACAATATTGTCATTTGCCTCGGTTAAGGGTGATTTTGGGTGCTGCATAGACTGTCGAAGAGGATTCATTGCATTGAAACAAAAAAAAAATGAATCTAGAGATAAAAAACTTAGCCAAAGAAACAATCTGTTCTAGTGAAGAACTCGACAAAGAACCCTAGATGAAGAGTCACAGCCGAAGCAGGGAGTGCCAGGGAGGAAGACGTCAAAGAAATGATTGCCGGAGATGGCTCACGCGCCTACACGCGCGTGGCGCGTGTGGCTCAAGCGCCACTGTTCTGGATCCCAAACTTTGGGGTTTTGCCGATCGGGGCTGTGGAAAGCTTTTTGGATAGGAGGTGAGATTAGAAGAGGACTATAAACCAGATTTCTAAGATTGGCCTCAAAGAACTAAACCCTAATTTTTTTAAAGAGGGGCAGAAAGAAAAAAAAACGATTTTTTTAGTACAAATGCTCTGATACCATGTAGTAATTTGTGAATGATACTTCTAATCTGATATTATTGATGAAAATGTTGTGTTTGTTTAGGCTGATTACATAGTAGAATTAGGCAACAATCAAGGAAATTAGGAAAAAAAAATACATCCTAAACTAAGCTGTCAAATACACCCTAAATATAGCTGTACAAATAACTCGAGCTATTTACAAAGATATTTCTACATAACGTATAGATTGTATAGCTTACAAAGGAAAAAATTAAATCTTGATGTTAGGAAAATGATTTCATTTTTATTAAAAAAATTGGGTTGTAGGCCGTGTTGGGCTCGTTATATTTTGCCTTGGCAGTTTGTTTATTTGTTGGTTGATTAATGAAATCTTGTTAAAAAAAAAAAGTAAAAATGTAAGAATTGAAAACATATTTATATTTATACATGTATATATAGTTTGAAAAAATTCCTAAAGATTATTATTGAATAAAGAAAGTTACCTTCTAAAAAATGAAAGTAAATCAAATTCTTTGCTTCCAGCTGTGATCTTTTCCTGTGGTCTTGTTTTCCTGATGATGCATGTGTGTATGTATTTGAGTGGCTGATCATGTGTGCATGCATTGCAAGCTCTTTCCTTTAACTTGCGAGAGCTTCCTTTGAACTGATTTTGTCAACAAGTTCATTTGCTAATTTTTATATGCAGGAAATATACTCGATCAAACTTCCTGGAGATCCAAAACTTGGTGAAGGGAAGCCTGAAAACCAAAACCATGCCATAGTTTTCACTCGTGGGGAGGCTGTTCAAACTATTGACATGAATCAGGTCAGATATTTGAACGTATATATTAATTTTCACTTGGTTTCATAAGTATCTTTCGCCAGGTTGTGTAAACATAGTTTTTGTAGTGTTGGTTAATTAGTACAATATGTTGCTTGGATACAAGATTGTATTCTTATCCAACATTGAATTAATTGTTAGATGTGTATATATATAAATATATATATATATATATATGTGTGTGTGCAATGCAATATAAATATAGAATAGTTGAAACTCATAATTAATAATGAAATACAAAAATTAAGAAATTAATTAAATCAATGTTGCAACATCAATACTCAAAATTGCAAATAATAAATTGTAGAAATGGAGAAGATGAATATGTTACAACACAAAGTAACGTAACAAGGAGCTTTATAAACCAGAGATCCTTAGCCCCCAATATTCTCATACTCGAGGACTTAGTTCGAGGATACAACAGGAAAGGTGTCTCACCTCGTTGCTTCATTTTGCTTCTTGGGAGGTGATTTGTGATAGGAAGTTAGTCCTATCCAAGTTATACTTTGCACGGCAAGAGCCAAATAGTAGCAATGATGGAAAATAGTAGCTGATATATTGATAATAGAAAATAAAGTGAACAAGGTTGCTGGGTATTATAGATACCCAACACTCTTCTAAAAGCTAATGTTCACTTAACCAAACAATTCTCTACCTAGATCCCTTCCTTACTCATATAGCACCAATTCTCCAATTATAATACCCAATTATCCTTTTTATTTATCTTAAGGTCTATCAATACAGCCGCCCGAAATTCATCTTCTGAAGGTGAAGAAGATCAACTTCAATCTCTCTAGTCCAAGACTTTGCTCTTTTTCTTTCAAAAAACCAAGCCAATAAATGCAAGTTATTCAACTATGAAAGAAGGACCATCATTTAGTAAAGAATATTCGGAATAAATAATTCTTTTTATTGATTCCTCTAAATGAAAAAAATAAATAAGTTTTTTTACTCGGAACTATGATATTTGTGAATTTTTCCTACTGAACTTTTCTCAGTTGCAAACCCCTCCCCCCAAACTATGCAAATCATTGCAAATATTCCCATCGAGTTACATTCTTATAATTTTTTTATAACAATTTGCTTATGTGACTATAATCTATGGTATAATTGTAGTACAATGACTTATTTAATAACTTTAAGTTACATAAGATCTATTTTATTGACATTAAAAATAGAATAATTAGTAATTTTTTTTTCCTAAACTTTCGACAATGTTGATTCTTCCTCCTAAAATATACAGCTTGTTAAAAATTTTCCTGAACTTTTACATTTACAAAAATTTCGTCCTTCTGTTAGGCTCCGTTCTATTATTCAGTTTAAATGCTAACATATCTTTGTTAATTAAAAATTTTGTCCCCTAAAATTTAACAACTATCAAATCGTCAACATTAAACATTTTTTTTTAGTAAATCTTAGATAATTAATTTAGATCTTCAAAAAAATAAATCATTTTGAATGATGAAGAAAATTAAAAGAGAAATTAAATTTTTAACATTAATTGAGCGATTTAAAAATTATTTATCTTTTTTTAAAAAAAAAATCATTTTGATATAAAAAAAATATATTAAAAATTAAATTTTACAGGAACAAGCTTGAGTCTATTTTTTCTCTATAAATCTAAATTTGTTTAAGTAATCATATCCTTTTTCTAGTTTAATATCTAACTTTTTTTCAAAATAATTTTATATCTTTATTGTTTAATTAATTTTCTTTATTTTTTAAGATATGAGTTTATAAATATAAATAAATGATTTTTTCTTTAAAAAATCTTAGTTTGTTTAAATTATTTATTCAATTTTCAATAATTTTGGTTTAGTTTTTTAATATACGTGTTTATAAATAAGATAAATTTTGAAAATATTTTGTAGGAATAATTTAGGTTTTTTAAGTAAAATTAATATTTTTTAATTAATTTAATATTATTATCAATTTTTTTTAATAATTTTTATTGATTTTCTCGGAATTAATTGAATATTATAATTTTTAAAATTTATTTTTTTAATAATAGCGAGAAAATTTTTGGAATGATCAAAGTTCAAGAGATAAAAATGATAACTTTTAACGGTAAAAGAAACAAAATCTAATAGAAGGGACATAATTATATAACTATTATATTTTAAAGAAAATTTTTGACAAGTCCTATATTTTAGGGGGAAGATGTATTGTCAAACTTTTAGGGAGAAAATTTCTAATTATTCTTAAAAATACAAACAGTAACTCTAAGAATGCACGTAAATACTCTCATAATTTATCATTAGACTGTTAATTACGTATTTATTTTTTATTTGGACTGTTGAATTGGACTAGATTGACGTTATGTTACTGTTATATCAATAAATTATTTAAATAAATGACTTGAATGCAACGGGATATTTGCAACAATTTTTATAATTTAAGAAAATTTTGCAATAAAGAAAAGTTTAGGAGGCAAAACTCTACAAGGAACATAGTACTTCGGAAGGGATAAATCTTATTTATTCAAAAGAAAATATATACATATATATAGCTTTTGAGTCTTGAAACTGTTACAACTAATTAGCTAAAAACTAGGAAAGATTGAAAATAGATAGGAACTAAGAAATACTCATGTTTGGGTGCACAAATTGTATATTACTAACTTGCAACTCAATTCTTCAAAGTAGACTCTTGGAAGTGCTTTGGTGAGGATATTAGTTGACGAGTAGGAGTGTAGTTCAGCTGAACAATCGAGTTATCAATCTTTTCTGTGATGAAGTATTGATCAATCTCAATATATTTTGTTTGGTCATGTTGCACTGGATTCTTAGCAATACTTATGGTAGCGTGATTGTCACAATAGTTATAAATCAGATGGTACTCTTTGGATCCACATGCCTTCCCAAATTCTACTTCTGTACTACTTTTGGCAACCACGACTTGCTTCTTGCTTCTCCATGTAACTAGATTTCTATCTGTAATGTATCCTGCTAAATCTGCATCAATGTACATTTTGATGTCTCTGTAGTCATTTCTTTTGAATAGCAGACAATTTTTAGGATTCATCTTCAAGTATCTCAAAATTCTCATCACAAAGTCCAAGTATTCTTCATTTGGGTTGTTCATGTACTGACTTACACTTATTCTTCAATTGGGTTGTTCATTTTCTTGCCCATATACTTTTACTCAATTGCATTTTGAGATCTTTCCTCCATGTAATCATGTGGCCTCCAAAATTTATACTTAGTAAATTTTGGGGGTGAACTTGAATTGAATGCATTACTTCTCCATTCTTCAATCAACGTGGCAATTCAGCAGGGGTCTCGCATCTCCAAATCTACCCCAGGGACGTCAGATAGGGCAACGTTGGGTGCTCTGCGAGACAAGGAACAACTAAGATGGGTTCTCCACGATCAGGTTTCCCTACGATAAAAGTACCTAAGTCTTCTGAACTCTATTTCTCCATCATTTGGGTATCGCTTTGAGGGGGTTACTTGGCTCATTTTGATGAGATTTATCAAGATGCAAATGGTATCATTCTCTGTTGTGGAAATTCGAGGACAAATTTGAAATTATAAAAAGTCTCAATGGGTTGAAAGAATTGTGTTGAGGCAGAGACAATTTTCAATCAAGATCTTTACTTCAACATTGAAATTAATGGCTCTTGTAATTATTTTCTTTACTTCATTTGGGAGAGAAGCAGTTGCAATTGCAAAGGTTGATTGCAAGAAAGGTCTTGGTAAAACTATTCATTTAGTATCTAGGTGGGAATTTTTATATAATGTTGCATAGATCACCGCCATTTCTTGTTGCACCATTATCCCCATCATCGTACTCAGCAAAAGGATTGACGAAATGGCTGGGATCGTATTTGCACTAGCTGGACTTTGCTTTGAAGAGATGCTTCTTGTCATTAATTATTCTGAGAGAGATTTTTAACAACTGTTGGGTGATTTACAGCATAAAAATAACTTTTCTTCCAAAACCCGAATAATTCAAAAAACGATGAAAAACACTAAAATTACCAAGAAATAACATCCTCTAACTATGGAGAAATCAATAATTTTAGAGCCTAAAAGGCTCTTATCATCCAAATGGGTCAAGGGTTCGGGTCTAGATCTTGGGTTTGGGGTCTGCGTTCGTATTCGACTCCAGGTCCGGGATTCTGGTTCGAGTTTGGAATCTAGGTCTCGGTTCGAGTTCGAGTCTGGGGCATGTTTCTAGTTTGGATCTTGATCCAAGTCGTGGTCGGGGTTGGGTCAAGTTTATTGTGAAGAATTTATAATATTACATAACTTATTAGTACAAGTCAATACTAAACATAGTGTTGTATTAAATAATACTAATATAATAAATACAATCTAACACAACATTATACAATAAAATACAATATATAAGAGTGTATCAAACAAGCTCTAAGAAAACTTCTATGCAAATAGCTTCGGAATGAAGCCTTTTAGATTTCTATCTATGTGTATTTCTTGATAGAAAAAGGCGTGCCTTGCAAGTGAACATAAGATCCACCTGTGTTTAGTCAACCCATTGAAATTTAAACACCCACATAATGGAGGTTAACCTTTAATATGGTTTTGATGGGATTGAAGAAGATAATTTTGGAGTTGCAAACATTTTTAACCCCTTATCGACACATAATAAAGTAGTTTAAAACTCAATCCGCATAATTAAGTTTACAGCAAATAAGAATTTTAAATTTAAGTTTGTGTAACACCATTTACACAGGTAAAATGGTGATATGTGGTTGCAGAGTAGTAACCACATTTGTAAATCCAAAATACTGTATATTACAAGATATTGACAAATAATTATTTTTGTCACTGACACTCAATTATTTTGGGAAATTTGACATTTAATGCTAAAAAGTTATGGTTTTAAAATATTCCCACTCATTACACATTTTTTAACTATACTTTTAATTTTTTTTTTTTTCTAATCCTAAAATACCCTTCTATCAAAACCAAAAAACTTCACCTTCATTTCCCTCTCTCTCTCTCATTCTCTCGTTTTCCCTCAGCCACCACCACCCACCTCCCACCAAAACCAACCGGACCACCACCCACGACGACCTTAGCCGCGCCTCAACCACGTCGGACCACAACCACGCAGGCAGACCTCCAAAAACTTTATTTTTCTCACAAAAATCTTCATTTTTCTCACCCCAAAAGTAATAGGTAAGTGTTTTTTTATACAAAATATTGTTGGGTTTTATTATATTGCATGGATCTACACATTATTCGTTGTATTATGTCATTTTTGTGATCTGAAATGAAAGTAGAGTTCGTACCCAAACGCTGGTTTTTTTTCTGGGTTTTTCGAATTTTTGCGATTTTGTACACCATTGTGCGATTTTTCGTGCGATGCCAACAGAAATCAGAGGTCAGTGATGACTTTCATTCTTTTTGGCGACATTAAACAATGTCCTTGCGATTTTGTGCGATTTTAATAGTTTTGTGATTTGTGTGCGATATTTTTACATCATTATGCGATAATACTTTTGCTTTTTTTATATTTTCTTGTTGTGTTTTTTGTGCGACATTGTGCGATATTATTTTGTGCTTGTGCGATTATTGTGCGATATTATTTTTTCTTGTGCGACATTATGCGATTATTGTGCGACATTGTTTCATTTTTTATTATTTTCAGTTTAAAGCAAGGACAAGAAAATAATAAAAAATGAAACAATGTCGCACAATAATCGCATAATGATGTAAAGATATCGCACACAAATCGCAAAACCATTAAAATCGCATAAAATCGCAAGGCGATCGTTTAATGTCGCCAAAAAGAATGAAAGTCATCCCTGACCTTTGATTTCTGTTGGCATAGCACAAAAAATCGCACAATGGTGTACAAAATCGCAAAAATTCGAAAAACCCAAAAAAAAAACCAGTGTTTGGATATCAACTCTACTTTCATTTCAGAACACAAAAATGATATAATACAACAAATAATGTGTAGATCCATGAAATATAATAAAAACCAACAATATTTTGTATAAAAAATACTTACCCATTACTTTTGGAGTGAGGAAAATGAAAATTTTTGTTAGGAAAATAAAACTTTTGGAGGTCCGACTACGTGGTTGTGGTCCGGCGTGGTTGAGGTGCGGCTGAGGTCATCGTGGGTGGTGGTCCGGCTGGTTTTGGTGGGTGGCGGGTGGTGGGTGGTGGGTGGTGGTGGCTGAGGGAAAATGAGAGAGAGAGAGAGAGAGAGAGAGAGAGAGAGAGAGAGAGATGAAGGTGAGGTTTTTTTTGTTTTGATAGAACGGTATTTTAGGGTTAAAAAAGAATTAAAAGTATAGTTAAAAAATGTATAGTGAAGAGAAATATTTTAAAACCATGTGTAATTTTTTAACATTAAATGTCAAATTTCCAATTATTTTCTTACATTGGATATCCAATCTATACGTTTTATTATTGAATAAACAATATAACAACAATGAGGGAAAATTATATTTTGTTTTGTAGGACAACTACCTTGAGGAGGCAATGAAAATGAGAAATCTTCTGGAGGAGTTCCATAGAAATCATGGCCTCCGGCCTCCAACTATTCTTGGTGTGAGAGAGCATGTCTTCACAGGAAGGTTTGACTGAATTCTTTTCAAATGTAAATTATTATTATTATTATTATTATTATTATTATTATTATTATTATTATTATTATTATAATTTGCTAAGCTTCAAATGTAATGATTATTGTTTATCGTTTCTCCTCCCTGATAGTTGTGTGTGTTACATCCATGTTCGTACAGTGTCTCATCGTTAGCATGGTTAATGTCAAATCAAGAAACCAGCTTTGTTACTTTGGGGCAACGTGTTTTGGCGAGCCCTCTCAAGTATGTAGTACTTATTTGCTTTCGGAAAATAAGCATTGTTTTTATTTTGTTTCTTGTAAAATTATTTTATTTGTATAGGGCTTTCATACTATCACTATAATTATAATAATAATAATAATAATAATAATAATATTTTTAGTAATAATTTTTTAGTTATAACATAAATTTTTTGTGATTAAATATAATTTTTAATCACAATAAAAATTTACTTGAAACTATAAATATAATATTTAGATACAAATTGTCATTAATTTAATTTTATAATCACAACAAATATTGTGACTAAAAACATACTTAGTCACAAAAAATTGCGATTTTTACAACTAATATCTTTAGTCACGAACTTTTTAGTCACAACATTGAAATAAGAATTTATAATTAGTCACAACATTCTCACTTTTAGTCACAAGTTTTGTTCTAGGTAGAGTATTGAATATTTGTAGTTTTGCAAATTCGAAAAATCCTCTCCGTACGAGACTAAAGAATGTTTGTTTGGCATGAAATACACATTTAGCTAATGGCATTTGGGTTTGGCATTCATACTACTTCCCAACATTCTTTGAACCTTGCTTCTCTTATGATTTTTTCTACTTTCTTTAGAAAAGTGATTTCTTCTGCTATTCTTGACCTTCGATGGTTCGATTAGGGCTTCGAGTCGTTTTACCTCGGTCTCCTGACCCCTTTACTAGTGGCGGTCTTCTCCCCCACTCATGGTAAACCTATTTCGCGCTTCTAGGGACGTGAGTTTTTTGGTTTTTGTGTGTTCGATTAGCAACAACCTTATGGAAGGACTTTTTTTCTCCAGGGTTGCTCTCCCTTCATTCTTCCTCGTCTAGATTTCTTCTCTTACCTTCATTTTTCTTCTTTTGGATTGTCACGAGTCAGTGGTTATGGCCTATCTTTTGGGGGTTTATTCAACACCTTGATTTTTATGCCTCCAGACACGGGTTTTTGTTTTGATTGCTGCGACACTTTTCGAAATCTTATAAGGAGTGTCTAAAATTTTTTCTTGTAAGCTTTCTTGTTTCTGGTCTAGTTTTTTCTCTCTTAGTTTTGTTTGGATTTCTTAGTGTGCAGGTGGATCTGTGTTTCTTCTAGGCTGGCTTATGGTTGTGTTAGGACCTGTTTGCACACCATCTCTTTGTTTTAACATTGTACGAATTCAGGTTGAGTGGAGCTTTGTCTCTTTGCCCTTTTGGGGCATCATCTAACAACGTTTCTTGAGATTATTTTGACTCCTTTTGGTGAGTCTCCCTCTTTTTCTAGTGGGTAGTTAATGGGGCTTTGCTCCTTCTGATCTATATTACTCTGGTATGAATATTCATTTTTTGGTTGAAAGTTGTTTTACTGGGTACCTATTATGGAGGTTCTGGCCTGAAATGTTAGACAGAATTGGGAAATGAACAACACACTCAGATTCTCAAAGACCATGTGTGAGATTTCAATCTTTATTTGGTCATTCTTTCAAAAACCATTTTTAATCACAATCAACTGGAACTTTTAAGTGTTAAACTAAGATTTTACAATAAATTGGTGATTGGCGAAGCGATGAGGAGTGGTGGCTTGTGCCTCCTTTGGTCTGAACAAGTTGAATTGGATCTTGATTCTTACTCTAACTCTCCCATTGATGTGTTTGTAAAGTCTCATGACATCGTTTGTTGGAAATTTAAAGGATTATACGGTCAACCTTCATCTTTTTTGTGGAAAGATTTTTGGAAACATCTTGTTCTTATTTCATGTACACACAGTGAACCTTGGCTATGATTATGTGAATCATTTTCATCTTGGAAGAAATGATCAATGGGGAGTGATTCTCACCTCCAAATCTCTTACTAAAAACAATTATCATTCCCAGAGTTAGTGTAATGACACTTGCCTTGGTAACAAAGAACAAATTGAGCTTCATTGATGGTGATTGCCCTCACCCTAGCCCTAATGATGAATGCAATCGTAGTCCTGGAGCAATCGATGCAAGTCACCAAAATTGTACAAGAAAAAGTTGAGGAAACAGAGGGATTGACAACCATGGAAGACTTTTAGGGTAATAATATGGAAGGATTAAATGAAGCTCAAATGGTGGACGTTTCTCTAAACTTAGTGGTTAGATTGACTTCTTCGGAAACTATGAAATTAATTGGTAGTGTTCATGGCCAAGAGGTAACTGTTTTAATTGATAGTGGAGCTACCCATAATATAGCCTCTTCATTAGCTAATAATCTCAGTCTACCCATCTGAACTACCGATTCTTATAGAGTTCAATTGACTTGAGAATTCACCAACTGACTCGGAGTCTAATAAATATTAATTAATCACCAATGAAAAGTTGAAAATAGTAAATAAATAAAAAGAACACCAAAAATTATAGAGGTTCGGTCCCTTAAATATTAGTAATGACCTACTCTACTTTTAGTTGTATTGATATTGAGATAATGTCTTGCACATCACTAAGGAAGACAATGAATTCTAGCTACAACTCTCAAGATGCTTACAGAGAATATTGTTCACAAAAGTGCTCTTAAAGTCGAGATAATGATTTCAAGTCCCTCTTCCCTGTGAATACGTTCACTATTTATAGGATGTAGGGAAGAACATTTAAGGCCACCCAACAAATTATAGCCCATGGACCATGAAGTAATACCTAGCATAGCATAGCCGAAATGAGTGGTGCACACCCTTTGCACCATGGACCATGAAGTAATACCTAGCATAGCTGCTAATCTTTGACATGCTAGAGTCATTTAAGGCCACCCAACAAATTATAGTCCAGCGGGATAAAATAAAAGTACCCTATCCGGCCCTGCTTAGGGTTGGATTTTAGATTGAAATACCACCTGATCTCGAAGGGAGAAGGCTGTTAACAACCCATCTGATCGTACAAAACAAAAAGAACAGACATATATTTGATCCCCTTCAGAGTCAATTGTGTCGGACATATCCCAAAATAGTTTGCTACATTCTTTAAGTACGATTGGAGCAGCAAAATAGCTCCTTGTTCTGCATGGGGTCCACACCACACCATCCAATTCTCAAGAAGGCCATGGGCAAGGTACTCCTCAATTGGCGGGTCGGTTGGAAGACCCCCAACCAAGTTTTTAGCCTTAAGTTTCCTGAACCTCCTAGGGGTAAGCGTGGACGGAGGAGCTCCCAAGCACCGTCCAACTCCCCTTTTGAGGCGAAGGCTCCAGAACCGCTAGCTCTTCCACTACATGATGAATCCTAACGCAAGAAGGCTCACCATCTTCATTGAAAGGCTCAATGGGCTCATTGTATCCCCCTAAGCGGTTGTTTGTGATGAAATCACTGTCTGTGACTCGCCTCTAAGCAGGCCATTCCCTTACTTCAGGCTCAACATGCCTCTCGGTCTGGCCGACCTGTGTAGCCCATCCCCTTGCTATCAGTTCGGTAATATAGGGATCAAATGAAGGTACTGTGCGGTGGGTTTGTTTTTCTTAGCCATGTTTGGATCCTGACCGGCATAACGCGCAACAATGACTACAACTTCAGCTTGTAAAGGATTTTTCTTTGAAGGTGACGCACGTCCTTCTGGAATCGTGTTCGGGACTCCTAGCCAGATAATGTATGTCCAAGAAGTTGGAAGGAACTTCCTCTAACCTCGGTTCAGTTTCCAAATGAACTAACTATAGATCTTTCCTCTAATCTGTTCAGAGTAGTGATGATGTTGTGTCTCTGGTACAGGACAACCACTATTAACCTCAAAATCAAAACTAGACGAAGTGCTATCCGGAGAATCTTTAGATGAGGAACTACCTGCTCAAAGTGCAAGCTGATCCTCAAAAAGAAGACTAAGAAAGTCCGCGTTGATCCGGTATTCACCTCCCCAGTAATCGTGCGGGTTTATCTGTGCAAAAGGCAAGAGGGAGGTGAACATCTGGATAGCTTAAAACCACTCGAATGACATCTAACTAGGCCGTCAGGGTAAAACAGGCCATATATACCGGCTACGATGATTAACAAATGTAAACATCCTAATCTACAACGAGAAATTTGTTTTTGAGTTTCTAGGTTATTACTAAACTTAAAATCTCAAGAATGTCGAACAAAAAGAAAAAGGAACCTCCTTTCCTTTTCAAAATAGCAATATTCATCTAGACTAAGGAGATTTCAAGAAACCCACTACATTTAAGGGTTTTTCTAATGCCCCAATATGGGGGTGTCTAGTTTTATCAATGGTGGAATATAATAGAGTTGTAGAAAATTTGAATGAAATAAAGAGAGAAAGGGGTCTCAAGGAACAAACTCACTAGAAAGAGCTTGGACGACACCGAAGCGATGAAGAAGAGACCTCCGGATTGCTATTGTATGGTGAAAAGTCGACAGTGGAATGAAGAACAACATCGAGTTTCAAGTTCCTGGGAATTTTCTTGAGTTTTTCTCTCTGAAAAATTTCTAAGAACCATGATGAATGAAAAGGTTTTAAAGAGTAGAGGAGGCTTTATATAGGGTTTTCATAAATGATTTTCCCAAAAAAAAGTAAATTGGAAAATCAATTCTCACAAAAAGTGCATGGGGAAGTTGAGAAAGCTAGAAAGTGTAATCATAGGGGAATGTAGCCGTCAGCACAAACCCCCACAATGTATGATTTAAAGCCGTCATAATGATGGCTAACATGGATGGGTGACCCGTCAATCCTGCACGGAACATTCGGCAAAGTCTATCACGTGGGACTCACGCGTGTCAGTATCCAGGTGAATACCAAAAGTCCCCATCCAAATAGGTGTTCACACAAGGACTTGTGGGGCTAATATTATCCCAATTTTTTTCTACCCAGCACATTCAATCGGCCAGTACCTATCCTGAGACTTAGGGATAGAGCTAACCATATCCTTTCTTTACTGGCCTCAAAATAAAATATTTCTAAGTTTGCAACGAAAGAGAACTTCATCAAGTACGACCTCTATCCTTCTGCGGGCAAACCTTCAGGTTCCTTTGATAAACTTTCTAAGAAGAAGAAATGGACCAAGAGGAAAGAACCCAAGGTTGATTTCCCCTCTAATAAGCTTTCTGAGAAGAAGAAAGAAACCAAAAGAGAAAGGGCTGCCTGGAAGAGGCTTGAGCGAGGCGAACCCTTGGGGAAGGTTCTCATTCTTATAAGACCTTAAGAACAAGAAATCGTCCGATCTTCCCGCCCAGCTATCGTTGAGGGAAAAAGCAAAGGAGTAGCCAATGAGGAAAGTGAGGAGGAGTCTCTTCAAATGATGAGGGTTTTCTAGACAACCTTTTTTGGAATGATATATTCTTGATTTGGGGGAGGGTACAAATTTCTCCAATTTATACTTAAATATATTTTTTCTTTAGAATAGGTCTTCTAACTTGTGTGCCTTTTTGCATATATGTCAGGGGTTTTAAAATGGGGACGACATTTTTGGAATAAGGGAAAAATTGACCTTTCCTTCCAATATTGATATACATAGGTTTAGAAAAAATAATTTCCCTTAAGCATAAATAATCAAATTTCCCTTTTATATTCAAGCTTATGATATCTAAATTATCTTCCCATAAATCATTCCGACAATGCTTTTAATATTTTTCCCATTTTACATTGGGGATGGTAACATAAACTTGTACTTTCATTATTAACACCTTGTTTTGACAACATTTATTTGCTAGAGTAAAACCTACAATTTTCATTCTTAGCGTATTTCATTTCCATAACAACACGATGTATTCTCTTTTTTAATGATCTAACTTTATTTGATTTGTGTAGCCTGAATGTTAGAAAATGTGTTTTGACTATTAAATACTACTAAAAATAAGTATAGTGTGGGAGTTTTTGTAATTTTTTTTTTTTTGAGGGGGAGTTTTTGTAAATTGTATTTATTGTTATTATTATTGAAAATCTTGCAGAGTTCGCATGCACTATGGACATCCGGATGTATTCGACCGTGTATTTCACATAACTCGAGGTGGCATTAGCAAGGCATCTCGTGTTATCAACATTAGTGAAGATATCTTTGCTGGTGGGTGTGAAGTTGGCGATTGCTTTTTATGTGTGACCCTATACTTGATTCGTAGACATAACTGATTTAATTTTCCTGTTAATATCTAATTTTTGATAGATGAAAATGAAACACTGCAGGGTTTAACTCAACATTAAGGCAAGGAAACATCACACATCATGAGTACATTCAGGTTTAATATAATATTTTCTTCTGCCTGTCTCCCGCCAATAGATTGCAATTCCGGTTTACTGATACTTTGCTATATTCAGGTTGGCAAAGGAAGGGATGTTGGTCTGAATCAGATTTCCCTGTTTGAAGGAAAAGTTGCTGGTGGAAATGGGGAGCAAGTTCTTAGTAGAGATGTATACAGACTCGGACAACTTTTTGATTTCTTTAGAATGTGTTCTTTTTTCTTCACAACTGTCGGTTTCTATGTTTGTTCTATGGTGCGCTTTCTCTACTGGTTTCTATTCGTCAATTTGAATAAGTTGTCTCTGCTTTCTAGTTGCTGTAATCTTTTTGTGGTGATTTCTACTTGATGCAGATGACAGTGCTCACAGTGTACATATTCTTGTATGGAAGGGTTTACCTGGTAACTTAAATGTCCCCTTCTGCTTTGATGTCCATACTATTTAAATTGATTCTGTAGCTTTGGCTTACTAAAGATTTAATAATGTGGTGGTTGTGCTGGTGTTCATGAAAACAATTGTTAGAGTTCATTCACACTCATAAAACATATCAATGTTCAGATCTATACACAAATATGTTATTACTAGAATTTATATCTAAATAAACTTTTGTTGATTTAAAGAGAATAATAACATAAATAGAGGAAGAGTACCATAATATATTTTGTAAAGATTATTTTTGGATAATGACTTAGGATTTCTCTAGTTTTTACTCAGGGGAGAAGATGGAAACTAGAGTGGTTCTTATTTTTTCTTATGGAAGATTTTTTTGGCCAATACTTTTAGGCTTTCTCTGGACTTGATGAGCAAATTGCAAAGCAAGCAAAAAGACTGGGCAGTACAGCACTAGATGCTACTTTAAATGCTCAGTTCTTGGTCCAGATTGGAATTTTTACAGCAGTTCCGATGATTATGGGTTTTATAATTGAACTGGGACTACTGAAGGTTAGTCCAAGTCATATCAAGATCATGTCGTTATTAACTTTTCAACCATTATAGTGAGGCTGATTTCTTCGCGTAAATGGTTGTTGCCCATTCTCTTGTATTTTAAAACCATAAGTAGTTTGTTAAAGAAAATAAAATTATGCAAAACGTTTTCTGTAAATCCGCGAAGATTATAATATTTGATTATCAAAAGATCCAAGACCATATACTTTTCTATCAGGGTGGGGCATTCAAATATTATTATATCTAAACATTTGAGGTGAATTTGGTCATTAATCATGCTACATCTGCAATTGCATCTGCATCAAGACCTTATTCTATATATATATATATATATATATTATATATATAATTATATATTTTCCCCCTCTGTTGGATGTTTTCTATTCTAATTATTTGTGCTTTTCTTGACATAATTGCAGGCAGTTTTCAGCTTTATAACAATGCAGCTTCAGCTATGTTCTGTGTTCTTCACTTTCTCATTAGGAACTAGAACTCACTATTTTGGACGTACGATTCTCCATGGAGGTGCAAAAGTAAGTATTTATTTGATACTCTTGATTTTCTGGTTAATGAATTTTTTTTTTTGTACATGGAAACAAAATGATTACTCACATTTTTTATATTATCAACAGTACCGGGCTACTGGTAGAGGTTTTGTTGTCTACCACATCAAGTTTGCAGAGAATTACAGGCTCTACTCAAGAAGTCATTTTGTCAAGGCGTGAGTGATCATTACTTTGCTTATAGAAGCTCTCTCTCTCCCCTTTATATATAAATAAATAAACGATAAGTAAATTCTTAGAAACTAATCTTCACAGGTTTGAAGTGGCTCTGCTTCTCATAGTTTACATTGCATATGGGTATACTGCCGGCGGGGCTGTTTCATTTGAATTGTTAACTATGAGTAGTTGGTTTCTGGTCTTCTCCTGGCTCTCTGCACCCTTTATCTTCAATCCTTTTGCTTTTAATTGGCGAAGGTAAATAATTTACTATATTTGCTTACATATGATCTCTTTATGTTATTATTTTTATGATTTTCTAGCTGTGCCCTTATACTTTCTATGCATGACAAAACCCTTGATTAACAGAGCAGTGGAGGATTTTGATGATTGGACCAGTTGGCTTCTCTGTAAAGGCGGTGTAGGAGTGAAAGGAGATGATAGCTGGGAATCTTGGTGGGAGGAAGAGCTGGTACCATACTTTGTCATTACAATTTGCATTTTTTTTTTTATTTATTTCTGTTTTTCTGTTTCCAGCCATACTGAGATCCAGAAATTTTTCTTCTAAAATAAAAAATTTATAATATATTTGACAAAAGGAAAGCAAAAAAGTGATTCTTTGAGATAGGGATCAGTGAAACAATGGAGAAGGAGATTGGGATCAAGTTGAAGAAGAGTACCAAGATGGGTAGTACCTTTGAGATAGCGAAGGACACGCTTGGCTGCATGATGATGAACCGTGGTAGGAGCATGAAGAAATTGACACAGTCTGTTGACGGTGAGAACTATATCGAGACAAGTGAGAGTGCAACATTGTAAAGCCCCAACTAGGCTTTGGTATTCAAAAGTATTATTAGGAGGATCTCCATCGTAAATAGACAGTGGAGTGAGAGACATAGGCGTGTTGACAGGTTTGGAGTCCAAAAGATTCGTCTTAGTGAGCAAATCACAAATATATTTGGTTTGGGAAAGATGGAGACCCGAAGAGGACCAATTAACTTGGATACCGAGAAAAAAGTGTAAAGGACCAAGATCTTTAATTGAAAACTTTGTATTTAGGTAGGAGAACAAGGAATCAATGGTGATAGAGGAAGAGCCCGTGACGATGATATCGTCCACATATATGAGTACAATAATGACAACAGTAGAAGATCTATAGATGAAGAGAGACGTATCTCCGTTGAAATCAATAAAACCCCAATCCAAGAGAGAAGTACTCAACTTAAGAAACCAAGCACGAAGTGATTACTTGAGACCATAAAGGGACTTAGATAACTTACAAACATGATGAGGTTAGTCCGGGTCAACAAAGCCCTCGGGTTGTTCCATGTAAACTGTTTCAGTGAGATCGCCTTAAAGAAAAGCATTTTGGATGTAAAGTTGCTTAATAGTCCAGTCGTAGGAAACCACCAAAGAGAGAACCAAGCAGATTGGGTTGGGTTTAATCACTAGACTAAAGTCTCACGGTAGTCAAGGCAAGCCCTTAGCCACAAGGCGTGCCTTGTAGCATTCCACAGTATGGCATTGAGTTTAATACAATAGACCCATTTACAGCGAATCACCTTACAATGAGGAGGAGGTTTAACAAGAATCCAAGTGCGTTGTTTAGATAAGGTAGTGATCTCGATATTTATGGCATTATTCCACTTCAAATCGGCGCTAGCTTCTCAAAAATTGGATGGTTCAATAGGAACACCTACAGCCACACTATAAAATAAATGCGGCTTATACCCAATTTAGATCTTGTAATCATGGGATACAACTTAGAATGAGCAGTGGTAGATGGATGTGGACTGTCCAAGTCAACCATAAATGGGATAATAGGAGGTGAGGAGAAAGTGGAGGAAGAACTAGAAGAAGTTGTAGTAGGTGTTAGGGTAGAGGACTAACAGGGAAAGAGTGAAACTGAGAAATAGATGGAGTGTGTATAGGAGTGAGAATAGGACCAGGGGAGGGATAAGGATTGGAAGTAGGAGAGATATTTGGACAAGGGAAGGGAGGTGGGACAGTCAAATGAGGAGAAGGAGGAGGTATAGAGAATGGTAATAAAGTGATGACATATTGAGGTTTAGTAAGTGGGGGAGAGAGAATAGAAGGAGTATCGAAAGGGAACAGGACTCATTGAAAACCATATAAGGTGTAAGAAAGATGCGGCCAGAAGATGGATGAAGACAGAGATAACCCTTGTGTTTGCTGTTGTAACCAAGGAATATACAAGGGGAAGAGCAAAACTCAAGTTTGTGACGGTTGTATGGAAGAAGGAATAAAAAATATTGGTAGCCAAACATTCGAAGAAGAGAGTAGTTAGGAAGCTTTTGGTATAGTAGTTGATAGGGGCTAGAATATCAAAGGATACAGGTAGGAAGTCGATTGATTAAATAAATTGCGGTAGAGAAAGCATAAGGCCAAAAGTAGAGAGACATATGAGCATGTGCTAAAAGAGTGAGACCACTTTTGACGACATGACAGTTTTTGTGCTCAGCACAACCTTTTTGTTGGGGCATGTGAGGGCAAGAGAGATCATGATGAATGCCTTGTTGGGTATAAAACTTGGAAAGGGTGTGATATTCACCGTCCCAATCAGTGCGGACAGTTTGTATTGGGCTATGAAATTGAGTGGAAACTAAAATTTTAAAAGTGAGAAAAGTTTGGAAAGCTTCATCTTTTCTGGTAAGTAAGTAGAACCAAGAAAAATGAGTAAAATCATCAATAAACAATAGAAACTATTTAACGCCAGTGATAGCTGTAACAGGGGTCACACCCCAAATGTCAGAATGTATTAATTCAAAAGGCTTTGAAGCTTAAGATACAGAGTTGGGAAAAACAAGTCTATTAGATTTGCCTAATTAATGAGTAGTACAAAAAGTTAGGCTATCTCTTTTCGAAAAGGAAAAATTACAAACAGATAAAATACGAGAAACAACTTCTAGAGATGAATGTCCCAAGCGAGAGTGCCAAACATCGACAGAGGACGAAGACAAGATCAGTTGTGGCATGGATGAGCGGAAAGTTGGCAAAGATGGTGAGACCCGATAAATGCCTTGGTCAAGTAGGCCTTTGAGGAGGATTTGGTGGTTGTCTTGGTGTTTGGCAAAGAAATAAGTAGGATGAAATTCAACATAGGCATTATTAACATGACATAGTTGAGACACACTTACAAGATTTTTAGACAGAGTAGGGAGTGATAAACCTGGCAAAGTTTGAGAACATGGGAAGTGGAAGATGATAAAAATGCAGAGCCCACATGAGAGATAGAAGCCAACATACCATCGCCAATTGTAATTTGATTAGAACCATGATATGGAGAGGCTAATTCCAAGAGATTTAAGTCTGAAGTAAAATGATGAGAAGCAGTCGAGTCCATATATCAAGTGGGGTTAGTAACCGTATTGGAGGATGAAGGAGTTGGTAGTAGGGGAGGGTTATGCAATGGTTGTTGTTCGGTGAAATAGGCATCGAATGGACGAGATGGAGGTTCTTGTTAATACTGTATGTTTTTGCAGTAATAGCAGAAAGCAACAATATGACCCAGTTTGAAACAAATTTTGAATTTGGGTGGACGAGGGGTTGATGGGAGCAAAGGGGTAGAGGATCTCGAGGGTTAAGGGTATGGTTGGCGAGGGTGATGGAAGGATGGATGAGTGGGGTGGGAGGGAGCATTAGTATTTAGGTTGGGGTTGGAATAATGGTTGTTGGGGAGTTTGGGAGAAAATTGAGAATTTGGGAATGGAAATTTGGGGCGCTGCTTAGGGAAAGGTAAGTTGGCAAGGTTGGCTTGAAGGGAGTTTATGGAGGTGATTGTCATATGTCTTTCCAGGCAAGCTTTGTAACTCAAAAGAACAGCATGAATTTCCTCAACTGTTGGTTTAATGGGACGAGCTAAAATCTGTGTGACAAATTCATTATACTCTAGACCCAAACAATTTAGCAAATGCACTAAATGGTCTTGGTGTGAAATCGATTCTCCAATAGAGGCAAGA
Organism: Cannabis sativa; assembly: GCF_029168945.1. NCBI lineage: Eukaryota > Viridiplantae > Streptophyta > Magnoliopsida > Rosales > Cannabaceae > Cannabis > Cannabis sativa. The sequence continues at coordinate 53,729,701 of NC_083607.1, forward strand.
GTATTGCGTAAGGATTTGAGTTTTGGATATAAGCAAATGTTGTGAGACCTTCTTTTTTTAGGTTTTGCAACGTTGTTTTGAAATCGGAGCTCCCAACAAAAGAGGCGATAGTGTAAGTGCATTCCAAAGAAACCTAAATCTGTTGCAGTGGAGAAGTTCACAATCTGTCCCAGCATAAACTCAGAGCGAGAAGCATAAAGCCAACTCATGAGAAGTTTGTTGTACCGATGCCATGTTGTGAAATCTACGTTGATTTAGGAGGAGTTTGAATTGATGAATTAAGGAGGGCAGGTCGCGGTACCATCGATGTATCCTTTAAGCTCATTTGCAATAATGTTTTGCATTTGTATTCTCCAAACGAGATAATTAGATTCATCTAGCTTGACAGATATTGTTTGATTGAGAGGGGTATGGTTGAAGGTAATAAAAGAGATGAAAGATACAGATGAGGGGAAGAAGAAGGTGTTGCAGCGGCTGTGGTATTAGGGTTTTCTTGGTTTATAATAGTAGGGTTTACATTAGAGTTTTACATGTTTGCTTCATCTTTTTGTGGGGTAAAACCGGTACTGGGAATTGATACGATGGGGAGCTTATCACTGCTCTGATACCATGACAGAAGGAAAGCAAAAAAAAAGTGATGCTTTTTGTTGGAACATTGATGAATATTATAACAAAATATAGAAGTATTCTAGTGTGTGTGAAGTGAAAAGAGTCCCACATGAGATATGAACCCTTATTTACAAGAGTATATAGAGTGCAACTTTGGCATTTGGAGTTGGGCCCCAAAGGGTTCCCAGTTTTGTGAGAATGGGTGAGGACTCACACACTTTACCCACCACGAGCGCGCCGTCCATCCGATCCGAGCCGGGTTGGGTTGTTGTGGTGTGGTGTGACAGTCTATTATTTTTACAGAAAAATTATTTAATAGAATAATTATTTTTTATTTTTTACTTTAATTGAGAAACGTGTTTAATTGAAACTGATTACTTAGTCGTATCAGTTAATGGGACACGTTCAACCAACTACATCCCACGATTCAGAAAATGTTCTTCTTCCCGTTATGTTTTTTCAATCTATTCGTCTATATAATGTGATTGAACTGATGGGAAGAATACATATTTTTCATATCGGAAAAAAATACAGTTTTCATAAAAATTAAATTCCATCTACGATATAAAAAATCTTTGGGTGTATTCGACGGTGCAGTGGGGTTTCGATACAGTATGACTAGGCTATTTGATCTTGGGGACGGCCGACATATTCTGACTGCTTCCACACTCCTGGGCAGTGCCATAAACATCTTAAAGAGAGCGACCTAGTTCGCGACTCAACCCAGAATTTTCATTTGGTAATATTGTTCATCTTTTATTTTTGCTAGCAGTTTACTCAAAAATTTTAAGACATATGACTACTATCGATGAATTTTTCGGTTCTACTGCTGACATTAACAAGCTTTTTTGTTGTGAGATTTTGCACTTTAAACGTTGGAGACAGAAGATGTTTTTTCTGACCATGAGAAAAGTTGTGTTTGTGCTTACTGTTTTGAAACCAGTTGTGTATGAGACTCCACCTCCTGCCAAGAAGAAGGTGAAGTCGAGCAGTACGAATCGCAGGTTAAGGAAAGGGATTCTTGGGTAGAGAATGATTTTTTGTGTAAGAATTTTATTTTGAATGGTATGTCTGATGATTTGTAAGATTATTATAATTCTGACAAATCTACAAAGGAAATATGGGAAGCACTACAGAAAAAATATGATACCGAGGAGGCAGGAACAAAGAAATACGCTGTGAGCCGCTACTTGAAGTTTCAAATGGTCGATGATAAATCAGTCGAATCCCAGTCTCACGAGCTTCAGAAAATAGCTCACGAAATTCTTTCTGAAGGTATGACTATTGATGAACAATTTCAAGTTGCTGTTATGATTGATAAATTACCCCCTTTGTGGAAAGATTTTAAAAATACTCTTAGGCACAAAACAAAAGAGTTTTCATTGGAAAGTCTGATAACTCGTCTTCGAATTGAGGAAGAAGCTCGAAAATAAGACCAAAAGGAAGAGGCGCTTGTTGTTGGAAACAACAACAACACTAACAAAAGATCCACTACTGTTCTGAAACCTAATTGGAAAAACATGAAGAATCAGAATCACAGAGCGAATTCAAACCGCAACAGTCAACCTCAGACTAATAATAACAATCAGAATTGGAACCATCAAAGGAACAAAAATAATAAGCAGTAAGTACCCCCTAATAGAAATGACTCTGGTTTGTTCATGTGTTACCACTGTAACAATCCAAGTCATATGGCACGAAAATGTAAGAGCAAGCCTAGTTCTGCTCCGCAGGCTAACCTGACAGAAGAGCTACCATTTACATCTATGATTTCAAAAATCAACCTCATTGGTGAATCTGATGGGTGGTGGGTAGATACTGGCGCTTCTCGCCATGTCTCCTATGATAAAAATATGTTTAAAACATATGTTGCTGCTACTGAGGATCAGAAAGTATTGTTGGGTGACTCCCACACCACTATAGTTGCTGGTACTGGAAATGTAGAATTGAACTTCACCTCTGGAAGAACTGTGATTCTAAAAGATGTGATACACACTCCAGAGATAAGGAAGAATTTAGTCTCGAGCTACCTTCTAAACAAGGTGGGGTTCACACGGACTATAGGAGTTGATTTGTTTACTTTAACCATAAATGGGATGTTTGTAGGAACAGGGTATGCAACTGAGGGAATGTTTAAATTGAATGTTCAAGTCAATGAAGTTAATGCTTCTACTTATATGTTGTGTTCTTTTAATACTTGGCATGCTAGACTTTGTCACGTAAATAAACGCATAATCAAGAACATGAGTAGTTTAGGCGTAATTTCTAAATTATCTTTAGATGATTTTGAAAAATGAAAATTTTGTAGCCAAGCCAAGATTATGAAAACACCACATAAATTTGTGATAGAAAAGGAAACCGAGCCTCTAGATTTAATCCATTCTGATATTTGTGAACTTGATAGAACTTTGACTAGAAATGGTAAACGCTACTTTGTCACTTTTATTGATGACTGTTCTGACTTTACCTATGTGTATTTAATGAAAAATAAAAGTGAAGCCCTTGATATTATTAAGATATTTGTGGCTGAAATTAAAATCAACCTAGTAGAAAGATCAAGAAGTTTCGTAGTGAAAGAGGCACTGAATATAATTCCACTGCTTTTGTTGAATGTTATAACTCACATGGAATCATACACGACAAGACAACACCTTATTCACCTGAACTGAATGGAAAAGCTAAAAGAAAAAATAGAACTTTTACTGAATCTGTTGTTTCTATTTTATTGAATCCGGGTGCTGCTACTCATTAGTGGGGAGAAATTTTATTAACTATGTGTTGTGTGCTTAATAGAGTTCCTAAATCTAAAAGTAAAATTTCTCCATATGAAAGTTTGAAAAATAAACAACCCAATATCTCATATTTTAAAACTTGGGATTGTTTGGCGTATGTTAGAATTCCTAATCCTAAAAGAATTAACTTGGCTTGTAGAGCATATGAATGTGTTTTTATTGGATATACTGTTCATAGTAAAGCATGCATATAGATTATATGATTTAAATGCACATACTATTTTAGAATCTAATGATGCCAATTTTTACGAACATAGATTTCTATTTAAATTGAGAAATAGTTGGGGTGCATCATCTAGTAACATGTCTGCTATTAGGGATAATGAGCATGAAGAGGGTATAGAAACTGAACCTAGAAGAAGTAAAAGAGCTAGAGTTGCGAAAGATTTTGGTTCTAATTTTTGTGCATATACTCTAGAGGAGGATCCTTCTAACCTCCAAGAAGCCTTGACTTCACTAGATGCTGATTTGTGGAATGAAGCTATTAATGATGAAATCGACTCTCTTGAGTTAAACGGAACTTGGCATTTAGTTGTGTTACCACCAGGTTCTAAGATAATAGATTGTTAGTGGATTCCAAAAAAGAAATTGAGACCCAATGGTACTGTTAAAAAGTACAAGGCACGTCTTGTTGGCAAAGGATTTAGACAAAGAGAAAATGTAAATTTCATTGATATATTTTCATCTATTACTAGAATTACATCTATTCATGTGCTTTTTGCTCTTGCTTCTATTCATAATCTTGTTGTGCACCAAATGGATGTTAAAATTACTTTCTTTAATGGCGAATTAGAAGAAGAGATTTACATGGACCAACCTGAAGGTTTTCTTGTTCCTGGTCAAGAACATAAAGTGTGTAAATTAGATAAATCTTTGTATGGTTTGAAACAGACACCTAAGCAATGGCATGAGAAATTTGATAATCTTGTCATTTCACATAGTTTTATAGTAAATATAAGTGACAAATGCATTTACTATAAATCTGAAAATAATGTGGGTAACATTATATGTTTATATATGGATGACTTGCTAATTTTTGGATCAAATATTCATGTCATGATCGATGTGAAATCTCTATTATGTGAAAATTTTGACATGAAAGATCTTAGTGAAGCGGATGTAATCGTTGGTATACAGATCAATAGGTCTGAAAAGGGAATTTCTTTGAGTCAATCTCACTATATTGAGAAGATCTTAAAGAAATATAATTACTTTAACTGTAAACCTGCTTGTACACCATATGATCCCAGTATAAAATTATTTAAGTACACTGGTGATGGTGAAAGACAATTTGAATATGTGAGCATCATTGGCAGCCTTTGGTATGCTACTGATTGTACTAGAACTAACATTGTCTATGTCGTTAGATTATTATCCTTGCTTACTAGAAGACCTAGTGTAGAGCATTGGAATGCTATTGAGAGGATCATGAGATACCTCGAAAGAACATTGACCCTACCTTATCAAAAGTTTCCAACTGTACTTGAAGGGTGCAGTGATGCTGATTGGAATACTTTATCAGATTACTCAAAGGCAACCAGTGGCTATATTTTTAGCATAGCTGGGGAGCTGTTTCATGGAAGTCTAAGAAATAGACTATTTTGGCTCAATCTACAATGGAGTCTAAAATGATTGCACTAGCTACTGCTAGTGAAGAAGCAAGTTGGCTGACAAGCCTGCTAGCTGAGATTCCTCTATGGGAAAAATCTATTTCAGCAGTGTTGATCCATTCCGATAGTACGCGGCTATTCCAAAAGTTTAGAACCGTTATTACAACGTAAGAGGCGACAAATACGTCGTAAGCACATCACTGTTAGAGAGTTTTTCTCAATAGGAGTTGTTAGAGTGGATCATGTACGCATTGATGATAACTTGGCTGATCCTTTGATGAAAGGTTTAGCTAGAGAGAAAGTCCTTAAAACATTAAAAGGAATGGGACTGTTGCCCTTAGATTGATGAATCACTCGTAGTGGCAACCCGACCTATAGACTGGAGATCCCAAGAAATAGGTTCAATGGGTAATAACAAGTTATGAAGTGATAAAAGTGACATCAAGCTATAATTATACGAAAAAAGAAGCATAAATTCCTAAAGCGATTTAAGGCTGAGTTAATAGAAGCTCTTAATGAGATCTATACTCCAAGTGGAGTGGAGTATCGAGCTACGGGAGTACTCTTGATAGACTCACCTATGTGAATGGTGGGAGTGGGGCAGCTTCCTGTAAAATTTTAGGCAAAACTTCTAGAGCGTTCACTACACTGGGATAGACGTGCATGTCCATTAACGCACGAGCTTTTAATTACACCCTTTAAAAGGTTGTTGCGTGTTACAATGTTAGAGACAGAGTTCAAGACTATGAGTCACTCTAGTAAAATCTAAATCGTATTCACTACGCAGAGGTTCAAATCGAAAGATACCTTTGTTTATTCTCAATCTTACTGTTGAATGATACTAGTAGATGGAAATATTTTTTAAAAATTCAAGTGGGGGATTGTTGGAACATTGATAAATATTTTAATAAAATATAGAAGTGTTCTAGTGTGTGTGAAGTGGAAAGAGTCCCACATGGGATATGAACCCTTATTTACAAGGGTATATAGAGTGCAACTTTGGCTTTTGGGTTTGGGCCCCAAGGGGTACCCAATTTTGTGTGAATGGATGAGGGCTCACACACTTAACCCACCACACGGGCGCGCGCCGTCCGTCGGAGTCGTGTTGGGTTGGTTGGTTGGTGTGGTGTGACACTCTATTACTTTTATAGAAAAATTATTTAATAAAATAATTATTTTTAATTTTTTAATTTAATTGAGAAACATATTTAATTGAAATTAATTACTTAATCGTATCAGTTAATGTGACACGTTCAACCAACTACACCCCACGATTCAGAAAACCTTCTTCTTCCCGTTATGATTTTTTAATCTATTTGTCTATATAATGCGATTGAACTGATGGGAAGAATATATTTTTTTCATATAGAAAAAAATACATTTTTCATAAAATTTAAATTCCATCCGCGATATCAAAAATCTTTGGATGTATTCGACGGTGCTTTACAGCGCAATGGGGTTCCGATACAGTAAGACTGGGCTGTTTTATCCTGGGGACGACCGGCAAATTCCGACTGCTTGCACACTCCTGGGCAGTGCCGCAAACGTCTTAAAGAGACAACCTAGTCTGCGACTCAACTCAGAATTTTTATTTGGTAATATCGTTTCTCTGTCATTTTTGCTTGCAGTTTACTCAACACTTTTCCAAGTAAAATGGTACTCACTCCAATAGTGAGTAGTTTCTGGTTGTTTTGGCCTGTGGCCAGCTTTGTTGGTTGGTGGTTCGAATTGTAACCAGTTATCAAAAAAAAAAAAAAATAACCCTTAAATAAAGCAATCCAATACCTGGACACATGTCCAGTTGAGAGGTGACCAAACACCACAAAAATAGGAAAAGAAAAACAATTACAAATCTTAAATTAATTAACAATATTATATTGTGCTGCATTACAAATGAAGGGGATGAAGCATATTATAGAAAATAGAGGTATAATTTTTGTTAATAATGATTTCATTGAAGAATCCACAGGAGTTCAATAGTTGCTTTGTGCCATTTTCTAGGATTATTTGTTCTAAATTTCTACAAGATAAGGATTTGAATGGACACTTTGTTTATTGAACATTTTTTATTTATTTCATGTTATATGCTAATGATTCAATGCTTTCTCATTCATTCATGAATAATTTATTATGTTGTTGGTGCAGTCACATATTCAAACACTGAGAGGTCGTGTATTGGAAACCATTTTGAGTTTGAGGTTCTTCATGTTTCAATATGGCATTGTATACAAGCTCCACCTCAGTGCCAAAGAAAGATCACTTGCGGTATGCTTCATTTCCCCTATCTGTGTAGTAGCTAGTATATCTATCCTGTAATGTACTTAGTAGTTCCTTCCTCCTATTGCTATGTATACATGCTGCTGACGTCAATGTATAATGTAGTTGAAATAGGAGATTATCATGGACATTTTTCAAGATAGAATAAAGGGTAGAGTATTGAGTCTAGAACATTGACTACTCCACTATCACCACCAATTGATTCTCATTGATCTTGACAATTGCTTGCTTTTGTTATCTTGTGTAGATCTATCTATTTTCCTGGGTCGTGTTACTTGTCATTGTCATGGTATTTAAGGTACTATTCTTCCCGCTTTTCTCAGCCTACTTTTCATATATTTTGTGAAAACTCAATTATGTATGCTCCTTTTACGTTGCAGGTTTTTACCTACAGTCCGAAGAAGTCAGCTTACTTCCACCTAGTGCTTCGATTTACACAAGGCGTCACATCATTGGGACTCATTGCGGCGATAGCTCTAGTGGTCATATTTACTGATCTTTCGATGCGAGACTTATTTGCTAGCATCCTTGCATTTATTCCGACTGGCTGGGCAATTATTTGTGTAAGTCATTTATTTTGATCATTTTTAACCCATTTCTTGTATACTGTTTTAGCTGCATCATTCAAATATTTTTTTTTGTGTTTGTGCCAAAAATACAGCTTGCTGTGACTTGGAAAAGGGTTTTCTGGAGTCTCGGGTTGTGGGACTCGGTTCGTGAATTTGCTAAAATGTATGATGCTGCTATGGGTATGCTCATCTTTGCCCCAATAGCACTCATATCATGGTTCCCATTCAGATTTTCGTATCGGCCTCTTTTCAATCAAGCTTTCACCCGTGGCTTGGAAATCTCCACTATCATTATGGACGATGCACGAAATAAATGGGTTGGCCGGCCTTGAATATTTACTACGAATATGACTCCAATAATAATAATAATAATAATAATAATAATAATAATAATAATAATAATAATAATAATAATAAAAAGCAGCCAAATCTCACACCTTTTCATTTTTGTTGCACCCGATAGGTTTTGGTTGATAAGTGACATGTTGGATCTACTCAACTCTAGCTCTTCACTAGTCCATATGGCGTGAAAACCCATCTATAAATTTATAAATAAATTAGAAAACAAACTCGATTCTATTTTAATGATAATTAAATTATAAAATTATATTAAATTTTAAATTTTGATATTTTTTTTGTTGTATAATCATTTTAATAATACAAGTAATTATTCTACTAAACTTTTTTTTTCTCTTAATAACATAAAAGTATATATTGTAAAGTCTTAATTATTTTAAATATTTTGAACTCAATAAATAATAATTTTTAATAAATTAATTTATTATAAATATATTATTAATTTTTAATATTCAAAGATGTTATCATTAACATATTTTTTTTTTTTTTAAAACTGTCATTATTCTCATTTGTAATTATTTCTATTCTCAAAGTTTTTATCATCGACATAACTTACTTGTAATTGTTACCGGGAAATTTGATTTTCTATACTTAGAAAATCAAAAAATTTGATTTCTAAACCAATAATTTAAACCCTAAAAAAACTATACCTTTTTTTTCAAAACCCCAAAAATACCCCCAAACTCTCACAGCATCTCTCTTTCTCTCTCTATCTCGGCCGGTCCCAAGAATCCCACACCCCAGGTCCGATGGTCGGACCATGGGGTCCGATGGGGTCCGACCAATCGGACCCATCGGACCCCAAGGTCCGACCATCGGACCTCTCTCTTCCCCTCTCTCTCAAATCGCAGGAAAAAAAAATTAAAAGACGGTCGGACCTCTTTCTTCCTCTCTCTCTCAAATCGCAGAAAAAAAAAAAAATTTAAAAGACGGTCGGACCTCTGTCTTCTTCCCTCTCTCAAATCGCAGGAAAAAAAAAAAGTTTCAGAGACGGTCGGACGGGTTGGGGTCGGACTGGGGTTGCTCTTTCGGGTTGGGGTTGGGGTCGGAGGGGTTGGGGTCGTGGTCGACGGGGGTGAGGGTGGTGATCGGCGTTGGAGTTGACGTGGGTGGGTGAGGGTGGTTCGGGTGAGGGTGGGCGGTTGGGGTGAGATAGAGGGAGAGAGAGATGATGCAGAGAGAGAGAGAATATTGTGAGGGGGGTATTTTTGGGGTTTTGAAAAAAAAGGAATAGTTTTTTTAGGTTTTAAATTTTTGGTTTAGGGAAAAAAAATTTTAATTTTCTAAGTATAGAAAATCAAATTTCCCTTGTTACCATCTTTACTAATATGTCTCTCTCTCTACACACAGTATGTGTATATATATGTATTTATAGAGCAAGACTATGGTAGGACCTAACAAAAGTTCCCTACCGGTAGGAAACTTTTTTTGACCATTGATTTTAGATCGTGTGGTTATTATGGTGTACGGTGTATATTCTTACGATAGGACTGCTTGTATATAATTAAAACTTTATACATATTATAATAATATTTAATAATATTTATTTTTTAAAAAATAAAATAATATTAATAATTAAAAATTTTATTAATTTTTATTTTGAATTATTATTATTTTTTTATAAAATTAATTTAAATTATTTTTTTTAAAAATTAATTTATTATTGCTAAGGTAAAGTTGCAAGGGAATAGATCCGCGCTTCGCGCTGTTTTGAATAATTTTTTTAAAATTATACATTAAAAAAAGTTAATTTATTAAATACGAATAAAATTTTAAGTTTAATAATTTATGAATTTAATATAAAATTATTATAATATATATATTTATATAAAAAAAAATTATATGTAATTAGCAAAAATATTAATTATAATACAACAAAAATATGGATGTGTCTGGCATGAAGTTATTGATGATAATTAAAAGTTATCAAAAATATTAATTTTTTTTAAATAAGTTCAAAATTAATAATGGCATGATTTTTATATAATTTAAAAATATCATTTATTTATTTAATTATAACAAACTTAATTAATTTGTTAATAATAACATATATTTTTCTTCAATAATAATTAAATATTATATATTTAATTTTTTTTTATAATTGGTGTTTTGGTATTTATACAAATAATAATTTTAATATTAAGAAATTAAACATTGTAAATTATTCAACATTTTTATTGAATGAGGTAAATATTTCAAAAATATTATTTATTAGTTCAAGATTATTATTCATAATTTGTTATCTTTTCTTTGCTATTATTATTTATAATATCGATATGAAACTTTTTTTTTATTATAATTAATAGATATGTTTGTCTCTTTTACTTTGTAGTTTCACATTTTTTTTAACTATACGCATAAATTAATTAAGATACATACTAAATGCAATTATAAAATAAAAAAAATTACTAACATTATAAGTAAATGTGAAAAAAATAATCAAATGTATGGATTTTTTATGGTAGATATTAATTTATATAAATTTAATCAAATTCAAAAAATATATATACATAACACCAAGGCAAAAGTGAAATATTCAATAATCTATACAAAATAAAAAATATATATTAATTTTTAGACAAATTGAAATGAATTTATAAATATTTTACTTATAACCAATGAGTATACTCTCATGTAGTTTAAAAATAATGTGACTTTTATGAAAAGAAAATTACTTAGAAGACATATTATTCAATATATAATATTATAAAAGAAAACACAAACTAAATTTAATGAAATAAATAAATAGTACAAAAATAATTATTGGATGTCATCTTGATTATTTGATTTGTGTTATTATTTATATAAATATATAGATAGATATAAATATATATAAAGATACAGATTAAAAAAAATGAATTATATAATATATAAATTCAAATATAGAGATAATTTTGTATCAACTTTTATTCGTCTTTCTAAAAATTAGGATGTAAAATTTCTTTTTTTTCTAAAATTTTAATTATGTAATTATAATTTTTTTATTATTACTATTTCTTAAATTTTGTTTGGTATTATCTTTTATATAGGAAAATAATAAATAGGATAAAAAATTAATATATATTGGAGAATTGATAAAATTATATTAGTTAGTTAAAAAAAATTAGAGAAGAAAGGGAAATCAATAAACACAATAATAATAATAATAATAATAATAATAATAATAATAATAATAATAATAATAATAATAAATACAATGATTGAAATAAAAACAAAGTCAAAGAAAATTGATATTAAATAATCCATATTTGCTAAATTAATATTAGAAACTACATCTAAAATGATGGAGATTTATTCATTTTCGTTATATATATATATAGACATATTAATTATTGTACTTTTTCTTACCCTTATCCAATGTAAAATACCACATAGTTACTCTCATATCTCTCCTTATGTCAAAAATATGTGAGTTTTGAAAATAATAAAAAAAACATCCCTTTCAATTCAAAAATCACATAAAAAAATTTGGAAAACAATCAATTTAACTTATATATGTATATAAATAATATTTATAAACAATAACTTCATAAGTTTAAAAATACTGTAATTTTTTAAGTTTCATATCATTCATTTAACTACCAAAACAAATATGAAGATAGAAATAGATATTTTACCTTAGCAACTTTAAAAAATTTGAGGCGGCCTTAAAGAATCAACAATTCTCTATTTAAGTTTAATATATATAATATACATCAGAACAAAAAGAAGAACTGTTATTATTAATAGTAATACAAATAAAAAATCAAAGAATATAAAAATAGTATCCATTAGAACAAAAGCCACTCAATATATAGGTGCTAATATAAGAAAATAAAAAAGAATGCTTACATGAAAATGGCTTTCAAAGACATACATCATCATCCTCATTATTTCTTCATTTGAGTTTAGTATACATCTGAAAAGTGAGAACAAAAAAATGTTAATAATAATAGTAATACAAATAAAGAATCAGAGATAGAAAAATAGGAACATATATAGAATATAATACACTCAAAATATTTTGCAAATATAGGAAAGATAAAAAGAAAATGTTTATACATGAAAACATCAGCTTTTTGCCTCAATTTATATATAAGGTTTCATAAAGTTTAATCACTCTTACTATTACGTTATTGAATGTTATATTCATATATTATAAATTTTTAAAATTTAAAATTCATTGCTAATTATTTTTCTGTATTAACTTTCATTCATTGGAAAATTATTTAGTTATTTGTAACTCATATGGTATTTATGATATGTATATATGCATTAAGCTTACAACTAAATGATATTTAATAATTTAGAAAGTTATTTGAAATCTCTTAACATAACATTATATACTATTTAAAGAAAAAAAAAGTTACATTGTATTACAACGTTTGCATATGTTATTAAATTGTGAGCCCAAAGGTTTTGTAATTTGTAATAAATGAAAGCTAAATAAATTAATAGTGTGTGTTATCATCAAAATCTCTCTAATAACTTAGTGTGAGGCATTGATCAACTCAAAAACTTAATAAAATTAGAAAAATTAAAGATGAAAGATTAGGAAATAATAAAATTACATGCATAGGTTGCCACATAGACAATTTTGTGTATTCTTTTAAACATAATAAAATTAGAAAAAATTAGAGATGAAAGATTAGGAAATAAAATCACTGCACGTAAACAATTTTATTTTATGTATTTATATATATAGATACATAGATTATTGTTCTAGTAATTAAAAATTTGGTACAATACACAATTTTTTTTTTATGTGTATATAGCAAATAAATGTATAGTTATTATTTTATTATATATTCATTCACATAGTAGGATAGGATGGTGTGTAATTTATATATAATTTTTTTTTTATTTTTTTAGTATGCATTATAAATAACTTATATTAATAATTTTTGCATGGTCTCTACATATATGTTTCACTATATATTATTATTAATATATATTTATTATGCATGATAATGGTCTCTACAAATTCATAATTGTTAATAAAATTGGAAAAAGAGAAAAATAGATAATAGGAGATAATAAGAAGTTAAACATGCCACATCACCTCTCATAAACCTTCCTATATATATATATTGATAATAATAAAAATTATATAATAGTGTAAGTTATAGAAGGTGATATAATAATAGAGAGTACATAATAGTGTAAGTTATAGAAATGAAAAGACACATTAATTATTTGATAATATATAAAAAATTATAAATAAATGAGAAAAGTTGAGAAATTGAGAAATCAAAGAAGAGGGTGAAAAACTCATACAAATTGTCACCTCAACTCCTTAATGCTTTCCTTTATATATATATATATATATTGATAGATTAATTAATTATTAAAATCTGTGATAATATTAAAAACTTCACCAAAATAAAACACTACTAACGGACATTATAACGATACTAAAACTTTGTTCCGGAAATCCCTGCTATAAAAGTTTTACCAAGAAGGACTATATACAATAACTAATCAAAATACACAACATATAGCAATATGTTTATTTATTTATTTTATTTTTAAATAAAAGTATGTTTATTTATTACTGGTACGGGTTAATATTGTCGTGTTTATTAATTTTTTTTTTTAAAAATAAAAATAGGTTATAGTTAAAATGTTGTCCATTCTCTCCTCCTACAAAAGCATAATAAGTAAACAATTTTGAGAATTTTTAAACCTATCCAATTTAGTTTGTTATATTTATTTTGTTGGTTGATCGTGTTTTTTACTTCTATTTTTATTGATTATTTTTTTATTTTAAAAAATGTTATTTATCATATGATATTGTGAGCTGTTGTGGTTGTGTTTTTTTGGGGTGTACATCTCTTAAAATAATTTATTGGTACACTTATGTTTTTAACATAGCTACCATCTCACTCAATTATTATGAGATTATAGATATTAAAAATATTAAGTAAATTTTTAAAAAATTGTGAATAATTTATAATACTGAGAACATAGTTCAAACAGTTTATTTTACGAAGGTATAATAGCAAGTACACTTACAATAAATTGTTTGAATTTAATTTTTAACATCTAATACGCACGAGAGCGGATTTTGAATTTTTCAATCCAATCTAATCCGTACAAGTACAAATGTCCGCACTTTGTAGATTGGATTAGATTAGATCGTGCAGATTAGATTGTATATTTTATGAACACTCCTACTATGTACACTTCTTTTCTTTTAATTATAATTGGTTGAATTTGCTTTCCTATAGCATGAGGGAAAAACTACAAGTCATACTGTCAGTGGCGGAGCCCGCCACAAATATTAGGGGGACAAAATATTTATAAAAAATATTATTTTTATTATAAAAAAATATAAATTTTACAAAGATTAGAGTAGATTATGAGAATAAATATGAAAATATGTGAAGATAAAAATAAAAAAAAATACAAATTTATATGGGCAAAATTATCATATGTGATGGTAAAATTAAAATAAATATTAAATTTATATGGGTAAAAATACAAATATATACAAAAAATAAATTTTAAAAAGTTGAGTGGAGTCATGTGCCCCCAAGAGTTAATTTTGAGTTTATGAAAACTTTGTTTTATGTGATAAAAAAATTGATAATTATGACTCAAATTAAATTAAGGAACTTAAATAATTTTTAAAAAGTAATTTTATAAGAAAAAAACTAATTCATTGTTTTTTTCCTGCTTAAAGTACTATTATATTATATTTTTCATTAAAAAAATTAAAATTACATATATGCAATATATTAGTGTTAAAACCAAAAACCTAAAATCCAACTGTTAATATATTTATAACTTTTACAGAAAATAAAAAATAATAATACAATAATATTTTATATAGTATAATTAATATAATAATCTTCTACACATGCAAAAAGCAAAAGTTCTATACAATCTATTTCTTTTAACTTTGATTGAATTAATTTATTTCCCTTTATTATGAAGTAAAGACACTAAGTCCTACAGTAAATTTATCCTGTATTTATATATATAAATAAAAACAATGAGCTAACTACTCACCCTTTATATATAGTTATCAATAAATAATAATGAAATAAATAGAACTGTATCTAATAAAACTTAAATTCAGTATGTTTTTAATATTTTCAATTAAAATTTAACTTTTAGTTTTTTATAATCTTTTTTTTTTTTTTTGATAAAAGGTAGGGTGCCCCAGCACCCAATTCATTGAACAAACAACACGTACATAAGAGTCTAAACAAACCAAACAACAAGAACAAAAAAACGAAAGAAACAAAGCAAGGACTAAACGAAAAATAAAGCAGCAATAAAAACAAACTCAGAGAACCCGCCTAACATCATCCGTTATCATGGCTCCACTCCACATAATCATCCAGAATATTTGTCTCCAAAGTTAGTGGATTAATACTCCCAACAGTGTTTGAGAATCGAGCCCATTTTGCAACGTTATGGGCAATAAAATTGCAGGCTCTTGGAGTGTGGATGAGATCCCAGCTCCTAAGGTTACTACAACAATTGATGAATCGATCCTTTGCTGTCTCCAGTTTGAAGTGAGAAGTTGCTGCTGCCCGAGGTTGCATCACATTGGTGACAATCAAATTATCACAATGAAATAATGCCTGGTTATAACCCAATGAGTTCACAAGTTCAACCGCCATGGAAAGGGCCAAGGCTTCACCAATCTCCGGGTTTGTAACCATGTTTGTACCAGTTTTAATGGCACACACTTCCCCCTTATCATTCCGGATCACTGCTGCCAAGAAGGAACTGTCGTTAGAGACTGCTACATCCGAGTTGCTGCAGACCCATCCAACTGGGGGCGGCTTCCAAGCAGTCAGCTCCCTCATACAATTTGTGGTCACCATCTCGTGATCCACCACTTTTCTGTGGATCTCCTCATTAAGTTGAACTAATGGTGTTGTAGAAGCTCCATGTATCTTTTTATTTCTTTCCTTCCAAATCGTTTCCAGAATACAGAGAGTTGTTGTCATGAATTCCTCAAAGGATACGTCATGTGGTCGATTTCCATCCATGAGAAACCAGAGTTCCCAATCGTTCCAATTATCCACCATAACACATTCAGTCCGAATTCCCCATCGGGTATTAAACCAGATTTCTTTGGCTAAATTACACTTCCAGAATAAATGTATAGTAGTCTCTATTTGTTGGTCACATAGAGGGCAAAAATTAGAAGGGAGATTCATAAAGGTTGACAGCTTACCCCTTGTTGGAAAAGAATCTCGAACAAGTTGCCACCATAGGAACTTCAAACGTTGATGCACCTTGGAATTCCAGATTGTTTTCCATGTTGAAGAAAGCGTAGTAGTCTCTGTATTGCCTTTAACTAATCGACATGCCGATTTGATAGAAAAGTTTCCATTTGGTTCTGTTGACCGAGATTTTCGACAACTAATAAAATATTATAAAATTATTGAGCCGTAAGAAAGTGAGAGAAGGATTTTTACGTGGTTGGGGCGTTAATGAGCCTTAGTCCACGAGTCTTTGTTATTTATGGATGTATTTAATACAGAGATTAAACTTGGGAGAATGTCACCCTTATAAATACAGAGAATGTTCTTGGTGAGTATTTACTCTACTTGCTCATATGCAGCCCAAGATTCTCAATCCCATTTAATGAGCTTTGTGGGGGTATTTATAGTGTTTTTGGTGGGGTAATCCCTAGAATTGTCCTTACAAGTGTATCTGTAAGTATCCATACAGTTGGGCATTCCCAATGAATATACCATGGGTAATGCATGGTCAAATCCCTAGGTGTTGTAGGGTTTTTATGTGGAATGTCCTTATTGCCTCTTGATTGACGTGACTCTTCACAGTGTAGCCGTCGCTAGACTTAAATGATCATTACTGTGGCGCTGCTGGTTGGAGGTTGTGCCGTCAGACTTTATTGCGTGTAGCAGTCCCAACACGCTTCCTCCCATGCGGCATTTAATGCGACTTGATTGCTCAGGAGAAACCTGACACCTCGCGGAGATGCCTTAGCGTTATGCGAGCTTCCAGGTGCACCTTGAGCTCCATGTGCCTTCTCCGGGACCTATGTCCGGGACGTTACCTTATGGCATAAAAGACTTAGCAAATATTATGAATTGCTTGACCCACGTGTCCCTGTCCGGTTGGTCCACGTATATTGGGCAAAATTAGGGGCAACATTTACCCCCCAAGCCTTGTTTATTTGAAAAATGAAACGAGGCTTGCTCAGATGCCTCCGGTTGACTCCTCGGTATCCTGGCACGAGCTTAGAGCGCGTGAGGGTGTATTTAATGATGGCATTTAATGCAGCGATTCACTTTTTGCAGAGGTCGATTTGTTTCACGCCCATTGATTGATACGACGCATTAATGGTGTCAGACGGATACTCAAGCGTTTCCACCGCCTTTATTGCAGATCAATCTGGTCCGTTGATCTTTGGGCATTTGAATCGTGCGCTTCCCTCACCGTTCGATTGGTAGGTGATCACGCCTGTTCCTCATGCATTTTTGCCTATAAAAGCCACCATCTTTCCTTCATTTCAGTTACTTCCCATTTCTTGCCAACTTTGGTTGAATTTCCTAGAGAGAAAATTCTCAAACCTAGAACGAAGCCTTCAAACACTTTGCGATTTTCCCAGTTCTCCTTTGCTCGTTGCTACCAATCCTTCTCGTCTTCACTCGACTTTCATCAGGACCCCCAGTTTAACATTTCATCGTAAGTTTTTCGCATCCTTTGCTTTATTACTTATTCTGTTTGTTCTTTTCTGGGTTTGCATTCGAGATTTCTGGGCATGCAAGTGTTTAGGTTCCTCATGCAGTCTGTTTGAAGTTACTGTTCTAGTGGTAGGATCGCCATTGTCATGCCTCTGTTGTTATTGTGTATTTTCTTTGTAGAAGACCATACGTTCTTCGTATAATGGTTGCTTAGGGCATAGAACAGAATCTTTTCTTTCTGTTTTCTTTATCGCGTAAAGCCTTCTTCTGCGAATTTACTGCACCCGACACTTGTCCAGGGAATCCTTCTAGGGTTTCCTGTGTGACACGTGTCCGGAGGGGGCCTCTTTCCAGCGGTTAGGGGACCCCCATTCCCTTTTTCTTGATTTAGGGTTTGGTATGGGGCCTAACTGCTGGACTTTTACTCTCTTTTTTTTTTCACAGAATAGAAAAATGCCAGCTTCTGGCTCAAAGTCCTCAAAGAAAAGTGGAAAGCGCATGGCTACTCTTGAGGAGGTCTCCTTGGGACACGTTTCCCAGGAAGGGTATAAGTCCCGGGCAACCGGATGGGAAGCGGCTGAGCTTCATTCCACCTTGACCTGTCCCCACCAACTGGAGAACATTGTGGAGGTTGCTGGAATCAAGCCTTCCACCTCAGGAACCTACCATCGGCCACCTCGCGACGCGGAGACGCCCAACCACAATTACAGCGGCTTCAGAGCCTGGAGCCAAACGCACCTGATGGCCGGCGCCATGCTTCCTCTTCAGGATTACTTTGTTAATTTTCTTGTTTTTGTCGGCCTTGCGCCATACCAATTCATTCCCCAAGCTTACCGCCTGCTCTCAGGCTTATTTATTTTTTATGCCGCCCGAGGATGGGGATCTCCCCGCCCGGCGGAAATTTTGTACTTTTATGAACTTGTTTCCGTATAATAGGCAGACTCACGTCAAGGAGTATCGCCATCGCTTTTTCTTTTCCTCCGGATTTAGGGCAGTGGACCACCCGGAGCTCCTCACTGAGTGGGTGAGGATCCCTCCATATCAGCGGACCGCCCCTACCCAGGCCTTTCTCCAGAGAGCCCAGGCCTTTGCTTCTTACGACCGAGCTGATCTGGACGTCGGGGGTTTGGTCACTACGGAGAACTGCAGGAAGGCCAAACTTATCCTTCCGCATCAATCCGTGGAGGACTCTAACCTCTCCCGGGTCATCTGTCCCAATGTGAGGGCGCCGGTCGTGGAGAAGACCTTCCGGGATGAGATTATCACCACGGCAGAGAAGAAATACCAGGATTATCTCTATCGGAAGGCCCAGGCGGCCTCCGGGAGGGTGTTCCGTGTGGGGAGCCCGGTGGAGAGAAGAAGTCAGGCGATTGCCGGGAAGTCCGAGGCTAAATTTTTTGACAAGATTCTTCAAGAAGAGATTGGAGATCGTCATGCCGGGAAGCCTCTTCACATTGGGGATTCATCGGAGAGAAGGGCTCCCAGGCCACAACCCTCGGTTCAAGAGCCAAACACTGGGGCTCCTGGTGCCAGTACTTCCGGCGCCGGCGGTAAGTCTCCTTTGGTAATTCATTATGTTCCTTCTGTTGGCGAATATGCCAGTCGTAGGCCCGTAGGGTTCGACGAGCGTCTGTATAGGTTTAGGATGCCCTCGACCCGGTGGGGGGATCGTTTGAAGGAATTTTATTTTTCAAACTTAGGAGATTTCCTAGGTCGGTCCCGGATGGGTTCTGGTCCTCCGGAGCCCGTTCCCTTAGGTCTTTCAGCTTACATTACATCCAGCTGGTTTCGGCCTTCGGACAGCTATCTCGGAGATGATGCTGCCAGCATAAAAGTTCAGAACTTTGCTAGGGCCGAATTAGGGAGTCCGGGTAGGACTAGCTTATTTTCCATATCTTGTGTTAGTGGTTTCCCCCGGATGTTCTAACACTTGCTTATTTTTGTTGTAGCAGGTATCTCCATGGACGCCATCCTGGATCAGCTTGCTGGAGTTCACACTCCTGAGGCTCCTCCTGCCTTTACTTCTTCCCCAATGGCCCCTGCTCTAAAGATTTCTTCCAGCACTCCCCCCGACACTATTGATTTAGTGGATGACGAGGAGGTGCTGCCGGGAGAAGGTCAAGAAAAGCAATGGGGCTTTTCTGAGGAAGTTGCAGAAGGTGCAGGAGGGCTCCGGGCTCTTCCTGAGGAAGCTGAAGAAGGTGAAGAAGAGTAAGAAATTTCTCTGATTCGCAAGCGCAAGGGCAAAATGATTGCCCAGGAAGAGCCCAAGCGGCCTCGGAGAGCTGACACTCCGGCCCATGGTCTTGATGGTGGGGTCTCTCCAATGGAAGAGCATCCTGCTCCTCCCAATATTGTGCTGACTCCGGTTCCTGGAGACGAGGTGAGGCAAGAGCTCCGGATAGCCAAGCATAACTATGCCATGGACGAATACTCCCGGGGGTATGTCGAGGTGGAAGCCCTTAGGAGGGTTCTGCGGGTTGAGGTGCAAGAAACCATCAATAACCCGGAGTACCAGGATCCGTGGGACCTAAATTTGGACCCCCTGTCGGACTGGTTCCGTCGCTTTCTTGGGCCCACCTTGGCTCCCTTCGCCGCGGAGATGACTGGCGAGTTTGCTTCTCAGCTTACCCGGTGCGCGCCTAAGCGGTTCGCAACTTGTGCCTCCCTGAACTCTATCTTCCAAGTCCAGGACCTCTGCCACTCCCTCACTGTGGTAAGTGCTTTGTAATTTTGCTTTTCCCTTTATTTTTCTTTTTTGGGGATTCCTTCTTACACTTGTATTGTTGTCCAGCTTGTTGCTGAGGCTGGCCGCCTCTCCAAGAACATAATTAACCATGGCTTCGTTCTGTCTGATTTTGGGGACATGAACGACGTCAGGAAGGTCCTTCAGGATCTCACTGCGGAGAGGCAGCTTTACCAGGAGGCTGCTGAGCGCCGGGAGGCTGCTGCTAAGGCCAATGAGGAGGAAGCCAAGCGGAGGGAAGCCCAGGCGGAGGCCATGATCCGGGATGAGGCCCAGCGGAGGGACAGGCTGGAGGCTCAGCATCATGAGGAGCTGAGGGCGGAAAGTGAGGCTGCTGCAAAGGCCAAGCGGGAGCTCCGGGAGGCCAGGGAAGCCTTGGACGAGATGGTTGCCAAGGTGAGATCCTTATAGGAAACTCACCAAGCAAACTTAGAGTCCAGGGCCGCTCTAGCCGCGGAGCTGAAGGAGCTCAGGGACTTCAAGGAAGAAGCCACCAAGAAGGCAAAAAGAGCCGAGCTCCTTTCTCCCGTTTCCTGCGGCCGGTGCCCAAAGCGCTTCGACGATGGAGTCTTGATGGCTTGGTCTACCAACGACCAAAATATCAAGCTTACCTTCTACCCCAAACCTGAGGAAATGATTGCCAAATTTCGGGAGAAGAAGAAGAAGCTTGATGCCATGGTAGAGGCACGTATCGGACCTCGCCTTCCTCCGCGTATTGACTGAGCTACTTCGAGATTAACCCAGTACAACCAAGATTCCACCCACTTCTTTTATTATTATTATTTTTTCTTTTTATGTATATATTTGCTGCTACCTTGGGACAATATATTTAGGTAGCAGTTTTTTATTTGAAGGGGAGACATTTTTTTAAGGCCTGTCCCCGGGCCACTTGTATATATTTGACCTGCCCTGTGGGCTAGGATATTTATATGTGATCTCTTTTGCCACGTATCTCTCTTTTTGACCTGTCCTTTGGATCAGGATTTTTATACTTATGCTTTTTATTTTTGTGCATACTTTTTGACCTGCCCTTTGGCTCAGGATATTTTACTTAGTTTGTTTTTTGTCTGTCCGTGCGGTATACCCTAGTACCCCCCTGAGTGGCATAGAAACTTTGTTTTTAAGGCACTCAGTTTTATTCAACATGCAGAGGAGGTATACATTTGGACGGTACAAACTCTTTGAACAAAGTCTAAGTTATATTTTTGCTATTGGTAATATTTTCTGAGGTGATCGGCATTCCAGGCTCTTGGCACAATGGTTCCATCCATTCTTTTTAGCTTGTAAGTGCCGGAGCCGATTTTGTCCTCGATTTCATATGGTCCTTCCCAATTTGGCCCAAGTACCCCTACTCCGGGTTCCTGGGTGGCTGGGAAGACTCTTCTTAGGACCATATCCCCAATAGCAAATTTTCTGTTTTTAACCTTAGAGTTAAAATATTTGGTCACCTTCCTCTGATAAGTGCCATCCGTATTTGAGACTCATCCCGGAGTTCTTCGACTTGATCCAAAGCCTCTTGAAGCAAAGCTTGATTCGTGGATGGATTGTAAGTCGTCCTCCTGTGGGATGGGAATAACGTTTCTACCGGGACCATCGCTTCACAACCGTACGCCATTGAGAAAGGCGAGTGACCGGTTGTGGTTCTGGGGGTCGTCCGGTAGTCCCATAACACCCTTGGCAACTCTTCAGGCCAGTTGTTTTTTCAGGCCAGCAGCTTTTTCTTCAAGGTGACCTTTAGGATTTTATTGACTGCTTCCGCCTGACCGTTTGTTTGAGGTCTGGCCACCGCGGAGAAGCTTTTCACTACTCCGTGTTGGTTGCAGAAGTCAGTAAATTCCTCACAATAGAATTGTTTTCCATTGTCCGAGACTATTTTGTGAGGCAAGCCATATCGACACACTATGTTTTTAATAACAAAGTCCAGTGCTTTCTTAGCAGTTATTGTCTTCATAGGCTCAGCCTCCGTCCATTTGGTGAAGTAGTCTACTGCTACTATTGCATACTTTACTCCTCCTTTTCCTGTTGGCAGGGACCCAATAAGATCTATTCCCCAAACCGCGAAGGGCCAGGGACTAGTCATCACGGTGATTTCATTTGGAGGAGCTCTCGGTATGTTCGCGTACCTTTGGCACGAGTCACACTTTTGGACATAGTCTATACAATCTTTTTTCATTGTTGGCCAGAAGTACCCTTGCCTCAATATTTTCTTTGAGAGACTGGGTCCTCCCGTATGATCTCCACAGAACCCTTCGTGGACCTCTAGCATGATTTGTCTAGCTTCAGGGTCCGATACACACCTTAAATAAGGCATGCTGAGTCCTCTTCGGTAGAGAATTTGATCCATCATTACATAACGATGAGCCTGATACTGAATCTTCCGAGACAGTGCCCTTTCTTGGGGTAACTCACCTGTTGTTATGTATTTTATGATGGGGACCATCCAGCTGGGTTCTTGCCCAACCGTTAGTGTGGTCTCTTTTATTTTGATGCTTGGCTCTGCCAAGCGTTCCACTGGTACTACCCCCAGCTCTTCGACTTCGCTATTCGGGGCTAACTTAGCCAGACAGTCCGCGTGAGCGTTCTTTTCTTGGGGGATTCTTTCTATTTTGTAGTCCGTGAACTCGTGGAGCAGCTCCCGGACTATTGTTACGTACGCGGCCATTCGCTCGCCGCGGGTTTGGTATTCTCCGGATACCTGGTTTACGACCAGTTGGGAATCACTGTAGACTTCCACTCTTTTGGCTCCCACAGCTTTTGCTAATTTCAGCCCTGCTATCAGGGCTTCATATTCGGCCTCATTGTTTGAAGCTGCGAAGTCAAACCGTAGGGCCGCCTGGAGTCGTAGTCCAGTTGGTGATATCATAGCCACTCCGGCTCCGGAACCGTTCTCATTGGAGGCTCCGTCTACAAATACCTTCCATGTGGGGATTGGCGGTACCGGCGTATTCGCGGTTGCCTCTGCTTCGGTGCATTCAGTAATGAAGTCCGCCAAGGCTTGGCCTTTTATAGAAATTCGGGGTATGTAGTGCAAGTCGAATTGACTTAGCTCCATTGCCCACTTGAGGAGCCTTCCGGATGCTTCAGGTTTTTGGAGGACCTGCCGGAGCGGGTGATTGGTCAGAATTTTGATCGGATGGGCTTGGAAGTATGGCCTCAACTTCCTTGACGCCATCAGGAGGCAAAACACCAGTTTTTCAATGACCGGGTATCTTGTTTCGGCCCCTATCATGCGCTTGCTGACATAGTACACGGGATGCTGAGTTTTCTCTTCTTCCCGGACCAAGGCAGCGCTGACCGCGTGTTCGGAGACGACCAAATAAAGAAATAGGTCTTCTCCGAGGACGGGTTTTGATAGAATAGGAGGCTTGGCCATGTGCTCTTTTAGCTTTTTGAATGCCTCCTCGCACTCGTCCGACCATTCGAATTTTTGGCACTTCTTCAGCACGTTGAAGAAGGGTATGCACTTGTCCGTGGATCGTGAGATGAAGCGGCTTAAAGCAGCTACCTTTCCGGTCAGGCTCTGCACATCTTTATGTTTTTTGCGGGATGGCATGCTCAGGAGAGCCTAGCTTTTTTCCGGATTTGCCTCAATCCCCCTTTGACTGACGATGAAGCCCAGGAACTTTCTTGATTTGACCCCAAAGGTGCATTTCTTTGGGTTGAGCTTCATGCCGTATCTCCGGACAACTTCGAAGCATTCTTCTAAGTCGCTTGCATGGCTGTTGCATGCTTTGGATTTAACGAGCATGTCGTCCACGTAAACTTCCATGTTTCGCCCCAGGAGGCCTTTAAACATCCGGTTAACCATTCTTTGATAGGTTGCTCCGGCGTTTTTCAGTCCGAAGGGCATGACTAGGTAACAGTATACCCCCTTATCGGTCCTGAAGCTAGTGCACTCCTGGTCTGCCGTATGCATTTTTATTTGATTGTACCCAGCATAGGCGTCCATGAAGGATAGCAGTTTGAATCCGGAAGTGGCATCTACCATCTGGTCGATCCTGGGCAGCGGGAAGCAGTCCTTCGGACAAGCTTTGTTTAGATCGGTGAAATCTATACAAACTCGCCAAGTTCCGTTCGGCTTGGGCACCAGGACCGGATTGGCCAGCCACTCCGGATAGTATACGTCGCGGATCATGCTGTTAGTCAAAAGTTTGTCCACCTCTTTCTCTAGAGCTTCGGCTTTCACCGAGTCGAGCGGGCGTCGCTTTTGCTGAACGGGAGGCATGTCCGGATTGACGTTGAGTACGTGGGTGATGACATGAGGGCTTATGCCAGTCATGTCTTCTTGGCGCCATGCAAAGATGTCGATGGCGCCCTTCAGTGTTTTTATTATTTTTTCTTTTTCCTCCGGATCTAGGTTCTTCCCTAGCCGGAGTACTTTGGTGGAGTCGATGTCGCACACTGATACTTCTTCGACGTCCTCCATTGGTTCCACAATTCTTTCGGACCGCACATGGGGGTCCAACTCATCCTCTTCAGCCACTTCTGGCTCAGCTGACTCCCGGACCATTAGCACGGGCAGGTGGGTTGCGACATTGTAACATTGTCTTGCTTCCCCCTGGTTTTCCCTCACAGTTCCGATTCCGGCCTCCCGGGTAGGGAACTTTAGGCACAGATGCCGAATCGAAGTGACTGCGCCAAAGTCTACCAAGGCCGGTCGGCCGAGGATCGCGTTGTAGGCTGTCGGACAGTCCACCACTACGAAGGTGCAGTATTTGAATGTGCTCTGGGGGTGTCTAATGTATGCAATGTTATGCACTAGACCTGACATCTGCTATGTAGTTGGAATCGTGAGCAGGTATCAGTCAAATCCAGGATAACAACATTGGAATGCAGTTAAGTATATTATGAAATACTTAAAGAGTACAAGAAATCTAGTATTAGTCTACAAGGGTGGTGCTTTAAATCCCATAGGCTATACTGATTCAGATTTCCAGGCATGTCTTGAAGACAGGAAATCTACATCTGGGATGGTGTTTACTCTTGGGGGTGGAGCAGTGGTTTGGAGAAGTGCAAAACAAACCGCGATATCAGACTCGACGATGGAAGCAGAATACATAGCTGCAACAGAAGCTGCTAAAGAGCTTGTTTGGCTAAAATAGTTCTTCACCAGTATCGGTGTCATGCCTGGAATGGAAAAGCCTCTGGTCCTACTTTGTGATAATAATGGAGCAATAGCCAATAGTAAGGAACCTCGAAGCCACAAGAGAAGCAAACACATAGAAAGGAAGTATCACATCATCAGAGAATATGTGGCAAGAGGGGATGTACTAGTTGAGAAAGTGGACACAGAAGACAACTTAGCTGATCCATTCACCAAAGTCTTGGCCGTGACTGCATTTGAAAAGCACCGTCAAAATTTAGGATTAATTGATATGTACTGATTAGTTTTATATTAGTGCAAGTGGGAGTTTCTTGGGTTTTATGCCCTAAATAAAACTCCATTTCAATGTAATCCATTTTATTCAACATCAATAAAGAAACAGAAGTATTTTTCATTCATTTATGTATATTTTGGTTCATCTTATCAATTGCTTGTCTATTTGATTTATAAATTCATCTGAAACCCTTTTCACATACTTGATCCTGTTTATTGTGTTGTCAACACATTGGAAAGTAAACATGACTATGTGAATAAAGATTTCTAGATTTATCAGACACAGGGTTTTGTTGGGAATTATTTTAATAGGATCTTAGATCTACTCACAAGTATGTTGTTTAAACACCCTAAATATGAACTTTCTAAAACGATAAATTAAACACATATAAAGTTAAGAAAACCTTACATTGATGCAGCGAAATTAATGTCTCCTTCCACTCATATCTCTAACCCTTGTATCCTTTCTGTAGCAGAGTATAATCAAGATCTGAGCCCGAATGTCCTTCTTCTTCAAGTTTTGATCCTTCACAGTCTTCCAATCTATGATTGAGTTACTGCTTGCTGTGTGTGGGCAGTTACTCTTTCACTAGGGTCACGAAAAAGATGAAGGAGAAAAGAGAGAGAGGGTTTCGACCAAGGTATAGAAAGTGGGGAAGGCTCAGTTTTTCTGAAGAGAGAAATTTCTGTCAGATTACTAATGAAAGCATTGTGTGGGACTGAGCCATCACTTTCTATTTATAGGCAACTACTAGGTTTAGGTTAGGAATTATTTGGCATTAAAATAATGAAAATATTAATTTGAAAAATCACATTAAGTGGCCGGCCATGGTGTGGTAATGGGCCTCACTTAATTTTACAATTTTATCTCTATTTTCTCAAAAACGCCAATTTTTCAATTCTAACCTTTTAAATGCCAAAACTAATTATTTAATAACTAAAATAGATTATTAAATAATATTGTCATTTAATTTAATTATTAATTAGACATATAAAGTCCATTAATAAATAAATAAACCTAGAATCTCTTTTCTTTACAATTTCACCCCTGCTTAGTGAAAATTCATAAAATTAGACATAGTCTAACTTTAGAATTATAATTGATCAATCACGAATCAATTAATGAGTCTTACAAGCAGAATGTTCTCAACTAGAATGGGGACCATGGATCTATATGCTGAGCTTCCAATAAGTGAACCAAATTTACCAAGTAAATTCCTACTTATTAATTCTTCGTTGAATCCACTCTTAGAACTTAGAATTGCACTCTCAGACTTATATAGAGCATATTGTATGTTCCACGATATCAATATACTATCTCATTTAACCATTGTTATAATCTTATTGTGATTTAAAGATCCTCTATATAGATGATCTACATCGAGATGGGATTTCTTTACCGTTCTCACCCCTCAATGTATTTTGCCCCTTAAAACACTTAGCTACCTGTAAATGGTGTTTAATGATCTAATGATTAGTCAGTTAAACAAGAGCTCATCCATTTACTTCTATTTGCTAAGCTCGAAGGGAATCATCACTTGACTTCTATACACCAGTAGAAGCTATAGATTCCATATTTATGTTCAGCACTCCCACTCAATCATACTATCATGTTACCAAAATATACGTATCACCCTGACCCGAAAGTAGGCTTAACTAATAAATCTAAGAACATGAATAGCACTCCTGAGTTGAGCCTAAGCATATCAGGATTTAGATTCTTTTAATCTTAAGATCAACTACTGATATTGACTTGGAAAGATATGTATAACGGTAAGTTTGTAATATCTTAACTTAGTTGCAATATCGGTCCAGTCCAATGTATACTCCATACATTCGAAACTAGTATACTTTACTAATGTCCTGGAAAGAACATAACACTTACTCCAAGTGTAAGTACACATCATCGCTGATTATCACATTAGTGTAAATCGAATAACACTGATGAAACAGGGACCAAAACTTTTGATTCATATGATCACAATCACATTCCACTGTGTTGACGATACTGTAATTGTGAATAAACATATGATCTGGATTTAACTGATTTTGTGTGTATGAATGTAATAAACACATTTAAACATATTAAACCATTAGCATGTAAAATTCATGCAAACATCAATCACTTCAAATTTCTTATATTGATAACTAATCAGATTGTAAAGAGTTTTATTTAGGGCATAAAACCCAACAAACTCCCACTTGCACTAATATAAAACAAACTGTGCAAATAGGTCAATCTGATGTCTTGATCTTCATATCAAGTGTAGTATATTTGAATCCACCCAAACTTCTGGAACTAGTTCATAAAAACTCTTATGAAACATCCTTTACTATATGCTTTACTCATCAAGGGATACTGAAATCTTTACTGTTTTGAAAGTACATCTGAATTAACAGAAGACATATCTCTCATATTTTAAAATATGTAATTGAGATAATACAGTGTAGACTTTTCTTCAGTGATATAACTTTCTGGTGTTTTCGAATAGACCAAGTTATAGTTCTTCTCTGGTAAAGCTTGAATTATTATACAATAATTCCTCCACCCCCAAAGTAAGCACCATCTTACAGAATTTCAAAATTAGATGGTGAGATACAAAGACAACTGATACACAGTTCCTTAATATCTGACATATAGATCACTTTCATAAATCTTTCTTGAATATCTTCTAATGTTCCCTATTTGATTACATCTCAGATAGCTCTCACTCAATAGCAGATGTCTGGTTAAATAATACTTTTAACCTCTGATTGTTTGGAGAGTTATCTAGTTGTGACTTTTGTATTAGTCTAAAACTTTAAGTCAAGACTAAGTCATCAACATAGCAGACTAGTATTTGAAGTGAAAAATACATGCCAGAGATAAAGTAATCAAAAATTAAGATACCATCAAAATTTTATGAGGATTAAGAATTCTTGGTTCAAGTAATTTGAATGGACTGAACTAGAGTTCTTTATCTTATTCTCATAATTCTGATAAGCTATTCCTATCCATGTGAATGGTTAGAATTGCTTTTCAGTAGTGTTCTTAAGTACCTATCACAAGTATCAACCTAATGAAGATGGGTATAGAACTTTAAAATTCTCCCACTCAATTAAGGTAGTGTGAAACTTTAACAAAGAACTTTCAAAGGTATCAAACTTTTACTTACAACAGTAAAAACGAAATGGAACATTCAATCAAGATCAAGAATTTATATTGACAATAGCTGACTCATTATATTACTTCCATGTTTAAAGAAGATATGTGTTTCATAGGGAATTGTGGAATGGACTCCACCCCTAAGAATATACATATAGGGTACTTGTGGATAACCTCCACCCCTAAGTATATAGAGATTATGATCCACCCCTAAAGGTAGTAGAGATCATGATTCTCTTAGTGTGATAGAGTTTATGTGGAGTTGAATACTATCCAGAGTTCATTAGATATAAAAGATCGTTGAACTGCATAGTTTTCTTAACTTTTCTCCACCCCTATCAGATCATAAGATCCTTTTATTAAACAAATTCTTAATAATTGTTTGAGAATTAACAATTATTGATAAACATAGAAATAATTTCTAGTGTTTATTTAATATAACTCTATGAAGAGTTGTAAATATTATAGAATTTGCATCAATAATAAAAACACTTACACATACAAACATACAAATATAATGTGGTAATGATTGATGAAGATAACATAAATGAAGCTCAATCTCATAATTTGCAATGGTGATTTCGAAAATAAAACTTTATTAATAATAAAATAAAAAAAATGTATTGCAACAATATGAGAGAAACAGGGATAAATATCCCTGACTAAAATTTGAAATCCGAATTGTCTTTAAACAAAAACAATTAATTCAAAAAATTGAAGAGCTTCATCTTCATCTGGACGATTTCACCCTTGGTCCAGCTTTCTGATCCAACTCAATTGAGTTCAAGTAGCTTGGCCTATAAGAAGAAGAAAACAAATAAACAAAGTTTAGTCCAGAATCATAAATCCAATTGGATAATAATTCACTAAAACTTTTAAAGTTTATTAATGGAAATACCTTGTTTCTTTGCAAGAAGTTTAGGACACTGGGGTTTCCAATGACCTTTCTCATTGCAGTAGAAACACTTTCCTTTAAGTGTAGCATCACCGGAAGGAGCAGCCTTTTTATTGGCTTTTGTTCGCTTCTTGGTGTTGTGCCACTTCCTCTTCGATTTGGGCTTTGAAGCAGAAGCAACATTTGCTTCAGGTTTTATCGTCCCATTACCATTCCCAGGATTATGAGGTTTACTCCCTTTCTTCTTGGGTCCTCCAATCAAATTTTCATAAGTTTGAAGGTCATTGACTAATTCATGAAAGTCAATTTCCTTCTTATTCATGACATAATTTGATGTATATGGTAGAAATGCTGAAGATAGGCTATTCAAGATAAGACTAACTTGAGTAGCACTGTCCATTTCAGCACCATGATCCTGGGCTTCTTGGAAATAACTGGACATGAGGAGAACATGATCACGCACGTTTTGATGAGGTTCCATCCGTGCGTTAATGTACTTCTTAGTCGCGTCAAAGCGTGACTGAAGTGATGCCTTACCGAATAGCTCATTCAACTTCGTCATAACTTCAGCAGCCTTCTCGGTTTTAGAAAACCGAGTTTTGAGGGTGTCAACCATGCTAGAAAGCATAAAGTATAGAGCTTTGTCATTTGCTTTCTGCCAACGCTCATACTTTTCTTTCACAGCTTTGGATGCATTATCCCCAGGCACTTCAGGTGACGGCTCAGTCAAAACAAACAAGGCACTTTCTCCTATGAGAGCAATATTAATGTTCTCATTCCATTTATTAAAGTTAGATCCATTCAGCTTGTTTTCAGTCAACAGTGATAACATGGGATTCATTTTGATAATACAGGATACTACAAAATAATAGAAATGAACAAATAGAAATTAAATAATGGTTTAATCACAAAATCAATTCAGAAATTATAAGCACATAGCAAGTAGGAATGATATGAGAAAATACTTAAAAATTCAATCCTAAATAATTTCCAAGGTTTTCAACAAACTGATATCAGTGTCCCATTTAGGCGAGAGTCAAAGCTACCATCCATTGAATAGAGTTGTCAGCTCATCTAAAATGCTAAACATTCTAGCAACCTTTTATTCGATCAAGATTGGAATCCAACGTTGTCCCGTTTAGGCGAGAGTTAAGGCTATTCTATCTTATGAGCTTCTACCATTGTTTCGCAATTTACAAGTCAAATATGGTCGCCACCATTAGGGTGATCTATACCATATAAAACACTTACAAACCACTTATCATGCGAGATTAAACGGTGCGAAATTGCTAATGAACGTTCCTCCATTAGGGAAAATTACTCACTAAAACAAATGCGGTGTAAAATCCACAATGGAGATCGAATATCTTAATAATAATAAAGCTCATTATTTAAAATGTATTTTCTTTATTATTCTAATAAATAAATCTCATTAAATTATATTTAAGAATTAAAATTCAAAAATAAGAATTTAATATAATATTTATAAAATTATACTTAGATGGTGATTGAAATAAAATTAATTATTTCCATCTTAGTAATAATCTTAAATATAAATATTAAGGAAATTATTTTAAGTTGAATTAAATAAATAATTAGCAACTTAAAAATTTTCTTTGAGAATATATTTATTGGGTTCGAAAATTTAAAGTATATAAAAATACAATTTTCGAAAATAATAGAAAAGAAATACTTCAAGCAAAAATATCACCTATCTAGATATTCTTTTGACTAGTTAATTCAATTTCTAATAATATATATATATTTTTTAAATTCATTTATTTTAAATTAATCAATTAAATGAAAAAATCATTGATTGTAGTTGGTCCAAGAATTAATTAAAATAAATAATTAATTTACAACTCAATCTATTTTTCAAGATAAAAAATTCGAAAATATTGCATAATTAAAATGCAAATTTCGAAATTGATTAATATAATAAAGAAAAATATATATATTTTGAAAATTATTTAAATTTAAGTTGAAAAAATTAAATTTCAACCTAAAAATAATTTTCTATTTAATTAAGTGTCATGAAAAATCAATAAATATTTAAGTATCATGATGAAAATCAACTTAGATACTTAGATTCTTCAAGTTAATTAAATGTATTAAATTCAAGAAATAATAATTAAGTGTAGAGAAGGCTTAATTATTTATTTCTAGTTTAATACTAGGAAAAATATACTTAATAAAATTGTACCAAAATTAATTATTTAAATAATTAATTTCACAAAGTATAATTTTCCTATTTAAATATTAGAAATAATAAGTAGTCTAGAAATTACTATCTAGAAAATATCTTATTTGACTAAGTATCTTTTCAAAAAATTTGAAAAATATCTAATTTAAGTTAGATAGAAAAAATCTAAAACTTAAATAACTTCAAATTTAGATTTAATTAAATATCAAAAATTAAGTTGTAACCACTTAATTTGAAGATATCTTTTTAAGTTAATATTCGAAAAGATATTAACCTAAAAAATATCTAAAATATTCCATTTTAAGTTAATATTCGAAAAGATATTAACTTAAAAAAAATATCTTAAGAATCTTTAATAACTAATACCTAGGATTCCTCAACTTGATTTAAATTTAAATTAAATATTCAAATTTAAGTTAGATAAGAAAAATCAGTTGATACAACTAATTTATAACTTAAATAGGAATATTTAATTAAATAAGCTCTAGAAAGAATCTTAGTTAGTTAAAATTATATATTTAATTAAATACAAGAAAAATACAAATAGTTTGTCTAGAAATAATATCTAAACTTAAAGTGTTTTTCTTAAAATTAACTTTAAAATATTAAAATGAAAATAAATTTTATATATTTTAAAAGTTAATTATGTTGCTAATTCAATTTTATTAGGTCAAACTAATATAATTAACCTAGTACAGTTATTCAAATCAGGCAAATGGGCCTTCACAATTGGGGTAGTTCATGTGAGGGGGTGCTGGGTTCAGTATCTCGTACCCACTTCTATGGCTCCCAACTCTCACACGAGGCCCAAAAGAGAGGAATTTAACCTTAAGATAAATAACTGTTATTAATTGAATAGGTCCAATAACTAAATGGACCTAAATAAAATCTATCATGGTGTGACATTTTATTTAGCAACAACCTATATGTATCTATATTAAAACAAAATAAACATATAGGATCACACAGACACACTTTGGATGGATCCTATCATGTTGCTAGGTCATACACAGATGAAAGAAGACTGTAAAATTTACCTGTTACAAATTATTAACTTGACCAAGGGAGCCATCAGATCATTAGATCTGGCAAAAAGTAACCATGGCTATTTGCAATCAAGTAATAATAGGTTTTAAAAAACTTACACACAAGTTTAAACCACATACTCCTGCAACAAGGTTAGCTGGATAGTTGGAAGTAGGATTTATTTAATTTTAAATAAATAATTTCGAAAAAATAAATAATTAAATAAAAAATATTTTAATTTTCGAAAAAATAAAAATAAAAAATATTTTAATTTCGGAAAAAAATTTAAATTTCGAAATTTAAAAAAAAAATATTTAAAATTAAACCTACTTTTTGAAAAATTAGGTTTCAACCAACCTAAATATCATTTCAAAATTTGTTAACTACTTTTAAAAATTAAATGTTATTTTAAAAATAAAAATTAAATAAAAATTAGAAAAGATAAATGAAATATCTTATCAGATTTTAAATTTAATTTAAATAAATAAAATAACAAAATTTAAAAGTTAGCAAAATATCTTACATCTATTTAAAATTACATGATTATAAATATCTTATTTTAAATCACTACCAAAAAATCCAAAATTCTCGTCGGTTTTACACTGTCGGCCAAAGAATTCCCGACAGTTCATAAAACCGTCGCCTATACGAGCGTCGCGAAAACTGGGTAAAATTAACGGCGGTTGAAAACTGTCGGGAAAATAGTATGGGCCACGGTTTAAAACCGTCGCCTATAGTAAACACTATAGGCGACGGTTTTAAACCGTGGCCTATACTATAGGCTACGGTTAAAAACCGTGGCCTATACTATAGGCCACAGTTTAAAACCGTGGTCTATAATGTTGTAGGCACAGGTAAAAACCGTGGCCTTTAGTATAAGCCACAGTTTTAAATCATAGCCTATACTATAGGCCACTGTTTTTAACCGTGGCATATAATATTTTAAGCACAGATTTAAACCGTGGCATATAATGTTTTCAATCTATTATAAATTTCGTATTTTTCAACGACGGTTTTTGCCAGTCATTGGATTGTAAAAAAAAAAAGAAAAAAATAATTAGGATAAAGTATATATATTGTCATTAGTGAAAGTTAAACAGATCCTGTTTTACATAGTAAAATTTTCCCTACATTAATTAATTTTTACTGTATATTGTCACTAATTAGTTAGGATAAAGTATAAACAAAAATAGAAACTGATCATTGTAAAAGCCCTTGTCGCACTGCTTGTGCTCGAACATATTCAATCCACTGATCACGCAAAATATTCATCTCGTCATTTGAGTACGGATCGCTCTTACCCTGCAAAAAAAAAAATGAAAGAAATTACATATTAATTAGTAAAAGACCTTATACATTATACTAAGTCCTAGCTAACTACCATGAAATTAGTGAAAGAGAAGCTTACAATAGACTATAATTACTATGTTTACGTATTATTGTGTAATATATAATGACTACGAGAAGATAAGTTTTACCATTTCTCTCACTCGGCGTATTGGATCTTCTTCGTTCATGAAACTCTCAATAAATTTCATGACATAATATCCACATTGCTTCCTGTCTGGTTGTTGTGGACATATCGGAGTTATCCACTCAATGGGACGATCATTGCGGTTAGTTAAACTTTTATTAACTATGTTGAGCGACCTACACAAAAAGTGAAATTAGCATATAAAATATCACACACTTATTCAGAACACCTATAATTGTATTTAATATGTATATAAGGAAAAGAAAGAAAAAAAAACAAATTTGGTGGTATTTAATGTGTCTTTACTTACAAATTTAGAAATAGAGTATTGTATGAGTCTCAAATTCATAACTAGAGGAATCGATACCTAAAAATTAAATTTAAAATATGCATCAATAATATTTTCTTTTTCATGGGCTATTAACTCTTTTAGCTATTATTGATTAGAATTACTTACACTTTTTTTTTGTTGGACCTCTTTCATATACAGTAGAAGCAGAAAGAATCTCAGTTGATCATGTTGCTCATCTTAAACCTTCTGATGGAGGTTCTGCTACAACACAATGTAATTTTATCTCTGTATATATGTGTATATATATATTAGTAAAAATACTATCTCTGTAAGAGAGTGTTGTGTTTACATGATATAAATATGGTGTTTTTATCAAAAGTAAAAACTAACTAGTCTTCAAAGTTAGCTATAAGTCACTCACGACAGCTATTTGCTTTGCTTTCTAGTTGAAAAATATAAAAATCGCACAGTATACGATTTAGGCAAAAACAAGAATACAGAAAGTAACAAACAAACAAACAACAAAAGCTCCTGCCTAACCAAACAGAAAATAATATTAAGTAGATATATATTGTGCTTAAAATTACAAGAGGATGATCAATTTTATCTTAAACATCTTCCTAGTACAAAAATAATGTACTGTTTTCTTCTAGATTAGATTAGATCGTGCGAATTGAATTGAATATTTTATAAACACTCCCCTATTATAATGGCTGTTTGAGCAGACAGGACAATTTTATTTCAAATGGTGATATATGTTACAATTTATGAATTTGAAGCACTAGTTGAATATGAGATGGTAAGAACATGATAGTAAATGGTGCATTACTATTCCCTAAGAAAAAATTAAAAAAGAAAATGGTACACTACTGCAAAGAGTGAAACTTATTTTACATTTGAAAAAAAAGGATGACAGGAAAAATCCCACAATCAAGCAGTAGTCATGTACAAACTTGCGAAAGCTCCTTTCTAGCCCTACAAGGCTATAAAAAGAGTATTATCCTGGTCCAATAGTACTAATATCAAAGAACTGATCTAAAATCTGCCCTGTTCCAATGTTTCTTACCTAACAAGCATTTTTCTCAATGGATAAATTAGAACCAATGCAAAGATCTAGCACTAACAAGCTAAGAAATGGTGTCATGTCAAAGCATTACAAATGATCTCTGAGAAAGATACAAAATCCCAACCTAATGATGAAATTGAAACTAATGGCTAAACAAATATTATTGGATGTCTAATTACGCCAACATTGAATGTCTCCATAATCTTGCTGGTTTTTTAGTTATTGGATCTTGATGTGTATGGTCTTTTATGTTTATTTACCTCTAGTAGTATTGCCAGTGTTAGCCTTTTTCTAATGTAAGCAGGATATGTTGTCAAGGTGGGTTCCTAATTTCAATTTTGGTTGTGCTCATCTTTAAAGCTATAATTGTTTTCATATGAAGCACAGAACTTATTATGGTTTGCCCAAATTCTATTTTTCTTATATGAAGAGCCCCAATGGGCTCAGTTTGTAGCCTTATTAGACAGCTTCTTTCTTCCTTGCGAATCCTTGTAACTTGAAGATAATAATATAAAATTCTTCATTGAAAATCCTTGTAAATTGAAGACAATAATTTAAAGTTCGTTCAAGTTTACTTTTTATCTCACTGATATGTTTATTCTAGCATAATTCTAATTTGTAATGTAGTTTCATATTTAACTAGAAACTATTCACTTACAAATATATGTTTTAAATATGATTTCCCAAAACAAAACTTTACAAGTAACTGTTTTTACAAATGGGACACAGTTCCTATTTTCCTCAAAAAAACTATACTAACACTCTTACTAGAAGATGTGGAAATTAATTGTAAAACATAATATAGACACTATTTATTATAAATAGTCGTGCTAAATTTAGTTTTAGTTAAAGACTGTACTAATCTATTGACATTGTTTTTTTTTTATTTATTTATTTAAGTTAATCTAAGTTATTTTTTTTAAATAAAATTAAATCAAATATAATATTTATTTAATTGTCAAAATTTTATCATATTAAGACTTGGTAGCTACTAAGTATAATATAAACACCATAAATTACTCACTAACAATGTGGAACATGTTGGTTAAAGTTGGTCAATAAAATAGATATTTATTTACCTTATTCCAATAATATTAGCAACATTTGTTTATTTTTACTTCAAATTTAGGATTAATAGGATATGTATTGGAATTGAAGTTTTTATCACCTACAATTACATACTACTTGTGAACATTTACTTTATTTCTCAAACTAATCTTGCAATTTCTAAAACAGAGCAAAAACACACATGAAAAATTAAACAAACATAATGTAATAGCTAAAATAAACGACATTTGATAAACAAATTATTTATATATTTTTTTCCAAAAACGACATGAGCACCTACCAACTTACATTTTTAGTTCTGGTTGGGCAAAAGTATCACCAAAACATATAATTCACAATCTGAGGGAGGATGATACTAATGAACCCAGAAGCTCATCAATATTCCATTCTTACAAGAGCATTTGAAACGCCTGCTGTACCGTACTGCATCCAATCTTTTGCACATATGAGGGCTTCGACGGTCTCAGGCCGCAAGGAACTTCGGTACCCAGAGTATCAAGAGCTGAAGCAGAATCGATGATCGGATCTGAGGTTGAAGGAGGGGCTCTCGGCAGTGGAGGGGTGGCGGAGCTGCGTCGCCGGTGGTGTGATTTTCGTCACCGTTAGAGAGAGAGAGAGAGGGAGATAGATGAGTGAGATCGAGAGAGGGAGATAGAGTGAGTGAGATCGAGAGAGGGAGATAGAGTGAGTGAGATCGAGAGAGTGAGATGGAGTGAGTGAGTGGGTGAGGGTCTGATATATGGAAATAAATGGAGGGAATAATAAGGCAAAATGGGGGGAAAGCAAAAATCTAATTTTATTTAACCTTATACCCGACGGTTTTGAACCGTCGGGCAAAGAATGAGCCACGTTTTAAAACTGTGGCGAATACTTTGCCCGACGGTTCTAAACCGTGGCGAATAGTACATCAATTTTTTTTTTAATTTTTTCTCTACATTTATTAACTGTCGCCTATTGTTTACGAGTGTTAAAAACTGTCGCCTATAGTACAATATAGGCGACGGTTTTAAACACTCAGATAATTTTTTTAGCGACGGGTCCCCAAAAAAAGCGTTTTTGGGACCGTCGCGAATTTGGCCTTTTGTAGTAGTGAATTTAAATAAGGTCAAAATATTTAAAAAAGATAAGATTTTAAAAAAAATATTTATAAAATCTGACCTTAAATTTAAAAATAAGATAAGATATAATCAAATTTAAAAATAAGATAGATTTTTAAGCAAGAAGATAGATACTAATTCTATTCAAATTCAAATTAAACTAATATCTTGAATTAAATTTAAAAAATATTAAATTAATTCAAAATAATAATTAGAATTGAATTAGGAATAGTAATAGTATATATACAAAACTATACAAAAAATCGGAAGTTAATTCCATGAAAAAGTATGAAAAATCGAAGAAAAACGAAAAAATTGTGAACTGTACGGACAGATTTGCGATCGCAGGAAAATTTCAGCACAGCCCCGATTTTTTCAAATCTTCAAAAATTCATAACTAATTCAAATAAAATCGAAATTGAGTTCTGTAAAAGGCTAACTTACTTAATTTTTTCCATACTATCAAATAAAAATAATTCCAGAGATAGAATCGCAATTATTTTTCACGAAAATTTACAAACATCAATCAATCATCAAATAACACTCAATACAACATGATACCATCCAAAAAACAAACAAACAATCGTTTTAAAGTCCAAATTTCATGTAAGTAAATCAATTACCATGGCTCTGAGGCCAGTTGTTGGGAATTATTTTATCAGGATCTTAGATCTACTCACAAGTATGTTGTTTAAACACCCTAAATATGAACTTTCTAAAACGATAAATTAAACACATATAAAGTTAAGAAAACCTTACATTGATGCAGCGGAATTAATGTCTCCTTCCACTCAGATCTCTAACCCTTGTATCCTTTCTGTAGCAGAGTATAATCAAGATCTGAGCCCGAATGTCCTTCTTCTTCAAGTTTTGATCCTTCACAGTCTTCCAATCTATGATTGAGTTACTGCTTGCTGTGTGTGGGCAGTTACTCTTTCACTAGGGTCACGAAAAAGATGAAGGAGAAAAGAGAGAGAGGGTTTCGGCCAAGGTATAGAAAGTGGGGAAGGCTCAGTTTTTCTGAAGAGAGAAATTTCTGTCAGATTACTAATGAAAGCATTGTGTGAGACTGAGCCATCACTTTCTATTTATAGGCAACTACTAGGTTTAGGTTAGGAATTATTTGGCATTAAAATAATGAAAATATTAATTTGAAAAATCACATTAAGTGGCCGGCCATGGTGTGGTAATGGGCCTCACTTAATTTTGCAATTTTATCAAATTTTATCTCTATTTTCTCAAAAACGCCAATTTTCCAATTCTAACCTTTTAAATGTCAAAACTAATTATTTAATAACTAAAATAGATTATTAAATAATATTGTCATTTAATTTAATTATTAATTAGACATATAAATTCCATTAATAAATAAATGAACCTAGAATCTCTTTTCTTTACAATTTCACCCCTGCTTAGTGAAAATTCATAAAATTAGACATAGTCTAACTTTAGAATTATAATTGATCAATCACGAATCAATTAATGAGTCTTACAAGCAGAATGTTCTCAACTAGAATGGGGACCATGGATCTATATGCTGAGCTTCCAATAAGTGAACCAAATTTACCAAGTAAATTCCTACTTATTAATTCTTCGTTGAATCCACTCTTAGAACTTAGAATTGCACTCTCAGACTTATATAGAGCATATTGTATGTTCCACGATATCAATATACTATCTCATTTAACCATTGTTATAATATTATTGTGATTTAAAGATCCTCTATATAGATGATCTACATCGAGATGGGATTTCTTTACCGTTCTCACCCCTCAATGTATTTTGCCCCTTAAAACACTTAGCTACCTGTAAATGGTGTTTAATGATCTAATGATTAGTCAGTTAAACAAGAGCTCATCCATTTACTTCTATTTGCTAAGCTCGAAGGGAATCATCACTTGACTTCTATACACCAGTAGAAGCTATAGATTCCATATTTATGTTCAGCACTCCCACTCAATCATACTATCATGTTCCCAAAATATACGTATCACCCTGACCTGAAAGTAAGCTTAACTCATAAATCTAAGAACATGAATAGCACTCCCGAGTTGAGCCTAAGCATATCAGGATTTAGATTCTTTTAATCTTAAGATCAACTACTGATATTGACTTGGAAAGATATGTATAACGGTAAGTTTGTAATATCTTAACTTAGTTGCAATATCGGTCCAGTCCAATGTATACTCCATACATTCGAAACTAGTATACTTTACTAATGTCCTGGAAAGAACATAACACTTACTCCAAGTGTAAGTACACATCATCGGTGATTATTACATTAGTGTAAATCCAATAACACTGATGAAACAGGGACCAAAACTTTTGATTCATATGATCACAATCACATTCCACTGTGTTGACGATACTGTAATTGTGAATAAACATATGATCTGGATTTAACTGATTTTGTGTGTATGAATGTAATAAACACATTTAAACATATTAAACTATTAGCATGTAAAATTCATGCAAACATCAATCAG
Organism: Cannabis sativa; assembly: GCF_029168945.1. Taxonomy (NCBI): domain Eukaryota; kingdom Viridiplantae; phylum Streptophyta; class Magnoliopsida; order Rosales; family Cannabaceae; genus Cannabis; species Cannabis sativa. Next base: position 53,770,446 of record NC_083607.1, read on the forward strand.
TTCAAATTTCTTATTTTGATAACTAATCAGATTGTAAAGAGTTTTATTTAGGGCATAAAACCCAACAGGTTTTACTGATATGATAATCTACAACAGAGTTTACTTGCATTTGGAGAAATGCTATGTTCTTTCCAGAGCATTGGTTAAAGTAAAGCTCAGGTTGGGTGCATGGAGTATGCATCGGAAAGGACCGATATTGAACTTTGACTTAGATTTATTAAACTTACCGTAATATCTATTCAAGTCAATATCGCCAAGTTGATCCTAGATCAAATGATCTTAATCCTGTTATGATTAGGCTCAATCTCAAGAGGTTATTCGTGTTCTTTGATTTGTTAGTTAAGCCTACTTTTTGGGTCAGGGTGATACGTACATTTTGGGAACACGGTAGTGCAATTGAGTGGGAGCGCTAACATAAACATGGAATCTATAACTTCTATCTGGCGAATAGTAAGTAAAGGATGATCTCCTTCGAGCTTGACCAAAAGAAAATAAATGGTTGAGTACTCATTTCACATAAGCTGAAATATCATTTATACGGGGTTAAGTGTTTTAAGGATAAAATAAATTGTAGGGTGGAACGGTAATCTAATCCCTTTACAGTGTAGATCATTCATATAAAAGATCATTAATCAAATTAGGATTATAACAATGGATAACTAATGATGTGTCTATATGGTGGAACATATAGAGCATTCTATATAGTGAGAGTGCCATTCTAAGTTCTATGCGTGGATTCAACGAAGAATTAATAAGTCAGTGAATTTAGGTTATAAATTCTTGATATGCTCATTGGAAGCTCGGTTATATAGACCCATGGTCCCCCCACTAGTTGAGATAATATTGCTTGTAAGACTCATATAATTGGTTTTGATTAATCAATTATAATTCTCAAATTAGACTATGTCTATTTGTGAATTTTTCACTAAGTAAGGGCGAAATTGTAAAGAAAGAGTTTTTAGGGCATATTTGTTAATTATGATACTTTGTATTGTTCAATTAATAAATATGATAAATGAAAATATTATTTAATAATTATTTGTAGTTATTAAATAGTTAGAATTGGCATTTAAATGGTTGAATTTGAAAATTGGCGTTTTTGAGAAATTGAGATGCAGAAATGATAAAACTGCAAAATTACAAAAAGTGAGGCCCAAATCCACATTGCCTAGGCCGGCCACTTTATAGGTTTTTTCATCTATTTTCATTATTTTAATGCAAAATAATTCAAACCTAACCCTAGTGGAATGCTATAAATAGATAGTGAAGGCTTCAGGAAAATTACACTTTTACTTCTGATTTCCTTTAGAGAAAAACTTGAGCCTTCTCTTTAAAACCCTAGCTACCACCTCATACTCTTCTTCTTCCTTGAAATTTCGAAACCACTTAGTGTTAGAGTAGTGCCCACACACATCAAGTGATATCTCAATCATAATGAGGAAGATCGTGAAGAAAGACATTCAACAAGAAGGAGTTTCATCACTAAAGAAGGAGAGAAAGAGATCCATGTTCAGATCTTGATAATACTCTACGACAGAAAGGATACAAGGGTTAGAGATCTGAACGGAAGGATACATTTTATTCCACTGCACCCAATGTAAGGTTTCTCATACTTTATATGTGTTTATTTCATAATCGTTTTAGAAGTTCATATTTAGGGTGTTAATCAACATACTTGTGAGTAGATCTAAGATCCTGGTAAATAATTTCCAACACAAAAAGCAAACCAAAAGCAGAAAAAATCAATATGTGAAAAGTGCTACACATTTCTACACTTTTCTTATCTAGAAAATTGTAGTATGAACTACACAAAACTAAGAAAATTAGAAAAAACTAAAATTACCCAGAAACTATATTTGTAAGCTAAGAAACTTAGAAAATTATAGAATATCTTAGAAAGTTAAATTGTAATTCAAAATAAGAAAAATTTAGAAAGTTGTAGTATCATCCTTAGCTCCCTATAAATACCAAACTTGGGTTGAGGAGTTAGTGTAACAAAACAACACCAAACAACCAACATCCAAACTATCAATAAAGTTTACTATCTTCTCATACAACCCTCTCTTCTAAGCAAAAATCATTTTCAACAACTATTAATTAACATCACTACTTCAATTACCATAACAACCATTAAACACTTATTTCTCATATCCACCTATTCAAATATAAACCAATATAAATTTATTATCAAACCATCAGTAACTCACTAATCTTTTAAAAAATTTACTAATGGAAATAATAATAAAAAAAATAGACTTTTTGAATTTGTTAAAAATAATCTTTATAAAAAATTTTGTTACCAAAATATATTTGTAACAGTATGACATTGTTAATTTGAAATTTTTTTCAGTTTGAAATACTTTACTGCAATCTTTGAGTTTTGAGTATTTAGTTTTAACAGTTTAAACAAATTAAATGTATTTATACGGCATATTTTTTTTTAATAATAATAATAATAATAAAAATAATGATAAAAGGTTCAGTTAAGTTGTTAAGAAGAATCATTGTGATCTCAAATTATAGTGAAAATTTAGGGAATTATGTTTGGAGAGATATTTTTTTAGTTCTTCTATAACTATTTCTCTTAATGAATAATAATAATAAAAAGAGAATCATTATGATATAGCCAAAATTTGATGATCACAGTCCTTCCGCCGCCTACAACTGGTCACCACACAAATCATCCACCACCCTCAATGTCGAATCTTTAAGTTTGTATTTGGTAAGAAAGAGAGTAAGATAGATAAAGAGATTAGAGGGGATGGGGAGTGGAGTACAAACAAATTTGTTTTAAAATTAGCTTTTTTTATCACAATATTATACTTATTACTACTCTTACTTGCTCATTGAAAAGAAGCTAACTATATATTATTGCTATTTTTCCTCCTACTCCAATCACATGCATGACCGGTATTTGAAGTTTTGTTAGCTTAACGCTAAACAAACCAGCATTTAGGTGGTCCCATAAATACTCACGGCATGTATATGTTTGTCTAGGAATAGACACCCCATCTCATGATCACGCCATAAGGTAGAGCCAGTACTTAAACGCTGTTTTGTTTAGCATTACGCAACAAAGCTAGTAGATTTATAGTGGTACAAATATTAGAAGACTACAGTAATAATAATAATAATAATAATAATGTGATATCTATAGATGATGATATTGAAGAGCCCTTTCGTTATAAAATTTAGAGATAAAGGTTAGAGAAGTTTGCTTAGAAATGATAGTTGTAGATTATTTATAGGGGAGTGAGAGTACGTACATATGCCATAGACTACAATGTAGGATGTGCATAATATATATAAATTGTTGTATATGGCTTTTATATATGAAAATGGAAGTTTCATATGAGCTTATAGTGATGCATAGAATATTATCTCTCTATATAAAAAGAAAATTACGAGGCGAATAACCACGTATATATTACGTAGAAAGTATTTTATTGATATTATCAGTTACAGTTTTTCTATTTTACGTTTTCTTAAGTAGATAATTAATTTGATATTATCCACAGGTGGCGTGGAGATTCAAGCCGTTGCATCGCACTCTGACCGAGGCGTGAGTACAGCTACTCCAAGACAATGCCCAATAATAGAATGCCACTCATAAACGAAACGTGGAGACCATGCGGCCCGCTTGAACATTTGTAATAGTACTATTTTTAAAAGGGTAGCTTACAAAATTCTGATTAACTTATTTTAATTACTAAAATACTCTGTAACGATTTTTTTTTTTCAAAAATACTATGTTTCATAAAATAACAGTAAAATACAAAACAGAACAACTAAAAAATAATCGTAAAATAACAATAAAAATTTAACACTACACAATACAAAACTTACACAATATTTTTGAAAAAAAAACAGAGTAATTTTGAAAAAAATTCTGCCCCACAATAAAAAAGTAAAAAATTAAAAATTTCAATACGTGGTGTATCTTCACATCATCCAAATTTATAATATTTTATTTTATCTTTCTTCCAAATTACTTTTGGTACTTTTATTTTTAAAAACACTCCAATAGTATAGCATCTTTCAAAAATACTATAATTATAATTATAATCTTACACATTATATGAGCATTAATTTTAGGCACTTGTGGTGTCTAGCACCTCTACACATGTCACCTTGCGATTGGCTAGCGATATTCCTTAAAAATTATTATATTAAACTATATGAGACGTGATACTTAATTGAACCAATAACGATATTAACATATAAGACGGTGCTAGGTGTTAGGTGTTAGTTAGGATGTTAATTACACTATTTCCATTCTGTTATGTTAGTTATATAACAGTTTTTGACAGTTGTTCTGTATTTATTTTTGCTTTACTGATCTTGTATATAAACAGAGCATTTGCTCATTCTGTATTCAATGAGAAATCTATTGAATTCTCTCTTTCCTTTTCGTTCTCTTCTTTTCAACATGGTATCAGAGTGATTTTTTTTTAGCTTCCGCATTTCTTCTCTGCAACTTTCTCGTGCTTCAAGCTTCGTTAATGGCTGCCAGCTTTACTCCAGTTGTGTTTTCTCACAAAGTCTCTGTTAAACTTGACGATATAACAACTTTCTTCTATGGTGTCCTCAGATTCTCTCTGCATCCGTGGCCATCGTCTTCAAGATTACATATCTGATTCGTTCCACCCTCCTCTCAAGTACCTAAATCAAGAAGATGAAGTTCTTGGTCAAATCAATCCCAGATACACTAAATGGGAGGTTCAAGATTAGCTTCTCTACTCTTGGCTTCTCTTTTCCATGTCCGATGGGATACTCACACGTATCGTTGGTGCTGAAACATATCCGCTCAAATCTAGAAAACCTTGGAGGTATATTTCCTGACTCAAACCTCTGCTAAGATTGATCTTTACACTACTCAATTGCAAAATCAAAAGAAAGGTTCCTTGTCTATCAATGAATATCTACTGCGTATTAAAACCATCGTTGATCGATTATTATCTGTTGGCCATCTTGTCACTGTAAAAGAGCATGTTGCTGCTATATTCAAAGGTTTGCCTCCTGCTTATGACACCTTTGTTATTAGTGTCAACTCAAGAAATTCTCCCTACTCTGTGGCTGAAATTGAAACTTTACTTTTGTCTCAAGAACATCGTATGGAGAATCATAGTAGAGAACTTGATTCTGTGAATTTAGCTACTAATCGTGGTTCTCGTTTCAAACCACAATATTCCCCCAGTTTCTCTAACAATGCAGATTCAAGATCTCAATACAAGATTTAATCAAGTCTGAAAAGATAGCCATCATACACCTTTGAAAAGTAGCAGGGGCGTTACACAAACCGAATGACATTCTTTTGAAAGCAAAGGTATCGTAGGGACATGTGAAAGTAGTCTTTTCCTGATCTTCAGGTGCTATAGCTATCTGGTGGTATCCAGAGTAACCATCAAGAAAGCAGTAATATTCTTGCCTCGCCAATCTGTCTAGCTTTTGATCAATGAAGGGCAAAGGAAAGTGATCTTTCCGGGTCGCTTTGTTGAGTTTCCTGTAATCGATGCAAATCCTCCAACCAGTGACTGTTCTTGTAGGAATCAACTCATTCTTTTCATTCTTGATCACAGTCATTCCACCTTTCTTTGGAACCACTTGCACCGGGCTAACCCACTTACTATCTGAAATGGGATAAGCCACTCCAGCATCAGACCACTTGACTACCTCTTTTCTGACAACTTCCTTTATGGGTGGATTGAGTCTTCGTTGAGCGTCGATTGTCGGTTTGGCATTGTCTTCCATTAGAATTCAGTGCATCACCGTTGAAGGACTGATTCCTTTGACATCACCTAGTGTCCAAGCGATGGCCTTGTTGTGAGCTCGGAGTACCCTCAGTAGTCTATCAATTTCCACATCAGAAAGAGAGGCTGACACAATAACTGGCAGCTTTTTATCTTCACCCAAAAACTCATACCTCAAGTGACTAGGAAGCACCTTCAATTCAAGTTCTGGAGGCTTTACAGTAGATGGCATCAACTCTTTTGGAACTGCTCCCAATTCCTCATAATACCTTCTGTTCAAGGGCCCATAGGAATCAAGCCACTTCACATAACCCATGACCTCTTGTCCCTCTTGCTCCGTCAATTCATCTTCAGTTAAACTCAGTTTGAGAGGATCATCTAGCAGCTTTTTCTCACCCACAATTTCATCAATCAAATCAATGAAGAAACAGTTATCACTTCCCTTTGGGTATGTCATAGCCTTTAGCACATTAAAGGCCACTTTTTCTCCTTGGACTCTTAGCTTTAATTCACCCTTCTGAACATTGATCAAGGCTTGGCCAGTTGCCAAGAATGGTCTCCCAAGAATGATTGGGACATTGCTATCTTCTTCCATATCCAGAACAATGAAGTCAGCTGGAAAGATGAACTTGTCAACTTTAACTAACACATCCTCAATGACTCCTCTAGGATGAGCTAGTGATCGATCCGCCAATTGGAAAGTTACTGTGGTTGGCTTTGCTTCACTCAGCTGCAATCTTTTAAACACTGACAGAGGCATCAAGTTAATAATGGCTCCCAAGTCACATAGTGCATTTATTCCTTCAATTCTCCCAATAGTACAAGTAATAGTGAAACTCCCTGGATTTGTAAGTTTGGGAGGGAGTTTCTTCTGTAGAATGGCGCTGCACTCTTCAGTTAGGGCCACTGTCTCATAATCCTCCATCTTTCTCTTCTTTGACAGAATCTCCTTCATGAACTTCACATAACTTGGCATCTGCTCTAAAGCTTCAGCAAAGGGAATGTTAATGTGTAGTCTTTTGAAGACTTCTAGAAATTTGGTGAACTGCTTGTCTAGACTTGACTTTCTGAGCCTTTGAGGATAGGGTATTTTCACATGGTGATCAATGCTAATTGGTGGAGACTGTTGTGGTTGTGTTGGGCTGTCAGTAGCCTTCTCTGATGTTAGTGTTGGGGTTGGCATTGGTTGAGCTTTATTCTCCTTATCTCCATCAGCTGGTTGTGGCAATTTAGGACCATCATAATTCTTACTGCTTCTCAGGGTAATTGCTTTGCAATTTTCTTTGGGGTTTACTTCAGTTGTGCTAGGCAAATTCCCTTGAGGACGGGTTGCTACCTGAGTTGCAAGTTGGCCCAGCTGAGTCTGCACGTCTTTGATTGAAGATCTAGTTTCAGTCATGAATTGTAGCAGTGAATCTGTTTGCAAACTAGAATTTCCACCAGAGGCTTGTTGCTGATTAAACTGTTGGTTCTGTGTCTGGTTCTGACTTCATTGCTGATAGAACCCACTGTTTCTTCAGTTACCACCTTGGTTGAACCCATAATTGTTGTTGTTGTTCTGCGAAAAATTTCCAATGGCCTTAGCTTCATCCATTGGCAAATCATCCACATCTGCTTGACACTCTGAAAAGTGATGACTTCCTTCACATATCTCACAAACAACTTGGGCTTGTTTAGCTTGCCCTGCAATTAGCTTTGTCAATGCCTCAACCTGAGCTGTCAACTTTGTGATGGCATCAACCTCTAACACACCAGCTACCTTCTTAGTTTGACTCCTTTCAGTTGGCCACTGCTGATTGTTTAAAGCCATCTCCTCCAATAGATCGTAAGCCTCATTAACACTCTTTCTCATAAAGGCTCCACCAGCTGCTGCATCTATCAGGGTTCTAGTGTTACCAACCAACCCGTTGTAGAAGTTGTGGACCAGCATCCACTTCTCTATGCCGTGATGAGGGCACTTTCAGATCAGATCTTTTAACCTCTCCCAAGACTCATGGAGAGATTCATTATCTTGTTGGCAGAAGTTGTTGATTTCTCCTCTCAGCTTTGCAGACTTTGCTGGAGGAAAGAACTTTGACAAGAATTTCGTTGCCAGATCATTCCAGGTGGCAATAGAGTTGGGTGGCAAGGAGTTTAACCAACTCTTGGCTCGTTCTCTGAGCGAGAACGGGAACAGTCTCAGTCGAATAGCATCATCACTAACTCCATTAACTTTAAAAGTTTCATAAAGTTCCATGAAGTTAGAGAGATGTAGATTAGTTTCAGAAGAGAGGCCACCAAACTGAACTGAAGACTGCACCATTTGAAGTATGGCAGGTTTTATCTCAAAGTTATTCGCATCCACTGCCGGTGGCCTGATACATGACAGAACTCTCGTCAGAGTAGGGAGAAAGTAATCTCTCAAGCTACGGCCATTAGCTTGATCTTCCACGACACCACCATTATTGTCGTTATTTGCAGCATTCGCATTCACATTAGGAGCCATGATTTCTGTTGTTTCAGCAGTTGCTAAAACTCCTTCTTGCCTCTTGTTCCTTCGGTTTCTCCTACAGGTTTTCTCAATCTCAGGGTCGATGGGTAGTATAACTGGTTGCCCTTGGCGGCGCATGCATTCAAAATACCTGAAATAGATAAGAACAGTTTTGTAGGAGAAAGGTTAGAAATTCAGCAAGAGAAAATATACCAAAGTAGAAGTTAGTATAATTTTGTGTAATATTAATCATTAAACAATTCTCTGGCAACGGCGCCAAAAACTTGTTACGAATTTTATGGTTACTACGCAAGTATACACAATCAAGTAGTATCTCACGCAAGTGAGGTCGAACTACAGGGAATTGGATTAAGTACTACTAAGCTATACTTATGATTCTATTTGGTAAAATAATAATTTTTGCAATTTAAAAGTAAATAACTTAGAGAATTAAAAGAAAATAAGCGACAATTAATCAAGATGAGAGATTAGGGAGGTGAATCTTGTTGATAAGCTACCCATGTTAATACCTAATTGCTATCCTTATCTTAATGTGAATGACAAATTATAAATTAACCTAACTCTTTTAAGATCTTTTAGGTTCTAAATAATATGTTCTCTAATTAACTTCTTAATTAAATCAACACAAAATCAGCATTAAGCAATAATCTATTTGTCACTGAGGCTATGTAAATACTTTCGTTTCACATCAAAACCTAGACTATCCAATTTTAGCATTCTCAATTCTCACTTTTCAGATTTCGAATTGAGATCATTAAACATGTAAAAGGTGATCAAGCTTGCACATGGAATTAAACACAAATATAGATAGTATTCACAAACAAGTTGGAGGAATGGTAATTATTTATTAACTAGGCATAAACTTAAACAACATTCATCATCCTCCCTTAATGGGAAATTTAGTTCAACATAACTCTAAAAACATCCATAATTAATTCAGAAACAAAACTAAACATAAAAGAAGAAATTAAGGGTAAAAGAAAGAAACTAGAAGGTGATATCGCTCTGAGACTTCAAGATAGCTTCCTCTCCACCTTCATCCACTTTTTAGGTCTTTTTCTGCTTACTTTGACCTTCAGTGTCGTATTCCTTATATAGGGATGAGAGGTGTGCCTCCAATTTGAGAAAAAAATCAAAAGTAGGTCAAATCTGTGATTTCTGTACCTAGTCGCGACTAGCATTTAAGCTGGTCGCGACTACAGGCAAACCTCGAAAATCAGAGGTTCTGCCAAATCTCGAAGTCGCGACCAGAGTCGCGACCAGGAAAAAGGGTCGCGACCTGGCTCTCCGGAGGTCGCGACTACTGACGCGTTTGGAGCCGAATTTTCCAATATTTTTTCCAATTTGTCCCAGTTTTTTGCCATTTGACTGAATTTGAACATTAACACCCCGAGAACCTGAAACAATGAAAATCAAGCGTAAAACTGCTCTAAAAGACACCAATAGACGAGAAAATGCTAACTTTAAAGACCCGAAACATAGGCTAAATATAACCTAACACATATCCGCATGTGACCAGGCAAAAACGTCTAGGTTTGCTCTCAGAAATTTTATCAATTCCGATTTTACTTCGAGCAACAAACCTTTTTCGATCTTTAGCTTTCTGGTTGGGATATGTGGATTGATCTCGATCTCTTCTAATTCTTCTACAGGTCCAACATTGTTGCTTGGATCCCCAAGTCAAGGATCCACATCTTCATCCCCGCCTTGGGAAGTTCCCTACTTGGGAATGTTTTTTTCCCTTGTCCATGCTTTGGCCGGAGGATACTTCCTTCTTTGCCTTGGCAACTGCAAGGTTGTAACATTCCTGAGCAGACTGCTGGTTTCCTCTTAGACACCCTACCCCATTCTTTGTTGGGAATTTCAGGCACGAGTGAAATATTGATGTGACAACCTTTAAGTCATACAAGGCAGGCCGGCCAAGCATTACGTTCAAAGCTGAAGGAACATCTAATATTAGGAACTGTGCCATGATAGTCATGCTCATCGGAGCTTGTCCAACAGTGAGGGGTAGGCGAATTTGTCCTAGAAGTGCAACTCCCTAACCGGAGAAACCATAAACAGGCTGGAGGCATGGGGTCAGATCCTTGAGTTGGAGTCCCATTTTTTGTAAGCAATTTTGAACAAGATATTGGAAGAAGATCCATTATCGATCATGGTTCTGGCCACCATTTTATTAGCTATCTGGACTTCCACGACCAGCGGGTCGTTGTGCAAAAATTTGGTTTTCACAGCGTCTTCATCGTTGAAGGTTATGGTCGGCTCTCCTGCCTGTGGAACTTTGGGCTTCCTTTCTTCCACGGCCAGGATAACTTCTTCTTGTTCGTGTTGTGCTGTTCAGGAATACCTCTCCTGGGCTTTGCCTGAAACTCCAGCAATGTGCGGGCCTCCAATAATGACTTGCAGATGTCCATCTACCGGTGGAGGTAGCAAATCTTGGTTGTTGTCGTTTCTCTGACCTTGATCGGTCTTAACATACTTTTGTAGGTGTGGATTTTCTTTCTTATCAGGAATTCAATTTCCCGCTGTAAGTTGTATCATTCATTAGTGTCGTGACCGTAATCTCCGTGGAACCGACAAAACTTTGTCATGTCACTTTTGTTGGCATCTTTCTTCATAGGCTCGAGCTTCTTATACGAGGCCAACGATTGAGTTGCCATGTACACATTTTCTATATCTTCAATCAAAATAGTGAATGCAGTATATTTTGCATGATTCTCCCGGGGAGCTTGTTCAGATTTTCCAGTGAACTTTCCCTTCTTCCCATTTCCTTGCTTGTGGTTGTGCTGGAGCGTTTGCCACTTGAGCTTGAATTGTTTGGGTAGTGGGGAAGTTGGGGGGATGCCCTAGTGGAAGGAGCCTTTGACTTCCCAAGCTTTTATTCTCCTTCCGCTCGTTGAATGGCTTCTTCGAGCTTGATGAAGCCTTCGGCACGGTCAAGGAAATCACTCATTGAGTCTACGGCCCGTTCTTCCTTATATTCTTCCAAAGTTCATCGAGGACTTCAATGCCCCCCAGTATCGCGGATAACTTTCCGTCTTCAGTTACCCGTGAAACTTTGGTCTCCTCTATCATTAATCTACTGATGTATGCCCAGAGAGGCTCGCCTGGTCGTTGCTTAACTTCGACCAAATGTCCCAAATGCAATGGAAGTTGGCGTGAGGAGGAGAATTGTGCATGGAATTCCAACTTGAAATACCATTGCTGAGTGGCTTGTGATAGAGTAGCAGGGAAGATTCTGCAGCATACGTCTCCTCGTACTCCTTGCAAATCCATTTGCATTTTGAAGTACTTGAGATGGGAAAGGGGATCTTCTCTCCTAGTGTATATCTTCCACGTTGGTATTTTGAACTTGTGGGGCAACGACAGGAGATTGATCTCTGGTGAGAAAGGAGTTCCTCGTGCTCGGTCCAGTTCAAGATCATTGTTTCTTTGTCCAGCCATGCCATGAAACATATTTTTCAGCTCGTCTACCTGTGCCTGAACGGCTGGGCTAACTTGCTCGATATTCTGGTCAATTTGAATTACGTCAACATCTTTCTGAGCGCGAATTTGAGTACGGGTTCCGGGCTGCACGATTGTCGTGACATTCTGTTCGTCTACTCCCCTCCTTCTGTTTAGATCATTCCTTAGGTCATGGGTCGTCCCCAACCTTTCGAATACAAAAGTGCTTGGTTGCCTTAGCGATTGATTCGCTTGGTTGACGGGTGGAATGGCACCATTGATATGGTTGGAACCATCAGGTATGACTTCTCCTGAAGAATTACCAAACAAGGTCTGCTCGCCTAATGCTAGGCCCACGAGTGGAACTCGTGACTAGGGATTGGGCGGCTGACCATTTGCAGCCTGGGAAGTATTCATCGTTGGATCTTCGTCCGTCTCACCCAGGGGAATGACGTTCGGAGGTTGCTGACCTACAGTTTGGTAGGCTTTCCGTATCAGCACGGTCGCTTGCTGACTACGATTTTCAATCTCTGCATGGTTAGCCCTTAATGCCTCCATCTCTCTATCCCTGCATTCGTTGAACATACGCCTTTGTTCGTCGAACACGAGATCTACTGCAGCACGTTATTCGTCCTGATCATGATGCAGGGTGTTGTTGTGACCCTGCATGAGCCCGAGAGCGTCGCAGAGATTTTGTAACTCAGTAGCATCTCCGATGGTCGTCTGGGCATTGGTTCCAGGCGGAACGGTTATGTTATGAATGACTTGTTTGGGTGCGGAACTGTTATTCCCAGTCTCTTGCACACCAGGCGCGACTTCATCTATAGGAGTTGTTACACCGTTGCCCACGTTCGCCAGTTGTCCAGGATTAACAGCTGGTGGAACCCTTGTGTTTCTTGGGTTCTGCAACGCAGGATCCACTGTCTGTGAATTTGCTGGATCGGTCAGGCCTCTACGTGTGTGTACCATCGTATCAGATTTTGATTAGAGAGCAATTTCTTGATTCTACTCTCAATGAAAGCACCAAAATATTGACTTCGCTTTTAGCGAACGACAATGAGTCTATTTAATAAGCAATAAACGATTTGTAGAAATCAATATATAATAAAGCAATATAAAGACACGGGAATTTTATAGAGGTTCAGCTCCGATCTATACGGTAATAGCCTAATCCTCGTTATTTGTATTGACTTAAGAACAAGGAGAACGGTTCCTTTTCTTATAGCTCTTACAACAGTATCTCCAAATATATAATTCTTAGATAATCTCTTTAGAGTATAGTCTTAACTAAACTATTTTTCGACTAGAAAGCTCTCTCTTTGCCCAGTGAACATGCATCACTATTTATAGGGCTAGTAAGCTTGGTGAGGAAGAGTTTCCCCTCTTGTTACAATGCGTATAAACAGAAAGATTGTGGGATCAATGCTGAATACAAGGCTCGTGGGATTGAGGCTGAATACACTGATAGTGGGATCGTGTGTATACCATATCCACGTAAATCGCTCCCCGAGTTATAGGGATTGTGCTGATGACTCACGATGTGAAAGTTGATATCGCTCAGTTTTTGTTGCTCTGCGTGGATTGCGCAGTACTTTTCTCTGGGCATGCCAACGAGGTGTCCTGCTTGGACTATGCTTCCCGAGCAAATGTTCCGAGTGGATTCCATGTGTCACTATTCATGTGATGCCACGTCAGAGTGCAAAAATTGGGATAACAGAGATTGACATCCAATAACCGATCAAATCCAATTAGAATCCTAATTTTAGCATGCAATCCAATCTAATTATAATTGGATTGGATTGGATCAGTTCGGTTCAATTGGATTTTATTGGATGATGCCCACCCCTAGGCATTAGGGGTGGTGGTATTTCCTCCGACCAAAAGCAAATATAGTTCACCAAAAGAGCATACTTTGCTAAAACATGACCAACAATATTTGCAGATCTATTAACATAAGAGATCTACAGTCCAGGAAAATTGGACGCTAAATGAGAAATATTAGTTAACAAACTATGGAAATCTAAAATGGAAGCTTGAGAAGATTGCAGCCCTTTTACCACTAGTAAAGAGTATGTTTCAATGTAATGTACTTGTAAGTGATGATTTTTAAGCCATTGTAGATCATAGATTAGAGCCCAAGCTTCCATAACTTCCGGTTTAAAACAGCCAGGTAGGGGCGTGGACATTGCAGCAACAACTTCACCATTGCTGTCACGTAGAATTGCACCAAGGTTGGAGGTTTGTTTTTGTTTGTTAACAATTGCATCTGTGTTAAATTTCATTTTGCCTAATGGAGGATTCATCCATGGTTGATTTTTCGGGGGCAGTAGCTGATCGTTGTTGAGCTATTGCAGCAGTTGGCTTAGTAGCAGATTGTGCTAAGTGATATTCCTCGAAGTAATTTAAAGCAAAATAGAGTAGAACATAATGAGGCTTCAGTTTTGTGCCATTAAGTTCTTTTTTTCTCTCATTCCAAACACACCAAAGAGTTGTAATGAATTGCTCCAATTGTAAATCATTCCATATATTAGAAACATTGAGCAACAATTCTTTGAGACTCATTTAGCTTGAAAATAAATTATTAAGAGAGAAAGGAGAATGTTTCCAAACTTTCTTGGGTCGTTGGCAAAAACATAGTGCATTGTTGGTGGTCTCTTTATCACAGCGACACAAAGACCAATTAGGAGAATCAGCAATATGTCATTTATGGAGAATTCTAGGAGGCAATCATGAATTGCCCTCCATATGAAAATTCACACCTTTGAGGGGATGGAAAGAGCCCAGAATTTTGAAGTTTGAGAACAACTAACCGTAGAATGTTGTTCTTCCAAGTGTGTAGCTAGAAAGTAACCAGATTTGACTGTGTATATACAATTTTTTTCATGGTTCCAAATGTGATGATCTGGGTGAGAGTACAAGGTCAAGGGGATGCTCTGTATTTTTTCTACATCATACCCAATAAATAGGGTCTTCAACAAAGGAGTGTCCCATTGCCTCGAAGTAGTGATGAGATGTGAGACCTTCAAGCTTCTGTGAATGCCATTAAATATTAATGGCTTGGAATTAGAAATACCTGGTAGCCATGAATCCGTAGCACAAAGTATATTTTGTCCATCACCAACTTTCTATCTCAAGCCTTTGGATAAAAGTTCTTTACCCCAAATGATCTCTTGCCAAGTGAGTGAAGGGTTAAAACCATAACCAGCATCTAAAAAGGAAGAATTCTTAAAATATCTAGCCTTAAGAATTCAGGTCAATAGTGAATCTGGGTTGGAAAAAATCCTCCATGCCAGTTTAGCAGGTAAGGTCTGGTTATAGTGAATAAAACTCTTAAATCCCACACCACCTTCAACCTTGGATTGGCAAAGAGCTTTCCATGTCTTCCAATTAATACCCATGCCTGAAGAATTTGAACCCCACCAAACTTTATTCATCTTTACTTCAATTTGGTTAATGATAGACTTAGAGACACGAAAAAGCTCATATCATAGGTCGGTATTGATTGAGCCACCGCTTTCAGAAGAATCTCTTTGCCACGAATAGAAAATAACTGTTCTTGCCAGGCAGAAAGTAACTTCCAAAGTCTGTCTTTAATCTCACGAAATTGAACTTGTTTATCTCTTCCCGAATAAGATGGAAGACCCAAGTAATGTTCATGACAAGGTTGAATTGGCATAAGTAAAAGTTGCTGAAGGTTTGCTTGGATCGAAGGCAAAGTGTTTGGTGAGAATGAAAAAATAGAATTTTCTAGGTTAAGTTTCTGACCTGAGGCACGACAATAGTAATCAAGACACCGTTTAACTGCATTAGCCGATCTTGGATTGGCACGACAGAGGACTAAGCTATCATCTGCAAAGAAGAGGTGAGAGACAGTTGGAGCACCATGAGCAACTTTTAATCCATGTAAATGACCACAAATTTCTTCATGATGGAATCATCTGGAAAGGCCTTCTGCACAAATAATGAATAAGTATAGGGAAAGTGGATCCCCTTGTCTAATCCCACGACTTGGATTAACATGTCCTTGAACAGATCCATTGATAAAAAAAAGAATAAGAAACACTCTGAATGCATCATAAAATGAGTGACACCACAGCTGTATGAAAACCCATAACATACATAACTCGCTCAAGAAAATACCATTCGACTCGATTGAAAGCTTTACTCATGTCAAGTTTCATGGCAGCGTAACCTTCTTTGCCTCTCTTTAAATTCTTAAGAGAGTGCAACAATTCAAAAGCAACTAAAACATTATCTGTGATGAGGTGAGATTGAATGAAAGCACTTTGTGAACTTAATATGATATGAGATAGGTATGGTTTGAGTCTGAGCATAATAGTCTTTGATACCAGCTTGTATAGAACATTACATAGACTGATTGGCCTCAATTGAGTCACCGTTGTAGGTTTTTTAACCTTAAGAATCAAAGTTATTAATGTTTGGTTAAAACAAGATGGGTCACTGATGTCGCCCAATTAGTTACACTGCGGTCGCGGTAGTAAACGGGCTATATGTCGTATCCACAGGGAGGAAAAATACACTCAAAAGGACAATTAGTAATTTTACAAGAATAAAATATGAACCTTGAATGTGATGAGAATATTGAGAAATGATTTTTAAAAATTAAACAAGTAATTAAAATGAGAAGTGATCAGAAAATGATTATGGAAGACACAAGCTTTGTACATGCAATTATATTTTCCTAATAAAATTGATTCTTTAACCTCAACTATAATTCTACACCATTAATTATAGTTGGAAAATGTGTATAATTAAGCCCACTAGAAAAATATGTTCTCTAATTAAATTAATACTACTTCTAAAAATACTATCATATCATATAATTTAAATCGACAAAATACCACCGGCAGAATGCAGTAAAAATCATATAATATAATAAACACCCTAATAATTAATAGCCTTACTTACATAAGAAAAGCATGACTGAACTTATATAAAAGGTACTATTAAATTTAAAGTGCAATTTAGAAGAAGAGAAATTTAATATAATAAATATGGAAATGAAGAACAAAGAGAATCAATATACTAGAAAAATAAAAATTACATGAACTTACACTTGAGTCTTGCCAAAGAAATTAGCCTAGAAAAGGCATTGTCTTTACACCAAAATTAATAAAGTAAAATAAAGAAAAGATAAAATTTTGGTATAATAACACTACTAAAATCTGATGCTTTCTCAATAGCTTTGGGTCTATTTATAGTGATGAAATGCTCTCAATACTTGCTATTTTCGTGTACCATATAGTGGGTGAAATGCCACAAAATATTGAGAAGAGTGGCTTCTACTTCTGAGCAAATTGGAAACGTGGGAGACGTGTGTCACAACTGGAGAGTTGGGATGTTGGGCGTGTGAAACTGACTAACGTGGTTCTAACTTCACAGAAAGACACGATTGCTTCTTCAATTGGGCTTTGGTTGCTGGTGAAAACATCATAAACGCAGGCCCATTAATTGATTAAAGAAGTTGTCCACACCTTGAATTGAATCATGGGCCAATATTTTATTGTAGTTGCTCGTTGAAGCTATTGTCCAAGTTAATGTATCCTTAATTGGAGAGAGATAAATGCATGGATAAATAATTGGAGTTGGGCCTATTTTGTTGGACTTGCCACAATTTTCATTTACACAACTTTGCTCAAAAATAACATAAAAATTAAATTAAATTAAATATTTCCAACTACAATAATTTTATAATTAAAATCGTGAAAATAATTAATTAACTTAATTTTATGTATACAATTAAATACTTAAAATATACAAATTTGAGGTTTAATCACAACCCCCAGTTAGCTTATTTCTAGTCTCTAGCAATTCAAGCGAACAAAAATAATGTCAATAAAATATTTTCTTGGTCAAAAGTTTTAAAAAAAATGGCACAAATATTCAAGCAAAATATTAGTAACAAGCCAATAAGAACTATACATAATTACCTTGAATAAATCTAGAGCTGTGAGTGTGTGCACCAAACCCGAACCTTCTTACCGCAAACCAAAACACATAAATGCTTTCGAAAAATGTACCAAGTGAAAGTCTCAACTCCATTAGCCTCACAGGTATTTGAAAGTATTTATTCATGGCTAAGAATTTCACTCATGGAGTTGGAAAATGAAAAGTGAGCACTCGAACTGGATAGATCAATTTAGGACAAACATTTGAATAAACATTGAAACGAAGATAGGTTATGAATTATTTGGACAACCACCATAAAGAGTACCACAAACCAGCTTTTCGGGACAAAAATAGACAATCTTTTACATTTATTCTAGGAGCCAAAACAAAAAAAAAAATTAAAAAAAAATGAAATACTACAAACTTTTTTTTTTTTTTTTTGAACAAGAGGCAACATGTTGGATATAATGATGGAAATGTTGCTCTTGGTTTTTTTTTTTGTTTTTTTTTTTTGCACATAAAGAAAATAATTACAAAAAGGCTCCTTAATAAGATTTGTCTATAAAAATTATCCCTTAAAGCAACATCCAATCAAAACCCTAGTACCATGTCCAAAATAATGATAACCATGTCTAAGAATCAATAAAAATTCAAAAGTTGTTTTCTCAAATCTCGCCACTCACAAAAATATGAACACTTAAACATGGCAAAGTTTCTAAACAAATACGTGCTAACACCCATCTTACCACAAAGTTTGGTATGTGCATTTTATAACTCTAGAAAAATTCTAAGTAACAAAGATAGTAAATTTGGCTTGAAAATAACATTTTACAAGAATAAATGAGTAATTTTTGAAAAATTTGACCATGAAAATATTAATATGACAAAAATTAAGAAACATGCTTGAATATGCTCACCACCCCCAACTAAAATAATACAGTGTCCTCAATGTCTAAAGATATAAAAATTAAAAGAATAGGGAAAGAGAACACCTTGAGAGCAAGCAACCATGGATAGCAGCGATATTGATCCTCTAAAAACATAAAAACTGAAAAACAAAAAAAATGATAACAAATAACAAAATAAGATGACAAAGATAAAAGGAAAAAGAGAACAAACCTGTCTACAAGATCAGGGAAACACTACTCAGGGCTGGTAAACCGGAGCCACGAGGATATCCTCGATAGGCTGGGGCACCCTCTCTATGTAGTGTTTCAGTCGCTGGCCATTCACATTGAATTTTCTCCCATCGGTTGGGTCTTCGACCTCAACAACATCGTGGGGGAAGACAGTTTTTACAATATACGGCCCAGTCCACCGGGATCTCAGTTTCCCAGGGTGGATATGCAGGCGAGTGTCATAAAGATGCACTCGCTGATTTGGCTCAAATTTTTTTCTCAGGATCTGCTTGTCATGAGCCGCTTTTAATTTAGCCTTGTAGATCCTAGAGTTATCATAAGCATCATTCCGTTGCTCCTCAATTTCTGACAATTGAAGCTTACGATTAAGGCCCGCCGCGTTGAGATCAGAATTTAGGCTTTTTACAGCCCAGTATGCTTTATGTTCCAGTTCAACAGGGAGATGGCAGGCCTTGCCATAGACTAGTCTGTAAGGAGACATGCCTAGCTGAGTTTTGTAAGCAGTGCGGTAGGCCCAAAGAGCATCGAGAAGTCGGGAGGACCAATCTTTGCGGTCAGGGTTAACCATCTTTTCTAAAATTTGCTTAATTTCACGATTAGCTAACTCAGCTTGGCCATTTGTCTGTGGGTGATAACGCAATGCAACCTTGTGAAGTACACCATACTTTTGCATCAAATGCTCAAAAGAGTGGTTGCAGAAATGGGTGCCTTGATCACTGATGATAGCTCGTGGTGTGCCAAAACGAGATAACACATTTTCTTTTAAGAATTTCACAACAGTTGTGTTATCTGCATTTCGACATGGCACGGCTTCAACCCACTTGGAGACATAGTCTATGGCGAGGAGAATGTAAAGGTAACCAGAAGAAGGTGGGAACGGTCCCATAAAATCAATTCCCCAACAGTCGAATATTTCTATTACGAGCATTGGGTTCAATGGCATCATGTGTCGTCGGGATAGCGCACCTAGTTTCTGGCACCTTTCACAAGATCGACAGAAATTGTTAGTGTCTTTGAACAAAGTGGGCCAGTATAGACCACACTGTAAGATTTTTGCAGCAGTCTTTTTCATAGAAAAATGACCACCACATGCTTCATTGTGGCAAAAGTTCAAGACACTAAAAATTTCATCATCTGGAATGCAACGTCTCATAATTTGGTCGGGGCAGTACTTGAAAAGATATGGATCATCCCAGTAAAAGTTACGGACCTCGACCAAAAATTTACGTTTATCCTGTGCATTCCAGGAAGCAGGAAGCTCACCAATCACTAAGTAATTAACAATATGAGCGTACCATGGTAACTTAGTGATGGTGTAGAGATGTTCATCAGGGAAGTCATCTTGGATAGCAGGGCCATCGGCGGAATCAGAAAACTCTAAACGAGATAGGTGGTCCGCTACCACATTTTCAACTCCTTTCTTATCCTTGATGGTCAAGTCAAATTCCTGTAAGAGAAGGATCCACCTAATTAAGCGTGCCTTAGCATCCTTTTTGGAAAGGAGGTACTTAAGAGCAGAGTGGTCGGTGAAGACCGTGATAGGGGAACCGATCAGGTAGGAACGAAACTTGTCAAGTGCGAATACTACGGCAAGCAACTCTTTCTCAGTAGTAGAATAGTTCATTTGAGCACTATTAAGAGTTCTACTTGCATAGTATACGACGAAGGGCTTCCCTTCCCTTCGTTGACCAAGGACGGCCCCTATAGCGTAATTGCTAGCATCACACATGATCTCGAATGGCAAGTTCCAATCAGGTGGTTGAATGATAGGGGCAGAAGTGAGTTTGGTGACAAGTGTTTGGAAGGATTCATCACACTCGGATGTCCAGTTAAACACCACGTCTTTTGCCAAGAGGTTCGACAAAGGTCGAGCTATCGTCGAAAAATTCTGGATGAACCTCCTATAGAATCCAGCATGCCCAAGAAAGGATCGAACATCCTTAATAGTCTTGGGGGCGGGCAGCTTTGATATGAGTTCAATCTTGGATTGATCAACCTCAATTCCTCGTTGTGAAACAATATGCCCCAAGACTATGCCAGATGGCACCATGAAATGACACTTCTCCCAGTTGAGTACCAGGCCTTTCTCTTTGCATCGTTTAAGCACAGCTTCCAAATTGAGAAGGCTTGATTCAAATGAATCACCAAAGACTGTCAAATCATCCATATATACTTCCATACAATTCTCGATCATATCACTAAAGATACTCATCATGCGTATTTGGAAGGTGGCTGGGGCATTACACAGGCCAAATGGCATACGCCGAAAGGCATAGGTACCAAAAGGACAAGTGAATGTGGTCTTTTCCTGATCTTCTAAAGCAATTTCGATTTGGTAGTACCCCGAATAACCATCGAGAAAGCTGTAGAAAGGATGACCTGCCACACGTTCCAAGATTTGATCGATGAATGGAAGTGGGAAATGGTCTTTACAGGTGGCGGCATTTAATTTTCTATAATCAATGCACATGCGCCAACCTGTTGTGACCTTGGTAGGGATGAGTTCTCCCTTATCATTTGGTACCACTGTTACTCCCGATTTCTTGGGAACAACCTGAGTTGGGCTAACCCACTTACTGTCGGCAACAGGATAAAGTATCCCGTAATCCAGAAGCTTCAAGATTTCTGTCTTTACAACTTCCTTCATTGGTGGGTTTAATATCCTTTGAGGATCACGTCGTGGTATGGCCCCGTCTTCCAATTTAATGTGATGGGAGCAAATCAAGGGACTAATCCCTTTAATGTCAGCTAACGTCCAACCAATTGCTCCTCTTTGCTCTGTGAGCACGTTGATAAGTTATTGCTCTTGAGTTGCATTAAGGGTGGAGGATATGATGACAGGGAAAGTGTTGTTTGCTCCCAAGAAGACATGCTTAAGTTCCTTAGGAAGTTGAGCCAAGTTTGGTTGAGGAGCTTGTACAGTGGATGGTTTTGGTGTTTCCCTATCTTGAGGAAGTCCCTCGAAGATTGGATTCCAAAACATGGTTCTTTTGGTAGGTAATTGATTGATGACTTTAGGGTTGATTTCAGTATTACCCGACTCAAAAATCTCAGAAATTTCAAAGAGGTCATTGAGATGAGTGGAAGTGTATTGTGCTTCTACCTCTTCTGAAATAAGTGTATCGATCAGAAATGATTGGAAACACTCATCATTATCAGGTGGTTGTTTACCAATGTTGAAAACATTCACCTCTAGAGTCATGTTCCCAAAAGAGATTTTCATGAGACCATTCCTACAATTGATGAGTGCATTTGCTGTTGCGAGGAATGGTCGTCCGAGAATGATGGGAATTTTGGACTCTAAGTTGACTTCAGATTGAGTGTCCAAGATGAGAAAATCCACAGGGTAATAGAATTTATCAATTTGAATCAAGACATCTTCAACTATTCCTTGAGGTTTCTTAACTGATCGATCGGCTAATTGTAGCACCACAGATGTGGGCTTAAGTTCTCCTAGGCCTAGTTGCAAGTATATGGAATAAGGCATGAGATTTACACTTGCACCTAAGTCCAGGAGGGCTTGGCCAAATTCCTGTTCCCCTATTTGACATGAAATGGTGGGACAACCAGGATCTTTGTATTTAAGCGGTGTCTTGCAGTCGATCACCGCACTAGCTTGTTTTGCCAAGAATGCAGTTTTCTTGACATGGTGCTTCCTTTTGATAGTGCATAGATCCTTGATAACTTTGGCATAAGCCGGTACTTGCTTGATTACATGAAGTAATGGCAGGTTAACCTTAACTTGTGTCAAAAAGTCAAGGATCTCACTATGACTTTCCAGTGGATTTCAAAGCCTGAGGAAAGGGCACCTTTACTGGAAGGTTCTGTGGCACATCAACATCTGGAGCGGGCATTGGTACACTAGTGGTCTTAGGTAATGGTGATACCGTACTTTGACCACATCGGGTAGTAATAGCATTAACCCCTTTGAGATTAGACTCTGAAGGAGCGGAGGTTTGTGCCATATGTTGCCCTTTGGGAGTGATTAGAGGCTGAGCGGGAAGCTTACCACGCTCTTGAATGACTGAAGAATCATTTAACTTTGTTATTTGAATCTTTATGTCCTTCAATTCCTCTATCACCTGAGTGAAATAAGTCCTGAACTCTAGTTGAGATTCTGCGAGAATTTTCATGGAACTCTCAAGAGAATTCTTTTGTTGATCAGGCCTCCATTGGCTCCCAGATGCTTGATTTTGACTTGTATCCTTCCAACTGAAATTGGGATGTTTACGCCAACCAGGATTGTATGTGTTGGAGTAGGCATTATAAGGCTTCTTGTAATCCCCTAAGGCATTACACTGTTCCTCATCTCCTCCCCTTAACATACTAAGACTAGGGCACTCTTGTGGTTGATGATCAGTCCCTCCACAAATGAAGCATGGTTCTTGCTTTTCCACTTTTGCAGCCATCTGGAGTGCTTTACCTTCTTGAGTTTTGAAAGCCTCAAATTGTTTTTTCAAAGCTTCAAGTTGAGCTTTCACACTGTCCTCCTCCTTCAATTGGTAGACTCCGGCTGTTCGTGGCTTGTCTGTAGGACTTGGCGCACTCCATGTGTATGATTTTTTAGAAATTTCTTCAAGATATTCCAAAGCTTCTTCGGGATCTTTCTGTAGGAAGTCGCCATTGCACATCATTTGTACGAATTGTCTTTTGTCGGCTGTGAGACCGTCGTAGAAATAGCTGACAAGACGCCAACTTTTGTATCCATGATGTGGGCACTGGCCCATCAAATCTTTAAACCTCTCCCAGACCTGATGAAACGTTTCATGGTCCTTTTGGGTGAAGGTAGAGATTTGCCTCTTAAGGCTGCTAGTCTTATGGGGTGGGAAAAATTTAGAGAAAAATGCTTTTGTCATTTCGTCCCAAGTCCCAATAGACCTTGGCCTTAAGGAATACAACCAGCTTTTGGCTTTATCCTTGAGTGAGAAAGGAAAGAACTTCAATCTCACCAAGTTAATGATGTCAGCTTGGTTGTTGAATGTGGCCACCACCTCTTCGAAGGCCTGAATATGCACATATGGACTCTCATTTTCCATACCATGAAAGGTTGGTAAAAGTTGAATAATGCCAGGTTTGAAATCGAAGTTGGGCATATTCATGGGATACATTATGCATGAAGGTGTGGCCGTACGCGTAGGATGTAGATAATCCTATAGCGTTCTTGGTTGGATTTCCTGTTGTTGAGCCATCATTGGAAGTGCAGGAAGTATGGGTGATGGTGGTGAATGAGAACGAGTGGAAGAAGACGATTTAGGAGAGTTTTCTAAAATTTCAATTTTTTGTTTTACAAATCTCCCTAATTTGTCTCTATTTCGTGACATTCACTTTTTTTTTTGTGTGTGTATTTTCACTTGTTAAATAATGTAAATTACAACTATGTAATAATGCAAGGGTATTCACACAAGATATTCCCAGGCCGATTGGGAAGGTTGCCAAGGTACCGCTTCGTCCCACACTTTTACTAGAACTCCCCGGGGTTGCTAGAAAGTGTAGAGGGTACTCTATCACAAACCTTTAAAGCCAATCTTTCTTAGACAGAATGATCTCAGTTTGTACCACTTTTACCATTACACAATTGGGTTTACACTAAAAAGTTTATGAAAATATTTTATGCACAATTTTTTTTTTTGTTTTTTTGTTTTTTTTTAGCCTAAAGGATAAAAGTCTACAACTAACCTAAAATAAATAAAAAAAAATGGCTAATCCTAAAAAAAGTACACAAAATAAAATAATGTTAAAAAAAAAAACTAACACCCTAATATAGTAGCAAAATAATAAATACAACTAACAAATAAACTAAACAAAAAAAGGACTTGCTTTTTTTTTTTTTTACTAAAAGAGTAAAGAATAATAATAATAATATATAATGATTTTTTTTTTTGAATCTATATATAACTTAAAAAAAAAAACTAAATTATATTATATTAACTAAAAAGTTTTTTTTTTATGTAAACAAATAAAGAGAGACAAAAAAAATAAAAAAAAAATAAAACTACTATACTAACCTCTTGTAGCTCAGAAACCTCCCCGGCAACGGCGCCAAAAATTGATGTCGCCCAATTAGTTACACTGCGGTCGCGGTAGTAAACGGGCTATATGTCGTATCCACAGGGAGGAAAAATACACTCAAAAGGACAATTAGTAATTTTACAAGAATAAAATATGAACCTTGAATGTGATGAGAATATTGAGAAATGATTTTTAAAAATTAAACAAGTAATTAAAATGAGAAGTGATCAGAAAATGATTATGGAAGACACAAGCTTTGTACATGCAATTATATTTTCCTAATAAAATTGATTCTTTAACCTCAACTATAATTCTACACCCTTAATTATAGTTGGAAAATGTGTATAATTAAGCCCACTAGAAAAATATATTCTCTAATTAAATTAATACTACTTCTAAAAATACTATCATATCATATAATTTAAATCGACAAAATACCACCGGCAGAATGTAGTAAAAATCATATAATATAATAAACACCCTAATAATTAATAGCCTAACTTACATAAGAAA
The DNA here is from genome assembly GCF_029168945.1 of Cannabis sativa. Lineage (NCBI taxonomy): Eukaryota > Viridiplantae > Streptophyta > Magnoliopsida > Rosales > Cannabaceae > Cannabis > Cannabis sativa. Next base: position 53,795,702 of record NC_083607.1, read on the forward strand.
AGCATGACTGAACTTATATAAAAGGTACTATTAAATTTAAAGTGCAATTTAGAAGAAGAGAAATTTAATATAATAAATATGGAAATGAAGAACAAAGAGAATCAATATACTAGAAAAATAAAAATTACATGAACTTACACTTGAGTCTTGCCAAAGAAATTAGCCTAGAAAAGGCATTGTCTTTACACCAAAATTAATAAAGTAAAATAAAGAAAAGATAAAATTTTGGTATAATAACACTACTAAAATCTGATGCTTTCTCAATAGCTTTGGGTCTATTTATAGTGATGAAATGCTCTCAATACTTGCTATTTTCGTGTACCATATAGTGGGTGAAATGCCACAAAATATTGAGAAGAGTGGCTTCTACTTCTGAGCAAATTGGAAACGTGGGAGACGTGTGTCACAACTGGAGAGTTGGGATGTTGGGCGTGTGAAACTGACTAACGTGGTTCTAACTTCACAGAAAGACACGATTGCTTCTTCAATTGGGCTTTGGTTGCTGGTGAAAACATCATAAACGCAGGCCCATTAATTGATTAAAGAAGTTGTCCACACCTTGAATTGAATCATGGGCCAATATTTTATTGTAGTTGCTCGTTGAAGCTATTGTCCAAGTTAATGTATCCTTAATTGGAGAGAGATAAATGCATGGATAAATAATTGGAGTTGGGCCTATTTTGTTGGACTTGCCACAATTTTCATTTACACAACTTTGCTCAAAAATAACATAAAAATTAAATTAAATTAAATATTTCTAACTACAATAATTTTATAATTAAAATCGTGAAAATAATTAATTAACTTAATTTTATGTATACAATTAAATACTTAAAATATACAAATTTGAGCTTTAATCAATCACCTCTTTCATTCAGAATATGCAGAACAAATCTAGTCATAAGGTCACCAACAATACGCCAATGGTTGGAGTAAAATGTCACTGACATTCCATCTGGTCCTGGGCTACCATCCGACTTCATTGATGAGAGAGAATCAAAGACTTCAATGGCTGAGTAAGGTCGAGTAAGGGCTTCATTTGCTGCTGCAAATTTTATACAAGGAATAACCGAGGTGACATGCTGAAGAGCTTCATAATCTATTCCATCAGTAGAATAACTTTGCTGAAAATACTTTTGGATAATGTTACTTATGCCTGGGAGAGATGAGTGCTCAATTCCTTGATCATCAACAAGCTTACAAATGACATTATTGTTCTGTCTACTGGTGGCCTTCTGGTGAAAATATCGGGTATAAGAGTCCCCCGATTTTAACCAAGAAATGCAAGAACGTTAGTGCCAGTAATCTTCTTCTTGGGCAAGTAAAGCATCAAGTATATTTTCACCCGATTTTAACTCTTCATAGTGTACTGAACTAGTGTTGTTAGAGTTATTCAAAGCAGCCACTTTCTCTTGAGAAAGTTTTATTCTTTTTAGAAGATCACCAAATTTTCCATGGTGCCCATTTCGAAGTCTGTTTGCACAAGTAGTGAGATTTTGAATCAGTTGAAAACCTAGATTGGTGTCAGAATTTTTCCAATTACAGTTGATGATGTCGAGACATTCTTCCTCCAACAACCATAACTTTTTAAATCAGAATTGAGATTTGAATTTAAGAGGATGACAGGCCGAATCAACAGCCAACACAACAACCTTTAGAGCGTGATGATCAGCTTGAAAGAAATCAAGGTGAGTAACAGTCGGGGTGCTGAAACTGCTTGTCCATGAGTTGTTGAAAAATCCGTAATCCAACCGTTCTTTAATATTAATGCCATTAATACTATTATTGTGCCAGGTAAAATGTTCTCCTTCAAAGCTTAAATTTTGTAAGCCACAGAAGTCAACAGTATCTCCAAAAGCATCTAGTTGAAACTCATGATGTAAAGGCCCACCAAATTTTTCATCGTGTGAAAGGATTTTATTAAAAACACCCTTAACCAACCATGGGAGTAAAGGAGCAGTATTCTTAAGTTTCTTCAAGAGTTACCGAGTAACATGTCTTTGAGAAGTAATGGGAGCTCCATAGAAACCAGAAAAATGAAAAGAAGGGCCATCAACAAACGCCATATAGCAGTCAACAAAATTAGTACCATAATTAAGGATAGTTACATTTACATTAGCTTTCCATAGAAAAAGAAGACCCTGTTGGGTTTTGTGCCCTAAATAAAACCCATTACAATCTGATTAGTTATCAATTTAAGAGATTAGAAGTGGTTTATGTTAACATGTATTTTTCATGTTTATGGTTTAATATATATATGCACAAAATCAGTTAAGTCCAGAACATATATTTATTCACAATTACAGTATTGTCAACACAGTGGAATGTGATTGTGATTATATGATTCAAAAGACTAAGTCCCTGATGATCAGTGTTTTGGATTAACACTAATTTGATAATCAGCGATGAAGTATACTTACACTTGGAGTAAGTGTTATGTTCTTTCCAGGACATTGGTAAAGTATACTAGTTTCGAGTGTATGAAGTATACATTGGACTGGACCGATATTGAACTTGGTCAAGATATTATAAACTTACCGTTGTATCTTTCCAAGTCAATATCAGTAGTTGATCTTAGATTAAAAGAATCTAAATCCTCATATGCTTAGGCTCAATCTCAGGAGTGCTATTCACGTTCTTTGATTTATTAGTTAAGCCTACTTTTGGGTCAGGTTGATACGTGTATTTTGGGAACATGATAGTATGACTGAGTGGGAGCGCTGAACATAAATATGGAATCTATAGCTTCTACTAGTGTATAGAAGTCAAGTGATGATTCCCTTCGAGCTTAGCTAAATAGAAGTAAATGGATGAGCTCTTGTTTCAGTGACTATATCTTAGATCACTAAAACATCATTTACAGGTAGCTAAGTGTTTTAAGGGGCCAAATACATTGAGGGGTGAAAACGGTAAATTTTATCCCATCTCGATGTAATTCATCTGTATAGAGGATCTTTGATCACATTAAGATTATAACGATGGTTAAATGAGATAGCATATCTATGTCGTGGAACATATAGAATGCTCTATATAAGTATGAGAGTGCAATTCCAAGTTCTAAGAGTGGATTCAACAAGGAATTAATAAGTTAGGGAGTTTACTTGGTAAATTCGGTTCGACTTATTGGAAGCTCAGCAATATAGATCCATGGTATCCATAATAGTTGAGACCATACTGTTTGTAAGACTCAATAATTGATTTATACTTAATCAATTATAATTCTAAAAGTTAAACTATGTCTAATTTGTGAATTTTCACTAAGCAGTGGTGAAATTGTGAAGAAAAGAGTTTCTAGGTTTATTTATTAAATAAGAGACTCTATATATCTAATTAATAATTATATTAAATGAAAATATTATTTAATAATATATTTTAGTTATTAAATAATTAGTTTTGGCATTTAAATGGTTAGAATTGGAAAATTGGCATTTTTGGGAAAATAGAAATAAAATTGTGGAAACTGCAAAATCCAAGTGAGGCCCATCACACCCATGGCCGGCCACTTGTGTGTATATTTCCCAATTATTATTTTCATTTTTTTAATGCCAAATAATTACTAACCTAAACCTAGCAGTTATCTATAAATGGAAAGTGGTGGCTCACACCAAATAAGGCAGTTAAGCAATTACTTAGTAATTAAGGAAACTGTCTATTTTAGAAAGTTGAGCTTCCCTTTTCTCTATATATAGCCGCCCTTCTCTTCTTCCTCTTCAAGAACCATACAACACAATACAAGAGAGAGACAATTTCGAATTCCCTAGTGAGAGAGTAGTGCCCACACACAGCAAACAGTACCTCAATCATAGATTGGAAGACTGTGAAGGATCACATCCAAGTGAAGGACATTCGGGCTCAGATCTTGATTATACTCTGCAATAGAGAGGAATCAAGGGTTAGAGATCTGAGTGGAAGGAGACAGATTATTCCGCTGCAATCAATGTAAGGTTTTCTAAACTTTATATGTGTTTATTTTTTTATCGTTTTAGAAGTTCATATTTAGGTTGTTAATCAACATACTTGTGAGTAGATCTAAGATCCTGGTAAAATAAACTCCAACAGACCCCCACTAAGACCTACTTAATTTAGGACTTTCAATACCATTAGGATATTTTAAAACATTTTGGAATTTATTAATAGACCCAACACTAAGTTTAGACTCCATAGTAAAAATTACATCAAGATTACATTGAGAAATGAGCAAATGAAGTTGTCTGAATGCTCTCGGGTTGCTCAAGCTCAGAGAATTCCAAGAAATGATATTCATGATGATTGGTGAGGCTGAATTTCAGCCTGCGCCAAAGAAGCATCACTTCCATCCGCCATCAGTGAAATATAAGACATTTCAGAAGAGGGATGAGGTTGTTGATGCATAGGGTTGGTTGTAGAATCTGAGAGAGGAGATGATCTGGTGCGGCATTGTTTCAGGACAGATCGAACACTTCCTCTTGTTGTAACAATTTTCCTTTTAGCAAACACAGATTACAGTCTAATTTCATTCATCAGTATGGAATTTGGTGAGTGAAGAATTGGTTGAGTTGCAGCAGATGAGACTTCTGGTGTAAGGTTGATTGTTGGAGTCACAACTGAGATTGACGTGGCTTGATCCAATGGAGATGTAGTAGGGTGAAGATGAGTCATATGTGTGTAGGCAGCGGGTAGGCATAATAGGAGCTATAGGAACACTTGTAGCAGATCTATTAAATGAAGAGTCAATGTTCAGTGGATTGATTGCATTCATGAGCCTTGATTCACCCTTATCCTTAATTGATTTACCATGGTCTTCAGAGATTTTAGTGTAAGATGATGAAAGGAGAGTAGGGCCTAGAGTAACATGCTTATCAATGCCTTTACTAGAAGAAGATGAAGGCAGATCAGTGGCTTTATTTTCTTAAATAGAGAGATTAGGCAATAGTTGATGATGGGGCAGAGAAATGTTGGAAAGAATAGGCAAAGTTTGAGGAATAGTAGCAATTTTTTTGCCTTTTTCCTGAGTAGTTATTTTCTCAAGAAGTGCAGGGAAAGGGTTGGCATGAGGAATGATAGGTGAGATGGTATTCCTGGCAAGGCGGGTGATAAAAGTGTTGGGTTTTATGCCCTAAATAAAACTCATTTCATATAATCAGATTTACTTATTAATAAAGATCAGAAATAACATTTTTATGTTGCATGGTTCACATGATTTATTTCATGATTATATGTGTATATAATGTATGAATTCTTTTTAAGTCCAGAACATATGAGTTGGTTAAAGATTATAGTGTTGTCAGCACAGTGGAATATAATCTTTATTATATGTTCAAAAGTAGATTCCCTGATTTGTCAGAACACTAGATTTAGACTGACATGGTATAATCAGCGATAGGTATTCTTACACCTTGGAAAAGTGTTATGTCCTTTCCAGGACATTGGCAAAGTTTACCAGTATCGGATGCATGGAGTATGCATTGGAATGGACCAATATTGAACTTTGAATTAGATTTTGAAACTTACCGTAAACATCTATTCAATTCAATATCATAAGTTGATCCTAGATCACATGATCGAAATCCTGATATGGTTAGGCTCAATTTCAAGAGTATTATTCGTGTTCTTTGATTTGTTAGTTAAGCCTAATTTTTAGTCTGGGCAATACGTACATTTTGGGAACACGGTAATGCAATTGAGTGGGAGCGCTAACATAAATATGGAATCTATAGCTTCTATTTGGCAAATAGAAGTAAAGGATGATTTCCTTCGAGCTTAACCAAACGAAGATAAATGGTGGAGATCTCATTTCACTTAGGTGAAATATCATTTATACAGGGTTAAGTGTTTTAAGGATAAAATACATTGTAGGGTGTTACGGTAATTTAATTCCTGTACAGTGTAAATCATCTATATAGAGGATCATTGATCACATTAGGGTTATAACAATGGATAACTTATGACGTGTCTATATCGTGGAACATATAGAGCGTTTCTATATGACTGAGAGTGCAATTCCAAGTTCTAAGTGTGGATTCAATGAGGAATTAATAAGTTAGGGAATTTACTTGGTAAATTCGGTTCGACTTATTGGAAGCTCGGTTATATAGACCCATGGTCCCCATACTAGTTGAGGCCATACTGCTTGTAAGACTCAGTTAATTGATTTTAATTAATCAATTATAATTCTAAAAGTTAGACTATGTCTACTTTATGAATTCTCACAGGTTAAGGATGAAATCGTACATAAAAGGGTTTCTAGGTTTAATAATTAATTAAGAGACTTTGTATGTCTAATTAATAATTATTTTAAATGACAATATTATTTAATAATCTATTTTAGTTATTAAATAATTAGTTTTGACATTTAAATGATTAGAATTGGAAAAATGGCATTTTTGGAGAAATTGAAATAAAATTGAGGAAACTGCAAAATCCAAGTGAGGCCCATATTCCCTCTATGGCCGAAGCACTCCCTTTGTGTTTCCCAATTATTATTTTTATTTTTTAATTGTCATGTAATTTGCTAATCAAAGCCTAGCTATAATAGGAAAGTGATGGATCACACTAAATAAGGCAGTTAATCAATTACACAGTAAAAGAGGAAACTGTTTTATTTTGAAAGTTGTGCTCTCCCTTCTCCCTATATATAGCAGCCCTTGTTCTCTTCTCTTGCATGCATGATAAGCCACGAAATTAAGAGAGAAAAAATAGAGAGAAATTTCGAAATCCTTGTGAGATGAGTAGTGCCCACACACATCAAGTGGTATCTCAATCATAGTATGGAAGACTATGGAATTTCTGCATCAAAGAAGGAGAAAAGAAGATCCAGGTTTAGATCTTGGTGATGCTCTGCTACAGAAAGGAATCAAGGGCTAGAGATCTGAACGGAAGGAGTCATATTATTCCGCTGCACCCACTGTAAGGTTTTCTAACTTTATATGTGTTTATTTTTATTGTTTTAGAATTCATATTAGGTTGTTAATCCAACATACTTGTTAGTAAACCTAGATCCTGGTAAAATAATTTCCAACAAAAAGGCCATGGGCCAACCTTAGAAAAATCCTGCCTATATCTATCATAGACAGATTTTGGAAGATCAGAGCCCTCCATCCATGGAACATAGGTAAGAGAAGGTTCCATGCCTTCATCAACTTTTTCCAAGAATATAGGGCATATATCAAACACATGCCCTATAATTCCACACTCATAACAGAAGTCCGGAAGCCTTTCATAACGGTAATCAAGCCACATTTCATCTTCCATCCATTGGAAAGAGACCATTTGACCTCTAAGCAATAGTTTTGAAACATCAATTCCAACCCGGATTCTAAGGAAGGGGTCCCACCTTTCATTAAGAGAATCTTCATGAACATCTAAGTAAGTACCAATCAAATTACCAAGTATTCGAGCAAGAGATTCAGATTTACTTAGAAAGGGTAAACGAAAAACTTGAATCCAAAAGGGAGTAGTAGTGTTTGAAGTCAGAGGGGCATTTTGTAGAGCATTTGGAGAGCACAAAATTATGTGTTAGTTATGGAAGTGTCATGGTTCTTTAGAAAGAACCCTTCTTAGATCTCCTTCACAGTCAAAGGAGACCATATAAGAATTGGATTTAGTGTCATAGTCTGAAATTGTAACAGCAAACCAGTGGTTAAGAATGAAGTTTTTGAGTTGTCTAGGATTATGACCTTTGCTTGAAAAAATTCTGCAAGGGACTTGATAAGTGACAGGGCGTGGAGGAGGAGTGGAAATGTCATTGATAGTGATGACTTCACATTCTTTAGTGGAGAGTGCATTTGAAATGTCTGGGTGAAAGTTATCCATGGGTAATCAAAAGAAAATTCTAGCGATGGAGTAGACTTGGAGAATGACAAGGGAAGGAGGAACACGGCGGTAAAAGGAAAGCAGGAGCGTTTGAGAAGGTGGTTAATGGAAAAATTAGTGGGGAAGATGGATTGAAAACAGTTAAAAAGAAAAAACAAAACACAACTGCCACAGAGCAAATTTTTAAGGGCAGACAAAGCTCTACTTCATCAAATAAACATCTAATCACATTTATTAATTCCCATGATTTGTCAGTTCACTGGATTTAGAGTGACATGATAATTTGCAATAAGGTATACTAACACCTTGGATAAGTGTTACGTCATTTCCAGGGCATTGGTAAAGTTTACCAGTATCCTATGTATGGAGTATACATTGGAAGGGACCGATATTGATCTTAGACAAGATATCATAAACTTACCGTTATATCTTTCTAAGTCAACATCAATGGTTGATCTTAGGTCCATGGATCCTAATCCTAATATGGTTAGGTTCAGCTTAGTTGTATTATTTATGCTCTTCACGTTGTTCGTGGAATCTAACCAATGGTTCTGGCAGATATTTACATCTTGGGGGAACATGGTAGTTCAAATGAGTGGGAGCTTTAAACATAGATATGGAATCTATAGCTTCTAAAAGTATTTAGAAGTGAAACGATTATTTCCTTTGAGCTTGGCTGAATAGAGATAAATGATGGATGCCTCATTTCAGTATTTATATTAGTTTACTGAAATATCATTTATAGCTAGGTAGCTAAGTGTTTTAAGGATAAAATATATTAAAGGGTAGAACAGTAAATTTATCCCTTTTCGATGTAGATCATCTATAGAGGATCTTTGACTATTAGGATTGTAACAATGGATAATCATAACATATCTATATCGTGGTACATATAGAGTGTTCTATATAATTGAGAGTGATATTCAATTCCAAATCTATAGTGGCACAAGATGGAATTAATAAGTTAAAGAATTTACTTGGTAAATTCTAGATCTACTTATTGAAAGCTCGGTTATATAGGCCCATGGGCCCCTCACTATTTGAGATAATACTGCTTACAAACTCAATTTGTAACACCCTAACTAGCATAGGCGTATTACATGATTTTTAAACATATTGTGCAGCTCGTTGCTAATCAACGAGGTTTATGGAAATCGTGATTAATTAAAATTTTTGCTTTTTAATTAAACTTATAAAATATTTATACAAAAATATTCGGGATCCCGATTACAAAATATTTTACAAAAGTTCACTGACTATACAAAATACTTGTCGCCCAGCGACTAATTACAAAAATAGCCTTGCTGTCCCGAGGATCGTACGCTCCAGGCCTAACCGTCCCGACATGTACAATCATCACCGGCTCGCTCTCACGGTTCTTCAGCCTTAGCCTTGCCCTTACCTACACATAAACATAGCACTGTGAGTCGACAGACTCAGTAAGAAAAGCATAATTAAATATCATACATAAATCCCGAGTTATGATCAGATGCCCATACCCCTGACCATAACCCTAACTGCCGTGTCCCACACGATACTGAGTCCTAAACGTTCATAAGACGGTACTATCGACAAGTAACAGCCTATACTCGGTACCTTAATCGGTCATACTCCGAGTGCTAGTCATACTCTAGCACGTACCGATGTGTTACAGTATCAGCCTATACTCAGTACCCTGGTCATACTCCAGCTGCTATTCATACTCTAGCCTGTACTGATGTGATACGTCAAATAGTACAGAACCACCAACCCTAGTATCAGCCTATACTCGGCACACTGGTCATACTCCAGCTGCTAGTCATACTCTAGCCTGTGCCGATGTGATACGGTGTCAGCCTATACTCGGTACACTGGTCATACTCCAGTTGCTAGTCATACTCCAGCCTGTACCGATGTGACACATTCGGATGGTTCGAAGCCAACATACATATCTAATATAATCTAACAGGCTTCCTACATGCATGCTAAACATGTAATATATATGCATACTGTTATACTAATCTTACCTGGATTCCGAATTCAGGTCTGCCGGTCAACCTGACTGGAACCAACTGCGCGACGGTTTACAGGCTCCTAAATCATAACAATCACAACACTATAAGTGATACGCTAAATCACTTCCCGGGGACTTAAAATAGGAACTAAAAGTTTCCCTATCGATAAAAAGCATGGCAATACCCCAAATAACATAAAAACGAGAAAATCTAGGGTTCCTAAAAATCACCCAACCGGCAGACCGGTTGTCCAATCGGAATTCCGGTTCTGGGAAATTTCAGAACCCCATCCGGAATTCTGGATGTACAACCGGAATTCCGGTTCCTCGTAGACTACAATCAAAAATTCATAACTCCTTCAATTCAAACCCAATTTAACCTAAACCTTCCAGACCTGTTCTAAACATCCCATAGAACATTTCTAAAGCAACAAAACAGTCCAGAACACACAGAATCAAAAATCACCATTAAAGCTCCAAGCTTTGAGTTCAAAACTCAAACTTGGTTAAATTTAACTAGCATGCAACCAAATCAGTTCAAACCTACTTAAACATGCATATTATAACCTCTGAAAACACAAGAAATCGACCCCAATAAACACAGCAACAAAACTCACAATTTTCACTTGAAAAACTATAGCTTTGAATAAAATTTCATTTCTTGATAAAACTAACTAATCACCAACCCTATCATGCTTGAATCAACAATATAAATCATAAATAAACCTCTGAAATCAACATCAAAACATAGCAGCAACTACACAACCACATCAAGCATGCAAACATCATCTTTTCATAATTTTCAACAAACTTAAAGAGAGAAAGGTTAGGAGCTAACCTAGCTTGATTAGAACACCAAAGAGGAGATGAATTCATAAGAAAATTTTCAAAGAACCTTGCTGCTCAAGGGGGCCGAAAATAGAGTGAGAAAGTTGAGAGAAAATGCTTTTCCTTGATTTTTTTTCTAACTTTGATTTTGAATAAACAAAAAGAATAAACTCAATTCCCTTATATTTCAGCCAACACATAACAATTAAAACCACATAAATTCACCATATAAAGTCCACTAAAGGACAAAATATCATTGGGGCAAAATGACCAATTTGACCCTCCACACTAAAATAACACAAGGAGCACTAAAGGGGTATTTTGGGAAATTCTAAATTCCCGGCCAATCCCGACATTCCCAATGTCTAATAAACCATCCCACAATACTAACATACTGAGTTGTGATTTTACTGAGCCAAACACCGAGTTCCATGTTACCGGGCACCGGAAATGCAAACTTATGAAAATCACTAAATGACATAAAATGCATTTCAGAATTCAATAATAACAGTATAAATAATTATTTAAATATCTATAAATAATTTTCCATAATTAAACATGATTAACTCCTAATTTCCAAATTAAACTAAGCGGTCTTTACACAATTAATTGATTTTAATTAATCAATTATGATTCTAAAATTAGACTATGTCTTATTTAAGAATTTTCACTAAGTAAGGGCTTAATTGTGAAGAAAAGAGGTTTTGGGGTCTATTTATTAATTAAGAGACTTTGCATGGTCTAATTAATAAATAATATAAATGGAAATTTTATTTAATAATTAATTATAATTATTAAATAAATAGTTATTGATATTTATAGGATTTAATTAGAAAATATGGTATTATTGAAAGAAGAATAAGTTGTTGAAATAAAGTGAAAAAATTGGAACAAGAGAATGGTCTTTTTAAGTGGCCGACCTTAAGTGTATTTTTACCCAATATTTTATTCGTTTTTAGTCCATATAATTCATCTCTAAGCCCTAGTTAAAACACTATATAAGGAACATGATGTTCTCATCTCATCCACTTGAACACTTAATTTTTAATCTGCCAAAAATCTAGTTTTCTCTGTTAGACAACTAGTAGATGAGAGAGTTTCTTTCATAGTGATTTCACCTCATTCATTGTTCTTCATCATATTCGAACCTTGAGTTATAGAGTGCCATGCCCACAAATAGAAAATCAAGTACTCAATCATAGTGAGTAAGACGGTGGTAACCAAACCTGAAGGAGAGAAAGAGATCCAGGCTCAGATCTTGATAATACTCTGCGACAGAAAGGAACAATGGTTAGAGATCTGAGCAAAAGGAGTCATTATATTCTGCTGCAATCAATGTAAGGTTTTCTTAAACCCTTATGTACTTAATTTCATTGTTTTAAAGATATTCATATTTAGAATGTTAATCAACATACTTGTTAGTAAATCTAAATCCTTGTAAAATATTACAACAATTTATTGCTCACTTAATAATTTATTAAAAAATATAAAATAATAATGCAAAGTTAAACGTAAAATTTAATAATAAAATAATAATAATAATGCAAGTCATTTAATGCAAATGAGTACGTTAGCTAAAATTTAATAATAAAATATTAAAAATAGCATAATGATAAATATAAAAACATAAAATTTATTGTGATTTAATTTTGTATCATGCTATATTGTGATGCAAATTTGGATCATTTTTAAGTATCTGAGATTTTTGTATCATAATTTAGCACACCATTAGAGTAGAATTTTAACAAAGTGAATTATATTTTGTATTTACATCACTTATTTATATCTGCATTTGAGAACCTCTTAGTCATATATAACTACACATAATATAAGTCGAAATTCAAGTGGTTCTCGTAAGTTTCTATGTTAGCATTAAAGTGGAGCCATCACCAAATTATTCATGACTAAGTTTTTGAGACGGATGACCCAATTGATACTAACATTAACCGCTTCTCAAAGATTTTATCAATGTATATATATATATTAATATACAAGATAAATGATTTATATATCTATGCTCAAAAGAAACCTAAAAGAGCAAACTAAACGCACACCCAAAGAAAAAGAAAAATGAAACTTCTCAAATTAGCCATAACATTTTTTATTGTACTTGTGCAGTTAAATCCATGGGCAAAATCAGCTACTTCAACACTAGAAAACTTCATCCAATGTGTCTTAATTAATTCAGATTTTTCAGTGTTACGACTCTCAAACATACTATTCTTTGCTCCAAACACTTCTCTCTACACTTCAGTCCTTCGGCTTTGAAATCAAAACCTCAGATACTTATGACAAGGCAACTCAACTGTTAATCAAAAAACTTTGGCCCTGAGGTGGGTCTAGTCTCTCGTGGACTCTCAGGAAGTTTATTTCCTGCTTTCTCTACTGTTGTGTGCAGCTGTGAGTGGATTACAGGCTTTGGAGAATGGTGATTGTGAATGAAATGGCAAGTGAAGAGGTCACTGTGGCTGTGGATGTTAGGGATGACTCGATAGCTAAGACCTTGGAACGGGACAGTGCAATGGAAATTGAGATGATGGAGTTGTTTGAAGATTTGAGTCTTGAAGATATAATGGTGAACAAAGCTTGTGTGGGCAAGGTTATGGGCTGTAAGAACATGGCTGCGTCGGTGGTAAGGAAGATACTTCTGGGTATATGGAATTTAGAAGAGACTTGGAGAATGAAGAAGTTTGAGGACGGTGTTCAGGGATTTTTCTTTGAATCTGAAGCGGATTGCGCCTTTGTACTGAACAAGAGACCTTGGCTGGTCAATGGAGTGTTGTTAAACTTGAAGTCGTTCCCTATCGAAGGTGAGGTCCGAGTATCAGAGTTTGATTTGGCTCGTTTCTGGGTGGAGTTCCACGGACTCCCTACCTGCTGTCTCTCCGAGAATAATATCCCAACTCTTGCAAAAAAGGTGGGTCAGCTGGTTAAATCGAATGGGAAAAAAGGGAGGAGACGGTTTGGCGGGGCTTCCTTAGATGTTGGGTTGATGTCTGGCTCAGCCATCCGTTCCCGGCGGGGTTCTTTTTGAAGTCAGGCTCGAATCCGGAGGTGTTGATTCAGTTTAAGTACGAGAAGCTCCCGTATCTTTGCTTCAACTGCGGTAAATTGGCACACACGAACAGGGAGTGCTTAGCCCCGACTACTTGGGTTACTCCTCCGTCGGGAAAAGCGGTGCGTATGTATGGCCCATGGATTAAAACCGATGGTCCGTCTGGGAATTGTTTCTCAGCAGTTGCTTTTCGAAGCGATGTGATTCATGCCGAGGAAGGAGTGAAGCTTTCGGGAGCCAACCATCGATCAAAGGGTAGTTGGAGAAGAAGACCATTATCCATTCAATCGAAGAAGGGGGAGGGGTCTTCGAAGGCGGCGGCTGTGGCTGAACGACCGGCGATAGCTGGAGAAGGTACATCGGTTGGCACGTTGCATGGTACTATGCATGGTACTGTGCATGGTGGTGGACGTCCGTGGAGTACGAAATTGGATGACGTGGCCCAGAATGTGGGAATGCAAGTGGTCCCAGGGGTGGAAGTTAGTACTGCACGTGGTGAATATTTGAATATTCCCCCCCCAAAAAATTCTATCTGAGCTACCTACCCCTGATTTTGCTCACGTGGGGCCAAGGGAGGAAATGGGGGAATTACCTGATGTTGGGCCTTCTTTAATTCAGTGTCTGGACATCCCTAACATTTGGGCTTGTAAATCTCAAGTGGCTCATCATTTCCCAGAGCCCACTAATTTCAAATGGCCCTCAAATGACCCTAATCTCCAAAAGCTTTACTGTGAGTTATTAGGGCCGGACTATACAAACATGTACAAAGCCCAACCTTCTTTAATCTCAAACCCACCAAATGTATCTAAGATGATCATACACCTTTTGGGGTCCAAGAAAAGGAAAGCCCATACTTGGTATCAGCCCATCCCTAAAAAATTCCTTGATTCACTGTTTGAAGATGAAAGTCGATCCCCTGTAGAGACTAATGTGACTACTGCCCCTGAAATCGACAAGCTAAAGGATAGTAATGGGCGTGATGTGGAGATTCAGCCGTTCAACCCAGGCAGAAGTGATGGTCCGACAAAAGGGAGACGTAAGAAGGGGCTTAGGGCGGCTTCATCCTCAGCTTTGAAGAAGAATTTGGGCGTAAAGACAAGAAGGAGAAAGAAACTGATCAGAGAAGCGAATGAAGGTAATCCTATTAATTTGGATCAAGTCCTTGCTCAGTGTGTTGATGTTCCCATTACCTATGTCCAAAATTTTGGAAATGGCGAGGAGGCGGCCAGAGCCATGGCCCCACCTTTGCCATGAGGTGCCTAGCGTGGAATTGCTGCGGTCTTCGGAGACCGGCGGCTGAGAGAGCCATTAAGAGGCTTTCTCGGGGTGAAAGGTTCGATGTGATTTATCTGATGGAAACTAAGGTGGATGAGGAATCGATGTATGCAATTACTACGAAATTGGGATTTTAAGAATTTAGAGGTATTTCTTCGATGGGCACGGCTGGGGGGTTTTGTGTTGCTTGGAGAAAGGGTATCAAGCTGAGCATTAGAAACAAATTCAATTCGAGGTTTGAGTGTCGTATTAAATAAGGTCACAAGGAGCCTTGGACTTTATTCTGCATCTATGGGACGCCTTATGGAAGGGAGAAGGGAGCGTTTTGGCGCTGGCTGACGGATATGGTCTGTAATTGTGACAGTCGATTTGTAAAGCCCGCTTAGTTAATTTGGAAATTAGCAGTTGTTTATGTTTAATCATGAAAATTATTTATAGCTATTTAAATAATTTATCGCTGTTATTTATGGAATTCAGAAATGCATGATTATGTCATCAGTAGTTTTTATATTTCGCATTTCCGGTGTCCGGTATTTTGGAACTCGGCGTTTGGCTCAGTAGAAATCACAACTTAGTATGTTAGTATTTTGGGGACGGGTTTTAGACATTGGGAATGTCGGGAATGGCCGGGAATTTAGAATTTCCCAAAAATACCCCTTTAGTATGATTTATGTGATTTTATGGTGGAGGGGCAAAATGGTCTTTTTGCCCCATTAGTGGTTTGTCTTTTGTGATTTTATGAAATGAAAAATAATTATTTATTTAATGGTTATTTGGCTGAAATGGATTTAATATATGCTAGTTGATTTATATCCCTTTTTCACAAAATTCTACACTTAGTAAAAAAATTAGAAATTCCAAAAGAAACTCTCTCTCTCTTTTCCTCTCATTTTCGGCTGGTGCATGGGATTCAAAGGGCTGGATTTTTGTTCAATTTTCAAGTGGATTCTCATCCAAATCTAAGCATTTTTCCAAGCTAGGTTAGCTCTCTTGTTTTCTTCCTTTAAATTTTGAGAAAAATGATGAAAAAGTTGAGTAAAATGCATGCTTTTGTGGCTGTTCTTGTTGCTGTGTTTGGTTATTATTTTCTGAGGTTCAAAGCATGTTTATTTGATGTTAATTGAGTTGTTTGAAGCATGATTAGTTAGATTGTTCAAGCTTTGAATTTTCTATGTAAAAATGTGGTTTTTGGAAGGAAAACTTTGTGAATCTGTTCTGTGATGTTGCTGTTGTTTCTATTAGTTTGCAGAGGTGATATTATGCTTATTTGAGTAGAATTAAATAGGTTTGGATGCATGTTAGGTGGATTTGCTCAAGCTTGAGTTTGGAACTCAAAGCTTGAGCTCCAATGGTGATTTTTGTGTATGTGGTTTCTGGGTGGTTTTGTTGCCTTAGAAATGTTCTAGGGGAGGTATAGAACAGGTCTGGAAGGTTTCATGTGATTTGGGGTTCAATTGTGCAAGTTATGAATTTTTGAAGTTATTTGCGAGGAACCGAATTCGGTTGAGCATCCGAATCCGGATGGGGTTCTGAATTTCCCGAACCGGAATTCGGTTGGGCAACCTGGCCTGGGTTGGGGGATTTTTCAGAACCCTAGTTTTCCTCGTTTTTGGGTTTTTAGGGGTATTGCCATGCTTTTTATCGATAGGGAAACTTTTAGTTCCAAGTTTTAGTCCCCGGGAAGTGATTTAGCGTGTCTCTTATAGCGTTGTGATTTTTATGGTTTAGGAGCCGATGTCCGCCGCTCGGCTCTGTTCCGGTCGGGTTGGCCAAGCACACACGAAATCGGAATCCGTGTAAGATTAGTATAACAGTATGCATATGGAGATTACATGTTTAGCGTGCAGGTAGGAAGCCCGCTAGATTACATTAGTTATGTATTTAGGCTTCGAACCATCCAACCCCGTCACGTCGGTACAGCCGGAGTATGACCAAGCGGCGGAGTATGACCGGTTCGACCGATCAGCCGACATTTGGTTGGTGGTTCGGTGCTATTGACCTATCCCGTCGGTACAGCCGGAGTATGACCGAATGGAGTATGACCGGTTCGACCGATCGGGAGGATACTTGTCAATAGTACCGTCCCCCGAACGTTCAAAACTCGCACCATGTTGGACATGGCAAGAGTAGCTCGCACCATGTTGGACATGGCAGTAGCGGGACTCAGTATCGTGTTGGACACGGCAGTCAGTTTTATGTATGATATTATTATGCTTTTCTTACTGAGTCTGTCGACTCACAGTTTATGTTTATGTGTAGGTAAAGGCAAGGCTGTAGCTGATGGACCGTGAGCGAGCTTATGAGATTGTACATGTCGGGGCGGTTAGGCCTGGAGCGTACGATCCTCGGGACAGCACGACTGAGATTTTGTAACTGTCGTTAGACGACTTTCATTTTGATGTAAAAGTTAAACAGTTAAAACGTTTGTAAATGATTTTATAAATCGGGATCCCGAGACTTTTATAATGTGGTTTATAAGTTTAATTAAAAAAGCAAAATTTTAATTAATCACGTTTTTCCATAAACCTCGTTGATTAGAAACGAGCTGCACAGTACGTTTAAAAATCACGTAATACGCCTAAGATAGTTAGGGTGTTACAATTTGGTATCGTAGCCGCTGTGTTGTCTTCCGAAGATCGTCACGACATGTACAATCATCATCAGCAGTTAGCTCGGTTCACGGTTCAGTAATCCTTTATTGCTTTAGTAGTTTATTTTATTCAGTTATGAAAAAGAAAAGCCTGTTAGGAAGCATGTTAGTAGCCTGATAGTAGAATAGGCGCATGTTTCATTTCTAATTTTCCAAATTAAGCGGCATTTGTAAGCTCGCCTTGAATACGACCTGATATGCCAACTCTTGGTTTCGCAGGCGGTTCTAATCAGATGGACGCCAGGCGGACTACCAGGAGTCAGGGCAACTCCGTAGGGTCGAATCAGGGACAGGGAGCTCAGTTTCCCCCACCTGCTCGGGGCCGAGGTAGAGGTCCCCGAGGCAGGGCTCGTGGCCGGGGTGATGAGAACCCGCCACAGCCGCCTGTGCTCCCCGGCCCGATCGGGGAGCCCCGAACCGGGAGTTACGGTTTGCGGAGATGCAAGCCGGATCGAAGAACAAGACCTCGAGATCCGTAGGTTGAGACAGCCAGGTGCTCCCCGCAGCCCAAAGGTGCCTATAGTACCGCGTGGCACCCGCCCTCGCCGCCTGTGCCGAGATAGTGGTGGCGGCCCATAGATTGGAACCTTTGTATGAGCGGTTCCGGAAGCAGGCACCTCCGGTATTTCTGGGAGGTCTGGACGTGATGAAAGCCGAGCAGTGGCTGACGGTGATTACCAGAATCCTGAATTTCATGGGTGTCACCGGTAACGACAGAGTGGTGTGCGCCACGTTTCAGTTCCAGGAGGATGCCCTGGTATGGTGGGACATGGTGTCTCAGATTCACGATGTCACCACCATGACCTGGGAAAGGTTCCAGGAACTCTTCAACGCGAAATATTACAATGAGGCGGTCAGAAGCGCCAAGAGGAAAGAGTTCGTTCACCTGACCCAGCGGGAGAACATGAGCGTCACTGAGTATACTACTCAGTTGTGGGCTGGCGAGGTTAGCCTCGGGAATTGTGCCGACCGACTTCAGCAAGAAGGAGAAGTATCTGGACGGGTTGAATCCCAAGATCAGGCATGACCTGATGATCACCACGGACGACAGCACCACCTATGCTCAGATGGTGGAGAAGGCACTGCGAGCTGAGGGCGCAGTGGGGTGCATGTCAGAATCAGTCAGTACTCCGGTTAGTGGCGGAGCTCCTACCCCTCCTGCATCAGGCTATAGCAGGGGGAGTAGTGGTTCGGCCATTGATCAGAGGAAGAGGGCACCCCCTGCTTCCGGCGGCTCGAGTCAGAACAAGAGGTTCCGGGGAACCGCACGGCAGGAGTCGTCCTGGTGGTACTGAGACCCGATTCTCCTATCCCGAGTGCCCTAGCTGCAAGAGGCACCATCGGGGCGAATGCAAAGGTCAGGGATGCTTTCATTGTGGCATGCCCGGACACTTCAAGAGGGAATGTCCCCAGCTCCGACCAGAGGCACCGAGAGCTCCAGCGATACCCACTCCAGCCAGGGTATTCGCTATCACGCAGCCGATGCGTATGCCGGCCCATCGCAGTCACAGTCGGCTTTTCATTAACAACTCGCTTTATTCAGTGCTGTTTGATTCTGGGGCTACACATTCTTATGTGGCGGCCAGAGTCTTTAGTAAGTTGGGTAGACCCTTTGATAGATATGAATCAGGGTTTGGAACCCTGTTACATTCAGCGGAGAATTGGTTATCTCCAATAGGTGGATTAGGTCTATGCCGATCAGGATAGATGGTAGAGAGTTAAGCGCTGATCTGATAGAGATGAGCTTAGTCGAATTTGATATTATTTTAGGAATGGATTTCCTATCTAAATATTCGGCGAGCATTGACTGTAAGAGGAAGATGGTGGTCTTCCAACCGGAAAGTGAAGAACCGTTTGTATTTGTGGGTTCGGTTCAGGGATCTCGGATCCCGGTGATCTCGGCTATGTCAGCGAGAGAATTATTGCACGGCGGGTGCTTAGGGTTTCTGGCCGTGGTGGTGGACACCACTCGGCCGGACACCATTCGGCCAGAGGACATCAGAGTGGTTCGGGAATTTTTGGACGTTTTTCCCGAAGAACTTCCAGGGTTACCACCTCAGCGGGAGATTGACTTCGTGATTGACTTGGCACCAATGTGGATCCGGTCTCCAAAGCCCCGTATAGGATGGCTCCAGCTGAACTTAAGGAATTAAAGATTCAGCTCCAAGGGTGGCTTGACATAGGGTTCATTCGGCCCAGTGTGTCACCCTGGGGAGCCTCGGTTTTGTTCGTCAAGAAGAAGGATGGATCTATGAGGATGTGCATCGACTACAGAGAGTTGAACAAGCTGACGGTGAAGAATAAATATCCATTACCTAGGATCGATGACTTGTTCGATCAGCTTCAGGGGAAGACGGTCTTTTCTAAGATTGATCTCCGTTCGGGTTATCATCAGTTGAGGATCCGAGAGGAGCATGAGTTACACCTTCAGATGGTACTGCAACGACTTCGAGAACATAAGCTCTACGCCAAGTTCAAGAAATGTGAGTTCTGGTTGTCTCAGGTGTCCTTCCTAGGGCACATTGTGAGTAAAGATGGGATCAAGGTGGATCCCGGGAAGATTGAATCCGTCAGGGATTGGCCGAGACCGAAGACGGTGATGAGATCGAAGCTTCTTGGGATTAGCTGGGTACTACCGTAGGTTCGTGGAGGGGTTCTCCAAAATTTCAATGCCCCTAACCGAGCTTACAAAGAAGAATCAGCGATTTATCTGGTCAGATAAATGCGAAGCTAGTTTTCGTGAGCCGAAGCGAGAGATTGATTACCGCTCCGTGCTAGCTTTGCCTTCGGACAAGGAGAAGTTCGTAGTCTCATCGTGACGCATCCAAACAGGGTTTGGGGTGCGTATTGATGCAAGCCGATCGGGTTATCGCTTATGCCTCCCGTCAGTTAAAGGATTATGAACAGCGATACCCGACTCATGATTTAGAATTAGCCGCAGTGGTTTTTGCACTGAAGATTTGGCGGCATTACCTGTATGGAGAGAAGTGTGAGATCTATACCGACCATAAGAGTCTCAAGTATTTCTTTACTCAGAAAGATTTGAACATGAGACAAAGGCGTTGGTAAGAATTAGTGAAGGACTACGATTGTGAGATCCTCTATCATCCCGGAAAAGCCAATGTAGTGGCCGATGCCCTGAGCAGAAAGGGTCCCGGGCAAGTAGCTAGCATGGTTCAAATCTCACCTCAGCTAGCAGAGGATATGGTTAGATCCAGCATTGAGTTTGTGGTAGGTCAGCTTCACAACTTAACGCTGCAATCTGATCTGTTGGAAAGAATAAAGGTCGCTCAGATGACAGATCCGGAGTTAGTGAAGATCCGAGATGAGGTATTGGCTGGTCAAGCCAAAGACTTTTCGATGTCAGATAGTGGAATGCTTTTGTATAAAGCCAGGGTTTGTGTTTCGAACAGTGTGGAATTGAGGAACGAGATCTTTGAGGAGGCTCATTCTACCCCGTATTCTCTACATCCCGGCACCACCAAGATGTACCAAGATTTGAAACCGTACTTCTGGTGGAACGGTATGAAGAAGAATTTGGTAGAATTCGTATCGAGATGCCTCACTTGTCAGCAGATCAAGGCTGAACATCAGAGACCAGCAGGGTTGTTGCAGCCTCTAACCCTACCAGAATGGAAATGGGAGGATATTACGATGGATTTTGTGGTCGGGTTACCTAGGACCACGGGTTTGCATGATTCCATCTGGGTAGTGGTGGACCGATTTACGAAATCTGCTCATTTTCTGCCGGTCAGAACAACATTTACAGTGGATCAGTTGGCAGAGTTATATGTCAGGGAGATAGTGAGACTTCACGGGGTACCGAAGTCTATAGTTTCGGACAGGGATCCGAAATTCACCTCCAAATTTTGGCAAAGTTTGCAACGGGCAATGGGTACAAAGCTAAAATTCAGTACAGCATTCCATCCTCAGACAGATGGTCAGTCCGAAAGGACGATTCAGATATTGGAGGATATGTTGAGAGCCTGTGTTATGGACTTTGAAGGCTCATGGAGTAAGTATCTACCGTTGATAGAATTCTCTTACAACAACAGTTATCAGAGTACGATAGGGATGGCTCCCTATGAACTGTTGTACGGTAGGAAATGTAGATCCCCTATCCACTGGGATGAGACAGGGGAGAGGAAATACCTAGGTCCAGAGTCAGTTCAGCGGACCAATGAGGCAATAGAAAAGATAAAAGCTAGAATGCTTGCCTCACAGAGCAGACAAAAGAGTTACGCAGATCCGAAACGTAGAGACGTTTAGTTCCAAGTAGGGGAACATGTATTTTTACGGGTATCTCCGATGAAGGGGATTAAACGTTTCGGGAAAAGAGGCAAGTTATGCCCTAGATTTACTGGACCTTTCGAGATTCTTGAGAAGATAGGTCAAGTGGCATATCGGTTAGCATTGCCTCCAGCCTTATCAGCAGTGCACAACGTATTCCATCTCTCAATGTTGAGAAAATACGTTTAAGACCCCTCTCATATACTCAGTTATGAGAGTCTTCAGCTTCAGCCAGACATGTCCTATGAGGAACAACCAGTGCAGATCCTGGATAGAAAGGATAAAGTCCTTCGGAATAAGACCATAGCGTTGGTCAAGGTTCTCTGGAGAAACAGTAAGGTGGAAGAAGCCACCTGGGAGCTAGAATCAGATATGCGAGCTCAATATCCAGAGTTATTCAGGATTTCGGGGACGAAATCCTTTTAAGGGGGGGATAGTTGTAAAGCCCGCTTAGTTAATTTGGAAATTAGCAGTTGTTTATGTTTAATCATGAAAATTATTTATAGCTATTTAAATAATTTATCGCTGTTATTTATGGAATTCAGAAATGCATGATTATG
Source organism: Cannabis sativa (assembly GCF_029168945.1). Taxonomy (NCBI): domain Eukaryota; kingdom Viridiplantae; phylum Streptophyta; class Magnoliopsida; order Rosales; family Cannabaceae; genus Cannabis; species Cannabis sativa. The sequence continues at coordinate 53,818,144 of NC_083607.1, forward strand.
TCATCAGTAGTTTTTATATTTCGCATTTCCGGTGTCCGGTATTTTGGAACTCGGCGTTTGGCTCAGTAGAAATCACAACTTAGTATGTTAGTATTTTGGGGACGGGTTTTAGACATTGGGAATGTCGGGAATGGCCGGGAATTTAGAATTTCCCAAAAATACCCCTTTAGTATGATTTATGTGATTTTATGGTGGAGGGGAAAAATGGTCTTTTTGCCCCATTAGTGGTTTGTCTTTTGTGATTTTATGAAATGAAAAATAATTATTTATTTAATGGTTATTTGGCTGAAATGGATTTAATATATGCTAGTTGATTTATATCCCTTTTTCACAAAATTCTACACTTAGTAAAAAAATTAGAAATTTCAAAAGAAACTCTCTCTCTCTTTTCCTCTCATTTTCGGCTGGTGCATGGGATTCAAAGGGCTGGATTTTTGTTCAATTTTCAAGTGGATTCTCATCCAAATCTAAGCATTTTTCCAAGCTAGGTTAGCTCTCTTGTTTTCTTCCTTTAAATTTTGAGAAAAATGATGAAAAAGTTGAGTAAAATGCATGCTTTTGTGGCTGTTCTTGTTGCTGTGTTTGGTTATTATTTTCTGAGGTTCAAAGCATGTTTATTTGATGTTAATTGAGTTGTTTGAAGCATGATTAGTTAGATTGTTCAAGCTTTGAATTTTCTATGTAAAAATGTGGTTTTTTGAAGGAAAACTTTGTGAATCTGTTCTGTGATGTTGCTGTTGTTTCTATTAGTTTGCAGAGGTGATATTATGCTTATTTGAGTAGAATTAAATAGGTTTGGATGCATGTTAGGTGGATTTGCTCAAGCTTGAGTTTGGAACTCAAAGCTTGAGCTCCAATGGTGATTTTTGTGTATGTGGTTTTTGGGTGGTTTTGTTGCCTTAGAAATGTTCTAGGGGAGGTATAGAACAGGTCTGGAAGGTTTCATGTGATTTGGGGTTGAATTGTGCAAGTTATGAATTTTTGAAGTTGCTGCCTGCGAGGAACCGGAATTCCGGTTGAGCATCCGAGTGGGATGGGGGTCCCGACTTCCCGAACCGGAATTCCGGTTGGGCAACCGGTCTACCGGTTGGGGGATTTTTCAGAACCCTAGTTTTCCTCGTTTTTGGGTTTTTAGGGGTATTGCCATGCTTTTTATCGATAGGGAAACTTTTAGTTCCAAGTTTTAGTCCCCGGGAAGTGATTTAGCGTGTCACTTATAGCGTTGTGATTTTTATGGTTTAGGAGCCAGTAATCCGCCGCTCAGCTTCAGTTCCAGTCAGGTTGACCGGCACACCTGAAATCGGAATCCAGGTAAGATTAGTATAACAGTATGCATATGTAGATTACATGTTTAGCGTGCATGTAGGAAGCCTGCTAGATTACATTAGTTATGTATTTAGGCTTCGAACCATCCAACCCTGTCACGTCGGTACAGGCTGGAGTATGACCAAGAATGAGTATGACCGGTTCGACCGATCAGCCGACATTTGGTTGGTGGTTCGGTGCTATTGACCTATCCCGTCGGCAGACAGCCGGAGTATGACCAAGAATGAGTATGACCGGTTCGACCGATCAGGAGGATACTTGTCAATAGTACCGTCCCCGAACGTTCAAAACTCGGTACCATGTTGGACATGGCAAGGTAGTAGCTCGCACCATGTTGGACATGGCAGTAGCGGGACTCAGTATCGTGTTGGACACGGCAGTCAGTTTTATGTATGATATTATTATGCTTTTCTTACTGAGTCTGTCGACTCACAGTTTATGTTCATGTGTAGGTAAAGGCAAGGCTGTAGCTGATGGACCGTGAGCGAGCTTATGAGATTGTACATGTCGGGGCGGTTAGGCCTGGAGCGTACGATCCTCGGGACAGCACGGCTGAGATTTTGTAACTGTCGTTAGACGACTTTCATTTTGATGTAAAAGTTAAACAGTTAAAACGTTTGTAAATGATTTTATAAATCGGGATCCCGAGACTTTTATAATGTGGTTTATAAGTTTAATTAAAAAAGCAAAATTTTAATTAATCACGTTTTTCCATAAACCTCGTTGATTAGCAACGAGCTGCACAGTACGTTTAAAAATCACGTAATACGCCTAAGATAGTTAGGGTGTTACACGATTGATGGTGTGGGGGGATCTAAATGTTATTCTTAATGCTGAGGAAAAGAGAGGTGGCCAAGAGTTCCACAATCGTGAAGGGGCTCATCTACAGAATTTCTTGTTGGAAACCGGAGGCGTTGATCTGGGTTTTAGTTGCCCAAAGTTTACCTGGGTGAAGTCAAGGGGCTCTCATAACTCCGTGAGGAAATGGCTCGATAGAGCAGTGGCCTTTGCGAATTGGTGTCTAAGTTTCCCTAAGGCTTCCGTGGTGCACCACCCTATTATGGCCTCCGATCATGCCCCCTGGTTCTGGATACTCAACCAATGACTAAAAAACTCAACTATCCGTTTCAGTTTTTCGATGTGTGGACGGCGGACCCTGGTTGTGAAGCAGTGGTCAAGAATGCGTGGAAAAACTCTTTCTTTGGTCAGGCTAGCTGTCAGGTTTGCAGGAGACTCACGGAAACGAAAGTAGCTCTCAAAAAGTGGAATAGCAATGTGTTTGGGTTTTGTGACACACAACTTAAAAGGCTGTATGATAAGTTGAGTGTGCTTCAACAGCAACATGATGAGGCCGCTAGTGATGAGGAGGTGGAAGTGCAATTGGAAATTCTTGAGTTGGAAAGCAGAATGGAAAGAATATGGAAGCAAAAGTCAAGAGAACTTTGGGTGTTGCTTGGGGACTATAATTCGAAATTTTTTCATGTGTCTACCATGATTAGACGGAGGAGAAACTCGATTTGCGCCATTAACGATGTTGGGAACGGCTGGTTGTTTGACAGAGAGGGAATAGGGGCTTATTTTAACAAGCAGTTCCAAATGCTTAATGAAAGCCAGCAACCGGTCTTGGATAGCGATTTTGATTCGCTCTTCCAGCCCCTGGTTACTGATCTCGACAATGCGGAGCTGTGTCGATGTCCTTCGTTTGAAGAAATCAGGAAGGTGGTGTGGAAGGTTAATCCGTTGAAGGCGCCTGGCCCGGACGAATTTTCGGGAGTTTTTTATAGAAAATATTGGGATACGGTGGGTCCTGAGGTTTGCCTAATGGTGCAGGATTTTTTCATCATTGGAAAGTTTGTGGAGAAATTTAATCATACGTTCCTGTGCCTTATCCCGAAGAGTGATAACCCGACTTCATTTGATCAGTTTTGCCCGATTAGCCTCTGTAATTTTGGGTATAAGATCATTGCGAGATTGCTCACAGACAGATTGAAGCCTGTGCTTGACAAGCTGGTGAGCCCGTTCGAGTCAGCCTTTCTACCAGGGAGATGGATTGCAGAGTGTTCTGTTCTCGCTTCTGAGGCATTACATTCTTTGAAAAAAATCAGAGGCAAGCGGGGATTCGTGGCAGTTAAAACAGATATGCACAAGGCGTATGATCCCATCGAATGGAGTTTTCTTCAGCGAGTGCTTAGAGCTAATGGTTTTAATGACCTTTTTTGCCGTATGATCCTTCAATGTGTGTCTTCTGTGTCTTACTCGGTTCTTTTGAATGGGGCGCCGCTGAAACCTTTTACTCCTAAAAGAGGTGTGCGCCAGGGCGACCCTCTTTCGCCTTACCTGTTTATCCTCTGCAGGGAGGTGTTATCAAAGCTGATTGTCAAAGCGGAAAATAGAAAACAAATCTCGGCTATTAAAGTGGGTAAGGCAGCTCAGCCTATTTCTCATTTATTTTACGCTGGTGATGCCATTTTCTTTTGTAAGGCTACCGCGGCTGAAGCTAGGATTCTCGACCAATGTTTAGAAACATATGAAGAATGGTTGGGACAAAAAGTGAGTAGAAGGAAAACTGGGCTGGTGTTTTCCCCGAAAGTGCTGGGCGGGGATAAATCAAGCATTCAGGAGATTCTTGATTTGCATTTACTTGACAAGAAGGAAAGGTATTTGGGAAATCCCTTTTTCTACTCGGCTAGGAGAAGAGATGACTTGAAATACATTAAGGAGAAGCTCCTGAACCGTTTGGAGGGGTGGAAAGCGAAACAGTTATCGTTTGCGGGAAGACAAACCTTGATCAGTGCGGTGCTCAGTAGTATTCCTTGTTATGCTATGTCAACTATGAAAATCCCTGTGGCTATATGTTCTGAGATGGACAGCCTTGTGTCTCGGTTCTGGTGGACGGGATCATCAAATAATGGGAAGCGGTATCTAGCTTTGAAGAGTTGAGGAGATTGTTGCCAACCCAAGCGGCACGGAGGGTTGGGTTTCAGAAAGTTCAAGGATTTCAACATGGCTCTTTTGGCGAAGCTAGCTTGGCAATTGTTAGATGGGGAGCAAAACAATAAGCCTTGGGTGCAAATTCTTAAGGCAAAGTATTCTTCTGTCCAAGACTTTTGGAATGTCCAAGTTAAGTCGGATGACTCGAGAGTTTGGAAGGGAATTCTATCCACCCGTGCCCTCTGTTCTAGTGGAGCGGGGATTCTTGTGGGTGAAGGCAGTGTGGACATTTGGTCCAGGCTGTGGGTTCCGGGGTTTAGTCCTCAGGATGTTTGCAACTCTTTCTCTGACAACGTGACCCATGCCTTTACCTCAGTTGCTGATCTTTTTCTCCCAGGAACCCACAGGTGGAATGAAAGCTTGATTAGACAATGCTTCTCTTCGGGTGTAGCTGAGGTCATTTTACGGATTCGGCCGTTGGTGGGCAAAAATGGTGTTGTGTTTTGGAGGGCTAGCAGCAACGGAGAGTTTTCAGTCAAGAGTGCGTATTGGCATGCTCAGAAATTCAGGTTTCATGAGGAGAAGAGGGTGTGGAAGAGACTATGGAAGCTCAAGATTCATAACAGACAGAAAAATCTTCTTTGGAGAATTCTGAGTGGTTGTCTCCCTCTTAAAAGTCGGCTGGGGTTCTTGCAGGAGAGTGATAAACTATGTGTGCTGTGCCATGATGGTAATGAAACCGATACTCACCTGTTTAGAGATTGCCACTTTGCCCGGAGCTTGTGGTTCTCCAGCCCTTGGGGAATTTTCACCTCTAACCTTAGCAGACTGTCGTTTGAAGAGTGGTTTATGTGGCTTGTTGACACAAAGAATGAGTCAGTTATGTTGTTTGGTGCTTGTTTAGTTGAGCATATCCGGAATTGCAGGAATAATTTTCTGTTCAAAGGCACGGTTCCAAATTTGGAGATGTCGAGAAGATCACTCCTTCGCAGGTTTCAAGAGTTCAGTGATGCGCTGAGTAAAGAACAACCACCTGGAGAGGACCCTGCTGTTGGTGTTGGCCTGGTCCAAGGGTGGGAGGCGTGGTTGCGGGTTGATGCCTCATTTATGGATGGGATTGCAGGCACTAATGTGATCCATCTGGTGGAAGCAGAGGAGAATGCAGTGGTCTTACTGCAGCACACTTTGGTCGGGAGTGTTCTTGAAGCTGAGTTGCTTGCCATTCTCAGCGCGCTGACTTGGGCAAGGGAAAGGGACTTCAAGACAGTGTTGGTGGAGTCGGATTCCCAAGTTGCTGTCAAGACTTTAAACAGCCGTGAACTTCCTTACGCCTGGGGGTCTTTCCCTGCTTTCCATGACTGTTGTTGTTTACTTAACACTTTTGATAAAGTTTCGGTTTATTTTATCCCTCGTGTGAGTAACTCGGTTTTTGATTCCCTGGCTAGGTATGCCAGAATCGCGGGAGTTACCATGAGTTGTGTGTTTAGGGAGGTAGCCCCCTTTGTGGCTTCCACTTGACTCTGTGTTGGTGTGTTTGAATAAAGGTTTCTTACTTATCAAAAAAAAAAAACCTCAGATACTTAACTAATCAACTCCCAAAACCTCAGTTCATCTTCACTCCTTTACATGATTCCCATGTCCAAGCAGCTATTATTTGCTCAAAACAGCTCAAATTATACCTCAGAGTCCGAAGTGGAGGCCATGATTACGAGGGTCTCTCCTACGTTTCACAAATTGAAACCCCTTTTTTCCTTCTAGAACTTGCAAACCTCAGAAAAATCGACGTGGACATCAAGAATAAGGCGGCATGGATTCAAGCCGGTGCCACCATCAACAAGGTTTATTACAGAATTTATCAGAAGACGAGAGTCCATGGCTACCTTGCTGGACTCTACACCACTCTAGGCATTGGAGGCCACATAACCGGTGGCGCTTATGGCTCCATGATGAGAAAATTTGGTTTGGGAGTTGATAATGTTGTTGATGCCAAAATTGTTAAGGCAAAGGGAATATTACTTGATAGAAAAGCCATGGGATAAGACCTCTTTTGGGCCATAAGAGGTGGTGGTGGAGCTAGTTTCGACATCATATTATGGTGGAAGATAAAGCTAGTACAAGTTTCAGCCAACGTGACAGTTGCTACAGTTAGTAAAACGTTGGAGCAAGGAGCAGCTAAGCTTCTTCATAGGTGGCAACAAGTTGTTGATATCTATTCATAAGAGTGATTATACAATCGGTTAATAAAGGCAAGAACACAACTCAAAAGACTATTTCCACTTCTTACCAAGCTCTTTTTCTTTGAGACACTATTAGACTCCTTGATGTTATGCGTAAGAATATTCCTGAATTGGGTTTGACAAGAAAAGATCGTGTTGAAATGAGCTGGATTCAATCTATGGTTTACTCTCACTTATATAGAACGCTCTGTATGTTCCACGATAGAGATACGCTATCAGTTATCCATTGTGATAATCATAATAATCAATGATCCTCTATAGATGATTTATATTGAGTAGGGACAAAATTACCGTTACACCCTTCAATGTATTTTATCCTTAAAACACTTAGCAACCTATAAATGATATTTTAGTGAACTAATATAATCACTAAAATGAGCGCTTTATCATTTATCTGTATTAAGCCAAGCTCGAAGGAAATCATCGTTTCATTTCTATGTCCGGATAGAAGCTATAGATTCCGTATCTGTGATTAGCGCTCCTACTCAACTGAACTACCATGTCCTTGATCTATATGTGACCATAAGATCCATTGGTCAACTTTAACGAATAGATTGAAGAACATAAATAATACAATTGAACTAGAACCTAACCATCTCAGGATTGAGATCATTTGATCTAAGATCAACTAGGTGATATTGAATTGAATAGATATTACAGTAAGTTTATCATATCTAATCCAAGTTCAATATCAGTCCCTTCCGATGCATAATCCATACAACCAACCCATGCTTACTTTAACCAATGCCCTGGAAAGGACAAAGCACTTATTCAAGGTGCAAGTAAACTACGTTGTAGATTATCCTATCAGTTAAACTCTATGTACTAATAAATCATAGGAATACATTTAATCACATAATCTTGATTACTTTCCACTGTGTTGACAAAACAATAAACAAGAATATCAGTGTGATAAGTGTTGGATTATGTTTTACCACGATCTAGATTTACTACCATGTATGTTATTTAACATCCTAAATATGAATATCTAAAACAATGTAAATAAAAACATATAAAGTTTGAGAAACCTTACATTGGGTGCAGCAGAATTAAATGACTCCTTCCGGTCAGATCTCTAACCCTAGTATCCTTTTTGTAGCAGAGTATCACCAAGATCTCAGCCCAATTCTCCTTCTCTTGAATTTGGATTCTTCACAGCCTTACACACTATGATTGAGTACCACTTGATGTGTGTGGACACTTACTCTGTCACAATAGGGTTCAAAAAATTGAAGAGAGAAAGAGAGACGAAGGGTTCGAATAAGTTAGAATAGATGGCTCAAAATTTTAACTGAAGGCAAGTGTTTTCATCATCTTTCAATTTGAGGCTATCACTATCTATTTATAGGAATCCACCTAGGTTTAGGTTTGAATTATTTGGCATTAAAAAATTGATAAAATAAATGGTAAAATCCCTTTAAGTGGCCAGCCATGAATGTGGGCCCCCACTTTGTAATTTTACCATTTTTCAACTATTTATCTTATTTTCCCAAAAATGCCATTTTTTCAATTCAACCACTTAAATGCCAAAACTATTTATTTAATAATTAAAACTAATTATCAAATAAAATTTCCATTTAACATATTTATTAATTAGACTTAATAACATCTCTTAATAAACAAATAAGCCGTAGAATCTCTTTTCTTCACAATTAAGCCCTAGCTTAGTGAAATTCATAAACTAGACATAGTCTAATTTTAGAATTATAATTAATTAATTAAAATCAATTAATTGAGTCTTACAAGTAGTATTGTCTCAACTAGTATGGGGATCATGGGCCTATACAACCGAGCTTCCAATAAGCAGAACTAGAATTTACCAAGTAAATTCTGTAACTTGTTAATTCCTCATTGCATCCACCATAGAACTTGGAATTGCACTCTCAGTTATATAGAACGCTCTATATGTTCAACGATATAGATACGCTATAAATATTTAACCATCGTTTTAATCCCAATAATCAAAGATCCTCTATAGATGATTTACATCGAGTGGAGACAATTTTACCGTTTCACCCCTCAATGTATTTTATCCTTAAAACACTTAGCTTCCTATAAATGATATTTCAGTAAACTAATATAATCACTGAAATAAGAGCTCTTCCATTTATCTCTATTAAGCCAAGCTCGAAGGAAATCATCGTTTCACTTCTATGTCCAGATAGAAGCTATAGATTCCATATGTATGTTTAGTGCTCCCACTCAATTGTACTGTCATGTTTCCAAAATGTACGTATCACCCAGACCAAAAGGTAGGCTTAACTAACAAATTAAAGAACACAAATAACACTCTTGAGATTGAACATAAGCATGTCAGGATTAAGATCTTTTGATCTAAGATCAACCAGTGATATTGACTTAGAAAGATACAACGGTAAGATTATAATATCTTTACCAAGATCAATATCTGTCCGAGTCCAATGTATACTTCATAGATCCGAAACTAGCATACTTTGCTAATGTTTTGGAAAGAATATAACACTTATCCAAGGTGTAAGTATACTTTATCGTTGATTATCACATCAGTGTAAATCCAGTGCACTGATGAATCAAGGGACATTATCTAATGAAGCATATAATCTCAATTACATTCCACTGTGTTGACATCACTATAATTGTGAATAACTTTATGTTCTAGATTTAACAGATTTTGCACACATTAAACCATAACCCTGAAATTTATATGTAAACATAAATGACGTCTAATCTTCTATTGATAACAAATCAGATTAGATTGAAATTGGTTTTATTTAGGGCATAAAATCCCAACAAACTCCCACTTGCACTAACATAAAACAAGTAGTGCATTTCAATCAATCAGTTGTCTTGATATCGAGATCAAGTGTAGTGTATTTTACTAAACCCAAATTACTGGAATTGTAAGTTTGTGGTAAGCTACTATTTTTTCCACCATTACTTCCTTTGTGTTTATAAAACATTATGCAACATCATTTTCTATATGCATTACTCATCTAGGGATACTGAATTCTTTACTGCTTATCAAGTGCATCTGAATATACAGAAGACATGTCTCTAATTCTATCGAAAATGGAATAGAGATAACACAGTAAAGAGCTTTCTTCAGTTGAATAACTTTCCAATCCTTTTTGAAAGCAGCAAAGTTATTTATCTTCACTAATGGAGCTTAAATTATTATAGATGGGTTTTTACATCCTGCTAGAATAATTCCTCCACCCCCAGAGTAACCACCATCTCAAATTGATTATGGGTTGGTGTAGATATAAGGATTCTAATATACACCCCTATCATCTTACATATAGGTCACTTTCAGAGATCTTTCTTAACTGTCTCTTAATATTCCTTGTTATATTACATCTTAGATGGTTCCCATTCAACAGTAGGAGTCTTGTTAAATTCGTACACAAGTGTACACTTAGCCTTTTACTATTGATTCTCAAGGACATCTTATTGTGACATATTGTCTTAGTCTGAATCTATAAGTTCTTTCTAGACTAAGTCATCAACAAAGCAATCTATTATTAACATTAATGTAAAATACTTGCTTAAGAATAAGTAATCATTAAAGATACCATAAAATATTTCATGGGGACTAGGGATTCTGCCCAAGTCATTCGAATAGACTTTGTAAAGTTCTCCTGTCTTATCCTCAAATTCTGATAAGTTATTTCTATCCATATGAATGGTTAGATTTACTTTCTCAATTGAATTCTAAAGTTCCTATCATGATCATAACATAGTAAGCTATCACAAGTGTCATCCAAACAAAGATGGGCTTGGAATTTTAAAATTCTCCCACTGAGATAAGGTACTGTGATACTATGTCCAAGAACTTTATTGGTATCAATTTCTATTACAACAGTAATATATTAATTGGAACAATTACAGGATCAAGAATAAGTTCTAATGATTTGCTAATTTGTTCATTATATTACATCCATGTCTAATAAAATATGTGTGTTATAGAGATACTGTGGTTTATTGAGTATAGTCTAGAGTTCAAAATGAACTACATATGTCAATAGCTTTTTCCACCGCTAAGTGTTATAGAGATCCTGTGGAGTTATGAATATAATCTAGAGTTCAATAGGTATAAAAAGATCATTGAACTGCATATATTACTTCTTAACTTCTTCAACCCCTATCAGATCAAAAGATCTTTTTATTAAACAAAATCTTAATAATTGTTTAAGAATTTAACAATTATTCATAAACATTGAAATTAAAACTTTAAGTGTTTATGTGGTATGACCTCTTTGCAGAGATGAATAACTATAGATTTTGTATCATAATAAAATACAAACACATACAAACATTATAAACATACAAATATAATTAGTATTGGCATAGACAATATAAAGAAAACATAAAGCTCAATTCATAATGAAAATTTCTTAAAGAGAAAATTTTATAAATAATCTCAAAATTGTCATAATGGATTGTGTGCAATAATATAAAAAAGGGAATAAAATCCCGAACCAATAATTGAAACTAAATTGTTCATAAATTAAAACAATTAATTCAAAAATTAAGAAGATTCGAGCTTCATCTTCACTTGGAGAATCTCCACCCTTCTGTCCAACCATCCGATTAACTCGCTAGGATAGCAATCCAAGTTTAAGCAGCTAGAGCTGAAATAAGAAGAAAACAAACATTGTTAGTAGATCCAGAATTAATAACCCAAGGAGATAATAATTCTCTAAAACACATGAGTTTATAGCATAGAAAGAAATACCTTGTTTCTTTGCTAGAAACTTAGGGCACTTGGGTTTCCAGTGGTCCTTTTCATTGCAATAGAAGCATTTTCCTTTTTTCTTTGCATCGGGATTAGCAGCCTTTTTCTTTTTAACTATTTTCATAGCTTTCAGAGGCTTCTTGCTATTCTTCCAGTTCTTCTTTTTGCTGGGTTTCGAAGTAGAGGCAATGTTTGCCTCAGCCTTGGCCATACCATTAAAAGTGCTAGAACTAGGAGTTTTAGCTCCTCCTTTCTGTGGTCCTCCAATCAAATTTTTAAATGTCTGAAGGTTGTTGATTAACTCGTGGAAGTCGACATAATTTGATGTAAAGGGCAGAAAAGCTGGAGTCAAACTATTCAAGATCAAACTCACTTGAGTTGTCTGATCAATAACAGCTCCATGATTCTCAGCCTCTTGGAAGTAACTAGTCATCTAGAGAAGGTGATCACACACGTTCTGATGAGGTCTCATCCGTGCATTGATGAAATTCTTATTCGCCTCAAAGCGAGCTTGAATTAATGCCATCCCAAACAGTTCAGTTAACTGGTTCATGATTTCTATAGCCTGAGAGTGTTTGTAAACCTTGTTTTCAAGGTGTCGACCATGCTGGACAGCATAAAGTATCGAGCTTTATTGTTACCATTCTTCCAATGCTCGAACTTTTCCTTAATTGCCTTGGTCGCATTCTCACCTCGCTGCTCAACAGCCTCTTCAGTCAACACAAATAGGAAATTTTCACCAATGAGAGCAATATTAATGTTCTATCTCCATTTGATAAAGTTAGCTCCATTGAGCTTGTTGTCAGTCAACAGTGACACCATGGGATTGTTTGCAGTCATATTAAATACTGCAAATATCAATAAATAGAAATCAAGTAAGATTCAACACAAAATTATATTCAAAAATTATTAGCACTTAGCAAGTAGGAATGACAAGTGAAAATACTAAAACATACAATCCTAAATAATTTCCAAAGTTTTCAACAAACAGATACCAGTGTTTCGTTAGGTTAGAGTCAAAGATACCATCCACTGAATAGAGTTGTCAGCTCATCTAAAATGACAAACATTCTAGCAACCTTTTATTCGATTAAGATGAGAATCCAGCGTTGTCCTGTTTAGGCGAGAGTCAAGGATATTCTATCTTATGAGCTTCTACCATTATTTTATACTTTTGTAAGTCTTACTCCTAGCAGCCACCATTATGGTGATTAGTACTAGGAATAAAACAGTTACAAATAATATTTATCTTTCGAGATTCTATGATGTTAAATTGCTAATGAACGTTCATCCATTAGGGATGATTACTCAATAAAACAAGAACTATGTAGAACCAACAATGGAGATCGAATATCCTTACAATAAAGCTCATTATTTAAAGTTTATTTTCATCTACTATTTATTTTAATAAATTTATTTTAAATATACATATATATTTATTTAATTAAAATTATCAATTTAAAAAAATTCTAATTATAAATTTTAATTTAATATTTACAAATTATACTTAGAGTGATCTGAAAATAAATAAAATTATTTTCCATCTTAGTAATAATTTTCAATAAATATTTTTAAAAAAATTCAATTTAAGTTGATCCAAAATTAATTTTCAACTAAAATTTAATTTTCTATAAACATATATAGCAAAATTTGAAATTCCAATGTATTTAAAAATAAATACATTTTTCGAAATTTCTTAAAATAAAATAAAATAAATCCTTGAAAAACTATTCTAATTTATGTTGGTCTAAAATTAATTAATAAATTAACTTTCAACACAAATATAATTTTCCTATTTAATTAAATATTAAGAAAATTATCAAATATTTAAGTATCATGAATAAAATCAACTTAAATATTAATTTTCTATTTAATTAAATATAATTAGAAAAATACTTCAAGCAAACAGAAAATAACTATCTAGATTTTCACTAACTAATTTTTTTATTTTCTAATTAAAGTATATTTTAGTCTATTTATTTTAATTAATCATTATTATAAAAAAAATTAATTGATCTAAGTTGATTCAAAATTAATTAAAATAATTAATTTTCAACTATAATCTATTTTTCAAAAAATATTTCAAAACTATCCGCATTAATAAAATAAAATAAAATATATTTTGAAAATTATTCTAATTTAAGTTGTTCTGAAATTAAAATTTCCAACATAAATATAATTTTTTTATCTAATTAAATATTATGAAAATTAACTAATATTTAAGTGTCTAGAATAAAATCAACTTAAATATTTGATTTTCAATTTAATTACATGCATTAAATAAAAGAGTCAAATAATTAAGTATCTTGAATAAAGTCAACTTAATTATTAATTCTAATTTAATACTAGGAAAAATATTCTAATTTAAGTTGATCCAAAATTAATTAAAATTAATTAATTTTTAACTTAAATATATTTTCCTATTTAATTAAATATTAGAAAATATAATTAGTTACAAGAAATAACTATCTAGAATATATCTCATTAACTAAGTGTTTTTCTAATTATGTTGCTAATTCAATTTTAATTAGGTTATACCAATATAATTAACCTAATAAAATTATTTAAATATGGCAAATGGGCCTTTACAATTGGGGTGGTTCATGTCAGGGAGAGCTGGGTTTAGTATGTCGTACCCACTACTATGGCCCCTAACTCTCACACAAGGCCCAGAGGAGAGGAATTTAACTATTAAATAAATAATTGTTATTCATTGAATCAACCCAATACTAATTGGGCCTAAATAAAATTATTTATGTGAAATTTTATTTTTAGAAACCTAGTCCATTTAATTAATTAAAACTTAAATGGGCTTCCTATATGCATCAAAGCCCAAAAGCAAACATATAGGCTCACACAAGTCAAAAGATTTGGATGGACCCTATCATGTTACTAGGTTTACACAGATGAAAAAAATTACAAAATTTACCTGTTACAAATCATTTATAAGATCTATTCACAATTGGACTATGATTAAATCAGATAATTAGATCTGTCAACAAGTTAATCGTAGCAATTTAGATCAAATAAAAAATAGATTTGTAAAAAATATTTCAATAAATAAATAAACATTACAAACAAACATGTAAGAGATAACTAGAAACCCTAAAATTTTTATTCAAATCTAAATTAACAAATTTTCAAAATTCCATGTTATTTTGCCAAAAATTAATTTTAATTAAAAAAAATATCTAATAAGATAAAATGTCAAAACTAACATTTTTCAAATCTTATAATTTAATTTAATAAAATATATTTCAAAAATAACAAATTTTGAAAATATGATATGGTTTACAAATTTTGAAATTTAAACTAGATTATTTCTAAAAATTATTAATATTTTAATATCAAAATAAGATTATTTCAAATTTTAATAATAAAATAAGTAATATCTAATCTTATAATTAAAATAAATAAAAATAATCAAAAATTTCAAAATTAACCATAAGGCTATTTTTGTGGAAAAATCAAATTTTTAAATTCAAAAGCTACTAATATCTAAAACTAATTTTTAATTAATTAAAAATTAATAAAAATTAATTTTATTCTGATAATTAGATTTTTAATTGAAAATTTATATTCTACACAAGATTCTACCAAAATTTGAATTTTGTTTCAATGAAAAATAATTTTTGTATCAAAAATTATGATGAAAACAATTTTGGTATACACGGGTATGCATTGCAAACCCCTGCGCGCGCGGATAGAGAGGGCTGACCGAGACAGAGGGCTGCATGTAGCCTCAATGGCTGAGGGAACTCGGCGTGACACGGTTTCAGACAGCCCGTGTCTGAGTTTCCTCGATATGGTTGCCTGAAACCGCGTGGATGCCGATTGAATCACCTCCTGCGCGCGTGTGTGTGCAACTCGATTTCAAATATTTTCATCCAAATTCAAAAAATCATAACTAATTCATAAAAAATTCAAATATAGTTCTGTAAAATCCTAAATTCATTAATTAATTTTTGTCTAATTTCCAGTAAATATATTTCCAGAATGTAACAAAAAATATTTTACAACATACATTGCGATTTCCACACAATCATCAAATAAGCACATAAACCATCATGAAACCATCCAAATCAACACAAACATCGTTTTAAATACATATTTCATGAAAGTAAATCATTATCATGGCTCTGAGGCCAATTTTAAGATTATGTTTTACCAGAATCTAGATTTACTACCATGTATGTTAGTTAACATCCTAAATATGAATTTCTAAAATAATGTAAATAAACACATATAAAGTTTGAGAAACCTGGCATTGGGTGAAGCAGAATTAAATGACTTCTTCCACTCAGATCTCTAACTCTTGTATCGTATCTGTACCAGAGTATCACTAAGATCTGGGCCCGGTTCTCCTTCTCTTGAATTTAGATTCTTCACAGCCTTATACACTATGATTGAGTACCACTTGATGTGTGTGGGCACTTACTCTATCACTATAGGGTTCAAAAAATTGAAGAGTGAAAGAGAGAAGAAGGGTTGAAATAAGGTAGAATAGATGGCTCAGAATTTTGAGTAAAGGCAAGTGATTTCATCATCTTTCAATTCAAGGACATCACTATCTATTTATAGGAATCTACCTAGGTTTAGGTTTGAATTATTTAGCATTAAAAAATTGATAAAATAAATGGTAAAATCCCTTTAAGAGGCCGGCCATGGATGTGGGTCCCCACTTTGCAATTTTGCCATTTTTCAACTATTTATCTTATTTTCTCAAAAATATTATTTTTCCAATTCAACCACTTAAATGCCAAAACTATTTATTTAATAATTAAAACTAATTATCAAATAAAATTTCCATTTAACATATTTATTAATTAGACTTAATAACGTCTCTTAATAAACAAATAAGCCGTAGAATCTCTTTTCTTCACAATTAAGCCCTAGCTTAGTGAAATTCATAAACAAGACATAGTCTAATTTTAGAATTATAATTAATTAATTAAAATCAATTAATTGAGTCTTACAAGTAGTATTGTCTCAACTAGTATGGGGATCATGGGCCTATACAACTGAGCTTCCAATAAGAAGAACAAGAATTTACCCAGTAAATTCCCAAACTTATTAATTCCTCATTGCATCCACTATAGAACTTGGAATTGCACTCTCAGTTATATTGAACGCTCTATATGCTCCACTATATAGATACGCTATAAATATTTAACCATCATTCTAATCCCAATAATCAAAGATCCTCAATAGATGATTTTACCGTTTGACCCCTCAATGTATTTTATCCTTAAAATACTTAGCTTCCTATAAATGATATTTCTGTAAACTAATATAATCATTGAAATAAGAGCCCTTCCATTTATCTCTATTAAGCCAAGCTCAAAAGAAATCATCGTTTCACTTCTATGTCCAAGTAGAAGCTATAGATTCCATATCAATGTTTAGCGCTCCCACTCAATTGTACTATCATGTTCCCAAAATGTACGTATCACCCAGACCAAAAGGTAGGCTTAACTAACAAATCAAAGAACACAAATAACACTCTTGAGATTGAACATAAGCATGTCAGGATTAAGATCTTTTGATATAGATCAACCAGTGATATTTACTTAGAAAGATACAGCGGTAAGATTATAATATCTTTACCAAGATCAATATCGGTCCCAGTCCAATGTATACTCCATACATCCGAAACTAGCATACTTTGCTAATTTTCTAGAAAGAACATAACACTTATCCAAGGTGTAAGTATACTTTATCGTTGATTATCACATCACTGTAAATCCAGTGCACTGATGAATCAAGGGACATTATCTTTTGAAGCATATAATCTCAATTACGTTCCACTGTGTTGACATCACTGTAATTGTGAATTACTATATGTTCTGGAGTTAACAGATTTCGCACACATTAAACCATAACCATGAAAACTAGATGTAAACATAAATGACTTCTAATCTTCTATTGATAACAAATCAAATTAGATTGAAATGGGTTCGATCTTAAGAGTATTATACATGTTCTTTGATTTGTTAGTTAAGCCTACTTTTGGGTCAGGCTGATACGTACATTTTGGGAACATGATAGTATAATTGAGTGGGAGCACTAACATGTTAGCCCAAGATATGTTTCCAAGAGGGGGGGTGAATTGGAAATTTAAACTAATTTCGGAAAATTAAAACTTTTAACACAAAATTATGCAATTAGTCAATTAATCAAGTAAAAGCAAGTAGTATGGCAAGCAATATATTAAGACAAATAATTAAACTTGTAAAGTAAAGAGTTTAAGGATTAGAAAATGCAAACTCTCGATTTTTTACAAGGTTCGGTAGAACTATGCCACCTACGTCCTTGGTCTTCAAAGCTATGGACCTAGCTTTGAGTTCCAATATCGAGCCAAGTTAACGGGCTTGACTAACCCTTACAACCGGGAAATTTTCACCAAGGTATTTCCAAACCTCTTACAATAGTTTCGCACCCCCGAGGACTATTAACCTCTTTCTCGGATTGTTAAAGTGCCAATCTCACTATTTCCGGGTTGTTTACAAAACCGGTGCCAACCTCACCTCAATCACAATATAGAAATGTGTTTGATATACAAGCTAAAATCACTCTAGAAATATGATGATACAATGGAAACCTAGAGTGAAAAGCAAGCACACTTAAGATGAATAAAATCAAATTTTGGCTCAAAGTGTGTGAAATGTGTTGGTTTGGATTTCAAACTTAGAAGCTCCTTAATCTCACTTAGATAGGTTAGATATATGTAATAAATGCTCAACCAACTTATTTTTTGAAAGAAAAATCGAGTTTATATAGTGTTTGATAAAAAACTAGCCGTTTATAGCCGTTAGCACGTTTCCCGAGGTGAGGTCAGCCATGAACCGGAAGTCCGGATGGGAACCGGAATTCCGGATTGATTACAACCGGCAACTCCAACCGGAATTCCGGATGGCTGACCAGTGGCAAAAATGCCACTTTTCGGGACTTAAACGCGCATAACTTCTTACTCGATTATCCGATTTCAGAAATTCCAACTTTGTTCTCTTAGTTAAACAAAATGTGATTTAGAAATTCAATCAAAAAATTTTTTGAACTATCGTGTGAGAAAACTTGTTGCACAAGTTAGTGAATGGGCCAAAATTCAAATTTATAAAAACTTAGTGTGCTATGCAAATCACTTTAACAAGACTAAATTAGATTTATACCATTTAATTTTGAGTAGTCTTGATGTAGATGAGCCTCCTAGCTTGATTTGCATGTTTTTGATCCCAAGTTGATTTTTCCCGAGAGTTGACCTTGACTTTGACTTTGACTTTGACTTTCGGGTTGACTTTTTGACTTTGGGATTTTGAAGACCTCTTTTGAATAGGGTCTTGAGTTGTTGATCCCTTGATGAATCTTTTGCTCTTGATATGCTTGTTGAGTCCATTTAGTGTTGCTTTTAAAAGTTTGGTAAAAATACCAAAATATTTATTTTCTCTTTTAAATTTGCTACAAAATCAATAAATCATTAGTAACAAATAATAATCAAATATTTGCTAATCATCAAAACAAGGAGATCGAAAAGTTTGAGTTAACAATCTCCCCCTTTTTGATGATATCAAATATTTGATTATTTTTAAAGGGAAAGAAAAATTTAAACAAAGTAAATTGGATTAGCTCCCCCTTAATGTGTGCAAGAAAAAAAAAAAAAATTACCTTTTAATTTTACCTTGCATGAAGTTGTAAACTCCCCCTCAATTTTTACTTATGATAAAAGATTAGATACCAAAAAAAAATTTGAGGTGATGCCAAAAAAATTAATCAATAGTTGTTCTCCCCCTTTTGATTCATCAAAAAGGGTGGCAAGGAATTCACAAAATATAAAAGAAAAGAGAAACAAAAAAAATAATAAAACAAAGCAACAAGCCAATGCATTAAAAAAAGACAACATCCAAAATAACATGCAAACAACACAAAAAAAATAAAACAAAGAAAAAGTACCAACTAACACAAAGTCAAAAGGCATGAAGCCTTTGCACACAACCAAAAAAAAAATAAAATAAAAAATAAAAATAAAAAGAAACTAAATAAGCCGAAAAAAAAATAATGCAAGAACTAGTTTGGTGGGGGGCCAAAGCGATCCATGTATGCCCTCCATTGTGCCATCTCCTCTTGCACATTAGCAAACCCATGAACCATGTCACTCCTCATGGTGTTAATGTCAGTGTTGAGGTTGGTGAGTTGTGAGTTGAGATCATGTCGCAAGGTTTGAAATTGGTTGTCAACCGAAGTGTGAAGACGAGTGAATGCTTCCTCAAGGTTGAATTGGGGAAAAGTAGGCATGGGAGGAGCTTGAGGAGGCATCTCTTCTTCTTCTTCTTCTTCTTCTTCTTCACTTTCACTTGCGGGCAAATTAATTTCTTCATCATCACTCTCCAAATCAATTTGCATTCTTTGCCCTCTTTTGGGTGTGAACACCCACTCATTGTTAAGGAATTTGTAACCCATAGCCTTGAAAGTTTTGGATCCTAGAATGTCACTAGAGGTAGGATTATTTTTCTTTTCATGGAGGGTAGGAATTCCTAAGAGAGGAAAAAGGTAGCTAAGTAGAAAACCAAAGGGAAGTGCCTTAATCATATGAGGCTTGTCCACATCAAGTATGAATTTTAAAATAAGATAGCCTAGGTTGATGGGTGTGGTTTTGGCTATAATGAGATGCATGAGTAATTGATCAATGGAATTGATCTCATCTTGGTGGCCACTTCTAGGAGCAAGATTTGCAACAATAAATTTGTGGAGGATTTTAGCCTCTAAAGTGAGTTGGTGTCTTTTTGGTCTCATAATAAAAGGGCCATCACCACAAATATTCCTAGAACACTCATCAAAGTTAAAAATGGCATCATTTTTGAGAGAAAGTTTGGGTTCAAGTAATATGCCACCATTTGGTGCTCCTAACATGTCATTAAGAGATGCTACATTGAGTTCAAAAGCTACTCCTCTAAGGGTTCCTCTAACACCTAAAGGTTCTAATGTAGGTTTAATACAAGCATAAAAACCTTGAACTAGCCTAGGATACAATGGAGTATTGATTTGAATAAAAGATGTCCATCCTAGGGTATCAAAATGATGACTAAAATCAACACAATCAAGGCTAGGGAGATCACAAATTTTACCTTTGAGAATTTTCCTAGAGGAGAAATCATTGACAAACTTGTTGTGATCTTCATCATTGAAGAAGAGAGTGGGCTCTTGCCTTGCTTTTGCCCTTATTTCCCTTTGTTGAATTGCACTAGCCATTTTCTTGGGAGCTCTTGATGAGGAAGCCATTGAAGAACACACTTCTCTCTTTTTTTTTTAATTATTGGAAGATGAGAGTGAGGCTTTGAAAGAGAGAATTTTAGAGAGAAGGAGATGGTGGCTGCTGTTTTAGGGTTGAAAAAACTGAATGGGGGAGAAAAAATTCGGTGGTAGGGTTTAAAAAGGGAAAAAATCGCAATAAAATGACAAAAACACCCCTGCTGCTGATCCTGTGCCATCCGGAATTCCGGATGGTACAACCGGAATTCCGGTTGGTACAGGACCAGCAAAAAACAATCCTAAAACCGTGCTAAAAAATTCAATTTTGACCCAAATGACCCCAAACCAATTCTAATACCTGTAATATGATAAGACAAAATTGCTCAAACAAGAAAATCTGAAAAATAATGAAAAATGACGATTTACGGTAAGTTTTTCGAAAATTGCCAAGAAAACTAGAACCGTACCAAAAATGAGTTTTATGCAACGAAATTGAAAAATTCTTTTTCCAGCAGTTTTATAAAATAAAATGTGAGGTGTACAAACTTACGGAATCGAAAAATGTTGAAAAATGAGAGAGTTTGGCGAAAAACACTCTTTTAGGCCTAAAAATCTAAAAATTCAACAAGTGAGGTACCAAAAATTTGTTTCATGCAAATTTCAATCAAGGCAAACCTATAGGCTTACTAAATACACTCTATTTCACATATTCAAGCATATAGACACATAAGAAAATCAAATATGCAAAAATTCACATGTTCACTTGTTTAAAAACAAGTCCAAAGTTCACCAAAAATCCACATTTTGACCTATAATTTTAAGTTTTTTCAACAAGGATAGTTCATATAGGTCAAGTATCAATAAATTTTCACATCTATGCATATAAATCTCATTAATATCATATTTGGAACAATTATGCATAAATAAGTAAGTAACGAGATATGAAATTTTTCATAGCTAGCAAACCTTATATTTCATTTAAGTTGGTCATGCCTAGCTCTCTTCTAATGAAACTAAATCTCTCATCACTAAGAGGCTTGGTGAATATATCCGCTAATTGGAATTCGGTGCTTACAAAGTCTAGCATAATATCACCTCTTTGGATATGATCTCTAAGGAAGTGGTGCCTTATGTCAATATGCTTGGCTCTAGAATGCAATATTGGATTCTTAGAGAGGTTAATGGCACTAGTGTTATCACACTTTATGGGTGTACATTCAAAATCAATATCAAAATCCTTAAGAGTTTGTTTCATCCAAAGTATTTGTGCACAACAACTACCCGCGGCTATATATTCGGCTTCGGTTGTGGATAGAGCTACCGAGTTTTGTTTCTTGCTAAACCATGACACTAAGGAATTTCCTAAAAAGTGACAAGTTCCACTAGTACTTTTTCTATCCGTCTTACAACCGGCAAAGTCGGCATCCGAGTAGCTAACTATTTCAAAGTTTAAGTTCTTGGGGTACCAAAGTCCTAGATTCATTGTGCCTATCAAGTATCTAAATATTCTTTTAACGGCACTTAAGTGGGATTCTTTAGGACAAGATTGGTACCTAGCACAAAGACCAACACTAAACAAAATATCCGGTCTACTAGCGGTTAAATATAATAAAGAGCCAATCATACCTCGATACTTGGTGATGTCCACATTCTTACCGCTTTCATCTTTGTCCATCTTTATGGATGTGCTCATGGGTGTATTCATGGACTTTGCATTTGCCAAGTCAAACTTTTGAAGGAGATCCTTGATGTACTTAGTTTGACCTATGAATATGCCATCCTTTTGTTGCTTGATTTGAAGTCCAAGAAAAAAGTTGAGTTCTCCCATCATGCTCATCTCAAACTCACTATGCATACACTTAGAAAATTCTTCACAAAGAGCATCATTAGTAGCACCAAAGATAATATCATCAACATAAATTTGTACTATAATAATGTCTTTGGATTTTCTTTTTATAAAAAGTGTATTATCCGCTTTTCCCATTGAAAAACCATTTGAAATAAGAAAAGTGCTTAATCTTTCATACCAAGCTCTAGGAGCTTGCTTTAATCCATATAAAGCCTTTTTCAATTTGTAAACATGGTTAGGGTATTTATGATTTTGAAAACCGGGTGGTTGAGAGACATAAACCTCTTCCATAATGTACCCATTTAAGAATGCACTTTTTACATCCATTTGATACAAGATAAAATTCTTGTGGCATGCAAAAGCTAACAACATTCTAATGGACTCAAGTCTTGCTACCGGGGCAAAGGTTTCCTCATAATCAATTCCTTCTTCTTGATTGTAACCTTGGGCCACTAATCTAGCCTTGTTACGCACAATGACCCCATGCTCATCTACCTTATTTCTATAGACCCATTTTGTTCCAATCACCGATTGATGTGACGGTCTTGGAACTAACTCCCAAACATTATTTCTTATAAATTGATTTATTTCTTCTTGCATAGCTAGAAGCCAAAATTCATCAACTTCGGCTTCTTTAAAATTCTTTGGTTCAATTTGAGAAATAAAAGCAATGAAATTACACAAGTTTCTAAGGGAGTTTCTAGTAGTGACACCTTGAGAAGGATCACCTAGAATTTGGTCTATAGGATGAGCACTTTTGAATTTCCACTCATGTGGAAGGTTAGAGTTCATACCTTGGCTTTCATTTACCTTTTCCACGGGTGGTTCCTCTTTGGGAGTTTGTGAAGGAGCATTAGAAGTCTCTCCAATTTCGAGATTTTGAACCTCATCTCCCAAACCTACAACATCATCATCTAAACTTTTGCTTGTAGGCGGGTTAGTCTCATCAAAAGCAACATGAATAGATTCTTCAACAACATTAGTTCTTTTGTTATAAATTCTATAAGCTTTACTATGTGTTGAATACCCTATAAAAATTCCAACATCGGATTTAGCATCAAATTTTCCAAGGTTGTCCTTGGTGTTTAAAATGTAACATTTGCATCCAAAAACTTTAAAATAGCCAATGTTGGGTTTTCTTCCTTTCCAAAGCTCATAAGGGGTTTTATTCATGTTGGGCCTAATGAAAACACGATTCAAAATATAACAAGAAGTATTGACGGCCTCGGCCCAAAAGTATTTTGGTAATGAAATTTCATTTAGCATTGACCTAGCCATTTCTTGAATTGTTCTATTCTTCCTTTCGACAACTCCATTTTGTTGTGGAGTTCTTGGTGCCGAAAAGTTATGGTTAAAACCATGATCATCACAAAACAATTCTAAGGCATCATTGTCAAACTCACCACCATGGTCACTCCTAACGGAGGTAATAGAATATCCTTTTTCATTTTGCACATTTTTACAAAATTTGACAAAGTTTTCCAAAACATCACTTTTAAGAGTCAAGAAAATAACCCAAGTAAATCTTGAAAAATCATCAACAATTACAAATGCATAGTATTTACCACCAAGACTAGCAATTCTAGAAGGACCAAATAAATCAATATGAAGCAATTGCAAAGGTCTAGTAGTTGAAATTTCTTTCTTGGAATGAAAAGATGTTTTAATTTGTTTTCCAAATTGGCATGCATCACAAAGTTTATCTTTAACAAACGGAATAGATGGCAAACCAATAAAAAGATCTTTTCTAACCAATTTTGAAATAGAATCCATACTAGCATGTCCTAATCTTCTATGCCACAACCAAGAATTATCATTCATAACGGTTAAACATTTATTTTTACTATCAAAAGAATCAACATCAATAACATACACATTATCCTTCCTTACTCCAAGGAAAATAACTTCATTGGTTGAAACATTTTCAATGGAGCATTTTGAGGATTCAAACACAACACGAAAACCTATATCACATAATTGACTAATACTAAGCAAGTTATGTTTAAGATTATCGACAAGAAGCACATTTTTAATACATGGAGAGTATATGTTACCGATATCACCAATGCCCAAGATTTTTCCTTTTGAATTGTCTCCAAAAGTGACAAAGCCACTTTCCTTGCTTTTAAAGCTTGAAAATCTTGATGGATCACCGGTCATATGCTTTGAACATCCACTATCCAAGAACCATAAGCTTTGGCTCTTTCTTGTTGATTCCTACAAAAACAAATTCATTTGTTGGCTTTTGGTACCCATATAACTTTGGGTCCATTTATGTTAGTTCTAGAACCCTTTGGTACCCATTTAGTCTTGCCTAGATATGCAAATTTCTTTACATGACAATAGGAAATAGTATGACCATCTCGGTTACAATATGTGCATGTAAAGTGAGGTAGACTAGATGATTTCACAAAAAAGTTTCTCAAAAATTTTTGTTTCTTACTAGGATCATAGCCAATACCATTTTTTGAAAAACTACATGATTGGTTTCCCACCATGAGATCATAGCCTTCCTTACCTCTAGTGAAGGTATATATGTCATTTTTTAGGCTTCTCACATGGGCTTTCAAATCAATAATTTCTTTCTTATGTGAAGCACATGTAGCACATTGAGATTTAGCTATGAGTTTTTTTTCATTTATTTTCAAAATCTCAATTTCTTTTAAAAGCATGTTGGTCTTCTCTCTAAGGGTTTGGTTTTTAACAAGCAATTTACCAAAATCATCAAATAGTTCCTTAAATGAATTAGACAACTCATCATATGACATATCTAAGTTATCATCATCATTTTCACTATCACAATCATTTTGGTTAGAAATGCTTACCCCATCATCAAGTGCCATCATGCACATGTTTGCCACTTCATTCTTTCCTTCTTCTTCGGAGTCCTCTTCGTCACTATTGAGCCAATCCGCCAACATTGCCCTTCCTTTGTATTTGTTCTTCTTTCTCATTGGACAATCCATCTTCATATGTCCGGGCTTCTTGCACTCAAAGCAAATTGGTGGATCATCTTTGCTTTTTCTTTCTTTTGAGTCACTCCCTCTTTGTGGCCTCTTCCCAAAGTTCTTTTTGAATTTCATGAACTTTTTGTATTTCTTAGAGAAGAGTGCCAAGTCCTCCATGTCACTACATAAGCTTTCCTCATCTTCCTCACTAATGGCATGGGAGGAGGAAGACTTGAATGCAATAGTCTTCTTTTTCTTCTCAACTTCCTCTTCTTCTTGAGCACTCATGAAAATTTCATGGTTCATGAGTGAGCCAATTAGTTCTTCCAAGGGAAGTGTTGAGAGATCCTTGGCTTCTTGAATGGCAACCACCTTTCCTTGATAAGCCTTGGTGAGACTTCTCAAAATCTTGGTCACCATATCCTTTTGAGTAAGTACCTTGCCAAGAGAGTTCAAACCATTAGTAATTGTAGTGAAGCGAGTATACATATTAGCAATGGTTTCATCCGATTTCATCTTAAAGTTCTCATATTGAGTGGAATAAATTTGAATTTTAGTTTCCTTCATAGCACTAGTTCCTTGATGAGTAACTTCAAGCATTTTCCACATATCATAAGCGGTAGAGGCTTGTTCAATATTTTTAAAAATATCTCTATCCAAACCACATATAAGAGCATATTTAGCTTTAGCATTTTTAGAAAGCATTTTCTTATCATTTTCATCATATGCTTCATAAGTCTTAATTACTTCAACACCATTTATGACATGTTTAGCAACATAAGGACCACTAGACACAATATGCCACAAATCATAGTCAATAGATTGAAGGTAAGTTTCCATTCTAATTTTCCAATAAGGAAAATCTACTCCATTGAAGTATGGTGCTCTATTTGTGCTAAAACCTTCTAACATGTTATTTTGTGAATTACTTGGAAACGCCATGCTCTAGATTGTGAAATCTAATCAAATAATTTGAGCCCTTGCTCTGATACCAATTGTTAGCCCAAGATATGTTTCCAAGAGGGGGGTGAATTGGAAATTTAAACTAATTTCGGAAAATTAAAACTTTTAACACAAAATTATGCAATTAGTCAATTAATCAAGTAAAAGCAAGTAGTATGGCAAGCAATATATTAAGACAAATAATTAAACTTGTAAAGTAAAGAGTTTAAGGATTAGAAAATGCAAACTCTCGATTTTTTACAAGGTTCGGTAGAACTATGCCACCTACGTCCTTGGTCTTCAAAGCTATGGACCTAGCTTTGAGTTCCAATATCGAGCCAAGTTAACGGGCTTGACTAACCCTTACAACCGGAAATTTTCACCAAGGTATTTCCAAACCTCTTACAATAGTTTCGCACCCCCGAGGACTATTAACCTCTTTCTCGGATTGTTAAAGTGCCAATCTCACTATTTCCGGGTTGTTTACAAAACCGGTGCCAACCTCACCTCAATCACAATATAGAAATGTGTTTGATATACAAGCTAAAATCACTCTAGAAATATGATGATACAATGGAAACCTAGAGTGAAAAGCAAGCACACTTAAGATGAATAAAATCAAATTTTGGCTCAAAGTGTGTGAAATGTGTTGGTTTGGATTTCAAACTTAGAAGCTCCTTAATCTCACTTAGATAGGTTAGATATATGTAATAAATTCTCAACCAACTTATTTTTTGAAAGAAAAATCGAGTTTATATAGTGTTTGATAAAAAACTAGCCGTTTATAGCCGTTAGCACGTTTCCCGAGGTGAGGTCAGCCATGAACCGGAAGTCCGGATGGGAACCGGAATTCCGGATTGATTACAACCGGCAACTCCAACCGGAATTCCGGATGGCTGACCAGTGGCAAAAATGCCACTTTTCGGGACTTAAACGCGCATAACTTCTTACTCGATTATCCGATTTCAGAAATTCCAACTTTGTTCTCTTAGTTAAACAAAATGTGATTTAGAAATTCAATCAAAAAATTTTTTGAACTATCGTGTGAGAAAACTTGTTGCACAAGTTAGTGAATGGGCCAAAATTCAAATTTATAAAAACTTAGTGTGCTATGCAAATCACTTTAACAAGACTAAATTAGATTTATACCATTTAATTTTGAGTAGTCTTGATGTAGATGAGCCTCCTAGCTTGATTTGCATGTTTTTGATCCCAAGTTGATTTTTCCCGAGAGTTGACCTTGACTTTGACTTTGACTTTGACTTTCGGGTTGACTTTTTGACTTTGGGATTTTGAAGACCTCTTTTGAATAGGGTCTTGAGTTGTTGATCCCTTGATGAATCTTTTGCTCTTGATATGCTTGTTGAGTCCATTTAGTGTTGCTTTTAAAAGTTTGGTAAAAATACCAAAATATTTATTTTCTCTTTTAAATTTCTACAAAATCAATAAATCATTAGTAACAAATAATAATCAAATATTTGCTAATCATCAAAACAAGGAGATCGAAAAGTTTGAGTTAACATAACATAAATATGGAATATATAACTTCTATAGGAATTTAGAAGTGAAACGATGATATCCTTCGAGCTTGGCTAAACAGAGATAAATGGTGGAGATCTCATTTCACTTCGCTGAAATATCATTTATACAGAGCTAAGTGTTTTAAGGATAAAATACATTGAAGGTGTAATGGTAACTTAGTGCCTATTCAATGTAGATTATCTATTAGAGGATCATTGATCAAATTAGGATTATAACAATGGATAACTAATGACGTATCTATATCGTGGAACATATAGAGCGTTCTATATACTGAGAGTGCAATTCTAAGTTCTATGCGTAGATTCAACGAAGAATTAATAAGTCAGTGAATTTAAGATATAAATTCTTGATCTACTTATTGGAAGCTCAGATATATAGACCCATGGTCCCCATACTAGTTGAGACCATACTACTTGTAAGACTCAGTTAATTGATTTTAATTAATCAATTATAATTCTAAAGTTAGACTATGTCTAGTTTATGAATTTTCACTAAGCAAGGGCGAAATTATAAAGAAAAGAGATTCTAGGTTTATTTATTAATTAAGAGACTTTAAATATCTAATTAATAAATATATTAAATGACAATATTATTTAATAATTAATTTTTAGTTATTAAATAATTAGAATTGGCATTTAAATGGTTGAATTTGAAAATTGGCGTTTTTGAGAAAATGAGATGCTGGAATGATAAAACAGCAAAATAGCATAAGTGAGGCCCATTATCCAAAGCCCATGGCCGGCCACACTTATAGGGTTTTATCATTTATTTTTTCATTATTTTAATGCCAAATAATTCTAACCTAAACCTAGGTGGCTACGTATAAATAGATAGTGATGGCTCTCATTCACACTTGAACTTTTGTCAGATGAAATTTGAGCCTCTTTCTAATCTCTACAGCTGAAATCTCTTCTTCTCTTTTCTTCTTCAATAATTTTGAAATCCTTGAGTGAATGAGTGAGTGCCCACACACATCAAGTGGTATCTCAATCATAGTGTGTAAGACTGTGGAAAATAAACCAACAAGAAGGAGAATCAGCATCAAAGGAAGGAGAGAAAGAGATCCAGGTTTAGATCTTGGTGATGCTCTGCTACAGAAAGGAATCAACGGCTAGAGATCTGAACGGAAGGAGTCATTATATTCCGCTGCACCCAATGTAAGGTTTACTAAACTTTATATGTGTTTATTTGATTGTTTTAGAATTCATATTAGGATGTTAATGAAACATACTTGTTAGTAAATCTAGATCCTGGTAAAATATATCCAACTACTGGTATCAGAGCCATGGTAATGATTTACTTTCATGAAATATGAATTAAAACGATGTTTTGCATTGATTTGAATGGTTTCATGTGGTTTATGTGCTTATTGGATGATAGTTTTGAAATCACAATATAGAATTACTTTTTCTGGAAAGTAGACGAAAAATTAATAAATTTAGGCTTTTACAAAACCTAATTTGGATTTTTTATGAATTAGTTATGATTTTTTGAAGTTGAACAAAAATATCAGGTTTTGAGTGTCACGCGCGCGCGCACATAGGGTAACTCGGACACGGGCTGTCTGAAGACGCGTCCCGCCGAGCTCCCTCGGTCAAGTAGGCTGCGTGCAGCCTCAAAGCTCGGCCATCCCCTTCATTCCGCGCGCGCAGGGGTATGCAATGCATACCCCTGTGCACCAATTTTATTTTCGTCATAACTTTTGATTCAAAAATCGTTTTTCATTGAAAAAAAAATAGCCAAATTTTGGTAGAATTTTGTGTAGAATCTAAATTTTCAATTAAAAATCTAATTTTCAGAATAAAACTAATATTTATTAATTTTTTAATTAATTAAAATTAGTTTCTCATATTAGTAGGCTTTGAATTTTGAAAATTTGATTTCTAACAAAAGGAGCCTTATGGTAAATTTTGAAATTTTAGATGATTTTATTTATTTTAATTATAAGATCAGATATTATTTTAAATTTTAAATGATCTTACTTTGATATTAAAATATTATCTTTTAAAAATAATCTTGTACTAATTTTAAAATTTGCTAACCATATCATATCTTTTTCAAATTTGTTATTTTCAAAATATATTTTATTAATTAAAATTATAAGATTAGGAATATGTTAGGTTTAACATTTTATCTTATTAGATATTTTTTTTTAATAAAATTATATTTTGGCAAAAATAACATGAAGATTTGAAAAATTAGTTAGTTTAGTTTGAATAGATATTTTAGGGTTTCAAACCATAAAGTTTTAAAACTTATTATCTTATTATTTTTTTTTTAAATATTCTAACCATATAAAATATCTTATTTTTCAATTAGTTTATTTATGTAATATTTAAATTTATTAAATTATAAGACTCAGAATATAATAAAATATCTAAATTTAAAAATTCAAGATATTATATTATATTATCTGAATAAACTTGATATTTGAAAAATTGGTTGGATATTTTTTTTTTGATTTTTTGTTAGAATTTAAGAAATTTAGGAGTTTGTTGAATTTTGAATTTTTTCAAATATTCTCTGACAACTTAAATTTGAATTCTAGTTAAGATATTTATTTTAAAATTTTATTTTATTTTAAATTTTAAAATTGAGATATTTTAGCTTACTTTCCAGATATTCAACATCAGTTATTTGTTTGTATTGTTTGATTATATTATTATGTATTCAAAAATTTTTTTACAAACCTATTATTTATTTTATCTAAATTGTTATGATTAACTTGTTGACAGATCCAATGATCTGATTTTAATCATAGTCCAATTGTCAATAGATCTTATAAATAATTTGTAACAGGTAAATTTTGTAATTTCTTTCATCTGTGTAAACCTAGTAACATGATAGGGCACATCCAAAGCTTTTGACCTGTGTGAGCCTATATGTTTGCTATTGGGCTTAGATGCATATAGGAAGCCCATTTAAGTTTTACTAAGTAAATGGACTAGGTTGCTAAAATAAATTTTGACATAAGTAAATTTATTTAGGCCCAATTAGATTTGGGCTTATTCAATGAATAACAATTGTTTATTTAAAGGTTAAATTCCTCTCTTTAGGGCCTTGTGTGAGAGTTGGGGGCCAATAGAAGTGGGTACGACATACTGAACCCAGCTCCACCTCACATGAACTACCCTAATTGTGAAGGCTCATTTGCCTTATTTAAATAATTGTATTAGGTTAATTATATTAGTCTAACCTAATTAAAATTGAATTACCAACATAATTAACTTTTAAAATATATGAAATTTATTTTTTCATTTAATATTTTAAAGTTAATTTTAGAAAAACACTTAGTAAATGAAATTATTCTAGATAGTTATTTCTAGAACTAGTTATTTATTCTAATATTTAATTAGGAAAATATCATAGATTGTGAAATTAATTGTTTAATAATTAATTTTGGTACAATCTAAGTTAAGTATATTTTTCCTAGTATTAAATTAGAATTAATAATTAAGTCTTCTCTATACTTAATTATTTATTTCTTGAATTTAATACATTTCATTAAATTGAAAATTTAAATATTTAAGTTGATTTTCATCATGATACTTAAATATTATTATTTTCATGTTATTTAATTAAAATTAAAAATTATTTTAAGTTTGAAATCTTATTTCATATAACTTAAATTTGAATAATTTTCAAAATATTTTATTTTATTTTATTAATCTTTTTCCACAATTTCGAAATTGCATTTCTTAAATAAAGAAATTTCGAATTTTATTTGAAAAATAGATTAAAGTTGTAAATTATTTATTTTAATTTTGGACCAACTTAAATCAATGATTTTTTCATTTAATGATTAATTAAAATAAATGAAGTAAAATATATTTAATTAGAAAATGAATTAATTAGTCAATGAAAGTCTAGATAGATATTATCTGTTTTGCTTGAAGTATTTTTCTAGTGTATTTAATAAAATCGAAAATTAATATTTAAGTTGATTTTCATCATGATACTTAAATATTTGAAATTTTTCTTATATATTTAATAAAATAGCAAAATTATATTTTTTTGTTGTAAATTAATTTTATTAATTAATTTTGAGCCAACATAAAATTAGAATAATATTTCGAGGATTTATTTTTATTTTATTTTAACAAGCAATTTCGAAAATTATATTCTTAAATACTTTAATTTTTCGAAATGCAATATATATTTATAGAAAATTAAATTTGAGTTGTAAATTAATTTAAATTAATTTTGAAACAACTTAAATTGAATATTTTTCTAAATATTTATTGGAAATTATTACTAAGATGGAAATAATTCATGTTATTTTCATATCCATCTAAGTAAAATTTATAAATATTAAATTAAAATTTATATTTAGAATTTTTCATTCTAAATTGAAAATTTTAATTAAATAAATATATATATATTTAAAATAAATTGATTAAAATAAATATTAGAAAAAAATACACTTTAAATAATGAGCTTTATTATTAGGACATTCGATCTCCATTGTTGGTTTTACATAGCTTTTGTTTTAGTGAGTAATCCTCCCTAATGGAGGAACGTTCATTAGCAAGTTAGCGTCGTTTAATCTCGAAAGATAAGTATATTTGTAAGTGTTTTATATTGTAGTGATCACCCTAATGGTGGCGACTGTATTTAACTTACAAAATATGAAACAATGGTGGAAGCTCATAAGATAGAATAGCCTTGACTCTCGCCTAAAAGGGACAACGCTGGATTCCAATCTTGATCGAATAAAAGGTTGCTAGAATATTTATTATTTTAGATGAGCTGACAACTCTATTCAAAGGATGGTAGCTTTGACTCTCGCCTAAACGGGACACTGATATCAGTTTGTTGAAAACCTTGGAAATTATTTAGGATTGTATCTTTTAGTATTTTCACTTGTCATTCCTACTTGCTATATGTTTAATAATTTCTGAATTGTGTATGAATTTATATTGAACCATGTTATTTTCTATTATTAAATTGTAGTTTAATTTCGAATCTTCATTATTGGTTTAACTTGGTTTGTTTATCTAATGAGATAAATCCCTAATGGATTTTAACTATTAGACATACATAATAGTGTTAGATCTCGAAAGATAAATATTGTATATGCAACATCTAGCTGTTCATCAATTAATGACACCTTAGACTAGTATTTTTACAATATGAAACAAGAAGATTGTATAAATAAGATTACTTTGACTCTCGCTAATCGAAGCATCGTTGGATTCTTATTTATAAACAAAATTATCCTAATTCCTCTTAACTTATTCATTTCGAATTAGCTCAATAACATATCATTGAATGAATGGTCTATATATCATTTCATGTCATTCTATTTTTTCCCTTCAGAAATTAAATGACGCATATGATTATCATCCCGAAATTCTATTCCAAAATGATATAAGTCCTCAATATTAGAAATCTCCTACTTGTATGGGCAAATCTGACTTAGAGTTTAAATTAGTAGTGGTTGTCCAAGAAAGAATTACTCATTATATTTGGTATAAATTTAAGTCTTTGACTTTAATTTTAGATTCCAAACAGAAATTTTCTTATATTTCTAATTCCAAAATACTATACAGTTACACTTTCACAAGTGTTTAATAACCATTTTCTATCAATAGATTCAAACTGTATGGAATATGAGTTTAGTATTCTGTGACCAGGATTCACTTGCACTATTTTAAGAACTCTTTGATGTAACTATACCTAAGTCATCAAAAGACACAACCACATTTTTTATTAATCCATGGCATTTGTATCTTGTTCATAGTGGTTTTGACAAGATCAATCTCTGCAAAGAGTTAATATGCCTATATCCACTGAAAGTAAGTTCATCTCATTCGCAGATGAATGTACATTCAGGGGTGGATATGAGTTCATCGTTATATTCTTAAAACGATCACTCTAGATTATACCTTATGCAAAGAAATTTGAAATGTTTGAAAAATTTCATGAATTTCTAGCAATGGTAAAAACCATTAAGGTAAGTGGTTAAAGATCTTGCGAACTGATAGGGGTGGAGAAATAGTTAGTAGATATGCAGTTCAAAGATCATTAAATTGATTTTTGAATTATATCCAAACTTACCTCCCCAAAAATTTCGATTTGCATATTGATGATTAGTTACTAATCGTTGTGTAAGTCCTTCTATGGTAATACAATTTCAGAATGATGCAATGGTTGGGTACTTAGTGTAAACCATTACTAGATTCATGGATGACCTAATCAAAATCTTAAGAAAAGCTAGAACTGTTAACCATGGTTTGCATATTTGTTAGCTATTCTAAGTGATTAGGGGTGGACCATCCCATAGTCAATAGATAAGAAAGTGTTTGTTTAAACAAATACTACTTTTCTAAGAAAATGACTAAGTCTGAAAATAAAGTAGCAAATAAAGGAGATAATTTTTTCTTGATTCCCAAAGTGTTCTATCATCTTATTCCATATGATGATCCCACTGTCTCTGTTGTTTGGACACAACCAAAGAGGTCAATACCATTTAGTTTTCTTAGACATAAATCACGGTACCTTGTCGTAGTGGGAGAGTTTCTAGGAACTCACCTTCTTATGACTTGCAAAACACTAGTGATTAAAATCCATTGTGAGTTTAAACAAGTAATGGATTGTCAAGATAAGAAACTAAGAAGAAAATCCAATAGAACTATGGTTTAATCTATGCACATGGAGTAACCTAAACTTTCTATTACAAGGACATAAAAGAAAATTTCGTGTATAAGTCTATTCAATGGACTTAACAAGACTTCCTGTTCCTAGTATTATAGGTTTGAGTTTATCTAAACCTATGGCTTGTGGTATACCTAGTAATTACTTACTCTAATGCAAGCAACTTACTTTAGTAAGATGCTGAAGCATTTTCTTTCTAATGGCAATCTGTTGAAGCTTCTCGACTTCTAGGCATAGATTTTATTTATCTAAGGAAAAGTCTCAACTATTCCAGAAAAGATAAAGCCATGAAATAATTTCTTAAATCAACAGTGAGAGGTCTCAAATATGTATGCTTTAGTATGCCTTAGACTAGACACCTGTTGTTGAGTGGGAGTAATGAGTAGGTATCAGATTAAACCAGGAGAAGAAAATTGGAAGACAATCAAGTAAATCTTAAGATAAAGAAGAGGAACTATATGTTAGTGAATAAGGGTGTGCTTAAAACTCTTAGACTACACCACATGAGATTTCGAGACTTGCCTTTGTGCTAAAAAGTCTGCTGATAAGATGGTGATTACTCTGGGGGTGGAGTAGTGATTTTGGAGAAGTGTAAAAACCTATCTGAAATCTCTAGGTCTACCAGAGAGGGACTGAATGTTAAAGTTGCAGGAAAGGTACTTATTCAGTCCTAGGCAAGTTCTATACAATTGTGGCACCGTTCCAACCTGTCTTAACTACAAGTGTTATTTCCTGAATAACCAAAAGTAGTTGCCAAAGGTATAGAATCCAGTATCCCAAGAGAGTAGACATATAGAGAGGAATTTCACATTATCAATGATTTTGTGATTAAGGAAGAGTAATGGTGGAGAAAAGGTTGTGTTTAATTCAACATTTCAGATCCTATTACGAGGAGTTTACTACTACTACACTTGATTTGTATATCAAGGTGTTGAGATTATTTGAAATGCACCTTTTGTTTTATATTAGTGCAAGTGGGAGTTTTTTGAGTTTTATGCCCTCAATAAAACTCATTTCAATATAATCAGATTTACTTATTAATAAAGATCAGAAATAACATTTAATGTTGCATGGTTCACATGATTTATTTCATGATTATATGTATGTAATGTATGAATTCTATTTAAGTCTAGAACATATAAATTTGTTAATGATTATGGTGTTGTCAACACAGTGGAATATAATCTTAATTATATGTTCGAAAGTTTATTCCCTGATTTATCAGTTCACTGGATTTAGACTGACATGATAATCAGCGATAGGTATTCTTACACCTTGGATAAGTGTTATGTCCTTTCCAAGACATTGGCAAAGTTTACCAGCATCGGATGTATGGAGTATACATCGGAAGGGACCGATATTGAACTTTGATTAGATATAATAAAATTTACCGTAATATCTATTCAATTCAATAACACCTGTTGATCCTAGATCAAATGATCTTAATCCTGATATGTTTAGGTTCGATCTCAAGAGTATTATACATGTTCTTTGATTTGTTAGTTAAGCCTAGTTTTGGGTCAGGGTGATACGTACATTTCGGGAACATGATAGTATAATTGAGTGGGAGCGCTAACATAAATATGGAATCTATAACTTCTATAGGAATTTAGAAGTGAAACGATGATATCCTTCGAGCTTGGCTAATAAACACAGATAAATGGTGGAGATCTCATTTCACTTCGCTGATATATCATTTATACGGAGCTAAGTGTTTTAAGGATAAAATACATTGAAGGTGTAACGGTAACTTAGTGCCTATTCAATGTGGATCATATATTAGAGGATCATTGATCAAATTAGGATTATAACAATGGATAACTAATGACGTATCTATATCGTGGAACATATAGAGCGTTCTATATACTGAGAGTGCAATTCTAAGTTCTATGCGTGGATTCAACGAAGAATTAATAAGTCAGTGAATTTAAGATATAACTTCTTGATCTGCTTATTGGAAGCTCGGATATATAGACCCATGGTCCCAATACTAGTTGAGACCATACTACTTGTAAGACTCAGTTAATTTATTTTAATTAATCAATTATAATTCTAAAGTTAGACTATGTCTAGTTTATGAATTTTCACTAAGCAAGGGCGAAATTGTAAAGAAAAGAGATTCTAGGTTTATTTATTAATTAAGAGACTTTATATGTCTAATTAATAAATATATTAAATGACAATATTATTTAATAATTAATTTTTAGTTATTAAATAATTAGAATTGGCATTTAAATGGTTGAATTTGAAAATTGGCATTTTTGAGAAAATGAGATGCAGGAATGATAAAACAGCAAAATTGCATAAGTGAGGCCCATTATCCAAAGCCCATGGCCGGCCACACATATCGGGTTTTATCATTTATTTTTTCATTATTTTAATGCCAAATAATTCTAACCTAAACCTAGGTGGTTACGTATAAATAGATAGTGATGGCTCTCATTCACACTTGAACTTTTGTCAGATGAAATTTGAGCCTCTTTCTATTCTCTATAGCCGAAACCTCATCTTCTCTTTTCTTCTTCAATAATTTTGAAATCCTTCAGTGAATGAGTGAGTGCCCACACACATCAAGTGGTATCTCAATCATAGTGTTTAAGACTGTGGAAAATCAACCAACAAGAAGGAGAATCAGCATCAAAGGAAGGAGAGAAAGAGATCCAGGTTCAGATCTTGGTGATCCTCTGCTACAGAAAGGAATCAAGGGCTAGAGATTTGAACGGAAGGAGTCATTATATTCCGCTGCACCCAATGTAAGGTTTACTAAACTTTATATGTGTTTATTTGATTGTTTTAGAATTCATATTAGGATGTTATTGAAACATACTTGTTAGTAAATCTAGATCCTGGTAAAATATATCCAACAGCAGATGCCTTAAGCATGAAAGCTCAAGAATAGATTTTTAGCACAAGTTTGATTTCTCCTCGGCTGGTGGTCGACATGGTCAAAGTAGGTATTGAGTTTGTAGTTGGCAAACTTAATAATGTGACACCGAAACTAGACTTGTTAGAAAGAATTAGAAGTGATCATCTGGTGGATCCAAAATTGGTCAAAACTCGATAAGAGGTCTTAGCTGGCCAAGCTAAGGATTTCTCAGTGACAGACAATGGGATGTGACTTCAAAAAACTTGAGTTTTTGTTTCAAGTAATGTTGAACTTAGAAAGGAGATTTTTGATTAAGCCCATACCACTCCCCACTAATTACATCCCGGTACCACCAACATGTACCAAGATTTGAAATTGTATAACTAGTGGTGTGGTATGAAGAAGGATTTGGTAGAATATGTATCTAGATTTTTGACTTGTTAGGAGATTAAGGGTGAACATCAAAGACCTGTGGGATTGTTGCAACCTTTGACACTTCTTGAGTGAAAATGGGAGGTTTTCACCATGGATTTCATGGTTGGATTACCTAGAATCATGGGTATGTTTGATTCCATATGGGTAGTAATAGATCGTTTTACCAAGTCAATGCACTTCCTACCAGTGAAAACAACATATTCAGCAGATCAATTTGCCAAGTTGTATGTAAAAGAAATAGTATGACTTCATGGCTTCAAAGTCCATTATTTCAAATAGGGATCCAAAGTTCACCTCTAAGTGTTGGGAAAGCCTCCAACGAGTCATGGGTATGAAGCTAAAGTTCAGTACCGCTTTTCACCCTCAGACATATGGCCAATCTGAAAGTATAATTCAGATATTGGAGGATATATTGTGAGCCTATGTGATGGATTTTGAAGGCTCTTGGAGTAAGTATCTGCCACTAATAAAGTTCTCATACAACAATAGTTATCAAAGTATGATAGGGATGACTCGCTATGAGATGTTGTATGACAGGAAATCTAAATCTCTAATTCATTGGGATGAGACCGAAAAGAGAAAATACCGAGATCTGGAATCAGTTCAACGAACAAATGAGGCGATAGAAAAGATCAAGGCCAGAATACTTACTTCTCAAAGCAGGTAAAAAAGTTATGAAGATCCAAATCGTAGATACATAGAATTTTAGGTAGGATATCATGTCTTCCTACATGTATCCCCAATGAAAGGGGTAAAATGTTTCAGAAAAAGGGGAAAGTTGTGCCCTAGACTTACTGGACCTTTTTAGATTCTCGAGAAGGTTGGATTGGTAGCTTAACGTCTAGCCTTGCCTCCAACATTGTCAAGAATACAAAATATATTTCATGTCTCTATGTTAAGAAAATACATTTCAGACCTAACACATATCTTGAAATATGAAGCTCTAGAGCTCCAACCGAACCTATCTTATGAGGAGCAACCAATGCAGATCCTTGATAAGAAAGATAAAGTTCTTCAAAAAAAAAAAATTGTATTATTGGTAAAAGTACTCTGGGGAAATAGTAAGGTGGAGGAAGCCATCTGGGAATTAGAAACCGATATGAGGATACAATATCCAAAGTTATTCAGGTTAGATTTTGAGGACAAAATTTTTTTAACGGGAGGATAATTATAATGACCACTTGATTTATTTATGAGAATTGGTAGCTCTTTATGGGTATATTTAATTTACTTATCATTATATTCCTCTTAGTAAATAATTAGGACTTATTGTCAAAAATATGCTTTAGATTATTATTTTTTAATTTTGGAAATATATTTGAATTCTAAGTTTATTATGTATGTTACATATGAAATTTTAGGTTTTTTATATTTTATACCAAGTAATAATGGAATGTAATGATTCAGTCAATTTGAGTCACATAGATACGGGTGAGTATCTTAGATTTAGTAGCACAAAATAACTAGACCTTTTAAAATGTTGAGATTATTTAGGGTTATAGTTTTGAAATATTTTACCCCTAATTAGTTAGGTTACTTCTTAATGAAGTAAGGGTAAATAAAAAATTTACCCTTTTTATTTTTAGTGGAATTTTGAAATTTTTAGAAAAGTAATTTTTTTGTGTTAGTGGAGGATGATAAGTTGATATAAGGATGCAATTAGTCATTTTTATCCTTACTAAAATAAAATCAAAGAAAAAAAAAATCCCAACCTAAATCAGTTTGTTTTCACAATTTTAGACCTGAATTCAAGGGTCCCTAGCATAAAATTCAAAGGTTTTTGCTAACCAATGTTAAGGAAAGCCTCTCTCTGAAATTCTCTTTGTTTTTCTAGTAAAAATTTAGGTTTCATGCAATTGCTAGGTTTTTTGTTTCTATACTAATCGGGATGAGTTGAGATTGTTTTCTGGAATTGATTTTATGTTGTTTGAGTTGTTATATGTTAATTTTGATGGTTGTAGTTATGATTGACCATGATTTGAGCTTTCAAGCTCGATCTTGGTCCTTTAATGGTAGATTTGTATTCAGTGGGTTGATGATGCTATTTTCTGTTGGAATATGTTCCTTATGTCTCAATTAGCTGTTTTGGAGCTTTGTATGTAATTTGGGATAGTTTTGAGTTGTGAATGAGATTTTTAGAAAATGTGCAGTAGAAAACGGCAGGCTGTTTTACTAGAAACAGTCTACCCTTTTTAGTAAGGAGAGACCAAGAAAAACGATTTGTCATTTTTTAAAGTATTTTTTCCGAAGTCTTGTTTTTGTCATTTTATCAAGATTTAGGGTATTACCACACTATTTATTTATAGAAAAAATTTAAATTTTGAGTTTAAGTGCTTCAAAAGTAATTTAGCAGGTCACTTACCAGTTTACGTAAATTATGACTAAGGGCCTTAAATCGTCAAGCAACAGTTTCCACTTAGGTTGACCAGCACTCATTAATTTAGAATTAAGATAAGATTGATATAATAGTTGCATATATGTATACATGTTTAGTGTGCATGTCAGTTTTCGTTAAAATAACATATCAAGGTATTAGTGAGGTGTACAGAGAGTTGCGCCGAGATACCAATAGATATATGTTTGGCATATCAATAGCTATCATATTAACATATCAGGATATTGCTAAAGTGTACATAGAGTTGCACTGAGATATTAACATACATATGCTAGGCTTTGTCATACGAACTTTCCAAAGCTAGTACGCATTGGACGTAGGATATGGTCGTGATTAAGTGTATGAGCGCCTGGTCACAATCAAGTTTTATGTTTATGTTTATGTTTATGTTTTTCTTATTGAGTCTGTCGACCCACGAATTTTATTTATGTAAAGTCTTTTTTTGGCAAGTTAGTTGACAAAATATTTTTTCTTTTATGGTAAGATTCTTGTGCATTCATAACCGATTTCTTACCTTGTTTATTCGGTTTGTAGTTGCTCTTTTCCTTGTTAGGAAAGTTGCACTTTTCAGCCGAACTTTCCTTTGTTTGGAAACTTCTTAAAAGAGAAGCAATTCTCTTTTGGAAAGTTGTCTTTTTCAGGGAAACTTTGATTATTGCCTTTTCCTTATTAATTTCGATTGTATCTTGATACAATCAGAATATCTAATCTATTTTTGGCAGGAATCAAGCATTCATAGAGGATCGGACCCGATTATAGCAAGTTTCCCATTTCTGGTCTGATCTGCTGCGTCAACATCCGAATCTGATGCTGCAGATCGTGTTTTCTTAGGAAAGTTTTTGTACAGCTGTAGATTCGATCTTGTGACTGTCTCTAAGGTTTCTATGTTCTATAAATAGAGCCTAGAGAGCAGCCATTCGAATTAGCTCTT
The DNA here is from genome assembly GCF_029168945.1 of Cannabis sativa. Classification (NCBI taxonomy): domain Eukaryota; kingdom Viridiplantae; phylum Streptophyta; class Magnoliopsida; order Rosales; family Cannabaceae; genus Cannabis; species Cannabis sativa. Next base: position 53,859,160 of record NC_083607.1, read on the forward strand.
CCATTATTCATTTTTTGCATTTATCTTTTTGAGAGAAGAGTGTTTCTTTGTTTTGTGAGAGCCTAGTTGTTTATTTCTGTTCTTACTGTGTCCTAGAGGTTATGAAGAACTACTTGACTAAACAAGAGATTGGTCTTCGGGAGAAGACTTGATAAAGCCTTACTTCGGGAGGAAGTAAGCACCTGGTCTTCGGGAGAAGACTTGTTGAAGCCTTACTTCGGGAGGAAGTAAGCATTCACACTTCAAAGACGAAGGGAGTTCGGGCTTGAAGGTGTTTCAGAAGTCAGATTCATAAAGTGCATTACAAAGGATTGCGGCAATAATTTAGAGGGAGTCTAAACTTATTTAAGTCAATTGTCTTTGTAATTGTTGATACTTTATTAATTGATTTCATTCTCTTGGCGTGGCCCCGTGGACTAGGAGTGTTCGTGCGAACACTGATACCACGTATAAATCTCTTGTGTCAAGTTATTTATTTTTCTGCAAATATTTTATATTCTGCCTGTTTTATTTTGCTGTAGCAGAATTACTTTCTGCTTCTGCAGACGCATACAGTTTTATATTTTCTTATATATAACTGACATTTGTAAAAACACGGATTTTCAATTGGTATCAGAGCAGGACACTAAACTCTTAGTGTGGTCCTTTTAATGTTTTCTTGTGTTTTTGCAATATGTTTCCCTTTGCAGAAGGAACTTCTATTGTTCGCCCACCACTCCTCAATGATTCCAACTATCCTTATTGGAAGGTTAGAATGAGAGCCTTTATCAAGTCTCAAAATGAGAAAGCATGAAGGATGGTTCTTTCAGGATGGTCTCCTCCTGTTGTGGTAGATTCTGAAGGTAATTCTAAATTAAAATCTGAACTTGAATGGTCTACTGAAGATGATAATTTGTCTGCTTATAATAGCAAAGCTTTACATGACATATTTAATGGAGTAGGTGAAGGTTATATTAAGCTTATATCTTCTTGTGAATCTGCTTAGGATGCTTGGCAGATCCTTCAAACTCAGTTTGAAGGAACATCTAATGTTAAGCGTTCTAGATATATTATGCTTCAGACCAAATTTGATGATCTTAGGATGTCAGATAATGAAACCCTAACTGAATTCTATGAAAAACTATCTGATATTGCTAATGAATATTTTGCTCTTGGTGAAGAACTTGATGATTCTGTTCTTTTGAGAAAAATTGTTAGAGTTCTTCCAGAGAGGTTCGATACTAAACTTTTAGCAATGGAGGAGGCTAAAGACTTTAGCACAATGAAGGTGGAAGAATTAATGGGTTCTTTGCGCACTTTTGAATTGAATCAGCAAATCAAGCAAAAGGACAAACCCAAGTCCATTGCTGATAGAGGTAAAGGTATTGCTTTTAATGTTGCTGAAAAAGAAACTTCAGATGATGAATAAGATGATGAGATGGATGTGTTAACTAAAAACTTTCAAAAATACATGAAAAATATAAGTGAGAAAAGAATTTTCCAAAATTCTCCAAAGGAAATATTTTTTCAAAACCTTCAATGACTAATAAAAAGGGAATTCAGTGCAGGGAATGTGATAGTTTTGGACATATTCAATCTGAATGTGCAAATACACTGAAAAAGAATAAGAAAAGTTTCAATGTCACATGGAGTGACGATGAAACTGATAGTGATGAATATATTTCTAAAAATGTTGCACTAATCTCAGTTTCTTCTAAGTTTGTTTGTGATTCACAGGTGAAAGAAAGATTGGTATGTTTGAATAAAACCATTGAAAAAGAAAATTCTGATTCTGATTCTGATGAATCTAACATCTGTGAGGAGTCACTGGCTGAGTCTTACAAGGTTATGTATGAAAAGTGGATACAGGTTACTTTTGAAAATAGATCATTGTCAAAAATAAATAAACAATTGTCTAATCAAACTGAATCTCTTGAATTCAAAATTAAAGAATTTGAGACTGATTTTTGTTTAAAAGATGAAGAAATTATTCTATTAAAGAAGGAACTTGAAAATTTCAAGAAAAATATTCAATGCTTAACCCTGGATCTTCTATTTTTGAGGAAGTTCAGAATGCAGGTCAAAGAGGCTTTGCTAGTCTTGGATCAAATGGTACTGAAAGTTCTGGAAAAACAAAATTTGTAAAATCTAGTGTTCCAGCGAATTTACCTGATGCTGCAAATTTAAGATCTGGGGCAACAAAAATTTCCTCTACAGAAGCAAAGTCTCCAGTAAGTTCAAAAAGGATAAGATCTCAAGTAAGAAGGTTTGTTCCAATCTGTCATTTTTGTGGTATTAAAGGACATATCAGGCCTAAATGTTTCACGTTGCAAAATATGTTTAAAACAAATTATTTTGGTAATTTGAAATTTTTTTCAAAAGAAACATAGTGCTTTGAAACAAAAATGGATTGAAAAAGAAAAATGTCTAGCTGGTTTTTCTGATAAAAGTGCTGCTTCTCAAATGTGGTATTTTGACAGTGGTTGTTCTAGACATATGACAGGTGACAAGGATTTTTTAGTGAATATCAGACCAATACAATGTGGTGAGGTCATGTTTGGTAATGGTTTAACAGGAAATGTCATTGGTATGGGAACTCTCAATTTTGAAGGGTTACCGAGGTTGAAAAATGTTATGCTTGTTGAGGGACTAAAAGCTAATTTACTTAGCATTAGTCAGATTTGTAATCAAGGGTATACCGTCAATTTTGACAATGATCATTGTTTTGTTCTTAACAGTGATAAACAATGCATTTTACAAGGGTTTAGATCTGTTGATAATTGCTATACTCTCACATCTATTCTTACTTGTCATTCTGCATGTAAAAATACCAGTGCCATAAACATTTCTAAAAATCCTGTTCAACATTCTAGAACAAAGCACATTGATATAAGGCATCACTTTATCAGGGAACTTGTTGAAAATAAATCTTAATTTGCAATTAGAATATGTTGATACTGAAAAACAATTAGCTGATATTTTCACAAAGGCCCTAGATTCAAGTCGCTTTGACTCCCTCAGAAAGGCTTTGGGAGTTTGCATTGTTTAAATCTCTCTTGTTCATATTTTTGTACAATATTGTTAAGTGATTCTTTTCTAGCATTTAATCTTCTTTCATTGTAATTTGACAAATCATGTTTATGCTTTTGGATTATAATTAGTTAGGATATCATTCTTATCATACATTGTGAGGTTGTGTTAAAAGGTTCATGTTACTCTTTATTTGTGTCTAGGATTAAAATAATGTACTTATACAGAGTTGAGCAAATTTTGTTTCAGTCTTGCCAGGCCCCTTGCTGGAATAGAGCTACCCATACTGAGGTGTGAAAGTCATCTTTTGAGTAAGCTGGAACATTGTAATAAGCAACTATGATGAGGATGCACTACCATAGAAAAGGGCTACCTTCAGTATGGTGTCATAGCATCCTGTTGCGGGATCAAATTGAAAAAGGCGAAAATGAAAAATCTTGCCAAGGACAATGATCCTATTTTCACTGCACACACTTATGTCTGACAAGTGTGTTCAAATTTGTAAGTCTCCTCTACTAAATTAAATTGAAAATCCTAGTTCACAATTTTTAGTAATATGCATATATTTTTCCTCAACATCAATTAAGTATGATTTGTTCTTGAGATACTGATTAAATATTTTCTTTTGAAAGCATAACATGTATTTTATTTTGTCAGTTTTTAATGATATTTGATTAAATTGCTTAGTTAGAATTTCTTATATTTATTGTACACATTTTATTTTCGGTTTCTTTAAAATAAAAAAAAAAGGAGGGAGGCGTGGTGATATGATTCATGGGCTAAGGAAATTTTGTGTTTAATTGGTAAGTATCAATATTTATTCTTCCTTGATTTATTTTGATATGTTTCCATTTAAAGATTGATCTTTTATATGGTAATGTGTTTTAATCTTGAAAGATTGTCTTATTTTTGGAAATTTTGTTGGTTATTGTAGTTTTCTTTTATTTTGTTAAAAAAAAAAAGGGAGGGAAAGGAGTTGCAAGATAGTGGGGCAGTTTCCTTTTGTGTTCTTCGGCTGGTAGTTTCTCTTTTTAAGTTAATTTCCTCTTTTGATCCTCTCTCACATGATGATATAAACCAACTTCCTTTGTCTTTTATTTTCATTACCTAGCTACCTGATTCCTATTTCTTTGTGTTCTTGTTCTTTGTTTCTCATTCTTCCTTTCAGAAATTCATGGCTAAAACTAAGAACCTAGGGCATCCAAGGAAAATGGTGGAATCCGAACAAGCCCCCTCAAATGCTCCTCTTGTTGCTCCAATCGTCTTGCTGCCATGGAGGAGGTTCAGCAAAAGATGTCCAAGCAGCTGACCTCATTGATCAAGCTTTATGGGGCATAAGTTTTCTTTCTCTTTGTTTTTGTTGGACATATTTCTATATTTTCATTTCTTTTTGTCTTTGGCCCTTATAGATAAACAAAAAGGGAGAGTAATTGGGGTTTTAATTGTATACTCAACTGTTTAGGGGGAGTTGAGGTCTGTGTTTCTGTGTTTGTGTTTGTGTTTGTGTTTGTCGTCTTTGGTCAAAGTTAGCTTTTTCTTTTGGTTTAATTTTGTACTTCTCAGGGAGAGTTTTTATGTTTGTTTAGCTAACTTTGTTTTGTAGGTGTTTGTTAATTAATAATATTTTGATTATCTAAAGTGCCAAAGGGGGAGATTGTTAGGTCTTTTTTTTTGGAAATATAGTTGTCAAAATATTTTTTAATTAATGTGCATATTTATTGAACATTCAATTTGTTTTTATCAACTCTGGACCCTTTTCTCCAGGGGGAGTTGTGTTTGGTACTTGTGAACTTATTTGGATTAAAAGTTAGCATGTTGTTTTGTTGTTTTACAATTTCGAGTGTGTTACTCAGGGGGAGTTGTTATTTGTTCTTGCTAACTTTAATTTGCAGGTACTTTGTGTTAAAAAAATATATTTTGTTCATCTAAAGTGCCAAAGGGGGAGATTGTAAAGTCTTTTTTTGGCAAGTTAGTTGACAAAATATTTTTTCTTTTATGGTAAGATTCTTGTGCATTCATAACTAATTTCTTACCTTGTTTATTCGGTTTGTAGTTGCTCTTTTTCTTGTTAGGAAAGTTGCACTTTTCAGCTGAACTTTCCTTTGTTTGGAAAGTTCTTAAAAGAGAAGCAATTCTCTTTTGGAAAGTTGTCTTTTTTAGGGAAACTTTGATTATTGCCTTTTCCTTATTAATTTCGATTGTATCTTGATACAATCAGAATATCTAATCTGTTTTTGGCACGAATCAAGCATTCATAGAGGATCGGACCCGATTATAGCAAGTTTCTCGTTTCTGGTCTGATCTGCTGCGTCATCATCCGAATCTGATGCTGCAGATCGTGTTTTCTTAGGAAAGTTTTTGTACAGCTGTAGATTCGATCTTGTGACTGTCTCTAAGGTTTCTATGTTCTATAAATAGAGCCTAGAGAGCAGCCATTCGAATTAGCTCTTCCATTATTCATTTTTTGCATTTATCTTTTTGAGAGAAGAGTGTTTATTTGTTTTGTGAGAGCCTAGTTGTTCATCTAGGTTCTAGTTGTTTATTTCTGTTCTTACTCTGTCCTAGAGGTTGTGAAGAACTACTTGACTAAACAAGAGATTGGTCTTCGGGAGAAGACTTGATAAAGCCTTACTTCGGGAGGAAGTAAGCACCTGGTCTTCGGGAGAAGACTTGTTGAAGCCTTACTTCGGGAGGAAGTAAGCATTCACACTTCAAAGACGAAGGGAGTTCGGGCTTGAAGGTGTTTCAGAAGTCAGATTCATAAAGTGCATTACAAAGGATTGCGGCAATAATTTAGAGGGAGTCTAAACTTGTTTAAGTCAATTGTCTTTGTAATTGTTGATACTTTATTAATTGATTTCATTCTCTGGGCGTGGCCCCGTGGACTAGGAGTGTTCGTGAGAACACTGATACCACGTATAAATCTCTTGTGTCAAGTTATTTATTTTTCTGCAAATATTTTATATTCTGCCTGTTTTGTTTTGCTGTAGCAGAATTACTTTCTGCTTCTGCAGACGCATACAATTTTATATTTTCTTATATATAACTGACATTTGCAAAAATACGGTTTTTCAATTTATATGTGTAGGCAAAGACAAAGTAAATGTTGAGCAACAGTGAACTTAGACTAGATGAAGATTGTACATTTTAAGGCGGTTAAACCTGGAGTATTCATATCTTTAGGACAGTTATCTTTAGGATAGTTGGGCTTTATTTTGATAGTCGCTAGGCGATAATTTTTCTATCTTTTGGAAATTAGTTGTAATTTTTTAAACACGATCCCAGAATATGTATTGTATGTTTTCATTAGTTTAAGTTAATTTATAAAAAAAAAGATTAATTATTTATATTTTTTTAATAAATCTATTGATTAATAAAGGAGTATATAGTAATTAGAAAATATATTAACTTGCCTAATCTAATAAGGCGTTACAGGATACATATAAAATATGTGATTGAAAATTTTTAAGAACTAAATCCAAATAATTTTTTTAGTTTTTGGTTTAAAAAAGAAAACATAATTTTATGTTTTTTGAAATTTCAAATCATTGATTCCAAAAAAAAAATTCAAATATTTATTTACATTACCTTTTCAGATTACCAACCAACTACCAATTTAATTTTCATAAAACATAATGAATATTATTAGAGTCACTCACAATTTTTGAAATAATTTTTTACATACAACTTATTTCAAATTTACTCTTTTGAAAAACATAATTTCTAAATCATAAACCAATCATTTCCAAATACTATTTTTTTTATTAACTTTCCTCTTAGAGTAATCGAGAGATAATATATTCCTGTAAAATAAACCTCAATATCTCTAAACTCTTATTAGACCATCTTTATTGGTTACTTCATTTCGGTTTACATTTTTCACCAATTTGATGAATATTTTCTTACTTTTAATAATAACTCTAATAATTCAACACTAAATAATTTTATTTATTTAAAAATCTCATATTTTATATTATTTATATTAATAATATAATAATAATTAAATTATGATATAATTATATACACTGCCAACAAATAATTAATAATTATATTTTAAAATAAATTAAAAGAATGGTAATAATGAAAAAAAAAATTATGCCCTAATTTAGTGTGAATCTAAAATCTAATATCATTATTAGTATAAAATTTAATACATATTAATTTAGTATATCATTAAAATAAATTAGTGTAAAGATTCTATATGGAATGGTTCACCATTATAATTTATTAATGATCTTTAGTCATATATAACTAGAGATGGAAATTTATACCGCAGAGATGGGTAACCGCGGTGACCCGCACCTAATGGGGTGGGATTCCCCATCTTAGTAATTAATGGGGCGGTGGTGGGGGACAATTTCAATACCCAAAGCGGGGATGGGGCGGGGGCGGGGGCGGGGATAATACTATCCGCACCATATCCGACCCCGATATAGATATATATAATTTTTTTTTGTTTTTTTTTCAAACTTTGAGACATATTTAATTTTTATTTTCTATTAAGTTATGCTTTTTTTAAGTAGTTTTATCTTTTATCTTCTATGAATTATGAATGCATAATAAATATTTGTGAGAATATTGGTTTAATTTATTTTTTTCAATTATTTTAAATTAATGTTTTTTTTTTTTCATTTTACCTTAATGGATACCCGATGGGTTCCCCATAACCGATGGGTATTCTCCTACCCCGAATCCGTTGGTTATTAGACGGGGATGGGGCGGGGATGGGGGTATAAATAGGTAGTGGGGATGGGGGCGGAAATTACATTTCCCGTACATTAACCAACCAATTTCCATCTCTATATATAACTACACATTATATAAGTGGAAATTCACGTGGTTCTCCTAAGTTTATAAGTCAACATTAAAATGGAGCCATCGCCAAGTTATTCATGACTAAGTTTTAGAGACCGATGACCCAATTGATGCCAACACTAACCTCTTCTCAAAGATTTCATCATTATATAAATATGTATATATATATATATATATATTATAAAAGATAAAGGATTTATATATCTATGCTCAAAAGAAACCTAAAAGAGCAAACTAAACGCACACCCAAAGAAAAAGAAAAATGAAACTTCTCAAATTAGCCATAATATTTTTTCTTGTACTTGTACAGTTAAATCCATTGGCAGAATCAGCTACTTCAACACTAGAAAACTTCATCCAATGTGTCTCAATTAATTCAGATTTTTCAGTGTTACCACTCTCAAACATACTATTCTTTGCTCCAAACACTTCTCTCTACACTTCAGTCCTTCAATCTTCAGCTCAAAACCTCAGATACTTAACTCCTCAACTCCCAAAACCTCAGTTCATCTTCACACCTTTACACGATTCCCATGTCCAAGCAGCTGTTATTTGCTCAAAAAAGCTCAAATTATACCTCAGAGTCCGAAGTGGAGGCCATGATTATGAGGGTCTCTCCTACGTTTCACAAATTGAAACCCCTTTTTTCCTTTTAGACCTTGCAAACCTCAGAACAGTCGAAGTGGACATCAAGAACAAGGCGGCATGGATTCAGGCCGGTGCCACCATCGGCGAGGTTTATTACAGAATTTATCAGAAGAGCAGAGTCCATGGCTACCCTGCTGGACTCTGCACCACTCTAGGCGTTGGAGGTCACATAACCGGTGGCGCCTATGGCTCCATGATGAGAAAATTTGGTTTGGGAGCTGATAATGTTGTTGATGCTAAAATTGTTGATGCAAAGGGAAGATTACTTGACAGAAAAGCCATGGGAGAAGACCTGTTTTGGGCCATAAGAGGTGGTGGTGGAGCTAGTTTCGGCATCATATTATGGTGGAAGATTGAGCTAGTACAAGTTCCAGCCAAAGTGACAGTTTTTACAGTTAGTAAAACGTTGGAACAAGGAGCAACTAAGCTTCTTCATAGGTGGCAACAAGTTGTTGATAAACTTAATGAAGATCTATTCATAAGAGTGATTATACAATCGGTTAATAAAGGCAAGAACACAACTCAAAAGACTATTTCCACTTCTTACCAAGCTCTGTTTCTTGGAGACACTAACAGACTCCTTGATGTTATGCGTAAGAGTTTTCCTGAATTGGGTTTGACAAGAAAAGATTGTGTTGAAATGAGCTGGATTGAATCTGTGGTTTACATCTCTGGAACATACCCAAGTGGAACCCCACCTGAGATTTTGCTCCAAGGGAAAACGACATCAAAAGTTTACTTCAAAGCAAAATCTGATTTTGTGACTGACCCAATACCAGAAACAACACTAGAAGGGGTTTGGAAAAGGTTTTTGGAAGAAGATACTCCTTTAACGATTTGGACACCATATGGGGGAATGATGAGCAGAATTCCAGAGACCCAAATCCCATTTCCACACAGAAAAGGAGTCATTTTCATGATTCAATACCTTACGGCTTGGTTCGATGGAAGCCCAAAAAGTTCAGCTAAACACGTGAAGTGGATTCAAAGGCTTTACGATTACATGGGTCCATATGTGTCTAGATTTCCAAGGGAAGCTTATGTGAACTATAGAGATCTTGATCTTGGAGTTAATACTAACAACTGTTCAAGTTTCATAGAAGCAATTTCTTGGGGAACAAGGTATTTCAAGTGTAATAATTTCTACAGATTGGTGAGGGTGAAGACTGATGTTGACCCTGAAAATTTCTTCAGGCACGAACAGAGTATTCCTCCTCTTTTTCCACCCACGCCTGAAGATGAATATTCGAGTAATAATATATCAGAAGGTACTTGTGAAAACATGTAAGTGAATGGTCATCATTGTTAGTTTAATCAATTAAGTTATATGTTTGCATTGATTGGTGTGGAGATGATATGTTATCGTTTGTATGTATGATGTTCATTTGTAAAATTGAGTCAATGTTTTGAAAGTGATGTACTGCTTTTGGGTGGTGTTACTATATCAGTGAACAAAATTCACTGTTTTATCTACTGAATTTTAACTTGTAATTTAAAAGTTCATTTGTTTGGACTCATTATTGTATAATTATAAGATAATTGCACTTAAATTATCTTAATATTTACAACTATTATATATATAATCTTAATAAAAATATAGCAGCAGAAAGCCCTACTGTTACAATTTTGTCGAGGAACTTTTTTTTTTGCTATTAAGTGCCAACTAGATCCCTTAGATGCCAACTAAGACACATGTGGCCACATGTTATTGGGCCACATGTTAAATAATTAATTATTTAATTATTTTTTTTATAAAAAGAGAAAAACTATTAAATGTATATATAAATATATATATATATACGCGAAAAGTTACGTGCGAGCGCGTATACTATTTTTTTTTTTTTTTGATAAAAATGTATACTAAATTTTATGATAGTTATTTTTTTTTTTTGCAATATTTAAAAGTGATAGAATTAAAAATTAAAGGAAAATTATTATTTGTTATTAGGTGAGTTTATTATTATGTGTATCTAAATAATATAATTTATAATTTTTACAATTAAAATTAAATACCGGATGCAATATATTAGTTTTTAAGAAAGCTTGATAATTTAAATATGTTCTTAAGTTAATCAAAAAATAAACTAAAAATTAATGTTCCAATACTTAAGGAAACATAACTTAAATGTGTGTAAGATAAAAAAGAAAATTAAAAATCAATTTCTAAATTGTTGATAATATGAAATAACATTTGCCTAAAAATTGTAAATGAGAAAACTAATTAATGATACTCATGGGTGTATTTTAATCTTCCTTTGCTTCAATAGAGACAATAGTGTAATTTTTGTATTTTGCACTTTTCATTCTAGCCGGGTCCGCATATAACTGGATTGTCCATTGTTTCGTTGATAAATTGAATTTGGTAGTGTCGACAAAACGGTGGTGTTCCTGTAGATAGTAATGAATTTTCATTTAAGATGATTAGACATGGTCTTCATAATTCATTTAATTAAAAAAATCTTTTTATGAAAGGCTAGTAAAACTATTTTATTTATTTAAAACTACAACTCTGCATTATATTCCATTAGTTGGACAGCAGTACACGAAAATATTTTTTCCACAAGATATGTGAACAAGACAGCAGATAGGTTGTTTGTATTGTCATCAAGTTCAACATATGCTATAGCACTGTAAAATGCATAATAATATTGTTAGTATCATTTTTACTTTTAACTTAATTTCAATAACATATTAAGTACAGTAGATGTCCACTTTTCAGATTTTTCTAACACTTATTTTAATCTTCCAACTTTCTGTAGTTGGAATAATATTCTTAATTGTTGTATATATTGTAGTCATTTATTCACCTGTTTTCATATTAGACAATAGATATACAAAATAAAAAATATAATTAAGCTATAAATCAATATAAATTAACGGTTAAATGAGTGTTACGTGTCAAGGCATTTATATTTAGTTTTATTTTAATAATATTTTATTTTACGTCCCATTAATTTAGTATATTTTAGGTAATATATTTTGTAAAATTTAAAATAAAATTAATTGTTAGTAAAATACATTAAAAACAATAACAGTGAAGTTATAAAATTATAAACAAAATAATGTGTAAATACATAGATAAATTAATAAGAAAATTTGGGCTTTAAGTGAATCTATGTATATTATAAATGTGTCATTCGTGATCTCTAATCCAAAGCTTTCCATCCACTCCATCGACCATATGTGATGCATTTTTCCTTATGAATAATTATAATTAATAAATAATGTAACTCATACTATGAACAAGGCAAGAAATAGTAGTTATACTTCAACATTATACAAATGTCGATTGAAAGAAATACACAAATACATAGACATAGTGGAGCTAAAAAATTACTTAATTATCAATTAATTTCTTGTCAAGATTTCTGCTAAAAAATCAGATAAAGAAAGAACAAGCACAAAGTAAAGTATATAATATAGCGGAATGAAGAGGTAACTAACCTCATGTTATTAACTATAAATTTTCACAAAATATCTTGTTGGTTCAATGGAATGAAGTACATCTAAGTAATTAAGATTTATTAAAGCTGATTTTCATAGTTTAAAGGAGAGCAGTCATATCTCGATAATGAAAGGTTTACTTGTATACAAAGGAAGCTGACATTTTAAGTGGAAAATAATAATAGAAAACAGAGGAAGCTGATTTGTGCAAATGAGTTCCTTGCTCATACTTAAAAATAGAATATCACCCTGCATAGAAATTAAAAGTGTGTTGTGCTCCTCATGCATACCAATCCAAAAAATATGAGATCATTTTCTGCCTACTGAAACAAAAATTAGATATAGTGATACTTTTTTGTTTCTATTGAAAGATGCCACTATTGCAATAGTAGGAAGTTGTATATCTCCATCTGTTTTCAATCTCGGAAACCATCATGTATTAGCATTCATCTAGCCTTTAACGAAATTTCACAGTGTAAAGCTAAAAATACTCAACTATGTATCAGCAATGATAATACAATAACCAAAGTTGCTTAGCCATATACATCCTTAAAACTTAAAAGTAGACAGCATGAAAATAAAACACGACCAATGTACAAGTAGTAAGAGAAACACTGTAACAACTAAACGATTTCCAGCTAATGAAAGAGAGTATACACGCTCAGGTTGAGCATATGTCCCAACAAGGGTGCGCTCCTGCCCACTTGCTCCTCTAAGGGTCCCAACACTTCAGTGTTTTGTCCCAACTTCCTGTAATTAACTGACCTGCAACCATCAACAGACCAGGACAACAGAAAGTTTATTATATCTTATTCTAATCTTCAATTGTGAACAAGTAAAGTATGTTATGAATTAAAAGGTTTAGCTCACTACAAATGTAATAATTAGTAAATACCATAGCATATTAGCTATTTAAAAATAAATAGAAGCAATTAGTGAACTATTAAACTTAAACAAGATAAGCTAGAACATAAATGAAGTGACTAATAATTTCAATGGCTGGACTATCCAAACCAATATCTTATAACCTGAAGTAGTAAGATTGCTACAGATTAGTTATTAGCATATTATCTCAACAATACACTCTAAGAAAAGTATTACATGCTCCAATGCCTAAATCATCATAGAATACAAAAAGACAATGTAAAGTAAATCTGAAATGGAAACAAAGTTAAAAATACAAAAAACCGAACCTGCTGCATAAGAGTACTCAACACACCGTACAGGTGCATCATGTCAACCTAGAATGTCCTCCTTATTGTAGTTAAAAACAAGCCTAAAATACCAAAATCAATCAAATTATAATTATCAATAGAACAACCAAACAGAAAACTAAAGCATATGAAAAAAGAAAAAACGAACTAACCGTCTCACTGTCTCACTGTATTGTCGGCGCCGGCACTAAACCCGGAAGAATCATCGTGGAAGCAACAGTCGAGAACGGCACCGCCGTGCCTGAACTCACTTCGAAGCACATTGGCGCTGGCGTCATACAATCGGATACTCTGGTGACAATACATTTGATCCGACCGATATCTGGTCGAATTAGCCAAATGAACAAAAACCTAATTCGTCGTCGGTGCTTAGAAATTGGGGAAAATGGAGATATAGAAATTTGGCTTGAAGATTTTCGAACCCGTTCGTTTAACCCAGAACAAAACCAGAACCCATGACGGTGCTCTCCCTCCAGCGTCTCCCATGGACGATCTCTTCCGGTACAGGCCTCCTGTCGCTCGTTCTTCTTCTTCTTCTCCGAACACAACCAAAATGATGAAAATATGAAAATCGAGATTTGAGGCATAGCTTCTTAAACCACGTCGTGAATAATATGAGAAGTCAGATAAGAGAAATCGAATATCGCATGCTTAAATCAAATCGTTTCTTTTGATTTGGATTTTGAATTCATAAATTATTTTATTTTTATTAATAAAATAAAAAAATAGCCATAAATTTCTCATAAACCAAGAAATCAATTATATAGGCACACTTTATATAGAATAGATATTAAAAAAACTTAGTTTACAAAAATAATTAATTCATTCAACAATATTGTTGAATAAATTTATTAAATTGTCATATATTGTTTTAAGGAAAAAGAAAGACAAAAAGCCTTCATTAATGCATAATATATCAGTTCAAAATAATATATATCATAATTTAATAAAAAAATATTCCTAAAATAATATATTATAATATAATAAACCAGTTCACAAAAACTGTTTAATGAATTATTTATTTTGGTAACCTTAATTTATTAAAAAATGATACAATTTATTGACAAAAAAAATATACAACATAATAATTTATCTGTTTTTTAATTAGTTAAATATATTATTAAAATTATTTTTAAATAAATAATTATTTAGTAATATGTGGCTTAATAATATGTTGTCACATATCTCTTAACTGTGTTTAATAAATTTAGTTGATACTCATCAACAGCAAAAAAAAGATTCTTCAATAAAATTGTAATAGAAGATTCTTTTGTCATTAATTTTTTATTAAAATTATATGTATAATAATTATAAATATTAAAAGAATTTCACCACAAATATATTTATAATTATTGATAAGGTTAATACTTCAAGAACAAATAAGGAAGATAATTACTCTAAATATATCTTAGTAAAAGGAAATGATTATATTGTATAGAGGAAATTATACTTTATACTCTTTTTATATTGTCTTCTTTTATTTTTATCCTCTTTTTTAAAGTCTATCATTTTTACTTTTTTTTTTTTTAATATTGTACCAATTTTGCTCCTACCACTTAAAGATATTCTCCATGTGACTCTTTTATGTCAGAGTATTTTGGGTACAATACACATAAAAAGAGGTATGTTTCAATAAAATATAAAATTAAAAGTAAATTTAATTAATTAATTAATAAAAGTGGTATTTTTTAACATACCCATATTTATAATAGTTTTTTCGCTAAAAGACTTGTGAGTTGTGAGTGTTCTTTTTTATTAAATAATGAGAGTTATATGTTGCTTGCTAATTGCTATATAATTTGAGGTAAAATGTATACGTTACATATTGCTTGGAAATTTAGAGAACTAAGCACGTTTGGTTTAATGGGATAAGATTGTAATGGAATAAAAGTCACTATTATAATATTGGGGATTTTCAATATTATACCTAAAAATAATTTTATTTATAAAAATACTTTTAACAGAATTATTTGCATAAATACCGTTGTGCCACGTCAGCCTACATACCAAAATTCTAAACAATTACCGGAATTAGAAAAAACTGAAAAATTCTCATTTCTAAAAATTTTCGCTTTTTGGGAGTTTTGAAAAAAAAAACAACCATTTAGTTGCTTTTGATTTGAATAAGATATCAATTAGTTACTTTTTCATTAAAAAATTTATTTTAGAATTGTACACATATATAAATAATAAAATTATCATTTTAATATGTGAGAAACATAAAAGGACGATTAATATTAAAATAAACTTTTTTGTTTCTTTTTTATATTTTTAGACTTTATTATGTTATTTTATTGTTTAAGATACCTTAAGGTTACCTTATTAAAATATTGTTATAAAAATAAATTTATTTTTATATAATCTACAAATATAAAAATAAAAAAATATCTTTTAGTAACTTATTTAATATATAAAAGATAAAAAGGAAGATAAATTATTTTTTTAATATCAACAATATAATGTAGTAAATGTTGTAAAAGTGAAAAGCTTAAAAAAAAAATAAGAAGTTGAAAAAGAAAAAAAAATATAGTGATGTGCGTGCGTGTGAATGGAGAAAAGAAGAAAAGAGAACATGTTGATGTACAATGCGTGAAATGAGAAAGAGAGAGAGAAATAACACAAAAATAATGAACAATAGTCTCGGTATGCCTATTGCGGTATTAACATTAATAAAAAAACTGACAAGAAATTCTTAAATAATTTAAAATAAACGTATTAATATGCAATTATTTCTATAATATTTGGTTTGTGTTTTTAATATTTGTAATGAAATTTTATTATAATTGGCATTGCATTAATTTTATGAATTCTCATTATACCAATGACAACTAAATAGTAGAAGGATAATTTATCTTTTCTATTTCTTACTTTTTTTTTGTCTAAATTTACTTTACCATCAAATCAGAAAAAAAAAAATTCTTTTCTTCCCAAAGACATCTCTCTTCTCTTTTAAAGCCATTAAAGAATTCCTCCCCTCACGTGATTGAAGAAATATATTAAGGTAAAAATAATTGATTTTTGCCTTCTTCTTTTTTCTTTTCTAACAATTTTAGAGTCATGGTTTAGAAAAAATAATATTACATGTTTGTGTTTATTATTTTCTTTATGTATTTTTTTTTAGGTGTCATGAAATAACTCTTCATGAAATTTTACTTTTAATATCTAGTATGACTCTTTATCATTTCAGTAGAATCATAAAAAGTTTTGTTTGTAATGTTACATATGGGTTTCATTGATTTTAATTATTTTTTTTTACTCACCTATATATTATTTAATAATATTGTATTGAGATATATTGAGATAATATTGTGCTGAAATATATTTGTTCATTTTTTATTATTATTTACATTTTACTTTCATATTAATTTTGGATTCTACAACCAAAAATAAATTATATTATAAATATATCTAGTATCCCTACTACAAAAATCCCCTTTAGAGGCAGTTTTTAAGCCCTTTCAGCGTCAGTTTTCGTGAAATTCGCTACCGACGCTGATCGCTAAAGGGTTTATATGAACCGACGCTATATGTACCCCTATGGCGTCGGTTCCTAGTCAATAACCGACGCCATATGTGGCGTAGCAACCGACGCCAAAAGCAAGCGAATTTCAGTTTTTTCAATTTTTTTTAATTTAATTATATAATTTTAATTATATATTTATTAATTTATATATTATTTTATTCAATTTAAATTATAAATTTATTTTTTATAACGTAAATTAAATATTATTTAAATTTGGGTAAAATACATAATTTCATTTCATAAAAGTAATTAAATATTACACAAACACTAATGTAAAATTAGTCAAAAATATTAATAAGTTAATAAATCTAACTACAAGTTAATCTATAAAAATTACATAATGAAGGAAAATTCTTGGGCCTTTCAACCTCAATCGTCAACGTGAATCATCGCCATCAATTGTTCTATCCACTTTCGCTGTAGTGGTAACAATTCCGTTTTTGGATCGTATTGCTTCTTACCCCCAAACTGTTAAAAAAATTAAAAATTTATATTAGTTTATATATATGTATATTATATATTTGTTATTATAGAATTTATATACTATAATCAATAATTAAAACTTACAGCTTTTTGATCTTGTATGTAACGGCTAGGGTTTGCACGTGCGACGATGTTAGTGATATATTTCAAAACATAAAAACCACATTCTTGGCTTTTAGGTTGTCTTTGACAGTTTGCTTGGTTAATTCCTAGCCACGGCCCAAGATACTGATATGCGTCCCCTATATACATGAATGCCCTGTTTTGAAAAATTATATTAGCATTTCAATTCGTTAGTTAATTTAAATTTGTTACATAAGAAGTCATTAAATTATTACTTTCCGATCATTTGTTCTATTTCTTCGGGAATTGGGCGGCCACTTACATGGTTTAAATGGATAATTTTCCTTGGCGTAACCACCACTAGCGTCCCATGCATCCTAGAAAATTATATTGGAATATAAGTAAGATAGTATAAAAATAATTTGAAGTCATAATATAGAAATGAACAATTAGCACTAAAGAATTAAATAGAGTTTACCCGATATTCTAAGGAATAAAGAACCTTTGGTGGTTGTTATTCATTAATGATAACTAATTAGCCAATTGTCTTGCCGCATCGTCAAAAGACTGAATCTTTTCTTCATTGGTGTTCCCATGCACTACGAGAAGCTCTGGGTCGTAAAACTTGAAAATTTTTCTCAGACCGTTGATGCTCTCCAATATGTGCCTGCCAAAAAAAGTGTTAGTGTCTTATAATAATTTGACTATAATTTGATATATAAGGTTAATTAGATTAAAGAAGAGTATACATCATTCCAAACAGCATTCCTTGGTTGCCGATGTAGTCACACGTAGCAACCTGCTGCAAATCCTCTCCAGATAACGTGATCTGGGTACGCGGTGCAATGAATCATCGAGGGACAGGAATTGTGATTATATCACGTTTATCTTTGAGCCTCAGGAATTCACGAATCATCCATTTTAGCGAATTAGGGATCAACGCCATCTTCTCTTCCGTGAACAAGTCATCTTCCCGTGCACCACCGCCTTGTGGAGAAAGCATCGGAGCTTTCCCCTTTGACGCATCACGTCTTGAGGGTGGTTGAGCGAGTGGACCCTAAACAAAACGGAATATAATATATCAAATTTTATCCAAATTCTACCGAAATTTTGGCAGAATAACAGTTGTAATTGAATGCCCCGAAAATTTTAAACATGCCTGTATAACGACAAATAACACATATATAACAGTAGTTTGTTCATCCATCCCACCGCAGCACATATATTCGCAGAACCTACTTCACTACGGATGAATATTGAAGATATTCAAACTCCACTAATCATTTAGAATTAATTTATAAGAGAAGTTACCTCGTTGTTAGAATTAAGTGTTTAGGCCAAGGAAGGAACATCTGTGATACGTCCCTAACATATCTGCACCCTTCAATTGGGATTGGGATTTCAGCGTCCTCTTGCAGGATTTCTGACACCAGAATCCGGGCATGTGAATCATCGTAGTCCGTGCAGTGAACATTGATTTTACCAACATGCTCGTACAAATACGCTTGGGCCACAATGTTGTCGATGTTGTCAGAGCAGAGATGTGCTTGCTGATTAAGGGCGGCATGGTCATCGAAATTGTACAGGATACCTTGGTCGTTGAGGGAAATAAACTTCTCAGCATAAGTTTGAGGTTGTACCTCATCCTCAGGAGCGTATGGTTGTGGAACATACTGTTATATTATTATATATAATATAAAATAGATTAAAATATTTCAATGTGACAAATTATATATTAATATGAGATTAATATATATTATGTGTTGGAGGTTATATTATATCATTATAGTATAATAATACACATAAATTGTAACAAATGAGGAGTTACAAATCTGAAAATAGATTGTAACCTAAGGATCAAAATTGATAAATATGTAATTATGTGAGTTGTTACATATATGGGAGTTATGAAATTAATGGGATAAGTTTCTAGCTGTTAGAAACTGTTACAATACTCAATTATATCATTTAAATGGGTATTGGGACGTTGGGAAAAGGTTTAACTCGGAGAGGAGTTACATTTTGAGTTCTCAGGAAACAGTTGTTTAATAGTTGTTTGTATGTTGTTTTATGGTTGTTTTCGAACATCTGGAACCAGATTTTTGAAAACGTTCATAAACGTATACAAATTAATTGAGCATGTTTCCAGCTCTCTTGTCCAACGTTTTTATCCCATTAAACACCAATTAAAGTGTTGGTAACAGCCATGTGATGAAAGGATTTGATTTTCAAATGTGATCCTTAAAACACTATAAATAGAGGTCTTGAGTTTACCTTGAAGAGAACAAGTTTCTATCAAGAGAGCACATTGCTAGAAACACTAAAGGCTTGATAAATCCAGAAAGCTATTTCTATTTTTTTTTTCTTTTCCCTAAGTGCTTGTGGTAGGGGGAAATAAGCTTTTGGACAAAGGTGTAAAACCTTGTTCAAGTTTTGTGATTCCCCTATTATACACTTGTGGTGTATGTGGTGTTGAGATTGCTCTCACATCTCTTTTGTATATATAATATATATATATTGTGGTTCATGTGTAACATTATTTAATCTATATTTTTGTCCTTTGTATTATTTGTCATTGAGTTGTAATCATGTTGGTTTGATATTTCTATTGGAGCACAACAATTTTCCAACAGTCAAAAGCTTATCCTTTCCTACCTTGCTTCACTGGAAGGTAAGAAATCAACATGTGGTAATACAAGGGTAAGAATTGTGATATTTTGTTATTTACTATTTTTATATAGTATAATATATATTCACATATTTTCTATATTGAGATATGGATTGAGATATATATAAATGAGTTATATATATGTGGATGTATATGTCATATTAATATAGTGATATATAATATGATATTTGGATATATTACATGTTAATATGTATATGTGAGATATACATAATATATAACATGTATATGAATTATATATATTATATATGTTGAGCATATGATAATATATATTTATGATGAGAATATTTATGTATGTGATACATATATAATGTATATTATGTGGAGATGATATATATTATGATGAGTATATGTTATATATATGCGAGATATGTAACATATATAGTTGTGATGTATATTAATATTATGTGTATGTTATATGATATGATAGTAACATACATAATATATTAATTAACATAAAATTTGAGAGTTATAATTTTATGCATGAGAGTTATATATATTATTGGTATATGATAATATATGAGTAACTGATCATATTTAATGTATATGATAATGATGGAAAAGATGTATTCATCATTTTTGAGAATAAAGAATTTTGGAATTAATTTTCCATTAGTGATTTTATCTCATTTTATGAGATGAGAAAGTGAACTGTGAGAGTTACACTCATGAGATTTGTCTTGTCATAACAAGAACAAATGGATCAAAAGTGGATCCAAACATGTAAAATGAGTCATAATTGGAAGAGCAATTTTAGACTCAAATCAAAGTGAATCATGGTGGATTCAAAAGATTGTGAAAAGATAACAAAATTGGAGAAGCAATTTTGAATCTTAAATAATCAAAGTGGTGAACAAAATTGATGAGAATTTTGTTAACTTTGGTATAATTTTGGGCTAATCTCAATGAGGAGATAACCTTAAAATTATGGGTAAAAACAAACATCTTATTTTTTTTTAAAATGGTGATGTGAGTTTGATATTCTAGTTTTGTTGAGAAAACTAAAGATGTCAAATAGTATTTTTAAAGTGACCTTAAAAAGTCATTTCAAGAGAAAAATACACAAAAAGTAATATTTTATATACACTTTATGGTAGAAATGTGAGGGTGAGCCACAAACTTAATCAAAATGTGATGAGACATTGTTGATTAGTTATTTGATTTGAAATTCAAATTCTAAATCAATTTTGGCTATGTGCATATGCGAAAGTTTTGACATATTTTGGTGTCAAAATTTTATTGAAATAATTTCAAGAAGGAAATTAACGAGAAATTATAGAGACGAAGAGGTCTTCTATATTTTAAAATCAAGATATTATCTTGATAGTGAAATGTGAGAAAATGTGGGGGTGATATATCCAATATTTATCAAGCAATTTGGTAAAAGAATGGATGATATGTGAAATTTAGGCATGCTTGGTGCCTAAGACTCGAGTATAACTTAGACACGTTGGTCTAAGATATGGAGATGTAAGTGATTTGATTCAAAGAGGAGTCATCTCATTATCCTATGTGAGATCAAGTGAAAACTTGGCGGCCGGATCCGTTTACGAAGCCACTAACTAGAGATTTATTGGAAAAGACTTCTAAAGGGATGGGACTAAAACTCCCTAAATCGGTTCACAATTGAGGGTAACCTATCTTAATACTAGTAACTTTACTAGTGTTAGGTTCAATAGGTAAGAACAAATCAATGTGTGAACAAATGTGATAAGTATTATTTGTCCCATCTTACAAATTTGTGAAAGTACTTAGTGAGTTACCAATTTGAGGGTTAGACTTTTAAAGTTTTTAATAGAATTCAGTTTGGAAAACAAGTATTTTGGTAACAAATACTGTAAGAATTCTACCTATATTGACCTAAGGGGGGTGCCGCCCTAAATGAGAAGTAGGGAGTATATTTTCTCAAAAAGGTCAACGAATGGATTGTGCACAAGGCCATTAACGGTGCAAAGCGAGATATAATGAGGTCTCAAGTGAACTCTAGCAAAGATGTGTGTGTTATCACCGGTTTGTATTAAAGAAATAGTGGTTCAATGCTACGGCAACCAAAATTTCAACAAACTTTGTGGTAACTACACTAAGGTAAAATTCAAGTCGAAAGACATTTTACTTTATGCATCTAAGCAAGATCTCTATAAAAGTGTTTGATTTATTCAATCAAAGTGGGGGATATATGTAATATTTGATTGATTAAATAATGCTACAATGGTGTGTCACAAATTTTAATCTAGTGGGGGATTGTTATATTATTATATATAATATAATATAGATTAAAATATTTAAATGTAACAAATTATATATTAATATGAGATTAATATATATTATGTGTTGGAGGTTATATTACATCATTATAGTATAATAATACACATAAATTGTAACAAATGAGGAGTTACAAATCTGAAAATAGATTGTAACCTAAGGATCAAAATTGATAAATATATAATTATGTGAGTTGTTACATATATGGGAGTTATGAAATTAATGGGATAAGTTTCTAGCTGTTAGAAACTGTTACAATACTCAATTATATCATTTAAATGGGTATTGGGACGTTGGGAAAAGGTTTAACTCGGAGAGGAGTTACATTTTGAGTTCTCAGGAAACAGTTGTTTAATAGTTGTTTGTATGTTGTTTTATGGTTGTTTTCGAACATCTGGAACCAGATTCTCCACAATGTAATCTCTATAAAAGTGTTTGATTTATTCAATCAAAGTGGGGGATATATGTAATATTTGATTGATTAAATAATGTTACAATGGTGTGTCACAAATTTTAATCTAGTGGGGGATTGTTATATTATTATATATAATATAATATAGATTAAAATATTTAAATGTGATAAATTATATATTAATATGAGATTAATATATATTATGTGTTGGAGGTTATATTATATCATTATAGTATAATAATACACATAAATTGTAACAAATGAGGAGTTACAAATCTGAAAATAGATTGTAACCTAAGGATCAAAATTGATAAATATGTAATTATGTGAGTTGTTACATATATGGGAGTTATGAAATTAATGGGATAAGTTTCTAGCTGTTAGAAACTGTTACAATACTTAATTATATCATTTAAATGGGTATTGGGACGTTGGGAAAAGGTTTAACTCGGAGAGGAGTTACATTTTGAGTTCTCAGGAAACAGTTGTTTAATAGTTGTTTATATGTTGTTTTATGGTTGTTTTCGAACATCTGGAACCAGATTCTCCACAATGTAATCTCTATAAAAGTGTTTGATTTATTCAATCAAAGTGGGGGATATATGTAATATTTGATTGATTAAATAATGTTACAATGGTGTGTCACAAATTTTAATCTAGTGGGGGATTGTTATATTATTATATATAATATAATATAGATTAAAATATTTAAATGTGATAAATTATATATTAATATGAGATTAATATATATTATGTGTTGGAGGTTATATTATATCATTATAGTATAATAATACACATAAATTGTAACAAATGAGGAGTTACAAATCTGAAAATAGATTGTAACCTAAGGATCAAAATTGATAAATATGTAATTATGTGAGTTGTTACATATATGGGAGTTATGAAATTAATGGGATAAGTTTCTAGCTGTTAGAAACTGTTACAATACTCAATTATATCATTTAAATGGGTATTGGGACGTTGGGAAAAGGTTTAACTCGGAGAGGAGTTACATTTTGAGTTCTCAGGAAACAGTTGTTTAATAGTTGTTTGTATGTTGTTTTATGGTTGTTTTCGAACATCTGGAACCAGATTTTTGAAAACGTTCATAAACGTATACAAATTAATTGAGCATGTTTCCAGCTCTCATGTCCAACGTTTTTATCCCATTAAACACCAATTAAAGTGTTGGTAACAGCCATGTGATGAAAGGATTTGATTTTCAAATGTGATCCTCAAAACACTATAAATAGAGGTCTTGAGTTTACCTTGAAGAGAACAAGTTTCTATCAAGAGAGCACATTGCTAGAAACACTAAAGGCTTGATAAATCCAGAAAGCTATTTCTATTTTTTTTCTTTTCCCTAAGTGCTTGTGGTAGGGGGAAATAAGCTTTTGGACAAAGGTGTAAAACCTTGTTCAAGTTTTGTGATTCCCCTATTATACACTTGTGGTGTATGTGGTGTTGAGATTGCTCTCACATCTCTTTTGTATATATAATATATATATTGTGGTTCATGTGTAACATTATTTAATCTATATTTTTGTCCTTTGTATTATTTGTCATTGAGTTGTAATCATGTTGGTTTGATATTTCTATTGGAGCACAACAATTTTCCAACACATACGCCTCACCAGCCACCTCTCCTTCTTCCTCTTGTTCGGCAGCGTTTCTCTTGGTGCGAGATTTAATCCAAACACGGTGGCGAGGTGGATCTGCAACTTCGAGATCCTTTTTCTACATCACGTTATAACAATTAAATGAGTACCAATTAAATTTTATAGCACATTATAGCACATTAAATTTTAAGCATTACTTACCACAGCTTCCCGTACGTTCACCATTCCACTCCGACCACTTCGATGTTTGGATTGAATTTTTGAGGAACGTTCACGTTGCACCTTACTCAATTCCTACAATGCCAAAAAAATACATTAGATACTTGTACTTGTATTTAAGAGTTTATCTTAGTGTTTATATAATTAGTGTACCTGAAATTCAGGAGTTAGTCGACTTTCAACAAAAGTACACCAATCAGCAGCGTCGATCTCGGGGTGCTTTTCAGGGACTTGTGCCAGTCGTCCCAAATCCTTCTCTTGCAAAGCGGGCATTATGATGTCTTTTGTCATCCTATTCTTGAAGACTTTCATTAACTTCCCAGCTAGGATGAGACAATCATGTTTAAAGGAGTCCGGAATAATGAACCCCGTCTATTTTGAAGGAAAACAAACACGGTTAGAGTGAACATTTGAAGTAATAGAAAAATAAATCAAAATTCTAACAAATAACAGCTTACCTGTATGTCTTTCCAAACTTTATTTTTCAGAGTCGGGTTGACTTCTTTCCAGTTTTTATAGGACAACCCTATCGTCTGCCGACATCTGACTCCTAGAGTGGATACTAGCTTGGCATAGCTTTGATCCACATTGAACCTCTCAAATGAAAGAAAAAAAAATAAAGAAAGAAGGATTTTATATGTTTATTGTGTTAATGTCCTTCATTTGCACTTCTCCTATTTTTCTCCTATCTAATAGAAGGATGTAGTTGAAAATATGTAAGAGAAAAAAGAAAGGATTAGTGGAGTGTATCAATTGTTGTACAAATTAGATTTATATAACATAACAAAGTGCACATAATTATTACTTGTGTGAAAAGTTTCTTCTTCTTTATGATGACAAAAGGCATAAAAAAATAAATAAAAAAATAACAATGATCCAAAAAAATTCAGTATTTAGTAACTAATTATAGCTAGTTACTAATTACACAATGTAACTAACTAAGTTTCTCACAATTTATTCATATTAATTTATAAATTACTCAAATTCTTGTTTTAGATTAGTTCATGTTATTAGGTTGTTTAGTTGATTAGAATGTTGGTAAAATTGAAAAGTTTACATAAATATGTATGTAATTATTTTTTATGTGACCTCACTTCTTATCACTATGTTATAATTAACTAGTTATTTGTGTTCTGTAAATATTAATATTATTTTAGTAAGATTTATCCTAATTCTACCGAAATTTCGGCAGTATAACGGCTGTAATTGGACGTTCCCAAAAATTTTACAAGTGCCTAAAATAACAAACAAATCAGATAAACAATACAAAATTTATCCACCCATCCGACCACAGTACATGTATTCGCAGAACCTACTTCACTACGGATGAATATTTAAGAAATTCAATCTCAACTAACATGCATTGATAATTTATTATATAATAAGAAAAAGTTAGTTAAAGTATATACCTATAATTTCAAGCTCAAATACGCTATACACAAAATTATGCCGAACCTACAATATAAAGAAATACAACGAAATTGCAAAATTAATAATTTCATTACTTATAAATAGTTATTAAAATTAGTAACAAGTTAATTAGTTACTAAATTATACATACATATATATATAATCAATTATATCTCACACTATTATCTAAAAAAAAAATTATATCCCACACTAATTCAATTTTAAAATTTTTATTTCTAAACTATACACACACACTAATATATACACACAATATATACACACATTTTATACACACATATTCAATAAAATATAAAAATACATATATATACTATATATTGACGTTTAAATTTTTACCTAATAACCGCAATCCGACGAGCAATTCCGTCAAAAATCTGGGCACTACACACATACAACACAACATTAATATTACTAATAAAATTAAAAAACCCAAAAAATAATTTACAAAAACCAAAAATAAAACAATGTACATTATAAAAATGAATAGAAACTACATTTATACCTTAAAGGAGGATGAGATACAATGTTTTCTCAACAAAAAATGGTGGTCGAAGTTATACCCACTATTTTTGTATAGGTTTGGATGACAGTTATATAGGGAAAAAATTAAAACTTTTTGGGTGTATAGGATTAAGTATCGAAAATAGAAGATTTTGCAACAAAAATGGGCTAAAATGGTTGAGATATGGGGGAGAAAATGGCTGGCGGAGGGGTGGTTGGCGAGGGTTTTCTCTTCTCTCTGTGGTGGCTGAGCTCTCTGGTTTTCGCGTGAGGGGAAATGAGGACGACGAACATAGGGTTTGTATATATAACCCTATGTCGTCGGTTATTATAGAATAACCGACAGCATAGGGTACACGTGTCAAATTTCACGTGTACCCTATGCCGTCGGTTATTATATACCAACCGACGGCATAGGGGGAAGCTATCAAACCCTATGTCGTTTATTTTCAAACCGCCTCTAAATGGTATACCCCAATTTTATACCTACGGTTTTTATAAAAAAACTGCCTCTACAGGTAAATTTTCAATAAGCGGGTATTTTCAGACCCTTTAGCTTCCCTTTTTATAAAATGGGTTCAAAAAAGGGAAGCTAAAGCCTTATTTTGTAGTAGTGTGTATAAATCATGAAAAAATTTATGACTTTGTATAAATAAAAATTAAAACTATTTTCCTTGTTAAAGTACTCATACAAATAAAAATAAAATAAGAGTTTAACAAATTATGATAGGTTGTGATATATTTATTTTTCTTTTTATATATATGTATATTCTTCATTTTATAACTTTTGTAGCTATTAAATTTGTAATTTACTTTCAAGTGTTTGAACAAGTGTAAAATAATAATATTGTATTCAATATATAAGTTTATTGATTTTGAACTTTGATTATGATTGTAGGATAGTAGTTTTTGGACTGACTTTTAAGCTTAGATACAAGAAACTATAAGAAAAAGAAGTTGGTTGCTCTTTTTTCAAAATAGATGCACATTATGTATATTTGTGTTTGGTTTATTGAGTGAATGAATAAAATCATCTATGAAAGGTCTCAACATTACTCTATTAGAAGATAATTATATAAAATTGACTTCTTCAAAAATAAACATTTTGACCATGAATTAGTGTAGTGACACAACTAGCTTAGACAATTTTATAGGATGACTAGATGTGCTTTCACAATATTATGTCAAATGCTAGAAACAAAAGAAGAGTTAAGATCTTCGATATATGTATGTGTAGATAAGAAAGTTGTTATGTTTCTACACATTATAGCCTACCATATGAAAAATAGAGATTAAAATTGAGTTCAAGCGATCTGGACAAACAGTTAGTAAGTACTTTCATGAGGTTTTTCATTCAATCATTCACTTACATAAAAGACTTATTAAGACGATCCAAACTTATTCTTAAAAAGTACTCAATCGATAAGAAATGGAAATGGTTTAAGGTTCCACTTAATGATTTAAAGGAGTTAAATAGACATACTTTATAATTCACGTATTGATTTTTTTTAATCAATAATCCATATGATTATTCACAACAACTTTAGCCATTATTAATTTGTACATAAATAATAAAAAAAGAAAAGTTTGCAGCAAAACTCTCCATTTTTTTATATTTGTTACACTTAACCCTTGAATTAAAAATTTTAGTAGAAAAACTTATCATACTTCATTTCTTTTAGCAAATTAAATGTGACAGTCAAATTCTTGTGATTCCTAAGAGAAATGACAGGGTAAGATATACAATCCTACATCACTTAAGAAATATAAAGTATGATGATTTAATGTTGTGTAAGTATAGGACTACACAATTGAAAAGTACTTAAATTGATTGATGGGCACTACCTATGTCCAGTAAGATGTTTTCCTTTGATAGTTCATCACTTTAGAACTCTAAAATTAACGTATTTGACCCGGAGTAATCTTAAGATAGGTAACACAGAGCTCTTTTTTTTCTGGCAAAAAAAATTTATAATCATCTCTAATTAGAAAAATAAAACTATTTTTTCGTTTGATTTAATTAATAATTTGTATGGAGGATTAGTTTGATTTTGATTTGGAGTTTGAGTTTTGTTCAGATTTATGATTAGCGGTGTGGTGGTAATAGTAGAAGAAATAACAAATAAGAGTTTGTGGTGAAGGTTTGAATTCGAAAATATGACATTAGTGAAAAAAAAGATGAATTATGAAATAAAATGGCAAAATTATAAGTCGGGAGGCCCACTATGTATGGCTGGCCACTAAATAAAATTTTAGCCATTGCTTTATCTTTTTCAATCCATTTAATTTAAATCCTAAACCTTAGGTAAAATACTTTAAAAGGAACAAGATGACGCTTTGTAACACCCTACTAGTTTAGGCGTGTTAACGTGATTTTTAACTTAATTGTGCAGCTCGTTACTAATCAACGAGTTTATTGAAAATCGTGAATAATTAAAACTTTATTTAACTATTTATAAATATTAAAATAACATACTTATATAAAACTGGGATCCCATTTTACAAAATATTTACAAAAGTTTCATAGTGCATAGTACAAAAGTTATCGCCTAGTGACTATACAACATAAGACGAGCTGTCCCAAAGACTGTATGCTCCAAGCCTAACCACCCTAACATGTACAATCTTCATCTACCTGCTCTCGCGGCTGCTCAACCTTAGCCTTGCTCTTACCTACACATGCAAAAAATATTTGTGAGTCGACAGACTCAGTAAGAAAAGTATAATCAATAACATAGCAATAACTCGGATTATGATCAGGCACCAATACACCCAACCATAACCCTATCTCTGTGTCCAACACGATGCTAAGTCAAGAACGTTCGTACGACAATACTATCGACCATAATATCAGCCTATACTCAGTACGCTAGTCATCCTCTAGCCCTACTGATGTGATAGCGTCGATCAGTATCTGAGCTAAACATACATTTATTAGTATCCAATATAACTCTACGTATACTGATACTGCTATCAATATAATCTAATAGGCTTAATAAACATGTACACTAAACATGTAAACACATATGCATATCATTATACAAATCTTACCTCGTTTCTGAGTTCAGGTGTGCTGGCCAACCTGAGTGGAACAACTGCTCGACAATTTACAGGCCTCTAAATCACATTATTCGTAAAACTGATAAGTGACACGCTAAATCACTTTTCGGGGACTTAAACTTGAAACTAAAAGTTTTCCTATCGATGGATAACATGGCAATACACTAAATATCGTAAAAAAGGAAAAAACTAGGGTTCCTAAAATTGCTCCAACCGGTAGACTGGTTCCCCAGTCAGAATTCTGGTTCTGTGGGGTTTCTTAGGGACCGACCGATCGACCGGTTCCTACTGGTCCCCCTGAACTGGAATTCCAATTCAGTGCAGGAATCACAAAAGTCATCCCACAACCTCAAATCGACCCCAAATCACACCAAACCGTCCAGACCTGCTTATTATACCACAATGAACATAATCCAAGCAATAAAACACCCCAACACATCCAGAAACAAAATCCACCATTAAAGAGCAAAGCTTGAGTTCTTAAACTCAAAGCTTGCTCAAACATCACAAAAACTCACAAACCTAGCTCAAATCAACATAATTAACCTTAATTTAACTTTAGAAAACATAAACAAACACTAATCAACAACACAAAACCCCTACTCCCAAATATCATGCATAAAACTAACTTAAAGCTTAAGAAATCAAAGAGAGGAGAGAGCTATGATGCTTACCTTAGATGGAAACATTAAAAACTTGCTGGAAATTCCCTAAATAGTGCAGAGAAACTCCAACCCTAGCTGGTTTTAGGGGGAGAGAGAGAGAGAGAGAGAGAGAGAGAGAGAGAGAGAGAGAGAGAGAGAGAGAGAGAGAGAGAGAATTTGGAGAGGAAAAGGTGATTTACTTGATTTCCTATCTATTTCGATAAAAATGAAATAAAATAATTGTATTTCTAGCTTAATCAAATAGAAATAATCAGATTATTAATCTAATTATATCGCTAAATACAAATGACAAAATACCCTTCAATTCAAGCTTAACTAGAAAAGTGAACTAAGGGTAAAATGATAATTTCTAAAACTCAAATAATCCCGACATTCCAATGTCTAACTATATTGTTTCGCTACCACAAAAATACCAAAATATGATTCTATTGGCGAAACGCCGCGTTCCAATGTTGAGGGGCACAAAACATGCAAAAATATAAAATTCCATATATGGCATAAACAATACACCCTGAATTCAAATAAATCTCCATAAAATGATAATTCATAATTAATATTCAAATTTCATAATTAAGTCCTAATTATCTGCTAATTCCAAATTAAAGTTAAGCGGTCTTTACACTCATTCTCATCCAACTCAAATAACATAGTTTTCATTTTTTGTCAAACAACTAGAAAGTGAGAGCCTCCTTCTTTGTATTTCGAATTCCCCTCTTCTTCATCATCATCAATTTTGAGCCATTAATGATAGAGTACATGCCCACTCATATCAAGTCAAGTACTCAATCATAGTGTGGAAGATTGTAAAAATCCAACCAAACTGAAGGAGAGAAGATCTAGGTTTCGATCTTGATAAAGCTGTGCTACAGAAAGGAATCAAGGACTAGAGATATGAATGGAAGGAGTCATTATTATCCTAGTGCCATCAATGTAAGGATTTCTTAATCTCTTATGTGTTTATTTTATCGTATTAGAAAATTCATATTTAGGGTACTAGATTATAGAATTATAATCAACATACATGTCAGTAAATCTAGATCATAGTAAAATAATTTCCAACAATATCATCATTTGATTTACCTTTGTTCCGGATACAACATTAAGTGCCCGAATAATGGGTTTTCGATACATTGGATCTTGTTTGAGTTTTTGGAGGATGAAATTGGACCATTAATCTTGGCTTAACATCACCTTTTACCACTTTTACTCGAACTTTCAAATTTTCTTTCTTCAAACCCAGAACTTTTAAGAGCAAAAATCGTGAATTAAAAATTTTGGAGCACAAAATTGATTGTTACAATCACCTTCTTCTTCAAATTAAGGCTCAAGAATACCCAAACGCTCCACCCCCAGTGATTACAACTCCGTCACTAGAAGAAATTAAAAATTTGGATACCATAACTGAGATCGATTCCCTCATCGACCATGCCAACGCCATTGAAGAAAAGCTCGATCGTCTTGAAGAACCTTCTGTTATGGAAATTTCTCTACGATCGTTATTTGAAGTTAGCGTTTGCTCTCCCAGGCCATATTTCTACTCAAGTCTAGAGCTATCACCTTGGTCATCACTAAGTAAACTTTTCTTCTTTTTTTGATTTCTTCAACCTTGTTGCATGTTTGAGATTAGAGCTCAATATAGAAAATATGTGTGATTTATTTGTTGTTTGAGAATTAGGATTTTAGGCTTGTTACTGGAATATTGTTGTAGATAGAAGTAGAATAGTCTGAATATTATCTTGAATAGCTTTAAGAACCAGTAGAAGCCAAGTTCCTCTATTTTATTGTTCTCGGTAATGTCTATTTTGTTGTAAAAATGCTGGAAATTTTTTTACTCCTTTGTTTGAAGACCTTATGGTTCTAGATAGTGTATGAGCTTTCTTGTCTTTTACTTCTTATTGTTCCCCGTTCAACTATCTAGAACAATTATTCTGTTTAGAATATTGTCTCTTGATAGTGAATCCAGTGGGGACCTCTTCAAGAAGTTATGGGGGAGGATTCCTTTGTGCCCTTACGTTCATAGTTAGTCTACATAACTAACTCCTTTGTATTTTTTCAAAATCCATTATGTTTAAGAAAGTTCAGTAAGAGGAAGTTGAAGAAAAAAATATCGTGGTAGAGTATGCTACTACTCAAAAGCTAGTATTGAATTCATCTTCATGGGAGAT
This sequence comes from Cannabis sativa, assembly GCF_029168945.1. Lineage (NCBI taxonomy): Eukaryota > Viridiplantae > Streptophyta > Magnoliopsida > Rosales > Cannabaceae > Cannabis > Cannabis sativa. Next base: position 53,891,376 of record NC_083607.1, read on the forward strand.
GGATCAATACGTTAATAAGTTTGAACTTATGGCAACCTCCACCAATACGAGACACAGAGAGGGCTTGAAAGCGTCCTGGACTGTGCTGGAGTTATGTGGAAATGGGTGCCCATCTTTCTTTGAGGTGCTGCTTCGCAGAGTTCTGCGTAGTATCTGTTGGAATTATTTTTACCAGGATCTTAGATCTACTCACAAGTATGTTGATTTAACAACCTAAATATGAACTTCTAAAATAATGCAAAATTAAACACATAAAAGTAAGAGAAATATTACATTGGGTGCAGCGGAATATTTGTCTTCTCCCACTCAGATCTCTAACCCTTGATTCCTTTCTGTCGCAGAGTATAATCAAGATCTGAGCCCAAATGTCCTTCTTTGTTGAATCCGAATTCTACACAGCCTTCCTCACTATGATTGAGGTATTACTTGATGTGTGTGGACACTACTCTATATCACTTAGAGGATTTTGAAAAACAGAGAATGTAGAGAGAGAGAGTGGCGGCTTTGAATAAGTTTTTGAGTGAAAGAAAATTCTGTCAAAGTGTTACAAAAACTGAAGCTTTTACCTTCTATTTATAGAAGACCACATAGGGTTATGGTTGAATTACTTGGCATTAAAAAAATGAAAAATCAATGGGAAAAGGGAAGCAAAGTGGCCGGCCTAGGCATTGTGGAAACAAGGCTTTCCACTTTTCCAACTTTCCTTTTCCTACATTCCTAGTTTCCCATTTTGTCAAAAACTGCTAATTCCTTTATTGAACCACATAAATGTCAAATCTAATTATTTAATAATTAAAATTAATTATCAAATAATATATTGTCATTTATTTATTAATAATAAAACTAATTAAAGTTTCCCAATTAATAAATATACCCTTCAAATTCTCTATTTACTGTTTTGCCCTTAATAAGTGATAAATTCTCAAATAGACACAGTCTAACTTGAGAATTATAATTGATTAATTAAAATCAATTAAATGAGTCTTACAAGTAATATTGTCTCAACTAGTGAGGGGACCATGGGTCTATATATCCGAGCTTCCAATAAGCAGATCAAGAATTTACTACTTAAATTCACTGACTTATTAATTCTTCGTTGAATCCACGCATAGAACTTAGAATTGCACTCTCAGTTATATAGAACGCTCTATATGTTCCACCATATAGACACGTCATTAGTTATCCATTGTTATAATCCTAATTTGACCAATGATCCTCTATATGGATGATTTACGTTGTAAAGGGATTTAATTGCCGTAACACCCTACAATGTATTTATCCTTAAAACACTTAACCCTGTATAAATGATATTTCAGCTAAGTGAAATGAGTACTCCACCATTTATCTTCGTTTGGTTAAGCTCGAAGGAAATCATCCTTTGCTTACTATTCGCCAGATAGAAGCTATAGATTCCATATTTATGTTAGCGCTCCCACTCTATTACACTACCGTGTTCCCAAAATGTACGTATCACCCTGACCCAAAAGTAGGCTTAACTAACAAATTAAAGAACACAAATAATACTCTTGAGATTGAACCTAACCATATCAGGATTTAGATCATTTGATCTAGGATCAACTTAGTGATATTGAATTGAATAGATATTACGGTAAGTTTTATAAATCTATTTCAAAGTTCAATATCGGTCCATTCCAATGCATACTCCATGCATCCAACCCGAGCTTTACTTTAACCAATGTTCTGGAAAGAACATAGCATTTCTCCAAATGCAAGTAAACTCTTTTGTAGATTGTCATATCAGTAAAACCCAGTGTTCTGATAAATCTAGGAATCCTTTATTCACAATGCACATTGACATGAAAATCGCGAGGTCTCCTTTCATTACCTTTCGTAACGATGAAGTCATGTTTACTTTCCACTGTGTTGACAACACAATAAACATGATCAAGTATGTGAAAAGGGTTTGAATGAATTTATAAATCAAATAGACAAACAATTGATAAGGTGAACCAAAACAGACACAAATGAATGAAAAATACTTCTGTTACTTTATTGATATTGAATAATCTGAATTACATTGAAATGGGGTTTTATTTAGGGCATAAAACCCAACAGTATCCGGAGTGGCTTTATACAACTTTATTCCACAAGTGTACTGTCTACTTGTCAGATGGTACATCTTGTGCTTTTAGAAGAAGAAAGCTGCTCCTACCCCAAAAGAGATTTTTAGTAGGTTTTATGTCTTGAAAAGCCTGTAAAAATATTTCTGATTTTTAATAAGAGTTGGATATTTTAATATTGAATAATTTATATATAAATATCAAAAAATTCCATTTTCATACATAACGTTATGACTTTGTTAGGTTGTTTTTAGTATTATTTGTTAGGTTGTTTAATTCACTTGGACATCCATGGCCGCTGTGGCCATATTGGATCTTGTAGCCACTGACAACGGTGAGCTGAGGTGGTCCATCTCATACCTAACTCGACTATTATATATATGTATATATTTTGGTATATATATGTATATACAATTTATATTATGTGTATATATATTATATTATGTATTGTATATAACATATACTATATATATGGTGCATATACAATATAAACTTATTTACCGAGATTTTTGAAAACTAAATATTTAAGAACTAAAGAAATAAGAAAATGCATAAATAAATGAGAAGGAGATTTTTATGTGGTTTAGGTGTTAATTAACCTTAGTCCACAAGCCGGTCTCTAAGGGCGTGTTTGATGTGTTTACAATATTTTACAGGAAACTCTAACTCTATAGTCTTAGTTTCTCTTGAAGAAGAGGAAAGCTTAGAATAATATTAGCAGAGTTTTGGCCTTTTAGGTTGTTATCCCCCTTCGTATGGGAATAGAAGGTTATTTATAGGCTAAGGGCGGGTATGGACATGCCCATAAACCGCCTAGGGTTTCTGCAGAAAACCCACTAACAGGGTAAAATACATGCAAAAAGAGAGCTGACTATTGGGACCCTTGGAAAGACTTGTGCTCGTGCGTTGCAGTAGCTGGACAATTAGGAATCATTATACACTATGGACACGTGTCACTAAGGTTTAACCTTTAAAAGTAGAGGTCCAAAATAACCGTGTGATAAAAAGTTATATGAGGTGTGCGCATTACCATATTCTTGCACAGGGTAAAAGATCTAATTCTGTATCAAAAAAAAGTGTAACTATTGCTAGGCTATGTGGATTGCATCAAAGGTAAACATCTGCGACACTCTTGGGCGATCATTGTCTGCTTTAGGGCCTTCAAGTACCCATGCGGGTATCATTTGAGCAGACTCTACGTTTAGACCACTTTAGGTCCTAGAGAGACAATATGTCTTTCGTAGCACCAATTGTGCTTCACTTTCTTTAATGCAATGTAGGAGAAGAGTGTTAAAACCTCTCTTGTATAAAACTCCATCAATCAAGACATATTTAATTTCCTAATACACAATCATTTGTGCCTCTTTTTTATCCGAAGGCAATGTTCCTTCTTGGATATATTTGATGTAAGGCATCATCCTAGAGGTTTCTTCATTCCCTATTGTGATATTTTGCACACGCAAGTGTACGTGTCCTGACAAGTAGTAAACTCACCAAGAGTGAGGTCGATCCCATGAGGATTGTAGTTAAGTACGTTAAAATTAAACTATTTCTTCTATTTGGTTGAATAAAAATTAAGAAAAAAACTAGAAAAATAAAAACAATGAAAGAATAAGCAATTAAACTAATAAGGAAATTAACAGTTAATAAAAATTAGGGCTTCGATTTCAATTGTTTATATTGATTATGGCCTAATATGATTATCTCCCTATTATCAATTTCCATGCAATAGCATGTTTACTAAGGTAATTTATAGACTTCTCAGATATATAAACCTTAATTACATGCAAACTTTCTACTCTCGTGATAAATTTAACATGCAACAGGCATTAAACATAGAAATCTTATAAGCTATCTAAACCATACAAGTACTCTTGTCCTATATTGAAATTCAGTTCTATTTCACTATAGCATAATCGACACTCACTTCTCAGATATCGCATCGAAATCATAAAACAATTAATCGATGGTCAAACAATTAAAAGTAATTAAGCACAAATGAAATAGAATACATAGAAATTAGGGGGGAAATAAATCATATTAAAATTAACCATAAAGTAATGTCAAACAACATCTATCTAGACCCTAATCAAGTTTTTAGCTACACATGTTCATGGAAGCAAAATCACGCATATTATAACTTTAGAAAAGAGAAGAAGATAGAGAATAAAATAATGCTGAAAACCCTCTGCAGACTGCCTCCAGTATTGACTTCTGTCTCTGAAATTCGTACTACTTTTTCCTTCTAAATTTCTTGACCAAAATCAACTCCAGTTCACTCGTTATATAAGCTTTCAGGGACTGAAAAGATATAAAAAAACGCACATGTTAAATTCCTATTCAGATTCGAATTGGAAAACCACCAAAATCCACGTGAGAGAAAAAGATCTTTTTGGGCTATAAAAATAGGGACGGACCGCTGTGCCACAAGGGCTGGGCCGCGGCCCTTTTGGCTGGTGGTCTGCTTGGATTTTGGTTCTTTTACTTAGGCGGGCCGCGGCGCCCATTATGCTGGGTCGCTGCCCGTGTGCTCCACGTGCCTCCATTTTCCACGCGAAATATCTTTTTCTGAGGAGGATTCTGATTTTTTTCCACATTGATATTTTTATGCGATCTTTTATCTTTTTCTGTTGATATTTTTCAAATCTTCATCTATTTTAAATCTACAAAAATAAAAGATAACAAGCGTAAAAATGTTTCAAACACGATTTAAACTAAATTAAAAATATACTAAATTTAATCTAAAATTAATATTAAAAATAACCTAACATTCTCCATTCGCCACATTACATCACCCTCAATGGCTGGCTCTGCCAAGTATTCCACGAGTATGAACTCTACAATGTCTGTTTCCTAAGTGGAGGCAAGTTTGGCCAAGGCATCGGTATTGGCATTCCTTTTCCTTGGGATTTTCTCAATTGTGTAGTGTTATAACCTCTCTTGGTAGATTTTGACGTTGGTCAAGTATGCCACCATCCAGGCCCGGCCCTGGGCATAGGCGGGCTAGGCCTGTGCCTAGGGCCCACCCAGCCCAGGGGCCCAAATTTTTTTTCTCTCTTTTAAAATTATACATTATTTTTTACCGATTTTAAAAAATACTACATTTTTTCTAACATAAAGGCCCAATTTTTTTTTTCCCTATGACCCACTTTGTTTCAGGGCCGGCCCTGCCACCATCATTGGCCCCTTTTCTTGACACTCTTCTCGTACCTGGAAAACCACCAATTGTGAGTCACTAAAAATTCTCAGCCGGGTAATTTTTCAATTCTTTAGCCAATCTCAAACTTGTCAATATTGCTTTATATTCTGCTTTGTTATTTCAGGCCTCGAAATGGAATCTTATAGTACAATACATCTTATGCCCTTCGGGAGCCGTCATTAATACCCCGGCTCCTGTTCCATTGTCATTCGGCCCCATCTACATGTAATTCCCATGTAGCTTCTTCTCCTTGAGAGATCAACTCCTTCAATTATGCCTGGCATGTGCCCTTCTTCACTTGGGTGATACGTGAACTCAGCCATGAAGTCATTTTTATTATCATTTTTCTTCTCTTGTGTTTTTGTTTTAACTAATATAACTTGAATTGTATTATTGGGGTTAAGAAAAAATAGATAAAAGTCAATACTCTACTAGAATTATTGGGGTTAAAGACAATAAAAGAAGAGTCGTCCTTATTACAATAATATTATTTGTTGTATGGGTTTTAGTCATAAATAAAGTCATACACATGCCTTTAACCCGTACTTGGTTGTTTACCAGCTTGTTTTATGGTTCAGTGAGGTGTCGCTGAAATTTCGTGGCTTCATGTTCCAACTCTATATTAATTATGGAAAAATGTTAAAAGATACTATTAGTATTTAGTATTTTTTTATGTGTTAATATCGTTATTGATTCAATTAAATATTCGATCTCATATAATTTAAGGCTAATTACAATTTTTTTCTTCTTAACTTTAACATATACTAAATCATGCTTCTGAAATAATAAAATTGTAAAATGTAAAAAAAATATCACTAACTAATTGTAAAATGAAATATCTAAAAGGACTATCTACCACTAAAACTTAATAACAGCAATGGTAGCATGAATCTACTGTCTTAATTTAATCACGTCTTGTGTTATAAATTTAATAATAATGCAATAAAGAATGATTAGTCTATTCTCATTAAATACTCCAACAGCTTTTTAAGTCAAAATAATCAACCTTTCACTCTCTCCAATGTTTACTACTTAATTGGACAATCCATGTGTGGTAGGTATATATGTGTGTTTACTTTGACTCAAGAAAGTAATTAGATTAGATTTTTAACCATAACAAAATAGTGTTCCATATTTTCCTTTTTATTATATTAATTTAATTTTTCAATTTTGCTGACCCTGTTAAAATAATTTATTGAAAAATTCTCATTTACTTTCTCTTTTTCTCTTTAATTATTTTATAACATGTTATCAGCACGAGTTTCTACCCAAATTTTAAAATAAATATTATATTAAAGTTCTTGAATTGTTCCAAAGTCACAATACACAGTATATATTTATATATGTACTCCTCTCACTGAAACAATTTCAATTTTTTTTCTTTTTTCTTTAATTTATATATCTATATATTATATATATATATATATATGTATATGTTTTCATATACTCTTATTATTTATCTATAATATGATAGAGAATATATAAAATTTATATATATATCCAGAAGATTCTGCATTCTCGATAAAATCTTGCATATATCTTGGAGATTATACAAAAGTAATATTCATCATATAACTGACTGAAATATAATAAAAGGGATGAATACATATTCATATATATATATATGTTCTTTTATTCTTTGAGGATAATGAAAAGTAATTTACTATTGATATAGATTTTGGCAAATATTTCCTAAAGTAACTATTTCCTATTTGTCAAAAATATTATATTTATATGAATACAACTAAAGAATTATGAAAAATAATTATTATTCATGCAATTTTATAATGGGCTTTGAATACCCAAAAGATTATTAAGAAAATGCATTTAAAATCAAAGTATAAGAATAACAATGAACATAACTAATATTATTTAAACAAATGAGACATGTATTACTTGTTCATCATTCCCTGCAGAGAATGATAGAAATTAAATTTATTTTAAAGAGTGTTCGTATTCTATACATTAGTCATGTTATTATACATTGTTATTACTTACAATGTTTATAATAGAAATTATTGCATGTGACATACATCAAAGATCAGATTTTGAATATATCTTGAAAATTATGCAAAAACTACATTCATATATTCTTTGAAATATTGTAAAAGAAATTACCGAATAATTTCTTATATTTTTATAGATGAATTAACAAGTATTTAAGTAATTTATAATAATATTCTTCTTGTTCAATACCATTTCCAGAAGTGAATGCAATAATTTTAAATAATCAATGGAATTATTTACTACTGAAATTGGAAACAACAAGAAGATGAAATGTCACTCATAATCAAACTGTATGAAATCTATATATCATGTGGAATTGAATAATAGTGGTCACGTACCTGTAAAACGGACACATTTACAATCGAGATAAAATTATATTTGATTATTGAATAGAATGTGAGTTGTACACATATTTTAATATATCGCAAATTCATTGTAAATTTTAGAATATTTAAATATCATTCCCTGAAAAGGATGAATAGACATGAAATTCTCTTTCAAAGAATATAAATTTTACATATATTAGTAATGTTAGAAGCAAATTAATATATACATATATTATTATTTCTTGAAATCAATAGTTTTAAAATATTGTTGTGTTACAAGATATGTATATATACATTTATTAATATTTAATTTAATTTGCATATTCTCAAAATTGAATAGATAATATACTAACATTATAGTAAAATTTGTTAGCAATACAATATAATCTAATATAATCATAGTGATAAAGAATCACAAAATGATTATTTAAAAAGCTTCTCGAAGAAGAAGTCTTACATATAATTACTACTTGAAGTAGTTAAATATCTTTGTATGTACCTAGATATATAGTTTTTATCTATGTACTGGTTGTACATATAGATATATAATATATCAAGTCATGATAATTAGACTGTTGAATAGACTATTAATAAATTAGACCACTTGTTAGAAAGACATGAGGAAATATAAATAATATACTATGATTATATATATTTGATCATTACAACAACATTATGAAGTTGTCATGTACCTTTTAAATTATACACATCATTAAATTGATGATAGTGATTCCTAAATAAATATAATGTTTGATATACATAATAGTAACTCCTGAAGAGTATATATATTTTGGAGAATAATATAATTATTTTATTCGTGTATATAAAAATAAAACTTGTAATGATTACTCATATGTTGTAGTAATTTTACATTACCTTATGAAAGTTTCATTGAAATACAAATTATAGTGCACTTGAAGTTCATGAATTGAGTTATTTTGACATGATCAATCATATGCAATAAATTCTCAAAAAATTTGAATAAATTTTGTTGAAGAACCAAAAGATTCTTCACATTGTTAATTTATAAGGCTCAAAAGAAGAATGTGCATATATTTTACACATAGAAAAAGTGAAAGTATATTTTTAAATTTTTAATTTTAAAAAAATATATATGTAGTATTTCATTTAGTTTCTCTTTTATATTTGTTTGTAAGATAAAGTTATATTTTTATTGATAATTATTTTGCTAATATAATTTATTTTAATATATATGATTTTATTTATTTTTTCAAAAAATAAATATATATTAAATTATTTTTGAAGAAAATATTTAAATTATATATTTTTAACAATCTTGAGCCATTGTTAGATTTTTATTGCATAATTTCTTATCAATATGATAAGATCATATAATCATGAATTTACAAAATTTATAAATTTATATATTTCTAATTATACACGTATGACTAATTCTTTGAAATAAATTAAGTTCATAACTATTGAACCTGAACCTGAAGTTCAATTTCATATAGTATATGTGGGTTTAAATAATTATTGATCGATTGTGATATATTGAAATCCCTACAATTGTATTCAAATTATTAGATATTACAATTTTAAAAATTCTCTCGATGAGGGGGAGAGAAATCCAATCGGGATCGATGATGATTTTTGAAAAATGATCCTTGCACAAAGTATATAAAAACAATATAGTTCAAAATGATATATAACAACTGCAAATCAATATTATTCTAAGTTAAGTTAGAATGAATTAAAAATGCCTGAAGTGTAAATAAAAAATGTAAAAATTATTAATAAATATTCATTTGATTGGTCCTAAAGTTATTGAATCTAGAGGTACTCATAGAGATACTTTAATGTTATAAAGTATTGACAACTTAAAAATGATAACCGAGATGGAAACGGTGCTTTAGAAGAGACTCCTAAGAGAAGTTAGACATAACACATTTGATCATAACTGAACCCTTGAAGTGGTTCTATATAGGTACCTAAAAATGATATCCATATCTGAAAAATATGTAATTTAAAGAGATATCTATAAGTTATGTCAATATGAGAGGAAATTATCATATAACGAAATTTTTGTCGACAATAGATGTTGAATGTTTGCATATGCAATAACTAACATGAGATAGCAAGGATCGTGGTATTAGATTTGTCAAGAATTATTGACATGCATTTTGTTTTTAGCCAAAATATTATGACGCAGTCCAGGCAAGTTTACTCGCATAAAGTGAAGTAAGACATGTAGGGTGTGCAAATAAATATTTCTAATGAGAAATTTTCCATATATGTATTTGTACACAAAATGTATTGTTGTACAAAGTTTGCATAGACATGAGATTGATTGAAATAAGGCTTAAATATTGATAAAATATAATCATGATTTGATTATAGCCTGAAATATATTTTATGAAGATTTATAAGCGTCACATAAATATTGCAATATAAAGTTATTTATTTGGAGCACCTAATATAGTGAGAATTTGAAATAAGCCGTATCTGTCTTAAGTGATATAAATTCAAAATCGTGTGCACTATATGACAAAGATCTTTGTATCAAATAAAGACATGTAAGTAAATTATTAGTGAAAAAATACGTATGATTGTCTATTCAATATAAATCCGTAAATTATATGTCGTGATAGACTCTAAAGAGTTTTTTATTATATTATAAATGACTAAAGAACAAACTTATATTTCTTTTTGTATATTGACAGATATCAAATACATGTAGTTTGTTCATTAGTAGAGAAGTCCTGGAGTACTTCATATGCATCAAGAATTATACACAGGGATGGACCTACTCGCATTCATGTGGGGGCTATAGCCCCCACTAATAAAAATATAGGGCTTTTAATTTTTTACACTTCAAAACAGTTTTTTTTTTTGTATTTTTACGGAATTCTACATAAAAATCCTATTGCAACTAGCGCTACAACCTAACTTGCAACAAAAAATCGTATAAAAACCCTTATTGCAACTAGCGCTGCAACCACTTTAGAAACCCAAACAGTAAATTTGAAAAAAAAAAAGTTAAAAAAAAAAAGTATATGGGGTAATTCCCCTAAAAATATTACCTTTGAAAAAATTAAAAGTAATTTTTTTAATTTGATAATTATATATTAAAATAGTAGAAAAGCCCCTACAAAATTAAATTAATCTAGTAAAAGTGATTATAATGCAGGTATAAAGATTTTTTAATGATAAATAAGCCCCCACAAAATAAAAATTCTGGGTCTGTCACTGATTATACATATATGATCATTTGATATGGATCATACAACAAGATGGAACAAATATATGGTCTTGGAGTACTGTCATTCTCGCAAATAAAAATTTATATTATCATTAATGTGTTATGTACATATCTACTTAAAATTTAAACTTTAGTATGAACAAAGTTGTATACACGCATGAATGATTCAATAAGTTAGATAAATACTGATGTTTCAAGAACCTCTCATCCATAATTTAGAAGTCCACACATACTCTAGAAGAGTTATAGAAAATATATGATCATAGATAATATACGGTGATATTTTAAAAGTGATAACAATAATCTTATGAGATATATTATCACCAAAATAATTATGAATCATATGTGCATGAGGGGGAGACATATTCATATTGTACTCTTTTTCTTTAGCTCAGGTTTTGTCCCACTGGATTTTTCTAACATGGTTTTTAACGAGGCAACTTGCAAATAGTTATGAATATGAAATATATATTGCACTCTTCTTTCTTTAGCTCAGATTTTGTCCCACTGAGTTTTCTTAACAAGAATTTTAACGAGACAACTTTAAGTTATGTTAACATACTTGCACTTTATGAAGCAAGTAGAGAATGTGTGGGAGTGAGATTATTGACATAACATATTTGGGAAACATATGGATTACACTCAATAAATAAGTATCAACACAAGCAGTACTCTATGAAGATAATATTGCTTGTATCGCTCAACTAAAAAGAGAGTATATTGAAGGAGATAGAATTAAAACACATTTTACCAAATTTTTCTTTATACATTTCAAGAGAATGTATATTGATGTCTAATATATTCAATCAAGTGTCAATCTTGTAAACTTATTCACAAAATTATTACCAACATCAATATTTGAAAAGACGACATACAAGATTGGAATTTATCGTTTAGAAGATCTCCAGGGATGCCTAAATGAGTGGAGTTAATTCCACTGCAGTCTTTCTCTTTTGACCAAGTTTTTTCAGCAAGGTTTTTAATGAGACAATTTTTATGGACATCAAAGGGGGAGTGTTATGAAATATTATTTATGGATATCTAAAACACCAAATTAATTATCACTATTAATGCTTGATTTTATTTTCCTTTATTACATTGACTTAGTTTCCCATTCTTTTAGTCATATTTTTGTATAAGTAGGAATTGATCCCATTGGAATAAATAACTGAGAAATTCTCATTCAGTTTCTCTTTTTCTCTTCTTATTACAATACAACATTTATTTATGATTATATTTGTGAGAGTAAAAAATTATATTCTAATTAAGAGATTATAATTAAATAAAGATATATTAAAAGAAACATTAAATATAAAAAATTATCAAATATAACAATAATAACGATAAACAATTATTAATACTACTAAGTTATTGTTACGTACATTGCATGTATACTTAATTATATTTTTAGTTTTTATTTTTGTTATGTGTATTTTTAAAATTTTATAATATAAAGAAACTAATTAATATTTTAATTATTTTTCAAGTCTTCCAATTTGTTATCCCAAATTTTGCACTCTGATTTGGCATCACGAGAATGGTGACACGTGGAGTCCACTTGGAAAATCTGCTTGGGAAGATAGGCCGAGCAGGATGCCTCTCTGGCATGTCCAGAGTAAAATATCCAGCGATCCGTGTAGAGCAATCAACACTTAGCGAATTCAGCTTTCACATCATGAGTCATCAGCTCAGCCTCAATCCCACTATCAGTGTATTCAGCCTCAATCCCATGATCCTTACATTCAGCAGTGATCCCACGATCTTTCTGTTTATACGCATTGTAACGAGAGAGGAAACTATTCCTCCTCAAGTTTCCCAGCTCTATAAATAGTAATATATATTCACTGGGCAAAGGGAGGGATTAGTCGAAACGCAGCTAAGCTAAGACTGTATTATTATCTAAGAATTATATATTCAGAGATACCGTTGTAAGAGCTATAAGAAAAGGAATCTTCTTCCTTGATCTTAAGTTAATACAAATAACGAGGATTAGGCTATTACCGAACTGCTCGGGGCTGAACCTCTATAAAATTCCTGTGTTTTATTATTGCTTTATCATATATATATTACTACAAATCGTTTATCGCTTATAAAATAGACTCATTTTCGTTTGCTAAAAGAGAAGTCAATATTTTGGTGCTTTCATTGAGAGAAGGATCACAAATCGCTCTCTATTCAATATTCAACCGCCAACACGATGGTGCAAACTCGTAGAGGTCAGTCTGACCCAACAAGTTCACAGACGCTTGATCCTGCATTACAGACTCAGGGAGTTCAAGGGTTCCGCCTGCTGTTAATCCCGGACAGACAGGAAACGTGGTGAATGGTTATACAGCTCCTATTACTGAAATTGCGCCTGGTGTGCAAGAGACTACGAATAACAGTTCCGCACCCAACCAGGGCATCCATAATACGACCGTTCCGCCTGGAACCAATGCCAAGACAACCATCGAAGACGCAACTGAATTGTAAAATCTCCGTGACCCGCTCGGACTCATGCAGGGTCATAACAACACTCTGCATCATGATCAGGAAGAACTGCGTGCTGCAGTGAATCTCGCATTTGACGAACAAAGGCGTATGTTCGCTGAATGGAGAGATAAAGAGATGAAGGAATTAGGGCTCACCATGCAGAGATCGAAGATCGTATTCGGCAAGCCACCGTGCTGATACGAAGAGTCTACCAAACTGTAGGTCAGCAATCGTCGAACGTCATTCCCCTGGGAGAAACGGAAGCTGACCCAACAATGAATACTTCCCAGACTACTAATGGTCACCTGCCCAATCCCCGGTTACGAGTTCCGCTCGTGGGCCAAGCGGTAGGTGAGCAAACCTTGTCCGGTAATTCATCAGGAGGAGTCATACATAACGGTTCCAACCAGACTAATGGCGCTATTCCACCTGTCAACCAAGCGAATCAATCGCTAAGGAAACCAGGCTCTTCTGTGTTCGAAAGGTTGGGAGCAACCCTTGACCTAAGGAACGGTCTAAACAGAAGAAGGGGAATAGACGAGCAGAATACTACAACAATCGTGCAGCTTGGAGTCCATACTCAAATCCCCGCTCAGAAAGATGCTGCGTAAACCAAATCGACCAGAATGCCGAGCAAGTCAGCCCAGCCGTACAGGCCCAGCTTGACGAATTGAAAAATATGTTTCATGGCATGGCTGGACAGCGTAACAATGATCTTGAGTTAGACCGAGCTCGCAGAACTCCTTTCTCACCGGAGATTAATCTCCTGCCACTGCCTCATAAGTTCAAAATACCAACATGGAAGATGTATACTAGGAGAGAAGATCCTCTTTCCCATCTCAATTACTTTGAGATGCAAATGGATTTACAAGGAGTACGGGGGAATGTATGCTGCAGAATCTTCCCCGCCACTCTGTCGAAACCCGCAAAACAATGGTATTTCAAGCTGGCTTCTGGAAAGTTTAGTTCATGGAAAACCTTCTCTTCGAAATTCCATGCGCAATTCTCCTCCTCGTGCCAGCTCCCATTGCATTTGGGAGATTTGGTCGAAGTAAAGCAACGACCAGGTGAGCCACTGCGGGCATACATCAACAGATTCATGACAAAAGCGACCAAAGTTTCACGGGTAACCGAGGATGGAAAGTTATCCGCGATACTGGGGGGCATTGAAGTCCTCGGTGAACTTTGGAAAGATATAAGGAAGAACGGGCCGATAGACTCAATGAGTGATTTCTTTGACCGAGTCGAAGGCTTCATCAAGCTCGAAGAAGCCATTCAACGAGCAGAAGGTGAGCAAAAGCCGGACAAAATGAAGGCTCCTTCCACTGGAACATCTACCCAACTTCCCAACTATTCCAACAATTCAAGCTCAAGTGGCAAGTGTTCAAGCAACAACCACAAGCAAGGAAACGGGAAGAAAGGAAAGTTCACTGATAAATCCGGACAGACTCCCCGTGATCATGCCAAATACACTGCATTCACTATTCCGACTGAAGATATAAAGAGTGTATATATGGCAACTCAATCGTTAATCCCGTACAAAAAGCCTGGGCCCATGAAGAAAGATACCAACAAAAGGGACATGACGAAGTTTTGTCGGTTCCACGGAGACTACGACCACGACACTAATGAATGCTACAATCTGAAGTGGGAAATTGAATTTCTAATAAAGAGAAACAATCCGCACTTGCAGAAGTATGTCAAGACCAACCAAGGTCAGAACAACCAAGATCTACTACCTCCATCAGTAGATGGACACTTACAAGTCATTATTGGAGGACCGCACATTGCTGGAGATTCGAGCAAATCTCGGGAGAGGTATGCCCAGACAGCACAGCACAAGCAAGAAGAAGTCATCCTGGCCGTGGAAGAAAGGAAGCCCAAAGTTCCACGAGCAGGAGAGCCGACCATAACTTTCAACGATGAAGATGCTGTCAAAATTAGATTTCCGCACAACGACCCGTCGGTCGTGGAAGTCCAGATAGCAAATAAAATGGTGGCCAAAACCATGATCGACAATGGAGCTTCTTCAAACATTTTGTTCAAGACTGCTTACGAAAAGATGGGACTCCAACTCAAGGATTTAACTCCATGCCTCCAGCCTGTCTATGATTTCTCTAGTCAAGGAGTTGCTCCCCTAGAACAAATCCGGCTACCCCTCACTGTTGGACACGCTTCAACGAGCATACCTATCATGGCACAGTTCCTAATATTGGATGTTCCTTCAGCCTTTAACGTAATGCTTGGCCTGTTAGGTTTTATGCCCTAAATAAAACTCCATTTCAATGTAATCTATTTTATTCAACATCAATAAAGAAACAGAAGTATTTTTCATTCATTTGTGTATGTTTTGGCTCACTTTATCAATTGCTTGTCTAATTGATTTATAAATTCATCTTAAACCCTTTTCACATACTTGATCATGTTTATTGTGCTGTCATCACATTGGAAAGTAAACATGACTATGTGAATAAAGTTTCCTAGATTTATCAGACACAGGGTTTTACTGATATGATAATCTACAACAAGAGTTTATTTGTATTTGGAGAAATACTATGTTCTTTCCAGAACATTGGTTAAAGTAAAGCTCAGGTTGGATGCATGGAGTATGCATCGGAAGGGACCGATATTGAACTTTGACTTAGATTTAATTAAACTTACCGTAAAATCTATTCAAGTCAATATCGCCAAGTTGATCCTAGATCAAATGATCTTAATCCTGTTATGATTAGGCTCAATCTTGAAAGGCTATTCGTGTTCCTTTGAATTGTTAGTTAAGCCTACTTTTAGGTCAGGGTGATACATACTTTTTGGGAACACGATAGTGCAATTGAGTGGGAGCGCTAGCATAAACATGGAATCTATAGCTTCTACCTGGCGAATAGTAAGCAAAGGATGATTTCCTTCGAGCTTGACCAAACGAAAATAAATGGTGGAGATCTCATTTCACATAAGCTGAAATATCATTTATACGGGGTCAAGTGTTTTAAGGATAAAATACATAGTAGGGTGTTACGGTAATTTAATCCCTTTACTGTGTAGATCATTCATATAGAGGATCATTGATCACATTAGGATTATAACAATGGATAACTAATGATGTGTCTATATGGTGGAACATATAGAACATTCTATATACTGAGAGTGCAATTCTAAGTTCTATGCGTGGATTCAACGAAGAATTAATAAGTTAGTGAATTTTAGTGCTAAATTCTTGATCTACTTATTGGAAGCTCAGTTATATAGACCCATGGTCCCCCCACTAGTTGAGATAATATTGCTTGTAAGACTCATGTAATTGGTTTTGATTAATCAATTATAATTCACGAATTAGACTATGTCTATTTGTGAAATTTTCACTAAGTAAGGGCGAAATTGTAAAGAAAGAGTTAACAGGGGCATATTTGTTAATTATGATACTTTGTATGGTTCAATTAATAAATATGATATATGACAATATTATTTAATAATTATTTATAGTTATTAAATAGTTAGAATCGGTATTTAAATGATTGAATTAGGAAATTGGCATTTTTGAGAAAATCAGATACAAAAGGTGTTAAAATTGCAAAATTGCAAAAATCAAGGCCCAGTCCACCTAGCCAGGGCCGGCCACCTATTTTATCTTTTTTAAATGATTTTTTCATTATTTTAATGCCATATAATTCAAATCTAACCCTAGTGGAATGCTATATATAGATAGTGAAGGCTTCAGGAAAATTACACTTTCTGAATCAGAAAAACCTGAGCCTCCACTCTATTCTCTAGCCGCCACTCTCTCTCTCTATTCTTCCTCTATATTTCGAACCTCTCTTAGTGATTAGAGTAGTGCCCACACACATCAAGCAATACCTCAATCATAGTGAGGAAGATCGTGAAGAAAGATCATCAGCAAAGGAGATACAACATCAAGGATTCAGAGAAGAAGATCCAGGTTCAGATCTTGATAATACTCTGCTACAGAAAGGAATCAAGGGTTAGAGATCTGAACGGAAGGAGTCATTATAATTCCGCTGCACCCAATGTAAGGTTTCTTAAACTTTATATGTGTTTAATTTATCGTTTTAGAAAGTTCATATTTAGGATGTTAATAAACATACTTGTGAGTAGATCTAAGATCCTGGTAAAATAATATCCAATAACTGGCCTCAGAGCCATGGTAATTGATTTACTTACATGAAATTTGGACTTTAAAACGATTGTTTGTATGTTCTTTGGATGGTATCATGTTGTATTGAGTGTTATTTGATGAATGATTGATGTTTGTGAAATTTTCGTAACAAATAATTGTGATTTCGTTTCTGGAATTATTTTTATTGGATAGTATGGAAAAAATTAAGCAAGTTAGCCTTTTACAGAACTCAATTTGGATTTTATTTGAATTAGTTATGATTTTTTGAAGATTTGACAAAATCGGGGCTGTGCTGATATTTTTCTGCGATCGCAGAACTATCCGTACAGTTTCGAATTTTTTCTTTTTTCTTCAATTTTTCATACTTTTTCATGGAATTAACTTCCAATTTTTTGTATGGTTTTGTATATATACTATTACTATTCCTAATTCAATTTTAATTATCATTTTGAATTAATTTAATTTTTTTTAAATTAATTCAAGATATTAGTGTAATTTGAATTTGTATAGAATTAGTATTTATCTTTTTGCTTAAAAATCTATCTTATTTTTAAATTTGATTATATTTTTTTTTTAAATTTAAGGTCAGATTTTTTAGATATTTATAATATCTTTTAAGATATTTATAATATCTTTTTAAGATATTTTAAAAATATCTCTTAAGATATTTATAAAATCTTTTAAGATATTTTAAAATATCTTATCTTTTAAGATATTTAAAAATATCTTATCTTTTAAGATTTTTTTTTTAAAAAATCTTTTTAGATATTTTGACCTTATTTAAATTTAAAATAAGATATTTCTAATCATGTAATTTTAAATAGATATAAGATAAAAGTAGGTTTAATTTTAAATTTTTTTTATTTTTTCGAAATTTAAATTATTTTTCGAATATTAAAATATTTTTTTTTATTTAATTATTTATTTATTCGAAATTATTTATTTAAAATTAAATAAATCCTACTTCCAACTATCCAGCTAACCCTGTTGCAGGAGTATGTGTTTTAACTTATGTGTAAGTTTTCAAAACCTATTATTACTTGATTGCAAATAGCCATGGTTACCTTTTGCCAGATCTAATGATCTGATGGCTCCCTTGGTCAAGATAATAATTTGTAACAGGTATAATTTACAATCTTCTTTCATCTGTGTATGACCTAGCAACATGATAGGACCCATCCAAAGTGTGCCTGTGTGAGCCTATGTGTTTAATTTTATTATAGATGCATGTAGGTTAATGTTGCTAAAATAAATTATCATAGTTCTTGATAGGATTTATTTAGGCCCATTTAGATTTTGGGCCTATTCAATTAATAACAGTTGTTCTTATTAAGGTTAAATTCCTCTCTTTTGGGCCTTGTGTGAGAGTTGGGAGCCATAGAAGTGGGTACGACATACTGAACCCAGCACCCCCTCACACAAACTACCCCAATTGTGAAGGCCCATTTGCCTGATTTGAATGACTGTACTAGGTTAATTACACTAGTTTAACCTAATTAAAATTGAATTAGCAACATAATTAATTTCATTTATTTTGAAATTAATTTAGAAAATCATAGTTTAAAGAATTTTATATTCTAAGCTAAACTATATGTATTTTCTTGTATTTAATTAAATATAGAATTATAACCATCTAGATTCTTTCTGGAACTTAATTTAAATTTTTCATTAAATATTCCTATTTAAGTTGATATTTAGTTATCTACAACTAACCAACTTAAATCTGAATATCTTTTGAATTCAAAATTTCAAAATTAAGTTGAGGAATTTTAGGCATTGGTTATTAAGATTCTTTAGATATTTTTTAAGTTGATATTTTTTCAACTATTAACTTAAAATGGAATATTTTAGATATTTTTAGGTTAATATGTTTTTGAATATTAACTTAAAATATCTACAAAATTAAGTTGTTACAACTTAATTTTGAATTTAATTAAATCTTATTTGAAAGATATTTAAGTTGATTTTTTAGATTCTTCTGAAACAACTTAAACAAGATATTTTCAAATTTGTTCCATTTTATATTCAAATTATTTTTTGAATTTAATAATTGAAAATTAATTAAAGTTGATTTTTTATTTAAATCAATTTTGATTTTTAATTTTTCATTATTATATTATGGAACTTATTCGATATTTATTTGAATTTATTTTTCAAATTAAATAATAATTGAAAATTAATTAAAGTTGATTTTTTATTTAAACCAACTTTAATTTGTAATTTTTCATTATTATAATATCGAATATTATGATTATACAAAATACATATATATATATATATATTTTAAATAATGAGCTTTTAATCAAAAGATATTCGATCTCCATTGTTGGTCTTACAATAGTTAAATTTTTTCAATATAACCTCGAGACGCTAGACTTTGTCCCCCTATGGATGGTTATTTGTTGAACACTTTTAACACCGTAAGATTTCATTTGATAAGTGTTTTGTGAGTTTTCGTCTCTATTTAGACTCTCCCTACGGTGACTACTTAGAGATAAACTCATAAAACATGAAACAATGGTGGAAGCTCATAAAATGAGAATAACCTTGACTCTCGCCTACCGGGACAACGTTGGATTCTCATTTTGATCGAATAAAAGGTTGCTAAAATGTTTAATTTTAGATGAGCTAACAACTCTATTCAACTAATGTTATCTTTGACTCTCGCCTACCGGGACAATGTATTTCATTATGTTGGAAACCTTGGAAAATAAACTATGTTAGATTTAGTATTTCTATAACATATGTCATGACTGTTATTTTCTGAACTTGTGTATGAATTTTGAACCAAAACCTTACTTCTGTTTTATTGATGTGTTGTAGTGTCTATAATCCCCTTCTCATTCCACTCCTAGTTAATATCTTAGCAATTGAACTTGAAGTTATAAACTCCTTGTCAGAGTAATACTTCACATATGCTCATGATGGACTTTAAATTCCAGAAAGCAGGTAAGCTGGGAATTGTTCACTCTGAAGAGCAAATAGTTCATAACTCCATAAATCCTACTACTTCAAGCTTAGTTGAGAAGATAAGAGAAAGTGATTCCACTTCCTCAAGTTATACTTCACAACAAAATGAACTAGCAAGAACAACAATTAACAAACGAATAAGCAGTAATGCTTTAGTCTTCGAATCATGTGTGTTAGAGAATGATAAATCCATTTGGATTCTTGATTCTGGGTCTACAAACCATGTAAGTTGTTCATTGCAATTGCTTGAGAATTGGAATTATTTGAAATCCGGAGAGTTGAAACTTAAAGTTGGTAATGGCAAAATGGTTTCGGTTAGAGCTAGAGGAAAAGCCAAACTCAAGTTTCAAAACAGAATTTTGGAATTAGACAATGTCTTATACATTCCAAATTTCAGTAGAAACTTGGTTTCTGTTTCATGCTTACAATTGCAACAATACAAATTAGATTTTTCGGATTCTGGTTCTACCATTTCTCGAAATGACATTCAGATTTGTGTTGCATCCATGGAACAGGGGCTTTATGTTCTTAGACCAGAAACACCATTTGCCCTACATAACGAACTTTTTAAAGTAGCTAAACCTAGAAACCACAAAAAGCAAAAGATCGATAATGATAATGAAACATATCTATGGCATTTACGTTTAGGTCATATAGGCTTTGATAGACTCAACAGGCTAACCAAAGACGGTCCATTGAAAAATGTCGTCTTAGGTGAATTGCCAGTTTGCGAGTCCTGCCTGGAAGGAAAAATGACTAAACGTTCTTTCTCTGCAAAGGGAGAGCGTGCCAAAATCCCTCTAGGGTTAGTGCATTCCGATGTCTGCGGACCTTTGAATGTCAAAGCCCGAGGTGGTTATGAGTACTTTGTCACTTTCATTGACGATTACTCTAGATATGGACATATTTACCTTATGCATAAGAAATCTGAAACATTTGCAAAGTTTCAAGAATTTCATGCTTTGGCCCAAAACCAATTAGGTAAATCATTAAAGATCTTGCGAACTGATAGGGGTGGAGAATATATGGATATGCAGTTCAAAGATCATTTAATTGAACTTGGAATTGAATCCCAATTAACCGCCCCTAGCACTCCACAAAGAAATGGAGTTGCAGAAAGACGGAATCGCACGCTTTTGGAAATGGTTAGGTCTATGCTTAGTTTTTCAACTCTACCTACGTCCTTCTGGGGATATGCAGTTCAGATGGCAACTGACATTTTAAATGTTGTTCCATCTAAATCAATCCCTAAGACACCTTTAGAACTTTGGAATGGTCGTACACCTAGTTTACGCCATTACAGAATCTGGGGGTGCCCTGCTCATGTCTTAAGAAAGAAAGACGGCAAACTTGAGTCACGTACTGAAGTTTGCATGTTTGTCGGTAATTCTAAAGAGACTAGGGGTGGACTATTTTATAGTCGCAAGGATGATAAAGTGTTTGTTTCTACAAATGCCACTTTCCTTGAAGATGACTATATTAAGAATTTCAAATGACAAAGTAAAGTAGTGTTGGAGGAAATGCTTTCAGATATAAGTCCTTCCAATGTTCCGTTCTCTTCCACACGTGAAGAGGACAATCCCACTCCCTCAGTTGAACAAACTGAGAAATCTACTACTAAAGTTTCTGTTCAGAAGACAACCGTACCTCGTCGTAGTGGGAGGGTTTCAACAAAACCTGCTCGTTATGGCTTGGATGGTGAAATCAATATGGTCGTAGGTGACGGTATTGATGACGATCCATTAACCTATAAACAGGCAATGGCTAGTCCGCAACGGAAACGATGGTCAGCCGGAATGGATTCAGAAATGGATTCCATGAAAAAGAACAAAGTCTAGGTATATGTAGACGCACCTGACGACTATCACCCGATAGGATGCAAGTGGGTTTACAAGAAGAAAAGAGGAGTTGGAGGCGAAGTCGAAACTTTTAAAGCTAGACTTGTAGCCAAGGGTTATACCCAAAGAGAAGGCGTGGACTATGAGGAAACTTTTAGTCCTGTTGCCATGCTCAAATCCATTCGAATTCTTCTCTCCATAGCTGCTGCTTTCGATTATGAAATCTGGCAAATGGATGTCAAGACTGCCTTCCTTAATGGGGTACTTGAAGAAACCATCTATATGGAGCAACCAGAAGGTTATGTTCTTCCTGGGCAAGAAAAGAAAGTTTGCAAGTTAAACAAGTCTATCTATGGACTTAAGCAAGCTTCTCGCTCATGGAACAAAAGGTTTGATGAAATCATCAAAACCTACGGCTTTCTTCAGAATGAAGATGAACCTTGTGTTTACCAACTCAAGGAAGACCAAATAGTAGTATTCCTGGTCCTTTATGTTGATGACATTTTGATCATTGGAAACAATGTCAAGAAAATGACTCACATTAAGGAATGGCTTAACACTCAATTCGAAATGAAAGATTTGAGTGAAGCAGCCTATGTTCTTGGTATTCAGATTATCAGAAACCGGAAGAACAGATCTCTTGCTCTCTCTCAAACAGCCTACATAGACAAAGTCTTAGAGAGATTCTTCATGAACAATGCCAATGGGGCAAACATGCCCTCTAGATTTGGTATTCGTCTATCTAAGGAATGGGCCACCGACTGATCCTCAAGAGATAGAGGACATGGCAAATATTCCCTATGCCTCTGCAGTTGGAAGTCTAATGTATGCAATGTTGTGCACTAGACCTGACATCTGTTATGCTGTTGAAATTGTGAGCAGGTATCAGTCTAATCCAGGACAAGAACATTGGAATGCAGTTAAGTATATTCTGAAATACTTAAAGAGTATAAGGAATTTTGTGTTAGTCTACAAGGGTGGTGCTTTAAATCCCATAGGCTACACTGATTCAGATTTCCAGGCAAGTCTTGAAGACAGGAAATCAACATCTGGGATGGTGTTTACTCTTGGGGGTGGAGCGGTGGTTTGGAGAAGTGCTAAACAAACCTCGATATCGGACTCAACTATGGAAGCCGAATACATAGCAAGACTGAAGCCGCTAAAGAACTTGTCTAGCTAAGAAAGTTCTTCACCAAAGCATAGGAGTTGTTCTGGAATGGAAAAGCCTCTAGTACTACTCGTGATAACAATGGAGCAATAGCAAACAAAGAAAGAACCTCGAAGCCACAAGAGAAGCAAACACATTGAAAGGAAGTATCACATTATCAGAGAATACGTGGCAAGAGGGGATGTACTAGTTGAGAAAGTCGACACAGAGGACAACCTGGCTGATCCATTTACCAAAGTCTTGGCCGTGACAGCCTTTGAAAAGCACCGTCAGAATTTAGGATTAATTGATATGTACTAATTAGTTTTATATTAGTGCAAGTGGGAGTTTGTTAGGTTTTATGCCCTAAATAAAACTCCATTTCAATGTAATCTATTTTATTCAACATCAATAAAGAAACAGAAGTATTTTTCATTCATTTGTGTATGTTTTGGCTCACTTTATCAATTGCTTGTCTAATTGATTTATAAATTCATCTTAAACCCTTTTCACATACTTGATCATGTTTATTGTGCTGTCATCACATTGGAAAGTAAACATGACTATGTGAATAAAGTTTCCTAGATTTATCAGACACAGGGTTTTACTGATATGATAATCTACAACAAGAGTTTACTTGTATTTGGAGAAATACTATGTTCTTTCCAGAACATTGGTTAAAGTAAAGCTTCGTGTTGGATGCATGGAGTATGCATCGGAAGGGACCGATATTGAACTTTGACTTAGATTTAATTAAACTTACCGTAAAATCTATTCAAGTCAATATCGTCAAGTTGATCCTAGATCAAATGATCTTAATCCTGTTATGATTAGGCTCAATCTTGAAAGGCTATTCGTGTTCCTTTGAATTGTTAGTTAAGCCTACTTTTAGGTCAGGGTGATACATACTTTTTGGGAACACGGTAGTGCAATTGAGTGGGAGCGCTAACATAAACATGGAATCTATAGCTTCTACCTGGCGAATAGTAAGCAAAGGATGATTTCCTTCGAGCTTGACCAAACGAAAATAAATGGTGGAGATCTCATTTCACATAAGCTGAAATATCATTTATACGGGGTCAAGTGTTTTAAGGATAAAATACATAGTAGGGTGTTACGGTAATTTAATCCCTTTACTGTGTAGATCATTCATATAGAGGATCATTGATCACATTAGGATTATAACAATGGATAACTAATGATGTGTCTATATGGTGGAACATATATAACATTCTATATACTGAGAGTGCAATTCTAAGTTCTATGCGTGGATTCAACGAAGAATTAATAAGTTAGTGAATTTTAGTGCTAAATTCTTGATCTACTTATTGGAAGCTCAGTTATATAGACCCATGGTCCCCCCACTAGTTGAGATAATATTGCTTGTAAGACTCATGTAATTGGTTTTGATTAATCAATTATAATTCACGAATTAGACTATGTCTATTTGTGAAATTTTCACTAAGTAAGGGCGAAATTGTAAAGAAAGAGTTAACAGGGGCATATTTGTTAATTATGATACTTTGTATGGTTCAATTAATAAATATGATAAATGACAATATTATTTAATAATTATTTATAGTTATTAAATAGTTAGAATTGGCATTTAAATGATTGAATTAGGAAATTGGCATTTTTGAGAAAATCAGATACAAAAGGTGTTAAAATTACAAAATTGCAAAAATCAAGGCCCAGTCCACCTAGCCAGGGCCGGCCACCTATTTTATCTTTTTTAAATGATTTTTTTCATTATTTTAATGCCATATAATTCAAATCTAACCCTAGTGGAATGCTATATATAGATAGTGAAGGCTTCAGGAAAATTACACTTTCTGAATCAGAAAAACCTGAGCCTCCACTCTATTCTCTAGCCGCCACTCTCTCTCTCTATTCTTCCTCTATATTTCGAACCTCTCTTAGTGATTAGAGTAGTGCCCACACACATCAAGCAATACCTCAATCATAGTGAGGAAGATCGTGAAGAAAGATCATCAGCAAAGGAGATACAGCATCAAGGATTCAGAGAAGAAGATCCAGGTTCAGATCTTGATAATACTCTGCCACAGAAAGGAATCAAGGGTTAGAGATCTGAACGGAAGGAGTCATTATAATTCCGCTGCACCCAATGTAAGGTTTCTTAAACTTTATATGTGTTTAATTTATCGTTTTAGAAAGTTCATATTTAGGATGTTAATAAACATACTTGTGAGTAGATCTAAGATCCTGGTAAAATAATATCCAATATGGCCGACCAGCCCTGTATGACCTAAAAGCTGTCACATCAATATTTCACTCGTGCCTGAAGTTCCCAATAAAGAATGGGGTAGGGTGTCTTAGAGGGAACCAGCAATCTGCTCGGGAATGTTACAACCTTGCAGTGGCCAAGGCTAAGAAGGAAATATCCTCCAGCCAGAGCCCAGACAAGGGAAAAAACATTTCAAAGTAGGAAACTTCCCAAGGCAAGGATGAAGATGTGGATCCTCGACTTGGGGACCCAAGCAGTAATGTTGGACCTGTGGAAGTGTTAGAAGAGATCGAGATCGATCCAGCTATCCCGGCCAGAAAGCTAAAAATTGGAAAGGGTTTGTTGCTCGAAGTAAAATCAGAGTTAATAAAATTTCTGAGAGCAAACCTAGATATTTTTGCCTGGTCACATGCGGAGATGGTCGGAATCAACCCTTCTATTATTTCACATGTTTTGAATATCGATCCTAACATCCGGCCAGTTCAACAAAAACGAAGGCTGCTGGATAAAGAACGAGCAGTAGCCCTGAAAGATGAAGTTGAAAAGCTGTGCAACAACAACTTCATAATTGAAGCTTTTTACCCGGCTTGGGTCGCGAATCCCGTACTCGTGCCAAAGCCAAACAAGAAATGACGAGTCTGTATTGATTTCACAAACCTCAACAAAGCATGCCCTAAAGACTGTTTTCCACTTCTAAGAATCGATCAGCTCGTAGACGCAACAGCAGGGCACAAAATTTTAAGCTTCATGGACGCTTATTCAGGCTACAATCAAATCAAAATGCATAAAAAAAAAGCTAGTTTACATGAATATAGTAGGAAATCTTAATAGGAAAAAAATAAAGTATTTAAAATCAGAACTTAACACATATAGGACATGCCACTTTGAATTACCATAAAAAAATATTAAAATTCTTTTCATATTTTTTTTTTTTAAAAAAAAATAAAAAAAAAATGAAACTACAATGATCGCTGGAGTTGTCACTGGTGCTGGAAAAGTCGCCAAAGTTTGCTACCAGCACCAAAAAAGTCGACGGGGTAGCTTTCGGTGCCGAAAAAGTCATCGGAGTTGCTACCGGCACCAAAAAAAACGTCGGAATTGGCATTGTCACCGGAAAAATCACTAAAAAAATCACCAAGAAACCGGGTTCTGGGTAATTTTTCTAGTAATTTTTTCGGCGACAATACCAATTCTGACGACTTTCCCAGAATTTATTGTCAGTGCCAAAAAAGTTGCTGGAGTAGCTGCCGGTGTTTGAAAAGTCACCAGAGTTGCTGCTCACGCCAAAAAAGTCGTCGAAATCGGCATTGTCACCGACGAAATCACTGGAAAAATTACCAAGAAACCTCTTTCTTGGTGATTTTTCGGTGATTTTTCCAGGGACAATGCCAATTTTAACGACTTTTCCGGCACCGGCAGCAACTCCGGTGGCTTTTCCGGCACCTGCGACTTTTCTGGAGCTCACAGCAAACTCCGACGACTTTTTCAGTATCAGTGACAAATAAAACTGCCTAAACAAATAAAAACATTAAATATGGGCTTTAAAAACCTAATTTACATATATATGCCATATCAAATACCATAAAAATACTTAAAACTAAAAAAAAATGTCATATAAATTGGTCAAATTGTGCTTGTATAAAGAGTCGCTAACTAATTATAGGACGTCATCTCATAATGGTGTTAGGCATCTTAGTACCTCATAGCAATGCTCTATTAAATCATAACAAAATTTGTGACTAATTATAAATTATTATTCTTCTGTTGTGACTAAAAGTATTAGTCACAAAAATCACAATTTGTTGTGACTAAATGTGTTTTTAATCATAATACATATTGTGACTAAAATTAAATTAGTAACAATTTGTATTTAAATAGTATGTTTTAGTTATAAGTAATTTTTTGTTATGACTAAAAGTTATATTTAATCACAAAAAATTTATGTTGAGACTAAAAAGTTAGCTCGATAAATAAGTAAATTAACGAAGATCATTTTGTACAGAATAATAAATAGTGAATCAATCTTCAAAAATATTTATCATTAATGTGAACAACTTATTACTTATAATACGTATGTAAAGAAAAAATCAAAAAAAAAATGCAATAGAGAGAGAGAGAGAGAGAGAGAGAGAGAGAGAGAGAGAGAGAGAGAGAGAGAGAGAGAGAGAGAGAGAGAGAGAGAGAGAGAGAGAGAGAGAGAGAAATGGAGAATCATTTATTTGTTTGGTTAATCAAATATGGGCTAACTCATAGATCTTTCATCTTTGAGTTTCCATTAGGAAAGAATAGAGACTTTACAAATTACAAATAAGGTAGTTTTTTCTAGCAATGTTTTACATACCAAATGCCAAACAACAACTAAAGGGATAATATGTTACACAAGCAACACGACAGCGGGGTTAAAATTTGGACTTTCAACCCATTTGAATTTGCTTCATTGACAAATATGGCTATATAATTACATTTGGGGAATTTGAAAGTGCATGGTATTGGTACATAAATGTCATTTGGGGACTTGAAGAAAGTGGTACAAAAACAAGGTCAATAAGGATTTGCATTATTTGTTTTATTTGGAGTATATATTGGGTCATATCCTTAATGTGTATGCAAAAGATTGGTGTATTTTTCTACTTATAATATTATTCTTTACTATATGAGTATTGCTCGCGTAAACTTTTTATTTTCAATCTCTTTCCCATTTTCCGCATACAAAAATGTATATTAATATAATTTTTTTTATTTTTTTTATGGTAGAATTTGTTATAATTATATTATTATTCTTATATGTTATAAATATATTATTATTCTTATAAATTTAAAAAGAAAGCAAACCGTAAATAGTTTACAATACCCATAACAAAATATTTAATATTTTAGTTTATCACAACTATTTGAGATAGAAAAAAAAAAAGAAAGAAATCAAACCTACTTTTGGCAATATATCTAAATTATTTAAAAAATTATAAAAATTTAAAAAGATTTTGTCATAATTATAACATAACATCCTTGAAAAAAAATAAAAATAATAATTAAATACTTAGACATATATTTTGGGATTTTAATGTTAAGGAAACAATCGAAATAGGATGTTATAATTAATTATCACTTTTCAAACAATAAAACATATTTTTAAAATGAATTTTAAACAGAGATGTTATATGGTGGTTGAATTGAATATTAATGTGTGTTCAAAAAAGAAAAAAAAAATATTGAATATTAATGTCTTCTCTACACTATATATTAATACTTATATGTATATTATGTTTTTCTTTTGAGAAATACTTATTTATATATTTTGTTGACGATTATGGTCGACTCCTTACAATTTAATAAAAGTCTGAAAGTGAAATCTCCTTTTGGACCTTTGCAATGGCTGTGCGCATCAAGCGGCATGATTCTACAGTATTTTATTCGACTTGAATTTCTTTCATTTTTGTCACAAGAATATTTATTTAGGTTATTACCATTTACCCTTGATAAAATCACTTTCTCTAGAATTAAAATGGGGCTAATTAAGATTTTTATTTCTAAAATTTGATAATGACCAAATTATGTCTTTTAATTTATATCTTTTTTGTCGTTAAAAATTCCACATAAATTGAGATTGTAGGATTTAAAAATTTTTGTCGAATTTCATTCAATTTTAATAATTCAGTGTAGTAAACTATACTCCCCAAACTTTAATATCTACGAAATCATGCCCCTCGAACTTTGACATGTAGCAAATCATGTCTCTTGAATTTTGACATGTACCAAATCATATCCACTGAACTTTCATTCATATTAGACTTTTTTTTTACTAAAATTGGACAAAAAATTTTAAAGCTAACAATCTTAATAGTTCAATGGATTCTTAATGACCTTAAAAATTAATATGAACATGATTTAGTATATGTCAAAATTCGTTATGCCAAAATCCTAATTAAAATTATTGAAATCTAAAACAAAAGATAGTCCTTACATCTAAAAGGCTAAAAGTAAGATGTTACCGTGGACATGATTTGTGTTGTTTTAATTACATTAGTCAATGATTATTAATCTACCTAATTAATCACCAAATTAAGTGAGTCATGTCTTCTATACTTTGACTCAAATTTGAAAAGTTTTATTAGCAATCTCTTTTTACGAACTTGCGGATTTCTCAATTAATCATATCATTGATTTTAAAATATTAATTCAACTCCTAATTAGGTGGTTGCCTTGTCCCCAAAACACTTGTTACATTTTAAAAAAAGAACATTAATAGTAGGTATTAATTGTGTGCAACATTACCCAAAAGTAGCGCCAAAGTAGTTTTTTTTTTCTTTTTCTTTCATTGAAGGAAAAAATAAAGATTTTCATTAACTAAATTGGACAGTTTATTACATCATGATATCATTCATAGACCATAATCAATACAAATAAGCTAATCGTACCGTTTACAATTGTGATCAAAAAATAACAAAGAAAACTAAAAAAGACAATGCAGAGTTAGTAATGACAAAATAGAGTATGGAAATACATGAATTACAAGATTCGATCACAAGCAGAAACTTGGATCTACTCCTTAGGTGGAACTGCCTTGAGGCTTTGCCTTTATTCATTGAAAATGAAGCTCAGAGATTGTACATGACAAGGACAGAAAACATGAACTAAAATAGAGTCTTGCTCCTACTGAAAATGGCTCACTCGAGGGACTTGAGTTACACAAATCTCATACCCTTTACAACTCTACACACTCTCAACTTAACTCAGCTAAACAACAGCAAATGGTCTTTATATATAGACCAATACAAGTGTGACCGAACCAACAAAGCATAACAAAATTAACTAGCAAAATCCTAACCAACTTAACTGTCCAACTTGTACAAGTGTATAAACCCCATAGCAATAATTAGGATTGAACATAGATTGAAGCTACAGGTTACGGGTCTACGATTTTTTAGTTCACAACTTTTGGGAAATAAAACCTACACTCATACATGCTCGTGAATGCCATAGGTTTGATCGAGCCACGAGTACCAGGTCACGAGTTTTGAAAAATAAAATTACAAAATGTCAATAGTTCTTTCCTATTTTTAAACAGACGTTTAGCTAAGTATAAATTTTCAATCAAATGGTTAGTGAAGTAATCCCATTGGTGAGAACAAATCGGCTGCTCTCATTATAGAATCTCTTCATATATAGATAATATGCGTATTTATAAATAAAGGAGAATCATAAGAAGGTCACGTACTGATAATTTAAACAATTTGATTCATAAGTTAAAAAATGAGGTTGGTGAATGAAGGGCCTTCCTGATGCTATGGTTGATTATTTCTCTGGTACTTTTTCTTCATTTCAAGTGGAGTGGAGGGAAGCCATTGATTGTGTTCATCCATCTATTTCTTTGTTGAATAATGTTGAGTTTTCGAAACCGTTCACAGTGGATGAGATCAAGACAACTTTGTTCTAGATGCATCCAGAAAATCTCCAGGGCCTAATGCCGTGTGTAACGACTGGATAATTAGACATGGAAATTAGTAGAATTAATATTATTTATATTAATATATGCATTAGTAGAAAACTATTCCTATTGTCAGAAATAAGTAGTAGAGAAATAATTTCTCAATTACAATGATTTTATTAAGTTCTAGGCGTGACATATATGATATTTATAAATTTTGATATTTTTATGTTTTATGCTCGGTAATAGTGGAAATTGACGATTTGGCCAACAGTGTCACTTAGATACAGTTTAGTATCTTAAAATTAACGGAGCAAAAATTATGGGCAGTTAAAATACCAAGGTTATGTGAGGTATTAGGTTATGCCTATTTTACCCCTAGTTTTTAAAGTTGCGTAATTGTGAAGTAAGGACATTTTTGTAATTTCGACTTAAACTTTATCTAGTTTAACTTTAGTTTATTAGTATGTTGTTTATGGATTTAATCATACTAATAGCGTTGTACCAATATTCTCTTATAAAAAGATTTGAAGCTCGGGGAGTCCTTCATGGTTGCCGTGTGTGTAATGGTGCCCCTATAATATCTCATATGTTGTTTGCGGATGATTGCTATATCTATTGTAAGGCTATTGAAAGGGAGGCGCGTAGTGTCTGTTGGAAGTTATTTTACCAGGAACTTAGATCTACTCACAAGTATGTTGATTTAACAACCTAAATATGAACTTCTAAAACGATATGAAATTAAACACATAAGAGTATCAGAAATCTTACAGTGATTGCAGCGGAATATATATGTCTCCTCCCACTCAGATCTCTAACCCTTGATTCCTTTCTGTAGCAGAGTATAATCAAGATCTGAGCCCAAAAGTCCTTCTTTGTTGTCTCTGAAATCTACACAGCCTTCCTCACTATGATTGAGGTATTACTTGATGTGTGTGGGCACTACTCTAGCACTCATACATTTCGAAACAGTGAAGGAATAGAGAGAGAGAGGGTGGCGGCTCAGAGAGAACTTTCTGAGAGAAAATTCTTTCAGAATAATGCTGTGAAAAGGTTGTACAGATCTTGTAAACTCTGAAGCCTTTGCCTTCTATTTATAGAAGACCACCAAGGGCTATGATTGACATTTTGAACTGAGAAAATCAAAGGGAAAAGGAAGGTAAAGGGGTCGGCCTAGGCAATGTGGAAACAAGGCTTGCCTCTTTTCCAACTTTCCTTTTCCTACACTTGATAGTTTCCCTTTTTTGTGAAAAATTGCCAATTCCATTGTTCAACCATATTAATGATAAATCTAATTATTTAATAATTAAAATAATTATCAAATAATATATTATCATTTATTTTATTAATAATGAAACTAATTAAAGTTTCCTAATTAATAAATATGCCCTTCAAAATCTCTAATTACTGTTTTGCCCTTAATAAGTGCTAAATTCTCAAACTGACAAGTCTATCTTGAGAATTTTTAATTGATTAATTAAAATCAATTAAATGAGTCCTATAAGTAATATCATCTCAACTAGTGAGGGGACCATGGGTCTATATATCCGAGCTTCCAATAAGCAGATCTAGAATTTACCACTTAAATTCACTGACTTATTAATTCTTCGTTAAATCCACACATAGAACTCAGAATTGCACTCTCAGTATATAGAATGCTCTATATGTTCCACCATATAGACACATTGTTAGTTATCCATTGTTATAATCCTAATGTGATCAATGATACTCTATATGGATGATCTACACTGTAAAGGGACTTAAATTACCGTAACACCCTACAATGTATTTTATCCTTAAAACACTTAACCCTGTATAAATGATATTTCAACTAAGTGAAATGAGTACTCAATCATTTATCTCGTTTGGTTAAGCTCGAAGGAAATCACCCTTTGCTTACTATTCGCCAGATAGAAGCTATAGATTCCATATTTATGTTAGCGCTCCCACTCAATCGCACTACCGTGTTCCCAAAATGTATGTATTGCCCAGACTAAAGTTTTAGGCTTAACTAACAAATCAAAGAACACGAATAACACTCTTGAAATTAAGCCTAACCATATCAGGATTTAGATCATGTGATCTAGGATCAACTTATGATATTGAATTGAATAGATGTTTACGGTAAGTTTCAAAATCTAATTCAAAGTTCAATATCGGTCCATTCCAATGCATACTCCATGCATCCAACCTGAGCTTTACTTTAACCTATGTTCTGGAAAGAACATAACATTTCTCCAAATGTAAGTAAACTCTGTTGTAGATTGTCATATCGTTGAAACCCGGTGTTCGATAAATCTAGGAATACTTTATTCACATAGTCATGTTTATTTTCCACTGTGTTGACAACACAATAAACATGTTCAAGTATGTGAAAAGGGTTTGGATGAATTTATAAATCAAATAGACAAGCAATTGATTAAGTGAACCAAAACATACACAAGTGAATAAAAAATTACTTCTGTTACTTTATTGATATAGAATAATCTGGATTACATTGAAACAGAGTTTTATTTAGGGCATAAAACCCAACAAACTCCCACTTGCACTAATATAAAACAAATCAGTACATTTCAATTAATCCTAAATTCTGACGGTGCTTTTCGAATGAAGTTACTGTCAAGACTTTGGTGAATGGATCAGCCAAGTTATCTTGCATATCCACTTTCTCCACCAGTACATCCCCTCTTGCCACATATTCTCTGATAATTTGATACTTTCTTTCTATGTGCTTACTTCTCTTGTGGCTCCGAGGTTCCTTACTGTTGGCTATAGCTCTAGTGTTATCACAAAGCAGGACTAGAGGCCTTTCCATTCCAGGAACTACACCGAGACTGGTGAAGAACTTCCTAAGCCAGACAACCTCTTTAGCTGCTTCAGCCGCAGCTATGTATTCTGCCTCCATGGTAGAATCCGAAATCGCAGTTTGTTTAGCACTTCTCCAAACCACTGCTCCACCCCCAAGAGTAAACACCATCCCAGATGTAGATTTCCTGTCTTCAAGACATCCCTGGAAATCTGAGTCTGTATAGCCTAAGGGATTCAAGGCACCACCCTTGTAGACTAATACATAATCTCTTGTACTCTTTAAGTATTTCAAAATATACTTAACCGCGTTCCAATGTACCCTTCCTGAATTTGACTGATACCTGCTCACGATTCCAACTGCATAGCAGATGTCAGGTCTACTGCATAGCATAGCATACATTAGACTTCCAACTGCAGAAGCATAAGGAATTTTTGCCATGTCTTCTATCTCTTGAGGATCATTAGGACACTGTTCCTTAGATAGACGGATACCATGTCTAGAGGGCATGTTTGCCCCTTTGGTATTGGTCATGGAAAATCTCTCAAGAACTTTGTCAATGTAAGTTGTTTGAGAGAGAGCAAGGGATCTGTTCTTCCGGTTTCTGACAATCTGAATACCAAGAACATAGGCTGCCTCACCCAAGTCTTTCATGTCGAATTGAGTGTCAAGCCATTCCTTGATGTGAGTCATTTTCTTGACATTGTTTCCAACGATCAAAATGTCATCAACATAAAGGACCAGGAATACTACTACTTGGTTTTCCTTGAGTTGGTAAACACAAGGTTCATCTTCATTCTGATGAAAGCCATAGGTCTTGATGATCTCATCAAACCTTTTGTTCCATGAGCGAGAAGCTTGCTTAAGCCCATATATGGACCTATTTAATTTGCAAACTTTATTCTCCTACCCAGGAAGAACATAACCTTCTGGTTGCTCCATATAGATGGTTTCTTCAAGAAGCCCATTAAGAAAAGCTGTCTTGACATCCATTTGCCAGATTTCATAATCTAAAGCGGCAGCTATGGAGAGAAGAATTTAGATGGATTTGAGCACGGCAACAGGACTAAAAGTTTCCTCATAGTCCACACCTTCTCTTTGGGTATAACCCTTGGCGACCAGTCTAGCTTTGAAAGTTTCGACTTCGCCTCCAGCACCTCTTTTCTTCTTGTAGACCCATTTACATCCAATTGGACGAAAATCTTCAGGTGGTTCTACATATTCCCAGACTTTGTTCTTTTTCATGGAATCCATTTCTGAATCCATACCGGCTGACCATCGCTTCCGTTGCGGACTTGCCATTGCCTGTTTATAGGTCAATGGGTCGTCATCAATACCGTCACCAACGACCATATTGATTTCACCATCCAAGCCATAACGAGATGGTTTCGTAGAAACCCTCCCACTACGACGAGGAGCGGTGACCTTCTGAACAGGAGCTTTAGTAGTAGTTTTCTCAGTTGCTACAACTGAGGGAGTGGGATGTTCCTCTTCTTGAGTAGAAGAAGATGGTACATTTGAAGGAACAGTATCTGTGAGCATTTCCTCTAATACAATTTCACTTTTCGGTTTGTTGTCTTTCATATAGTTGTCTTCAAGGAATGTTGCATTTGTAGAGACAAACACTTTGTTATCCTTGTGACTATAGAATAGTCCACCCCTAGTCTCTTTAGAATTTCCGACAAACATGCAAACCTCAGTTCGCGATTCCAGTTTGCCTTCTTTCTTTCTTAAGACGTGAGCAGGGCACCCCCAAATCCTATAATGGCGCAAACTAGGTGTGCGACCATTCCATAGTTCGACGGGTGTCTTAGGGATTGCTTTAGATGGAACAACATTTAGAATGTCGTTTGCCATTTGAATAGCATATCCCCAGAAGGACGTAGACAGAGTTGAATAACTCAGCATAGACCTAACCATTTCTAAGAGAGTGCGATTTCTTCTTTCTGCAACTCCATTCTGCTGTGGAGTGCTAGGGGCAGTATATTGGGATTCAATTCCAAGTTCAATTAAATGATCTTTGAACTGCATATCCATATATTCTCCACCCCTATCAGTTCGCAAGATCTTTAATGTTTTACCCAATTGGTTTTGAGCCAAAGCATGAAATTCCTGAAACTTTTCAAACGTTTCAGATTTCTTTTGCATTAGGTAAAGAAAACTATATCTAGAGAAATCGTCAATAAAAGTGACGAAATACTCATAACCTCCTCTGGCTTTTACATTCAGCGGTTCGCAAACATCTGAATGTACTAACCCTAGGGGTTCTTTGGCACGCTCTCCCTTTGTAGAGAAAGAACGTTTGGTCATTTTTCCTTCTAGGCAAGACTCGCAGACTGGCAGCTCTCCTAAGACGACATTTTTCAATGGACCGTCTTTGGTTAGCCTATTGAGTCTATCAAAGCCTATATGACCTAAACGTAAATGCCATAGATAAGTTTGATCATCATTATCAATCTCTTTTCTCTTAAGGCTTCTAGGTTTAGCTACATTGAAAAGTTCAGTATTTAGTGATATTTGAGTATCAGGTCTTAAAACATAAAGCCCTCGTTCCATGTTTGCAACACATATATGAAATCCATTACGAGAAATTGAACAATTTGAACTCGAAAAATTCAATATATAAAATTGTGTCTGTAAACATGAAACACTAATCAAGTTTCTACTAAAATTAGGAATATATAAAACATTCTCTAAAAGTAAAAACTTCTTAGAATTAAACTTGATTCGGGCTGTTCCTCTTGCTTTAACTGATACCAACTCGCCATTTCCAACTTTAAGCTTTAACTCATCTGGGTGAAGATTCTCCCAAGTTTCAAGCAGTTGTAATGAAGAACATACATGGTTAGTAGATCCAGAATCAACAATCCAGGAGGATTTGTCGTTCTCTAAAACACATGATTCAAATACAAAAGCATCACCTTCGTTTGAATTGTCTAGAAGCCTGGGACATTGTTCTTCTTTATGTCCCTTTCCATTACAATTCGCACATAGAACATGATGTCTGATAATTGTACTTGATGAAGCAGCTTTGTTGGAGCCCTCATGCTTAATCTTCTTCCTCTGATTAAAGTTTGCAATGCTAGGAGGTCTCATTGCAATCAGATCCCGCTCATGGGCCCTCAACTCAGACTCGAGTTTGTCCATGTCGGAGGAGTTAGGATTGTTCAATAAGTAATATAGAACAAAACTGTTATACTCCTGAGGAAGACTATAAAGTATGAGTTTTACCCATTGTTCCTTTGATAAATCAATTCCTAGTAGATTTGTCTTTTGGAATTTCAGATTCATCAACAATAGGTGCGAGTTAATGCAACTACCAGGATGCATTTTCACACTATTGAGTTCTTTTGCAAAGATACTAACTAGGAGTGGATCGGGATGAGGGTTATTCATATTGGCACTACAACATATCAATAAACAGAAGTAAGGTTTTGGTTCTATAAATTCATACACAGGTTCAGAAAACAAATAATCACTTATGTTATAAAATACTAAATCTAACATAGTTTATTTTCCAAGGTTTCCAACGAACTGATACAGTGTCCCGTTTAGGCGAGAGTCAAAGCATCATCCATTGAATAGAGTTGTCAATTCATCTAAAATGTCAAACATTCTAGCAACCTTTTATTCGATCAAGATTGGAATTAAGCGTTGTCCCGTTTAGGCGAGAGTCAAGGCAATTCTATCTTATGAGCTTCTTGTTGGGTTTTATGCCCTAAATAAAACTCATTTCAATATAATCAGATTTACTTATTAATATAGATCAGAAATAACATTTAATGTTGCATGGTTCACATGATTTATTTCATGATTATATGTACATAATGTATAAATTCATCTGAAACCCTTTTCACATACTTGATCCTGTTTATTGTGCCGTCAACACATTGGAAAGTAAACATGATTATGTGAATAAAGTTTCCTAGATTTATCAGACACAGGGTTTTACTGATATGATAATCTACAACAAGAGTTTACTTGCATTTGGAGAAGTGCTATGTTCTTTCCAGAACATTGGTTAAAGTAAAGCTCAGGTTAGATGCATGGAGTATGCATCGGAAGGGACCGATATTGAACTTTGACTTAGATTTATTAAACTTACCGTAACATCTATTCAAGTCAATATCGCCTAGTTGATCCTAGATCAAATGATCTTAATCCTGTTACGATTAGGCTCATTCTTGAAAGGCTATTCGTGTTCCTTGAATTGTTAGTTAAGCCTACCTTTTGGTCAGGGTGATACGTACTTTTTGGGAACACGGTAGTGCAATTGAGTGGGAGCGCTATCATAAACATGGAATCTATAGCTTCTATCTGGCGAATAGTAAGCAAAGGATGATCTCCTTCGAGCTTGACCAAACGAATATAAATGGTGGAGTACTCATTTCACATAAGCTGAAATATCATTTATACGGGGTCAAGTGTTTTAAGGAATAAATACATTGTAGGGTGTAACGGTAATTTAATCCCTTTACAGTGTAGATCATTCATATAGAGGATCATTGATCACATTAGGATTATAACAATGGATAACTAATGATGTGTCTATATGGTGGAACATATAGAGCATTCTATATACTGAGAGTGCAATTCTAAGTTCTATGCGTGGATTCAACGAAGAATTAATAAGTTAGTGAATTTTAGTGCTAAATTCTTGATCTACTTATTGGAAGCTCGGTTATATAGACCCATGGTCCCCCCACTAGTTGAGATAATATTGTTTGTAAGACTCATGTAATTGGTTTTGATTAATCAATTATAATTCTCAAATTAGACTATGTCTATTTGTGAATTTTTCACTAAGTAAGGGTGAAATTGTAAAGAAAGAGTTTATAGGGGCATATTTGTTAATTATGATACTTTGTATGGTTCAATTAATAAATATGATAAATGACAATATTATTTAATAATTATTTATAGTTATTAAATATTAGAATTGGCATTTAAATGATTGAATTAGGAAATTTGCATTTTTGAGAAAATCAGATACAAAAGGTGTTAAAATTGCAAAATTGCAAAGCCCAAGGCCCAATCCATTAAAGGCATGGCCGGCCACCTATTGTAGCATTTTAAATTGATTTTTTCATTATTTTAATGCCATATAATTCAAATCTAACCCTAGTGGAATGCTATAAATAGATAGTGAAGGCTTCAGAAAAATTACACTTTTCTTCTGACTTTTTCTATTCAGAAAAACTGAGCCTTCTCTCTCCCTATCTTTAGCTGACCACTCTCTCTCTTCTTCCTTGATAATTTCGAAATCCTTAGTGTATGAGTAGTGCCCACACACATCAAGTGATACCTCAATCATAGTGAGGAAGATCGTGAAGAAAGATCATCAGCAAAGGAGTTTCAGCATCAAAGATTCAAAGAAAGAGATCCAGGTTCAGATATTGATAATGCTCGCGCGTAAAAGGAATCAAGGGCTAGATATCTGAACGGAAGGAGTCATTATATTCCGCTGCACCCAATGTAAGGTTTCCTAAACTTTATATGTGTTTAATTTATCGTTTTAGAAAGTTCATATTTAGGATGTTAATAAACATACTTGTGAGTAGATCTAAGATCCTGGTAAAATAATTTCCAACAACTGGCCTCAGAGCCATGGTAATTGATTTACTTGCAAGAAATTTGGACTTTAAAACGATTGTTTGTATGTTCTTTGGATGGAATCATGTTGTATTGAGTGTTATTTGATGATTGATTGATGTTTGTGAAATTTTCGTAAAAAATAATTGTGATTTCGTTTCTGGAATTATTTTTATTGGATAGTATGAAAAAAAATTAAGCAAGTTAGCCTTTTACAGAACTCAATTTGGATTTTATTTGAATTAGTTATGATTTTTTGAAGATTTGACAAAATCGGAAATGTCTTGATAGTTTCCTGCGATCGCAGAACTGTCCGTACAGTTTCGAATTTTTCCTTTTTTCTTCAATTTTTCATACTTTTTCATGGAATTAGCTTCCAATTTTTTGTATGGTTTTGTATATATACTATTACTATTCCTAATTCAATTCTAATTATCATTTTGAATTAATTTAATTTTTTTTAATTTAATTCAAGATATTAGTGTAATTTGAATTTGAATAGAATTAGTATTTATCTTTTTGCTTAAAAATCTATCTTATTTTTCAATTTGATTATATTTTTTTTAAATTTAAGGTCAGATTTTTTAAGATATTTATAATATCTTTTAAGATATTTATAATATCTTTTAAGATATTTAAAAATATCTTATCTTTTAAGATATTTATAATATCTTTTAAAGATATTTATAATATCTTTTAAGATATTTTAAAAATATCTTATCTTTTAAGATTTTTTAATTAAATATTTTTAAATATTTTGACCATATTTAAATTTAAAATAAGATATTTATAATCATGTAATTTTAAATAGATATAAGATATTTTGCTAATTTTTAAATTTTGTTATTTTATTTATTTAAATTACATTTAAAATTTGAAAAAGATATTTATTTATCTTTTCTAATTTTTTATTTAATTTTTATTTATAAAATAATATTTAAAATTTAAAAGTAGTTAGCAAATTTTTGAAATGATATTTAGGTTGGTTCAAACCTAATTTTTCAAAATTGTAGGTTTAATTTTAAATTTAAATATTTAATTAATTTTCGAAATTTTTTTTTTTCGAAAATCCATTTTAATAATATTTCGAAATTAATTATTTAATTTAAAATTAAATAAATCCTACATCCAACTATCCAGCTAACCTTGTTGCAGGAGTATGTGGTTTTAGCTTGTTTGTAAGTTTTCAAAACCTATTATTACTTGATTGCAAATAGCCATGGTTACCTTTTGCCAGATCTAATGATCTGATGGCTCCCTTGGTCAAGATAATAATTTGTAACAGGTATATTTACAATCTTCTTTCATATGTGTATGACCTAGCAACATGATAGGACCCATCCAAAGTGTGCCTGTGTGAGCCTATGTGTTTAATTTTATTATAGATGCATATAGGTTAATGTTGCTAAAATAAATTATCATAGTTTTTGATAGAATTTATTTAGGCCCATTTAGTTTTTGGGCCTATTCAATTAATAACAGTTGTTCTTATTAAGGTTAAATTCCTCTCTTTTGGGCCTTGTGTGAGAGTTGGGAGCCATAGAAGTGGGTACGACATACTGAACCCAGCACCCCCTCACACAAACCACCCCAATTGTGAAGGTCCATTTGCCTGATTTGAATGACTGTACTAGGTTAATTGCACTAGTTTAACCTAATAAAATTGATTAGCAACATAATTAATTTCATTTATTTTGAAATTAATTTAAGAAAATTATAGTTTAAAGAATTTTTTATTCTAAGCTAAACTATATGTATTTTCTTGTATTTAATTAAATATAGAATTATAACCATCTAGATTCTTTCTGGAACTTAATTTAAATTTTTCATTAAATATTCCTATTTAAGTTGATATTTAGTTATCTACAACTAACCAACTTAAATCTGAATATCTTTTGAATTTCAAATTTCAAAAATTAAGTTGAGGAATTTTAGGCATTGGTTATTAAGATTCTTTAGATATTTTTTAAGTTAATATCTTTTCGAATATTAACTTAAAATGGAATATTTTCAAATTAAGTGGTTACAACTTAATTTTTGATATTTAATTAAATTTAAATTTGAAAAATATTTAAGTTCTAGATTTTTTCTAATACAACTTAAATTAGATATTTTTTTTTCAAATTTTGTGGAAAAGATACTTAGTCAAATAAGATATTTTCTAGATAGTTATTTCTAGACTACTTATTATTTCTAATATTAAATAGGAAAATATTATACATTGTGAAATTAATTATTTAAATAATTAATTTTGGTACAATTTATTTTAAGTATATTTTTTCTAGTATTAAACTAGAAATTAATAATTAAGCCTTCTCTACACTTAATTATTTATTTCTTGAATTTAATACATTTAATTAATTTGAAAATTAAATATCTAAGTTGATTTTTATCATCATACTTAAATATTTCTTTTTCATGACATTTAATTAAATAGAAAATTATTTTTAGTTGAAATTTAATTTTTCAACTAAATTTAAATAATTTTCAAAATATATTTTTTCTTTATTTTATTAATCAATTTTCGAAATTGCATTTCTTAAATGCTAGAATTTCGAATTTTATCTTGAAAAATAGATTAAGTTGTAAATTAATTATTTATTTTAATTAATTCTTGGATCAACTTAAATCAATGATTTTTTTTCATTTATTGATTAATTTAAAATAAATTGAATTAAAGTATATTATTAGAAATTGAATTAATTAGTCAAAGGAAAATCTAGATAGGTGATATTTTTGCTTGAAGTATTTTTCTAGTGTATTTAATTAAATAGAAAATTAATATTTAAGTTGATATTCATCATCATACTTAAATATTTGAAATTTTTCTTATATATTTAATTAAATAGGAAAATTATATTTTTTGTTGTAAATTAATTTTATTAATTAATTTTGGGCCAACATTAAATTAGAATAATTTTTCCAAGATTTATTTTTTATTTTAATATGCATTTTTTGAAAATTGTATTCTTATATACTTTAATTTTTCGAAATGCAATATATATTTATAGAAAATTAAATTTGAGTTGTAAATTAATTTAAATTAATTTTGTAACAACTTAAATATTTTTTCTTCAAAAT
Organism: Cannabis sativa; assembly: GCF_029168945.1. NCBI lineage: Eukaryota > Viridiplantae > Streptophyta > Magnoliopsida > Rosales > Cannabaceae > Cannabis > Cannabis sativa. The sequence continues at coordinate 53,933,920 of NC_083607.1, forward strand.
ATTTATTGGAAATTATTACTAAGATGGAAATAATTCATGTTATTTTCATATCCATCTAAGTAAAATTTATAAATATTAAATTAAAATTTATATTTAGAATTTTTCATTCTAAATTGGAAATTTTAATTAAATAAATATATATTTAAAATAAATAGAATAAATAAAGAGAATAAAAGAAAATACAACTCTTTTTAAATAATGAGCTTTATTATCAAGAGACATTCGATCTCCATTGTGGGTTTTACACCGCGTTTGTTTTAGTGAGTAATCCTCCCTAATGGAGGAACGTTCATTAGCAATTTCGCACCGTTTAACCTCGCATGATAAGTAGTTTGTAAGTGTTTTGTATGGTATGGATCACCCTAATGGTGGCGACCATACTTGACTTGCAAATTATGAAACAATGGTGGAAGCTCATAAGATAGAATTGCCTTAACTCTCGCCTAAACGGGACAACGCTGAATTCCAATCTTGATCGAATAAAAGGTTGCTAGAATGGTTATCATTTTAGATGAGCTGACAACTCTATTCAATTGATGATGCTTTGACTCTCGCCTAAACGGGACACTGTATCAGTTTGTTGAAAAACCTTGGAAATTATTTAGGATTGTAAGTTTTAGTATTTTCACTTGTCATTCCTACTTGCTATATGCTTATAATTTCTGAATTATGTATGAATTTATATTGAACCATGTTATTTTCTGTTATTAAGTTGTAGTTTAATTTCGAATCTTCATTGTTGGTCTAACATGTTTGTTTTTCTAATGAGATAAATCCCTAATGGATTTTCACCATTAGACATACATAATAGTGTAAGATCTCGAAAGATAAATATTGTATATGCGACATCTAGCTGTTCATCAATTGATGACACCTTAGACTAGTATTTTACGATATGAAACAAGAAGATTGTATAAATAAGATTACTTTGACTTTCGCTAATCGAAGCATCGTTGGATACTTATTTATAATCGAAATTATCCTAATTCCTCTTCGCTTATTCATTTCGAATTAGCTCCATAATATATCATTGGATGAATGGTCTATAAATCATTTCATGTCATTATATTTTCTCTTAAGAAATTAAATGACGCTTATGATTATAATCCCGAAATTCTATTCCCAATTGATATAAATCATCAATCTTAGAAATCTCCTACTTGTATGGGCAAATCAGACTTAGAGTTATATTAGTAGTGCTGGTCCAAGAAAGAATTACTCATTATATTTGGTTGAATTTAAGTCTTTGACTTTAATTTTAGAATCCAAACAGAAATTTTCTTATATTTCTAATTCCAGAATACAATACAGTTACACTTTCTCAAGTGTTTAATATCCATCTTTTATTAATGGATTAAAACTGTATGGAATATGAGTTAGGTATTCTATGACCAGGATCCACTTGCAGTATTCTAAGAACTCTTTGATGTAACTATACCTAAGTCATCAAAACGACACAACCACATTTTTCTTAATCTATGGCATTTGTATCTTGTTCATAGTGGATTTGACAAGATCAATCTCTGCAAAGAGTTAATATGCCTATATCCACTGAAAGTAGTTCATCTCATTCGCAGATGGATGTACATTCAGGGGTGGATATGAGTTTTTCGTTGTATTCTTAAAACGATCACTCTAGATTATACCTTTTAGCAAAGAAATTTGAAATGTTTGAAAATTTTCATTAATTTCTAGCAATGGTTAAAACCATTAAGGTCAGTGGTTAAAGATCTTGCGAACTGATAGGGGTGGAGAAATAGTTAGTAGATATGCAGTTCAAAGATCATTAAATTGATTTTTGAATTATATCCAAACTTACCTCCCCAAATATTTCGAGTTGCATGTTGATGATTAGTTACTAGTCGTTGCCTAAATCCTTCTATGGTAATACAATTTCAGAATGATGTAATGGTTGTCTACTTAATGTAAATCATTACTAGATTCATGGATGACCTAATCAAAATCTTAAGAAAAGCTAGAACTGTTAACCATGGTTTGTTAGCTATTCTAAGTGATTAGGGGTGGACCATCCCATTGTCAATAGATAAGAAAGTGTTTGTTCAAACAAATACTACTTTTCTAAGAAAATGACTAAGTCTGAAAAACAAGTAGCAAATAAAGGAGATATTTAATTCTTGATTCCAAAAGTGTTCTATCATCTTATATATAATATATGATGATCCCACTGCCTCTGTTGTCTTGTCACAACCAAAGAGGTTAATACCATTTAGTTTTCTTCGACATAATTCACGGTACCTTGTCGTAGTGGGAGAGTTTCTAGGAACTCACCTTCTTATGACTTGGGAGATACTAGTGATTAAAATCCATTGTGAGTTTAAACAAGTAATGGATTGTCAAGATAAGAAACTAAGAAGAAAGCCAATAGAACTATGGTTTAATCCATTCACATGGAGTAACTTAAAGTTTTCTATTACAAGGACATAAAAGGAAATTTTCGTTTATAAGTCCATTCAATGGACTTAACAAAACTTCCTGTTCCTAGTATTATAGGTTTGAGTTTATCTAAACCTATGGCTTATGGTATACCTGGTAATTACTTACTCTAATGCAAGCAACTTACTTTACTAAGATGCTGAAGCATTTTCTTTCTAATGGCAATCTATAGAAGCTTCACAACTTCTTAGGCATAGATTTTATCTAAGGAAAAGTTTCAACTATTCCAGAAAAGATAAAGCCATGAAAGAATTTCTTACATCAACAGTGAGAGGTCTTAGATATGCTTTTGTATGCCTTAGACCAGACACCTGCTGTTGAGTGGGAGTAATGAGTAGGTATCAGATTAATCCAGGAGAAGAACATTGGAAGACAATCAAGTAAATTCTAAGATTAAGAAGAGGAACTATATGTTAGTCTATAAGGGTGTGTTTAAAACTCTTAGACTACACCATATCAATTTCGAAATTTGCCTTTGTGCTAGAAAATCTTTCTGATAAGATGGTGATTACTCTGGGGGTGGAATAGTGATTTTGGAGAAGTGTAAAAACCTATCTGAAGTCTCTAGGTCTACCAGAGAGGGACTGAATGTTAAAGCTGCAGGAAAGGTACTTATTCAGTCTAAGGAAAGTTCTATACATCTTTGGCACCATTCCAAATTGCCTTAAACTACTAGTGTTAATTTCCTGATTAACCAAAAGTAGTAGCCAAAGGTATAGAATCCAGTATCCCAAGAGAGTAGACATATAGAGAGGAATTTCACATTATCAATGATTTTGTGATTAAAGGAACAGTAATGATGGAGAAAAGGTTGTGGTTAATTCAACCTTTCAGATCCTATTACGAGGAGTTTACTACTACTACACTTGATTTGTATATCAAGGTGTTGAGATTATTTGAAACGCACTTTTTGTTTTATATTAGTGCAAGTGGGAGTTTGTTGGGTTCTATGCCCTAAATAAAACTCATTTCAATATAATCAGATTTACTTATTAATATAGATCAGAAATAACATTTAATGTTGCATGGTTCACATGATTTATTTCATGATTATATGTACATAATGTATAAATTCATCTGAAACCCTTTTCACATACTTGATCCTGTTTATTGTGCCGTCAACACATTGGAAAGTAAACATGACTATGTGAATAAAGTTTCCTAGATTTATCAGACACAGGGTTTTACTGATATGATAATCTACAACAAGAGTTTACTTGCATTTGGAGAAGTGCTATGTTCTTTCCAGAACATTGGTTAAAGTAAAGCTCAGGTTGGATGCATGGAGTATGCATCGGAAGGGACCGATATTGAACTTTGACTTAGATTTATTAAACTTACCGTAACATCTATTCAAGTCAATATCGCCTAGTTGATCCTAGATCAAATGATCTTAATCCTGTTACGATTAGGCTCATTCTTGAAAGGCTATTCGTGTTCCTTGAATTGTTAGTTAAGCCTACCTTTTGGTCAGGGTGATACGTACTTTTTGGGAACACGGTAGTGCAATTGAGTGGGAGCGCTATCATAAACATGGAATCTATAGCTTCTATCTGGCGAATAGTAAGCAAAGGATGATCTCCTTCGAGCTTGACCAAACGAATATAAATGGTGGAGTACTCATTTCACATAAGCTGAAATATCATTTATACAGGGTCAAGTGTTTTAAGGAATAAATACATTGTAGGGTGTAACGGTAATTTAATCCCTTTACAGTGTAGATCATTCATATAGAGGATCATTGATCACATTAGGATTATAACAATGGATAACTAATGATGTGTCTATATGGTGGAACATATAGAGCATTCTATATACTGAGAGTGCAATTCTAAGTTCTATGCGTGGATTCAACGAAGAATTAATAAGTTAGTGAATTTTAGTGCTAAATTCTTGATCTACTTATTGGAAGCTCGGTTATATAGACCCATGGTCCCCCCACTAGTTGAGATAATATTGTTTGTAAGACTCATGTAATTGGTTTTGATTAATCAATTATAATTCTCAAATTAGACTATGTCTATTTGTGAATTTTTCACTAAGTAAGGGCGAAATTGTAAAGAAAGAGTTTATAGGGGCATATTTGTTAATTATGATACTTTGTATGGTTCAATTAATAAATATGATAAATGACAATATTATTTAATAATTATTTATAGTTATTAAATAGTTAGAATTGGCATTTAAATGATTGAATTAGGAAATTTGCATTTTTGAGAAAATCAGATACAAAAGGTGTTAAAATTGCAAAATTGCAAAGCCCAAGGCCCAATCCATTAAAGGCATGGCCGGCCACCTATTGTAGCATTTTAAATTGATTTTTTCATTATTTTAATGCCATATAATTCAAATCTAACCCTAGTGGAATGCTATAAATAGATAGTGAAGGCTTCAGAAAAATTACACTTTTCTTCTGACTTTTTCTATTCAGAAAAACTGAGCCTTCTCTCTCCTTATCTTTAGCTGACCACTCTCTCTCTTCTTCCTTGATAATTTCGAAATCCTTAGTGTATGAGTAGTGCCCACACACATCAAGTGATACCTCAATCATAGTGAGGAAGATCGTGAAGAAAGATCATCAGCAAAGGAGTTTCAGCATCAAAGATTCAGAGAAAGAGATCCAGGTTCAGATATTGATAATGCTCGCTACGTAAAGGAATCAAGGGCTAGATATCTGAACGGAAGGAGTCATTATATTCCGCTGCACCCAATGTAAGGTTTCCTAAACTTTATATGTGTTTAATTTATCGTTTTAGAAAGTTCATATTTAGGATGTTAATAAACATACTTCTGAGTAGATCTAAGATCCTGGTAAAATAATTTCCAACACTTCTACCATTGTTTCGCATTCTTATAAGTCTTACATAGTCGCCACCATTAGGGTGGTCATGAACCATATAAATAAACCTATAAGAATACTTATCTTTCGAGATTAAACGGCGCTAACTTGCTAATGAACGTTCCTCCATTAGGGAGGATTACTCACTAAAACAACAGCTATGTAAAACCAACAATGGAGATCGAATTTCTCTTTGATTAAAGCTCATTATTTAAACATGTATTTTGTTTAATCATTTATATTCCATATCTCAATAATGAAATATTACAAATTAAAGTAAAAACTTTAATTAAATTTCAAAATTGGAATAATTCTGAAAAATATCTTATTTAAGTTGTTTAGAAAATCTAAATACCCAACTTAAAATATTCTTCAAACAATGACTTAATTAAATATTACCAATTAAGTAGTAACCACTTAATTTAGAAGATATTCCATTTTAAGTTCTCATATTTAGAAAATATCAACTTAAAAAATATCTAAAGAATCTTAATAACTAATTGCCAAAATTCCTCAACTTAATTTATAATAGGAAATTCAAAAATATTCAAATCTAAGTTGATTTGATGGATTTAACTAAATCTCAACTTAAATAGGAATATTTAATGAAATTATAAAATTAAGATTCAGAAAGAATTTATATGGTTATAATTCCATATTTAATTAAAAACAAGAAAAATACATATAGCTTTCCAGAATATGACTATTCAAACTATGTTTTTCTTAAATTAATTTCAAGGAACAATGAAATTAATTATGTTGCTAATCAATCTTTTATTAGGTCAAACTAATATAATTAACCTAGCACAGTTATCCAAATCAGGCAAATGGGCCTTCACAATTGGGGTTGTTCATGTGAGGGGGGGCTGGGTCCAGTATGTCGCACCCACTTCTAAGGCTCCCAACTCTCACACAAGGCCCAAAAGAGAGGAATTTAACCTTACAATGAATAACTGTTATTAATTGAATAGGCTCACAACTAAATGAGCCTAAATAAAATCTATCAGTTATGATATTTTATTTAGCAACAACCACATATATGTATCTATAATAGAAATTAAACATATAGGCTCACACAGGCATACACATTTGGATGGATCCTATCATGTTGCTAGGTCATACACAGATGAAAGAAGTTTGTAAAAATTACCTGTTACAAATTATTTACTTGATCTATCGTCAATTGAACCTTTGGTTAAAACTAGATCATCTGATCTATCATCAAGTTAACCAAGGCAATTTAGATCAAGCAATAATAGGTTTTAGAAAACTTACAAACAATCTAAAACAAATACTCCTGCAACAAGGTTAGATTTGGATAGTTGGATGTAGGATTTATTTAATTTTAATCATTTATTTCGAAAAATAAAATAAAATTAAACCTACTATTTTGAAAAATTAGGTTTTGGGTAACCTAAATGTCATTTCAAAATAAATTGCTAACTTTCCTTTTAAATTTCATGTTATTTAATAAATTAAATAATAAAATAAAAAATGGTAAATACATACCCTTTTCTTGTTTTACAATTTAATTTAATTAAAAAATAACAAGATTTAAAAGTTAACAAAAATACCTTATTTCCTCTTTTAAAATTATCATGATTATTGTGATCTTATTTTAATTAAGGTCAAGTTACCAAAAAAAAAAAATTAATATCTGACCTTAAAAAAATAAAATAATCAAATTTTAAAGGAAATAAGAAAAAGGTAAGCAAAACTTGATTTTTTCCTATTTTCAAAATCAAATTACACTAATATCTAAAATTAATTTTAAAAATTAAAATTAATTTATTTCTGATAATTAGATTTGAAATTTGAAAAACAAAAATCAATATACAAAACTACACAAAAAATCAGAATTTAATTCCATGAAATAGCATGAAAAATCGAAAAAAATTGGAAAATTGGATGAACTGTACGGATGGCATGCTGTGCATGGCCATCCGCGCGCGGATCTGGGTGCATGACCGAGAGATCACGGCGCAGGGAGGCTGCAAGCAGCCATTCCGCGCGCGTGATCATGTTGCTCGTCACCCCGATTTTTCCAATTTTCAAAAATTCATAACTAATTCAAATTAAATCGAAATCGAGTTCTGTAAAAAAGTAAATTGCTTAGAATTTTCCAAACTATCCAACAAAAATAATTACAGAATAAAAACAGTAACCATTTTTCCCAGAATTCACAAACAACATTCAAACATCAATATGACACTCAAAGCAACATGATACCATCCAAAAAACAAGCAAATCGTTTTAAGTCCAAATTTCTTGCAAGCAAATCAATTACCATGGCTCTGGTGCCAGTTGTTGGAAGTTATTTTACCAGGAACTTAGATCTACTCACAAGTATGTTGATTTAACAACCTAAATATGAACTTCTAAAACGATATGAAATTAAACACATAAGAGTATCAGAAATCTTACAGTGATTGCAGCGGAATATATATGTCTCCTCCCACTGAGATCTCTAACCCTTGATTCCTTTCTGTAGCAGAGTATAATCAAGATCTGAGCCCGAAAGTCCTTCTTTGTTGTCTCTGAAATCTACACAGCCTTCCTCACTATGATTGAGGTATTACTTGATGTGTGTGGGCACTACTCTAGCACTCATACATTTCGAAACAGTGAAGGAATAGAGAGAGAGAGGGTGGCGGCTCAGAGAGAATTTTCTGAGAGAAAATTCTTTCAGAATAATGCTGTGAAAAGGTTGTACAGATCTTGTAAACTCTGAAGCCTTTGCCTTCTATTTATAGAAGACCACCAAGGGCTATGATTGACATTTTGAACTGAGAAAATCAAAGGGAAAAGGAAGGTAAAGGGGTCGGCCTAGGCAATGTGGAAACAAGGCTTGCCTCTTTTCCAACTTTCCTTTTCCTACACTTGATAGTTTCCCTTTTTTGTGAAAAATTGCCAATTCCATTGTTCAACCATATTAATGATAAATCTAATTATTTAATAATTAAAATAATTATCAAATAATATATTATCATTTATTTTATTAATAATGAAACTAATTAAAGTTTCCTAATTAATAAATATGCCCTTCAAAATCTCTAATTACTGTTTTGCCCTTAATAAGTGCTAAATTCTCAAACTCACAAGTCTATCTTGAGAATTTTTAATTGATTAATTAAAATCAATTAAATGAGTCCTACAAGTAATATCATCTCAACTAGTGAGGGGACCATGGGTCTATATATCCGAGCTTCCAATAAGCAGATCTAGAATTTACCACTTAAATTCACTGACTTATTAATTCTTCGTTGAATCCACACATAGAACTCAGAATTGCAATCTCAGTATATAGAATTCTCTATATGTTCCACCATATAGACACATTATTAGTTATCCATTGTTATAATCCTAATGTGATCAATGATACTCTATATGGATGATCTACACTGTAAAGGGACTTAAATTACCGTAACACCCTACAATGTATTTTATCCTTAAAACACTTAACCCTGTATAAATGATATTTCAACTAAGTGAAATGAGTACTCAATCATTTATCTCGTTTGGTTAAGCTCGAAGGAAATCACCCTTTGCTTACTATTCGCCAGATAAAAGCTATAGATTCCATATTTATGTTAGCGCTCCCACTCAATCGCACTACCGTGTTCCCAAAATGTATGTATTGCCCAGACTAAAGTTTTAGGCTTAACTAACAAATCAAAGAACACGAATAACACTCTTGAAATTAAGCCTAACCATATCAGGATTTAGATCATGTGATCTAGGATCAACTTATGATATTGAATTGAATAGATGTTTACGGTAAGTTTCAAAATCTAATTCAAAGTTCAATATCGGTCCATTCCAATGCATACTCCATGCATCCAACCTGAGCTTTACTTTAACCTATGTTCTGGAAAGAACATAACATTTCTCCAAATGTAAGTAAACTCTGTTGTAGATTGTCATATCAGTGAAACCCAGTGTTCTGATAAATCTAGGAATACTTTATTCACATAGTCATGTTTATTTTCCACTGTGTTGACAACACAATAAACATGTTCAAGTATGTGAAAAGGGTTTGGATGAATTTATAAATCAAATAGACAAGCAATTGATTAAGTGAACCAAAACATACACAAGTGAATGAAAAATTACTTCTGTTACTTTATTGATATAGAATAATCTGGATTACATTGAAACAGAGTTTTATTTAGGGCATAAAACCCAACAGTGTCCTTCTTCTTCTTCAACTATTTGAACAAGCCTCTGGTCAGTGTGTCAATTACTCAAAGTCTACCATCTTTTTTAGCCTCAATACCACTTCGGCCTCTAGGCAACAAATGTGTCATCTTCTTCGAATGAATGAAGCTCCTGAAAATAGTTTGTATCTTGGCCTTCCTTGTGTTATGGGTCGCAATAAGAATGCTATTCTGGGTTTTTTGAAGGACAAGATGCAGAAAAGAATTCAGAGTTGGGAAGGTCGGTTGCCCTCAAAAGCGGGAAAAGAGGTGTTGATCAAAACAGTGGCGCAAGCTCTTCCTACCTATGCTATGTCTGTTTTCTTGCTACCGGTGGAAACTTGTAATAAGCTAGAGGGTATGATGGGCAAATATTGGTGGAGTTCGGGACCTAATCAAAACCGTGGGGTAAGTTGGGTGAGTTGGAGGAAGTTGTGCCGCCATAAGCATCATGGGGGGCTTGGCTTTCGACATCTAAGGGATTTCAACTTAGCCATGTTGGGAAAATAAGCTTGGAGGTTAATTGCAAATGATCTTTCTCTTGTTAGTCGGGTTTATAAGGCCAGATATTATCCTCAGGGTTCTTTTTTGAGTGCTTCTCTTGGACAGAATCCTAGCTTCATATGGAAGAGTATTTTTGAAACGCAAGCTTTGATTAAAGAGGGAGCCCGTCGGGTGGTTGGTCCAGGTACGCACGTTAGTGTTTAATTTGATCCGTGGCTCGCTGATGACTCGCAACCGTGGATTACTTCTTTTGCTAATGGTATGGAGACATGGACGGTTAATAATCTCATGGTGGTAGGAGAACAGGCTTGGGATCTAGAGGTTGTCTCGGATATTTTCAATGATCGCGATAAGGAGATTATACTTAGAACCAACATTGATCAGGAAACTCCCATAGACACTTGGTAATGGCATAAGGATCTTCATGGATTCTATACTGTGAGGGAGGCATATCGGTTGTTGCACCATTCGGAGATCACTAATACTAGTGATTTTGAGATTAAGATATGGAAGATTGCATGGAAGCTTCATGTCCCCCCCCAAAGTGCACCAACTCATATGGCGTGCTTTATCTGGCTGTTTGGCTACTAAGGTTCAACTTACTACCAAACATATTCCTCTACACCAAATCTGTCCTATGTGTAACTAGGCGCCTGAGACTATTTTCCATTTGTTGGTGCAATGCTCTTTTGCAAGGTCTTGTTGGCATCTTTCGGTTATAAATTGGAGTCACACGCCTATAGAGTCTTTTTGGGATTGGTTTAGCCACATTCTGTTACATCACTCAACCACGGCCCAGGAAGAATTGCTCATGGTTCTTTGGGCCATTTGGTTTGCCCGAAATGAGGTGGTTTGGCGGGACAAATCAATGTCAGCAGCGGAGGTTATTCTATTGGCAAGAGTAGTCCTTAATCAATGGAGAAGTGCTCAACAAAAGAGAATGGGGTCTTTATTTGTTCCTACGGGTTCAAGAATGGACTTAGAGCATTGGGTGAAACCGGTTATGGGAAAGATTAAGGTTAATGTCGATGGTGCAATCTTTGCAAGTGATAGTCGATTCGGAGCGGCAGGGGTGGCCCGGGATCATCAGGGTCGATTCATTGAAGGCTTCACGATTTTGCGTGAGGGGTGTGTGGATTTGGCTATGGCCGAATTGGTAGGAGTTAAGGAGGCTTTGAGTTGGATAAAGAGGAAACAATGGGGATCGGTTGTGATTGAAACCGATTCCTTGGTTGTTGTTCAGGCAATCCAAAGTATGATGAACATTCCTTCTCCTTTTGGTCTTCAAGTGGCGGCTTGTCGTTCTCTTATGGCCGATTTGCCGTTAGTCACAATTAATTTTGTTAAACGTTCTGTAAACAAAGCTGCACATTGTCTTGCTCGTAGCTCTTGTTTGTATTCAGATCGTATTTTTAGCAAGGATAATATTCCTGTTGATTTTCTTTCTATTGTAATGGTTGAATCTTCTTATTAATAAAGTTACCATTTTTCCTCAAAAAAATAGTGTTGTACCAATAAGAAAAGTGCTAGACATTAATAATACTTTTTCATAAATTCTTATCTCATATTCATTTATTAACCACAATAGAGCTGATTTTGTATCTTTCGTTTGGCAAACCAGATGACAATGAGAATAGTTTGAGGGCTTGGAGTAACTAGTAGATGTATAATAAAATGTTGTTTTAATTAATTAAAACTTTAGTGGCAGTGATTGTTAAAAAGTATTTTAGTGTCTAGGAGTCTCTTCAGTATCATATTATTATTGATGTAATTAAATATCAGTTCTATATAATTTAAAAAAATAATTTTAAACAATATTATGAACTAATTGTGAAACGATAATTATAAAAAATGTTAAACATTACTCGTATATAATAACAATAATCACGTATATTTTGATCAAATTAAAGTGTAAAATTTATAATTATTTTCTATATAATTATTTTTCTCCTCCGACAATGATATTCTGTGGAAGTTAAAACACTTTTTTTTTAATAATCAGAAGAAGTTAAAAGACTTAATAATCAATTCATTATGTTATTTTCTTTTTTGTATATTTCACCTAAATACTTGAAAGCAAAACTGAATTTCAAAGTACAAAATGTAGAGTTTTGTAAATAATTGAACTGAGATGATCAGTCTCTCATCAATTATGATTCTTCTTTTAGTTACTTATTATTTTTCCAATAAACTCTAGACAATTTATTTTGGTTGCCTTGTTCAATAATTCATCATATCATTTTAGAACTAGAAAAAATCTCCATTCATCACTACATCGGTCACGATCACGTTCTCACCTTAAATAACCGAAATGCTTCAATTTATGTGTTCATATACATCCAACTTCTAGAATATTAGAAAAGATCAAATGCTCACCTCCTTTAATATAAATATAAATAAAAACATTTTCAAAAGTACTCATTTTTAATAAAAATTGGCATTTCAAAGGGATTTTTATTTTCCTTCCTAAAAATCTAGTCCAAGTTAGATTTTACTTCTTACGTTTAAGCTGTGTTTAGAAGAGTTTAATTTAAAATAATTTTCACTAATGCAAAAATAGTTGGAGATAGCTTTCATTAATGACAGATAATATATTTATAAAGCAAATAACAAAAACTAAAATTTTCAATGCATATTTAGTTATATTTTTATTCTTTTAGTAGTATATAATTTTGTCAAAAAATTATGTCAAAGGAAGTGAAAATGAGCTTATTGTATTGCTTAAAAAGGAATTAATAAAGAGACTTGTAACTCACAAACTATATTATATTTAAAACTAATATATGTATACAGTATAATTTTTATATGATTTGATATTTTTCTTTTTATATATATTTAAAATAGGTTAATTAGGATTTTTGTCCTACTAAACTTTGATATGTATAAAATCATGTTCTCTAAACTTTTAAAACCGCTGAAAATCTTCCTTGAATTATTGAGATTATTGGATTCAATAATTTTTGTCTAACTTTACCAACAGAAGCATGGCATGTTAGATAAATTAACAATAAATCAAAATCTATTTGTATATAATATAGAACATGATAACAATATATAATAATTAGGTATATGCATACTTGATTAATATATACTAATTATGGCAATTTGATAGTGTAATACATATCAAATAAGTATTCCTCCCTAGTCTCTCAATCAGAAACAGTTTATTTATCTGATTATCAAAAGTATATAATTGTGATAAGACAATATGTATTTATAGAGTTTGGGAGACTTAGCTAATCCTAGTTGGACTGGACCTGCTCATCAAAGGCTTTAATTAGCTAGAATAGTCCACACTTCTGCTTCACTTAGACTTTACACATAGATGCTAAGTCCATTAACTATTGATCACCAACAATATGAGCTAAAGAACTATCCAATCAACCTAAGTTTTAATAAAACCAAAATAATTTAATGTAAACCCAAATAAAAAATCTAACATAGCGTGGATGCAAGTTCACGTGATACAGTTTAATACATATCAAAGATTAGGAACATGATTTGGTAGATATCAAAGTTCAGGTAACATAATTTAATACGTAGATAATCATTTCGTTAGTAAAATTGAACAATATTAGGCATAATTTCTTGAATCCAGCCATCTTAATAATTTAAATAAATAAATAAATAAATAACCACTTACACATTTTTGAGATATAATTTAATATACATAAATTCATGATAAAAATTCTAATTATCTTTCAAAATATTCATTTCTTCCATTAAAAAAGAAAGATAGTAATCAATTAAGTTCAATTATATAAAAGGACTGAATTGGAGTTATATAACTAGGCATCTATCTATGTCGTATCATCAATCACGGTACGAAACAGAAAAGATCACAACCCACCAACTTCATTTATTGATTATTATTATTAACATCACAACTCACCACCCTAACTTAATGAGCCCAACATTGCTACATCACACCATAGTGTCAATTAAGTAATTAAAGAGTGTTGTGTAGCTATTTCACACTTAATGTCAAGTATTATATATATTCTCATATAATAAATTAATAATAACACTCTTCAAGATTACTTATTAAACTAAACGAATGGGATTTAAAATTGAACAATAATATGGTTCACCTCTCCTTTGGTCATCTTTAAGATTTAACAATCCATTTGGCATGATTTAATTCAATCAAATCCATACATTTGTATTTTTTTTTTTTATATGTGTGTTTGTTTGGATTGAAAAAGTTAACAGATGCATTTGTATATTTTTAGATGCACTTTTAAATTTAATATTGAAAGTAATCAGTCTAATTCAAACTTTATAAATGTAAATATAATTTTAAAAAATATTTATATATGTGGTGATAAATAAGTATAATTGAGTGGTTTCATACTTCTTTTTATAAAAAGGATGTAAAAAAAATATTCATGTATAAAATAATAATTTTAAGTTTTAATTTTTTTATAATAAAACTTTTATAAGACAATTGACAAATAAAATATATCAATATTTTTGGTACAATAAAACTACTAATATTTGAAGTTTGAACTAATCGCTTGTATCCAATATAAATACAAATGCTGTAAATTTTAAATTATTTTGTATATAATAAAATATTAATTATTAATTTTATTTTATAAAAATTGAAATTATAAATTGAAGATTGAAAGTATCGCAAGTCCATAAAAAAAAAAGTATCACAACACAATTAGTTAATAGTCTACAATTTAGAAGAAAAAAAAAATAACCATCTAAATTAATCTGTAATTTGGTAAATTGGATTAGATTAGTTTTAAAATAGAATATTAAAGATTAGATTAAACCCAAAATATAAAACCTATAATTAGTGGGAATATTATATATGAGCAAAATAAAGGGAATTGGATTAGATTTACAGGGTGCTTCATAAGCTTAACAATATTCTAATTTTACTGCCCTATTCTTCTCATGACGTTTGGCTTAGCTCAAGTCTACGTTGGGGACGAAACCATTTATATTCATTCACTATAAAAAACCAATCATCCCAACACAAACCAAACACTCCTCAATTAATTTCTCAGCTAAACAATTAACAATGCTTCTTTCAAAATCACCTCCTGTAGTAATACTACTACTCACCCTTTTTCCTCTCATCTTTCTTCAAACACTTTCATCATCATCATCATCATCAAATCTAGACAACTTCATCAAATGTATCTCCACCAATTCCGAGTTCTCCACTCCAATCTCAGCAGCTTTCTTCACACCAAACAGTCCTTCATTCACTCCTCTTCTCCAATCTTCAGCTCAGAATCTTCGCTACTTGGTCCCCTCAGCTCCCAAACCCGAGTTCATCTTCACACCCTTGCATGATTCTCACGTGCAAGCATCCGTAATATGCTCCAAACAGCTTGGAATACATCTCAGGGTTCGTAGTGGAGGCCACGACTACGAGGGTCTCTCTTATGTTTCTGAAATTGAGACCCCTTTCGTAGTCGTGGACCTCACGAACCTCAGGGCCGTGGATGTTGACATAGATAACAACACGGCCTGGGTTCAAGCTGGGGCTACAATAGGCGAAGTCTACTACAGAATCTCTCAAAAGAGCAAAGTCCATGGCTTCCCCGCGGGTTTGTGCACCAGCTTAGGCGTTGGTGGTCACATAACCGGGGGTGCCTATGGCTCTCTCATGAGAAAATATGGCCTTGGCGTCGACAACGTGCTCGACGCCAAGATCGTTGATGTTCATGGAAAAGTTCTTGACCGTGAAGCCATGGGAGAAGACCTTTTTTGGGCCATTAGAGGAGGTGGTGGAGGAAGCTTTGGAATCATTCTTTGGTGGAAAATTAAGCTTGTTCCTGTACCTGAAACCGTAACAGTGTTCTCTGTTCCTAAAACTTTGGAACAAGGAGCCACTAAAATACTCTACAAATGGCAACAAGTGGTGGATAAACTCGATGATGATCTCTTCATTAGAGTCATAACCCAACCCACTTCAGTCAGTAAAAACACAACCGAAAGAACCATAATGACCATTTACCAAGCCTTGTTCTTAGGAGAGCCTGAAAGACTTCTCAAAATCATGGAACAGAGCTTCCCTGAATTGGGTTTGACTCATAAGGATTGTATCCAAATGAGTTGGATCGAATCAGTTCTTTACATAGCAAGTTTCCCAACTGGAACAAAACCTGAAGTTCTTCTCCAAGGAAAATCAACGTTCAAGAATTACTTCAAAGCCAAATCTGACTTTGTCAAAGAACCCGTACCCGAATCCGGTTTGGAGGGTCTGTGGAAAAGGTTTTTGGAAGAAGAAACTCCTTTGACTATTTGGACCCCATACGGTGGACAAATGAGCAGAGTTTCAGAGTCCGAAACGCCTTTTCCTCACCGAAACGGTACCGTTTTTATGATCCAGTGGCTTTCTACATGGCAAAATGAAGAGAAGGAGAGCACTGTGAAACACATCGATTGGATTAGGAAGCTTTATGTGTACATGGCTCCTTATGTTTCGAAGTTTCCTAGGGAAGCTTATGTGAACTACAGAGATCTTGATATTGGGATCATGAATAAGAAGAACCAGACAAGTACATCACTGGCCAGTTCGTGGGGAAATAGGTATTTTAAGGATAATTTCAACAGATTGGTCAACGTCAAGACTAAGTTTGACCCTGAAAATTTCTTCAGGCATGAACAGAGTATTCCTCCTCTTTCAACCTCTGCTAGATGATCTCCAATTATTATAGAGTAATTATCTGACTTGGAAAAATAACAATGGTAATTTTATATTTTAATTGCTTGGAGTTGTGATTTTCTTGCACTCGAGAGATGATGAATAGGGTATTTTATGAGTTGAATGGTATGTGTTTGTGTGAGAAATGATGTACGATCATATTAACATAAGATAAAAGCCTTATAATATAATAAAATTATTAAATAAAATACAATATTTGTCACTTGTGTTTGTTGTAATGTAAAACAAGATGAAGATTGAAGTGGTATAATATAATGGGTTTAAATCTAGTTTAATTAATGGAACATATACTTTAAAATTGATAATACTTGTTTATTTTATAGAAGAATAAAAGGTGTGATAATTGATCTATATTCTTCTAAGCACATGCACGCGTAGACAATTTGGAATTTTGTCATGGTGAGTGGGTTGGAATCGGTATTTTGTAGTGCATCATTATCATACTTTTTATTTTATCCATATCAAAGTGTGTGAAAATTGAGTCACCCATTAACAATTCATCTTAAATTTTAACGATTTATTGTTGATCTTTAAAAGTAACCCACTTTTTATGATATCGTTTGATTTTTTTTTGTTATATTACTGTAGTATTTTGTCATGTAATTTTGAGGTTGTAATTAGTACTTCTTTTTGAGAAATTAATTTATATATTATTTTTTAATTTTTTTTCTTTAAACGGTTTGAGTTGCTTTTGTAATTTTTACGTGAGTTGCTATATGAACTTGTCATGTAAAACTCTGTAAAAAAAAACTGTTTTAAAATTTAAAAATGAAAAAACCCCTTTTATTTTTTATGTTTGTAGTTTTGTATTATTTAACCAATGTTAGGAGTATTAGGTTGGGCGGATCCATATCATATATTTTGGGGCATAAAACCAATCTAATCTGCATTAGGTATACGAATAATATATTATTAATTTTCATGTCTAATCACTAAATAAACTCGTGATATGAATCAGCAAAAAAAGATTACCAATACGTACTCAAATAATAAATTTAATGTAACATCATTTTTTTTTTGGGTCTATTGGTAGAGTGGTCTATCTTTTTAAGTTATTTTGTATGATGGTTTAATTTTGATTATTTTTTACATAATGCCCTCGGCCTCGGACAGTCTAGACAGTTGGTCGAATTTTTAGACTAACTATTTTGTAAAAATTATCAAAACCAAGTTATTTTATTTAAAAAAAAGTATAAGAAAATTCTATAATGTACCCCTTTAAAAGGGATACACCGATACATCTCTATCTGTTTTAGTATCCAAAATAATTTTTTAGTCAAATTTTTTCTCATGGTCATGCAAATTATACTTATTTAAGACATCCTGCAAAATTTTAAGAAATTCAAAAAAGTTTAACACGTCAAAAACTGCGCTCAAGTAGTGTGTTGCACACGTGACTATTTTATTTTATACGCGTGTAAAATAGACTGTTTGAACATTATTTTCTATATTGTAAATTATTCTGAATTTCTTAAAATTTTGTAGGATATCTTAAATAGCTATAACGTACATGAATATGAAAAAAATTAGACTAAAATTTTTTTCTAGATGCCGAAACAAGTAGAGGGTGCATCAATACATCTATTTTAGAGGGGTGCATTGTAGAATCACCCAAAAGTATATATCATTTTTCCAATTATATTTATTTTTCAAATTTGTTTACTTAATATTTATTTTGTATTTCAAGTTAGATTCAAATTAATTAAGATCTAATCAAAAGATTTTTTTTCTTCTTATATAATTTGTTAGGAAAGTGATTACATGCTACATTTTTTAAGGGATCAAACACAATACCACGAATCAGATTAATAAAAAGGCAAATCCTCTACAAAGGTTGAGGTAGTAACATTTTGCCAATAATTAATAATATTTCATAATATTAGACATCACAAACATCTTTTTAATATTTTTCGTGAATCTTTATTATTCTCTTGTAAAAGAGATTAAAAGAAAACAAGAAAAGAAAATAAGTCACTCATCCATTAGCTATAGAACAATTTTAAGCACTTATAATTTTTTCTTGGATATAGACAGTGATGTATGCATGTATGTATAGACCAACATGTTACATGCACATCACATCACGCCACACTACATTACACTTGTCTTAACAAGCCACAAGTCTTTATAACGTTTTTTCTTCCTACTTTACGTATTTAGTTGGTTGTACAACCTTCTTGTATAAACACATGTTTTTCTATGAGACTAGTGCAAAAAACACACATTTCCTCAATTAAAGGGAGGAGTTCTAATTATAATTTCTTAGTTAATTTTTACACTTAAAACCATATGTCAAAATAATTTTTTTTAAAAAAAAAATTTCATAACGGTATTCATTATAGTTACAATATCTCTCAATAAATTTTTGAAAAATTCAAAATAGTTTACAGTACCGAAAATAGATTTTCTGATATTCCAATTTATCAGGCGTGTTAAAAAAATTTCAAACATATTTTTGACATTATAAATTATTTAAAATTTTGTAAAATTTTACCAAGATACTGTTGTATTATAACTATAAAAAATACTACCATACAAAAAATTAAAAAAAAATCTGAAATGTGTTTTCGAAAATGAAAATTACTTAAAAGATTATAATTAAAGGTTCATGATAGCACTCCTTTGAAATATTTTTCAATAAATATTAATCATTGATAAATACTAAATAAATTTAACTATAAATATTTTATATATAAGTATATAAATATTACCCATATAGTTTGAGAATTGTTAATAGATGTTGGATATTAGGTCAATTTTTTTTTTTTAAAAAAAGTTCTAACTTGTTAACTATAATTTATGTAAAATAAGTTTTGTTGACGATGCTTTGAAGAATGTTATAGTTCTTGAGTTTTTGGTGTCTAATTTTTATTACTATATAAATATATATGGGCTATTTACTTGTGAGTATTGGATTGGATGGCATTGTTTCATATCAATTAAATGTAAAAATATTATAAATCATAATTTTTTTTTTATACATATAGTTATTTTTAATTTATCTTAATTTTGCTTATTTATTTTTATAATTATTATTAATTACTGTAAATAAATTGATAATATATTCATTAATTTAATTACATTTTGAATCTATTCTATAATATTTTTTTATTTACTGTGCACTCTTTTGCTAATTAAAGAATTTATAGAAAAACGTAATTAAATAAATTTAAACCTTTAACAAATAAATATAATTTATGAAATTCTAGGATCCCGTTAAAAGTTTACAATTATTTTCAAAATATGTTTTAAGCAAAAGTTTTGCCCAATTGCTAACAAAAAGTGAGCATAAACTTTTCCAAAGACACAAACACTCCAAGTCTAATCGTCTTGATATGTACAATCTTCATCTAGCTCTAGACTCATTCTGGTTTAGTTTTGGCTCCTACCTGCACATGCACGTAATAATTGTGAATCAACAGACTCAGTAAGAAAATCATAAACATAAACATAAACATATATCCAGAGCGTAACTAGGCGCATATACACCTAATCACGATCCTATAACTAGGCTAGGAACGTTCTCGACTAAAGTATGACTAACCACAAATCCAGGCTTTACTCTGTACTGATATGGTAGCAATTAGTTCATACTTTTTGAAAGCCTATTATATATCTATTCATATCTCAATGCTACTCTATGTACACTTTATGTAACGACCGTCTTAGTAAATTGGATTAGAAAAGGCAATTAGCACTAATTTTTATTATTTTATTATTATTTATGAATTTAATTATTTTGGACCCCAATATTTAGAAATAAATATTAGAGTTGTAATTTCTCAATTTCGGAGATTTTATTAAACTCTAGGGGTATTGTTTGATTAATATGTGAAATATGCAATTTTTGTAATTTTGCTCGGCGACAACGGAAAATGCGATGGATGGCTAGATTGATCACATGGATAAGTTTAGAACTTTATTTCTTAGCGGGGAATATTTTAGAGAAAATAAATTATCGGGATTGAGCGGGGTTATGGGATTTGACCATTTTACCCCTAATCTTGGAAAATACTTAAGTTTGATTTAAAGGGTAATTTAGTCTTTTTCTAGGAGTGGATTAGTGGCTGCCCTACCTTTTGACACCTAGCATTTTAATGAATTCAGCAAAGGATTAGATAAATCCTTTTCATTTGAGAAATTAAGGAAGTGAGAGAAAAAGCCAAAATTGAGGAAATTCATTCCATTTCCTCTCTTTCTTTGTTCGGCCAGCCTAGACCAGAAGGAAATTCAGTTCTTCTTCTTTGTTTTGCTGCAATCAACTAGGGAATCAAGCACTCTTGAAGCTAAGATAAAATCCTAGAACCCTAGAACATGTTTATTTAAAGTTTTCTTCTTAGTTTGAGCTTGTGTTTTGAGTAATAGTGGCTGTTTTGATTTGAAATGCTTAGGGATCAAATTCTAGGTTTGGTTTGGGTTAATTAAGGGTTATAGCAGCTGGTTTGGTTGGTTGATTTAGGTGTTGTGTTAATTTGAGCATAAAAACCTTAACTTAGGTCTTTAATGGCATATCTTGACTTAGTGGTTATTTCTGGGATTTGTTGGTTGGAAAACGTTGTAAATACATTATGCAGGTGTTCTGGAAAGTTTGGTGAAGTTTGATTGGATTTTGAGGTCAAGGGGAGAATTTTTTGGGTTCCCAGCACAGAACCGGAATTCCGGTTCTGGGGGACCTGTGGCAACCGGTCGACCGGTTGGTGACCCAGAACCGAAATTCCGGTTGGGGCAATTTTTAGAACCCTAGTTTTTTCCCAATTTTGAGATATTTAGGGTATTGCCATGTGGTTTATTGATAGGGAAACTTTTAGTTTCAAGTTTAAGTCCCCGAGTAGTGATTTAGCGAGTCACTCATCTCTGTTACAATTAATGTGATTAGGGCATCCATCTTGCACGAGAATTTCCATTCAGGTCGGCCAGCACATTTGAATTCGGAAAACAGGTAAGAACTGTATATAGCGTGTTATATGAGATATATACATGATGTATGTATGATTGTATATGTTTTGGGTGATATCATAGCGGCACAACAATTATGTCGGTTCGACAGTACAGGCATCGTACTGATTAAGAGTGATATTCACCCCAGAGAGTATTAATTGGCGCTATCATAGCGGCACAAAAATTGTGTCGGTTCGGCAGTACGGGCACAGTATTGGTTAAGAGTGATATCATGGCCAATTGTACTCTTGGGTGCTATTGATGCTATCATGGCGATACGAACATAGTGTCGGTCCCGCAGTGCGATCATAGTGCTGGTAGTGGGTGATATCATGGTCAATAGCACCAACCATTAAGAACGTTCTTAATCAGTTGTTAAGCCTTGTAAATAGGTGTGTGGGCGCCTAGTTACAAGTCGAAAGTTGTATGATATGTTATATGCTTTTCTTACTGAGTCTGTTGACTCACAGTTCTACTTTCATGTCTAGGTAAAGGAAAGGCGACAACTGAACTGGAGTGAACCTGAGCTCGGATGGGATAGTACATGTCAAAGCAGCGCGACCTGGATTGTTCGGTCTCGGGACATCTGGGAATTGTATTTTGTTAGTCGATATGCGACCTGAAAAATGTGTATTTTGAAATATTATTTTTAAAAAGTTTGAAAACGGGATCCCGACACTTGTAAACATTTTAATATATTATAAAGTTTATTAATTAATATAAAAGTTTTAATTTGACACGTTTTCCAAGAAAACTCTTCGATTAGCGAAGATTGCACTGTAATTGAAAAAGCACTGTAACGTGCCTTAGCATTAGGGCGTTACAATTTTGGTATCACAGCCGCCAGGTTTGTCTACCGAAGCTTGCTAAGACATGTACAATCTTCATCAGAGAAAGCTCGGTTCACGGTTCAGTAAGCCCGTACTTGTCTAGTATTTTAAATAATTGTGAATGTGAAAGCATGTTAGGAAGCATAATAGATTTTAACTAACTAATTATTTTAAAGTGCATTGCCTTAAAATCCGTAAGTGCGGTAGTAAGTATGTAAATAGGCCGTTGCCTGACTAGGCTGACTTACTAACTGATAGGTTAATTTTATAGAATGGACACCTGATGCAATATGGAGAGTCAGAATAAAGTGGCCAGGGCTAGTAACGGTTGGAGAGAATGGATTCCAAGTTGTCCCCGTAACCAAGGTGAAAGTCCTTGGAGGGCTTCCGACGGGAGTGATGGTTATCTGTCACAGGCTCCGTTGGATTTGGAGCAAAGGTTTGCAAAAATGGAAGCTGTGATTCAACGACATGAAGAAGAGATTCAGAGGTTGAAACAACAAAGGTCTCCTGTAGTATCTTTACCACAAATGCCAATCATTTTTTATTCGGTATTACCAGCGAAGCATGGAATGGCTGGTAATCAAGTGGAATCATTGCATGGAAAGATTTGGATCCATGAATCTTCAGTCTTTCAGGGAGGTTCAAATATGAAGAACGCTTCTTGGGCTAAAAGCCCTGAGGAAATTATTGTGAGACCCCAGGAGATTATGGCAGAGGGTCAAGATGTTACCTGCCTGATTCCAGATTATGGTGGAAGTGGTAGGAGCTCCATGATTGAGCGGAAGAAGAAATCTACGTCATCAGTGGTGGGTTTAAGACAGAACAAGCGATTCCGAAGGTTTCAAGCCAAAGGAGGACGCCAGGGTTATTCTTACCCTGAGTGCCCACGTTGCGTGAAACACCATCCCGGAGAATGTAACTGAAAAGTATGTTTTCAATGTGGTATGGTTGGGCATTTTAAGAGAAATTGCCCACAGGTGGACAAGGTAGAGCAAGAGCAGGAAGCGACATTTGTTCCTACTCCGGTGTATGCTAATGTTCAAGCTGATGACGCAGCGAGCTCTTCTGTGGTGGCAGGTCAGCTCCCTGTAAACGAGTTCTTTTATTCTATGTTGTTTGATTCGGGAGCTATACGTTCATACATAGTTATGTGAATAATTAATCTTTTTGGGTAAGGCCTTGTGATATTTTAGAAATAGGGTTTGGAACCCTAATGCCTAATGGGGCGTTGGTTATCTCTAATAGGCGCTTTAGGTCTATGCCGGTTAGGATCGAAGATAGGGAGTTGAGCGCTGACCTTATAGAATTGGAATTAACTGAGTTTGACATTATACTGGAAATGGATTTTCTGTTCAAGTGTTCGGCCAGTATAGATTGTAAGCAGAAAATGGTGACTTTTTAGCCTGAAGGTGAAGATCCATTTGTTTAGGATGGATCAGTCCAGGGGTCTTGGATCTTGGTTATCTTTGTAATAAGGGCTAGAGATTTACTATGCAGTGACTGTGTAGAATTTCTAGCAGTGGTAATTGATTTCAGCAGACCTGAAACATTTGGGCCTGAGGCGATCAGGGCAGTGAAAGATTTTCTTGACGTGTTTTCTGAGAAGTTGCCAGGGTTGCCGCGCCGCCACAACGAGAAATTGATTTCATAATTGATATGGTACCTGGAGTCGAACCTGTTTCTAAAGTTCCATATAGAATGGCTCCAGCGAGACTTAAGGAGTTTAAGTTACAACTTCAGGGGATGCTTGACATTGGGTTTATCCGACCCAGTGTATCGCCCTGGGGAGTTCCGGTTCTGTTTGCGAAAAAGAAGGATGGTTCCCTTAGAATGTGTATTGATTATTGGGAACTAAACAAGCTGACGATTAAGAATAAGTGCCTGTTGCCCAAAATCAATGATCTGTTTGAACGGCTTCAGGGAAAGGCAATATTTTTAAAGATTGATCTATGATTTGGTTATCATCAACTCAGAATTCGAGAAGAAGACATACCGAAGACTGCTTTTAGAACCAGATATGGACACTATGAGTTTCTGGTAATGTCATTCGGATTGACTAATGCTTCTGCAGCCTTTATGGATCTTGTGAATAGGGTATTCAAGAATTCTCTCGATAACTGCATTATAGTGTTTATCGATGACATTCTTGTATACTCTCAATCAGAAGAGAAGCACGAGCATCATCTTCGAATGGTATTGCAGCGACTTAGGGACCACAAGTTGTATGCAGAATTTAAAGGTGCGAATTCTGGTTGTCTGAGGTGTCCTTTTCTGGGTCATATTGTTGAGAAGAATGGGATTATGGTTGATCCAAACAAGGTGATGTCAGTGAAGAATTGGCCGAGGCCCAAGTCTGTGACAGAAATTCGAAGTTTTCTCGGTTTAGCAGGGTATTATCGACGTTTCGTCGAAGGATTCTTTAAAATTTTTATGCCCCTAACGGAATTGACCAAGAAAAATCAGAGATTTGTGTGGTCAGATAAATGTGAAACAAATTTTCAGGAGTTAAAGCAACGTTTGATAACAGCTCCGATGTTAGCTTTGCCATCAGATCAAGAGAAGTTTATGGTTTATTGTGATGCATCCAGACAAGGTCTGGGATGTGTTCTGATGCAAGCCAACAGATTCATAGCTTAAGCTTCTCGTCAACTGAAAGATTATGGGCAGTGCTATTCAACTCATGATTTAGAACATACTGCGGTGGTTTTTGGCTTTAAAGATATAGCGACATTATCTTTATGGTGAAAAATGTGATATTTATATCGATCATAAGAGTCTCAAGTACTTTTTCACCTAGAAAGATTTGAATAGGAGACAGAGAAGATGGCTGGAATTGGCTAAGGACTACGATTGTGAGATTTTATATCACCCCGGGAAGGCCAATGTTGTGGCCGATGCTTTGAGTAGAAAGGGTTCCGGGCAAGTTTGTACTACTGTTCTGTTAGCCCCTTAACTAGCCTTTGAAATGGTTAACGCAGGGATTGAATTCGTAGTTGGAAAGTTACACAGTTTAATACTTCAATCTGATCGATTAGAAAGAATCAGAAAAGCACAATTGGAATATCCTGAGCTAGTTGAAGTTCAAGACGATGTAACGGCTGGTCGGCCTAAAGATTTTTTTTAGTCTCGAACAGTGGAATGTTGTTATTTAAAACTCGAGTTTGTGCTTTTAATGTTGAAGAGATCAAGAAGGAGGTACTTGATGAAACTCATACCACACTTACTTATTGCATCCAGGAACCACCAAAATGTATCAGGATTTAAAACCCTATTTTTGGTGATATGGGATGAAAAGAGAAGTGGTGGATTATGTGTCCAAGTGTTAAACCTGCCAGCAAATTAAAGCTGAACACTAGAGGCCGGCAGGGTTACTGCAATCTTTAGTCCTTCCTGAGTGGAAGTGGGAGGACATTGCAATGGATTTTGTAACTGGAATACCTAGAACTACGGGAATGTATGATTCAGTAAGGGACATAGTGGACGGATTCACAAAATCATCTCACTTTCTACCAGTGACAGCTACATATTCAGTGGATCAGTATGCTGAGTTGTATGTAAAGGGATCATTCGTCTTCATAGAGCCCCTAAATTTATTGTATCAGACAGGAATACAAAGTTCACATAGAAGTTTTGGGTGAGTCTTCAGAAGGCTATGGGTATCCAGTTAAAGTTTAGTACAACCTTTCACCCTTAGACTGATGGTTAGTCGGAAAGAACAATTCAAATATTGGAAGACTTACTGCGAGCCTGTGTCATGGACTTGAGAGTTCATGGAGTAAGTACTTGCCTTTAATTGAGTTCTTCTACAATAATAACTACCAGAGTACTATAGGAATGGCTTCCTATGAGATGTTATATGGTAGAAAATGTCGTTTCCCTATTCATTGGGACGAGATTGAAGAAAGAAAGTACTTGGGTCCAGAGTTAATGCAGAGGACCACTGAGGTTATAAAAAAAAAAATTGGATGCTTGCTTCTCAAAGCAGGCAGAAAGTTATGTTGACCTGAAGTGCAGAGATATTACATTTTAGACAGGGGAACATGTTTTCTGGGGGTTTCACTAATGAAGGGTATTAGGTGCTTCGGAAAGAAGGGTAAGTTAGGCCCTAGGTTCATTAGGCCAATTCAGATACTTGAGAAGGTCGGGCAGGTAGCGTATCGGCTAGCCTTACCACCAGCATTATCGGCTGTTCATGGCATATTTCATATTTCCATGTTAAGGAAATACGTGTCAGACCTGACTCATATCTTGAGTTATGAAGCCCTTGAACTGCAATTAGACTTATCCTATGAAGAACAACCTATTCAATTCGGAACAAGACTATTGTTTTAATTAAGTGCTTTGGAGGATCGGTAAGGTGGAGGAAGCCACCTGGGAATTAGAGTCTGATATGATGACTCAGCATATCCAGAGCTATTCAAGTTAGATTTCGAGGACGAAATCCTTTTAACGGGGGGATAATTGTAACGACCGTCTTACTAAATTGGATAAGAAAAGGCAATTAGCACTAATTTTTATTATTTTATTATTATTTATGAATTTAATTATTTTGGACCCCAATATTTAGAAATAAATATTAGAGTTGTAATTTCTCAATTTCGGAGATTTTATTAAACTCTAGGGGTACTGTTTGATTAATATGTGAAATATACAATTTTTGTAATTTTGCTCGGCGACAACGGAAAATGCGATGGATGGCTAGATTGATCACATGGATAAGTTTAGAACTTTATTTCTTAGCGGGGAATATTTTAGAGAAAATAAATTATCGGGATTGAGCGGGGTTATGGGATTTGACCATTTTACCCCTAATCTTGGAAAATACTTAAGTTTGATTTAAAGGGTAATTTAGTCTTTTTCTAGGAGTGGATTAGTGGCTGCCCTACCTTTTGACACCTAGCATTTTAATGTATTCAGCAAAGGATTAGATAAATCCTTTTCATTTGAGAAATTAAGGAAGTGAGAGAAAAAGCCAAAATTGAGGAAATTCATTCCATTTCCTCTCTTTCTTTGTTCGGCCAGCCTAGACCAGAAGGAAATTCAGTTCTTCTTCTTTGTTTTGCTGCAATCAACTAGGGAATCAAGCACTCTTGAAGCTAAGGTAAAATCCTAGAACCCTAGAACATGTTTATTTAAAGTTTTCTTCTTAGTTTGAGCTTGTGTTTTGAGTAATAGTGGCTGTTTTGATTTGAAATGCTTAGGGATCAAATTCTAGGTTTGGTTTGGGTTAATTAAGGGTTATAGCAAGTGCTTTGGTTGGTTGATTTAGGTGCTGTGTTAATTTGAGCATAAAAACCTTAGCTTAGGTCTTTAATGGCATATCTTGACTTAGTGGTTATTTCTGGGATTTGTTGGTTGGAAAACGTTGTAAATACATTATGCAGGTGTTCTGGAAAGTTTGGTGAAGTTTGGTTGGATTTTGAGGTCAAGGGGAGAATTTTTCGAGTTCCCAGCACAGAACCGGAATTCTGGTTCTGGGGGACCTGTGGCAACCGGTCGACCGGTTGGTGACCCAGAACCGGAATTTCGGTTGGGAACCGGTCTGCCGGTTGGGGGAATTTTTAGAACCCTAGTTTTTTCCCAATTTTGAGATATTTAGGGTATTGCCATGTGGTTTATTGATAGGGAAACTTTTAGTTTCAAGTTTAAGTCCTCGAGTAGTGATTTAGCGAGTCACTCATCTCTGTTACAATTAATGTGATTAGGGCATCTGTAATATCCAGATTAAAATAGTATTTAATTTTTTTTTCTCTCCTTGGGATATTAATTGTGTGAGGATAATTACCTTATATATTTGTGTTGTTAGTGAGTTGAGATTGTTGCTTAGATTATTGTACCAATTTTCTAGAGAGGGTTAAAGTTATATTAACTACGAAAGTAAAATATTATGGTATTTTTACAAGGTAGGTAATCATTTAATTAAAGCCCAATATGAAAGTTTATTAGGGTTTTATAAATTATTTAGTGGATTTTAATTAATGGTATGTGTGATATTATATGGTATTGTTTGATAAGCATTTCCTTACTGAGCTTTTAGCTCACCCCCCTTACTTCCCCCCCTACAGGTATTAGACAGGGAAGTATGTATAGTGAGCAGGGTCAGTTCTGGTACGTATACTGTGAGCGGCTACGGGCGGACAAACGATCTAGAACGCCGGTGGTGCCTTAGTTTTATTTTAAGCAGTTGATAAATCTAACACAGTGGAAATGCATTATTTAAAATTATTTACTTACTGTATCTTGTTTTACAAATGAAGGATCCTTCTCTGTTGCATTTTGATTTTTTTTTTAAAAAAATCCACTGTTGTATTTAAATTATTTTTTTTTATCTTTTCAAATTATGCATGAAAATAGTATTTTTGTAAAATAAGGCAAAATATCGGGGCGTTACAGTTGGTATCAGAGCCGATCGTCCGTTAGCCCGAAGGATACTCACAGTATACATACAGAAGACTGAAAAAGATCCCTCTCAGTATTATGTAAGTGTTAGTTTTAATTGTCTTGGTATTGCCATTAATAGTCTTATATATGATACATAGATTTTTTTTTATTTAAATATGTTTCTTAGAATTAGAGCCTCATCTGAGGTGGTGCTTAGAGACATCAATAGTACCCTCTATCTCTTATGATTGATTGCACTTTTTAGGAAGAAGATGTATAGGTTTATATTTCTTTATTGTCTTGAATTGAACTAAGGAAGGACTGTGTTCCTTTCTTGAAAATTTAGAATAAATTATGTTAGGAGTTCATAAGACTTTATTTGATAAATAGAATATTACTAGTTAGCTTGACAACATTAAGTTTAGATATGTACATAGAATCTTCTCTTCCAATAATTGAACTCTTTTGTTTCTTTTAAATCAACCTTTCTTGTAAGAGCTCACACATGAAACTAGAAGATCAGTTAGAATCAATGTGGAAGGAACGACCAATAGAGGTGGGGGCTAAGGATGTGTGTTCCGCTGACCCACAGATGGTTGATGCTCCAGAGAACCCAATAATAGTTAAGGCTAACGATCTAATAGAGGTATTGGAAGGACTACGAGCATGACTAAGACAATTTGTTGAAGAGTTTTCACAGGCTCAACAAAAGATCACCAACACTAGTAGTGGAACTTGAAGCACATAATGAAATGTACCAATAGCAGACTAAGTACCGACGCATATATTTTCACCTATCTATGAATGGTTGAAGAAGCGGTCTCTACACCTAGCCATGAATGGAAGCCCAACATATAGGAAGTAGGGATGACTTAGAATAGTAGACGTCATACCATACTGGGATAGTATAATTTACGAAACCTACTTATTAAGAAGGATGAAATAATAGATCTTTAAGGAGAAGGTACTATCTTGTTGGATATTCTATAAGTTACACACTCCTAAGTTAGATGGTAAGAAGTATGAGTACTGTATGCAAAGACATTGGAGATAAGTATGTTATAGAAATGAGCCAGGAGAGGACGATGCCATCATATAGAAAGGAGTGTAGTGTGCTGAATAGAATCCAAAATAAGAAGTTAGAAAGAGACATGATAAAATTACTAGAGGTAATAACTTATGAAGGTATCTTAAACACTAAGAGATAAGCAGAGCATCAACAAATATTAGATTACCGAAGGAAAGTTGTAAACTTTAAACTCAAGGTCATCTACTTGGTGGAGGAGACAATAGAGAAAAATGTGTATGGTTTCGACAGAGACATTTTCAAAGGAGAAAGGAAAAAAAAAAAAAGTCCAGGCACGGCTAACAATTTGGGTACAACATGAATGAGAGACAACTAAGAGGGTGACTACTCGGAATTGATCACAACTACACAACTAAGAGATTGTGGATGCAGCTTTGTGGCGGGTGTACAACAAACAACTACAGAGAGTAGATCGCAAATTCAAAACTTAAGAAAGAGGAAGAATTAGCATTCAAGGGTGACATCTCTAGATTCCAAATACTCACTGATACAACAACAATGGTGTGGAGTATAGCTCAATGAGAAAATGTTAGGAAAGCCTCACTTAGAGACAGGAGAAAAGTGAGACACAATTAGGACCAAAGTAACATATATTGAAGAATTTCATGGCATGGAAAGGATTATACAAGTTTCTGATAAGTGTTGGGATTAGAAAATACTCATGCAACATAAAGGAATTCAAGGCACAACATAAGCAAAGGATACTACAATCCAATTACGACTTATATTATGGACAATAGTATAAGTATGTTGGAGTGTCATCTAATGAGAAACTAAGAGGAAAACTCACAAAGTCCAGCCCTGCTGAAAAGAGATGGTGTTTCTAGGCCCTATAGTGCCCGAGAAGAGAATGACTATGGATTTGTCAAAAGCTAAAATTGTTAAGAGCAAAAAAAAAAAAAAAACAGAAAAATATTAGATATTTTTCTCAATCTAAAAAGCCAGTATTAGAGATCTTTGGAAGGACTTTCTCAAGCTGACAATAACTAACTTATTGCACACTACTAAGTTTTGTCTAATTGAAAGTGCAAAAATTAGAAGAAAAGAACAAGATAGGTATTGATAATTTGGTGGCGTTTGGATATAAAATGAGACGCTTGAACGAAGTATTGACTTGTGCTTAAAGGTAGTATGGGAAGTAAGAGTAAAAAATCCCTGACTAAGAAATTATAAATTGTGAGTCTCCAGTAATAAATCAAATACAAGTAGGGGTATAGGAGGTATAATAGTGATGGACAGAGTAAGGTCTGTTCGGCATAGTTTGCAAATTATATATATAGTATCCTTACCCTTATAACTTGGTTGATCAATACATTATGAGATTTGTATGGTTGACTTATTATTAAAAGTCCACGGAAAGTAAATAGTTGGGTTATGATAATCCATGGTAGGGTTGAACTTATTTTAAAGGGGTTATTAGTGCATTTTTTTTTGTTTTAATACATATATGGTATAGTCTTAAGTAAATAATCAGTATAAGAATGTATGTTTAAGAGATTTGGAAGTTTTAGAGGTACAATTAAGAAGTTAAGATATGTTTAGGCGAATTAAAGAGGACTGTGAGATACATGGCATGAATATGGCTGGAATAATCAATGGTATGATAAGTATAAAGTTATGTGATACCTCAGATAGTTAGTATTACAGAAGAAGTGATCATTGAGCATAACTACAAATTTATCAAGATTACAGATTTGACCACTATCGTAAAGTGTCACAAAAGTAGACAAAAGTTATTGTGTAAAACTAGCTAATCTCATAATTAAGTCGACTTGATTGAAGAGTATTGGAGGACCAAGAACCAGAGGAGAGATCAGCAAATAAGATACAATGAAGTGGTAAAAGAATCAAAAGACTACAATAGGAATCAAAGACAATACTGTCCGAGAAATAGCCTAAAGGAAACTAAGAAGCGAGCTCATACTGAGTGGTGGTTGAATGGATCATTAAAATTATATAAGGAATTACAAAGGGTCTGAGTGCTTATTTCCCAATGTTATGAGAACAAGTATCTATAACTGATAGAGTAACAACTATGAAACTATAGGTGACACTGTAACTCTATGGTGGAAATTAATAAATAGAAAGTTAAGCTTTTGTATGTAGTAACATTCAACGGAAGAGCATGATAGTAAAGAGAAGTTTGCATAAGCTCTTCTAACTTACTCTTTGTTGTTTGTTATTTTTTATTTTTTTTTATTTTTTGTTTGTATGCATAATGTGTCCTCAAGTGACATGTAAGGATGTTCAGAGGAGAATAAATAGTTTTACTCTTAATGGCATGTAAGGATGCTCATAGAAGAATAAATAGTTTCACTCTTAATGGCATGTAAGGATGGTCATAAGAGAAAGAAAAACTTTTCATATATTACGAGCATGTGATTGCAAAACTTAGTATTTAAAGCATGTATATGTACGTTATTGTAATGGAGTACATTTTGGTATTTAAGTAATGTATAGAGAAATAATAATACTTAATTAAGTTGTGTATATTTTATGTGTTATGGATTGACTGATAAGACATAGGTTAAATGCATGTTTATTGGGTCCATATATATTGTAGATAAGGAGGTAATGCAGTAAGTGGTGAAAGACATCAAGACTCAACACCCCGAGTGTTGGATAGTTAAATTTCGAGGACGAAATTTCTTTTAAGGAGGGTAGAATGTAATATCCAGATTAAAATAGTATTTAATTTTTTTTTCTCTCCTTGGGATATTAATTGTGTGAGGATAATTACCTTATATATTTGTGTTGTTAGTGAGTTGAGATTGTTGCTTAGATTATTGTACCAATTTTCTAGAGAGGGTTAAAGTTATATTAACTACGAAAGTAAAATATTATGGTATTTTTACAAGGTAGGTAATCATTTAATTAAAGCCCAATATGAAAGTTTATTAGGGTTTTATAAATTATTTAGTGGATTTTAATTAATGGTATGTGTGATATTATATGGTATTGTTTGATAAGCATTTCCTTACTGAGCTTTTAGCTCACCCCCCTTACTTCCCCCCCTACAGGTATTAGACAGGGAAGTATGTATAGTGAGCGAGTGGTCGGTTAAGTACGTATACTGTGAGCGGCTACGGGCGGACAAACGATCTAGAACGCCGGTGGTGCCTTAGTTTTATTTTAAGCAGTTGATAAATCTAACACAGTGGAAATGCATTATTTAAAATTATTTACTTACTGTATCTTGTT
This sequence comes from Cannabis sativa, assembly GCF_029168945.1. NCBI lineage: Eukaryota > Viridiplantae > Streptophyta > Magnoliopsida > Rosales > Cannabaceae > Cannabis > Cannabis sativa. Next base: position 53,967,044 of record NC_083607.1, read on the forward strand.
TTACAAATGAAGGATCCTTCTCTGTTGCATTTTGATTTTTTTTTTAAAAAATCCACTGTTGTATTTAAATTATTTTTTTTTATCTTTTCAAATTATGCATGAAAATAGTATTTTTGTAAAATAAGGCAAAATATCGGGGCGTTACAGCATCCATCTTGCACGAGAATTTTCGTTCAGGTCGGCCAGCACATTTGAATTTGGAAAACAAGTAAGAATTGTATATAGCGTGTTATATGAGATATATGCATGATGTATGTATGATTGTATATGTTTTGGGTGATATCATAGCGGCACAACAATTGTGTCAGTTCGACAGTACAGGCATCGTACTGGTTTAGAGTGATATTCACCCCAGAGAGTTGGCGCTATCATAGCGGCACAACAATTGTGTCGGTTCGGCAGTACGGGCACAGTATTGGTTAAGAGTGATATCATGGCCAATTGTACTCTTGGGTGCTATTGATGCTATCATGGCGATACGAACATAGTGTCGGTCCCGCAGTGCAATCATAGTGCTGGTAGTGGGTGATATCATGGTCAATAGCACCAACAATTAAGAACGTTCTTAATCAGTTGTTAAGCCTTGTAAATAGGTGTGTGGGCGCCTAGTTACAAGTCGAAAGTTGTATGATATGTTATATGCTTTTCTTACTGAGTTTGTTGACTCACAGTTCTACTTTCATGTGTAGGTAAAGGAAAGGCGACAACTTAACTGGAGTGAACCTGAGCTCGGATGGGATTGTACATGTCAAAGCAGCGCGACCTGGAGTGTTCGGTCTCGGGACATCTGGGAATTGTATTTTGTTAGTCGCTATGCGACCTGAAAAAATGTGTATTTTGAAATATTATTTTTAAAAAGTTTGAAAACGGGATCCCGGCACTTGTAAACATTTTAATATATTATAAAGTTTATACATTAATATAAAAGTTTTAATTTGACACGTTTTCCAAGAAAACTCTTCGATTAGCGAAGATTGCACTGTAATTGAAAAAGCACTGTAACGTGCCTTAGCATTAGGGCGTTACACTTTACTAATATCCTGAAATGCTAATCTGATGGCTACTGATTTGCTTAGTATATATCTGTTGGTATCTCAGCGGAATTTTATGTACATCTCACTAATACCCTCATATGTTATTCTAATGGTAACTGACATGCACGCTAAATATGTATACATATATGCAACTATTATACTAATCTTACCATGATTCCGAATGCAAGTATGTTGATAATTCTGAGTGGAAATTGTTGCTCGACGATTTAAGGCCCTAAGTCATAATTTACGTAAAACTAGCAAGTGACCCGCTAAATCACTTTCGGAGACTTTAAACTCAAAATTAAAAGTTTTTTCTATCGATAGATAGCGTAAAAATATCCTAAATATTGAGAAAATATCAAAAACAAGACATTGGAAAAATTTCCCCAAAAACGGCATACCGTATCTCTAAAAGCGTAGGCCGTTTTTTTGGTTACTTCTAGGAAAAATGGTAGACCATTTCTGAGAAAACAGTCTGCCGTTTTCTACTGCATATTTCCCAAAAATCTCATTTCTAACTCAAAAATATACCAAACTTCATGCCAAGCTCTAGAGTACCTAATTAAGACATAAAAAACATAATTCAACCAGTAAAAACATCATCAGAGTCTTGAATCCAAATTCGCTATTGTTGAGCTAAGTAATCATTAGCATTTCTCTTATTTTTTCGGTCTCTTAAGCACGCGGATAAGTTTGGCATGTTGAGTGTTTTGTGATAAGAGGATTTTCTTCTAGTGCATTTTATCAAGATAATGAAAAATTGTACAATTTAATCATAATATTGCGTGAAGATCCACCGCCACCATAACAGTTCTTCAGCTCCATCTTTTTCTTTTAGTTCTTTTTTGGATTTTTTGCTTTTCCTTTTTTAATTTTGGTGCAATTTCTTCTCTTACTATATAACCACATACGTGGCCAATGGTGATAATAGTGTTAATCAAAGATGAAAAATGGTATTCAGATTAGAAATTAATAATAATTGAAAAAAAAAAATTGCGTGCAAAATTTGAGTTTATTGCACCGACAAAACATGTTACACATATCATTCATGAACCAAAAAGGCAAAAAAAAAAGAAAAAAGAAAACATTATCCTATGGAGAGTACTCGAAATATATGAATAAGTAAGGCTGTCCCATATGTCTCCACTAAAATCATTCAAGAACAAGATACAACTTCACAACAGCTACCTTAGTCATTGGTCTTTACTCTCACAAAGAAAAGCAAAAAGTTCCAAGTCATTGGTCGTTACGATTTATTCAATGCATTAGGTTTCAAACTTGCTAAAGTGGTTGGGGATTTGAAGTAAACGTACAATGATTTCTTAGAATTTTAAGTTTGTACCATTACAAACAGTTTGGTTTAAATCTGAGGTGAATCATCCCATTTATAAAATTTGAACTCTTTGTACTAGCAATTTTTGACTCGATAATAAACCTCCAAAACGAAACAAAATTTATAGGTTTGAATAACACCCAATTTTTGTGTATTGTTGCATTGATACGTTTAGTAAACATGTTTGTATTGTATATTAATAATATGAGAAATGCTAAAAGGCACCATTGGTGCTAAGCACAATCCTACGTGTTAATATCGCTATTAGTCTAATTAAGTATCGGATCCCATATAATTTAATATAATAGTTTTTAGAGAGTATCACTAGTCAATCGCAAAGCGACACATCTTAAGGGTGCTAGGCACCACTGGTGCCCAACCTCTAATAATATGTTATATAAGTACAGATAATTAGGGCCATTTGTATCTATTTATTAAACGTGCTAAGTTATCTTATAACCATTTGACAAAAACTATACACAAAAAAAGAGAAAAAAAACAGCCAAAAATTCTACTACCTTCTTTAATTTGGAATGTGGAATGGCAACTAGTATATCTCAAAAATGATGCCAGTTAGTGTTTAAATTAACCAGCTATTGTCATAAACAAAACAACAATTGGACCAAATAAGGAGATCCTAGACTATAGCATTTAAAGAAACAAGGAAAAACTTGTGTTGAGTATTGTACCAAAAGTCAATCCATCCCTTCAGTGCTTCCTCTGCAAATATACCAAGACTATCATGTTACATTTCATAAAAAAAAAATGACAGATAAAAAAAGAAAATTAGGTTGCACATCGACCCAGCAGAAACCAAAAGCATAAAAAAAATGTACACCATCTTGATGAGACACAATTTGCCGAAGCAACAATGAACCAACTTCAGAAATGAAAAATCAATGGAACTTTTACCTTGCGCCTCTTAAGTCTTCCCATTCCACTGCTACCAGTTTCAAAACCTTCCATTGGACCAGTTTCGTCATTCTCCATGGGTAAACTTTTAACCTCATCATAGAAACTGTCTGTCAAACCAAGCAACCTGATGGACACAAAATTAAAAAGGGTAAAGTATAAGTGAAATTACAGACCAATAAAAGATAAGAGGAACATATAAATCTACAAATTTAAGTTGTGCATACCCATTTCTTGACTTCTTTAAGTGTTTCTCTCTCTTCTTTTCCTCCTTTGTAAGAGGTGCACGAATAAAGAGCTCTTCTTCACGTCGTGCACGTTCCTCCCATTTTGCCTTGTATCTGCTCATTTCTGCACTTTCGGTTCCAATAACTTCTCTAATCTGTATTTCAACAACAAGATGTATAAATTTTCAAGCCAAAACTCACATCCAGTTTCACCAATAAAAATTGTAGTACTAACCTCTTCAGGTTTACCCTCCAAGCTATCCATCAGCTCTCTAACATACGTACTCTCTCTAGCTTGAAGCAGAGTGTGTTTCTCCCTTCTCAAGGCATTTCTTGCTTCCTTTGACATCTTATCGTCTTCCATGGATGTAGGAGCAAATTTCGGTGGCTTATATACACCATCCTGTATCACAAAGAAAAAGTTTAGCAACAGAAATAAAATAAGAAACAGTATTATAAGAATCCAATACTCCATTTAATTCCATTTCACCTGAGAAATTTCATCTGCTTTGCCAACAAGCATGTCAGGGTTTGGCCGATATCTCAACAAATCCTCTGTATTCTGAGATTGATCTGCTTCCTTTTCACCCAATCCTACATTATCAGTTCCACCTGCAGCAGCCTTTGTAAGCTTCTGGATTTGGTATTGGAGCTTTTTGTCAATTGGTCGAATCTGTTCAAAACCAACAAAATGAAAATTGCCTGAAAATGGGAACACAAGTCAATGGACATTGAAAAAAAAAATACACAGAAAACTAAAACCAAAACCTTTTCCAAAAATAATCTAATCTCAACGAGGCTTCGAACGACAGGATGTCCCTCGATCGAGAAGCCTTTAGCCTTGCAAAGCAAGTAGTATACAAGTGACTGACAATAATTTAGAAGCAGCAAATGTTTTGTTTCAAGATAACTTATCCCTTCCGTTGTTGGAAACTGATCCGCCCTCACCTAATACACGTGGCATCAAATAGAAATAATTGATCAAAACAACAATCAATCAATTATCCCAAAGAAAATAATAAATATAGAAGATAAGCTATTAGTAGGAAAAAAACAAAAATAAGCAAAGAATACAAAAGAATAAGATCTTTCAAGATGGTCTACATATTCTTATATGATACTAGACCAAATTTTTGAAGTCCATAATCTTTAGATTAGAGGGTTTGGAAACTCTAGCAATATGCTATGTAAGTCCTAGCAAGGAATCAAATCAAACCCAGACATCATGTTATCCAACAATGGAGTTATCCTGCTACACTCTACAATATTTAAAACCCAGACATCATCTACTTTTTTTTATTGACGCGTCCAAAAATATACATTAGATTGCATAACCTGAGATTCGATCCCAGGACACCCCTGCTACACACGCACACCCTGGTGCCCTCAAAGGCCATTTGAGCTAACCTCATGTTTCTCTACACTAGCCAGGTCATCCTGCTAAACTCTAAAGTGGCGTTTGGTTGGGTAATGAAATGGAATGGAAAAGAAAAAATTATCATTCTATTCCTTTGCTTGGTTGTATATTAAAATACTGGAATTTCATTCCAATAGAATGGCATTTCCACCATTTTGGTGGAATGACTATTCTATTTTGAAATAAAAGGAAAGAACATTCCGCATGATGAGAAAAAAATTAACAATTTTATTTTTAATAAATTCTAAATTTTATCCATTCCCATTCCCATTCCTATTCATTTCTCCCAACCAAACGCCATCTAATATTCGGGGTTACAAAGATTTCAAATCATATGCTAGGGGTTAATTAACCAAACATAGACCTCACGGAAACAAAGATAACATTCAGAGCTACCATTCATGAGAAATTCATATTTTTAACAAGACATCAAAGAAACCACGAAAAAAAATCGCTTAATTGCTTATTAACCATCAACTAAAACCATAAGTAAATAAAATTATGATTGAGAGATAAAGTGATAAACTAGGAACAATATACACACAGCTCATAAGGGTTTGATTCAAAATTACTTCTTTCCTACCTTGGCAACTAAATCTTGGACTTTGCTCCGAACAGCATCCAACCCATTTTTCATTTCTTTAAGCACAGAAACCAGTTGAGGTGCTTCTCTGTAACAAAAAATAAAAAATAAAAATAATCATACAAGTTACAACAACCGACTGAGCTAATTCAATTCATCTAATAATTTGTATAGTAATACAAAACTTACTGTTGGATTCTATCATTGTTACTTGAATCATTATTCTCGTCCATATTAAGTTAAGAAAATTTGGCTAATTCGTCACCAACACCTATTGAAATTCAAGCATTAGAACCATCCCATTAGTAATTGTGAATAAAAGCTTATTATTTCAGAATGAAGAAACCTTCGCCAGAGAGTCTTCTTCGTCGTCTTCCGGTAACGTTGCCGCCTTCTGCTGCTGCTGATGTTGAGTCGCTTCTGGTTGAGGATGAAGAAAGATGTACTGCTGCGTTGCGTAAAGGTTAAGTGTACCGTGACTGAGTAAAAGGACGGTGGAGATTCCGGCGAGAGAGTGTGGTCGGGGAATGAGAGAGACGACGGAGAGAGAGGGGTGGCAGGAGTGAGGGAGACGGAGAAGTTTGGAAAATCGACGAAGGAACAATGTAGGAATGGAGTGAGAGGAAGAATACGTGAAACCCTTGTGTGAGGTATTGGGCTATTGGATTGGGCTTTTGTTCGGGCTGCGGCCGAAAATATAGGGAAATTTACATGGTATTTTTTACTTTTTTTACTGTGTTTTTTTTATAAGTTTTATACTGTAGTATACTGTGTTAAGTTTTCACTGGTGGTGTTTTACTGGTGTTCTACTATTGTTTTGAGTTATTCTGCTTTGTGTTTTACTGGTGTTTTATAAAAACACAGTATTTTTGAAAATATTTCCGTTTGACAGTATTTTTGTAAAAGTTAACAAAAATTCCAGTATTTTTGTAAATTTCCCAAAATATAGGGTAACTTACAAAAATACTAGATTTTGACATAATCTTTACAAAAATACTGTCACACGGCAAAAATAACTTTTATACTGTCTTGAGACTTTTTTTTTTCTTTTATACTGTAAACACCGAAAATGAGAAACGAGGTCTCCATCTTCTACACTCACATACAGAACCACCACAACAACACCAGAACAACCGAAAACAACCGAAAACAACCATTAAATCCGGTGAGATGAAGCAAAAACATTAAAACTACTAATATTAGGACTATCATGGTTATTCTAATGTTGTTTTTGGGTTGTTCTACTAGTGTTTCGTATGTTTAACAATTGTAGGTTTTTAATTACACATGTTAAACCAACCACTGAATATTTGTTTGAGGTAACCAGAATGAAAGAATCATGGACAGTAATAGTCTTACCTTCCATTAAAGAGGTGAAATCTAGAAGACCAAAAAAAAAAGGAGAGAAACTGGCTGGGAAAAAAACAACATAACAAATCCAGCAAATGTGCGAAACTAGGGCACAATAAGAGAACAGGAGAAGACATCAAAAATGAAAAGAATGAGAACAACTAAAAAACAACAGTGGAACAACAAAGGAAAACTGAACATATATTGCAGTATATGATACTAAAGAAAATAACTTACATACAAATTTTATTATTTCCCTATTGCTATTAAAAATAGAGAAGTACAAATATTAAGAAAAATGTGATAAAAAAATGACAGAAAACAACATTAAAATAATAATAAAACAATAACAAAATAAGCTAAGAGCCATCAAACGATACAACACCACCACTCACAAAAACAGAGCTAACTATAACCCCAAAAAAGAAAAAAAAAACATAATTAGTAAAAACAACAAAAACCCAGTAAAATTTATATCGTTCTAGAAAAAATAAATGAAGAAAAAAGAGAATTTTTTTTACTTAGAAAGTTTGAGTTATCTGCTGTTCTTCTTCTTCCTCTGTATTGTTCTTCTTGAAGATATTCTCATGGGATAGACTCTCTTCACCAAGAGAGCCTCCACACTCCTAGCACACCCACAAAAACTTTCTCTCTCTCTCTATATATATATCTTGCTTTTCTCTCTTAAAACCCAAGTAAAAAATGAATGAAATGAGCAAGCTTTGTAAGTTTTTGAAATAGTGAATAATGGAGAGGGGTTTTATATAAAGTCCTTGGCTTATCTTAGACACTAATTTTAAGAATTTTTCTACAGACACAACCCACAAAAAGAGATAAATAGAAAAACACAATATATATATATATATATATAAAAATTTGGGAATAGGGATCACGTGGGTGGGTTGTTCCCAATTTAAATTTAAGTAAAAAAACAATTTGTCCCATCAATCAACTAAGAGTCATATATATATATATATAAACACATATAAATTTTTAAAAATAAGATAATGTGAGTGAATTGGACTAAAAAAAAAATTAAAAGTGACATGAAAGTGACTAAAAATCATCAATCAACTTTTGCTTTTTTTTTTATATATATAAACATATATATTATTAAGCTAATTTGGCTTGCTCAAAATTAAAAAAAAAAAGAACAGTATGCACAGTAAAATTGTAATAATTACCGTGTGACAGTAAAAAAGAAATAAAATGGAAAAAATTAGTATAAGGTGTAAATTTCCCAAAATATAGGGAAGCTCTTAAAATACACTATTTTAAGGTATTTTTCCAAGAATGTACTTAAAAAAGAAACTAATTACAAAAATACTGTAACAAATCTTAATTAGGGGTGTTCATAAAATAGTTAATCCAATTAAATCTTCAAGATCAAATACAATCCAATCTTTAAAGTGTAGATCGAATATTAATTGACATACAAAAATAATTGATGCATCTAACCCACACATATTTATATAAAATTTTAAAAATTATATATACAATTACTATTTTTAATGTAAAAAAATTAGTAATTTAAAAATCTAATACATATAATATAAATATATTTCAAAACTCAATAGATCAAATGTATATTTCATTCTTATATATAATTTTTTGGGGTTTTTTTATTTTTACGCTTCAAAATAGTTTTTTTCGCATTTTTACGGAATTCTACACAGAAACCCTTACAGCAACTAACGAAGTAACTTAAATCACAACTAAAATCCATATAGCAACCCACATAGAAATTACTGGAGCAACTCAAACCGTAAATTTCAAAAAGTTATTTATAAGTTGTTTGATATTACTTTTATTGATCTAAGTTATATCTTTTTATGAATTAGAGATTTTATCTAAACATTGTAAATGGCTATGTTAATTTAACGTTGTTTATAAGTTGTTTTATAGTTGTTTCATCTTTTAATTTATTTTGTTGTTGTTGTTTTACCAAATCATCCACTGAAGAGTCTTTAAGGACAAAATGCGAAATAATGATGTTGATGTTGCAACTTAAAAGATTAATGTATAGTTTTTGTTGTCTGTGTTTAGTTTCAAAGACTTGTTTTGTTATGTTTATATATTTTTTTTTTTATGTATTTAGTAAGAAGAATAGTTCAACTGTAAATGGTTTATGTCTCTCACTTTTTTTGTTTATAATTAGTTGTTTTTCAGTTTTAATTTAGTTATTATACGACTCTTATTATAGGATTCTTAAAAAAACTATATCATTGGGTTAGGTCTTACATTTATTAGTTGTATTTGAGTTTTATAATTGAAGTTGTTTTAGTTTTATGTTAAATTTTACAATTACATTATCTTTTAGTTGTTATATTGTTGTTTTTATGTTGTTCAATATATAATATACTTACAGATTTATTTAACTATTAATTATATTTTTAGCGGTTCATTGTTTTATTAATTTTGTCATCTTAATATTTTCAAGTGCGTGATAAGACCTCTATGTTGGGTTTTATGCCCTAAATAAAACTCATTTCAATATAATCAGATTTACTTATTAATATAGATCAAAAATAACATTTAATGTTGCATGGTTCACATGATTTATTTCATGATTATATGTACATAATGTATAAATTCATCTGAAACCCTTTTCACATACTTGATCTTGTTTATTGTGCCGTCAACACATTGGAAAGTAAACATGACTATGTGAATAAAGTTTCCTAGATTTATCAGACATAGGGTTTTACTGATATGATAATCTTTAACAGAGTTTACTTGCATTTGGAGAAGTGCTATGTTCTTTCCAGAGCATTGGTTAAAGTAAAGCTCAGGTTGGATGCATGGAGTATGCATCGGAAGGGACCGATATTGAACTTTGACTTAGATTTATTAAACTTACCGTAATATCTATTCAAGTCAATATCGCCTAGTTGATCCTAGATCAAATGTTCTTAATCCTGTTATGATTAGGCTCAATCTTGAAAGGCTATTCGTGTTCTTTGATTTGTTAGTTAAGCCTACTTTTAGGTCAGGGTGATACGTACATTTTGGGAACACGGTAGTGCAATTGAGTGGGAGCGCTAACATAAACATGGAATCTATAGCTTCTATCTGGAGAATAGTAAGCAAAGGATGATCTCCTTCGAGCTTGACCAAACGAACATAAATGGTGGAGTACTCATTTCACATAAGCTGAAATATCATTTATACGGGGTCGAGTGTTTTAAGGATAAAATACATTGTAGGGTATAACGGTAATTTAATCCCTTTACAGTGTAGATCATTCATATAGAGGATCATTGATCAAATTAGGATTATAACAATGGATAACTAATGATGCGTCTATATGGTGGAACATATAGAGCATTCTATATACTGAGAGTGCAATTCTAAGTTCTATGCGTGGATTCAACGAAGAATTAATAAGTTAGTGAATTTTAGTGCTAAATTCTTGATCTACTTATTGGAAGCTCGGTTATATAGACCCATGGTCCCCGCACTAGTTGAGATAATATTTCTTGTAAGACTCATGTAATTGGTTTTGATTAATCAATTATAATTCTCAAATTAGACTATGTCTATTTGTGAATTTTTCACTAAGTAAGGGCGAAATTGTAAAGAAAGAGTTTTAAGGGCATATTTGTTAATTATGATACTTTGTATGGTTCAATTAATAAATATGATAAATGACAATATTATTTAATAATTATTTATATTTATTAAATAGTTAGAATTGACATTTAAATGGTTGAATTAGAAAATTGGCGTTTTTGAGAAAATCAGATGCAGAAAAGGTAAAACTGCAAAATTGCAAAAAGTGAGGCCCAAATCCACTATGTAGGGCCGGCCACTTTTGTAGGGTTTTCGCTCTGATATTTTCATTATTTTAATGCCAAATAATTCAAACCTAACCCTAGTGGAATGCTATAAATAGATAGTGAAGGCTTTAGGAAATTGACACTTTTCTTCTGACACTTCTGATTCAGAAAAACCTGAGCCTTCTCTCTCCCTATCTTTGGCCGAACCCACTCTCTCTCTCTCTTCCTCTTGAATTTCGAAATCCTTAGTGTATGAGTAGTGCCCACACACAGCAAGTGATACCTCAATCATAGTGAGGAAGATCGTGAAGAAAAACTCTCAGCAAGAAGGAGTTTCAGCATCAAAGATTCAGAGAAAGAGATCCAGGTTCAGATATTAATAATGCTCTGCTACAGAAAGGAATCAAGGGCTAGATATCTGAACAGAAGGAGTCATTATATTCCGCTGCACCCAATGTAAGGTTTCTTTAATTTTATATGTGTTTATTTCATCGTTTTAGAAAGTTCATGTTTAGGGTGTTAATAAACATACTTGTGAGTAGATCTAATATCCTGGTAAAATAATTCCAACAACTGGCCTCAGAGCCATGGTAATTGATTTACTTGCAAGAAATTTGGACTTTAAAACGATTGTTTGTTTGTTTTTGGATGGTATCATGTTGTATTGAGTGTTATTTGATGATTGATTGGTGTTTGTGAATTTTCGTTAAAAATAATTGAATATCTGTTTCTGGAATTATTTTTATTGGATAGTATGGAAAAAATTAAGCAAGTTACTTTTTTACAGAACTCAATTTTGATTTAATTTAAATTAGTTATGATTTTTTGAAGATTCGAAAAAATCGGAGCTGTGCTGAAATTTTCCTGCGATCGTGAAAACTGTCCGTACAGCTCACAATTTTTTTCGTTTTTCTTCGTTTTTTCATGCTTTTTCATAGAATTAACTTCCGATTTTTTGTGTAGTTCTGTATTTATACTACTACTATTCCTAATTCAATTCTAATTATCATTATGAATTAATTTAATATTTTTTAAATTTAATTCAAGATATTAGTGTAATTTGAATTTAAAATAGTTAGTATCTATCTTTTTTGCTTAATTATCTATCTTATTTTTAAATTTGATTATATCTTATCTTATTTTTAAATTTAAGGTCAGATTTTAAATTTTTAAATTAAATCTTTTTTTAAATAATTTGACCTTATTTAAATTTAAAATAAGATAACTATAATCATGTAATTTTAAATAGATATAAGATATTTTGCTAACTTTTAAATTTTGTTATTTTATTTATTTAAATTACATTTAAAATCTGAAATAGATATTCATTTATCTTTTCTAATTTTTTATTTAATTTTTATTTATAAAATAACATTTAAATTTTAAAAGTAGTTAGCAAATTTTGAAATGATATTTAGGTTGGTTGAAACCTAATTTTTCAAAATTGTAGGTTTAATTTTAAATTTAATTTTTTTTTAATTTTCGAATTATTCAAATTTTTTAAAATTTTCGAATTTTTTTTATTTAATTTCGAAAATATTTTTTAATTAATTATTTAATTTCGAAATTAATAATTTAATTTAAAATTAAATAAATCCTACATCCAACTATCCAGCTAACCTTGTTGCAGGAGTATGTGTTTTAGCGTGTATGTAAGTTTTCAAAACCTATTATTACTTGATTGCAAATAGCCATGGTTACTTTTTGCCAGACCTAATGATCTGATGGCTCCCTTGGTCAAGTTAATAATTTGTAACAAGTATATTTACAATCTTCTTTCATCTGTGTATGACCTAGCAACATGATAGGACCCATCCAAAGTGTGCCTGTGTGAGCCTATGTGTTTAATTTCATTATAGATGCATATAGGTTATTGTTGCTAAAATAAATTATCATAGTTCTTGATAGAATTTATTTAGGCCCATTTAGTTTTTGGGCCTATTCAATTAATAACAGTTGTTCTTATTAAGGTTAAATTCCTCTCTTTTGGGCCTTGTGTGAGAGTTGGGAGCCATAGAAGTGGGTACGACATACTGAACCCAGCACCCCCTCACATGAACCACCCCAATTGTGAAGGCCCATTTGCCTGATTTGAACAACTGTACTAGGTTAATTACACTAGTTTAACCTAATAAAATTGATTAGCAACATAATTAATTTCATTTATTTTGAAATTAATTTAAGAAAATTATAGTTTAAAGAATTTTTTATTCTAAGCTAAACTATATGTATTTTCTTGTATTTAATTAAATATAGAATTATAACCATCTAGATTCTTTCTGAAGCTTAATTTAAATTTTTCATTAAATATTCCTATTTAAGTTGATATTTAGTTATTTACAACTAACCAACTTAAATCTGAATATCTTTTGGATTTAAAATTTCAAAATTAAGTTGAGGAATTTTAGGCATTGGTTATTAAGATTCTTTAGATATTTTTTAAGTTAATATCTTTTCGAATATTAACTTAAAATGGAATATTTTAGATATTTTTTAAGTTAATATCTTTTCGAATATTAACTTAAAATGGAATATTTTTTTTTTTTAAAATTAAGTGGTTACAACTTAATTTTGGATATTTAATTAAATTCAAATTTGAAAATATTTAAGTTCTAGATTTTTTCTAATATAACTTAAATTAGATATTTTTTCAAATTTTCTAATATACTTAGTCAAATAAGATATTTTCTAGATAGTTATTTCTAGACTACTTATTATTTCTAATATTAAATAGGAAAATATTATACATTGTGAAATTAATTATTTTAAATAATTAATTTTGGTACAATTTATTTTTTCTTAGTATTAAACTAGAGATTAATAATTAAGCCTTCTCTACACTTAATTATTTATTTCTTGAATTTAATACATTTAATTAATTTGAAAATTAAATATCTAAGTTGATTTTCATCATGATACTTAAATATTTCTTTTTCATGACACTTAACTAAATAGAAAATTATTTTTAGTTGAAATTTATTTTTTCAACTAAATTTAAATAATTTTCAAAATATATTTTTTCTTTATTTTATTAATCAAATTTCGAAATTACATTTCTTAAGTGCTGGAATTTCGAATTTTATCTTGAAAAATAGATTAAGTTGTAAATTAATTATTAATTTTAATTAATTTTTGGACCAACTTAAATCAATGATTTTTTCATTTATTGATTAATTTAAAATAAATTGAATTAAAATATATTATTAGAAATTGAATTAACTAGTCAAAGGAAAATCTAGATAGGTGATATTTTTGCTTGAAGTATTTTTCTAGTGTATTTAATTAAATAGAAAATTAATATTTAAGTTGATTTTCATCATCATACTTAAATATTTGAAATTTTTCTTATATATATTTAATTAAATAGGAAAATTATATTTTTTTGTTGTAAATTAATTTTATTAATTAATTTTAGGCCAACATTAAATTAGAATAATTTTTTCCAGGATTTATTTTTTATTTTAACATGCATTTTTCGAAAATTGTACTCTTAAATACTTTAATTTTTCAAAATGCAATATATATATATATATATATTTATAGAAAATAAAATTTGAGTAGTAAATTAATTTAAATTAATTTTGTAACAACTTAAATTGAATATTTTTCTAAATATTTATTGGAAATTATTACTAAGATGGAAATAATTCATGTTATTTTCATAACCATATAAGTAAAATTTATAAATATTAAATTAAAATTTATATTTAGAATTTTTCATTCTAAATTGGAAATTTTAATTAAATAAATATATATTTAAAATAAATAGAATAAATAAAGAGAATCAAAGAAAATACAACTCTTTTTAAATAATGAGCTTTATTATTAAGACATTCGATCTCCATTGTGGGTTTTACACCGCGTTTGTTTTAGTGAGTAATCCTCCCTAATGGAGGAACGTTCATTAGCAATTTCGCACTGTTTAACCTCGCATGATAAGTAGTTTGTAAGTGTTTTGTATGGTATGGATCACCCTAATGGTGGCAACCATACTTGACTTGCAAATTATGAAACAATGGTGGAAGCTCATAAGATAGAATTGCCTTGACTCTCGCCTAAACGGGACAACGCTGAATTCCAATCTTGATCGAATAAAAGGTTGCTAGAATGTTTAACATTTTAGACGAGCTGACAACTCTATTCAATGAATGGTAGCTTTGACTCTCGCCTAAACGGGACACTGATATCAGTTTGTTGAAAACCTTGGAAATTATTTAGGATTGTAAGTTTTAGTATTTTCACTTGTCATTCCTACTTGCTATATGTTTATAATTTCTGAATTGTGTATGAATTTATATTGAACCATGTTATTTTCTGTTATTAAGTTGTAGTTTAATTTCGAATCTTCATTGTTGGTCTAACTTGGCTTGTTTATCTAATGAGATAAATCCCTAGTGGATTTTCACCATTAGACATACATAATAGTGTTAGATCTCGAAAGATAAATATTGTATATGCGACATCTAGCTGTTCATCAATTGATGACACCTTAGACTAGTATTTTTACGATATGAGACAAGAATAAATAAGATTACTTTGACTTTCGCTAATCGAAGCATCGTTGGATTCTTATTTTAAACGAAATTATCCTAATTCCTCTTAGCTTATTCATTTCGAATTAGCTTCAAAACATATCATTGGATGAATGGTCTATAAATCATTTCATGTCATTCTATATTTTCTCTTAAGAAATTAAATGACGCATATGATTATAATCCCGAAATTCTATTCCCAATTGATATAAATCCTCAATCTTAGAAATCTCCTGCTTGTATGGGCAAATTAGACTTAGAGATAAATTATTAGTGGTGGTCCAAGATAGAATTACTCATTATATTTGGTATAAATTTAAGTCTTTGACTTTAATTTTAGATTCCAAATAGAAATTTTCTTATATTTCTAATTCCAGAATACAATACAGTTACACTTTCTCAAGTGTTTAATATCCATCTTCTATTAATGGATTAAAACTGTATGGAATATGAGTTAGGTATTCTGTGACCAGGATCCACTTGCAGTATTCTAAGAACTCTTTGATGTAACTAAACCTATGTCATCAAAAGACACTACTATTTTTTTAATCTATGGCATTTGTATCTTGTTCATAGTGGATTTGACAAGATCAATCTCTGCAAAGAGTTAATATGCCTATATCCAGTGAAAGTAAGTTCATCTCATTCGCGGATGGATGCACATTCAGGGGTGGATATGAGTTTTTCGTTGTATTCTTAAAACAATAACTCTAGATTATACCTTAAGCAAAGAAATTTGAAATGTTTAAAATTTCATTAATTTCTAGCAATGGTTAAAACCATTAAGGTAAGTGGTTAAAGATCTTGCGAACTGATAGGGGTGGAGAAATAGTTAGTAGATATGCAGTTCAAAGATCATTAAATTGATTTTTGAATTATATCCAAACTTACCTCCCCAGAAATTTCGAGTTGCATGTTGATGATTAGTTACTAGTCGTTGCCTAATTACTTCTATGGTAATACAATTTCAGAATGATGTAATGGTTGTATACTTAATGTAAATCATTACTAGATTCATGGATGACCTAATGAAAATCTTAAGAAAAGCTAGAACTGTTAACCATGGTTTGTTAGCTATTCTAAGTGATTAGGGGTGGACCATCCCATTGTCAATAGATAAGAAAGTGTTTGTTCAAACAAATACTACTTTTCTAAGATAATGACTAAGTCTGAAAACAAGTAGCAAATAAAGGAGATATTTTTCTTGATTCCAAAAGTGTTCTATTATCTTATTTGACATATGATGATCCCACTGCCTCTGTTGTCTTGTCACAACCAAAGAGGTTAATACCATTTTCTTAGACATAATTCACGGTACCTTGTCGTAGTGGGAGAGTTTCTAGGAACTCACCTTCTTATGACTTGGGAGACACTAGTGATTAAAATCCATTGTGAGTTTAAACAAGTAATGGATTGTCAAGATAAGAAACTAAGAAGAAAGCCAAAAGAACTATGGTTTAATCCATTCACGTGGAATAACCTAAAGTTTTCTATTACAAGGACATAAAAGGAAATTTTTGTTTATAAGTCTGTTCAATAGACTTAACAAAACTTCCTGTTCCTAGTATTATAGGTTTGAGTTTATCTAAACCTATGGCTTATGGTATACCTGGTAATTACTTACTCTAATACAAGCAACTTACTTTAGTAAGATGCTGAAGCATTTTCTTTCTAATGGCAATCTATAGAAGCTTCACAACTTCTTAGGTATAGATTTTATTTATCTAAGGAAAAGTCTTAACTATTCCAGAAAAGATAAAGCCATGAAAGAATTTCTTATATCAACAGTGAGAGGTCTTGGATATGCTTTTGTATGCCTTAGACCATACACCTGCTGTTGAGTGGGAGTAATGAGTAGGTATCAGATTAATCCAGGAGAAGAACATTGGAAGACAATCAAGTAAATCCTAAGATTAAGAAGAGGAACTATATGTTAGTCTATAAGGGTATGTTTAAAACTCTTAGACTACACCATATCAGATTTTGAAATTTGCCTTTGTGCTAGTAAATCTTTCTGATAAGATGGTGGTTACTCTGGGGGTGGAATAGTGATTTTGGAGAAGTGTAAAAACCTATCTGAAGTCTCTAGGTCTACCAGAGAGAGACTGAATGTTAAAGCTGCAGGAAAGGTACTTATTCAGTCTAAGGAAAGTTCTATACATCTTTGGCACCATTCCAAATTGCCTTAAACTACTAGTGTTAATTTCCTGATTAACCAAAAGTAGTTGCCAAAGATATAGAATCCAGTATCCCAAGAGAGTAGACATATAGAGAGGAATTTCACATTATCAATGATTTTGTGATTAAAGGAAGAGTAATGGTGGAGAAAAGGTTGTGGTTAATTCAACCTCTCAGATCCTATTACGAGGAGTTTATTACTACTACACTTGATTTGTATATCAAGGTGTTGAGATTATTTGAAATGCACTTTTTGTTTTATATTAGTGCAAGTGGGAGTTTGTTGGGTTTTATGCCCTAAATAAAACTCATTTCAATATAATCAGATTTACTTATTAATATAGATCAGAAATAACATTTAATGTTGCATGGTTCACATGATTTATTTCATGATTATATGTACATAATGTATAAATTCATCTGAAACCCTTTTCACATACTTGATCCTGTTTATTGTGCCGTCAACACATTGGAAAGTAAACATGACTATGTGAATAAAGTTTCCTAGATTTATCAGACATAGGGTTTTACTGATATGATAATCTACAACAGAGTTTACTTGCATTTGGAGAAGTGCTATGTTCTTTCCAGAGCATTGGTTAAAGTAAAGCTCAGGTTGGATGCATGGAGTATGCATCAGAAGGGACCGATATTGAACTTTGACTTAGATTTATTAAACTTACCGTAATATCTATTCAAGTCAATATCGCCTAGTTGATCCTAGATCAAATGTTCTTAATCCTGTTATGATTAGGCTCAATCTTGAAAGGCTATTCGTGTTCTTTGATTTGTTAGTTAAGCCTACTTTTAGGTCAGGGTGATACGTACATTTTGGGAACACGGTAGTGTAATTGAGTGGGAGCGCTAACATAAACATGGAATCTATAGCTTCTATCTGGCAAATAGTAAGCAAAGGATGATCTCCTTCGAGCTTGACCAAACGAACATAAATGGTGGAGTACTCATTTCACATAAGCTGAAATATCATTTATACGGGGTCGAGTGTTTTAAGGATAAAATACATTGTAGGGTGTAACGGTAATTTAATCCCTTTACAATGTAGATCATTCATATAGAGGATCATTGATCAAATTAGGATTATAACAATGGATAACTAATGATGTGTCTATATGGTGGAACATATAGAGCATTCTATATACTGAGAGTGCAATTCTAAGTTCTATGCGTGGATTCAACGAAGAATTAATAAGTTAGTGAATTTTAGTGCTAAATTCTTGATCTACTTATTGGAAGCTCGGTTATATAGACCCATGGTCCCCGCACTAGTTGAGATAATATTTCTTGTAAGACTCATGTAATTGGTTTTGATTAATCAATTATAATTCTCAAATTAGACTATGTCTATTTGTGAATTTTTCACTAAGTAAGGGCGAAATTGTAAAGAAAGAGTTTTAGGGGCATATTTGTTAATTATGATACTTTGTATGGTTCAATTAATAAATATGATAAATGACAATATTATTTAATAATTATTTATAGTTATTAAATAGTTAGAATTGACATTTAAATTGTTGAATTAGAAAATTGGCGTTTTTGAGAAAATCAGATGCAGAAAAGGTAAAACTGCCAAATTGCAAAAAGTGAGGCCCAAATCCACTATGTAGGGTCGGCCACTTTTGTAGGGTTTTCCCTCTTATATTTTCATTATTTTAATGCCAAATAATTCAAACCTAACCCTAGTGGAATGCTATAAATAGATAGTGAAGGCTTCAGGAAATTGACACTTTTCTTCTGACACTTCTGATTCAGAAAAACCTGAGCCTTCTCTCTCCCTATCTTTGGCCGAACCCACTCTCTCTCTCTCTTCCTCTTGAATTTCGAAATCCTTAGTGTATGAGTAGTGGCCACACACAGCAAGGGATACCTCAATCATAGTGAGGAAGATCGTGAAGAAAGACTCTCAGCAAGAAGGAGTTTCAGCATCAAAGATTCAGAGAAAGAGATCCAGGTTCAGATATTGATAATGCTCTGCTATAGAAAGGAATCAAGGGCTAGATATCTGAACGGAAGGAGTCATTATATTCCGCTGCACCCAATGTAAGGTTTCTTTAACTTTATATGTGTTTATTTCATCGTTTTAGAAAGTTCATGTTTAGGGTGTTAATAAACATACTTGTGAGTAGATCTAAGATCCTGGTAAAATAATTCCAACACTCTAATGGTGTTGACAAGTTGAACCTTCTAAAGAAAAAATATTACTAAGGTTTATAACTTGTTTTTTTTATTTGTCTTGTTTGAAACGTTATCCGCTTGTAGTTCATTCATTTGAAGAAAAAATCATAGTAGAAAGTTGTTTTATAGTTTGGTTAATGTTGTTTTGATGTTGTTTTAACTGCTGCAGGACTTGATTTCTAGTGATGATGAACTTCAAAGTTGATGAAAATAGGGTGTTGTTCATTTCTATTCCTTTTAGGGATGTACATCGGTCGGTTTGATCGGTTTATGCTATGTTTTATTCAACCCAATATAAAAATCAGGTTACAAAAATTTAAGTGCAACCCACCCAACTAAAAAAAAAAAAGAAAATAGTAACCCGCCCAATGAAATTAGTCGGTTTGGTCGGGTTAACCCGTCCAAACCGACCACTAATATGTTTATTTATTTATTTTTTATTTTTACATTCAATAATTATATTTTAGTTAATTGTAATAATATGACAAATATATATAGATTGAATTTAAAGTTTAAATCAACCACCATAAAAAAATATATTAATTTAAACTTTATATTTTTTAAATAGTCATATAAATTATATGATATATAAATATATATAATAAAAATATATAAATATATATAAAAAAATCCTCTTAATCGGGTTGGTCGGGTTAATTCGAGTTGGTATTATTTTCAACCCGCCCAATATAAAGGTTGAACGGGTTATATTTTTGTGAGGTTTTTCAGTTTGCATTTTTCGTCGGGTTATCTCATTTTGATTTGGATGGGTTATTCGAGTTGGGCGGTTTATTAAAATTTATGTACATCCCTAATTCCTTTGGTAGAATGAAGTGAGTTGCATACATTTAAAGTGTACAAGAAAATATTCAAAAGTCTTCCAAGAAGGTTGAAGCTACTGTACATGGATTAATGATTTAGAAATTAATGTGTTTGGTTTTGGTTGTATGCGCTAAAGAGCAACATATTTTTAAGAAACGATGCTTTTATATTTTTGTAAACTTTTTTCTAATTAATTTCCCATGTATCTTGCATGGGATATTGAACATTATAATTTCGTTTTAATTTGTTTATATCTTTTAGTACAGTAAAAAATAACTATTATTATATTTTTAATTTCTACATCAAGTATTAGTATAAATATATTTTTATATTTTTTTAGAAAAAAGACAATAGTTGTTAATAAAAACAACTATTTAACAACGATATAAAAAATAAAAACAATTGATGAACAAATAATTATAGATTCTTCAATATTCAGCTTCTTCGAGTATTTGCTTTTAGTTTTTTTTCTTGTTGTTTTGCGGTTGATTTTATTTTTAAAGTGTCAGTACCAACCAAAATAACATCTTTTAAAACTAATCCCTTCCTTGGAGCAGATAAAAATTTAATTGTTGTTGTGTTGTTGTCAAGTTCCTACACAATTGAGTGTCATGAGTTATGTTCACTTCCAGCCACTATCATATTGTTACATACCATTGCTTGTGTAGCTATTATAAAGATTAATATTTAGTTGTTACTATGTAGTTGAATGTGATCACATACAATGGATATCGTGTGAAAATGATTTTTTTTTGTTAATAACTTTAAGTAAAATAGCAAACTTTTATCATCCTTGATTTAGAGTGATTGACAACCTTCCTTCAGTTGGTATTTCAGTTATATTTGAGTTGTTTCAGGGTTGTAGTCTAGTTCCTGCAACATTATATGCACTAATTCAGCATAAGTGCAATCTCTTGATATTAATACTCTTCTTGATTCGTAATATCATCCTAAAGACCATTGCTCTATACCGATACTTGCAGAGACTCCATATATATCCTGAAAATTTTATAGTTGTTATGAGTATCAGTATTTCTAAACAACTATTTTAATCTATAAAAGCAACGTAAAAATAATTTTTCTTGACAACAAATAACAAATAACTTTAAATGCAACAGTAGTTGTTCAATTGTAAATTAATTGGGCTAATTTCTTCTGATCAATAAATTTACTCTATGAATTATGCTTGATCTAGTTGACAAACACTAAATAACAACCTAATTATGAAGAAAAACACTAAAAATATTGGTACCTTGCATTTTTTTGCCAGATTCTTCCAAGTTATTTTTGGGTAAGCTTCGATTGCCCTCTGTTTGTGTTGTTATCAAATTATCTGCACAATATAATTCGAATTATTGCTTTTGGGTTCTAGTTTACCTTTTGATTTTGGATTTTTCAGGATTAGATTGTTTTGTTGTTGAGATCTACATTGCGGTGTTGGTATCACATAACTTGGACGATTATTTTTGGAGCTTAAATCGTGTCTTAGTTGAGAATGAAAATAGAGGAAATAAGCAACTGGGAATGAAGAAGGAGGAAAAAGGTTCAGTCGATACTTTTTTTTTTAAAAAAAAAGTTTGGATTTTTTTTTTTTGTTTAACTTCCCTTACGAAGCTAAACATATAAAATTTTGGCCTAAAGTGCCTATTATAGAAAAAAGCCCTTGATTATTCAAGACTGCCAAGAATAGTTTTTTTCATAAAATAATGTTAGTAAATTTTTTTGTTAAACAATCTACAAATTGAGTAGCATATTGTTTAGTTAGAAGCTCTCGATTCTGTATAATGTCTCGGATGAACTTAAACTCTGTATACTGATGAGATTATGTGAATAATACTAGAGATGCTTAATGTGTTAAACTCAAGATAATATAAAAAAATGACATCAAAATATTATAATGGAGATGTCTATCCTCCAAATCTATACATTGGGTTTTAAAGTATTAAAGCTGGTTATTGTGTTTGCTTATCCTTCACTTTTGCATTTTAATTTATGATTATTTAACTAAGTATATGTGGTGTTTTTAGACATAAGTCTAAAATAAATGCCATGTGGCACTCTCGGGTTGGACATACTTTAAATAACAGTTTTGTTAGTTGGTTTTGGGGGGAAATATTCTCTATGTACAGAAACTATATAAACTCTAATCCTGATGTAATTCAAGAGAGCTTAATTTTTGAGAAACACCATATCATATCAGAGAGAGAGAGTAGAGATTGAGTGGTTGGGAGAAATAGGAGCTTGACTCCTTTTGTAATCGATCTTCTTGTTGAAAGATCAAACACTTATACTCATCTTTGATTCATCAATAAAGAATTCATGCTGATTGTTTCCCAGGGATGTAGGCATAGATTGCATTGATCTATGTTCGAACCTCGTTAAAGAAAAGGTGCCATTATTCTGTTTTTAGTTTACCAACTTTGATTGATCATTGTTCATACTTGTTTGAATTTATCGCTGGTTCTTTTGATTGCATTTTCAGTTCTGGTTTGTGATTAATTGTTCTTTGTTGTGTGTTCTTGAATGAGGTGAATTGGAATTCACCACAGTATATACCAAGTATATTTGGTTTATAATTTATATATGTTCCTAGCTTCCATGTTTTCAATGAGTTTGATTACTTAATATGAAAATATTCATATTGTATACATAAATAATGTGCATCATAAAACACATGTAGAACAACTTAATTCAATACAACAAAATTACGAAATATATGCTTACACAAAGCAAATTTATATACAATTCCATATGCTTAACAAAAGAAAACCAACCGAATAAATAAACATTCATCTAAATATTAAAGTTCACATAAAAAATGGTCTGAGTACAAATGTTGAAGGGTACTCGTGAAAATGACAAGAGATTTTCACATTACTCTGACTTTGTTCAAGAAAATTTCAGTCTCCCACGCAAATCACGTCAGTGTGTCGATATAGTAAGTAGGCAAGTCTTTAAACAAGGACCAAAATAATAGAAAAATTCATTGTTAGATAATTCTTCTAATATATACGTTTCTCTTTTGCAATGCAATTGGAATAAAGTAAAAGCTAATGTAAGTAAATTACGTTCAATTCTATTACCTCTTAGTTAGTTGGTCTGGTCTGTTGTCTGTGTTCTTGATAAGCATTTTTAATATGTTGTAGCTCTTTGATCACATCTTCTACTTTCAATCTTTCACTTGGTGAATTTATTGAACATGCAAGTCCAACCTCCAAGACTAAAGTCAAGCACTTGAACAGATTTGGGCTCTCAAAACTAATATTAACTTCTCCTTCTGTGTAAATTTCATTAGTTCCTCTGTTGTTGTAGTTTTGTCTTGTCACTGTAGTTTCTACAGCTTCTCCACTTAGAAGAGTAGAGTCCACTACTTGATCAACTCTTTCTGGCAATGCCATCTTAACAAAGTTATGGAGATTCAGATCATCCTTGAATGATTCATCAGTTGGGCTCCTTCCTGTAAACATCTCCAACACTAAAATTCCATAACTGTACATGTCCCCTTGCTTTGATGGCTCACCGCCCATGGCATACTCTGCAACTCATAAAAGCAATAGATTAGAAGTTTCTATTTTTTTTTTAAACATGAAAGATAATGTATAGAGATTATATACTTGTGTATTTCCAACATTGGCAAATAAAACTAATCTCAATTCACTCATATGTAAAGTTCAGTTGTTACCTGGAGGGACATAACCAATGGTGCCTTTCATTCCAATTGTGCTGGTTTGAGTTTCAGACACTTGATTGGTGTTAAGGATCAGCTTAGCTAATCCAAAATCACTAACATGAGCCACCATCTCGTTGTCAAGGAGAACATTGCTTGGTTTCAAATCACAATGAATGATTGGATGGTCACAATGATCATGAAGATAACATATTGCAGAGGCTACATCACTAGCTATAGATAATCTCTGAATAAACTTCAAACCCCTTGATTGGTTTTCTCCATGTAACCATTTATCTAGGCTCCCGTTTCTCATATACTCAAACACTAATGCTTTGAAATCATCACCATTGAAATCAATGCTTGAGCAACATGTTAAAATCTTAACAAGATTTCGGTGTCGAATATTTCTCAACGCGTTGCATTCAGCAATGAAACTCTTGGAAGCTCCTTTTTGGTTTAGATTGAGAACCTTTACAGCAACTACATTTTCTTCTTGATCAAGTATGACTTTGAACACAGAGCCAAAGCTGCCTGTTCCGATCAACATGCTTTGAGAGAATCCATTGGTGGCCTGGTGTAAACTCTTGTATGAAACCTTTGAAAGAAAGCTGATTGATGAGAGTTCAGACTTTGATGATGATAATGATCTCCTAATTGATTTCCTCCTCCAAAACAGAAATGACAATGATGCAAATAGAAGAAGAAATGCAATCACACAAACAATTATGATTATCAACTTGAGACCTTTCATCTTTCCATGTTTGTTGGATTCAATGGCTTTTCGACATCGTTGAAGTTGTAGCATCGGTACCCCACCACAAAGTTTTCCATTTCCAACAAGTGATATTGCAGTAGTATTTTCAAACACCCCTTTTTCTGGTACCTCTCCCTCAAGCTCATTGAAAGAAAGATTCAAATAATTCAAGAATTGAAGTTTCTGTAAATCCTTAGGAATTTTTCCTGTGAGGTTGTTTCGTGACAGGTCCAGGTAAACCAGACCTCTAAGAGAAGGCAAAGTAGAAGGAAGAATTCCTTGAAAGAAGTTCCCTTGTAGGGAAAGTGATACGAGACTGCTACAATCTCCAATTGTGCCTGGAATTTCACTGGTCAAATGGTTCTTAGAAAGATCAAGTGTATTGATAGTCTTAAGCTTCCCCACTTCCATTGGTAGGCTCCCATTGAGTGAGTTTCTTGATAAGTCTAGTGTAAGAAGTGAAGGCAAGCCAAAAATTTCCTTTGGAATAGTTCCACTCAGACTATTTTGTGAAAGTCCAAGTTGCTGCAGATTTTGGCAGTCTACAATGGTAGGTGTTATGCTTCCATCTAAATTATTTTTTGTTAAATTAAGAAGGAAGAGTTGGGTGAGGTTTCCTAAGGATGAAGGTATCTTTCCTGATAATGCATTGTTATTCAATAGAAGAATTTGTAAGAACCTTAGGTTCCCCAAAGAGGTCGGAATGACACCTTCCAACAGATTAGATTCCATGGTTAAGACGATTAACTTTACCAGAGTTTTTAATGTTGGAGGAATAATTCCAGAAATTTGATTGCCTCCAAGATAAAGTTCGGTGATTTGAGTTGACAAATTAGCTAAAGATTTTGGTATAGGACCTCCAAAGTTGTTTGCTGCCAAGGACAACATTTCCATTTGACTACAATTTTTTAAAGATGTAATAAAATCCAAGCTATTGGGTAAGTACTGTCCTAGATAATTTTTCTCTAAATTGAGGTGCCTAAGACGTGGAAGATTGATGCCAAAACTAGATGGAACATTTCCTACAAAATGATTATTAGAAACTTCAAATATTTCAAGCTTAGAAGCATTTGAAAATGATTCTGGGATTGTCCCTGAAAACTCATTAGCACCACTATAAAATATTTTTAGGTTGGGAAGTTGAAGACCTATGTAGGGAGGAAGAGTACCTTCAAATTGGTTATCTGAAATTGAGACAATGGTCAAAGATGATATGTTGTAAAGTGAAGGAGGAATCATACCAGATAGGTCATTAGACCCTATTACAAAGGCTTTCAACTTTTTCAACTTGCCAAACTCTTCTGGAACAGTTCCTACTAGATTGTTTCCCATTACATAAAACACCTCAAGGGATGAAATATTGGTCAGTGAAGGTGGAATTTTTCCTGTGAGGTTGCTCTTCTCAAGATTAATCAATGAAAGCTTGGCAAGAGAGCCAAGCTCAGTGGGAATTAGCCCTGTAAGTCTGTTCTCTCCAAGATTTAACTCTCTTAAGTTCCAAGCAATAACTCAGGTTTAATGATGACAATTCACCTTGTAACTTATTCAAACTGAGAGCCAAATTTTGTAATCGAGATAAATGACAAACTTGGTATGGGATTTCACCGAAGAAGCTATTGTTCATTAGGTTAAAGGACCTCAAAAATGTGAGGTTTCTAATGTAAGGTGATATATTACCACTCAATTTGTAGTCTCGTAACTTCAAACCTGTTACTCTTTGATGTCTGTGACCACATGTTACTCCATTCCAGCTGCAGAAGTGAGTGGAATCATTCCAGGATCTCAGCACTCCATAAGGGTCATCAGAGACTGATTCTTTGAATTTTAGCAAAGCAATTCTATCAGTTTCGTTTCCTAAGGCATTGGTACTCATGGCATGGTATGACACCGTCAAATGCAGGAAAGAAAAAGTAAGCCAAAAAGCAGAACAAGTAATGAGGTTATTAAGTTTCATGGCTAATAGTAGTACTGGAATAGGATATGCTGAAGGTAAGAGTTAGATAACAAAATGGAGATTGGTTATTAAACCTTAATATCACTATATATATATCATTTACATTTATCTTTTCTAATAAGTCTTCATGAGCACATTTGATTGACTTGAGAATGTGGATGGAGCACAGGAAAGAATCGAAGTAATAAATTTAGTTAGTGGGTACAAAATGTCTTTGATAGAAACAGCTAACTAATAAAGACCCACCATGCAAAAGCCTCAAATTAATAGAGTAAAACATATAAATTAATGTAGACAAAATACTTGATTTGTAACTAACACATTATCTATCTCAACATTTCCATCTCACATCATATTAAAATTCTTCCACTTAATCATAACGAAGCCACTGATTTGTCAAGAATTTTTGGATCTTGGCAGTGAACATATATTTCTTGGTTAGATTATATGTAAACAAATAATACTAGCATATTATAGCCTAATTAATTATCACATTCACATGTTAACATGCTGGTTGGTTTTCCTTTCTTCTCTCTATTTAAAGTCAAGCAAGATGTGAACGCTGATCACCCTAAGTAAAATTTGAAGGTTGAATTGTGCCCCACCAAGTAACAAGTTCTAAGGATATCAGCGATGGAGATTGCTAGAAAAATGGATATGAACTCATCTTTGGAAGAAAGAAGAAGAAAATTGTAAATAAAAGCCTAGCTAACTAAGAATGTATACAAAAACATCTCTCTCTCTCTCTCTCTCTCTCTCTCTCTCTCTCTCTCTCTCTCTCTCTCTCTCATAAGATTTGAGCTCTTACTAAGACATTATAGCATTAGCATATTTCTCAATCATCCCAACAATGAACTAACAAATTACAAAAGTCAGTTGAAAAAAACTTACACATTAGAAAAGTTTACTAGAGAAATGAAACAAAAAAGACAAAAAAAAAAAATTAAAAAAAAAAAAATTCTAACCTTGACTTCAATGCAAAGTGCAAACATCACCATACGATAGCAGTAGGAGCTAAATTACGATGCAATCCGGTACAATAAAGATGATCACTACCACTAGTACTAAGATCACCACTAATAGTTACACTAATTTGGTGTGCAACCTTCACTAATATAGTGTAAATTCTTTACCTTTTAGTGCAATAACTAAATATAATTCATACTAAATATCACAATATCCTACTAAATAAATATATTTCACTTAATATCATATTTTATATTATTTATATTAATAATTTAAAGTAGCTAATTTGTGATATATTATATTTAGTTTGTACCAATATTCTCCAATTCACCTCTTCCGAATTAGTAGATGAAGAACACTAGGGAAGAGCGTGGTTTGATAAAAGATCTTAACCAAGCAGTTAACTTGTATTGCATTCAAATCAGACCAGACCGTATGTATAACACGCTTTAACCGCAATTAAATTAACAAAATATCACAATAATATAAATCTTTGGTGAATTATGGCATCCTGGCAATTACCATATTGTTTCATGAACTTCAATTGTTCGGCAGAATGCCTCAATGGAAGATTTCACCATTTCAACTTAACTGTCAAGGAAACTTTATCTGTATCATTGCAAGAGCCTATCTTTCTCACTGCCCTGATAGATAGATTCAAGTACGAAACTCCATTAGGCTACTTTAAACTAAACCAGAAGAAATTGAGATTGAGGCTTTCATGTGTTTACTTTTATTTGCAATTTGTATCCAAATTTACTTGCTCTTTTCATTTTTACACTTTAAAATAGTTTTTTTTTTTTTTTTTTTTTTTTTTGGAATTCTACATAGAAACTCATATTACAACTAGCGGAGCAGCCTAAATCGCAACCAAAAATCGTATAGCAACCCATATAGAAACTACCAGAGAAACCATTTAGAAACTCAAACCGTAAATTTGAAAAAAAAAATTAAAATATAGCATATGGGGTAATTTACTTTTACTTTAAACATCAGTCATATTCATATTAAAATAGCCGAGAAAAGCCCAATCCATGTCTTTCCAGCGCGAACTTTTCCAGAGGTGGGCTTGGCCTTGGGATTAGGGGTGTTCATTGAACCACATCTAATGTTTTTAGGCATATTGAGATCCAATCCAATTATATATTGGATGTTGGATTTTACAATCCGATCCGATTCGATTTAATTAATTTTAATCATCCAATCGATCCAACATCCATTGGATGTTGGATTGGATCGGTTCTATCCAATAGATGTATTACATATATACTTATTGGTTTAATTTAGATTTATCCAATAATTTAGGTCTAGTATTTTTTGGATCGGATCGGATCCATCCAATATTTTTAGGTGCAGTATGTATTGGATTGGACTGGATCCATCCAATTCAAAAAAAAAAGTAAACTTTTAATGCTAATTTTCATATATACATGTAGATTTTACCTATAACAATATAAAATCTAATTACACATCCAAACTAAATAAAAATACTAATTAGTTCGATTGGATGTTGGATGTATTGAATTTTTGGACACCTCATCCACCATCTAATCCGATCCAATTGGATATTTAAAAATAACATCCAATCCGATCCGATCACAATTGGATATCTAATGTTTGGCGGTCGGTTGTAATTGGATCGGTCGGTTCTCATTGGATTGCATCGATTTATGCACACCGTTACTTGGGACCATGATGAGAAAGTATGGACTGGTCGATGTTAGACCGAACTAAAGATAAAACTGGAACGAATTACCGAATATATTTTTCTGCCTATGTCGTTCTCTTTAAGATTTTTTACGGTTCTGCTCGAAGTGTGCACGACAGTTTATCAACTACGGTATCTCCAAGATAGAACAACCTCTGTATGTATAAGATTCATTCTGCACCGAACAATATCGCTCTGAAATATCCTAAAAATATTTGCTATGAGAAATCGTAAAGAGATTGAAGAGAATATTTTTTTTGTTGAAAAGTTGTATTCTGCAGTAGGTGGTAGGATGCGATTTAAATAGATGTTAAGCAGATTAAATAAGAACGAACGTTACTTCGATCGTCGGAGGATTGTGGTTCATAGGTCATTAGCAGTTAAAAATGGATCACGTTTACTGCTTCTATAAAACGTGTTAAAAAAAAATAAAGTGACATCACAACCCGCTGAGCACGGCACAGTCAGACGGCGGCTCGCATGATGGTCCGGTGTGTGAGTCCTCACCTATGAGCACAAAAATTGGGTGACCCTTAGGGCCTAAACCTAATTCTCAAGGTTACACCTTATATACACTTCCAAAGAAGTGTTTCCATCCTGTGGCACTTAAAGCAATATCACACTACACTTTTCATATTATTGTAAAATTGTAACTATGTTCCAACAATTTTGATAACGCTACTGACGCTGGAGTGGTTATTGGGAATCGAGTTTATGTGTCGTTCTTACATGGAAGATCAAGCTCGTTTACTTTACACTGCCAATTACTGTCTTCAACTTCGAGAAAAGGTAAGAAAAACATTCAACTAAGCTCATTTATAAATGGCAGGACATTAGTCCAATGTTTGATAAAAATTTGTTTGTTAGAGTCATTGTTGAGTGATTAGAAGATGAAGTGAACAGAGTAGGAAACTACATGTCTTGGCTCAAAGTCTGGTTCCATTGTTTGTTTCTTGGGAAAGTTGACGAACTAGTTGGGATAATAGATACAAATTTCCTGAGTTGGGTATAAATGTTAGGAGTGTAGTGAAATGAGTTGGATTGAATCTATACTATTCTTTTTTGAGTATCCAGAAGAATCATCTTTAGAAAATACAAGTCAATAGAGCATTACAATTTGTGAGCTTCTTTAAAGGCTAATCAGACTTTATCAAAGAACCAATATTAGCAAAAGCATTGGAAGATGTTTTGAAATGGTGATTGGAAGAAGGGAAACCAATCTTGATTATGGAACCATTTGGGGGGAAAGATGGAAGAGATTTTAGAATCTGAAAGTCTTTTTCCATATGGAGGAGGGAATTGGTATGACTCAATAATCAGTCTTTGTCAAAGGGTATTGGAAAGATGGTAAGTCAAAAGAAGAAAAAAAACACCACATGTGTCAACCAATCCAAGAGCTACTTATGTAAATTGCAGAGACCTTGTTTTGGTAAGAATGACTATAATGGAACAACCTACTCCAAATCTGTAACATGGGGTCTCAAGTATATTTTAAGGACAATTTTAAAACGTTGGCTATTGTGAATGGAGAATTGACCTTTTCACTTTCTTTCATTTGAACATAGTATCCATTTTCCATTGAGTGACGAAGGGAGGAGAGAAGTTGAGAGACTTTGATCGAAGTGTTTGCTTGTTCTTGTTATGTATCTAAATTTATCATTGAGCCCATGTCTTTTGTTTTTATTTTTTCGATGTATTTGTAGCTTCTTAAATATCATTTCAATGAGTTAAATAAATGAATTGGTATTGACTGCATAAAGTATCTATCAATTTAGACCATAAAACACATGTAGAACATTTTGATTACATTTACAAACTATTCAATATGCATAACAAATGAAAACAAAACAGAATGGACAAACATCAAGTAACATACATGTGCTAAATACTAAAATTTAGATACAAGTTAGATGATAAATGCTCAAGCTTATTCTCAAAATGATATATATTATATAGAACGAAAGATCTTCACCATTAATTTGGGCTCCTTCAATAAAGTTCCCATCTCTTGATGTGCAAATGACATGTTAGTTTGTGAGACAGTGATAGTGGCTTAGAAAGTATTTAAAAAAATTTGAACAAAATTAATACAATAAGTCAATGTGAAATAAGTCTTCTAATATATTAATACTCTTTCAAAATTCACAAGAACTAGCAATAAAAGCTAATGCAAATGAAATATGTTCTAGTATATTACCAATTAGTTAGTTGGTCTGGTTCTTCTTCTATGTTCTTGCCTCCCACGTCTCACATAAGCATTTTTTTATATGTTGTAACTCCTTGATCACATCTCTTATTTTCATTCTTTCATTTGGTGAATCTTTTGAACATGCAAGTCAAATCTCCAAAATTAAAATCAAGCACTTACACAAATTAGTGCTTCTCTGATGTGGGTGCTCAAAATTAATGTTAATTTCTCCTTCTGTGTAAATTTCACCAGTTCCTCTATTGTTATTGTAGTTTTCTCTTCTCATTGTGGTTTCTACAGCTTCTCCACTTAGAAGAGCAGAGTCCACAACTTGATCAACTCTTTCTGGCAATGCCATCTGAACAAAGTTATGGAGATTCAGATCATCCTTGAACGATTCATCAGTTGGACTCCTTCCTGTGAACATCTCCATCAATAAGATCCCAAAACTGTACATGTCCCCTTGCTTTGATGGCTCACCTCCCATGGCATACTCTGCAAATGTATTTCCAACATTGGCAAATGTCAAAAAGAATAATAAATCAATGAGGTGATTCATATGGCATACACTAAAAATAGATAACACGTCAAATTTTGTGTATATTTTAGCTAGTTTAACTCTCTAATACTAATATCAACTCACTCATCCATATTTTTCCCAAAAATAAAACTTTATATTTCAAGCTAGTTTGACTCTTTGATACTATTCTCAATTCACTTATCTATCTTTTCGCAAAAATAAAACTGTGTAAAGTTAAAGTTCTGTTGTTACCTGGAGGGACATAACCAATGGTGCCTTTCATTCCAATTGTGCTGGTTTGAGTTTCAGACACTTGATTGGTGTTAAGGATCAGCCTAGCTAATCCAAAATCACTAACATGAGCCACCATCTCGTTGTCAAGGAGAACATTGCTTGGTTTCAAATCACAATGAATGATTGGATGGTCACAATGATCATGAAGATACCATATTGCAGAGGCTACATCACTAGCTATAGATAATCTCTGGATAAACTTCAAACCCCTTGATTGGTTTTCTCCATGTAACCATTTATCTAGGCTCCCATTTCCCATATACTCAAACACTAATGCTTTGAAATCATCACCATTGAAATCAATGCTTGAGCAGCATGTTAAGATCTTAACAAGATTTCGGTGTCGAATATTTCTCAACGTGTTGCATTCAGCCATAAAACTCTTGGAAGCTCCTTTCTGGTTCAGATTAAGGACCTTTACAGCAACTTCATTTCCTTCTTGATCAACTGTGCCTTTGAACACAGAGCCAAAGCTGCCTGTTCCAATCAACATGCTTTGAGAGAATCCATTGGTGGCCTTGTGTAAACTCTTGTATGAAACCTTTGAAAGAAAGCTGATTGATGAGAGTTCAGACTTTGATGATGATGATCTCATTATTGATTTCCTTCTCCAAAACAAAAATGATAAACATGCAAATAGAAGAATAAATGCAATCACACAAACAATTATGATTATCAACTTGTGATCTTTCTTCTTTCCTTGTTTGGATTCAATGGCTTTTTCACATCTTGGAAGTTGTAATCTTGGTACACCACCACAAAGCCTGGCATTTCCATCAATTGATATTGCAGTAGTGTTTTCAAAGATGCCTTTGTCTGGTACCTCTCCCCTAAGCTCATTGAAAGAAAGATTCAAATAATTCAAGAATTTAAGATTCTGTAAATCCTTAGGAATATTTCCTGTAAGGTTGTTTCGAGAAAGATCCAAGTACTCTAGACCTCTAAGAGAAGCCAAAGAAGAAGGAAGAATTCCTTGAAAGAAGTTCCCTTGTAGGGAAAGTGATAGGAGACTGGTACAATCTCCAATTGTGTCTGGAATCTCACTGGTCAAATTGTTTTCAGAGAGGTCAAGTTGGGTGATAGTATTAAGCTTTCCCACTTCTACTGGTATACTACCATTGAGTGAGTTTTGTGATAAGTCTAGCTCAAGAAGTGAATGAAAACCAAAAACTTCTTTGGGAATAGTTCCACTTAGAATATTTTGGGAAAGCCAAAGCCTCTGTAGATTTTGGCAGTTTCCAATATTTAGAGTTATGCTTCCACTAAAATTGTTTTCTGATAAATCAAGCTCCGAGACTTGTGTGAGGTTTCCCAAGGATGAGGGTATGGTTCCTGATAATGTGTTTCCATTCAATGTAAGCCTTTGCAAGAACCTTAAAGTCCCCAAAGAAGTCGGAATGTCACCTTCCAAAAGATTATACTCCATGTCTAAGCCGATTAAGTTGACCAGGTTTTCTAATGTTGGAGCAATAGTTCCAGATATTTGATTCCCTCCAAGATAAAGATAAGTCATTTGAGTTGACAAATTAGCTAAAGATTTTGGTAAAGGGCCACCAAAGTTATTATCATCCAAAATCAATTCTTCCAATTGACTACAATTATTTAAAGATGCAATAAAATCCAAGCTATTATGCAAGTAGTTTCCTAGATGATTTCCCTCTAAATTGAGTTTCCTAAGATGTGGTAGATTGATCCCCAAACTAGCTGGAACTTTTCCCAACAAATGATTTGTACTAAGTCCAAGTTTTTCAAGCTTAGAAGCATTTGAAAATGATTCTGGTATTTTCCCGGAAAACTTATTACCACCAATAAGAAATTCTTTGAGATTGGGAAGTTGAAGGCCTATGTAGGGGGCAAAGTGCCTTCAAATTGGTTATGTGTTATTGAGAAATCGATCAAAGATGATATGTTGTAAAGTGAGGGAGGAATCATACCAGACAGTTTATTAGGCCCTATTGAAAATATTTTTAACTTTTTTAACTTGCCAAACTCTTCTGGAACAGTACCTATCAGAGTATTGCCCCCTACAGAAAAAACTTCAAGTGAAGAAATATTTGCCAGGGATGGTGGAATTTGTCCTACGAGTTTGTTTGTAGAGAGACTAAGAGATGAAAGCTTGGTCAAAGAACCAAGTTCTGAGGGAATGAGCCCTGTAAATCTGTTTCGTTTTAGAGATATCAGTCTTAGTTTCGAGCAATAACTAAGGTTCAATGCAGATAAGTCACCTTCTAACATGTTTCTAGCAAGACTTAAATTTTGCAATCTATATAAATGGCAAACTTGGTGTGGGATTTCACCAAAGAAGCTATTGTTTCTAAGGTTGATAGACCTCAAAAATGTGAGGTTTTTAATGTAAGGTGATATGGTACCTCTCAAGTTGTGGTCTCGTAATGCCAACTTTGTTATTCTGTGATGCCTGTGACTGCATGTGACTCCATTCCAGTTGCAGAAGTGAGTGGAATCATTCCAAGATCTCAACACTCCAAAAGGGTCACTAAAGACTGATTCTTTGAACTTGAGTAGAGCAAATCTATCAGTTTCGTTTCCTAATGCATTGCCCATCACCACATCAAATGACACCATCAAATACAAGAATGAAAAAGGCGCAAACCAAAAAACACAAGTGGTGGGGCTCTTAAGTTTCATGGTTAATGAATTTTATGAGTTAAGATATGCTGCCTGAAGCAAGAGTTATATAAGAAAATGGAGGTTGGTTATTTAACCTTATATCACTATATAAGATTTACATATTTCTTTTCTATAAAGTCTTAACACCAATTGATACGTTGGAGCATATTTGATTGAATTCAGAGTTGTGGATACAGGAAATAATGTAATACTTTTAGTGGGTGTAATGTAAAAATTAGAAAAATTATACATTTATCGACATTTCTAATTAAAAAGGCCTACCATGGAAATGAAAAATCAAATTGACTATAGAAAAATTAGATGGAGTATACTTGAGTTGTACCACATTATTATCTATCACATATTCTATCCCCTCATTCACGTTTAATATTGTTGGAGTTAATCATAACCAGGCTCTTTTTTCTTTTTCTTTTTTCTTTGAGAGAATCATAACCAGGCTTTGAGAAACAATTTGTTGGAACTATGTGAAATATTACAAAAATTAAATAGTGTGTGAGTAACACATGGAATAGAAAAACTTCATTTGAAGTGTATAAATAGTGCAAGTTTGAGATATGAGTATGACCCCAAGGGGTACCTAGTTTTGCGCGCATCGGTGAGGACTCACACACTGGATCACCACGCGCCTAAAGAAAGGGAATTGTGAAGGTGACTCTCAGCTTAAGGATAGCTTTGAAATTTGCAATATTGGAGGAAATTTTTTATCATTTGGTATAAGAGCCCTTATGGATGCAAGAGGAGGACTTTATTCCAGTTAAGCTTTGAAGGAGGAAATCATCCAGCTATATGACGTTAACGACATCGCTCTTGGGAGGCACCCCAGATAAGTCTTCTTCTTTAATCTTTAGTGTCACATTGGGACAATGTGTCAATTAAGTTTGGGGAGTGAACTTAAATTTTTTTAGATTTTTATGTATTCATTTTAGTTTTTTTTTGTTGTTCTTGTGTTGTGTTGTTATGAATCAATTTGCTAAATGTGAGTCAATGTGAAAGTAGGTAGATAGCATGGTTGACATTTTTTTATTTATTTCATTTATTTTTCAAAAAATCAATGTGCTTGGTAAGGTTACATTCTTGACTAATTTTAATTTTGTGCTTTAAATAAAAAGGACATGAAATCATAATAGGTAAATTTCTAGCAATTAAATTTATTTATGTATGCTAAATTTGATATGTGAAAAATTATTTGGAAAATTCTAGAACTTGCTTGCTTCCTATTTGAAGCAAAATAATAAATAATGCATGATTAGGAAAGTGATTTAGACATTCGTTAGATCGATTGTGCCTTTCAAGCCATCCTTGAAATTTTTACCTTAGTTACCCTTTTTGAGCTTTAATCTTATTCTTTGTTTCTACATATTTTGGAGCATAAACAAGATAAATCCATTATTATTCAAAATTTGATCCTAATTATACCATAAGTGGATTTTTTAGTTTGGGAGAACTTTAATAGAAAGTTTGATATATGTACGGGAATAAGACTGAAATTGAGAGAATGAAAACAATTAATTTGACAGCAACTTGTATAAAAAATCTAATAACAAGTGTCAACTTCGAAAAAAGAAAGAAAAAAATAGAGAAAAAAAAATAAAAATAAAGTTGTTGCAATGTTTTCGAAAAAAAAAAATCTCTCATTAAATTAGAAAAAAAAAAAGAGTATCGAGATTGTTTGTGAAAAAAAATTATGGGATGATTTGATTAGAGAAGCTGATACTATAGACAATCCTAAATGACCATTTTATCTACTTGTACCTAAGCTTATCATTACATGTTTAGAAAAACCTTTTGACTCTTAATTATGTATCTATTTATATTAGTGGAGTATAGTGAGTATTGCAAGCTTATGGAATATATTGAGTTAGTGGATTGATGGTTTTATATGGCATGCATAAATTGTTTTAACTATTAGTTAAGTGCTAATGAACTGAAAGAAAAGATTGAGGATCTCTACCATATGGAATATAAGTTAAAGTCAAATTATGTATTTATTTAAGGGTGTTTTCACTTTATAGTTTGGTAGAAAAACCCTAGGTTCTATTCGGGCATTAGAGAAGTGTTCTAGAGTAAACACTTATCAGTTTTACATTGTGACATAGGGCCACTGTTCATCGTGTGAATATCCATTCAAGTTGACTGACACACTTGAATTAGGAAACAAGGTAAGATTAGTATAAAACATGTATATAAATATGTGTATGTATGTAAATTGCATGTTGTGTATGTAATTCGTATACTACCAACACTAGTACGGTAGCAATACGGAGTATATTGGTACAGTATATGATGTTCAAAGGGTACGATCTGATGTTACTAACACTAGTACGAGACGATTAGGTAGTGTATGTGGTACAACACTTAGTAGTACTTAGCTTAGCCATACTGACACTAGTACAGGACGAGTACTTAGTAAATGTAGTACAAAGGTCGTACTTTTATTAAAAATATTCTTGATCATTTGTAAAGCCTTGTAGATAGGTGTATGGGTGTCTGAATACGTGTCGGTAATATCATATATATTATATGTTTTTCTTACTGAGTTTGTTGACTCGCATATATTGGTTACATGTGTAGGTAAAGGAAAAACTAAAATTGAGCACCAATGAGCCTAGAGCTTAGGGATGGTTGTACATATCAGGATGGTTAGACCTGGAGAGTTCGATCTCTGGATGACTTTGGCCTTCATTTTGTAGTCGTTGAGCAACAATTTTGTAATCAAGTATTGTAAACTTTATAAATGGGATCCCGGGTTTTATGTACGGTTATACATTTATAAAAGTTTAAATTAACACAATTTTTGAGAAATCATTTGATTAGCAAAGGTGAGCACGGTAAGCAGAAAAGCATTGTAGCGTGCCTAAGCAAGTAGGGCGTTACACAATGCGATCTATTAGTCCTTAAAATGCAATTTAATTACTAATTAGATTGGATTATTTTTTAATTGGATATCCAATTACATACCTAATTTTTAATATTAACTTAAAAATATGAAGAAAAATGCGTAAAAATTAAATATCACCATTTATTTAAGTTTAATACTCCATAAAAATATCATTGTTACAAGTATAATGCAACTGAAATATTAAAATAAGTAAAACAACAACAATACTAAAAAATAAAATAGAACAAAACATCGTGACAACAAATATACAAAATAAACAAATGTTGCAAATTCAACCAAAAAATACTAAAAATATAATTCAAATATATACTTTTTATTATACATAAATAAATATAAATAATTTTTTAATATATAAATGTAATTGAATTGGATGAGTTTTTAATTAGATTGTGAGAATGACATCAACTAACCTATTCAATCCAATTAGAATCTAACTTTTAACATCCAATCCATTCTGATTGTAATTGGATATCCAATTTTTTGTAATTGAATTGGATTGGATTGGCTCAGTTCAATTAGATTGGAATGGATATTACTCACCCTCAGTCAATAAAGCATTATAATCTAGTAGCTTCTTTAAAGGAAAATTAAACTTTGTCAAAAATATTAGAAAATGCATTGGAAGATGTTTTGAAATGGTGTTTGGAAGAAGGAAAATCAATCTTGATTATGGAACCATTTGGGGGAAAAGATGGAAGAGATTTTAGAATTTGAAAATCCTTTTCCATATAGAGGAGGGAATTGGTATGACTCAATATTCAATCCTTTGTCACATGGAAAGATGATAAGTCAACGAAAAAAGAAAAAAAAAATACACCTCATGTGTCAACCAATCCAAGAGCTACTAATTATGTAAATTGCAGAGACTGTTTTGGTAATGAATAACTATAATGGAACAATTTACTCAAAATCTATAACATGGAGTCTCAAGTATATTTTAAGGACAATTTTAGAACGTTGGCTATTGTGAAGGGAGAATTGACCTTTTCACTTTCTTTTCATTTGAACAAAGTGTTATGAACTAACAATCTTAGTTTGCATATAATTAAAACCAACACATCATAGAAACCAGAATTAAACACAACAGAGACGAAAAATAGTAATGTTGAAGAAAAATAAGAACAGAAAACAATAAGACACAAGCAATTTTAGAGGAGTTCGAACTTTCCTCTACAATGAGTAGAGAGCTTATTCCCCTTGAATTCCTTCTAAGGAATCCTTTACACTATGAATAATGGCATATTACAAGACTTCGTTCAAGATAACTTAAACTACTACAATTGTGATCTTGTCCCTTGAGCAATATTCACAATGAAGCTTAGAACACTTAGAAAACACCCTTGAAGACCTTTGCTTCCCTCTAGTTTCTCAATTTTGTTCTTCTCTCTTCATCTCTATCCTTGTTGCTTCAAGATACAAAAATAAACCTAACCATACATTAGTCTCTCTATGTATCTCTCAACCTAATATTTCTACTGCCATTACAAATGAGACTATGCATCCTTTTATAGACTAAGGATCCAAGTTTCAAAACTGTTACATAGACTTTAACTAACTCAAACTAAGAGAAAGAAAGTAACAAACTTTGAGTGACAAATCTGAGCTGCCTTTATTCATGTCATGTCATCATAATCTTTAAGTGGTTGGTTTATTTATGACTGATATAACCACACAAAAAATCTCTTTGCTATTGAATGAAGAAGGGATGAGAGAAGTTGAGAGACTTAATCAAAGTGTTTGCTTATGATTGTTATGTATCCCATGTCTTTTGTTTTTATTTTTTCAATGTATTTGTCGCTTCTTAAATATCATTTTAATTTGTTAAATGAATTGGTATTGACTGCATAAAGTATTTACCAACTTAGAGCATAAAACACATGTAAAACATTTTGATTACATTTACAAAATATTCAATATGCATAACAAATGAAAACAAAACAGAATGGACAAAAATCAAGTAACATATATGTGCTAAATACTAAAATTTAGATACAAGTTAGATGATAAATGCTTAAGCTTATTCTCAAAATGATATATATTATATAGAACGAAAGATCTTCACCATTAATTTGGGCTCCTTCAATAAAGTTCCCATCTCCTGCTGTGCAAATGACATGTTAGTGTGTGGGACATAGTGGCTTGGAAAGTAGTTAAAAATTTTTAAACAAAATTAATACTGTAAGTCAATGTAAAATAAGTCTTCTAATATATTAATACTCTTTCAAAATTGGCAAGAACTAGCAATAAAAGCTAATGCAAGTGAAATATGTTCTAGTATATTACCAATTAGTTAGGTGGTCTGGTTCTTCTTCTATGTTCTTGCCTCCCAAGTCTCACATAAGAATTTTTAATATGTTGTAACTCCTTGATCACATCGCCTATGTTCATTCTTTCATTTGGCGAATCTTTTGAACATGCAAGTCCAATCTCCAAAATTAAAATCAAGCACTTACACAAATTAGTGCTTATCTGATCTGGGTTATCAAAACTAATGTTAATTTCTCCTTCTGTGTAAATTTCACCAGTTCCTCTATTGTTATTGTAGTTTTCTCTTCTCATTGTGGTTTCTACAGCTTCTCCACTTAGAAGAGCAGAGTCCACTACTTGATCAACTCTTTCTGGCAATGCCATCTGAACAAAGTTATGGAGATTCAGATCATCCTTGAATGATTCATCAGTTGGACTCCTTCCTGTGAACATCTCCATCAATAAGATCTCAAAACTATACATATCCCCTTGCTTTGATGGCTCACTACCCATCGCATACTCTGCATTACATATAAATTGTTAAATATTAAATTCTATATTTAAGTATATGTTTTGTACAAAAAAGATAACATCTAGAAATTAATGATTTTGTACATCCAACACTAATGCTTTGAAATCATCACCATTGAAATCAATGCTTGGGCAGCATGTTAAGATCTTAACAAGATTTCGGTGTCGAATATTTCTCAACGCGTTGCATTCAGCCATAAAACTCTTGGAAGCTCCTTTTTGGTTCAGATTAAGGACCTTTACAGCAACTTCATTTCCTTCTTGATCAAGTGTGCCTTTGAACACAGAGCCAAAGCTGCCTGTTCCAATCAACATGCTTTGAGAGAATCCATTGGTGGCCTTGTGTAAACTCTTGTATGAAACCGTTGAAAGAAAGCTGATTGATGAGAGTTCAGACTTTGATGATGATGATCTCATTATTGATTTCCTTCTCCAAAACGAAAATGATAAACATGCAAATAGAAGAATAAATGCAATCACACAAACAATTATGATTATCAACTTGTGATCTTTCTTCTTTCCTTGTTTGGATTCAATGGCTTTTTCACATCTTGGAAGTTGTAACTTTGGTACACCACCACAAAGCCTGGCATTTCCATCAATTGATATTGCAATAGTGTTTTCAAAGACGCCTTTGTCTGGTACCTCTCCCCTAAGCTCATTGAAAGAAAGATTCAAATAATTCAAGAATTTAAGATTCTGTAAATCCTTAGGAATATTTCCTGTCAAGTTGTTTCGAGAAAGATCCAAGTACTCTAGACCTCTAAGAGAAGCCAAAGAAGAAGGAAGAATTCCTTGAAAGAAGTTCCCTTGTAGGGAAAGTGATAGGAGACTGGTACAATCTCCAATTGTGTTTGGAATCTCACTGGTCAAATTATTTTCAGAGAGGTCAAGTTGGGTGATAGTATTAAGCTTTCCCACTTCTACAGGTATGCTACCGTTGAGTGACTTTTGCGATAAGTCTAGCTCAAGAAGTGAATGAAAACCAAAAACTTCTTTGGGAATAGTTCCACTTAGACTATTTTGGGAAAGCCAAAGCCTTTGTAGATTTTGGCAGTCTCCAATATTTAGAGTTATGCTTCCACTAAAATTGTTTTCTGATAAATCAAGCTCCGAGACTTGTGTGAGGTTTCCCAAGAATGAGGGTATGGTTCCTGATAATGTGTTTCCATTCAATGTAAGCCTTTGCAAGAACCTTAAAGTCCCCAAATAAGTCGGAATGTCACCTTCCAAAAGATTATACTCCATGTCTAAGCCGATTAAGTTGACCAGGTTTTCTAATGTTGGAGCAATAGTTCCAGATATTTGGTTCCCTCCAAGATAAAGATAAGTCATTTGAGTTGAAAAATTAGCTAAAGATTTTGGTAAAGGGCCACCAAAGTTATTATCATCCAAAATCAATTCTTCCAATTGACTAAAAGTATTTAAAGATGCAATAAAATCCAAGCTATTAGGCAAGTAGTTTCCTAGATGGTTTTCCTCTAAATTGAGTTTCC
The DNA here is from genome assembly GCF_029168945.1 of Cannabis sativa. Taxonomy (NCBI): domain Eukaryota; kingdom Viridiplantae; phylum Streptophyta; class Magnoliopsida; order Rosales; family Cannabaceae; genus Cannabis; species Cannabis sativa. The sequence goes on from NC_083607.1 coordinate 54,009,283, forward strand.
TAAGATGTGGTAGATTGATCCCCAAACTAGCTGGAACTTTTCCCAACAAATGATTTGTACTAACTCCAAGTTTTTCAAGCTTAGAAGCATTTTAAAATGATTCTGGTATTGTTCCGGAAAACTTATTACCACCAATGTTAGTATCGTTGAGTGAGTTAGTTAGTTGTTTTAACTAACTTTGTAACGGTTTTCTTAGTTTGTTAATTCTTGTTTTCTTTCTGTTGCTTTCTTACACCTGTATATAAATACAGTCAGTAATAACAAGAGAACTCAAGTTCTGGGTTTATTCATTTTGATACACTATGTTCTCTCTCTCTCTCTCTCTCGTTTTTGTTACTCTGTTCTTTAAAGTTTCATACTCTGAAACTCTACATGGTATCAGTCGCCCTCGACTAGCGTCATCAACGGAGTCTACCTCCTCCAATCCTGCTCCGGCCACCAGAACTTCTGCTTCTACAATGTCAAACCAGTTGCATTCCAACTGGAATCCCTTTTCTCATTCTTTAACCTCTGTGTTGACTGTCAAACTTAATCGTACTAATTTTCTCTCTTGGAAATCTCAGGTGATCCCTACCGTAATCGGACACGAACTGGATGAGATCTTGTTGGCTGGCAATCCTCCTCTACAACATCTTCTTACCGGAGAGCGAAACCCTGAATATAATCAGTGGAAAAGAAAGGATCAACTTCTTCTGTCTTTGCTCCGTCGTCTCAGGGATCACCGCCCGTAGTGACTCACTCACATTCGAAGAAGTACAGGCTTTATTACTCTCTCATGAGAGTCGCCTGGATCATCACAGCTCCCTTACAGATCAGTCCATGAAACTTCAAGCCAATATAGCATTCACTGGTTCAAGAACTAATGCCTATCGCCCACCACAGTTCCCCAAAACGGGTGCCAAACCAAACTTCAGAAGCCATAATCCCCCAAATCGACCTCTATGTCACCTGTGTCTTCGTTATGGCCATACAGCACCAGTATGTCACTACCGGTTCGATAAGAACTTCCTAAACCTGGTTCATCTTCCACTTCTCAGAATCAACCTCCTCGAGCATTCATCACTGAACATGAATTTGAGTACGATCCTCAAGCCTTTGCTGCTTCATTTGTTCCTGACTTTGGGGATGACTCAGGCTGGTTTGTAGACACGGGGGCTACAAATCATGTCACGAATGACATTGGAAATCTCGACTCAGCAATAGCCTATCCAGGACCCGAAGGACTTGCTGTTGGAGACGGTAAGAAACTCCTAATTTCTAATATTGGTCTTGCCTCTCTATCTGCATCTAATGCTAAGTCTCTAAAATTACAATCTGTACTTCATGTCCTTGCAATTACTAAGAACTTGGTCAGTGTATCACAATTAACTAATGACAATTTTGTGTTTCTTGAATTTCATAAATCATGTTGCTTTGTCAAGGACAAGCAAACAGGGAAGGTGTTGCTCAAGGGGACTCTTAAAGATGGTCTTTATGTGCTAGAAGAATGCTCCAAGAATTCGGCTAAAGAAGGATATCAATGTGGTGTGTCTAGTGGTAATTGTCCAGCAACAATGAGTTGTACAAGTTCTTTATAGTTTCCCAATGTAAACACAAACATTATGTGTAACTCAACTCTTACCAATAAAGACAATGATTTTGAATCTACTTCCTATCATCCCACTGCTTTACAGACTAATACCACTCATGACATAACTATTTGGCATCAAAAACTTGGCCACCCATCTCACCATATACTCAAAAAGATTCTTACCAATATTCACCACAAAGGCAACACTCAACATCTTTCTTTTTGCCATGCATGCCAACTTGGCAAAAGCCACAAACAACCATTCTCTAGCACAGATTCCAAAGCCATTCAACCCCTTGAGCTCATACATACTGATATATGGGGACCATCCCACATCAAATCCAAAGATGGATACCTCTACTATATTCATTTCATAGATGATTATAGTAGATATACCTGGATCTATCCAATTACACAAAAGTCACAGGCCTTAGAAACATTTGTCAAGTTCAAAGCAATGGTTGAGAAACAGTTCAACCTTCCCATCAAGAAAGTACAGGCAGACTGGGGAGGAGAGTACAGACCTTTCTCACGATTCTTGAGTGACCAAGGAATCCATTTCCAACACCCCTGTCCAAAAACCAGTGAGCAAAATGGGCGTGCCGAGCGTAAACACAGGCATATTACAGAAATGGGGTTAACTATTCTTGCTCAGTCGGGCTTAGAGTTTAACTACTGGTGGCATGCATTTCACACGGCTGTGTTTCTCATAAACAGGTTGCCAACACCTGTTCTTAACTACAGCACTCCAATGGAGACTCTACTTGGACAGAAACCTGACTATTCCTTCCTTAAGCCATTCAGATGTGCATGTTATCCACATCTTAGGCCCTACAACAGATATAAAATGGAGTTTCGAACTCAACAATGTATTTTTCTTGGCTACTCCTCCTCACACAAAGGATATCTCTGTGAAAACTCAGAGGTAAGACTGTTTATTGCAAGACATGTTGTCTTCAATGAAAAGCTCTTTCCTGCATCCACAAAACAACAATCTGAACAGGTAACTTCACAGCCCATCTTTCCATTTGCTCAGTTTTCAGTTTCCAATAATGTACACTGTACTCGTACTAACTCCCATACTCCTCACCATTCTGCAATCAATGACATTGAGCCTCCTTCCCATACTACTTCCCAAAATGGCCAAACAAACACTGCACCTGCTGTATCTCCCAACCCGATAATAGCACCTGTCCCTGTCAACACCAATACACATCCCTTAAATACTGAGCCATCCCATTTACCACAAAGCACCACTGACCAACCACCAAATATTACCATACCACCTACAGACACAAATACACAACCAATCCTAGAAACCAATGGTCCATCAGTACCACTGCCTGTACCTACCCGTACTCATCCCATGCGCACCAGACTACAAAATGGAATTTCCAAACCAAAATCTTACATAGCCACTAAACACCCTTTACCTGAATCCTTGTTACCCTCTGAACCAAGATCACTACAAGCAGCTCTAGCCAATCCTAAATGGCACAGTGCCATGGATAGTGAGATATGTGCTCTTAAAAAGGCAAAAACATGGAAACTGGTCCCTTATGAGCCCAATATGAATGTCATTAGTTGCAAATGGATACACAGGGTGAAGCTAAATAAAGATGGGTCATTAAATCGATACAAGTCCAGATTAGTTGCTAAGGGTTACTTACAAGAGGCTGGAATAGACTTTGAGGAGACATTCAGTCCGGTTGTTAGGCCAACAACAGTTCGTACTGTGTTATCTATAGTTGTTACACACAATTAGAATGTCTCTCAGTTGGATGTTAGTAATGCGTTTCTCAATGGGCCACTAAATGAGATTGTATACATGTGCCAACCTCCAGGATTTGAAGACTCAAATCACCCTACTCATGTGTGTAAGTTGGAAAAAGGCATATATGGACTGAAGCAAGCCCCACGTGCTTGGAATGACAAGTTGAGACAAACACTTGTCTCTTGGGGTTTTCAAGGTTCTAGAGCAGATAGTTCTCTGTTTATATATGGGACAGGAGCAAATATTGTGATTTTATTGGTATATGTCGATGACATATTAATCACTGGTCCAAACACAACTCTCATCTCCAAACTTATCTCGGATTTGAATAAATCCTTCTCATTGAAAGACCTTGGTCCAGTTCATTACTTCTTAGGAGTTGAGATTTATAGAGATCACAGTGGAATGTACTTGTCCCAAACAAAGTACATTACTGACTTGCTAGTGAAATTGCACATGGAGGGAGCAAAAGCAAGTCCTAATCCCACCAGTACAAGTATTAAACTATCTTTAACAGAGGGGGAACCGTTTGAAGACATCAAACTTTACAGAAGCACCCTAGGTGCCCTGCAATATTTGTCCCTCACTCGCCCGGATGTGGCGTTTATAGTCAACAAGCTCAGCCAGTTTCTTCATGCCCCCACTTCAACTCATTGGGAGGCTTGTAAGAAATTACTAAGGTATTTGAAGGGCACTGTCAAAGATGGCTTATGGCTAAGACCATCATCTGCTATGACTCTTCAAGTGTACTTTGATGCAGACTGGGCTAGTTGCTTAGATGATCGTCGATCAACTGGTGGTTACTTGGTGTTCTTAGGGGACAATCTGGTGAGTTGGTCGGCTAAGAAACAACAGGTTGTAGCAAGATCAAGTACTGAAAGTGAGTTTAGAGCATTGGCTAATGCTGCAGCTGAGCTCAAGTGGATTCGATCTCTGTTACAAGAACTTCAGGTGTCTATAGTTCAGATTCCAGTTATATGGGTGGACAATCAGAGTGCCACTGCCTTGGCAGCAAACCCTGTTTTTCACGCACGCTCTAAACACATAGAGATCGATCTTCATTTTGTCAGGGACCAAATTTTAGACAAACACATTTCAGTTCGTTATGTTCCTTCCTTGGATCAAGCAGCTGATGTTCTGACCAAGGCTTTGTCAACAGAAAGATTTCTATACTTAAAATCCAAACTAAAAATGGTGTCAACACCATTTAGTTTGAGGGGGGATGTTAGTATAGTTGAGTGAGTTAGTTAGTTGTTTTAACTAACTTTGTAACGGTTTTCTTAGTCTGTTAATTCTTGTTTTCTTTCTGTTGCTTTCTTACACTTGTATATAAATACAGTCAGTTTTAACAAGAGAACTCAAGTTCTGGGTTTATTCATTTTGATACACTCTGTTCTCTCTCTCTCTCGTTTTTGTTACTCTGTTCTTTAAAGTTTCATACTCTGAAACTCTACAACCAATAAGAAATTCTTTGAGATTGAGAAGTTGAAGGCCTACGTAGGGAGGCAAAGTGCCTTCAAATTGGTTATGTGTTATTGAGAAATCGATCAAAGATGATATGTTGTAAAGTGAGGGAGGAATCATACCAGACAGTTTATTAGGCCCTATTGAAAATATTTTCAACTTTTTTAACTTGCCAAACTCTTCTGGAACAGTACCTATCAGAGTATTGCCCCCTACAGAAAACACTTCAAGTGAAGAAATATTTGCCAGGGATGGTGGAATTTGTCCTACGAGTTTGTTTGTAGAGAGACTAAGAGATGAAAGCTTGGTCAAAGAACCAAGTTCTGAGGGAATGAGCCCAGTAAATCTGTTTCGTTTTAGAGATATCAGTCTTAGTTTCGAGCAATAACTAAGGTTCAATGCAGATAAGTCACCTTCTAACATGTTTCTAGCGAGACTTAAATTTTGCAATCTATATAAATGGCAAACTTGGTGTGGGATTTCACCAAAGAAGCTATTGTTTCTAAGGTTGATAGACCTCAAAAATGTGAGGTTTTTAATGTAAGGTGATATGGTACCTCTCAAGTTGTGGTATCGTAATGCCAACTTTGTTATTCTGTGATGCCTGTGACTGCATGTGACTCCATTCCAGTTGCAGAAGTGAGTGGAATCATTCCAAGATCTCAACACTCCAAAAGGGTCACTAAAGACTGATTCTTTGAACTTGAGTAGAGCAAATCTATCAGTTTCGTTTCCTAATGCATTGCCCATCACCACATCAAATGACACCATCAAATACAAGAATGAAAAAGGCGCAAACCAAAAAACACAAGTGGTGGGGCTCTTAAGTTTCATGGTTAATGAATTTTATGAGTTAAGATATGCTGCCTGAAGCAAGAGTTATATAAGAAAATGGAGGTTGGTTATTTAACCTTATATCACTATATAAGATTTACATATTTCTTTTCTATAAAGTCTTAACACCAATTGATACGTTGGAGCATATTTGATTGAATTCAGAGTTGTGGATACAGGAAATAATGTAATACTTTTAGTGGGTGTAATGTAAAAATTAGAAAAATTATACATTTATCGACATTTCTAATTAAAAAGGCCTACCATGGAAATGAAAAATCAAATTGACTATAGAAAAATTAGATGGAGTATACTTGAGTTGTACCACATTATTATCTATCACATATTCTATCCCCTCATTCACGTTTAATATTGTTGGAGTTAATCATAACCAGGCTCTTTTTTCTTTTTCTTTTTTCTTTGAGAGAATCATAACCAGGCTTTGAGAAACAATTTGTTGGAACTATGTGAAATATTACAAAAATTAAATAGTGTGTGAGTAACACATGGAATAGAAAAACTTCATTTGAAGTGTATAAATAGTGCAAGTTTGAGATATGAGTATGACCCCAAGGGGTACCTAGTTTTGCGCGCATCGGTGAGGACTCACACCTTTGGATCACCACGCGCCTAAAGAAAGGGAATTGTGAAGGTGACTCTCAGCTTAAGGATAGCTTTGAAATTTGCAATATTGGAGGAAATTTTTTATCATTTGGTATAAGAGCCCTTATGGATGCAAGAGGAGGACTTTATTCCAGTTAAGCTTTGAAGGAGGAAATCATCCAGCTATATGACGTTAACGACATCGCTCTTGGGAGGCACCCCAGATAAGTCTTCTTCTTTAATCTTTAGTGTCACATTGGGACAATGTGTCAATTAAGTTTGGGGAGTGAACTTAAATTTTTTTAGATTTTTATGTATTCATTTTAGTTTTTTTTTGTTGTTCTTGTGTTGTGTTGTTATGAATCAATTTGCTAAATGTGAGTCAATGTGAAAGTAGGTAGATAGCATGGTTGACATTTTTTTATTTATTTCATTTATTTTTCAAAAAATCAATGTGCTTGGTAAGGTTACATTCTTGACTAATTTTAATTTTGTGCTTTAAATAAAAAGGACATGAAATCATAATAGGTAAATTTCTAGCAATTAAATTTATTTATGTATGCTAAATTTGATATGTGAAAAATTATTTGGAAAATTCTAGAACTTGCTTGCTTCCTATTTGAAGCAAAATAATAAATAATGCATGATTAGGAAAGTGATTTAGACATTCGTTAGATCGATTGTGCCTTTCAAGCCATCCTTGAAATTTTTACCTTAGTTACCCTTTTTGAGCTTTAATCTTATTCTTTGTTTCTACATATTTTGGAGCATAAACAAGATAAATCCATTATTATTCAAAATTTGATCCTAATTATACCATAAGTGGATTTTTTAGTTTGGGAGAACTTTAATAGAAAGTTTGATATATGTACGGGAATAAGACTGAAATTGAGAGAATGAAAACAATTAATTTGACAGCAACTTGTATAAAAAATCTAATAACAAGTGTCAACTTCGAAAAAAGAAAGAAAAAAATAGAGAAAAAAAAATAAAAATAAAGTTGTTGCAATGTTTTCGAAAAAAAAAAAAATCTCTCATTAAATTAGAAAAAAAAAAGAGTATCGAGATTGTTTGTGAAAAAAAATTATGGGATGATTTGATTAGAGAAGCTGATACTATAGACAATCCTAAATGACCATTTTATCTACTTGTACCTAAGCTTATCATTACATGTTTAGAAAAACCTTTTGACTCTTAATTATGTATCTATTTATATTAGTGGAGTATAGTGAGTATTGCAAGCTTATGGAATATATTGAGTTAGTGGATTGATGGTTTTATATGGCATGCATAAATTGTTTTAACTATTAGTTAAGTGCTAATGAACTGAAAGAAAAGATTGAGGATCTCTACCATATGGAATATAAGTTAAAGTCAAATTATGTATTTATTTAAGGGTGTTTTCACTTTATAGTTTGGTAGAAAAACCCTAGGTTCTATTCGGGCATTAGAGAAGTGTTCTAGAGTAAACACTTATCAGTTTTACATTGTGACATAGGGCCACTGTTCATCGTGTGAATATCCATTCAAGTTGACTGACACACTTGAATTAGGAAACAAGGTAAGATTAGTATAAAACATGTATATAAATATGTGTATGTATGTAAATTGCATGTTGTGTATGTAATTCGTATACTACCAACACTAGTACGGTAGCAATACGGAGTATATTGGTACAGTATATGATGTTCAAAGGGTACGATCTGATGTTACTAACACTAGTACGAGACGATTAGGTAGTGTATGTGGTACAACACTTAGTAGTACTTAGCTTAGCCATACTGACACTAGTACAGGACGAGTACTTAGTAAATGTAGTACAAAGGTCGTACTTTTATTAAAAATATTCTTGATCATTTGTAAAGCCTTGTAGATAGGTGTATGGGTGTCTGAATACGTGTCGGTAATATCATATATATTATATGTTTTTCTTACTGAGTTTGTTGACTCGCATATATTGGTTACATGTGTAGGTAAAGGAAAAACTAAAATTGAGCACCAATGAGCCTAGAGCTTAGGGATGGTTGTACATATCAGGATGGTTAGACCTGGAGAGTTCGATCTCTGGATGACTTTGGCCTTCATTTTGTAGTCGTTGAGCAACAATTTTGTAATCAAGTATTGTAAACTTTATAAATGGGATCCCGGGTTTTATGTACGGTTATACATTTATAAAAGTTTAAATTAACACAATTTTTGAGAAATCATTTGATTAGCAAAGGTGAGCACGGTAAGCAGAAAAGCATTGTAGCGTGCCTAAGCAAGTAGGGCGTTACACAATGCGATCTATTAGTCCTTAAAATGCAATTTAATTACTAATTAGATTGGATTATTTTTTAATTGGATATCCAATTACATACCTAATTTTTAATATTAACTTAAAAATATGAAGAAAAATGCGTAAAAATTAAATATCACCATTTATTTAAGTTTAATACTCTATAAAAATATCATTGTTACTGTTAATTCCATTTTTGGCATATTTAATTGACAAAAATATTTTATTATTCATTGTATATTTTCGGCTGGTATACATTAATATGGTTTCCTATTTGGTGTATTCAAACTTGAAAGGAAAGTTGTCTAGCTTTCCTATTTTTGGAAAAAAGGTAAAAATGGTAAAAATGTGTAATCTGATCTTGTGTTGAGTTTCCCATTTTCTTAGATCAGGTTTCTTGAAGAGAAAACCGGAGCTAGACTTTCCTTTTCTATAAAAGGAAAGTTGTAGTTACTGCCCACGATTCTGTATGTACAGAAACGGAAATTCCTGGACTGTTTGAAGAATTATTTTAGGGAAGTTTCTAGTGGGTTGAGGTCTTGTTCAGACCGAATGTAAGCTGTCTATGAGATGTATATTCATTATAAATACATCTCATAGCTGCTAGGCTTTGTATCTCTTTCACACACTTAGAATTGCTTTCATATCTTAAGGAAAGAGTGTCTTTGTTTAGTACCTCTCTTGGTACCTCTCTTGTATCTTTGAATTTCATTCATATCTTTAGAAAAGAGAGTCTTTGATTTGTAGAGAAGAGTTGTTCTACTCTTACTCTGTTTATTTGTTGTTTGTATTGTCTTGAGTCTGTATTCAAGTCTACAACGAAGAAGAACATCAGTGCACCTTCGGGAGAAGGGTATTTACAAGCTTTCGGGAGATTGCTTTTGAAGTCTTGCATCGGGAGGATACAAGCACACAACCTTCGGGAGATGGTTGTATAGGCTTTCGGGAGATAGCCTTTAAGCCTTGAATCGGGAGGATTCAAGCACTCTTCAAGGTGATCGAAGGGAGTTCGAGCTCTTGGAGTTTTATCAAGATTCGGTTAGTAGGTGGAATACATCAAGCTTGCGGCATACAATAAGAGGGAGTCTATTTATGCATAAGTCAATTACTTTGTATTTTTGATACCGATCTAATGAATCTTATCTCTGGGCGTGGCCCCGTGGACTAGTAACAATCTGAAAGGATTGTTGAAACCACGTACAAAAATCTTGTGTGTTTTTACTTTTATGCAATCGTTTGTTTTTCTCGGGTTTCTGGAGTTACAGAGTTGCATTCTGTAACTACAGAAAACTGTTTTCAGTACCAGTTTTATTATTCCGCATTTAATTAATCATTTAATTAAATAATCAAACTGGGAATATTAAAATACGGAATATCAATTGGTATCAGAGCAAGTCACTAAATTCTTAGTGAGATCTTGAGGTTATTCCGTTTAACTTGTTTTGTGTGAGATGTCTTTGTTTGCAGAAGGAAGTTCCATCTCTAGACCTCCTCTATTGAATGAGTCGAATTATCCTTATTGGAAGGTCAGGATGAGAGCTTTCATCAAATCGCAAGATGAGAAAGCATGGAGAGCTATTCTTACGGGATGGTCTCAACCTGCCGAAAATGATGAAAAAGGTAATACTCAGGTAAAATCTGAACTCAGTTGGACCACTGAAGATGAAAAACTGTCTGGTTATAATAATAAGGCTTTACATGCTATTTTTAATGGTGTTGGTGAAGGTTTTATTAAATTAATATCATCTTGTGAATCTGCAAAAGAAGCCTTGGAAATCCTTCAAATTCAATTTGAAGGTACTGCTGATGTAAAAAGATCACGATTTACCATGCTTCAAACTAGATTTGATGAATTGAGAATGTCAGATACTGAAACTTTAAATGATTTCTATGAAAGATTATCTGACATCTCTAATGAGTTTTTTGCCTTGGGAGAAAAACTAGATGAATCTGTCTTGGTTCGAAAAATTGTTCGAGTTCTTCCTGACAGGTTTGATACAAAATTGCTTGCAATGGAAGAGGCGAAAGATTTTGGCAAAATGAAGGTTGAGGAACTCATGGGATCTTTAAGAACCTTTGAGTTGAATCAACAAATCAAGAAAAAGAGTAAGCAAAATCTCTCGAATGAGAAAAGCAAAGGTATTGCCTTTAATGCTTCTGAAAATATTGTTTCTGATGATGAAAATGATGATGAAATGGTTCTATTGGCAAAAAATTTCCAAAAATTCTTGAAATCTGGTGGAAATAAAAAGTTCTTTTCAAAGAACCCAAAAGGTAACATTTCTGGTAACATTCCCTCTAAACCTTTTCCATCTAACAATAAAAAAGGTATTAAATGCAGAGAATGTGAAGGTTTTGGTCACACTCAATCTGAATGTGCTAATACCTTAAAGAAAAATAAAAAGGGATTGAATGTTACTTGGAGTGATGATTCTGAGAGTAGTGAGGATGAAAAAGAAAAAGTTGTCCTAACAAGTGTTTTGTCAAGAAATTTGCAGGAAAAAGGAAAAAGCATTTGCTTGAACAATATCCTGATCAATGACAACAAGGAAGAATCCAGATCCGAATCAGATGAGTCAGAAATTGATGAAGATTCCATGATTGAATCTTCCAAGGTAATGTTTGGTAAGTGGTTGGAAACTAGTGCTGAAAATCGCTCCCTGGTTAAAGATAATAAAATTTTGTGTAACAACATTAATGAGTTGGAAGATAAACTCAAATGTTGTGAATCTGAATTGTCTTTAAAAGAGTCAAAAATTATTTCTTTAACCAAGGAAATTGATAACATTAAAAAGAATGTTAAAATGTTAAATCCAGGTTCCACCATCTTTGAAAAAATTCAAAAATACGGCCAAACCAATCATGCGGGTCATTTGGGTTATGTTCCAAATCAACCCGTGTCTAATACCACTAATAGTTTTGTTTCGGAAGAACCTGTTTCTACCTCGCAGGTCTCTCGTCTCGACAAAGAAAGCACTCTGTTGTTACGAAAAGAAGCAGCACGGTAAGTTTGACAACTTCAAAGGGAAAGGAAGACGTTTCATTCCTATTTGCCATTTTTGTGGAGTAAAAGGTCACATTCGACCTAAATGCATAACCATGCATAACATGTTTAAATCTAATTACATTGGAAATAAACATGTTTTACAAAAACAAAAATGGGTTGTCAAAAACAAATGCTTGGTAGGTTCTACTTGTTTTAAAACTGTTGCTTCTAACATGTGGTATTTTGATAGTGGTTGTTCCAAACACATGACAGGTGAAAAAGAATTTCTTGTGAACATAAGACCAATGCACTGTGGAGAAGTTACATTTGGTAACGGTCTTACTGGTAAAGTCATAGGAATGGGAACTCTCAAGTTCGAAGGGCTTCCTAAACTAAAGAATGTCATGTTGGTTGAAGGACTAAAAGCTAATCTACTTAGCATTAGTCAGATTTGTGATCAGGGTTATACTGTGAGCTTTGATAGCAATCATTGCTATGTATATAATATTCTTGATGAAATTGTGTTACAAGGGCTGCGATCTAGTGATAATTGTTATACTCTCACTACGCAAGCCACTTGTCATTACGTCATTGAAAATGTTACCGACCTATGGCATGAAAAACTTGGTCACATTCACTTTAAAAATGCTGAAAAAATTATCTCGTTTCGGGGATTGTTCGAGGATTACCTAAATTAGGTAAAGAGTCATTGGGAAAATGTGGTCCATGCCGGTTAGGTAAGCAATCGAAAATTTCTCACAAGAGTGTCCCGAGATGTGAATACTTCCGAGTTCTCGAACTCTTGCACATGGACTTAATGGGTCCAATCCGGGTAGAAAGCTTAAATGGTAAAAGATATATTTTTGTTTGTGTTGATGATTTTTCTCGATTCTCATGGGTGGATTTTTTGAGAGAAAAATCGATACTTTTGAAGCTTTCCAAACTCGTGTTTGAAATTACGAGTTGAAAAAGATTGTAACATTGGCAAAATTGTTAGGATTAGGAGTGATCATGGTAAGTAATTTGAAAATACCGTATATGTTGAATTTTGTAAAGCTAACGGTATTTCTCATGAATTTTACTCGCTCCTAAAACTCCTCCACAAAATGGAGTGGTTGAAAGAAAGAATCGTACTCTAGCAGAAATGGCTAGAGTATTGTTGAATAGCAAGAAGCTCACAAAGCGCCTTTGGGCCGAAGCCATTAACACCGCTTGCTATACCATCAACGAGTATTCTTGCGCCTGGTACTCACAAAACACCATATGAAATGCGGAAAGGTAAGAAACCAAATGTAAGTCACTTTCATGTGTTCGGAAGTAAGTGTTATATTTTACGAGATCGTGATTACATTGGTAAATTTGATTCTAAAAGTGATGAAGGTGTTTTCTTAGGATATTCCACAAATAGTAGGGCATATCGTGTGTATAACATGAGAACCCAAACTGTTATGGAATGCTAATGTTGTTGTTGATGATCTAAAAGATTTTTACGAGTTTTCCACGAAGAACAGATTGAAGATTTGCTTGAAAAGCCCGTCGCCGAGGAAAAGGAAACCGACGAAGCTTCGAAGCGGTCGTCGAGGTTCTTGTGCAGAATACGTTGCTACGTAAAATCCAACAACAAAAGAATGCGAGTATCCTTTAAATTCAATCACTGATCCAATACAGAGGGAACCATCCTCCAGGGTTAAAAAGAATCATCCTTCGCATCTCATCCTTGGAAACTTGGATGAGAGCATGGTTACAAGAAGAAAATATGCCAATATAATTCAATTTTTATGTTTTATTTCTTCTTTAGAACCTAAATCTGTAAAAGAAGCTTTAATGGATGAAGATTGGTTTTTAGCTATGCAGGATGAGCTTCATCAGTTTGTTCGAAACAAAGTCTGGAAAATGATTCCAAGACCACCGTTTGTGAACATCATTGGAACCAAGTGGATCTTCAAAAATAAGAGTGATGAGTTTGGCACTATCATTCGAAACAAGGCAAGGTTGGTTGCCCAAGGATACACTCAAGTTGAGGGTGTTGACTTTGATGAAACATTTGCTCCAGTAGCTAGACTGGAATCGATCAGGTTACTTCTTTCCATAGCTTGCATTCTTGGTATTAAATTGTATCAAATGGATGTCAAATCCGCTTTTTTGAATGGGTTGTTAAAAGAAGAAGTGTATGTGGAACAACCTAAAGGGTTTGAGGATCCACATTTTCCTGATCATGTTTATAAGTTAGACAAGGCATTGTATGGTCTAAAACAAGCACCACGTGCTTGGTATGAGCGTCTAACTCGAATTCTTGCTTTCTCATGATTACAAGAGAGGAAATGTTGATAAAACACTTTTCATCAAAAACATTAATTACGATGTGATTGTTGCTCAAATATCTCGTTGATGATATTGTGTTTGGATCTACCTCTAACTCTGAAGTGGATGTTTTTGTTTCCCAAATGCAAAAGGAGTTCGAAATGAGTATGGTAGGTGAACTCACTTATTTTCTCGGTCTTCAAGTGAAGCAATCAGATGAGGGAACTTTTGTCACTCAAAGCAAGTATGCAAAGAATTTGGTGAAAAAGTTTGGCCTTGAAAAAGCCAAACATACCAACACTCCCATGAGCACTACTTTGAAATTAAGCAAAGATGAACAAGGAGTAAAGGTAGATCAAACTTTGTATCGAAGTATGATAGGAAGTTTGCTTTATCTTACTGCTAGTCGTCCTGACATTTGCTATAGTGTTGGTGTTTGTGCACGTTATCAGGCTAATCCCATGGAATCCCATCTTTCGCCGTGAAAAGAATCATTCGCTATGTAAATAGCACTATTGATTTTGGGATTTGGTTTTCAAAAGACACTAATTCTAACCTTGTTTGTTTTAGTGATGCCGATTGGTGTAATGCCGATGATAGAAAAAGTACTAGTGGTGGATGTTTCTATCTTGGAAACAATTTGGTTTCATGGCATAGCAAGAAGCAAAACTCAATCTCTCCGTCCACCGCAGAGGCCGTGTACATTCGGCGGTAGTTGTTGTACCCAATTGTTATGGATGAAACAAATGATGGCAGATTATGGGTTTGATTTGAAAACTTTAACCATTTTTTGTGATAACACTAGTGCTATAAACATTTCTAAGAATCCTGTTCAACACTCTCGCACTAAGCACATAGACATTCGTCATCACTTTATTAGAGAGCTTGTGGAAAATAAAATTCTTGTCTTAGAATATGTTGAAACTAGCAAACAAATTGCGTATATTTTTACTAAAGCTCTTGACTCGGTCCGATTTATTTCTCTAAGGAAATCCTTAGGGGTTTGTACTGTTTAATGCTTTTATTTTTCCATAGTCCTTGATATTTGAGTTGTCTTAGAGTTCATAATGTCTTGTCTTTGTCCTAGAAGAAAATTTCAACCTTATAAGAATTTCAGTCATTATTTTATTGCTAATTTTGTAATATTATGATGTCATACAGGTTTGTCAGGAAAATTGTCCACTCCTCACAGGAATATTCAGGTTCATCAAACAGTGTTATGTAAGCTACCATTTTCGAATGATGTTGTTCAAAAAAACTGTGTGTTCAAGCTCCATTGGATGAATAGAGCTACCTATCTCAATGTGTGAAAGCCATCTCTGAGTAAGTTGGAACTATGTAATTAGGAGTTATGTAGAAGATACGCTACCATTGAAAAGGGCTACCATTGAGGTAGTGTGACAGCGTCTCCTATGGGTACAATTTATCAGAAAAAGTCTTTTTGACAAATTGGGCAATGTTCCCTGCTTACACTTTCACACACTAATGCTTGACACAGTTTGTGGTAAAATTTGTTTATTCTCGAAAATGGTGTTATAAAGCTATTACATACTGTTTGATGTGCTTTAATATTCTTGGTGATGGAGTCAATTTTTCCTGTGAACCGGTATGACCTCATTCTATTACTTCATTAGTTTGATAAAATAATTTCTGATTATTCTTATGAGTTTGATTTTTTCATCAGGGACAAAGACAAATGGACATTGTGAATTCTAGTTGCAAAAATATCAAGGTTATTTTATTTTTCTGTCTTTTAATCAAAAAAAAATAATAATAATAATAAATAAAACAAAAAAAAAAAAAAAAAAGGTTCGTGATCGAGTTGTCAAGTGAGCTTTGTTAAAAATTTTGTTATTTTTTTGTTATGTTTCATTATGTTCTTAGACACAATTTTTTGCTCTTAAGTGGTTATTAGTGCTTTTGTGTCTTGGAGTGTTCTCTTGTTCCTTATTTGCAATTTTTTTTCTTTGGGGGGCATTTTCTGAAAAAATAAAAGAAAAAGGGGGGCATATTTTTTTCGAATTCTTTTTCGAATCCTTGTATATATTTTTTCTTTTATTTTTTTACTTTATGGAAACATGTTTTAATTGTATTTATTTTAGAATGTTTCCTTTATTTGTGGAGATTTGGTCTTTTTGGTGTGTATAGGAAACTTGTAATTAAATAATTAATTATTTGTTGGTTTCCTTTTTGGTGGCAATTTCGGTTTTGGTAAGGGCCTTTAAATTCTTAGATTTTGTGGGGATTGTTGGTTTCCTTTTTTCATTTAAGGAAACATTGACCAAACTTTGAAAAATGTTTTTTGGTTTCCTTTTTTCCTCTCCACACGTGGGTCAAAGGTAAGGAAGTTCCTTCCTTTTCAGTTTTTTTAAAATTTTGGGCATTTAAAATTGGAAGTTATTTATTCTCAACTCCCCATTATCCCACGATCACATCTCTCTCTTCTCTTTTTATTGTTTTCTCTCAAAAGTCTAACATCGTTCAAAGTAAAAGGGTTTGTGTTCTAGGGTTTCAAAGAAAAAATGGCCAAAACTAAGAATGCCCAACCATCCAAGAAGCCCATTCGTGGCTCTGCTTCTGCTTCACCGGTGTCTCCGCCTGCGCCGCCTGCTGACATCAGACCTTCTTCTTCGTCCTCTGCTCCGACGAAGTCTGCCAAGAAATCGAAGACCCAAGCTCGAAAATCAGTGGCAAAATTTTCATCTCCTCTTGTTGGTGCCTCGCCTATTGCTTCTCCAACACCTGGGTTGGGTGATCATGATGAATCCCATTCATCCGATCACACATTGTCGAAGTCCTCCTCTTCGAATGGTGCTCCTAATGTCGACCAAGCTTTGGTGACCTTGCCCACGGTGAGTTCTCGAACAAGGTCCAAGGTTTCCACTCCTTCAAAGCCTCAAGTGGTTAAACCTAAAATTGCATCCAAAGGGAAAAAGGTGGTTTCTTCATCTTCAAAGGCCAAAAATCTCAAGGAGAATCCCCCTTCGGTCTCTTCCTCGGATTCTGAACCAGAAGAAAGTGAGGAGGATCATGATTGAGAGGGCTTGTCCGATTCAAGTGAAGAATTTGTGCCCAAAGATCTTCCTGTTGTTGATGATTCTGGATCCGAGAG
This sequence comes from Cannabis sativa, assembly GCF_029168945.1. NCBI lineage: Eukaryota > Viridiplantae > Streptophyta > Magnoliopsida > Rosales > Cannabaceae > Cannabis > Cannabis sativa. The sequence goes on from NC_083607.1 coordinate 54,026,205, forward strand.
TGAAGAACCAGAAACTGAGCCTGTCACTACAGAATCTGCTCCAGTGCCTCCTGCTGTTCCAAAGAAGGACAAAGGAAAAAGGCCCATTGTCTCTAATCCTGTTCTTCCACAGAAAAGAAAGAGGCCCTCTGGTATTTCTCTTGATAACTTCAAGCCTCACTCTCATTATTTTTGTTATAATGATCATGCTAGAGATATGAAATTCTATGAGAATAGGAATTTTACTGTGGAGAAAATTTTTAATGTTATTGCTCATAAGCCTTTTGGAGTGTATAACATGTTGAAAGAAAGACAATGGGTAGATACCTTGATCGGTTTTGATGGGTATGTGGATAGAATTGTGAAGGAATTTTATGCTAACATCACTGATGAGTTTCTCGATGAGGACTCTTTCATGTTTGGCAAAGTTTTTGTCAGAGGACACTGGTATTCCTTCACTGTGAAGGATGTTGCTGAGGCTCTCAATTTGCCTATGGGAATTGAGCCAACTGATGTGGAGTTTGATCGTCAAAAGGTGTTCGGTTATCTCTCTGGTGACAATGAAATTGAACTCTCCGACACCATGCATATGTCTCAACTCACCTATCAACATGCTGCTCTCATGAGGTTTGCCCTATCCAATTGGTTTCCTTGCTCCAATCCGGTAAATGTTTCAAATGAACTTGCTTTCTTTTTGTATAAAGTTTCAATTGGTGCTAAAATTGATTTGGCTGACATGATTTGGGAGCAAATTGTCTCTCTTCGAAAGGGTAAGAAACCTAGGCTCAATCTCATTTTTCCTCACTTAATCTATAAAATTTTATCTGATCAAGAGGAATTGATTCTTGAGAATGAATCAATTGAGATGCCTGCTGTTGGAACCACTTTCAAAATTCCTGAGAAGCCTCCTCAAGGAAAAGTTGCTCAAAGAAAGGCTCGGTCTGCTTCCCCTGGTCTTACAAATGATCCTGCCGTCGGATGCTTCCACTTCGCTCCCGCAAATGGCAGAATTCAACTTGCGTTTGGGAAGAATGGAGACAAGTCAGGCCTTGCTTCTTAGGAAGATGGACAGCATCATGAAATACTTCCGACCCAATGATGATGAATAAGTGGTTCAATCTTTTATCTTTTGCTTTTTATTAATGTTTATTTGAATCTATGACTTTGTTCTTGTTTGTTTTTGTTATCTTTGGCTCCTTGATAGACAAAAAGGGGGAGTAGTCATATTTTTTTTTGGATTCATTGAACTCTTTGTTACAACTCTGGACCCTTGGTTTTAGGGGGAGTTGCTTGTTTGTGGTTTAACACTTTTCCGTTTAAAAAGTTGTTTGTGGTTTAACACTTTTCCGTTTAAAAAGTTGTTTGTGGTTTAACACTTTTCCTTTTAAAAAGTTGTGTTTTTCGGTTTGCAAGCTTTTCCGTCCAAAAAAAGTTCTTTGTTTTATGTGTTAGAGAGCTTTCATGCAGGGGGAGTATTTTCTATACTCTTGTATCTTTAAAAAGCTATTTGCTTTGGTTTCTAACACTTGATGCAGGTTTTCTCATAATAAAATATTTTGTCAATCAAAGTGCCAAAGGGGGAGATTGTTAATTCCATTTTTGGCATATTTAATTGACAAAAATATTTTATTATTCATTGTATATTTTCGGCTGGTATACATTAATATGGTTTCCTATTTGGTGTATTCAAACTTGAAAGGAAAGTTGTCTAGCTTTCCTATTTTTGGAAAAAAGGTAAAAATGGTAAAAATGTGTAATCTGATCTTGTGTTGAGTTTCCCATTTTCTTAGATCAGGTTTCTTGAAGAGAAAACCGGAGCTAGACTTTCCTTTTCTATAAAAGGAAAGTTGTAGTTACTGCCCACGATTCTGTATGTACAGAAACGGAAATTCCTGGACTGTTTGAAGAATTATTTTAGGGAAGTTTCTAGTGGGTTGAGGTCTTGTTCAGACCGAATGTAAGCTGTCTATGAGATGTATATTCATTATAAATACATCTCATAGCTGCTAGGCTTTGTATCTCTTTCACACACTTAGAATTGCTTTCATATCTTAAGGAAAGAGTGTCTTTGTTTAGTACCTCTCTTGTATCTTTGAATTTCATTCATATCTTTAGAAAAGAGAGTCTTTGATTTGTAGAGAAGAGTTGTTCTACTCTTACTCTGTTTATTTGTTGTTTGTATTGTCTTGAGTCTGTATTCAAGTCTACAACGAAGAAGAACATCAGTGCACCTTCGGGAGAAGGGTATTTACAAGCTTTCGGGAGATTGCTTTTGAAGTCTTGCATCGGGAGGATACAAGCACACAACCTTCGGGAGATGGTTGTATAGGCTTTCGGGAGATAGCCTTTAAGCCTTGAATCGGGAGGATTCAAGCACTCTTCAAGGTGATCGAAGGGAGTTCGAGCTCTTGGAGTTTTATCAAGATTCGGTTAGTAGGTGGAATACATCAAGCTTGCGGCATACAATAAGAGGGAGTCTATTTATGCATAAGTCAATTACTTTGTACTTTTGATACCGATCTAATGAATCTTATCTCTGGGCGTGGCCCCGTGGACTAGTAACAATCTGAAAGGATTGTTGAAACCACGTACAAAAATCTTGTGTGTTTTTACTTTTATGCACTGTTTGTTTTTCTGGGTTTCTCTGGAGTTACAGAGTTGCATTCTGTAACTACAGAAAACTGTTTTCAGTACCAGTTTTATTATTCCGCATTTAATTAATCATTTAATTAAATAATCAAACTGGGAATATTAAAATACGGAATATCAGTTACAAGTGTAATGCAACTGAAATATTAAAATAAGTAAAACAACAACATTGCTAAGTAATAAAATAAAACAAAACATCATGACAACAAATATACAAAATAAACAAATGTTGCAAATTCAACCAAAAAATACTAAAAATATAATTCAAATATATACCTTTTATTATACATAAATAAATATAAATAATTTTTTAATATATAAATGTAATTGAATTGGATGAGTTTTTAATTAGATTGTGAGAATGACATCAAATAACCTATTCAATTCAATTAGAATCTAACTTTTAACATCCAATCCATTCTGATTGTAATTGGATATCCAATTTTTTGTAATTGAATTGGATTGGATTGGCTCAGTTCAATTAGATTGGAATGGATATTACTCACCCTCAGTCAATAAAGCATTATAATCTAGTAGCTTCTTTAAAGGAAAATTAAACTTTGTCAAAAATATTAGAAAATGCATTGGAAGATGTTTTGAAATGGTGTTTGGAAGAAGGAAAATCAATCTTGATTATGGAACCATTTGGGGAAAAAGATGGAAGAGATTTTAGAATTTGAAAATCCTTTTCCATATTGAGGAGGGAATTGGTATGACTCAATATTCAATCCTTTGTCACATGGAAAGATGATAAGTCAACGAAAAAAGAAAAAAAAATACACCTCATGTGTCAACCAATCCAAGAGCTACTAATTATGTAAATTGCAGAGACTGTTTTGGTAATGAATGACTATAATGGAACAATTTACTCAAAATCTATAACATGGAGTCTCAAGTATATTTTAAGGACAATTTTAGAACGTTGGCTATTGTGAAGGGAGAATTGACCTTTTCACTTTCTTTTCATTTGAACAAAGTGTTATGAACTAACAATCTTAGTTTGCATATAATTAAAACCAACACATCATAGAAACCAGAATTAAACACAACAGAGACGAAAAATAGTAATGTTGAAGAAAAATAAGAACAGAAAACAATAAGACACAAGCAATTTTAGAGGAGTTCGAACTTTCCTCTACAATGAGTAGAGAGCTTATTCCCCTTGAATTCCTTCTAAGGAATCCTTTACACTATGAATAATGGCATATTACAAGACTTCGTTCAAGATAACTTAAACTACTACAATTGTGATCTTGTCCCTTGAGCAATATTCACAATGAAGCTTAGAACACTTAGAAAACACCCTTGAAGACCTTTGCTTCCCTCTAGTTTCTCAATTTTGTTCTTCTCTCTTCATCTCTATCCTTGTTGCTTCAAGATACAAAAATAAACCTAACCATACATTAGTCTCTCTATGTATCTCTCAACCTAATATTTCTACTGCCATTACAAATGAGACTATGCATCCTTTTATAGACTAAGGATCCAAGTTTCAAAACTGTTACATAGACTTTAACTAACTCAAACTAAGAGAAAGAAAGTAACAAACTTTGAGTGACAAATCTGAGCTGCCTTTATTCATGTCATGTCATCATAATCTTTAAGTGGTTGGTTTATTTATGACTGATATAACCACACAAAAAATCTCTTTGCTATTGAATGAAGAAGGGATGAGAGAAGTTGAGAGACTTAATCAAAGTGTTTGCTTATGATTGTTATGTATCCCATGTCTTTTGTTTTTATTTTTTCAATGTATTTGTCGCTTCTTAAATATCATTTTAATTTGTTAAATGAATTGGTATTGACTGCATAAAGTATTTACCAACTTAGAGCATAAAACACATGTAAAACATTTTGATTACATTTACAAAATATTCAATATGCATAACAAATGAAAACAAAACAGAATGGACAAAAATCAAGTAACATATATGTGCTAAATACTAAAATTTAGATACAAGTTAGATGATAAATGCTTAAGCTTATTCTCAAAATGATATATATTATATAGAACGAAAGATCTTCACCATTAATTTGGGCTCCTTCAATAAAGTTCCCATCTCCTGCTGTGCAAATGACATGTTAGTGTGTGGGACATAGTGGCTTGGAAAGTAGTTAAAAATTTTTAAACAAAATTAATACTGTAAGTCAATGTAAAATAAGTCTTCTAATATATTAATACTCTTTCAAAATTGGCAAGAACTAGCAATAAAAGCTAATGCAAGTGAAATATGTTCTAGTATATTACCAATTAGTTAGGTGGTCTGGTTCTTCTTCTATGTTCTTGCCTCCCAAGTCTCACATAAGAATTTTTAATATGTTGTAACTCCTTGATCACATCGCCTATGTTCATTCTTTCATTTGGCGAATCTTTTGAACATGCAAGTCCAATCTCCAAAATTAAAATCAAGCACTTACACAAATTAGTGCTTATCTGATCTGGGTTATCAAAACTAATGTTAATTTCTCCTTCTGTGTAAATTTCACCAGTTCCTCTATTGTTATTGTAGTTTTCTCTTCTCATTGTGGTTTCTACAGCTTCTCCACTTAGAAGAGCAGAGTCCACTACTTGATCAACTCTTTCTGGCAATGCCATCTGAACAAAGTTATGGAGATTCAGATCATCCTTGAATGATTCATCAGTTGGACTCCTTCCTGTGAACATCTCCATCAATAAGATCCCAAAACTATACATATCCCCTTGCTTTGATGGCTCACTGCCCATCGCGTACTCTGCATCTCATATAAATTGTTAAATATAAAATTCTATATTAAAATATGTTTTGTATAAAAAGATAACATCTAGAAATTAATGATTTTGTACATCCAACTTCTGCAAAAGTTAAAAGAAGAATGAATTAATAGGGTTCGCGTGTTGTGCATTAAAAATAGATTAGATAGTATGTCAAATTTTGTGTAAATAATTAGTCATTTCATTCCTATTTGCATTATTTTTGTGATATCAATGCTCTTGATTCTTTGCCACTAAGTTCAATTCACTTATCTATACTTTTGTAGAAAGAAAACTGTGTAGAGTTCAATTATTACCTGGTGGTGCATAGCCAATGGTTCCTTTCATTCCAATTGTGCTGCTTTGAGTTTCACACATTTTATTGGTGTTAAAGATCAGCCTTGCTAATCCAAAATCACTAACATGTGCAACCATTTCATTGTCAAGAAGAACATTACTTGGTTTCAAATCACAATGAATGATTGGATCGTCGCAATGATTATGAAGATAACATATTGCAGAGGCCACATCACTAGCTATAGTTAGCCTCTGAAAAAACTTCAAACCCCTTGATTGGTTTTCTCCATGTAACCACTTATCTAGGCTTCCATTTGTCATGTACTCAAACACTAAAGCCTTAAACTCATTCCCATTGAAATCTATGCTTGAGCAGCATGTCAAGATCTTAACAAGATTTCTGTGTCGAATATTTCTCAACGCATTACATTCAGCAATGAAACTCTTGGAAGCTCCTTTCTGGTTTAGATTGAGGACCTTTATCGCAACTTCATTTCCTTCTTGATCAAGTACGCCTTTGTACACAGAGCCAAAGCTACCGATTCCAATCATCATGCTTTGAGAAAATCCATTGGTAGCCTGGTGTAAACTATGGTAAGAAACCTTTGAAAGAAAGTTGATTGTAGAGAGTTCAGAATTAGATAATGATGATCTCCTTATTGATTTCCTCCTCCAAAACATAAATGATAGTGATGCAACAAATAAGACAGATGCAATCACACAGATAATTATGATTATCAGTTTGAGATCTTTTTTCTTTCCATGTTTGGATTCAATGATTGCTTGACATCTTGGAAGTTGGAACTCTAATACACCACCACAAAGCCTGGCATTTCCAACAAGTGATATCACAGTAGTATTTTTAAAGATTCCTTTGTCTGGTACCTCTCCCTCGAGCTCATTGAAAGAAATATTCAAATACTGCAAGAATTTAAGTGTCTGTAAATCCTTAGGAATTTTTCCTGTCAAGTTGTTTTGTGAAAGATCCATGTAAACAAGACCTTTGAGAGATGCCAAAGAAGAAGGAAGAATTCCTTGAAAGAAGTTCCCTCGCAAGGAAACTGATTCTAGACCACTACAATCTCCAATTGTGTCTGGAATTTCACCAGACAATTTGTTTTCAGAGAGGTCGAGTACACTGATAGTCTTAAGCTTGCCCACTTCTACCGGTATGCTACCATTGAGTGAGTTTTGTGATATGTCTAGCTCAAGAAGTGATGGAAAACCAAAAACTTCTTTGGGAATAGTTCCACTAAGACTATTTTGTGAAAGCTCAAGAAACTGTAGATTTAGGGAATCTGCAATGTTTGGAGTAATGCTTCCATCTAAGTTGTTGTCTGATAAACTAAGTTCTGAGATTTGAGTGAGGTTTCCAAAGGATGAAGGGATCTTTCCTGATAAAGTGTTCCCTTTCAAATCCAAAATTTGCAAGGACCTTAACGACCCTATAGAAGTTGGAATGACACCTTCCAAAAGATTAGATTCCATGGCTAAGAGGATTAAGTTGACCAAGTTTTTTAATGTTGGAGGAATAGTTCCAGATATTTGATTCCCACCAAGGTAAAGATAAGTTATTTGAGTTGACAAATTAGCTAAAGATTTTGGTAAAGGACCTCTGAAGTTGTTATATGCCAAAGACAAGATTTTCATTTGACTGCAGTTTCTTAAAGATGCAATAAAATCAAAGCTATTGGGTAAGTTCTTTCCTAGGTGATTTTGCTCTAAATTGAGTATCCTAAGATGCGGTAGATTGATCCCCAAACTAGCTGGAACTTTTCCCACTAAATGATTTTCAGAAACATCAAGTATCTCAAGCTTAGAAGCATTTGAAAATGATTCAGGAATTGTCCCAGAAAACTTATTACCACCAATATGAAATTCTTTGAGATTGGAAAGTTGAAGGCCTATGTAGGGAGGAATAGTACCTTCCAATAGATTACCTGCTATTGATAAACTGATCAAAGATGATATGTTGTAAAGTGAGGGAGGAATTGTACCAGACAGGTTATTAGACTCTATTGAAAAGAGTTTCAACCTTTTCAATTTGCCAAATTCTTTTGGGACAGTACCTATCAGAGTATTGTCCCCTATAGAAAATAGTTCAAGTGATGAAATATTTGCTAGGGATGGTGGAATTTCTCCGACGAGTTTGTTCGAGTAGAGACTAAGAAAAAAGAGCTTGGTTAAAGAGCCAAGTTCTGAGGGAATGAGCCTTGTAAATCTATTTTGACTGAGTGATATCACTCTTAGGTTCGAGCAATAACTAAGGTTCAATGCAGACAAATCACCTTCTAACATGTTTATAGCGAGACTCAAATTTCGCAATCTAGATAAATGGCAAACTTGGTGTGGGATTTCACCAGAGAAACTATTGTTTATTAGATTGATGGACCTCAAAAATGTGAGATTTTTAATGTAAGGTGATATGGTACCTCTCAAGTTATAGCCTCGTAATGTCAAGTTTGTTATTCTTTGATGTCTGTGACCGCATGTGACTCCATTCCAGCTGCAGAAGTGATTGGAAGCATTCCAAGATCTCAACACTCCAAAAGGGTCATTGGAGACTGATTCTTTGAACTTGAGCAGAGCAAATCTATCAGTTTCGTTTCCTAATGCATTGCTCATCACGACATCAAATGACACAATCAAATACAAGAACGAAAAAGCAAGCCAAAGAGCATAACCAGTGATGGTGCTCTTCAGTTTCATGGCTAATGAATGGTACTAGGATATGCTGCCTATGCAAGAGTTATATAAGAAAATGGAGGTTGGTTATTAAACCTTAAATCACTATATGATTTACATTTTTTCTATAGTCTTCACACCAATTACTACGTTGGAGCATATTTGATTGAATTGAGAGTTGTGGACAGAGCACAGGAAATAATTGAACTAATACATTTAGTGGGTTGGAAATTTCTTTGATAATACATACACCTAACCAATGGAGTGAAGACCCACCACGCAAATGAAGTTTCAAATTGATAGAAAAATTATAGTAGAAAAAAATATATATGGAGTATAATTGAGTTGTAACACATTATTATCTATCACAATATTCAATCCCCTCATTTACGTTTAATATTAGAGTTAATCATAACCAAGCAAGTGTTTTGAGAAACAATTTGATGATTGTGGCAATAACAAAATATCACCCTGCTACTATTATAATTATTCTTTTTTTTCACTTTATTTATTTATTTATTGTTTTAAATCAGCTACTAATCTTATTATTATTAATTATAATTATCGTTGTTATTATTATTATTATTATTATTATGAAATATAATGCCTTAATGTAATATTTATGGTAATTTTACATCTCAGCCCTCTAATTTGAGGACTAAAATGTAATACTAAATTTTAAAATAAAATAAAATAATGGTTAGAATGCAAAAGAAAAAAAAAAAAAAAAAAAAAATTGTAGCCCAAATTAGTGTAGATTCAAAATCCAATACTATTAATGGTGTAGAATTTGGTGTATACCACTTTAGTGTGCCATTGGAGTAGAATGGTGTAAATTAAGATTTCACACAAATTTGATGAAATGGTGCACCATTGGAGATGTTCTAAGACCATCTCCAATGGTTTTGCTAATTTGGTGTAGAATCTGTAATAATTTAGTGTGGAATCTTTTATTTTTTTTATAAAAATTTCAATGATTCACACCAAATATCCAGTCAAGTAAATATATTTTACGATCTCATATTTATATTACTTACATAACATCTTCAATGGTTATGCTAATTTAGTGTAGAATCTGTACTAATTTAGTGTGAAATCTTTTACTTTTTTGTGCAAAAACTCCAATAATTCATAACAAAGATCCAATCAAGTAGTTATATTTTACGATCTCATATTTATATTATTACATTAATAACTTGAATAGTTCATTTATGATATAATTATATCATGACTATTAGTAAGAATTAAAATGTTAAAATAATTTAGTAAAATAAAATAGTTATTAAATCAATTAAAAAATACATTTTTTGAAAAAAAAAAATATATATATATATATATATAGGACATTTTCAAAAGAGATTTTTGCGATTAAACTCTCTCAACTATCACTCTACTTACACTTAACTCTCTAAGCTCAAATTTTGACTACTTAATTGTTTGCAAATTTAAGGTGTCATCCACTTTCTACAGTTAACTGCTAACATTGACAGCTTATGTGTATATTCTTATACACATGACACGTTTATATTGGTTCACCTAATATTATTATTTTAGAAATATAGAAAAAATATTTCAAATTTTATAATATTTTATTTTTTATTTTTATAATTTTCTTTAATTTTAAATGAATTTTGAAAATAATTTTTAAATAATAATATTTTGTATACTAATAAATGTGTCACGTGTACAAGAGTATGCACATAAGCAATTTATGGTGACAGTTAATCGGATGACACCTTAAATTTACTATTGGTTCAGTAGTTTGGAGGGTTTTACTGCAAAAATTTGAGCTTGAAAAGTTAAATGCAAGTGAAATTATAGTTGAGAGGGTTTAGCCGCTAAAAACTTTTCAAAATGAGCAAATAAAAATTATGCAAAAAAGAGCTCATCAACAATACGAAGTTTCTCAAGAATATCAAGATTCTCACAATAATTTAAGTTGATATAACCAATATTTTGATATTCTTCAAGGTTAAGATCCTCAAGTGATCAATTTGATTATTAAATTATTATTTTACTTAATGTTTATTTTATTTAATATTAAGTTATTATTATTTTGTAATTTCAATTAATTGTTATTTTTGTGATAAATTTAATTTAAAGAGATTGTTTTTTAAAATAAAATAAAATAAGGGTTAGAATGCCTAAAAAAAATACTAAATTGGTGTAAATTCAAAATCTAACACCATTAATAGTATAAAATTAAGTGCATAATTTAGTGTATCATTGGAATAAAATAGTATGAATATTTCATACTATAACTTGATAAAATAGTGCATTATTGGAGATACTCTAAAGATTAGTTGATTAATAAAGTAATTTTTTCTTAATAAATAAATAATTGATCCAATGCACTCAATTTACATTATCATAGATTCAATTGGATCTAATATGTTATGAAATGTGCACTTACTTGGATCGAATTAGATAAATATTATTCCTACTATATATTTATATTTTGAAATTAATAATTTTAACTCTTGTAAAATAATTTCCGATACTTTTTAGAGGGTTGGTTAATTTATTTATTTTTTAAGTTGGCCAAATTTTTGTTAATATTGATGAGTTACTGCAACAGCTCAAATATAGTTCTACTTGTTTTTTTGGATAAAAAATATTGTTCTACTAGGAGCCAGAATGAACTACAAACTATTTTGATTAGAATACGACAATCAGAGTTTAAATAGGACACAATAGAGGCTAATGATATTGATGAGTGAACGTACAAAAAGTTTATTAACCCTTTTATTAACTTATTATTAAGCAACCAAACTTGGACATATGGAAACGTACGTGGTATTGTTAATGCTACGTGTCATGCATATAACTGACGTGTAAATAACACCTCAAATATCTAAATTCATCGTGGATTCTTTCCAAGATCTTAAACTAAGCAATTTGATAGATAATTATACATAGTCTTATTAGTTAAACTGAGATATAAAAAAGACAAATTTCTTTTGATAGATACTCTTGCTCATCATCCTGTTCATGGGAAATATCGCTTCCTTAAATTATTTTTGTATGTACAAAATGCTTTTAAAACTAATAGAAGTAACAATGCCGACTTAAGAATCTTTCTACTAAATATTCCATTTCACCAACATGTACAAATTAATAATCTTCAAAGTTGATATATAACCTTCTCATTCATGTATAATTATAAACTGGCAAAGATGAAGAGCCTCACTCCACTGATTTCTTTGCTTTTTCTATCAATAATCTTTTTCTCGGACGCAAATTGTAATAATCATGTTAAAGAAAATTTCTTTCTTTGTATGTCAACCCAATTCAAATCCTTTACCCAAAGTTTCAAAATCATGTACACAAAAGACTCTCCTCTATACCAACCACTCTTAGAATCTTCTCAACAGAACCCAAGATGGTCAAACTCCACAGCCCTTAAGCCTCTTCTAATTATCACTCCTTTCCACGAGTCTGAAATCCAAGCAGCTGTTGTGTGCAGCCAAAAAAATGGTTTGCAAGTCAGAATTCGTAGTGGTGGTCATGACTATGAAGGACTGTCCTATCTATCCAAAACCCCTTTCATAATCATTGATCTTATTAACCTAAGATCCATTGATGTGAATCTTGAAGATGAAACAGCTTGGGTTCAGTCAGGGGCAACTTTGGGGGAGCTTTACTATGCTATTGCCAAGGAAAGTGAAATCCATGGATTCCCAGCTGGGATATGTCCAAGTGTAGGTCTTGGGGGGCACCTTAGTGGAGGTGGTTTAGGTACATTGGTGAGAAAATTTGGGTTGGCAGCTGATAATGTCTTGGATGCTTATTTAGTTGACTCAAATGGGAAACTTCTAGATAGAAAAAGTATGGGAGAGGACTTATTTTGGGCCATTAGAGGAGGTGGGGGAGGGAGTTTTGGGATTGTTCTTTCTTGGAAAATCAAGTTGGTTAAAATACCACCTATAGTGACTGGCTTTACAGTTACCAAAACTCTCTCACAGGGTGCCACTTGGCTTGTCTATAGGTGGCAGTCCATTGTTGACCAATTGCCTGATGATCTTTTCATCAGAATCATTATCCAAAATGTGGGGAATGGGGATCAGAAAACAATCCAAACTTCTTTCAACTCACTGTTTCTTGGAAGAATGGATGAACTGATTCCTTTGATGAATGAGAGGTTTCCTGAGTTGGGTTTAAAGGCCCAAGATTGTATTGAGATGGACTGGATCCAATCAGTCATGTACTTTGCTGGGTACCAAAAAGATCAACCAATAGAGCTTTTACTTGATAGGAAGACTCTTTATAAAAGCTCTTTCAAGGGAAAATCTGACTTTGTGAAACAACCTATACCTGAATCTGGATTGAAAGGGATTTGGGAAAGGCTTTTGGAAGAAGATCAGTTTGTATGCATGATAATGGACCCTTTTGGGGGAAAGATGAATGAGATTCCTGATTCAGAAACTCCATTCCCTCACAGGAAGGGAAATATGTACAATATACAGTACTTAGTGAAATGGAATGAGGATGGAACTAACGTGTCAAACAAACATGTAAGATGGATTAGAATGCTCTATAGGTATATGCGGCCATACGTTTCAAACTCTCCTAGGGCTGCCTATATTAACTATAGAGACCTTGATTTGGGGACAAATAGATTGGGAAAGACAAGCTTTGAAGAAGCAAGTGTTTGGGGTACAAAGTACTTCAAGGGTAACTTCAAGAGACTAGTTCAAGTGAAGAACAAGGTCGATCCTGACAACTTCTTCAGAAATGAACAGAGTATTCCACCTCTACTAGATTTAATATGATGTGATATACCTGCAAAAAAGTTAAGTAGGAAAAAGAAAATGGTTTTTATGTATGGATTTCATGGAAACTAGTTAGTTTTATATCTTTTGCTAAGAAAGAAAGAAGTATCATCTTATAGTCCTGTACTGGACCTTGTTACCGTAATTGCAAGTCCATTAGCCGAAAAGGAAAACATGGCAAAAAATATACAAGTCCAACTTTTTACACAATGAACTACAAACCTGCATTACTCTCAGCTTTTCAACATCCTCAAAATGCAAATAAAAGGGAAAAGGAAAATTAACAGGGCATACCACCAAATAAGCTCTACACATAAAATGGTCTTAAGGTTAGATAAACATACAGGTAATACAGCACTGCCTATCCGAGCTCATCACTTTGAAATTTATCTAAACATCTGTTGAGCCAATAGAAAATGATTATAGCCGGAGACATGATGGTCTTCAGGCTTTCCTGCTGCTGACGATGCCAGTCTGATTTCAGACAATACTAGAATCAACAATAATCAAGTCCACAAACATAGAACAGAACCCAAATATTGAAATTGTGTTTCAATCATTGTCGACACACCTTCAGATACTGAATTAGTCTATACTACGCAGCTGAGATCTACAATATAGAATCCACCAAATGCTTCCCTAATAATAGAACAGTATGGAACTAACTTACAAAAATGGGAAACAAATTGAGCCAGCACTTTTGCAATCCTCAGTAATTAGAGTCAACATTTACAGGTCCCATATTTAAATGGGAAATTAAAGAGAGAAAGAAAAATAGATTGAATCCCCAGAGCTGTCTAAAATTTCCTCAAGTTCTTCAATATCTATGTGCTATCAAATGGTGAAAATTGACTGTTGTTCCCATGATTAATTAACTTGAATACTGATGTTTTTGCTAATTTGGCTTTCACAACACCATGTATACGACTACTTATTTACACCACTAGTCTGTAAAATGCTGAAAGACAAATCTTGTTGCCTCCTGCTTAGTAAAAAGAACCATTTTCTAATCATATCAACCAGGATGGACTCACTTGCAGTGCCCGAAAACTTTTCCTTGGTTTCGATGATTGTCTTGAAATCTATAGAGAGAATGCCTAATGCAGCAGTAACTGTTGCAATTTGAATAGGTAGACCTGCCATAATGCTGATGCCACCGCGGAAAAATGAGGACAAATCGCGTCTTAATTGATCAACTCCTTTATCTTCATATCCAGAAGCCTCCACGCCAAGTCTACAAAAGAACAGATGTTTTAGTATACCAAATAATTAAAATAATACTATCAAAGAATAAATGTACCCATCAACAAAGCACATTCAGAGTAAAACGAATCAAAACTAAACTCAATATGCAGTAGTACTGCACGACCACAATCATACTTTCAATATGCTCAGACAAGGACGTTTAATTAATAGATTAGATAAATGGTAAAAAAGTTTCAAAGTGATACATATGGTAACAATTGGAAATAGCAAAAAACAGCAAAGAAAAAAGGACGGAGAAATTTAAAATGCCAAATCATCTTATGGAAATTTAGGCAGATGATGTTAAGAAAAGTAACTCAAAAATTTTGTAAGAAAATAATTTTAGTGAGGTGAGCAAGGAAATGATGATGAAGCCTCCAGTCCTGTTACACATAATATGTGTGTGTATATATATAAATGTTTGTGTACAACAAATGAATAGGAAATGAAGTTTACATCAAAAAGCTTTCTAAGATCGAAGGGAGGGTAAAGGCTACAGAAAATATAGACATGATAAGTCATCAATGTTGATCAAAAATAAAATATGCAAACATACCTGCCAAGTTGACCAAGGAGAACAACTACTTCTGAAGTTGATTTCTTATAGACACATGATTCCAAAACTTTTACCAGCTGAGGCACTATTTTCAGACAAGTCCACTCCCAACCCTACAAAATAAGAGAAAAGCATAGAAAGTCAGAATTTTTAATAGTTAATGAATTAAATAAAAAAAATAGTCCAAACTCCTGTTCATTATGGTGTACATTCTTATAATGTTAGTCTTCATAAGGTGGTTGTTACTACAAGAAAATGTCAAGATAACTCGTAAAAGCACATCAAAAAGCTGCCACTCATGACTCATGAGATTAGTTAAGAATCTTGACAAAAGATGTGTTAATCCTTAAATCAGTTACTTTCAATAAATTTCCAGAGATTATTACCTTGATAAAACCAACTTCTCAATAATAAAAACTTAATATAGTTTCATGAAATTAAACATATTCTCAAAGTTGAAACAAAGTATCAATGCATTGACAAATTCCAGCAAAAGATGGCCAACATTAAACTTCAAAAAAAAAAAAAAGAGAAGAGCAAACCGTACCATGTGGTATGCTACTAGCTCCACCAAAGATAGAAGATCGTTGAGACTATATAAAGCCACATTGCTGAATGGGTCTGATTGGAAGTCAGACGTGTTATACTTAGTTTCCAACAAGTCATCAGCTTTGAGCTTCCCCAAAAGGAAAGATGTCACGGTATCGACAGACATAACATCTCCTGAAAATGGACATTTGACACATGGACAGATTGCAGATCGAGTATCAATCATAAGTGAATTGCAAGAATCAGAAGCATCGGAAGAACCTAGTCTCTCAATGTCCCTAACTAAAGACTTCAATACAGTCATCATCAGACTATAATCACTCAAACTGAAAAACTGATCTCCACCCAAATATGCAAATATATGAAGAATACTTAGTTTCAATGAATTGTTAAGTCTGCGGGCCCGTAAAATGCTGTAAGATGTTTCGCAGATAAAACCAATGCGATCAACTGCTGCACAAATTGATGCCAGTATGATGCTCCCTGCTATCAACAGTTCTGCTGATGCTGGTACAGGGAACAAAGATCTATCTGAGACATCAAGACTGCTCTGAACTCTTGAATCACACTTGACCGGAAATTCAAATGAGAGATCATCGTACACCTTAGCACACTCATCCATGAGAAAGTTCTCAATCAGACTAAACAGCTCATCTAAACAGCCTAGTTCTGCAAACAACCTTCTAACTTCCATATCAGACATCACTGCAAAAACAGCATAGAAAGTTAAACTTCAGAACTGTTGTGAAAAACCAAATCATGAATGAAAAAACAGCCAATGTGTATATAGCATGCAATTGCAACCTGAAATTACATGCCCGGCAAAAGAATCCAAGCAAGAGATCGATGCCCAATTTATGAAGTTTCCAAATTTACCAGAAGCAGTCACAGAAAAGTTAATCATCAGCAGGGAAAAGAGAGCGCAGACCTTCTCCCTACACCAATGAAGAAAAAAAAAGTTACTCAAGATTCCATCATTACAGATTAAATAAATAAATAATCAGACTAATTTTCCACGCATAAGAACACAAGTGAAATTATCCAGTGATGTGTGATAGATACCCAAGAATTTGAGAAGTGATTGAGTGAATAAGAAAAGAGAAAGGCAATTCATTAAATATATGTATACAACAAAATAAAATAAGAAAAAAAAAACTTACTTGGATGAAAGCTTTTCTTCAATTTTAAGGGCCAGCAGAATCTCACCCATCATCCATTCCGTTTTAGTAGCCACAGAGCATTGTCCTATGCAAGTTCTTATTGCATATTGTATCCTGGAGAAGCAGCTTCGATCCTGTATCTTAGAAAAAACAACACACCGTTCTAAAATATTTTTGGTAGCAGACCAAGATTCACCACCAAACTGAAACTTAGACTTCTCATCTTGTAAAATAGTCGGATTAGTACTTTCCACACCAAAGTTGCTACTCAAGCAACTAGGAGCTTTTCCAACTTCACTAGTATGCCAATCATTCCTAACCATGCCTATAGTACTAACATGGTTTTCATTGTTATGCCCCAAGGAACTAGTTGCAGTAGAAGAACCATCAGAACTTGTGTTATTGATACCAATTTCCATATCATTAGTATCAATTCTGCATGATGGTAACATCTTTTTTTCTTCATTTAAGCGTAAGGGTTCATTACCTAAGGTTTTTGTATTATCCACATTTACTGTGTCAGCAAGCTCTATATCAATTTCATGATGTATAGGGGATAGAGGCATCTCCATTGCTAATCTATAACATTCTTCATCAGCAGCACTGTCCAAGTTTAGTAGATTTATGTAATTACCATCAACTAGGTCCTCAAAACCCACCACAGCATCAAAATCACATTTAGCAGAATCACTTTTGCCTTCCCCCTTTGCTCCAAAAGTTGCCACCTGATCAATGCCAATTAGGGAGGTCTGTTTGCCGAAACTTGCATTTCCATGGACTTCAGTTTCAACTACAACTCTCTCCTTTTGCTCGTCAATATCACAAGCATGTTGCATTACCACTTTATCTTGAAAAGATGTTTTTCTCTTCTTGTTTTGCTTACCATGCTTACCATATGAGTTGCCATTGAAACTAGGAAGTAGTGATTTCTCTCCTCTGGAAGGACTGTCCGATTTCTTCTTAATAATACCATGCAAAACAGATAACTTCTCTTCTAATCGTAAATGCAGCTTCTTCTCCTCGAAGTATAAGTTTTCAATAGTTTCAACTGCTTCAAGCATTCTCTTCCTTTTCTTGCCGTGCACAATAACTCCTCCAACAGCAGCATTGCTAACAGAGCTTTTAACATTGTTTTCAGCAACAACAGCAAGATTTTCACCGGACTTAATTTTAGTAACTTCACCTGACAAGTCAGAAAGGATTGGTTGTGAATGCCCTTCAACCAATTTTGCAGACGTCGTAACAGAAAAGGAACTCTTATCCTGTGAGCCGACCAATTGTCCATCAGAAAAAGATGTTGTATTGGAATTTATAGCAGAACTCGTTAACATTGTTGTTGTAGAGCCTCCAAGCAGAGACTCCAATTTAGAATCAATACCTGCAATAGGTTCAACAAAATTTGCCCCAGGCACAGTAGACAAGTGTGCAGAGAGTGGTAAGGTTTGCTGGACAGTATTAGAGGGATCCACTGCTGGGCAGCTACTCTTGAAAGGCTCGTTTTGCTTTTGTAGGTAGATCTGAAAAGATTCTGAGCCTGACTTCAGTGCTTTTATGATGTTCCCAGTCTGCAGAGTGCAATTAAGTATCAATCAGTAAACAGGATCAAAATATTGTGGGGTTTTTAACAAAATTGATGAAAATATATTGCTAGATACAAAATATGCCAAAGGTGAGTAAACAAGTGGATTTACAGTGAAAAAGATAATTATGATAATAGAAGCACTGACAGCTTCCACAATATAAATGTGAGTGAAATACTGGAAAGATAAACAAGTTAATTATTAGATCAAAAATATGGGACCATTGCTTGCATCAATGGTCCAGTAGTATAATTTGAAAGATAAACAATTTAATTATTAGATTGAAACTAAAAAGCTTTTCTCCTATTCTTTTAATTTTCTTATGACAAATAAAATGAGAGACAGGATGTCTTAAACAACATATCAACAAATCCAGTCACTTGGTAACAGTGTAACATCAAACCTTATTGATAATTCAAAGTAAAATGTTTACTGTTTTACCATCAGAGAATAGGAAAAAGGTTTATCATCGATGCATGTGATTTTCGAGCAAAAACAAAGAAACAAACCCACATCTCATAGTTCTGTTTCAAGGACAAGCTGAAGTACATAAAGACCCAAACAAGTAAGGATACTCCAATTACTTAGGGAAAAAAATGAAATTACTCGAAATATAAATAGAGGAAACCAACCTTCTCTATGCTGTGTACACCTTTTGTACCTGAGAAAGATTTATGAAGCATGTCTAGGCGACATGAGAACTGATCAAAATCCAGCTTTATATGCCTTAATTCTTGTTGCAGGATACAGTTACGGCTTCTTTCCAGTTCCAATACTTGCTTAGCATGTTTTTTCTTCATTTTCTGAAACTTGAGTTGTTTTTTCAAAAAATTAAGTTCCCTACTTTCAGTCATTGAAACAGCAGATGGCGCAACTGATTTCCTACTGGAACGAAGCTCATGGATCTGTTTTTGTAATTCAAGGACCTTTTGTTTTTCTTCTTCTAACTGCTTACACAACTGATCAGCACGAGACTTTTCTTCCAGTGCTTTCTTTCGGTTCATTTCTGAAAGCTTTTTATGTTGTTCTGAATTCAACTTCTCCCTGTCAGCCCGTTCTTTCTCTCTAGATGCCTTCTGTTTCTCTGACTGAAACCTTTTGTTTGCTTCCTCAATCTTTGAAGAGAGCTCCAACACAAACTTTGATTCATGGGATCCTTTTACTACAGTCTTATCTTCAGTATTTATAGAAGCATCTAATTGGCCAACAGATGCCTTACATAAATTACTGGAAGACTTGAGTTCATGTATCTCTTTCTGTAATTCATCAATCTTTCTTTTACTCTCTTCCAATTGCCGAGATAAACCTTCAGCATAAATCTTTCCATCCAAAATCTTGCTTCTATTAGCTTCCACAAGCTTTCTTTGCTCCTCTGCCTTCGCCTTCTCTGAATCAGCCCGTTTTCTCTCCTTGGCCACCTTCTGTTTTTCTCCTTCAAGCTTTGTGTTTACCACTTCTAATCTCACTGCCTCCGAAACCAACTTTGACTTCATTTCATCAGCTTCCTTCCTCATAGCTTCTACCTGAAGCCTAAAATTCTCAGCTTTGTCTTTTTCCAACTTGGCAACATTCCTTTCCTTTTCAGCCTTCCTTCTTTCACCTTCCACAATTTTTTGTGCTTCAGAAGCTTTTTTCTTCTCCGCTTCAGCATTTTTCCTTACTGATTCTGCCTCTTTCCTTTCTTTTTCAACCACCTCCTTTAGTTTATTGATTTCCTTTTCCCCTACAGAAACACGAGCCCGAAGAATCTTCACCTCGCCATTTCCATCCCCAATTTCTTTAACCCCTTCCTTCTTAAGAGAAACAATCTCAGACCTCAATGTAGCCACTTCATTCTCCAGAACTAACCTAGCAGCAGACTCTTTCTCCTTCTCCCCTTTCTCAAAATCCGCCCTAGCCCGCTCTCTCTCACATGCTACAAGTATAAACCAAAATTATAAGTTTCAACCCTCGCTAACCATTTTTTCCTTAATTATAACATCGAAAGCCTAATTTTGACAAAAATTTAAAATTCAAAAATCTCAAACGTAAACAGATATTTACCTTTCTTACTCTCCGCTTGAATCTTATCAATCTGCTGCTCTAGAAGCTTCACAGCTTGACGAAGAGCATTCCGCTTCTCCTCTAGCTTGGAGTACTTGTTCTTCAACTGTAAAGAATAACCAAAGTGAGATTGAAAATGCAGCTAGAATAAACGCAAAAATATTCTAAAAAGAAATGTATGTACAGATATATGCTCAAATCAAATCGAAATTTTACCGATGCACAGCAAGAATTAGGAGTGTCGAGCTTCACTTGCACATCGGCCGCCATTGCTAGAGTTCCACGAGAGAAGAAAGAAACTATATCCCTATGAAAACGATTGCTGGATAAGAAAAGAAGTTCAAATCAAATAAATTTTCCAGAGTCAATTTCTCGGAAAGCAAACATATATACAGAATGATTCAGCACGTGCCATAATCGCGCAGGGCTTTTCTATGAGCAAGAGTAGGAACGCTTCATCTTCATGGCGCTTCCATGGTCCACAACATACGTATGAATGAATGAGAAAGGAGCTTGGAGGTCGAGCCTGGAACCGCCTTTATGTAGTCTTTTTGAAAAACAAACAACCAGTTGTCGCTCACAGTCGTTACACAAAAACAAAAACGCATGAGAGAGAGATAAACCCTACCAGATGGCTATCTTTTGGTTGGGTCGACCCGATCCGACTCGGATCTTTTGTGTAGTCAAGTCAAATCAGAATGGATATGGACATCCGATTCCGACAACCACAACTTCGGAGAGCCAAGTTAGTGGGTTGGGGGCCGTAGACCCGAGCCCATAAAATTGAATTGAATTAACAACATATTTGTCAAAAATTACATTTTTCTTTTTTTCTATAATATCCTAATTTAAATTAGTCTAAAATTAATTAACAAATTAATTTTCAATTTAAATAGATTTTTCTACTTAATTAAATATTAGAAAATATTGATTAGTTACTAAAAATTTATATTTAGAATATTTCATTAAACTAAGTGTGTTTTTCTAAATTAAATTTTAAAATAATTTAATAAAAATTTAATTCTATTTATTTCAAAATTAATTATGTTGCTAATTCAATTTTAATTAGGTTAAACTAGTATAATTAGCCTAATACAATTATTTAAATAAGACAAATGGGCATTCACAATTAGTGTTGTTCATGTGAGGGAGGACTGAGTTCAGTATGTCGTACCCAGTACTAATGGGCCTCTAACTCTCACACAAGGCCCAAATGAGAGAAATTTAACCTTAAATTAAATAATTATTATTCATTGAATAAGCTCAATACTAATTGGACCTAAATAAACTATCATTGGTGAAATTTTATTAGGAAATTTACATGGTATACTAACTTTTGTCATTTTTTTACAAAAATACTGTCAGGCGCTATTTTTTACTTTTTTACTGTGTTTTTTTATAAATTTCATACTGCAGTATACTGTGTTAAGTTTTCATACAAGCACTGAAATGGATTATGAGGTACCTGAAAGGTACTCTGGAAACTGGTATTGTGTTCAGTAAGGAGAACCAGTACAAGGAAGAAATCACTGGTTTTGTGGACTTAGATTTTGCAGCAAATCTAGACACTAGAAAGAGCCTAATGTAGGAATTTATTTTACCAGGATCTTAGATCTACTCACAAGTATGTTGTTTAACACCCTAAATATGAACTTTCTAAAACGATAATTAAACACATATAAAGTTAAGAAAACCTTACATTGGTTGCAGCGGAATAATGTCTCCTTCCATTCAGATCTCTAACCCTTGTATCCTTTCTGTCGCAGAGTATTATCAAGATCTGAGCCCGAATGTCCTTCTCTTTATGTGTGATCCTTCACAGTCTTCCAATCTATGATTGAGGTACCACTCGCTGTGTGTGGGCACTACTATATCACTAAGGTTTCGAAATTGAGAAGAGGAAAAGAGAGAGGGATAGGGTCGGCTATAGAGAGAGAGAAGTGGAAGGCTCAATTTTTCTGAAAAGGCAATCTCTGATTTTCTGACCAAAAGGCGTATAAAACTTGTTATTTGACTAAGCCACCACTTTCTATTTATAGGCAACTACTAGGTTTAGGTTAGCAATTATTTGGCATTAAAATAATGAAAATATCAACTAGAAATATCTGCTTAAGTGGCCGGCCACAGGTGTTATTGGGCCTCACTTGGATTTTGCAGTTTTCACAATTTTTATTTCTATTTTCTAAAAAACGTCAATTTTTCAATTCTAACCTTTTAAATGCCAAAACTAATTATTTAATAACTAAAATAGATTATTAAATAATATTTTCATTTAATTTAATTATTAATTAGACATATAGAGTCTCTTAATTGATAAATAAACCTAAAATCTCTTTTCTTTACTATTTCACCCCTGCTTAGTGAAAATTCATAAAATTAGACATAGTCTAACTTTAGAATTATAATTGATTAATTACAAATCAATTATTGAGTCTTACAAGCAGTATAGTCTCAACTAGAATGAGGACCATGGATCTATATGCTGAGCTTCCAATAAGTGAACCGAATTTACTAAGTAAATCCCTACTAATTAATTCCTCGTTGAATCCACTCTTAGAACTTAGAATTGCACTCTCAGACTTATATAGAGCATATTATATGTTCCACGATATAGATATGCTATCTCATTTAACCATTGTTATAATCTTATTGTGATCAAAGATCCTCTATATAGATGATTTACTCAAGACGAGATAATTTTACCGTTTTCACCCCTCAACGTATTTGGCCCCTTAAAACACTTAGCTACCTGTAAATGATGTTTAATGATCTAAGAATTAGTCACTTAAATAATAGCTCATCCATTTACTTCTATTTAGCTAAGCTCGAAGGGAATTATCACTTGACTTCTATACACCAGTAGAAGCTATAGATTCCATATTTATGTTCAGCACTCCCACTCAATCATACTATCATGTTTCCAAAATATACGTATCACCCTGACCCAAAAATAGGCTTAACTAATAAATCAAAGAACATGAATAGCACTCCTGAGTTGAGCCTAAGCATATCAGGATTTAGATTCTTCTAATCTTAAGATCAACTACTGATACTTGGAAAGATACAACGGTAAGTTTATACTATCTTAACTAAGTTGAATATCGGTCCAATCCAATGTATACTCCATACATTCGAAACTAGTATACTTTACCAATGTCCTGGAAAGAACATAACACTTACTCCAAGTGTAAGTACACATCATCGCTGATTATCACATCAGTGTAAATCCAAAACACTGATGAAACAGGGACTTAGTCTTTTGAATCATATAATCACAATCACACTCCACTGTGTTGACAATACTGTAATTGTGAATAAACATATGATCTGGACTTAACAGATTTTGTGTATAAACATAATAAACATATTAAACCATAAGCATGTAAAATTCATGCAAACATAAATCACTTCAAATTTCTTATATTGATAACTAATTAGATTGTAAAGGGTTTTATTTAGGGCACAAAACCCAACACCTAACAGGGTTTGTGTTCACTACTCTTGGGGGCTGCATCAGCTGGAAATCTAACCTACAAAAAGTAGTATCCTTGTCATCTACAGAAGTTGAATACATGGCTGCTACAGAAGCCATCAAGGAGGCTATATGGCTTAAGGGGTTGACAAAGGAGTTAGGTTTCAAATCTGAGGATATCACAGTTTATTGTGACAATCAAAGTGCTTCACATCTCATGAAAAATCCAATGTTTCATGAGAGGTCAAAGCACATTGATATCAAGTTACACGTCATAAGGGATATTGTGTCATCAAAGAAGGTGCAAGTGAAGAAAATAAACACACATGATAACCATGCAGGTATTTTCACTAAAAGTGTAACTAGAGACTGTTGGAATATATATTTTACCAAGATCTAGATTTACTAACAAGTATATTTTTTTAACATCTTAAACATGAACTTTTAAAATGATATAAAATAATCACATAAAAGGTATGAGAAACCTTACATTGGTTGCAGCGGAAATAAATGACTCATTCCGCTCAAATCTCTAACCCTTGTATCCTTTCTGTAGCAGAGTATCACCAAGATCTGAGCCCGAAACTCCTTCTTTGTGTTTGGATTCTTCACAGTCTTACACACTATGATTGAGGACTTATTTGATATGTGTGGGCATGCACTCAATCACTAAGGCTTGAAATTGTTTGTGAAGAGAGGCTATAGTATTTCAAAATAGAAGAAGAAGAAGAAGAAGAAGGAAGAGGTCTCATCAACCTAGAGAGAAAACTAGGTTTTTAGCTTAAGAGGCATTAGTTGGATAATGAGATCATAGCCTTCCTTTTATGCTATTTTCTACTAGGGTTAGGGTTGAATTATTTGGAATAAAAAATTGATAAAAATAGAGTGAAAAACCCATCTAGTGGTCGGCCACATAGTGGGCCCTACACTAGTTTAGTTTTTGTCATTTTTCTCAACTATTTTATCTATTTTTCACAAAAACCACTTTTGTACTTTCAACCCTATAAATGCCAAAATTATTTATTTAATAATTAAAATAATTATAAAATAAAATTGTCATTTATAATATTTATTAATTAGACTCCATAAAGTCTCTTAATTAACAAATAAATCCTAAAATACTATTTCTTCACAATCAAGCCATATCTTAGTGAACAATTCATAAACTAGACATACTCTAATTTTAGAATTATAATTGATTAACTAAAATTAATTAACTGAGTCTTACAAGCAATTTGTCTCAACTAGTATGGGGACCATAGGCCTACATAATTGAGCTTCCAATAAGCAGATCTAGAATTTACCAAGTAAATCCACTAACTTATTAATTTCTCATTACATCCACCATAAAACTTGGAATTGCACTATCAGTTACATAAAACGCTCTATATATAGATACGTTATTAATTATCCATTGTTATAATCCCAATTATTAATGATTCTCTATAGATGATCTACATTGCATAGGGATTAATTTGCCGTTTCACCCTTCAATGTATTTTATCCTTAAAACACTTAGCCACCTATAAATGATATTTCAGTGAACTAATATAATCATTGAAATGAGTACTCAACCATTTATCTCTGTTTAGCCAAGCTCGAAGGAAATTATCGTTTCACTTCTATGTCTAGATAGAAGTTATAGATTCCATATCTATGATTAGCGCTCCCACTCAATCGTACTACCATGTTCCCAAAATGTACGTATCACCCATACCAAAAGGTAGGCTTAACTAACAAATCAAAGAACACAAATAACACTCTTGAGATCGAACCTAACCATGTCAGGAATAAGATCATTTGATCTAGGATCAACTAGGTGATATTGAATTGAATAGATATTACGATAAATTTATCATATCTAATCCAAGTTCAATATCGATCCCTTCCAATGCATACTCCATGCATCCAACCCAAGCTTTACTTTAACCAATGCCCTGGAAAGGACATAACACTTATCCAATGTGCAGGTAAACTATGTTATAGATTATCATATCAGTTAAACCCTATGTACTGATAAATCTAGAAATACATTTAATCACATATCCTTGCTTACTTTCCACTGTGTTGATGACACAATAAAAGAGAATATCAATGTGATAAGGATTTGGATGAATTTCTAAATCAAATAAACATATAAATGATCATATGAACCAAATGATATACTAAATAAGTAATGAAAATAATTCTATTTCTTAATTGATAATTGAATGAAAAAGATTACATTGAAATAGAGTTTTATTTTGGGCACAAAGAGATAAGTTTAGGCACTGTCTAAACTTGTTGAGCATTCAGGACATTTAATGTCCTCACCTATTTCTTTTGGATCAGAGATTAAGTGAGTCTAATCAGGTGGAATTGTTGGGATTAAACTCACTTAACCTCTCAAGTCAGTATGTTCATCTATTTGCTCATCAGATGAATCTGAAGAAAGCTGCTGCAATTTATAACAGTTGTTTTTAATACCAACTTAAAGGGGACCCACCAGCAACTATATATAGGGGTTATTTCAGAGTTATGAGTTGAGAGTTCTGATCTCTAATCTCCAAAGCTCATACTTTAGATTCAATTTAGAGAGAGAGAGAGAGTTCAAGATCATAGCGAGTGTGTGTAAAGGGATGTAAAAAGGGAGTATCACTCTTGAAGTGATGTCCCTCAATGTGAGGCATTTCTTTGTAATTACTTACTGTGTTGAGTTGTAATCTTGGACTCATTCTATTGTGTATACTGACTATTCCTATTCAATAAAGATCCACTATTCATCTATTATTGAGTTAAGTTTTCTTTGTCTTATTTCAATTAAGTTCAAGTTTTGGTTTTGTGATTGGTTTGAGTTTTGATTTGTATTTCTTGGACATTGTTACTATTGTCACAACTTATTTTGAGGGTGAGGATTCACCACACATTGATAAGATTAAAGACACTATCGCTTATTGGCCAGGCACACAAAAATGTTATGAAAAATTTGAGGAAAATGCTCATCATCTTGGAGTGACATGTACTAAAAAGTTGTCTCTTGAGTGTGTTACAAGATGGAATTCAACATACTTAATGATGAAGACAATTTTATTGTACAAAACAATGTTTGAGCGAGTAAAGCTTCGTGATCGGCCAAAGTATAAATGTTTGTCATCAGAAGATGATTAGATTAGAGCTCAAAAGTTTTTGAAAGGCTGAAAGTTTTTCATGAGGTGACAAAGTTGTTTTCTAAAACTAAGTACCCTACTGTCAATCTGTTATTCCTAGAGATGTGTAAAATTAAGAGGAAATTGAAGAGGGAATGACATTAAATGAGTTATTTATTAAGGATATGGCAACTCAAATGATGTTTAAGTTTCAAAAGTATTGGGAAGAGATTCGTGAAATTATGACTATTGCAATGGTTTTAGATCTTAATATATAAGTTTTTGTTGCTCCAATTTTATTTTCCTTAACTGTATGGGTGATAAATTGGTTGTTGAAATTAAAAAGGTGTGCAAGCTTTGTAATGATTAATCTAATGAATACAAATATAAATGTCCTACTTTGAGTGAAAGCAATTCACAAGTAGATAATGCGTCATCATCTTTTTCAACACATGATCATCTATCTAACTATGACTTATATGTTTGAGCTTCATTTGGTCCGATGAATAAAAAGTCAAAATTAGATCTCTATTTAGATGACCAATACCCAGAACTGATGAATTTTTATATATATGCAATTATTAAAATACAACAGGATCCAAATATCCTGTGTTGAACATGATTGCCAAAGACATATTTGCTGTGTCGATTAGTACTATTACTTCAGAGTCCTCTTCAGCACTGACGATAGACATGTGACTCCACATCGAGGGAGACTTCATCCTACTACTTTGGAGGCATTGGTATGTACTCAAAATTGGTTGAGGATACAAACAAGGTATGTTTATTTATCTCTTATTATATAATATTTTTTTACCATGTTTATTAATTAATAATACTTTGTTATATTATTTTGATAATTTTTATTATTTTTTTATAGGCACAACAACTAAGTTAATCACTGTAAATGATCAAGATAATGATGTAGATCCGAATATGATAATTATTTTTATTTTTAAAATTTATTAATTAAATTATATTTTTATTATTGACACATTTGTTCTTTTGTAGGAACCGTACACAGCAAACCGTGATCATATAAAAAGTTTATAGTTAATTTCATGTATTTTTTTAGGAGATTTATTTCATGTAATCATCATACTACATTAATACTGACGATAATATTAGTGATGATTTTAAAAATTGAGGAGTGCTACCGTCAACCTCCTATTACAACGTCTTAGTCAATCTCCGTGTCCAAAAACATATGTTAGATTTTTTTTTTTTCAATTTTTTTCATGGCGATGTTCGTTATGCTTACAACACTATCCCTGTAAATTTTTGAAAAATTTTGAGTAGTTTACAGTGCCGAAAATACATTTAAAGTTTTTTGAACACGCATGATAAACTAGAATATCAGGACTCTATTTTCAGCACTGTAAACTATTTAGATTTTTTTAAAAAAAATTTACAGGAATGATGCTGTAACTATAACGAATACCTCTATAAAAAAAATTGAAAAAAAAATATTCAAGTATGTAATTTCGAGTGTGGAGGTTGTAATTAGCACTCTTAAATGTAGTATTTTTTTTTTCTAAAGCAAAATTACTTTTTTTAGTGTGATAAGAATTGATATTCTCTTTCCTGTTTATTGACTTTGGCAAACAAAAGAAAAATAAATTGATAATGCCAAGATTGAGAACTTGTTGCAATGACTTATTTGTGAATAAAATGATAATTTCATTAAAAGTGGCAACAATCAAGGATGAAATGATTATTTGAGTGTGTTAAGAACACAAAATTAACAATTTGTCTTTTGTCTTTTATGATGCATTATTAGCTCCTAATAAAATAGATGTGAAAAAAAAATTATAAACTTGGATATAAAATTCTTTAAAAGAAAAAGACAAAAAAAAAATAAGTCTAATCTGATCAAACTCGATCTGAATAAGTCAAGTTAAATCTAAGACAGAACAGATCAATACATAATACAAATGAGGTCGGATCATAGTCAACCCAATCGATTTACACTCCTACTAATGACATTTCTATCTATAGGTTGCTTCATTTATTAAAAAAAAAATGGCAAAAATTGTTTTGTTAGCATTTTAGTATTAACTATAAATAAACACAATGTTTAAGTTATTTAGCCCTAAATTTACAACTGGCAGGCACTTGATAAAGGGAAGAAAAAGCAAGGTAAAAAGTTGAGATATTTTTAGCTTCAATTTTCCTTTTTTTTTTTTTTTTTTTGTAAAAATAGTAATAACATCAAATCTTCGATAATATCTTGAAGTTCTATTTAAAAGAAAAAAAAAAAGTCTTCTTAGTTTTGCTTAATCCTGTTGATCTAAAATTAAACTCTATCTAGCATGAATCGCATGATTATTTTACTTGGTGATTCCCACGACAGGTCAATACACTTACAATACTTTTGGTTTTTTCTTGTAACAAAAAAAAGGAAACTACATACATACAAAACAAAGTCCAAATAATTGAAGAGACAAAGTACAAAGGGACCAAGTTTGACAGAAAATATACATAGCCAAGTAAAGAGAATTTTCCTCCATAAACAAAGCAATAGCTAAGAAAATGTAACTGATTTATACATACATTTGACCTTCTAGAACAAAGAGACAAAATTGAAACTTCACCACCAACATATCCATAAAAAGACAATCCCGAATTCACCATCTTAAACTAGAAGAGAAAAAAAAAAAAGAAAAGATCATAGCATAATAGAATAAAGAATGTTTATGAAGGAAAATAAGCATAATAACCATCAATTATGAGAGAGATGCTATTCTCCTTGCCAATGAAATTATTTTTTATCTACTTTTCTCAGCTGCTTTTGTCTTTGGAAGTGTTCCAAACACTCTGTCCCATACAGATGAAGTTATGCCGAAACCCTTGTTCTGAATACGGAAGTGATGATTCAAGTGGTATTTCTGAGAGGGAAGAAAAACAGAACATGTTTACATATGAAATAGTATTATATGCTATACTAGTTTCTAAATAGTGATTAGGACTAAATTTGCCATTCCGAAATGTTTGATTTTCTCACCTTAAGATGTCGAAGCGAGTCCTTTGATGGCTGGCCATGGTGAAGGTAGTAATGGGTAACATCATAAATCACATAACCCAATAAACCACCACCAAACAAAGCAGGAGTAGTAGAAGGTGTAGCAAAAAGCTTAACCATGTTCCAGAACTGCCAGGATAAGAATGTAAATTTTGATTTTGATTTCCCATGTTACAATCAAATTCTATATGAGCTCTATAAGTGGAATGATATCCTAATGATATTCCTAGTAATTAAGTACCACAACCATTTGTAACAGAACCCATGGTGCTTTGTCACTTTAAATTAATAAGAAAAATCTATCCAAATTTAAAGAAATAAAATTCATAAAGAACTGTTCCTTTCTAGCCACAAGAAAAGGCACCAGATTCAGAAACAAAAGATGAAGAAACAAGGGGATAAATACATACTGGCGTCAACAGAACAGCAGTCGCAGCTGGAGGAAAAACAAGACGCAACCCATCCATGGGATGCTTATGATGACAGCCATGGAGAAGATAATGTACAGTGTTTCCCCTGTATGCAATCATGACAAAAGTTGGTACATCGAAAACAGTTTCAAAATCAAACAAATAAACTTGAGCATAGAGAAAAGGAGAGCATCACTAACCAGTAGCTCTTTGTTTCGATGTGGAAAAGGAAACGATGCAATGTGTATTCAAGCAACGTCCATATGAATATACCTAATCCCACCATGAGAGCTATCTCAGGAAATGTGTGGCCCATTAGTACGGATTTGGAGATGAAATAGCAGACAACTGGGAGCCAGATAAGAGGAATTACCCACCAGGCCGTCTTTGTCAAGAACTATAATACGAAGAAATGGTCAGAATACACTCTCAAACAATGGATGAATTTAGCCAGCCAGATAAGAGGAATATCATAAATACTACTATGTTCAAACAGTGATAACAGCGATATATAGTACCTACCTCCCAGAAATCACTTTCGAAAAACCGAGGACCTTCCTTGGTCGGAATAGGCTGGTGCACCCATTCTTGATAAGCATCTCCAAGATGACCAACCTATGAGAAAAGTTGGTGCAATTTAATTACAGTAAATTAGCCAGAAGATAGTTTCTGGGACTAATCTGTATCCATACAGATTGAAATAGGTAAAGACATTCAAGAGGATGAGAGATATAAGAGTGTTCATAGTTATACTAATAATGACAAATAAGAAAAAACCCTTATATCTAAAGGCATACTGCTGAAATAATTACACATAAAAACCGTTTTTTGCAACCTATTTTGTTCGGAAATTAATGTAAATAAATGTCAATGTGACATTACCTGAAATACAAGAGGTTTATTCAAATCAACGGTAAACTCCTGAGCAACCATGTTTATATATAGGATCTACAGTCCTGCTGAAAAAGAAAAACAAAATGGATGAGAAAATTATAAACAATAATAATAACTTTAGAACTACAATGTTTTAACAAGTATTAGGCTTGTTAATGCTGAAAACTCATACTTGTTAAAGCATTATCTTAATAATATCTTCTTCTTTCCACACACAAAAACATAATTTTACATGTAAATCATGAATTTAATTAAATAAACAGAAAAGTCTCATGTTAGAGGAGAAAACCCAATATATATTTATACACACGCACGTCTATAAAACATATAGATATCCATTGTATATTTGTACTCATTAATGTTGCTTCTAAGAGAAGGAATTAAAAAAGTCTACTACGCAATTGGGTTCTGGAT
Organism: Cannabis sativa; assembly: GCF_029168945.1. Taxonomy (NCBI): domain Eukaryota; kingdom Viridiplantae; phylum Streptophyta; class Magnoliopsida; order Rosales; family Cannabaceae; genus Cannabis; species Cannabis sativa. The sequence goes on from NC_083607.1 coordinate 54,057,788, forward strand.
TCTAGTTCCACTAAGAGACTTTTTTATACGTAATTGGACCCACATGAAAAGGAAATCCAAAAATATCAGCCATTATCAAATCGACCACCGACCGGGAAATTCAGCATAATCACATAAAAATGCTTATAACCATTACTTTATGGCTATCAAATTTCAACAAGTAAAGGGAGAAGACAATAAAAAACAGAAAGAAATACAAAAACTTATATAAAAAGAAAAGAAAAAAAAATGAACGAATGAAAGAAAAGAATATTCTGAAAAATGGCATCATTAGATCTTTAAGGGTTTTAATAAACAACATAATAAAAATACTATTTGAAAGCGACCATTTTGCTAGATAACGCAAACTTTCATGGGATGAAATTATTCTAAGCAAATATCTTTTTTACCCGAACAAAAAAAATTCGCATCAACCAAGCAAATCCCACCTCAAAAAACCAAAAGTAATATCCAAACAAAACACACACACACATCCATAATTTTCAAGAAAAGAGAATCATAAACAAGTATAACCCCAGATCTGGGAATGAAACAATGAGCGTTCAAGACTCAAAAGCAGGAAGAGGAACAAAGAACTAACCCGACAAAAATGCGGGTATCCAACAAATGACTTTTTCTTTTCTATCTCCAAAACGAAATTTCTCCTTCTAGACAAATTAGGAAGCTAGCGCCAGCAATGAGAAAAGGGAAGGGTCTGACTTCAGCGTTTAGCGGTCTACGGCTTCGGTGTTGGGCTCTATGAGAAAGAGCAGTGGCAGTGGTGGAGGAGAATGAGAGACCCTCTCTCTCTCTTTCTCTCTCTAAAACTCTCCTTGTCACATTCTTTTTTCTGAATCTCTGTAGCAAACGACAATATAAGGTCACAGAGAAATCTGGACCGTTGATTGTTGTATGGGCACAAAAGAATCAACCAGCAGATCCTCGCGTTGGATTCTCTGGATGATGCCAGACTGGCCTTCTTTGATCACAGCTAGTCAAAAACCGACGTGGGGTTTTATACCCTGCGTCACCATTACTAAGAAAAGACAAACCGTTAGTGACGTGGCAATATATGATTAGATAAATTTTCAAAAGACATTGGGGAGCGAGAGAGAGAGTTTCTTCGTTGCGTTTGCGTGTAGATAGGACTCACCCAACTCCCAGTCAAACCTTTTTTTTTTTTTTTGAATTAATTTATATATTATTTTTTTTTTATTTTTTTTAAATTTACTGGTTTCTAAAGTGGTTGCAAGGCTAGTTGTAATAGGAGGTTATGTACGATTTTTTATTACAATTTAGGTTGCATCCTAATTGCTATAGAATTTCTATGTAAAATTCCGTAAAAATGCAAAAAAAAAAAAAAAATTAAATGTAAAAATAAAAAAGTCTTTTTTTTTTTGAGTTTTATGATAATTAAAAATATTTTTCAAAAACATGTTCTATAAAACTGTTTTTACTTTTTAATTTTTTAATTGAGAATCAAAAAAAAATCTTTTCAAAAAAAAATAATAAAAAAAAATCACTTTCAATATTTTTTAAACAGTTTTTTTTCTTAATCAATATCTTGGACTTCGATCAGACCCGTACCCAAATCCCCCACGACCCTGACGCTGAACCCGACCTCTGACTTGAACCCAAATCCAACTCCGGACCTAGACCCGACGTAAATAAAATCAAAAAATGAAAATGAAAATGAACTTTACAGAACACACTTTTATTTTTTGTTTTCAAAATTGAAAAACAAAAGTGGTTACAAAACGCATTTTTGTTTTTCAAAAGCAAAATTTTTAAAAACAAAAATTTTACTTTCATTTTGTGATTAAAAAATTTAAAAAACAAAGTGTTACCAAACGGCACCTAAATTGTTATATGAAATCTTGAGTTTTTATATTTAGGCATCATAATTGAAAATAATTTACCAAAATCATCTCATCTTTTTTAATTTACTTTCTAAATCACCCCTCTAACTTATCTTCTTCTCTCACAAGTCACAACATTTCTTTCTATTCAATAAGATTCAAAATATTCAAAATATTATAAAAGAGAATATATTATTTAAAAAAAAATTAAATTACATCATTTGATTTAATACAAGAATCTTATATATTATTTTAAAAAATTAAAATAAAAAAAATATTTAATTGATTTAATTTAACGATAAAAAATAAAATAATTATTTGTATAATATATATTAAATTTTATTTTGTAGTTTTTATCAATCAAAATAATTATTTGTATATATTTTACTGATTTATGATGTTATTTATTTTTTTTGTTATGTCATTTATGTATATATTAGTATAAAATTTAGGAGTTTTTTCAGTTTTAACCAAAAAAAAAATAATAATAATATTACAAAAAAACCTTCCGCCAGCCAAATAAACAAATGTACAACCCAATAAAGAAAAATTACACAAATGCCTCTTACACACACTTTTAACCCACATATCCACACTTCCTCAGATTGAAACATTTGTGCGATGCAATGAGGTCACCAACGATGAAAAAACTTCGGCATGCGAGAAAACACCATTAATTCCAACAACGTCACCTGAGAAAAAGAACAAACTCACGCACAAAACCTTCGATTGACCAACCCAGCAACCTAACACAACCGAAACGAAACCCAACCAGAAAGAGAACCACCATTAATTTCGACGACTTCACCTGAGAAGACGACTAGAATCAATCAAAATAAAGGCTGTTTCGAATTCATGAAAAGAAAAAGTACAGAATAACTACTACGAAACTAAAATTCAACCGAAAATTCGGTTTAATTCACATAAAACTAATGTCCCGACTTCAATTTTTAGATCCATGAAATGCAAATCTCAAAAGTTGAACTGGAGTTCTCAAACAATCCAACTCAAGTATAATCCAAAAAAAAGTACATCAATACTATAGTTAAATGTTTATCCCGGTGCATTTTCATTGTTTTTTAGATTTCCAATGGTGAATTTGTTCATATTAAATTACGAATAAATATGTAGATAGAGTTACGTACGTGAAAATACTGTTTTAATTTTTAATGTTTCATAACACTTGCATCACAGTTGCATAAATATTTTGCTAACAGTTGTTTCTCCACATATTACTATTAAGGTACAACAAATTATCGATCAATGACAAAAAAAATACTAACAAATAATTTCTTATAAATACACATTCACATTTAATATTTCTATTTGCAATTAAGTTGCAAGTTAATTAAATAATAGTTTTGCTACTACAATATCATAGTATTATAAAAAGAGAACTCGGAATTATCAAATACGCGATCTGTATAGATTAAACCCGATTGTTGTAATATTCGTTTGTATTAAATATGTGGAATTATTAGTTGTTTTGTGGTTTTGTGTTAGTTGGCTCGCAACAGATATAATTGTTGCATTACAGTTTCATCACAATTGTCTTATAGTTGACTTCTTCTTTCCCTTCTGGCCGTCGAAGTTGAAATTGTTTTCAGGCAAAGACACCTTCGACTTCTTCTTCACTGGACGACGACCACCTTTAGCCACGGGGGGAGCAAAATCGAAGTCATCATCGTCGATGACTTAGCGTTTCCCTTTAGCCTTGTTAGCAACTAATTTATGACCCATTTTTAAGCTTTTTTTGGCAATAGAGATGGAGAAGCAGAATCACAAGTAATAGCCATTATATATGCAAAATGAAAGATGTATAAAAAAAATTGATAAAGGGGACAGTTGGGAAAATAAGATGGTGAAGGTTATGGCTAGGAGGTTGTTTTCGTGGGTTTTCAATGTGGATTTTAAAAGGACAATGGCTGGAAGGTAGTTTGGACTGACATGAATGGATTGTGCAAGTGGTATTTTGATAAATAAAAGCTCATTAAAAACAAAATTGCTACTCATACCTTATGGAGGTATTTTTGTTAATAAAGTGTCAATTTGTATTTTTTATGTAAAAATTTCTAAAATTTATGTATAACATATATATATACTAAGTTAATATTACGTGCAATGCACATATACTTATTTAGCAACTCAAGTGTCGCAAAAAAAAAAATGTGTTCTTATTTTGGTTATGTATATTTTTAGTTGTATAATTAGTTTTTTTTTTTTTTTTTTTTTTTTGTGTGGATAGGGATGCACACGGGGCAGGGAATTGGCAGGGAATGCTTCCCCTGTTTATATCCCCGTTAAGAATTTTAATTCTCATCCCCGTTTATTCTCCATCGGGTATAAGGCGGGGAATCCCCTAATAGGGTCGTGGTCGGGGCGGGGAATCTCTTAATAAAAATTTAAAGTTTACAATAAAAATTTTAATATATAAAAATATTAAACTACATATAAATTAAAATATTACACATTAATTATTATTCAATAAATTAATTATTATCTAAAATACAACTTAAAATTCACAAAAAGAATATTACTATACTAAAAAAATGCAAATATACATTATCAATTATCAATATTATTAAATATATAAAACAAAATATTAAATGGGTCCCCGTCGGGGCGGGGAGTGTGATCCCCATCCCCGTCCCGTTTAACATTCAGGGACAAAAAGTAATCATCATCCCCGCCCCATTCCCCATTTCGACAGAAAATCCCCACCCTATTAGGGGCGGGTCCCCGCGAGGCCCCATCCCCATGGTGGAAATGTACATCCCTATGTGTGGATGTTATTCAATAAACAAAAATATTTTTTATTAAAAAATATTTAATTTATGTATTATTTATAAAAGGTAAACATAATAATATTCAAAACATGTTGTTAATTATAATTTTAGTTAAATGACTGTAATATTTTTAATTTTATAACACTTTTCGTTGTTTTAGAAATATTATACACTTTCTTTATTTTTTTTATTATTTTTAGAAAAAATAGAAATATATTTTTTTTGGTTAAAAGGTTATAATAAAAAGATATTATTTTAATTTGTGCACTGAGTTTAAATTTAAATTGTAATATTAAAATAAAATTTTACGTTATATAGACACATTTAATATAAGATGAAAAATAAGAGAGATATGTGTAATAAGTTTATTTTTTTTTTTAAAAAAAAATATACTTTTGTTATATAGCCACATTTAATATAACATAGATATATATATATATTATTACCAATAACATAAAAATAACTTAATTTAAAAAAAAAATGATCTCACATACTAAATGTAGACGCTAAAATCTACAATGATCGGAATGAGCGTTTGTGGGCACCGACAACCTGCGGACAAAGACAAAGGATGACCGTGAAACCTCGGGACACTGGGGTGGTGCCGGTTGAAGGCACTCCGACGGTCAAGTCAGTAAATTTATAGTGTGAAGTAGAAAAGAAAATAAGAAATGTAAATAGATACTTCCTGTGTCTATGGTTATGCGATGATCGACGGTCAAATTCTACTCACTGGAATGAGAAAGAGTACGTCAGATCGTAGAGAAATGATAAGTTTAGTCATAAAACTATAGAAAGAGAATGAATATTCGTATATCCTCTTTTTCCCCTTCTTTAGTCCTAGTGTGGGCCTATTTATTATCTTAGGAAAACGGCTACCTCTTGAAACGTGGTCCATCCTAGAGAAACGGTCTTCCTCCACTTCTCCAGGGATGTATGTCATCTTTTTGGTTCGTTCCTGGATGAGCGTCCTCACATCAGCATATCACTTAGAGGGTTGATATTCTTGCTCCGCTATGCTAGGGAAGATCGCTATTTTCGTGGGTTAGTTGGGAAACTTAACATTCTTCCTCCTCCACGTGTCAACCTTAACATTACACTTTAAGATCAAGCTTTATTGTGGGTTGGACACTCAAATATGGGTATGACCCAAACGACATGGATTGGGCGTGGCCCATGTGAGCCATTGGGCTTACGGGTTCCTCGTTTCTTACTTATAAGTGGGCTTTGTAAGTACTTCGATCGTTGGGTTTAGAGCAATTTTTGGCCACTACACTAAATATATGTGGTAATATTTTTTATATAATAAATCATAATTAATGCAATTTAAATTTATTTATTAATTAAAAAATATTATTCAAATTAATATAATGGAAGGGAATAATTCAAGTCTGTCTTTTTTTTAAGGTGTCAATGTTACTCTCTTCAAGGGTAGTTGTATTACTAAGAGAATAATATTCCAAGATTAAACCCTCAAAACAAACAGAGTAACATTTCACATTGTCATTCTCTTGCTAGCATTGACCCATAATTTTTAAGTGTTAAAAATAGTATTACTGTGTTTAGTTGTGTACAAAAATTATCTCTTCTTGAGAAAATAAGGTTTTTGTGCACATGAATCTTATTAGAAATATTATCCTAATTCATCACTATATAAAATATTATATATATTTATGTAATATTAATTTTTCTATTTTTATTGTAATGACCGCTTAGTTTTATTTTGAGAATTAAGGCCAGTTTGGCATAGTTGTGTTGTGAAAAAAAATAGTTGTAGTTGTGCTGTGAGAAAAAGCAGCTGCATCAGAACTGTAGAAAAAAGTTGAGCTGAATGTTTGGTAAATTATAAATTTCAAAGTACTGTGAGTTGTTAAAATCTATTATAATGATAATGATAATGTTATAATCTAGTTTATTATAACCACAAATATGTAAAAACTTATTTTATATAATATTTTATTTTCTATATATTTTTAATTTTTTTACAAATATAAATTTATATGCATCTAATAAAAATAATTTATAGTATTTTTATATCATATTTTATCAAATATAAAAAAAATTAAAAACTCAAGTATATAAGAAAAATTCTAAACTGATTTTGTTTGTTAATATTAAAATAAAATATAAATTATTTTTTTTAAAAAATAATAAATTTATTAATTATTTATTTTTATTATAATTAATTTATTTTAAATATTTTTATTTTTTAATATATAATAAATAAGTAAATATAGTTTTAGTAAAAAAAAATATTTTAGTCTTTTAATCAAAACAGTTTTTTCTAAAAGTTGGGTCGGAGCAGCTTTAGCTTTTAGCTGTAGCTTCTCCGAAAATTCTTCAAAATGCTATTTTTTAACTACTTATCAAACACATTTTTATCACAACGTTTTTGAAAAGCAGCTTTTAGATTTTTCAAAAGTTGTGCCAAACGGACCCTTAGTAGATAATTAGAATTTAATTTTAGAATTGGACTTTTAATTATTATTTTCATAATTATGGAGATTTATTTAAATTTTAGGTGTTAACGCAGATTTTTCGTTAACCAATAATAAGCCTTTTTCGTAATAAATTTAACAAAAAAATTATAAGAAATTAATAAAGTATAACAAGTATAATAATAACACCATGTATTTTTACGTGATTTTGCAATTAAATCTGCATACTCTACGAGCCTATCCTATTCAAGATATTTCTGAGTATCTAATACAATTGATAGTATTTCTCCCAAAGATTTTTCTGTCCCATTTTTCTGTGGATCTGTCCCTATTTATAGAAATATAGGTTAATAGTTTTTTACATTTAAATTCTAAATACATAACCGTTTCATGAAACGTGGGAATTGATCACGTTTCATTTAAACACATGTGGATAACAATTGATAACCGCATAACTGCTTATCATTCTTATCATCAAAGATGGTAGATGTTGATTTGGACAATATCATCTCGCTTAACTTGTAAAAGGTCAATGGTGATTTGGACAATCATATGCCTTCCAGCAACGACATGAGCACCAGTGTACTGAGCAAACTTAAGAACTGCTATTTGAAGGCCTCGCAGACTGGACAATCGTGTCCTGCATATTTCTAAGTTGTTACACTTAGTTATTGTAATGTGGAAAATACGGTATGTGTTTAACAACTGATTCATCTCGTCAATATTTCTTATGAATAGCAAGGTGAATGCTTCGCTATATATTGTCGGAGGTTGCCTTGAGAAATTTCACTTATTCTTTTTAAAATAAACGAATCTTGTCCTTGGATATGTGTATTTTAAGGTAGGTTGGTGTCTCGTCAATATAGGTATTAATAGTTTTGTATCCTTATCTCGCTTAAGACAATACAGCCAGCGAATTATGAATATACTCTATTAATTCTATCTTTAATGAGTTATTTCTCTTTGCGTAAAATGGTATAACTTTATGATACCAAGTAGTTCATATTCCACAAACTAACACATGTCATCCTCTGAAGTGTAGTCGAATTTTGGGTATAATAATTGCCCCTTAAAAAGTTTTTTTTAATAAAAAGATCTTTTTAAATGATTACAAAGGTATATTTGTCTTAACCCAGTTTTGAAAACTCACATGCTTTTGAGTTTTGGCAGTTCATGGTTTCGAGGCACACCATTAGCATTAATTGCCCATGTAATACCCTGGAATTAAGAAAAGGATTAGCAAAACCCTAATTAAATAATTATGAATAATTGAGGAATTATATTATTATATAGTTCAATATATGTGAAATTATATGAATTTTAATATGTTAAGACCTCGTTGGTTAGCCAGGGGTATTTTGGTAATTATGACCCAAGAAGGGTAAACTGATGAAATTAATTTAATTACGTGCTTAATAGAACTATATTATTATATAGTATGCATGTGTTGTCTTTTCAGGTGTGTTCTGACAGGTTAGCGCGGTATAGTCACAACCGGGAATTTCGGGCCGAACCGGGTTTAGGCCCGAAATGTAAATTGGATTGATTTATTTGGCATTTTATTTGATGAGTGATAATCTGAAATTTATTTGGGAATAAATTGAGTATGAATTACAAATATGCCCTTGAGAATGCTTATGCATGTTATATAGCCCTAAGGGCAAAATGGTCATTTTGACCTTTATTTGATAATTAGTAAGAGAAATGAATTTTGATGAAATGAAATGTATTATTCTGGTCTTTTCTCTATCTCATCCGAACCCCTCTCTCTCATAAACCCTCTTTGGTTCAATTTCTTGATTTGGAGGAATTGCTTGAAGTTGAACTTAGATTTTGGTGTGTTTTTGTTTAATTCTTGCTTAAGGCTTGAGGTAACTCTCCTTCATTGAATTTAATTGAGATTCTTGCTGAAATATTGTGGGAAAAAGCATGAATTATATGATGTTCTCTTGATATGCATGTGTTTGGATTTGAGTGTTTTTATGATATTATATCTTTGATCTTGCTTAAAGGTTGTTGTGGGTGATTTTAGGTTGTGATATTATTGGAAATTATGAGTTAGAATGATTCTTTAGTTAATCTTTGCAGCTGTGAAATTGGTGTAGAGATTATTCTTGAATTCTAGCTTTTGTTTAGGTGTTCATGGAGGAATTTTGCTCAAAGTGTTGAGCTTGTGTTTATCTTGCTTAATCTGAATTTTTTGATGTGTTTAATTGGTGGAGTTAGTGCTTGAGTTGTGGATTTTTGCTTCCTAATATTTTGCTAGCAACTCTATATGATAATTTGAAAGTTTGGTTGAGAATTTGGGGTGAAAAGTTTGGTTTGGAAGTTGAATTTTCGTGAAGAACCTGTTGATTTCTGGGTTCTGCACCCAGATGCTGCGACATGCTCTGGAGCATGCCGCGGCCCGCTCCTCTGAGTGGACCTTGGAATTGGTCCCAGGTGCCGCGGCATGGTTTGGGCATGCCGCGGCTCGCCCTCGTGTTTTTGGGCAGTTTTGAGTTGATTTTTGAAAGTTCGTAACTTTTGATTCCGAACTCTGATTTGGGAGTTCTTTACCCTAATAGGAACGGTCTAATAGCCTAGGGTTATTACTCTAGTGATATATGTGTATAAATACCATGCCATGTTATTTGAAATGAGATTTTGGGGTTATGTGCTCAAGGCATAATCGGGTTGGACTCGGTAACCATAACCGAGATGAACCAATTCTAAGGCCTTAATGTATTTAGACGTGTGAGAGCAACATGTGGGTCTACGTCACGTAGATTTAAATAGATGTGTGAGTGCAACACATAGGTCCACGCCACGTAGACATAAATGGGCATTTTGATATAATGATCAGGTCTGTGTTATACAAACATATGTGAATGAGCATATTATATTTGTTATGATTTATACTGTCTTGCTGGGCTTGGCTCACGGGTGCTCTACTGTGCAGGAAAGGGTAAGGCATTAGCTGATCAGTCATGAGTTTTCGGGAGCACAGCGAAGAATGTACATGTTCAAGCCATATCAGACCAAGCGTGTTAAGGGTCTATCAGTGATGAACTTTTGAATTCTGTTTGCCGCTTAGGTCGGCTAGAAAGAAAAATGACTTGTCATAAAGTTTATAAATCTTTTTGGACCCAACCGTTTGAAAGTTTAAATATATTACAAGTTTTATTTTCATTCGGTTTGATTTAAAAGTTTAAATTCTACGCTATTTTGGTTAGTAATCCCGATTAGGGATTAGGGTTCCATAAGTATTTTGGGTAACGTGCCTATTTATTTCGGGCGTTACAATTTGGTATCAGAGCGCCAAGGTTTTTAAACTTCCTGTAGATCGACCGAACATGTACATTCATCGTTAGAGATAAGCTCGACTCATGGTGCAGTAAGTATTGAGAGTAAATGCTTGATTGTATGTGTGATCATCTGTTTACCGCTTTCCATTTTAGGCAGTATGCAAGCATCTAGAGTATGTATGTATTATGTGATGCCATGTTATAAATGCTATTTGTTTATGTGAATATGTATGAGGTAAATAGTTGAGTTAGGGTTTAAGGCAATAAGTGCGTAAGTGTGGTATTAGTGCTTAACTCGCTTGGGTTGTTGATTACAAGGGTACAAGTAATGGACCCTCCGCAATCATCCAGACTATAGGGCGAGCAAGTAGAGCCCGGGGCTACCCGAACCGATCCACCAGCACCGCGTCCACCTCCGCAGAATCCGGGGGATAATGCGGAGGTTGTTAATGCTAATCCTCGTGCTGATTGGCAACAGATGTTTCATGAAATGCGAAGTGTCATACTTCGTCAAGAGGAAGAGTTGCAACGTTTGAGGCAACATGCTGCCCCAGTTAACCAAGGGTATGTTATGCCGCACCGGGACTCTATGTTCGAGCGGTTTGTGAAGCTGCAACCTCCGATTTTTCTGGGAGGTATTGACATTATTAAGGCCGATTAGTGGATGAGCACTGTTACCCGTATCCTCGATAATATGGGGGTGACGGGAACTGAGAGGGTGAATTGTGCGGCCTTTATGTTTCAAGACCATGCCCGCGTCTGGTGGGATATAGTGAATCAGACTCGAGATGTCAGTGTGATGACATGGGAAGAGTTTAAGAAACTTTTTGAGGAAAAGTTTTATAACATTGCAGTGCGGACTTCACATAAGGAAGATTTTGTGAAGTTGACTCAGGGGAAGATGTTGTTGGGTTTTATGCCCTAAATAAAACTCATTTCAATATAATCAGATTTACTTATTAATATAGATCAGAAATAACATTTAATGTTGCATGGTTCACATGATTTATTTCATGATTATATGTACATAATGTATGAATTCATCTGAAACCCTTTTCACATACTTGATCCTGTTTATTGTGCCGTCAACACATTGGAAAGTAAACATGACTATGTGAATAAAGTTTCCTAGATTTATCAGACATAGGGTTTTACTGATATGATAATCTACAACAGAGTTTACTTGCATTTGGAGAAGTGCTATGTTCTTTCCAGAGCATTGGTTAAAGTAAAGCTCAGGTTGGATGCATGGAGTATGCATCAGAAGGGACCGATATTGAACTTTGACTTAGATTTATTAAACTTACCGTAATATCTATTCAAGTCAATATCGCCTAGTTGATCCTAGATCAAATGTTCTTAATCCTGTTATGATTAGGGTGTAACGGTAATTTAATCCCTTTACAGTGTAGATCATTCATATAGAGGATCAGTGATCAAATTAGGATTATAACAATGGATAACTAATGATGTGTCTATATGGTGGAACATATAGAGCATTCTATATACTGAGAGTGCAATTCTAAGTTCTATGCGTGGATTCAACGAAGAATTAATAAGTTAGTGAATTTTAGTGCTAAATTCTTGATCTACTTATTGGAAGCTCAGTTATATAGACCCATGGTGCCCGCACTAGTTGAGATAATTGGTTTTGATTAATCAATTATAATTCTCAAATTAGACTATGTCTATATGTGAAATTTTCACTAAGTAAGGGCGAAATTGTAAAGAAAGAGTTATTAGGGGCATATTTGTTAATTATGATACTTTGTATGGTTCAATTAATAAATATGATAAATGACAATATTATTTAATAATTATTTATAGTTATTAAATAGTTAGAATTGGCATTTAAATGGTTGAATTAGAAAATTGGCGTTTTTGAGAAAATCAGATACAAAAGTGTTAAAACTACAAAATTACAAAAAGTGAGGCCCAAACCCAATAAGCCATGGCCGACCACTTTTATAGGAGTTTTACCTCTGATATTTTTATTATTTTAATGCCAAATAATTCAAACCTAACCCTAGTGGAATGCTATAAATAGATAGTGAAGGCTTCAGGAAAATTACACTTTTCATTCAGAAAAACCTGAGCCTCTCTCTCTACCTTGGCCGCCACTCTCTCTCTCTCTTCTTCCTTGATAATTTCGAAATCCCTTTAGTGATTAGAGTAGTGCCCCCACACAGCAAGCAATACCTCAATCATTGTGAGGAAGATCGTGAAGAAAGATTTTCAGCAAAAGGAGTTTCAACATCAAAGATTCAGAGAAAGAGATCCAGGTTCAGATCTTGATAATACTCTGCGACAGAAAGGATACAAGGGTTAGAGATCTGAACGGAAGGAGTCATTTAATTCCGCTGCACCCAATGTAAGGTTTCTTAAACATTATATGTGTTTATTTCATCGTTTTAGAAAGTTCATATTTAGGATGTTAATCAACATACTTGTGAGTAGATCTAAGATCCTGGTAAAATAATTTCCAATAACTGGCCTCAGAGCCATGGTAATTGATTTGCTTGCAAGAAATTTGGACTTTAAAAAGATTGTTTGATGTTTTGGATGGTATCATGTTGTATTGAGTGTTATTTGATGATTGATTGATTGTGAATTTTCGTGAAAAATAATTGAATATCTGTTTCTGGAATTATTTTTATTGGATAGTATGGAAAAAATTAAGCAAGTTACTTTTTTACAGAACTCAATTTCGATTTAATTTGAATTAGTTATGATTTTTTGAAGTCTCGAAAAGTATCGGAGTCGTGCAACTACACACGCGCGCGCGCACGAGGCTTGTCCCTCGGACAGCACGTGCGCAGACAGGCTGCTTGCAGACTCCTGCGCCGGCCATCCTCGCCCATGCTGCAGCTGATGCGCGCGCGGACAGTATGCTTGGCATTCTGTCTGTACAGCTCGCAAATTTTTCGTTTTTCTTCGTTTTTCATGCTTTTTCATGGAATTAACTTCCGATTTTTTGTGTAGTTCTGTATTTATACATTTACTATTCCTAATTCAATTCTAATTATCATAATTAAATTTATTAATATTTTTAAATTTAATTCTTGATATTAGTGTAATTTGAATTTAAAAATAGTTAGTATCTATCTTTTTTGCTTAATAATCTATCTTATTTTTAAATTTGATTATATCTTATCTTATTTTTAAATTTAAGGTCAGATTTTAGATTTTTAAATTAATTTTTTTTAAATAATTTGACCTTATTTAAATTTAAAATAAGATAACTATAATCATGTAATTTTAAATAGATGTAAGATATTTTGCTAACTTTTAAATTTTGTTATTTTATTTATTTAAATTACATTTAAAATCTGAAAAAGATATTCATTTATCTTTTTTATTTTTTTTTAATTTTTATTTATAAAATAACATTTAATTTTTAAATGTAGTTAGCAAATTTTGAAATGATATTTAGGTTGGTTGAAACCTAATTTTTCAAAATTGTAGGTTTAATTTTAAATTTAATTTTTTTTTTAAAATTCGAATTTTTTTTATTTTATTTCTTTTTAAATTTTCGAAAATAAATATTTTATTTATTTAATTAATTATTTCGAAATTATTTATTTAAAATTAAATAAATCCTACATCCAACTATCCAGCTAACCTTGTTGCAGGAGTATGTGTTTTAGCTTGTTTGTAAGTTTTCAAAACCTATTATTACTTGATTGCAAATAGCCATGGTTACTTTTTGCAAGATCTAATGATCTGATGGCTCCCTTGGTCAAGTAAATAATTTATAACAGGTATATTTACAATCTTCTTTCATCGGTGTATGACGTAGCAACATGATAGGACCCATCCAAAGTGTGCCTGTGTAAGCCTATGTGTTTAATTTCATTATAGATGCATATAGGTTATTGTTGCTAAATAAATGTCATAGTTCTTGATAGATTTTATTTAGGCCCATTTAGTTTTTGGGTCTATTCAATTAATAACAGTTGTTCATTTTAAGGTTAAATTCCTCTCTTTTGGGCCTTGTGTGAGAGTTGGGAGCCATAGAAGTGGGTACGACATACTGAACCCAGCACCCCCTCACATGAACCACCCCAATTGTGAAGGCCCATTTGCCTGATTTGAATAACTGTACTAGGTTAATTAAATTAGTTTAACCTAATAAAATTGATTAGCAACATAATTAATTTCATTTATTTTGAAATTAATTTAAGAAAACCATAGTTTAAAGAATTTTATATTCTAAGCTAAACTATATGTATTTTCTTGTATTTAATTAAATATAGAATTATAACCATCTAGATTCTTTCTGAAGCTTAATTTAAAATTTTTATTAAATATTCCTATTTAAGTTGATATTTAGTTATCTACAACTAACCAACTTAAATCTGAATATTTTTTGGATTTAAAATTTCAAAATTAAGTTGAGGAATTTTAGGCATTGGTTATTAAGATTCTTTAGATATTTTTTAAGTTAATATCTTTTCGAATATTAACTTAAAATGGAATATTATAGATATTTTTTAGGTTAATATCTTTTCAAATATTAACTTAAAATGGAATATCTTCAAATTAAGTGGTTACAACTTAATTTTAATTTAATTAAATCTGATTTGAAAGATATTTAAGTTGATTTTTTAGATTATTCTAAAACAACTTAAACAAGATATTTTCAAATTTGTTCCATTTTTAATTCGAATTTATTTTTCGAATTTTAATAATAATTAAAATTTAATTAAAGTTAATTTTTTTATTTAAACCAACTTTGATTTGTAATTTTTCATTATTATAATATGGAACTTGTTCGATATTTATTCGAATTTATTTTTCGAATTAAATAATAATTGAAAATTAATTGAAGTTGATTTTTTATTTAAACCAACTTTAATTTGTAATTTTTCATTATTATAATATTGAATAAAATGATTATACAAAATACATATATTTTTTAAATAATGAGCTTTTAATCAAGAGACATTCGATCTCCATTGTTAGTTTTACATCGCGTTTGTTTTAGTGAGTAATCCTCCCTAATGGAGGAACGTTCATTAGCAATTTCGCACCGTTTAATCTCGAAAGATAAGTAGTTTGTAAGTGTTTTGTATGGTATAGATCACCCTAATGGTGGCGACCATACTTGACTTGCAAATTATGAAACAATGGTGGAAGCTCATAAGATAGAATTGCCTTGACTCTCACCTAAACGGGACAACGCTGAAATCCAATCTTGATCGAATAAAAGGTTGCTAGAATGGTTATCATTTTAGATGAGTTGACAACTCTATTCAATGGATGATGCTTTGACTCTCGCCTAAACGGGACACTGTATCAGTTTGTTGAAAGACCTTGGAAAATAAACTATGTTAGATTTAGTATTTCTATAACATATGTCATTACTTGTTATTTTCTGAACTGTGTATGAATTTATGAGCCAAAACCTTACTTCTGTTTTATTGATGTGTTGTAATGTCATTATGAATAACCCTCACCCCGATCCTCTCCTAGTTAATATCTTAGCAAAAGAACTCTATAGTGTGAAAATGCATCCTGGTAGTTGCATAAATTCGCACCTGTTGATGATGAATCTGAAGTTCCAAAAGGCAAATCTACTAGGAATTGATTCATCAAGAGAACAATGGGTCCAACTCATCCTTAATAGTCTTCCTCTGGAGTATAATGAATTTGTTATCTCTTACATGATCAACAATTCTAACTCCTCCGACATGCACAAGCTCGAAGCAGAATTGCGAGCCCATGAACGGAATCTGATTGCAATAGGTCCCCCTGGGTTTGCAATTCATAATCAGAAGAAAAGGACTAGGTATGAAGGATCTAGCAAAGCTGCTTCTTCAAGTACAATTATCAGACATAATCTTCCATGTTCGAATTGTAATGAAAAGGGACATCAAGAAGAACGATGTCTCAGGATTCTAAACAATTCAAACGAAGGTAATGCTTTTATTTAGAGAACGACAAATCTGTCTGGATTGTTGATTCTGGGTCTACTAACCATGTATGTGTTGGAATTTATTTTACCAGGATCTTAGATCTACTCACAAGTATGTTTATTAACACCCTAAATATGAACTTTTTAAAACGATGAAATAAACACATATAAAGTTTAGGAAACCTTACATTGGGTGCAGCGGAATAATATGACTCCTTCCGTTCAGATATCTAGCCATTGATTCCTTTCTGTAGCAGAGCATTATCAATATCTGAACCTGGATCTCTTTATCTGTGCTGAAACTCCTTCTTGCTGAAAGTCTTTCTTCACGATCTTCCTTACTATGATTGAGGTATCACTTGCTGTGTGTGGGCACTACTCATACACTAAGAATTTCGAAATTTAAGGAAGAAGAAAGAGAGAGTGGGTTCGGCCAAAGATAGGGAGAGAGAAGGCTCAGGTTTTTCTGAATCAGAAGTGTCAGAAGAAAAGTGTAATTTTCCTGAAGCCTTCACTATCTATTTATAGCATTCCACTAGGGTTAGGTTTGAATTATTTGGCATTAAAATAATGAAAATATCAAAGGAAAAACCCTACAAAAGTGGCCGGCCCTATACAAGTGGATTTGGGCCTCACTTTTTGTAATTTTGCAGTTTTATCTTTTCTGCATCTGATTTTCTCAAAAACGCCAATTTTCTAATTCAACCATTTAAATGTCAATTCTAACTATTTAATAACTATAAATAATTATTAAATAATATTGTCATTTATCATATTTATTAATTGAACCATACAAAGTATCATAATTAACAAATATGCCCCTATAAACTCTTTCTTTACAATTTCGCCCTTACTTAGTGAAAAATTCACAAATAGACATAGTCTAATTTGAGAATTATAATTGATTAATCAAAACCAATTACATGAGTCTTACAAGCAATATTATCTCAACTAGTGCGGGAACCATGGGTCTATATAACCGAGCTTCCAATAAGTAGATCAAGAATTTAGCACTAAAATTCACTAACTTATTAATTCTTCGTTGAATCCACGCATAGAACTTAGAATTGCACTCTCAGTATATAGAATGCTCTATATGTTCCACCATATAGACACATCATTAGTTATCCATTGTTATAATCTTAATTTGATCACTGATCCTCTATATGAATGATCTACACTGTAAAGGGATTAAATTACCGTTACACCCTACAATGTATTTATTCCTTAAAACACTTGACCCCGTATAAATGATATTTCAGCTTATGTGAAATGAATACTCCACCATTTATGTTCGTTTGGTCAATCTCGAAGGAGATCATCCTTTGCTTACTATTCGCCAGATAGAAGCTATAGATTCCATGTTTATGATAGCGCTCCCACTCAATTGCACTGCCGTGTTCTCAAAATGTACGTATCACCCTGACCTAAAAGTAGGCTTAACTAACACATCAAAGAACACGAATAGCCTCTCGAGATTGAGCCTAATCATATCAGGATTAAGATCATTTGATCTAGGATCAACTAGGCGATATTAACTTGAATAGATATTACGGTAAGTTTAATAAATCTAAGTCAAAGTTCAATATTGGTCCCTTCCGATGCATACTCCATGCATCCAACCTGAGCTTTACTTTAACCAATGCTCTGGAAAGAACATAGCACTTCTCCAAATGCAAGTAAACTCTGTTGTAGATTATCATATCAGTAAAACCCTATGTCTGATAAATCTAGGAAACTTTATTCACATAGTCATGTTTACTTTCCAATGTGTTGACGGCATAATAAACAGGATCAAGTATGTGAAAAGGGTTTCAGATGAATTTATACATTATGTACATATAATCATGAAATAAATCATGTGAACTATGCAACATTAAATGTTATTTCTGATCTATATTAATAAGTAAATCTGATTATATTGAAATGAGTTTTATTTAGGGCATAAAACCCAACAGTATGTTCTTCACTGCAGTTGCTTGAAACTTGGGAAAATCTGCTTCCAGGAGGGTTAAAGCTTAAAGTTGGCAATGGCGAGTTAGTATCGGTCAAAGCTAGAGGAAAAGCCCGCATCAAGTTTCAACAAAGATTTTTAATTTTAGAAAATGTTTTATTTATTCCAAACTTTAGTAGAAACTTGATTAGTGTCTCATGTTTGCAAACACAATCTTATATATTGAATTTTTCGAGTACAAATTGTACAATTTCTCGTAATGGATTTCAAATATGTGTTGCTACAATGGAACAAGGGCTTTATGTTTTAAGACCGAATACTCAAATCTCACTAAGTAGTGAACTTTTCAATGTAGCAAAACCTAGAAACCTCAAAAGAAAAGAGATTGATAATGATGATCAAACTTATCTATGGCATTTACGTTTAGGTCATATAGGCTTTGATAGACTCAATAGGCTAACCAAAGACGGTCCATTGAAAAATGTCGTCTTAGGTGAACTGCCAGTATGCGAGTCCTGCCTAGAAGGAAAAATGACTAAACGTTCTTTCTCTGCAAAGGGAGAGCGTGCCAAAATGCCCCTAGGGTTAGTACATTCTGATGTCTGCGGACCTTTGAATGTCAAAGCCCGAGGTGGCTATGAGTATTTTGTCACTTTCATTGACGATTTCTCTAGATATAGTTTGCTTTACCTAATGCAAAAGAAATCTTAAACGTTTGAAAAGTTTCAAGAATTTCATGCTTTTTCCCAAAACCAATTAGGTAAATCATTAAAGATCTTGCGAACTGATAGGGGTGGAGAATATATGGATATGCAGTTCAAAGATCATTTAATTGAACTTGGAATTGAATCCCAATACACTGCCCCAAGCACTCCACAACAAAATGGAGTTGCAGAAAGAAGAAATCGCACTCTTTTGGAAATGGTTAGGTCTATGCTGAGTTATTCAACTCTGTCTACGTCCTTCTGGGGATATGCTATTCAGATGGCAAATGACATATTAAATGTTGTTCCATCTAAAGCAGTCCCTAGACACCCGTCGAACTTTGGAATGGTCGTATACCTAGTTTACGCCATTACAGAATTTGGGGGTGCCCTGCTCATGTCTTAAGAAAGAAAGAAGGCAAACTTGAATCACGTACCGAAGTATGCATGTTTGTCGGAAATTCTAAAGAGACTAGGGGTGGAATGTTTTATAGTCACAAGGATAACAAAGTGTTTGTTTCTACAAATGCTACTTTCCTTGAAGAGAACTATATTAAAGACTACAAACCGAAAAGTAAAGTTGTTCTAGAGGAATTGCTATTAGATTTAAGTCCTTCCAATGTTCTGTCCTCCTCCACACGTGAAGAGGACAATCCCACTCCCTCAGTTGAACCAACTGAGAAATCTACTACTAAAGTTTCTGCTCAGAAGATCACCGCACCTCGTCGCAGTGGGAGGGTTTCAACAAAACCAGCTCGTTATGGCTTGGATGGTGAAATCAATATGGTCGTAGGTGACGGTATTAATGACGATCCATTAACCTATAAACAGGCAATGGCTAGTCCGCAACGGAAACGATGGTCGGCCGGCATGGATTCAGAAATGGATTCCATGAAAAGGAACAAAGTCTGGGAATATGTAGACGCACCTGACGACTATCATCCGATAGGATGCAAGTGGGTTTACAAGAAGAAAAGAGGAGCTGGAGACGAAGTCGAAACTTTTAAAGCTAGACTTGTAGCCAAGGGTTATACCCAAAGAGAAGGCGTGGACTATGAGGAAACTTTTAGTCCTGTAGCCATGCTCAAATCCATCCGAATTCTTCTCTCCATAGCTGCTGCTTTCGATTATGAAATCTGGCAAATGGATGTCAAGACTGCCTTCCTTAATGGGGTACTTGAAGAAACCATCTATATGGAGCAACCAGAAGGTTATGTTCTTCCTTGGCAGGAAAAGAAAGTTTGCAAATTAAATAGGTCTATCTATGGACTTAAGCAAGCTTCTCGCTCATGGAACAAAAGGTTTGATGAAATCATCAAGACCTACGGCTTTCTTTAGAATGAAGATGAACCTTGTGTTTACTAACTCAAGGAAGACCAAATAGTAGTATTACTGGTCCTTTATGTTGATGACATTTTGATTATTGGAAACAATGTCAAGAAAATGACTCACATCAAGGAATGGCTCAACACTCAATTCGATATGAAAGATTTGGGTGAAACAGCCTATGTTCTTGGTATTCAGATTATTAGAAACCGGAAGAACAGATCTCTTGCTCTCTCTTAAACAACCTACATAGACAAAGTCTTAGAGAGATTCTCCATGAACAACACCAATGGGGCAAACATGCCTTCTAGATATGGTATTCGTCTATCTAAGGAACAGTCTCCGACTGATCCTCAAGAGATAGAGGAAATGGCGAAAATTCCCTATGCCTCTGCAGTTGGAAGTCTAATGTATGCAATGTTATGCACTATACCTGACATATGCTATGCAGTGGGAATCTTGAGCAGGTATCAGTCTAATCCAGGACATGAACATTGGAATGCAGTTAAGTATATTCTGAAATACTTAAGGAGTACAAGGAATCTTGTGTTAGTCTACAAGGGTGGTGCTTTAAATCCCATAGGCTACACTGATTCAGATTTCCAGGCAAGTCTTGAAGACAGGAAATCTACATCTGGGATGGTGTTTACTCTTGGGGGTGGAGCAGTGGTTTGGAGAAGTGCAAAACAAACCGCGATATCGGACTCAACTATGGAAGCTGAATACATAGCTGCAGCCGAAGCTGCTAAAGAACTTGTCTGGCTTAGAAAGTTCTTCACCAGTATAGGTGTCGTTCCTGGAATGGAAAAGCCTCTGGTCCTACTTTGTGATAACAATGGAGCAATAGCAAACAGTAAAGAACCTCGAAGCCACAAGAGAAGCAAACACATTGAAAGGAAGTATCACATTATCAGAGAATACGTGGCAAGAGGGGATGTACTAGTTGAGAAAGTTGACACAGAGGACAACCTAGCTGATCCATTTACCAAAGTCTTGGCCGTGACAGCCTTTGAGAAGCACCGTCAGAATTTAGGATTAATTGATATGTACTGATTAGTTTTATATTAGTGCAAGTGGGAGTTTGTTGGGTTTTATGCCCTAAATAAAACTCCATTTCAATGTAATCTTTTTTATTCAACATTAATAAAGAAACAAAAGTATTTTTCATTCATTTGTGTATGTTTTGGTTCACTTTATCAATTGCTTGTCTATTTGATTTATAAATTCATCTTAAATCCTTTTCACATACTTGATCCTGTTTATTGTGTTGTCATCACTTTGGAAAGTAAACATGACTATGTGAATAAAGTTTCCTAGATTTATCAGACACATGGTTTTACTGATATGATAATCTACAACAAGAGTTTACTTGCATTTGGAGAAATGCTATGTTCTTTCCAGAACATTGGTTAAAGTAAAGCTCAAGTTGGATGCATGGAGTATGCATCGGAAGGGACCGATATTGACCTTTGACTTAGATTTAATTAAACTTACCATAAAATCTATTCAAGTCAATATCGCCTAGTTGAACCTAGATCAAATGTTCGTAATCCTGTTATGATTAGGCTCAATCTTGAAAGGCTATTCGTGTTCTTTGATTTGTTAGTTAAGCCTACTTTTAGGTCAGGGTGATACGTACATTTTGGGAACACAGTAGTGCAATTGAGTGGGAGCGCTAACATAAACATGGAATCTATAGCTTCCATCTGGCGAATAGTAAGCAAAGGATGATCTCCTTCGAGCCTGACCAAACGAACATAAATGGTGGAGTACTCATTTCACATAAGCTGAAATATCATTTATACAGGGTCAAGTGTTTTAAGGATAAAATACATAGTAGGGTGTAACGGTAATCTAATCCCTTTACAGTGTAGATCATTCATATAGAGGATCATTGATCAAATTAGGATTATAACAATGGATAACTAATGATGCGTCTATATGGTGGAACATATAGAGCATTCTATATACTGAGAGTGCAATTCTAAGTTCTATGCGTGGATTCAACGAAGAATTAATAAGTTAGTGAATTTTAGTGATAAATTCTTGATCTACTTATTGGAAGCTCGGTTATATAGACCCATGGTTCCCGCACTAGTTGAGATAATATTGTTTGTAAGACTCATGTAATTGGTTTTGATTAATCAATTATAATTCTCAAATTAGACTATGTCTATTTGTGAAATTTTCACTAAGTAAGGGCGAAATTGTAAAGAAAGAGTTATTAGGGGCATATTTGTTAATTATGATACTTTGTATGGTTCAATTAATAAATATGATAAATGACAATATTATTTAATAATTATTTATAGTTATTAAATAGTTAGAATTGGCATTTAAATGATTGAATTAGAAAATTGGCGTTTTTGAGAAAATCAGATACAAAAGTGTTAAAACTACAAAATTGCAAAAAGTGAGGCCCAAACCCAATAAGCCATGGCCGGCCACTTTTATAGGAGTTTTACCTCTGATATTTTCATTATTTTAATGCCAAATAATTCAAACCTAACCCTAGTGGAATGCTATAAATAGATAGTGAAGGCTTCAGGAAAATTACACTTTTCATTCAGAAAAACCTGAGCCTCTCTCTCTACCTTGGCCGCCACTATCTCTCTCTCTTCTTCCTTGATAATTTTGAAATCCCTTTAGTGATTAGAATAGTGCCCACACACAGCAAGCAATACCTCAATCATAGTGAGGAAGATCGTGAAGAAAGATTTTCAGCATCAAAGATTCAGAGAAAGAGATCCAGGTTCAGATCTTGATAATACTCTGCGACAGAAAGGATACAAGGGTTAGAGATCTGAACGGAAGGAGTCATTTAATTCCGCTGCACCCAATGTAAGGTTTCTTAAACTTTATATGTATTTATTTCATCGTTTTAGAAAGTTCATATTTAGGATGTTAATCAACATACTTGTGAGTAGATCTAAGATCAAGGTAAAATAATTTCCAACAACTAGGCTACTTATTATTTCTAATATTAAATAGGAAAATATTATACATTGTGAAATTAATTATTAATTAATTTTGGTACAATTTATTTTAAGTATATTTTTCCTAGTATTAAACTAGAGATTAATAATTAAGCCTTCTTTACACTTAATTATTTATTTCTTGAATTTAATACATTTAATTAATTTGAAAATTAAATATCTAAGTTGATTTTCATCATGATACTTAAATATTTCTTTTTCATGACACTTAATTAAATAGAAAATTATTTTTAGTTGAAATTTATTTTTTCAACTAAATTTAAATAATTTTCAAAATATATTTTTTCTTTATTTTATTAATCAAATTTCGAAATTACATTTCTTAAATGCTAGAATTTCGAATTTTATTTGAAAAATAGATTAAAGTTATAAATTATTTATTTTAATTTTGGACCAACTTAAATCAATAATTTTTTCATTTAATGATTAATTAAAATAAATGAAGTAAAATATATTTAATTAGAAATTGAATTAATTAGTCAAAGGAAAATCTAGATAGATATTATCTGTGTTTGCTTGAAGTATTTTTCTAGTGTATTTAATTAAATAAAAAATTAATATTTAAGTTGATTTTCATCATCATGCTTAAATATTTGAAATTTTTCTTATATATTTAATTAAATAGGAAAATTATATTTTTTGTTGTAAATTAATTTTATTAATTAATTTTGGGCCAACATTAAATTAGAATAATTTTTCCAGGATTTATTTTTTATTTTAACATGCATTTTCGAAAATTGTATTCTTAAATACTTTAATTTTTCGAAATGCAATATATATTTATAGAAAATTAAATTTGAGTTGTAAATTAATTTAAATTAATTTTGTAACAACTTAAATTGAATATTTTTCTAAATATTTATTGGAAATTATTACTAAGAGGGAAATAATTCATGTTATTTTGATATCCATCTAAGTAAAATTTATAAATATTAAATTAAAATTTATATTTAGAATTTTTCATTCTAAATTGGAAATTTTAATTAAATAAATATATATTTAAAATAAATAGATTAAATAATGAGAATCAAAGAAAATACAACTCTCTTTAAATAATGAGCTTTATTATTAAGATATTCGATCTCCATTGTGGGTTTTACACCGCGTTTGTTTTAGTGAGTAATCCTCCCTAATGGAGGAACGTTCATTAGCAATTTCGCACCGTTTAACCTCGCATGATAAGTAGTTTGTAAGTGTTTTGTATGGTATGGATCACCCTAATGGTGGCGACCATACTTGACTTGCAAATTATGAAACAATGGTGGAAGCTCATAAGATAGAATTGCCTTGACTCTCGCCTAAACGGGACAACGCTGAATTTCAATCTTGATCGAATAAAAGGTTGCTAGAATGTTTAACATTTTAGACGAGCTGACAACTCTATTCAATGAATGGTAGCTTTGACTCTCGCCTAAACGGGACACTGATATCAGTTTGTTGAAAACCTTGGAAATTATTTAGGATTATAAGTTTTAGTATTTTCACTTGTCATTCCTACTTGCTATATGTTTATAATTTCTGAATTCTGTATGAATTTATATTGAACCATGTTATTTTCTGTTATTAAGTTGTAGTTTAATTTCGAATCTTCATTGTTGGTCTAACTTGGCTTGTTTATCTAATGAGATAAATCCCTAGTGGATTTTCACCATTAGACATACATAATAGTGTTAGATCTCGAAAGATAAATATTGTACATGCGACATCTAGCTGTTCATCAATTGATGACACCTTAGACTAGTATTTTTACGATATGAAACAAGAAGAATGTATAAAAAGATTACTTTGACTCTCGTTAATCGAGGCATCGTTGGATTCTTATTTATAAATGAAATTATCCTAAGTCCTCTTAGCTTATTCATTTCGAATTAGCTCAATAACATATCATTGGTTGAATGGTCTATAAATCATTTCATGTCATTCTATATTTTCTCTTAAGAAATTAAATGACACATATGATTATAATCCCGAAATTCTATTCCCAATTGATATAAATCCTCAATCTTAGAAATCTCCTACTTTATTGGCAAATCTGACTTAGAGTTAAATTAGTAGTGGTGGTCCAAGATAGAATTACTCATTATATTTGGTATAAATTTAACTCTTTGACTTTAATTTTAGATTCCAAACTGAAATTTTCTTATGTTTCTAATTCCAAGAATACAATACAGTTACACTTTCTCAAGTGTTTAATATCCATCTTCTATTAATGGATTCAAACTGTATGGAATATGAGTTAGGTATTCTGTGACCAAGATCCACGTGTACTATTCTAAGAACTCTTTGATGTAACTAAACCTAAGTCATCAAAAGACACTACCACATTTTTTTTTAATCTATGGCATTTGTATCTTGTTCATAGTCGATTTGACAAGATCAATCTCTGCAAAGAGTTAATATGCCTATATCCACTGAAAGTAGTTCATCTCATTCGTAGATGGATGTACATTCAGGGGTGGATATGAGTTTTTCATTGTATTCTTAAAACGATCACTCTAGATTATACCTTATGCAAAGAAATTTGAAATGTTTGAAAAATTTCATAAATTTCTAGCAATGGTTAACACCATTAAGGTAAGTGGTTAAAGATCTTGCGGGTGGAGAAATAGTTAGTAGATATGCAGTTCAAAGATCATTAAATTGATTTTTGAATTATATCCAAACTTACCTCCCCAGAAATTTCGAGTTGCATATTGATGATTAGTTACTAGTCGTTGCCTAAATCCTTCTATGGTAATACAATTTCAGAATGATGTAATGGTTGGGTACTTAATGTAAATCATTACTAGATTCATGGATGACCTAATCAAAATCTTAAGAAGAGCTAGAACTGTTAACCATGGTTTGTTAGCTATTCTAAGTGATTAGGGGTGGACCATCCCATAGTCAATTGATAAGAAAGTGTTTGTTCAAATAAATACTACTTTTCTAAGAAAATGACTAAGTCTGAAAATAAAGTAGCAAATAAAGGAGATATTTTTCTTGATTCCAAAAGTGTTCTATCATCTTATTTGACATATGATGATCCCACTGCCTCTGTTGTCTTGTCACAACCGAAGAGATCAATACCATTTAGTTTTCTTAGACATAATTCACGGTACCTTGTCGTAGTGGGAGAGTTTCTAGGAACTCACCTTCTCATGACTTGGGAGACACTAGTGATTAAAATCCATTGTGAGTTTAAACAAGTAATGGATTGTCAAGATAAGAAACTAAGAAGAAAGCCAAAAGAACTATAGTTTAATCCATTCACATGGAGTAACCTAAAGTTTTCTATTACAAGGACATAAAAGGAAATTTTCGTTTATAAGTCTATTCTATGGACTTAACAAAACTTCCTATTCCTAGTATTATAGGTTTGAGTTTATCTAAACCTATGGCTTATGGTATACCTGGTAATTACTTACTCTAATGCAAGCAACTTAGTTTAGTAAGATGCTGAAGCATTTTCTTTCTAATGGCAATCTATAGAAGCTTCTCGACTTCTAGGCATAGATTTTATCCAAGGAAAAGTCTCAACTATTCCATAAAAGATAAAGCCATGAAAGAATTTCTTATATCAACCAAGTAAATCTTAAGATAAAGAAGAGGAACTATATGTTAGTCTATAAGGGTGTGTTTAAAACTCTTAGACTACACCACATCAAATTTCGAAATTTGCCTTTGTGCTAGAAAATCTTTCTGATAAGATGGTGATTACTCTGGGGGTGGAATAATGATTTTGGAGAAGTGTAAAAACCTATTTGAAGTCTCTAGGTCTACCAGGAAGGGACTGAATGTTAAAGTTGCAGGAAAGGTACTTATTCAGTCTAAGGAAAGTTCTATACATTTTTGGCACCATTCCAAATTGCCTAAACTACTAGTGTTACTTCCTGAATAACCAAGAAGTAGTTGCCAAAGGTATAGAATCCAGTATCCTAAGAGAGTAGACATATAGAGAGGAATTTCACATTATCAATGATTTTGTGATGAATGAAGAGTAATAGTGGAGGAAAGGTTGTGGTTAATTCAACCTTTCAGATCCTATTATAAGGAGTTTACTACTACTACACTTGATTTGTATATCAAGGTGTTGAGATTATTTGAAATGCACTTTTTGTTTTATATTAGTGCAAGTGGGAGTTTGTTGGGTTTTATGCCCTAAATAAAACTCATTTCAATATAATCAGATTTACTTATTAATATAGATCAGAAATAACATTTAATGTTGCATGGTTCACATGATTTATTTCATGATTATATGTACATAATGTATGAATTCATTTGAAACCCTTTTCACATACTTGATCCTGTTTATTGTGCCGTCAACACATTGGAAAGTAAACATGACTATGTGAATAAAGTTTCCTAGATTTATCAGACATAGGGTTTTACTGATATGATAATCTACAACAGAGTTTACTTGCATTTGGAGAAGTGCTATGTTCTTTCCAGAGCATTGGTTAAAGTAAAGCTCAGGTTGGATGCATGGAGTATGCATCGGAAGGGATCGATATTGAACTTTGACTTAGATTTATTAAACTTACCGTAATATCTATTCAAGTCAATATCGCCTAGTTGATCCTAGATCAAATGATCTTAATCCTGTTATGATTAGGCTCAATCTCGAGAGGCTATTCGTGTTCTTTGATTTGTTAGTTAAGCCTACTTTTGGGTCAGGGTGATACGTACATTTTGGGAACACGGTAGTGCAATTGAGTGGGAGCACTAACATAAACATGGAATCTATAGCTTCTATCTGGCGAATAGTAAGTAAAGGATGATCTCCTTCGAGCTTGACCAAACGAAAATAAATGGTGGAGATCTCATTTCACATAAGTTGAAATATCATTTATATGGGGTTAAGTGTTTTAAAGATTAAATACATTGTAGGGTGTAACGGTAATCTAATCCCTTTACAGTGTAGATCATTCATATAGGGGATCATTGATCACATTAGGGTTATAACAATGGATAACTAATGACGTGTCTATGTCGTGGAACATATAGAGCGTTCTATATACTGAGAGTGCAATTCTAAGTTCTATGCGTGGATTCAACGAAGAATTAATAAGTCAGTGAATTTAAGATATAAATTCTTGATCTGCTTATTGGAAGCTCGGATATATACACCCATGGTCCCCATACTAGTTGAGACCATACTGCTTGTAAGACTCCGTTAATTGATTTTAATTAATCAATTATAATTCTAAAGTTAGACTATGTCTACTTTGTGAATTTTCACTAAGCAAGGGCGAAATTGTAAAGAAAAGAGATTCTAGGTTTATTTATTAATTAAGAGACTTTATATGTCTAATTAATAAATATATTAAATGACAATATTATTTAATAATTAATTTTTAGTTATTAAATAGTTAGAATTGGCATTTAAATGGTTGAATTTGAAAATTGGCGTTTTTGAGAAAATCAGATGCATGAATGATAAAACAGCAAAATTGCATAAGTGAGGCCCATTATCCAAGCCCATGGCCGGCCACACTTATAGGCTTTTATCATTTATTTTTTCATTATTTTAATGCCAAATAATTCTAACCTAAACCTAGGTTGTTACCTATAAATAGATAGTGATGGCTCTCATTCACACTTAACTTCTGTCAGATGAAAACTGAGCCTCTATCTTTTCTCTATAGGTCGGACCTCTTCCCTCTTCTTTTCTTCTCGAAATTTTGAATTCCTTGAGTGAATGAGTGAGTGCCCACACACATCAAGTGGTATCTCAATCATAGTGTGTAAGACTGTGGAAAACCATCCAACAAGAAGTTGATTCAGCATCAAAGGAAGGAGAGAAAGAGATCCAGGTTCAGATATTGATAATGCTCTGCTATAGAAAGGAATCAAAGGCTAGATATCTGAACGGAAGGAGTCATTATATTCCGCTGCACCCAATGTAAGGCTTACTAAACTTTATATGTGTTTATTTCATCGTTTTAGAAAGTTCATATTTAGGGTGTTAATCAACATACTTGTGAGTAGATCTAAGATCCTGGTAAAATAATTTCCAACAGATGTCTGTGGCCGAGTATACTCTGGAGTTTGATCGGTTATCTAAATTTGCTGGTGATCTAGGGCCTACAGATTTCACCAGAAAATAGAAGTATGTGTTGAGGACTAAATGCTACAATTAGTCGGGACTTGAAAATTACCACATCACATGACACTCTGTATAAGAGAGTGGTAGACTTGGCCTTAATTGCTGAGGAGGCCGAGCAACAAGTAATGAAAGAGCAGGCTGCAAAGGATGCCGTCATGGCATCAAACCCTCCTGCTAGTGGTAATGTCAGTAAGGGGACTGACAGTGGCAACCCCGAGCACAAACGGAAGGCTGAGGCTTCCGGAGCTTCAGGGGGAAATAGAAAGTTTCAGGGAAACAGAGGTGGTCGTCAGGGTCGCGGGTCCTCATTCCGATCATATCCTGAGTGTCCTAAATGTAAGAAGCATCATCCTGGTGAGTGCTGAGCCAAGGCATGTTTCAAATGTGGCATGGTGGGCCACTTTATCAAAGACTATCCCCAAGCTAAGAAAGAAGAGCTTAAGAAGAATACTGCTCAGAACCCGAGGCGACTTTTTACTATAACTCAGGCAGACGCTGATGCTAGTCCGTCAGTTGTGACATGTTAGTTGTCTATTAATGGATGTTCATATACTGTGTTATTTGATTCAGGAGCTACTCATTCATATGTATCGAGTAGAGTGATAGAAAGTTGACATAAGCCATGTGATATTTATGCTTCGGGGTTTGGAACCCTGTTACCTTCGGGAGACCTGATAGTGTCCACAAGGTGGATTCGATCCTTGTCTTTTTGGATTGACGGTTGTGAGTTGACCGCCAATCTAATTGAGTTGCAATTATCTGATTTTGACATAATCCTGGGAATGGATTTTCTGTCTAAGTATGGGGCGATGATTGATTGTAAGCGGAAGATGGTAGTGTTTGAGCCCGATAGTGCTAACCCAGCGGTGTTCGTGGGTAAAGTTCAGGGGGCACGCATACCGAGAATATCACTGTTGAAAGCTAAAGACCTGATGGGTAGAGGTTGTCTGGGGTTCATAGTCACTGCAGTGGACACCAGCCAACCTGTGACATCAAGGCCTAAAAATATGAGATTGGTATGCGAGTTCCTTGATGTCTTTCCAGAAGATTTGCCGGGATTGCCACCTGTCCGGGAAATTGAATTTGTTATTGAATTGGTACCGGGAGTGGATCCTGTATCTAAGGCACCGTACCGAATGGCTCCAGCTGAGTTGAAGGAATTGAAGATACAATTACAAGAGTTATTGAATCTGGGATTTATCAGACCGAGCTACTCACCTTGGGGTGCTCCGGTTTTGTTTGTGAAGAAGAAGGACGGAACCCTGCGAATGTGTATTGATTATCGGGAGTTGAATAAGCTTACTATCAAGAACAAGTACCCTTTGCCTCGAATTGATGATCTGTTTGATCAACTGAAGGGGAAGACAGTCTTTTTTAAGATCGATCTTCGCTCAGGCTATCATCAGCTGAGGACTCGAGAGGAAGATATCCCGAAAACTGCGTTCCGTACTCGGTATGGACACTATGAATTTCTTGTGATGTCTTTTGGACTCACTAATTCCCCTGCGGCATTCATGGATTTGATGAATCAGGTGTTTAAAGATTATCTGGATAGGTTTGTGACTGTATTTAATGATGACATTTTGGTGTACTCTGAGACTGAAGAAGAGCATGAGTTGCATCTCAGAGCGGTTTTACAAAGGTTACGGGATCACAAGCTTTATGCTAAATTCAAAAAGTGTGAATTTTGGTTATCTCGTGTCTCATTTTTGAGGCACATGGTGGATAAAGATGGGATCATGGTGGATCCAGCCAAAATTGAAGCTGTTTGGGATTGGCCAGCACCGAAATCAGCTACGGAGGTCAGAAGTTTTCTAGGTTTGGCTGGTTATTATCGACGGTTCGTTGAGGGTTTTTTAAAGATTGATGTACCCTTGACGGAGCTGACCCGAAAGAACCAGAAGTTTGTTTGGACTGATCGGTGTGAGAAAAGTTTCCTGGAGTTAAAGCAACGCTTAATTACCGCTCATGTACTAACTCTTCCTTCAGATAAGGAAAAGTTTGTGGTTTATTGTGATGCCTCGAGACAGGGTCTCGACTGTGTGCTTATGCAGGCTGGGAGGGTAATAGCTTATGCTTCTCGGCAGTTAAAGGAGTACGAGCAAAGGTACCCTACTCACGATCTAGAGCTCGCAGCAGTGGTATTTGCGCTAGAGATTTGGTGGCATTACCTTTATGGCGAGAAATGTGAGATATACACTGATCATAAAAGTCTGAAATACTTCTTTACCCAGAAGGACTTGAATATGAGGCAGAAGCGTTGGTTGGAGTTGGTGAAGGATTATGATTGTGAGATCCTTTATCACCCTGGTAAAGCCAACGTGGTTGCTGACGCCTTGAGTAGAAAAGGTCAGAGTCAATTGAATACTATGAAGCAAATCTCCCAACAGCTAGCAAATGAAATGACTCGAGCTAAGATTGAGTTGGTTGTGGGGAAATTGGCTAATATTACTCTACAATCCACTCTTCTGGAGAGAATTAAAGAAGCACAAAAGCAAGATTCAGAATTGATAAAAACTCGAGCTAGGGTTTCGGCTGGGAAGGCTAGTGATTTCTCAGTGGATGAAACGGGAATGTTGAGATTTGGGAATCGAGTTTGTGTGCCCATGGATGAGAACATCAAGAAAGAGATCATGGATGAGTCTCACACGACTCCTTATTCAGTTCATCCAGGGTCAACAAAGATGTATCAAGACTTGAAAGCCATGTTCTGGTGGCCAGACATGAAGAATGACATCGCTGAAT
Source organism: Cannabis sativa (assembly GCF_029168945.1). Lineage (NCBI taxonomy): Eukaryota > Viridiplantae > Streptophyta > Magnoliopsida > Rosales > Cannabaceae > Cannabis > Cannabis sativa. Next base: position 54,089,870 of record NC_083607.1, read on the forward strand.
ATGTTGCAAAGTGCCTTACGTGTCAGCAAGTGAAAGCTGAGCACAAGCGACCTGCAGGGTTGCTGCAACCACTAAATATACCAGAATGGAAATGGGAAGATATAGCTATGGACTTCGTGGTAGGTATGCCTAGAACCACGTGACAATTTGACTCTGTGTGGGTCATAGCGGACAGGTTTACAAAGTCTGCTCACTTTTTACCTAATCGGACGAATTTCTCCATTGACCAGTATGCTGAGTTATATGTCAGAGAAATTGTTCGTCTGCATGGTGTCCCAAAGTCCATTGTGTCAGATAGAGATTCGAAGTTTACATTAAGATTTTGGGAGAGTCTGCATCGAGCTATGGGTACTCAGTTAAAGTTCAGCACAGCTTTTCATCCTCAGACGGATGGACAATCTGAGAGGACCATTTAGATTTTAGAGGACATGCTACGGGCATGTGTGCTTGACTTTGAAGGATCATGGGTAAAGTACCTTCCCCTGATCGAGTTTTCTTATAATAACAGCTATCAGGCAACAATCGGGATGGCTCCTTATGAACTTTTATATGGAAGAAAATGTAGATCACCCATTCACTGGGATGAAGTGGGTGAAAGAAAGTTCTTGGGTCCCGAAGCTGTTCATAAAACAAGTGAGGCAGTTGAAAAGATTAGAGCGCGAATGCTCGCGGCTCAGAGTAGGCAGAAGAGTTACGCTGATCCAAAGTGTCGAGATATTGATTTTTAGGTCGGAGACATGGTATTTCTCCGAATATCTCCGATGAAAGGCATAAAACTCTTTGGGAAGAAAGGCAAACTTAGCCCGAGGTTCATTGGACCTTTTGAAATCCTTGAGAGGATAGGGCAAGTAGCGTACAAGTTGGCTATGCCCCCAGCGCTGGCAGCTGTACATAATGTGTTCCATGTTTCAATGCTTCAGAAATATGTCTCGGACTCGTCCCATGTTCTGAGTTATGAAGCATTGGAACTTTAGCCAGACTTGTCATATGAGGAGCAACCAGTGCAGATACTCGATAGAAGAGAGAAAGTCTTGAGAAACAAGACAGTGGCACTGGTAAAAGTACTGTGGAGGAACAGTAAAGTGGAAGAGGCAACCTGGGAACTCGAGACGGATATGCAGCAGAAATATCCAGAGTTGTTCAGGTAAATTTCGGGACGAAATTTTTATAAGGAGGGGGTAATTGTAATACCCTGGAATTAAGAAAAGGATTAGCAAAACCCTAATTAAATAATTATGAATAATTGAGGAACTATATTATTATGTAGTTCAATATATGTGAAATTATATGAATTTTAATATGTTAAGACCCCGTTGGTGAGCCAGAGGCATTTTGGTAATTATGACCCGAGAAGGGTAAACTGATGAAATTAATTTAATTACGTGCTTAATAGAACTATATTATTATATAGTATGCCTGTGTTGCCTTTTCAGGTGTGTGTTCGACGGAGTTAGCGCGTATAGTCACATCGGGAATTTCTACGAACCGGGTTCGGGCCCGAAATGTAAATTGGATTGATTTATTTGGCATTTCATTTGATGAGTGATAATCTGAAATTTATTTGGGAATAAATTGAGTATGAATTACAAATATGCCCTTGAGAATGCTTATGCATGTTATATAGCCCTAAGGGCAAAATGGTCATTTTGACCTTTATTTGATAATTAGTAAAAGAAATGAACTTTGATGAAATGAAATGTATTATTCTGGTCTTTTCTCTATCTCACCCGAACCCCTCTCTCTCTCATAAATCCTCTTTGGTTCAATTTCTTGATTTGGAGGAATTGCTTGAAGTTGAACTTGGATTTTGGTGTGTTTTTGTTTAATTCTTGCTTAAGGCTTGAGGTAACTCTCCTTCATTGAATTTAATTGAGATTCTTGCTGAAATATTGTGGGAAAAAGCATGAATTATATGATGTTCTCTTGATATGCATGTGTTTGGATTTGAGTATTTTTATGATATTATATCTTTGATCTTGCTTAAAGGTTGTTGTGGGTGATTTTAGATTATGATATTATTGAAAATTATGAGTTAGAATGATTCTTTAGTTAATCTTTGCAGTTGTGAAATTGGTGTAGAGATTATTCTTGAATTCTAGCTTTTGTTTAGGTGTTCATGGAGGAATTTTGCTCAAAGTGTTGAGCTTGTGTTTATCTTGCTTAATCTGAATTTTTTGATGTGTTTAATTGGTGGAGTTAGTGCTTGAGTTGTGGATTTTTGCTTCCTAATATTTTACTAGCAACTCTATATGATAATTTGAAAGTTTGGTTGAGAATTTGGGGTGAAAAGTTTGGTTTGGAAGCTGAATTTTCGTGAAGAACCTGCTGGTTTCTGGGTTCTGCACCCAGATGCCGTGGCATGCTCTGGAGCATGCCGCGGCCCGCTCCTCTGAGTGGACCTTGGAATTGGTCCCAGGTGCCGCGGCATGGTTTGGGCATGCCGCGGCCCGCCCTCGTGTTTTTGGGCAGTTTTGAGTTGATTTTCGAAAGTTCGTAACTTTTGATTCCGAACTCCGATTTGGGAGTTCTTTATATCGTTGGAAAGCTCGTTCCGAGCTCTGTATGATTATATGAATTTTAAATGCCATGCTTGAATTTTTATGAGTTGAAAGTCAGGGGTTAACCCTAAGTGTGAATTATCTCAAATTTGTGTGACTAGGATTACCGGCACCTGATCAGGAGCACCTGGGGGGTTCAGAATCTCTTTCTATTGCTGGACAACAGGTAAGACAGTGATTAGCACGTAGAGTATGCGCAGTGGAGCTTATATTGGGAATGATATGCATGAATGTTTAGTAACCGGGATTAGGGTTATTACCCTAATGGGAACGGTCTAATAGCCTAGGGTTATTACTCTAGTGATATATATTGGAAATTATTTTACCAGGATCTTAGATCTACTCACAAGTATGTTGTTTAACACCCTAAATATGAACTTTCTAAAACGATAAATAAACACATATATCGTAGGATCATCGTGAGGTTACCAAACAAGACCGACTGTAAGGAGGATTTCTTTTGGACGACTGGTCTTTCTCCAATTGACACAACCGCATTTCGCATCATACGTAAGTAACCTTTGTCTCAAAAACTTAGTTTTGAGTTGTTTTCTGATTTATATTTTTGAGGTTGCTTACTTATTATGCTTGTTGTGTTTACAACGGTTTTTAAGAGACCAATTCCTACTCATGAGATGGCCGAGCACCGTAAAATCCTACTGAGTCTTCCATTCAGACTGCGATTTGCAGACTTCCTCTTGAATGAAGCCAATCTAAAAATTATTGGCCTTTTTGCCTCAGATGAGTACACTTGTGATTACAAGTTTCCAAAGTACTCGTCGTGGGAGAAGGTCCCAGTTCCAACTGACAAAGAGAGCTAGGATTACGTGGCTCGCGCACACTATCTTCAGAGAATAGCCCCTCGAGAAGCTAAGGAGCCTCCCGAGGTAATCAATGTGGGTCACCTACTGTGTTTAGTGCTGAACGTACTTCGTTAGTAACATTCCAAGATAGTCAATATAATTTTTATACTTGGAACCGTTTCCTCATAGATTGTATAACTCATAGGTTTGATAGTTGGTACCCAAGGTTTTTCATCCAACTTAGTTTCACTAACTTGTACTATGGGATTGCCGAGCAGTATGAGACCAACTTGGATAGGGCAAGCCACCAAGATTCGAATTGGAATTTAGATCCAATTAATCCTTACGACATATTCATGATCACATGATCTAGGGAATTTAGTAACTATTATAGTGGGAGTTTATTCCCCATTTTTCTTTTATTTATTTTTGATTAAGTGTTGATGTATCTCTTTTATCTCATATATATAGATTTAGACTTGGAAAATATGTTCAACAGCCCCCGCTCGTCTACAAAGGGCCAAAAAACGAGCTTCCCAGACCAGTGAAGCCTCGGGTTCTATCAAAGAACCCAAAAGAATCAAAACAACTATCAACAAGAAAAAGACCTTGAGCTAGCGAAATCTCCAGAGAAGGCTGCACCTACCATGGCGAGCGCAGGTGAACAACCTACCGGGTCTGTACATCAACTAAAATTCTCTAGTTATCGCCCGAAGATAGTTCTTCTCGAGTCCTCCTGCCCTTTGCCCCTCGAAGCTGGGACTGAAGGTTCACAACTCTGCTCATTACATGCTACAAACGACTGGCGACATTATCGAACCTTTAAGTCCAGCGATTGGGATCTACTTACAAAGGGCAATTTTAAGGGTCTTGCGCAAAGAAGTTATGACCTCATGCTAAAAATACCTCCTGAACTATTGAGATTGTTGGATTTAAGTACTTTTGTCCAATTTTAGTAAAAAAAGTCTAACATGAATGAAAGTTGAGGGACATGTTTTAGTACATGTCAAAGTTCGAGTAGCATGATTTAGTAGATATCAAAGTCTGGGGAGCATAGTTTAGTACATAAACAATCATTGAAATAGTAAAATTGAATGAAATTTGACAAAAGTCCTTAAATATAACAATCTCAATAATTCAAGAAAATTTTTAAGAACTAAAAACGTTCAAGGACATGATTTGTTACATGTTAAAATTTAAGACAAAAATCCTAATTAGCTTATAATAAATTATAAAAATTTGATACTTAATTTCAGCATGGTGACATATTGGTTTTATCATTTCTCAAATTTTATATATACAGTATCTTTCTCTTTTCATATTCCCTTCCCTATCCCGAGCCTCTCACTCTCTGGTTCTCTCTTTTTCGTACGGCCAACTCCGGCGTTACACTGGACGAGAAAGAAAAACCGACTCACTTCCTTACACGACCTTACGTTACCGTGTATCCATCATAGGCGCCACAGCAACCTCCGACTCGTGTCCATTCTTATCTTTGTTCCGTTTGTTTTCATTCTTTCGAACACTATCTCCGCAATCTTCTTCTGTAGGTAGTATTTTCTTTATCATCTTCTTCTTCTTAGATGATTTCTTGAACTTATTTGATTAATTACTTTGCTATTATTTGATTACTATTTCTTGCCTCTCTTAGTAGATTCATTTGAATGAGCATGGACTGTGTATGGGGTTTTGGGTCTCAAACTACCAATTGCCTAGTCTATTCCTATCACTGAACTATTTTCTTGATACGTTATATTCTTACTGGGTTTATGGATCTAGCATTGAAATTTTAAAAAATGACCATTTCCAATTCCAGGGATAATCGAATTCTATATGTATAACAATTACTACAATCATTATTGCACCCAACACAAACCTTTAAGCATATTAAGAAGGCCGCTCGAAAAATTACTACTCTTTGTAGATTGCGTTTATAAATTTAATTCAAGTAGTAATTTTGCGATAAATTATTTTTATTGAATTTTCTTGTCTATAATTTGATTTATCCATATATCTTTCATCTTCTGGTCTCACTCTGTTTTCAGCTTCTGGGTCTCTCTGATTTTATGGTTTATCTTTGGTTTGGTAATCTGGGTACGTTTATTTCATTAAAGTTTGATCCTTTTTATATGGTAGTCTTATTTGTAGCTCACTCTAGGAGTTTGCGTTTGATGGCTCGGTTGGTACTTCCATACAAGAGTTCGGGTTTTGTGAGGACGAGTTTGTTGGGTTTGATCTCATCTGCTCCTGTGATTATTCTTATCTTATTTCATTTCTTATGTTTATATCTGTGTATGCTAATGGTTAGAAGAACCCTTTGGTTTTAAATCTTATTCCACATTCGTGCTTGGTGTTTTGTGTGTGCTTTTCTGGGCTTTGAAAAGATTAAACGAAGAGATATTATTGTTTCCATTTTGTTTCCTATTCAATAGTCGACAGTCAGTCAATGAGGTACTTTTATCTTTTGGCGAAGCTGCATTTGTTTATTTATTTCCTTGTCCTCTTTGCAGCCTAGGTCTACCAGTCGTGTTGGGTTTATTGAGAATTCAGCAAAAACTGTCTGTAAACATAAGCGTTTCCTTAGTTCGGAGGTGTGTTGATTTTCTTTCTCCATAATAAAATCTAATGTCTAATTTGTTATTATGTTCCATAATATTATTACATGTTAAGTTTTCCTCCGGTTTGTTGTGTTTAATGGTTCACTTTATTAAAGTGTTTGAAGTTGTTAACTTGAACAGAAGATTTCTCAAAATTTCATTGTTGATTGCATTTGCAGCTTACGTGCAGAAGGAATCTTTGTTTTCCATTTCCTCCACTATCTGTATGTTGCTTTGAAATTTAATGGAATATGTTGTGCATTTCATTTCCCTTATAGTTTTCCACTATATAACCTATCTGGCAATTAGATAGCCTTTTCCTTTCATCTGTACATTTTGTTTGTCATGTGAAATCGTTGACCTTCTTTCAGAGGACTAAGCGCTTGAGCCGGAGATTGTTCTGTTCAGTTGCTACAGAACCAAAGCAAGTTGACAAATCTGAAATGGATGCTCCAAAAGAAATATTTTTAAAGGACTACAAGAAGCCAGATTATTACTTTGATACAGTATGCTATAGACTTCTAAAGAAAGTGATTTATTTAGGGTTGAGCATTTTTCTGTAATAAGTAAAACTAAAGCAACTCTTTAATGCAGGTGGATTTGAAGTTTACTCTGGGTGAAGAGAAAACAATCGTTAGCTCAAAAATTACTGTGCTCCCAAGAGTTGAAGGTAGTGTGAACAATTCCTTCCACTTATGATTCATAATGTTGGAACTATATGACTTTTTCCTGTGGTGATTTCTTGTTCACGCGTAATAGTTTATTTCTCTCAGTAGTAAATCTTTTGCATTTTCTTATAATATTGTTTCAATACTCCTGTTTTTTTTTATTTTTTTTTTATCCAAGTAGACTGCTGTTAAGTTTATGGTTTTAAGATTATTTACACTTTTTTAATTTTTTTTTTGCAAGCAGGTTCATCTTCTCCATTGGTGTTGGATGGTCAAGATCTGAAGTTGCTTTCAGTTAAAATCAACGGCAAAGAACTAAAGGCATGTGAATTCACAGGAATGAATTGCTAACTGGAGCTTTTTTTCCCTCTTCTCTTTCTTACCAATGCTTATAGAACTTTAGATTCTACTTTATCTCCAATGTTTTTCATGTGTCTCTTTGTGCTAGAAATACAAAGTAGTAGTTATTACATGCTCATAATTATTAATTTTCCCAATGATAGGAGGATGAGTACCAAGTTGACTCTCGCCATCTGACACTTCGATCTCTTCCAAGTGGTGCATTTACCTTGGAAATTGTTACTGAGATATATCCTCAGAAAAACACATCTCTAGAGGTGCATGACTTTTTTTCTTTTTCTTTTTTTCTTTTTTTTTTTTTAAAATTCATGTTTTACAAAGTCTTGTGATCCTTCATTGTGCTTAAGATCTACTTGGTGTAATTTAGGGGCTGTACAAGTCATCAGGGAATTTTTGCACCCAATGTGAAGCTGAGGGCTTCCGCAAAATCACATTCTATCAGGTTTACTAGGCACTTGTAAATTTTTATTATTTTCTAAATTTTATTCATTAATCAATTTACATTGAATTGATGCATTGGGATTATGAGCAGGATCGCCCTGATATAATGGCAAAATATACTTGCTACATAGAAGCAGACAAAACACTGTACCCTGTCCTATTGTCTAATGGAAATCTTGTAGATCAGGGAGAATTGGAGGTAACTTATTTGACATCATGTAAAGTAATACTTTGGTTTCAAAGTGTCATGGCTTGTAACACTTTATAATTTCATTTCAGGGTGGAAAACATTTTTCCCTGTGGGAAGATCCGTATAAGAAACCTTGCTACTTGTTTGCCTTAGTTGCTGGACCGTTGGAGAGCAGAGATGACATATTTGTCACACGTTCAGGTCGAAAAGTGTCCCTAAGGATCTGGACCCCAGCACAGGATGTTCCGAAGACTGCACATGCTATGTATTCACTCAAGGCGGCTATGAAATGGGATGAGGATGTCAGTTTTCTCTTGCTATGTTTAACTGGAAATTTCGTTTAAGCTCAGTACTATTAATCTTGATGTTAAGGCCTTTATTATTACATGTCGCTAATAACAGGTGTTTGGCCTGGAATATGACCTGGATCTCTTCAACATTGTGGCTGTTCCTGATTTTAACATGTAAGTTTCATTTATTTTATGGATTTTTTTTTTTGTGATTTTGCATGTTTTCATAATCATGCTTGGATTTTTTCAGGTACCTTTAACTCATGTTTTGTCTTTTTAATACTTATTGATAATACTTTTCTTTCCAATTAATTTTCAGGGGAGCTATGGAGAACAAGAGTTTAAATGTATGTATATCTGTGGCACATTTTGGAGTTCATACAATAGAGGTCCCTCATCTATTTTAATTGAATAACTTCATGAATTATTTATTTACAGATCTTCAATTCCAAACTTGTGTTAGCATCTCCTGAAACTGCCTCAGATGCAGATTATGCCGCAATCTTGGGAGTTATTGGCCATGAGGTTTGATATTGACATTTTTTCAGTAGTTGTAGAGCCATGTGTCAGTAGTCTTAATCCAGATGGAAATAGTTCTAACTTTTGGATGTCATTTTGTGCAGTATTTTCACAACTGGACTGGAAATAGGTTAGTTCATTTAAAAACATGTACCCTTTTTGTGGGATTTTGTTCCTTATTTATTCCCTTATTTATCTAACGCGATATGTTGGCAACCCCACTTGAAACTAGTTTCATCATTGAAGTTGGTTCCGTATTTTATTCTTAATTGCTGATTGGCATTATATGTTCTTAGTCTAATTGAGCTTTTGCCTAAATTCATTGTAGAGTAACATGCCGCGATTGGTTCCAGCTTAGTCTGAAGGAAGGTTTGACTGTCTTCCGTGATCAGGTATAACCTCTTATAAGCTTTTTCAATGTACAGTAACATTTGTAACTTTTTGCACCTATTGTTTTAGATAGAGTTTTTTGTTGCAGTTTCTTAATTGTTTTTTTTTTGTTATTACCATAATAGGAATTTTCATCTGACATGGGGAGCCGGACAGTGAAGCGGATTGCTGATGTTATGAGACTTAGAAACTATCAATTTCCACAGGTTCTTTTTAAAATACTTATGTTATTCTAGTTCTCCTTTTTAGGTGAAGACTTTTGCCTTTGGATATTGTTATCCGCATATATAATTTATTTTCTATAAACCGCCACATTAAAGTGTCATTTTGGTTTTGGTTTTCAGGATGCTGGTCCCATGGCCCATCCTGTACGACCACACTCATACATTAAGGTTAGATATCATTTCCTTTTGAATGTTCTATTAGCTATTGGCCTGGCAGCATGCTAATGTTGTTTTTCCTGCTTTGGCAGATGGATAACTTCTACACAGGTATGTTTCAGTAACTTTCACTATGGTGAAGATTTTTGTGAGTTTTTTCTTTGCAGGAACTGGCCATCTCTTAACATTGAGATTTTCCTTTCTTGTTAACTCACATTTGAAATGATTCTGATTTGGGACAACTTCCACTTTCAGTGACGGTATGTTCCAGTATTAATTTGTGTCTTTTCAGTTTCTATTTTCTGTAGTAAGTAAATTTCTGACTCTTCTTGGTTCTTTTTTTCTTCTTGCTAACAGGTGTATGAAAAGGTTTGACCTCTTATTCAACTCTCACTTCTCTTTGTTATGTTTGTATGTGAACATGTGTACAAGAACAATAATTAATTGCATGAACGGTTTTCTTCTTGCTTTATCTCATCAGGGAGCTGAGGTTGTCAGAATGTACAAAACTTTATTGGGGAGTCAAGGGTTCCGAAAAGTAAGATTTAAAATGTGTTTGCCTTAATAAATACTTGTATCAATGACAATATGTTTGCTTCATATGGGAATTAGGAAGATGCATTATGGAAGGTTTTACTTGTATCCTTTTTATTTAGGGGATGGATCTTTATTTCAAGAGACATGATGGGCAAGCTGTTACTTGTGAGGACTTTTTTGCTGCCATGCGTGATGCCAACGATGCAGATTTCGCCAATTTCTTACACTGGTTTGTCTTTATCTTGTTTCTTTTCTCTCCTTGACCATAGTTTCCAATTGGTCTGATTTTCATGAAATAATTTTTCAGGTACTCACAAGCTGGAACTCCTACTGTCAAAGTTACATCAGCTTACAACCCTGAAGCCCGCACATACTCTTTGAAGTTTAGGTATACTTGCTGAAAACTCTCTCTTTTTCTTCAGGTGGCACTGCTGACAGTTTTTCTCTTGGTTGGATATTTTCAGTCAAGATGTACCCCCAACTCCGGGCCAATCAGTAAAAGAACCCATGTTCATTCCTGTGGCAATGGGTTTGCTGGACTCTACAGGCAGAGACATGCTTCTATCTTCAGTGTATCATGATGGGAAACTGGAGTCTATTGCAAGTGACGATAAGCCAGTTTATAGTACAGTTCTTCGAGTAACTAAGGTTAGAGTTATTTTCTGAATTTAGCTTGCCTGTGTCTGCAATGCCCTCTGTTTGTGCTTATGAGGATGCTTTGGGGGTAGTTTTATGCCATGTCATCTTTTGTTGTCATTTTGGAGGAAATCTTCTTACTGTGTCGATCATAAAATCTTGGAAGTAATAATGTACCCATTAAAGATAATTGCATAGTGTTTCATTGGTCATGTTGGGTGAGCACTGGACTGTGCTTGTGTGCAAAATGCTTTGAACTTAGAAATTAATCTTGCTGGCTCTTCCTTGTTCCTGAGGATTTATTGTTGGTCTTATTTCCTTCACTTGCATTGTTGTTCTTGTTGTTTGGCTTATACAGAAAGAAGAAGAATTTGTATTCTCTGATGTACCGGAGCGGCCAATTCCATCTCTATTGCGTGGCTATAGTGCCCCTATTCGTCTTGAATCGGATCTCACAGATAGTGATCTATCTTTCCTCCTTGCTCATGATTCAGATGAGTTTAATCGGTACGTGTACCATAAAATACACTTTATTATCCAAATAGCTAAGCAACTGAGTGTTGATTTACTTATTTGTTTCTCTTTGTGTTCAAGATGGGAGGCTGGACAAGTGTTAGCACGGAAGATGATGCTCAGCTTGGTTGCTGATTTTCAACAGAACAAACAGTTGGTGCTAAACCCGCAGTTTGTGCATGGACTTAGAAGCATACTAAGTGACTCAAGTTTGGATAAAGTATTATAGGACTTGCCCATTTCTTTTTTTTTTCTTAATAACATATCTACATGGAGAAGTTGCAGATATCAGCTCACTGGTTAACCTTTGCCTACCTTTTGTTTGTTTGTTTGGGATCAGGAATTTATTGCAAAGGCAATAACACTGCCTGGTGAAGGAGAAATAATGGACATGATGGAAGTTGCAGATCCTGATGCTGTTCATGCTGTTCGTACTTTTATAAAGAAGCAATTGGCCTCTGAACTTAAAGAAGAATTGCTCACCACAGTACGCATCTTCTTATGATTTCCATTAATTCAGCAGTACATGCTACCTATATATAGTTGTTGGGGCATCATCACCAAGACATGTTAATTTCTTAACTTGTTCTTTTTATACATTAACAGGTCACAAACAACAGGAGCTCAAAGGAGTACCAATTTGACCATTCGAATATGGCAAGGCGTGCTTTAAAGAATATTGCTCTTGGTCTGTTCTGTTTTGAAAATTAAGCTTGCAGTGTAATATTTTTCAGAGCTTTTCTTTAACTGTTTATATGTTTGTTTTACTTGTAGCATATCTGGCATCCCTTGAAGAACCTGCTCTTACTGAGCTTGCGCTGAATGAGTATAGGTCAGCAACAAATATGACTGATCAATTTGCAGCCTTGGCAGCGTTATCTCAAAGCCCTGGTAAAAGTCGTGATGATATTTTGGCTGATTTCTACAACAAGTGGCAGAATGACTTTTTGGTAATTTCATATTTCTGTATTGATCCTTTTCTTTTAATTTTTTAAAGAAAGTTTTGCAAGTACTGATGCATATAAATTGTTATTTTTCAGGTTGTAAATAAATGGTTTGCACTTCAAGCCATGTCTGACATTCCTGGTAATGTTGAAAATGTCCGAAACCTCCTGAACCACCCGGCATTTGACCTCCGCAATCCAAATAAAGTATACTCCCTCATTGGAGGTTTCTGTGGGTCACCCGTGAATTTCCATGCAAAAGACGGCTCAGGCTATAGGTTCCTAGGAGAAATTGTTTTGCAACTAGACAAAATTAACCCACAGGTCTTTTCCAGAACACAGACCTCAATCTTGTTTGCAGATAGTATTTTTATGTAATTTACTATCGTCATTGTTTGCTATGTTACATTAAAATTTTACTATCACGGGTTTGCAGGTTGCCTCCCGGATGGTGTCAGCCTTCTCGAGGTGGAGACGCTATGATGAAACCCGACAAAACCATGCCAAGGTAATAGCCACAATTTTTATTGGTACTTAATCATTGTTCTTACATCTTTGATGTCCGTGTCAAAGTTTAAACATTTCTTCTGGATCTTTGCTGAAGCTTTAAGTGATTAAAACTTGGATTGAAAAACTATATGCTGTTTGCACTTGCAGGCACAACTGGAGAAGATTATGTCCACCAATGGTTTGTCGGAGAATGTGTTTGAGATTGCCTCAAAAAGCTTAGCTGCTTGAGTTGATTTCATCTGGTTTTGGAGAGAAACTACTCAATTACAGAGATGGCATTTGCCACTAGTTTCGGCATATAGAGAAACTACCATTTCCTTGCTTCTCTTATGCGCAGAACATCTCTGCCAAATCCATAGATAGATATGCATGTTAACCTTTAAAAAATCGGTGCACTCTCTGAGACATGTTCATGCACTTCTTTTGGGGTTTGAGATCTGTTTTGAGTCATGATATTTGAATATTTTTCCTTTAATAAAGTATGGAATAAGGTTTCTCTCTCTATCTCTCTCTCTCTCTCTCTCTCAAAAAAAAAAGGTATTAAATAAGGTTAACATTTCTTTATATACTTTTCTTCGTGATTAATGGGTCCTATGTTTTCAGTTTTGTTTTTTTTTTTTAAAGCACAATAATAAAGAAGAATCTGTGATGACATGATAATGGTTGGTGACCAACAACAATTAGCGGGTCAAAGACTTTAAAACACAATTCAACCTCAAAATGAAGATATTAACAAGTAGAGGTTTTTTTTTGGGGGGGCTGAATTATTTATTAGGTGGAGTTTAGTTTACATGAATGCATGTAAGATTCTATGAAAATGGTGACCAATCAGAATCGGGAAATTTAATAAAACATGCTTAGACAAAACATAACAACTACACTAAGAGTGTAAATTAAATTGATTGGGATTTGTCCCAATTCGATTTGGATCATGTAATGATTTGCTCTGTCTATTGGATCAGATATCTAAATTGGATTAGAGTCGACTCGGATTAGGTTCGATTTGACTCGGTTTATTTATTTTTATTATCATATTTTTAATTATTAAATGAAATAATAAAATAAATAAAATTTTAAAGGCATAAGTATAAAATTTGAAAATCCTAAAATTTAAAACTCTAATTCTCTCTCTCTCTCTCTCTCTCTCTCTCTCTCTCTCTCTCTCTCTCTCTCTCTTGATACCTTTTCCTCTTTTCGTTCTTTCGTGGGGGCCTAGAACCAAGATTGGAGCCAGCATTCTCTAAACTTCCCACCTTAGGTCCCGCACTCCCAACCCCTGAAACCTCACCACCCAGAAACCCAACTTCCCTCTATCACTCGCAACACCTCTCTCTGTCTTCCCTTGCATGGTGGTGCTAACACACAAGAATAAGCCATCATCGCGGTAGATGGTCCAAATGGACCCTGAAATCGAGATCTCCAAGAAAGCCTGATCCTGAAGACTCGATTTTCTCTCTCATTCTCTTCCTCTCGATCTCAATAGCTCCCTTGTTGTTCACGGTGCGAGTCCGGCGAGCATCTCTCATCCGTCAATGATCGAAATAGAGGCCACCACAGACCTCCTAGCCTTTGATTTTGAGACATCAAGCCCGTCAATGGTAGATCCAGAGTCAGAATCGACTGGGCAGCTGGGAAGGAAGGGCAGTAGTCAACAGAGATGGACTATGGAGGTGAGAAGATGCTGTCACCTGAGAAGAAGTCGTTGCTTGAGATTCTGAGAAGGAGCTGATGCTTGAGAAGAGACCGAGTCGAGATCTCAGATTAGGGATTTGTGATTCAATTTTTTTTTTTAAAAAATATATTAAAATTGTATCGGATCAGATACGATCCAAAAAAATAGGCGGGGTGGGGCGAATCAGATCTGAGATCTAATAAGTATCCGAATGTTTCAGATCAGAAGTAATCTGTCGGATTAGAACTTTGACCTAATTCGAATAAATGGATCTTTTTGTCATGCCTAACCTAAATTGAAGTTAGTCACTATTGACAATGTAAGTTTATTTTTCATATCTCCCCAAATTACCCCTCATTTCAAAAAACTCATCCAAACTCTCTTTCTTCTCTCTTTCTGTAACGTCCCCACTTCAAGCCTCCATTGGGTCCTTACACCCACGGAATAATGACTCTTACACACGAGTACGTCACTCTGGCTCCTTTATGGAATGATGACTGGCCCTACAGACCAACACGAGTGTTTCTAGCGTACTTTGTCCTCACTCGCACGCTTCTTGGGAAAACTTCCCAGGAGGTCACCCATCCTGAAATTATTCTAGGTCAAGCACGCTTAATTGTGGAGTTCTTTCGTGATGGGCTACCGAAAAACAAGATGCACCTTGTTGATATAGGTAGTACCAATCAATCCATTTAAGCCCTCTTCAACTGTGTAGTCCCATACCTACACAATCTCAGAATCATCCCACTTGACCTTCCCCAAGCGATGTGGGATTGCATAACTTATCCGATATTTCCCCTTACGGATCACAGGACTACTGACTGTCACAATCACCCCCCTTACGGGGTCCGACGTCCTTGTCGACCACACTTCCAGCTGGGTCAAGGCTTCGATACCATTTTGTAACGTCCCTGCTTCAAGCCTCCATTGGGTCCTTACACCCACAGAATAATGGCTCTTATACACGAGTACGTCACTCTGGTTGCTTTCTGGACTGATGTCTGACCCTACAGACCAACATGAGTGTTTCCAGCGTGCTTTGTCCTCACTCGCACGCATCCTGGGAAAACTTCCTAGGAGGTCACCAATCCTGAAATTACTCCAGGTCAAGCACGCTTAGTTGTGGAGTTCTTTCGTGATGAGCTACCGAAAAATAAGATGCACCTTGTTGATGTAGGTAGTACCAATCAATCCATTTAAACCCTCTTCAACTGTGTAGTCCCATACCTACACAGTCTCATAATCATCCCACTTGACCTTCCTCAGGCGATGTGGGATTGCACAACTTACCCGGTATTTCCCCTTACGGATCACGGGACTACTGACTATCACACTTTCCCCCCTCTCTTCTTCTCACATTCCCAATAGAACCAAGACCCAAATCGCACCCACATCTAGAGCCACCATCGTCTGCACACCCACGACCAGTGGGAAGGCCTACTGTGATGCACGACAACCACTGAAGAAAGAAAAGGGAATCAAGACCCACAAATTATGAGAACAACCGAAGAGAGAAAAAGAAACTAATGTCCCCCGCAATTTGTGTTTCTTGCTTATTTTTTGGTAAAAATCGAGTTGCGGTGAAATTTGTATTTTTTGGGCTCTCTATGATTTTTTTTGTATTGGGTACCATAAGGTACGATGGTGGGTACGATAGCAGTATAATCTAGAAGTTATGGATGAAGGTTCGATAGTTGATATAGTACTATAGTGGTACGATAGAGTTAAGTTCCTGCTTAAAATTTATGCCATAAATTTTAAGTACCTATTGCACCACACCATCGTACCCTATCGTACCATCATCATACTAACATATCCTTATCAACCATCGTACCCTATCGAACCTTCATCCATAACCTTCATATTACACAACTATCGTACCCACCATTGTACCATATTGTACCTTAACCTCCATATTATCATGCTATAAATTTTATGGATATTGGCGGCTAAACTACATGAACTTTAAATTTTTTAACACTTAACCACAAAAACTAATTTTTTTGGGGGCAAAACTACCTAAACTCACATTCTGTTTTGCTCTGTACCTCTCCGTCCAAAAATCACAGTTAAATACCATAGTGGACTGCCTACGTGTACACAAGAGTACACGTGGCAAAATTTTAGCGGTCCACGTAATTTTAATTTTAAATATAATAAAAATTATTTAAAAATTAAAAAAAAAATTATAAAAATAAAAAAAATCTTTTTTTTTTCTCTTTTTCTTTCTCTTTCTCTTTCTTCTCGACGTAACCCCCCTAACCCTTCTTCTTCTTTTGATGGTGGTAATGATAGTCTTCTCTGTGATTTGCCAAATCATACATAGCCCAGGCAAAGAGACAACAGAACCCCCCTAACCAAGGCAAAAATGATCTAATGAAGCTCCATCGTCGGTCGAACCCCCTTGAAGCTCCACCATTGTTCAAAACCCCTCAAAGGGCTTCTGGCTGAGAACCCCCACATGAGTGCACCGCCTATTCCAAACCCCGTCACCAGAGCATTGCCTCCATCGAACTCCCCAACTCACGAGGCCCTTCTCGTAATGGTGTAATGGTTGTAGTGGTGATGGGAGAGAGGAGTTTGGGTGGTGATGGCGATTGTAGGTGGTTTCAGTGGTGATGGTGGTTTTAGGGGTTTTGAAGTTTTGATGGTAGTAATGGCAGAAGAAGAAGAAGAAGAAGAAGAAGAAGAAGAAGAAGAAGAAGAAGAAGAAGAAGAAGAAGAAGAAGAAGAAGGGTTGGGGGGACGAGAGTTCTGGGATCTTTCGAGAAGAAAGAGAAAGAGAAGAAGAAGAAGAAGAAGAAAAGAAAAAGAAAAAAATTCATAATTTTTTTTTAATTTTTAAATTATTTTTATTATATTTAAAATCAAAATTACGTGAACCACTAAAATTTTGCCACGTGTACTCTTGTGTACACGTAGGCAGTCCATCGTGGCACTTAACAGGATTTTTGGACGGAGGGCTACAGAGCGAAACAGAATGTGAGTTTAGGTAGTTTTGCCCCCAAAAATTGGTTTTTGTGGTTAAGTGTTAAAAAAATTAAAATTCAGACGGTTTAGCCGCCAATATCCCTAAATTTTATTATGGTATAAATTTTAAGCACCTATTGCACCACCATCGTACCCTATTGTATCACCATTGTACTATCATAACTTTATCAACCATCATATATATACCACCATCGTACCCTACTGAACCTTCATCTATAACCTCTAGATTGCATTACTATCGTACCCACCATCGTACCATATACAAAAAAAAAATCATAGAGAACTAAGAAAATGTAGATTTTACCAAAATTCATTTTTTTTTACCAAAAAATAAGCAAAAAAACGCAAAGAAACCATATATTGCACATCTAAACAATAATAACGAAAATGAAAAGTGAGAAGACAAAGAAATATGGAGATGATTTTGAAATAGGAGGGGTAATTTGGGAATAAATGAAAATTAGGCACTAATTGCGTAGAGTAAGTATCTTTGGTTTATTTTTAAAATTTTAGGCTAATCAAATTTCCCATAAAATATTACGTCAAAAAAAAAAAAAAAATCCCATAAAATATAGCATTTGTAGCTGATGTGGCCAATCAAGTATGGGAGATACTACATAGGCTAAGTAATTAGATTGACATACATTAGCCTAATTGATTTTTTCCTTGTTGCGATGAAGCCACCTTAGATTTTTGTGGCTCAGCATGGCTTGACTAGTGAAACTAAAGAACAAATAAATGTAACTCATAACATCTATAGTGTACACTTGTTAGAGAATAGCTTCTTACTGTGTTAGAGTTATTTACAACTTATATACTTTTCTATTATGTTAGTTTGACTATGGTTATTACTAACTCCTTCTTGTTGTAACTAATTCTTTCTTCATCTTAGCTGTGTATATAAAGCTAAGTTATTCCTAGTGTAATCAATTCAATTCATTCAATAAAACAATCACTGGTTATTTACTCTAGTTTGCTTTTCTTACATGGTACCAGATGCTTTCTCGGTCCTTGAAAAACGGTGTTTTTGCAAATGTCAGTTGTATATAAGAAAATATAAAAACTGTAAGCGTTTGCAGCAGCAGAAAGTAATTCTGCTACAGCAAAACTGAACAGGCAGAATATAAAATATTTTGCACAAAAATAAATAACTTGACACAAGAGATTTATACGTGGTATCAGTGTTCTCACGAACACTCCTAGTCCACGGGGCCACGCCCAGAGAATGAAATCAATTAATAAAGTATCAAAATTACAAAGATAATTGACTTAAACAAGTTTAGACTCCCTCTAAAGTATTGCCGCAATCCTTTGTAATCCACTTTATGAATCTGACTTCTTGAAACACCTTCAAGCCCGAACTCCCTTCGTCTTTGAAGTGTGAGTGCTTACTTCCTCCCGAAGTAAGGCTTTAGCAAGTCTTCTCCCGAAGACCAAGTGCTTACTTCCTCCCGAAGTAAGGCTTAATCAAGTCTTCTCCCGAAGACCAATCTCTTGTTCAGTCAAGTAGTTCTTCACAACCTCTAGGATAGAGTAAGAACAGAAATAGAACAACTAGAACCTAGGTGAACAACTAGGCTCTCACAAAACAAAGAAACACTCTCTTCTCACAAAAGATAAAATGCAAAAAATGAATAATGGAAGAGGTAATTCGAATGGTTGCTCTCTAGGCTCTATTTATAGATCATAGAAACCAAAGAGGCAACCACAAGATCGAATTAGCAGCTGTACAAAGACTTTCCAAAAACAAACACGATCTGCTACATCAGATTCGGTTGCTGACGAAGCAGATTTTACGAGAAACGGGAAACTTACTAAAATCGGGTCCGATCTTCTTTCAAAGCTTGATTCCTGCCAAAAACAGATTAGATATTCTGATTGTATCAAGATACAATCGAAATTAAAAAGGAAAAGGCAATAATCAAAGTTTCCCTTAAAAGGACAACTTTCCAAAAGAGAATTTCTTCTCTTTTGAGAAGTTTTCAACAAAGGAAAGTTCAGCTGAAAGTGCAACTTTCCAAACAAGGAAAATGGCAACTTATAACCGAATAAAAGAGGTAAGATTTCGAAAATGAATGCATAGCAATCTTACCATAAAAAGGAAAAATTATTTTGTCACCTAACTTGCCAAAAAAGGACTTTACAATCTCCCCCTTTGGCACTTTAGATGAACAAAATAATTTTTACCATAAAGTACCTGCAATGCAAAGTTAGCAAGAGCAAAAAATACTACTCCCCCTGAGCAACACAATCGAATATCACAATAAAAACAAAGAGCATGCTAACTTTAAATAATAAGAAATATTAAGTTCACAAGTACTAACAAACCACAACTCCCCCTGAAAAAGAGGGTCCAGAGTTGGGCAACAAATCAAAAAATAAATATCTCTCCCCCTTTTTGTTTATCGGAGTGCCAAAGTAAACAAAGAACAAAAATAGACCAAAGTTTAAGTAAAAAGAAACAAACTATAACACTTTAATTTTTGGAGAGTTTAATCAAGGTGGTCAGTTGCCTGGACATGTCAAGCCGGACATCGCCCATTGCTTCAAGACGAGTGTACACATTCGAAGTTCGGACTTGACTTCCGGGAGCTGCGGCGGCAGAGCCTGAACTTGCACCAGCAGAAGCAGCAGCAGCACCAGCCTTTGGCCGTTTTTGGAACACACCATCAAAATATTCAGAAGGTTGGAATGTAGGGCCAGTGATGGGAGGCTCAAGAGTTTCATGTTCTTGGGCCACATTCTTCTGAGAAGATAAAACCTTATAGATGAGATTTGGAAATACAAGTTTGAAGGTTGGCTTTTTACCTCTTCGAAAGGAGACAATCTGGTTGAGAATATGAGAGGCAAGATCAATGGAAGTTCCAGAGGTGATGCGGTATAGGAGTGTAGCCACTTCTTGAGACACCACGGTCTTGTTCGAATTTGGAACCCAATTGCTTAGTGCAAACCGCATAAGGGAAGCATGAGCAAACGTGAGGTGAGTAATTCGAAGACTCTCCCCTGGTTTCAATTCAGAACGAGCTCCAGTGAGTTCAGAGTGCATCAAGTCACGATCCATGGACATCACAAAGATTGGAAACATTCTCGTGCAATTGCGAGCCCGAGCAATGTCCTTTTCAGAAAATGAGAACCAGTGACCTCTAACATACACTCTTCTATACAGTCTAGAGTTCTCATCAAGGAAATCATCAGTAAGATTAGCATAAAACTCTTTAACAATGTTAGCAATGAATCCAATAAAACCAGTAAGAGTGTGTTCCCATTGATGAAATTGAATGAACTTTACAATACCATATACACGATGGGCATGCAAATCATAATTCCTCTCACTTTCAAACTTACGAGTTGCATAAAGATTCCAGTCACGCTCATTGTCTCGATAGTAAAAAGTTGGACAGCCGAGAGATAGAGGAAGGGATATTACCGGATGGAGGATCTTCCATGGGCTGCTTGCCTTTGGCGACGGCGAGAGGCCTTTCTTTGCGAAGCGCTTTTGAACGAGGAGGCTCGGCTCGAGTTCGTGTCTTCATCGTCCTTCTCGCATGCGAGATACCGATTTGTCCGAAGAGACTTCCATTGGATCCTCTTCTTCGAACCGGAACTTGAGGAAGCCGAGGGAGGATTAGTCTTGAGTTTCTTCTTGGCCGGAGGAGCGGTCTTCTCTCGAGATTGAGAGGCTTGAAGTTCTTTCTCGCCCGAGGCTTGCCGGGCTCGAGTTCGAGTGGAAGGGCCTCGTTGGAGTGGTGCCGGCCATTGATGCGGCGGGAGGAGGAACGACCAATGGAGGAGGAGATTCCTTCGAGGATTCGAAGAGGAAGTCCAGTGCGATAGGGCCTTACGGATTTGCGAGCAACTTGCTTGGGTGGACGTTTTGGCTTCACGGCTTGAGATTCACGCCGGGAAGCGATGAATCTCCGTGCTTTGCAACAGCAGGAGGAGGAACTGAGGCAGCAGGGGGTGCACTAGAAGGAGTTGGAACGGTTTCTTCTAATTTTTTAGAGTGCCCTAGATTCTTGGTTCTCACCATTTTGAAACTGAAAGAGAAGATGAATAGTGTTTGACAGAGAAACAAGAAAGGGGGTTCGGGTAGGAGGTGAAATAAGTGACAAAATTTGGTTTATATAACCTTGGAATCAAAACAAGAAAAAGGAAACCAATTTTGAAAATTCAAAAGGAAACCGCCAGCCCATGAACCAAAAGAGGAAACCGCCCACTTCTCAACTCCTTTCCCCTTTCTCTCTTTTTTTTTTTTTTTTTTTTTAAAAAATAAAAGGAAACTAGAAATACCAACAAATTTTTCCAAAAATAAAGCAATCTTTCAAGAATAAAAACACATTACCATATAAAGATTAATCTTTACTTGGAAAAATATCATAATAAATCAAAGAAAGAATGAATGTTGATACTTACCATTTATGCACAAGATTTTCCTTGACCCATGAAGCAAGTCACACGCCTCCCTCTTTTTTTTTTTTTTTATTATTAAAATAAAACCGAAACTAAAAAAAATAATGTGTACAGTGAGTATATGTGATTCGAATCAAGCAGAGAAATCAAATATCATTGACAATTGACAAAGTAGATTACATGTTATGCTTTCAAGGAAAATAACTAATTAGAATCTCATGAGATGATCATACTTAATTGATGTTGAGGAAAAAGATATGCACGTTACTGAGAATTGTGAACCAGGATTATTAATTTAATTTTAATAGAGGAGACTTACAGAGTTGAACACACTTGTCAGACATAAGTGTGTGCAGTGAAAATAGGATCATTGTCCTTGGCATGATTTTTCATTTTCGCCTTTTTCAAATTGATCCCGCAACTGGATGCTTTCACACCATACTGAAGGTAGCCCTTTTCTATGGTAGTGCATCCTCATCATAGTTGCTAATTACAATGTTCCAGCTTACTCATCAGATGGCTTTCACACTTCAGTATGGGTAGCTCTATTCCAGCAAGGGGCCTGACAAGCATGAAACAAAAATTGCTCAACTCTGTATAAGAACATTATTTAATCCCAGACACAAATAAAGAGTAACATGAATCTTTTAACACAACATCACAAAGTATGATCAGACAGAGATCCTAACTAATTATATTCCAAAAGCATAAACATGATTTGTCAAAAACAATGATAGAAGAATTAGAGCTAGAGAAGAATCACACAACACTATTGTACACGAATGATGAACAGATAAAATTAAACAATGCAAACTCCCAAAGACTTTCTGAGGGAGTCAAAGCGACTTGCATCTAGGGCCTTTGTGAAAATATCAGCTAATTGTTTTTCAGTATCAACATATTCTAATTGCAATGATTTATTTTCAACAAGTTCCCTAATAAAGTGGTGTCTTATATCAATGTGCTTTGTTCTAGAGTGTTGAACAGGATTTTTGGAAATATTTATGGCACTAGTATTGTCACAAAAAATAGTCAAAACCCCCAAATCAAACCCATAATCAATCAACATTTGTTTCAACCACAATAGTTGAGTGCAACAACTGCCAGCAGCTATGTACTCGGCTTCGGCTGGATAAGGAGATGGAATTCTGTTTCTTGCTATGCCAAGATACTAGATTATTCCCAAGGAAGAAACACCCTCCACTTGTGCTCTTTCGATCATCAGCATTTCCTGCCCAATCTGCATCACTAAAACAAGCAAGATTTGAATTGGTATCTTTCGAGTACCAAATTCCATAATCAGGAGTGCTATTAACATATCTAATAATCCTTTTTACAAACTCGATACATGAGATTCCATAGGATTACTTTGATATCTAGCACACACTCCCACACTGTAACATATATCAGGGCGACTAGCAGTTAAATACAAAAGACTTCCAATCATGCTACGATAGAGTGTAGTGTCTACCTTTACTCCATTCTCATCTTTTGTTAATTTCAGTGTGGTGCTCATAGGAGTACTTACCTGCTTAGCCGATTCAAGGCCAAATTTCTTGACAAGGTTCTTAGCATACTTGCTTTGAGATACAAATGTACCTCCTTCCATTTGTCTCACTTGAAGACCAAGAAAGAAATTAAGCTCACCAACCATGCTCATTTCAAATTCACTTTTCATTTGATCAACAAATACCTGCACTTCATGGTTAGATGTAGACCCAAAAACTATATCATCAACATAAATTTGAGCAATGATAAAATCAGATTTTATATGTTTGATGAAAAGAGTTTTATCCACACTACCTCTGTGATAGCCATGAGAAAGTAAAAATTGAGTCAACCTTTCATACCAAGCTCGAGGAGCTTGTTTCAGACCATACAAAGCTTTTTCAAGTTTGTATACATGGTCTGGAAATTGAGGATCTTCGAATCCTTTTGGTTGCTCAACATAAACTTCCTCATTCAAAATACCATTAAGGAAGGCAGATTTCACATCCATTTGAAACAATTTAATATTGAGAATACAGGCAATACATAAAAGTAAATGTATTGATTCTAATCTTGCAACAGGAGCAAAAGTTTCATCAAAATCAATACCTTCTACCTGAGTGTACCCTTGTGCCACCAAACGAGCCTTGTTTCTTACAATTGTACCGAACTCATCACTTTTATTTTTAAACAACCACTTTGTTCCAATAACATTTATACCTTTTGGTCTTCGGACCAAAATCCATACCTTGTTGCGAACAAATTGGTTGAGTTCCTCTTGCATTGCATTGAGCCATTCCTCAAAGGTCATGGCTTCCTTCACATTTTTCGGTTCATATTGAGAAACAAAGCAAAGAAAGCTGATTAAATTAATATACCTTCTGCGAGTTACCATGCTTTCTTCAGGATTTCCAAGGATGAGATCTTTTGGATGATTCAGTTTGACTCTGGTGCTTGGTTCTTTCTGAATAGAGTCAGTGATGATGTTTGGATGAGTCAAGATAGGCGGTTCGGTTCTCCGGTTTCGGTTGCGACGGCAGATTCGTCATTTGCGGCATCGCAATGGGTTCCGCCGCATCGGGATCCGCCGTTACAACTTTTGGAGGAGTATCCATGAGACTATCTATCTTGGCTTCGTGGAAAATTTCGAAAAATCTCTAAAATCATCAACAACCACATTAGCCGATTCCAAAACAGTTTGAGTTCTCATGTTATAAACACGATAAGCTCTCTCGTTTAAGGAATATCCAATAAACACACCAACATCACTTTTAGCATCAAATTTACCAATATGCTCACGATCTCTATAGACATAACACACACATCCAAAAACATGAAAATGACTTACATTGGGGCGCTTACCTTTCCGCATTTCATAAGATGTTTTTGAGGTACTCGGACGAATAAACACTCGTTTATTATGTAGCAAGCCGTGTTAATAGCTTCAGCCCATAATCGCTTAGTCAACTTCTTGCTATTTAACCTCACTCTTGCCATTTCCTGCAAAGTTCGATGCTTCCTCTCAACAACTCCATTTTGTTGAGGAGTTTTGGGAGCCGAAAATTCATGAGTTATACCCGTAGACTTGCAAAAATCATCATACACGAATTTTCAAATTCCTTACCATGATCACTTCGAATTCGAACAATTTTCCCAATATTACAACCTTTCTCAACTCTTAATCTCAGACAAAGAGTTTTAAAGGCATCAAAAGTGTCAGATTTTTCTCTTAAGAAATCTACCCAAGTAAAACAAGAGAAATCATCAACACACACAAAGATATATCGTTTACCATTCAAACTTTCAACTTGGATTGGACCCATAAGATCCATGTGAAGCAATTCCAATACCTTTGAGGTATTGATATCGACACGAGCTTGTGAGTGATTTTTAATTGCTTTCCAAGTTGACACGGTTCACACTTACCTTCACTTTCCTTACCAAGCTTGGGAAGACCTCGAACAATACCGCATTTGACAATTTTTTCAGGTTTTTAAAATTGATATGCCCAAGCTTGGCATGCCACAGATCTGTGGTGTTGTTGATAGCTGAGTGACAAGTAAACACAGGGGTTAGAGTGTAACAGTTATCATTGGATCGAAATCCTTGCAAGATACATTAATTGTCATCATTCATAACATAACAATGATCACTATCAAAAGAAACAGTAAACCCTTGATCACGCATTTGAT
Organism: Cannabis sativa; assembly: GCF_029168945.1. Taxonomy (NCBI): domain Eukaryota; kingdom Viridiplantae; phylum Streptophyta; class Magnoliopsida; order Rosales; family Cannabaceae; genus Cannabis; species Cannabis sativa. The sequence goes on from NC_083607.1 coordinate 54,114,959, forward strand.
CGATGCTAAGTAAATTAGCCCTCGGTCCTTCAACTAACATCACATTTTTCGATCTAGGTAACCCTTCAAAATTTAGAGTTCCCATACCAACAACTTTTCCCGATAAGCCATTACCAAAAGTGACTTCTCCACATTGCATAGGCCGTATGTTAGTCAAGAAATCCTTGTCACTGTCATATGTCTAGAGCAACCACTGTCAAAGTACCACATTTGAGATGCGACGGTTTATCGAAAAACCGGCTAGACACTTCTTTTTCACCCATATTTGTTTCAAACCTTTATGTTTCTTTTGAGATTTTTTCAAATTATCAAAATAATTTGTTTTAAACGAGGTTGTTCAATGTGAAACATTTAGGTACCGATATGTCCTTTTCTACCACAAAAATGACAAATGGGAACAAATCTTTTTACACGAGATCTTACCCTTTTCGAAAATCTGGAGATTTTACGGCATCGAAGCCGTTCTTGCGCCACAGTCGTGAAACTGTTACGGCAGAGTTTGTAGCCTCATGGTGATTCGTTGGAACACTAGATTTTACAAACTTCGTGACTCCAGAACTTTCCATTCCATTAGAACCAAGGCCTGCAAAACCTCTCTGACCTGCATTCTGAGCTTTTTCAAAAATAGAAGATCTAGGATTAAGCATTTGAACATTTTTCTTAAAGTTTTCAAGTTCCTTCTTCAATAGAGAGATTTTTTCATCTTTATCACAAACACTTGTCTCATATTCTTTTATTTTCAACTCACACATTTCAATCGATGAGACAATTTTTTATTCAATTTATTCAACTCTCTATTTTCGAAGCAACTCGAATCCATTTTTCATACATGACTTTGTATGATTCGGCAAGAGATTCTTCACGGATTTCGGACTCATCCGAATCGATTCCTCTTGTTTGGTGGTATTATTCGGACATACCAATCTATCTTTCACCCGTGAATCACACAACACATTAGTCATAACGAGAGGTTAGGGCAACATTTTCAGTAATATCTTCATCACTTTCGGTTTCATCATCACTCCAAGTGACATTGAAACTTTTCTTATTCTTTTTCAAAGTGTTTGCACACTCAGATTGAATATGCCCAAAACCTTCACATTCCCCGCACCTTGAATTCCCTTTTTGTTAGAGACGAAGGTTTAATGAAAGTATTACCTTTTGAACCTTTCGAAATATTCTTTTTATTTCCCATCTTTTTCATATATTTATGAAAATTCTTAGTTAATAAAGCAATCTCATCATCACATTCACTATCGAATTTTCATTATCGGCAACTTTCAAAGCAATACTTTTACCTTTATCAGCAATGGATTTGGGTTTGTCCTTTTGTTTAATCTGTTGATTTAATTCAAAAGTACGTAAGGAACCCATCAATTCTTCCACTTTCATAGTGCTAAAATCTTTAGCTTCCTCCATTGCCAAAAGTTTCGTATCAAACCTTTACGGAAGAACTCTAACAATTTTTCTCACAAGAACAGAGTCATCAAGCTTTTCTCCAAGAGCAAAATATTCATTAGCAATGTCGTATAATTTTTCATAGAATTCGGTTAAAGTTTCATTATCAGACATTCTAAGCTCATCAAATTTAGTTTGAAGCATGATAAATCTAGATCTTTTCACATCAGAAGTTCCTTCAAACTGAGTTTGAAGAATCTCCCAAGCTTCCTTAGCAGAAACACAAGATGATATAAGTTTAATGTAACCCTCACCTACACCATTAAAGATAGCATGCAAGGCTTTGCTATTGTAGGCAGATAGTTTATCATCTTCAATAGACCATTCCAGTTCAGATTTTATAATAGTATTACCTGAAGAATCTGTCTCAACTGGAGGAGACCAACCTGATAGAACCATTCTCCACGCCTTCTCATCTTGAGATTTGATGAAGGCTCTCATTCTAACTTTCCAGTAAGGATAGTTAGAGTCATTAAGCAACGGTGGTCTAGAAATAGAACTTCCTTCTGCAAAAAATGACATTCTAACAAAAACGTTATAGGACCACACTAAGAGTTTAGTGTCCCGCTCTGATACCAATTGAAAAACGGTGTTTTTGCAAATGTCGATTGTATATAAGAAAATATAAAAGCGTAAGCGTTTGCGATAAAGTAATTCTCGCTACAAAGAAACCGAACAGCGTAATATAAAATATTTTGCACAAAAATAAATAACTTGACACAAGAGATTTATACGTGGTATCAGTGTTCTCACGAACACTCCTAGTCCACGGGGCCACGCCCAGAGAATGAAATCAATTAATAAAGTATCAAAATTACAAAGATAATTGACTTAAACAAGTTTAGACTCCCTCTAAAGTATTGCCGCAATCCTTTGTAATCCACTTTATGAATCTGACTTCTTGAAACACCTTCAAGCCCGAACTCCCTTCGTCTTTGAAGTGTGAGTGCTTACTTCCTCCCGAAGTAAGGCTTTAGCAAGTCTTCTCCCGAAGAGCAAGTGCTTACTTCCTCCCGAAGTAAGGCTTAATCAAGTCTTCTCCCGAAGACCAATCTCTTGTTCAGTCAAGTAGTTCTTCACAACCTCTAGGATAGAGTAAGAACAGAAATAGAACAACTAGAACCTAGGTGAACAACTAGGCTCTCACAAAACAAAGAAACACTCTCTTCTCACAAAAGATAAAATGCAAAAAATGAATAATGGAAGAGGTAATTCGAATGGTTGCTCTCTAGGCTCTATTTATAGATCATAGAAACCAAAGAGGCAACCACAAGATCGAATTAGCAGCTGTACAAAGACTTTCCAAAAACAAACACGATCTGCTACATCAGATTCGGTTGCTGACGAAACGGATACGCCTGAAACGGGAAACTTACTAAAATCGGGTCCGATCTTCTTTCAAAGCTTGATTCCTGCCAAAAACAGATTAGATATTCTGATTGTATCAAGATACAATCGAAATTAAAAAGGAAAAGGCAATAATCAAAGTTTCCCTTAAAAGGACAACTTTCCAAAAGAGAATTTCTTCTCTTTTGAGAAGTTTTCAACAAAGGAAAGTTCAGCTGAAAGTGCAACTTTCCAAACAAGGAAAATGGCAACTTATAACCGAATAAAAGAGGTAAGATTTCGAAAATGAATGCATAGCAATCTTACCATAAAAAGGAAAAATTATTTTGTCACCTAACTTGCCAAAAAAGGACTTTACAGTCCTTTTATATTCATGGCCGACTTTTCTTCTCAAGGTTCTTCCATAGCCAGAGCTCCAGGATCTTCGTTGCCCAAACCGAATGCTATGTCATTCAATCACTCGTTGTCAGTAAAATTGGATGAAAACAACTATCTTGCATGGCGTCATCAAGTTCTTGCTGCCATTAAAGGTAATCGTCTCTTAAAATACCTTGATTCTACTACTACTCCACCTAAATTCAACACTGTTGAAGATGAACATTCAGGCACTGTTAGTCATGAATTTCTTGAATATGATATTCAAGATAGCCTCCTCGTTTCATGGCTTCTTTCCTTAATTTCTGAGAAGATACTCACACGAATGGTTGGATGCAACACTGCTTCTGAAATTTGGATCAGTCTCGAACAGTATTACTCAGCTCAAAATCGTGCCAAAATCAGTCAGTTTCGTACTCAGCTTCGTCAAACTCGTCTCACCAGCAATCTCAATGATTACTTGCTTCAGATCAAACATCTTGTGGACTCTCTTCCTTCAATCGACCATGAAATTTCCTCTCAAGATCACATAGAAGCAATCTTTAATGGTCTTCCGCGTGAATACTCTGTTTTTGTTACTTCTCTATCAACTCGTAAAGACGACTACACATTAGCTGAAGTTGAGTCTCTACTCATGGCCCATGAAGTAAGAAATGAACAACAAGACTCCGAGCTTGATATCTCCAAACTAAAATCCAATCTTGCAGCTCAACCAAAGCCTACAAACACCAGACCTACCCTCCCACCATCTTCCCCATTCAATAATGAAGTTCGTTCGCCTTTTCCACCACCCTACAGAGGCCATCCCTATGCTTTTCCTTATCCTGGCTATGGCATGACTTATCCTCCACCTTAGTTTCCCAATCCATACCCTCCTCGTGGTGGTGGACATCGTGGATCTGTTCGTGGTGGTTGAGGCCACACTACACCTAAAGTCTAATGTCAACTCTGCTATAAGCAAGGCCACACTGTTACACAGTGTTTTTATCAATTTGATAAATTGTTTACAGGGACAAAATCATTTCAATCCTTCCCTAGAACTGCTAATCTTACTGATATGCAAGCTATGACTGCTACTCCTTCAACAGTTGCAAATTCTAGCTGGTATCCTTATTCAGGTGCAACAACCATCTTACAAATGATGCAAACAACCTAATTTCTTCCCAAGAATTCCAGGCTACCGATCAGATATACATGGGCAATGGATCAGGTTTGCACATTCATCACATTGGTCATTCCACTCTTACTTCTCCTTTTACTTCTAAATCTCATCACTTGAATAATTTGCTCCATGTCCCTGCTATCACCAAAAACTTGATTAGTGTCTCTAAATTTGCTAGGGATAATAATGTCTTCTTTGTATTTTATCCTGACCATTGTCTTGTGAAAGATCAGGTCAGTATGAAGACTTTATTGGTTGGGAAAGTTGAGAAGGGTCTATACAAGTTTGATCAATGCCTATCCACTTCAAGTCCTACCTCTGTAGAGCACAAAGTTTCTGCATCTGTGTCATCTTCATCCCCTCCCGATTCTCAGTGTTTTCAAGTTAGCTCTAATGTACCTTTATCCAATTTCAATTTGTGGCACAATAGATTGGGCCACCCTACCAAAAATACTGTGCAAACTGTTATGAACAATTGTAATATTCCCAATAGTAATAAGAGTGAATTTGATTTTTTGTAATGCTTGTTGTCTTGGTAAGCATCATAAGCTACCTTATCCTAACTCTAAAACTGTGTCTACTACTCCATTGCAGTTGTTACACACAGATTAATGGGGTCCTGCCCCTATAGAATCTTCTAATGGATATAGGTACTACATAAGCTTTTTTTGATGCCTATTCTAGACACACATGGCTTTATCTCCTTAGAACTAAGGATGAAGCCTTACCCACATTCACAAAGTTTAAAACACAAATAAAGCTGCAACTTAATCTAAAAATAAAAGTCATACAATCTGATTATGGTGGGGAATATAGAGCATTCACAAATCTATTAGAAACCAGTGACATTGTTCATAGAGTTTTATGTCTTCATTCTCATGAACATAATGGGGTTGCGGAGAGGAAGCATAGACACATTGTTGAAAGTGGATTAACATTGCTTGCTCACTCTTCATTACCCTTAAAGTTCTGGGATGAAACCTATAAGGCTGCTGTCTTTCTTATCAACAGGTTACCCACTAAGGTGTTAAACCATATCACTCCACATGAAAAATTATTTCACACCAAACCTGACTACTCAGCCCTCAAAACATTTGGTTGTTTGTATTTTCAAAACCTAAGGCCCTATAATAAAAACAAAATGAATTACAGGTCTGTTCCCTGCACCTTTATTGGTTATAGTCTCACACAAAAAGGCTACAAATGCCTCTCTCAAGATGGTCAAATCTATATGTCTAGATATGTCTTGTTCAATGAAACAATGTTTCCTTACAAGACATCTCCTACTTCACTATCATCTGCTTCAACAGAAGCACTACAACAGTTTACTTCAGCCTCTCCACTGGTTATATGATCCCCTACCCCCACTCCTCCCCTTTTTCCATCTTCATCATCTATTCCTCCATCTGTTTCCTCCTCTATCAATATCCTCTACCCTAATTCTCCTATCTCCAGTTTACATGTCCGTCCTATAAACACATCACCATCTCCCACATCTATCTCCCATCATCAACACAATTCTACTGCACCTGAGCCTGCTGTTTCCTCTTGTAGTAGTGCCTCTGTCCCTGTTGTGACTAACCGACATCCTATGTAGACAAGAGGTAAATCTAGCATTAGGATACCCAAAGCATTCATGGCATCTATTTTTCCTTCCACTATCAAACAAGCCCTTCTTAATCCAAAGTGGCTTGCATCAATGCAAAAAGAAATGACAGCTTTAAAGAAAAATAAAACCTGGAATTATGTTAAACTTCCTCCTGGAAGGCAACCTATTGGTTGCAAATGGGTTTTTTGAATTAAGTACAACCCTGATGGTAGTGTTTCTGAGCTCAAAGCTAGGTTAGTGGCTAAAGGGTATCATCAACAAGGAGGATATGATTTTAATGAGACCTTTAGTCCTGTCATAAAACCAGAAACAATTCGGGTTGTTCTCACTTTGGCTATCACTAAAGGTTGGAAACTAAGACAATTGGATGTCAATAATGCTTTTTTAAATGGTGAACTACAGGAAGAAGTCTATATGGTTCAACTGTCATATCTAATCTGAATTCTCAATTTGCTCTTAAAGATCTTGGAGATCTCAATTATTTCCTTGGAATTCAGATTCATCACACCACTTCCGAAGTTCATCTCTCACAGAAGAAATAGCTACAGGATCTCCTTATTTGAACCAAATGCAAGAAGCTAAAAGCATCACTACTCCTATGCAACATGGTTTGAAACTCTCTAAGTTTGGTAGTGATCCTGTTCAAGATTCAACATAGTTCAGATCTGTTGTAGGAGCATTGCAATATGCCACTATAACCAGACCAGAAATTGCATTTTTAGTCAACAAAGTTTCTCAGTTTATGCAATCCCCTTTGGAAGCTCATTGGATTGCTGTAAAAAGAATTTTGAGATACCTTGCGTGCACTCTTGACTATGGCATTCATCTAACAAAGTGCAATGATTTTCATATAAAGGCATTTTGTGATGCTGATTGGGCATCCGATCCTAATGATTGATGCTCAACCAATGGATATTGTGTGTTTCTTGGATCGAACTTAGTTGCTTGGAAGTCTAAAAAGCAACAAATGATTTCCAGGTCATCAACTGAAGTCGAATTTCGAAGCTTGGCTGCTACTGTTACTGAAGTCACCTTGCTTTAATCTCTCCTCCATGAGTTAGGACTTCCTACAACTTCTATATTCACTCCAAAAATCTGGTGTGATAATCTCAACACAGTGATGCTTGCTGCCAATCCTATTCTCCATGCATGTACTAAGCACATAGAGATTGATCTATACTATGTTAGAAATAAGGTTCTACAGTCAGAATCGCAAGTTCAGTATGTTCTTGCTCTTGATCAACTTGCTGACTCTCCCACCAAAGCTTTGTCCAGCTCTAGATTTGCAATTCTCATAGACAAACTCAGTGTTGTTTCCTCAAACTCACTGAGTTTGAGGGGGGCTGTTAGAGAATAGGTTCTTACTGTGTTAGAGTTAGTTACATCTCATGTACTTTTCTATTAGGTTAGTTTGACTACGGTTATAACTAGCTCCTTCTTGTTGTAACTATTTCTTTCTTCATCTTAGATGTGTATATAAAGCTAAGTTATTCCTAGTGTACTCAATTCAATTCATTCAATAAAACAATCACTGGTTATTGTTGGGTTTTATGTCCTAAATAAAACTCATTTCAATATAATCAGATTTACTTATTAATATAGATCAAAAATAACATTTAATGTTGCATGGTTCACATGATTTATTTCATGATTATATGTACATAATGTATGAATTCTATTTAAGTCCAGAACATATCAATTTGTTAATGATTATAGTGTTGTCAACACAGTGGAATATAATCTTAATTATATGTTCGAAAGTTTATTCCCTGATTTGTCAGAACACTGGATTTAGACTGACATGGTATAATCAGCGATAGGTATTCTTACACCTTGGATAAGTGTTATGTCCTTTCCAGGACATTGGCAAAGTTTACCAGCATCGGATGTATGGAGTATACATCGGAAGGGACCGATATTGAACTTTTATTAGATATATTAGAATTTACCGTAATATCTATTCAATTCAATATCACCTGTTGATCATAGATCAAATGATCTTAATCCTGATATGATTAGGTTCAATCTCAAGAGTGTTATTCGTGTTCTTTGATTTGTTAGTTAAGCCTACTTTTGGGTCAGGGTGATACGTACATTTTGGGAACACGGTAGTGCAATTGAGTGGGAGCGCTAACATAAATATGGAATCTATAGCTTCTATCTGGCGAATAGAAAGTAAAGGATGATTTCCTTCGAGCTTAACCAAACGAAAATAAATGGTGGAGATCTCATTTCACTTAGCTGAAATATCATTTATACAGGGTTAAGTGTTTTAAGGATAAAATACATTGTAGGGTGTTACGGTAATTTAATCCTTTTACAGTGTAAATCATCTATATAGAGGATCATTGATCACATTAGGGTTATTACAATAGATAACTAATGATGTTTCTATATGGTGGAACATATAGAGCATTCTATATACTGAGAGTGTAATTCTAAGTTCTATGCGTGGATTCAATGAAGAATTAATAAGTCAGTGAATTTAAGATATAAATTCTTGATCTACTTATTGGAAGCTCGGATATATAGACCCATGGTCCCCATACTAGTTGAGACCATACTGCTTGTAAGACTCAGTTAATTGATTTTAATTAATCAATTATAATTCTAAAGTTAGACTATGTCTACTTTATAAATTTTCACTAAGCAAGGGCGAAATTGTAAAGAAAAGAGATTCTAGGTTTATTTATTAATTAAGAGCCTTTATATGTCTAATTAATAAATATATTAAATGACAATATTATTTAATAATTAATTTTTAGTTATTAAATAATTAGAATTGACATTTAAATGGTTGAATTTGAAAATTGACATCTTTGAGAAAATCAGATGCAGGAATGATAAAACAGCAAAATTGCATAAGTGTGGCCCATTATCCAAGCCCATGGCCGGCCACACTTATAGGCTTTTATCATTTATTTTTTCATTATTTTAATGCCAAATAATTCTAACATAAACCTAGGTGGTTACCTATAAATAGATAGTGATGGCTCTCATTCACACTTAACTTTGTGAACTTTGTCAGAAGAAATTGAGCCTCCTATTCTCTATAGCCGAAATCACCTTCTCTTCTTCTTTTCTTCTCTAAATTTCGAATCCTTGAGTGAATGAGTGAGTGCCCACTAGGAATGTCAATGGGGCGGGTCGGATCTGATCCAACTTGATCCAGATCAAGTACGGATCTGCCCCGCCCCACCCCGCTACATCAGATACTCGGATCGGATCTGATCCGACCCGCCTTATACGGATCGGATCTGATCCGACCCATTTTTTTTTTTTTTTTAAAAAAATTATTTTATATCTAAATTTATAATTTTTTTTTAAATTTATTTGTTTACGAACTAATAATGCATCATTTTCTTTCTTATATATTTTTATTTTATTTGTCAAAATCAATAAAAAAAATATATCAAATTCTTATCACATAAAAATGTAATTTTACTATTGAAAAATTAAAAAATTTAAAGTATAGAAAATTTAAAGTATACATATGTATCCTAATCGAAGTGAACAGATATAAATATGAACAATGAATTATATAAAGAAAACATAATTAGCTAGGACATAACAATTAGCTCTTGATAATTACAACCATTATTAACTGTAAAAATGAAATCAACATATACTTGAAGTGTACATAAATAATAAATGTACTCAAAACATAGAAAGAGAGATAAGTTATCAAATTAAGCGTCTAAACATTTGCAACAGCTTCTATTAAAAAACAAAAGAAAAAAAAAGAAACATCTGCAACAGCTTTTTCACAAGGACAAATTAGTAAGTTATTCTCTCATTGCTTTTTTTTGTCCCAGTCCTAATGAATTCACTCTTTGGCAAATCAAAGTAGAAGAAGAAATAACAAAACAAATTGAACCAAAGTCATCAATGGAAAAGCTAACCAAAGTAGAAGAAGAAACAAAGCAAAACCAATTTAGCAAAGCACCAAATCATATGTAATAGCGATATTGAGTCGCCTTTAGCAAAGCAAATAAATGAAGATTCAAATTCTCAAATGCAACAAAATCTCTCGAACAAAAATATTAGAAGTGGAAAACTCAATCCCATTATTAGTTTTGTAAAGATAAACTTGATCAAATATCTACATGCTAAAACAATTGAGAGACAAGGAAGAAACAACTATAAGAAGGAAAAGCTTGAACTTTGCCATGAAAGTCTTTAACTTCCATTTCAAAAATCTAAACTAAAAAGATATTCAATTTTGAATTGTAATACCAATGACAACAAACAAAGCTCAATATTCTTAATATGTGTAAATAAGCAACAAGAAAAATTGGACAAGGGTCATTGGAGACTTTCATCGAACATACGGTAGGCAATTACAAAAAACAAAATGCAGAGTTCGCAAACATCTTTTAACAGATCATAAAATGAATCGTATCAATTTCCTGCTTTCGTAAATCCCATAATTTAGAAATTTTGGTAAACAAAAACATATAAAAAAAATGAAAAACACAAGGATCATTACAATTTCACCAAGATTGGGAATATAACACCATTTGAAATGTACCCAAATGCTAATTTAGTCAAAATTTGGGATTATAATTAAGTTAAGGTATTTAATGCATGTCGATCTGAAAGAAGTTAGAAAACGAAACTCTGCACAAAACCAACGTACCTATGTTAACAAAAATAGGTACGACACAAGGAAGATTTCACAGGATTTTGCAACTGACACAAGGAAAATCGTAAGTAAATAAGGACAATCAAACAATAAAAGTATTTTTTTTTTTTTTTTAAAAAAAATATATTTAAAACGGATCGGGTCAGATCCGATGCGTAAAAAAATTGAGCGGGGCGGGTCGAATCTGATCCAAGATCCAATAACTATCCGAATGTTTCGGATAAGTAATGATCCGTCGGATCGGATCAGTGATCCGATCCGAATGAATGGATCTTTTTGCCATGCCTAGTTCCCACACACATCAAGTGGTATCTCAATCATAGTGTGTAAGACTGTGGAAAACCATCCAACAAGAAGGAGAATCAGCATCAAAGGAAGGAGAGAAAGAGATCCAGGTTTAGATATTGATAATGCTCTGCTACAGAAAGGAATCAAGGGCTAGATATCTGAACGGAAGGAGTCATTATATTCCGCTGCACCCAATGTAAGGTTCACTAAACTTTATATGTGTTTATTTCATTGTTTTAGAATTCATATTAGGATGTTAATGAAACATACTTGTTAGTAAATCTAGATCCTGGTAAAATATATCCAACAGTTATTTACTCTGGTTTGCTTTTCTTACAACACTCATAAAAATACTCAGAATTCAACATTCACAAGGAAAGAAAAAGATGCTTTCAAATAAAAATTCACAAACAACTCACAGAGGAGATCCCAATTCAAGTCTTCTCTCTTCCAATATAAAATAAAAAATTTCACAAACTCACATAATATCAACTCATGGATAATGTGATCAAATGTTTAAAGTAGGAATTTGATTTTGTATACAAAGGCCAAATTGAAAGTATAAACAAGCAATGTAACCTTTTTTACATTGTCTAAAATGCCCCTCCCATATAAGAAAAACCATTTTCTATTTTCTTTCTTTTTTTTCTTCCTCATTCCGCCCAAAACATGTTTTTTCTCTTTCTAAACTAGACATCAAATGTAGACAATTTTAACACTAAAATCTTGTAATAAAGACATTGCTTCGGTTAAAGCCATCAAAATCAGTGGCATCGTATAAAATTTGAAGGACCCGAAAGAGCACTGTTTGATTTTTTAAAGAAAATAAATGGATAAGTAATGTTTTTTCCTATTATTACTGTTATTTGTTGTTTTGATGTTGAATCTGTGGTGTGGTTTGTTAGTATATTTTGGAATTTTCTTGGTTGATTAATCGAGGTAAAATTAGAGAAGAATTTGACAAAATGAATATTCAGCTCACTGAACTTGAGCTTGAGAGTCTGATATTTATAATGCAAAGTAATTGTCACAAAGATACAGTATAGTGTAACGACTCAAATACAGGTGGAGAATACAAATCCCAATAAAGATTTCCCAGAGGGAATAATCTGACAGAATGCCTAATCATTATCTCCCACAATCTTGGACCACAAGGACACCCGTCAAACTTGAGGTGTACACAATCAAGTGCAACACACAAATGATGAAATATAGTACACCAGTAGTCAGATCCTCATTTCTCAACACCTCCCCTCAAACGAAAGGGTGATGATCTCACACCAAGTTTGTCAACTAGAAATGAGAATCTTGAGGCCTTTAGTGAACAAATTGACAACTTGATCATGTAAGGGGATGTACCTGACTTCTCACTGTTTTTGTAGCACTTTGTCACGCACATAGTGTACATTAATTCCAATATGCTTTGTCCTTGCATGGAAGACTTGGTTTGAAGCCAGTGCACTAGCACTAAAGTTGTCACACCAAGTAATTGAAGGCAGACTGGGAGGAAACTTGATTTCTTTCAGCAGTGACTCTATCCAAGAGATTTTTGCTGATACATTTGCAAGGGCCCGGTACTCGGACTCAGTACTTGATCATGAAAAAACAACTTGCTTCTTAGATTACCATGACACCACTGTTTCTCCTAAATACACACAATAACCTGCAACAGATTTCCTATCATTAAGGCAGCAGGTCCAATCTGCATCTAAAAAACTAGTGAGGTTCAGTCTGTTGCTGCAGCTAATATGGAGTCCCAGAGTTCTGGTGCCTTTTAAATATCTCAATACATGTTTTAGGGAACTCCAATGGACTATGGTAGGACCCTGCAGATATTGACTCAGTTTGTTTACTGAGTATGCTATGTCGGGTCTGGTGAGGCATAGATATTGGAGAGATCCAATGATGCTTCTGTACACAGAAGGATTATGGATTAGTTCACCCTTATTTTTGGACAATGGTTTACCAGCTGTAATTGGTGTAGGACAGGGCATGAGATTACTCAGATTCACCTTCTTCAGCATGTCCTCAATGTACCTGGTTTGTGTCAGATACAGACTAGTGTCATCTCTAAAAACTTCAATGCCCAAGAAGAAATACAACTGTCCTAGGTCTTTTAGAGCAAACAACTTGTTGAGTTTGAAGATGAATCCATTTACTCTGTCAGTGTCATTCCTTGTCACTATTATATCATCGACATAAATGAGAACTAAGATCACTATTTTCTTAGTTTTGTAGAAAAACAGAGATGTGCCTGCCCTCGAGTTTTCAAACCTCCAGTCGATTAAGGTGTTCTTGAGTTTGTCAAACCAAGCTCTGGGAGCTTCTTTCAAGCCATAGATTGAATTGTTTAGCTTGCATACCCAGTTTTCCTTTCCTTTCTCCTCAAATCCTTGAGGTTGTGTCATGAAAACTTCCTCTTCCAAGATGCCATTTAGGAAGGCATTGTTGATGTCGAGTTGCCTTATATCCCAGCCTCTTGAGACAACTATGGTGAGTATAATTCTCACTGTTGAAGGTTTAATGACTGGGCTAAAGGTTTCACCATAATCTATTCCTGGTCTTTGGTGAAAACCTTTAGCAACAAGTCTTGCTTTAAGTCTCTCAACAATTCCATCAACTCTTAGCTTGATTCTGAAAATCCACTTGTTCCCAATCAGATTTTGATCATCTGTTGGAGGAACAAGCACCCAGGTTCTATTTTTCTTCAAAGCCACAACTTCAGTGTCCATAGCATTGTTCCAACCTGGGTGTTGAAGAGCTTCTTCAACTGTTTTTGATTCAGTATAGGTGGCTGTAGTTTTAGTTGAGCTAAGGTAGCTTTTGGGTTTAAAAATTTTAGCTTTAGCTCGAGTCATCATCTGATGTGTGGGCTGCAAAGCTGTGGCTAGAGTAGGTTAAGGTGATTCAACAGTTGATTTAGGGATATTTGTGTGTGTGTTTCAGTGACTGGCTCAAGTTCCTGCGCAACAGTAAATTGATCAAAATTGTCAAAACAGGGACCAAAAGTGGTTTTATTATCATCATCAGGAAGGAGACTTTAATCTGTATCCTCCCCTGCAGGACTTTAGTCAGAACTTGTATTGGATAAGGAAGAAGGAATATTGGGAGATCTTGGTGATGCTTCTGAGGTTGCTACAGACTGAGTTGTAACAGACCTGGAAAGGGATCAATCTTGATCATCAAAGGTGGGAAAGGGGAGTGTGGACTAAGATGAGCTATGGATAATGACAGGTTGGGGAGTTTGATAATTGTTAAGGAAACCTTGCTTAAATGGAAATTTAAGTTCATTAAATACTACATCCCTCGAAATGTAAATGCGACCTGTGGGAGTGAGACATTTATATCCCTTGTGAGAGGTGCTATAACCAGTATTGACACATTTCAATGAGTGATGTTGAAATTTGTGTGTCTGATATGGCCGAATACAAGGGAAGCATGCAGTGCCAAAAGTTTTGAGAAAATTATAGTCTGGTTTGTGTGGGTACAAAAGTTCATAGGGAGATTTATTGCCCAACATAGGGGTAGGTAATCTATTTATTAAATAGACAGCTGTGTGGAAGGCATCTGTCCAGTATTTTAATGGCATTTGAGCTTGAGCCAGCAATGTGAGACCCATTTCGACAATGTGTCTATGCTTGCGCTCAACTCAGCCATTTTGATTTGAGGTATGAGGACATGAGTGTTGGAACTCTATGCCTTGATCGTGAACCAAGGCTGTGAAGGGATGGTACTCACCTCCCCAATCAGTTCTGAGAAATGTAATCTTCCTATCGAATTTGTTTTCAACCAAACTTTTAAATTGCATGAATGCATCTAATGGTTCAGACTTGAATTTGAGAGGGTACAACCACGTGAATCTAATAAAGTCATCTAAGAAATGTACATAATATCTATAGTTGCCATTGGAAGTCACTGGAGCAGCCCCCCATAGGTCAGTGTGAATTAAATCTAAGGGAAAATTAGCATGACTAGTAGACAGTTTATAGGGAAGTGCATGAGCTTTGCCATACTGACAAGCATTACAGAATTGTTGCATTTCATTCTTAGATTTCTTTACATTAGCAGAATCTGTTGGGTTTTGTGCCCTAAATAAAACCCATTTCGATATAATCAGATTTACTAATTAATAAAAATCAGATTTCATTTTTTATGTTGCATGGTTCACATGATTTATTTCATGATTATAAATTTTATTAGGTCCAGAACATATGTATTTGTTCATGATTATAGTGTTGTCAGCACAGTGGAATATAATCATGATTATATGTTCAAAAGTTTAATTTTCTGATTTGTCGTACACTGGAATTAGACTGGCATGATAATCAGCGATAGGTATACTTACACCTTGGATAAGTGTTATGTCCTTTCCAGGGCATTGACAAAGTTTACCAGTATCGGATGTATGGAGTATACATTGGAAGAGACCGATATTGAACTTTGATTAGATATGATAAATTTACCGTAATATCTATTCAATTCAATATCACCTAGTTGATCCTAGATCAAATGATCTTAATCCTGATATGTTTAGGTTCGATCTCAAGAGTGTTATTCATGTTCTTTGATTTGTTAATTAAGCCTACTTTTTGGTCAGGATGATACGTACATTTTGGGAACACGGTAGTACAATTGAGTGGGAGTGCTAAACATAGATATGGAATCTATAGCTTCTATAGGTATTTAGAAGTGAAACGATGATTTCCCTCGAGCTTTGATAACTCTAAGATTTAGAGTTATTTTTATATCTTTAAGCTTGAGTTTTAGTTGAATTGTGGAGCAATTAATGTCTATATTATGTAATTGTGTTTAGTTTGTTGTGTCTTTGTAATAAATGGAAGTGTGTGTGTTAGTAAGTGTTAAATAGACTTATGTTGTTGTTTTTATGTGTATTAAGCAGAAAAAATACAAGAATAGGTATTTGGAAATGTTTGGGACAAGGAAGAAAAGGAGCAGAAAAATGCTTATTGCTGACTGGCATTGCTATAGCAATCATCGCGTAGCAATTTGTCAGCCCAGTAAGTGTATTTTGGCAGAACGTCCAGCTGGCATTAATGAAGAGAGAAAGGAGCTGAGGTGGCGAAAATGTGACCAACGACTCAACTATTAGGTGGAAAATGAAGGACAAGTGGACGATGACTTGGATGTCCAATTAGGGTAAACTTTAGTACCCTAGTTGGGGAGCAACAAGAGAAGAAGGATAGAATAGAAAGGTGGATGCACTTTGAGAAAAGGGCTGGTATGAAAAATTACAGCAGAAAAAAGAAATCTAAGTACAGAGAAAGAAAGAAAAAGAAGAGAGTACAAAGAAGTGAAGAAGAAGAAGAAGGCAACCTACAAAGAGAGGATTTGAGCTTCAAACTCATTTCTCTTGCTCTCCTCTTCATTTTGTATCATTTTGTACTCTCTAGTTTTCTCTTTTAACTCCATGAACATTTCATTTTCTGGTTTTGAGTTTTTAATTTCAGCTATGAACTAAACTCTTTGAGATTTGGATGGTTATGAATGAAGAACCGTGTTTTTGCAAATGTCAGTTGTATATACGAAACTATAAAAACTGTAAGCGTTTGCAGCAGCAGAAAGTAATTCTGCTACAGCAAAACTGAACAGGCAGAATATAAAATATTTGCAGAAAAAATAAATAACTTGACACAAGAGATTTGTACGTGGTATCAGTGTTCTCCCGAACACTCCTAGTCCACGGGGCCACGCCCAGAGAATGAAATCAATTAATAAAGTATCAAAATTACAAAGACAATTGACTTAAACAAGTTTAGACTCCCTCTAAAGTATTGCTGCAATCCTTTGTAATCCACTTTATGAATCTGACTTCTTGAAACACCTTCAAGCCCGAACTCCCTTCGTCTTTGAAGTGTGAGTGCTTACTTCCTCCCGAAGTAAGGCTTCAACAAGTCTTCTCCCGAAGACCAAGTGCTTACTTCCTCCCGAAGTAAGGCTTTATCAAGTCTTCTCCCGAAGACCAATCTCTTGTTCAGTCAATTAGTTCTTCACAACCTCTAGGATAGAGTAAGAACAGAAATAGAACAACTAGAACCTAGGTGAACAACTAGGCTCTCACAAAACAAAGAAAGACTCTCTTCTCTCAAAAGATAAATGTAGAAAATGAATAATGGAAGAGGTAATTCGAATGGTTGCTTTCTAGGCTCTATTTATAGATCATAGAAACCACAGAGACAACCACAAGTTCGAATTAGCAGCTGTACAAAAACTTTCCAAAAGAAACACGATCTGCTACATCAGATTCGGATGCTGACGAAGCAGATCTGCCCAGAAACGGGAAACTTACTAAAATCGGGTCCGATCTTCTTTCAATGCTTGATTCCTGCCAAAAACAGATTAGATATTCTGATTGTATCAAGATACAATCGAAATCAATAAGGAAAAGGCAATAAACAAAGTTTCCCTAAAAAGGACAACTTTCCAAAAGAGAATTCCTTCTCTTTTGAGAAGTTTTCAACAAAGGAAAGTTCAGCTGAAAGTGCAACTTTCCAAACAAGGAAAATGGCAACTAAAAACCGAATAAAAGAGGTAAGAATTCGAACATGAATGCATAGCAATCTTACCATAAAAAGGAAAAATTATTTTGTCACCTAACTTGCCAAAAAAAGGACTTTACAATCTCCCCCTTTGACACTTTAGATGAACAAAATAATTTTTACCATAAAGTACCTGCAATGCAAAGTTAGCAAGAGCAAAAGATACTACTCCCCCTGAGTAACACAATCGAATATCACAATAAAAACAAAAAACATGCTAACTTTAAACATTAAGTTCACAAGTACTAACAAACCACAACTCCCCCTGAAAAAAGGGTCCAGAGTTGGGCAACAAACCAAAAAATAAATATCTCTCCCCCTTTTTGTTTATCGGAGTGCCAAAGTAAACAAAGAACAAAAAATAGACCAAAGTTTAATTAAAAAGAGACAAACTAAAACACTTTAATCTTTGTAGAGTTTAATCAAAGTGGATAGTTGCCTGGACATGCTATGCTGGACATCAGCCATTGCTTCAAGACGAGTATACACATTCTGAAGTTCAGACTTGACTTCTAGGAGTTCTGCTGCAGCAGAGCCTGAACTTGCACCAGCAGAAGCAGCAGCAGCACCAGCCTTTGGCCGTTTTTGAAACACACCATCAAAGTATTCAGAGGGTTGGAATGTAGGTCCAGTGATGGGAGGCTCAAGTGTTTCATGTGCTTGGGCCACATTCTTCTGAGAAGATAAAACCTTATAGATTAGATTTGGAAATACAAGTTTGAAGGTTGGCTTTTTACCTCTTCGGAAGGAGACAATCTGGTTTAGAATATGTGAGGCTAGATCAATGGAAGTTCCAGAAGTGATGCGGTATAGGAGTGTAGCCACTTCTTGAGACACCACAGTCTTGTTAGAATTTGGAACCCAATTGCTTAGTGCAAATCGTATAAGGGAAGCATGAGCAAAAGTGAGGTGAGTGATTCGAAGACTCTCCCCTGGTTTCAATTCTGAACGAGCACCAGTGAGTTCAGAGTGCATCAACTCACGATCCATGGACATCACAGCATTGGATACATTCTCAGGAAATTGCAGAGCCTGAGCAATGTCCTTTTCAGAAAACGAGAACCCATGACCCCTAACATAAACTCTCCGATAAAGTCTAGAGTTCTCATCAAGGAAATCATCAGTAAGATTAGCATAAAACTCCTTAATAATGTTTGCAATGAATCCAATGAAACCAGTAAGAGTGTTTTCCCATTGATGAAATTGAATGTATTTTACAATACCATAAACACGATGGGCATGCAAATCATAATTCCTCTCACTTTCAAACTTACGGGTGGCATATAGATTCCAGTCACGCTCATTGTCTCGATAATAAAAAGTAGGACAGCCAGAAAGAGAGGAAGGGATATTACCAGATGTAGGATCTTCCATGGGCTGCTTGCCTTTGGCGACGGCGAGAGGCCTTCTTTGCCGAAGCGGTTTTGAACGAGGAGGCTCTGGCTCGAGTTCTGTGTCCTCACTGTCCTTCTCATTATGCAGAGATACTGATTTGTCTGAAGAGACTTCCATTGGATCCTCTTCTTCTGAACTGGAACTCAATGAAGCCGAGGGAGGATTAGTCTTGAGTTTCTTCTTGGCTGGAGGGACAGTCTTCTCTCGAGATTGAGAGGCTCGAAGTTCTTTCTCAGCCGAGGCTTGCTGGGCTCGAGTTCGAGTGGAAGGGCCTGTTGGAGTGGTGCCAGCCATTGATGCAGCAGGAGGAGGAACAGCCAATGGAGGAGGAGATTCCTCAGAGGATTCAGATGAGGAAGTCCAGGTGCGATAGGGCCTTACCGATTTGCGAGCAACTTGCTTGGGTAGACGTTTTGGCTTCTCGGCTTGAGATTCACGCTGGGGAAGCGATGAATCTCCAGGCTTTGCAACAGCAGGAGGAGGAACTGAGGCAGCAGGGAGTGCACTAGTAGGAGTTGGAACGGTTTCTTCTAATTTTTTAGTGTGCCCTAGATTCTTGGTTCTCACCATTTTGGAACTGAAGGAGAAGATGAATAGTGACAGACAAAGAAACAAGAAAGAGGGTTCGGGTAGGTGGTGAAATAAGTGTCAAAATTTGGTTTATATAACCTTGGAATCAAAACAAGAAAAAGGAAACCAATTTTGAAAATTCAAATGGTAACCGCCAGCCCATGAATCAAAAAAGGAAACCGCCCACTTCACAACTCCTTTCCCTTTTTTTTTTTTAAAAAAAAAAAATAAAAGGAAACTAGAAATGCCAACAAATTTTTCCAAAAATAAATCAATCTTTCAAGAATAAAGACACATTACCATATAAAGATTAATCTTTACTTGGAAAAATATCAAAATAAATCAAAGAAGAATGAATGTTGATACTTACCATTTATGCACAAGATTTTCTTAACCCATGAAGCAAGTCACACGCCTCCCTCTTTTTTTTTCTTTTTCATTTTTTTTTTTTAAATTAAAACCGAAAATAAAATATAATGTGTACAATAAGTATATGTGATTCGAATCAAGCAGAGAAATCAAATATCATTGACAATTGACAAAGTAGAATACATGTTATGCTTTTAAGGAAAATAACTAATTAGTATCTCATGAAATAATCATACTTAATTGATGTTGAGGAAAAAGATATGCATGTTACTGAAAATTGTGAACCAGGATTATCAATTTAATTTTAATAGAGGAGACTTACAGATTTGAACACACTTGTCAGACATAAGTGTGTGCAGTGAAAATAGGATCATTGTCCTTGGCAAGATTTTTCATTTTCGCCTTTTTCAATTTGATCCCGCAACTGGATGCTTTCACACCATACTGAAGGTAGCCCTTTTCTATGGTAGTGCATCCTCATCATAGTTGCTAATTACAATGTTCCAGCTTACTCATCAGATGGCTTTCACACCTCAGTATGGGTAGCTCTATTCCAGCAAGGGGCCTGACAAGACTGAAACAAAAATTGCTCAACTCTGTATAAGAACATTATTTATTCCCAGACACAGATAAAGAGTAACATGAACCTTTTAACACAACATCACAAAGTATGATCAGACTGAGATCCTAACTAATTATATTCCAAAAGCATAAACATGATTTGTCAAAATACAATGATAGAAGATTAAGAGCTAGAGATGAATCACATAACACTATTGTACAAGAATTATGAACAGATAAAATTAAACAATGCAAACTCCCAAAGACTTTCTGAGGGAGTCAAAGCGCCTTGCATCTAGGGCCTTTGTGAAAATATCAACTAATTGTTTTTCAGTATCAACATATTCTAATTGCAATGATTTATTCTCAACAAGTTCCCTGATAAAGTGGTGTCTAATATCAATGTGCTTTGTTCTAGAGTGTTGAACAGGATTTTTGGAAATATTTATGGCACTAGTATTGTCACAAAAAATAGTCAAAACACCCAATTCAAACCCATAATCAATCAACATTTGTTTCAACCACAATAGTTGAGTACAACAACTGCCAGCAGCTATGTACTCAGCTTCGGCAGTGGATAAGGAGATGGAATTCTGTTTCTTGCTATGCCAAGATACTAGATTATTCCCAAGAAAGAAACACCCTCCACTTGTGCTCTTTCGATCATCAGCATTTCCTGCCCAATCTGCATCACTAAAACAAGCAAGATTTGAATTGGTATCTTTCGAGTACCAAATTCCATAATCAGGAGTGCTATTAACATATCTAATAATCCTTTTTACAGCTGATACATGAGATTCCATAGGATTACTTTGATATCTAGCACACACTCCCACACTGTAACAGATATCAGGACGACTAGCAGTTAAATACAAAAGACTTCCAATCATGCTACGATAGAGTGTAGTGTCTACCTTTACTCCATTCTCATCTTTTGTTAATTTCAGTGTGGTGCTCATAGGAGTACTTACCTGCTTAGCCGATTCAAGGCCAAATTTCTTGACAAGGTTCTTAGCATACTTGCTTTGAGATACAAATGTACCTCCTTCCATTTGTCTCACTTGAAGACCCAGAAAGAAATTAAGCTCACCCACCATACTCATTTCAAATTCACTTTTCATTTGATCAACAAATACCTGCACTTCATGGTTAGATGTAGAACCAAAAACTATATCATCAACATAAATTTGAGCTATGATAAAATCAGATTTTATATGTTTGATGAAAAGAGTTTTATCCACACTACCTCTGTGATAGCCATGAGAAAGTAAAAATTGAGTCAACCTTTCATACCAAGGTCGAGGAGCTTGTTTCAGACCATACAAAGCTTTTTCAAGTTTGTATACATGGTCTGGAAATTGAGGATCTTCGAATCCTTTTGGTTGCTCAACATAAACTTCTTCATTCAAAATACCATTTAGGAAGGCAGATTTCACATCCATTTGAAACAATTTAATATTCAGAATACAAGCAATACACAAAAGTAAACGAATTGATTCTAGTCTTGCAACAGGAGCAAAAGTTTCATCAAAATCAATACCTTCTACCTGTGTGTAACCTTGAGCCACCAAACGAGCCTTGTTTCTCACAATTGTACCGAACTCATCACTTTTATTTTTAAACAACCACTTTGTTCCAATAACATTTATACCTTTTGGTCTTCGGACCAAAATCCATACCTTGTTGCGAACAAATTGGTTGAGTTCCTCTTGCATTGCATTGAGCCATTCCTCAAAGGTCATGGCTTCCTTCACATTTTTCGGTTCATATTGAGAAACAAAGCAAAGAAAGCTGATTAAATTAATATACCTTCTGCGAGTTACCATGCTTTCTTCAGGATTTCCAAGGATGAGATCTTTTGGATGATTCAGTTTGACTCTGGTGCTTGGTTCTTTCTGAATAGAGTTAGTGATGATGTTTGGATGAGTCAAGATAGACGGTTCTGGTTCTCCAGTTTCAGTTGCGACGGCCAGATTCGTCATTTGCAGCATCAGCAATGGGTTCTGCTGCATCAGGATCTGCTGTTACAACTTCTGGAGGAGAATCCATGAGACTATCTATCTTGGCTTCTGTGGAAAACTCTGAAAAATCTCTAAAATCATCAACAACCACATTAGCTGATTCCAAAACAGTTTGAGTTCTCATGTTATAAACACGATAAGCTCTACTGTTTAAGGAATATCCAATAAACACTCCAACATCACTTTTAGCATCAAATTTGCCAATATGCTCACGATCTCTATAGACATAACACACACATCCAAAAACATGAAAATGACTTACATTGGGGCGCTTACCTTTCCAGATTTCATAAGATGTTTTTGAGGTACCTGGACGAATAAACACTCTGTTTATTATGTAGCAAGTTGTGTTAATAGCTTCAGCCCATAAGCGCTTTGTCAACTTCTTGCTATTTAACATCACTCTTGCCATTTCCTGCAATGTTCGATTCTTCCTCTCAACAACTCCATTTTGTTGAGGAGTTTTGGGAGCTGAAAATTCATGAGTTATAACTGTAGACTTGCAAAAATCATCATACACAGAATTTTCAAACTCCTTACCATGATCACTTCGAATTCGAACAATTTTCCCAATATTACAACCTTTCTCAACTCTTAATCTCAGACAAAGAGTTTTAAAGGCATCAAAGGTGTCAGATTTTTCTCTTAAGAAATCTACCCAAGTAAAACGAGAGAAATCATCAACACACACAAAGATATATCGTTTACCATTCAAACTTTCAACTTGGATTGGACCCATAAGATCCATGTGAAGCAATTCCAATACCTTTGAGGTATTAATATCAGACACAGGCTTGTGAGTGATTTTTAATTGCTTCCCAAGTTGACACGGTTCACACTTACCTTCACTTTCCTTACCAAGCTTGGGAAGACCTCGAACAATACCTGCATTTGACAATTTTTTCAGGTTTTTAAAATTAATATGCCCAAGCTTGGCATGCCACAGATCTGTGGTGTTGTTGATAGCTGAATGACAAGTAAACACAGGGTTTAGAGTGTAACAGTTATCATTGGATCGAAATCCTTGCAAGATACATTCATTGTCATCATTCAGAACATAACAATGATCACTATCAAAAGAAACAGTAAACCCTTGATCACAGATTTGACTGATGCTAAGTAAATTAGCCCTCAGTCCTTCAACTAACATCACATTTTTCAGTCTAGGTAACCCTTCAAAATTTAGAGTTCCCATACCAACAACTTTTCCAGATAGGCCATTACCGAAAGTGACTTCTCCAAATTGCATAGGCCGAATGTTAGTCAAAAAATCCTTGTCACCTGTCATATGTCTAGAGCAACCACTGTCAAAATACCACATTTGAGATGCAGCAGTTTTATCAGAGAAACCAGCTAGACACTTCTTTTTCACCCATATTTGTTTCAAACCTTTATGTTTCTTTTGAGATTTTTTCAAATTATCAAAATAATTTGTTTTAAACAGATTGTTCAACGTGAAACATTTAGGTCTGATATGTCCTTTTCTACCACAAAAATGACAAATGGGAACAAATATTTTTACATGAGATCTTACCCTTTTCGAAAATCCTGGAGATTTTGCAGCATCAGAAGCTGTTCTTGCTGCAACAGGCTGTGAAACTGTTACGGCAGAGTTTGTAGCCTCAAGGTGATTTGTTGGAACACTAGATTTTACAAACTTCGTGACTCCAGAACTTTCCATTCCATTAGAACCAAGGCCTGCGAAACCTCTCTGACCTGCATTCTGAGCTTTTTCAAAAATAGAAGACCCAGGATTAAGCATTTGAACATTTTTCTTAAAGTTTTCAAGTTCCTTCTTTAATAGAGAGATTTTTTCATCTTTATCACAAAAACTTGTCTCATATTCTTTTATTTTCAAATTACACATTTCAATCTGATGAGACAATTTTTTATTCAATTTATTCAACTCTCTATTTTCAGAAGCAACCTGAATCCATTTTTCATACATGACTTTGTATGATTCAGCAAGAGATTCTTCACAGATTTCAGACTCATCTGAATCTGATTCCTCTTGTTTGGTGGTATTATTCAGACATACCAATTTAGCTTTCACCTGTGAATCATACAACACATTAGTCATAACAGAGGTTAGGGCAACATTTTCAGCAATATCTTCATCACTTTCGGTTTCATCATCACTCCAAGTGACATTGAAACTTTTCTTATTCTTTTTCAAAGTGTTTGCACACTCAACTTGAATATGCCCAAAACCTTCACATTCCCTGCACTGAATTCCCTTTTTGTTAGAGACAGATGGTTTAATGAAAGTATTACCTTTTGAACCTTTCGAAATATTCTTTTTATTTCCCATCTTTTTCATATATTTCTGAAAATTCTTATTTAATAAAGCAATCTCATCATCACATTCACTATCAGAATTTTCATTATCAGCAACTTTCAAAGCAATACTTTTACCTTTATCAGCAATAGATTTGGGTTTGTCCTTTTGTTTAATCTGTTGATTTAATTCAAAAGTACGTAAGGAACCCATCAATTCTTCCACTTTCATAGTGCTAAAATCTTTAGCTTCCTCCATTGCCAAAAGTTTAGTATCAAACCTTTCTGGAAGAACTCTAACAATTTTTCTCACAAGAACAGAATCATCAAACTTTTCTCCAAGAGCAAAATATTCATTAGCAATGTCAGATAATTTTTCATAGAATTCAGTTAAAGTTTCATTATCAGACATTCTAAGCTCATCAAATTTAGTTTGAAGCATGATAAATCTAGATCTTTTCACATCAGAAGTTCCTTCAAACTGAGTTTGAAGAATCTCCCAAGCTTCCTTAGCAGAAACACAAGATGATATAAGTTTAATGTAACCCTCACCTACACCATTAAAGATAGCATGCAAGGCTTTGCTATTGTAGGCAGATAGTTTATCATCTTCAATAGACCATTCCAGTTCAGATTTTATAGTAGTATTACCTGAAGAATCTGTCTCAACTGGAGGAGACCAACCTGATAGAACCATTCTCCACGCCTTCTCATCTTGAGATTTGATGAAGGCCCTCATTCTAACTTTCCAATAAGGATAGTTAGAGTCATTAAGCAACGGTGGTCTAGAAATAGAACTTCCTTCTGCAAAAAATGACATTCTAACAAAAACGTTATAGGACCACACTAAGAGTTTAGTGTCCCGCTCTGATACCAAATGAAGAACCGTGTTTTTGCAAATGTCAGTTGTATATACGAAACTATAAAAACTGTAAGCGTTTGCAAAGAAAAGTAGAAGTAACTCGCTACAAAGAACTGAACAGGCAGAATATAAAATATTTGCAGAAAAAATAAATAACTTGACACAAGAGATTTGTACGTGGTATCAGTGTTCTCCCGAACACTCCTAGTCCACGGGGCCACGCCCAGAGAATGAAATCAATTAATAAAGTATCAAAATTACAAAGACAATTGACTTAAACAAGTTTAGACTCCCTCTAAAGTATTGCCACAATCCTTTGTAATCCACTTTATGAATCTAACTTCTTGAAACACCTTCAAGCCCGAACTCCCTTCGTCTTTGAAGTGTGAGTGCTTACTTCCTCCCGAAGTAAGGCTTCAACAAGTCTTCTCCCGAAGACCAAGTGCTTACTTCCTCCCGAAGTAAGGCTTTATCAAGTCTTCTCCCGAAGACCAATCTCTTGTTCAGTCAAGTAGTTCTTCACAACCTCTAGGATAGAGTAAGAACAGAAATAGAACAACTAGAACCTAGGTGAACAACTAGGCTCTCACAAAACAAAGAAAGACTCTCTTCTCTCAAAAGATAAATGTAGAAAATGAATAATGGAAGAGGTAATTCGAATGGTTGCTCTCTAGGCTCTATTTATAGATCATAGAAACCACAGAGGCAACCACAAGTTCGAATTAGCAGCTGTACAAAAACTTTCCAAAAGAAACACGATCTGCTACATCAGATTCGGATGCTGACGAAGCAGATCTGCCCAGAAACGGGAAACTTACTAAAATCGGGTCCGATCTTCTTTCAATGCTTGATTCCTGCCAAAAATAGATTAGATATTCTGATTGTATCAAGATACAATCGAAATCAATAAGGAAAAGGCAATAAACAAAGTTTCCCTAAAAAGGACAACTTTCCAAAAGAGAATTCCTTCTCTTTTGAGAAGTTTTCAACAAAGGAAAGTTCAGCTGAAAGTGCAACTTTCCAAACAAGGAAAATGGCAACTAAAAACCGAATAAAAGAGGTAAGAATTCCAACATGAATGCATAGCAATCTTACCATAAAAAGGAAAAATTATTTTGTCACCTAACTTGCCAAAAGAAGGACTTTACAATGAACCCTTGTATGGACTAGTATTTTGATTTTGCAATGATTAAGTAATCTTGTCTTAGTTCAATTAGTTGTGATGAAATGTTGATTGAATGTTAATTTTTGGCCATCTTTAACATTTAGCAAGCTAGATCTTACTTGGAAAAGTAAGACCTAGTTGAACCCCTCTAATTGATGCATGATTTTTACCTTTTCTTTTAGTTATTTATTAGTAGTGAAATAGGCATATTTTGCTACCATGCATAACTAAGGATTTGATGCTTTATTGGACTATTTGTGATCTAATCTGATGTAGGAACGCATTGTTGACATTATGAATGGTTTATTGCAAGTTTTGGAAAAAACTTGCTGGTTTTATTTGAAATCTGTTAACTCTGCAAGGATTGCTGAGTCATTGCTGGGTCATTGCTGTATCAACTGGGACATACAAGTGGAAATTAGTCACCCAAGTCTATTTTCCAAATCTGAAATTATCACCACTTTAATCACTTTTAGCTTCTTATTTTTATTTTATTTAGTTTAAAATATTATTTCTCAACTCTAGAATTTAGGTTATAAATTTTTCTCTTGAATTAATTTGTTACTTTGCTTTATTTTTATTTGAAATTTTTGGAATTGCTCTTAGTTAATTTTGCATTATTTAGTAAAAAGTCCCTGTGGAGACGAACTTTGATTACTTATCATTGTATTAATTGTTTGTGATTGTGTACACTTGCGCAATTACAAATCAATGTAAATTTTCACAACAAGCTTGTTAAATAGAGATAAATGATTGAGATCTCATTTTAGTGATTATTTTATTTCACTAAAATATCATTTATAAGTGGCAAGTATTTTAAGGATAAAATACATTGAAAGGGTGTAACGGTAATTTTATCCCTATGCAATGTAGATCATCTATAGAGGATCATTGATCATTGGGATTATAACAGTGGATAATTAATAGTGCATCTATATCGTGGAACATATAGAGCGTTCTATATGACTGAGAGTGCAATTCCAAGTTCTATGAGTGGATGCAATGAGGAATTAATAAGTTAGTGGATTTACTTGGTAAATTCTAGGACTGCTTATTGGAAGCTCGGTTATATAGGCCCATGGTCCCCATACTAGTTGAGACCATACTGCTTGTAAGACTTAGTTAATTGATTTTAATTAATCAGTTATAATTCTAAAACTAGACTATGTCTAATTTATGAATTTTCACTAAGCAAGGGCTTAAATGTGAAGAAAAGAGTTTATAGGGTTTATTTGTTAATTAAGAGACTTTGATTAGTCTAATTAATAAATATATTAAATGACAATATTATTTAATAATTAATTTTAGCTATTAAATAATTAGAATTGACATTTAAGTGGTTAAATTGGAAAATTGACATTTTTGAGAAAATGAGACGGGAAAATGACAAAATGGTAAAATTGCAAAGTGGGCCCATTATCCAACCCATGGTCGGCCACTATGCATGGTTTTACCATTATTTTTCTATTATTTTAATGCTAATTAAATCTAACCTAAACCTAGGTGGTTACCTATAAATAGATAGTGATGGCTCACACTTAAGATTGATGAAATTTCACTTTCAGAAAATTTTCCCGAGCCTTCTTTCTATTAGGCCGAAACCACATTCTCTTCTTTTCTTCTTCATAATTTCGTTCCCTTTGAGTGATAGAGTGAGCGTCCACACACATCAAGTGATATCTCAATTATAGTGTGTAAGACTGTGAAGAATCCAATCAACAAGAAGGAGAATCGGGCTCAAAGAAGGAGAGAAAGAGATCCAGGTTCAGATCTTGATAATGCTCTGCTACAAAAAAGAATCAAGGGCTAGAGATCTGAATGGAAGGAGTCATTATATTTCCCTGCACCCAATGCAATGTAAGGTTTCTTAAACTTTATATGTGTTTATTTCATTGTCTTAGAAATTCATATTAGGATGTTAATGAAACATACTTGTTAGTAAATCTAGATCCTGGTAAAATATTTCCAACAGAATCTAACACAAGATTTAAGATTCTAGGTGAAGGATGGCCTAGGCGCCTATGCCATACATCAAGCCTAGATACAGAACACTTATCAACGCTTGGTTGTTTGACACTAGAATTAACAAAAAAGCAAGTAGGTAAACTCGATGACTCAGACTGGTGTTTATTTATGACTTGAGATTGACCATGATGAGTGGAGGATGGAGGTTGTTGATGAGTTTCCAGTCTGTATAACCCGTCTCTAAGCACTCCTTGAAGCACCACTTTCTCTGTTCCCTTGTCCTTAACCAAACAAACATCAGAATGAAACTCAAGCAGTATGTTATTGTCATTGGTTAATTTGGATACAAATTAAGTTTTTGACAATTTTGGGAACATGTAACTGTTGGGTTTTATGCCCTAAATAAAACTCTTTACAATCTGATTAGTTATCAATATAAGAAATTTGAAGTGATTGATGTTTGCATGAATTTTACATGCTAATGGTTTAATATGTTTAATATGTTTATTACATTCATACACACAAAATCAATTAAATCCAGATCATATGTTTATTCACAATTACAGTATCGTCAACACAGTGGAATGTGATTGTGATCATATGAATCAAAAGTTTTGGTCCCTGTTTCATCAGTGTTATTGGATTTACACTAATGTGATAATCAGCGATAATGTGTACTTACACTTGGAGTAAGTGTTATGTTCTTTCCAGGACATTAGTAAAGTATACTAGTTTCGAATGTATGGAGTATACATTGGACTGGACCGATATTACAACTAAGTTAAGATATTACAAACTTACCGTTATACATATCTTTCCAAGTCAATATCAGTAGTTGATCTTAAGATTAAAAAGAATCTAAATCCTGATATGCTTAGGCTCAACTCAGGAGTGCTATTCATGTTCTTAGATTTATTAGTTAAGCCTACTTTCGGGTCAGGGTGATACGTATATTTCGAGGACATGATAGTATGATTGAGTGGGAGTGCTGAACATAAATATGGAATCTATAGCTTCTACTGGTGTATAGAAGTCAAGTGATGATTCCCTTCGAGCTTAGCAAATAGAAGTAAATGGATGAGCTCTTGTTTAACTGACTAATTATTAGATCACTAAACACCATTTACAGGTAGCTAAGTGTTTTAAGGGGCAAAATACATTGAGGGGTGAGAACGGTAAAGAAATCCCATCTCGATGTAAATCATCTATATAGAGGATCTTTAAATCACAATAAGATTATAACAATGGTTAAATGAGATAGTATATTGGTATCGTGAAATATACAATATGCTCTATATAAGTCTGAGAGTGCAATTCTAAGTTCTAAGAGTGGATTCAACGAAGAATTAATAAGTAGGAATTTACTTGGTAAATTTGGTTCACTTATTGGAAGCTCAGCATATAGATCCATGGTCCCCATTCTAGTTGAGAACATTCTGCTTGTAAGACTCATTAATTGATTCGTGATTGATCAATTATAATTCTAAAGTTAGACTATGTCTAATTTTATGAATTTTCACTAAGCAGGGGTGA
Source organism: Cannabis sativa (assembly GCF_029168945.1). Taxonomy (NCBI): domain Eukaryota; kingdom Viridiplantae; phylum Streptophyta; class Magnoliopsida; order Rosales; family Cannabaceae; genus Cannabis; species Cannabis sativa. The sequence continues at coordinate 54,145,118 of NC_083607.1, forward strand.
AATTGTAAAGAAAAGAGTTTTCTAGGTTTATTTATTTATTAATAGACTTTATATGTCTAATTAATAATTAAATTAAATGTCAATATTATTTAATAATCTATTTTAGTTATTAAATAATTAGTTTTGGCATTTAAAAGGTTAGAATTGGAAAATTGGCATTTTTGAGAAAATAGAGATAAAATTTGATAAAATTGCAAAATTAAGTGAGGCCCAATAACACCATATGGCCGGCCACTTAAATAGATTTTTCAAATTAATATTTTCATTATTTTAATGCCAAATAATTCTAAACCTAGACCTAGTAGTTGCCTATAAATAGAAAGTGATGGCTCAGTCACAACACATGCTTTCATTAGCTTTCTGACAGAATTTTCTCTCTTCAGAAAAACTGAGCCTTCCCTCACTTTCTACCTTGGCCGAAATACCTCTCTCTCTCTCTCTCTCTCTCTCTCTCTCTCTCTCTCTCTCTCTCTCTCTCTCTCTCTCTCTCTCTCTCTCTCTCTCTCTCTCTCTCTTTTCCCTTCATCTTTTTCGTGACCCTAGTGAAAGAGTAAGTGCCCACACACAGCAAGCAGTAACTCAATCATAGATTGGAAGACTGTGAATGATCAAATTTGAAGAAGAAGGACATTCGGGCTCAGATCTTGATTATACTCTGCTACAGAAAGGAATCAAGGGTTAGAGATCTGAGTGGAAGGAGACATTAATTCCGCTGCATCAATGTAAGGTTTTCTTAACTTTATATGTGTTTAATTTATCGTTTTAGAAAGTTCATATTTAGGATGTTAATAAACATACTTGTGAGTAGATCTAAGATCCTGGTAAAATAATTCCCAACAGTAACATATTCAACAACTGTAATTGATTACCATCATCAGTGTCCAAACTACCACTACCAATATGAGATACACTGAGTTTAGATCCATCACGTACTGTGACTTTTTCCTTACCACCATAGGATTGTTTTTGGTTTAATACAGCTGCATCTGAAGTGATATGGTTGCTGGCTCCACTGTCAGCAAACCAGGCATCACTTTCAAGCACTTCTGGACTGGCCACAAAGGCATTGTGATTAGTTTGTGTAGTCTTGCTTCTAGTGTTGGCATTGTTGGGGTCAGATCCCATAAAATTTTCATCAAATCTGTTGTAGCAAACTACAGCAGAGTGAACATATTTACCACAAACTTGGCAGCTTGGTCTTGATGTGTTGGCACGACCTCTTCCTCGAAAGCGTCTTGTACTTCCACGATTCCTTGAGAAACGACCTCCATTGCCAATATACTGATGAGTGTCTCTTCCACAACTTGCAAAGTTCCCTCTAGAGTTTCTTTTAGCAGCAACATTAGCTTGAGGAGAAGAGGGTCTTGTAGATTTGTTGCTGGTGTTGAGAGTTTGCAGCCTCTCTATTTTGATGTCGAAGCTCAACAGTATGTCCTATAATTCTTGCCAAGTCGTGGTAGATCTAGCTTTGATCTGCACCACAATCGAAAGATATTCAACATCTAGCCCTGACAGTACATTTGCCACAAGATGCACTTCAGGGTATGGATCTCTAGCCAGTGCAAGAACATCAGACCAATTTTTCTTCTGTTGTAGGTATTCTACCATGGGAGTGGTACCATTGCGCACTGTTTGAATCAAAGTTCTGGTTTTTTCCATTTTGGACTTTGAATAGGCTCCATAGAGGCTTTCCAAAGCTTGCCAAAGACCAGCTACAGTTGTGGATCCCATTACTTCAGTGGCGACTCCCTCTATCATGGACCTATAAAGCCAACCCATGAGTAGTTGATCGTTGATGATCCATTGCTCATATTCAGGGTTTATTTCAAGTTCTCCTTCATACTTAGCTTCACCAGTTATTAGAATAAACTGAGGAGGACACATCTTGGTGCCATTGAGATAGCTGTTGGATTTTGTGCCCCAAATAAAACTCATTTCAAAATAATCAGATTTACTAATTAATAAAGATCAAAAATCATATTTTATGTTGCATGGTTCACATGATTTATTTCATGATTACAATGTATAAATTCTATTAAGTCCAGAACATATATATATATATTTGTTCATGATTATAGTGTTGTCAGCACAGTGGAATATAATCATGTTTATATGTTCGAAAGTTTAATTCCCTAATTTGTCAGTTCATTGGATTTAGACTGGCATGATATTCAGCGATAGGTATACTTACACCTTGGATAAGTGTTATGTCCTTTCCAGGGCACTGGCAAAGTTTACCAGTATCGGATGTATGGAGTATACATTGGAAGGGACCGATATTGAACTTTGATTAGATATGGTAAATTTATCGTAATATCTATTCAATTCAATATCACCTAGTTGATCCTAGATCAAATGATCTTAATCCTGACATGATTAGGTTCAATCTCAAGAGTATTATACATGTTCTTTGATTTGTTAGTTAAGCGTACTTTTTGGTTAGGGTGATACGTATATTTTGGAAACATGTTAGTACAATTGAGTGGGAGCGCTAGCTATAGATATGGAATCTATAGCTTCTATAGGTATTTAGAAGTGAAACGATAATTTTCTTTGAGCTTGCTAAATATAGATAAATGATAGAGCACTCATTTTAGTGATTATATTAGTTCACTATAATATCATTTATAAGTGGCTAAATGTTTTAAGGATAAAATAAATTGGAAGGGTGTAACGGTAATTTTATCCCTATGCAATGTAGATCATCTATAGAGGATCATTGATTATTGGGATTATAACAATGGATAATTAATAGCGTATCTATATCGTGGAACATATAGAACGTTCTATATGACTAAGAGTGCAATTCCAAGTTCTATGAGTGGATGCAATGAGGAATTAATAAGTTAGTGGAATTACTTGGTAAATTCTAGTTCTGCTTATTGGAAGCTCGGTTATATAGGTCCATGGTCTCCATACTAGTTGAGACCATACTGCTTGTAAGACTCAGTTAATTGATTTTAATTAATCGATTCTAATTCTAAAATTAGACTATGTCTAGTTTATGAATTTTTCACTAAGCAAGGGCTTAAATGTGAAGAAAAGAGTTTTTAGGGTTTATTTGTTAATTAAGAGACTTTGATTAGTCTAATTAATAAATATATTAAATTACAATATTATTTAATAATTAATTTTTAGTTATTAAATAATTGGAATTGGCATTTAAGTGGTTAAATTGGAAAATTGGCGTTTTTAAGAAAATAAGATGAGAAAATGACAATATGGCAAAATTGCAAAGTGGGGCCCATTATCCATTCCTTGGTCGGCCACTTAGTGTAGATTTTACCATTAATTTAATTTTTTCATTATTTTAATGCTAATTAAATCTAACCTAAACCTAGGTAGGTACCTATAAATAGATAGTGATGACTCACACTTAAGATTGATAAAAATTTCACTTTCAGAAAACTTTCCTGAGCTTTCTTTCTATTAGGCTGAAACCACTTCCTCTCTTTTCTTCTTAATATTTTCAAACCTTGAGTGATAGAGTGAGTGCCCACACACATCAAGTGGTATCTCAATCATAGTGTGTAAGACAGTGAAGAATCCAATCAACAAGAAGGAGAATCGGGCTCAAGAAGGAGAGAAAGATATCTAGGTTCAGATCTTGATAATGCTCTGCTACATAAAGGAATCAAGGGCTAGAGATCTGAACGGAATGAGTCATTATATTTCGCTGCAATCAATGTAAGGTTTTCTTAAACCCTTATGTGTTTATTTCATTGTTTTATAAATTCATATTAGGATGTTAATGAAACATACTTGTTAGTAAATTTAGATCCTGGTAAAATATTTTCAACAATAGTCATGTAGTCTATGACCACGGACAATGGTGGAGACCATTGTCTTCCACAATGTGTAATTGTTTCTGTCGAGTTTCAAGGAGAAGGGTTGATCGAGAGTTGTTGGCTGTTGTGGGTAGGTATTTAGGAGATGAGATGGAGAAGCAACGTCTATGTTGGTGCTGGTGATTGAGCCACCTTCTGTTTGATCATGTGGAGCAGCCATTGACGAGGGCGAGAATGGCTCTGATACTAAGTAAAATTAGAGAAGAATTTGACAAAATGAAATCTCAGCTCACTGAACTTGAGCCTGAGAGTCTGATATTTATAATGCAGAGTAATTGTTACAAAGATACAGTATAGTGTAACGGTTCCAATACAGGTGGAGAATACAAATCCCAATAAAAATTTCCCTAAGGGAATATTCTAAGAGAATGCCTAATCATTATCTCCCACACAATATTAGACCACAAGGACACCTGTCAAACATGAGGTGTACACAATCAGGTGCAGCACACAAATGATGAAATGCAGATTTATATCCGAAGACCAGTGAATGTTTATTTCCTTTTCATAATATTTATTTTTTCTATGCAATTTTTTTTTTTTTTTTTGGTTATTTTAAAAAAATGATTCGAATTGTTGAGACAATGCAAATAAGTGAAATTTGCCACCCATAACGTTAGAGAGAACATATTATATAAAAGGAATTAAAATTAAAAATTGTATAATTCCAAAAATTTAAGCTTAACATTATAAATTTATAAATTTCATTTTTTACAAAAATGTTTAAATGACAGGCCCAACAGCAAAAACATAAATAGCAACCCTTTACGTGTTTTTACCCTAATCCCACTACGGACTCATCTCTCTCTCACTCACCACCACATTCAGAGTCTTCTTCTCAGGCCCTGACACAACTGGTCACGCACGGCTCTCACCCACCGGTACCACCTCCAACAAGCTTTCTCTGTTACGAAGGTCAAAATTAGAGACCATTTTTATATCTGTTACGTAAGCATTTATTTAATAGGGAGACAAACCAACATGGTTGATCTTGTTCACTCACGTGTGGATTCATGTGATTAAGCCTCTGTTTTGTGATTTCTTATATTGACTACACTATACATGTTTCGTGTTTTCGAGACTTGTTTGCATTTTTTTAATGTTTTGATTTAATAATAATAATACCTTATAATTCACGTAACAAATTTATTTATCTTTTTTTTTTAAAAAAAAAAATGCAGGAAGGAAATTTTTAATGGGTATAGAGAATCAAAGGCGTAAAGATGATGATCACTGTAGATTGGCTAGGGAGAGAAGTTTTCGTTCTCGTGCGGCGTGGAAACTAATAGAGCTTGACGACAAGTATGGATTGTTTCACAAAACTGGGGCTGTTCTCGACCTCTGTGCTGCTCCAGGCAGTTGGATGCAGGTAGCCACTCTACGGGTGCCACGTGGAAGCCTTATTGTGGGTGTGGATTTGAATTGGGTTAATCCAATTCCAGGCGCCATTTTTATTAAGCAGGACATCACCAAACCCCAATGCAAGTCGGAGATCAAAAGGGTGATGAGGAAGTATGAGTTCTCTGCCTTCGATTTGGTTCTGCACGATGGTGCCCCAAAAATGGGCGGTGCTTGGAATATGGAAGCCACTGTTCAGAATGGTTTGGTCATCGATGCCCTTAAGTTGGTTACTCATTTTCTGGCTCGTAATGGTACATTTGTTACCAAGGTATTAATGTATTATTTTCTCATAAGCAAAGCAAAATCCTTTGCACATTCAAATAATTAATCATAATTTACTATGCATTTGTCAGGTTTTTCGTTCTCAAGATTATAACTCTGTCAAGTATTGTCTTTCAAAGGTAAATTTTTTTAAAAATTATTGTTATTGGTTGGATTTGTAAGGATCTACTTGTCTTATAATTTGAAAACTTTTATATAGTTATTTGAGAGAGTTGTGGTGCACAAACCAAAAAGTAGTCGTTTTTCATCTGCCGAGATATTTGTTGTAGCTTTCAAGTATAAGGCTGCAGCCAAAATTGATCCTCGAATACTCGATGTGAGGTATCTATTTAGAGGAGCCATAGAACCCCAAAAGAAGAAGGTAAAGTCTCTTACGAAATGTAATCTGTACAACTTACTTTTATTATTTTATTTATAATTATAATCATGCTAATACGATTGCTTGTTCTAGGTGGTGCATGATTTAGGACGAGTGAAAAAAAAACGACATCGTGACGGGTAATTCTGTTTCTCTGTTTATATAATTATGGCTTCGTTTGGCAAAGTTTAAACCTTACTAAAAAGCCGTAAGAATAAGCAAAAACTGTGACAAACGGTGCTTGTATATATGTGTTACAGGTATGAAGATGGAGACACAACTTTAAGGAAGGTGTCAACAGCTGCAGAATTTATTTGGTCTGAAACTCCTCTTGATATCCTTGGTTCTGTTACTTCCATATCCTTTGATGATCCAACATCTTTACTCATCAAGGATCATGTTTTAACAACACAAGAGGTAGCTAATTGCCTAACTATAGTTAGTTTGTTGTTGGTTTCGATTTTTCTTTTTATGTTTTTTAACAAAATAAGTTTACTCTTTTGGGGTCTTAACACAAGACTTTTAATTCAATTTATGAAATCTTTGTAGGTTAAAATTCTTTGTGATGATCTGGGTGTCTTGGGTAAACAAGACTTTAAGCACCTTTTAAAGTAAGTTGTTGGTTTTTTTTTTTTGGCCCTCTAATTGCTCATTTTAGTTTTGTTTGATGATTTGTATATTTCAATTCTTTTGGTGATGAAGGTGGAGAATACTTATAAGAAAGGCCTTGATAGTTTCAGAGAAGACTGAAGTTACTACTACTACTACTACTGTTACAAATGTTGAAAGTGAGGATGAAGACGATGATAAAGTAGTTAAAGAAATGGAAGAGTTGACACATGTGTTGGAGCGTAAGAAGAAACGGGTGAGAAAGCTTCTTGCGAAAAGACAAGCTAAGGTTTGTTCCCATGTTCATCTCCTTCCCGCCCTCATGCGAAATGCAATTGAGCATAGATTTTCTTTGTAAAAATTCCAATTCTAATTTCTGCATAAAGAGTGGCCTAGTCTCTCTAGAATATAAGATTGAAAGAAATGTTGCTTTTAGTTTGAGGTAATGAAATAGAAGAGAATGAAAAGCAATCAAATTTTCATTTCATTCATTTATTTAGCAGCATTTTAAAATATTAGAAAGTCATCTATAGAATGACTTTTCCACTATTTCGGTGTAATGACTTTCATTTTGAAATAGAAGAAAATGTCATTTCAATGTAATATTAATTTTTTTTATGCATTTTAAATTTTATTCTTATTCCCATTTCTATTCTTGTATTTTAATTCCTCGCAATGAAACACAACCTAAGTATATTTGATGTATATCAAGTTGTTAGTACACTTGTTTTCAGTAATACAAATTTTGTATGATTGAACTGTAAGTTATTGATATGTGATTTTTATGTGTTTTATATTTGATTATATATATAGGAGAAGGCACGTAAGGCAACGAGTATGCCAATGGATGGAGTGGATGATAGTTATGTTGACCACGAATTGTTTTCCCTCTCTACCATTAAGGTTTGTTTTAAATTAAATTTCATTATTGAATTTATTCTTGTCATTTGCATCTCCTTCCTTTGGAGCATATTTCAACCTTTCATGTTACCATGTACATCAAACAAATTCTGATGAGTCAGGTCTTATAAACCACATTTTAATCTTGTTCCTTTAAGCACATATATAATATATATTCATTACTATTAGGCCTAAATTGAATTCATTTGCTTAATCTTTTCTCTTAATTTTTAAGATTGTGATACAATTTCCCTATTATTAATACAATATCTACTTTGAACATAACATAACATGGGTGTCACATTATGAGTTTATTAGCAAAATCTATACTACCCTCTGTTTTGTTGGCCTTTTAATTTCATTTCATTATGTATCTCAGGGTAAAAGCGCTCTTAAAACAGTTTATTCTACTGAACTTGATGATGATTATGATACACATGGTGATATGGGTGATAGTGAAAATGAAGAAAGTCGTAATGGAAGTGAACAAGATGATTTATCCAGGGATTTAGACTTTGATGAAGAGCGAAAAAGGTGAAGTTTCTCTACTATTTTTCATGGATGATCGACATTATTAAAACAACAAACTATTGCATTATATTGTGTGATTATTTATTCTTAAATTTCAGATATGATGAACAAATTGAAGATCTTCTTGAACAAGCTTATGAGCAGTATGTTTCAAAAAAAAAGCAGCAAAATAAGCCTTCAAAGCGATTGTGCTCTCATGATGTCCAACTTCTTGAGTTATGTAGTTCTTCCCCTTTAAAAACTAAATTAGTTGTGTAATATTGTTGTTGATAGATTTTATTTTTTCAATCATGCAGAGTGTTGATAGTGATGATGGAATTATTCCTTCTGAGTATGATTCAGATGGTGATCAAGAAATGAATCCTCTTTTGGCAGTACTTGATCTAGGCAAGAGTCTAACCCAAGAAGAGATAACAAAGAAGTGGTTTAGTCAGGATATCTTTTCTGAAGCTGTGGATGATGAAGGAGAAGGAAATGTAGGGAAGTTTGATAGTGAAGATGAAATGCAAAAGAAGATTGTTGTGCAAGTAAAGAAGGCACAAAAAAAGACCAAGAACAATGATTTCGAGATAGTACCTATTGCACCAACTACAGTTTTTGATTCAGATGATGACAACGATGATGTTGATGCGAAGGCTGAGATCCTAAGTTGTGGGAAGAATATGTTGAAGAAAAAGCAAAGGGATGTGATACTTGATGATGCCTACAAATATATGATGTTTGGCGATGAGGAGAGTCTGCCCAAGTGGTTCTTGGATGAAGAAAAGAGGCATTCACAGCCCATAAAGCCTGTCACCAAAGAAGAGGTGAATGCCTTGAAAGCTCAGTTCAAAGAAATCGATGCTCGGCCAGCAAAGAAAGTGGCAGAGGCCAAAGCTCGGAAGAAACATGTTGCAATGAAGAAGCTTGAGAAGGTGCACAAGATGGCTAATGCCATATTAGAGCAGACAGAAATATCCAACATATCTAAGAATAGGATGATTGGTAAGCTATATAAGAAGGCAATTCCTAAAAAGCCTACAAAGGAATATGTGGTAGCAAAAAAAGGTGTCCAAGTAAAAGTTGGGAAGGGTAAAACCCTTGTGGATAGGCGCATGAAGAAGGATATAAGGGCTGTCAAGGCCAGAAAGAGTAAGATGGCTAAAGGCACAGCTCAAAAAAAGGCCAAAGGGTTTAGATTTTAATAATTTATTTATATGATTTTCATTATGTATCTAATTGGACATGCAATATTACAATATTATTTGTTCTCTGCTTCCTATTGGATGTTGTTTTAAGTTATGCATAGAGGATATCATACTTTCTAGTTTCTGCCCAACTCCTTTGACATTGTCTAGTATGTGAATGTTAAAATATACATAAAACATAGTAAATTTTTTTAAATTATAAAAATACACTTTAAAATTAAAAATACATTTTTTAAAAAAAAAAATAATGAGAAATTAATTTTACCATAACTATAAATCAACGATAAATAAAATATAAAATAATTAAAAAACTAACCTCATGACAAGTATAATATAAAAAACAATAAAAAATCATGAGAATTATAAATCAACTACAAATAAACTATAAAACAACCAAAAAAACAACTATAAATAAATTATAAAATAACCAAAAAATAATTTATTGCTTTTACTAAAAATGTATTTTTATAAATAAAAAAATTCAAAAAATAAAAATAAATTTTTTTTCAGAAGTATTTTTGTAATTTTTTTTTTTCAAATTTTAATTTTTCTTATAAAAATTCTAAAACTTAATAAAGATTGTAATTATTTTGCATAACAGATTAACTTCGTGTACTAATTACTATGCATTATATTTTTTTTATAAATAATGACACGAAGGAAATATTTTCTTTCTTTTTGGTATATTGTTTGAATTGCTGGTCCAAACTCCAAATTGTATAAGCATGCTAATTATTATAGGCTAATTATGATTTTTTTTCCCAAACTTTGACATGTACCAAATCATGCCTCATTGCCGTTAAAAATTCACCCTGAACTATTGAGATTATTAAATTTAAAAATTCCACCTGAACTTTTTAGTATATTGTTTGAATTGCAGGTCCAAACCCCAAATTGTATAAGCCTGTTATTTATTATTGGCTAATTAGAATTTTTTTCTCTGAACACATGTACCAAATCATGCCCCCTGAACTTTTTTTGCTGTTAAAAAAATTCTCCATAAACTATTGAGATTGTTAGATTTAAGGATTTTTGTTTAATTTTAGTAAAAAAATTCTAACATAGATGAAACTTCAGAGGGCATGATTTAGTACATATAAAAGTTTGCGGGGCATGATTTGGTAAATATCAAAGTCTAGAGAGTATGGTTTAATATATAAACAATCACTGAAACAATAAAATTGAATGAAATTAGATAAAAGTCCTTAAATCTAACAATCTCAATAATTCAGGGGGAGTTTTTAACGGCTAAAAAAGTTCAGGGACATGATTTGGTACATGTCAAAGTTCATGGAGAAAAAATCTTAATTAGCCTTTATTATTCACTTGCTATTGTTCTACTGTTTTTGTTTTCCATTTTGCTTGGATAAGTCCAGAATCAGCTAGAGAATAATAGAATCTATGATCCTGTTTTCCTGAATAGAATCTATGAAAAAGAAGGAAAACTAAAATGATACAAATATAATCCTAATCATTAGTGCAAGATTAGGTGGAGGTTAATGGGAGAAGAAATAATCATATGATACCCACACCCTAACTATAACTGTAAGATGATATTTAAATTAATCAGATGAAATGGTGATACATACATATGTAAAGATATGTCATGACAAGGCTTAATACAAAATCATAAGGAAAACCCATGTAAGCCAAACACCATTCAAACATCATAAATGATTTTCCATAATATTACTACCATTTTTGTTATCTAATTTTCCCACCTGCATCTTTTGCAGGAAGGGTTCCAAACACCATGTCCCATAAAGGTGAAGTGATCCCAAATCCCACAGTTCGAGCTTTAAAGTGATGCCTCAAGTGATATCTCTGGTAAAGAGAGAAATTGGTGTAAGGCACAAATTTTACTGCAGAAATAGTAATAACATAGATGTAGAAATAATAAGAATTTCAATTGTTACCTTCAAACTTTGTGTCATTCCCGTTAATGGCTTCCCGTGATGTAAGTAGTAGTGAGTAACATCATACATAACATATCCTAATAAAATCCCTCCGAACAATGCTGGAGCAACTGATGGTGATGATGAAAGTCTAACAATGGTCCAAAACTAGAGGAAAAAAATCAGGACGAAGTCAGAAGCAGATAATGCAAATCATATACAAGACAGCTTAGATAACTCTCTTAAAAATTAAAAATACAAGAAGTGTACACAAATATACACTTATGAAGTGTGAGAATATAAGCTGATTTCAGAAATTAAATCTTTAATTCAAACTAGGGAAACAAAGTATGATATGTAGCATACAAAATATGTAGTTCTTCTGAAATTAAAAAAAGATAAAGCAAGTGAAACTTAAATCGGTGTTAGAAACCGAATGATGAGAAAATGATAATTGGATTAGTACGAAGAACATACTGGCACACATAGAATAGCTGCTGCCACAGGAGGGAATACAAGTCGCAATCCATCCATGGGGTGCTTGTGATGGCAACCATGAAGAAGATAATGAAAAGTGTTTCCCCTGCAAAAAGTTTAAAAATGGATGAGACTTCTATTGGAGAAGGAAAGATATAGAAGTAACCAATACATATTAATGTTTCCATATGAAAAGGAGAGGAAGCTAACCAGTAGCTTGTTGTTTTTATGTGGAAAAGAAATCGGTGCAAACTGTACTCCATCAATGTCCAAAGGAAAATTCCAACAACCAATTTTTGAGCTGCCAGAGGAAGAGTAAGGCCCATTTGAAGAGACGTGGTGACAAGCCAGCACACAACCGGCAGCCAAATAAGTGGAATCACCCACCATGCTGTTTTGGTGAGGAGCTGTTTCAAGTGAACAAGGCAAAAGAAATTATTACAAAAAAAAAAAAAAAAAAAAAAAAGAAAAAGAAAACTCACATCGCATATACATTGGAAAGATATCAAAAACATGACTTTACTAAGTTTCAATGCATTTTTTTTAAGAAAATTTAATATAACAAAGTTTCTCCTTGTGTAATCCTTTCAACTGTTTTAAAAAGACTTTCTCACATGCAAACATATAAACTGGTATGTCAAAAATTGGGCCCTTAAAGTTTATCTCAATATAATCCTATTGTCTTCAAGAAACTATTTTCGATATTTTTTTATTGTTGACACAGTTCATAAGTGTACTGGGTCAAACGAATATGAAAAGAGCATGAATAATACCTCGCAAAAGTCATTCCCGAAAAATCTGGGGCCTTCCTTGCTCACTATAGGCTGATGAACCCATTGATCGTAAGCTTCTCCAAGATGACCAACCTGTGAAACCGGTTATGAGAAAGGACAAGTTAACTAGGGAATTTTACACATTTTCAAAATATTGTAGCAAGGCAACCATGACATAGGGAAAGAAAAGGGTCCATATCTGTTGCCAGGCACCCAAGTGAATAGAAAGCATATACATGCGGATATGAGAAAAAGGACCTTTGTAAACTATGAAGCAATGTATAGAGAACAAAATTACAGGACACTAGACAATAAGTCCATAGTATAGAAAATAGAAATGAGAACTGACCTGAAAGACCAAAGGCTTATTCAAATCCACAGAGAACGGTTTATTCACCATATTGATGACTTGATACCTACTTATAGCACAAATATCCAAAGAAAATAGTAAAATATAACGGATGTGCTAGATTTCTTCTCATAAATGCAAATAATATATAAAGGAAGCTTCAAATGCATTGAGAAGAATAGATCGAAAGCTGAAACAGTTTTTCATTCTATGTTTGAAATAAATATATCTAAATTTTGATGGTTTTCAATTGTTTAACAAGAAGAGTGTCATGTAAACAAAATGAGGATTGAAAATATTGTAAGATTCTAATTAGCCTTCTTTGTATCATTGATGGAAATGTATGAAGAGCAGCTATGGACCTATGATCACTAATATTAGTCGTCAAACCACTTGAGGCTACCTGAAGTATTTTGGGGGATGATTGTGTGTGGGTGAATGGTGGGAGTTCTGGTTCCCTTATCTAAAAAAAGAAAAAAACTAATATCAGTCATCACTAGGAACCTCAAGGGTCTTTCCAGTTTGATTGTCTTAACCTGTTTCTCACACCATCATCATGGAAGACAAGATTAAAAGAGTTATCGTCTAAGCGAATAATAAATTTGAATACTGATAGCTTAATCAATTTTTCGTTCCAAAAATTCTCAAAAAAGGAAAAAATTATATCCTGTCGGATACTCATGATCTTGCTTCTCACATTGTAGGAATTAATTACCAAATAAATAACTGCATAATGTCAAAGAAACATAGATTGCACAACCAAAAAAAAAAATGTCCACACGACTCCAGCACCTATTTGGAAGTAGTTTAGCTAAAGGGGCTAGCAAGTGAACCACAAAAATCATGTTTAGGTATCAAAATTATAGACCAATCATCAGCATTGGTGTTTTATGTATGCTCAAAACCAAAACATACATAACTGGTTTTCTACATTGAAGCTCATAAAAGGTAAATTGATGTTAATCCCTCTCATCTCATATTTCAAAATCAGCCTAGTGAAAGATTTGGTTAAAGGAAGCAGTACAATTGAATCAACATCCCTGACTAACTTGAGACATTGAATCAATAATCAATTAAAAGAAATTTATAGTCACTACTCTAACACATCATTTTAATTTATCAAAGTTGTGAATTGTCTAAATGAAGAACTTTGACAGAAAATTGGAAAATCGAAGAAACTGTCATAATAAGCACAAGCACAATGTGAGATGAAATTGACAAAATTGTGAGATTCCACCCCCCACCCCACCCCAGATTTCTACATTGATCTGTAATATAGCATTGTTGTGTATTCTAAATGCAGAACAGATTGTAGATTTTGTCTTCTAACAAGATTCGACATTCATAATCGAAGTCTAAATAAACATCACAAAGAGCACATTGAATGAGGGTCAAGTTTCAGAAAACACATAAGAGAGGAATGGCGAAAATGGAAGATTTTGAAGCATCTGAGAATAAAGAGACCAACCTTTGTGGTTTTGGTGAAGAATGCGGTTGAATGAGCGAGCTCCTTCCTTATGGGTGGAGATTGGAGGAGTTGGGATTGTGGGAAAGTGAATATATCCCACCAATGAAGCTTTAACAGGAAAACAAACCAAAAATTGTTTGATATTTATTTATTTATATATTTCGAAATTACAGCTTGGCCTCACGTTGTCTTTCTCAGTTTTTATCTCTCTCTCTCTCTCTCTCACGCACAATATCTACTACTTTTCTTTTTTCTTAAGGAAAAGTAAGAAAATTATTGACTTAGAAGAAAAAAAAAATAAAAAATATCTGTCATAGCTAAAATATGACATATTTTACAAAATATTTTTTTTAATAAAAAGTTATTAAATACTATTCATATTTATTATATTAAATTACTTGAGATTTAATATTTAATTGTATTAATAGTAATATTGAGTATTAGATACGGGTCTCTTTTAGTATTTTTTTTTTAATAACAGCTAAATTTAACACATTAAAAGTTAGAACCTCTCATTCTTTACCCTATAATTATAAGTCTACACATTCTTTAAGGTTTCTTACAATACTAGGCTTACATCCACCTAAAATTCTAAATATTCTTATTTGAACTTAGAATTATAAGGTGCTCGAGTCAAAGAACCTTATAGTTAGTTCATACTTATGTTTGCTGCACATTCACGTTCGAGATGGTTACGAGTATTATCTAAAGATGTGGTTAATTATGTCTATTTGCAGAGTTTATTATTAGAAATTTTTACATTAAAAATACAAAATAATTTTTTTTATTACATATATACTCCTACACGTAGTAGTTACTTTTGTACACTTTAAATTTTTTTATTTACAATTTTACTACTTATACATACTGTACACATAATGTTACTCTTTAAATGCAAGTGAGGTGACTACACACGTCAGCTGACTGACGCCTATCAATCCATGCTTTTCCTATCTTTATTTCCTTCTTTTTTTTCATTCTCTTTTCAGTTTTTTTTTTTTTATAAAAAAAAAAAAAAATTCTCCATAACTGATATACTTTCCTAACCACAATCAAAACCCATTTTTTCACTACCCAATTTTCTGTCATTTTCTTTTCTAACTTCCATTAACCGATTTTCCATAACTATTTGTCATCTGTTTTCTTTGGTCTGAACTTATATATATTCATGGCTATTACTTGTTCTTCATCGTCCGCTTCTCCATTGCCCAAAAAAATTTGAAAATGAGTGTTAAATCTGTAGCAAATAAGTCCAAAGGAAAATACCCAATTGTCGAAGATGATGACTCCGACTTTGCTCTGCCTGTATTGAAACGGGGGTCGTAGACCTGCGAAGAAGAAATTTAAAGTTTATATTTCTTAGAAAATTTCCCCAACTTCTGAGAATAGGAAAAGGAAGGTTGAAGTTGATCATGGTTGAAGACGTTTCTAGGAAAAAAGCTAATGTTGGTGCTGATGTTCGAACCGAGGTTTGTTTTCGGTTTCTTTTTGGTTTTCCCCCATTTTTGAAATTTTACACTTTTTGTATGTATTTTTTTTAATATGTTTTTTATCTAGTTGTTTCCTGTCCATTTTTATATCATCAATGGGTAACAATGAGATTTATCATGGATGTTGATGTTCAAAGAGTTTTTCCTATATTTTAGTTTGTATACAGTTGTTTTGTAGTTTTATTATAGTTTTGCTACTTGAATATGTTACTTCATTATAAAATTAATATGCAACTATTTGCACAAAACTTACTATGTATAACTACTATTTCTTAGTCCCCGTCAAATTAAATTCTTGCATAATATATAAACTATCATAAAACGATAATGCAACTATAAGGCAACCAAAACAAACAATAAACAGACTTATACATAACTGGTTGTACCTTAATTCGATTTTACTCTTCTTATTTTATTTTTAAAAAAATATATTTATATTGGAAACCGGTAATCAATCAAAATGCAAATGTATATAACGTAGATGTATTATTCATGAGGTATTTTTTAAAATTTTTCACATCATACATTGTTTTAGATTTGGTAGGAGCTCCAAATCTGTTTGTTACAGATCTACATTTCATGAATCTGGATTTCGATATTAGGGGGAGTTGTTTTGATCGAATAAAACAGAAAACAAATGTGTAATTTCAGTTTCTTCACAGTTTTTCTGATTTTTTTTCGTCATTTTCTGTTTAGATCATTGCAGGTCTTCTTCTCCAGTTGATTTCGCCAGAATTAATAGTTGTATTTTCCTCGTTTTGGTTTCATTTTGGTTGTTTTGCAGTTTTGAAACGATCGATGTATGTTCATCTTCAACGTTCGCTCTTTACAGCTGAAGGCTTAGTGCATGTGGTATTTTTGTAAATATTTGTATGTGTACTGTATAAATGTTTAATGAGCCGGGCCAGAGTATTTTTGTAATTTTTTTCCTTTTTTGTATTTTTCTATTTTTTCCCTTATTATTAACTTTGGTGGCGTTTGATAACACTTTTTTTTAATCAGTTTTCTGTTTTTAAAAGTAATAAAATGAAAATATTTTTCAAAAACATGTTCTATAAAACTGTTTTTAATTTTCAATTTTATAATTAGAAATTAAAATTTTAAAAACAAAAAAAAAATCACTTTCAATATTTTTTTAAACAGTTTTTTTTTCTTAATCAATCTTTTGGATTACGACTAGACCCAGACCCAAATCCCCTCCCCACAGCCCTGGCGTTGAACCCAGCTTCTGACTTGAACCCGAATCCGACCTCGGACCTAGACCCGACTTAAATAAAATCAAAAAATAAAAATAAAAATAAACTTTGCATAACACACTTTTGTTTTCTGTTTTTAAAATTAAAAAACAAAAGTGGTTACAGAACACATTTTTGTTTTTCAAAAATAAATTTTTAAAAAACAAAAATTTTACTTTCATTTTGCGATTAAAAAATTAAAAAATAAAAGTGTTACCAAACAACACCTTTGTGAATAGAAGCTAAATATTAACAAGGTAAAAATATTAAAACACTAATATTGGATCGAAGGAAGGGAACACCTTGATAATGTATTCGAAGATTTCTTAATAGAGCATGTTATATTATTTTTTGAATAATATAATATATCTTTATATATAAAATGTGGCTATTTAATTATTTTTTTTGTTAGTTTAACAAAATATTTCGTTAAATTTAACGGTGTTAGTAGGGTTAGTTTTATAAATATATATATTAATATTATTTATTTTAAATTAATTAAAATATATATAAATATTAATATTATTTGTTTTAGGTTATTTATTTAAGATTAATTTAAATACATATAAATATTAATATTATTATTAATTTTAAACTTTATATTTATTTTCCTTAAAATTTTAAAACTTTAAATATTGTTTTTTTAAAAAAATTAAAAACTAATAAGTGGTTTTCTTTAATTTATAAAATTTTAAAAATACACATAACAAAAATAAAAATTAAAAATATAACTAAATATACGTGCAATGTACGTAACAATAACCTAGTATATAATATATGTATCTTTATATATAAAATATTGCTATCTAACGGTTTTTGTTGGTTTAACATAATATTTTAAGAATATAAAAATATTTCATTAAATTTAACAGTGTTAGTAGGATCAGTTTTATAAATATAAATATATATAAATATTAATATTATTTATTTTAGATTAATTTAAATATATATAAATATAAATATTATTTATTTTAGATTAATTGAACTTATACAAATTTTAAATTAATTCAAATATATAAATTTTATATTTATTTTCTTCAAATTTTTAAACCGTTAAATATTATTTTTTTAAAAAAAAAATTAAAAAATTAATAAGTTTTTATAAAATTTTAAAAATACACATAACAAAAATAAAAATTAAAAATATAACTAAGTATACGTGCAATGCACGTAACAATAACCTAGTATAGATTAAATATGTGTAACATACTAAAAGTGAGTATGACAAATTATCGTTATTTTGTAACATATGGAGAGTTACTTGTTGTTATGAGTAACCTCTACAATTATTGTCGATATTAAGAGTGTAAAAAATGTTAGAGTCATAATTTAAAATTTTTAAAAGTTATAGGAGTTATAGTTGTTGGAGAATGAGTTTTATACTCATTTATTAAGTCCATAACCTACATACGATTTTTTTTTGAAAGAACGTCTTGTTCATTAAATAAGAAAGTAGATAGAAATCACAGGGGAAAAACCCTCCCTTGATACAAAATAGTTGGTTGGCTAGAACCTCTAGCGCTTTTAGCTACATCATCCGCCAAAGTATTAAAACTTCGGTTGATAAAAAAGAACCTACACACATTAAACTTTTTAATGACATTAATTATTGAAAAAAACATACTTGCAATGTTCCAATCAGGGGGGCTTCTACTTGCTGTTAAAGCTTGTACAACGATCTTCGAATCCGAGAGAATATGGACAACACCTCAACCTATCTCAACAGCCTAGGAAAGAGCAAGAAGGATAGCTCTGAATTCAGCTTCCAAAGCAAACTGCGATTGAATTTTTTGAGAATTAACAAACCACCAGCCATTCGTTCTATCAACCCTTACCGCTGCAATGCCAGCTTCCCCCAAAACCCAGGAAGCATCAGTGAAGAGGACATGGCACACCTCCTCTTCGCGCGGACACATGGGAAAGGCAGGACCTTTGTTAAAATCAGCACCAGGATCCGTGACACTACCTCCTCCATTGCTGAAGTTAAACAAATTTTGAAGCTCAAGATTGGCTTTTCCAATTCTAGCCAAATCTAAAGTAGGATTAGCAGAAGCATTTTTAATGCAGAGTGCATTTCTCTGTTGCCAAATTTCAGAAAAAAAGCATCTAGTGTAAACTAGAAACTCGTTCCTATTGACCCCAATCGTATTAGAGATAAGATTCTCCATAAGTTGGATTGTAGTATCCCCTGGAATGGCTTCAATTCTCGTCGGATATTTCCCTACAAACCAGAGGGCTTTTGAGAAACTAAAGTCACAAAACAGATGAATGGCACTTTCCTCTACGAGACAACACAAGCAGCACTCTTTATCAGGAACAAAAGGTAGTCTATTCTTAGTAGATATGGCCTCATTCAAAATTCTCCATAGCAAGACTGATATTTTAGGATGGATCCCCGCATCCCAAATCCACTTCCAAATGTTTTTTGCAGGAGCAAACCTCCAAGATTGATCAACATAATAGGTAGCTTTAACAAAAAACTGACCCTTTTGATTGTTTTTCCAGTACACCTGATCCGAAAAGGGAGGAGGAATTCTCAGAATACTCAAAAGGCGTTCCCCCAACTTTGTGCCGAAAATTTGTAGTGTCATTTCCTCATTCCATTTGTTAGCGGTTGAAACATCCGACAGTGTTTGTATCGTGAATCTCATGCTCCTAATGTTATTCATTAGCTCCAAAAACTCCTGGTACTCCATCCAAAGGATCTAAGGCTGCCTCAAGAAATTGATGGATTCTCCGAGACAGCCACTAAAATCGATCCTTTGAGTAGAATTTTTCTCGACTCCAAAATACATTTCCACTGATACGAATCATTACTCTTTTGGTTTACACACCGAAAATTCTAATACTTACAATATTTCTTCTATAGGCAAGAGACCCAAGGTCTATCCTCATTCATTGCAAGCCTCCAAGCCAACTTGGCTAACAGAGCTTTATTCATATCTTCGCATCTTCTTAGACCCAAGCCCCCTGAAGACTTCAGTTGACAAATCTGGTCCCAAGCCTTCAATGCTAAGAATCTGTCCTTCTCTACATTCCCCATCCACCAATACTTCCTCATCAAGCAATCTAACTCACGGCAACTAGAAATAGGAATCTTGGTTGTGGACATTGCATAGATTGGCATGGACGAGGCGAGTGTCTTGATTACAGTTAATCTCTTGACATAGGAAAGTAGCTTCATCTTCCACCCTTCCAATCTCTTCATCATGCTATCCTTGAGCCTCATATAGTCATCTCTTTTCCTTTTTTTGAAAATAAATGGATTGTACAACCTCTCCACGAGCTTGATTAATATTGAAAATACTTAGAATATTTCTTTTCCTTACACTGCTCATATTTTTTGAGAGTAGCACATTCGACTTAGATTTGCTGCATGATTGGCCCGACCATTTTTCATAAGTTGTTAAGCACTTAATCAATTGCTGGAAATTATTTTACCAGGATCTTAGATCTACTCACAAGTATGTTTATTGACATCCTAAATAAGAACTTTCTAAAACGATAAATTAAACACATATAAAGTTTAAGAAATCTTACATTGGGTGCAGCGGAATTAAATGACTCCTTCCGTTCAGATCTCTAACTCTTGTATCCTTTCTGTAGCAGAGTATTATCAAGATCTGAACCTGGATCTCTTTCTCTGAATCCTTGATGCTGAATCTCATTTGCTGATGATCTTTCTTCACGATCTTCATCACTATGATTGAGGTATTGCTTGATGTGTGTGGGCACTACTCTAATCACTAGGGTAAGTTCGAAATATGAAGGAAGAAGAGAGAGAGAGAGAGTGGCGGCTAAGGAAGAGAGAGGAGGCTCAGGTTTTTCTGATTCAGAAAGTGTGTTATTTTCCTGAAGCCTTCACTATCTATTTATAGCATTCCACTAGGGTTAGGTTTGAATTATTTGGCATTAAAATAATGAAAATATCAACTTAAAAAGCCTACAAAGGTGGCCGGCCATGGCTTAGTGGATTGGGCCTTGCTTTTTGCAATTTTGCAATTTTAACACCTTTTGTATCTGATTTTCTCAAAAATGCCAATTTCCTAATTCAACCATTTAAATGCCAATTCTAACTATTTAATAACTATAAATAATTATTAAATAATATTGTCATTTATCATATTTATTAATTGAACCATACAAAGTATCATAATTAACAAATATGCCCCTATTAACTCTTTTTTTACAATTTCGCCCTTACTTTTTCACAAATAGACATAGTCTAACTTGTGAGTTATAATTGATTAATCAAAACCAATTACATGAGTCTTACAAACAATATTATCTCAACTAGTGCGGGGACCATGGGTCTATATAACCGAGCTTCCAATAAGTAGATCAAGAATTTAGCACTAAAATGCACTAACTTATTAATTCTTCGTTGAATCCACGCATAGAACTTAGAATTGCACTCTCAGTATATAGAATGCTCTATATGTTCCACCATATAGACACATCATTAGTTATCCATTGTTATAATCCTAATTTGATCAATGATCCTCTATATGAATGATCTACACTGTAAAGGGATTAGATTACCGTAACACCCTACTATATATTTTATCCTTAAAACACTTGACCCCGTATAAATGATATTTCAGCTTATGTGAAATGAGATCTCCACCATTTATTTTCGTTTGGTCAAGCTCGAAGGAGATCATCCTTTACTTACTATTCGCCAGATAGAAGTTATAGATTCCATGTTCATGTTAGCGCTCCCACTCAATTGCACTCACTACCGTGTTCCCAAAATGTACGTATCACCCTGACCTAAAAGTAGGCTTAACTAACAAATCAAAGAACACGAATAGCCTTTCAAGATTGAGCCTAATCATAACAGGATTAAGATCATTTGATCTAGGATCAACTTGGCGATATTGACTTGAATAGATTTTACGGTAAGTTTAATTAAATCTAAGTCAAAGTTCAATATCGGTCCCTTCCGATGCATACTCCATGCATCCAACCTGAGCTTTACTTTAACCAATGTTCTGGAAAGAACATAGTATTTCTCCAAATACAAGTACACTCTTGTTGTAGATTATCATATCAGTAAAACCCTGTGTCTGATAAATCTAGGAAACTTTATTCACATAGTCATGTTTACTTTCCAATGTGATGACAACACAATAAACATGATCAAGTATGTGAAAAGGGTTTAAGATGAATTTATAAATCAAATAGACAAGCAATTGATAAAGTGAACCAAAACATACACAAATGAATGAAAAATACTTATGTTTCTTTATTGATGTTGAATAAAATAGATTACATTGAAATGGAGTTTTATTTAGGGCATAAAACCTAACAAACTCCCACTTGCACTAATATAAAACTAATTAGTACATATCAATTAATCCTAAATTATGACGGTGCTTTTCAAAGGCTGTCACGACCAGGACTTTGGTAAATGGATTAGCTAGGTTGTCCTCTGTGTCAACTTTCTCAACTAGTACATCCCCTCTTGCCATGTATTCTCTGATAATGTGATACTTCCTTTCAATGTGTTTGCTTCTCTTGTGGCTTCAAGGTTCTTTACTGTTTGCTATTGCTCCATTGTTATCACAGAGTAGTACCAGAGGGTTTTCCATTCCAGGAACAACACCTATGCTGGTGAAGAACTTTCTTAGCCAGACAAGTTCTTTAGCAGCTTCGGCTGCTGCTATGTATTCAGCTTCCATAGTTGAGTCCGATATCGCGGTTTGTTTAGCACTTCTCCAAACCACTGCTCCACCCCCAAGAGTAAACACCATCCCAGATGTAGATTTTTGGTCTTCAAGACTTGCCTGGAAATCTGAATCAGTGTAGCCTATGGGATTTAAAGCACCACCCTTGTAGACTAACACAAGATTCCTTGTACTCTTTAAGTATTTCAGAATATACTTAACTGCATTCCAATGTTCTTGTTCTGGATTAGACTGATACCTCCTCACAATTCCAACAGCATAACAGATGTCAGGTCTAGTGCATAGCATTGCGTACATTAGACTTCCAACTGCAGAGGCATAGGGAATTTTCGCCATGTCCTCTATCTCTTGAGGATCAGTCGGAGACTGTTCCTTAGATAGACGAATACCATATCTAGAAGGCATGTTTGCCCCATTGGTGTTGTTCATGGAGAATCTCTCTAAGACTTTGTCTATGTAGGTTGTTTGAGAGAGAGCAAGAGATCTGTTCTTCCGGTTTCTAATAATCTGAATACCAAGAACATAGGCTGCTTCACCCAAATATTTCATATCGAATTGAGTGTTGAGCCATTCCTTGATGTGAGTCATTTTCTTGACATTGTTTCCAATAATCAAAATGTCATCAACATAAAGGACCAGGAATACTACTATTTGGTATTCCTTGAGTTGGTAAACACAAGGTTCATCTTCATTCTGAAGAAAGCCGTAGGTCTTGATGATTTCATCAAACCTTTTGTTCCATGAGCGAGAAGCTTGCTTAAGTCCATATATAGACCTATTTAATTTGCAAACTTTCTTTTCCTGCCCAGGAAGAACATAACCTTCTGGTTGCTCCATATAGATAGTTTCTTCAAGTACCCCATTAAGGAAGGCAGTCTTGACATCCATTTGCCAGATTTCATAATCGAAAGCAGCAGCTATGGAGAGAAGAATTCGGATGGATTTGAGCATGGCAACAGGACTAAAAGTTTCCTCATAGTCCACGCCTTCTCTTTGGGTATAACCCTTGGCTACAAGTCTAGCTTTAAAAGTTTCGACTTCGCCTCAACCTCCTCTTTTCTTCTTGTAAACCCACTTGCATCCTATCGGACGATAGTCGTCAGGTGCGTCTACATATTCCCGTACTTTGTTCTTTTTCATGGAATCCATTTCGAATCCATGCCACGACCATCGTTTCCGTTGCGGACTAGCCATTGCCTGTTTATAGGTTAATGGATCGTCATCAATACCGTCACCTACGACCATATTGATTTCACCATCCAAGCCATAACGAGTAGGTTTTGTTGAAACCCTCCCACTACGACGAGGTACGGTTGTCTTCTGAACAGAAACTTTAGTAGTAGATTTCTCAGTTTGTTCAACTGAGGGAGTGGGATTGTCTTCTTCACGAGTAGAAGAGGACGGAACATTGGAAGGACTTATATCTGAAAGCATTTCCTCCAACACTACTTTACTTTGTGATTTGAAATTCTTAATATAGTCATCTTGAAGGAAAGTGGCATTTGTAGAAACAAACACTTTATCATCCTTGCGACTATAAAATAGTCCACCCCTAGTCTCTTTAGAATTACCGACAAACATGCAAACTTCAGTTCGTGACTCAAGTTTGCCGTCTTTCTTTCTTAAGACATGAGCAGGGCACCCCCAGATTCTGTAATGGCGTAAACTAGGTGTACGACCATTCCAAAGTTCTAAAGGTGTCTTAGGGATTGATTTAGATAGAACAACATTTAAAATGTCGGTTGCCATCTGAATTGCATATCCCCAGAAGGACGTAGGTAGAGTTGAAAAACTAAGCATAGACCTAACCATTTCCAAAAGCGTGCGATTCCGTCTTTCTGCAACTCCATTTTGTTGTGGAGTGCTAGGGGCGGTTAACTGGGATTCAATTCCAAGTTCAATTAAATGATCTTTGAACTGCATATCCATATATTCTCCACCCTATCAGTTCGCAAGATCTTTAATGATTTACCTAATTGGTTTTGGGCCAAAGCATGAAATTCTTGAAACTTTGCAAATGTTTCAGATTTCTTATGCATAAGGTAAATATGTCCATATCTAGAGTAATCGTCAATGAAAGTGACAAAGTACTCATAACCACCTCGGGCTTTGACATTCAAAGGTCCGCAGACATCGGAATTCACTAACCCTAGGGGTTGTTTGGCACGCTCTCCCTTTGCAGAGAAAGAACGTTTAGTCATTTTTCCTTCCAGGCAGGACTCACATACTGGCAATTCACCTAAGACGACATTTTTCAATGGACCGTCTTTGGTTAGTCTATTGAGTCTGTCAAAGCCTATATGACCTAGACGTAAATGCCATAGATATGTTTCATTATCATCAACGATCTTTTGCTTTTTGTGGTTTCTAGGTTTAGCTACTTTAAAAAGTTCGTCATGTAGGGCAAATGGTGTTTCTGGTCTAAGAACATAAAGCCCCTGTTCCATGGATGCAACACAAATCTGAATGTCATTTCGAGAAATGGTAGAACCAGAATTCGAAAAATCTAATTTGTATTGTTGCAATTGTAAGCATGAAACAGAAACCAAGTTTCTACTGAAATTTGGAATGTATAAGACATTGTCTAATTCCAAAATTCTGTTTTGAAACTTGAGTTGGACTTTTCCTCTAGCTCTAACCGAAACCATTTCGCCATTACCAACTTTAAGTTTCAACTCTCCAGATTTCAAATAATTCCAATTCTCAAGCAATTACAATGAACAACTTACATGGTTTGTAGACCCAGAATCAAGAATCCAAATGGATTTATCATTCTCTAACACACATGATTCGAAGACTAAAGCATTACTGCTTATTCGTTTGTTAATTGTTGTTCTTGCTAGTTCATTTTGTTGTGAAGTATAACTTGAGGAAGTGGAATCACTTTCTCTTATCTTCTCAACTAAGCTTGAAGTAGTAGGATTTATGGAGTTATGAACTATTTTCTTTGTAGTGAACAATTCCCACTTTACCTCGCTTCTGGAATTTAAAGTCCATCATGAGCATATGTGAAGTATTTCTCTGACAAGGAGTTTATAACTTCAAGTTCAATTGCTAAGATAAATTAGGAGTGGAATGAGAAGGGGATTATAGACACTACAACACATCAATAAAACAGAAGTAAGGTTTTGGTTCAAAATTCATACACAAGTTCAGAAAATAACAAGTAATGACATATGTTATAGAAATACTAAATCTAACATAGTTTATTTTTCAAGGTTTCCAACATAATGAAATACAAAGGTCCCTAAATAGGCGAGAGTCAAAGATAACATTAGTTGAATAGAGTTGTCAGCTCATCTAAAATTAAACATTTTAGCAACCTTTTATTCGATCAAAATGAGAATCCAACGTTGTCCCGGTAGGCGAGAGTCAAGGTTATTCTCATTTTATGAGCTTCCACCATTGTTTCATGTTTTATGAGTTTATCTCTAAGTAGTCACCGTAGGGAGAGTCTAAATAGAGACGAAAACTCACAAAACACTTATCAAATGAAATCTTACGGTGTTAAAAGTGTTCAACGAATAACCATCCATAGGGGGACGAAGTCTAGCGTCTCGAGGTTATATTGAAAAAGTTTGACTATTGTAAGACCAACAATGGAGATCGAATATCTTTTGATTAAAAGCTCATTATTTAAAAATATATATATATGTATTTTGTATAATCATAATATTCGATATTATAATAATGAAAAATTACAAATTAAAGTTGGTTTAAATAAAAAATCAACTTTAATTAATTTTCAATTATTATTTAATTTGAAAAATAAATTCAAATAAATATCGAACAAGTTCCATAATATAATAATGAAAAATTACAAATTAAAGTTGGTTTAAATAAAAAAATCAACTTTAATTAAATTTCAATTATTATTTAAATTCGAAAGATAAATTCGAATTGAAAATGGAACAAATTTGAAAATATCTTGTTTAAGTTGTTTTAGAAGAATCTAAAAAAATCAACTTCAATATCTTTCAAATCTGATTTAATTAAATTAAAATTAAGTTGTAACCACTTAATTTGAAGATATTCAATTTTAAGTTAATATTCGAAAAGATATTAACCTAAAAAATATCTAAAATATTCCATTTTAAGTTAATATTCGAAAAGATATTAACTTAAAAAATATCTAAAGAATCTTAATAACAAATGCCTAAAATTCCTCAACTTAATTTTGAAATTTTAAATCCAAAAGATATTCAGATTTAAGTTGGTTAGTTGTAGATAACTAAATATCAACTTAAATAAGAATATTTAATGAAAAATTTAAATTAAGCTTCAGAAAGAATCTAGATGGTTATAATTCTATATTTAATTAAATACAAGAAAATACATATAGTTTAGCTTAGAATATAAAATTCTTTAAACTATGATTTTCTAAATTAATTTCAAAATAAATGAAATTAATTATGTTGCTAATCAATTTTAATTAGGTTAAACTAGTGTAATTAACCTAGTACAGTCATTCAAATCTCGCAAATGAGCCTTCACAATTGGGGTGGTTCATGTGAGGGGGTGCTGGGTTCAGTATGTCGTACCCACTTCTATGGCTCCCAACTCTCACACAAGGCCTAAAAGAGAGGAATTTAACCTTAATAAGAACAACTCTTATTAATTGAATAGGCCCAAAAACTAAATGGGCCTAAATAAATTCTATCAAAAACTATGATAATTTATTTTAGCAACAACAACCTATATGCATCTATAATAAAATTAAACACATAGGCTCACACAGGCACACTTTGGATGGGTCTTATCATGTTGCTAGGTCATACACAGATGAAAGAAGATTGTAAATATACCTGTTACAAATTATTATCTTGACCAAGGGAGCCATCAGATCATTAGATCTGGCAAAAAGTAACCATGGCTATTTGCAATCAAGTAATAATAGGTTTTGAAAACTTACACAGAAGCTAAAACACATACTCCTACAACAAGGTTAGTTGGATAGTTGGATGTAGGATTTATTTAATTTTAAATTAAATAATTAATTTCGAAAATAATTAATTAAATAAAAAAAATTTCGAAAATTTAAAAAAAAAATTTGAAAAATAAAAAAAAATTCGAAATTTAATTAATTATTTAAATTTAAAATTAAACCTACAATTTTGAAAAATTAGGTTTCAACCAACCTAAATATCATTTCAAAAAATTTGCTAACTACTTTTAAAATTTAAATGTTATTTTATAAATAAAAAATTAGAAAAGATAAATGAAAATCTTTTCCAAATTTTAAATGTAATTTAAATAAATAAAATAACAAAATTTAAAAAATTAGCAAAATATCTTATATCATTTAAAAATTACATGATTATAGTTATCTTATTAAGGTCAAATTATTAAAAAAAAAATTAATTTAAAATACTTTAAATCTGACCTTAAATTTAAAAATAAGATAAGATATAATCAAATTTTAAAATAAGATAGATTATTAAGCAAAAAGATAGATACTAACTATTTTCAAATTCAAATTACACTAATATCTTGAATTAAATTTAAAAAATATTAAATTAATTCAAAATGATAACTAGAATTCAATTAGGAATAGTAATAGTATAAATACAGAACTACACAAAAAATTGGAAGTTAATTCCATGAAAAAGCATGAAAAAACGAAGAAAAACGAAAAAATTGTGAGCTCTACGGACAGTTTTCGCGATCGCAGGAAAATTTCAGCACAACTCCGTTTTTTTCGAATCTTTAAAAAATCATAACTAATTCAAATTAAATCGAAATTGAGTTCTGTAAAAAAGTAACTTGCTTAATTTTTTCCATACTATCCAATAAAAATAATTCCAGAAATAGATATTCAATTATTTTTAACGAAAATTCACAAACACCAATCAATCATCAAATAACACTCAATACAACATGATACCATCCAAAAACAAACAAACAATCATTTTAAAGTCCAAATTTCTTGCAAGTAAATCAATTACCATGGCTCAGAGGCCAGTTGTTGGAAATTATTTTACCAGGATCTTAGATCTACTCACAAGTATGTTTATTAACATCCTAAATAAGAACTTTCTAAAACGATAAATTAAACACATATAAAGTTTAAGAAACCTTACATTGGGTGCAGCGGAATTAAATGACTCCTTCCGTGCAGATCTCTAACCCTTGTATCCTTTCTGTAGCAGAGTATTATCAAGATCTGAACCTGGATCTCTTTCTCTGAATCCTTGATGCTGAATCTCCTTTGCTGATGATCTTTCTTCACGATCTTCCTCACTATGATTGAGGTATTGCTTGCTGTGTGTGGGCACTACTCTAATCACTAGGGTAAGTTCGAAATATGAAGGAAGAAGAGAGAGAGAGAGAGTGGCGGCTAAGGAAGAGAGAGGAGGCTCAGGTTTTTCTAATTCAGAAAGTGTGTTATTTTCCTGAAGCCTTCACTATCTATTTATAGCATTCCACTAGGGTTAGGTTTGAATTATTTGGCATTAAAATAATGAAAATATCAACTTAAAAAGCCTACAAAGGTGGCCGGCCATGGCTTAGTGGATTGGGCCTTGCTTTTTGCAATTTTGTAATTTTAACACCTTTTGTATCTGATTTTCTCAAAAATGCCAATTTCCTAATTCAACCATTTAAATGCCAATTTTAACTATTTAATAACTATAAATAATTATTAAATAATATTGTCATTTATCATATTTATTAATTGAACCATACAAAGTATCATAATTAACAAATATGCCCCTATTAACTCTTTCTTTACAATTTCGCCCTTACTTAGTGAAAATTTCACAAATAGACATAGTCTAACTTGTGAGTTATAATTGATTAATCAAAACCAATTACATGAGTCTTACAAACAATATTATCTCAACTAGTGCGGGGACCATGGGTCTATATAACCGAGCTTCCGATAAGTAGATCAAGAATTTAGCACTAAAATTCACTAACTTATTAATTCTTCGTTGAATCCACGCATAGAACTTAGAATTGCACTCTCAGTATATAGAATGCTCTATATGTTCCACCATATAGACACATCATTAGTTATCCATTGTTATAATCCTAATTTGATCAATGATCCTTTATATGAATGATCTTCACTGTAAATGGATTAGATTACCGTAACACCCTACTATGTATTTTATCCTTAAAACAATTGACCCCGTATAAATGATATTTCAGCTTATGTGAAATGAGATCTCCACCATTTATTTTCGTTTGGTCAAGCTCGAAGGAGATCATCCTTTACTTACTATTCACCAGATAGAAGTTATAGATTCCATGTTCATGTTAGCGCTCCCACTCAATTGCACTACCGTGTTCCCAAAATGTACGTATCACCCTGACCTAAAAGTAGGCTTAACTAACAAAGCAAAGAACACAAATAGCCTTTCAAGATTGAGCCTAATCATAACAGGATTAAGATCATTTGATCTAGGATCAACTTGGCGATATTGACTTGAATAGATTTTACGGTAAGTTTAATTAAATCTAAGTCAAAGTTCAATATCGGTCCCTTCCGATGCATACTCCATGCATCCAACCTGAGCTTTTCTTTAACCAATGTTCTGGAAAGAACATAGTATTTCTTCAAATACAAGTAAACTCTTGTTGTAGATTATCATATCAGTAAAACCCTGTGTCTGATAAATCTAGGAAACTTTATTCACATAGTCATGTTTACTTTCCAATGTGATGACAACACAATAAACATGATCAAGTATGTGAAAAGGGTTTAAGATGAATTTATAAATCAAATAGACAAGCAATTGATAAAGTGAACCAAAACATACACAAATGAATGAAAAATACTTATGTTTCTTTATTGATGTTGAATAAAATAGATTACATTGAAATGGAGTTTTATTTAGGGCATAAAACCTAACATCAACTTCTTAGCATCATTCTCATTAGCACAAGCGAAGAGAATACTATCATCTGGAAACATAAGGTGTGATATTGGAGGAGCAAATTGAGCGATCTTGATTCCATAAATATAACATCCCTCTTAAGCTTTGACAATGATCTTTGATAACACATCTTGGCAAAGAAGAAACAAAAATAGGGATAAAGGATCGCCTTGACACAAACCTCTTCATGGAACCAGCCATTTAAGAGTACCGAATACGAAACACTTGTCACACACGCCATCAAGAGCTTGCAACTTCTTTCACTAAACCCATTTGCTCTAAGAACCTTCTCTAGAAAATTCCATTCCATCTTGTTGTACGCTTTGTGCATGTCTAACTTTAAGGCCATAAGACCCCCACTACCCTTTTACGAAGAATCTTGTGAATGATTTCTTGCGTAAGGATAGATGATTCGGCTATTCACCTTTCAGGAATAAAGGCCGACTGGAAAGGAGAAACCAAATCGTATGAGTTAACACTTGAGGACGCCAAAAAAGAAAATTGTTGTTGTCGAGCTTCACAGAAAGCTTATGAAAAAAAAAAGTGAGAGGAATTGAAGCAGCAGACGCCAGAGCAGGGTCAACCGTTGATGGAGTCGAAGAGGACTTAATGACAAACCAAGAAAACAAGAGATGGATCGAGAAGAACAAATAGCTTCAAAAACATAAATGGAAAATAATAGAGACACAACATTACTCTAACACCATGTTAAGAAATGATGTTGCGGATTAATGAATTATGTATATTGATTAATGAGATAGTTTATAGGTATAAATACACTTAAATAGCAGTATAAAATAACTCAACAATTAAATAACAGCATTAACAATTGTGTTTAACTAACTCTAATGACTAACTATCTTACAGAAAAAGGAAGTTCCTAATTAACTCTTAACATATAGTAGCTCATAAGAAGAGACAGGGATAAACACAATCAACTCACTTACAAATTCATCATCAAGACCTTATCACTTATTTCATTTCTAATTTTTGATAAGCAATATGCTTGGGACTTTACAATGTATAGTTATACACAGTCCATATCTTTCGAAGAGTGTTAAAATAAAGATTAATTGGTAGAGTTTCTGGCTTTCTAGTAGAATTAGTTACTCTGTTTTCCTTAGAATGTAATAAAAGATTAGGAACTGGTCTTGGATACAGCCTCTACACTTCTTCATTCAATGAGAAACAGATGATTTCTTCTATATTTGAACTTTTTTAAAATCTGAATTTGAGATTATTAATATGACTTCTATATAATTAAGGTGATATATATGAAACTATAATATAATTTGACCATGTCAGTCCAGTCTTGGCCGGTTTTTTTTTTTTATCATGTAAAAGAAAACATTATTTTTTTCAGTTTAGATCAATATAGGCAATATTAGCATCAGATTACGAGAATCCAATTTGTCTCAGAATTGATCGAAACTATATATTGACATAGTAATTAAGCGATACTAATTTTCATTATTCTTCGAGCCTAAATGAACCGTCCAATTTGGCATGAGATTCTTGGAAGAACATGTTGTTTAACAGTTAACGTATATCCATATCTGCTAAGTCATTATTAATAAGTACATACATACGGTATATATAAATATACATTTATATATTGAACATTAATTTTGGATTGAATGCATGGACAGAAAGAGTTGAACTGGCTTGAGTTGCAGAATGCAGATTGTAATTAATTAATATAAGACTTGTTTTAGTGTTGAGAGACGGCAACTTTAATTTTCTGGTGTAACCAAGCTATTTCTTTCTTCACGAGCATCTTCTATATAAAGCTTTATTCCACTACATTTAATTCACAACAACTCAAATTGATTTTGTGCAATACATATATATAGGTATATTATAACTAGGTATTAATTCTTTACATTATATATATTGAAGATCATATTCATGGCAAACCGAGTCCTGCTGTTGATTTTTGTGGCCGCCACGTTTGCTTTGGCCATTGCTTTCGAGCCAAGTCCTCTTCAAGATTTCTGTGTGGCAGATCCTGCTAGTTCAGGTTGGAGAAATAGTACTTTAAATACTACATATGATAAATTTGAGTTATATATAATTGCTAGTTTTAATTTTTCTAAATAATACATTATCTACATTGATAATGAACGTAACTGTCATTCTCATTCTAATTAGGTTTCTTTAAGTACGATTGTATAGTGCACCTCACTTCCTACCTATATATTACACACACACTACACACACTAATTAACGAACGTAATGAAGTCATATGCAAATTTGATTAAATCAACTTCTTAGACTTTGGAACAACTAAAAAATTACAGAAATAAAACTATTTATTTTGAACAATAAATAGCGATTAACCAAGTTGAGCAACAAGTTTTCCAACAAGCCTTGCATGGGGCTCTAGGAATTCAGAATAGTTGTTTGAATAACGAGTTACATTTACGAACGATCTATACTAATATTTTACTTGAAAGAAATAACAAATTAGTCCTTCTACTGTAAAGATTTTCTTTTAAAAAGATAAAAATGAACTAAGAGTACTAAAAAAATCTCACTTTTAGTCACAACAAAATTTGTGACTAAAAATAAAAAAAGTTGTGACTAATTATAAATAATAATTCTTATATTGTGACTAAAAAGTTTGTGGATAAAAATATTATAATCACAAAAATTACAATTTATTATGATTAAATGTGTTTTTAGTTTCAATATTTATTTGTGACTAAAACTAAATTAGTAATAACTTGTGTTTAAATACTATATTTTAGTCACAAGTAATTTTTTGTTGTAACTAAAATCACATTTAATCACAAAAAATTTATGTTGTGATTAAAAGTTTATCACTAAAGATTGTTTTTTTAGTGAAAATATTCACGGTAACCATTCAAGCGGATAAAATTAGTAATATCATCTGTGATTTTAAGTTGAATCCTTTTTTTCTCCATGAGAATAATTTGCCTACTCAACTTCTCGTATTTAAAGTGATTGATGTATTTATTTCAATTATACAATTGTTTCGAACCATCAAGAAAGAAGATTCGGGTAAAGTTGAATCCTTTTTTTCTCCATGAGACTAATTTGCCTACTCAACTTCTCGTATTTAAAGTGATTTATGTATTTATTTCAATTATACTATTGCTTCGAACCATCAAGAAAGAAGATTCGGGTAAATTATGTACTTTCTCGAAAATGAAAAAAAAAATAATCTATTGTCATTTAGTATTTAGCTTAAATTGTTTGATTCCTACATTTTCAATTAAATACTGTTTTTTTTTTTTAAGATTGAATACAAACCTATGCACCTTCTCAATATACACACTTTTCACTTCATCAACTCAAAGTGGCCAAAAAGCATAAATATTTATTTTTAGTCACCAATTACAAAATTTTCAAAAAACTTCAGAATTATTAAAGGAGAATTTTCAAAAATACACTAAATATATATGTATATATAAAGAATAATAATTTATAGGTTAATTAGTAATTTTTCTATCCGAACTTTGACATGTACCAAATTATGCCCCTCAACTTTTCTGGCCGTTAAAAATTCTCTCTGAATTATTGCGATTGTTAGATTTAAGAACTTTTGTCTAATTTTAGTAAAAAAATTCTAACATGGATGAAAGTTCAAGAGGCATGATTTAGTACATATCAAAATTTGAGGGGCATAATTTGGTATGTATAAAAGTCTGGGGAGCATGACTATAAACAATCACTGAAATAGTAAAATTGAATGAAATTAAACAAAAGTCTTTAAATTTAACAATCTCAATAGTTCGGGGGAAATTTTTAACGGCCAAAAAAGTTCAGAAAAAAAATTACTAATTAGCCTAATTTATATGAAGTGAATACAATATATTTGTAACTAGAGTTTTATTAATTGATAGTTATTATTTTGTGATTAAATCAATAAAACTAAAATATATGTAATTAATTGCTTCTACTGTTATTTGTCAACTTCTTCTCCAAAATGTTAAAAATGTAATTTGGGTGAAAGCTTCTCCCCTTGTAACAACTTTTTGTGGTAATACCATTATGATGAAGTTGTAATCTTTTCAAGATTACTATTCCTATTTAATTAACTTTTTGTGTTACATTATGAGATTTGTACATGCAGTACTCTAGTACAAACAATTTCAGGTAAATATTTATTTTTCTCATTAATTGCAGCAAGATTAAACGGACATGCATGCCTGGACTCAAAACTAGCAATTGCTGAGCATTTCTCGTTCAAAGGGCTACACTTAGCCGGCAACACTTCAAACCCTCAGGGCTCAAAGGTGACACCAGTGAACGTGGTCCACATTCCTGGCCTCAACACTCTTGGCATCTCCTTGGCTCGGATTGACTACGCTCCTTTCGGTGTGGTGGCTCCGCACACGCACCCACGAGCCACGGAGATCCTAACAGTTCTCGAAGGTACCCTTCAAGTGGGTTTCGTCACATCAAATCCTAACAACCAGCTCATCACAAAGGTCCTCCAAAAGGGTGATGTTTTCGTCTTTCCTGTGTGGGACTGGTTCACTTTCAGCGCAACGTTGGTGGCACCGGAAAATCTGCTGTTTCCATCTCTGCTTTGAGTAGCCAAAACCCTGGTGTTATTACCATTGCTAATGCTGTTTTTGGGTCTAATCCTGCCATTCCAAGAGATATTTTGGCCAAGGCTTTCCAGTTGGACAAGTCAACTGTTAGTAATCTCCAGGATCAGTTTTAGAAAGTTCAATTAATTTTATTAATGTTTTATTATTCCTAAGGTATCATATATCTTAGTATTATAAATATGCTTTGTTGGTGTGATGATCACAAATTTGCCTTTATAAAATTTAATATTATTATAAGTATTTCTTTTAGTCAAATGTTTTAAAATACACTAATTATTTATTTTTGTCTCCAATTATATATAAAAATTCGTTTGATATGGGAAAAATATATGCACTATACATATATAATAATTCATAGATATAATTAAGTACACTTATAATAATTTGTTTTGAAGGAAGGAACATTATCATTAATTAAATAAATTAGCTCTTACAAAAGTACTAAAAAATCTTGGACAATCATCCAAACATGAATTCCTATTGGACTAGTAACAGAATATGCCAGTGCATGGGCAATACTATTCACAAACGTGGAATAGTGTAGCACGAACCACCACCACCACCACCAGCTAATAAAGAAATAATATCGTCAATAATAAGCCTAAAAACAATATTAGACTGAGGGAAATTAACCCACCTACACACAATTTACATTCACAAATTTAATATTATTACAAGTTTTATTTCTTTTAATCAAATATTTTAAAATACACTAATTATTTATTTTTCTCTCCAATTATATATAAAAGTCCTTTCGATAAGATATGTGTA
Organism: Cannabis sativa; assembly: GCF_029168945.1. Lineage (NCBI taxonomy): Eukaryota > Viridiplantae > Streptophyta > Magnoliopsida > Rosales > Cannabaceae > Cannabis > Cannabis sativa. The sequence goes on from NC_083607.1 coordinate 54,180,845, forward strand.
CTATACATATATTATAATTTATAGATATAACTAAGTACACTTATAATAATTTTTTTTGAAGGAAGGAATGATTATCATTAATTAAATAAATTACAGGAGCACTAAGAAATCTTAGACAAGCATCTGACCAAAACATGAACTCCTATTAGATTAGTAACAGACTTTGCCAATACATGAGCAACACCATTCACAAATGTGGAATGGCGTAGCATGAACCACCACCACTAGCAGCTAATAAAGAAATAATATCATCAATAATAGGCCTAAAAACAACATTAGACTGAGGGAAATTAACCCACTTACACACAACACAAGAATCAACTTCAACCTTAGATAAAGAAAACCCCAAATTAAAATCCCATTGCAGACCCACTTGGAGAGCCATCAACTCAGCCACCTCCACCACCACATCACCCACCCCACCCACTGCTCAAGCTGCCCAGACGACCCAATCATCGTCTCTAACCACACCCCCAAAGCCAGCAAAGGCACTCCTAGGAGTAACATCCACAACAGACGCATCAGAGCACAATGAAAATGTACCCACCTTCGACGGACACCACCTAGTTGACCGCACCATCCTAGCCTCCGACAACGAAGCAACCAAACGCGCACCAGCTCCTCGAAACTCCTCAAGAGTAGCATTGAAAATTTTTTCCACCACCTCCAAACGAGATTGTTGTTTTTCAAAGAGCACACAGTTTTGGTCAAACCACAGCCATCACCAAATCATCAAAATGGTCACAAAATCCTCTCTCGGCAGCTCCTTAAATAGCACCAGCAGAATAAGCTAATTAAAAGGGAACAGACCAGTTCAACATCGAGAAAGCCTCTCCCAGACCCCCAATCGACACCACAAAGGCACAAGATTAGTTCAACACACTAAAGCATGATCTGGGGTCTCCCTATGGAACGCCCTAATGATTAGGCACGCTACACTGATTTTCTCATTGCAATGCACACCTTTGTTGATCAAAGGATTTCCTCAGAAATCGTGATAAATTAATTGAGTATATGTGAGAATATTTTCTCAGTTAATTATTGTACTGAACCTTCTTTTGTTCTATAAGCTACCATTGTTCAAATTTATAATGAAAATAAAGGAATAAAGTAGAATATTCTTATAACTATGTGAAAATAAAATGAACACATGAAAATTGACCCTCTGTTAAGTATTACAGGTATATAAATACTAGGTATATAAATACTGCATATTAATAAACTTTATATTTATTATACTTAAAAATGTATATGTCAATGCAAATAATATTTAAATAAAGTAAGTTATATACCTAGGTTGGTTTCTTGAATCATGTGTAGAATGCCAGGTACTTCATTATATGACTCATACGGTCAACCTATTACATTCTCTGCAGCCTTTTCTTTTGCCCTCCAAGCTTTTTGGTAAGAGATTAGTACACTATAATTTTATGCTATCTCATCAATAATCTCATTTGGTCTGTAGATTCTTTTGGGATCTATAATTTTTTTATGCAGTCAGCTATTATATTACTTGTTGTTTGAGTATGGTCATTATGAATGAGTTCTAAGGAGCATGTATGATTCTCCATGATTTTTCTGACTTTGAAGATGATTGTTTGTCCATGTTTTGCGGCCAGAAAGTGTCATTTACAGTTGTTATCAACACATATTAGGTTGTAATCCGTAGATGATGATATTTTTACTCTGTATTGTTAATTCATTTTTATTGCAAATGAGCTCATAGCAAGCTTCACTATTTGTTTGTCTTTAAAAAGTTGTCCAACTTTTATTATATCAATTCGAGGTTATGTGATGATATTTTTTGTATTTTCCCAAGTTGAGGATCTGTGATGATGTTTTCTTGGAACTGAGAAGAGGACCCTTCATTTCTGCTTGCAGCATGACCCATAACAGTAGAGCTATTAGTTGGTGAGCTAGCTGTTTGGGAAATAGCATTGTCACTTCCTACTTGTTGAGTTGCCATGGCAAAGGCCTAAGGTAGCTCTGATACCAAGTAAAAATAAAAAAGATGATAGAAGGTAATAATTCTCAGCTCAAAAATCAAAGGAGCTGGTGAGTTTTCATTCATAGATAGAGTAATACAAAGGGAAAAATATGACCGTTGGTCATTGTAAAACTAGCAAATCTTACATAAAAAACTACAAAATATTCTTCCAGATAATTGTCAATCATTACAGCATATACTTGGGACCACAAAGAGAAAAATATCTGTAACAAACTCTGCACGAGAATGTAATTCTTTTTGTGCTAATCAGAGTACAAGGACAATAGAGAAATCCTTTGGTGAGCTGACTTGGATTGCTGGTGTGGATTGGTGACTTGGCATATTAGGCTGATTCTCAACACCAACCAACCTAGTCATTACACGAGCAGGTACGGTTTTTTTTTTCCTAAAACCCAATCAACCCACCCGATCTTTAGCCTTAATTAAAATAGATTCAATTCAATTCACTCTTAAAGGCATGCTAAACTGGATTAGAAGATACAAAACTTCTAAATTCAGAAAAGAAGTTTATGTTGCAGTAGTTAATGCTATTATTTACAACATATGGATAGTAAGAAATGATACTCTTTGCACCAAAAAAAAATGTATATTATATATACAGATAGGATTGTAAACAATACCAAATGTATAGTTACCAATAGATTTTTCTTTTATTTTATCTTGATGATTGATAGATAGATCTTCCCATTTTAAATAGGAACTGATCAAATCTGGTTCAGCCGTATTAAAGCCAAAATTTTAATTGGGTCTAAGTGGCTGTGAGTAATTAGTTATTGTAATACTTTAGTTTTGAGCAGTAAAATTCATTTTTGATTACAAAATAAATAAATAAAATAAAATAAAATGATATATTGTCCCTACTTAAAACTATCTATGGTGAAAATTAGATAAATTTGATATTTGAATGGAGATTGCCTTTGACACTATGTTTTATCTAAGAAAGGTTTTGTTTAATAATTTTCTAACTGATATATAGGCTAGACAAATAATAGCAAATGTCAAAGAAAATTTTGGTACTCATTAGCGCAATCTTAGTGGAATAATTATAAAAGAATCTCACAATAGTTTATACGCAAGCTTTGTCTCTAAAAGTTGCAAAAGTGTGTGGTGTTTGGTAATAATGTTATCTGTATCAATTCATCAATTACTCACACGCACGGCTATAATGAGTCCAATTTAGTAAGTGTACAACACCATATTTATTTGTTTGGACTAAATATTGCTATTCCATCTGCTGAGGAGATTCGTAGTGTAGTTTTTGAGCTTCACCCTCTCAAGGCCCCTGGACCAGATGGGTTCTCGGGATGTTTCTTTCGTAAATACTGGGAGATAGTTGGTCCTTTGGTAATAGAGGCAACTCAAGAATTCTTTGACACTGGAGTGATGAACCCGTTGGTGAATCGAACTTTCATATGCCTCATTCCTAAGGTAGAATTCCCTGAGTTAATTGAGCAATTCAGGCCAATCAGTTTATGTAATTTCCAGTATAAGGTGGTAGCAAAGATCCTGTCCAATAGGCTCCGGCCGGTTATGGAGGAGCTGGTTTCTCCTGTCCAATCTGCATTCATTCCAGGGAGATGGATAGCTGAAACCTCAATTTTGACTCAGGAACTAGTGCATAAAATTCGTCGAAAGAAAGGGAAGGGTGGTTTAATGGCCATTAAATTAGATATGCACAAGGCATATGACAAGATGGAATGGAGTTTTTTGGACAAAGTTCTTGAAAGAAATGGTTTCACTGAGAAGGCCCGAGGACTTATTATGACATGTGTTACTGGTGTGTCTTATTCGGTGCTTCTAAATGGCAGTCCCCTAAAAAAGATCGTTCCTCATAGAGGGCTTCGACAAGGAGACCCACTTTCACCTTTTCTTTTCCTCTTGTGCCAAGAAGTGTTATCTAAACTGGTTTTGAAAGCAGAAGGCCAAGGAAAAATTCATGGAATAAAGATTGCAAGAGAAGCCCCTAGTATTTCTCATCTCATGTTTGCTGACGATACGATTTTGTTCTTGAGAGCCAATGTTGGGGAAGCGAATGAGATTATGAAGTGTCTAGCTACCTACGAAGCTTGGTCAGGCCAGACGTGTAGCAAGACCAAGTCTAGTGTGCTATTTTCTCAGAATACCCCAAGGAAACTCGACATTCTTAAGGCCTTAGGTGTTGAGCAAGTTAGTGGAATGGAGAAACATCTAGGGAACCCTTTTATTTTTAAAAGAAGGAAATCTGAGGAATACCAGTTTTTGAAGAATAATATGAAGAAAAGGTTAGATGGTTGGAAGTTAAAACTGCTCTCGTATGCAGGCCGACTCACGTTAATTAAATCGGTCACATCCTCAATCCCTGTCTACAACATGTCTACTATGAAGGTTCCTCTATCAACTTGCCGATCTTTGGATGCAATGGTTAGAAAATTTTGGTGGATAGGGACCTCGGACAAAGAGAGATATCAAGCTTACAAGGCTTGGGACAGCATTTGCCAACCGAAATATTCAGGTGGGTTGGGAATTAGAAGATTCGAAGACTTAAACAGAGCCTTATTGTCCAAGCTTGCTTGGAGTGTTGCTCGAGGAGACAAGAAACCTTGGGTTACTTGCCTGTTAAAGAAGTATTGTAAACATGAGAACTTCTGGGCAGTCGAACCAAAGCAGAGTGATTCGTACTGCTGGAGGAACATTCTGGAAGTTCGAAATATCATTCTCAAAGGATCGTTAACTATAGCTGCGGATGGTAAGACGACAGATGCATGGAGACAACAGTGGATCCCTTGGTTGGAGTATGATGAGTTTCGAGATTTAATGGATCAATTGAGGAGTCAAAGGTACACTTTCAAAACTCTAGCTGATCTTTCCAATGATAACTCTTGGAATGAAGAGATAATTGTTCAGATTTTTGGGGAAACTATGGGAAAGAGAATATTGGAAATTCCTAGATTACAATCTTCACACCAGGACCAGCTCGTTTGGAAGGAAAACGTTAATGGAGCCTTCTCAGTCAAGAGTGCTTATGGAGTAGATCAAGGATATCGATGGAACCCAAAGAGAGACTTGTGGAAAATGATTTGGAAAAGTGAGATTCACCCAAGACTCTCGGTATCCCTGTGGCGCTTCCTCAATGAGGCAATCCCAACTCGTAATAAGCTGCCTTTTGCAGGGGATAAGCAGTGCCTTCTATGCGGCTTTCAACAGGAAAGTTGTCTCCATATTTTTAGAGAGTGTTGTGTCTCAAGAGCTATTTGGCTCACTGGAAATTTCCCTTTGATGATTGATAATTTCCCGGGTGACTCGATGATGGAATTCGTGGAACAAGTGCTACTAGTCATCCCAAGTAACATTCGGTTGATGTTTGTGGTATATATGGCCTGCGTTTTTGAGGAAGTTTGGAGGCTCAGAAATGGTGTGTTATATCAAGGAGGCCTGCCAAATTTATCTTTGGGAGCCATAAATATCAGGAAAAAATATGAGGAATTCAACAGGCACAATGAAGTTGAAGAAGTAGGGATCGATGATCCCTCAAAACAAGTTTGCAAGGCCAGTAAAGATTTTGATGTGGTGTTAGTTACGGACGCCGCTTGGTCAGAAGGGACTGCTGGCCTGGCTGCAGTTATGATCAACATTGAAGATGGATCTTGGAAGTACAAGGTGGAGACGACTGATGCAGGGTCAGCTCTTGAAGCTGAAACAAAAGCTATTTGGATGGCTTTAGCGTGGGCTAAGCAAAGGATTGATTCAAGAATTCTGGTCTGCTCTGATTGTTTATCGGCAGTGCAAGCTTTGGAAAAAAGGAAGTGTGTACCTAGTTGGAAGATCCTCCATGTGTCTTTTTTGATTTTAGATATTGTTAAATGCTTTAAGGGTAGTAGTTTTTGTTATGTTAGTCGTTCAGAGTTGGATTTTGTAGATGGCTTGGCCAAAAGTGTAAAAGGGTCTACTTTGACTACTGGTGAATACCAAGGGGAGGGCATGACCCCTGTGATGCCCAGTTTTTTATCTTTCTAATGAACTATCAGTTCCTTCAAAGAAAAAAAAAAAAAAAAAATGAATATTTTAGAAATAAAGTTTTTCTTTAATTATAATATTCTCTTACTTTTTCTAAGGGAGTGGTATATATCAATGGAAATTTGAAATTGAATGCTTAAAACTAGTTCCAATAACAATATAGTTCCCATCATAATAAAGATTACAAATTTATGCTAATCTTTTATCTTTGTTCCAATTTTACTCTTGGCATTTCAAAAGATTCTCTATATATCTCTCTAACTAGCTTTCTCTCTATATCTTTCTAGGTTAGCATCTCGCACCCACGCCTAAAACCTGAGCTCTCCACCGTTGAAACAACCCTCTTCTATCGTCCTCAACCAAGAACCCATCCCTGTTGACTCACACAAACCCATCCTTGTCGACCCACGCGAAACCCAACCTTGTTGAACCCCACACGAAACCCATCCCCGTCCTTGTCGACAGGGGTAGACTCACATAAAAGCGAGGAGGGTTGACTGCCCTCTCTGAAAATAAATATCGAAAAAAAAAATGTATATGTATTTTATTTAGTTACAGAATACATTTGTAGTTAAAAGTGATATTTATAAACATCATACTAGTTTTTGAATAATAGTTAAGCTATCTTACACACATAAGTATAATAGACGTCGTGAGCAGAGCCAGTCTTAAAATTTAGTGAGTCATAGAATAAAATGAGAATAATTATATAAAACACAAATTTTTATAAAAAATTTACATTTTTTATGTTCAAGGATTTTTTTTCTTTTCATTTTTTATAGTATTTTATAAACATAAAAGAAAATAACATCAAAACAACATAAAAAATAATATACAAATAACAAAAGTACAATTAAAAATACATCAAAATTTTATGTAAATAAAATCTAAGAAATCGTAAAAATGTTAAAAATTCTGCACATAATATATTTTTGTACTTTTTTTTGTTGCTTTTGTGTGTTTTTTTTTTAAAAAAATTATGCCCAAAAATATTTGTGGGCCCTTATTTAGAAAAAAAAAATATACTATTTTTCAAAGTTAGTGAAAAAAATATGTATTTTTTAAAAGAGGATAATTTTTTTAGCCCTGGGCTAGGTAGGCCGTAAGCACAAGCCTAGCCTACCTATGTTCAAAGTCTGGCCTAGTCCTGAGTTTAAATCCCATCAAGAACATGTTTATTTTTAAATATTTAAAGTTTACTTTTTGAACATTTACCAATAAGATTTGTATCAAGTACCTTGATCATTGAAGCCAAGATTTTTATTGTTACTTTTTTTTTTCTTAATTTAATACTATAAAAAAAATACAAGTTTGCATTAATTTTTAAAATGTATATCATATAGAAAAAGAAAGTATGCTCCTCTCAACTTGAATCTTGGGTCAGCCACTGCTCGTAGACCCACGATTCTCCTCCACCGTGCATGTATTGAATTATTTCAAGCCAAATCTATACATTTACTTGTCTGTTTAGTTGATTTTGTGCCAAAAAAAAATGAATTTGCATTTTTCTAGATTTTTTTGCTTTCTGGGGTAAAGTTTTGATATATTTTGATACTTTTTCGATGGTAGCTTTAACACGAGGTTAGGGATGACTCGTCTAGGTTAATCAGAAAAATCATATCGAAAATTATGAAAAAAAATACAATCTTTGATGATTTTTGATATATTTTTTATATGATTTATCTAATTGTATTTTTCGATGATTTTTGATATATCATCAAATATATCGAGATGCGTCATCCCTAACCTCATTTTAAAGTTACTATTGAAAAAGTATTGAAATATATCAAACATTTTACACCAAAACCCCAAAAGAGAAAATGTAGAGTCAATTATTTTTACATAAAATTAACAAAATAGACAAGTAAATGTATAGATTTGGTTCAAAATAACTCAACATATATGTACGATGGAGGGGAATCGTTGGTCGATAGGGGTAGGGATGGGGATGAATTTTTCATGAGTAGTCGACAAGGATGGGTTCGTGTGAGTTGACAGAGATGGGTTTGTGGTTGAGGATGGTGGATGAGGGTGGTTTCAATGGTGGGGAGCTCAAAGTTTGGGTTTGGCTGCGAGAGGTTAACCGAAAGACTAAAAGAGGAAGAAAGAGTAAAAGAGTTAGAGAGATAGAGAACCTTGTGAAATGCCAAAAGTAAAATTGGAATAAAGATAAAGACTACCATAAATTTCTAATCTTTATTATGGGGGAATTATTTTGTTATTACAACTATTTTTAAGTATAGAAACTCAAATTTTCTTTATAAATATTTGGGTATTAAAATTTTCTATATAAATGTCTACATATTTTAGTAAAAAAAAATTGACAACAAAACTACTTATCATTGCGCCTTAAGTTCGTGACTGATAAGTTTAACATGGCAACAATGTGATGAATGCGCCTAGATCAATGTTTTTTTTTTAATTTATTAAATATCACCACAACATTTATTGTTATTAGCGGCGGAACACTCTGCCGTTAAAATCTGTCGTTAATAATTATTAATAACGGCAGGCATTAGCAACATTCTCTTCTCTATTTTGAAGAAAAGAGCATTATAACTCATCAAATGTAAGTGCTATAGCAAGAAATAGAGAGGGGATCCCCATTTTCTAAAATACAAAAATGGAGAGACTTGAAAAGCAATTTGCCTTAGTGATTGAGCTCCAAGAACAAGAAAAATATCTATTTATCATTTCGACCAGTTCATTGATTGAATGAAATGATATTGGCTAGGGTCACACTGCACATGAGTTGGGTTGGGCGGTTTTTGGGCGGTTTGGCGGTTTTTTTATTTGGCAGTTTTTTAAAATCACAACCCATACCTGCCCAATAAAAGTTTGGGTTGGGCGGTTTTTTAGGGGGCGATTTTATGCAGTTTTTTGGGCGATTTGGGTTGCTTAAAAATCAAAACTTCCAAAGTATATTGTCATAAGAAAAAAAAAATTAACTAAAAATTTATACCTGTTAATGACATGGTTATTCAAAATACATGTTCTAAACACTATTTAGAACATAAACAAAACAGAAAAGTCTATAGACAAACGTTAAACAACTCAAAATTAGTGAAATCATTTCAATCTCATATTCTCAAGTCTGTCAAATTAAAGTGAGCAATTAGTTCATGTTATTGCTAACTGACAAGATAAGATAAAAGATTAAATTATTACTAGAATATATCAAACTATATTTTATCTTAAAAACCATTTCATGGAACCACATGGTAATGAAAACAGATAAATCTAGTATTATCATCAATCTTTCAAGATTTACAATTCAAATTATATAAGAAACAGAGGATTATAAACAATAATCTAAGCAAAAATTAAAAGTGAGCAATGTAGAAGAAAGTAAGAACATTTCTCTGAAAATTGAATTGAGTTCATATTATTGCTTCCTATATCTAATAATACAAACTAGTGAACAACAAACAAACATAATAAAATTTGCTAAATACCTGTTGGAGCTTGGAGGAGTACCCGAATTGCTGAAACGGAAGCAAATATAGAATCCTTGCTAATGATTCTACAAGCAAATCAAAAGTACCCAAAATTAACTCAGTCCCAAGTCTTGAAAAATGAACAGGCAGATCAATACTAATACTTGCTCAAAAAAACTACAGAAATAAACACAAAATCAAACAAAACAATTAGCTATACTTACTTAAACATTGATTCAAGCTTAAAAATAAAAATACCAAGTGGAGATTCATGAGAGAGAGGCCGAAGCTGCGTGGTGCCGACTGCGGAGAGAAGAGGAGCTGTGTGGTGCGGAGTGGAGAGAAGGAAGAGGAGCTGGGTGGTCCGGCGAAGTGGCGAAGTGGCTGGGTTGAGTCGTTGATGGCCTGAGGCTGGGCGGCGGCGAAGAAGGGGGGGGGGGACGATGAGCGGAGAAGAAGAAGAAGGGGGGGGACGATGAGCGGAGAAGAAGAAGGGGGGGGGGGGGAGGACGACGAGCGGAGAAGAGGGGGGGGGGGGGAAGGGACGATGGCTGGCGGCTGTGAAGTTTGAATGTAAATTAGTTTTAGGGGTTTTTCTTTTGTTTTAGTTTTTTTTAGGCAGCTTTTTTTAGGTATAAATTAAATTTAAAAAAAAAAAAGGGGGGAGGGACGATGGCTGGCGGCTGTGAAGTTTGAATGTAAAGGGAAATTTGATTTTCTATACTTACATATACCTAATATTTTATTTTTAAACTAATACATATCATCATTGAAAATATATGACCACTTTATCTAAAACCCAAAAATACCCCTCTCAAATTTTTCATACTTTTTTTTAGTGCAAAAACATAAAAAAAAAAATTGGTAGTCCGATGGGGTCCGATGGTAGTCCGATGGTGGTCCGATGGTCACCTGATGCTACTTTTGTATGTACAAAAACATAAAAAAAAAAAATTGGTAGCAGATTTGGTCCGATGGTAGTCCGATGGGTGGTCCGATGGGTCCGATGGGTGGCCCGATGGGTGGTCCGATAGTGGCCCGATGGGGTGGTCCGATGGTGGCCCGATGGGGTGGCCCGATGGATGGTCCGATGGGTGGTCCGATGGTGTAAATAGGGTGATGTAAATGGGGGTATTTTAGGAATATCATAAAAATTGTCATATTTTACAAATATTAGTTATTATTTGTTTAGAAAAAAAATTTTAACCAAATGTAAGCATAAAAAATCAAATTTCCCAATGTAAATTAGTTTTAGGGGTTTTTCTTTTGTTTTAGTTTTTTTTACGCAGCTTTTTTTAGGTATAAATTAAATTTAAAAAAAAAAAATAAATATTGCGGGTACGGGTTGAACCCGCCCGTTTTTAGGCTAACCCGTACCCGCCCGCCAAACCGCGGGTTAAAACTCAACCCAATCCAATTTTTGCGGGTTTTTAATGGGCGGTTTTCATACGGGCAGATTCTAATGGGTTAGGCGTTCCCACACTTTAGCGGTTTTTATGTTTCGGCTTCACATCTCTAAAATTCGCAAAGTAAAAAGTAAAAGATTTAAAAAAAAAAAAAAACTAAAATTTAGTTGATCCCATATAATTTGAACTGTATTTTAATATCTAGTAATCCATTTGATCTTGCAAATATTATATTTAGTTTTTTATTTAGTGATGTGAAAATATTTTAAATTATAATAATGCAGACAATTATTACTTCACTAAGAGAGTTTCCCAAAAGGTAGGGGGCCGCGGGAAACAATAATTATCTTAAAAACGATGGGACAAAGTTGTCAAAATAGATGATGCCACCAAAAAAATAAAGGTAATTAAAATAACTAATATTATTTATTTATTTATTTATTTATTTAAAAAAATAAAAAAAGAAGAAGCTGAGAAGAACAGTGCAAACACTCACAAGTAAACTGGTTTTTGTTATTATCATATGACCCATGTAATCAATACTGATACTATTATTATTGTGATGATGAAGATATATGGGTCCAAGACATTTTGTATATTAATTAATATTGTTCATAATTTAAACTGGTCCGACCTGAAGTTCATGGTGGAGTTCTTCTGTTCAGTCTATTTCATATATGAAATAAAAGAACACAAATTAAATTCAGTAGATAGATAAGGGTATAAAAAATAAATGCACAATATTTTCATTTGTAACAACAATTAAAATGATTTTATTTAAAAAAATAATAATAATTATCATACACATACATATCGGTTCAATCATTAATAACGAATTAACGACAGTTAACGGACTAGGTAGTGACAGAACTTATGAGTATTATTCTTAAAAAAAATAATTAAAAAAATTAATTAAATGTGTTGCAATAAAATAAAATTTAATTAGGTTGATATCCTTGATATCTGGACAACTATACATATTATATTTATATCTATAATATGATATGTATGAAACTATTAAAATCACAAAGAGGTGAAGTAGTTTTGATTGAGTTTGGTTTGTGGTGTACTAGTCATCATTCATCACTTACTGATTTTTGTTTCTATTGTTCATTTTATTTTACTATTATACACTTTTTCCCTTTTCTCTTATTAAATACACCAAAAACAATTATATGAAATGGAGACAAATCTATACATGTAATGTCCTTTGATTCTCATTATGTCCTTTATATTAATTTTAATAACAAGTTGGAGAGAAGCACACTACTAAAGATCTAGAAAAGCAGGGTATTGGGAAGAAGACAATATAATAAGCCATGTTTTTCTGGTCAAATTTGTTTTATTGGTCTAATATAGTGATTTCAAACGAGAATCAAATCTAATTGGGAGTAGTCAACAGTATTTATTAATCTAATTCAGCATTTATTTATCTTGATCAATTATAGAAATGTTAAAGGGAATCAGTGGTACCTAGCATCTTTCTATGTGTCAATATAGCTATTGGTTCAACTAAGTATCGGGTCTCATATAATTTAATGTAATAGATTTTAGGGAGTATTTCTAGCCAATCACAACGCGACATACCGAGAAAGTGCTAAGCACCAATTACTACTGGTGGTGCCTAATAGCAATGCTCATAAATAATAATGGTTCCTACTTCAATGTTTTTTTGCTTGAAGAGCACGAAGACAACAACCCCACTTTAAAACACTGATAATGTAGAATAGTATTAGTGAAGCAAATATGCTTTTGAAAATTCCTCAATGAGAGACAAAAATCGTGTAATATGGAAGTCCGATCTGTCCCACATACTCTTGGTTCTAAGAATCTTCTTCACTTTGTTTTTTCTTTTTATGGGTTGGATCTAGATTTTACCTCAACTACTTTTTATAAATTTTGCCTAAAGAAGGTGGAATAAATAAATTATCTTTCTCTACCTATAATTAAACCTTATGTAATTTTATTTGTATACCTTATCCAAGAATTGAACACTTAAGTAGTAGTAGTAGTTTATTCTCTATCTGACTACACCAACATTGGAAACTACTCATTTATTACAAAGGAGATATTTTGTGGTTGTTACAAATACAATCATGTTCTCCCTCTGAATAAAAAGAAATAATATTCTAATTAAAAACTATACTATCCTTTTTGTAATATAACATGCAGTAGAAGTAGATGTATTGTATTAAGTATTAACACAATCTACAAAAGGTACACGAGTAGGGAAAGAAATTGAAGGTTAAAATGGCAAAACCGAAATGGGAATTGCCTTTATGTCTCTAAAGAGATAATATATAAGACAAAATTTTTTTTGAGTATTTTTATTGACAAAGACAACAATGGAGTTTTGAGAAGGATTAGCCACTTCTTATCTAGTGTGAAAAAAGTGTATGAATTCCTCTCTTTGTTGACATCTGTGATTAAGAACCTTTTTTAAAATAATAAGCGTGGCAGAAGAAGCTTTGAAACTCTTTTAAGATGGGACACAACTAATTTTAGATTGTGACAATTCTGGTTTTTGGACTATAATGAAAATGGTGAGATCTTTTGTGGTTGAGGCACTTTTGGTCTCTACTTGCTCTCTAGAAAAAGTTATGGTTCTTGGTCTTGGGCTATGTTCGTTTGGTTTAAAAAAATGAAAGTAGAATATGAAGAAAGTATAATCAAAAGAATAAATTGTCACAAAAAAAGAAGAATAAAAATAATGAATTTGAATGAGTAAAGGAAGAAAAATGTAAGGATATTAGAACAAGAATAAATTTCCAAAGGATGTAGTAGAATGGCCACAACACACTAATTCCAATCAAACACCACCTTAGATCAGCCAAATAGGTTTGGTTGGGTGAAATCAATGAAACACCATTCCATTTCTTTGTTACAAACTTTTTTGATTGGGTAAAATGGGTGAAGAAAGTATTTTTTTTTTCTACAATTATTGATTGAAATTACTTGATAGGACAAATAATTCATACAAAAAATACAAAACATCCACATTGTAGTTGCAGGCGCAACAAATAAAATATCGCCTCTCATTTTATTTTTCTCTTTCTTCGCCACTAATAATTAATTAAATGCTCCTTTTCACACTTTATGAAAATATAAAATAAAATAATGATATAGGCATGAAATTTGGTATATGGTAAAGAGGTACCCAAAATAAATCCCACGCTCCATTACCCCTCTAGTGTTTGGTGAAACTAAGTCTAAAGACTCACAATGATAGTCTTCGGCGGCAAGCCTTAAAAATGTCAGATATCATTGTTTTATATGCACTCTCATCACTTCACTATTTTCCCTCTAAAAACAAACAAACAAAAATAACATCACAAATACATTATCAGAAAATTTGTGACCAAAAATTGATCATATGGGCCAGAAAGGAAAGAGATGCAAAATAAAAAGAATCCATTTATATATATATGTATATTTAAATAACAAATAAGATACAAGCTTAAAACAAATTAAAATTATTATATACTTTGATTTGTATCTCTAATTTTCCTGTATTTTTACAGTTTTGAGTACAAACACCTCAAGTTGCTTGCCAACCAAAGGTTGGACTTTTCTGCCTTAACTTTATAGATACAGTAAGAGTAGTAAGAGTTGAAGAACACTTCAATTGAAGAACCACCATTAACTATCAAGTAATGGAAAAAAAAAGATTGAAGCTTTTTCTGATGTGCTTAATCCAAAGTTTCTCACCAAATCATTGGCTTGAGATTGAGAAAGTGGAGCTGGCCAATCTCATATTAATGGATCTCCATCTTGTTACAATGATTTTTAACATGAAACACCAAGAAATTGTTATCAGAAGAGCAACAATCCGACCCCCAAAAAGACCAGCCAGAACAACAACAACCAGACTCAAATAAACCCAACTCCCTTCAACCTCTTCATTTTTTTCTTCTTCTTTATCTTCTCCTTCACTAACCAAGGCTGATTCCATTCCATCCAAAGAAGAAACCCCATCATTACGAAAGCTTCCCTTAATGCTTTCACATCTTTGCTCTTCTTGTTCTTCAACCTCATGATAACTAGACCCTTCACTACATGTCTCCAACATGTTAACAATATCATCCTTAGATTTACTCTTACTATATTTTGAACTACGCAACTTCTTAGGCACTAAGTTTTTGATAATCTTTGCCTTAATCTTTGATCTCTTGCTACTCTTATTCTTTTCAAGAGTCATCACCCCACTTGGGAAAACAGTTTCACCATCTTCCATGGCAGAATTCTCTTTCTTCACACTTGTATTGTTCAGAAAACCCCATTTCTTATCACGGCTAAGTAGCTCAAGCTCAGGACCATCGACTAAGAACTCATTCTCTTTCATCATAAGATCATTCTTAACCTCAGAAACCTCAATCTCATCATCATTTGAAGATTTTGAGTCAATCCTATCAAGCAATTCAGCCACAACAGCATAGCTCTCTCCTTGATTTTTTACATTTAATACCAAACAATCCTTTTCTGACCAAATAAAGCTCGCAACCCAATTCACCATAGATCTTAATCTTACCTTCATTTTCGAACAAGGTTTCAAGAACCGAACAGAGCTTTTCCCAACATATTCGAGAAACAAGAGAAGAAAAGCAGACAATGTGACCCCAACCACCAATTTCTTGGTACTCAAAGCCAAAACCACCACTAAGAAAACCTTCAAAACCGCCATGAGTAGAGTTCCACCGCAGACAAACTCTTCCTCGACCCGGCTCTCATCTCGAATTATCGATTCGGATTCCGGTTCTACGAAAGCCTCCTCAATTGATTCCACTTCCTCCAATTCCTCCGACGCCGAAATCTTCACCTCCTCACAAATGGGTTCGCCTCGAACAGAGCTTTTCTCCGAACAAGAATCCGAATTCTCCTTGATCGGATCAAAATTCGCCGGCAAATCTGTTTCGACCCTGTTCGAATCATTAACATTAGAAACAACAACAACCTTCTTATTATCCTTCTTTTTCTTCTTCTTAGAATTAGAGTGCTTCTTTAAACGATCACGATTCTTAACAAAAAGGTCTATAAGAGAGGTTGGGAAGCCAGTCTCGACCACAAGAGAACCACCGCGTTTCGGCGACTGGAGATCCGCAACGATACGGGAAATTCGGGTCACCTTAGATTTCTTCCATGGAAGCGGCATGGTTCTTTTATGGGTCTGAGTTTAAATTGGAGAACTGGGAAAAGGGTGGTGGTAGTTTTTTTTTTTTTTTTTTCTTGTTTTAAAATTTTCCCAGATGAGAGAGAGTGGATTTTCTCGAGTTGGGATTTTTACATTGGTATGTATTTATAGAACATTGATTTGGTGTTTGTTTCTTTGTAAAAACAAAAAAGAGAAAAAAGGAAAATTAAAAAGAAAATTGGGTAGAGAAAGTGGTAATTGAGAGGAAATTGATGGTGATGCGCGTGAGCTGCGGAGTAGTTGAAGCAAAAAAAAAGGCTTTAATGAGAAAAGATGAATTGGCTTCTATTTATTGGGGCCCAAAAAATTATTTATAAAATTAATTAACACATTTTTTTTATTGATATGATCGATTTAAGATTGAAATGGATATGTGCGTGAGCTAGATTTAACTATTTTTGGTGTAACAAAATAGTGAAACAAATTTCGTTATTTTTCATGCATAATTTGTTTGTATGGAATATTTGAAAAGATATTAGACTCTGAAAAAGGTTACCTTCTTTATTTTTATTTTATTTTTGTTATATAACTAATATTTGGTGGAGAATATATTTATATTCAAAGCCAGCCTGGATTAAAAGTTTGTTTTTTTATATTACTAATCTAAGGTATATTCTCATTTGTAAATGTTTTTTACCAATTAGAAAAAGTAAAAGTAAAATAGAAATAGCTAATTATTGGTGTTGGGTAATCAGTAAAGTTGAGTTGTTATATGGCCGGTTACTTATTATTAAATAGCTCAGCTTAAAGAAGTTTCAGGGGTGTTTCCTTTTCTCAATTTTGTTATTATTATCATTATTATTTGAGATTAATGTATAATTTTCCACCTTTCAAAAAATCAAAACAGTATATATATATATGGTAAGTAGTTTCAGATCTTAATTTCACTGTAATAAAAGTTGTTTTGGTTGGACCAAATATGTAAATGTTAGAGCATTAATATGAGTGGTTAATTGCAGAGGAGTTAGCTAAACGGATCTTAATGAGCTTTGAAGAAGAGCATTGCTATTAGGCACCACCTTCTCGATATGTTGCGTTGTGATTGGCTAGCGATACTTCCTAAAAATTATTATATTAAATTATATAAAACCCAATACTTAGTTGGAACAATCGTGATATTGACACATAGGAGGTATTATGCTAGTACCCTTTAGCATTTATCTTTGAAGAATATCACTTAATTTGCATGATGGGTAAGCATTAATTGTCAGTTTTTATTTTTTGCCTTGCCAGTACACAAAAACAAAATCGTCAGAAATTGTAACTCAGTCCTAATTAATTACGGATATAGATAATAGATGTAATACTCATCACAATTGCCGTACAGTGTTTGAGTGTCTTTTACGCTCTCTCTCTTGATTGAAAATGGTTCAATGTTATTATTTCTGGCTACTCATCTGATATGTTTGGAGTCATTCTACCGATACACCGCACAAAATGTATTTTTACTGATATTATATGTTATTATTTGAAATTAATTATTCATTACATTTCAAAAAAGAAAAAAATATATTATTCATTTACCATGTTATAATGTAGGAATGTTAATATAATAGGAATTTTATATTTTCGATGCAATTTAATTGGCATACTAAATTAGTTACTGTTGGTGTAGATTAATATACCAATATAAGAACAAAATTTAAGACAAACAATCAAGACAATAGAATTAACATTGATCATATAGAAGTGGATTGCAAATACCTACTCAAGGATTTACAATCAACTGATGAAAATCTTTCAAGCTATGGAAACATAATCAATGCTATTCGACGGATGTTATTTTCGCTCCCCACTGTAACCCTTCACCACACTCGACGGCAAGGAAATACAACAGCTTATAATTTGGCACAAATGTCCATAGGATTAGATAACACATGGTGTTGGAATAGCCAAGACCCCTACCCTTTCCCTTTGTAACTTTTGAGTCTTTACTTTCAAAAAAAAAAAAACAATCAAGACAATGAAAATCAAACTTGCGAAGAAATTTTAAAACGGAATAAGAGAAGAAGAAGAGAGTTGAGTACTGAAAAAGTAATTTAACCTTCAACAATGGTTGTCTTCTTTATTAATCACCAATATGTTTTACAATCAAGAGAGCTTAGTCTAACACACTTACAATTCTGTTCACATGAGAGGCATTAATTGATCAAAAACACAATGTACTGTTTAACATCCCTCAAATACACACATATACAATATTTTATTCGGTACAAAAATGAATATGGATGTTGAACTTCTATTTATAGTAAGTGTTGAATTATTTTATATTGTATAATTCACATGATTTATTTCATGATTATATGTTTGATATATAAATTTTATTAAGTCTAGAATATATAATTATATATGATTATAGTGTTGTCAACACAGTGGGATATAATCATGATTATATGAATAAAAATTTAAGTCTCATGATTTGTCAGTATGTTAGATTTAGACTGACATGATAATCAGCGATAAAGTATACTTACACTTTCGATAAGTGTTATGTCCTTTCCAGAGCATTGGCAAAATATGCGAGTATCGAATGTATGGAATATACATTAAATTGGACTGATATTGATCTTGGATAAAATATCATAAACTTACTGTTATATCTTTCTAAGTCAATATCACTGGTTGATCTTAGGTCTATATATCTTAATCCTGATATGGTTAGGTTCGATCCGAATTGTATTATTTATGTTCTTAGAGTAGTTTGTTGAAGCTTGTACGGCTGAACACATACATCTTAGGAACATGATAGTTCAGTTGAGTGGGAGCGTTAATCATATATACGGAATCTATAGCTTCTATAAGTATTTAAAAAGTAAAACGATGATTTCCTTCGAGCTTGGCTTAATAGAGTTAAATGATTGATGCCTCATTTCAGTAATTATATTAATTTACTGAAATATTATTTATAGGTAGCTAAGTGTTTTAATGATAAAATACATTAAAAGGTAGAACGGTAAAATTGTTCCTATTCGATGTAGATCATCTTAGGGGTGTTCATACAAATCGATAAACTGAAACCGACCGACCGTAACCGAATTTTCGGTTCCACGTCATCACCGAATTTGGCAGTCGGTTTCGTTTTCGATTTTTTTGAGATGGCGGTTGGTTTCGGTTTTTGAAATAAAAAATGGTTAAACCAAAAAATTGCAAAAACGGTCAAAAACCGCAATAAACCGTCCAAAACTGCCAAAAATCGTACGGTCAGTTTTATACTGTTATAATTTTTAAAAAGTCGGTTACGATTTTCATAAAATAAAAAACTGTAATCGACCGGTCGGTTATAAACTTGTAAAAATCGACTATAACCGACTGATTTTCACCCCTAGATCATCTATAGAGGATCTTTGACTATTTGGATTGTAACAATGGATAATTTCATAACGTATGTATATCTTGATACATATAGAGCGTTCTATATAATTAAGAGTGCGATTTCGAATCTATAGTGGCGCAAAACGCACAGTCCAAAATAATATTTATCCATAATTATATATTAGCGGGTAAATACCATTTTAGACTCTATGTTTTACAAAAGTTACTAATTGGACTTTAAGTTTTGTTAAATGACAAAATAGACCCTATATTTTCCAAAATGATAAAAATAAGACCTTGAACTCAATTTTTAACAAATTTATTTTTTAATATAACCAACTTTAAGATAATTTTTAACTTGAAGAGATACATAAAATGTAACTAGATTTGTCAAAAATTGGATTATTACTAAGTTTTATTTCGACAAAATATCAATTTAGGGTCTTATTATACAATTTTGAAAAATAAAAAGTCCAATTTATTATTTAATAAAACATAGAATCTAATTAATAAATTTTGTAAAAGATAAGATCTGAAATAGACGGCTTTAATTTAATGAATTATGAACCAGAATACAGTTAAATTTAGAGAGGAGAAGAGAATGAGAAAGAATTAGGACGGAGGTTATTATGCTTATAAGTGATAATCACAATAATCCTAATACCACTATAATGTCACAATTAATTCATAAAAAAAAATATCACAATTAATAAATTAATTTCTTTTGCGATAAAAACAAAAATAAAAAATGATTTCTTGTAATAAAAATATTAATTAGCTTTGGTTTTTTAGCCAAAAACATCGCTATAGAGTATTGCTATTGGACACCAGTAGTGCCTAACACCTTCTAAATGTGTCGACTTGCAATTGAGTAGCGATACTCTATAAAAATTATTATATTAAACTACATGGGACCCGATACTTAATTGCACCAATAGCGATATTGACACGTAAGAGGGTGCTAGGCACCAGTAGTGCCCTTTAACATTTCTCATCGCTATATTATTGTTTATGGGACAACGTGCTCCTAAAAATCAACTCCAATGTACGATGGAATACTGGCCAATGTCGGCCATCACTACCAATAAATATATAAATCTACACACTCAACCTTGTCTGTTTGATCTCCTAAAATATCATTAATAAAAGAAAAAGAGAAAAAATCTTGTAATAGATTATACTTTAAATAAAATCAGAAAATAGATTTAATTAACATTTATTAAATGTGTGAGCTTTACAAACCAATATGCAAAGCTACCAATATTCTATACTCTTTAATATTATCTTTCTTTTAATAAGATATTACATATTACTTAATTCTTTCTTTCTTAATCATTACTACAAAATTTTTTATATAAAAAAAAAATTATGACTAATTATAAATTATTATTCCTGAATTGTAATTAAAAAATCCGTAACTAAAAGTGTTAGTCACAAAAATTATAATTTGTTTTTTACTAAATGTATTTTTAGTTACAATATTAATTATAACTAAAACTAAATTAGTGACAACTTATAGTTAAATACTATATTTTAGTCACAAATAATTTTTTGTTGTTACTAAAAATCACACTTAGTCACAAAAAATTTATGCCATGAAAAATAATTGTTTTTTGAAGTGATTTAGTTCTTAATTCTTTGATATAAACTTTTACTCAAAAAAAAAATGATATAAATTAATATTTAAATAATTACTTACAAGTAACATTACATATAAAAATTTATAACGCCGAAAAAAAAATCATACGGGCAACAAAAAATTTAAATTTTATTTTCTGTAAAATATAAATAATTTTTTAAAAAATTTACAGATGGTTTCAATAATTATAACACACTAAAATTAGACTATAACTCTATTAAATGTCGAAATAAATAAGAGTTTATCAAAACATTTTATTAAAAAAGGTATTATAAAATCTTCCTAAACTATGCATGCTTAATTGTTTGTTCACTTTCTAAATATTTAAATTAGAGAACATGGAGAAAATCACATCTTCACGTTAGTCGGAAATAGCTCTAATTATAAAAACCATTTGAGATGAATTACGTAGGTTTTAAAAATTTGTAATTTGTAATATTCGATATATTTTTCGTTCATGTATAATAATTTATAATACATATATAAAAAGGTAATTAATGATAAAAATGAAATTCACATTTAGAAAATATTAAATGAGTATTGCTATAAATTACTAGTGGTATTTAGTATTATTGAAAAGAGTATTATTATTAGGTATCAATAGTGTTTAGCACCTCTAGACATATTATCTTGCGATTGTCTAGCAATACTCTTTAAAAATTATTACATTAAATTATATAGGACGTGATACTTAGTTGAATCAATAACGATATTAACACATAAAAATATACTAGCACTATTAGTCTCTTTAATAATTAGTATATCTCTAAAAATATTATAAATATAAGCATAATTATTCCACAGATTAAATAATAATCATCAATGCTCATAAACATCAGCCAAGATGTAATATTTTATTTAGGGCATATTAATGAGTACTAAAACATACCTCGCACACACTAATGTCTTCAATGCAAGCACAAGAATAGAGAGATTGTAAGAGAGGAATTTATGAAGAGAAATCTCTTTTCTTAATCACCACAAACACTTCACACTAACCACCCAATTGACTTCGCTTTTAGCTAATGACAATGAGTCAATTAAAGCAATTAGAAACAATTAATAATAATAATTAAGCAATAAGAATACAAATTTGTTATAGAGGTTTGGCCCCGTGATAGTGGTAACGCTACTACAAATATTAAAATTTACGACGATCCTAAAAATGATTTTTTTGGGGGACCTTCGCTAAAAAATTAAGTAACTATTTAAAACCGTAGAGAAAAATGTAGCATTCCTGACCATTTAAAATCGTAGTAAACAAAATAGGCGATGTTTTTTTTAATAAAATGTGAATTTTTTGGAGAGCCTTATACCCGACGGAGTAAAACCGTCGGGTATAGTATAGGCGACGACCTATACTATACCCACCCGACGGTTTTAAACCGTCAGGTATAAGGGCCCATTAAAAAAATCGTCACCTACTTCTCGCCACATTTCCCACGTGCCTACCTACTTTTTTTTTTCTATTTCCCACATGCCCACCTATTTCTTCTCACCTATTTTTTCTCTATTTCCCACACCCTAAAACAAAATCTTAACTCTCTGAAACCCCACCCATCGCACTCCTCTCTCGTTGTCTTCCTCCCTCTCTCGATCTCCCTTTCTTCTTGTCTCTCTCGTCCATCGATCTCCACCCACCCCTACTCCTGTCGGTCTATCTCTCCTTTCCGTCGCATACGTCGGACAACCACCACCTCCCGTCGATGTCCTTCTCATCTTTGTCTCATACGTCAGCCCACCACCACCTCTTGTCTGTCTCCCTCTCTCTCCGAGCTCGGTATAAATACATTTAATTATTTATATACTTTTTTATTTATTATATATATTCATTTTGTTATTGTATAAATGTAATGTATTTTAAAGTTAGTTGTTATTGTAATAAAATTAATTAGTTGTTTTATTTTAATTTAGGTAAAATTATAAAATTGATGCAAGAAAAAAAATAGGGGAAAATACAGATTTTTCTACCATTAATGGTAGAAAAGTTTGTATTTTTTTTTTATTTTTTTTACATTCTCGACGGTGTAAAACTGTCGCCTATAACAGAGT
This sequence comes from Cannabis sativa, assembly GCF_029168945.1. NCBI lineage: Eukaryota > Viridiplantae > Streptophyta > Magnoliopsida > Rosales > Cannabaceae > Cannabis > Cannabis sativa. Next base: position 54,203,880 of record NC_083607.1, read on the forward strand.
ATAAGCGACGATTTTAAACCGTGCGCTATACTATAGGCACCGATTCAAAACCATCGCCTATACCCTGTTATAGGCTACAGTTTTAAACCGTCGGGAAGTCCACATCAGCGACAATTTTTAACTATTGCCTATTTTTCCCGTTTTGCGACGATTATAGAAATCAACGGGAATACTTTAAACAATTGTTTAAAAACGTCAAAAAAAACCTATTTTTGTAGTAGTGTAATAGCCTACTGGCATTTTACTTGTATTAACTTGTGAAAAAAGAAGCAAGAAATTCTTGATCTTCCTCAAAAGCTTTTACAAAGAATTTAGCAGCTTGAGTGCTCTTTTGAATGAATAAATTTGGAACTCTAAATAGTGAAATGACTCCACTATATATAGGGATTAATTACATTAATTTAGTTTCCCAAATCAAATAAGAAATAAATAAAAAAATTCAATTATTTTCCTAAATTAAGAGAAATAAAAAGGAAAATTAAGGGATTTCCTCTTTTTCCCTGTCGGAGTGAATCTATCCTACAAAATCAGGAATGCGGTCGCTTGAAAATTTAGGGGGAATAGTCCTGAAGGTATTCCAGCCACATTTATTTTGTTCAGAGTATGCGAGCTAACTGCGAGGTGAATGCTGGTCAGATGATGTAACATACCTTAACCGCATATTCCAGCTTCTTTAAATCAATTGTTCACGAGTAACAAATCGCTTCAGTCAGTACACCATGGAATATATTGCCCGTCCAGGTTATGAAATATTCTCTACGTGTCACTCAAATAGGTGTCATGTCACCTTGTACAGAAATTGGAATAACACTTGCCCCTCAAGTCCGCGTAGGAACTTTTTGCTCGCACATGGACTTATTCGGCCACTAAGCTGGTTGGATGGGTGACACGTGTTCTGTAACACCCTAACTAACATAGGCGTATTACGTGATTTTTAAACATGCTGTGCAGCTCGTTGCTAATCAACGAGGTTTATGGAAAACGTGATTAATTAAAATTTTTGCTTTTTAATTAAACTTATAAAATAATATTACAAAAGACTCGGGATCCCGATTACAAAATCATTTACAAAAAGATTTAACTGTTTATACAAAATAAGGTCGCCTAGCGACTAGTTACAAAATCAGCCTCGCTGTCCCGATGATCGTACGCTCCAGGCCTAACCGCCCCGACATGTACAATCTTCACAAGCTCGCTCACGGTCCATCAGCTTTAGCCTTGCCTTTACCTACACATAAACGTAGAACTGTGAGTCGACAGACTCAGTAAGAAAAGCATAAAAATACTCATACATAATTCTAACTGCCGTGTCCAACACGATACTGAGTCCCGCTACTGCCATGTCCAACATGGTACTGAGCCACTACTGCCATGTCCAACATGGTACTGAGTTCTGAATGTTCATAGGGACGGTACTATTGACACGTAACAGCCTGATCGGTCGAACCGGTCATACTCCATTCTTGGTCATACTCCACTCGTACCGACGTGTTACTATATCCTCCGATCGGTCGAACCGGTCATACTCCGCCTTGGTCATACTCCAGCTGTACCGACGGGATACGTCAATAGTACGGAACCACCAACCAAGTGTCGGCTGATCGGTCGAACCGGTCATACTCATTCTTGGTCATACTCCAGCCTGTACCGACGTGACAGGGTTGGATGGTTCGAAGCCAACATACATATCTAATGTAATCTAATAGGCTTCCTACATGCACGCTAAACATGTAATCTACATATGCATACTGTTATACTAATCTTACCTGGATTCCGAATTCAGGTGTGCCGGTCAACCTGAGTGGAACTACTGCGCGGTGGATTACAGGCTCCTAAACCGTAAAAATCACAACACCGATAAGTGACAAGCTAAATCACAACGGGGACAAAGGTTTTAAAACCAAACTTAACCTACTGAAACTTAATACAAAAATACCCCAAACCAAACAGAAAACAAGCGCGAGAAAACTCCGAAACTAGCACGAAACGACCAGTTGAGAAAAACCGGTTTCTCACCCTACTGCAAAATCCGGGTAACCGGTTTTACACGCAGTGTAAAACCGGTTAGCCGGTTTTACCCAGAAAAACCTCAAATTTCAATTCTCCAACCAAAACGTTTCCAAACTCAACCAAACTTTCCAGACCTGCTAATTAGACCCTAATAAACATTTTCCAAGTGATAAAACAAAGCTTCATGCATAAAATCAAAATCCACCATTAAAGCTCCAAGCTTTGAGTTCAAAACTCAAACTTGGTTAAACAACACTAACTTGCATTCAAATCAATCCCAACCTACTTAAACATGCATAAAATCACCTCTGAAAACTACAGCAAACATCACAAAACAAAGCGACAACGCATTTCAACAATTTTCTTTGAAAACCATAGTTTTGAGCCAAAATTCCATACTTGCTTAAAATCAATTAATCATGCTTTAAAAACCTATTCTATTTCACTCATTCAAACATGATTAAACTTCTGAAAACCACACATAAATCCAGCAGCAACAAGAACCAAAAACAAAGCATGCAAACTATCATTTTCTTCCAAAAATTGCAAGAGACTAAAAGAGAGTTGCTAGAGCCTTACCTTGAGTTAAAACCACAAAGAATTGCTTGAAAAATCCCTAGATGAAGTTGCAAAATCCACAACCCTAGCTGGGTTCTAAGGGAAAAACGAGAGAGAGAGTGTTTGAAGAGAGAGAGATGAATATCTTTTCAATTTTCTTATTTTTTAGAAAAAAGGATAAAATGGGATAAAATGATGGTTTTATTAAATCATATCAGCCAAAATAAGCCTTAAAAATCTGATTTCTCATTAACATAAAATTCACTAAAAGACAAACATACAAATGGGCAAAAAGACCATTTTGCCATTTCCACCCTAAAAGGCCTAAAAGGGTACTTAGGGGTATTTTGGGAAAACTCTAAATTCCCGACTAATCCCGACATTCCCAATGTCTAAATAAACCGTCCCACTATACTAAAATACTAATTTGTGATTCTACTGAGCCATACACCGAGTTCCATGTTGCCGGACACCGAAAATGCAAAATTATGAAATTTCACTATATGACATAAAAATGCATTCTGAATTCAAAAATAACAGCATAATAAATTATTTAAATGGCTATAAATAATTTCATAATTAATCATAATTAACTGCTAATTTCCAAATTAAACTAAGCGGGCTTTACAACTATCCCCCCCTTAAAAGGATTTCGTCCCCGAAATCTAACCTGAATAACTCTGGATATTGAGCTCTCATATCTGACTCTAGCTCCCAGGTGGCTTCCTCCACCTTGCTGTTTCTCCAGTGAACCTTGACCAACGCTATGGTCTTATTTCGAAGGACTTTATCCTTTCTATCCAGGATCTGCACTGGCTGTTCCTCATAAGTCATGTCTGGCTGTAGCTCAAGATTCTCATAACTGAGTATATGAGAGGGATCTGAAACGTATTTTCTCAACATCGAGACATGGAATACGTTGTGAACTGCTGATAAGGCTGGAGGCAATGCTAACCGATATGCCACTTGACCTATCTTCTCGAGAATCTCGAAAGGTCCTGTAAATCTAGGGCATAACTTGCCTCTTTTCCCGAAACGTTTGATCCCCTTCATCGGAGATACCCGTAAAAACACATGGTCCCCTACTTGGAACTCAACATCTCTGCGTTTCGGATCTGCGTAACTCTTACATGCCTTTCCGTGAGGCAAGCATTTTAGCTTTTATCTTCTCTATCGCCTCATTGGTCCGCTGCACTGACTCTGGACCTAGGTACTTCCTCTCCCCTGTCTCATCCCAGTGGATAGGAGATCTACAATTCCTACCGTATAACAGTTCATAGGGAGCCATCCCTATCGTACTCTGATAACTGTTGTTGTAAGAAAATTCTATCAACGGTAGATACTTATTCCATGAGCCTTCAAAGTCCATGACACAGGCTCTCAACATGTCCTCCAATATCTGAATTGTTCTTTCGGACTGACCATCTGTCTGAGGATGGAATGTTGTACTAAATTCCAGCTTTGTGCCCATTGCTCGTTGCAAACTTTGCCAAAACTTGGAGGTGAATTTCGGATCCTTGTCCGAAACTATAGACTTCGGTACCCCGTGAAGTCTTACTATCTCTCTGACATACAACTCTGCCAACTGATCCACTGTAAATGTTGTTCTAACCGGTAGAAAATGAGCAGATTTCGTAAATCGATCCACCACTACTCAGATGGAATCAAATAAACCCGTGGTCCTAGGTAACCCGACCACAAAATCCATCGTAATATCTTCCCATTTCCATTCTGGTAGGGTTAGAGGCTGCAACAACCCTGCTGGTCTCTGATGTTCAGCCTTAATCTGCTGACAAGTGAGGCATCTCGATACAAATTCTACCAAATTCTTCTTCATACCGCTGCACCAGAAGTACGGTTTCAAATCTTGGTACATCTTAGTGGTGCCGGGATGCAGAGAATACGGGGTAGATTGAGCCTCCTCAAAGATCTCATTCCTAAGTTCCACACTATTCGGAACACAAACTCTGGCTTTATACAAAAGCATCCCACTGTCTGACACTGAAAAGTCCTTGGCTTGACCAGCCAACACCTCCTCTCGGATCTTTACTAACTCTGGATCCGTCATCTGAGTGACTTTTATTCTTTCCAACAGATCAGATTGCAGCGTTAAGTTGTGAAGCTGACCTACCACAAACTCAATGCTGGATCTAACCATATCCTCTGCTAGCTGAGGTGAGATCTGAATCATACTAGCTACTTGCCCGGGACCCTTTCTGCTCAGGGCATCGGCCACTACATTGGCTTTTCCGGGGTGATAGAGGATCTCACAATCGTAATCTTTCACTAATTCCAACCAACGCCTTTGTCTCATATTCAAATCCTTCTGAGTAAAGAAATACTTGAGACTTTTATGGTCGGTATAGATTTCACACTTTTCCCCGTAAAGATAATGCCGCCAAATCTTCAATGCGAAAACCACCGCTGCCAACTCTAGATCATGAGTCGGGTATCGCTGCTCATAATCCTTTAACTGACTGGAGGCATAAGTGATAACCCGATCGGCTTGCATCAATACACACCCCAAACCCTGTTTGGATGTGTCACAGTAAACTACGAACTTCTCCTTGTCTGAAGGCAAAGCTAGCACTGGAGCGGTAATCAACCTCCGCTTTAGCTCTTGAAAACTAGCTTTGCACTTGTCTGACCAAATAAATCGCTGATTTTTCTTTGTAAGCTCGGTTAGGGGCATTGAAATTTTTGAAAACCCTTCCACGAACCTACGGTAGTACCCAGCTAAACCCAAGAAGCTTCTGATCTCTGTCACTGTCTTCGGTCTCGGCCAATCCTTGACGGATTCGATCTTCCCGGGATCCACCTCGATCCCATCTTTGCTCACCATGTGCCCTAGGAAGGACACCTGAGATAGCCAGAACTCACATTTCTTGAACTTGGCATAAAGCTTGTGTTCTCGAAGCCGTTGCAGTACCATCTGAAGATGTAACTCATGCTCCTCTTCTGATTGAGAGTACACGAGGATGTCGTCGATAAACACAATCACACAGATATCGAGGAAATCCTTGAATACTCTATTCATCAAGTCCATGAATGCTGCAGGAGCACTGGTTAGTCCGAATGACATAACCAGAAATTCGTAATGTCCATACCTAGTGCGGAAAGCCGTCTTCGAAATGTCCTCCTCTCGGATTCTCAACTGATGATAACCCGAACGGAGATCAATCTTAGAAAAAAAACTGTCTTCCCCTGAAGCTGATCGAACAAATCATCGATCCTAGGTAATGGGTATTTATTCTTCAGCGTCAGCTTGTTCAATTCTCTGCAGTCGATACACATCCTCATAGATCCATCTTTCTTCTTGACGAATAAAACCGAGGCTCCCCAGGGTGACACACTGGGCCGAATGAACCCTATGTCAAGCAACCCTTGGAGCTGAATCTTTAATTCCTTAAGTTCAGCTGGAGCCATTCTATACGGGGCTTTGGAAACCGGTTCCACCCCTGGTGCCAAATCTATCACGAAGTCAATCTCCCGCTGAGGTGGTAACCCTGGAAGTTCTTCGGGAAAAATATCCAAAAATTCCCGAACCACTTTAATGTCCTCTGGCCGAATGGTATCTGGCCGAGTGGTGTCCACCACCGCGGCCAGAAACCCTAAGCAACCGCCGTGCAACAATTCTCTAGCTGACATAGCCGAGATCACCGGGATCCGAGATCCCTGAACTGAACCAACAAACACAAATGGTTCTTCACTTTCCGGTTGGAAGACCACCATCTTCCTTTTACAATCAATGCTCACCGAATATTTAGATAGGAAATCCATTCCTAAAATAATATCGAATTCGACTAAACTCATCTCTATCAGAACAGCACTTAACTCTCTACCATCTATCCTGATCGGCATAGACCTAATCCACCTATTGGAGATAACCAATTCTCCGCCAGGTAACAGGGTTCCAAACCCTGATTCATATCTATCATACGGTCTATCCAATTTACTAGAGATTCTAGCAGCCACACAAAAACAACCTTGACCCAAGCACTCACCCGGAGAATGCCTCTTACTAATAAGACACTCCAGTAGGAATAACGGGTCTTAACACTACCCTGACGATCGTCTTGATTCTGGTTCCCTCGGAACCTCTTGTTCTGCCTCGAGCCACCAGATGCAGTGGATGATTCCTCCTCCAGTCCATGGCCGAACCACTACCTCCCCTGCTGAAACCTGACGCAGGAGGGGTAGGAGCCCCGCCACATTCCGGAGTCCTAACTGATTCCACATACATTTAACTGCGCCCTCAGCTCACCATGCTTTCTCCGCCATCTCAGCATAGATGGTCTTATCGTCGGTAGTGATCATAAGTCGTACTTGATCTTCACATTAAGTCCATCCCGATATTTTTCTTTCTTACTGAAATCGGTTGGCACAAATCCCGAGGCTAACCTCGCCAACCGGTTGAACCGAGTAATATATTCCGTCATGCTCATATTCTCTCGCTGGGTCAGGTGGGCGAACTCTTTCCTCTTGGCGCTTCTGACCGCCTCATTATAACATTTAGCGTTGAAGAGTTCCTAAAACCTTTCCCAGGTCATAGAGATGACGTCATGGATCTGAGACACCATGTCCCACCAGACCCGAGCGTCTACTTGAAACTGGAAAGTGGCACACACCACTCTGTCATTACCGGTGACACCCATGAAGTTCAGGATCTTGGTAATCACCGTCAGCCACTGCTCGGCTTTCATCACGTCCGGACCTCCCAGGAAAACTGGAGGTGCTTGCTTCCGGAACCGCTCGTACAAAGGTTCCAATCTATGGGCCGCCACCACTATCTCGGCCTGGGCAGCAGGGGTAGGTGCCACTGGAACTACGGGCACTGGAACTGCGGGAGCACCCTGCTGTCTCAACCTCTGAATCTCGAGATCTTGCTCTTCTATCCGGGCTTGCATTTCCACAAACCGTAACTTCCCAATTCTGGGCTTCCTGATTGACTTGGGCAGCCTGCGGGGAGTTAACATCACTCCAACCGCGAACCCTGCCCCTGGGACCTCTACCTCGGCCCAAAACACTTGAGGGGAACTGAGCTCCTCGACCTTGATCTGACCCGACTGAGATGCCCTGACTCCTAATATTTCGTCTGGCGTCCATCTAGTCTGAACCGCCTCGAAATCCCGAGTTGGCACTTCAGGTCACGATCATCGAGAGCTTACTAATGCCACTTAATTTGGAAATTAAAAACAAAACATGCGCCTATTCTACTATCAGGCTACTAACATTCTTCCTAACAGGCTTTTCTTTTTTTCATAACTGAATAAAATAAACTACTAGAGCAATAAAAGCTTACTGAACCGTGAAACGAGCTAACTGCTGATGATGATTGTACATGTCGTGACGATCTTCGGAAGACAACCTGGCGGCTCTGATACCAAATTGTAACACCCTAACTAACATAGGCGTATTACGTGATTTTTAAACATGCTGTGCAGCTCGTTGCTAATCAACGAGGTTTATGGAAAACGTGATTAATTAAAATTTTTGCTTTTTAATTAAACTTATAAAATAATATTACAAAAGACTCGGGATCCCGATTACAAAATCATTTACAAAAAGATTTAACTGTTTATACAAAATAAGGTCGCCTAGCGACTAGTTACAAAATCAGCCTCGCTGTCCCGATGATCGTACGCTCCAGGCCTAACCGCCCCGACATGTACAATCTTCACAAGCTCGCTCACGGTCCATCAGCTTTAGCCTTGCCTTTACCTACACATAAACGTAGAACTGTGAGTCGACAGACTCAGTAAGAAAAGCATAAAAATACTCATACATAATTCTAACTGCCGTGTCCAACACGATACTGAGTCCCGCTACTGCCATGTCCAACATGGTACTGAGCCACTACTGCCATGTCCAACATGGTACTGAGTTCTGAATGTTCATAGGGACGGTACTATTGACACGTAACAGCCTGATCGGTCGAACCGGTCATACTCCGCCATTCGGTCATACTCCACTCGTACCGACGTGTTACTATATCCTCCCGATCGGTCGAACCGGTCATACTCCGCCGTCGGTCATACTCCACTGTACCGACGGGATACGTCAATAGTACGGAACCACCAACCAAGTGTCACTGACGGCCGAACCGGCCATACTCCGCCGTCGGTCATACTCCACTCGTACCGACGTGACAGGGTTGGATGGTTCGAAGCCAACATACATATCTAATGTAATCTAATAGGCTTCCTACATGCACGCTAAACATGTAATCTACATATGCATACTGTTATACTAATCTTACCTGGATTCCGAATTCAGGTGTGCCGGTCAACCTGAGTGGAACTACTGCGCGGTGGATTACAGGCTCCTAAACCGTAAAAATCACAACACCGATAAGTGACACGCTAAATCACAACGGGGACAAAGGTTTTAAAACCAAACTTAACCTACTGAAACTTAATACAAAAATACCCCAAACCAGCAGAAAACAAACTGCCAGAAAACCTGAAACTAGCACGAAACGACCAGTTGAGAAAAACCGGTTTCTCACCCTACTGCAAAATCCGGGTAACCGGTTTACACGCAAAGGTAAAACCTGCTAGCCTGCTTTACCCGTAAAAACCTCAAATTTCAATTCTCCAACCAAAACGTTTCCAAACTCAACCAAACTTTCCAGACCTGCTAATTAGACCCTAATAAACATTTTCCAAGTGATAAAACAAAGCTTCATGCATAAAATCAAAATCCACCATTAAAGCTCCAAGCTTTGAGTTCAAAACTCAAACTTGGTTAAACAACACTAACTTGCATTCAAATCAATCCCAACCTACTTAAACATGCATAAAATCACCTCTGAAAACTACAGCAAACATCACAAAACAAAGAAGAATGATTTCAACAATTTTCTTTGAAAACCATAGTTTTGAGCCAAAATTCCATACTTGCTTAAAATCAATTAATCATGCTTTAAAAACCTATTCTATTTCACTCATTCAAACATGATTAAACTTCTGAAAACCACACATAAATCCAGCAGCAACAAGAACCAAAAACAAAGCATGCAAACTATCATTTTCTTCCAAAAATTGCAAGAGACTAAAAGAGAGTTGCTAGAGCCTTACCTTGAGTTAAAACCACAAAGAATTGCTTGAAAAATCCCTAGATGAAGTTGCAAAATCCACAACCCTAGCTGGGTTCTAAGGGAAAAACGAGAGAGAGAGTGTTTGAAGAGAGAGAGAGATGAATATCTTTTCAATTTTCTTATTTTTTAGAAAAAAGGATAAAATGGGATAAAATGATGGTTTTATTAAATCATATCAGCCAAAATAAGCCTTAAAAATCTGATTTCTCATTAACATAAAATTCACTAAAAGACAAACATACAAATGGGCAAAAAGACCATTTTGCCATTTCCACCCTAAAAGGCCTAAAAGGGTACTTAGGGGTATTTTGGGAAAACTCTAAATTCCCGACTAATCCCGACATTCCCAATGTCTAAATAAACCGTGCCACTATACTAAAATACTAATTTGTGATTCTACTGAGCCATACACCGAGTTCCATGTTGCCGGACACCGAAAATGCAAAATTATGAAATTTCACTATATGACATAAAAATGCATTCTGAATTCAAAAATAACAGCATAATAAATTATTTAAATGGCTATAAATAATTTCATAATTAATCATAATTAACTGCTAATTTCCAAATTAAACTAAGCGGGCTTTACATGTTCGGTCTTTAGACTCTATCTTGATCCGATGTGACTAAATTAAAAAAGGCAAAGATTCGACTGTCTCTTCAGTATTTGGGGCATTTAATGCCTGGTCTTGAGATTTGGACCTCGATTAACACATTAACAGTTATTGAGTATCGCGTACTATCGTATGCATTCCTCAAAATCTGATGATTACATCTTTTGGGGGAAAACCCAAAATTTGAACATTAGTTACTGAATTACTCTGAGCGTTTATATAAAGGGTCAAAGATTCTTTTATACTCTTTTAGCTATGTTTAGTCTCAAAATAAATCAAGCATAAAATCATTTTCTTTTTGAAATTTTCTTTCCTCTTTTTATTTTCTTTAAATGCATGTGTTACTATTTTCGAACTACCTATAAATTTTGGATCCTTGAAATTGTTCTTCAAATGATTGAGATTAGGTAGATTCAGGGTTTTTGAATTCTTGACATTAACACACGCAAGGCATCTAAAGTCCTTAAATTTCTAGCCTTTTCCCATTATTTTGCTAGAAACTATTTGAAATCATCTATTCAAGATTTCTGGGAATTTTCCTAAATTTTTATCATTCATTGAACCATTGATTTAGGAATTTCATTACTGGGATGAAATTTCTTCTTTTTTCCTTCTAAATCAACCTGGTCGGCACATTAGACATATTTTCCCCTGTCATAAATTTCATACTTATCTCTTGTAATTACCCCTTTGTCTTCCTTCTTTTGTAGAAGAACCCTGGAGAATATTTGGGAGGTAACCACCTGGTAGATAAGGATCTTCTTCACCTCCTTTAGGAGATCTAGCCTCGACTCTGTGTAGATTCTTCTTCGTCAAGTGAAAACTCATTTAACTCGAGATTTGACGAGTGAGAGGTCACGAGTGACTCATTGGAGTCTCCAGAACCTGTGGTACAACACCACCATTACACCGGCCAAATCAGTAGAGAGGGATACAACCAATTCATTTAGGAATTAAGCAGGGGCTGGAGGCATTATATATCTGCCCACTACGTGGACGTACAAAGTCCAGGCTAACGTCCCAGACACACTGCCAGAAGGTTGTCCAAGGCCTGTGAAGAAAAACTTCGCACCAGTTGAAGTCCCTGTTACCGTAGCTAAGCATACTACCAAACCAAACCCTCTGCCTAGATGTTAAGCGATAGAGAAAAGCAAGAAAATCTATAAGAAAGCTTCAGATAAAGACTAACATTTTTCTCAAGTTTTTGCAATGGCCAGTGCAGGGTAAATTGTTCATCCCAGGGAAAATATTGAAGTTACCACTGGGGCACCAAAGGTCTAGGAAGTTGAGGACCAGGGTGAAGTCCAGGCAACCAGTTCTCCTAATGGTGATGGAGATGAAGTATTGGAGGAAGAAGCTCTTTGGGCTCTTTCGTTCAAAGGGTATAATGACGCTGAAGAGCCCATTTCTGAGTTTAGGGAGGTTTTGGTTCTGGACTAAGATTACGTCAAGGTGGAATACGAGAAAGCCCGTCCTCTAAGGACTAAGGAGAAAAAGGTTCCCCAGTGGGTTTCTCCTCCGTGTAGTCTTACCTACAAGAGGCTTAAAAATATTAATGACAAAGGTCTTCTTGGCGGAGTGGAAGCCTTTCTGCCTACCCTCAAATAGCTGGCCACTAACCCCGGAGAGGGACTTTGGGTGTGGTTCGGACCTCACGCTAAACAGGGTGCGATCCTGCCTCTGCATCCGTACTTCAACAAGATTACAAATTGCAATAAGATATGTACGACCCAGTTCACTCCGAAGGGTATTAAGTATTTGGTCACAATGTTCGTACGGAACAACAATCTACACAGACAATGAATACGTTTGGGATTTCTAGAATTCTTTAGGAAAAACTCTATAAATACATCTAATCCTACTTGAAATCGCAGTGTATCTCTCTCCTCACGCATTAATGATTTATCCATAACAAAAAAATCTCAGTATTTATAAGTAACTTATTATAACTAGTTACTACTTACATAATTTAACTACTTAGAATTCTCACAATTATTTCATATTAATTTATATATTACTGTAATTCTTGTTTTAGTTTAGTTCATGTTATTAAATTACTCATTTCAAATATTGACATGATAACTAGTAACTAATTGTAAATAGTTACTAGTTATATAAGTTGTAATTAACTAATACTAGGGTAGTGTTTAGTTGATTGGAATGGATCCTAAAGTGGAATGACTTTTTCTAAAGTGAATCTATTCATTTGTTTGGTTTGACATTTATAATTTATAATTGAAAAGCTTATTCTCTTGGAGTGGTAATTCATGTGGAGATAGGATTTTGTCTATTCAAAATAAAATGAGGTGAAAAGTGATTTTTTCTTTAATATTATTTAGATTATGTCAAATGTACCTTTTTTTTCAATTGTTAAGAAAGTTATACTATTAGAGTTTTACTTATTGGAGCTTTTATAGATAGACATAAATAATTATATAAAGTATATGTGATGATTAAATTATATAAATGTATATAATTATTTGTGTTATGTTACTTAGTTTCTTACAATTAGCTAGTAATTAACTAATTATTTGTGTTATGCGTAACACTTTTTCTTTAATATTTATGTATTTTTAGTAAAATTTATCTTAATTCTACTGAAATTTTGATAGCATAACGGATAATTGGACGTTCCCAAAAATTGTAAATGTGCCTAAATTAACAAACACAACAAACAAAATAACATTAACAATAAAAAATTTCTTTATCTATCCGACTGTTATACATGTATTCGCAGAACCTACTTCACTATAGTTGAATATTTAAGATATTCAAACTGAACTAACATGAATATTATTACACCCATCCGACCGTAGTACAATATATCGCAAAACCTATACTTCACTACGAATGAATATTTAAGATATACAAACTCCACTAAGCATTGATAATTAATTAATAACAAAAAGTTAGTAGATGTATATACATACAACAAGCTAAAATCTGATCAACACCAAAATATTCGCAACTTACAATATAATAAAATACAATAAAATTATAATTTTAAGTAATTAATTACTTACTAGTTATAAAAAAAAAATAACTAGTTACTAGTTAGTAAATTAAATACATAAATTTTTGAAAAATTTACATATACATACATAATAAATTATATTTCACACTAACAAAATTTTAAGAACTTTATATCTCAACTAATTAAATCTCTCCTATCTCATTCTCATTCAATAGATATATATTACATAGAATATATACAATATAATTACAATATTTACATAAATAAAATACAATATATATACACACAATACAAAATATATACACACACATATTCAATAAAATACAAAATATATACATATATAATATATATATATATTAAATTCTAAATTTTTTACCTTATAAGTGCAATTCGTTGACCAATTTCGCTAAAAGTTGGGTCACCATGCACATACACAACAACAATGTTAATAATATAAGAAAATCCCAAAAAAATACAAGAACGAAAAATAAACAATGTACATTACTAAAATAAATAGAAATTAATCATATTTATACCTTAATGTACGTTGAGATTCAACGTTTTCTCCACTAAAATCGGTGGTCGGAGTTATAATCACCACTTTATTTTTATGAGTTTGGTTAACAATGAAATAGGAGAAAAATTGTAACTTTTTGGAAACCGGTCTGCCGGTTGGGGCTTTTTCCCGAGCCGTAGTTTTTCCCGTTTTTACGTAATTTAGGGTATTGGCATCCTATTTATCGATAGGGTTAATCTTAGTTTCGATTTTAAATCCCCGATAAGTGTTTTAGCGTGTCTCTCATCAAATTCTGAACATTATGGTTTAGGGCCCTGTAAAGCGTCGAGCTGCATTTCCACTCAGGCTGACCGGCACACTTGACCACGGAACGAGGTAAGATAGCATAAGAATATATATATATATATATGAATATATGCTTGTTTTAGATGTTTGCACTACTAACACTAGTATGAATGTGATTTATAGAGTGTTAGTATAGAGTTGTTTATAAATGTGGTTACGGTGTTACCAACACGAGTACTAGGGGTACGTCGTGCATGTGGTACAACACTTAGTAGCTTTTGGGAGTACAGTTATGGCCCTACCAACACGAGTACAAGGTTGATACTTTAGTGCATTTGGTACAGTGGTCGTACTTCCTTAAGAGCGTTCTTATCCATTTGGTGAGCTTAATTATTGAGCTCAGGGCGGCTTAATCATAAAGCCGGCATCGCGTTATTTTTATATATATCTTGCATATCTTACTGAGTCTGTTGATTCATCAGTTTGCTACCTTGTGTAGGTAAAGGAAAAGCAAAGCTGGAGGAACAGTGAGATAAAGCTCGACAGTGATTGTACATATCGCAGCAGTGCAACCTGGAGGGTTTCGGTCTTTTACTATTTTGGAGTCTGTATTTTGATGTTGCATGCTAGCGAGTTTTTTTTTAAAAAATATTATATGTACATATTAGTAAAATGCTTTTAAATTGTATTTTTATACTCGGGATCCCGATCCATATAGTTATAAAGATATAATGTATTAAAGTTATCTTTTGAGTCTAGTAAATTTAAAATGCGGGCGTTACAAGCCACGTCGGTTATTTTCGAATAACCGACGCCATAGATGGCTCGACTCACACTCTAAATACCTGATTCTAAAACTAACTTTAAAAAGTATTAATAATATATATACCTACGGTTTTTACCAAAAAACCGACTCACACGCTTTAGTTTTCTTTTTTATAAAAAGAGTAGAAAAAATAACCTTTTAAGTCTATAATTGTAGTAGTATCTATACATCCTACCAACATATAAACACTCGAATTTTAGCAAAGAAATTAAAAAGAAAAAAGAGAAAACTTAATCCCGTGGGTTTTCTCAGTTAATTATCATCTAAGAAAATTAATCAATCATTCATTAAGATATCATTGTTTATTATGTTCATTTGTAATGTGTTGAATTATATGTATCTTAATAAAATAAGTCTTTACACTTTTCCTTCTCTAATAATTAGAAATGTTTTCTTTTCTTTTTTGGGTGCATAGAACTGTATGTGAACGTGTTGAACTGGGAATGTAAGCACGTAAAAAGAATATTATATTCATTAAGATTCAAAGAGACTTATTAGTGGAAATGAGACCCAACAGTGTGGACCCGACCCGGTTGCTTTGTATTTTACATTATATTGAAAAAAAATAAACCTCATTGTTGTCATCTTACACTGCTCTCACTCTCTTTATATTCTTCTTAAATATCAATCGATATATTTATATAATAATACAAGACTAGGTGCATGGCCGGCTTTAATGGTGTGCAAGTTGGGCTACTCCACAGAGCTCAGAAAAATAAAGGGCTCAATATATTTTTTCGCCCAATAATTTTTTTTGAATGAATTTAACTTTTGAAGAGACTAATAATTTATCAATTGTGACATCCATCCCAATTTTCAAAGTCCATTTTCGATTCTATTAATGCTTTTAGGCAAAGAAAAATTCAATCATGCTATTTATTATTTTTTTTTCAAACTTTTTATATTCTTTTTTTTTTATTATCTTTTTTTTCTATTGGAATAGTAACAATTTTTATAAATAGTGAGAATTTTTTTGTGTTTTGTAAAATATATAACTAAATAATAATATTTAAAAATATTATTTATAAATTGTATTTTTTGTGTAAAGCCTAAATTTTAAAATTAGAACATGACTTTAAAATGTTTAAGACAGCCCTCACAAGGTGCCACGACATTACATATTTTCTAGGTACTTGCCTTATTATCTTCTTTTTTTAATGCATTTTTTAATTTTTTCTAGAAAGAAAGGATTATTTTGCGGCTTTGCTTTGTGTCTTTTTGAGGAATAAAGTTTTGACTATAAATATGCTTAAAACATATGTTTGCAAGGTATAATGGGTGTGTTGAGCTTTTAACAGTAATTGGTAAGTATGGTTGTTTTTAATTTGTTATTCTTGAAATTATAGAAATTACATAAAATTAAATTTTGACCATTCAATTATTTTCAAAAGAAAAAAATTAATAATAAAATTTGATCATTCATATGCGTATATATGATACTAAATTGATTTATTCTTTCATATTATATGTAAAGTTTTTTGGTTGGGATTATATCTTATATGACGTCCTGTTTGGCTAGTTTTAACTTTAATTTATAGCTAAAGTATAAAATAATTATAAATTTTAATTTATTTTGACTATTTCTATAATTGTTTATATAATTGTTTTTAATAAAAAATATTTTTCAAACTGTTTGGTAATATTAAAAAAAAGGAGTAAATTAAGAATTATTTAAATTATTTCAATTAATTTTGAAAAATAAATTTTTATCTTTTTTATCTAAAAATTTTAGAATGATTTTTTAATTAAAAAAAAAAAAACAAGGTAAGAGAATGAGAAGCACATGCAAAGATGGGGTAAATAAAAGTGAAAAACATTAGAAATGAGAAGCACATGCAAATCATGAGGTTTGACATAACTACTTTAGAATTATATTTTATTTATTTTGGGAAGTACTTATTCGAGTTTGCAACTTTTAAAAACCACTAACACAACAAGTCTTAATATTTAATTACCTACTTTATTATTATTATTATTATTATTATTATTATTATTAAAAACAAAGTAATCTCATTTTTAATTAAACAACATATAAGCCAAAGTTATAGTTTCACAAACAAATGGCTAACATGATTTCTACTCGGTTTGAAGTTTATATTTATAGGTTCTCCAGTTCACACGCCGATAGTATAGTTTGGTTAAAATGTGAAATGGATGTTTAATTTCATAATTTCTTTTTGTTTAAAATGTGCAATGCATGTTCAATTTCATAGTTTCTTTATGCTCTATAGTAGAAGAGTTCTTATTAGGATTGCACATTGAGTGGATTTTTCGGAGTTTTTTTGTCAAGATTTTGGGTTTTCTAAAACTGTATATACCGAACCTATCCATTATAGAATGACATTTTTTGGGCTTGGGTTGGTTTCAAGTGAGGGGTGCGGGCGAATAAGACATGGGTTCAAAGGTTGGGCTGGGCTGCTAAATGGGTTTTTATTTTATAAAATTGTATCAGATTTTTTGAAAAAAGTAATAAATATATTAGACATTAAGAGCTTGTTTGTTTGATTGTGTTTTTCAGTTTTTAATTTTTAAAATTGTGTTTTTAAAAGTGAGAATAGAAAACAGTTTTTTTGTCATTTTAAAAATTTAATGATGTTTGGCACAAATTTTTAAAAACTGTTTTTAGATTTTTTTTTTTTTACGAAAAAAAAGAACACAAATTTAGCACCATACCATGACATTAACCCATCCAGGTCTAGGTTTGGGTATGGTTTCAGGTCTAGGATCCGAATATGTGAGCAAAATATAAAATATAATATGTTAGACAAAAAAAATTGTGTTTTGAAAATTGAAAACAACATTTTGATGTTTTCAGGTTTTCTAGTTTTTTAAAACTTAGGTGCCGTTTGGTAACACTTTTATTTTTTAATTTTTTAATCACAAAATGAAAGTAAAATTTTTGTTTTTAAAAATTTTATGTTTGAAAAACAAATATGCGTTCTGTAACCACTTTTGTTTTTTAATTTTAAAAATAGAAAACAAAAGTGTGTTCTGTAAAGTTCTTTTTTATCTTTATTTTTTGATTTTATTTAAGTCGGGTCTAAGTACGGGGTCGGATTCATACTGTGTACTGTGTTAAGTTTTCACTGTTGTTTTACAATTATTTTTTAGTTGTTCTACTGTTATTTTTAATTATTCTGTTTTGTTGTTTTACAGTTGTTTTATAAAAGACGGTAATTTTGTAAAAAAATTTGTGTGGCAATAAAATTGTAAATTTTGACCCAAAATCCAATATTTTTGTAAAAATCCTAATTATTAAGTTGTAAAAGATAAAAGAAAATGTGTTAGGGTTACCAAAAATTGATACACAAGACCGATATATTCGTGCAATGCTTTCATCCTAGCTAGAGATCCATGAACTGAAATTTTGAAGAAAAGAAAAACACACACATCATATTAAATTATTGTAACACGAAGATTAAACTTCATTAATTTATTTTATAGAAAATTATATAAGAATTTATTTCTCATTCTCGTTATTTCTTAATATATTATAGCTTATAATTACTTTCTTTAAGAAAATACATGATCAACACACAAAACTCTTATACGTGGAAAAATTCATCTAATGTGCATAATTAAAACCAACTTAAAATTCTAATCAACAAACAATTAGCAATGTAAATGTCATAAAATCACAAATCAAGAACCAGAGAATAACAAAGTAGAAGAGAATATCAAACCAGAAATTAAACAAAGCAGGAAAACTATAAAATCAATACTAAGATGTATACTGATTCAAGTCTAATAAATCGATGATTTATGACTCTACTCTAATTCTAGAATAGCACCAAATTACTTTATTGATCGAGCAACAATACAAGTACAATACAATCGAGAGGATTCTCTATTTGGTTTCTCTCAAAGTGTTTATCTCTTTAACACTCTTACCCATGAAGCTTCTTTATCTACAAAAACTTTTTCTTACAAAACTCAATCTCTCTTTTCTTTGTACCTCTCTCTCTCTCTCTCTCTACCTCTCAATCTTTCTTTGAATCCTATCTCGACTTCAGCTCTCAAAATCATCACCCCTTCTTCTGTTGTTGATGGTGGTATTTATAGATTTAGGATCTGGATCCCAATGGCGGTGGCTGCAACAATTACGTAGTTAAGTCAGTTATGGCTTAACCGAATTAACTAATTCCTTGTAAAGAGATCTCCACTTTAGCTTCGGCATGAGCACTTTGAATATGAAGCACACTTCATAGAAGGATGTTCTAAGCAGACGAAGCTCATTTCGGAAGGATGTCCCAAAGCCAGCTGAAGCAGCCTATCTGGCACCCTTTCCAGGAGGAAACAACTAGCCTTCTGAAACTCCTTCCCGGATGGCGACTA
The DNA here is from genome assembly GCF_029168945.1 of Cannabis sativa. NCBI lineage: Eukaryota > Viridiplantae > Streptophyta > Magnoliopsida > Rosales > Cannabaceae > Cannabis > Cannabis sativa. The sequence goes on from NC_083607.1 coordinate 54,223,098, forward strand.
GCTTTCATAAGGACTCCTTCCAGATAGACAGGCTAGAGTTCCGAAACTCCTTTCCGAAAGACATCTATCTTTCCACAAGACTTCTTCTGGGTGGACAAGCTAGAGAGTTGGAACTCCTTTCTGGACGACATCTAGCTTTCCACAAATCTTACCTTGAGACCTTTTCATTTGAAAAACTATACCACAAATTCTACCTAGTTCCTTCAAATTAAAAGTCATGCTGATGAAGAAAGAATGCAACCATCATGGTTGGTGTTCCATGTATCTCAATATGATAATTTTTGAGATTGATCAAGTCTAGGCAATGCCTGAACTTGCTAACTGTTAAGACTCTAGTCCCAACATCAGCAAGATTATTTTTTGATCTAACCTTTTCTAACTCAACTAGTCCTTATTCTATCTTTTCTCTAATACGATAGAGCCTTATATCTATATGTTTGCTCTTTTTATGATAAATTGAGTTTTTGTAAAGATGGATGGACGACTAGCTATTTGAGTACACAGTCACTTTCTTTAAGTTTTTTCAGTTCATATGAAATTCCCTGAAACTATAAAGCTTGCTTGACACTTTGGTGGTAGCCATAAATTCTACTTCTGTGGTGGAAAGAGCAACCACAGACTATAACAACATATACAGTTCCGATTTGTCATGGACATGTAGGTTGTGGTTGTTAGGCTATTTTTAGCCTATATTTTGGATAGATTTTATGTGCGGTTTTAACTGTGTTAGGACGGAATTACGCTTGTTTTCTATGTTTTCAGGTTCTTTGGAGTAATAGAGGTCTCGGGATGCAAAAGTCCAGTAAAAGACGAGCTGAGCCAAGAAAAAACCTTTTTGAGGAAGGATGCATATCTGGCCGCGACTAGATACAGCTTGGCCGCGGCTAGATCATGAAGGCAAAAGTAGGATTTTTGAAGCCTCGGTCGCCACGGCGAGGTACACCCTCGGCGCGGCCATATAAAAGTTACAGAACCATCATTTTAAGCATCTATCTGGCCGCGGCGAGACCATTCTTGGCCGCAGCGAGATCCCGTACGGCCCAGGGGTAAAATTGTCCGACGAACCCTAAAAATCACTTATAAATAGAAAACTGCGATTGGAAGTCAGGGGAAGCAATTTGGAACCCTAAAACACAGCAGAAAGCAGCAGGAAGAGCAGAGTGATTCAAAGTGAAGATCCAGAATTCATCCACCAACAGTTTCTTTCTCTATTCCTCTTTAATTTCTTTATGTTGAATATTGTCATAGGAATGGTTATGGATTTATTTCTAAACTAAATTTCCCATTTAGGGAGGATGATGATTGTTGTTTAATGTTTTTGCCTAGTTAATGTTTAATTGCCATTCCTTTATTCTTGTTTGTGAAATTATCTTTATTTGTGCTTAATTTCATGTCTAAGATTGATCACCTTGTGCATGCTTTATGATCTTAATTAGAAATCTGAAAAGTGAGAATTGAGAATGCTAAAATTGGATAATCGATGTTCTATGTGAAACGAGAGTATTCACATGACTTATGTGGCAGGCAGGTTATTACTTAATGCTGATTTCATGTTAGTTTAATTAAGAGATTAATTAGAGAACATGTGATTTAGAACCTAGAAGATCTGAAAAGAGCTAGGTTAATTTATAATCTGTCATTCACTTCAAGAATAGGATAGCAATTAGGCATTAACAATTGGATAAACAAACAACAGGATTCTCCTCCCTATCATTTCATCTTGCTTAACTTTCAATTGTGTTATTAAGTTTTCTGAATTACTTTAATTCTTTTTAAATCATAAATACTTTTGAATTGCCAAATAGAATTATAAGTATAGTTTAGTAGTAATTAATCTAAATCCCTGTGGTTAGACCTCACTTGCGTGAGTATACTACTTGATTGCGTGCACTTGCGTAGTATTTAATAAGTTTTCGTAACACGTTTTTGGCGCCGTTGCCAGGGAATTGTATAAAGATTAATATTACACAAAATTATTCTAACTTCTACTTTGGTTTACTTTTCTTGGTAATTACTAATCTGTTTCTTGCAATATTTTCTTTATCTATTTTAGGAATTCTAAGTGTATGCGCTGTCAAGGACAAGCAGTCATACTACCAGTTGATCCTGAAATCGAGAAGACTTGTAGGAGAAACCGAAAGAACACGAGGCAAGAAAGAGTTTCAGCAACTGCTGAAACATCAGAAATTATGGCTGCTAATGTGAATGCTAATGCTACAAATAATGGAGGCAACAACGGTAATAATGGAGGTGCCGTTGAAGATCAAGCTAATGGTCGCAGCGTACAGGGGCTCAGTCATGTATCAGGCCACCGGCAGTGGAGGCTAACAACTTTGAAATCAAGCCTGCCATACTCCAGATGGTGCAGTCTTTAGTCCAGTTTGGTGGACTCCCTTCTGAAGATCCCAATCTGCATCTGTCAAACTTCATAGAGTTATGCCAGACTTTCAAAGTAAATGGGGTTAGTGATGACGCCATCCGATTGAGACTGTTTCCTTTCTCACTTAGAGAAAGAGCCAAGAGTTGGTTAATCTCCTTACCACCCAATTCTATTGCTACATGGAGTGACTTGGCTACAAAATTTCTGTCCAAGTTCTTTCTTCCAGCAAAGTCAGCCAAGTTGAGAGGAGAAATCAACAACTTCTGTCAGCAAGATAATGAATCTCTCCATGAGGCTTGGGAGAGGTTCAAGGATCTCATCAAAAAGTGTATAGAGAAGTGGATGCTGGTTCAAAACTTCTACAACGGGCTGGTTGGTAATACTAGAACTCTTATAGATGCAGCAACTGGTGGAGCATTTATGAGAAAGAGTGCAAATGAGGCTTATGATCTGTTGGAAGAGATGGCCCTAAACAATCAGCAGTGGCCAACTAAAAGAAGTCAAACTAAGAAGGTCACTGGTGTGCTAGAGGTTGATGCCATTACAAAGCTGACAACGCAGGTTGAGGCCTTAACTAAGCTAATCGCAGGGCAAGCTAAACAAGCTCAAGTTGTCTGTGAGATATGTAGAGGTCCCCATCACTTTTCTGAGTGTCAGGCAGATGTCGATGATTTTCCAATGGATGAAGCAAAAGCCATTGGAAATTATTCTCAGAACAACAACAACTATGGGTTCAATCAAGGAGGTAACCGAAGGAACAGTGGGTTCTATCAGTAGAGAAATCAGAACCAGACACAGAACCAACAGTATACTCAGCAACAAAGCTCTAGTGGAAATTCTGGTTTGCAGACAGATTTATTGTTACAATTCATGACTGAAACTAGATCTTCCATTAAAGATTTGCAGACTCAAATGGGGCAACTAGCAACTCAGGTGGCAACCCGTCCTCAAGGAAATTTTCCTAGTACAACCGAAGTTAATCCTAAGGAAAACTACAAGGCAATTACCCTGAGGAGCGGTAAGAAATATGATGGGCCTGAAATGATACAACCAATTGATGAAGAGATTAAAGATCAACTAGTGCCAATCCCAACATCAACAGAAAAGAAGGCTACTGATGGCCCTGTACCACCACAACAATCTCGACCAGTCAGTATTGATCATCATGTGAAGATTCCTTATCCTCAGAGACTCCGAAAGACCAATCTAGACAAGCAGTTCTCAAAATTTCTAGAGGTCTTTAAAAGACTACACATCAACATTCCTTTTGCGGAGGCCTTGGAGCAAATGCCAACTTACTTGAAGTTCATGAAAGAAATTTTGGCTAAGAAAAGGAAGTTGGAAGAATTCGAGACAGTGGCACTCACTGAGGAGTGCAGTGCAATTTTGCAAAAGAAACTACCGCCCAAGCTTAAAGATCCGGGTAGTTTCAATATTCCATGCTCTATAGGGGGTTCGGTGGAAACTAAAGCTCTATGTGATTTAGGAGCAAGCATTAATCTAATGCCTTTGTCTGCCTTCAAAAGGCTAGGATTGAGAAAAGCAAAGCCCACAACAGTGACTTTACAACTAGCGGATCGTTCTTTGACTCATCCTCGTGGGATAATTGAAGATGTACTGGTGAAGGTTGGTAAGTTTATCTTCCCTGCTGATTTCCTAATTCTTGATATGGAGAAAGATTCAGCTATTCCCATTATTTTGGGAAGACCATTCTTAGCCACGGGGCGAGCATTAATAGATGTTCAAAAGGGGGAGTTAAAGTTGCGAGTGCAAGATGAAGAGGTCAATTTTAATGTTTTTGCCCCAACCGACGTTCCTACCTGTTGCAAGATTGAGATGGTGAAGGGTTCTTTTGTTAAAACTGATAAGAAGAGAGCAAAGCCTAAAGAGCGACTTCGAACGATTCGGTGTTGTTGGAAAAGATTGATGTGTGGTAGTTTGAAGGTGAGCTTACTCTTGTGCAAAACTCTGAAATCAACACTATTGGTGGTCAATTTTCTTCATTTAGTACGAGGGCTCTTTTGGATGAAAATGGTCCACCAAACCCCTTCTAATGGGGCTCAAGTAAGTTTCTCTCAACACAATTTTATTTTCACACATTAGGGACAATGTGCGTCTTTAGTTTGGGGGGAGAGACTTAATTTTTTTCTTTCAGTTTATTTCAGTTTTTTTTTTTTTTTCGTTTCGTTAGTTTTTTTTTTTTGTTTAGTGTCGTGTGTTGATAGCTAAGTTGGAAGATTGATTGAACCACTGTTATTCACTTGTGCAATGGATTAAAATCTTAACTGTGTTCTTGACTCATAACTCTTTGAATTGAAGTGGATGTTGTGTTAGAAGATTGATCATTTAGATGTAAAACATTTATTTTTGACGCGTATCACTTTTGTTCTATTTGGATTGTGGAATGATTGGCTTGACATGGAATAGAATTTGTTTGACATACTCTCTTAAAGCGAAATCCTTGATGCTTTTTGTTTGGAAAGTAATTTAGGCAAGTTTTCTTTGGATCGATTGAGCCTTTCGAGCCTACCCGAAAATTTTATCCTAGTATACCCAAAGTTGAGCCTTAGCCTATTCTAAAAATTTCTCACCACTAAACTAAGCTAAAATTCGTTATCTTTAACTGCTTTTATCCTCAACATACCTTATTATGCCATAAGCCTTTAAGCACGTTTGGGGGGATAAAGTGTTGTAAGTGGGGAAATAAATTTTATTAGTAAGAGATTGAAAAAAAAAATATATAATAAAGTTATTATGTGTTGTGCCTCTATTGAAAAAAAAGATAGAAGAAGAAAGAAAAAAAAAAGAAAAAAATATATGTGATAATGTCTTCTTGAAAATCAATTGTGGACAATGAGGCAGGCACATAGGGAAAAAATATGCAATCTCTTACTATTTTCTTTGGAATATATGAAAAAAAAAATGGATAAGTGTGGGTGTTTGTTTGGTATAATTGTGCTTATGGTATACTGTAGCTTAAATGACTTGTCACCTACCCATGTACCTAAGCCACGTTGTATAACCAAAAAAGACCTATTGATTCCAAAGAAAAAGTTGTCAACATTAGTGGAGAGAGGTATGTCATCCAAACTTATTGATCATGTGTTAGCGGAATGTCGGAAAGTGTAGAATGGTTGTGATATGAACGTCAAATGCGATGTTTTGTGTTTGTATGAATTGCTTACTTCTAAATTGTACATCCAAATTAGTTCTTAGAGTTAGCAAGTTGAAATTCTGGTTATTTATTGCTTGAAGTTGTGCAGGTGGTGGTAGCAGTTCAATCGTTGGAAAGTTTAGTTATCTACTGCGTTGTTTTTCTTTAGTTTGAGTCTTAGTTTTACTCGGGGACGAGTAAAGATTCAGTTTGGGGGAGTTTGTTAGGCTATTTTTAGCCTATATTTTGGATAGATTTTATGTGCATTTTTCACTGTGTTCGGGACGGAATTACGCTTGTTTTCTATATTTTCAGGTTGTTTGGAGTAATAGAGGTCTCGGGATGCAAAAGTCTAGTAAAAGACGAGCTGAGCCAAGAAAAACACCTTTATGAGGAAGGATGCATATCTGGCCGCGGCTAGATACAGCTTGGCCGCAGCTAGATCATGAAGGCAGAAGAAGGATTTTTGAAGCCCCAGTCGCCGCGGCGAGATACACCCTCGCCGTGGCCATATAAAAGTTACAGAACCATCATTTTAAGCATCTATCTGGCCGCGGCGAGACCATTCTTGGCCGCGGCGAGATCCCGTACAGCCCAGGGGTAAAATTGTCCAACGAACCCTAAAAATCACTTATAAATAGAAAAATGCGATTGGAAGTCAGGGTAAGCGATTTGGAACCCTAAAACACAGTAGAAAGCAGAAGGAAGAGCAGAGTGATTCAAAGTGAAGATCCAGAATTCATCCACCAACAGTTTCTTTCTCTATTCCTCTTTAATTTCTTTATGTTGAATATTGTCATAGGAATGGTTATGGATTTATTTCTGAACTAAATTTCCTATTTAGGGAGGATGATGATTGTTGTTTAATGTTTTTGCCTAGTTAATGTTTAATTGCCATTCCTTTATTCTTGTTTGTGAAATTATCTTTATTTGTGCTTAATTTCATGTCTAAGATTGATCACCTTGTGCATGCTTTATGATCTTAATTCGAAATCTGAAAAGTGAGAATTGAGAATGCTAAAATTGGATAATCGATGTTCTATGTGAAACAAGAGTATTCACATGACTTATGTGGCAAGTAAGTTATTACTTAATGTTGATTTCATGTTAGTTTAATTAAGAGATTAATTAGAGAACATGTGATTTAGAACCTAGAAGATCTGAAAAGAGCTAGGTTAATTTATAATCTGTCATTCACTTCAAGAATAGGATAGCAATTAGGCATTAACAATTGGGTAAACAAACAACAGGATTCTCCTCCCTATCATCTCATCTTGCTCAACTTTCAATTGTGTTATTAAATTTTCTGAATTACTTTAATTCTTTTTAAATCATAAATACTTTTGAATTGCCAAATAGAATTATAAGTATAGTTTAGTAGTAATTAATCCAATTCCCTGTGGTTCGACCTCACTTGCGTGAGTATACTACTTGATTGCGTGCACTTGCGTAGTAATTAATATTTTTCGCAACAGTGGTTGATCTTCTAGTATCTCTGTTAGACGCATAATCAGCATACACGAACCCTTTCAATTCTTGTTCTCCTTTAGCTTTCTCATAGGTAAGACCAAATCTCATGTGCCCTTGAAGTACCTTAATAATTATTTGAGGACCTTCTAATCCAAATTGGACATGAACTGACTTAGAATGCTTAGAGCATGAACAATGTCTGGTCTGGTGCTCACCATCACATACATTAAGCATCCTAAGACTATGACGTAGGGTACATATACTTCATTTCTTTCAATTCTTTCGCACTGGTCGTACACTGTTCCTTTGACAGGAAGAACTATCCACCAAATGGTATAGATGTACTCTTATCATCTTCCATGTTGAATTTCTCAAAGACTTTCTAGATGTATTTGGACTGCTTAAAGCTCATTGTTCCTTCTTTCTTGTTTCTCAAAACTCCAAGGATCTTTTGAATCGGTCCTAGCTCCTTTTCATCTCAAATTCTCTCTTGAGCTTGACTTTGATTGTTTTTCTCTGATTGGCCATTGCACATGATGAGCAAGTCATCCATATAGAGCAATAAAAACACAGTTGTAGATAACACCAAATTTTTATAGTACAAGCAGTGATCATAGGCAGATCGTTCAAACCTGATTTGTTGCATATAAGTATCAAACATTTTATTTCATTATCTTGGAGACTATTTCAAGCCATATAATAACCTAATGAGCTTGCATACCATTTTAGCTAATTTTCCTTCCACCTGAAACTCAAGTGGTTGCTTCATGTAGATTTCATCATCCAATAATTCGTTTAGAAAGGTATAGTTTTAACATCAAGTTGTTCAACTTTAAATTCTAATTATGTTGCTAAAGACAACACTAATCTTATTGTCTTATACTTTACCACATGTGTGAAGATTTAAAAGCATTTAAAGGCAAAATTAACTCCAAGGACAAAATAGTAATTTTATCAGATTTCTCAAAAGTGACCCAAAGTAGACTCCAAGACTCAAGGAACACAAGACAAGACTCCATAAAGATTTATTCATATTTTTTAGTCTTGTATAGTGATTCACAAGTTCATACTTCAAATTTTTATGTACAAAATTTGACTCACTAACTTGTGTGATAAATTATTTCACAAAAAATGATACTTAAAGTTTCAAAATAATTTTCTTACATCACATATCATTTAACTAAGAGAATAAAATTAAAATTTCTAAAATTAGATAAATAGGCACAAAGTTATAATCATAATAAGTCGAGAAAATGACATTTATCCACTATCCACTTTCTCTCAAACTAAAATCCATTAATTGAAGTTTTATTAATGCCTCAATCATGCCATGGATCTTGTGTTGGATTTAGAACCATCCTTTTCCTCTATATCATGAATGTGCTCACTATCCACCACTTCTAATTTACACTAATAGTAAAACATGAGGTCAAATTGGCTATAAAATAAAACGAAATTATTTATATAATTAGTAGGATAAATTAAACAAAATTATTTTGAAACAATTATTAATAATTAATGTAAAATATATATACCTTATTCAATTTAGCCGATTTCTTTCAGCAAGCCCAATACAAAATTAGACAACACAAAACAGTTTGGAATAATCCAGAGTGTAGCGTAGAAAAATGTGAATGAAATACATTTTAAATTTTTATCCCACATTGGCTTAGAAATACAGTTTATCTTTTCTAAGTACTATTTAAAATAGTCTTGAGTTATTTAGTCTTGTATTGGTTTATTTTCAAAAATATTTTGAAAATATATCTAAAATATATATTTTTAAAAAATATTTGTATTCCTTTCTCAATACTTCCTAATATATTATAACTCATAACTACTTTCGTTAAGAAAATACACTAATACACAATACAAATATCTTAATATACTCTTCAACATACTTGTACCATTTCTCCTCTATGTCATCAATCTACTTGAGATCCACCAATTCTATTTTGCGTAAAAAAATATACCACAAATTCAGATTCTCTACAAATCAATACAAAATTTATATTTGATAATTAATAAATTAATTTGAAATTAACAATTAATTATTAATTAATGTTATATGTCTTTAATTTTAACTCATGCAATTTGCCCGAGTGTCAACTTCAACAAGCTCCACAACAGTCCACTGATTCTTTAGATTCTTTAAATTTTGTTGCCTTTCAAATTGATCATAGACTATTGTCACAAAATTTAAGAAGACAACCTTAGAATGATCCATACTATTGCAAAGAGACACCCTCCCCAAATGTTGAATGTATAATCACCATATTCAATCGTCATCGAAGTTACCAAACTAGCATAAACACTATCCTCAAATAAATTACCCTCCAAGTGAAACGATACTATTTCTAAAATTCATAAAATTAGCAAAGATATAGAAGTGATAACGAGTTTCTAGACAAGGATGAAAGATGCCCATTTTGAACCGAACATAATCATGAATAAGCATAGTAGAAAATGACAACCATATATTTTAAAAAATATAACTAAAATTTGTTCTTAAAATTAAAAAAAAAACATTGTTATATTTTTCCCAATTATTCATATTAATTTTATATAAACTTCATTAATTTATTTTTCTGAAAATTATATAAGAATTTAATTTACATTCTCATTGCTTCTTAATATATTATAACTCATAATTACTTTCTTTAAGAAAATACACTAATGCACAATACATATATTTCAATATGCTCTCCAACATACTCGTAATATTTCTCATCTCTGTCATCAATATATTTAGGATCCATCAATTCTAATTTGCGTAAAAAATGTACCACAAATTTAGATATGCTATAAATTAATATAAAATTTATATTAGATAAACATTTAATGAATTTGAAATTAACAATTAAATATTAATTAATATTATATGCCTTTAATTTTACCTCATGCAACCTATCTGAGTGTCACCTTCAACAAGCTCCACAACAGTCCACTGATTCTTTAGATTCTTCAAATTTTGTTACATTTGAAATTAATCATAAACCATCGATAGAAAATTTAAGAAGACAACACAGCTTAGAGCAATCCATAGTGTTGCAAAAAGACACCCTCCCCAAGTATTGAATGCATAGTCACCATATCCAATTGTCATTGAAGTTACCTAACTAGCGTATACACTCTCCTCAAATAAATTATCCTCCAAGCAGAATAAAACAATTGTTTCAAATTCATAGAGCTAGTAAAGATAAATAAGTGAAAACGAGTTTCCAGACAAGAATCAGAGGTGTCCATTTCGAACTAAATAGTGTCATGAATAAACATAGTAGAAAATAACTTAGCCATATATTTGTTCTTAGCCATATATTTTGAAAAATATATCTACAATTTGTTCTTAAAATTAAAAAAAAAAAAAAGTTACATTTTTCAAATTATTCATATTAATTTTATAAACTTCATTAATTTATTTTACTGAAAATTATATAAGAATTTATATTATATTCTTGTTCCTTCTTAATATATTATAACTCATAATTGTTTTCATTTAAAAAATACATCAACGCACAATACATATATCTAAATATGCTCTCCAACATACTCGTAATATTTCTCATCTCTATCATCAATGTACTTAGGATCCACCAATTCCAATTTACGTGAAAAATATACCACGAATTCAGATATGCTACAAATTAATACAAAATTTATATTAGATAAACATTTTAATTAATTTGAAGTTAACAATCAATTATAAATTAATATTATATGTTTTTAATTTTATCTCATACAACCTACTTGAGTGTCACATTCAACAAGCTCCACAACGGTCTACTGATTCTATAGATTCTTCAAATTTTGTTGGATTTGAAATTGATATCATAGATCATCGACAGAAAATTTGAGAAGACAACACAACTTAGAATGATTTATATTGTTGCAAAGTGACACCCTCCCCAAATGTTGAATGCATAATTACCATTTCCAATTGTCATTGAAGTTCCTTAACTAGCGTAAATATTTTCCTCAAATGAATTGCCCTCCAAGCAGAACGATACCGTTTCTGAAATTCAGAGAGCTAGTAAAGATACAAAAGAGATAATGAGTTTCCAATTAGGAATCAGAGGTGTCCATTTCGAACTAAACAGGGTCATGAATAGGTATTGTAGAAACGACTTAGCCATATATTTGAAAAAAATATATCTAAAATTTGTTGTTAATTTTATTTTTTTTTAAAAATAGAATTATGTTTTCCCCAATTATTCATATTATTTTTTTTTGTATAAAATTCATTAATTTATTTTACTAAAAATTATATAAGAATTTATTTCTCCTTCTCCTTACTTTTTAATATATTTTAACTCATAATTATTTTTTTTAAGAAATACACCAATACACAATACATATATCTCAATGGGTGCACTCTTAATGGGTATTACCCATAAATGGGTAAAATTAGAAAAAATTGAGTTTTTATGCTTAATTTTTCTATCTAATTAGAAAAATCTCTCACTTTTACATCACATGGGCTGAGATTATTCTATCGGTTGAAAAAAAAAAATTAAAAAAAAGAGATAAGTAAAATTTGAGTTTCACTTAAATATTTTTATATGAACATATTTTTGATATAGTATAAAAAGAGATATTTTTTGATATTTTTTTTAATTAAGTAGTTAAACTAAGCAAAGAAATTCAAAATTTTTCTTTTATTGTTCGTTATTAGATCAAAATTGACAATTTAATATTTTTAAAATTAATATTTATAGTTAAATTTGTTTAGTAACCATTTATGGGTAATACCCATTGAGAAATGATCCATATCTCAATATGCTCTCCAACATATTCATAATATATGTCCTCTATGTCATCAATGTACTGGGGATCCATTAATTTCAAATTGCGTAAAAAAAGTAACACAGATTCAAATTTGCTATAAATAAATATAAAATTTTATATTAGATAAAGAATTACTTAATTTGTAAATTAACAATTAATTATTAGCTAATATTCTATGCTTTTATTTTTACCTCATGCAACCAGCCTGTGTGCCACCTTTATCAAGCTCCACAACGGTTATATGATTCTTCAGATTCTTTAAATTTTGTTGCCTTTGAAATTGAGTATAGACCATTAACACAAAATTTGAGAAGACAACATAGCTTGGAATAATTCATATTGTTGCAAAAAGACGCCCTCCCGAAGTGTTAGATGCATAATCACTATATCCAATCATCATCAAAGTTACCAAACTAACATAAACACTGTCCTCGAATGAATTACCCTCCAAGAAGAACGCCACTAATTTTGAAATCTGTAAAGCCTGCAAAGCTACATAATTGATAAAGAATTTCCAGACAAGAATGAAAGGTGTCCATTACGAACCAAACAGGATCATGAATAGGCATAATAGAAAATAACTTAACCATATATTTATTTTTAGTCATATATGTTATATTATTTTATATAATATAATATTTAGATTAAATAATTAAGTTGTAAATAATTAAGTGTGACAAAGTATTAATTTTGTCAAATTGTAACATACATTATGGAGTTATAAAATGTATGTAGAATGATCACAAAATAGGAGTTGCAAATCCTTTAAATTGATGATCACTTGAATATGTAACTCTCATCTCTTTTTCACTCTTAAATTAGTAAAAGATGTTACTAATTATTTATGAATGTGAATGAATGATAGCTATTAAAAATATAGTTGTTGGAGACTTGATTTATTCATTTATAAGGTGTATAAATGGTTCAAAATCAAGTGGGAATGATTTGGAACACTTTGGAAAAGAATTGGCCAAAGCTGAAAAAATGGTAACTAGTAACTAGTTACTGTTTTTTTCAGCATATTATTGCCCACGTTTTTGAAAGTTTGAGAGCCTTTGTAACAGCCCAAAACTCCTCCAAATCACCCAATTAATAACATAAATGCCCAATTTATGATTGGTAACATCCAAGGGCTTTATGGTGATCATTCATGTTCATATGAGAGTGAAAACTCTATAAATAAAGGCCATATTGTTCACTTGCATAAGAAGTGGTTGAAACCATTTGTTGTGGTTAGAACCTTGTGAGGATATGCTCATCCTTAGACACTAGGCTGAGCATATGAGGCTTGATAAATCCTTAAGAGCATTTCTAGAGTTTCCCTAAGTGTCCATATCAGGGAGGAAATGACTTTTAGGACAAAGGTCCTTGAGCCTTGGTCAAGCTTTTTGTGTGTTATCCTTCTTCTTCTCTAGATTTCTTGTAATCTTGATGAAATACTTTTATTTGTATTTTGAGTATTTTGATTGTAATCCTCCTATTCTCTCTTGTAATGAGAATTTTTCTAACAATCTAAAAGTCATTTATGTGGCATATTCTTCTTTCTAAAAGACATGCCATGGAGGTCAAACAATCAAAGAAAATTATTCATGGGGGAGAGCATCAATCAAGATCATGAGAAGGAAAATACGTGGTAAGAGATTCAAGCCATCCATGGGTAAGCATGGTGGATTTATTTTGTGATATCTTATTTATTTAATAGTAATATATATTAACATATTCATATGATGAGATATGATATTTTGGTATAAAGTTTTTACATGTTAATATATATGATATGTGTATATTATATTATTATATATAGTGATATATAATATTATAATTGAGATTATAACATATTATTATATGTATATATATGAGAGAGATATATATATCATATAATATGTGACATATGTGAGTTATATGTATATTATATGATGAGCATGAGATATAATTACATATATATATATTTGTGATAATAAATATGTAGAAATAGTGATTTCTATATACATGCATACATGATATATATATATTGTGTATATGCATATTAATGTATTTGTATGTTAATATATATGATATGAAACATATATATATTTAATTATGGAATTAATATTGATATTTTGTATATGTTATTTATGATAGTATGGTAACATATATACAATATTAATTAATATAAAATTATTTGAGAGTTATAATTTTATGGGAGTTATATATTAATTTTGTGTATTAATATATGTATATAAATTATCATATTAATATATGTACTATATGGTATGATAATGGAGATGATGATAAGAAAAATGTGTTCATACTATCGTTATTATTGTGAAACTATATTATGATTAAAGATAGTTACTTGGAAATGAAGTTCCATTTTGGTGATAATCATCTCATTTTATGAGATAAGAAAAAGTGAACTATGTGTGTTACACTTTTTTGTGTTTGTTCATTTCATAGCAAGAGCATAGTGATCAAAGTGGATCTATATTGTGAAATGAGTTCATACAATTGGAAAGACAATTTTAGACTCAAAGAAAGTGGATCATTGTGGATTCAAATAATGAGATAAAAGATTATAAAATTGAAGAAGCAATTTTGAATCTTAAAAAGTAAAGTGGTGAAACAAAATTGATGAGAAGTAATTTTGTTAACTTTGGACTAATCTCAATGAGGAGATAACCATAAAATTGAAGAAGCAATTTTATCATTATGTGAATTTTGTGTTATCTATTAACAAATTTTAAGTATAATTTTGTTAATAAAGGACAAATAATGGATAAAATATTCTATTAATTTGTAAGTGGTATTTGGAGAGATTATCATGTGATATCGAAAGGTTCATGATAATTTTGAGTGCACATTATTTTGAAAGATAATGTGTAGAGAACAAAATAAAATAAAGAGATTTATTTTAAAGTGATATGTTTGTTTTAACTTTATGGTTAAATGTGGGGGTGAGATTTGAGTTTAATCAAATTTATTGAGAAATTATTGATTATATATATGTGGTTTTGAATTTAATATTCTAAATTAATATTTTGCTATGTGCATATGTGAAATTTTGACATATTTAGTGTCAACATTTGGTGGTAATAATTTCAAGAAGGAAACTAAATTTAAGATAGTGGGGGTGCATACTCCAATATGAGAAGTTTAGACATATTGAGTGTCTAAAACTAAAAATGTATATATTTGAGATATATGCTTGATGTCTTAAATATAGTATAACTTTGACATGTTTGATGTATAAAGTTAAGTGTGTAATTTAGACATGTTTGGTGTCTAAATTAATGTTTAATTTTGATATGCTTGATATCAAAATTATTGAGAATTTGAGTTGTGTGAAAATTAATCTTTTATGATTGAATTTTCAAAGCTTAAGTACTTAAGGAGAAAAGTGGTCACAAAGTGAACACTATATATTTGGCTAGCATGATTCGTTTGGAATCAAAAGTGTGAGGTTAACAAATCGCTTAATCTTCATACAAGATTAAAGCATGAATTTCGAGGGATGGGACCTAAACTCCCTTAGCGTTTTGCTCATTGATGGTAACCTATCTTAACACTAGTAAAAATCTAGTCTTAAGTTCAATAGGTAATAACAAGTCAATAGAGTGAATGTGGTACTCAATTGTCCCATCTATGGATGAGTACATGTGGTGAAAATTGATGGTTAAAACTGAAAGGTTTTTTAATGGAGCTTAAGCTTGAGAAAACTCACTTAAGCTTAAGAAAGTGTCTAAAGTGTTGTGAGACACTAAAACTCCACCTATATGGACTAGGGGTGGTGCCGCCTCTTATGAGAATTGGGAGTTATTCTCTAGAAAGTCCATGAATTGGATTTGTGCACATGGCCATTAACGGTGCAAAAGCAATCCATAAGGTTCTTGAGTGAACATAGCAAATGTGTGTGTGTTATCATCGGTTTGTTATCAAGAAATAGTGGTTCAATGCTACGGCAACCAAAATTTCGATAAACTTTGTGGTAATTACACTAAGGTAAAATTCAAGTCGAAAGACATTTTACACTATGCACAAATGTAATGGTTTCTATTAGAGTGAAGTTATTTAATCAAGTGGGGGAATATTATATTACTCCATAATGTAATGTTTTATTGATTAAATAAAATGTTGTGTTACAAAATTATTTGCTACAAATGAGATATTATTTAATCTAGTGGGGGGAATGTTATATTATTTTATATAATATAATATTTAGATTAAATAATTAAGTTGTAAATAATTAAGTGTGACAAAGTATTAATTTTGTCAAATTGTAACATACATTATGGAGTTATAAAATGTATGTAGAATGATCACAAAATAGGAGTTGCAAATCCTTTAAATTGATGATCACTTGAATATGTAACTCTCATCTCTTTTTCACTCTTAAATTAGTAAAAGATGTTACTAATTATTTATGAATGTGAATGAATGATAGCTATTAAAAATATAGTTGTTGGAGACTTGATTTATTCATTTATAAGGTGTATAAATGGTTCAAAATCAAGTGGGAATGATTTGGAACACTTTGGAAAAGAATTGGCCAAAGCTGAAAAAATGGTAACTAGTAACTAGTTACTGTTTTTTTCAGCATATTATTGCCCACGTTTTTGAAAGTTTGAGAGCCTTTGTAACAGCCCAAAACTCCTCCAAATCACCCAATTAATAACATAAATGCCCAATTTATGATTGGTAACATCCAAGGGCTTTATGGTGATCATTCATGTTCATATGAGAGTGAAAACTCTATAAATAAAGGCCATATTGTTCACTTGCATAAGAAGTGGTTGAAACCATTTGTTGTGGTTAGAACCTTGTGAGGATATGCTCATCCTTAGACACTAGGCTGAGCATATGAGGCTTGATAAATCCTTAAGAGCATTTCTAGAGTTTCCCTAAGTGTCCATATCAGGGAGGAAATGACTTTTAGGACAAAGGTCCTTGAGCCTTGGTCAAGCTTTTTGTGTGTTATCCTTCTTCTTCTCTAGATTTCTTGTAATCTTGATGAAATACTTTTATTTGTATTTTGAGTATTTTGATTGTAATCCTCCTATTCTCTCTTGTAATGAGAATTTTTCTAACAATATATTTTGAAACATATAACTAAAATTTGTTCTAATTTTTTTGTTTTAGAAGTTATGTTTTCCTAATCATTCTTATTACTTTTATGTTAACTTCATTAATTATCTTACTAAAAATTATATAAGAATTTTTTTGCCTTTCTTTTTACTTCTTAATATATTATAACTCATAATTATGTTTCTTAAGAAAATACAACAAAACACAATACATATATATCAATATACTCTCCAACAGTGGCAGACTTAGAATTTAAAATGAGGAGGGTATAATTTTTTTTGTAAGGCATGGGAGGCGAAAGTAAACTTAATTAAAAAGAAAAAAAACAATATTCTTTATGGGAAGTGAACCATTGGCCTCTATCCTATATGTAATCTAGTTAAACCATTACACTAAAGCTAATATTATATCTATAAATATTAATTTTTTTTACAAATTTATGTCGTGACTAACTAAATTGCATATACATTTTTCCCAAATTTTTTTTTTCAGGAAGGGCGACTGTCCCGCCTCGCCTACATGTGGGTCCACCCCTACTCTGATTACTACTACAAAAGACCCAATTTGCGTCGGTCAACGCATCTGCCGAAAATGGTTGACCGACACAAAAAATTGGCGGAGATTTTATGCTTCAGAGGATAACCGAAGCTAAAAGAAACCAATTAGCGTCAGCTGTTACTCTGACACTGAAAGAGAAACCGAGAAAAAAAGTGAAAATTTTAAAAATTGTTTTATATTTTGCTTCAGTGAAAAAAAGACGTTAATTTTTTTAGCTTCGGTTGGAAACAGACGTTAAAACATTTGCGACTCTTATCCACCGAAGCTAACAGATTTAATTTTTGTATATATATAATAACCCCATATTTTCTCTACGTTGAAACTCATTTCTTTCCCATTTCGAAATTAACTTGTGAAATCCTAGCACAATCTAACCTATTTCTTCCCCATTTCGAAAAACCACACCACCCACCGCCCAACCCTCCCTCTTTCTTTCTCTCGCCATCGTGTGTGTGTGTTCAAGCTCCACCCTCATCGTCGACTTCGTGTGCCCCAGCTCCGTTCGAACAGAGCTTACTCCACCCACTCCATAACCATGACACCATCTTCCTCCTCCCTCCATTGTCGCGTAAAGATAAGCATCTCATATTTTTTTTCTCTCTCTCTCTCTCTCTCTCTCTCTTTTGAAATCATTCCCTCTCCCTCTTTCTCTCAATCATGACACCATCCTCCTCCTCCTTCCAACTTCTTTTTTGTAACTCAAAAACCCTCTGGTCAACTACAAAAAAATGAAGTTTTAGAGACGATAATATTAGAGGCGAATTTCAGGTATTCTTGTCGCCGCTAAAAATCTCTTTTATTGAAGTGTTCTTTCCTATTTCAATCTCACTCTCTCCCTTCACACTAGACTAGACCACAATGAGAATGTCGGCGCAGTACATCGCCAACCCTCCTAGCCCAGCCAGCTCTAGTGTCACATCCATGACATTCTTCTACCACTAATATGATGCTTCCAAACTCCTCCATCATAGATGCCACATCTAATCATTCTTGTACCGTCACTCCTCCCATTATATTTCTAACTCTCATTCTCGTCTCTCTTAATCTTTTTGTGTATTTATATATAATTACATATTTATGTACGTAACTATACAAATATAAGCATATTGGTATAATTTATATATTAGAAAAAGGGTAAAATTGTTACGTACTGTTTAGAACAGATGAATATACAATATATTTACATTTATATGTATATACATACAATATATATAATTATATGTGTGTACATACCATACACATTTAATAAAATATAAAATACGCATACGTACATGTCTACTATATATTAAAGTTTAAATTTTTACCTTATTATCGAAATCCAACCATTAATACCGACCAAAATCTAACTACTATGCACAACTACAAAAACACAATCTTAACAATATGGGAAAATTCTAAAAAAAATTTAGAAAATAAAAAATAAAGCAATTTAAATTAATAAAATTATTAGAGATTAGATTTATACTTTAATGGACGTTGAGATTCGACGATTTCTCCACCAAAAGCGGCGGCCGGAGCTACAGCCACAACCACCACTTCTAAGCTCGGTTTACTCTAAAAAACCAAATAAAAGACGATCAAATTCTGGTGATATGTTTTTGGAGTATGAAAAATGCAAGATTTGCTTTTTTTAAAAAAAAAATAGGTAAAAACAGATGAAAAATGAAGAAATGGAGAGAAGAAATGAGTGGTTGGGCGAGGGTTTTGTAGGTTTGAGAGGAAGGGCTGCTGGTTATTTTAGGTTTTGAGGAAGACGATAGCTGGAGAGGGTATATGAAGACATGCGTCGGTTATTACAAAATAACCGACGCCATATGTGTTTTTATTAAAATTAAAAAATTACTTACGGAGTTAGTCATTACAAAATAACTAACTCCGTAGGGTTATTTCATCAAAATTGAAAAAATTATCACCTACGGAGTCGGTTATTACAAAATTACTGACTCCGTATGTGATTTTATTAAAATTTTATTAATTTGCTAAAAAAACCGTCTCTAAAAACTTGTTTTTTTAGTAATACGCAATTATACGATAACTAATTAATTTTCAAAATAATAAAAAATATATAAAATAATTATTATATAAAAATGGTAGTTTGTTATATTATATGACAATTCATTAGTTTCTAAATAAATTTTAAGGTTACCCAAATGTATTTTAAATTATAAGCTACCATAATATAATTTAAAGATAATTAATTAATTGCTAAGATATATACAAACAAGTTTTAGAGGTAACCAAAATGTATCTCAAATTATATGATATAAAAATCAATTTTTTTTTTATGTAAAGGTAATTAATTGGTTTCTTATCAATATTATTATTAATTAGTAACTAAAAAAGTTACTTTTAAAAACGTAAGAAAAAAATAAAAAAAAAACAAAAAACGTTAGATTTAGCTGATGTGCACGTCAGTTTTAATAATAACATTATTATTGGGGGCGTTTGGTAACACTTTTGTTTTTTAATTTTAAAAACAAAAAACAAAAGTAAAATTTGTGTTTTTAAATTTTTGTTTTTAAAAAATAAAAATGTGTTCTATAACCACTTTTGTTTTACAATTTTAAAAACAGAAAACAAAAGTGTGTTCTATAACTTTCAATTTTATTTTTATTTTCAATTTTATTTAAGTCAGGTCCAGGTCCGGGTTTGGGGCCGGGGCCGTAGTCCGAGTTCAGGACTGGGGCCGGCGCCAGAGTCCAGGTCCCAAGGTCTAGGTTGGGGTCTGAGTCCAAAATATTAATTAAGAAAAATATTGTTTAAAAAATTTTAAAAGTGATTTTTTTTTGTTTTTAAAATTTAGATTCTTAATTAAAAAATTGAAAAGTAAAAACAGTTTTATAGAACATGATTTTAAAAAATATTTTCACTTTTCTACTTTTAAAAACAAAAAACTGATTAAAAAAGTGTTACCAAACGCACCCAGAAATGTGCTAAATAGAGTATATTTGTTGTATAAATTAAAAAAATTTGGATACCAAAAATATAAAAATAACATATCAATGCACACAGAAATGTGAAGCAAAAAAGAAAATGCACCTTAGAAGATCACTTATATACTTTTTATAACCACCCCATTAAAAATAAAAATCAATTTGGATATAGCTTAAATATCCTTACAAGTTTTTTCAAAAAAAAAAAAAAATCCCTACAAGTACAGCTCATGGACCAAAATAGGGAGATTGTTTCTGCGGACCTTAAAAGGTTTAAGACAACAATTAAAATTCCATGCACGTAGCAAGTACCAACCAATTACCCAAATCTGTATATAGTTGTAAAATTCCAAATATACCCAAATATAGAATCTATTAATTAATAGTACAACGTCTTCTATATATATATACATATATATATATATATATATATATATATAAAGAAGAAAGTAGCCCTCCATTATTTTACCCTCATTTTCTCCAAACCCTCCATTTAAATTAAACACATTATCTCAACAAAACCATAACAGTTAATATCTTAACTTTCTGGTGTTTTCCCGTGAAACAAACAGAGAAAATATACAGAAAGAAAAGATATAGCAGAGATATATAGAAATGAGAGAAATTCTTCATATCCAAGGTGGACAATGCGGGAACCAAATAGGAGCCAAGTTCTGGGAGGTTATTTGCAACGAGCATGGAATTGACACCACCGGAAAGTATGGTGGGGATTCATCGGAACTCCAGTTAGATAGGATCAATATCTATTACAATGAGGCGAGTGGCGGGAGGTACGTCCCACGTGCTGTTCTCATGGATTTGGAGCCTGGAACCATGGACTCCATTAGATCAGGTCCCTATGGTGAAATTTTCAGGCCTGATAATTTCGTGTTTGGTCAGTCTGGGGCTGGAAACAACTGGGCCAAGGGTCACTACACAGAGGGTGCTGAGCTTATTGATTCTGTTCTTGATGTTGTTCGCAAGGAGGCTGAGAATTGCGACTGCTTACAAGGTATATATTATATATATAACTACATGAAAGTCATTGAATGCTGTTATATTTATTTTTTTAATGGCCATTTATAATAGGGATTAGTTCCTTCCAAATAGAAAACAATAGGGATTTGTTCATAAATACTCAAAAATTATAAAAAATATACCTTTTCACTTATCTATAATATGAGCATTGCTATGCACCAAAAAATAGCTATACAGATATAATATATTTATTGATTAAAATCTATTAGTGTCCTATATGTACATATTAATTGGAATTAAAGTGTTTTTGTTCTCCGTTGTAGTGGTTCTTTGGATCAAATTTTTAGTTTCATTTATTTGGTTTATAATTCTAGGTGGGGGTAACTAATGACTTTGTTGGGATCAATTGCAGTCATTTGACGCCTTAATTTTATTTTCTTAATGTGAAAGTTGGGTTTTTTGTTTCACTTTTTATTTTTATTTGTATTTATAATTATAGTTTACAATGTCATTTGCAATTGAAGCATTATAAACTTATATATATATATATGTGAATTTTTTTTTTTGGATGAATTACAGGATTCCAAGTATGTCATTCGTTGGGGGGTGGAACGGGGTCAGGAATGGGAACTCTTCTTATCTCAAAGATCAGAGAAGAGTACCCAGATCGGATGATGTTGACATTCTCTGTTTTTCCTTCTCCTAAAGTATCTGATACAGTTGTTGAACCATATAACGCCACTCTTTCAGTGCATCAGCTTGTTGAAAACGCCGATGAGTGTATGGTTTTAGACAATGAAGCTCTCTATGACATTTGCTTCCGAACACTCAAGCTTGCCACTCCCACTTGTAAGTATATCTCAAACCTTAAAATATTAATTTCATCTGACGCATGTTAATTCTGATCTTTGTCAATGTATAGTTGGTGATCTCAACCATCTAATCTCTGGCACCATGAGTGGCGTCACATGTTGTCTAAGGTTTCCGGGACAGCTTAACTCGGACCTTCGAAAGCTTGCGGTTAACCTCATTCCTTTCCCTCGGCTACACTTCTTTATGGTTGGATTCGCACCACTAACAGCCAGAGGATCCCAGCAGTATAGTGCCCTCTCTGTACCCGAGTTAACTCAGCAAATGTGGGATGCCAAGAACATGATGTGCGCTGCTGATCCTCGCCACGGTCGGTACCTCACCGCTTCGGCCATGTTTCGTGGGAAGATGAGCACAAAGGAAGTGGATGAGCAGATGATCAATATCCAGAACAAGAACTCTTCATACTTCGTTGAATGGATACCAAACAATGTCAAGTCCAGCGTTTGTGATATTCCCCCAAAGGGTTTGAGGATGTCATCTACTTTCGTTGGAAACTCTACATCGATTCAGGAGATGTTTAGGAGAGTGAGTGAGCAGTTCACGGCTATGTTCAGACGCAAGGCGTTTTTACATTGGTACACTGGTGAAGGAATGGATGAGATGGAGTTCACTGAGGCTGAGAGCAACATGAATGATCTTGTGGCTGAGTATCAGCAGTATCAGGATGCAACTATTGATGAGGAGGAGTATGAAAACTATGAGGAGGAAGAGGCGGAAGGAGAAGAAGCGGAAGAGGTTCATGAATGATATGGTTCATCTGTATTGTAGCTCTAATTCAGTTCCCCATTGTATTGTTCTTGACTTACTTTAAGTTTTACTATGTCATATGTTGTTTGTTGTCTCTCAATCTCATCAGATTTTAACATATCAATCACATATCATGTGAATGTATAATTGTGAACCACTGCTTTTATTTTTTTATCATTTCTTGTTCCTGCTATTTGTTTTCTGTTTGGAAATATATATATATGGCATATATAAACGGATGGTATGACTGGCTGTAACAAAATAAAACATAAATAAAATAAGAACAAGAAATACCTGAAGATTATGTTGATAGGAAGCAATGAAAATATAGAAATAGAAATCACTACTACAAAACATACAATTTTTGTTGATTTTGTACTCATATCAATTAATAGGGTCAGTTGGTGAAACCGACATACATATATATACCGCAGATGCAAAAAGTAAATTGTTACGTAGGTTCCCAACCAACGCTATGAAAATGTACTGTTGGTACAAAACTAAGGCAACAAAATGTAAAACTCAAATTTCACTCAAATGCAACAGTTTTGAATCGACGCTAACTAAAAAATAATACCAGATCAAATATGTATTCCTCCATTCGCACAACATCATAAATTAAAAGAGCACCAAAACCACCGCACCCCTTCCATCCCTGAATCACCACCAGAGTTTCAAGTCGAACAACCACTAACATATCCTTGCTACACTAATAATAAAAAATAAGGTTTGTGGAGCCGAGACCACTTGAGAGAGAGATCCGAGACCACCAAAACCGAGGAAGAGAATGATGAGAGAGAGAGAGCGTGTGAGATCTAGAAAGAGAAAGAGATGAGAGTGAGAGAAGTATCTGGGGCTATTGGGCTCGGTCTGATAGTGTAGGGGCGACGACGGGTGTCATGAGCCAAGCCTTAGGCCGTGGCAGATATGTAATATCCATAACTTATTGGGTGATCAAAGGTCACACTTTGACACTTCTAGAAAAATCACACTTATAATTGATCCTTTAATTAATATCACAAAATACTTATTTAAAAATAATAAATTAACTCCTATATGGATAAGAAAAAATTAGTAATAAAACCTGGACCTCTCATTAATATAAGAAAACAATAATATTTTCACAGTTATGAAATCACCAATTAGATAAATTTAATAGGTCAATAAAATACCAAAATAATATCTAGCATTTATCATTCCTCATTTCTAATAACACTTAGCTAATTTAAGTTATCCAAACCATCCATTCCAGCTTAAATATAAAATTAGTTTCATTGAAAGTTTAATAAGTAGAATAAAACTAAACTAATAACGACTTTCTTCTTCAGTGGTACCATCCTCATCCACTAGCATCAAACTGATCAGTTCCTAGAATGGGAGAAAATATGGGGTGAGCTTATAAAGCCCAGTAGGAAAACAACTAATATCAAATGACCCTAGGTTTAATAAAATTACTGCATGGTTAGCTTTTAAAAATAAAATATCTCATCACCATTATCAAAATGTATAAACAAAGTAGAGAGACCACAAATAGTCACAAAATCAAGCGTCAAATACATATCACAGCGTCCACTAGACCCCTAACTCTCAATACCAATCATAGAAAATGACATCCAAAACTGGGTAGTCACACCTGATAAACACCATAATACTGGGGCTCAGATTCAATTCACTCCATGTACAAATTTTAGGTCTTTTACCTACAGGTGAGTGCACAACTAATTTACCTATGATGACATGGAGACTAGGCCGTGAAACAATAATATGCACAAATCATGATCAACATATTCCTTTTTATTTTCTAAAAAATTTGGCAGCGTAACAACTGTATTTTGGATAAACCAAAAAATCATAACCTGCATTAATATTTGTACAAAATATATTTGACACTCAGTGCCCCAGAATAGTCAAAAAAAAAATGTGCAGATTAAAATTTTATTTTTTCAAACAATTTGCAAATTATAAAAATTGAAATATGTCTAATGTTATTCAACACATATAAAAATCAAGTCTAATAATCAAGTTGAGTCCCTACCTCTCCCAAGTTGTTAAACTTTGTCCAAAAGGAGGTCTTAAGCTCTCAAGTTCCGACCTCCAATTGTTTAGTCCAATCTTAGATATCACTCTCACATATACCATAAAATGGCTAAATAATTGTCATCATTGCTTTCTACATTGCAAATCAAGTCCAACGACATATAATATGACTATATTTAAAGTTTAGAGCTCCGAAACTTCACCTAAGCAGTGCACATCAACTATCGGTGTCAGTAAAAATTGGTGTACCTGAAACGTCACCGAAAATAAGGGTAGTATATCAAAATGATCACCTCAACGAGTACATCACACTCATACCAACTGTTATGTGAAAAAGTACATGATATCACCGAAAATTCACTTGAAAGGGGCAGAGCTACAAAAACATCACTAGAAAAAGTAGTGAGTTGGGCAAAATGGCTTAGTGTAGATTATTTTTCTCGATGAGCTAAGTTTGATGGTGAAGAAAACTCGTCAAACGGACACCGGAGGTGGCCAAAAAATCCATTCAAACTTTGAACCTTTAAACTTTGGCTTGCGATCCCAGGCTAACGGCGGTGAAAGGGATGTCGCCGCTTGGGGGTTGAATTCACTGGCACCTTGGGATTTGATTGGTCCGGTGCGTGGGGTCAGACGTTGGCTGGAGATGGGTTGCTGGAGTCAAGTCAGTGATGGGGTTATGAGTTTTCTTTTGTGGTTTGAAGAGAGAGAAAGAGGAGTGAGTGAGGGCGATATGGGGGGTTCTGTTTTATTTGTTTTGTTTTATATATACATATATTATTATTATTATTATTATTATTATTATTATTATTATTATTATTATTATTATTATTATTTATATATCTATTTATTTATTTTTGACTCGGTCAATCGAGTCTTTACAACAGGACTCCTAGGCTCGGTCCAAATTGTAATAATCAAATTTAACTTAAATGCATTCATTTAGAAATGATGATAAAAAGTTAGAGTCAATTTTAAATCGACGCAAAGCAGCACCGGTCCCAAATCGACAAAAAAATTAAAACAAATTTTTTAGCATCAATTTAGAACGTTGACTGACATAAAAAGACAATTTTACATTAGTAATTTTACCATAAAATATAACAAGTACAAGCACTTTTGTAAACCCTTCTATACATTCTTACAATATAGATGGTTTTAACCCCATTAAAGTACAATATTATTTTTCAAGTATAATTATATAATTTTACTAAAGTATTCTAGAAATGTCTATTGGAAATTGTACATTAAAGAATAATAATATAATTCATATATATTAAATTATATAATAATATAATTCCATATTAATACACACTTAACTAGTTAGGTTTTGGTAATCCGACTCCTTAATCTTAGAGTATTACAACAGCAGAGTTACTTCCTCCATCACGACCAAAGGTAAAGGTGTGATATGAAGAAAGGAGATCCCGTCGTCACCTAGGCACCCACCACCACCAATACCACGAGATCCCAATACCTCGCAATATTGCCCTAGAAATGAGAAGCGAGCTAACTTTATGGGCCCAAAATCCCAAACTCGCCACTATGAAGACGAAATAAAAGGTCTCTGCTAGAACAAATGGAGGTTGGAAACAACGATGGCTGGCATGCAAAAAGTACTGAGAACCATTCTCAAAAGCAGAACTCAAACTCTGCCCTTTCTGTACAAAGTCCATCGACAAAAGTGCGGGATCTCAACTGTACACGAAGACGGGAAAAGCTCCTTGTCGCCAATGGATGACACCCATAAAGGTCAAAGTAGAAATGGCCTGTCGTGAAATAAGAACCCAAGAGGTTACTCAGAGCAACATGAATCTATCTGCTTGGGTAAGACTGCAATAGGGGAAACATCATGTAGTCTTATGAAGAGACTTCAGCCAAAAAATCTTGTGCAAGGGAACACCGCACTTGCACCTCCCTCTTAAGAGCAAAGAAAGCGGAAGGTGTCTCCCCTCAGCCATGATGGAGAACCGCACAATGATGGAGAGGAGTACTACTCACAAGCTTTATACAAACTGCTGGGAAGATCTAAGTCTCGTTCACCAACTCTCAAGAGATGATGAACTAAAGAATGAAAGAGCTAGAAGTAGAGATGTAGGATCTATGTCGAAGGATGGCTACAACACCAAAGGAAGATTTCGAGGATGATGAATTCGACACGGAATTCTTTTTCTCAAGGGAAATTAAAATGGAACCACTTCCACCCAGTTTTGAAGGAGCCCTACATGATGCCATATGATAGTACGAATGACCTAAAATACCATCTAGGAGCTTCTAATGAGCTAATGAAGATGAAAAAAGTATCCTGCAAGGCAAGGTGTCAATGCTTTGTAGTTACACTTAAAGGGGCCACATATAAGTAGTTCAAGAGGTTTGGACCTGCAACAATTACATCCTAGAAACAATTTTTGGAGGAATTTCCTACAACAACACCAAGTGTCGAGTGATTATATTATGCCTGTAACGAGTATCACCAGTGTAAAGTAAGGAGAGAAAGAAAGCTTAAGGGGGTACATCCAATGCTTTAATGCTGAAGTCGCCAAAGTAGGAAGAATGTTCAATGATGAACATAAGTTCTCCATAGCTGGTGCAATACGCCTTGAGAGTAGATTATGGGGGAATATGTTGAAAAATGAATTGGAGGACATTGAAGGCTTCTATGAGAGAGCAGAAAGATATGTCTCATCGAGAAAGGTAACAGAGTCTTGGAAACGGACACAAGCGAATGTACTTCAGGAACCTCGCCAAACCCCTACACGGTCTACTAGGAAATAACCCAAATGCTCATACATCCAAGTAAAGCCTACGCTATACAACCCATAAATATAAATATCCAAGATATCCTCTTAAGTAATGTTCCCCTATGCAAGAAGAAGTTCATAGTGATAGCAAGTTCGCTTTTAGTGTGTCGCAATAAATCAAAGAAGGCAGTCAGGTGGGTCTTAGTGTCAAAGTGGATGATGTTTGACACTTGGGGGGCACACAAAAAAAAAACAGAGAGAAAGGGGGATACTTTTCAAATTGACAAGGACTAGTTACCCTTTGTCGATAAGAGAAATGCTCCTACTTCTCCCAACAAAAGTTACTTAGCCACAAGAGGTCTTGAAAGGCACTCATGGCCTAACGCTGAAATGAGAGGGATGCCTTTCAAGAGTAAACAAATGTTTTCCAATCAAGAGGGTACCGCGATTAAGTACTATAAGCTCCCTCG
Source organism: Cannabis sativa (assembly GCF_029168945.1). Classification (NCBI taxonomy): domain Eukaryota; kingdom Viridiplantae; phylum Streptophyta; class Magnoliopsida; order Rosales; family Cannabaceae; genus Cannabis; species Cannabis sativa. The sequence continues at coordinate 54,251,285 of NC_083607.1, forward strand.
ATCCCATCTGAGTAAAAGGATAAAGAAATAATAAGACGTTGAGACTGCTTAAAGAGCCATACTCCCTCAAATGGATGCTCGCCTACCATAGCGGAAAAATAGCTTGGCCATAGAGTGACCCCCAGAGTCGCTCGGCCAATGTCGGTTACAAAAATGGCTTGGCCAAACTGTGACCCCAGAGTCGCTCGGCCAATGACAGTTATGAAGATGGCTTGGTCAGAGAGGGACCCCAGAGTCGCTCGGCCAACACCAGTTATGAAGTGTTGGAAATTATTTTACCAGGATCTTAGATCTACTCACAAGTATGTTTATTAACATCCTAAATAAGAACTTTCTAAAACGATGAAATAAACACATATAAAGTTTAAGAAACCTTACATTGGGTGCAGCGGAATATAATGACTCCTTCCGTTCAGATATCTAGCCCTTGATTCCTTTCTGTAGCAGAGCATTATCAATATCTGAACCTGGATCTCTTTCTCTGAATCTTTGATGCTGAAACTCCTTTGCTGATGATCTTTCTTCACGATCTTCCTCACTATGATTGAGGTATCACTTGATGTGTGTGGGCACTACTCATACACTAAGGATTTCGAAATTCTAAGGAAGAAGAGAGAGAGTGGTCAGCTAAATAGAGGGAGAGAGAAGGCTCAGTTTTTTCTGATTCAGAAAGTCTGAAGAAAAGTCTTATTTTTCTGAAGCCTTCACTATCTATTTATAGCATTCCACTAGGGTTAGATTTAAATTATATGGCATTAAAATAATGAAAAAATCAATTTAAAATACCTACAAAGGTGGCCGGCCATACACTTAGTGGATTGGGCCTTGTTGTTGCAATTTTGCAATTTTAACACCTTTTGTATCTGATTTTCTCAAAAATGCCAATTTCCTAATTCAACCATTTAAATGCCAATTCTAACTATTTAATAACTATAAATAATTATTAAATAATATTGTCATTTATCATATTTATTAATTGAACCATACAAAGTATCATAATTAACAAATATGCCCCTATAAACTCTTTCTTTACAATTTCGCCCTTACTTAGTGAAAAATTCACAAATAGACATAGTCTAATTTGAGAATTATAATTGATTAATCAAAAACAATTACATGAGTCTTACAAGCAATATTATCTCAACTAGTGGGGGGACCATGGGTCTATATAACCGAGCTTCCAATAAGTAGATCAAGAATTTAGCACTAAAATTCACTAACTTATTAATTCTTCGTTGAATCCACGCATAGAACTTAGAATTGCACTCTCAGTATATAGAATGCTCTATATGTTCCACCATATAGACACATCATTAGTTATCCATTGTTATAATCCTAATATGATCAACGATCCTCTATATGAATGATCTACACTGTAAAGGGATTAAATTACTGTTACACCCTACAATGTATTTATTCCTTAAAACACTTGACCCCGTATAAATGATATTTCAGCTTATGTGAAATGAGTACTCCACCATTTATGTTCGTTTGGTCAAGCTCGAAGGAGATCATCCTTTGCTTACTATTCGCCAGATAGAAGCTATAGATTCCATGTTTATGATAGCGCTCCCACTCAATTGCACTACCGTGTTCCCAAAAAGTACGTATCACCCTGACCAAAAGGTAGGCTTAACTAACAATTCAAGGAACACGAATAGCCTTTCAAGATTGAGCCTAATCATAACAGGATTAAGATCATTTGATCTAGGATCAACTAGGCGATATTGACTTGAATAGATTTTACGGTAAGTTTAATTAAATCTAAGTCAAAGTTCAATATCGGTCCCTTCCGATGCATACTCCATGCATCCAACCTGAGCTTTACTTTAACCAATGCTCTGGAAAGAACATAGCACTTCTCCAAATGCAAGTAAACTCTTGTTGTAGATTATCATATCAGTAAAACCCTGTGTCTGATAAATCTAGGAAACTTTATTCACATAGTCATGTTTACTTTCCAATGTGTTGACGGCACAATAAACAGGATCAAGTATGTGAAAAGGGTTTCAGATGAATTTATACATTATGTACATATAATCATGAAATAAATCATGTGAACCATGCAACATTAAATGTTATTTCTGATCTATATTAATAAGTAAATCTGATTATATTGAAATGAGTTTTATTTAGGGCATAAAACCCAACATGAAGATGGTTTAGCGAGAGAGTGACCCTAGAGTCGCTCGGCCAATTCCGGTTACGAAGATAGCTGTTGGGAATTATTTTACCAGGATCTTAGATCTACTCACAAGTATGTTTATTAACATCCTAAATATGAACTTTCTAAAACGATAAAATAAACACATATAAAGTTAAGAAAACCTTACATTGATGCAGCGGAATTAATGTCTCCTTCCACTCAGATCTCTAACCCTTGATTCCTTTCTGTAGCAGAGTATAATCAAGATCTGAGCCTGAATCTCCTTCTTCTTCAAGCTTTGATCCTTCACAGTCTTCCAATCTATGATTGAGTTACTGCTTGCTGTGTGTGGGCACTTACTCTTTCACTAGGGTCACGAAAAAGATGAAAGGAAAAGAGAGAGAGGTATTTCGGCCAAGATAGAGAGTGAGGAAGGCTCAGTTTTCTGAAGAGAGAAATTTCTGTCAGAAAGCTAATGAAAAGCATGTGTTGTGACTGAGCCATCACTTTCTATTTATAGGCAACTACTAGGTTTAGGTTAGGATTTATTTGGCATTAAAATAATGAAAATATTAATTTGAAAAATCAATTTAAGTGGCCGGCCATATGGTGTTATTGGGCCTCACTTAATTTTGCAATTTTATCAAATTTTATCTCTATTTTCTCAAAAACGCCAATTTTCCAATTCTAACCTTTTAAATGCCAAAACTAATTATTTAATAACTAAAATAGATTATTAAATAATATTGTCATTTAATTTAATTATTAATTAGACATATAAAGTCTATTAATAAATAAATAAACCTAGAAAACTCTTTTCCTTACAATTTCACCCCTGCTTAGTGAAAATTCATAAAATTAGACATAGTCTAACTTTAGAATTATAATTGATCAATCACGAATCAATTAATGAGTCTTACAAGCAGAATGTTCTCAACTAGAATGGGGACCATGGATCTATATGCTGAGCTTCCAATAAGTGAACCAAATTTACCAAGTAAATTCCTACTTATTAATTCTTCGTTGAATCCACTCTTAGAACTTAGAATTGCACTCTCAGACTTATATAGAGCATATTGTATGTTTCACGATACCAATATACTATCTCATTTAACCATTGTTATAATCTTATTGTGATTTAAAGATCCTCTATATAGATGATTTACATCGAGATGGGATTTCTTTACCGTTCTCACCCCTCAATGTATTTTGCCCCTTAAAACACTTAGCTACCTGTAAATGGTGTTTAGTGATCTAATAATTAGTCAGTTAAACAAGAGCTCATCCATTTACTTCTATTTGCTAAGCTCGAAGGGAATCATCACTTGACTTCTATACACCAGTAGAAGCTATAGATTCCATATTTATGTTCAGCACTCCCACTCAATCATACTATCATGTTCCCAAAATATACGTATCACCCTGACCCAAAAGTAGGCTTAACTAATAAATCAAAGAACATGAATAGCACTCCTGAGTTGAGCCCAAGCATATCAGGATTTAGATTCTTTTTAATCTTAAGATCAACTACTGATATTGACTTGGAAAGATATGTATAACGGTAAGCTTGTAATATCTTAACTTAGTTGCAATATCGGTCCAGTCCAATGTATACTCCATACATTCGAAACTAGTATACTTTACTAATGTCCTGGAAAGAACATAACACTTACTCCAAGTGTAAGTACACATCATCGCTGATTATCACATCAGTGTAAATCCAATAACACTGATGAAACAGGGACTAAAACTTTCTATTCATATGATCACAATCACATTCCACTGTGTTGACGATACTGTAATTGTGAATAAACATATGATCTGGATTTAACTGATTTTGTGTGTATGAATGTAATAAACATATTAAACATGTTAAACATATTAAACCATTAGCATGTAAAATTCATGCAAACATCAATCACTTCAAATTTCTTATATTGATAACTAATCAGATTGTAAAGAGTTTTATTTAGGGCATAAAACCCAACAAACTCCCACTTGCACTAATATAAAACAAACTGTGCAAATAGGTCAATCTGATGTCTTGATCTTCAGATCAAGTGTAGTATATTTGAATCCACCCAAACTTCTAGAAACTAGTTCATAAATACATTTATGAAACATCCTTTACTATATGCTTTACTCATCAAGGGATACTGAAATCTTTACTGTTTTAAAAGTACATCTGAATTAACAGAGGACATATCTCTCATATTTTAAAATATGTAATTGAGATAATACAGTGTAGACTTATCTTCAGTGATATAACTTTCTGGTATTTTCGAATAGACCAAGTTATAGTTCTTCTCTGGTAGAGCTTGAATTATTATACAATAATTCCTCCACCCCCAAAGTAAGCACCATCTCATATAAATCGAAATTAGATGGTGAGATACAAAGACAACTGATACACAGTTCCTTAATATCTAACATATAGATCACTTTCATAAATCCTTCTTGAATATCTTCTAATGTTCCCTATTTGATTACATCTCAGATAGCTCCCACTCAATAGCAGATGTCTGGTTAAATAATACTTTTAACCTCTGATTGTTTAGAGAGTTACCTAGTTGTGACTTTTGTATTAGTCTGAAACTTTAAGTCAAGACTAAGTCATCAACATAGCAGACTAGTATTTGAAGTGAAAAATACATGCCAGAGATAAAGTAATCAAAATTAAGATACCATCAAATTTTATGAGGATTAAGAATTCTTGGTTCAAGTCATTTGAATGGACTGAACTAGAGTTCTTTATCTTATTCTCATAATTCTGATAAGCTATACCTATCCATGTGAATGGTTAGATTTGCTTTTCAGTAGTGTTCTTAAGTACCTATCACAATTATCAACCTAATGAAGATGGGTATAGAACTTTAAAATTCTCCCACTCAATTAAGGTAGTGTGAAACTTTAACAAAGAACTTTCAAAGGTATCATACTTTTACTTACAATAGTAAAATTGAAATGGAACATACAATCAAGATCAAGAATTTATATTGACAATAGCTGACTCATTATATTACTTCTATGTTTAAACAAGATATGTGTTACATAGGGAATTGTGGAATATACTCCACCCCTAAGAATATACATATAGGGTACTATGGATAACCTCCACCCCTAAGTATATATAGAGATTATGATTCACCCCTAAAGGTTGTATAGATCATGATTCTCTTAGTGTGATAGAGTTTATGTGGAGTTGAATACTATCCAGAGTTCATTAGATATAAAAGATCGTTGAACTGCATAGTTTTCTTAACTTTTCTCCACCCCTATCAGATCATAAGATCCTTTTATTAAGCAAATTCTTAATAATTGTTTGAGAATTAACAATTATTGATAAACAAAGAAATAATTTCTAGTGTTTATATAATATAACTCTATGAAGAGTTGTAAATATTATAGAATTTGCATCAATAATAAAAACACTTACACATACAAACATACAAATATAATGTGGTAATAATTGATGAAGATAAAATAAATGAAGCTCAATCTCATAATTTGCAATAGGGAATTTCGAAAAAAAAAATAAAACTTTATTAATAAAAAAAATGTATTGCAACTATATGAGAGAAAACAGGGATAAATATCCCTGACTAAAATTTGAAATCCAAATTGTCTTTAAACTAAAACAATTAATTCAAAAAATAAATTGAAGAGCTTCATCTTCATCTGGACGATTTCACCCTTGGTCCAGCTTTCTGATCCAACTCAATTGAGTTCAAGTAGCTTGGCCTATAAGAAGAAGAAAACAAATAAACAAAGTTAGTCCAGAATAATAAATCCAATTGGATAACAATTCACTAAACTCTTAAAGTTTATTAATGGAAATACCTTGTTTCTTTGCAAGAAGTTTAGGACATTGTGGTTTCCAATGACCTTTTTCATTGCAGTAGAAACACTTTCCTTTAAGTGTAGCATCACCAGAAGGAACAACCTTTTTATTGGCTTTTGTTTGCTTCTTGGTGTTGTGCCACTTCCTCTTCGATTTGGGCTTTGAAGCAGAGGCAACATTTGCTTCAGGTTTTATCGTCCCATTACCATTACCAGGATTATGAGGTTTACTCCCTTTCTTCTTGGGTCCTCCAATCAAATTTTCATAAGTTTGAAGGTCATTGACTAATTCATGAAAGTCAATTTTCTTCTTATTCATGACATAATTTGATGTATATGGTAGAAATGCTGGAGTCAGGCTATTCAAGATAAGACTTACTTGAGTAGCACTGTCCATTTCAGCACCATGATCCTGGGCTTCTTGGAAATAACTGGACATGAGGAGAACATGATCATGCACGTTTTGATGAGGTTCCATCCGTACTTTGATGTACTTCTTAGTCGCGTCAAAGCGTGACTGAAGTGATACCTTACCGAATAGCTCATTTAACTTCGTCATAACTTCAGCAGCCTTCTCAGTTTTAGAAAACCGAGTTTTGAGGGTGTCAACCATGCTAGAAAGCATAAAGTATAGAGCTTTGTCATTTGCTTTCTGCCAACGCTCATACTTTTCTTTCACAGCTTTGGATGCATTGTCCCCAGGCACTTCAGGTGACGGCTCAGTTAAAAAAAACAAGGCACTTTCTCCTATGAGAGCAATATTAATGTTCTCATTCCATTTATTAAAGTTAGATCCATTCAGCTTGTTTTCAGTCAACAGTGATAACATGGGATTCATTTTGACAAAACAGGATACTACAAAATAATAGAAATCAACAAATAGAAATTAATAATGGTTTAACACAAAATCAATTCAGAAATTATAAGCACATAGCAAGTAGGAATGATATGAGAAAATACTTAAAAAATTCAATCCTAAATAATTTCCAAGGTTTTCAACAAACTGATATCAGTGTCCCGTTTAGGCGAGAGTCAAAGCTACCATCCATTGAATAGAGTTATCAGCTCATCTAAAATGTTAAACATTCTAGCAACCTTTTATTCGATCAAGATCAGAATCCAGCGTTGTCCCGTTTAGGCGAGAGTCAAGGCTATTCTATCTTATGAGCTTCTACCATTGTTTCGCAATTTGCAAGTCAAATATGGTCGCCACCATTAGGGTGATCTATACCATATAAAACACTTACAAACCACTTATCATGCGAGATTAAACGGTGCGAAATTGCTAATGAACGTTCCTCCATTAGGGAGGATTACTCACTAAAACAAACGCGGTGTAAAACCCACAATGGAGATCGAATATCTTAATAATAATAAAGCTCATTGTTTAAAATGTATTTTCTTTATTATTCTAATAAATAAATCTCATTAAATTCTAAATTAAGAATTAAAATTCAAAAATAAGAATTTAATATAATATTTATAAAATTATACTTAGATGGTGATTGAAATAAAATTAATTATTTCCATCTTAGTAATAATATTAAATATAAATATTAAGGAAATTAATTTAAGTTGAATTAAATAAATAATTAGCAACTTAAAAATTTCCTTTGAGAATATATTTATTGGGTTCGAAAATTTAAAGTATATAAAAATACAATTTTCGAAAATAATAAAAATAGAAAAGAAATACTTCAAGCAAAAATATCATCTATCTAGATTTTCTTTTGACTAATTAATTCAATTTCTAATAATATATATATATATTTTAAATTTTATTATTTTAAATTAATCAATTAAATGAAAAAATCATTGATTGTAGTTGGTCCAAGAATTAATTAAAATAAATAATTAATTTACAACTCAATCTATTTTTCAAAATAAAAAAAATTCGAAAATATTGCATAATTAAAATGCAAATTTCGAAATTGATTAATAAAATAAAGAAAAAATATATATTGAAAATTATTTAAATTTAAGTTGAAAAAATTAAATTTCAACCTAAAAATAATTTTCTATTTAATTAAGTGTCATAAAAAATCAATAAATATTTAAGTATCATGATGAAAATCAACTTAGATATTTAGGTTTTTCAAGTTAATTAAATGTATTAAATTCAAGAAATAATAATTAAGTGTAGAGAAGGCTTAATTATTAATTTCTATTTAATACTAGGAAAAATATACTTAATAAAATTGTACCAAAATTAATTATTTAAATAATTAATTTCACAAAGTATAATTTTTCTATTTAAATATTAGAAATAATAAGTAGTCTAGAAATTACTATCTAGAAAATATCTTATTTGACTAAGTATCTTTTCAAAAATTTGAAAAAATATCTAATTTAAGTTATATAGAAAAAATCTAAAACTTAAATAATTTCAAATCTAGATTTAATTAAATATCACAAATTAAGTTGTAACCACTTAATTTGAAGATATCTTTTTAAAGTTAATATTTGAAAAGATATTAACAAAAAAAAATATCTAAGATATTCTATTTCAAGTTAATATTTGAAAAGATATTAACTTAAAAAAATATCTTAAGAATCTTTAATAACTAATTCCTAAGATTCCTCAACTTGATTTAAAATTTAAATCAAATATTCAAATTTAAGTTAGATAAGAAAAATCAGTTGATACAACTAATTTATAACTTAAATAGGAATATTTAATTAAATAAGCTCCAGAAAGAATCTTAGTTAGTTAAAATTCTATATTTAATTAAATACAAGAAAAATACAAATAGTTTGTCTAGAATTAATATCTAAACTAAAAGTGTTTTTCTTAAAATTAACTTTAAAATATTAAAATGAAAAATAAATTTTCATATATTTTAAAAGTTAATTATGTTGCTAATTCAATTTTATTAGGTCAAACTAATATAATTAACCTAGTACAGTTATTCAAATCAGGCAAATGGGCCTTCACAATTGGGGTAGTTCATGTGAGGGGGTGCTGGGTTCAGTATGTCGTACCCACTTCTATGGCTCCCAACTCTCACACAAGGCCCAAAAGAGAGGAATTTAACCTTAAAATGAATAACTGTTATTAATTAAATAGGTCCAATAACTAAATGGACCTAAATAAAATCTATCATGGTGTGACATTTTATTTAGCAACAACCTATATGCATCTATATAATAAAATAAACATATAGGCTCACACAGGCACACTTTGGATGGATCCTATCATGTTGCTAGGTCATACACAAATGAAAGAAGATTGTAAAATTTACCTGTTACAAATTATTAACTTGACCAAGGGAGCCATCAGATCATTAGATCTGGCAAAAAGTAACCATGACTATTTGCAATCAAGTAATAATAGGTTTTTAAAAACTTACACACAAGCTAAAAACACATACTCCTGCAACAAGGTTAGTTGGATAGTTGGATGTAGGATTTATTTAATTTTAAATAAATAATTTCAAAAAATAAATAATTAAAAAAAATATATTTTAATTAATTTTGAAAAAAGTAAAAAAAAATTAAAAAAAAAATTAATTAATTTTCGAAAAAAAAAATAAAAATAAATTTCAAAATTATTTAAAAAATAAATATTTAAAATTAAACCTACATTTTGAAAAATTAGGTTTCAACCAACCTAAATATCATTTCAAAATTTGCTAACTACTTTTAAAAATTAAATGTTATTTTATAAATAAAAATTAAATAAAAAATAGAAAAGATAAATGAAATATCTTTTCAGATTTTTAAATTTAATTCAAATAAATAAAATAACAAAATTTAAAAGTTAGCAAAATATCTTATATCTATATAAAATTACATGATTATAAATATCTTAAAAAAGATAAGATATTTTAAAAATATCTTAAAAGATATTATAAATATCTTAAAAGATATTATAAATATCTTATAAAATCTGACCTTAAATTTAAAAAAAAATAATCAAATTTAAAAATAAGATAGATTTTTAAGCAAAAAGATAAATACTAATTCTATTCAAATTCAAATTACACTAATATCTTGAATTAAATTAAAAAAAATATTAAATTAATTCAAAATGATAATTAGAATTGAATTAGGAATAGTAATAGTATATATACAAAACCATACAAAAAATTGGAAGTTAATTCCATGAAAAAGTAAAAAATTGAAGAAAAAAGGAAAAATTCGAAACTGTACGGACAGTTCTGCGATCGCAGGAAAATATCAGCACAGCCCCGATTTTGTCAAATCTTCAAAAAATCATAACTAATTCAAATAAAATCCAAATTGAGTTCTGTAAAAGGCTAACTTGCTTAATTTTTTCCATACTATCCAATAAAAATAATTCCAGAAACGAAATCACAATTATTTTTCACGAAAATTTCACAAACATCAATCAATCATCAAATAACACTCAATACAACATGATACCATCCAAAGAACATACAAACAATCGTTTTAAAGTCCAAATTACATGTAAGTAAATCAATTAACATGGCTCTGAGGCCAGTTGTTGGGAATTATTTTACCAGGATCTTAGATCTACTCACAAGTATGTTTATTAACATCCTAAATATGAACTTTCTAAAACGATAAAATAAACACATATAAAGTTAAGAAAACCTTACATTGATGCAGCGGAATTAATGTCTCCTTCCACTCAGATCTCTAACCCTTGATTCCTTTCTGTAGCAGAGTATAATCAAGATCTGAGCCCGAATCTCCTTCTTCTTCAAGCTTTGATCCTTCACAGTCTTCCAATCTATGATTGAGTTGCGCTTCTTTGTGTGTGGGCACTTACTCTTTCACTAGGGTCACGAAAAAGATGAAAGGAAAAGAGAGAGAGGTATTTCGGCCAAGATAGAGAGTGAGGAAGGCTCAGTTTTCTGAAGAGAGAAATTTCTGTCAGAAAGCTAATGAAAATCATGTGTTGTGACTGAGCCATCACTTTCTATTTATAGGCAACTACTAGGTTTAGGTTAGGATTTATTTGGCATTAAATAATGAAAATATTAATTTGAAAAATCAATTTAAGTGGCCGGCCATATGGTGTTATTGGGCCTCACTTAATTTTACAATTTTATCAAATTTTATCTCTATTTTCTCAAAAACGCCAATTTTCCAATTCTAACCTTTTAAATGCCAAAACTAATTATTTAATAACTAAAATAGATTATTAAATAATATTGTCATTTAATTTAATTATTAATTAGACATATAAAGTCTATTAATAAATAAATAAACCTAGAAAACTCTTTTCCTTACAATTTCACCCCTGCTTAGTGAAAATTCATAAAATTAGACATAGTCTAACTTTAGAATTATAATTGATCAATCACGAATCAATTAATGAGTCTTACAAGCAGAATGTTCTCAACTAGAATGGGGACCATGGATCTATATGCTGAGCTTCCAATAAGTGAACCAAATTTACCAAGTAAATTCCTACTTATTAATTCTTCGTTGAATCCACTCTTAGAACTTAGAATTGCACTCTCAGACTTATATAGAGCATATTGCATGTTTCACGATACCAATATACTATCTCATTTAACCATTGTTATAATCTTATTGTGATTTAAAGATCCTCTATATAGATGATTTACATCGAGATGGAATTTCTTTACCGTTCTCACCCCTCAATGTATTTTGCCCCTTAAAACACTTAGCTACCTGTAAATGGTGTTTAGTGATCTAATAATTAGTCAGTTAAACAAGAGCTCATCCATTTACTTCTATTTGCTAAGCTCGAAGGGAATCATCACTTGACTTCTATACGCCAGTAGAAGCTATAGATTCCATATTTATGTTCAGCACTCCCACTCAATCATACTATCATGTTCCCAAAATATACGTATCACCCTGACCCAAAAGTAGGCTTAACTAATAAATCAAAGAACATGAATAGCACTCCTGAGTTGAGCCCAAGCATATCAGGATTTAGATTCTTTTTAATTTTAAGATCAACTACTGATATTGACTTGGAAAGATATGTATAACGGTAAGTTTGTAATATCTTAACTTAGTTGCAATATCGGTCCAGTCCAATGTATACTCCATACATTCGAAACTAGTATACTTTACTAATGTCCTGGAAAGAACATAACACTTACTCCAAGTGTAAGTACACATCATCGCTGATTATCACATCAGTGTAAATCCAATAACAGTGATGAAACAGGGACTAAAACTTTCTATTCATATGATCACAATCACATTCCACTGTGTTGACGATACTGTAATTGTGAATAAACATATGATCTGGATTTAACTGATTTTGTGTGTATGAATGTAATAAACATATTAAACATGTTAAACATATTAAACCATTAGCATGTAAAATTCATGCAAACATCAATCACTTCAAATTTCTTATATTGATAACTAATCAGATTGTAAAGAGTTTTATTTAGGGCATAAAACCCAACAATAGCTTGGCCAGAGAGTGACCCCAAAGTCGCTCGGCCAATGCTGTTTATGAAGATTGCTTGGCCAGAGAATGACCCTAGAGTCGCTTGGCCAGAGAATGACCCCAAAGTCACTTGGCCAATGCAGGTTATGAAGATGGCTTGACTAGAGAGTGACCCTAGAGTCACTCGGCCAATACCAGTTACGAAAAATTGCTTGGTTAGAGAGTGACCCCATAGTCGCTCGGCCAACACGAGTTACAAAAAGGGCTTGGCCAAAGAGTGACCTCCAGAGTCACTCAGCCAACGCCAATTACGAAAGTTATTGGGCCAAAGAGCCACCCTCAGAGTCGTTCAGCCAATGCCAAGTAAAATTGTTGCTTGACAGATTGGCGCGAAGTAAAGTTCAACTGAGGGAAGCCCCCAATACAAAGGGGGCAATATCTCTAAGAAAACTTAGAGGGTCTCACCCCTCGGCAAGGAAGATCCCCCAACTTATTCAGTCGACAAGAACACTTAAAAGAATTCTTGTAGACTGGGGGCAAGTGCTAACCCCAAAAATCGACAGAGTGGATTTTAGAGATTAGTCAACAATTAGTCCCAGCGGTCGAGAGAAATCAACGATAGGAGTCGCTCGAATAATGATTGAGTCAATGCATATGGTCTAAGGATCATTAATCTCAAAAATCTATGCTTGCAAGTCTCGGGGTATATCCATGCAACTTGGAGGTTAATCCCGTAACAACTCATGAGTGGAGTTAATCAACTTACTAAGTTACAATTGTTGGAGGATTTTCATAGTGATATGTTTAGAATTAGATCTTGCCATAAACATAAGATTCAAAGGTCTCTTTCTCATCTTTCCAACGGATCTTGAATTGCCAAATTTTAATATATTGAGAGAGTTATGGCTAAAATACTAAGAGTGCTAAATTGTTACAACTTGGTACGCGAGCCCATAACAATTGTGCGAGCCCATGGGCTGTTGTGTGATCCCATGGCTATTGTGCGACCCCATGGGATGTTGGTCGAGCCCATAGGTTGTTGGGTGAATCGGGGACATTTGGGTGAGTCGTGGAATCTTTATGCAAGTGGTGGAGCATCCGTTCGACCCGTGGTTGAGCACCCCCGCTATTCGATGTTTAGTACCTTAGTGATCCAATGACGAGAACACGAGTGAAAGAAGGAGAGGCTATACATGTATGGATAGACGTCATGTGCAGGAGAGTGTCAAAGCGAATGCATGGGGGCTCGCTTGCGAACCAACGGGGGGCTCGCATGCAAGTTGTGGGTGAGTGGTGAAGGGTGAGCTTGGCATGGTGAGAGGGGGTAGGGGGCTTGCAGGCGAGCCGTGTGTGCATTATGTGTGCGTGTGTTTTGTGTTGAGGGATGGGAAGGCTCGCATGGGAGGCAGGTGTGTGTGTGTGTGTGTGCGCGCGTGTGTTGTGTGTGTGCGCGTGTGTTGTGTGTCGAATATGGGGCCTCGCATGCGAGCCGTTCTGTGAATTGTGTGGATGTGCTTTGGGGGTGTGAAGATAAGAAGAGGGGTGATCAATGCACGACGACAAGAATGACATTGGGAGAGGAATCAAAGGACAAGACGTGCAAGGGAAGAGCGTGTTAGACATTTATATGTATAAACTGAAATATATGTATGTATATATAAAAATGCGGAATAAACAAATATATACACTATATAACTTAAGGATCGAAATACCTCCAGCCATTGAATCTTGAGCTTCAAACCCACATAAGCTTTGATATGCAAAGGAAACCAGTTGATGTCGGTAATCGGGCTTCCTCGCTCTCTCAACTCTCTTTAGATGGAATTTGCTATTATGAACAGAATGAGTGAGGAGCTCGGGGACCGAGACCCTATATTTATAGGTGAGATACTCCATCAGTATCTATGCCACATTAATTGTCAGAATATTTTGACAATTAATTCAGGAAATCAAATCAGGTAATGAATATAGAAATCTGACCATATATAGAATATTACGTAATTGATTCTGTCCAGATTCAATGAATATAAAATATTCATTTATCAGAATCAATAATATTATTTTATTTCCTTAATTAGAAATATTCTAATAGAGCGTACAACCACACCTTCTGAAGACTAAGAGTAAGGAGGTACAAATAGCGGCGACAACGGATGTACCCAGACACCACCACGCATGTACCCAGGGACTACCACACATGCAACCAGGGACCCCCACGTATGCAACCAAGGACCATGCGCATGTACTCGGGGACCACCCTACATGTAATCAGGGACCACGTGCGTGTACCTGGAGACCCCACACTGCAACCACCCTCCTGCAACCTGCAACTGAGGACCACCTGACACAAACAAGGGTGCGAGGTGTCAGAGTACCTCCAGAACCTGCAGCCTGCAGCAGGAAAGTGACATTTTGTCCCCATGGGACCACTTTGTAAACAAGGACTATATAGAGAGAGCAATAAGAATTTACTCCGCTATTCTCTTCATTTCAAGGTAGTAATTAATCTGAGTTTGTGTTTCATCTTCTTCTCCATTCCATTTCTGAACTTGAAGCTCAAGTTAGTTTTTTGGCCATATGTTAGTTCACGAGTTCTCACCGTCAACATTAACCTAGACACCGGATCTCAGTTTTGGCCTTTAGGTTGATCTGTTTCTTTGGTTAAAACACTTGATTCCTCGTTTTGGAGGGACTCAAAGAAAATTCTCATGTTACTTCTTCAATATTGTGGATGGAAGTGCCCCAGGTTGACAATGAGCGCTAGGTGCATCACCAGTTGGCTCGGGGGTGTCTGGGTGCTCCAAACGATAAGTGTTCTGATTCCAATTTTAATGGCTCTAACATATTTGGGAAAAGTCTTATTTATGTTTAAATAGAGAGTTTGAACTATTTGTACTAAGACGGACCAAAAACAATGCTTAAATCACAATAACCCTTGAGAAATTATAATGTGATTCACATTACATTGTCCCTCAAATGTTCAGTAAGCAATTCATATAAAAATTAGTTTCAAAGGGTGGTGGAGTGATGATTTAGAAAGAGGAAATTGTATTGTATATCTATTTTATTTTATCTCTTTTAATTTTTACTTTTATTTTTATATTCTTTAAGATATACCTACTTTTATAGATGGTGTTCCCATTATACCTCTTATGTTAACGTAAATTTATGTGCTAAATTTAAGTAGAGGGTTTGGGTATATTGGGTAACTCACTCACAAAAGTAGGTATATTTTAATGAAATATAATATGGGGGTATTTTTGAATAATGGATACAAAAAAAAGCTATTCCTTAACTTATCTTAATTGTTACGATTTTTTGAAATGAAATCTTAATAGTGATATCAAGTCCTATAAGCCACTATCAAATGAAAAAGGCTCCCACAATTTTGGAAATACACATTATCCGAATGTTCATTTTTTAAATCTCTGGTGTGAAGATAGTTTCAGGAACAAATACAACTAGGGACAGACATTTTCTCTATGGGGATTTGTCTCGCGAGACCCGCCCCTAATGGGGTGGGGATGATTCTCCCCGCTCCAACGGAGACCCATTTAATATTTTATTTTATATTTCTAATAATATTTATAATTTATGTTTATATCTTTTTAGTATATTAATATCTTTTTATGAATTTTAAGTTCTGTTTTAGATAATAATTAGTTTATTGAAATAATAAATAATGTGTAATATTTTAATTTTTATATAGTTTACCAATTTTATATATTGAATGTTTATTATAAATTTATTTTTTTTATTAGGAGATTTCTCGTTCCTATTAGGAGAATCCCTGCCTCATCACCCATAAGAAATAAGGAGGGATGAGAATTAAAATTTTTAAGGGGAATAAGGGTGGAGGAACACTCTCCGCTAATTTCCCTAAGTACAACACATTTACTATTTTGAATTTGATCAAAACAACCAATTCATCGAAGCACAAATCACTTGAGATTATAAGATCTCACCTACTAACAACTTTTAAACGACTTCCTGAAAACCACACTCCAATGTCTCCAATATGAAGCTATCCATCTTCATCAATAACTTCTCTCCTATTCAGAGGAATAATCATGTGAGTCATATTGAACAGGTAATAAACTGCAAAGAATGAAAAAACAAGCAACATCATTTCCTTTGCACTTCATCTTTGTCATAGCCACAACAAATAATTGGACCCTTGACACATATTTCACCTCAAGGATAAGGCTCATTCGCAATTGTGCAATTCATTTCTGGGACATCAACAAGTTTTATGTCTGCAATAGAAAGAAACAAAACGATTTAGTGAAAATGCAATCCTTTATTTTTCAAATAAATAAAACAAAATAAATTGGTAATAGAAAAGCTAAGATATGATAAATTCAATAAACTAATCAAAATTCTCAACAAAGAAAAATACCTTCAGAATTGTAATATTTGTTCTCAATATCAAACTTCTTGTTCTTCAGGCTCCTCATTGGAGTATTCGAACCCATAATTTTCCATTTCAGCGTTTGTACATCATAAACCCATAAGCCATAATAAATACCAAAACTAAAACATAGGATCAAAACTGCAAGACAATGTTGACACTATTTTCAAAGAAACTGAAATTGAAACCCCTAATTGAAACATTTTCTAGGGAAAGAAATAAGAAAAAAATTGGTTTTTAAAGAATACCTCATAACAGCTAATCTAAGGAGAATCATAATGTTCGGTGGACTTGATAACTGGAGGAGCAGGAAAGATTTGATTATGGCCAATTGCAATGATAAGAAGTTGCAGCAGAAGCGTTTGATTCTGTTTGGATGCATGTCAATATGTGGAGAATAAACAGAATTTATGTGTAGGAACTATTGACAGAAAAGAGAAATTACAAAAACTAAGGAGGTTGGTTGAGCTTTATATAAATGGTATAGATATAGATAACTTACCGATTTTCAAATTTTGTTATTGCCCAAACACAACTATATTCAATTTAGTTTCGGTGAAAATGATTAGTATAAATGATCATTGAATCTTATTCCTAGTACTCGTCATCCTTTCAAACAATAGTTCTCACAGCTCATTAAACACCCCTCTTTCAATAGTTAAATGAGAAACTATATAATAAAAACAACAGCCAACGGATAAATAGTTTAAACTATTTACATACAACAGTAATGAAAATGCATAGAAAATGCCACCTACATATTGCAATTTACCAATAACACTCCTACTATGCCAAGGAAAGTGAATGGCCCTTCACTTTATCATCTGCGTTTAGCACAATTAGACCCAATATTTGTTTCTGTGAGTCATTGAAACAATATCTAGAAACTGACTTTGGAAACAAACTTTTAATGTTAAACCATCAATTTTCAGGTAGTTTTAAATTGGTAATTTCAAGAAAAAGTTTTTATTAACTCATCAAACCATTACACGACAGCATGATCTTTAGCTCAACAGAACAAACAAAAATAAATAGAAACAAAAACACTAGGTAACACCCTAAAACACTAGGAAGTAGGAACAACCAAAGTGCTTGCAGCCACAGCAATAGGTAACACTAGCTCAATAAGGTTTAATTTTACACTATTAACAGCATCTTTCGTTGAGATTTCATTCAAGTCAATAACTTGTAATAATCAAGTACTTATTCCAGAGAAAATTATGAACAGATTTTCCCATCAGCAGTTTGCATCAATCTATAAAAGCATCAAAGTACAAAACCTGCAAGAAGTACCCATATCACCCCATCTGGCCATCTCCAAGCTACACCCAAATGACTATGAGCTCGAAACTAACCAATGATCATAGAACAACAAGTAAGAAATAAAGAAAAAAAAAGAGCCGAAAGGAAGAAATAGAAAGGAAAAAATTACTTGGCCTTAGCAATGATTGCAGTTGTGCCAACAATTATGACTGCAATAGCCATATCCAAGAACAATTCATATTCCACAACCCCTTCCAAAGCTGAAATCTCCTTTTCAGTAGCCAATATCCTATTCGATCCTATTCTCAATAGGTGAAGAGGCGAATCCCATGAATTCTTCATCGGATTCCAAGGCACACATAAATTCTGGCTTTAGGCAAATCTCTAAATCAATACTTCCACCTCCATCACGTCCAGGGTAACACGAAACTTTCCCATCAAACTTGTTCGCGTACCCACTACGGACTGCAATTGCTTTCCCCATCCCAAATTCACATCCATACTTGTTGAATCTAGGTGAACTCCCCATCATCACTGTGAAAGGATCAAAAAACATACCATATTGATACACCTGGGGATAACAAAGCCATTCCTGAAGCAACTCACGCGTGTCCTCATTGCTATGGTTAACCACAGCCTCATGCAATTTCCTCGCTGCCCATCCCAAATCATGATCAAGCAAATCACCAGCCTTGCTACAACTCTTTATCGCATAAAGTACATTCCCAAAGTAATTATCTGACAATGGTGGATCTAATCTTGATCTATCATTCGTTGCTAACTTGCAAGTAGTAACCTGGTCAGGTGGTATATTCCGTGCTCGTGTTATGGACCTCCACACAAGTGCAGACAAGGACTGTAAGGAAGAGATTCCATTCGTGTTATTACAGTCTACATTGGCTCTGGCTTTGAGTCTAGCTATTGATTCAACTGAGAAGTGGAAGAATCTCTCTCTTAATAGAGGTGATTCGAATCGGCCAATAAACTCATCAGGATTAGTGTAAGGGAGATTGATGATTGGACCATGACCGTCTGGAAACCAGCGTTTCAAAATGGGTGGGCGAGAGATAGAGTTAATATTATTATTACCACTAAACTCTTGTGCTCGAAAGATTTCAGACCACATATTGACGAAGTTCCAATAGGAAGTTCCATCACCAACGGAGTGGTTCATGGAACAGCCTATGAAAACACCATCAACTAGCTCGGTCACTTGAATTGAAAGCAGGCTCATTGTGTGGCCGTCATGACTAACAGACTTGTGATGATCAAACAACGATTGCACAATCTTACAAGGCACATCAGTGGGGGAAATGATATCGGATATTGTTAGGTCTAGAGTTGAATATATGAATTTGGCTCCGGGGCTGTTATTGCAATCCACATAAACAAGATAGGAAGATGGGTCTTCTGTTTTGATTGTTTTAAGGCGGCCTGCAAGTGGGTAGAAGTGAACCAAAGAAAGGGAAAGAGAGTTCTTGAGCTTGTCCAGTATGGATTCCATGAAATCATTTCCTTCTTCTCCCTTCTCTTCATCATTATAAGGTTTAGCAAAGAGAAGACCCTTCTGGATATGGTGAATAGAGAGCATAGCTAGATCCCATGGCGTCAAATAGAAAGGTTGTTTGGAATCTTCAGGGACATACTGAGGTTTTATGAAACACTCACTCATGTGTTGAACTCTAGGATTCGTCTTCATGGTATAAGTTTTATCTTCAATATGTTTCATAACATTTAGACGAATTTACATTATGTTTTTTCTTGAGTATCAAAAGAAAATAATGCATTAATACATTATAATATGTATTTTAAAAAAAAGGGAAGAAATAAAATAATAGAATATTTCTTATTCCCAACACTATTTTATTATTTTTTATTTTTAATTTACTCTAAGTTGCAAACTTGCAAATTGCAATCACTTACATTTGACTTTATCCTTGAAGATTGTTGGGGTAACGAAAATGATAAAATTTATATATATAGAAAATTTGTATGGTAGGAACTTTTATTTATTTATTATTATTATTATTATTTTTTTTTTTTTTGAAAGAAAACAAGTTCATTAATCAAGAGAAAAGTAATTGTGAATTACAGGGGGAATTCCCTTCCCTTGAAAAACACCTGACTCATGACTAGACAATCTAGCTCTTTTGGCCAAGCCATCCGCAACAGCGTTAATGTCTCTAGGAACATAAAAGAAACTACAGTCTGAAATTACATTCAACAAATCTAAGGCTAAAAGAGAAACATTAAGAAACCTCCAGTCAGGAGGGGGAGATCGCTGCACCAAGGCCTTAATTAAAACCCTGCAATCAGAAATGATGTGAATCCTAGACCAGGAATTCTGAACTGCTAATTCCAAGGCAGAAAGAACAGCCCGAATCTCTGCCTCCAAAGGGCAAGAAGCTACACCCGAGTCCAGCTGGTACATCCAAGGTAGGAACTTTTATTTTGTCTTATAGTATGAGGACATTTTGTCAAACATAGATATCATAGACTTTTAAAATTACAAATGACTTATTGTATACTTGTATGTAGACAATTAAAATTTTAATTAAAAAAAATTAAAATGTATTGGTACTGTAAAAAGTTGATAAAATTTATAGGGTATTCTTTAGTTGGAGCACTACTTTTGCTCTTACAAGTGAGTGCATTTTATTAGTCTTTAATTTTTAATCAAGTGGTAGTAATTTATTAATAGAGTATCTCATATAGGATTTATTTATTTTTTTGTAATTTATTTTTCAATGCAGTTTTTTTATATAAAAAATAATAAAGAATAAAAATAAACCCACGTAACACCATTCAAAGGAAACTGACATTTTTATCTAATTTCTATTCTTCTGGTTCGAAAAAGCATGTATTGGTACATACACTCTAATTATTCTATTTTTTTCATCTAATGCAACACAGAAGAATTTTTTTCTAATGCTCTACCACTTAAGTCTTCCACTTTGTTTAGATGATTAGTATGATCTAATATTATAGTATTTTAAGGAAGCAACAAGAGTCACCAAAACTGAATAGAGAGGGAAATTGATATCTTATTTGTGAATCATATAAAATAGATTAAAAAAAAAAAAAAAATTATTTACAGCTATAAAAAGAAATTCTCCATCGACCATCGAAAATGTAAGTAATAAGAAAAAATGAATTTTCAAATGAAGAAAAACCACCTTTCGGGACATAGTTAAACATAATAATAATAAAAAATAATTAAATAAAGAAATTACTATCATGCTCTACACCACATCATAAACATATACACTCCACCAGTTCAACTAATCAACTTCCAAAACAAATGCTCTCATAGGTGAGAGCAAATGTCATGCTCCCACCAAAGAAAAATCCAAAATTTACATATATATTTCATCCTCTTGTCAAACTATATCAACTCATGCTATTAATTTTTGACAATAAATTTATTTTATTTTTTCCTATAGAATTAATATATTCTATCACATATTTTTTTTGAGTGGTTTTAATAGTTTCCTTTTTTTCATTAAAGAAAAAAATAAAAATAGTTTCTTTTTTATAATTTTATTTTTCCTTTGTGTGTAGTCTATTATTTTTTTAGTACTTTTTTTTTCTCCTTTATACTCTAAGAATATTTTTGTAAAGACCGCTTAGTTTAATTTGGAAATTAGCAGTTAATTAAAATTTAATTATGAAAATTATTTATAGATATTTAAATAATTATTTATGTTGTTATATTTGAATTCTGAATGCATTTTTATGTCATATAGTGAAATTTCATAATTTTACATTTTCGGTGCCCGGCAACAAGGAACGCGGTGTATGGCTTAGTAGAATCACAATTTAGTATTTTAGTATATTGGGGCAGTTTATTTAGACATTGGGAATGTCGGGATTAGTCGGGAATTTAGAGTTTTCCGAAAATACCCCTTTTAGTGTCTTTTAATCCTTTTTGTGTGGGAGGGGCAAAATAGTCATTTTGCCCCATAAGCTTTTGTCCTTTAGTGGACTTAGTTATGAATTAATGGTTTTATTTGATTTATCTTGGCTGAAATAAAGGATTGAGTTATGCATGTTTTATCTTTTATTAAAAAAAAAATAGAAAAGAAAGTAATTTTGCATTTTCTCTCAAGAGCTCTCTCTCTCTCTCTCTCTCTCTCTCTCTCTCTCTCTCTCTCTCTCTCTCTCTCTCTCTCTCTCTCTCTCTCTCTCTCTCTCTCTCTCTCTCTCTCTCTCTCTCTTTTTCAGTTTTGATTGGGGCTGCTAGGGCTAGGATTTTGCTCTGTAATTCTTGTTAGTTCAGCTAGTTGGTAGTGATCTCAAGCTAAGGAGGTATGGTTCTTGAAACCTTCTTGATGTGTTCTTGAATTTTGAAGAAAAATAATTGCATGCTTGGTGAATTTGGTATTGTAGCTGCTGTTAGTTGTTGTTGTTGTTTTCTATAGCTTAAAAATGATTAATTGAGTGAAATAGGATAGGTTTTGATGCATGCTAGTTACTTTTGTTCAAGTTTGGAATTTTGGCTCAAAATCTTGATTTTAATGGTGAAATATTGAAGTAGCTTGCTGTGCTTGTGGTATTTGCTTGCTGTTGTTTTCAGAGGCTTGTTTTTGTATATTTGAGTTGATTCAAGCAGGTTTTGATGCATATTAGTGGGGTTTAACCAAGCTTGAGTTTTGAACTCAAAGCTTGGAGCTTTAATGGTAATTTTTGTATCTGTGCTTACTGGGTTGTTTTATTGCTTTGGAACTGTTATTTGGGGTATTTAGAGCAGGTCTGGAAAGTTTGAATTAGTTTGGGGTTGATTTGGTCGAGCTATGGAATTTTGAAAAATTCCTGCACTGAAGTGGAATTTCGGTTCAATATGGCCTGTAGGAACCAGAATTCCGGTTGGTGTTTTAGGTTTCTTCCAGAACCGGAATTCCGGTTGTTTAACCGGTCTGCCGGTTGGGGAAAATTGGGAACCCTAGTTCTTCCCATTTTTGAGTTGTTTAGGGTATTGTCATGCTTTTTATCGATAGGAAAACTTTTAGTTTCTAGTTTAAGTCCCCGGGAAGTGATTTAGCGTGTCACATATCAGTGTTGTGATTATTATTGTTTAGGAGCCTGTAATTCGCCGAGCAGTTCGTTCCACTCAGGTTGACCGGCACACCTGAATTCGGAATTGAGGTAAGATTAGTATAACAGTATGCATATGTATTTACATGTTTAGCGTGCATGTTAGGAAGCCTGTTAGATTACATTAGATATGTATGTTGGCTTTGTACCATTTGATAGTATCACATCGGTAAGGCTAGAGTATGACTAGCGGCTGGAGTATGACCAGCATACCGAGTATAGGCTGATATTATGGTCGATGGTACTGTACTGTTTGACTGTATCACATCGGTAAAGCTAGAGTATGACTAGCAGCTAGAGTATGACTAGTGTACCGAGTATAGGCTGATACTGTAACACATCGGTAAAGCTAGAGGATGACTAGCGGCTGGAGTATGACCAGTGTACCGAGTATAGGCTGTTACTCTGTCAAAAGTACTGTTGTATGAACGTTCGAGACTCAGTACCGTGTGGGACACGGGGATCAGGGTTGTGGTCAGGGGTATGGGCGTCTGATCATAACCCGGGATTTATGTATGTTTTATGATTTATGCTTTTCTTACTGAGTCTATCGACTCACAGTGCTATGTTTATGTGTAGGTGAGGGCAAGGCCAAAGTTGAGGAACCGTGAGGACGAGCCGATGAAGATTGTACATGTCGGGGCAGTTAGGCCTGGAGCGTACGATCCTCGGGACATCAGGGCTTCTGTAGTTAGTCCCTGGGCGACAGGTATTTTGTAATGAACAGTAAATTCTTTGTAAAGTAATTTGTAAATGGGATCCCAAAGTATTTTGTATGAAATATTATAAGAATTTAATTAAATAAGCAAAATTTTAATTAATCACATTTTCCATAAACCTCGTTGATTAGCAACGAGCTGCAAAATACGTTTAAAATAACATAAACACGCCTATGCTAGTTAGGGTGTTGCAATTTGGTATCAGAGCCGCCAGGTTGTCTTCCGAAGATTGTCACGACATGTACAATCATCATCAACAGTTAGCTCGTTCTACGGTTCAGTAAGCTTTTATTGCTTTAGTAGCTTATTTTAATTATTATAAATTAAAAAAAGCCTGTTAGGAAGCATGTTAGTAGCCTGATAGTAGAGTAGGCAATGGTGCCTTTGCCGACTGCTTCCATGAAGTCACCATTACCGATTTTGACTTTAGTCTTGGATCTATCAAGACTACAAAAGATGCTTTCGTTTTTTGTCATGTGGTTACTGCAACCACTATCAAGATACCAAGTATCTTTTTCTTCTTCTGATGCAGCTTGGCAGACATAGACGAGAGTACTTTCATCATTTTTCTCTTCAGAAAAATTGGCTTGATGGGATTTCTTTAAACGACAAGTTTTTTCAATGTGGCCAAATTTTTTACAATTTTGGCACTGTGGTTTTCCTTTAAACCAACAGTCTTTCTCCAAGTAACTTTTTCTTTTACAAATGCCACATGGAGGATACTTGTCGTTATTTTCTTTTTGTTTTTCTTGTGTCTTTTCCCCATCAGCTTTTGGTTTTTGAGACCGCGAATTGACTGAAAGGCATTTTCAGCTTTTCACTTTCCTTATGCATTTCTCGTCTACTTTCATATGCTTCAAGAGAGCCTATTAATTTACTTGGTGATAGAGTTTCTAAATCTTTAGTTTCCTCTATCACAGAAACTATTGAATCATATTTTTCTGTACAAAAAATTAGTATCTTTTGTACTATATTCTTGTCAAAAATTATTTCTCCATAGGCTCCCATTTGATTTACTATTTCTTTAATTCTAGAATAGTAATCTTTTGCAGTCTCATTATCTTTCATTCTAAGATTCTCAAAATCTCTTCTAAGCTTTTGTAGTCTAACTGTGCATACCTTGACGGTTCCTTGGAACTCCTCCTGCAGCGTGTCCCATGCTTCTTTTGCCGTTGCTGCGCTCATAATTCGTGGAAAAAGATTGTCCGCCATAGCTTGTTGCAAGCAGTATAATGCATGAGAATCCTTTTGTTGATTATCCTTAAGTGCCTTCTTTTGATCTTCCGAAAGAGATGTAATATCTTCCGGAATAATGATTCCTTCTTCAACAATTTTCCATATATTTTGTGATCGAAAATAGGTCTTCATTTTGATGGACCAAAAATCATAGTTTTCTCCATGGAAAATTGGAAAAGGTAGTGAAGAGCGATTGTACTCCGAACTCATGTTGATTAGCGGAAAAGATTACGCCTAGTGATATATGATCGAACGGGGCTTTGATACCACTGATGGTTTGATAATAAATTTGTGTTGGTTTAGATTTGGAATAGGTAGATATGTGGTTAATGGTTTGTTGTGGTAATGTAGTAAAGTAGTGATGTTGATGAGTAGTTGTAGATTTAGTATATAAAAGTAGTTTGGCTTAGAGGAGAGGATTGTTTGAGAAAGTAGTAAACTTTTATTGATAGTTTGGAACTTTGGTTTTTTTTGGTGTTAGTTTAGCTCCTCAACCCAAGCTTGGTATTTATAGGGAGCTTAGGTTGATACTACAACTTTCTAGATTTTTCTTATTTTGAATTACAATTTAACTTTCTAAGATATTCTAGAATTTTCTAAGTTTCTTAGCTTACAAATATAGTTTCTAGGTAATTCTAATTTTTTCTAATTTTCTTAGTTTTGTGTAGTTAATACTTGAATTTTCTAGATAAAAAAGGTGTAGAAATGTGTAGCACTTTTCATCAATTTCTTCATATACAATACATATCAACTTATTTTAATTTGGTTGATGTTACTTATATATATATTATATTATATGTACGCACATAAATACATGACTATTATTTCTGTAGGCAGCTGAAGAAGAATGCCTGCGTGAAGAGTTTGAAAGGAGGGGAGAAAGCTTCCTCCTAAATCAGAATCACAAGTTTTTGATTCTAATTGCATTGCAGTACTGTGTCCACCTTAGATTAAACAATGACCAAGGATGGAAAAATGTTAAGGTACATATTTTATCAAGCTTTTTGATCATTTAATTTTATTTTAAGTGTTTTGATGGAAAAATGCAAGTATTGCATTGCAGTACTTAGTGATGTTGTGTATCTAACCTTTGCAAGAGCACTTATATCTTCAAAGAAATCTTCCTGGGCATGATCCAAATACACGTCATTGCTTGTATGGTTTGGTATATTTATCTCCTCTATTTTAATTGCAATTTTTTTTTTTTTTTATTTGATTTCTATAATGGAGGAGCAGAGGACGACACTTAAACAGAATAGGGAGGCTTTTCAAAGAATCAGGTAAGATTTACTCAAAGGCCTTGTTTATATGAGCTTCTTGATTAGATACGCAGTCTCAGTTTGTGTAAAGAAGCAAAGTCACTTTTTATAAAGCCAAACCAGACCTCTTTTGTTTCACTTTCTTTTTTTGGGGGTTCAAAAAGGGTGTTGCTAGAGCTACCTTCTTATGTGAGGATTTCATTTTTTTAAAAAGAGGAAGTTTACTGAAGAACAATATGAAGGTGGTGGTGTACATAAATATGAAAGAGAATGCATATGTAGAGAGTAGTACTGTGGTATAGTATTGTAGAAAAAGAAAAGGCAGCAGCTAGCTATAGCATATAATAATATGAATATATAGTAAACGGTCAAAGTACAATTTCCAACAGGTGAAAAAGGTAAGAAACTTAAAATGAACCTGCAAATATATACTTGATTTTTATTTTGGAATTTATCCAATTTTTTGAAACATAAAAATTATAGTAGTGGGAGTTTAAAGTTGATGGCAGGCAAGAAAGACAGTGAAGAAGATAGCAGAAGCAAAAGCAAGTTGCTAACACAATTTTGTCTCATCATGCAAACCTAGTTCTCTTTCTTTTTCTATTTTCTTTTATTATTCATAAGTAATAATAATTTTTTATTAAGTAATAAATTTATAAAATGAACAGTTGCTAGAGAGAGAAAGGGAGAAAGAGATGTATATCAGCTGGCTCAGTATGTAGGACCAAAAAAAAAAAAAGACACCAAAGTAAAACAAATGTTGAAGTAATTTGTTTTTTCTACTTTACAATAACAATTGCTCAACCTACGGAAAAAAAAAAAACAAAGAAATGAGAAAAATAAAAACAAAGATAGGATGAAAGGATTTTCTACCTTAATAAGTGTAAATGTCCCTTGAAGATCTTCAATCTTCAATCTTCATCCCCATAATTAGATTAAAGAAAGAAAAATAAAATAAAAAATATAACCAAATAAACTAATATCAGTATGCATCTGATTCTATATTAAAAATCTTTGCTTCTTTTCAGCTTATTCTATATAATACTGCCCCACCAGAAGAGCTGATATTAGTGTCAGCTGGGAGATTTAGATCAGGCAAGCAACCCATCATTACAGAGATCACCTAGAAGGTCTAAATCTACTCCCATCGATCACATATTTGATCAACCAAACTCTTAGCTTTTCACAAACATAATGTGTAAAATCCTTTTCTACCAAACTCTCATCACATATAGTATAACACATTCAATAATTTAAAATTGAAAGTCAAAATTATTAACAAGATAAAAACCCTAATTTTGGATTAAAGGGAGAATCAGGCTAATTTTGGGATTAACATAGAGCACTAGAGACTGAGAGAGAGATTAGTTGAGAGAACGCAAGAGAGAAAGAGAGGGAAATAGAGAGACTTACGGAGGTGGCCGGTTCGAAATCGCATCCCTGTTCGAGACCTTCAGAGCTAAGGACGCGCGAGAGCTGTTATAACACACAGAGAGAGAGAGAGAGAGAGAGAGAGAGAGAGAGAGAGAGAGAGAGAGAGAGAGAGAGAGAGAGAGAGAGAGAGAGAGAGAGAGAGAGAGAGAGAGAGTGAGAACGCAAGAGAAAAAGAGAGGGAAAGAGAGAGACTTACGGAGGTGGGAAAATTGCCGGTTCGAAATCACAGTTCAGAGAGCTTCAGACCTTCGAAATCGCAAGAGAGAAAGAGAGGGAAAGAGAGAGAGCTTCAGACCTTCGAAATCGCAAGAGAGAAAGAGAGGGAAAGAGAGAGACCTTCAGAGAAAGAGATGGAAAAGAGAGCTCGAAAATAAAAGTGTCATTCGACTGTTTGGGGGTAAGTGAACAATAGGAGGATTTGCGTCGTTTTCTCACACTCGCAATCTCTTTACCGTCGGTTTTAAAACGCCACACAAAGCATGAGTGAGGCTTTTGAAACGACGCTAATAATGAACGAATTTTTTTAATTTCTTGACTTTTACAGTCGGTTGGGTAACTGTTACTTCTGACAGTTAGTTTAGTTAGTTACAAATTAGTTATGCAAGTAGTTTTTCTGTTATTTTCCCTTCTGTATTGTACTTCATAACAGTATAAATAAATGGTCTCAAGCTAACCACTTTGGTTAAGCTTTTCTTGGTAATCTGTTGTGTTCAAAGGCTATGCCAATTGCTCTGCTATACACTCTGTATTTTCTTTCATCTTCACCATTGTTAAAGCTTACATGATATCAATCGCCATTGACTAGCGTCACTAATGGCCTCCACTGCAAATGATTCTGGTATTCCCACTGATCCAACACCACCCGCTGTCGCAACTCAAGCTCCTGCTTCGACGAATTGGAATCCCTTCTCCAATTCCCTGACTGCTTCTCTCACCGTTCGCCTTGATCGCACGAATTTTCTTGCATGGAAATCACAGGTGGTTCCCACAGTCATTGGTCATGACCTCGATGACATTCTCTTCACCGGAGTTCCTCCCCCTGAATTTCTTGTTTCTGGCGCTCAAAACCCCCAATTTCTCATCTGGAAAAAATGTGATCAGCTTCTTCTCTCATGGCTCCGTTCATCAATGACTGAAGGAGTCCTTGCCTCAGTCGCCAACTACACCAGTTCGTACTCTGTATGGAAAGCATTGGAACAGAAATTCACCAGCCAATCTCGTGCTCGCCTTCTTCAACTCAAAGGCCAATTCTCCAACATTCGCAAAGGATCTTTATCAATCTTGGACTATATCGATAAGATTCAGGTGCTATCTGACTCCATTTCTATAGCTGGTTCTAATGTTGAAACTCAAGATATTATCCTCCAATTGTTAAATGGATTAGGTCCCGAGTATGACCCTGTGGTTTCAGGAATAACATCAAGAAGTGATGAATTGACTCTTGAGGAAGTTTAGGCTTTGTTAATGGCCCATGAAAGTAGGCTAGATCATCATAACACAGTCTCGGATGTTACTCTTAAGATGCAAGCAAATCTTGCTATTGCTGCATCAAGAAATGGCTATTACAGACCCCCCATGACTCATGGACGAGGTGTTCCTTATGATAATTTGCCAAGAACACAAGGAAGAGGATCTGGCCGTGGTTCATCATCAAACTCAAGGCTCATCTGTCAAGTTTGCATGGAATCCGGCCATTCAGCAGGAGTTTGTCACTATAGGTTTGACAAAACTTGGGTTACACCCAAACCAAATTTCCCAAATCCAAGAGCCTACCTCACTGAATGTGACACTGAATCCGACCCTCATAATCCTACTGTTCTTCCCGATTTTGGTGATGATTTGTCTTGGTTTGCTGATACAGGGGCAACAAATCATATCACCAACACACTCGACACTCTTGATGCTGCTGCAGCCTATGTAGGACCAGAAACTTTAGCAGTTGCAGATGGTAAGAAAATCTGTATCTCACACATAGGTTCTGCTACTTTAAATTCACTCAATAATTGCCCACTAAAATTGAATTCTGTTCTTCAAATTCCATCTATTAAAAAGAACTTGGTTAGTGTTTCTAAACTAACAGAGGATAACAATGTTTTTCTTGAACTTCATAAACATTGGTGCTTTGTCAAGGACAAACACACTGGGCAGGTGCTTCTCAAAGGGAAAGTTAAAGATGGACTCTACCAATTAGGTGTTGATTCTCCATCATCTCCAGCTGCAACATTACAATGTAATCTTGTATCGAGTTCTGTAGCTGAATGTATCTGTGTCTGTAATCCATGTAATTCCACTGAAGATACAATTGACAATGAGAATTGTACTACTTTGCCCATTAATAAAACAACTACCTTTGTTGATTATAATGTATCTTCACCTGCATTATTTCTCTCATCTGTCAGTAAAGACATAAATACATGGCATTGCAAACTTGGCCACCCAGCACCACAAACAATGAGTAAAATCTTACCCCTTGTTTCCCATATTGGCACCATTAAAGATCTCACGTTCTCTACTGCTTGTCAATTAGGCAAAAGCCACACCTTACCGTTTCCCAAATCTGACACTCGAGCCAACCAACCACTTGCCTTGATTCATACTGATTTATGGAGCCCCTCTCATGTTGATTCTAAACAAGGATACAAGTATTATGTTCATTTTTTGGATGACTATAGCAGATACACATGGATTTTTCCACTCACTCTCAAGTCTCAAGCCTTTGAGGTATTCATCAAATGGAAGAGTTTAGTGGAAAAACAATTCAATCTCCCTGTCAAATCTGTCCAAGCAGATTGGGGTGGAGAATATAGGTCTTTCAATAGATTCTTGGAGGATCAAGGAATTCACTTTCAACATCCTTGTCCAAGAACACATGAACAAAATGGAATAGCCGAGAGGAAACACAGACACATTACAGAAACTGGTTTGACTTTGCTAGCCCAATCTGGTTTAGACTTAACCTATTGGTGGTATGCCTTTAGCTCTGCTGTCTTTACCATAAACAGACTACCTACTCGAGTCTTAAACTACTTATCACCATATGAGACTCTTTTTCACAGCAAGCCTGATTACAATATCTTAAAATCCTTTGGTTGTGCCTGTTTCCCTCACCTACGGCCATACAATAATCATAAGATGGAACTTAGATCACAACCATGTCTATTTCTGGGGTATTCATCACATCACAAACGTTATCTTTGTGAAAATACTGAGGGCCGACTGTACATAGCAAGGAATGTGGTGTTTAATGAAAACCATTATCCTGCAAAAGGCTCTGCATCTCAAACTCAGGTATTATCTGATCAACCATTACCTTTTCCTTCAACTTCGTTTCATACAAATCCCACTATCTTACCTACTAATACTATTGTGGTTGATCCTATTGATGTTACACTCCCCTCCACTATTGTCTCACCCGTGATCAACCTTGAGTCATCATCCACTCATGCAACACTGCCACCTGTCTCCCCATGTGTTCCCACCTCATTACCCTATATTCCACCACCTGTTCCCATCTCACATAATACTATATCATCAACCCAGATACCACCTGTATCCAACATTTCTGTCCCTGTGTCAACAGATAATCCTACCAACACCATCACCCGCACTCACCCTATGAAGACTCGATCTCAAAGTGGAATTAGAAAACCAAAATCATATCTTGCCACTAAACATCCACTCCCTGAATCTCTTCTCCCAACTGAACCAAAATCTTTAAAGTCTGCCCTCAATAACCCAAAATGGCTAGCTGCAATGAATTCAGAATTTCAAGCTCTCACAAAGCAAAGAACATGGACGCTAGTTCCCTATGAGAAGCATATGCAAGTCATTACCAACAAATGGATACACCGAATTAAGCTCAACAAACATGGTTCTTTAAATAAATTCAAGTCTCGGCTGGTTGCAAGGGGCTTTCTTCAGACACCTGGGATCGACTACGAAGATACATTTAGTCCTGTAGTAAAATTGGTTACAGTCAGAATCGTGTTGTCTCTAGCAGTCAATGCCAAGTGGTCTGTCAAGCAACTCGACGTGAGTAATGCATTTCTAAATGGAGATCTCAATGAAGTGGTATATATGTAGCAGCCACCAGGTTTTGTCGACACATCCAAACCTACTCATGTGTGTCTTTTACACAAAGCCATTTATTGCTTGAAACAAGCCCCCAGGGCCTGGAATGAGAAGCTTCGCCAAACGCTATTACAATGGGGTTTTCATGGCTCGAAATCTGATTCATCTCTTTTTATTCATGCCTCTGGTGACACATTGGTGTATCTTTTGGTATATGTCGATGATATACTCATCACGGGTCCAAATACAACTCTCATCAACACCTTCATCTCAGAGTTAAACACTGCATTCTCATTAAAAGACTTGGGGGAAGTACACTATTTCTTAGGGGTTGAAATTTATCGAGACACTACGGGTATGTATCTAAGTCAGAGCAAGTATATCATGGATATACTCAGTAAAGTTCAAATGGAAGGAGCAAAAGTATGCCCCAATCCTACTAGTTCCACTTCCAAACTGAGCCTACTTGATGGGGACCCTTTTGACAACATCACACTATACAGAAGTACATTAGGAGCTCTACAATACCTTAGCTTAACTCGACCCGATGTAGCCTACATTACCAATAAACTCAGCCAATTCCTTCATGCTCCCACTGTTAAACACTGGGAGGCATGCAAGAGACTACTTCGTTACCTAAAAGGTACACTCACAGATGGATTATGGCTTAAATCAACAGATACTTTTCAACTACAAGGCTACACGGATGCAGATTGGGCAAGCTGCATCGATGACAGAAGATCCACAGGAGGCTATCTAATGTTTTTGGGCAACATTAGTATCCTGGTCCGCAAAAAAACAACAAGTTGTTGCTAGATCCAGTACGGAAAGCGAGTTTTGAGCCCTTGCTAATGCCACTGCTGAGGTTAAATGGATTACATCACTTCTGTCTGAATTACAAGTACCACTCTCTCAGGCTCCTGTTTTATGGATTGACAATCAGAGTGCTGCAGCTCTTGCAGCAAATCCTGTGTTTCATGCAAGATGTAAATACATTGAGATCGATCTCCATTTTGTTCGAGACCAAATTCTTGCTAAGCAGCTCTCAGTTCGTTATGTTCCTTCTTTAGATCAAGCTGCAGACATACTAACCAAACCGCTTACTACAGATCGTTTTAACTACTTGAAAAGCAAACTTCAAATGGCTGCATCACCATTTCGTTTGAAGGGGGGATGTAAACGATATAACTGTTACTTCTGACAGTTAGTTTAGTTAGTTACAAATTAGTTATGCAAGTAGTTTTTCTGTTATTTTCCCTTCTGTATTGTACTTCATAACAGTATAAATAAATGGTCTCAAGCTAACCACTTTGGTTAAGCTTTTCTTGGTAATCTGTTGTGTTCAAAGGCTATGCCAATTGCTCTGCTATACACTCTGTATTTTCTATCATCTTCACCATTGTTAAAGCTTACATGTGACATTTTAAAAATGACGAATATATTGAATATGGTACTATTCACGTCGGTCAACGCAATGAACAGTCGCGTTGACCGACGTGAATAGTGAATTTTGTAGTAGTGATCACATATTTGGAATGTAAATGTTAACTAATTTTTACTGGTATATTAAGATTTACAGGATGCTAATCTAATTATGTGGGTTTGGCTACTCACGAATTAATAAATGGGCCGGGTCTAATTAATAAATAAATTAAAAATTAAAAAATATCTCTAACTAAATTACATAAATTCTCATTTTTTTTCTTTCCTTTTTATAATTTATATTAATTAATAAATAAAAAAGTTACTGACAAAAGGGTATAACCTCTTCACTAACAAAATTATTAAAACTGAAATTTATCCTTGAATTATAGTCTTTACTCTTTTTTTTTTTTTTTACTTTATTTATAGTCAAGCTACTAAATAAATATATATATTTTTTTTAATTTTAAACATATCACCTAGTTCATATTCTATTCCAAAAAAATCTTGTATTAATTTGTATTTATGTTTTGAATTTTTGAATTTTAAAAAAAACTATATCACGTATAAGTTTTTTTGAATTAACAGAAAAATATTATCATCAACTATTTCAAAAATATTATATGTTTTGAATTTTTTTCTATAAAAAATAATATTAATATATCTTATTTTTTATTTATATATCTTAAACTATTCTTATTAATTTTACAATTATATTTACTTCTTAGTTTTTCTCAATTATATTCCAATATATACATAGGTATATATAAATTATTTTTTTCTCTACATTCCACCTTCAATAATAGTAAAACAGATTAACATAGACACAATACAATTTTTTACGGTCGGCATAGGATTGAGATAATTAAATGCGGGTCAAAAACAGGCCAAACATCTAACACCAAATATTGAAGACAGTCAAATAAGATATGACATACACAGATATGACCAGAGCTATAATTAAATGTAAAGGGGGCTAAATTCTCAAATTTTAGTATTAAACAAAAATTTCATAACATATTAAAAAATTAAAAAAATATTTAAAAGGAAATGTCAATTTTTTTTAAAAAAAAAAAATTGTATCAATCATATTGTAAATGTTGATAAAGTTAGCACACGAAAAATAAATTCTAAAATTTATTAAATATTTTATGAAGCAAAGAAAATATATATGAATAAAATATTTCTATTTCTATTAATACTCACTTAAAGGAGACAAATCTCAGTTAACTTCTATAATTAAATTATTTTAAGCAAAATGTATAAGAAATATAACAAGTAATAGGTGGTACTTAGAAAAATATACTTATTTGTAGTAATAATAATAAATTATTGATAAACAATTAAAGAAAATATTAGTTTAAGTAATAGAAAATAAATAATTAATAAGCCACTATTTTATTTTATTTTTATTTAACTTCTAAATGTATAAATTTAATTTAAAGTGTTAATTCTTTCTAAATAATTAATTTATATTTTATAATATATACTTTAGATTATGTATTATTAGAGACTATTTATATTTTATGTGTTATTCGTCATTAATTTTATTAGGAGGTCATGACCACTCTTGCTATGGTTGTGGTTCCGTCTTTACACACACAGGATACAATAATAAATTTTGTCACTCTTAAATTAAAAAGTATATTATAATAAATGGGTAAATATATGTTTATAAATATATTAAGTAAATAGGTATTTCTATTTATAAAAAAACTTAAACACTTATAAATTAAATTTTGTTATGCTTCAATTAATTATTATAATAACCACATACGTTAATTAGTTTAGTATAAGTGCCTTCCACTTAGCTCTTTACTACTATTAGGTATATATATAAAAATATATAAAAATTTCCCAAAAGAATGTACTAAATGAGTACAACACTTAAAAAAAAGAGTAGTGTTGTATAATAATAATAATAATAATACTTAATGGGTTCTTCTCTGCCTTATAAATATACAATCCACAGTTGAAAATTAGTTAAAGAAGCTTCAGTGTATTGTCTAATTAATTCTCAGAATTTGATTTTGCAAGGCACATTTGGAATAAAGAATTGTGGCTGTTGGTTGTGCTTGAAGATTCAAGTATGTGTTAGTTCTTGTTTATGTTGATTTTTAGTTCTGATAAGCATGCATGCATATTGATTTGAAGGAAGATCATGTTTCGGTTTAATATTAATATCATTATATTTATTTTTTATTTCTTATCTTAATTAGTTAAATTATAACTAATTAGGCAAGATTGAGATATTCAATTTCAATCACCCATGACAAAATAAAGTGAATGTAAGACTACTTAATTTATAGCTTAGAAATACAACATACTCATCATCTGCAAACCATGTGGGACTTTTGCTAAAAAAAAAAAATCACAAAATTATACTAAATTCACTAAATCTAATAAAATAGATAAAATAGGCACTATTACAATGTAAGCCTTTAGCTTCCCTTTTTTCAACCCAATTTATAAAAAGGGAAGCTAAAAGGGGTGAAAATATCTGCATTGACATTTAGAGGCGGTTTTTTGATAAAAACCGTAAGTATAGAATGTATATATATCTATGACGTCGGTTGGGGGTTGGGAAAAATTAGGGTTTTTTTATATAACCCTATGGCGTCGGTTATTAGGTATTAACCGACGCCATAGGTGCCACCTTTATTTGACACGTGGCATCTATGGCGTCGATTAATACCTAATAACCGACGCCATAGGGTTATATATCAGACCCTTTCTGCTTCGTCTTCCTCATTTCCTCATTTCACACCTTGCTGAACACGAAGAACAACCACCCACAGCAGCCCCAAACCCACGAAAAAACCCTCGCCAACCACCACTAAAACAACCTCACTTTCCCTCATTTCTTAATCATTTTACCCCTTTTTGTCTTAAAATCTTCTATTTTCTATACCTAAACCTATACTGTAAAAAAGTTTAGTTTTTTTCCCCTCTATATACCAAACCGAACCTATTATAAAGAAAGGTTGTGGGTATAACTCCGACCACCGATTTTAGCGGAGAAAACGTTGAATCTCAACGTCCATTAAGGTATAAATATGCTTTCTATTCATTTTATTTATGTACATTGGTATTATTTCGTTTTTGTAAATTTTTTTAGAATTTTTTTATTTTATTAATATTATATTGTGTGTGTTCTAGAGGTGGTCGGATTTTTGTAGCATTTTATCGCCGGATTGCGTTTATAAGGTAAATATTTATTAACTTGATATATAATATATAGGTATATATTTTGTGTTTTATTATTGAATATGTGTTTATATATATCTTGTGTGTATATACTATTTGTGTATTTTGTGTATTTGTATTGTATATATATTTGTTGTGAATGAGAATGAGAGGTAGTAGGAATTTAATTAGTTTAGAGATAAAGTTTTTAAAAGAATGGTAGTGTGAATATATAATTGATTATATATGTATATATATTTATATGTTATTTTTTTAAAAAAAATTAACTATGGAAATTAGTAACTAGCTAGTAACTTGCTACTTTGTTTAATAACTAGTAAGTAATTTAATAATTAAAATTTTAAATTGGTTGTATATTGCATTATGTTATAGGTTGTGTGCTAATATTTGAGGGTCGACATATTTCGGTGTTGATCGGATTTGCAATAGGTATATCCATCCGCTAACCTTTTGTTAGTATAATTAATTATCAATGCATGCTTAGTTGAGTTTGAATATCTTAAATATTCGTCCGTAGTGAAGTAGGTTCTGTGAATACATGTACTGCGGTCGGATGGGTGGATAAATTTTGTATTGTTTATGTTAGTTTCTTTGTTTTGTATTGTTATATTTGTTTTGTTTGTTACTTTAGGCACTTTTAAAATTTTTGGGAACGTCCAATTACAGCCGTTATGCTGCCAAAATTTCGGTAGAATTTGAATCAAATTTTATTATAAAAAACATAAATGTTAAAGGAAAAGTACATAACATAAATAACTAGGTTATTACTCGCTAGTTGTAAGAAATTAGGTGACATAACACATTCATATTTGACTCAAAACATGTTCGTGTTAGTAGGTCTTTATATTTGACTCAAAACATGTTCGTAAAATTAGGTGACATTTGTTCTGTTTGTTACTTTAGACACTTGTCTTGTATAATCTAATTGATGTGTCTATGCATTTATTATACTTAGTAGGTCTTATATTTGACTCAAAACATGTTCGTGTTAGTAGCATGATTATCAATGTCAAAGTTCATATTTGAAAGGTTCTCAAATTTTGTTTATTAATGATGTTCGGAAAATGTTATTAATAGGTTTAAATTTTTTGGAAACGTTCAATTATAGTCGTTATGCTGCCGAAATTTTGGTAGAATTAGGATAATATTTGATTTTAGTTTCTCTTAAACTTGGTTGTTAGGATTTTATCGGAAGTGACTTTATCGAAAATCAAGTACATAATTTTTGTTATAAGGTATGTTTTCTTTAATTTACTTTTATAAGAATATTTTTTTATATATATTTAGATAATCCTTAAATACTTAGAGTAATTTTCGAATAATATTAATGCATAGGATAGATATTGTTGAGTGTTAAGGATAGATATAGTAAGCTAAAAAAAATATAAAAATATTGGAATAATATACTAATTATTATACAAAACATAACTTAAAAAATTTTAAAATAATAATAATATACTAGAAAAATACAAACCCATATTATAAAATTTACATGTATAAAAATATTAAATTACATAAAAATTAAAATATTACACATTATTTTATTATTCAATAAACTAATTATTATACAAAACATAACTTAAAAAATTATAAAAATAATACTAATATACTAGAAAAATACAAACCCATATTATAAAATTTAAATGTATAAAAATATTAAATTACATAAAAATTAAAATATTACACATTATTTTATTATTCAATAAACTAATTATTATACAGAACATAACTTAAAAAATTATAAAAATAATACTAACATACTAGAAAAATACAAACCCATATTATAAAATTTAAATGTATAAAAATATTAAATTACATAAAAATTAAAATATTTCACATTATTTTATTATTCAATAAACTAATTATTATACAAAACATAACTTAAAAAATTATAAAAATAATAATAATATACTAGAAAAATACAAACCCATATTATAAAATTTAAATGTATAAAAATATTAAATTACATAAAAATTAAAATATTACATTATTTTATTATTCAATAAACAATTATTATACAAACCATAACTTAAAAAATTATAAAAATAATAATAATATACTAGAAAAATACAAACCCATATTATAAAATTTAAATGTATAAAAATATTAAATTACATAAAAATTAAAATATTACACATTATTTTAATATTCAATATACTAATTATTATATAAAACATAACTTAAAAAATTATAAAAGTGATACTAAAATACTAGAATACAAACACATATTATAAAATATAAAATATTAATAAAAAATACCAAATATACAAACACTTAGAGCAATGTAAATTTGTATTTATTTAACTTTTTAATTTAATTTTATTTATGCTTTAATTTAATTTAATTAATAATACAAAAATGAATTTAGATTTTTAATAAATGTTAAAAAAAATATATTAATTAAAGCTGAAAAAAAAATTTAGGAGACCCCTATGGAGTCGATTATTTAATAATAACCGACGCCATAGGGGTCCTATGGCGTCGGTTATTTCATAATAACCGACGCCATAGGGGTACATATGGCGTCGGTTCATATAAACCCTTTAGCGTCGCCCTGATCAGCGTCGGTAGCGAATTTCGCGAAAACTGACGCTGAAAGGGCTTAAAAACCGCCTCTAAAGGGGGTTTTTTGTAGTAGTGAGGTAAAAAAAAATCATAAGATGCCACCTCACCTACTTTATTATAATACAATTATAATAAATAATATTATGTAAATGATTTTGGAACTTAATTGTACTATAAACCTTTTTATATGCATCTCTAAAAATATTTTTAAAAATATAATAAAAGTGATAAGTATATATATATATATATTGTTTTAAAAGAAATATATATTGTTGTTACACTATATATCGTATTATTTTTCTAACTATATAATATGAAATTTATAGATTTAAATGGTATACTACAATACATATTTTAGAATTTACAAAATTTATATTTACTATTTATATTAAATATTAATTTCAATATGCACACACTAATTAATTCAAAAAAAAAAAAATATATAACTAATTAGGCAAGATTGAGATATTCAATTTCAATCACCCATGACAAAATAAAGTGAATGTAAGACTACTTTATTTATAGCTTACAAATACAACATACACATCATCTGCAAACCATGTGGGACTTTTGCTAAAAAGAAAAAAAATTACAAAATTATACTAAATTCACTAATTCTAATAAAATAAATAAAATAAGTGAAAAAAATTATAAGATGCTACCTCACCTACTTTATACTTTCCTTTATATTAATATATAGAAATATAGATTTACTCTCACTCTATCTCTCAATAAGTTTCGAAATCTCTCTTTCACGATCTCATCTCAAGCAAAAAACCCCACTTAAGAAATTTCCAAAATTCATATTAACTATTACATGATGGAAAGTGTTGATAATAATTAATAAATCTGTTTTTTTTTTTTTTTAATTTTCCTTTTCAGGTTGGGATTATCTTCCCAAGAACCTTCTTGAGTTGGTTTTATAGAAACTTAGATACATTGAAAGATGCTGTGACATTTGGTGCTATTTGTTTCTTGAATTGGTATGTCGTAGCTAAAAATAATCAAAATAAGGTCATCAAATTGAAGCCTCTACCCAAACTTTTGATGCCCAACTATAAAAAAGAAAGAGACAATAATATATGTAAAGTTTATAGTACAACAAACTCATCATCACAACACACGAAAAAATAGATTAAAAAATCATTATTGTTATTGCTTCCTTCCTATAAATAAACCTTTTGCTGGCTCATCCTTAGGTTTTTTTTTTTTTTATTTTTTTTTTTTTTGATGAGAGGAGGCTCAATTGAGCCACCAGAAACAAGAACAAAGAAACAGAAAAAAAGTCAACTTCCAGCCCATACAAAGGCTGAACCTGTCTAACGAAAATAACCGACTAAACAAAGTGCAACTAAAACTACAATAACTAAAGACAAACTAAAGGGCGACATAGCCATCTACCTAGTTAATAGGCAGGAAACTATCAAAATTGGCCATGTCGATGTTCCCAAACTGGGATGACCGAATAGACCATTGAGCCACATCATGGGCCACACAATTGAGGTTACTAGGAATCCAACTAACTTCCCAAAGTTCCAGCTGATCCACACTGTAGAGAGAGAGAGAAGCTAAACAGCAATGGAGAAAACAGAGGAAGTAAAATGAGCCTTTCTCAACTGAGTAGCCCTATTCCTTTATTTATATGAATCCAGCCAAGTACAAACAAGAATAGAAGTAACAGAATTATAACAGATTACTTAACTAATTAACTAACTCAATGTAACAGTAAAGAACAACTAATTAAGTGACATCAGCAAGAATGTTGTTAATATCCCCCCTCAAACGAAAAGGTGTAGTAGACATCTTGAGTTTGGCAGTTAAGTACTTGTATCTGTCTGTAGAGAGGGGTTTGGTCAAAACATCAGCAATTTGATCAAGAGCAGGGACATATCTCACAGAGAGTTCTTTGGCCAATATGAGATCTCGAACAAAATGCAAGTCGATTTCAATGTGTTTTGACCGAGTGTGAAAGACTGGATTAGCTGCAATTGCATCTACACTTTGGTTATCAACCCAAGGTATGGGGCACTGAGATTGTTGTATGTGCAATTCAGAGAGCAGAGACACTAGCCACTTTATCTCTGCAGCAGCATTGGCAAGTGCTCTGAATTCACTCTCAGAGCTGCTGCGAGCCACAACATTTTGTTTCTTGGCAGACCAAGAGACAATGTTGTTGCCAAAAAACATGACATATCCACCAGTACTTCTCCTATCATCAACACATGAGGCCCAATCCGCATCTGAATATCCTTGAAGAGTTAAGGAAGTAGCAGGTGTGAAGTGTAACCCGTGTAAAAGAGTCCCTTTTAGATATCTCATCAGTCTCTTACATGCTTCCCAGTGTAATGAAGTGGGAGCATGAATGAATTGACTGAGTTTATTGATAATATAAGCAACATCAGGACGAGTGAGAGTGAGATATTGTAGGGCACCAAGTGTGCTTCTGTACAGAGTTTTGTCTTCTAGAGGGTCACCATCAGTGAGAGATAGTTTAACACTTGCACTTGTGGGGTTCGGGCAGGGCTTAGCTCCCTCCATTTTGAGTTTTACCAACAAATCAGTGATATACTTGGATTGAGATAGGTACATGCCAGTATGATCCCTGAAAATCTCAATCCCAAGGAAGTAATGAACATTACCCAGGTCTTTTAATGAGAAGGACTGATTGAGCTGAGCAATGAACTTGTTGATGAGAGCTTCATTAGGGCATGTAACAAGGAAGTCATCAACATATACAAGGAGAATTATTTGATGATCACCCGAGCCATAGATGAATAGAGAATTGTCAGATTTAGATGCAGAGAAGCCCCACTGAGTAAGAGTATCCTTTAGAGTTTGATTCCAGGCCCTAGGGGCTTGCTTGAGACCATAAAGGGCTTTGTGTAGAAGACACACATGATTGGGTTTGGTGGAGTCAATGAATCCTTCCGGTTGCACCATATACACTTTTTCCTGTAATGTCCCATTGAGAAAAGCATTGCTGATATCCAATTGTTTGACTGTCCAGGCCAAAGATACAACAAGAGTGAGTATAATTCGTATGGTTGCTGGTTTAACCACAGGAGAAAATGTTTCTTCATAGTCTATTCCCGGTGTCTGCAGATATCGTTTAGCCACCAATCTAGATTTGAGACGATCTAGACTACCATCTGCATTCAATTTAACTTTGTGAAGCCACTTGTTGCCAATAACAGTCATGCCAGGGGAGTATGGGACAAGAGACCATGTTGCAGCCTTCTTTAGAGCAGCAAGCTCAGTTTGCATAGTTTTGAACCACTGAGGATTTTTAATAGCAGCAGTCGTTGATTTAGGTTCTGATGGAATACATGCTTCAGGGAGAGGAAATTTGGTTGCAGAGAAGGCTTTTGGTTTGGTTATTCCATTTTGGCTACGAGTGACCATGTTGTGTGTTCTAGGAGGGTTGATTGTTTGGTGAGTATCTGTAGGGAGAGGCTGCTGAGAGTGAGTGGTGACAGGTGGTAAAGTCTGACTCATGGTAGTGGCTACGGGTTCTGGTATATTTGTGTTTGTGGGATTGGTGGGAGGAGTAAGGGTGGGATTTTCAGTGACATGTGTTGGATAGGTGTCAACAATGGCATTTGCATGGCTGGGAATAGGTGTGTAATTCTCAGGCACTCCAATAGATGATGCAGGTGGACCATTTATAGTAGAGGGCATCATAAAAGGAGTGTTAGTGGAATTGCTATTATTATGGGAAGTATCAAATGTAAATGAGGGAGTAGAAGTACGATGATGTACCTGTATGGGATCAACAGTTGTTGATTTCGCAGGGAATTGTGTTTCATTGAATGAAACATGCCTTGAGATTATGATTCGGCCATCAGGATGTTCACACAAATATCCTTTGTGGTGTGAGGAGTAACCAAGAAATAGGCAAGGCACAAATTGAACTTCCATTTTGTGAGCATTGTATGGTCGAAGATGTGGAAAACAAGTGCAGCCAAATGGTTTCAAGATGTTGAAATCTGGCAGTTTCTGGATAGACATTCATAGGGACTTATATTGCCAATAACCGGAGTTGGTAGCCTATTGATAGTGAACACAGCAGATGACATAGCATGCCACCAATACTGTAACGCCCTAATGCTAAGGCACGCTACAGTGCTTTTTCAATTATTGTGCAATCTTTGCTAATCAAAGAAATTTCTCGAAAAACGTGTCAAATTAAAACTTTTGGATTAAATACTAAACTTTGTAATATAATAAAATATTTACAAATGCCGGGATCCCGTTTTCAAACTTTGTAAAATTTACTTTTCAAACTATACATTCCAAAATACACAAATTTATAGGTCGCACAGCGACTTTCAAAATACAACTCCCAGATGTACCGAGACCGAACACTCCAGGTCGCGCTGCTTGACATGTACAATCTCACGCGGGCTCAG
The DNA here is from genome assembly GCF_029168945.1 of Cannabis sativa. Classification (NCBI taxonomy): domain Eukaryota; kingdom Viridiplantae; phylum Streptophyta; class Magnoliopsida; order Rosales; family Cannabaceae; genus Cannabis; species Cannabis sativa. Next base: position 54,294,728 of record NC_083607.1, read on the forward strand.
GTTCACTCCTGTTCAGCCTTCGCCTTTCCTTTACCTACACATGGAAGCAAAAACTGTGAGTCAACAGACTCAGTAAGAAATGCATATAACATATCATATAACTTCTGACCTGTAAATAGGCGCCCATACACCTATTTACAGAGCTTAACAGATGAGTATGAACGTTCAACACTAGGGTACGACCACTATACCACATACACATCGTACCTCACTGTACGAGTATTGGTAGGGTTTACCCCGAACACTGAGTAACACTGAGTGATATACCACACACATTAGCCCTTTCCCGTGCCCGTGTTGGTATCACTGTATCGTACTCACAATGACAATAATCACTATACCAATGCACTCTGTAACTTATTCATATAAGTGTTGGTAGTGCAAACATAATTTAAGCATGCATATACAAACACATATACACTACACATTCAGATAATCACATCACATATTATATTCAGTTCTTACCTGTTTTCCGAATTCAAGTGTGCTGGCCGACCTGAACGGAAATCTCGTGCTAGATGGATGCCCTAATCACATTTTGAAACCAGGTAAGTCACACAATTAAAACCCTAATCCCGGGAAACCCAAAACCAAAACCCTAGGTTCTGCTATACTCTTAATGGGTTCTTCTAACTCTGAAAATGGGGAAACACTCAACCGAGGCATCGAAATGGCAAAAATTGAGAAAATGAAAGGCTCGGGGAACCCTGCCAAAACCGGCTAGACGATTTTTTTGGCACTGCAAACCGGCTAGCCGGTTTGCACCAGGTTTCCCAAAACCTCTCATATGTTGCTCAATCTTCCACCAATTTCCATGAAACTTTCCAGAGCACCTATACAATGCATAAACAGCAAAATCCAGGCAGTATTTCACAGAACAAACCAAGAAATCTCAACTTGCCATTAAAGCTCAAAGCTTTGAACTGTAAACTTAAAATTGCATAAAACCATCAACACCAATTAAAACCAGCTGCAAGGAGTTAAAATCAACTCAACAAGACACTAAAATTCGAACCCTAGGCATATGAAAACCTAACAGCTCCTATTACTCCAAAACACCATTTCAACCTAACTTAAAAGCTTGAAAATAAATAACCAATGGTCTAGGGCTTACCTCACTAGCAATAGCTTGAATCCTTGCTGAAAATCCAAGGAAATGAAAGGAAGAAATCTGGTTTTTGCCTTTGAATTGCCCCAGCCGAAAGCAAGAGAGAGAGAGGAAAGCTTGAACTTTTGATTTTTTAACTTTTCCTTATTTTCTAAAAATGAGAAAAGGAATTTCTCAACCTAGGCTTGGCTGAAAAATAAAATGCCAAGTGTCACACACCTAGGCAGCCACCCAATCCCATATTTACAATTACTATTTTGCCCTTTAAGTTATATCTTGAGTATTTCTAAAGCTAGGGGTAAAGTGGTCAAAATCCATAACCCCGCTCAATCCCGATACTTTATTTTCTCTAAAATATTTCCCACTATGAAATAAGGTTCTAAACTTACCTATGTGATCAATCTAGCCATCCATCGCATTTTCCGTTGTCGCCGAGCAAAATTTACAAAAATAACATATTACACATATAAGCTAAATAATACCCCTAGAGTTTAATAAAATCTCCAGAATTGAGAAATTATAACTCTAATATTTATTTCTAAATATTGGGGTCCACAATTAAATAAATTCACAAATAATAATAATATGATAAAATAATAAAAATTAGTGCTAATTGCCCTTACTAATCCAAATTACTAGAGCGGTCATTACAAATACTCCATAGATAAACCTGCCTGAGCAAACAAAGTGAGGCCTGTTTCAGTAATGTGCCTGTGCTTTCTTTCAGCACGACCATTCTGTTCACTAGTTCTGGGGCATGGGTGTTGGAAATGAATTCCCTGATCAGTTAGGAATCTAGCAAAGGGACGATACTCACCTCCCCAATCCGCTTGCACACTTTTAATTGGTAAGTCAAATTGCTTCTCTACAAGGCTCTTAAACTTGATAAACACATCAAAGGCTTGGTTTTTGGTTGTGAGGGGAAAGATCCAAAAATATATACTAAAGTCATCTAGGAAATGAACATAGTATTTAAACCCATCCTTTGAGGTAATGTGTGACGGACCCCAGAGATCCGTGTATATAAGGGCAAGGGGTTGGGATGCTCTGTTAGATGAGTGTGGGAATGGAAGCTTATGGCTCTTGCCTTGGTGGCAAGCATTGCAAAATTGCAATGTTTGTAATGACCCTGTGTAATTGATGTGTGGTAGAATCTTGGTGAGAGTGTTTAAGGCAGGATGACCAAGTTTATAATGCCAAATGTTGATATCGTTCTGTTTAGTAATGGTAAAGACTGGATTCGAAGAATTAGGGGAAACAGAAACTTTATGGATATCATCAATATTACATGACATTACATTGTTATTTGAATGACAATTACAGGTACATTAATTGGAATTTGTAGGATCACTGCACAGAGTAGTGAGATGACATTGAAGAGAGGTATTAGAGGCTTCACCAAGCTGGTACAGACCATCCTTAGCCTTCCCTTTGAGGAGCACAGTCCCTGTTTGTTTGTCCTTAACAAAACAACATGATTTGTGAAACTCAAGAAAGACATCATTGTCAGAAGTTAATTGGGAAACACTTATGAGATTCTTGGTCATAGATGGAACATTAAGAACAGAATTTAAGTGGAGGGGCTTAGTAGGTAAAGAAGAAGGAAAGGAGGTATGGCCAATATGAGTAATGAGAAGCTTCTTACCATTACCTACAACAATAGTTTCATTGCCAGTGTAGTTGGTGGTCATGGCCAAGTTTGATGTGTCCATTGAAACGTGGTTAGTAGCACCCGTATCAATGTACCAAGATTCATCATCGCCAAGTTCAGGAAACATGGTTGTTGTGGCAGCCTGAGGATCATAGTGAATGTCAGTTTCAACAAGAAAAGCCTGAGTTTGAGAATAACCGTAGTTGGGAGTGACCCAGTTCTTGTCGAACCGATAGTCGCATACGGCAGTAGTGTGGCCAGTGCGAAGACAGACTTGGCAAAGTAATCTTGCACCAGGTGGACGACCATAGATTTTGTTTCTGTTGGTTTCAGGCTGAGTGCCACGATTGGAAGCAAGAGGGGGTCTGTAGGGGCCATTTCTTGCAGCAAGATTGGCTTGCATTTTTACAGAAAGATCATTCATAGAATGATGGTGATCGATTCGAGTTTCATGAGAAAGAAGGAGTGCTTGCACTTCTTCGAATGAAAGTAAATCGCTTCTTGAAGTTATACCAGACACAACGGGATCGTATTCAGGCCCAAGGCCATTAAGAAGCTACAGGATCAAATCTTGTTGTGAAACAGGGGAGCCAGCAATCATTAAGGCATCAGCAATCGACTGAGCTTTGTCGACATATTCAGAAATGGAGAGGTTATTCTTGAGCAGATTGGAGAACTGTCCTTTGAGTTGTAATAGGCGAGCTTTTGTTTGACTAGAGAATCTCTGTTCAAGGGCACGCCAGACTGTGAAGGAGGTATGGAAGTTAGCCACAGATGCAAGAACCGGTTCAAACATAGACGCTCGTAACCATGAGAGAAGGAGCTGGTCTTTCTTCTTCCACATAGTATATTCAGGATTTGGATTTCATGTAACAAGAATTGCTGGGGGAGAGACATCGGAGAAAAGTATTTGATCCAGATCATGGCCGATCACCGTGGGTACCACCTGAGATTTCCAAGATAGGAAATTGTTGCGATCAAGTTTCAGGGTGAGGGATGCTGTTAACGAATTGGAGAAGGGATTCCAGTGATTCAGAGAGGCAGCAGTAGCAGTAGTATGAGGATCGGAGGTTGAAGACTCCATGGACGTTAGTCAGAAGACAATGATACCATGTAGAGAGAGAGAAGCTAAACAGCAATGGAGAAAACAGAGGAAGTAAAATGAGCCTTTCTCAACTGAGTAGCCCTATTCCTTTATTTATATGAATCCAGCCAAGTACAAACAAGAATAGAAGTAACAGAATTACAACAGATTACTTAACTAATTAACTAACTCAATGTAACAGTAAAGAACAACTAATTAAGTGACATCAGGAAGAATGTTGTTAATACACACAATTGGTTGGCCACACTTGATAACAACTTTGCTGTAACACTCCATAAGCCACAACCAAAAAGTATCATGAATATCTATACCTTCCCCCACTATTTCCTCCAAGAATGAATAGATCACAATTGAGCCATATCTAAAATTATTGAGATTAGGATATCTATAGGTTTACAATATTAAACCAAATTCAGTATCAAATTCAAACGAGCGATTTCATCATGGTAGTCATATATGGTAGTTTTTTACAATTGACTTATATTAGACCTATTAAACACAATAAATGAATTCGTATACCTTGAATATCATCATCTTTTCCCACTATAAACACTTTTGAGGATGTTTTATACAACAAGGACACATTTTATGCCCTTCTTTATAAAAAGGACGGGCTTGTTTCTTTTGACGTTACTTACGATTCGTCGACCCAACAAAGCTTAAAATTGCTTGTTGGTGCTACTCCAAGATATAAGAATTATTGTGATAAGTATATCTAAGATCAACTTTTACAAGTTCAAAAGTATGTCACATACAAGAAAGGTAGAGAACAAGTGACCATGAAATTTAGAGTTTTCAAATTGAACAGTGAGAGTATTAACACAGTGAAAGGAGTAAATCTCAGCTCAAAGGGAGACTGAGGGCAATGATTGTATTTATATACACACAATGATTACAATGGCATTATGCCAGGTGGCAGAGTACAGCAGAAAGCAGAGAGAATAAAAGGGAAGAGGCAATAACAAAATGATACAGGACAAAATAGTATAACAACAAATAGAAAGTTCTATGCCTAAACCAGTATTAGGAAAAGAGCCATTGTATTACTCTAATTAATCTGTCTTAACACCACCCTTCAATCGCAGGGGTGAGTTGATCAAACCAAGTTTGTCAATAAAAGCTTTGAATTTGGAGTGTGTGAGCCCCTTTGTGAAACAATCAACAACCTGTTTTTGTGAGGGAATATATCGAAGTTCCACTATCCTTTGAAGCACACGGTCTCGAACAAAATGAACATCAAGTTTAATGTATTTTGTGCGAGTATGAAACACGGGGTTTGATGCCAAAGCTTTGGCACTCATATTGTCGCACCAAATAACTGGTGTAGAAGGCAGCTTGAAATGCATTTCTTCAAGCAGGGACTCAATCCAAATGATTTCAGCTGCAACTTGGGCCAATGCTCGATATTCAAACTCAGTGCTTGAGCGAGCAACCACTGTCTGTTTCTTAGAGGACCAAGCCAGAAAAGACTCACCAAAGTACACACAGTACCCTGCTATAGACTTCCTATCATAAGGACAACATGCCCAATTAGCATCACAATACCCCGTGATTGACAAATGGTCACTGTACTTTATATGAATTCCATGATGAATGGTACCCTTTAGATAACGTAGAATTCTCTTGGCGGCACTCCAATGAGTTGTTGTAGGATACTTGTGAAATTGGCTAAGTTTGTTGACGGCAAAAGCAATGTCCGGTCTTGTGTCAGTAAGATATTGGAGTGCCCCTATAACACTTCGGTACTAAGTATGATCAGCCAATTCTTCTTCATCCTGCAGAGACAACAGTTTTCCCCCTATCATGGGCGTTGTGCACGGCTTGATGTTTGTCATATCAAGGCGGGAAAGAAGCTCCATAACATATTTCCCTTGAGAGAGATACATTCCAGTGGCATCTCTAAAGACTTCAATTCCTAGGAAAAAGTTAAGAGTGCCCAAATCTTTCAAGGCAAAAGTTAAATGCAGCTTGTCAATGAACTTGTTAAGTTCTTGAGTGTTGTTACCTGTAATCACTATGTCGTCAGCATAAATAAGAACCATGATGACAAACTTTGGAGTTTTCAGTAGGAATAGAGAAGTATTAACACGTGAGTTAACAAAACTCCATTTGATTAAAGTTTGTTTCAGAGAGTCATACCAGGCCCGAGGGGCCTACTTCAAACCATTAAGGGATTTTTCCAATTTGCACACATAATCGGGTTTATCTTTGTCCTCAAAACAAGGTAGTTGACACATATAGACATCTTCCTCGAGTTTTCCATTCAAAAAGGCATTATTAATGTCGAGTTGACGGACCTTTCAACCTTTCGTGACAGCAACTATGAGGACAATCCTGATGGTTAAGGCTTTAATAACCGGACTAAAAGTTTCACCAAAGTCTATGCCAGGTCTTTGGTAAAACCCCTTTTCCACAAGTCGAGCTTTAAAGCGCTAAAAAGGTCCATCAACATTTTATTTTTCATTGTAAACCCATCTGTTTCCAACAATGTTCATCCCTTTCTTTCTCTGCACTAGAACCCAAGTCTTATTTTTCTTCGGAGCCATATTTTCATCTGACATGGCTTTGTTCCACCCTTTGTGGGCAAGAGCTTCACTGAGAGTCTTTGATTCAGATGTGTTTCCTGGCCACTTTGCTTGAGCAGAATACACCTTGGGTTTAAAGGTACCAACCTTTGATCGAGTGATCATAGGATGACTAGGTTGTGGCTCAGTTTGTGGTTTAGAGACAGGAATTTTTGTTGTTGGTTCATCTCGGGTTGGAGTGTGTTGTTGATCAATGACAGGTGGTGTGCCAAAATCTAACTCAACAAAGAGATTGTTAGTGAGATCTACCTGATGTTGCTGCTGTTGTGAGGAACCTGACATCACAGACTGTGGTGCTGCAGAGTGATTTTCTTGATGGTTTATATCAGTCAAAGCTTGGCTAGGCTGAGATGTATTTTGCTGAGAATTACTTTGAGGAACATTTGTTGTTTTATCTTTCACATGAGCATCAGTATTTTGAGCATTGAGTGGCTGCACAGGGAGATAAAACCAGGAGTTAGGAGTTTGGACTGTAACCTCAAGTTCTTTTTTATAATTGTTTAGAAAACCCTTTTTAAATGGAAACTCATTTTCATTGAAAACATGTTTAGAAATATATAGTCTACCATTTGAGCTTAGAAACTTATTGCCTTTATGAGATTCGCTATAATCAAGATTGATACATTTGGTGGAATGGAATTGAAACTTATGACTTTGGTATGGTCTTAAGCATGGGTAACAAGCTGAGCCAAAAACCTTTAGGAAAGTGTAGTCTGGTTGTTTAGTGAAAAGAGTCTCATAAAGTGATTTTCCCTTAAGCACAAGAGTAGGTAATCTATTGATCAAATAGACAGAAGTTTGGAAGGCATCACACCAAAACTTCAACGGCATATTGGCTTGAGCAAGGAGCGTTAAGCCCATTTCAACAATGTGTCTGTGCTTTCGTTCAGCACAACCGTTTTGCTCAGAAGTGTGAGGACATGGTTGAAGACAATTCCATTTTCAGCAACTTAAGTGCTGAAAGATTAGTATTCTCCTCCCCAATCAGTGTGCAATTCTTTGATTTTCCTATCAAATGGGTTTTCAACCATGGCCTTAAATTGAGTAAAGGCGATAAATCCAAGTGTAGCGACTGAAGTCATCTACAAAGTGGATATAGTACCTTAGGTTGGTGTTGGACATCACAGGAGCAGGACCCCAAAGGTCGGTATGGATTAAGTCAAGAACATTAGTAGCTCTACTTGATGAAGATTTAAATGGTAAAGCATGAGACTTACGAAATTGGCATGCCTCACAAAAACTTGGATTCTCATTAGTGGAAACTTTTACATTAGATAGACTTAACACTTGATTTATCACTTTGGATGAAGGGTGGCCTAACTTTCTATGCCACACATCCTTCTTAGACACATGTTCACGGCTAACAAAGGTAAAAGACTGACTATTAGACTCAACTAAACCAGTAAAAGGACTAAAAATAGACTTAAAAAAAAGGCTAAGAAGCCCAAGTTGCAAATGGCTTGATATTCTTGACAGTAGAACCCTCCACCTGATATAAACCGTCCTTAAGCTTCCCCTGCAGTACAACTGTCTTTGTTGCTATGTCCTTCACAAAACACACATCAGAGAAAAACTCAAGAAACACTTTGTTATCAGTAGTTAGTTTTGATATACTAATCAAATTTTTGGCAATTTTAGGCACAAGCAAAACATCATTTAATTGCTGGTTGTAACCATAGTTAGAGTGCAAATTTCCTGAACCAATGTAAGTGATATTAAGTTGATTACCATCACCTACAGTTAGCTTATCCTTACCACTGTAAGTAGATCTGTTGTTCATGTTTTCTTGATCCGAGGTGAGATGATTGCTTGCACCCGAATCCGCATACCAACCCTCGTGATGAACAACTTCGGGTGTGGCCACAAATGCTCTAGGATCTTTTGTGTTTTAAAAGGAGTTGTTATTGCCTAGAGTAAAGCCCATATAATACTCATCATATCTGTTGTAACAATGAGCAGCCGAGTGTCCAATCCATAACATCCACATACTTGACATATTGGCTTGGTATTTCTTCCTCCAATGCCTCAGCCACCTCGATTTGAACTTCCTCCTCCATGATTGTTGTGGTAGTTGGATCCTCTGCCATTTCCTCTACCAGGGTTGTTTTGATTGTAATTAGAATACTCCCTGCCTCCAGGATTATGATGATTAGACTGCTTGTTGGCTAGAGCAGCAGAGGGACCTGCACCAGATGTTGCAGCTGAGTTCTTGTTTGTTGCAGTCAAGAGATGCAATCGCTCCAACTTGCTATCAAAGCTCAATAGTGTAAACTGTGTAAAGATCATTTGTAATGGTTGAGTGTAAACTGTCATAGAATTAGGAAAATGTAACTTATGAGATTTACCTAAACAACAGGCATGACAAAAATCAAAGATAGTTATATTACTTGGGGAAACAATACATGATGTCATTATATTTTGTACAATTTGAGCTATTGGGTGCCCCAACCTACTATGCCACAACTGAAATTTAAATGGTATATGAAATTGAGAAAGAAATACATCAGATTGTAAGGGTAGTGTCTTTGGTGGTGGTTGACCAGAGGAGAAAAGAGAGTGCTGGTCACTTATTTGAGTGTGATTAAACACATAGAGACCATTGTTAACCTTGCTAAGTAGAAGAATCTTCTTGGAAATGTAGTCCTTCACAAAATAAGAGTCAGAGTGAAATTCAAAAAAGACATTATTATCTTTAGTAAATTATGGCACACTCAAAAGATTCTTAGTAATGGTGGGGATATGCAATAGATTCTTGAGAACTAGGGATTTTGTATGTAAAGGAGAATTAAAAGATGAATGAGCAATGTTAGTTATGTGCAAACCTGATCCATGGCCAACCAAAACTTGTTCTTGGCCCAGGTACTCTAAATTGTTGATTAGATTTTAAGCATTATGTGTAAGGTGATTTGTTGCACCTGAATCTAGATACCAATTCAAATCTTGGACAGTGTTTGGTGTAGCAACCATGGCATGCATAACTTGCATGGGGTTACTGGTGGCAAGTGTGGGAGTTGAACTAGTGAAGGAAGTTGGTCCAAGAAATAATTTGTCAAATTTGTAGAAACATTGAAGAACAACATGACCAGGTTTCTGACAGAGTTGACTTATGGTTCGGGGTGGTTGCTGCCAAGACTGATTTATCCATCTTCTTCTTCCTGAGTAGCCTCTGCCACCACGATTGTTGGAGCCACCATAAGTATCTCTAGGAGAGTTGTATGAGTCTTGAGTCTGCTGACCATTACAGACAGGTGGATTTGTAACATATCCTCCTTTGTTGTGTTGAAAGCCTCCACAACTATTATGTGCTAGATTGACTTCTGTAGAGGATATGTCAAGATCCTTAACAACTTTGTCAATCCTAGTTCTTTGAGCCATAAAAAGAGCTTCAACTTCAGCAATAGTGAGCTTCTCCTGGTGCATATTGTAGGATGTGTAGAAAATGTCATATTCTGATCCAAGACCATAAAGATGGCTTCGACATGATCTGCAGTGGTAACATTATGGCCTATGGCTTTCAACAGATCAACAATATATTTGATCTTTAACAAATAATCACTAATAGAAGAGGAATTTTTCTTAATGTTACGGAGTTGAGTCTTAAATTGAATTATCTTTGAGTTAGTTTGAGTACTGAAGAATTCTTGAAGCGCGATCCAAGCTTCAACAAAAGTTTCATGTCCAATCATACGAGTGTTCATCTGATCATTCATGGAGGACAACATCCATGACAGTTTGAGATGATCTTGTGTTTCCCAGTTGGTGTAGTCATGTGAGACTCTATTTGTGGTTCAATCTTTGAGTGTATCGTACTTCAGAACAGCAGAATCTGGTTTGAAGAATTATTGTAAGCGATGGCCACGAATGGCAGTTAGAATCTATTGTTTCCAGGATAAGAAATTATTTTCATCAAGTTTGAACGTAAGAGATAGCTTGAAGAAGATCAATTTTCTGTAAAGAGGATCTCTGTTGGCTGAGGATGAAGCAGCCATGGAAGAACGAAACAAGAAAAGGGAAGAAGAAGAAGAAGAACTCAATAACAGTTCAAAGAGCTTTAAGCTCTGATACCATGTTAAGACAAAGAACGAATTGAATGAAATGAATTCTGTTATTGATTATTAAGGCAAAAGTATAGAGTTTATATACATGACCTAAGCTTAGGTAAAGAACCAACTAACAACTAAAAAATAATAGAAATTAACTAACTGTACAAAATAGGAAAACATTTACTAACTAACTGTTCTCAACACAGACTCTATTTAGTAATTCATCATGCCAAAGTACTTGGAATATGCAAGTGATAAATTATAACATAATGATTCACTTATGTATAAAAATGAGTAGTTAACTCATTATTGTCTCATTTATTTTATGTGCAGAGTAAATTTATTGTGAATGATAGTAATGACTACACAAATAAGATACAATGATGACAACAATTTTAAAATAATGATAATTACAAGTAAGATACGGTAATTATAGATTCACGACAACTTTAAATTCGTAGTTATATTGGAATGTGCTAGAAAACAAAGTTAAATTGGCTTATATTTTTTTTATTCTAAAAGCTATATTCTTATGTAATTAATTTTGTTCGATTTGCAAACTCTCTTGCATACTATCACAACCATAGATTTCCCACAATATAGTAACATGTCTTAGTTTATTAATATTTACATCATTCGATTAAATGATTGTAAAAAATTAAAAATTAAATTTTGATTAAAAAATATCTATAACATACCATATAAAATCAAATTTGTTTAGAAATATAATTATATTTATTTTCTCACTATAATTAATGGATTTTATACAAACATATATTCTTTTAGAAATATATTTTAACCACTTATAAAATTTACATTAATATATTTGATGATATATATTTTGAAACTAAAAATAATTAGGAAATTCTTATAAAATTAAAATTTTACAATATATATTATTTTTTTTTAAGTACAAAAATATGAAAGTTTATTAAAATAATTACTCATAATATCATTAAAAAAAATTATATAAAAAAATATCAAAATTTGAAAGTTGATATTATAATACACATATGTTTTATCAAAGTTTAAAATTTGGGTAAGATACAGTGATGATAAAAAAATGAGATATAATGAAACAATAGATAAGATATGGTGATGACAACAGGTTAAATGCGGTATATTAATGGCACGTTTACTAGACTGTATCTGGAATCAGAATAATCAATGAGAGAAATGGATTGGTTTAAAATATAAAATAATCAGAAACAATATTTTATTATGTTATTTACTAAACTGCGCGAAAAAAAAAATCAGAATCATATTATTTTATTTACATAACTAGGAAAGGTAATGAGAATGCTTTAATTTAATAAAATTACCATTATTAGAACATGTAATTATATTCTATTTGTAGATTTTTAAAAGGCATATTTGTCTTTTTTATTTTTAATGAACAAAATTAAAATTAAAATAAACTAAGTTATAGGAAAGGAAAATGTATTCTCTATAAAAATGGGAGGAGAACCTTTCTCTTTATTTTCTCCCTAACTTGTGTGGGCCCCACTATTTTCTCTCTTTCTAAAATTTTGTAAACAATTTGATAGGAATCAATATTATACCATTAATTCTCATTCCCTTTAAATAAACATGTCATAATATATATTTTTTTACATTACCCTATTTACTTTTTTATAACTACAATTTTTCCTTAACAAATCAAATTAAAATATTATAAACAATAAATATTATACTTCTTAATAAGCAACTCCAAATTATAATAATTAATAAAATTGTGAATAAACTTATTTTTATTTTCTTTTTATGGAGTTTTATCTTTTAACAAATAAAATTATTAATCATATTATAAAATGGCGAAGCTGAATTAAGCCATAGGAGACCAACTGTTAATATGTAATTATTGTTGTCATAGGGTCCCTATAATGTCAGTTATTTGATATAATTGACGCTATATAGAGCTTAGTTGATCTTCAATAGAGAGCTATAAATATGGTGTATTGCCATTTTTTAGAATATTTTACTAAAAGTTAACTCCAATGATGATGTAAAATGTGTTCTAAATTTGGCCCAAAGTAAAAATTGTGTTCTAAATTTGGCCTAAAGTAAAAATTGTGTTAAATTTGGCACAAAAGATAGCATGTGCTAAATTTTAACCTAAATAAATGTTACCTTTTTTAATTACCTACTTGCCAATCATTAATTGAAAAATATTTTTATATATAGAAGTTATTAAAATAATATAAATAAAGTTAATTTTTTGTATATTTTTAAATATTAAGGGTATTATTGACTTTTATAGCTAATTTACACTTTCTGTATTGGAGCATAAATATGAAAAATAGATTAAGTATAGTTTTGTAATATATTTTAGGCTGAATTTTACTCAAAATATACATCATTCATTGGAGATAATCTTAGGCTACAAATTTTGCCACAGACGTCATATGCTCGAAAAAAATCACATCTAAAGCTTTTTTTTTCTTTTTTTTTATTTTTTTTTTTTTTTTTATAGTAGTGTTGGTAATTTAATTTTGGCAAATGTTTCTGGTTTTATTTATTATAGGTTTCCATTCGCAGTTGAGGAAATTGGTTCGAGCTATACTAAATTTGATATAGTGAATTATTTTTTAATCTATTCTATTTGGGAGTATAGTTGACAAAATAAGAGCACTTCAGTTCTCTTACAAAATGAGATGTTAATTATTGGAAATATTGACTAATTAATCATTATATTTTCCGTCATTATTAATTTATGTCACTGTTTTGATATATAGTCATAGAATACTCTCTTGCATTACCAGAATTAATTGTTTCGATAATTAATTATTAATTTAATAATATTATACGAAATTCCACAAAAACACATGCACGGTATACGTCCAAATTATATAAATCTATATGTAACAAGAATACTAAAAACTATTGGATTATAGAAAAATTCAAATAATTATTCCACCCTTGATTATAATTATATATTATGCAATCATATTATTATAAATAAACTTTAAAAAAGTACAATAACTGATTGTAGAACACAGTTTGACTACACCAAATCAAAAAACAGAATTCCAATCATCATAAAAAAAATATCCAAAGACTAATAATGTGTAATCTAAAACTTTGACTGAATATTTAAAACTAAATTGTTATCCATTTGAAATGCCTTAGCTAGAATATCAGCAGGGATATCAGGATTAGATCCAAACACAGCATTTGCAATAGTAACAATCCCAGGGTTTTGGCTACTCAAAGAAGAAATAGCCAGTCCCTTACCATGCCCAATATTTCTCTGGAAGTGAACCAAACCCTTTGGGAAAGCAAACACATCTCCCTCTTGAAGTATCTTTGTAATGAGACGATTTTCTGGGTTTGATGTAACAAAACCAACTTGGAATGTGCCTTTTATAACTGTAAACAGCTCAGTGGCTCGAGGATGTGTGTGAGGTGGGTTGAGACCCAAAGGTTCATAGTCCACACGTGCCACTGAGACGCCCAATGTATTCAGCCCAGGAATCTTTTCAACGTTTACTAGAGTCACTTTCGAACCAATTACGTTTGATGTATTTCCTGGCTTGTTAAGCCCACTGAAGAAGAAATCATTGGCATCAACCAGCTTTGGATCCTTACATGCAAACCCATTCACTAGAACTGAAAAAAGGGTTGAATCACACATGTTTTGAGTATATCAAACTATATTTTATATATATATATGCACCAAAAATAACCTGTAGTATATATATATTTTACTCTACTCACCTGGGCTGTTGGAATCTCTGACACAAAAATCTTGAAGGAGATTAGGATCAGAAGCCAAGGAAATGGAACAAGTTATGGCAAATAATGCCAACATGATAAGAAAATTGTGATTATTTGAAGCCATTAGAGGAAGAATTATATATGGTATAGCTTGAAAGCTAGTAATAATTCTTGTTTTTCTTGAAAATTATTTGTGACTTTTGTTGAGTTATGCTTAAGTGAAACATGCAATTAATAATTCTGTATTTATAGAAGAATCGATTAAAGAGCTGTTTCGTGTTGTAATTAATAATATTGAAAAAGTCAGGTGATATGGTCAAAATTAAGTACATACTAAGAAGACCAAGTATATGCAACTGATAGATATAGTGCTGTGTACTGCATAAATCATAATCGATTCCATCCGTCACAACCGACAGATTTAATAATAATTAACCGTTAAATATTAAATACTCAATTTGATTAAAATCCAAATTAGTTGTTATTTTTAAAAATCTTATAACATTTAATATCCTATTAAACTAATTAGTGTTTTCATTTAGTTGAGTGATTAAGTTTTATATTGTTATATGTAATATATATGTATATATAAAAATTAATATTAAAATTTTATTATTTTTTTCTTAGATTAGATATCGATACATACTCGATCTAAAATATTAGATGCATCTAATTCGATCTAAAAAATACTAAATCTAAAATATTCGATATACTACCCAAAATAAATAAATAAATATATATATATGAAATATATCTAATTAGTAAAACTAATCCAATCTAATATTTAATAAATGTTAGATCAATTAGATGATTAAAATTAATTAAATCATATCAAATAATAAAATTTAACATTAAGTCGAATTTAACTAGACCTAAAAATGTTAAATGTGTGGTCCAATAAAATAATTACTTGGTCCACTGAAATATTCTCCGGAAATATTTAATTGATGAAATTGTCAATTTTGGGTAACCAATTAAAAGATGTATTATCCTTTCCAATAATAGAAAATACAAAATAAATAAAAAGATGTGCCTTTAGCTTATAACTTGTAGTTATAACGACAGCCTGCCGGCAATTTTTTTGTACTTGCCAACCAATATAATTACAGTTTCTTGCTTAATTAATTGGTCAGATAAAGCCAATAATACTAATGTATACGTATGTTAATTTTAAATTGTATACTTTTACCTCTTCTTAAGCTCAAGCAGCTGTCTTTTATCATTCAATATATTTAGGACTTGGTAATCAGTTATATAAATATATAAGGTGGTATGATGATAAGGTCAGCTGTGTGTGAAGTTGAGCAATTGCTATTACATTATAGAATGTTATTAGTTTACCACAATTTTTATTATTTACTTATTAATTTCATTTAACTTACCGTATAAACAACGATTGGCAGAATATTAATTTATGAATAGAAGAATATAATATTAACAAACATAGCTAAACTTTGCTATGTTTGGAGTGAATATAAAAAAAAAATGTATGTTTATATATAATTGTGTTTGTCTATTACTCATATATGAGTAATGTAGACAGGTTATATTACATTTAGTAGATACTAAATCACTCGATTGTTTGACAGGTTATAATATTTTTAGACGGCGTCAATTAAATTTTGTTCTGCTAGGGTTTTTGCAATTTCACTAGTTTGCTCGGCGTTCTACTGGTGCCATGGCAGGTGGATCGAAGAAGAAACGGGAGAGACCTAAGAAGCGGCCTATGTCTACTGATAAACCAAGAAAGGTGAAGCTGTTGGATGTAGAGGCAGCAGTGTTTTCTGATGATGTGATTGTTCACTACAAGAAATGAGACTTTTGCTAGCGCATTTTTATGCTGGCAAAACAGAATTTACATTTGCCTGCATATTTTTGCGCTGACAAAAGAGGTTGGCAAATCCTTGTTGGTATTGGAACTTTTGCCAGCGCAAAACAAAAAGCGCTGGCAAAATGATTTTTCCCAGCACGTAAATACGCTGGTAAAAGCTAGACTTTTCCCAGCGCTAATGTGTGCTAGGAAAAGTCTTACTTTTACCAAACTTTTCCCAGTAAAAATGTGCGCTGGGAAAAGTCTCACTTTTACCAGCGCATTAACACGCTGGTAAAAGTCTACCTTTTGCTAGCAAAAATTTACGCTGGGAAAAGTCTCACTTTTGGCAGTGCATTAATGCGCTGAGAAAAGTGTAACTTTTGCCAACAAAAATATACGCTGGGAAAAGTCTTACTAAAATTTTGTAATTTAATTTAATTTAAAAAATTTATCAATTATTTATATATGAAAATAAATTAAAAAAATTAAACATGAAAATTAAAAACATTATAGTTATAATTGTCTAAAAGTTAGTAAACAAACATGTCTTTAAAATACTAAGATAAGCATAATTTTCTCACCTAAAATAAAGTGAATACTACTACGTATCGGTTGCATCATCATCAATATCATCATTGCCTTCGCCACCATTATCTCCCACCTCTGCCCGACTAGATCCAACATCATCAAACTGCAGTGGAGGGAGGTCTAACTGAAATCCTGGAATACTCACACTCAATTTTTGCACCAATGCCCGCATCATTTGGTCTTGATTGACTTGATTTTGCTTAAGAGCTTGATTTTTCTTCTTAATGGCTTGATTTTCCTGCGAAATAGCCTCCACATCGATCGATTGGGACCCTGACATGGAAGATGAAGATGTCGGTGCACGCTTTCCTCTTATTGCCATAAGCCTAGGGAACGACTCAAATCCTTTCGTACAGAAAGTGAACGTGGTGGACCAAGAACTTCTGCAACTATATCCATATCGGGTAGGTACTAGCTCGAATCCCCGGCAATGCACGAAGCAGCAAATGATGCATTTGTAGATGTAGAACCAGATGCAGACGTAGCTCGAGATGATTTTTTTTGTGTCATCTCTTCCTACAAAGAAGAAATTAAATCATCAATAATGTAAACAAATATGACTTTAAAATTTCGTTATAATTTAAGTATCAAATAATAAACTTTTAATGTAATTACATATTTTTCTTTTGCAGCGTCACTAAACCATTGGCTCTTGTCATTCTTTTTCTTGTGGAGTTGTTCAAACGTGTCTATAGCACTTGGATAGGCTCCAATACGTTGTTGGGTTAATCTACAAAAAAAAACAAAAAATTGAATAAAAGAAATACATATTAAAGGTAAGATGATTTATGAAACTTTTCTTACTTCATCATGGAGATGTCCCACAAGGATCTTCGAACCGTGCGCCCTTAATATAGGCATTTTGGACCGTGCCACTTTGTTTCTCTCAGAAATCGCCTTCAAAAGTAAAAAAAAATTCATATTATGTTGAATAGAAAAAAATTCAAAAAAAATTAAGCAAAAAGAATCAAGAATTTTGTATAGCTTTTGCTTATCTGTATTCTAATAATCACAAAGTACCCACAATTCAAGATTAATATTTTAATAAGGATATTTCTTTGCCTTTTCATTGTCCATCTCTCCTCCACTCTTAACCCAATGAGCTTTCATGCTGCACCGTCATTCACTCACATACCCTTGCATATTCACATCCATGTTATTGAGAACAATTGGATCTTCCATTGGACAAATAAATTTATCCTACAATCAAAATTTCAAAAATAAATTATAATGTCAAATATATAAATTTTAATTAACATTTCTTCTCAAGAAATTAAAATTACCGCTGACTTTCGACAAATGACTAATATATCATTCTTGCCTACATCATTCCAACTAAGAGTAGTTGGAGATATGTTATCTCGCACAAGGTATGCTGTATAGTTGTTAAACATCTCTCCATATTTTCCAACTGCACTACCGCTAGTTTCATGAAACTTCACCGGAAGTTGAGATAGTTAAGTTGAGATAGTTTCTTTGATGCCAGCTCTATTTCAACATTACCCCCGTAATAGGACCCACGACCCCTCTTCTTTTCACCCAAATACTCTCAGTTCTTTCTTGTTCCATTCTTTATATTGGTTTAGCACATTTGATATAAGATTAAAGTATTAATACATGTTAGTTTAACAATAATAAATATACGTAAATTTTTTTAAATAAAAAAAAAACAAACAAACATTAAATTATTCTTCATAAAACAAAAATCATTTTTTAAAATTTTGTTTTCCAATTACAACACATCATCATCATCATTGACTACAAAATGATCACCACTATCGCTATCACTATCGACCACAATATTTTCTTCATCATCATCGTACTCGGCTAAAGTGTCGTCAGGAATTTCATCATTGTCATCATCAACAACAAAACGATTAGAACTTTTGCTGAGTAATTCATCAACATTGGATACTTCAGTTGGATATATAAACATCTGTACGATCATATTGAATAGTATCGAACATCAGAAGTTCAACCCATAACTGGAATCCAGAAGAATTTACTTCTTGAAGTATTTATACATCACTAGTAGTGTTAGTATTATCAATATTTGTATCTGAGAAATCACACACATTTCTCAGAATATAAACATGGACGACTCTCCAATCAACCCCATTTTTGACATATGAAAGATAATATACCAATTTAGCTAAGGATGCAAGTATAAAGGGATCATCCTTGTAACATTCATCCTTGACAAATACACTTGTAAAATTGCCATCTTCCTTAGTTTCACTAGTGTTGAACCATTTACACTTGATTAGTATAACACTATAACCCATCAAATACTTGAATTCAATAATTTGTTTTAGTTCTCCATAATAATTTTCTCCTTCCTCACTTAGAACCATTACATCACTATTTTGAGTCTTCAACTTTTCACCACGTTCATGGACGATAAATTTGATCCCATTAACAATCATCACTAGATAGTAAAATACTGTAGAACTAAGTTTGTTGGCAAGAGCATACAATTCGTCAGATATTGCTTTTGGAGAAGACTCACGCAAATGATTGCTGTTGGCAAGAGCATACAATGTCAATGTACTTAAGTTAGATTAAGAGCGAGTACAAATGATGTGTTATGTAATTAAATTTAAGTGTTTTATGGATTCATACTCGAGTTTTAAACCATTGAGGTAATTTTCTTGTCTATGCTGAAGATTTGAACTATCACTTTGTCTTTTCAACTCATTCATGTGCTCACTATGATTAAAAGGACAAATCAATTAAAAATAAAAACATGAATGATAAATAAAAGTTGAAGGTAGGAAATTAATATTAAGCACGTACGTAAGGTAGTTGGATATTTCAGCACAGTTGTTCAAAATGTACCGCTCTGCTCTTTGCTTCAGTTGTAAAGGTAAAAGATTAGTTGTTTTTTTCCCAAGTAGACGAACAACGACCTTGAACACTAAAAACTCCCGACTAGGTTCAACTCGATCATCATTCCTTTCAGGTGGATTGAACTGGGTTTCAACACCCCGAAAGTACATTGAGCAAAATGTTAATGCCTCATTCACCACGTAAGCTTCAGCAATCGGACCTTCAGGATAAGAACAATTTCTAACACTTTGTTTGTGACCACCATACAACGTTCAATAGGATACATCCATCTAAAGTGCACTAGACCATCAAATATTGCCTTGTTTGGAAGATGGATAACCAAATGCACCATAATATCAAAAAATGCATGAGGAAAAATCATTTCCAACTTGCACAAAATAGTTATGATGTCTTTTGGCATCTTCTCAAGATCTTTCACATTTAAAGTTCAGGAGCAAATTTGCTTGAAAAAGAAGCATAGCTCAGTAAGTGTATTTCGAACATCTGTCCCCAAAACTGATCTAATATTTGCCAGCATATTTTAATACTGGTAATTAAAAGTTTTAATAATAAAAATATATATTTTTGATAAATTCATTTTAAAAGTTTCCACTAAAATATAAATCATAATATTTATTTTAATAAACATACTTCAAAGCTATTTTATTTTGTTAATATTATGAGAAAAATTAGAATGTATTTATACTAATAATTATAAAATATTACAAAATTTAAAAAAAAACCTAAAAAAATTATGATATTTTTACTAGCACAGTTCGTAAATATGTTGGTAAAAGTAACTTTTGCCAGCGCATTACACTATTACGCTGGCAAAAGTAATTTTTACCAACGTAATTTTTTGCTAGTAAAAAATATTAAAGGGAAGGGTTTTTATACAACTTGTTATGCCTCCACAAATATAAGTTGCGCTAGTAAAAATATGTTTTGCCAGCGTAAATATGTGTTGGTAAAACTGTCACCTTTTTACCAGCGCAGTTCACGAGATGCGCTGGTAAAAGTAACTTTTGCCATTGCATTAGTGAATTGCGCTGGCAAAAGTAACATTTTTTGAAGTCTCAAGAGAGACAGAGATTTATCACATCTTGATTCTCTGTTAGAATTGCAAAGGGTGGATCAAATTCATTCTGAATTTTCTCATTTGCTGGAAAAAACAAGCTCTTGAAGAGGTAATTCTTCTAGTCACTCAATATCTAGGGTACCAGACATTAATACTGATGCTATGCCAACAAATTTGAATAGTATATTTGAAGTATTAGGTTCCGGATCGAGAGCCATTAAAGATCATATTAAAATTTATTTTGAAGATATCGAGGAGGAGGTTGAATTCTAGAACTCTTCTAGGATATGTGTTGGGTTCTAATCCTCCATTATCTGTAATGGATGGCTTCTGTAGGAGAATATGGAAAGATATTGGGTAGATAAGGTTGGGATTATCTCTCATGGGCTCTTCATTATAAGATTCTTGACTATGGAACAGAGAAATAGTGTTCTTAAAAAGGGTGTGGTGTTTTATGATAAAAAAATCTCTTATTTTGAAACCATGGAATGGTTTAGATGACTTTAGCAAAGAAAGGAAAAAATAGATTCTATTTGGGTGCAAGTGTCTAATCTTGAGTTAAAGTATTCGGGGGAGAGGTCTCTTTTTAAGATCATAGGACAAGTAGGGAAGACAATTAGGCTTGATCCGGTAACAAAGAATAAAGAAAAGTTGAATTTTGCAAGAATAATGATTGAAGTGTCTATTGATCAAGACTTTCCTAGTGTCATCACCTTTGTCAATGAGAAGGATCAAGAGGTGGATTTAATGATTCATTATTAGTGGAAACCAATTACATGTTTTGTTTGTAAAGGGATAGGACATGCAGCTGTCACTTGTAAGAAACAGATGGGGAAACAAGTTTGGGTTCCAAAATCAAAGTTAATTTGGAAAAAAAAATAGGAGAAGAAACTACTAGTTAATAGTGAAGGCTTTCAAGTTGTTTCTAATAAGGGTCATAAACTTTCTAATCCTGTTATTGATGTGATGCCACCTGATAAGTTGAGGAATGGTTTTAATGATGGAGGTAGGAGGATTCATGTTATCACTTTAGGAGGGGGAGCTCCTCCTTCAGTGAATGGATAAGGTGCTTTCTTGGAATGTGAGGGGGCTTAACAAGACGGATAAGCAAGCTGAGGTTAAAAGAATTATTTTTTCTAAGCAAGTTGGTCTTGTGGGTCTCCTTGAAACATGCATTAAAGCTCAAAAAATGGGAGCTTTATTCCTAAACATGTTTTAGAATTGGTGCTTTACGAGTAATAGTGCTTGGCATTCGAATGGTAAAATTGTGTTAGCTTGGAATCCTAATGTGTTTCATGTGGATATCCGTTAAATTTCTAGCCAACAAATTTATTGTTGGGTGGAAACTTGTCATGGAAATGGGAAGTTCTTTTGTACTTTTGTCTATGCCTTTAATGAGGAGCATAGAAGCACTGACTTGTGGAAGGATTTGTGTATGTTGAAATCAGTGGAGGCTTGGTTATTGTTGGGGATTTTAATGCAGTCATTAATAATGATAAAAGAATTGGAGATCGAGTAAGGCAACTACATTCTGAAGATTTTTGAAGTTGTCTGCATGATTGTGAGGTGATGGACATCAAATAAAGTTGTTGTTTTTATACTTGGAATAATAAGGAGGATCGTCCGCATCGCATTTATGCCAAGTTTGATAGGGTACTTCGTGGTAATTCTAAGTGGCTTGATATGTTTGAGTTTGATAAGGCTTGGTTTTTTCCTGAAAGTTTATTTGATCATTCTCCGATTGTGGTATCTTTTACAAATAAAATTTTTTCAAGAAAGAAGCCATTTTGTTATTTCAAAATGTGGTAGATTTTTATGGCTACACTCAAAATAGTGGAGGATGCTTGAAAGAGCTCGGCCCAAGGTTCCTCTATGTTTGTTGTTGTGACCAAGGTTAAGAAAGTGGAGGCTCATCTCAAGTAGCTGAACAGAGATAGAGTGGGTGATATTGGGTTTGCTTATTCTAATTTGGAGACCCAATTACAAAAAATTCTGCAGTGTGTCAATGGAGACCCTTCCAACTTGTAATTTTTCAACGAAGAAGCGATTGTTCGAGGGGATTTTGTGAAGTTGCAGCATGCTTACTTGGATTTCCTTAAGAAAAAAGCTAAGGTGAATTGGGTTAAGCATGGAGATGCAAACACTTGTGTTTTTCATAGCAGTCTTTGAGCTCAAAGAATCCAAATTAAACACTGAGTGTAGGATTACAGATGAGAATGGGATTTCTAGAGAAACTCCTGAGGGAGTGAGTGCAGCTTTCCTTGGTTACTATCAAAATATTTTGGGGACTTGCCTTCATGATTGAAAATAGTTGAAGCCTGTGTTATGAGGGAGAGGCCTATCCTTTCAGCTGAAGCTATTCTTCTACTCCAAAGGCCTTTTGATAAACAATATGTGAAAAATACAGTTTTTCACATTCCTGGGGAGAAGGCGTCTGGGCCTGAAGGCTTCAGTAGTTATTTCTTTTAGCATCATTGGGATTTAATTGGTGATGAGATCACACTGGCAGTTCTCTCTTTTCTTGAAAATGGTCGCATGCTAAAAGAGATCAACACAACAACAATTACTCTCATTCCTAAGGTGAATTGTCCTGGAAATGCTAGTGATTTCTGCCCTATCTCTTGTTATAATGTTATATACAAGATAGTTGCAAAACTTTTATGTTGGCACTTAAGATGTGTGCTTCCAGACTTAATTTCTGAAAGTCAATGTGGTTTCATCCAAGGTTGCTCCATTGCTCATAACATCATGGTATGTCAAGATTTGGTTCATCATTATATTAGAAGTGGAGCTCGGCCAAACTGCATGATTAAAATGGATATTTGAAAGGCCTATGACACAATTGAATGGGATTTCCTTGAGGAAATGTTAACTGCCTTTGGTTTTCCCAATCATTTTAAGAGCTTACTCATGATGTGTGTGCTGACACCTAAGTTCTCTCTGATGATCAATGGCTCACTGCATGGTTTCTTCTCATCAAAAAGGGGTCTTAGACAAGGTGACCCTATGTCTCCCATCTTGTTTGTGCTTGGTATGAAATATTTATCTAGAATCCTCAAAAAACTGCTCAAAAGACAGATTTCAAATATCATGGGAGGTGTGCAAACCTTGGCCTCACACATTTGTGCTTTGCTGATGATGTTATTTTTTTTTTCATGGTGATTTTAAATCTGTTTATGCCTTACTAAGGGGTTTTAAACTTTTCTCTCACACTTCAGGGTTGGAAGCAAATAAGGCTAAATCAGAAATCATTTGTAGTGGCATGAGCGATTAGGAGGTGCAAGGGCTTGTAGTAATGACTGGCTTCCACAAAGGTGATACACCATGGATAACTAACAGAAGAAGATTATCGAGCTTTCCAAAAAAAAATTAACTGCAGAGAAGCGTGCCACCAATGCAGAGAACAAAGTGTCTTGACTTAGAAGAAGCTATTAATATCTAGTCTTCAAGGCGAGTGTCTAACAATGCAAAAGCTCCAAAGAATAGCTTGAAGAAAGATCTAGCTATTGCTCGGAAAAAGACTTGTTAGGTTGAAACTCTTTTTGTTAGTCACTTGATGAAAAGACTCTAAGCATTGCTCAGTTAGATAACCAAGTTCAACACCTCGGGAGCTAGGTGACTGAGTGTTGCTACTGATATTGCCTTTTATGATGACTTATGTTTTGATGCCATTTATCATGCATGGTCGTCCAATGGAAGTGCACAATCATTCAACAGGACAACCTTCTCTCAGGATAAAGTCCCATTCTTTATAGAGCTTTCTAAGCAACATTTTAATGTTAACACTCTTCAAAGGACTGATTTTGACCTGAATGGTGTTGAACCAGTGGTCGAAGAAGCTGCAAGGGTTGAAGGCTACAACTGTAAAGCCCGCTTAGTTAATTTAGAAATTAGCAGTTAATCATGATTATTTATGAAAATTATTTATAGCTATTTAAATAATTTATTATACTGTTATTTATGGAATTCAGAAATGCATAGTTATGTTATTCAGTAGTTTTCATATTTTGCATTTCCGGTGCCCGGTATTTTGGAACTCGGCGTTTGGCTCAGTAGAAATCACAACTTAGCATGTTATTAGTTTGGGACGGGTTTTAGACATTGGGAATGTCGGGAATGGCCGTGAATTTAGAATGTCCCAAAAATACCCCTTTAGTGATTTTTATGTGATTTTAGTATGGAGGGGCAAAATGGTCTTTTTGCCCCAATGACTTTTTGTCTTTTGTGATTTTATGAAATGGAAAATAAATGTTTATTTGATTATTTGTTGGCTGAATTAAATTGATAAGTGACTTTTATTTTCATTTATTCATTTTTACAAAAAAATACAAAGTTAGAAAATAGAAAACTCTCTCAAATTCTCTCTCTATTTCGGCTGGGTGCATGGGATTCAAAGGCTGAGTTTTTCATCAAATTTCTAGCTATATTCTTCATAACTTTGGGTACTCTTGATTGTGGTATGTATTTCCTAATTGTTCTTCTTTGTTTTCTTGAAAAAAATGGTGAAAAGTTGAGTAAATGCATGCTTTTTGTGGCTGTTGTTATTGCTGTGTTTTGTTGTTGATTTCTGAGGTTTAAAGCATGTTTAATTGAAGTTAAATGAGCTGTTTTGAAGCATGTTAGTTAGGTTGTGTGAAGCTTTGAGTTTTCTATGCAAAATATGTGATTTTTGAAAGAAAAGGTTATATTTTGTTGCTGTGATGTTGTGGAAGTTTGCTTGTGTTTCCAGAGGTTATTCTAAGCTTGTTTATGTAAGTTTAGAAGGTTTTGATTGCATGTTAGCTAAGTTTGCTCAAGTTTGAGTTTAGAACTCAAAGCTTGAGCTCTAATGGTGAATTTTGAATTTGTGCAATCTGGGTGGTTTTGATGCCTTAGAAATGTTCTAGGGGTTATATGGAATAGGTCTGGAAAGTTTGAGGTGATTTGGAGTTGATTTGAGCAAGATATGAAAATTTGATTGTTGTCGCTCGCGAGGAACCGATTCGGTTGTGCATCCGGAATTCGGATGAGGGTCCCGAATTTCCAACCGAATTCGGTTGGGCAACCGGTCTACCGGCTGGGGAATTTTCAGAACCCGTGTTTTTCCTCGTTTTTAGGTTTTAAGGGGTATTGCCATGCTTTTTATCGATAGGGAAACTTTTAATTCCTAGTTTAAGTCCCCGGGAAGTGATTTAGCGTGTCACTTATAGTGTTGTGGTTTTTATGGCTTAGGAGCCTGTAATCCGCTGCTCAGCTAAAGTTCCAGTCAGGGTGACCGGCACACCTGAATTCGGAATCCAGGTAAGATTAGTATAACAGTATGCATATGTAGATTACATGTTTAGCGTGCATGTAGGAAGCCTATTAGATTACATTAGTTATGTATGTTGGCTTCGAACCATCCAACCCTGTCACGTCGGTACAGGCTGGAGTATGACCAAGAATGAGTATGACCGGCTTGACCGATCAGGCTGACACTTGGTTGGTGGTTCCGTACTATTGACGTATCCCGTCGGTACAGGCTGGAGTATGACCAGCAACCGGAGTATGACCGGTTCGACCGATCAGGAGGATATAGTAACACGTCGGTACAGGCTGGAGTATGACCACCAGCCGGAGTATGACCGGTTCGACCGATCAGGTTGTTACGTGTTAATAGTACCGTCCCTATGAACGTTCAGAACTCAGTACCATGTTGGACATGGCAGTAGTGGCTCAGTACCATGTTGGACATGGCAGTAGCGGGACTCAGTATCGTGTTGGACACGGCAGTTAGGTTTATGTATGAGTATTATTATGCTTTTCTTACTGAGTCTGTCGACTCACAGATCTACGTTTATGTGTAGGTAAAGGCAAGGCTAAAGCTGATGGACCGTGAGCGAGCTTGTGAAGATTGTACATGTCGGGGCGGTTAGGCCTGGAGCGTACGATCATCGGGACAGCGAGGCTGATTTTTATAACTGGTCGTTAGACGACTTTTATTTTATGTATCAGTTAAACAGTTAAATCTTTTGTAAATGATTTTATAATCGGGATCCCGAGTCTTTTGTAATATTGTTTTATAAGTTTAATTAAAAAGCAAAATTTTAATTAATCTCGTTTTTCCATAAACCTCGTTGATTAGCAACGAGCTGCACAACATGTTTAAAAAGCACGTAATACGCCTATGTTAGTTAGGGTGTTACAATTTGGTATCAGAGCCGCCAGGTTGTCTTCCGAAGATCGTCACGACATGTACAATCATCATCAGCAGTTAGCTCGTTTCACGGTTCAGTAAGCCTTTATTGCTTTAGTAGTTTATTTTATTCAGTTATGAAAAAGAAAAGCCTGTTAGGAAGCATGTTAGTAGCCTGATAATAGAATAGGCGCATGTTTCGTTTTTAATTTCCAAATTAAGCGGCATTAGTAAGCTCTCCTTGAATACGACCTGAAATGCCAACTCTTGGTTTCGCAGGCGGTTCTAATCAGATGGACGCCAGGCGGACTACCAGGAGTCAGGGCAACTCCGTAGGGTCGAACCAAGGACAGGGAGCTCAGTTTCCCCCACCTGTTAGGGGCCGAGGTAGAGGTCCCCGAGGCAGGGCTCGTGGTCGGGGTGATGAGAACCCGCCACAGGCTGCCCAGGCTCCCCGGCCCGATCGGGGAGCCCGAGTGGGAGTTGCGGTTTGCGGAAATGCAAGCCCGGATCGAAGAGCAAGACCTCGAGATTCAGAGGTTGAGATAACAGGGTGCTCCTGCAGTTCCAGTGCCCATAGTTCCAGTGGCACCTGCCCCTGCTGCCCAGGCCGAGATAGTGGTGGCGGCCCATAGATTGGAACCCTTGTACGAACGGTTCCGCAAGCAAGCACCTCCGGTTTTCCTGGGAGGTCCGGACGTGATGAAAGCCGAGCAGTGGCTGACGGTGATTACCAAGATCCTGAACTTTATGGGTGTCACCGGTAACGACAGAGTGGTGTGCGCCACATTCCAGTTCCAGGAGGACGTGCTGGTCTGGTGGGACATGGTGTCTCAGATCCATGACGTCACCACCATGACCTGGGAAAGGTTCCAGGAACTCTTTAATGCGAAGTACTACAATGAGGCGGTCAGAAGCGCCAAGAGAAAAGAGTTCGCTCACCTAACCCAGCGCGAGAATATGAGTGTCACTGAGTATACTACTCAGTTTGATCGGTTGGCGAGGTTAGCCTCAGGAATTGTGCCGACCGACTTCAGCAAGAAGGAGAAGTATCTGGGCGGGTTGAATGCCAAGATCAGGCATGACTTGATGATCACCACGGACGACAGCACCACCTATGCTCAGATGGTGGAGAAGGCACTGCGTGCTGAGGACGCAGTTGGGTGCATGTCGGAGTCAGCTAGTACTCCGGTGAGTGGCGGCGCTCCTACCCCTCCTGCATCAGGCTTTAGCAGGGGGAGTAGTGGTTCGACCATTGACCAGAGGAAGAGAGCACCCACTACTTCCGGTGGCTCGAGTCAGAACAAGAGGTTCCGGGGGAACCAGAACAGAGGGAGTCGTCCTGGTGGTACTGAGACCCGATTCTCCTATCCCGAGTGCCCTAGCTTCAAGAGGAACCATCGGGGTGAGTGCAAAGGTCAAGGATGCTTTCACTGTGGCATGCCCGGACACTTCAAGAGGGACTGTCCCCAGCTCCGATCAGAGGCACCGAGAGCTCCAGCGATACCCACTCCAGCCAGGGTGTTCGCTATCACTCAGGCTGATGCAGATGCCAGCCCATCAGTTGTCACAGGTCAGCTTTCTATTAGTAACTCACTATATTCAGTGCTGTTTGATTCTGGGGCTACACATTCTTATGTGGCGGCCAGAGTCTTTAGTAAATTGGGTAGACCGTATGATAGATATGAATCAGGGTTTGGAACCCTATTACCTGGCGGAGAATTGGTTATCTCCAATAGGTGGATTAGGTCTGTGCCGATCAGGATAGATGGTAGAGAGTTAAGCGCTGATCTGATAGAGATGAGTTTAGTCGAATTCGATATTATTTTGGGAATGGATTTCCTATCTAAATATTCGGCGAGCATTGATTGTAAAAGGAAGATGGTGATCTTCCAACCGGAAAGTGATGAACCATTTGTGTTTGTTGGTTCAGTTCAGGGATCTCGGATCCCGGTGATCTCGGCTATGTCAGCTAGAGAATTGTTGCACGACGGTTGCTTAGGGTTTCTGGCCGTGGTGGTGGACACCACTCGGCCAGATACCATTCGGCCAGAGGACATCAAAGTGGTTCGGGAATTTTTGGATGTTTTTCCCGAAGAACTTCCCGGGTTACCACCTCAGCGGGAGATTGATTTCATGATTGACTTGGCACCAGGGGTGGAACCGGTTTCCAAAGCCCCGTATAGAATGGCTCCAGCTGAACTTAAGGAATTAAAGATTCAGCTCCAAGGGTTGCTTGACATAGGATTCATTCGGCCCAGTGTGTCACCCTGGGGAGCCCCGGTTTTATTCGTCAAGAAGAAGGATGGATCTATGAGGATGTGCATCGACTACAGGGAGTTGAACAAGCTGACGGTGAAGAATAAATATCCATTACCTAGGATCGATGATTTTTTCGATCAGCTTCAGGGGAAGACGGTCTTTTCTAAGATTGATCTCCGTTCGGGTTATCATCAGTTGAGAATCCGAGAGGAGGACATTCCGAAGACGGCTTTCCGCACTAGGTATGGACATTACGAGTTTCTGGTTATGTCATTCGGACTAACCAATGCTCCTGCAGCATTCATGGACCTGATGAATAGAGTATTCAAGGATTTCCTCGATATCTGTGTGATTGTGTTTATCGACGACATCCTCGTGTACTCTCAATCAGAAGAGGAGCATGAGTTACATCTTCAGATGGTACTGCAACGGCTTCGAGAACATAAGCTTTATGCCAAGTTCAAGAAATGTGAGTTCTGGCTATCTCAGGTGTCTTTTCTAGGGCACATTGTGAGCAAAGATGGGATCAAGGTGGATCTCGGGAAGATTGAATCCGTCAGGGATTGGCCGAGACCGAAGACAGTGACAGAGATCAGAAGCTTCTTGGGTTTAGCTGGGTACTACCGTAGGTTCGTCGAAGGGTTCTCTAAAATTTTAATGCCCCTAACCGAGCTTACAAAGAAGAATCAGCGGTTTATCTGGTCAGATAAATGCGAAGCTAGTTTTCAGGAGCTGAAACAGAGGTTGATTACCGCTCCAGTGCTAGCTTTGCCTTCGGACAAGGAGAAGTTTGTAGTATATTGCGACGCATCCAAACAGGGTTTGGGGTGTGTATTGATGCAAGCCGATCGGGTCATCGCTTATGCCTCCCGTCAGTTAAAGGATTATGAACAGCGATACCCGACTCATGATCTAGAGTTGGCCGCAGTGGTTTTTGCACTGAAGATATGGCGGCATTACCTTTACGGGGAAAAGTGTGAAATCTATACTGACCATAAAAGTCTCAAGTATTTCTTTACTCAGAAGGATTTGAATATGAGACAAAGGCGTTGGTTGGAATTAGTGAAGGATTACGATTGTGAGATCCTCTATCACCCCGGAAAAGCCAATGTAGTGGCCGATGCCCTGAGCAGAAAGGGTCCCGGGCAAGTAGCTAGTATGGTTCAGATTTCACCTCAGCTAGCAGAGGATATGGTTAGATCCAGCATTGAGTTTGTGGTAGGTCAGCTTCACAACTTAACGCTGCAATCTGATCTGTTCGAAAGAATAAAAGTCGCTCAGATGACGGATCCAGAGTTAGTGAAGATCCGAGATGAGGTGTTGGCTGGTCAAGCCAAGGACTTTTCAGTGTCAGACAGTGGAATGCTTTTGTATAGAGCCAGAGTTTGTGTTCCAAATAGTGTGGAACTTAGAAATGAGATCTTTGAGGAGGCTCACTTTACCCCGTATTCTCTGCATCCCGGCACCACCAAGATGTACCAAGATTTGAAACCGTACTTCTGGTGGAGCGGTATGAAGAAGAATTTGGTAGAATTCGTATCGAGATGCCTCACTTGTCAGCAGATTAAGGCTGAACATCAGAGACCAGCAGGGTTGTTGCAGCCTCTAACCCTACCAGAATGGAAATGGGAAGATATTACGATGGATTTTGTGGTCGGGTTACCTAGGACCACGGGTTTATTTGTTTCCATCTGGGTAGTGGTGGATCGATTTACGAAATCTGCTCATTTTCTGCCGGTTAGAACAACATTTATAGTGGATCAGTTGGCAGAGTTGTATGTCAGAGAGATAGCGAGACTTCACGGGGTACCGAAGTCGATAGTTTCGGACAGGGATCCGAAGTTCACCTCCAAATTTTGGCAAAGTTTGCAACGGGCAATGGGTACAAGGCTGAAATTTAGTACAGCATTCCATCCTCAGACAGATGGTCAGTCCGAAAGGAAAATTCAGATATTGGAGGCCATGTTGAGAGCCTGTGTTATGGATTTTGAAGGCTCATGGAATAAGTATCTACCGTTGATAGAATTTTCGTACAACAACAGTTATCAGAGTACGATAGGGATGGCTCCCTATGAACTGTTATACGGTAGGAAATGTAGATCCCCTATCCACTGGGATGAGACAGGGGAGAGAAAATATCTAGGTCCAGAGTCAGTGCAGCGGACCAATGAGGCAATAGAGAAGATAAAAGCTAGAATGCTTGCCTCACAGAGCAGACAGAAGAGTTACGCAGATCCGAAACGCAGAGATGTTGAGTTCCAAGTAGGGGACCATGTGTTTTTACGGGTATCTCCGATGAAGGGGATTAAACGTTTCGGGAAAAGAGGCAAGTTATGCCCTAGATTTACAGGACCTTTCGAGATTCTCGAGAAGATAGGTCAAGTGGCATATCGGTTAGCATTGCCTCCAGCCTTATCAGCAGTTCACAACGTATTCCATGTCTCGATGTTGAGAAAATACGTTTCAGATCCCTCTCATATACTCAGTTATGAGAGTCTTGAGCTACAGCCAGACATGACTTATGAGGAACAACCAGTGCAGATCCTGGATAGAAAAGATAAAGTCCTTCGGAATAAGACCGTAGCATTGGTCAAGGTTCTCTGGAGAAACAGCAAGGTGGAGGAAGCCACCTGGGAGCTAGAGTCAGATATGAAAGCTCAATATCCAGAGTTATTCAGGTTAGATTTCGAGGACGAAATCCTTTTAAGGGGGGGATAGTTGTAAAGCCCGCTTAGTTAATTTGGAAATTACCAGTTAATCATGATTATTTATGAAAATTATTTATAGCTATTTAAATAATTTATTATACTGTTATTTATGGAATTCAGAAATGCATGGTTATGTTATTCAGTAGTTTTCATATTTTGCATTTCCGGTGCCCGGTATTTTGGAACTCGGCGTTTGGCTCAGTAGTAATCACAACTTTGCATGTTATTAGTTTGGGACGGGTTTTAGACATTGGGAATGTCGGGAATGGCCGTGAATTTAGAATGTCCCAAAAGTACCCCTTTAGTGATTTTTATGTGATTTTAGTATGGAGGGGCAAAATGGTCTTTTTGCCCCAATGACTTTTTGTCTTTTGTGATTTTATGAAATGGAAAATAAATGTTTATTTAATTATTTGTTGGCTGAATTAAATTGATAAGTGACTTTTATTTTCATTTATTCATTTTTACAAAAAAATACAAAGTTAGAAAATAGAAAACTCTCTCAAATTCTCTCTCTATTTCGGCTGGGTGCATGGGATTCAAAGGCTGGGTTTTTCATCAAATTTCTAGCTAGATTCTTCATAACTTTGGGTACTCTTGATTGTGGTATGTATTTCCTAATTGTTCTTCTTTGTTTTCTTGAAAAAAATGGTGAAAAGTTGAGTAAATGCATGCTTTTTGTGGCTGTTGTTATTGTTGTGTTTTGTTGTTGATTTCTGAGGTTTAAAGCATGTTTAATTGAAGTTAAATGAGCTGTTTTGAAGCATGTTAGTTAGGTTGTGTGAAGCTTTGAGTTTTCTATGCAAAATATGTGATTTTTGAAAGAAAAGGTTATATTTTGTTGCTGTGATGTTGTGGAAGTTTGCTTGTGTTTCCAGAGGTTATTCTAAGCTTGTTTATGTAAGTTTAGAAGGTTTTGATTGCATGTTAGCTAAGTTTGCTCAAGTTTGAGTTTAGAACTCAAAGCTTGAGCTCTAATGGTGAATTTCGAATTTGTGCAATCTGGGTGGTTTTGATGCCTTAGAAATGTTCTAGGGGTTATATGGAATAGGTCTGGAAAGTTTGAGGTGATTTGGAGTTGATTTGAGCAAGATATGAAAATTTGATTGTTGCTGCCTGCGAGGAACCGGAATTCCGATTGTGCATCCGGAATTCCGGATGAGGGTCCTGAATTTCCGTAACCGAATTTCGGTTGGGCAACCGGTCTACCGGTTGGGGAATTTTCAGAACCCGTGTTTTTCCTCGTTTTTAGGTTTTAAGGGGTATTGCCATGCTTTTTATCGATAGGGAAACTTTTAATTCCTAGTTTAAGTCCCCGGGAAGTGATTTAGAGTGTCACTTATAGTGTTGTGGTTTTTATGGTTTAGGAGCCTTTAATCCGCCGCTCAGCTAAAGTTCCAGTCAGGGTGACCGGCACACTTGAATTCGGAATCCAGGTAAGATTAGTATAACAGTATGCATATGTAGATTACATGTTTAGCGTGCATGTAGGAAGCCTATTAGATTACATTAGTTATGTATGTTGGCTTCGAACCATCCAACCCTGTCACGTCGGTACGAAATTTGGAGTATGACCAAGAATGAGTATGACCGGTTTGACCGATCAGGCTGACACTTGGTTGCTGGTTCCGTACTATTGACGTATCCCGTCAGTACAGGCTCGAGTATGACCAGCAGCCGGAGTATGACCCGTTCGACCGATCAGGAGGATATAGTAACACGTCCAGACAGCCGGAGTATGACCAAGAAATGAGTATGACCGGTTCGACCGATCAGGTTGTTACGTGTCAATAGTACCGTCCCTATGAACGTTCAGAACTCAGTACCATGTTGGACATGGCAGTAGTGGCTCAGTACCATGTTGGACATGGCAGTAGCGGGACTCAGTATCGTGTTGGACACGGCAGTTAGGTTTATGTATAAGTATTATTATGCTTTTCTTACTGAGTCTGTCGACTCATAGATCTACGTTTATGTGTAGGTAAAGGCAAGGCTAAAGCTGATGGACCGTGAGCGAGCTTGTGAAGATTGTACATGTCGGGGCGGTTAGGCCTGGAGCGTACGATCATCGGGACAGCGAGGCTGATTTTTATAACTGGTCGTTAGACGACTTTTATTTTATGTATCAGTTAAATAGTTAAATCTTTTGTAAATGATTTTATAATCGGGATTCCGAGTCTTTTGTAATATTGTTTTATAAGTTTAATTAAAAAGCAAAATTTTAATTAATCACGTTTTTCCATAAACCTCGTTGATTAGCAACGAGCTGCACAGCATGTTTAAAAAGCACGTAATACGCCTATGTTAGTTAGGGTGTTACAACAACCCTGAGCGTTCTGATATTCCTCCTCCTGTTGATGTGCCGCCAATAGAGAATAATGAACATATTAAAGCTATATATTTAGGACATAGATAAGTTTTTGGCTTTGC
Source organism: Cannabis sativa (assembly GCF_029168945.1). NCBI lineage: Eukaryota > Viridiplantae > Streptophyta > Magnoliopsida > Rosales > Cannabaceae > Cannabis > Cannabis sativa. The sequence continues at coordinate 54,328,799 of NC_083607.1, forward strand.
AGGACATCTTTTCTTTTTTAACTTTAGTGTGTTAGTTGGTCGTCCTGAGCGACCTTTTAGTGTGGATAAGCCTTAGTAAAATGTTATCAGATTGGTTTTAATTAAATTAGAAAATATTCTAACTTAACAAAAACTTTATTATGATGTTTGTTTTTTTTACTTTATCCATTACCGCTTTACCTTTTAAAACATGAACAGTATTCTATGTCTTAAGAAACTCGGTCATTGGGAGTAACATCAATGTTTCTTAATGTTTTCTTTATCATGAAAGTACTTACGCATGAGTGAATTTTTTTTTGTTTTTTGTTTTTTTTATGCTCAGGTAACATATGGCTCTCATATACCATAACATAATCTATGTGCCCCCAATTGATCAAAGAAGTGCCTTCATTGGTAACTTTCCATACCGAATCTCATTGGCCTTTCTTGATCCTGACTATTAGGGAATTGTTGCACGTGTGAGCACTCATTCGCTTATCTAGAGACTCGTGGGTTGGTAGTGTTGAACTCACTAAAGAAACAACCAAAGTTGTCTCAAGACCAACTCGTGGGTTCCTTTTCCTTGGAGATACTCGGTTTCTCCTTTGACCGGATCTTGTGATTTAATTCAAAGGTACGAAGAGAACCCATCAATTTTTCTACTTTCATAGTACTGAAATCCTTAGCCTCTTCCATAGTCGTGAGCTTAATATTGAACCTATCAGGAAGTACTCGTACTATCTTTCTCACCAAGACAGAATCATTAAGTTTCTCACTGAGGGTAAAATATTCATTAGAAATGTCAGGTAACCTTTCATAGAATTTAGATAGTGTTTCAGACTCAGTCATTCTTAGATCATCAAACCTAGTTTGTAACATGATAAATTTAGATCTTTTAGCATCTTCAGTTCCTTCAAACTGGGTTTGAAGAATAGTCCATGCATCTTTAGCAGATATACAAGTAGAAACAAGTTTGATGAAACTTTCACCAATACCATTAAATATAGTATGAAGAGCTTTACTGTTATAACTAGATAACTTCTCTTCTTCAGTAGTCCATAAAAATTATGACTTTACCTTTGTGCTACCATTCTTTGAGAGTGGAGACCATCCAGACAAAATTGCTTTCCATGCTTTTTCATCTTGAACTTTAATGAAAGCTCTCATCCTCACTTTTTAGTATGGGTAGTTTGTGTCATTGAGTAGCGGAGGAAGAGATGCAGAACTTCTTTCTGTAAAGAAAGACATTTCACACAAGAAACAAATTAAACGGAAATGAAACACAAGATCTCACTAAGAGTTTAGTGAACCAATCTGATACTAAATGAAATTCCATTTTTAATAATTACCAAGTGAAATTATCAAACAATTTAAATAAAGCGGAACTGTAGTAAAATTGTTTGAACAAAATTTATCTCTTTATATCAGACATAGAATCTGACAAAACAGAAATATACTGCAGAAAGTAAAATGCAGAAAATTAAAATGACACACAACATTTTATATGTGGTATCAACAATTTTTTCAAATTGCTCCTAGTCCACGGAGTCACGCACAGAGAAAAAAATTTATTAGATGAATCTCAAGTGTTTACAAAACTAAATTAACTTATACAAATAAAGACTCCAAAATTAACCAAATTACTTTCCACTGTGGTGACATTACCATAATTGTTAATAACTATATGTTCTGGGTTTAACAAAAATTGTATATTAAAACTATAAACATGAAAACTATGTACAAACAACTTCTAACCTTTTATTGATAGTATATAAGATTATATTAAAATGAGTTTTATTTAAGGCATAAAATCCCAACAATGACTTCAATGTTGGACAACCAATGCACGAACAACTCGTAAAAATTGATCGTAACCTTGAAAAAGATAATGTCGAATATATTAGAAATGATATTAATGAGGGAATGTTGGTCAATTGTGATTCAACAAAAGATAAACGAAAAAAAAAAAAAACGTGTCTAATTGGTAAATTTGTCAAACTCAGTATTAGATCACTTGTATTTATGTTTGTTTATGTAGTTACTCCATTATAGCTAACTTGTATATATGTATATTTATGTAGTTACTCTGTTATAGCTAACTTGTGTTTATGTTTGTTTATGTTGTAGATATATCAAACACAAGTTCATGTTCAGACTCATAATTAGACCCAGTAGCAGAGTGTCCTAGGGTGATACCTAGGCGTGGTCGAATAGAGATCAATAATATAAGTAAGCTGATTGACCAAGGAATAATATTTCCCCTCGTAGTCAATTATAGAAGACAGTACTCTGGCAAAAACTCGCGCCAGTTGATATCAACATTATGAGTTAGATGTCGTAGGTGGATTGGGATTTCCTATGAAGACTTGAGGAAGGTCAGCTCTGCATTGAAAAATAAAATTTAGAATGATATAAAGGTAAGGATTTATTTGTTAGTATTTTGATTAATTTAGATGTACTCTGACAATTTTGTTTACATTATAACTAGGCAGGTTTTATAGTTTGGGAAGATTACAAAAGAGAATGCTTGAAAATCATCAGGAAGTTATTAAAGGATTTTAAGAATAGAATGACGCACGACATCATAAATCCCACTGTAGAAGGAAATGACATGCAACAGTTGGCCAGTATCCCTGAAATGTATCATGAAATAGATCAAGAAGATTGGCTAAAATTCAACTCCCCTAACTCCTGAATTTTAGGTACTAATTTTATATGTTAAGATAAACTTTTAAATACAAATACTAGTAGGTAACCTATTATGTTTTCATTATAGGAAATTAATAAAGTCCAAAGAGAACGATCAACAAAAATTCAATCTAGACACTGTAGTAGTCGGAGCGTTATGGTCAACATCAAGACGTTGTAGTAAGCAATTGATATATAATTAATAAAATAAAGTTCTAGAAATTTACAACAATATGTGTAATAGTACTCATTTAAGTTATGTTACAAAATACATAAAAAAGAGCTTGAGGTTCAAGCTTCCCCATTCCATAATATTAGGATCAAATCTCGTCAAAAGAATATGAAACTTGTCACTAATTTTGACAAGGAAATTTTCGCTAAGATTGTAAGTAGTAATCGTTGATAACGTAATAATGAGTTAATTTATATAAATCATATACTAATTGCTTGATGATGTGCACTATGTTAAACTGCAGGATAAACTTAGTCAAGGACAAGTTTAGGTCCATGGCCAAAGTGACATAATGACGCAGACATTTGGGACACTAGAGCATCCTAGACATGTCAAGGATGCTGGGTATGCTAATTAAAAATCAATGCTTAGAAGAGTTTGAATATCTTAAATATTCATCCGTAGTGAAGTAGGTTCTGCGAATACATGTACTGCAACCAAATGGGTAACAAATTTTTGTATTGTTAGTTATTTGGATTAATTTATGTTGTTTTGGATTATGTTTTATTATTATTTAGGTTTAAATATTTGAGAACGTTCAAATATAGTCATTAGGCTGTCGAAATTTTGGTTGAGTTAGGACACAAAATAAATATTCATTAACTTCATTTATTAATTAATTTGCAGGTTTACTGCAAAGGCATCTAAAATTTGTGGTAGAAAGAAAAAGAAAGTTTATGATATTGTGGCTCAGAAACAAAGAGAGATAGACAGGCTAAAAGTAGAAATCAGATCCCTTAAAAAGAAGAAAAGTGTTGTCGAACGAGAGCAGGATGATAATGAGTATGTTCCATAAGAACATGCTTAGTAGGATGTTGAAAAAAAATTATGCTCAAGAGTTTGTTCCATTGTATGAGCTATCTCCCATGTACAATTTTGCTGAACAAATGACAATTAAGACAATATTTCTCTAATTGGACCATATTAGAAACATAGTGGTCGTAGCTTATTTGTTTGAAAAAGAAGATGTGATTACAAATCATAACATGCCCTATGGTAATTTGCATACACGCATTAGGTATCTTTAGATGCAAAATTCCCAGTATCAATTGAGGGGTTACACTATGTTAAGGAAACAGCGAACATGTTCCTCCTTTGGCCTAAATATTTAATTTTAACATCGGAAGTCAAATTTCTTTATTAGAAATCATCATTACAAATCATATATACTAATTTTGGTCTATTATGTTATTTTGTATAGTGTACTCTCCTTGCTTAACTACCATCGCAACGTGTTATGTCGAAGGAAAAAGGTCTTATGCCTTGTCAAAAATCTAGTAGTGATCATGCTGACCTATTATTCACTCCAAAGATCATGGAACAAATCCCCAGGTAGATCAGATACATGATTGAAGAATTTTTTAGAATAAAAATGAAAAATGGTATGGTCCAAATTCTAGTACCACGTGGATTCATAGCGACTCATACTGAAATCACGATAATTGTGGAAGATGTACAACAAGTGGCATTGTGTGACTTCATTGGAAACTAAAGAATTCTTTTTGGAATGAAGTTCTTTTTGGAATAAAGTACACTATATTTAACCTAATTATCTTTATATATCAAATTCAGTTGAAATTATTATAAAACTTTAACACTGAACAATTTAATGCAAGTTCATTTAGAAATGGTTAAATGATATGAGATGGTTTTTCAAGTTTTACAACCCGAAGCTTCTTGTAGTGCACTATAAAACCGATATCGTGAAGGAACAGAAGTTAAGCAAGCGACAAAAAGATTGGCTTGTTGGTTATTATTGATGAAAAGCCAATGCAAAATGTTCTTCATTCCCCGGAATACCGGGTATATACTACTTAAGAGATAATTTAAAATTGTTTTCTTTATTTTTACTTCAAATTATTTTTACACTTATGTATATATATTTTAGTAAATATTGGATGCTAGTGGTCATTACGCCAGGAAAGATTATACATTTACCCTATAAATGGCCGTAAAATTCTTGAACAAATTGATGCAATGTTGAGAAAGTAATGATTTAATTACGCTTTATATAACAAATGTTTCAATTAGCTAAATTATATATGTTAATTAATTACAATATTAATATAATTTTTAAAACATGGCATATGAGACGTTAGGAGTGTCAAATGCATTCAGTGGGGCATATTCAGAAATTTTAATAGCAAAATACCCAAAACAACCTATATTTCAAGAATGTAGTTTTTATGTATTGAAATACGTCAATGATATTGTCGCACGTGCAAATCCTAGCAGATACTTAACCGACGTAAAAGCTGTAAGTTTTAACTATTAATAATCTTATTTATTATATTAATAAATATTCTAATATATATATATACTAATAAAATATTTACTTCTTTTTATAGTTTAGGGAGAAGAGATACGATGCAAAAATTGAGTTGTTACCGTTACAGTGACAGTGGATAGAATAATTATTTGTGATGATTCTTTAAGACTTGCAGTGATTCACGAAAGCTTGCAATGATGTTGAATTGTATAAAAAAGAATTTCCTCTATTTCTTTATGTTTAATTAGATACCTTGTAAACTTTTTTCCCTTATTTTTCTATGTTTAGTTAGATAATAACTTGTAAATAATTGGACTAATTTTAAAATATTTGTGTAATAGATTTATTTAGAATAATGTATATATATGGGTGCACTCTTAATGGGTTCATGGGTAATATTAGAAAATTTTTAGTTTTTTTAATTAATTTTTCTATTTAATTAGAAAATTTTCTCATTTTTACATTATATGGGCTGAGATTGGTCCATCAGCTGAAAAAAAAAAATAATAAAAAAAAGTTTTTTGACAAAAAAGTGATAAAAAAAAGTTGAATTCAACTTATATATTTTTTATATAGTGTAAAAAAGAGGTAGTTTTTGATATTTTTTTTTAATTAAGTAGCTAAATTAAGCATAGAAATTCAAATTTCTCTTTTATTATTCGCTGTCGGACCAAGATCTAATCGTTTAATATTTTTAAAATTAATATTTATAGTTAAATTTGTTTATTACCTATTAATGGGTATGGGTAATACCCATTAAGAAGTATTCCATATATATATTTAGTATATGATTAATTTAATTTTTAATTATATGAAATTAATATTTAATTTATATAAATTAATAAAAATTAAAATATGTAAAAAATAAACAAAAATATTTAATATTCAATAGTTTTAGGAAACATCTTCCGGTGTCAGTTATTTGCAAATAACCAACGCCGTAATGAACAAAATAACCCTAATTATCCCCCTATGTCGTAAGTCATTTTATAAATAAATGACGACATATGGTCTCCTTATACCATCAGTTAATACGTCCCTCTTACGACATCGCTTGGAACAACATCGGTAGTAAAATTTTCCGAAACCGACACTAAAAATCCTTAAAAACTGCCTCTAAAAGTTAATTTTCTAGTAGTGACTTCTTTAGGGTAGAGAGTTGCTTCTCAAAGGCTAGTTTATTTGGAATGTGGGAGATGGTAAGTCTATCAGGACTAGCAGTTCCATTACTCATGCCTTCTTCGAGTATTCTAGAGCAAAACTTGTGTGGAAGGAAACTTCCTTCATGCACTTTTATGATTTATCTTTCGAAAAAAAAAAATACATTAAGGAATTTCTTCTTAGGGGCTTGGAGAGTTTACCAAAAGAGAAATATAGCCTGTTCTTTGGAATTATGTGGATGATTTGGAATAATAGGAATTCTGCTATATTTAATAAAAAATCTTATTTTAACTTAGGACACAAAAGGCTATGTTGCAAATTTGTTGCAGGGCTATTCTGAGGCCCAGCAAAAGTTCCTCTCCAATAATCTTGTTGCTGCTGGGAGTGTTGAAGATAACTTAGCGAATTCGGTGGACAAAGCTTATTTGCAAACCACCTTGCCTTCACTGGGAAGTTATAAACTGAATGTCAATGCAGCTCTAGACAAAAAGAAGAAAAAGTCTCATATTGGGACAGTAGTGAGGGAATGCCACAACAATGTTATTACTGTCCATTCTACCTCAAGAATTTGAGCAGCTTCTCCCTTGTATGCTGAAGCGTAGACACAATACAATGCATTGATGATTTGGTGGTTAGTAGAAAAGTTACCACTCTCCCTCATTGAGATAGATTAGCCTCAGCTTGTTAAGAAAATCAAACATAAGTGAAAAGTTTACTCATCAGTTTCAGATTTAATTTCAAAAAATTTTGATTCATTGTCTTTTTTTCTAATGTGTCTTTTTTGCATGTATTTGCTCATAATATAAGTAGATTTTTAAAGTTTAGATAAGGAGTTGGGTTGAGAGAGTAGTTTCCGATAGTTAGTCTTTGTTTTGTAACTTGCTCTTTTTAATGGAAGTTGCAAACACTTTTTAAGAAAATAAAAAATAAAAATAGTTCATTGATCACATTATCATTTCTTGATGGGTTACAATTAAAACTTTGGAGCATATATAGGCACCGACTACTTTGATTAGTAAAAATATATAAATATATTATCTGTGATGAATAAATAAAAAAATATTTGAATCACTAATATTATGGGTTAAACTCATTGTGTTAACATAAAAAATAATGTGCGTATTTATATATAAATTCATATAAGTAGATCGATATATATACATTGGAGAGAGAGTTAGCTACAAAAGGAGCATACAAAGCTTTCATAGCTCAGTTGGTTAGAGCACCCGTTTAGTAAGCGGGAGGTCTTGAGTTCAACTCTCAATGAAAGCAAATTTTTATAATATATCTTTTTAACAAATAAAATAAAATGATTTCTCAAGCAACGTTTTGGTATTTTGGACAAATAATACAAGAAATAATTATGTACACAACTAACGTCCATTATAATTGTTATTGGTACAGAAGAATTTAGAATGAGCTGCTGGCCGTCTTACCATAAACAACTTGAACATCCGTCTTTTGTGTTGTCCATGATTGACATATTTTTAAGTTTACAATTCATCACTAATCATCATATATTACAATATATATGATCATCAAATGTATTTAGCCAAACAAAAAATGGATAACATCATTAAGCCCATCTTAATTAACATGCCAGGTGGACAATAGTAAGTCCATAATATTATATTCAAAACAATATTGTATAACTAAATTTAAGTATAATTCATGTGCAGTAATATCCAGTTTTATTTGGCATTATATTGTACCTAATTAGGAATATATTCACTTAATTATGCATAGCCGGCCAGAAACAAAAGAAAATATTGAATATATATCAACTCAATGTCTTAATTTATTTGACTTGGACTAGACTACTTCAATTGATATCTTAATCTCCATATTATGTCTCTCACATGTTCTCTCTATAAAAACCACCTCGTTGTGCTTCTCAAAGCCCAACTCAAAATTAAACAATTTACATACATAAGTAGCTAGTTCTCTCGTCTATACTCTCTATTAAGTACTTCTTATATATTTACAAAGATTAAGTAGGGCACAACAAATGGGCTCTCGAGTGTTGCTATTATTGGTGGCATTGTTTGCCATTGTTTCTTCCATTGCCTTGGCATCTGATCCTAGTTCTCTTCAGGATTTTTGTGTTGCAGCCTCCAACTCTCCTGGTAAATATATATAATAATTTCAACATTTTAAGTTCTAAACTTATTTTTGTATAGCACATTACTGTATTTACTTTTAAGTTTAGTAGGTATAAAACATGTTGTCTTTTGTAATAATGACAAAAAGTAATTAATACAATGTAGTTTTAACTTGTTTTTTTTTCTTGTATTATCAACATGGCAGTTCTAGTGAATGGGATTGTATGTAAGGATTCAAAGATGGTGGGGGCCCAAGACTTCTTCTTTAGCGGGCTACAAAAACCTGGAAACACATCAAACGCACTGGGTTCTAGAGTTACTCCTGTTGGTGTAACTCAAATTTCAGGGCTCAACACACTGGGAATTTCCCTAGCTAGAATTGACTATGCCCCCTGGGGAATCAACCCACCACACACACATCCAAGGGCTAGTGAGATTTTGACTGTTATAGAAGGAAGTCTAGAAGTGGGCTTTGTCACATCTAACCCAGACAATCGTCTCATTACAAAAATTCTTCAGAAGGGTGATGTGTTCGTGTTCCCAGTTGGGCTCATTCATTACCAAAAAAATGTTGCTCATGGGAATACAATAGCCATTGCTGCCTTGAGTAGCCAAAATGCAGGGGTTATTACCATTGCCAATGCTGTATTTGGATCTAAGCCTGACATCCCCGTTGATATTCTTGCCAAGGCTTTTCAATTGGACAAGACTGTGGTTGTGAATCTTCAGTCTAAGTTTTAAATAGAACATATCTCTTTTAGGTTTTATGCTGAGTGTTAAAATCAATACTTAGAAAATGATTGTGTGTATCCACTTGAGGGTTAAGATGTTTGTGATGTATGTTTTCTTTATTTAGTTTAACATATCCAATATGGTTGTGTATTTCCTTGTTAATTAATTGAATTGTTGGTTTTATTTCATTTGAAAGATATGGTAGAAAAAAGTCCAAATTATTCATGCATATAAAAAAGTCTTAGATTATTTAGGGAAACGTATTAAAGACTATTTTTTTTTTTGATAAATCAGGACATTATATTTGTGACAGTGAGTAGTCCCGTGATGCGTAAGGGGAAATACCAGGTAAGTTGTGCAATCCCACACCGCTTGGGGAAGGTCAAGTGGGATGATTCTGAGACTGTGTAGGTATGGTACTACACAGTTGAAGAGAGCTTAAATGGATTGGTGGGTACTACCTATATCAACAAGGTGCATCATGTTTTTCGGTATCCCATCATGAAAGAACTCCACGGTTAAGCGTGCTTAGCCTGGGGCAATATTAGGATGGGTGACCTCCTAGGAAGTTTTCGTAGGAAGCGTGCGAGTGAGGACAAAGCACGTTGGAAACACTCGTGTTGGTCTGTAGGTCAGTCGTCAATCCAAGAAGCAGACTAAGTGACATACTCGTTTATAAGAGTCATTCATTCCGTAGGTGTAAGGACCCAATGAAGGCTTGAAGTAGGGACATTACAAATGGTATCAGAGCCTTGACCCAACCAAAAGTGTGGTAGACGAGGACGTCAGACCCCGTAAGGGGGGTGATTGTGACAGTCAATAGTCCCTGATCCGTAAGGAGAAATACCGGGTAAGTTGTGCAATCCCACACCGCTTGGGGAGACCATGTGTAGGTATGGGACTACACAGTTGAAAAGAGCTTAACTGGATTGATGGGTACCACCTATATCAACAAGGTGCATCTTATTTTTCAGTAGCCCATTACGAAAGAACTGCACGGTTAAGCGTGACCCCGTAAGGGAGGGTGATTGTGACAGTCAGTAGCCCGTGATCCGTAAGGAGAAATACTTGGTAAGTTGTGCAATCCCACACCGCCTAGGGAAGGTCAAGTGGAATTATTCTGAGACTGTGTAGGACTACACAGTTGAAAAGAGCTTAACTGGATTGATGGGTACCACCTATATCAACAAGGTGCATCTTGTTTTTTGTTAGCCCATCACGAAAGAACTCCACAGTTAACCGTGCTTGGCCTGGGGCAATTTTAGGATGGGTGACCTCCTAGGAAAGCGTGCGAGTGAGGACAGAGCACGCTGAAAACACTCGTGTTGGTCTGTAGGGTCAGTCGTCAATCCAAGAAGCAGCCTAAGTGACATACTCGTGTATAAGATCCATTCATTCCGTGGGCTTAAAGGCCCAATGGAAGCTTGAAGCGGGTTCCGGAATGTGTGACTAGGATTACTGGCACCTAATCAGGAACACCCAGGGATTTGGAATATTTATTATTGCGGGACAACAGGTAAGACAGTAGTTAACACGTAGAGTTATGCGCGGTGGCGCTTATATTGGAAATGATATATGTGAGTAAATAGTAACCGAGATTAGGGTTATTACCCAATATGAACGGTTTAATAGCCTAGGGTTATTACCCTAGTGATATGAGTTGTGTAATTGCTATGCCATGCTAAGTATATAGAGATTTAGGGGTTATGCGTTCAAGGCATAATCAGGTTGGACTCAGTAACCACAACTGAGATGAACCGTTCTAAGGCCTTATTGTATCTAGACGTGTGAGCGCAACACGTAGGTCTACGCTACGTAGACATAAATAGGCATGTGAGCGTAACATCCAGGTCTGTGTCATACATGCATATGAGAATGGCATTAATGTTTATATAGTATGATAAGCATATTATTGATATTTTATATTGTCTAGTTGGGCTTGGCTCATGGGTACTCTACTGTGCAGGAAAGGGTAAAGCTGTGTCTAATCGGCCATGAGTGTAGGAGCTGGACGAAGAATGTACATGTTCGGGCCATACTAGACCAAGCGGGTTGGGATCTACCAATGATGTAATTTGAGACTCTGTTTTGCCGCTTAGGTCAGCCAATGGAAAAGAACTTGTAATAGTGTTTTGTAAATATTTGTGGGATCCCAACTTTTGAAACTTTTAGTTTGTAAAGTTTAAATTATTACAAGTTATTTTCATTCCGTTTATTATTAAAGCTTAATTTCCGCGCTAATTTTATTAGTAATCCCGTCTAGGGAATTAGGGCTTCTTAAGTATCTTGGGAAGCGTGCCTAGTTATTTAAGGCGTTACAATATTGCACAAATCGATATTTACAACCTATTAGCACCCCATCCGGGCCAAAATAATTTATACATCAACAAATCTTTCTATACAATTGCACGTTATAGATCATTGAACCAATCTTTATCTACATCATTAATCTTTTTTGGTATAAACATTGCAACTCTCATCTTAACACTCCACTTAGTGTCTTCAACAATTCGGTTGGAAGTTAAAGGAACCTCCTGCGAAATCACATTATTTCTCAACCTCCAAATATTGTAAACCAAACCTGCAATTGCAGCAACAAAGACCATTTTCTGAAATTTTGAAATCTCTGCTCTACCTATCCATCACAGTAAATGGGGAAGACTGGTTGATACAGCATTCCACTTCAACCAAATTTTAATTTCCTGCAGTCCTTTAACAGCAACATTACAATCAAAAACTAAATGCCGACTAGTTTCAGCATGCATATTAAAGACTATTGGAAGGAAGAAAATATTATTGATTGAATTGAAGATCCCAAGAGAGTTGTTTATATAGTGTACAACTCATTGAGACAAATCAAGAACTAAGCTAACAAAATTCGGTTAGCTCCAACTAATTGAACAGTCATAACACACTAACCATATAACTGATTATTTTAACTACTGAAACACATTAAATCTATTACCCCCTCAAGATGGACTGTATATATCGTGTATAGACATCTTAGATAAGTGGGTAACTAAGCTAAAGGTTTGGTAAAAATGTTTGGGAGTTGGAGAGTGATGTTGACGGGTATGAGCTGAATGATGGAGTTCTTGATATCTTTTCTCGAATGAAATGGCAATCTATTTTGATGTGTTTTTCCTTTAATGATAAGTTGGATTGTTAGCAATATGAATGGTTGATCGATTGTCACAGTTAATGAAAGCTAGAGTTGGTTGTGGAATTTGGAAATCATTGAGCAAATATCTAAGCTAGGTGAGCTCACTAGTTATAGCAGCCCCTGTGCAATTCTTTACTTCAGTAGAACTTTTCGAGATGGTTGTTTGTTTCTTTATTTTTTAGGATATGAGACTATCTCCAAGAAAGATACAAAATCCAATAACTGATCTCCAAGTGATTAGACAAGATGCCCAATCTAAGTCTGAAAAGACTCTTAAGTGTATAGAAGTGGAAGCACAGGAAAGAAGCCCTTGGCCTGGGCATCCTTTTCGATAACTCAATAAATGATGCAAGGTTTGCATATGTGTAGTGCGTGGAAAGGAAATAAATTGGCTAAGGGTGTTGACAACAAAGGTGATTTTTGGCGAAGATTGTAATGACCGCATGATTAGATTATGGATTAATAAAGGCAATTAGCATTAATTATTGACATTTTATGAGTATACTGTTGGAAATTATTTTTACCAGGATCTTAGATCTACTCACAAGTATGTTATTTAAACATCCTAAATATGAACTTTCTAAAACGATAAATTAAACACATATAAAGTTAAGAAAACCTTACATTGATGCAGCGGAATTAATGTCTCCTTCCACTCAGATCTCTAACCCTTGATTCCTTTCTGTAGCAGAGTATAATCAAGATCTGAGCCCGAATGTCCTTCTTCTTCAAGTTTGATCCTTCACAGTCTTCCAATCTATGATTGAGTTACTGCTTGCTGTGTGTGGGCACTCACTCTTTCACTAGGGTCACGAAATTGATGAAGGAGAAAAGAGAAAGGGATTTCGGCCAAGGTATAGAAAGTGGGGAAGGCTCAGTTTTCTGAAGAGAGAAATTTCTGTCAGAAAGGCTTGTTGAAAACTTATGAATTGACTGAGCCATCACTTTCTATTTATAGGCAACTACTAGGTCTAGGTTTAGAATTATTTGGCATTAAAATAATGAAAATATTAATTTGAAAAAACTAATTAAGTGGTCGGCCATGGTGTGTTAATGGGCCTCACTTAATTTTGCAATTTTATCAAATTTTATCTCTATTTTCTCAAAAACGCCAATTTTCCAATTCTAACCTTTTAAATGCCAAAACTAATTATTTAATAACTAAAATAGATTATTAAATAATATTGTCATTTAATTTAATTATTAATTAGACATATAAAGTCCATTAATAAATAAATAAACCTAGAAACTCTTTTCTTTACAATTTCACCCCTGAATAGTGAAAATTCATAAAATTAGACATAGTCTAACTTTAGAATTATAATTGATCAATCACGAATCAATTAATGAGTCTTACAAGCAGAATGTTCTCAACTAGAATGGGGACCATGGATCTATATGCTGAGCTTCCAATAAGTGAACCAAATTTACCAAGTAAATTCCTACTTATTAATTCTTCGTTGAATCCACTCTTAGAACTTAGAATTGCACTCTCAGACTTATATAGAGCATATTGTATGTTCCACGATATCAATATACTATCTCATTTAACCATTGTTATAATCTTATTGTAATTTAAAGATCCTCTATATAGATGATCTACATCGAGATGGGATTTCTTTACCGTTCTCACCCCTCAATGTATTTTGCCCCTTAAAACACTTAGCTACCTGTAAATGGTGTTTAGTGATCTAATAATTAGTCAGTTAAACAAGAGCTCATCCATTTACTTCTATTTGCTAAGCTCGAAGGGAATCATCACTTGACTTCTATACACCAGTAGAAGCTATAGATTCCATATTTATGTTCAGCACTCCCACTCAATCATACTATCATGTTCCCAAAATATACGTATCACCCTGACCCGAAAGTAGGCTTAACTAATAAATCTAAGAACATGAATAGCACTCCTGAGTTGAGCCTAAGCATATCAGGATTTAGATTCTTTTAATCTTAAGATCAACTACTGATATTGACTTGGAAAGATATGTATAACGGTAAGTTTGTAATATCTTAACTTAGTTGCAATATCGGTCCAGTCCAGTGTATACTCCATACATTCGAAACTAGCATACTTTACTAATGCCCTGGAAAGAACATAACACTTATTCCAAGTGTAAGTACACATCATCGCTGATTATCACATTAGTGTAAATCCAATAACACTGATGAAACAGGGACCAAAACTTTTGATTCATATGATCACAATCACATTCCACTGTGTTGACGATACTGTAATTGTGAATAAACATATGATCTGGATTTAACTGATTTTGTGTGTATGAATGTAATAAACATATTAAACATATTAAACCATTAGCATGTAAAATTCATGCAAACATCAATCACTTCAAATTTCGTATATTGATAACTAATCAGATTGTAAAGAGTTTTATTTAGGGCATAAAACCCAACAAACTCCCACTTACACTAATATAAAACAAACTGTGCAAATAGGTCAATCTGATGTCTTGATCTTCAGATCAAGTGTAGTATATTTGAATCCACCCAAACTTCTGGAAACTAGTTCATAAATACACTTATGAAACATCCTTTACTATATGCTTTACTCATCAAGGGATACTGAAATCTTTACTGTTTTAAAAGTACATCTGAATTAACAGAGGACATATCTCTCATATTTTAAAATATGTAATTGAGATAATACAGTGTAGACTTTTCTTCAGTGATATAACTTTCTTGGATTTCGAATACACAAAGTTATAATTCTTCTCTGGTAGAGCTTGAATTATTATACAATAATTCCTCCACCCCCAAAGTAAGCACCATCTCACAGAATTTCGAAATTAGATGGTGTGATACAAAGACAACTGATACACAGTTCCTTAATATCTGACATATAGATCACTTTCATAAATCTTTCTTGAATATCTTCTAATGTTCCCTATTTGATTACATCTCAGATAGCTCCCACTCAATAGCAGATGTCTGGTTAAATAATACTTTTAACCTCTGATTGTTTAGAGGGTTACCTAGTTGTGACATTTGTATTAGTCTGAAACTTTAAGTTAAGACTAAGTCATCAACATAGCAGACTAGTATTTGAAGTGAAAAATACATGCCAGAGATAAAGTAATCAAAATTAAGATACCATCAAATTTTATGAGGATTAAGAATTCTTGGTTCAAGTCATTCGAATGGACTGAACTAGAGTTCTTTATCTTATTCTCATAATTCTGATAAGCTATACCTATCTATGTGAATGATTAGATTTGCTTTTCAGTAGTGTTCTTAAGTACCTATTACAATTATCAACCTAATGAAGATGGGTATAGAATTTTAAAATTCTCCCACTCAATTAAGGTAGTGTGAAACTTTAACAAAGAACTTTCAAAGGTATCAAACTTTTACTTACAACAGTAAAATCGAAATGGAACATACAATCAAGATCAAGAATTTATATTAACAATAGCTGACTCATTATATTACTTCCATGTTTAAACAAGATATGTGTTTCATAGGGAATTGTGGAATGGACTCCACCCCTAAGAATATACTGTTGGGTTTTATGCCCTAAATAAAACTCATTTCATATAATCAGATTTACTTATTAATAAAGATCAGAAATAACATTTTTTGTTGCATGGTTCACATGATTTATTTCATGATTATATGTGTATATAATGTATGAATTCTTTTTAAGTCCAGAACATATGAGTTGGTTAAAGATTATAGTGTTGTCAGCACAGTGGAATATAATCTTTATTATATGTTCAAAAGTAGATTCCTTGATTTGTCAGAACACTGGATTTAGACTGACATGGTATAATGAGCGATAGGTATTCTTACACCTTGGAAAAGTGTTATGTCCTTTCCAGGACATTGGCAAAGTTTACCAGTATCGGATGTATGGAGTATACATCGGAAGGGACCGATATTGAACTTTGATTAGATATGTTAAAATTTACCGTAATATCTATTCAATTCAATATCACCTGTTGATCCTAGATCACATGATCGAAATCCTGATATGGTTAGGCTCAATCTCAAGAGTGTTATTCGTGTTCTTTGATTTGTTAAGTTAAGCCTACTTTTGGGTCAGGGTGATACGTACATTTTGGGAACACGGTAGTGCAATTGAGTGGGAGCGCTAACATAAATATGGAATCTATAGCTTCTATTTGGCAAATAGAAGTAAAGGATGATTTCCTTCGAGCTTAACCAAACGAAGATAAATGGTGGAGATCTCATTTCACTTAGGTGAAATATCATTTATACAGGGTTAAGTGTTTTAAGGATAAAATACATTGTAGGGTGTTACGGTAATTTAATTCCTGTACAGTGTAAATCATCTATATAGAGGATCATTGATCACATTAGGGTTATAACAATGGATAACTAATGACGTGTCTATATCGTGGAACATATAGAGCGTTTCTATATGACTGAGAGTGCAATTCCAAGTTCTAAGTGTGGATTCAATGAGGAATTAATAAGTTAGGGAATTTACTTGGTAAATTCGGTTCGACTTATTGGAAGCTCGGTGATATAGACCCATGGTCCCCATACTAGTTGAGGCCATACTGTTTGTAAGACTCAGTTAATTGATTTTAATTAATCAATTATAATTCTAAAAGTTAGACTATGTCTACTTCATGAATTCTCACAGTTTAAGGATGAAATAGTAAAGAAAAAGGTTTCTAGGCTTAATTATTAATTGAGAGACTTTGTATGTCTAATTAATAATTATTTTAAATGACAATATTATTTAATAATCTATTTTAGTTATTAAATAATTAGTTTTGGCATTTAAATGATTAGAATTGAAAAAATTGAATTTTTGGAGAAATAGAAATAAAATTGAGGAAACTGCAAAATCCAAGTGAGGCCCATTTCCCTCTATGGCCGAGCACTCCCTTTGTGTTTCCCAATTATTATTTTTTAATTGTCATGTAATTGCTAATCAAAGCCTAGCTATAATAGGAAAGTGGTGGATCACACTAAATAAGGCAGTTAATCAATTACACAGTAAAAGAGGAAACTGTTTATTTAGAAAGTTGTGCTCTCCCTTTTCCCTATATAAAGGAACCTTGTTCTCTTCTCTTCTATGCATGATGAGCCACGAAATTGAGAGAGAAAAATAGAGAGAAATTTCGAAATCCTTGTGAGATGAGTAGTGCCCACACACATCAAGTGGTATCTCAATCGTAGTATGGAAGACTATGGAATTTCTGCATCAAAGAAGGAGAAACGAAGATCCAGGTTCAGATCTTGGTGATGCTCTGCTACAGAAAGGAATCAAGGGCTAGAGATCTGAACGGAAGGAGTCATATTATTCCGCTGCACCCACTGTAAGGTTTTCTAACTTTATATGTGTTTATTTTCATTGTTTTAGAATTCATATTAGGTTGTTAATCCAACATACTTGTTAGTAAATCTAGATCCTGGTAAAATAATTTCCAACAACTGGCACCAGAGCCATGGTAATGATTTACTTTCATGTAATATGAATTAAAACGATGATTGCATGTTTCTGTGTTGATTTGGATGGTTTCATGTTGGTTTATGTGCTTATGTGATGAATGTATGTGTTGTACGAAATTTCTCCATGAAAAATATTTTTTCAATTTTTGAAAATATTTTATTTGGATTCCTTGTGAAAAATTAAGCAATTTTGTTTTTTACGGAACTCGATTCCGATAAAAATTGAGAAAGATATGAATTTTGGAAGATTGGAAATCATGGTTGCTGTATGCAGCCTATCCTAGCAGTTCCCTACAAATTGCGAATTTTTGAGGTTTTTTCCCCAAAAATCCAATTTTTTCATGGGATTGTTTCCCAAAATTCATTTTTCCTTTCTAAAATATTTCTAAATTGAAATATTTCCAATTTTAAATATTTTCAATTTGGAATTTTTCCAATTTTTAAATATTTCTATTTTGGAATGTTTCCAATTTTAAATATTTTCTATTATGGTCAGATTTAAAAATTTGTTAACTTCTTTAATATTTATTTATTATTTAATTATAAGATTAGATATTTTGATATTTAAGATATTTTAAATTAAAAGATAACTTTGTCTTTTTATTTAAAATATTATATTAAAATTATCTTATATGGCAAATTAAATAATTAATAAATTTAAAATTAACATAGATATTTTTATAGATATACTTACCATAATGTTTTCAAATTCAAAAATTTGTTATTTTGTTAAATATTTAATTATTTATAAATTATAAGTATAAAAATGATATTTTTTCTATATATATCATTTTTTCCTTATTAGAAATTTATAAATCATATCTTAAATATTTAAATAACATAGATATTTTTGTAGAGATTTGAATATTGCTTAATTTGAAATATTTTGACATATAATTATGGTAATTATTATTTAACCAAATCTATTTTAAAATTGGTTTATTTTATTAAATTATAACATCTGAAAGTGATATTGGAGATTCTTTCCTTTTAAATCATTGATCTTATTAGATGTTTAATTTAATTTGATTCAAATAAACCTAGATATTTTAAAATTAGTTTCCTTTATTTGGTTAGTTTAAGAATAATAATTTAATTATATTAATATCTTGATTCACATATGTTACATGGACAATGTTTGTTTATTTATATTGTCTATTCAAAACTTTTTAACAAACCTATTATTTATATTGCTCTACCATGAAGGTGGGGAGTATGAGATTCGAAGGGTGAGGACCAGCAAACTACTCCACACTCAAAAATATTCTATGATGCACGTGGTGGTTGGTGTAGGTACTTCGTCTGAGGTCCTAATGGCCAACAGTATGAATACATCTCGTGTGTGCATGGAGATGTGTTGAACTTGAACAATCAGTTCAATTCCCTCTACAATGTCACTTTGAGGGAGACTATTTTGAAGGAAATAATCAGTATATTACTACGAGCAGTCGCTCATGAAGCAAACAATCAAGAGACAACTTTGTCGCTATACAAGATAAATCCCCACAGTTGTCAACAAGGCCACACGACTAGGAAACAACCATAAGGTCCAAGTCAATCAGCTTCTTTAATCAAGTCGGAAGATTAAAGAACCTATGAAGTAAAATCTGCCAGGAACGACCAACTGATACATGCATCACCACCTGTGATGTAATAACCGCATGATTAGGATTAGTAGAGAAACTACCATTAATTATCTTTACTTTATAATTATATGTAAATATTTATGTGGTAGGTCTCATTTTCAAAAATGAGTATTAGAGTTGTAATTTCTCAATTCCGGAGATTTTATTAGGCTCTAAGTGTATTATGTATACTGTTGGGTTTTATGCCCTAAATAAAACTCATTTCATATAATCAGATTTACTTATTAATAAAGATCAGAAATAACATTTTATGTTGCATGGTTCACATGATTTATTTCATGATTATATGTATATAATGTATGAATTCTTTTTAAGTCCAGAACATATGAATTTGATAAGATTATAGTGTTGTCAGCACAGTAGAATATAATCTTTATTATATGTTCAAAAGTTTATTCCCTGATTTGTCAGAACACTGGATTTAGACTAACATGGTATAATCAGCGATAGGTATTCTTACACCTTGGAAAAGTGTTATGTCCTTTCCAGGACATTGGCAAAGTTTACCAGTATCGGATGTATGGAGTATACATCGGAAGGGACCGATATTGAACTTTGATTAGATATATTAAAACTTACCGTAATATCTATTCAATTCAATATCACCTGTTGATCCTAGATCAAATGATCTCAATCCTGATATGGTTAGGCTCAATCTCAAGAGTGTTATTCGTGTTCTTTGATTTGTTAAGTTAAGCCTACTTTTGGGTCAGGGTGATACTTACATTTTGGGAACACGGTAGTACAATTGAGTGGGAGCGCTAACATAAATATGGAATCTATAGCTTCTATTTGGCAAATAGAAGTAAGGGATGATTTCCTTCGAGCTTAACCAAACGAAGATAAATGGTGGAGATCTCAGTTCACTTAGGTGAAATATCATTTATACAGGGTTAAGTGTTTTAAGGATAAAATACATTGAAAGGTGTAGCGATAACAGTAGTCCTTTTCAATGTAGATCATCTATATAGAAGATCATTGATCACATTAGGGTTATAACAATGGATAACTAATGACGTGTCTATATCGTGGAACATATAGAGCGTTTCTATATGACTGCGAGTGCAATTCCAAGTTCTAAGTGTGGATTCAATGAGGAATTAATAAGTTAGGGAATTTACTTGGTAAATTCGGTTCGACTTATTGGAAGCTCCGTTATATAGACCCATGGTCCCCATACTAGTTGAGACCATACTGCTTGTAAGACTGAGTTAATTGATTTTAATTAATCAATTAAAATTCTAAAAGTTAGACTATGTCTACTTTATGAATTTTCACTATGCAAGGGCGAAATTGTAAAGAAAAGAGATTTTAGGTTTATTTATTGATTAAGAGACTTTATATGTCTAAATTAATAAATATATTAAATGACAATATTATTTAATAATTATTTCCAAGTTATTAAATAATTAGAATTGGCATTTAAAAGGTTAAATTGGAAAATTGGCATTTTTGAGAAAATGGGAATGGAAAATAACAAAATGGGAAAGTTGCAAAGTGAGGCCCAATACCCTTTGTATGACCGGCCCTATGCATAGGAAATTCCATTTGTAGTTTCCATTATTTTAATGCCATGCAATTCTAACCTAAACCTAGAGGGAATTCCATAAATAGAAAGTGTTGGCTTGAGGAAATACACACACATCTTTGATCACTTTGTTTCTCTCAGAAAAAGCCTCACACGCCTCTCTCTCTTTTCTTCTCTCTAAATTTCGAAACTTTGAGTGAATGAGTAGTGCCCACACACATCAAGTGGTATCTCAATCATAGTATGTAAGACTATGGAATTTCTGCATCAAAGAAGGAGAAAAGAAGATCCAGGTTCAGATCTTGGTGATGCTCTGCTACAGAAAGGAATCAAGGGCTAGAGATCTGAACGGAAGGAGTCATATTATTCCGCTGCACCCACTGTAAGGTTTTCTAACTTTATATGTGTTTATTTTCATTGTTTTAGAATTCATATTAGGTTGTTAATCCAACATACTTGTTAATAAATCTAGATCCTGGTAAAATAATTTCCAACATATACATATAGGGTACTATGGATAACCTCCACCCCTAAGTATATAGAGATTATGATCCACCACTAAAGGTTGTAAAGATCATGATTCTCTTAGTGTGATAGAGTTTATGTGGAGTTGAATACTATCCAGAGTTCATTAGATATAAAAGATCGTTGAACTGCATAGTTTTCTTAACTTTTCTCCACCCCTATCAGATCAAAAGATCCTTTTATTAAACAAATTCTTAATAATTGTATGAGAAATAACAATTATTTATAAACATAGAAATAATTTCTAGTGTTTATATAATATAACTCTGTGAAGAGTTGTAAATATTATAGAATTTGCATCAATAATAAAAACACTTACACATACAAACATACAAATATAATGTGGTAATAATTGATGAAGATAAAATTAAATGAAGCTCAATCTCATAAATTGCAATAGTGAATTTCGAAAATAAAACTTTATTAATATTAAAAAAATGTATTGCAACAATATGAGAGAAATAGGGATAAATATCCCTGACTAAAATTTGAAATCCAAATTGTCTTTAAACTAAAACAATTAATTCAAAAAATTGAAGAGCTTCATCTTCATCTGGACGATTTCACCCTTGGTCCAGCTTTCTCATCCAACTCAATTGAGTTCAAGTAGCTTGGCCTATAAGAAGAAGAAAAACAAATAAACAAAGTTAGTCCAGAATCATAAATCCAATTGGATAATAATTCACTAAAACTCTTAAAGTTTATAAATGGAAATACCTTGTTTCTTTGCAAGAAGTTTAGGACACTGGGGTTTCCAATGACCTTTTTCATTGCAGTGGAAACACTTTCCTTTTAGTGTAGCATCACCAGAAGGAGCAGCCTTTTTCATGGCTTTTGTTCGCTTCTTGGTGTTCTTCCACTTCTTCTTCGATTTGGGCTTTGAAGCAGAGGCAACATTTGCTTCAGGTTTTATCGTCCCATTACCATTCCCAGGATTGTGAGGTTTACTCCCTTTCTTCTTGGGTCCTCCAATCAAATTTTCATAAGTTTGAAGGTCATTGACTAATTCATGAAAGTCAATTTCCTTCTTATTCATGACATAATTTGATGTATATGGTAGAAATGCTGGAGTCAGGCTATTCAAGATAAGACTAACTTGAGTAGCACTGTCCATTTCAGCACCATGATCCTGGGCTTCTTGGAAATAACTAGACATGAGGAGAACATGATCACGCATGTTTTGATGAGGTTCCATCCGTGCGTTAATGTACTTCTTAGTCGCGTCAAAGCGTGACTGAAGTGATGCCTTACCGAATAGCTCATTTAACTTCGTCATAACTTCAGCAGCCTTCTCAGTTTTAGAAAACCGAGTTTTGAGGGTGTCAACCATGCTAGAAAGCATAAAGTATAGAGCTTTGTCATTTGCTTTTACGCAACGCTCATACTTTTCTTTCACGGCTTTGGATGCATTATCCCTGTGCACTTCAGGTGACGGCTCAGTTAAAACAAACAAGGCACTTTCTCCTATGAGAGAAATATTAATGTTCTCATTCCATTTATTAAAGTTAGATCCATTCAGCTTATTTTCAGTCAACAGTGATAACATGGGATTCATTTTGATAATACAGGATACTACAAAATAATAGAAATCAACAAATAGAAATTAAATAATGGTTTTACACACAAAATCAATTCAGAAATTATAAGCACATAGCAAGTAGGAATGATATGAGAAAATACTTAAAAATTCAATCCTAAATAATTTCCAAGGTTTTCAACAAACTGATATCAGTGTCCCGTTTAGGCGAGAGTCAAAGCTACCATCCATTGAATAGAGTTGTCAGCTCATCTAAAATGTTAAACATTCTAGCAACCTTTTATTCGATCAAGATCAAAATCCAGCGTTGTCCCGTTTAGGCGAGAGTCAAGGCTATTCTATCTCATGAGCTTCTACCATTGTTTCGCAGTTTGCAAGTCAAATATGGTCGCCACCATTAGGGTGATCAATACCATATAAAACACTTACAAACCACTTATCATGCGAGATTAAACGGTGCGAAATTGCTAATGAACGTTCCTCCATTAGGGAGGATTACTCACTAAAACAAACGCGGTGTAAAACCCACAATGGAGATCGAATATCTTAATAATAATAAAGCTCATTATTTAAAATGTATTTTCTTTATTATTCTAATAAATAAATCTCATTAAATTCTAAATTAAGAATTAAAATTCAAAAATAAGAATTTAATATAATATTTATAAAATTATACTTAGATGGTGATTGAAATAAAATTAATTATTTCCATCTTAGTAATAATCTTAAATATAAATATTAAGGAAATTAATTTAAGTTGAATTAAATTAAATAATTAGCAACTTAAAAATTTCCTTTGAGAATATATTTATTGAGTTCGAAAATTTAAAGTATATATTAAATAAAATATACAATTTTAGAAAATAATAAAAAATAGAAAAGAAATACTTCAAGCAAAAATATCACCTATCTAGATTTTCTTTTGACTAGTTAATTTAATTTCTAATAATATATATATATTTTAAATTCATTTATTTTAAATTAATCAATTAAATGAAAAAAATCATTGATTGTAGTTGGTCCAAGAATTAATTAAAATAAATAATTAATTTACAACTCAATCTATTTTTCAAAATAAAAAATTCGAAAATATTGCATAAATAAAATGCAAATTTCGAAATTGATTAATAAAATAAAAAATATATATATATTTTGAAAATTATTTAAATTTAAGTTGAAAAATTAAATTTCAACCTAAAAATAATTTTCTATTTAATTAAGTGTCATGAAACATCAATAAATATTTAAGTATCATGATGAAAATCAACTTAGATATTTAGATTCTTCAAGTTAATAAAATGTATTAAATTCAAGAAATAATAATTAAGTGTAGAGAAGGCTTAATTATTAATTTCTATTTAATACTAGGAAAAATATACTTAATAAAATTGTACCAAAATTAATTATTTAAATAATTAATTTCACAAAGTATAATTTTCCTATTTAAATATTAAAAATAATAAGTAGTCTAGAAATTACTATCTAGAAAATATCTTATTTGACTAAGTATCTTTTCAAAAATTTGAAATAATATCTAATTTAAGTTAGATAGTAAAAATTTAAAACTTAAATAATTTCAAATTTAGATTTAATTAAATATTTAAATTAAGTTGTAACCACTTAATTTGAAGATATCTTTTTAAAGTTAATATTTGAAAAGATATTAACCAAAAAATATCTAAAATATTCCATTTTAAGTTAATATTTGAAAAAATATTAACTTAAAAAATATCTTAAGAATCTTTAATAACTAATGCCTAGGATTCCTCAACTTGATTTAAAATTTAAATCAAATATTCAAATTTAAGTTAGATAAGAAAAATCAGTTGATACAACTAATTTATAACTTAAATAGGAATATTTAATTAAAATAAGCTCCAGAAAGAATCTTAGTTAGTTAAAATTCTATATTTAATTAAATACAAGAAAAATACAAATAGTTTGTCTAGAATTAATATCTAAACTAAAAGTGTTTTTCTTAAAATTAACTTTAAAATATTAAAATGAAAATAAATTTTCATATATTTTAAAAGTTAATTATGTTGCTAATTCAATTTTATTAGGTCAAACTAATATAATTAACCTAGTACAGTTATTCAAATCAGGCAAATGGGCCTTCACAATTGGGGTAGTTCATGTGAGGGGGTGCTGGGTTCAGTATGTCATACCCACTTCTATGGCTCCCAACTCTCACACAAGGCCCAAAAGAGAGGAATTTAACCTTAAAATGAATAATTGTTATTAATTGAATAAGTCCAATAACTAAATGGACCTAAATAAAATCTATCGTGGTGTGAGATTTTATTTAGCAACAACCTATATGTATCTATATTAAAACAAAATAAACATATAGGCTCACACAGGCACACTTTGGATGGATCCTATCATGTTGCTAGGTCATACACATATGAAAGAAGATTGTAAAATTTACCTGTTACAAATTATTAACTTGACCAAGGGAGCCATCAGATCATTAGATCTGGCAAAAGGTAACCATGGCTATTTACAATCAAGTAATAATAGGTTTTTAAAAAACTTACATACATGCTAAAACAACATACTCCTGCAACAAGGTTAGCTGGATAGTTGGAAGTAGGATTTATTTAATTTTAAATAAATAATTTCGAAAAATAAATAATTAAATAATTAAAAAAAATATTTTAATTTTCGAAAAAAAAATAAAATTAAAAAAAATATATTTAATTAGTTTCGAAAATAAAATAAAAAAATAAATTTAAATTTCGAAATTATTTAAAAAAAAATATTTAAAATTAAACCTACTATTTTGAAAAATTAGGTTTCAACCAACCTAAATATCATTTCAAAAAAAATTTGCTAACTACTTTTAAAAATTAAATGTTATTTTAAAAATAAAATTAAATAAAAATTAGAAAAGATAAATGAAATATCTTTTCACATTTTTAAATTTAATTTAAATAAATAAAATAACAAAATTTAAAAGTTAGCAAAATATCTTATATCTATTTAAAATTACATGATTATAAATATCTTATTTTAAATTTAAATAAGGTCAAAATATCTAAAAAGATTTAATTTTAAAAAAAAATCTTAAAAGATAAGATATAATTAAAAAATATCTTAAAAGATAAGATATTTTAAAATATCTTAAAAGATTTTATAAATATCTTATAAAATGTGACCTTAAATTAAAAAAAAAGATATAATCAAATTTAAAAATAAGATAGATTTTTAAGCAAGAAGATAGATACTAATTTTATTCAAATTCAAATTACACTAATATCTTGAATTAAATTTAAAAAATAATTAAATTAATTCAAAATGATAATTAGAATTGAATTAGGAATAGTAATAGTATATATACAAAATCATACAAAAAATCGGAAGTTAATTACATGAAAAAGCATGAAAAATCGAAGAAAAACGAAAAAATTCGAAACTGTACGGACAGATTTGCGATCGCAGGAAAATATCAGCACAGCCCCAATTTTTTCAAATCTTCAAAAAATCATAACTAATTCAAATAAAATCCAAATTAAGTTCTGTAAAAGACTAACTTGCTTAATTTTTTCCATACTATCCAATAAAAATAATACCAGAGATAAAATCGCAATTATTTTTAACGAAAATTTAACAAACATCAATCAATCATCAAATAACACTCAATACAACATGATACCATCCAAAGAACATACAAACAATCGTTTTAAAGTCCAAATTTCATGTAAGTAAATCAATTACCATGGCTCTGATACCAGTTGTCGGAAATTAGTTTTACCAGGATCTTAGATCTACTCACAAGTATGTTATTTAAACATCCTAAATATGAACTTTCTAAAACGATAAATTAAACACATATAAAGTTAAGAAAACCTTACATTGATGCAGCGGAATTAATGTCTCCTTCCACTCAGATCTCTAACCCTTGATTCCTTTCTGTAGAAGAGTATAATCAAGATCTGAGCCCGAATGTCCTTCTTCTTCAAGTTTGATCCTTCACTGTCTTCCAATCTATGATTGAGTTACTGCTTGCTGTGTGTGGGCACTCACTCTTTCACTAGGGTCACGAAATTGATGAAGGAGAAAAGAAAAAGGGATTTCGGCCAAGGTATAGAAAGTGGAGAAGGCTCAGTTTTCTGAAGAGAGAAATTTCTGTCAGAAAGGCTTGTTGAAAACTTATGAATTGACTGAGCCATCACTTTCTATTTATAGGCAACTACTAGGTCTAGGTTTAGAATTATTTGGCATTAAAATAATGAAAATATTAATTTGAAAAAACTAATTAAGTGGTCGGCCATGGTGTGTTAATGGGCCTCACTTAATTTTGCAATTTTATCAAATTTTATCTCTATTTTCTCAAAAACGCCAATTTTCCAATTCTAACCTTTTAAATGCCAAAACTAATTATTTAATAACTAAAATAGATTATTAAATAATATTGTCATTTAATTTAATTATTAATTAGACATATAAAGTCCATTAATAAATAAATAAACCTAGAAACTCTTTTCTTTACAATTTCAGCGCTTAATTGTGAAAATTCATAAAATTAGACATAGTCTAACTTTAGAATTATAATTGATCAATCACGAATCAATTAATGAGTCTTACAAGCAGAATGTTCTCAACTAGAATGGGGACCATGGATCTATATGCTGAGCTTCCAATAAGTGAACCAAATTTACCAAGTAAATTCCTACTTATTAATTCTTCGTTGAATCCACTCTTAGAACTTAGAATTGCACTCTCAGACTTATATAGAGCATATTGTATGTTCCACGATATCAATATACTATCTCATTTAACCATTGTTATAATCTTATTGTGATTTAAAGATCCTCTATATAGATGATCTACATCGAGATGGGATTTCTTTACCGTTCTCACCCCTCAATGTATTTTGCCCCTTAAAACACTTAGCTACCTGTAAATGGTGTTTAGTGATCTAATAATTAGTCAGTTAAACAAGAGCTCATCCATTTACTTCTATTTGCTAAGCTCGAAGGGAATCATCACTTGACTTCTATACACCAGTAGAAGCTATAGATTCCATATTTATGTTCAGCACTCCCACTCAATCATACTATCATGTTCCCAAAATATACGTATCACCCTGACCCGAAAGTAGGCTTAACTAATAAATCTAAGAACATGAATAACACTCCTGAGTTGAGCCTAAGCATATCAGGATTTAGATTCTTTTAATCTTAAGATCAACTACTGATATTGACTTGGAAAGATATGTATAACGGTAAGTTTGTGATATCTTACTTAGTTGCAATATCGGTCCAGTCCAATGTATACTCCATACATTCGAAACTAGCATACTTTACTAATGCCCTGGAAAGAACATAACACTTACTCCAAGTGTAAGTACACATCATCGCTAATTATCACATTAGTGTAAATCCAATAACACTGATGAAACAGGGACCAAAACTTTTGATTCATATGATCACAATCACATTCACTGTGTTGACGATACTGTAATTGTGAATAAACATATGATCTGGATTTAACTGATTTTGTGTGTATGAATGTAATAAACATATTAAACATATTAAACCATTAGCATGTAAAATTCATGCAAACATCAATCACTTCAAATTTCTTATATTGATAACTAATCAGATTGTAAAGAGTTTTATTTAGGGCATAAAACCCAACATATACATGATTTTATATTTATTGTGAGTTCCATTTTCTGAAATCGGCATTAGAGTTGTAATTTCTGAATTCCGAAGATTTTATTAAACTCTAAGTGTATTATATATCTCATATGCAAAATTTAAAATTTGTATGATATTTACTCGATGACGATAGAAAATGTGACAGATGGTTGATTTAGTCACATGGGTTAGCTTAGAACTTTTTTATTTAGTGGGGTATTCATAAGTTGATGTTTGGTATATCAAAGTTACGCGGGATTATAGTTTTGAATAATTTTACCCCTAAGGTATTTTACCATTTAAGATTTTAAGTGAGGGCATTTTAGGTATTTTAATTGGAGGTTTAGGTGGCTAATTTATTAGTTGGCAACTGGCCAGTAACTAAAATCAAGTAGAGTAATGCAAAGTAAGAGCCCTAGAACTTACTATCTTAAGTTTTTTTTTTATTATTTTCTCTTTTTGTTTTTAGCATGAAATTGTAGAATTGGTTGCTTTCGAATTAGGGTTTGTTCTAGATTGCTTTCTATTGTTTAGTCAAGTTGATTTAAGCTGGATTCTTGTGGTTTTGAATGGTTAATCTTTGAACAAGTTTAAGTTCAAGAACTAAAACTTGGTCCATTAATTATGAATTGGGTATTTTTGTGTGATACTTAGTTTTACCACTTGAAAATGATTCATTATGTTGTTATTAGGTATCCTGGAGCTTAGATTCAAGCTTGGATTGGTTTTAGGCCGAATTGGAGGTTCTTTTTTGGTAGTGAAAAATGGCAGATTGTAGAAACGGTCTACCATTTTTACTGGGATAGATCCAGAAAAATGGCTTGCCGTTTTTATAGAAACAGCCTGTCATTTTTTAGGCAGTTTCTCTGTTTAGTTGATTTTCTCGTGTGTCCTCGATATTTAGGGCTTTGACATGCTAATTATTGATAGGAAAACTTTTAGTTTCGAGTTTAGATCCCCAAAAAGGTTTAGAAAGTTGTTTACATATTTTACGTGATTGTGACATAGGGCCTCTGTTCAATGTGTAATTTTCCATTCAAGTCGACCGACACGCTTGTATTTGAAAATGAGGTAAGACTAGCATAAAATGTATATGTATATGTATATGTGTATGTATTTTATATGCATGTTGTTATATGATTCATATGCTACCAACACTCGTACGGTAGCAGTACTGAGTGCATGTGGTACAACACATGATGTTTAAGAGTATAATTCGGTGTTACCAACACTAGTACAGTTGGGTACGTAGTGCATGTGGTAGAACACTTAGCAGTAATCGAGCTAAAGTTCAAACCCTACCAACATTAGTATAGTAGCAGTACGTAGTGTATATGGTACAAAGGTCGTACCTTTATTGAGAATGTTCTTAATCATCTGTTAAGCCTTGTGGATAGGCGTATGGGCACCTAAATAAAAGTTTGTAGTATATTGTATGTTATATGATTTTCTTACCGAGGTTGTCGACTCATAGTTATTGCTTGCATGTGTAGATAAAGGAAAAGCTAAGGTTGAGCAGCAATGAGTCCAAAGCTCTGGGATGATTGTACATGTCTAGACAGAACGACCTGGAGAGTTCAGTCTTGGGACAACTTAGGCTTCTTTTTGTAGTCATTGCGCGACATGTTTATAAAGTTCATTTTGGTTGTATAAATAAGTTAAAAAACGGGTTCCCGCCTCTTAAAAGTATATATATATAACTACGATTATAAAAGTATAATGTTTTCAAAAGTTTATATTTATAAGAATTTTTCGATAAAAACCCCTTGATTAGCAAATGTGTGCACTGTAATTGAAAAGTCACTGTAGCGTGCCTAATCATTAGGGCGTTACAATTTTGGTGTCAAAGTTGCCAAGTTGTCTACCGAAGATCATCAAGACATGTACAATCATTGTCAGAGATAAGCTAGACTCACTGTGCAGTAAGCCTTTACTTATTTAGTAAGTTATGTGATTAGAAAAGCAATCTAGGAAGCATGATAACCATATGTTATTTATTAGAATGGATTGCCTTAAAATCTATAAGTGCGGTACTTAAAAACATATATAATCATTGTCTGACCTACCTGACTTATGGGTTCACAGGCTAACTCCTATAATATGGATGCCCAGCAAAACATGAGAAGTCATGGTAACATGGTCGAGATCGGGGGCAATCGGGGTGGTCAAAATCCTCTGAATCCTTGTGGACGCGGCAGAGGCCATTGAAGATTTCAAGGACGTGGACATGAAAATCCACCACAAGCTCCTCAAGATTGGGAGCAAAGGTTTGTAGAGATGCAAGCTCAAATCCACCAACAAGACGAAGAAATTTAGAGGCTAAGACAGCAGGGTCCCTCAGCAGTGCCTCCACTCCAAATGCCTGCCACATTGGTTCCAATTATGCCAGCAGATAACCTATTGTTGGCAATCGTATGGAACCTTTGTATGAGAGGTTTCCCTTACAGGCGCCTCCAGTTTTTTTCGGAGGTCTGGACATAAAGAAAGTCGAACAGTGGCTAACAATAATTGAGAGGATCTTGAACTTTATGCGTGTCACTGGGAATGATCGGGTAACCTGCGCTACGTTTCAATTCTAGGAAGATGATCTTGTGTGGTGGGAGTCAGTATCCTTCACCTGAGATGTCACCATAATGACCTTGGAAGAGTTTCAGGATCTCTTCAATGCCAAATATTATAATAAGGTAGTCCACATTGCTAATCGAAAAGAGTTTATTAAACTAGTTCAGGGAGATACCATGTTATTAACAGAATATACAATGAAGTTTGATCTACTTGCTAAGTTGGCTTTGGGAATTGTGTCCGCAGACTTCACTAAGAAAAAAATACTTGATGAGTCTAAAATGCCAAGATTAGGCACGATCTAGTGATTCCAACCAATGACACAACTAGTTATGCTGAGATGGTTCAAAAGGCTCTCCAAGATAAGAGCATAGTGGAATTCCTTTAAGAGCCCCGAGAGACTCCAAATATTGGTGGAACCACCACCTTTCCTACTTCAGGTTATAGTAGGGATGGTGCTGTACCAACATTGATCAAAAGAGGAAGAATGTTCCAACCCATGGTGGTTTAGGACATAGCAAGAGGTTCCGTGGGAACTAAGGTAGAGGTGGGGGTCAAGTTTATTCCTATCCTGAGTGCCCACATTGCAAGAAACATCATCCTGGAGAATGTACACGAAAGGCATGCTTTCAGTGTGCCATGGATGGGCATTTCAAGAAAGACCGCCCTTAGATGAAAAAGGAAGAGTAGAAATAATAGGCAAAATCCATACCTGCTCAGGTGTTTGCCATTACACAAGCATATGCTGCAGCCCGTCCTTCAGTGGTAACATGTCAAATTCTTGTCAACGACTCCTACTATACTGTACTGTTTGACTCTGGGGCTACACATTCATATGGGGCATCAAGAGTAATTAATAAATTGGGTAGGCATTGTGATTTTATAAAATTATGGTTTGGAACCCTACTACCTAGCGGAGAGTTAGTTATCTCAAAAAGGTAGATTAGATCTGTGCCAATTAGAATTGAAAATAGGGAGTTGAATGTTGATTTAGTGGAATTTGAATTGACAGAGTTTGATATTATACTTGGAATGGATTTTTTTGTCCAAGTATTTGACCAGTATTGATTGTAAACATAAAAAGGTAGCTTTTTAGCCAGAGGGTGAAGAGCCATTTGCTTATGTTGGGACAGTTCAGGGTTCTCACATCCCAATCATTTTAGTTCTAAAAGCTAAAGATTCATTACACAGTGGATGTGTAGGATTTTTAGCGTTGCAATTGACTCTAGTAGACCTAAAATAGTTGGGCCTGAGAATGTCAGGGTAGTAAGATAATTTCTTGATGTTTTTACTGAGGAGTTACCGGGATTGTCGTTACAGCAAGAGATAGATTTTATCATTGACTTGGCACCTGGGGCAGAGCCTGTTTTAAAGGCACCATATAGGATGGCTCCAACTGAACATAAGGTGCTAAAGATATAACTTCAAAGGATGCTAGATCTAGGGTTTACCCAACCTAAAGTATCGCCATGGGGAGCTCCGGTGTTGTTCGTAAAGAAGAAAGATGGATCTTTACGAATGTGTATTGATTATCGGGAATTGAATAAGCTTACAATCAAAAACAAGTATCCATTGCCTAGAATTGATGACTTCTTCGATCAGCTTGAGAATAAAACAGTGTTCTCTAAGATCGACCTGTGTTTGGGTTATCATTAGCTGAGAACTCAGGAGGAAGACTTCCCAAAGATTGCACTTCGGACCAGGTACGACCACTATGAATTTTGGTGATGTCATTCGAATTGACAAATGCTCTAGCGGCCTTTATGGATCTAATGAATCGAGTGTTCAAGGATTTCCCTGATAAATGTGTTATAGTGATTATCAATGACATCCTTGTATACTGTTAGATGGAAGCAGAGCATGAGCAACATCTCTATATGGTTTTACAATGACTCAAAGATCATAAATTGTATGTAAAGTTTAAAAAGTGTGAATTCTGGTAATGAGAAGTATCTTTCCTAGGGCATATTATCGGGAAAGATAGAATTATGGTCGATTTGGGAAAGATTGAGTTAATAAAGAATTGGTAGAGGTCAAGAACAGTTACTGAGGTTTGAAGTTTTCTCAGGTTGGCAGGGTATAATTGATGTTTCGTAGAAGGTTTCTCTTATATTTTAATGCCATTGACGAAATTGACTAAAAAGAACCAACGGTTTACATGGTCCAAAAAGTGTGAAATGAGCTTCCAAGAGCTGAAGCAACAATTGATCACATCACCAGTGTTAGCTTTACAATCAGACCAAGAGAAGTTTGTTGTTTATTGCGATACATCTAGACAGGGTTTGGGATGTGTTCTGATGCAAGCTGATAGAGTCATAGCTTATGCTTTAAAGGATTATGAAAAGCATTATCTGACACATGATTTAGAACTTTTTGCTGTTGTGTTTGCCTTAAAGATATGGCAACATTATTTGTACGAGGAGAGGTGTGAGATTTATACAGACCACAAGAGACTCAAGTATTTCTTTACCTAAAAATATTTAAATACGAGACAAAGACGGTAGTTAGATTTAGTCAAGGATTATGACTATGAGATTCTATATCATCCTGGAAAAGCCAATGTAGTGGCGGACGCTTTGAGCAGAGAAGGTCCTAGGCAAGTTTTTAGTATCGTAATGATATCACCTCAGTTGGCTTCAGATATGGTTAAAGGTGGAATTGAGTTTTTGTTGGGAAACTACATAACCTGACACTTTGATCTGACTTGTTAGAAAGGACCATAAAAGTGAAATTGGAAGACTCTGATCTAATTAAGATTCGAGAGGAAGTATTTGTTGGATTATATTTTACTAGGACCTAGATTTACTAACAAGTATGTTTTTAACATCCTAAATATGAATTTCTAAAACGATGAAATTTATACACATATAAAGTATTAGAGACCTTACATTAGTTGCAGCAGAATTTAATGACTCATTCCGCTCAGATATCTAACCCTTGTTCCTTTCTGTTGCAAAGTATAATCAAGATCTGAGCCCGATTCTCCTCCAGATATTTGGATTCTTCACAGTCTTATACACTATGATTGAGGACTAACTTGCTATGGGTGGGCATGCACTCAATCACTAAAGCTCGAAATTGTTTGTGAAGAAGACTATAGGATTTCGAAATAGAAGAAGAAGAAGAAGAAGAAGTCTCAAACTCTCTAGTTGTCTGACAAGATAAAAATTAGATTTAGAGTCATTAGTTGGATAATAAGACCATTCTTTTCTTTTTATACTAATTCACTTAGGTGGCGTTTGGTTGGGAGGAATGAAAATATAGGAATAGGAATGAAAATTGGAATAGGAATAGGAATGGAATGGAATAAAATTTAAAATGCATAAAAAAATTGATAAAAAATCATTTATCTTTTTTCCTTGTTACTTTGGAATTGTTTTTCCTTCCTTTTTAAAATAGAATAGGCATTCTACCAAAATGGTGGAAAGAGTATTCCATTAGAATGTCATTCTAATACTTTAAAAGGCAACCAAACAAAGGAATGGAATGAAAATTGTTTCCTTTCCATTCCATTAATTACTTCCAACCAAATATCACGGTTAGGATTGAATTATATGGAATAAAAAATGATAAAATAATAGCAAAAAAGGGACTAAGTGGTCGGCCATGAAGTGAGCCCAACACTAGTTATATTTTTACCATTTTTCTTAACAAATGTCAAATTTAGTGATAATATTTAAAATTAGGTACAAATATATCCCTAAAATATGTATTACAAAAATAGAATAGATCAATAATTTAAATTTGAGCCTATATTGGGTGTTTATAAACTAATTGGACGTTTTAAATTAATATTTTATTATGAAATTTAAATTATATATCATAGATATTTTTAATTAATATTTATCAATTTAATTACTATATTTAAAGTCGTTGTTATTACTATTTCTTATTTATATTTTATATATAGTCTCTACTACATTTAAGTTATTGTCATAATCGTATCTCATTAAAAGTAGTCACTACATTTAAAATTGTTATCAACTCATAATGTATTGTAATAGTGTCATTATTTATAATAACTAGGTAACATAGCCGCTCTTTATGCGGCTATTTTAATTTTCTTAGTATTATAATAAAAAAAGTAATTAGTTATTTAACAAATGTCATATTTTCTAATTTCAATCCTATAAATGCTAAAACTATTTATTTAACAATTATAATTAATTATCAAATTAAATTATCACTTATATTATTTATTAATTAGACTCCACAAAATCTTTTAATTATTAAATAAACTCTAAAATCCTATTTCTTAACAATTAAGCTATAACTTAGTGAAAATTCATAAATAAGACATAGTCTAATTTAGAATTATGATTGATTAATTAAAATTAATTAACTGAGTCTTACAAGTAGCTTTTCTCAACTAGTATGGGGACCATAGGCTTATATAACCAAGCTTCCAATAAGTAGATCTAGAATTTACAAATAAATTCTCTAACTTATTAATTCCTCCTTGCACCACTATAGATTTGGAATTGTACTCTCAATTATATAGGACGCTCTATATGTTTCACGATAAAGATACGCTGTAAATTATCCATTTGTTACAATCCTAATAATCAATGATCCTCTATAGATGATTTACATTGAGTAGGGATAAATTTACTGTTACACCCTTCAATTTATTCTATCCTTAAAACACTTAGCTACCAATAAATGATATTTCAGTGAACTAGTATAATCACTGAAATGAGCGCTCAATTATTTATCTCTATTAAGCCAAGCTCAAAGGAAATCATCGTTTCACTTCTATGTCCAGATAGAAGCTATAGATTCCGTATCTATGATTAGCACTCTCACTCAATTGAACTATCATGTCCTTAATCTATATGTCACGAGAAGAACCATTGGTTGACTTTAATGAACAGATTGAAGAACACAAATAATATAACTGAAGTAGAAACTATCTCATGATTAAGATCATTTGATCTAAGATCAACTAGGTGATATTGAAGTAAATAGATATTACGGTAAATTTATTATATCTTATCCAAGTTCAATATCGGTCCCTTCTGATGTATACTCTATACATCCAACGCAAGCTTACTTTAACCAATGCCCTGGAAAGGACATAGCACTTATCCAAGGTGCAAGTAAACTACATTATAGATTATCCTATCAGTTAAACCCTGTGTTCTAATAAATCATAGGAATATATTTACTCACACAATCTTGATTACTTTTCACTATGTTGACAACACAATAAACAAGAATATCAATGTGATAAGGATTTGGATGAATTTATAAACCAAATAAACAAATAAATGATCACATGAACCAAATAACACATTGAAATAGAATTTTATTTAGGGCACAAAGCCTAATAGTATTAACAGGTCAACTTAAGGACTTCTCAATCTCGAATAATAGAATGTTACTTTACAAGGCTCAGGTTTGTGTTCTGAGCAGTGATGAGATCAGAAAGGAAATACTTGTTGAGGCTCATACTACACCTTATTCATTGCATATGGGACTCACCAAAATGTATCAGGACTTAAAACCCTATTTTTGGTGGTGTGGAATGAAGAAAGATGTATTTTAATACGTATCAAAGTGCCTAACTTATCAATAGATCAAAGCAAATCATCAGAAATCGGCAGGGTTATTACAACCATTAACACTTCCTGAGTGGAGTGAGAAGATATTACTATGAAACTTTTGGTTGGTTTACCTAGAACCATGGGAATGTATTAGTATGGGTCACAATGGATCGTTTGAGAAAGCCATCACACTTTTTGCCAATGAAAAGAACTTATACCGTGGATCAGTATGCGAAGCTATATGCAAAAGAGATAGTGCATTTTCATGGGGCTCCGAAATCCATCGTTTCAAACAGAGATCAAAAATTTACATCAAAATTTGGGTGAGTCATGGGAAAGCTATGGGTACGAACCCCTTAGACTGATGGAAAGTTTCAGAGGACAATACAGATATTAAAAGATTTACTGTGAGCCTGTATTATGGACTTTGAGGGTTCATGGAGCAAATACTTGCCTTTGATAGAGTTTTCCTACACCAATAGCTATCAGACTACAATAGGGATATCTCCCTATGAAACGTTGTACAGTAGGAAATATTGTTCCCCAATTCACTGGGATGAGACTGGGGAAAGAAAGTAGTTGGGTCTTGAGTTAGTTCAGTGGACCAATGAAGTAATAGGGAAAATTAAGGCTTGGATGCTTGCTTTACAAAAAAGGCAAAAAAGTTATTTAGATCCTTAGTAGAGAGATATTGAATTTTAGGTAGGAGACCATATTTTCCTACAAATTTCACCAATGATAGGTTTAAGGCGCTTTGGAAAGAAGGGAAAGTTGAACCCTAGGTTCATAGGGCTATTCGA
The DNA here is from genome assembly GCF_029168945.1 of Cannabis sativa. Classification (NCBI taxonomy): domain Eukaryota; kingdom Viridiplantae; phylum Streptophyta; class Magnoliopsida; order Rosales; family Cannabaceae; genus Cannabis; species Cannabis sativa. The sequence goes on from NC_083607.1 coordinate 54,366,362, forward strand.
GATACTTGAGAAGGTCGGGCAGGTAGCGTATCGGCTAACCTTACCACCAGCGTTATCAGCGGTACATAATGTATTTCATATTTCAATGCTGAGGCAATATGTGTCAAACCCGAGTCATGTCTTTAGTTACACAGCCCTAGAACTACAATCAGATCTATCATTTGAGTAGCAGCCAATTCAAATCCTCGATAGGAAAGAAAAGTTTCTTTGGAACAAGACCATAGCATTGGTCAAAGTACTCTAGAGGAATAGCGAGGTGGAGGAAGCCACCTAGGAATTAGAGTCCAGCAGGAGGACTCAATATCTAGAGTTATTCAGGTTAGATTTCGATGACAAAATCCTTTTAACGGGAGATAACTGTAATGACTGCATGATTAGATTATGGATATTAGTAAAGGTAATTAGCATTAATTATTGATATTTTATAATTATACATGACTTTTATATTTATTGTGGGTTCCATTTTCATAAATGGGCATTAGAGTTGTAATTTCTCAATTCTGGAAATTTTATTAAACTCTAAGCATATTATATGTATCATATGCAAAATTTATAGTTTTTATAATTTTTGCTCAGTGACGTTGGAAAATGCGACGGATGGTCGTTTAGTCACATGGGTTAGCTTAGAAACTTTTTATTTAGCAGGGTATTCATAAGTTGATATTTCGTAAATCGAAGTTAGGTGGGGATATAGTTTTTGACCATTTTACCATTTAAGCTTTTAAGTGAGGGCATTTTGGATATTTTAATTAGGGGTTTAGGTGGCTCATTTATTAGTTGACAGCTGGCCACTAAGTGTTACTTCAGCCTAATCTAGTTATTGATTAATTATATTAATCAATTAGAAGAAAAAAGAAAGAAAACTAAAATTTTTCTTCTCTTCCCTCACCTTCGAAAAGAACCAACAGCAGCTTGGAATTTTTTTTGAGTGATATTGAGGAGTTCTAAATAAAATCAAGTAGAGTAATCCAAGGTAAGAGCCCTAGAACTTACTTCCTTAAGTTTTTGTTGATTTTCTTTTTAGTTTTGAGCATGCAATTGTAAAATTTGTTGTTTTTAGAATTAGGGTTTGTTCTTGATTGCTTTTTGTTGTTTAGTCAAGTTGTTTTAAGCTGGATTCTTATGGTTTTGAATGATTAATCTTGTGTTGAGCAAGTTTGAGTTCAAGAACTCAAACTTAGTCCATTAATGGTGGATTGTGTATTTTTTTTTTTTTTTTTTTTTTGTAATACTTCGTTTTACCACTTGGAAATTCATTATGTTGTTATTAGGTATTTTGGAGCTTAAATTCATGTTTGGGTTGGTTTTAGGCCAAATTGGAGGTTCTTCATTTTTCTGCAGTGAAAAACGGCAGACCATTTCTACAAAAATGGACTACCATTTTTATTGGGAAAGACTCGAAAAAATGGCTTGCCATTTTCACAAAACAGTCTACTGTTTTCCAGGCAGTTTCTCCATTTAGTTGATTTTCTCATGCTTCCTCGATATTTAGGATTTTTCCATGCTAATTATCGATAGGAAAATTTTTACTTTTGTGTTTAGATCCCCGAAAAGGTTTAGAAAGTTGTTTACCCATTTTACGTGATTGTGACATGGGGCCTCCGTTCAGTGCGTGATTTTCCATTCAGGTTGTACTTTATATGCTACCAACACTAGTACGGTATATGTATATGTGTATGTATTTTATATGCATTCTATTATATGATTCATATGCTACCAACACTAGTACGGTAGAGGTATTATGTGCATGTGCTACAGCTTATGATGTTTAATAGTATAATCCAATGTTACCAACATTAGTATAGTTGGGTACGTAGTACATGTGGTACAACACTTAGTGGTACTTGGAGTACAGTTCAACCCTACCAACACTATTACAGTAGCAGTACATAGTGCATGTGGTACAGAGGTCATACCTTTATTGAGAACGTTCTTAATCATCTATTAAGCCTTGTGGATAGGTGTATGGGTGCCTAAATACAAGTCAGTAGTATATTATATGTTATATGTTCTTCTTACGTAGTCTGTCGATTCATAGTTATTACTTGCATGTGTAGGTAAAAGAAAGGCTAAGGATGAGCAGCAATGAGTCCAGAGCTCAGGGATGATTGTACATGTTTGGACGAAACGACCTGGAGAGTTTGATCTCGGGACGACTTGGGCTTCTTTTTGTATTCAATGTGCAACATGTTTATAAAGTTCATTTTGGTTGTATAAATATGTTAAAAAATGGGATCCTGATTCTTTTATAAAAGTTTATATATAATTATAAATATAAAAGTATAATGTTTTCGAATGTTTAAATTTATCATGATTTTCGATACAACATTTTGATTAGCAAAGGTTTAGACCGTAGCGTGCCTAATCATTAGGACGTTACAGAGATAGTGTAAGATAATGAATAAATCCTATAAGTTGACAGTATGAAGAAGGATTGTCTAGCAATCTCCTTGTTGATCATCTAACTGTGTGTGAGGATCCATTGGTGCTTTGGCTAGTTTGTTGCCAGTGTAACTCGTATGTTTGAGAAATGTAGGGTATATTTTCATTGTGAAAGAAATAGACTGTCTTTGGCATGTCCTATTTCAAAGAACGATCCATTCATCATGGCTAGCCCAATAATAGAGATTTTTTACATTTTTAATCTGGTTAATGCTAAATGATTTATTGTTTTAATCGACACCAAAAAGAAAGTTCTTAGAAAATGTGTTAAACTCATCGTGTTAACATAACAAACAGTGAATGTAGTTATTATATAAATATATAAGTAGATAAATATATATAAATTTGAGACAGAAATAAAAGCATAAAGAGCTTATAAAGCTTTCATAGCTCAGTTGGTTAGAGCACCCGTTTAGTAAGCGGGAGGTCTTGAGTTCAACTCTCAATGAAAGCATATTTTTATAATATATGTTCTGAACAAATAAAATAAAATGATTTCTCAAGCAACTTTTTGGTATTTTGGACAAATAATATAAGAAATAATTATGTATACAACTAACGTCCATTATAATTGTTATTAATACAGAAGAATTTAGAATGAGCTGTTGGCCGTCTTACCACAAACAACTTGAACATCCGTCTTTTGTGTTGTCCATGATTGACATACATTAAAAATATATATACGTTCATCAAATGTATTAGCCAAACAAATAATGTACAACATCATTAAGCTCATCTTAATTAACATGCCAGGTGGACAATAGTAAGTCCATAATAGTATATTCAAAACAATATTGTATAACAAAATTTAAGTATAATTAATGTGCAGTAATATCCAGTTTTATTTGGCATTATATTGTACCTAAGGAATATATTCACTTAATTATGCATAGGCGCCGGCCAAAAACAAAGAAAATATTGAATATATAATATATCAACTCAATGTCTTAATTAATTTGACTTAGACTAGACTACTTCAATTGATATCTTAATCTCCATATTATGTCTCTCATGTTCTTTCTATAAAAACCACCTCGTTTTGCTTCTCAAATACCAACTCAAAATTAAACAATTTACATACATAGCTAGTTCTCTCGTCTATACTCTCTATTAAGTACTTCTTATAAATTACAAAGATTAATTAGGGCACAACAAATGGGCTCTCGAGTGTTGCTATTATTGGTGGCATTGTTTGCCATTGTTTCTTCTATTGCCTTGGCATCTGATCCTAGTTCTCTTCAGGATTTTTGTGTTGCAGCCTCCAACTCTCCAGGTAAATATTTAATAATTTCAAGATTTTCAGTTCTAAACTTATTTTTGTATAGCACATTTACTGTATTTATTTTCGAGTTTAGTAGGTATAAAACATATTGTCTTTTGTAATAATGACAAAAAGTAATTAATACAATGTAGTTTTAACTTGTTCTTTTTTTCTTATATTATCAACATGACAGTTCTAGTGAATGGAATTGTATGTAAAGATCCAAAGATGGTGGGGGCCCAAGACTTCTTCTTTAGCGGGCTACAAAAACCTGGAAACACATCAAACGCACTGGGTTCTAGAGTGACTCCAGTCGGTGTAACTCAAATTCCTGGGCTCAACACACTGGGAATTTCCCTAGCTAGAATTGACTATGCCCCATGGGGAATCAACCCACCACACACACATCCAAGGGCTAGTGAGATTTTGACTGTTATAGAAGGAAGTCTAGAAGTGGGCTTTGTCACATCTAACCCAGACAATCGTCTCGTTACAAAAATTCTTCACAAGGGTGATGTGTTCGTGTTCCCAGTCGGGCTCATTCATTACCAAAAAAATGTTGCTCATGGGAATACAATAGCCATTGCTGCCTTGAGTAGCCAAAATGCAGGGGTTATTACCATTGCTAATGCTGTATTTGGATCTAAGCCTGACATCCCCATTGATATTCTTGCCAGGGCTTTTCAATTGGACAAGACTGTGGTTGCGAATCTTCAGTCTAAGTTTTAAATAGAACATATCTCTTTTAGATTTTATGCTGAGTGTTAAAATCAGTACTTAGAAAAGTGATTGTGTGTATCTGTTTGAGGGTTAAGATGTTTGTGATGTATGTTTTCTTTATTTAGTTTAACATATCCAATATGGTTGTGTATGTCCTGGTTAATTAATTGAATTGTTAGTTTTATTTCGTTTGAAAGATATGGTAGAAAAAAAGTCCAAATTATTCATGCATACAAAAAAAATTTAGATTATTTAGGGAAACGTATTAAAGACTATTACGGAAGGAAGAAAATATTATTGATGGAATGAAAGATCCCAAGAGTGTTGTTTATATAGTGTACAACTCATTGAGACAAATAAAGAATTAAGCTAACAAAATTCGGTTAGCTCCAACTAATCGAACAATCATAACAAACTAACCATATAACTAACTATGAATAACTACTAAAACACATTAAATCTATTACCCCCTCAAGATGGATTGTATGTATCATGTACAAACATCTTGGCTAAGTGAGTAACTAAAGTGGTTGAAGCTAAAGGTTTAGTAAAAATGTCTAGGAGTTGGAAAGTGTTGTTGACGGGTATGAGCCGAATGGTGGAGTTCTTGATATCTTTTCTCGAATGAAATGATAATCTATTTTGATGTGTTTTGTCCTTTCATGATAAGTTGGATTGTTAGCAATATGAATAGTCGAATTATTGTCGCACTATATGAAAGCTAGAGTTGGTTGTTAAATTGAGAAATCATTGAGCAAATATCTAAGCCAGGTGAGCTCACTAGTTGTGGCAGCCCATGCGCAATACTCTGCTTCAGTAAAACTTTTCAAGATGGTTGTTTGTTTCTTTATTTTTCAGGATATGAAGCTATCTCCAAGGAAGATACAAAATCTAGTAACTGATCTCCAAGTGATTAGACAAGATTCCCAATCTGAGTCTAAAAAACCTCTTAAGTGTATAGAAGTGGAAGCAGAATAAAGAAGCCCTGGCTTGGGGATTCTTTTAGATAACATAGCAAATGATGCAAGGTTTGCTTGTGTGTAATGTGTGGCATGGACATAAATTTGCTAAGGGTGTTAACAACAAAGGTGATATCTGGTCGAGATAACGTGAGATAAATAAGTCATCCAATAAGTTGACATTATGTAAAAGGATTGTCTAGCAATTCTCCTTGTTGTTCATCTAACTTGGTGCAAGGATCCATTGGTGCTTTGGCTGGTTTGTTGCCAGTGTAACTCGTATGTTTGAGAAGTTGCAGGGTACATTTTCATTGTGAAAGAAATAGATTTTCCTTGGTCCAATAATCATGATATCATTCACATATACTAGCAAAGTAATGAATGTGTCTTTGGAACATCTAGTGAATAGCGTGTTGTTTGCTTGTGAATAATAAAATCACTCATTAAGCAATGCGTCTGAGTATTTTTTGTACCATTGGCGTGAGGATTGTCAAAGGCCATAAATTAATTTATGGAGTTTGCAAACTAAATTGGTTTATGCACAAGAATAAGAAGACTTTCTCATGGAGATCTCGTTTGAAGAAGGCATTGTTTATATGCAAGTTGCAAAATATGCCAATGTTTTCTAGTAGAAATTTAGCAAGATGTAATTTGAGTTGTACTATATCTTGTTATCTTCCATTGATATATAAAATCTCTAGCTAACAAAGTATCCAGTCCCATATAATTTAAGAAAATAGCTTTTAGAGAATATCGCTTACAAATCGTAGGGTGCCACCTATAGAGCGTACTGGACACCACTGGTGCCCAATAGCAATGCTTTATATGAGAATTGCTAAAAGGCATCACTGGTGCCTAGCATCCTTCATGGTGTTATACCGCTATTGGTGTAATTAAGTATCAAGTCCCATATAATTTAAAAATAAAAAATAGCTTTTAGAGAATATCTCTAACAAAACGTAGGGTGCCACCTATAAACAGTACAGGGCACTAGTGGTGCTTAATAGCAATGATCTATATGAGAATTGCTAAAAGGCACTACTGGTGCCTAGCACCCTCCTTGGTGTCATACCGCTATTGGTGTAATTAAGTATCAGGTCCCATATCACTTAAGAAAATAGCTTTTAGAGAATATCACTAATCAATCGTAAGGTGCCACCTATAAAGGGTATTGGGCACCACTGGTTCCCAATAGCAATGCTCTTATATATAGAGAGAGAGCATTGCTATTGAGCACTAGTAGTGTCTAGCACCTTCTAGACGTATAGCCTTACGATCGGTTAGCAATACTCTCAAGTTCTTATATCAAAATATATGAGACCCGATACTTAATTTACACCAATAGTGATATTGACACGTAGGAGTGTGCTAGACACTATTAGTGTCTTTTAACATTTCTTATATATTTATATAAATTTTATAGTGGGAATTTTTGAAATTACCCTACCTATGAGAATTATATTTTAGTTATATTATTGGTTGGAAATACCAACTATAATTAGTGTCGACTGCACTACAATATTTTCATCTATTGCTATTGGGAACAAGTGGTGCCCAGTACTCTCTATATGTAGCACTTTACGATTGATTAGCGATATTCTCTAAAGTTATTTTCTTAAGTTATAAGAAACCGGATACTTAATTACACTAATAGCGGTAGTATGCTAATTAAGGAGTGTTAGGCACCAATAGTACCTTTTAACAATTCTAATATATATATATATTTATAATTATATATATGCTTTAAATGTATTAGCCAAACAAAAAATTGTATGGCATTATTAAGCTCAACTTAATTAAGTTGTCAGCTCAACGATATTATTTCATAATAGTATATTTCAAAACAAAAGGGGGATATGTAGGGATATTTTGATATATTAGTGGACATGAGAACTATACCTTAGGGGGCTAACTAAAGGAGTCTCTATTTTGATTAGATATTAACATTTGTTTAAAATGTCTTTCAATAATTAGATAGAGGTTATGAAAATATGGAATCTCGTACCATGTTATTTGTGTACAAAAATATATATTCTGGTCTAATATTTTGTGTTACAGGTGGACTTTCGGCATTCCAAGCAGAAGTGTTAGCTTTGTAGATGGGATTGAATTGGGTTGCATGTTAATGCTATTTTTTCTAATTTTTTAATGCTGGTTAAGGTTTTGCATAATTTCAATGTATTTAATAATAAGTTAGGAGTCATTTTTTGTAAGACATTGACGTTTGTTTAAATTTTATAAAGCATCTCTTTCTTATGTTAGTCGTAATTTAAATAAGCGGCTTATTGAATGGCTAATATACTTTTTGGTTAGACGATAAGCTTTTTCAATTAGAAGAAACTCCTTCTTCCATTTGTAACTGGCTTCAAAGACATGTTTAATGCAAATATTGTATTTTTCACAAAATAAAAATAAATAAAAGTAATAGCAAAATTTTCATAAAATTATAAGTACACCATATTTTAATAATTTTTATTTTATATACAATATATCTCTTTAAATTTTATATTAGTTTTTTTAATTTTTTTCATCCATCTCATATTCTTAAAAATATACATATAAAATAAAAAATATATTTTTAAATTATTAAAACAAAAATGTTAAAACAAAAAAAATTTAAAAAACTATTTATATGATTTAAAATTATCTAAGACAAATAATTTGAAAAAGAAAATTTCAAATAATATTAGAAGTGATTTTTAAACATTAATTTATGATTTCTTTTTAAATAATAGGATGTCCTTATATGGTGTACATATAAAATTCCCCAAATTAATATTGTAAAATAATATTTAAGTTATTATTATTAATGTGTAGTTAATAGTTATCTTGTTTGATTTGGCATTATATTGTACCTAAGGAATATATTCACTTAATTATGCATAGCCGGCGAGGAACTAAGAAAACATCTCAACTTTTGTGTTTAACATACACAGTTTAATGTCTTAATTAATTTGACTTAGACTAGACTACTTCAATAGATATATCTTAATCTCCATATTATGTCTCTCATGTTCTTTCTATAAAACCCAGCTCGTTTTGCTTCTCAAATCCCAACTCAAAAACTTAAACAATTTAGATCTACATAGTTCGTTCTCTACTCTCTATTAAGTACTTATAAGGTAAAAAGACTAATTAGTGCATTAATGGGCTGTCGAGTGTTGCTATTATTGGTGGCATTATTTGCCATCGTTTCTTCCATTGCCTTGGCATCTGACCCTAGTTCTCTTCAGGATTTCTGTGTTGCAACCTCCAACTCTCCAGGTATACATATATAATTTCAACAGTTTAAGTTCTCTACTTATTTTGTAGCACATTAGTATGTTTTACTAAAATTTTCCTTATATTATCTTGTATTGTAAACATTGGCAGTTCTAGTGAATGGGTTTGTATGTAAGGATCCAAAGATGGTGGGAGTCCAAGACTTCTTCTTTAGTGGGCTGGAAAAACCCGGAAACACATCAAACGCACTTGGCTCTAGAGTAACTCCAGTTGGTGTAACCCAAATTCAAGGGCTCAACACACTGGGAATATCCCTAGCTAGAATTGACTATGCTCCACGGGGAATCAACCCACCACACACACATCCAAGGGGTAGTGAGATTTTGACTGTTATTGAAGGAAGCTTAGAAGTGGGCTTTGTCACATCCAACCCTGACAACCGTCTTATTACAAAAATTCTTCACAAGGGTGATGTGTTTGTGTTTCCAGTTGGGCTCATTCATTACCAGAGAAATGTTGCTTATGGCAATACAATAGCCATTGCTGCTTTGAGTAGCCAAAATGCAGGGGTTATTACCATTGCCAATGCTGTGTTTGGATCCAAGCCTGACATCCCAGTTGATATTCTCGCCAAAGCTTTTCAATTAGACAAGACTGTGGTTGGGAATCTTCAATCTAAGTTTTAAATAGAACATGTACGTCACTTTTAGATTATATTTTAAGAGTGTTTGAAATCAGTACTTAGAAAAATGATTGTCTGCATCAGTTTGAGGTTTAAGAGCTTTGAGATGTGTGTGTGTGTTTTTTTTTTTTTACTTAGTTTGGCATTACCAATATGGTTGTGTTTCCTTGCTAATTCATTAAATTATTTGGTTTATTTCATTTGAAAGATATGGTGAACTTTAAGTTGTTTCTCTATTAAATTGATTTTTACTAGTAAGTTACACTAATCATAAGGTTACAACCAGGTCTGCCTAGGTGGGCTAAGGCCATAGGGCTCCCACTTATCAAGGGCCTATTTTTTTTAAAAAAAAAAGCTAATTTACGGTATAAATAGGTAAATTTAATTTTTAGCTACAAATAAATATTTAAATTTAATTTTTAACGATAATATTTAAGTTATATTTTTAGAATTTCAATAGGTACTTGATCGTTAAGTGTTAATTATCCACGAGTGATTTTCTTAATAGTATATTTAAATTAATTTTTAAATAAAAAATAAAAAATTAATATCCTCGCTCAATACAGAATTGTAATGTGACAATTTACTCACACTTTAAAAAGTACTTATAAAAAGTTATAAAATTATGACTTAGTAGTATTGTTTTTAAAAATTAAACTTGAATATAATTTATTTACAACTGAGATTGAATTTAAATATTTATACTCATTTAAAAATCAAAACTGCCATCATTTTTATTTAACGTTCATGAAAAATATATACATAAATCTTTTCTAATTTGGATGATGGAGTTCCGTACCACAAATTTGTTGTTTGTTTTTTTTTCATAACAACAAATTTCTTGTTTGTTGGTTTGAATCTTTCCTTACATCCTTTTAAGCTGTTTCTTTTTTGGTAAATATCTATTTAGTACTTTATATTTTATAAAATACAAATTTATTACCTTATATTCTTAATAATGATCACTTGATACCATTTATTTACAAATATTATAATTTGGGTACCCTCTCTTCAAATTTAGCGAACTTATATTTTTAGTATGACTAGGTCATCTCTTATTTTAATATTTCTAGTTATTTGATTTTGATTTTATAGACCCATTTACTACCAATTACATGTTGATCAGCAGACAGAGATACAATAATTCAAGTATGGTTCTTCTCCAAAGCCTCTATTTCAGTATCCATCGCATTGTCCCATTCAAGAATTCCTTGGGCTTAACTGAAAAATTCTAGTTCAAAATGGCTTGATATAGCTAGAACAGTAGCTCTGAAGACAGGAGACAACCGGTGGTACCCAAGAACCTAAGATAAAGGATGAGCAGTAACAAAAGAGGCCTGAGAAGAAATAGCAGTGTCATTAGTGGCCAAATAACAATTATATTCATTTAGGTATGAGGGCTTTGTCACTTGTCTCCATGATCTAATATGTGGAGAGACATCATGAGACTCATGTGGAGTAAACACATCAGAAGAACTAGACATGACAGGTTCATTAAGATATTGTGAAGTACCTGCACGCATTCTGAGAATTATGGGATCTTGTTGTGTGAGGAAAATCAGGAAAAAAAAAAGATTCATGTGTAGGAGGAAGCCCACCAAAATGAACAAAAGGAAAGATATGTTCATAAAAATAGACATCTCTAGAATTAAAAGTCATGTTGGTGTTCAAATCAAGCTTTTTCATGCTTTCATGACAGCAAGATATCCAAAAAAAAATATATAGGGAATAGACCTAGGAGCAAACTTAGATATAGATTGGCTTAAAGTTGAAGCATATGCAAGGCATCCAAAAGCTATTAGGTGCTCATAGGTTGGTGGTTTAGAGTAAAGAACATCAAATGGTGACTTGTTCTTTAGGTTTGGTGAAGGTGTTCTATTAATAAGATATAGGTTGCAGTAGTAATACAATCTCCTCAATTAACCAGTGGAACATAGGATTGTAATAGCAAAGCTCTAGCAACATTAAATAAATGTTTGTATTTTCTCTCAACAACAGAGTTCTGTTGAGGTCTTTGAACACAAGAATGGTAATGTATAATCCCAAGGTCACTGAATAATTCTATGAATTACAATTCCTTCGCATTATCTGACCTAACAGCTTTGATATAGTTTTGTTGAACTGGTTTTGAACAAGTTTTATGAACTGAGGAATAGAAATTTGAGCATCAAATTTTTATTTAATTAGATTGATCTAACAATCATCAACAATTGTGATAAAATACTTGTATCCCTCAGTTGTCATGGTGTTGTATGCTCCCCAAATGTGAACATGGATTAGATCAAAATAGTTTTCAACAATATTGTGATTAGATATGAATGGAAATTTTCTTTGCTTAGCATAGTGGCAAATAGAACAATGAAATAGAGAATTAGAATTGGCATGAAACTTGAAAGCTTTATTCAAGGGATGAGTCTTTACACAAGAAGGATGGCCTAATCTATAGTGTCATACAGTTTTATTTGTCACTTTGGAATAAAAAAATAGAAGAAAAAATAGAAACAAATTGTTTATTACTGATCTGATTACAATTCAGGTAGTATAAGTTGCCAAATTTTCTACCCATCCCAATCACCTTGGTCTTCAAAGTGTCCTGGATGACAATTTCCATGCAGAAACAAGAAAGTGTAATTAGTTGTAGCAGTTAAAGAATTGACAAATAACAAATTGCACTTGAAAGAGGGAATATAAAGGACATTTTCAAGAACAAGGTCAGGAGTCAAAGTAATTGTTCCACGACAAGATATTTCAGTGTGCAAACCATTAGACAAAAGAACGGTTTTTAGGTTAGGATTAGTGTAGGTATTTTTGAACAAAGAAATGACAAGGCACACATGATGTATAGCTCTTGTATCTATGATCCAACTATTATTATGAACAAAAGAAATTCTTACCAAAAAAAAATGGGAAACCACAGGTTGTTCATCAGAAGTATTGAGAGCACTATTATTATTTGCCTCAGTGGTTTTCTGAGCAAGTAGGCATTGCGCACTAGACAAGCTAGCAACAAGATCTCTCTCAATTGGCATCTCCTCTGGTTTTCCTTCATCTATCCCTGAAAAGTTCACACCAGCAGACTTTCCTGGAGGTCGCTTAGCATCTCGTTTAGGAAACCTTCCATGAAGCTTGTGACCAGGGGATATCCATTGAGCTTATAACATCTGCCAATTGTGTGTCCATTCATGCCACAGTGAGTACAATTGTACTTTGATCGAAAGGGTTGAACAACTCCAACAAACTGTCCAGCATTACTCGACGATGACTTGTCCAAATCAAATGAATTATTATATCCACTAGTCAATCCTCTTTGCCTCTCTTCTTGAACAATAGTAGCATAGGCCTTGTTCACACTTGGAAGAGGATCATGTATTAAGATCTGAGATCTTGCAAAGCTGTAAGAGTCATTCAATCCAGCCAAAAATTCCAGCAGTCTATCTTCCTTCTAATATTCTTGAATAATTTTCATTGCACCACATGTACAAACAGGTTATGTTCTATACTCTCTAATCTAATCCCATAGAGCCTACAATCGAGTGTAATAGGTCGTTACAATGTTCGATCCTTGAGTAAGACTCTGCATAGTCTTTTTAGCCTGAAAGATTCAAGGAGCATTCTTCTCATTGAATCGCTCGTGTAACTCTATCGAAATTTCAGTAGCATTACCATGATACATTATGCTATCTGCGATTTTATCAGAGATAGCATGTAGAATCCAAGAAATGATTGTGATATTGCATCTACACCAACTATCATAGTCTTCATGATCTTCATCGGGCTAAGGAAGCTTTCCACTAACAAATTTGACCTTATTTCTAGCAATCAGAGCAATCAACATTGCTCTTCTCCAGGTACTGTAATTCTCACTACTTTTGAGAATTTTTAGAACAAGAACAACACTTGAATTATTGCCATAGGAAAGGAAGTACGAATTCGAGAGATCATTAGCATTAGATGATCGAGAATTTTCACCAAGAACAGAGAACATGTTCGAATCATTAGAAGTATTTTCATATTCTTAATTTCCTCGAATATGAACTCCTCCTCGAGCTCGAGTTCCACCACCTCGTGCCATTAATCAACAAACAAACAAGGAAGAGGAGCTTATAGAGTAGGCTCTAATACCATATTAGCTCGAGAGAGCTAAAACAAAGTACGAGAAAAGGAGAGATAGAGAGAGAATGAGCAAAACAAAATTGTATTGAATCAAATCATTACAGTTACAATGTAATGACCGCTTTAGTAATTTAGATTAGTAAAGGAAATTAGCACTAATTTTTATTATTTTTTGTGAATTTATTTAATTATGGATCCCAATATTTAGAAATAAATATTAAATTTATAATTTCTCAATTCCGGAGATTTTATTAAACTCTAGGGGTATTATTTAGCTTATATGTGAAATATGTTATTTTTGTAATTTTTGCTTGGCGACAACGAAAAATGCGATGGATGGCTAGATTGATCACATGGGTAAGTTTAGAACCTTATTTCTTAGTGGGAAATACTTTAGAGAAAATAAATTATCGGGATTGAGCGGTATGGATTTTGACCATTTTACCCCTAGCTTTAGAAAAACCTTAGTATTGGGTTAAAGGGCATTTTAGTCTTTTGGTTAAGGGGAGAGTGAGGTGGCTGCCTAATTATTTGACACTTGGCAATTTAACTTTCAGCATAAGGATTAATTAAAATCCTTTTTCTCATTTGAAGAAAATCAAGAAAAGAGGAAAATTGGAAATTAGAGTTTTTCTTGAACTCTCTTTCTCTTTCTTTCGGCTGGGGAAAAGCAAGGGCAAGGATTAGTTTTTCCCTTCCATTTTTCTGGGATTTAGCTAGAATTTAAGGAGGATTCAACAAAAGGTAAAGCCCTAGAACTCTTGAAAATGTGATTTTAAGCTTTTTCTTTGGTTTGAGCTTGTGTTTTTGAGTAATAAGGGCTGTTAGGTTTAGTTAGGCTTAGGGTTCAAATTTTAGGGTTTATTTGAGCTGGTTTTAGTCCCTTGTAGCAGGTTTTGATGAATGGTTTAAGTTTTATGCAACTTTGAACATTGAGTTCAAAGCTTTGAGCTTTAATGGCAATTTGATTTTAAATGGTTTGTTCTGTGAAATACTGGCTGGGTTTTATTGTTTATACATTGAATAGGAGCTCTGGAAGGTTTCATTGCATTTGGAGGAGAATTGAGCAAGAAATGAACGGTTTTGGGAAACCTGGTGCAAACCGGCTAGCCGGTTTGCAGTGCCACAAAAACTGGCTAGTCGGTTTTGGCAGGGTTCCCCGGGCCTTTCATTTTCTCAATGTTTGCCATTTCGATGCGTTGGGTGTTTCCCCATTTCCAGAGTTAGAATAACCAATTAAGAGCATAGCAGAACCTAGGGTTTTGGTTTTGGGTTTCCCGGGATTAGGGTTTTAATCATGTGACTTACCCGGTTTCAAAATGTGATTAGGGCATCCATCTAGCACAAGATTTCCGTTCAGGTCGGCCAGCACACTTGAATTCAGAAAACAGGTAAGAACTGGATATAATATGTGATGTGGTAAGGTGTATGATGTTTGGAAGTACATCATGGTGTTACCAGCACTTACGGGAAGGTACAAGGTGTCTGTGGTACAACACTTAATAGTACTCAAGGTGCGGTCCATACCCTACCTACACTAGTACGATGGTATACTGAGTGCATGTGGTACATGGTACAGGGTCGTATCCTAGTTAGAACGTTTATACTCATCTGTTAAGCTCTGTAAATAGGTGTATGGGCGCCTATTTACAGGTCGAAAATTATATGATATGTTATATGCATTTCTTACTAAGTCTGTCGACTCACAGTTCTGCTTCCATGTGTAGGTAAAGGAAAGGCGAAGGCTGAACAGGAGTGAACCTGAGCTCAGATGGGATTGTACATGTCAAGCAGCGCGACCTGGAGTGTTCGGTCTCGGGACAACTGGTAGTTGTATTTTGATAGTCGCTCTGCGACCTGTAATTTGTGTATTTTGGAATATTAACTTTAAAAAGTTTGAAAACAGGATCCCGGCACTTGTAAATATTTTATTATATTACAAAGTTTAATATTTAATGCAAAAGTTTTAATTTGACACGTTTTTCGAAAAAAAATTCTTTGATTAGCAAAGATTACACTATAATTGAAAAAGTACTGCAGCGTGCCTTAGTATTAGGGCGTTACATACAATAAGGATGATTAGCTACTTATAGTAGCTATGATTACAAGGAAAACAAACACAATAACTCAATAGCTAACTGTGACAACACTAACCTCTTAACTAATTTTCTAACTAACTAATCAATACTACTAAATAATCTTAATAAAAATCTCACAATTTATATTGTTTACATTAATAACAAGGGGCGGATCCACAGCCAAAAGAAGGGTGGCCATGGCCTCCCAAATATTTCAAAATCCCATTCTACATATATATAATAAATATTTATAAAATAAAGTACATTTATAAATAAAAAATTTATAATAAATAAACATATACAATATATATAGTTTAAATTAAGTGTTTAATTTACTAAAAATAATATATAATAAATTTTAATAAAAATAAAATAAAAATTGATTATTTTTTTGAAGTGAATTGACTTTTTAAATTAAATTTATATGAGTAGAAGATAAATATAATAAGACAATTGCTTATTACTTATTTTTTTTTTTTCTTTTCTTCTTCAACTACTTCTTTCATTTCTTTTACCAATAAGACAGTACACCTATTATAGTTGTATTTTACACATTTAACTCAAAATCACTCACTAATTGATCATTTTCATCACTAAAATAGAAGTTGAGATTTAAGAGCTCCTCTAATTAAGTGTTAGATTATGTTAAAATTATTTTATTCATATAAATTTTTGTTTTATAAAATATATACTAAAGTTAAATTTAATGTGTGCCTTAATTAGAAGTGTAGTAATATTTTCAATTTGGATAATATAGAGTAAAATTTGAATAATATAGTGCTTTTCGTTTTATTTTAACATTTTATTATAGATAATTTACGACATAAGAAACCGTTTTTTTAGTATGTACTATAAAAAATTTATTTGATACTAAATTAAACTTTGTCCCCCCTACCATTCAAGTCCTGGCTCTGCCCTGTTAATAACTAATTTATGACATAAGTGTACATATTGTCAACAAATAATTAATAGTTATATTTTAAAATAAATTAAAAAAAAAAAAGGTTAGGATGAAAAGAAAAACTATGTACTAATTTGGTGTAAATTAAAAATTCATCACTATTAATAGTATAAAATTTAGTGCATACTTATTTAGTGTATAATTTGGTGTATTCTTAAAGTGAAATACTATGAAGATTTCATAATAATTTGGTAGAATAGTGTACTATTGGAGATACTTGTGAAGATTCTATAACAATTTGATAGAATAGTATACTATTGGAAATGTTCTAATAGTGTAAAATTTGGTGTACCATTAGTGTGAAATTTTCAAAGTAAAATAATGTAAAAACTTCAGACCAATTTAGCAAAATAATATAACTTTAGAGATGCTACAACAAATTTTCTCCTTTTATATTTAAGATACACAGATTGGTCTTCCCCGTCTACCATAGTTGACACTAAAGAGCCTACAAGACACATTAAAAAAGCAACACAAAAATGTATATAAAATAAAACCCTTGAAAATGAAATCCCCAAACATCATCAAAAGTTAGCCTACCTAATTGATTAGTATAAACAAAGATGTTAATATATATAATATAAGCAGCTATAATCTATATTGGCATCTGTTTGACTTTGACCACAAACAAAAAACGTGCCCTTTTTTACTTTTAAGTATCAGTCAACGTTGATGACTGGTGGTTTTTGAACCAAACTCCTCAAATTGAATCATTATCTAATATCTACTCTCTTAATCAAAACCAGATATGAATACAATTCTAAAACAACACAAAGAGTAATCTTTGGCGATATCAACAGCAATGGACAAGTCCCTCCTATTGCTTTCTTTACTATTCTTTCAGCTATTTCTCTCAGCTTCTTCTTCTTCCTCCTCTAAATGCCCCATGGATCTCAGCTACGTCAATACATTTCCATGGGACACTTCTTTATGCCGAGGAACCGTTCACAAAGATTGCTGTCAGACTCTTTTGAGTCTTTTCGGTATGGGAATGGCACAACACCTTAGAGACACTTCCAACTTTCAACTTTCAGATGCAAACACTTCATCTTCTTGCTTATCAGATTTTGAGTCTCGCCTCTCTGATTTATCAGTTAGTCCATCTTTAGTTAATCAGTGCTTTAAGAACTCGACCCAGTTCGTGGTCAACCCTTTGGGCTGCGCTGGAATCACCACAGCTAAAGATTGGATCGAGAAGGCCGGTGAAACGACGCCGTTGGACCAATCTTGCAAAAGGGACCTAACGGGTTTAACTAGATGTAGTTCCTGTGTTGATGCCGGAATGAAGGTGAATTCAAAGCTTACAGCTTTGGACCCAAATGGAACCAAGTGTTTTTACTTGACTGTGTTATATGCAGCTGGAATTGTCAGTGAGTTGGGTCCTAAGGATCCCAGTACAGCTACTTGTATTCTGGGCTTGCCCTTATCAAGCTCAGCTACTAGAAATTCATCTGACCAAATAAGCAAGAAAAGCTTATCGAAAATCATTGGAGGGTGTTTGGGAGTTATCATTGGTGTCTTACTTGCTGGTGTGTTAATCATCTTGTACAGAAGATGGGATGGGAAGAGAAAGAAAAATGCCCATCATGAAGAATTTGTCAGCAGTTTCAGGGAAACTGTTTTGCCTAACTCGGGAGCTAAATGGTTTCGATTATCTGAACTTGAAAAGGCCACAAATGGGTTTTCTCAACGGAACATGATCGGCCAAGGTTCGTACGGTATTGTATACAAAGGAACAATATCAGATACCACTCCAGTTGCTGTAAAGCAAATTTTGGATTTGGAATCGAAAGGAGACGAAGAGTTTTGTAACGAAGTAGAGATCATTAGCAAAATACGACACAGAAATCTTCTTTCACTTCGAGGTTGTTGTGTCACAAGCGATGATGTAAACGGTAGAAGAAGGTACTTGGTTTACGACTTCATGCCTAATGGTAGTCTAAGTGACCATTTATCGAGCACGTGGGGATCAACAAACAAAGAGAGCAAACTAACTTGGCCTCAGCGGAAGAGTATAATCCTCGACGTGGCTAAAGGGCTTGCTTATTTACATTACGGAATCAAACCAGCAATTTATCACAGAGACATAAAGGCCACAAACATTCTTTTAGACTCAAATATGAAAGCAAAAGTTGCAGATTTCGGGTTAGCGAGGCAGAACAAAGAAGGCCAATCTCACCTCACCACAAGGGTTGCTGGCACACATGGCTACTTAGCCCCAGAATACGCTCTCTACGGTCAATTGACAGAGAAAAGCGACGTTTACAGCTTTGGAATAGTGATTCTTGAAGTTATGAGCGGAAAGAAAGCTATAGACACATCAAACCCATCAGTGATTTTGATTACAGACTGGGCTTGGTCGATTTTAAAATCAGGGAATGTGGAGGAAGTTTTCGAGGAATCGATAAGGACGAATGGCCCTAAAGGGATTATGGAGAGGTTTGTTCGTGTTGGAATTCTCTGTTCTCATGTTATGGTGGCCCTTAGACCCACCATTAACGAAGCTCTGAGGATGTTGGAAGGTGATATTGATATTCCTAAACTACCAGAAAGGCCATTGCCACTCAGTCACGAGTCTTATAGATCTTCTTTTGGGTTTACTTCAATAACGTCAACTGCTTCGAGCACCAGATCGGCTATATAAAAAAGTTCGGATCTAGTTGACATAGCTCTTTAAAATTTCTGATATGTTACTAACTATTTTTTTGTAACTGTTCAAAGAGATAGAGAAATCGATTACATATATATAGGTCAATTCTTTAGTCTGCTTTCTATAAATCAATAAAACTAGTAATCATCTTCTAATCTTGTTACATTTTTGGCGACCATCTGATTCAATCTCCAAATAGTAACTTTTCAAGTGAACTTAGTCTAGATAGAAAATGCACATTCAGTGCCTTTTTGCTTTGGATTCAACTTTGGAAAGAGCCATCCCAGAAAGCTTGTTAATTTCGTACAGTAATCCAACTGAAAACAAGAAGCTGCATTGAAGAAAAAAAAAACAAAGGTTACATAATTAAAAAGTGGTAAACAGTTAAAAATGGATTGTTTTACAATAGCTGTCATGAGTCGCGAGTGGAAAGTTTGGGTGCTATATGGAAGTAGGGATAAGAAAGAAGTATCAAATGTGGGAGCAAATTGTGGTAAGGTTTGAGCTGTTGAGAGGGTTCCAGGTCCCTTGAAGAACCTGAGTTATCATTTCAATTTCAGCAATAGAATCGTAACTTTGGCTTATTCTTTTCCTGTTTCGGTTGTTTCTCTAGTTTTGGTTCCTATCACAAACAGTTGGGAACATATGCACATATTAAAGTATGAATACCAAGCTATAAACATTACCATGTTGTTATACAAACTCGATGGACAGTGCCAGCAGCAATAAGAGCAACGAGTTCAGCTATAATTACTACAGAAGGAAAGAAAAATAAGCATTTGCATGAGTTCCACATTATACAATATAAAGTCATAAAGAATTTATCCACAGAAAAACTAATTAAGAAAATGTTTTTTGTCCTTAAAATCTAAAAACTGTTTTCTGAACACAAATATATTGGTGCTTGGAGTTATTTTGAGAAAATAATTTTAAAAATGAAGTTACAAAAAACAAAAATTGAGAACAACAAAAGGTGATGTATTGAAGTTTTATTCCTTTTTTCTTTCAAATTACATTATATAATTATTTCTTATAAACTTTTAAATATTTTTCTTTGTTAATTTTTTATTGAAACATTTTTTTTTCAAACAAACAATCTGAAAACTGATTTTAGAATCTCATTTTTGAAAACACATCTTGAAAACAAAAAACAAAAAATAACGTCAAAACAAAAAATATACATAAAATTTCTAAGTTATTAATATACATATCGGATTAAAGTTTTATGTATATTCATATACATATCAGTTACAGGAAGCAAGATAGGATGGACAATCTTCACAAGCATATTTTCATGTATTTAGTCAAAGAAATGCCAAGTATCAAAGATTATCATGAGCATTAAAAAATATATTACTAATATTTTAATAATTAACTGTACTGCTCCTGTTATTTCTATTAAATTTAAATGTAATTTTGAAATGGACTGCAAGAAGAATCCATGAAGACTGAAGACAGCCTACTACTCCCATAAAAAAAATTACATTCAACAGACTAGCAACAGTAATTCACGAATGTTAAAACGGATATCCATTCGATGTTTAAAAATATCACACCTGGTCTATTGTTTGATAAGAGTATATTATTAATACTAAAAGAAAACAGAAAAAGAAACTTATACTCACCAGCACCCCAGCCGGTCTTTGCACCACAAGTTTCCTGAAAATTACCAATGAACTGCAAAAGCAACAACCATGTAAATGTTAAATACCCTATCGGTCCATAATACTATTGCAACAGTCAATTACAATTTCCAGTCACCTCGTGGTAATACGGAAAAATAATAATCAATCACCATAATTTTAAAAATCAGTTGAGGCGTACACCTCGAGCCGCATCCTCAAGGCGAGGCAGTGAAAAAACTTAGCTAAGGCTATGCCTCAGCTGCTGTCATTGAGGCGAACGCCTCACACTGATGAGGTGAACTTGTGGAACACGCCTTTGAGGCGATGCGTACTGAGGCACATGAGGCACACGCCTCAAGAATCGGCTTTTTTCTTTTTTTTTGTGTGTATTAGGGCTATTTTTTGGTGAGTTGACTTGGGCTATTTTTTAAAGCTTTTCTAATAGCTATTTTCATACTTTTAATGACTCTAATGGGCTTCAATTGGGTCTTTTTTAACATATTTTGATTAGAAAAGATAGAAAAATATAGCCGTACAAACCCCAACCCTCTCCTATGGAATTTCTCATCTCTCTCCTTCTAAGCTAAGTCCCTCCCCTCCCTCCTCAGTCCTCATCAACCTTCCACATATATGTCTTCTTTATATGTTTAGAACTTTCACAATTTTTCAATTGAATTTTAAACCTTTTATGAATTTAGAGCATGATTTTAAGACTTAGCTAATAATTTTTATGAATTTTATGACTGTTATGGTATTATGTGTTGTTTGTTATGAATTTTATAAGTTTTATGATTTTATGAAGTTTTTCTTCTTATCGTTGAGGTGTATGCCTCGATACGCCTCTTGGGACTAAGGAAAACCGTTTTTCAAAACCTTGCCAACCACAGAGGTCTTGAAAAGAGATTAAGGAGACTTTTATGTCCAGTTTCACATGTGATTTCACACTCTCCCCTACCCAATAGTTTCTTTCATCATGGGAAATAGCAACCATGTTTAAATTTAAGAATGTTGCTTAAATGAAATAGCACGAAAAAGGGGCAAAAAAAAAAAAACTCAAAGCAATATGACACCAAATTTTGTCCGGCCTTAGCCCTGAACATAGATCTTAGACAGCTACAAATCATCAAAAGAAAAATTGGAAGCAATTTGGTTTATTTATGATTTGTGATCATTGAATATTACTTCAAGTATAAGAGCAACAACATGACCACTGATAATACAATTAAAAAAGAACAATGTAGAACATACCGTCAGCAAAGAAAGGAACAGCAGAGAGCTAGTAAACCCCCCAAGGATGGTATATAACTCTGTTGATGCTAATTTTCCTCTATACATTTCTTGAAGCGAGAGAATGACAATAAACAGAAGAAAAGAATAGAGCATTGAATTCCCAGGTGTAGCCATGGACTTCTTCAAAAATCTTGTCTAAAACAATAAAAGATTCATTAGAAATGGTGCCAAGAACTACCATGTACAAATATAAATTATTGGGATGGAGCTTTTAATAACATGAGCTATTAAAAAGAAAAATATTAGGCTAATCTTTTCGTTCTCCAATCAATAGAAATCTTCAATCTCCAATCAAAAGACAGCAAAATATTCAGCTATCCAAAGCAAAAAAAATAAGTACTATTTTGGACCATGTGTTTTGCAAAAGTTACAGATTGGACCCTCTGTTTTGTTAAATGAAAAAATAGACCTTATATTTTCCAAAATAATTAAAATAAGACTGAGTTTAATTTTCGACAACTTTTTCTTTTAATATAACCAATTTGAAGATAATTCCTAACACGAACAGATACAGAAAATATAAATAATTTTTTCTTAACACATTTAGATCGGATTATTATTAAATTTTATTTTGACAAAAAATTAATTCAGGATCTTATTTATACTATTTTGACAAAACAAATAGTCTAATTGGTAATTTTTGCAAAAGGATCTAAAATAGTATTTACCCAAGCAAAAATTATGTACAAATAAATGACTATTCTTTTAAGTTAAGTTGATTTTGGGGAGAACTTAGAAACCCATAAATAAATGAAAAGAACATAATCTCAATACAATTTTACTCACATGTGACATACATTTCAAACTTGAAGTAAAAACAGCAACCACAAGAAAATCCACACAAAAATATCATACAATAGTTCCACAAATCTTAAAGTCCAAGAGTCCAATAATAATAAGAAGAAGAAATAGAAAAATCATTAGAAAAGCTCCATAAGAATTTCATACGAAGTTTAAAAGACAAACTTGAATAGAGCTTCAAATTGATTACAAACCAAAATGGAAGTACCAAAAATATATTTATTTTCATTAATTATTATCATCGTCATTGAAAATCTCTCCACTAGGTCTATAATTTCACCAGTATCGTAAATTAATTTCACTCAACAATTATGTACATTTTGCAATAAGAACCGCTGCAAAATTCTAAGATTAAGAGTCTATCATATGATCATCAAAACACAACCACAAATGATAACAATCTATGACCAAAACTAACGAGATCCAGAGCAGAACTCATGATTTCAAAAACTATAATCAAAGATTTCAGATTTAATAGCAATACTGTGAGATATCAACAACTAACAGAGAAAGGCGAGAAAAAATCAAAGCAAACATACCGTTACCCCCACGAAATCGAAAATGGAAATGTAAGAAATCTGAGAGTAAGAGATACTTAGAATAATACCAAAAAAATAGCTCATCTTAATTACCGTGGTCCGTTGGTGTGGTCGAGGATCGGGTGAGGGAAAGTCAGCCGATGAGAAGCGCCGTCGACTTAGAGAGAGAAGGTGAAGGTGAGATAGGAGATACGAGAGATCGGAGGTAATTCCACTGATGTATGAGCTCCTCTCACTCAGTAAAAAGCGGCCCCTTTCACCAAATGGAAGCTGAAGGAGAATTTATTTTATTTTATTTTATTTTTGGTAGAACCAACAAAGTACTTATGTTTTTTTATTTTTTATTCACGAAATAAAAATAAAATTTTTAACTAACTATTTTTGTTTTTTAATTTCAAAAAGAAAAAATAAAAGAGTATTCTGTAAATTTCATTTTTCATTTTTGTTTCTTATTCTTATTTAAATCTAGTCTATAATCTACGGTTTGGGGTTCGGGCTCCGAGTTTAAGTCTGGACTCCTGTGTTTAGGGTCTAGGGTTTGAGGTCTGGTCTTCGATCGAGGTTTAGGGTTGGGGTTGGAGTCCGAGGTCAGGTTTAGGTTTGGGGGTTTGGGGTACGAGTCTGGGTTTGGGGGTTTGGGGTTTGGATACGGGTCTAAGTCCGGGCCGGGTCGGAGTTTGTGGTCGGGTGTTGTGATAAATCCAACACGCAAGTATACGTATCGTTTTAACAAGTAATACTCAAGTTAGTGAGATCGTTCTCACGAGGACTGTAGCTAAGTACCAATCGATTGAATTCTTGTTTCTATTTGGTAGATAAATAATTTTGATAGAGTTTAAAATAAAGAAGAAAAAAAACAAGAAAATTAAAGAAAACAATAATGGTGTTTAATCAAGGATGAGAAATTAGGGAAACGAATCCTGCTGTTTCAATTACCCAATCGTTAATGCTAATTATTATTCCTCTTTCTTTATGTGAATGACAGATTATAAAATTAACCTAACTCTTTTCAGATCTTTTAGGCCCTAAATTATATGTTATCTATTGCATCTCTGAGATAGACTAATATACAATCCGCATTAATTAATAATCTCAATGTCACATAGGCTATGCAA
The DNA here is from genome assembly GCF_029168945.1 of Cannabis sativa. Classification (NCBI taxonomy): domain Eukaryota; kingdom Viridiplantae; phylum Streptophyta; class Magnoliopsida; order Rosales; family Cannabaceae; genus Cannabis; species Cannabis sativa. The sequence continues at coordinate 54,390,820 of NC_083607.1, forward strand.
ATACTTTCGTTTCACATCAAAACCTAGTTTATTCAATTTTAGCATTCTCAATACTCACTTTTCAAATTTTGTATTGAGATCTTAAAGCATGCCTAATGTGATCAATTTCAAACATGGAATTAAGCACAAACATGAATAAATACACAATCAAGAAAGAAGGAATAGAAATTAACATTAACTCATAAAATCAATCAACATTCATCATCTCCCCAAATAGGAGTTTAGTTCATAAAATCAATAATAACATCTATAATCAAATCTAAAACAGAAATTAACATAGAAATCAAGAGTTTAAGAAAAAACTAGTGGGTGATTGTGCTCTGGATCGCCACAATTGCTTCCTCTGCCTCCTTTCACTTTTTGGGTCCAATTTCTGCCTCCCTTCATTCTAAAACACGAGCCCCTTAAATAGAAATTAGGATTACTACCTCTGAATGGTGAAAGTCAAAAACTGCCCAAAATTCTCGTATTTTGCCCATAGTCGCGACTACAAAAAGTCTAGTCGCGACCATAGGCAAAATACAAAAATCAAGCTCTCTGCCTGCTCCATAGTCGCGACCATAGTCTCGCGACCATAGAAAATGGTGGTCGCGACTACTGAAGCAAATTTGATACCTTCAACATCTTTCAGTAAAATATGCATAACTTTCACATACGAACTCCAAATGAGTTGATTCAAGATGCGTTGAAAAGAACAAAAAGAAATCTAAAGCTTCTATATTTTGACTTTTTCCAAAATCTGATCAGAAGATAGTCAAATTTAGGCTTGAAGTTTCAGCTTTATTTTCTTGCAAAATTTTCTCTATTCTATAGATTGTTGTTTTCCGAAATTTGATCAATTGATATATTCCAAGCGTGAAACCTGAAAACAAAGAAAACAAGTGTAATTCTATTCCAAAAAGAATAACAAAGAAGGAAAACAACTATAAAAAGTGACCCAAAACGTAGGCTAAAAATAGCTTAACATCGGGCCCGAGGTCGGGGTGGAGTTCGGAGTCTAGGTTTGGGTTCAGGGTTCGAGTTCGAGTCCGGGCCCCAGGGGTAGGGTTGGGGCTAGAGTTTCGGTCCAGGTTAGGAGTCTGGGCCCAAGGTTCGTGTCCGAGTTGTGGGCCAACTCCAGGTCTGGGTCTAGGTCCTTGTAGATTTGGGTCTAGAGTCATAATCCTGGTCGGGCTGGGGGCCGAGGCTGGGTCTGGGGTCCTACTCTGCTACCAAGGCTCAGGGTCGGCTCCAAGATTGAGGTTGAGGTCCAAAATATTGATGAAAGAAAATACAAAAAAAAAATATATATAATATTTTTTAAAATATATATATAATATTTTTATATGAACATATTTTTTATATAGTATAAAAAGGGATATTTTTTTATTTAAGTAGTTAAACTAAGCATAGAAATTCAAATTTCTCTTTTGTTATTCGTTATTAGATCAAAATTTGATGATTTAATATTTTTAAAATTAATATTTGTAGTTAAATTTGTTTAGTAACCATTCATGGGTAATACCCATTAAGAAGTGTTTCATATATATATATATGGAACACTTCTTAATGAGTATTACACATGAATGGTTACTATACAAATTTAACTATAAATATTAATTTTAAAAATTTCAAACTATCGAATTTTGATCTAATAACGAATAATGAAATCACAAATTTAAATTTATATGCTTAATTTAACTACTTAATTAAGAAAAATATCAAAAAAATATCTCCTTTTACATTATATCAAAAATATGTTCATACAAAAATATTTAACTCAAACTCAACTTTTTCTTTTCTTATTTTTCTCGTTAAAAAACTTTTTTTTTAATTTTTTTTTACCGATAGAACAATCTCAGCCCATATGATATAAAAATGAGAGATTTTTTTTAATTGGATAGAAAAATTAAGCATAAAAATTCAAATTTTTTTAATTTTATCCATTCATGGGTAATAGCCATTAAGAGTGCACCCATATATCTTTATATATTAAAAGTACCTATCTAACGGCATTTCTTGGTTTAACAGAATATACTTTACAAATAAGAGAATATTCTGTTAAATTTAACGTAGATTTGATCCTCCCGTTAACTTTCAAAAATATATAAATAAAACTAAACCCTCAAAACCGTAACTCATTTACACCGTGCCACACTTCACTCATTTAAAAAACCAATCGACTCTTCCATTTTACTCTCCCAATCCCAATCTGATCGACTATAAGGTGAGCTTTGTGATGAAGAAGTCTCGGAGGTCAATCGATTTTTTTCGCTGGGTTGGAGTCGACGATTGAAAATTGCGATTTCAGTCGCTACTTTCCAATCGAAAATTGCGATTTCAGTCGCTTCAGTCGCTGAGTGCAGAGGTTTCAAATTTGTGATTTACCAAAGACTTCTACAACTTCTTCTTCTGCTTCTTTCTTCTACTACTCTTTCAAGTGCAGAGTCAGTTCAACTCATTCGCTTGCAAAATGTGTTTCGCTGATCTACGATTGGAGATGAATCCACCCCAGCACCCCGCCGCCACTACTAGCCCCAAGGCCCGTAGATCTGACTCCAGATTTCTTCTTTGGTATATTCGACATGAGAATTGGTTAGTATCTCCACTCTTCTGTTTCTCTCCACCTAGATTCATCCTCCTTTTCAACTTCATCTATCGTTCGTTCTGTTAGTATCGTCTTTTTCATCGTTTCCATTAACGATCTTGAATTTGTTCGGAGAAGAAAAAGAAGAAGAATGAGCGAGAAGCGGGCCGTACTGAGGAGAGATTGCTGGGAGACAGTGAAATTTCATTTTGGGGATTTCTGAATTTCTAATGTTGCTTGTGGATCATTGTAAGGATTATCAGTTAAAGAACGTAATTTTTGGTGGTTGCCTTGATGTCACTTCTTTTGATCTGATTATCGCTTAGAGGACCAATTCAATCTGCTTTTTCTTTTTCTTTTTTCTCTGTTTTCACCTTTTTTTACTTTGTATATTTGTATATTCGAAGCTCTATATGTACATTCCTATGGCGGTGCGGTTCTTATATGTGTCGACATCTTTGGTCTGCTTTGATCTGCTTATTTTTGTTCCCTAAATGTTTTGGGATCTTTCAGGATTTTGATAAGGTTTGGCCAATCTTCGATTCGGCTCAATCACAGGATTTTCGTAAGGTGTGATTTTATGCTGTATCTTGATTTTAGTGTCGTTGAGAATGAATTGGATGTTGGGATTGTGGTTGTGGGCTGAATTCTCTTTTTTAGTTGAATTCACGACAGAATTTGTTGATTAGGTTGTTCAAGGGATTATTAGTGAGCCTGAATCGCAAGGTGCACTTCTGAGGAGCAATTCCAGGGTTTCATCCCTCGCTACGTGTTGTGGACCGAGGTTAGTGAGTTCTGACTTTGTCACTTATGTTTTCATGATTTAGTTTTTTGACAAAGAACTGCATTTGATGGGAGAAATAACTTTGGAAAATAACTTGAAAATAAAATACATATTCTTATAAGGTTGAATATCTTAGTTTTGGGGCATAGTTAATAATTTGCTTATAAGCTCAGTGATCCAGGGATTTTATAGAGACTATTCTAGCTGTCTGATGTGATCTAGGGATTTTATTTTGGTAAAAATTGTTTTTAATTAACAGAGCTGTGTACTTATAACTTTTTCCTTATCTGTAGGTATCTCAAACAAGATGTGAATGAAAAAAGGGCAGAGTAGCTAATGATGTCGAGACTGAGCAGATTGTATTGAGGATCTTCCTGATGGATTTCCTGTGCAAATAAGTTTTGTCGTTCAGAATCGCGGCTCAATCCCTCTTTTTCGGTCACAAGAAACTTCATGTTTGAATATCAAACCAGATATTATATGTAAGTACTAATTTTATAAGTTTAACCATTGTACATTTTTGTGGACTTTATGAATGGAGATGTCTCTTTTCAGTGTCAAAGAAGGACCAGAACTATGAGGCTACTAGACTTCATTTTGAGAATCTTATCAAGAGATATGGGAACCCCATAATTATTTTGAATCTGATTAAGGTAATCATTGTATTATTACTAATATTATTAGTTTTTTTTTTTTCCTATTGTCTTGCTTTTATGATAAAAGTTGAATACATAAGTTATATTGATAATCTTTATTAACATGTAGATTTAATGTTGCTTTTATTTTTTTCGTTTAATTTTAATTGGTACAGACACAAGAAAAGAGGCCTCGAGAGTCTATACTTCGAACAGAGTTTGCAAATGCAATTGACTTTATCAATAAGGATCTATCTGAAGAAAGCCGTCTTAGATTCCTTCACTGGGATTTTCATAAACATTCTAGGAGGTACGTCTGACGAAGAGTTTTAAGGTGTTTTCCCGTAGAGGATATGATGTTTAACTCTTTGAGATTTCACATTAACAAGATTTGCCTTTTCTTTTCGAGCAAAGCTACAGATGCCTTGCTACTTCTTGGCAAGGTAGCTGCTTATGCATTGACACTAACAGGTTTCTTCTACTGCCAAGTATCGCCATCCTTGGAAACTGACTTCTCTACTGAGAGCTCTTCCTCTGAGTAAGTTTGTTTAGCTCATTATTATGGTTAATTTCTTTTCTTTTTCTTGATATTTGATTAATGGGGGTCTTATCACATTTAAAATTTCCGTTTGTTGTGTTAGAATATTTGTATTCATTAAAGTTTGATTCATTTCTCAATAAACTGTATTTGTAGGGCAAACTCTGTTTTGTATGTTGCAGAAATAATAGTTTGAAAAAATAGGATCATCGTTTATTTATTTTCTAAACCTTTATCATCAAGTGTTGTAGTTACATTTATTGCATATTATGTCAAGTAATAACTTAACATTTTATATCAAAACGTATTGCATGTGCAGTTGTTAGCATACAGCTTCAGCATTTTTATAACTTTAAAATCATACTATTAACAGCCATTTAGTGCATGTTTTAGTTTGCTCTCACTCACTCATTTGCGTCAGTAAACAACTTGTTTGTAGTTGTAGTACTTTCCAACATTGTTTGGGATAGCCTTTAGTTCTGTGATTCTTGGTTTCTACTGCCAATGATCATGTGCTTAGTTGGCTTTCTTTATCTTTCTCCCTCTTTCTCCTCCCCTTGAGTGAAGCATATAGGTTGTTATTGTTATTGCTTTATTCTTAACTTTTTCGAAGTGTTTTGGAATAGGAAATCCTGTTGTTCTTATTGTCTTTAGGGTAAAAAATGGGTCATTTATGTTACAGGCTTTAGAATGTCATAAGATGTCTTTAGGGTAAAAATTGGGTCATTTATGGATCGTACAAACGTTGCACAGTATGCATATGGATTGGCTGCACTGGGACACCAGCTTCATGCTTTGGGAGTGATAGACAATCCAAAGATAGACCTTAATGATCCTTTGGCTGAGGACTTGATGAGTTTTTATGAGAGAAGGGGGACACATTGGCACACCAATATGGTGGCTCAGCAACTCACAACAAGGTAATTCTAAACTTCATGTCTCCTATTCACGCATTAGCAATTTTTTAACATGAATCACTATCTGGAATGTTTTCATTTATTTTGCTTTTACTTGTATGTTTTGTTTTCTGTAGTATCTGATATGGTACCTTATTAGCCCTTGTGCTCAATTTGCTTACATTTTTCTGAACTGTGATGTCAAACAAATATTTTCTCAGAGAAGGGGGCAATGGAAAGCGGCAACTCAGTCTCAGGAATTCTTCAGAACTCTTCAACGTTATTACAGTAATGCATACATGGATGCAGAGAAGCAAGATGCTATTAATGTGTAAGTTTACCACGTTAAGTATCATTCTTGTAACTAACACCTTGGAAGCATTAATTAAACCCTATACCCTTTTCACACTACCCAATAAGGTAGGTATGTAGTTAATTAACATATATAGAAAAGCGAAGAAAAACCTTTTTTGCGTGTGTGTTAATTAACTAAATACTAGATATTATTAAGAAATAATTAATCTTAATAATTAATTTCCTAGGTATTGAAATTTAGGTTTATCAGGGTTTTTTTTAATCTAAAATCTAGCTTCATCGGTTAAAACTTTTTCAAAATGATCAGACCCTTATTATAGCATGTAGCAATTAAGAAACATTCTTATAGATTAATTAGTGTGTTGCATGCCGTTTGTTATTCTATCATTTAAAATTGATTAATTTTCATGTAATTAGTACTTAGAGGAAAGAAGCAATAGTTTACTCTCTAATTCAGCTAATTAGTTGTATTGATCATCTGTTTTAGTAGTAAGAGTATGGAGATTAGGTGGTCAATTTTTTTCTTCTGAGTTTCAGAATTGTTAGGAAAACTCATACTCTTTCTCTCTTATAAATTATTAGTAAATAAATATAAAATTCATTCATTAATTTTGTTACATATTATTTGCTTTAAAATCTGCAAAACTTATGATTTGTTCCTCCAAATTTTCTATAAGTAAATATTAACTATTATTTAGTTATGACTTATATATACCCAAATTTATTTGAATAACCAATTATAATAGCACAAATATTACTTTAATAAAACAAATCATTCGTATGATCATACCTTCACGTACAATCTAAATAAGAAAAAATAAAAAAACTTAAACTTTACCTAAAACTAATATTTACGTGCCTCGGCACGTAACTCCTACCTAGTATATATATATATATGTGTGTTTAAAAATTTGTTGAGGGTGAAAATTTTGGTAATCAATTTTAAAATTAAAAAGTGAAAAAAAATTTACAAAACATGTTTTAAAATATTTCTACTTTTTTAATTAAAAAAATAAAAAAAAAGACAGATTAAAATATAAGTCTTTCTAAAAAAATACAATATATATGTTTTTAAAATAATATTAAATTAATTTTACAATAAATTAAAACTGCTAAAAAAGACACCAAAGGTAACCAACAATACCAAACCACAAATATCGTATTTTTATTGTTGTAATTCAATATTGAATCCTACATTAATCAATAGTAATCAATGGGAAGACATCACCTTGTAATAGTGTTAAACACGTATCATTTAGCAATGATATATTTATCATTAATTTTAATAAATATAATTTTACAAACTATATTTTTAAAATTAATCAAGTAAGAAAATATAACTTTTTTGCATACTCCACTATGGCTTTTTGGTGTTCTAATTTTATTTATTGAGTTTGTGTTTGATAAGTTGTAGAAAGGAAATGAGTTAAAATTGATGATTGAGCTCTTTAACCATTGCTCCATTTTAAGCCTCATGCCCTTGTCCACACTCCCGTATTAACTAGGGCTGAACGTCGGACAGGTTTTAAGTTAGCGAGTTTTAGACTTAAGAAAATAACATTCGTACCTCTCATAAAATGGATACAAGTTTGCGAGTTTCAGGTTCACAGGTGGCTAGGTCATAAATAGTTGAGTCCATCAGATTGGTTGGTTGACTTGTATTTTATTTATTTATTTTTTTTAAAAAAAATAACCTCCATTTTCTCCTTTTTCTCATCGCAATCCCAAATCTTAATCATATATTTACAATAATAAACTTTTTTTTTAAAAAAAGTAAAAAATAAAATAACATGCATGTACAAAGAGGGTTTCCTCATTGCAATCCCAAATCTCAATCACATATTTACAAAAATAATCCTTTTCCTAAACCCATTTGAATCATATATATTCTTCTTCTTTTTTAGGTACCTGTAGAGAGACATATGAGATATGAGATTCAATATTTTTTTCACTACACTATTGCTTGCCCAAAAATTAATCCTGGTGACATGGATATCAATATTTGACATAGGCAAGAAAAAAAAACATTCCCGAAGATAAGTGCCCCGAGTAATAGTTGTCACCTCTAGGAAGGGTTCATAGCCCTGGGCCTAGGTTCACTTCGGGAACTACAGAATGGGTGTTTAGATCTCTCAAGTTATTTCTTAGAAAATGGACTGCGAGCGAGCTTCCAAAAGGACTCAGACTTGGGAGCGCGAACCTATGGGTCCTTAGCCTGATGTGGAACGGTCACCTGTTAGAGAAACAAACTACGAGCGAGCAAAATGACTAAAACTTAGGATTGTGGACCTATAGGCACACCACACGCCGCTAATAGGACCAACCACAATCATGCTTGAAGAAATTCGAGCAATGCAAGAAATTGATCACCTCCGTGGGATTCTCTTCACCAGTCTAATGACTCTAGGCCACTTCATGACCCTACAAAGGGAAAGGGCCGGGCTTGCTGTCAACCTTGGGGGAGGGACACGAAAGCTCTACCATGAAGGTGGGGAGTATGAGATTCGAAGGGTGAAGACCAACAAACTACTCCACACTCAAAAATATTCTATGATGCACGTGGTGGTTGGTGTAGGTACTTCGTCTGAGGTCCTAATGGCCAACAGTATGAATACATCTCGTGGGTGCATGGAGATGTGTTGAACTTGAACAATCAGTTCAATTCCCTCTACAATGTCACTTTGAGGAAGACTATTTTGAAGGAAATAATCAGTATATTACTACGAGCAGTCGCTCATGAAGCAAACAATCAAGAGACAACTTTGTCGCTATACAAGATAAATCCCCACAGTTGTCAACAAGGCCACACGACTAGGAAACAACCATAAGGTCCAAGTCAATCAGCTTCTTTGATCAAGTCGAAAGACTAAAGAACCTGTGAAGTAAAATCTGCCAGGAACGACCAACTGATACATGCATCACCACCTGTGATGTAATAACCGCATGATTAGGATTAGTAGAGAAACTAGCATTAATTATCTTTACTTTATAATTATATGTAAATATTTATGTGGTAGGTCTCCTTTTCAAAAATGGGTATTAGAGTTATAATTTCTCAATTCCAGAGATTTTATTAGGCTCTAAGTGTATTATGTATACTAGATGTGAAATTTTCAATTTTTATAATTTTGCTCGGTAATGATGAAAAATACGATGGATGGTCATTAGATTCATATGGGTGAGTTTGGAACCTTCTATTTAGTGGGGCTAGCATAGGTGATATCTTGGAATATCGGGTTTAGGCGGGGTTATAGTTTTGGACTATTTTACCCGTAGACCTATAGAGTATTTAAGTTGGAAGTGAGGGGTAATCTTGGAATTTTTTCCCTTAGTTATTATTAATATTCTGATTATTATTATGTTTTAAGATATAGATTTATTTTATTAGTAAAATCATTTTTGAAGGATAAACAAAAGAAAAAAAAATCAACCTCTTTCTCTCTCTCTCTCTCTCCGTAGTCGGCCAAGGAGAACCAGACCAAACTAGAGATTTCCTCTTCTTTTCTCTATGATTTTGATGGATTTTAGTGGAATTCAAGTGGTGTAAACTCAAGGTAAAGCCCTAATATTATTCTTTTAAGTTTTTCTAAATTTTTAGTTGAGTTTGATTATGCAATTAGGGCTTTTGGTTTTGTCCGAACCCTAAGGCTTATTGGAGTCTTTTCTGGGTTAATTTAAGGTTCATCAGAACTGGTTTGAAGTTGTTTTGAAGCTTGATTCTTGAGTTGAGAAAGTTTGAGTTCAAGAACTCAAACTTGGCTTAACAATGGCGGGTAGCCATTTGAGTGGCCAATTGCCCCATTTAATTCTCTAAGGCTTTTATGGATGATCTAGTCTTTGTCATGAACTATAATAACAATTCTATTTGAAGACTAGACCCTCCACTAGAACCTTATTGTTGCAGCTGTTGTTTGTTTTGTTGGGGTTGGCTTCTCTGCTGGTGAAACCCCTGCTGCTGATTAGAGGACTGCACTTGAAAATTTTGTGGATGACCCCCTCCTTGATTATACCCATAATTATTATTTTGAGAATAGTTCCCAATGGATTTTGCTTGATCCATTGGCAAACTGTTCACATCCACTGGGCATGTGTTATAAGTATGAGGGCCCCCGCATAGCTCATAAGTGACTTGAGCCTGTTTTGCCTGCACAATCATTAACTTCATTAGGGCCTCCGCTTGGGCTGCCAACTTGGTGATAGCGTCTACCTCATGCATGCCTGCAACTTTCTTAGACTGGCTTCTTTTAATTGGCCATCGTGTTGGAATATGTTTTACCAGGATATAGATTTACTAACTAGTATGTTTCATTAACATCCTAATATGAATTTCTAAAACAATGAAATAAACACATATAAAGTTTAGAAAACCTTACATTGGGTGCAGCGGAATAATATGTCTCCTTCCACTCAGATCTCTAACCCTTGTATCTTGTCTGTCGCAGAGTATCACCAAGATCTGAGCCCGAATGTCCTTCTCTTCAATTTGGATTCTTCACAATCTTCCATACTATGATTGAGATACCACTTGATGTGTGTGGGCACTCACTCTATCACTCAAGGTTTCGAAAAATTGAAGAAGAAAAGAGGGAGAGAGAGGTTCGGCTATAGACAATAGGATATGAGGCTTAATTTTTCTAAAGGAAAAAATTTATCTGATTTCCATTCACATCACTCTCTCTTAAGTGTGAGCCATCACTGTCTATTTATAGGTAACCACTAGGTTTAGGTTAGGAAATACTAGGCATTAAAATAATAAAAATATTAATTGAAAAAAAAAAAAAAAAACTCATAAGTAGCCGGCCATAGAGTAATGGGCCCCACTTGGTATTTTTCCAATTTTTGACAATTTTCATATCTATTTTCTCAAAAATGCTAATTTTCCAATTCTAACCATTTAAATGCCAAAACTAATTATTTAATAACTAAAAAAAATTATTAAATAATATTGCCATTTAATATATTTATTAATTAGACATAATAAAGTCTTCCAATTAATAAATAAAACCTAGAATCTTTTTTCTTCATAATTTAGCACTTGCTTAATGAAAATTCATAAACTAGACATAGTCTAATTTTAGAATTATAATTAATTAATTAAAATCAATCATTTGAGTCTTACAAGCAGTATGGTCTCAACTAGAATGGGAACCATGGGCCTATATTACCAAGCTTCCAATAAGCTAAACTAGAATTTACCAAGTAAATTCCCTAACTTATTAATTCCTTGTTGCATCCATTCATAGAACTTGGAATTGCACTCTCAGTCATATAGAACGTTCTATATGTTCCACCATATAGATACGCTATCACATTTAACCATCGTTATAATCTCAATAATCAAAAATCCTCTATAGATGATTTACACCGAGTAGGAATAAATTTACCGTTTCACTCCTCAATGTATTTTATCCTTAAAACACTAAAATTTATGTAAATGATATTTTAGTGAAACATAATCACTGAAATAAGAGCTCTTCCATTTACATCTATTAAGCCAAGCTCGAAGGAAATCATCGTTTCACTCCTAAGTACCTATAGAAGCTATAGATTCCATATCTATGTTTAGCGCTCCCACTCAATCATACTACCATGTTCCCAAAATGTACGTATCACCCTGACCAGAAAGTAGGTTTAACTAACAAATCAAAGAACATGAATAGCACTCCTGAGATTGAACCTAAGCATATCAGGATTAAGATCTTTTGATCTAAGATCAACTAGTGATATTGACTTAGAAAGATACAACGGTAAGATTATAATATCTTAACCAAGATCAATATCGGTCCAGTCCAATGTATACTCCATACATTCGAAGCTAGTATACTTTGCCAATGTTCTGGAAAGAACATAACACTTATGCAAAGTGTAAGTACACTTCATCGCTGATTATCACATCAGTGTAAATCCAATGCACTGATGAAACAGGGACTTTGTCTTTCGAAGCATATAATCACAATCACATTCCACTGTGTTGACATCACTGTAATTGTAAATGACTATATGTTCTGGTATTAACAGATTTTGTACATATATTAAACCACAAACATGAAAACAACATGTAAACATAAATGACTTCTAATTTTTTATTGATAACAAATCATATTAGATTGTAATGGGTTTTATTTAGGGCATAAAATCCCAACAAACTCCCACTTGCACTAATCATAAAACAAGTTGTGCATTTCAATCAATCTATTGTCTTGATCTTAAGATCAAGTGTAGTATATTTAACTCAATCCAAATTTCTGGAACCATGTTCATAAAACATTATGCAACATCCTTTACTATATGCATTACTCATCAAGGGATACTAAAATCCATACAGCTTATTAAGTACATCTGAATAAACAGAAGACATATCTCTCATTCTTTTAAAGAATGAAATAGAGATAATACAGTGTAGAATTTTCTTCAGTTGAATAACTTTTTGGTAATTTTTGAATTTACAAAGTTATATATCTTCACTGATGGAGCTTGAATTATTATAGATGGGTTTTTACACTCTTCTAGAATAACTCCTCCACCCCCAGAGTAACCACCATCTCAGATTCTTTATGAGTTGGTGCAGATATTAAGACTTGTAATATATACATTTCTATTATCTAACATATAGGTCACTTTCATAAATCTTTCTTGATTGTCCCTTAATGTTCCTTGTTTGATTACATCTCAAATGGCTCCCACTCAACAGTAGGAGTCTGGTTAAATTCATACATAAAAGTACATTTAACCTCTTACTATTATTTTGAGGGATATCTAGTTGTGACATATTGTTTTAGTCTGAAACTGTAAGTTCCTTTTAGACTAAGTCATCAACATAGCAATCTAGTATTATAAATTGAGTGTAAAATACTTGCTAGAGATTAAGTAATCAATAGAGATACCATAAAATTTTATGAGGATTAGGAATTTTTGCCCAAGTCATTCGAATAGACTATGCAAGAATTCTATTATCTTATTCTCATAATTCTGATAAGTTATTTCTATCCATATGAATGGTTTGATTTACTTTCTCAGTAGTGTTCTAAAGTTCCTATCACAAGTGTCAACCAAATAAAGATGGGTTAATAATTTTAAAATTCTCCCACTCAAATATGGTAGTGTGATACAACGTCAAATAACTTTATTGGTATCAATTTCTATTACAACAGTAAAATATTAAATGGAACATAAATCAAGATCAAGAATATATTCTGATAATTTGCTAATTCATTATATTTCATCCATGTTTAAAATATGTGTCACAAAGAGTACTGTGGTGTATTGAGTATAGTCCAGAGTTCAAAATGAACTACATATTTTAATAGTATAGTCCACCCCTAAGTATATAGAGATTATGATCCACCCCTAAGGGATATAGAGATCATGGTTTATCCCTAAGTATTATAGGGATCATGTGGAGTTATGAATATAATCTAGAGTTCAATAGATATAAAAGATCGTTGAACTGCATATTATTCTTAACTTTTTCCACCCCTATCAGATCAAAAGATCTTTCTATTAAACAAATTCTTAATAATTGTTTTAGAATTAACAATTACTCATAAACATAGAAATGAAATTCTAACTGTTTATGTAGCATTAATTCTTTGCAGAGTTGAAGATACTATAGAATTTGTATCAATAATAAAAACACATACACATACAATCATTAAACATATAAATATAATTGGTACTGACATACACAAGATAAAGTAAATGAAGCTCAATTCATAAATGCAATTCATTTTTCAAAATAGAAAACTTTATTAAAAAAAATTCTCCAAAATAAAAGGAATTGTCTGCAACAATATGAAAAATAGGGAATAAAATCCCAAACTAATAATTGAAATCCAAATTGTTCTTAAACTAAAACAATTAATTCAAAAATAATAAAAGAAGATTTCGAGCTTCATCTTCATCTTGGACTAGCTCCACCCATTTGTCCAACCATCTGATTCAACTCTCTAAGATAGCATCCGAGTTCAAGCAGCTGGACCTACTCATTACTCCCACTCAACAGCAGGTGTCTGGTCTAAGATATTCAAAAGCATATCTTAGACCTCTTACTGATGATCCTAAGAAATTCTTTCATTTGCCTCTATCTTTTCTGGAATAGTTGAAACTTTTCCTTAGATAAATAAAATCTATGTCTAAAAGTCGAGAAGCTTCTATAGATTGCCATTAGAAAAAAAAAATGCTCAAGCATCTTACTAAAGTAAGTTGCTTGCACTAGAGTAAGAAAATTACCAGGCATGCCACAAGCCATAGGTTTAGATATCTCAAACCTATACTACTTGGAACAGGAAGTTTTGTTAAGTCCATTGAATAGACTTATTTTCAAAATTTCCTTTCTTGTCCTTGTAATAGAAAACTTTTGGTTGTTCCATATAAATGGTTTCAACAATACTTCTTCTTCAGCCCTCGCTGAACTCCTTTCTTGCCTTTTGTTTCTTCTATTTTTTCTACAGGTTTTCTCGATTTCACGATCAATGGGCAATATGAAACTTTGTCCCAAACGTCGCATGCACTCCCAGTGGCTGAAATAGAGTAAGAAAAATTTAAAAGAAGCAGATTAGCAATAAGCAGAAAGAATTAACTAAAGTAGAATTTGATCTAATTTTTATAATATCAATATTTAATCAATTCCCCGGCAACGACGCTAAAAACTTGTCAAACAAATTATGAGCAGTTACGCAAGTATACATAATCTATTGTAATTTTAAACTCACGCAGGTGAGGTCGAACCACAAGGAATTGTTATTAAGTACCACTAAATTAGATTTGTATTTCTATTTGGTAAAATCGAATAGAAGATTGAAGAATTAAATATCTGAAAAAGTTAAAAGCACGAAAACAGCAATAAAAAGTGTAATTAATTATGTCTGAATGTTTAGGAATAAGAATTTTGTTCGTGCAGTTTCCCTACTTGTTAATGTTAATGTTTATTATCTCCCTTTTGGTGATGACAGATTATGAAATCAACCCTAACTCTTCTCAGATCATTAAGGTCCTAAATCATATGTCATTTTCTTGCATCTCTGAAGTAAATTAACATATAACTTGCATTAAATTCAGAATCTAAAATTACACAAGCTATGTAAATACTCTCGTTTTACATCAAAACTTATGTTTGTCCTATTAGAGCATTCTTAATATTCACTTCTCAGATTTCATACTAGGATCATAATTCACATTTAAGATGACCAGTCTAAAATATGTCACTCAAACTAATAAGAACAAATCACACAATAAGGGAGGAAAACTAATGATCACATTAACTAAATTAAAGAAACATCATTGCAATTATCATATCCCTAAGTTGGGAGTTTAGTTCATATTCATATCCATAATAACACTAAAACAAAATTTAACATAAAAAAAAATAAAAGAAGAAGAAACATACTGATGGTGGAATGAATCTGGACTGCCACTCTACTCTTCTTGCAGTCCTTGACTGCTTTTAGGTCTAAAATTCTCTATCCTTGATTCCTTACTCGCAGCCTATTTAAATAGATTCAGTCTTAGACTTTAAAGAATCGAGAAAAGACAAATTTGACCTCGAATTGTACGGAACCTTACCGCGGCGAGATCATCAAGGCTAATTTCGATGGTCCCTGCCAGGGTCTCGCCGCGACCATAAATAAATCCGCCACAGCAAGGACTACTTTGGCCGCGACCATGGATAAGCTCGTTGCGGCGACTGGGCCAACTAGGTCACCTCCATTCTGCCTAATTTTGGCAGCGACCACAAATAAATCCGCCACGACCAAGAATGAACCAAATGCTATGTTTTCAATTATCTTGACTCGCATTGGTCTTTTTTCACACTTTTGAAGACATGGACTTTCAAAGTTATAGAAAACCTGAATACACAAAAAATAAGCGTAATTTCGCCCTAAAAATATCACAAATGACTAAAAATAACTTTCATTAACACCCGAAAGCTAGGCTAAAAATAGCATAACATTACCCAAAAGAGTAACTTTGTTACCTTTTGGGTAACCCCAATTGGTAGATACCAATTTTATTTTTTATTTTTTTTTTGTCAAAAAAATTAAAAATAAATAAGATACCCAATTTTGGTTAAATGCATTAGTTTGTTCCAATTAAGATTTTAAAGTAATTGGAAAATTAACAACTTTCCAATTTTAAAATTTTTAGAAAACTCTGATTTTTATTATGGAAAATTATAATTAATTAAAATTGAAAATGGAAATAACTTTACTATTTTATTATAAATATGGAAAAGAATGATAAAAATTTCCTTTTTTATCAAATTATTTATTATTGGATAAATAATAATTATTTTTATTTTTTAATTTTTTTTAGAATATTTGAACTAAAGATTATAGGTTCAATTAAAAATTAAATTTATTTTTTTTCTTAAATGATTGATTTTCATTAGTTTTCATATTTTATATATTTGTTAGTTGAGATTTAAATTAGTCATTTATGATTAAGTTGATGATAGATTGTACAATTGAATATTTTCATTAATCAATAAAGAGAATTTAAATTATTCATTTTTGACTAACTTAATAATAAATACTATTTATTAATATTTTTTAAAAGTGCATATACATACATTTATCATATTTACTACCTTAGAAACATGATTGGATCTATCAAAAAGTGTGTTGAGACTATATATATATATATGCTTTCAATTGGGCTTAGATGCGACCATATGTATGTTATGTATTTTTATATTTACTTTGGATTAAGTTAGTTAGAATTATTTTGTTAGTTAAGATCTTTCTGCTGTAGCTTTTATAATTTAGTTACAAGTTGGTTATTTTCCAACTAACACTTTCTTGATGAACCGAGCTATATAAGCTCATTTCTCTCAATGTAAAATTCAGTTGAGTAATAACAAGATTTTGCTATGTTCTTCCTCTCTCTTTCTTTCTTTTCTTATATAGTATCAGAAGAAATCTTGTCCACAACTTTCATGGTAAGACCTTCGACTCGTTCTCAGGATGGTGGTGCTCCTCCATTGACAATCGACAACCAAGCAGCAGAGGTTAATTCTGATCCTGTTCCTGCTCCAAATTTCTCAGCTATTCCTCCTCGCAATCCACCACTTCGGCCTCAATCTCAGAATACAGATCCAACTCCCTAGGACCAATCCACCATCGTTGATGACAACACGACTCAGGCACTCAATTCTCGATCCGTTGTTGATGATCATTCCAGTCCCTTCTTCCTCAGCACCGGCGATCACCCCGGCCTCGTGCTTGTGTCCATTGTCCTTAACGACACCAATTATCAACCATGGAAACGAGGCATCACTATGGCTTTGACTGGAACAAGATTGCATTTATCAATAGATCTCTTCCTCGTCCCGAACTTGGTAGTCCCTATCTCAACTCTTGGTTAAGATGCAACAACATGATCATGTCTTGGTTGATTAATTCTGTTTCCTCTGAGATTGCACAAAGTATAATGTACTTTGATTTGGCTACTGAAATGTGGAACGATCTTGCTGAGTGTTTCAATGAAGGCAATGGCCCTCGGATATTTCAATTGCAGACCAAGCTCACTCGTCTTCAACAGGGTGATCACTCTGTTTCTGCATATTTTACAAAAATAAAATTCCTATGAGATGAGTTGAAGGAATTGCAACTAATAACCACTTGCACTTGTGGTGCAATGAAAATTTTCTTGGATTACTACAACCAGAATCAAGTGCTTCAATTCTTGATTGGTTTAAACGAATCCTTTGCTTCGGTTTGAGCTCAAATTTTTCTCAATGAACCAAGACCCAATATGTCCCGTGTGTTTGCCATGATCGTTCAAGAAGAACGTCAAAGATCACTTGGCTCTGCTGATGCAATTCCACTGGCTGCTGCTTCAAGTTCTACCAACCCTCCAAGAGCGAAGAAACCTTGGCCATCTTGTTCCAATTGTGGCAAACTAGGCCACTTGGTTGATAAATGCTATTTCATACACGACTTTCCCCTGTTATGGAGACAAAAAGAAACAAGACAAGGGCAAAGCTAAGGCAAATCTTGCCTCCACCAACAACCCCAATTGTGACACTGATGGAATCACTGTGAGTGCTGACCTTTCTTCTCAATGTCTGCACCTGATCTCCGTCCTCAGTCAGCAACTTAGCCATAACAACCATGTTGATCTTTTTCTCTCTTTTCTCATATGTATGGATAGTAGTTGTTAAATAAAACTTAGGGAAATTTACATGGTATATTTACTTTTGCCATTTTTTTTTTCTGAAATACTGTCAGGTGGTATTTTTTTTTTTTTTTACTTTTTTACTGTGTATTTTATTAGTTTCATACTGCAGTATACTGTATTTATTTTTTAGTTTTTTTTGTTTGTTTTAGTGTTGTTTTACGGTTGTTTTCCATAATTTATTTTTTTAACGTCGAATTTACTATTCTTACTCCATCTTGCTGAAATTAATGATTATTTTCTGGGTGTTCTCGTGGTGCTGTGGTGGTTATATCTGTGGGTGTGGAAGATGGAGGCTACAAAATAACTTCTTCCTTCTCTATGGTTATTTTGTGGTTAATTTTTTATTTTGGTTCTCCTAAAAATATATTTGACGAGCTCACTAGAAAAAAAGTTTTGAGGTGTGGGGTTCTTTTATATTTTTTTAAGTGGTTATATCTGCTTATTGGTTTACATTTATTTTTGTGTTGTTTTAGTAGTTTTTTTGTTCTGATTTTTTAAGATTAGGCTTGCAAATATAACTGCTATTGCATTGGGTATTGGGGTTGTGTAGAACATTTTTTATTTTTTTTAATCATGTTTTCCTCTCTTTTGTTTGATTTGTTTTAGTGTTATTTTACAGTTGTTTTGCCATGATTATTTACTTGACGTCAATTTTTCACTTTTTTTTTTCTCAATCTCACCAGAATTTATGGTTGTTTTCCAATTGTTCTTCGTGTTCCTGTGGTGGTTCTATCCGTGAGTGTAGAAGATGGAAGCCTCATTTTTTTTGGTGTTTACAGTATAAAAGAAAAAAAAAATGGCCAAGACAGTATAAAAATAATTTTTGCAGTGTGACCGTATTTTTGTAAAAATTAGACCAAAAATCAGTATTTTTATAAGTTTCCCAAAAACTTATTAGTAAATAGATTTTATTTAGGCGTAATAGAACAAGTGAGGTTGTTAATTAAGATAAATCTAGTGCACAAATACAATTAAGATTTTATTTATATGTGAAAAAGTTAAAATATAATTTCTATTTTTATCAAAAGATAATAAAATTACAATAAAATTGAGTTTCATTTCAAGCATAAAATCCCAACACATGTTTTACATAAAATTCCTTACAATAACTACATACATATATGAATGAAATAGTCCACGTGAACATGATTTTATACACGATAAATATATAATTATACATAAACAAAGATGAAAAAAAATAGTTTGGTGATTCGTGAAGATCAATGGTTATCCATTATTCTTATGGACTTGGCAGTGGTAGTGGAAGAGGTGGAATGCTCTGTTCATTCCTGAAGAAATTTTGGGGATCAACTTTAGTCTTCACATGAACTAACCTCTTGAAATTGTCTTTCCCGAAATACTTTCTACCCCAAATACTTGCTTGTGTGTAACTCGTGGGTCCCTTGTCGTTATTTTTACCCAAGTCAAGATCTCGATAGTTTACATATGCACTTCTTGGGCTTTTGGACACATAAGGAGTCATGTACTTGTAAACACTTCTAGGCCAATTGATACTCCCATCATCATCATCATCATCTCCTGGTTTCTGAACCCATTGAGCATAGTAGAGAATTTTGTAGAGGTTTCCGGCTCTATGGGAGAATGGAATCTCTGATTCAGAAATCTCATTCATTTTCCCACCATAAGGAAACAACTGAAAGAATCCCACTCCAACATCTTCTTCATATAACTTTTCAAGCATTGTTTTCAATACATTTTCTGGTATAGTTTTCTTCACGTAGTCAAGTTTACCTTTGAATGAAAACAACCATTGTTGAGTTCTATTAAGCAAGTTTTCCATCTCAGCTCCAATAGGGAATCCAGCAAAATAAGAAACAGACTCAATCCAGCTCATTTCATTGCAATCTTCTCTTTTCAAACCAAACTCAGGAAAACTCTTTTCCATTAATGAAAGAAGATTATCCACTCCACCAAGAAACAATGACAAGAATTGAGCTTGGAGTATAACCTTATTATTTTGGGTAGAATTCACAGTCGAGAACCTAATTAAGATAACCAAATCATCATCCAACTTATCAGCAATGTATTGCCACTTGTTCACAAGCTTCATGGTCTCATTTTGGCCCAAATCCCTATTAACAATGAATGTTGTCACTGTTGATGGGACAGGAACCAATCTGATTTTCCAAGCGAGAACGATTCCAAAGCTTGCTGCTCCACCACCACGTATGGCCCAAAACAAATCCTCCCCCATTGATTCTCGATCAAGAATTTTCCCATCAACATTAACAATGTAAGCATCAATGATATTATCAGCTGCTAGGCCATATTTTCGCACCAAAGGTCCATAGCCACCTCCACTAAAGTGTCCACCAACGCCTACCGTAGGGCAAAATCCAGCAGGAAAGCCGAGATTTCGACTTTTCTCGGCAATCCTATAATAAACTTCACCAATGGTAGCTCCGGCTTCAACCCAAGCAGTTTTTTCATCCACGTTTACGTTGATAGAACTTAGGTTTCTCAAGTCTATTATGACAAATGGGACTTCAGAAACGTAAGAGAGGCCTTCGAAATCATGGCCACCGCTTCGTGTTCGGATCTCTAACCCATGTATCTTTGAGCAGTAGACAGAGGCTTGGACATGGGAGGCGTTTGAAGGTGTAACGATAACGAGTGGTTTTGGAGTTGAAGGGAAGGAAAATCTTAGGTTTTGTATGTTGGAGCTCATTACAGAGATAAACGACGAGTCGTTTCGAGTGTATGTGAGTTCAGCCAAAGTGGTTGTGTTTGAGATATTGTGGGACAAACATTGAAGGAAGTCCTCATGTGGTTGAGAAGCATTAGTAACTATAATGCAAAAAGATAACAATGAAAAGAAAGCTAAGTAGTACTTCATTTTTCTTCGTAAAGTTTTTGCCTTTTTGGTATGTACAATATCATATAAGTCTCCCATATTTATATAAAGTTATTATATGCTTGCATTGACAGAGTAGTATTATATGAATATATTTAATATATATATCTATGAAATTTCAACGCGTATAAAGTTCAGATTATTACCAAATTATTTGATCTAGTTAAATGCTTACTCGGATGATGATACTACTAGTTCAACAATTATAAATTAATACTAACAAGTGTGTAATTTGTTTTTTAAAAAAGGATTTATCTGTATATCTTTTGAATTAATTCTCGTATTATCTTATTTTAATAATATAAGCTTTACGTAGGCACTTTATTCTTATGTAAAAAGGGTACCAAAATTGAAGCGGACAAAGCCGACAAGAAAATATTGACTTTTTTTTTTTTTTTGAAATCAAGAAAATATTGACTATATATACATATAAATGAACATATTATTGTGTATATATAATATATAGTAGTCAAATAAAAATTTGGTAATATAATTTATTCGTTAAACTCAATTATGGTGGATTGGTAGAAGCTTTATATATATTTATATATATATATTTCGAGAAATATATATTATATATTAAAATTAGACGGTTTGAACACATTAAGATCACGCTTCTATAATATATTAAAATTTGTTAAAAAAATAGCTGGATTTATTTTTTAGATATCTCTTCTGTTCACAAAGTGATATTAATTCAACAACTAATAACTATAAAACATTTATTTAGAAAGACACGTAATCGAAACATCAACGAAGCTGAAATTCTTTTAAATTGTTCAATTATGCAAATATATATGTTTACATATATTAATATACTTGTCCTATATATATATATATTATTATGTATATAAATATATTTAAATACATGTGATCAAACATTGTTATAAATACTAGAAATTTGGAACTGGGTCAGCCGTATTTTTATTATTTTTTAATTGAACAAGCTACGTACAAGTTACATGCTTTTTATAAATTATATTTTTTATTCTATTTTAAACGAAAATTCAATATCAATGAATTATTCTAGTTGAACTCTAAAAACGAAATGCTGACTTTTTCTTTTTTTTTTTCTTTTTCTGGTAGCGTGATTCTTATTAATTCGTCCAATTCCTAATGGTTATCCCGGTTTGATCAAAGTTAATTTGTATTTTATTTACTCTTTTTTTTAAATCTCTGTAATGTATTATTCATTTTTAATAGAAGGCACAATAATAATTACACCACTTACATTGTATTATTTGAAATATATGATACTATTAAATTAGTTATGTGGATTTATCTCACCATGACTCAGTATTTTTATTTAATTATTTCATATTCAACATTCTTTTTAGAATTCTCATAATATGGTAACTATTTTTTGTTCACTAATGACTCATTGAATCTAGGGTCGATTTTAAAGATAAACAAAGTAGGCCCACGCCTAGCACCCAACTCTATTGAGGCCGTGAAAAAATAAAAATCAAATTATTTATATATATTAGTTAATAATTTATATATCTATATATATAAAAGAAAAAAAAAAAACGGTGACATAACACTTTAAAATATCTTTAATTATGGTTAGTTGTTCTTAATTCTCTTATTTTTTTTAAAACTTTTTTTTTTTTTTTTTTTTTTTTTGAAAATAAACTTTTATTAGTTTCATAAATGTTAATTCACATAATATATATCGGAAGATGATTTTGTCCCGTGATTGTACTTTCATGGAATGTATTCCGTGATGTACGACAGCCGTTAGATGAGGGAGTTATTTGATCTGGGGGCTGAGATTGATCTAGGGGTAATTAGGGTTAAAAAATAGTAACGTACCCTGACACTAATGTACCCCTGAGACCCATCTAATACCACGGAATACATTCCGTGAAAGTACATCACGGGAAAAAATCGTATCCCAATATATATATATATCTATTTATTTTTTTTCTTAATTCTTTCATTTTTAATATTTTATTAAGTTTATTAACATTTTTTTTTTAAAAAAATATTTTTTGTTAGTGATTTTTTCATTAGATACCATTAGAAGAGTTTCAAAAACTCTATAAATATAGTCAAAGTCAAATATTATAATTTAGGAACCCTATAATTTATTAAGAGAATTTCATAATATGTTTTTTTTTAGTTGAGAGTTTTTAAACTTATTCAATCATTAATAAAGGTTAACAATGATCATGGGGCCTTAACTACAACATTAGGCACATTTTCAATGGAAACATTCCAAAAGCCACTTTTATTATGGGGATATGAATACTACATAATTTATATTTTTATATTAAAATTGTTCATATGTCTTGTCAAGTATTTTTTTTTTATTTTCTTAATCACATTTAGATTTTCAAATTGATCTACATTTTTATATGTGTATGTGTGATTTCTATTATTGAGTAACTAGAGAACTAAGTCGCGCTTCGCGCAGTGTTGTTCAATATTTGTAATCTTTTTATATTGTTATTTTTTTAGTCTTAATTAAGTGGTATAATATAAAATATGACATTGCGATGTTAGAATTATAAAAAGAAAAAAAAAAGTAACATGATAGAATGATAGAATTTTAGAAATAAAATTTTGTATTTTACAAAAATATGTAGAAAGATGTACTTATTTTTGACAAATAAAGAAAATTATTGAAATAACATAGAGATTGTATGTGTATTAAAATTAAATAGGAGAAAAGAGAGAACCAAATTATTTAAAACCCGGTACTCTTTAACCCTCCTACCACCCACTGAAAAACTATATTACACTAAGACTTTAACCATGAGAATAAAAGGCAAATTAAGAGTGGGAGAAAAAATAACTACAAAAAAAAAGTGAATTTCAAGAGGTGCTAAATATTATTTTGTGTTCAAAAAATTATAAGATATATCATAAAAAAAAAGTCCACCATTTTCAATCTTGGTGATAAGAAAAACATTTTGTTATCATAAAATTAAAAAAAAAAACTAAAATTAATCGTAATCCATGAAAAATTCTTGGGCTCATTTACGACAACCAATTTGTGAGAGTGAGAATATACTAAAGATAAAATGAACAGTGCTCAGCTCAATTGGAGGTTGAGAGGAATGATTGCATTTATATACACACAATGATTACAACGACAATATGCCATGTGGCAGAGTATATACAAAAAGCAGAGAGGCAAAAAGGCAAAAGGGAGAATAACAGAATGGACAAGATAAAATAGCATAACAGATAATGGAAAGTTCTATGCCTAAACCAAGATTAGCACAATGACCTCTGTATTGCACTAAAAGGGTGAGTTAGAGTTTGTCACTCAAAGTTTGTCGATAAAAGGGTTGAAGTTAGAGTGTGTCAGCCCCTTTGTGAAGCAATCCATAATTTGTTCTTGTGAGGGAATGTACCGAACTTCAATTTTCTTTTGTAGCACTCGATCTCGAACAAAATAAACATCAAGTTCAACGTGTTTTGTACGGGCATGAAAAAAGGATTTGATGCCAGAACCTTCTATGACCAACATATGATGTCTTCCCGATCACTCGAATGGACGTCGTGTCTTCATTACAAGTAGGGCAAGCTTTATAGCCTTGACCACTCCACCCAGGCAAGCTACTACGAGCAGGAAAATCATTTACTGTCCACAAAAGCGCAGCACGCATGGTGAACATCGAGTTGGTCGAACTATCTCTCGTTGGTACCCCATTATTCCACAACTCCTTTAATTCATCCACCAAAGGTCTTAAAAATATATCCATGTCTTTACCAGGAGATTTTGCACCAGGAATTAGGGTAGATAGCAAAAAATAATTATCTTTCATACATAACCAAGGTGGTAGATTATAGTTAGCCAACACCACTAGCCACATGCTGTATGCAAGACTCATGTTGTCAAATGGATTAAATCCATCAGCAGCTAACCCAAGACGAACATTTTTTGGGTCCCTTGCAAATTCGGGATGTTTTGCATCAAAGTCTTTCCAAGCTAAACCATCGACCGGGTGTCGCAACACCCCATCATCTTTTGATTTTCCAGTATGATGCCATATCATGCTCTTCGCTGTAATCCTCGAACTATATAATCTTTTAAGTCGAGTTGTCAACGGAAAGTATCGCATGACTTTGCAAGGAACTTTTTTTGCTTTGCCGTTCTCGGAAGTAACCCAACGACTAGTTCCGCAAACTGGACAAGCCTCCTTGGATGCATTCTCCTTATAAAATAGGCAACAATTATACAAACAGACATGGATAGAGTCATAACCCAAGCCTAATTTCTTCAATCTCTTTTTTGCCTCGTAGTAAGTTGCTGGAATATTATTTTCCTTCGGAAATGCAAACTTTAAAAGCTTCAACAATTCTTCAAAGATGTTATTAGGAATTTTTCCTCTAACTTTTAAATGCAATAGCTTTGCTAAAAAGTTGAGAGACGAAATCCAATCACAACCGGGATACAATTCAGCTTCAATTTCCTCAAATAAGTCATCAAAATGAGGGTTTGTGGTTGGTTGTTCATCTTCTCCTTGTACATCCTCTGTTGTTGGGGGAAAGAAGTCTTCTAGAATAGGAATCATTTCATCCTCTGATTCAACATCGGCAACTGCTACATCATCGACAACATCCTCAGGCTCGCCATGATAAATCCACTTCTCATATCCTTGCATGAAACCTCGATCAAATACGTGTGCTCTAACCCTATCTATTTTTTCAAACCTACTATTTATACATCTCACACAAGGACATCGAATTCTTCCATCACAATCCTTATGTTCTGATGCCATTGCTAAAAAGGCTTGTAAACCATCCCAAAATTCATGGCAACCACGATTTATGATTTTGGTCCAAGACTTATCGATTGTCGCCATCTACAATTTAGGCGACAAATAAAGTATTAAAAATTTGAATGTTTTGTTAAGTGTTATGAAATATAACAAAGCTATGGTATATATTTATAAGTATACCAAAGCATTGAGATATTCTTTTCAACATTAATAAAATTTTATGAATATTTTATGAATTAGACACATTTAAATAAAAATTTTATTTATTAGATTATAATTAAAACTTAAATTTAAAAAATGAACAAATTACTCTTTAATAAAATTTTAATTTTTATGTTATTTATTAATTTATATAAAAAATCTCTTAAGCTTAGTTTCTAGATTTAAATATTTATTTTTTTAAACAACTTATTAAAAGTTAATAAACTTATCTATTTTCCGTATCTACAATATAAACCACAAATGTAATATTAAAAGTTTAATAATTTATAGTATTATGAAAGTTTTTTAAATTACACACATGTTATTTCAACTTTTAAGTAAAAGAATAATATTAAAAATTTAATTGTAATAAACTTTAAAAATAATTTATTCATTTAATTGCCAATTATATTTAAATTAAAAAATAAATAAATTCTTCATTATGAATTAAAAGTTTATAAAATTAAAAGTTTATCTTTATAAAATAAATTTATATAAAAAATAAATAAATTGTAATAAATTTAATATATTATTTAAAAATTTATATAATTTATTACAATTTAAACTAATTTTTTATTTAATTTATAAAATTAAAAGTTTATCTTTATAAAATAAATTTATATTAAATTATAATTTTTTAATTCTATATTTATTCTCAATTTTTTATAATAATAAAATTATAAAAACATAAAATTCCATTAACATGTTTTTTCTTAAAAACTTACATAAAAATTTAATAATTTAATTACAATTTTTATTAAAATTAAAAAAATTATTTTTATTTAACTTTTTAATTTTTAATATTCAAATTTTTATGTTATATTATACTTTTATAATTATTTTCATTTTTTTTATTTTTCTTTATTTAAAAAATAACAAATTACAAAACTTAACACCTAAAATTATACCAAATAATTTTTTAACTATCCTCATTTTATTATGATAATACTACATATTTAACATACCCAATAAAATTAATTAAATCAAATAAAAATTATAATATAACAACAAAAATAAATACTTTCAATTCCACAAAATAAATTAAAAAAGTAAAAAAAATTATAACAATAAAATATGTATATAAACTTTACAAAATATATTTATTTAGTATATACACTCACCAAAATTATATATATTAAATCTACACATATAAACAAAAACAACATATATTATATATATAATATACAAAAAATACATTATATTTTAAAAATATAACCAATTAATATATATATATATACTGTACAGTAAACATATATACCCAAATAACACAATAAATATACAAATCAAATATATATATATACCCAAATAAAACAATAAAATATATAAATATATATATATACACTACTACAAAAACACCCTTTAGAGGCGGTTTTTAAGCCCTTTAGGCGTCGGTTTTCGCGAAATTCGCTACCGACGCCTATCAGGGCGACGCTAAAGGGTTTATATGAACCGACGCCATATATACCCCTATGGCGTCGGTTATTAGCTAGGAACCGACGCCATAGGGGTATATATGGCGTCGGTTCCTAGCCAATAACCGACGCCATAGGGGTTGTAGGAACCGACGCCAAAAGTGAGCAGATTTCAGTTTTTTTCATTTTTTTTTTAATTTAATTATATAATTTTAATTTTATATTTATTAATTTATATATTATTATATTTAATTTAAATTACATATTTATTTAAATTTTAAATTACATATTTATTTAATTTAATTATATATTAATTACATTTTAAATTAAATAGTAATTAAATTTGGGTAAAAATATAATTTGATTTCATAAAAATAATTAAATATTACACAAACATGTAAAATTAGTTAAAAATATTAATAAGTTAATAAATCTAATTACAAGTTAATCTATAAAAATTACATAATGAAGAAAAATTCTTCGACCTTTGAACCTCAATCGTCACCGTGAATCACCGCCATCAATTGTTCGATCCACTTTCGCTGTAGTGGTAACAATTCTGTTTTTGGATCGTATTGCTTCTTACCCCCAAACTGTTAAAAAAATTAAAAATTTATATTAGTTTATGTATATGTATATTATATATTTGTTATTATAAAATTTATATACTATGATCAATAATTAAAACTTACAGCTTTTTGATCTTCTATGTAACGGTTGGGGTTGGCACGTGCGACGATGTCAGTGATATATTTCAAAACATAAAAACCGCATTCTTGGCTTTTAGGTTGTCTTGGACAGTTTGCTTGTGAAATTCCTTGCCACGGGCCAAGATACTGATGTGCGTCCCCTATATACATGAATGCCCTGTTTGGGAAAATTATATTAGCATTTCAATTCGTTAGTTAATTTAAATTCGTTACATAAGAAGTCATTAAATAATTACCTTCCGATCATTTGTTCTATTTCTTCGGGAATTGGGCGGCCTTTTACAGGGTTTAAATGGATAATTTTCCTTGGCGCAACCACCACTAGCGTCCAATGCATCCTAGAAAATTATATTGGAATATAAGTAAGATAGTATAAAAATAATTTGAAGACATAATATAGAAATGAACAATTAGCACTAAAGAATTTAATAAAGTTTACCCGATATTCCAAGGAATAAAGAACATTTGGTGGTTGCTTTGTTCATTAATGATAACCAATTAGCCAATCGTCTTGCCGCATCGTCAAAAGATCGACTACGTTCTTCATCGCTGATCCCATGCACTGTGAGAAGCTCTGGGTCGTAAAACTTGAAAATTTTTCTCAGACCGTTGATGCTCTCCCATATGTGCCTGCCAAAAAAAGTGTTAGTGCCTTATAATAATTTAACTATAATTTGATATAAGGTTAATTAGATTAAAGAAGAGTATACATCATTCCAAACAGCATTCCCTGGTTGCCGATGTAGTTACACGTAGCAACCTGCTGCAAATCCTCTCCAGATAAAATGATCTGGGTACGCGGTGCAATGAATCCTCGGGGGACAGAAATTGTGATTATATCACGTTTATCTTTGAGCCTTAGGAATTCATGAATCATCCATTTTAGCGAATTAGGGATCAACGCCATCTTCTCTTCCGTGAACAACTCA
Organism: Cannabis sativa; assembly: GCF_029168945.1. NCBI lineage: Eukaryota > Viridiplantae > Streptophyta > Magnoliopsida > Rosales > Cannabaceae > Cannabis > Cannabis sativa. The sequence continues at coordinate 54,419,594 of NC_083607.1, forward strand.
TCTTCCCGTGCACCACGGCTTTGTGGAGAAAGCATCGGAGCTTTCCCCTTTGACGCATCACGTCTTGAGGGCGGTTGAGCGAGTGGACCCTAAACAAAACAGAACATAATATATATATATATATATCAAATTTTATCTAAATTCTACCGAAATTTTGGCAGCATAACGGTTGTAATTGAATGACCCCAAAAATTTTGAACATGGCTGTATAACGACAAATAACACATATATAACAGTAGTTTGTTCATCCATCCCACCGCAGCACATATATTCGCAGAACCTACTTCACTACGGATGAATATTGAAGATATTCAAACTCCACTAATCATTAATAATTAATTTCAGTTGAGAAGTTACCTCGGTTGTTAAAATTAAGTGTTTAGGCCAAGGAAGGAACATACGGTACACGTCCCTAACATATCCGAACTCTTCAAGTGGGACTGGGATTTCAGCGTCCTCTTGCAGGATTTCCGAAACCATGATCCGAGCATGTGAATCATCGTAATCCTGGCAGTGAACTTTGATCTTACCCACATGCTCGTACAAATACCCTCGGGCCACAATATTGTCGATGTTGTCAGAGCAGAGATGTACTTGCTGATTAAGGGCCGCATGGTCATCAAAATTGTATAGGATACCTTGGTCGTTGAGGGAAATGAACTCCTCAGCATAAATTTGTGGTTGTACCTCATCCTGAGGAGCGTATGGTTGTGGAACATACGCCTCACCAGCCACCTCTCCTTCTTCCTCTTGTTCGGCAGCGTTCCTCTCGTCGCTTAAGGGATTGGACTTCGGCTTTTAATTGTTCAATCTCCTTCGCTTGCCGAGCCACAACATCGGACACTTCCCTTTTCTTCCCCGCCGAACAGTTGAGATGCCCTGGTCAGGAACCTACAAATCATAAAATGCAAATTAGCAACGATTTCATTTGTGTAACTAAATAAATAACATTTGAAGTAATAGCATACCCGAGCCCACGACACGTCCAGGATGCTGCGGTGTCCCGAGCGCCCGCGTGAGGATATCGTTTTGGCCCAGGACCTGAATTTGTCCCTGACTAAGCTTCTCCTCTAATTGAGCCTAATGCACGCATATATTCAAGCAATTAGTATATGAATTATATACACTAACTCATGAGTAGAACTCAATTAAGGATTAATATATACTTACTATCTTCTCGGCAATTTCCTTGTCGTAATCAGTGACAAGTTTTCTACTCTTGGTGCGAGATTTAATCCAAACACGGTGGCGGGGAGGATCTGCAACTTCGAGGTCCTTTTTCTACATAACGTTATAACAATGAAATGAGTACCAATTAAATTGTATAGCACATTAAATTTTTAGTATTACTTACCACAGCTTCCCGTACGTTCACCATTCCACTCCGACCACTTCGATGTCTGGATTGAATTTTTGAGGAACGTTCACGTTGCACCTTACTCAATTCCTACAATGCCAAAAAAATACATTAGATACATGTACTTGTATTTAAGAGTTTATCTTAGTGTTAATATAATTAGCGTACCAGAAATTTAGGAGTTAGTCGACTTTCAACAAATTTGGACCAATCAGCAGCGTCGATCTCCGGGTGCTTTTCAGGGACTTGTGCCAGTCGTCCCAGATCATTCTCTTTCAACGCGGGCATTATGATGTCTTTTGTCATCCTATTCTTGAAGTCTTTCATTAACTTCCCAGCTAGGATGAGACAATCATGTTTGAAGGTGTCCGGCACAATGAACCCCGTCTATTTTGAAGGAAAACAAACACGGTTAGAGTCAACATTTGGAGTAATAGAAAAACAAATCAAAATTCTAACAAATAATAGCTTACCTGAATGTCTTTCCAAACTTTATTTTTCAGAGTCTGGTTGACTTCTTTCCAATTTTTATAAGCCAACCCTATTGTCTGCCGACATCTGACTCCCAGAGTGGATACGAGCTTCGCGTAGCTTTTTCCACAGTATTGACCTTTATCATTAACTTCGAGGGCCACTCTTTTGCCTTGATCCATTAGTTTGGATATTTCATTCATTTGCGTCGGCCCTCGTGTAGGTATTGTGGTTGGACACTCATTTTCTGCTCCCGAATCAGATCCTGATTCCGAGTTCGCCATGTCTACACCATTAACAAACAAACTTCAAAGTTAGCTATATATATAACAAGTAGTGTATATGAAATATTAAAAGCATAAACAATATGTTAATGATTTAGGAGCATTCACAACCACAATATAAAGTAAGCTATATATCAAGTCATTTCCGAGTTGGAGTATGTTAATGGAAGTAAGTCTCGTTCGATTTCTTTGGGTTTCTATTTTAGGTTAACAGAACAATGAATCAATGATTTAAGCATAAGAAATGTGTTTTTTGCTTTAATTTACTTTTATTATTTTTATCTGTTATTGCATTTGTATTCTTCTTCCATAATTAAGTAACTTTTTTTTTTATTACTATTATTATGTGTAATGATGAATGACTTTTAGCTTAAGGATTGTGATTTTAGTAAAGTGTTAAACATGTTGTGGACCATGTAGCTAATCATTACAATGGTCATCAATTATACCCAAAAAGAAGATGATTGAAATGATATTGGGATTTATTTTTATTTTTTTTATTAGTTATGGCAAAGATGAATTTTTGGGCATGTTTGATTCCAATTTTGAAAGAAATTTTAAAATTAAGGTCACCATTTTCACTAGATTAGTAAGCTAACATAACAAATGGTTAGATTATTTTTTAGTGACCTAACATCTTATTACTATGTTATAGCTAATTAGTTCTTTGGGTGATGTAAATATTAATATTTTTTTAGTAAGATTTATCCTAATTCTACCGAAATTTCAAAGACAACTACCGTAATTGGACGTTCCCAAAAATTTTAAAAGTGCCTAAAATAACAAACAAAACAGATAACCAATACAAAATTTATCCACCCATCCGACCGCAAAGTACATGTATTCGCGTAACCTACTTCACTACGGATGAATATTTAAGATATTCAAACTCAACTAACATGCATTGATAATTAATTATATAATAAGAAAAAGTTAGTTAAAGTATATACCTATCAATGCAAGCTCAAATACACTACACACAAAATTATACCGAACCTACAATATAAACAAATACAACGAAATTGCAAAAATAATTATTTCATTACTTATAACTAGTTATTAAAAATAGTAACAAGTTACTTAGTTACTAAATTATACATACATATATATATAATCAATTATATCTCACACTATTATCTCAAAAAAAAATTATTTCCCACACTAATTTAATTTTAAAATTTTTATTTCTAAACTATACACACACTAATATACACACATTATATACACACATATTCAATAAAATATAAAATTACATATATATACTATATGTTGAGCTTTAAATTTTTACCTAATAACCGCAATCCGACGAGCAATTCCGTAAAAAATCCGGGCACTATACACATACAACACAACAATATTACCATTAAAATTAAAAAACCCAAAAAATAATTTACAAAAACTAAAATTAAAACAATGTACATTATAAAAATGAATAGAAACTATATTTATACCTTAAAAGAGGTTGAGATTCAATGTTTTCTCAACAAAAAATGGTGGCCGGAGTTATACCCACTATTTTTGTATAGGTTCGGATGACAGTGAAATAGGGAAAAAAATTAAAACTTTTTGGGTGTATAGGATTAAGTATCGAAAATAGAAGATTTTGCAACAAAAATGGGCTGAAATGGTTGAGAAATGGGGGAGAAAAGGGCTGGCGGAGGGGTGGTTGGCGAGGGTTTTCTCTTCTCTCTGGTGGTGGCTGTGCTCTCTGGTTTGGTTCGCGTGAGGTGAATGAGGAAGACGACATAGGGTTTGTATATATAACCCTATGCCGTCGGTTATTATAGAATAACCGACGGCATAGGGTACACGTGTCAGCAAACACGTGTACCCTATGCCGTCGGTTCCTATAAAGCAACCGACGGCATAGGGCTAAACCTAAAAAAAAAAAAAAATTATTTCCCAACCGCCTCTAAATGGTATAATGCAATTTTATACCTACGGTTTTTATCAAAAAACCGCCTCTAAATGTCAATTTCGAAAAAAACGGGTATTTTCACACCCTTTAGCTTCCCTTTTTATAAGTGGGAGTGAAAAAACAGCCTCTAAAGGCCAAGATTGTAGTAGTGATACAATAATATATATACATACACAGTGAATATATACACAAATAAAATAATAAATACCCAAATCAATTATATATATACACAGGAAATATATATCAAAATCAAATAATAAATACCCAAATAAAATATATATATATATACAAAAATTAAAGAATTAATACCCAAATAATGTATATATATACACATATTATTATATATACACCCAAATGCACAATATATATACAAATCTATCACAAAAACAAAAAAAAAATCCGATCTAAATATAAATATATACCCAGATTATAAATCAAAGATATACATACAACAATAAAAACTGTATATACAAATCTAAAACCTAAAATTATATAATATCAAATCTAAAATTTAAAAAAAAACTTACCAAAAATGGCCGGTGGTGGTGGTCGGTAATGCGTCAACGACGTCAGGATGGTGCTGGTGGTGCGTCGGGGGTGCGTCGGGGTGGTGGTGAGTCGGGGTGGGGGTGCTTCGGGGTGGTGGTGGGCAGCCAAGGGGGGGAAGGGTCGGGCTGATGGGGGAAAAGGGGTTAATGGATTTTTTGAATTTTGAAAAGAAAAAAGGAAAATGGAGAAATGGGGCTGATGGGGGTATTTATAAATGGTGTAGCGGCAGATTATTAGCGGCGGGGGTCCGCCGCTGATAGTAATAAAATAATTAAAAAAAATAAATAAATACTATTAGCGGCAGACCCCCGCCGCTAATAGTCCGCCGCTAATAGTTTGAATTGTATGAGCGGGAATTATCCCGCCTATTTATTAGCGGCGGGGTCCGCCGCTAATACTAATAGCGGCAGAGCAATTGCGGCGGGTCCGCCGCTACTAGTATTAGCGGCGGAGCAATTGCGGCAGACTATCCGCCGCTAATACTTTTTCAAAAAAAAAATAATTCGGCCACTATTAGCGGCGGATCCCACAGTCCGCCGCTAATACCCCTGTTATTAGCGGCGGAGAGTGCCCGCCGCTAATAGTTCCGCCGCTAAAGGGTATATTTGTTGTAGTGCTCCTTTGCCACAAGTCGAGCTTTAAAGCGTTGAAAAGTTCCATCAACATTGTATTTTTCCCTGAAGACCCACTTGTTATTTTTTTTGGGCAGAAGACAAAGTGAGGAAGACAAAGGGCTGAATAGGGTTATATGAACCCTATGGCGTCGGTTATTTCGTATTAACCGACGCCATAGGAAAATGCATCAACCAATGCGTGCCCCTATAGCATCGATTATTACAAAATAATCAACACCATATGTGGTGTTATTAAAAATTTAACACCCTATCACGTCAGTTATTTTGTAATAACCGACACTATAAGGTGTTTTTATTAAAATTTTATTTAACCACACTCTATAACGTCGATTGTTTATTACTAAGCTGAAAAAAGCACCTCTAAAGGCTTGTTTTGTAGTAGTGAGTATGGTTTTTATACAGTTAGGAGTGGTTATTGGCTTGCAATTCGTAATGCTGCGAAATCTATATCTTCGACTTCTACTGGTGTCTCCCTTTGGTAGAAAACTTTATGGAATTTAAATATGAAACTCCCAAGGTAAAAAGTTTTGCGTGTAGATTTTCATTCAATTCTACTAAGGTTTATCTTCAAAGACATGGACTTATCAACGACACCTTATGCCCAATTTGTACTAGTAATTTGGAGACTACTCATCAAGTTTTTTAGGAATGTAGCAAACTTGTCTCCATTCGAAAGCTACGTGCTTTTAAGGTTGGCAACCCACACATGATTGTTAGTGTTATTTATTGTTTCATTTGCAATTATGCTATGCAAAAACAAACTACTATACCGCTGGAGATAACTGGACCTTGGGTCACCGATTTCTTATGGTCTTACCAAAGAGAAGGCCGACAGAATAATGCTGATGGCTTTCCTCTTAAAGTTACACCAGTGGCCCGACCCATTGGACTCACTCACCTATTGGGATCTTCAAGATAAATATAGATGCTGCCATTGATTCTGGTTATCAGGGGACTCTTTAGTCGCTTGGAAAGTAGAAGGAAATTGCATTCCAGAATGGGCATAAGCCCTAGCAATTCGATAGGCTATGACTCAATGCATCTCGTTTGGCATTCTCCATATTCAAATTGAATCAGATTGTTAAGAGCTTGGTTCATAAGCTCAATATATAATTCTATAGTTTTAGCTTCTTCTTTTGATTTAATTCTTGATGACATTAGGAATATATGTACTAAGTTTATTTTTTTGAGTTTTAATTTTTGTGCCAGATATCTGTTAATTAATAATATAGTGTTCGATACTCTTGCCAATTTTTCTTTAAGGGCCCATTTAAAAATAATATACAATTTTATTGTCGTATCGTTTTTCTTAGAATCAATTTATAAGTAACTATTGTTTAATTAACAATATTTTAAATTTTGAAAACTTATTTATAATAATTTAAAATTGTACATTTTCACTAATTTTAATGAATAAGTTTTTGATAAAAAAAATTTATAAATATACGTGTGATAATTCTTTCATTTAAATTCTTATAAAATTTAAAATATATTAATAAAATCAAAATTAAAAAAACATAAAAAAAATCTCATCTACATGGGATTATTTATCCAACCCTGCTATAGGATAAATAATGAGATTAGCTTGATTAGTTATCCAGACTTCTGCCATGCCCAAACACTGAATTGGACAAATTAGCCTGTCTAATTCAATCCAGTAAAGCGTACTAAACGGGTCCTAAAAGCTAATACTAGTAAGATTTAGTGGTATCTGTCATGTATTCAAAACTTTATCTTAGGCTAATGTCAATTATTAATGAATCTCTTAGCTCTCGACCCCTCTTAAGTGTCCTCCTTTTTGGTGGTGCCGTCTTAGGCTATTTTCTCAAAATACATAAATAAATAAATAAAAAATAATCAAATCATGCCAACAAATTGAACATTTGGACTGTGATAGTGATAAAGATAAAACTTAATCATGTAATATGTACCGTAAAAAACACAATTCCTTAAAGTCTTTGCATTTTCCCAAATGTTTTCATTGGTATATGTATTTCCTTTTAACAAAAGTACACAAGAATGATTAGACCAAAAGCTGGTGTGGTGTAATAATGATTTAAAATTGGTATCACGTACACAAACTCCTCTCTTTCTACTTCTACTGCCTGCGTGTGTTTTTATTTCTAGAACTTCGTCTGAAGATAATTGATAACATTTTTATCAAGTTGGAAAGACTTAGCCAAAACATCTTCAGACATTTCAGGATTCGAGCCAAACACAGCGCTAGAGATTATAATCACTCCTGGATTTTGGCTGCTGAGGGCTGCAATGGCCACAGCATTTCCATCACCAACATTCTTCTGGTAATGGACAAGACCAACAGGAAAGACAAACACATCACCCTTATGAAGAACTTTGGTGATCCGACGGTTCTCGGGGCTTGACGTTATGAATCCAACTTCAAGACTGCCTTCAACAACGGTCAAGATCTCCGAGGCACGAGGGTGAGTGTGAAGAGGGTTGACTCCTTTCGGGGCATAGTCGACTCGAATAAGTGAAATCCCAAAAGTATTGAGACCAGCCAATTCTGATACTGTAACTGGCTTCACTGCTGACCCTATTTGGTTCGAAGTGTTGCTTGGTATGTGAAATCCGCTTAAGAAAAAATCATCGGCTGTAACCGTTTTTGGATCCTTGCAACTCAGACCATTCATTAACACTGTCCAAAAAATTTGTTCACAACTTAACAACATAGTTTTATTTGTCTCTTTTTACTATTCATTTTATTCACCTAGCTAATATTCCTTTGATGATTTGCATGTTATGATGAGTGTTTCTACAAATTTATGAACATTCATAATTCTTTACATAATTCACATATTTTAAATTTTATGGCTAGAAGAAAATAATATACGTAAAGGTATAACCGTTACCTGGTCTTGATGTATCTGCAACGCAGAAATCTTGAAGAGGACTAAGATCAAATGCTAAGGCTAGCATAGAGAAAGATAAAGCAACAAAGGCTGAGAAAACGATCTGACTTGTTACCATTGTCAATATATATTAGCAGAAGAACAACAAGAATATAGCTTGAGGAAAAGTTATTTTATTTTTTCTCTCTTTGATATATAATTAGTATGCACCATGTGAAGGAGGAAGGAGTTTGGAAACGTCTTTGTTTATATATATATATATTTATATATATATAGAATTAATTAAGATATACCAAGAATGAACAAAAGATATATAGTAATATTTGGTTGTATGTATAAAACGAAGTGCATGTGGTAGCCCCATGGGCCATATGGCCGCAGAATTGGCTGGCCTACGCCTTGACCCGCGTGCTTGAAGAAACGTGAGTGGCCACAGCTGCATGCATATGCTATGATCATATTTTTACATTTTGTCCAACACCAACATGTTTAAACATTAGGGAACACACTACTTATATCTCTTTACCATGCGGGCTCTTCCATATGTAATTTATTGATATTATATGTCTATTATTTCTTTTTATTTTTTTGCTGAAGCACAAGAATATATTGCACCTCAAAACTTTACAGCCCTATTAGCACCTTGTCACTATATAGGCATGTGTTCAAGATTCTATACAACTTAGTAAGCATATTATTTTTGCTCTTATACTTTTCCTGTGAGTTAATTAATTATCTTTGGGAGAGAATGGATGTAATTCTATTTTTAATCCCTACCTTCATAGTTCATACGACTGATTTGCAGAGGAAGGAGATGAAATCTTTGGTTCCAAAAAGTGTCATTTCGAATCCTCCACAGCAATGAATTTGTAATATTATTTAATAATATAACATGTAGATTAAAATATGACAATATATATTATTATGTGAATATAATTAGTAAATAAATTGTACAAATTGTAACGTACTTTGTAATGAGTTATAATATTAATTGCTTTGTAACTTCTTTTAGTTGATCACAATTTGGTGTAATAAAAGAGATATTACATAAAATTGATGATAGGATTTAAAAAATATGAAATATAGTTGTTACAAAATATATTAATACTCATTTATATTAGAGAAAGAAAAATTTACATAATAGACCAAAAAATTAAAAGAAAATTACAAAAGTACATTAACACAAAAAATTTATATTTTTACTAAAATTTATATTTTTACTGTTTAAACTTTTTTATTTATAGAAATACCTCTACAGTAAAAATAATGAACTACTTTTTTGATTGTTTTATAATTTATTTATTGTTTTCTGAGCAAAGTGTATTTCTGTAATTTTAAATATTTACAAGTGTATTTTTGTATTTAAAAATTTTAGGCCGCGAAATTGTAAATAAAACATAAAAAAAATATTTTTAAAAATTTTCCTAAGAGAAATGAGGTGGTGTGTGTGAATCATAAGTGTGATCACCAAAAATACTATATAAAGGAGTCTAATGTACACATTTGTGTGGACTAGTTTTCTATCAAAAAAGTACTTTGTTAGAAAATCATAAGGCTTGATATTTCTCAAAACTATTTTCTAGAGAGTCCCCTCAGGGCTTAGAGATAGGGAAAATAAGCTTTTGGAAAAAGTCTAATACCTTGTTCAAGTCATGGTGATTCCCACTAATCTACACTCAAGGTTGTGAGTGGGTGTATATACATTATTCTCTTGTTATATATATGTATTATATTACATATAGTTCATATATTTGTATTGTAACATATATTTAATCAATCTCTTATTTTAGTCCTTGTATTATTTTACAATAGAGTTGTAATGCCTCTAACAGGACTATCACAACAACTACTGAAGCAAGCAGTTGCTTCTTAAATCTCAACATTTTTGCTCTAGAAATCTGCCTCAAAACTAAAGGCGGTTACACACAAGTATAATTGCAACCACCTCATTGTTTGATTACTCCAAAATAATACCTGATATAATAATATTTTGAAATTCTATTTTTATAATTACTAAGTGAAATTATTGAACAATTTAAATAATGCGAAATTATAGTAAATTATTTGAACAAAATTTATCTATGTTCTATCACACACGATTTCTGAAACAACAGAAATATAATGCAGAAAGTAAAAATATAGAAAATAAAATGACACACAACATTTTATATGTGGTATCAACAACTCTTTCGAATTTCTCCTAGTCCAGGGGCCACGGCCAAGAATGAAATTTATTAGATTAATCTCAAATGATTACAAAACCAAATTGACTTCAACAAATAAAGACTCCATCTTTGAATTTACCGCAACTGTTGTAATCTATTCTTCTAATCAAATTTCTAAAGTGCCGACATGCCTTGAACTCCATTCAAATTGTAGCACTTGTACACTTTATTTCGAAGAGTGACTCACATGCAATCTTTCTCCCGAAGAGTGTCTAACTTACAATCTTCCTTCTGAAGAGTGACTACCTTACAATCTTTCTCCTGAAGAGTGACTCACATGCACTTTTCCTCTTAAAAAGTGACTCATAAACAAGACTTCTCCTGAAGCTTGATGTGTAATATCCAAGGTGTTCAACCTGCACAATTTCAATAAGAAACAATACAGAATAACACAATAATAAAACACTAAGAACTTGTTGGACTCAAGTTCTTCGCACAACAAAGAAAATACTCTCTAACTTTGAAAGTAATTTATAATTAATACACCAAGAGAGCTAACCAATACCAAGGACCTAAGGATGTATTTATACACTTTAGAATCCCTCTAGGTCGTGGTCAAACAACCAAGAAACCATCAAATCAATAAATGAAAATCTTCCCAAAAAGGAAACTCAAAATCTGTTTGAACAGACAGTCAATCCGTTCAAATAGGTACAATGAACCTGGACAGTTTTTTAGCAAAATTTTCATAAACAAATAAGACAACTTTGACTACATCAACACACAGTTTCTTGGTCAAGAAATCAGATAAATGAATAAAATATGATTAAGACTTTTCATAAAAACAAAGGATAATATCAAATATTCTAAATAAGGAAAACTCAAATTTAATTCACACAAAATCAAAAGGGAATAGAATCTGATTTTGAAAGCCTTTTCACACTAAGAAAAGGAAACTATATTTTTGAAAATAATAAATGCATAAACAATTAAAACTAATTTTGAAAATACCACAAATATTATTTTTGTCTATTTTATCAAATATGCTAGTAAAGGATTTTACAATCTCTCCCTAAGGCAATTTGATAAATAAAAATAAAATAAAAACCTACAACACACATGTCAGAAATAAGTAAAGAGAAGAATTCCCCCTGCAAGCATGCATAACTTATAACAAACATGAAAAATAAACTAAAACTTAACTCTCTCTTAAAATAAGAAGGTCCAGAGTTACACAAATCAAAATAAAACAAGTTTTTGAGCATCTACTCTCCCCTTTTGTGTCTTTCAAAGCAGCCACAGTACCAAAAACATAAAAGAAATTGATATGCCAAGCCTAAGACTAAAGAAAGTATCAATGTTCTTAGGAATGGAGACAAAAAATACAGGACAAGAAAAAACCAAGCTTCCGGGGCCTTAGACAAGGCTTTGACAACATCAAGAACTGAGCGTTAGAGTCCCTCAAGAGTCATTATTAGAGCAATCAAGGAATCTAGTGAAGCTCGAACACCAAAGAGTACTGCAGAGTTGAAGCAGTTTGAACAGAGGCTTCTGTAGGAAAGTCATCTAAGGCAAACACAAGAGATTGAGGCTTAAATTTCTTGGATGATGAGGCTTCAATAGTATCAAGAATCAGAGAAGATGTCTAGTAAGATGCAGCAGTAGAAGAAGCCATCAAATCCTCTTGCTCTGTCTTGATATCACTTCTCTGCACACTCAAAATTTTGTAAATAACTTAAGGAAAAGGAAGGTTTAAGTTTTTCTTATTACCTTTCCAAAAACAAATGATTTGATCATAGATGACCGTGGCCAAATCAATATCATGCTCAGTTCTAACCTTGTACAAGAATGAGGCCATATCAAAGGAGATGGTTGTAGTGTGAGAAGTCGGTTTCCAATTTATTGTAGTAAACTTGTGAAGCACAAGATACATGAAAGTGAGATTGGCGACCGAGATAACATAATTTTGAGGCCACACCATCTTTTGACCCACACAGTCTCAGTAAGAACCTCATCCTTGTCAAGATGTTCACTCTCCTCTTCATCTGGAATAGCAAGAGAAGGAAGATGCAAAGCCTTTGCTACATCTTGTGGAGAAAAAAAGAACCAATGACCTCTCACAAACACTTTACAAAATATGGTAGAGTTAGAATGATTTGCATAGAACTCTTAAACAATCCTATCCACATAGCAAAAAAAAAAAAAATTAAACAAAGAATTTTCCCATTTCCTCTCTTAAAGAATGTTAAGAACACCATATGGACAATGATTACTCAAATATAATTTCTTTCAACAAGAAATTTGTGCATAAATAACCATGTCATGAGCATTATCATTGTACCAATAAAAGAGAATGAGTTTTGAAGTGTAAATCTTTCATACTTGGAGAAGAAATAGGTTCAGTGATTGGTTTCTTGCCTTTACCTTTTGATGACAATGGTTAAGGAACTGGTGCAGGTACAGATTCTGCTTCTATAACAGAAATAGCAAAATCTTTAGACTCAGATTCATCAAATTCTAATGCAGGATCAATAGGAGCTGGAAAAGATTCATCAAACTCATTAGTCTTTGCACTCAGATTCTTCTTCCTTAGGTTCAGACTCAGTAGAAGATGGAGATGGAGATGGAAATGGAGGATGAGTCTTTAATTTCTTCTTTATAGCAGATGGAGAAGATGATGTGCCCAAAATTAATTTTCCTTTTGGGGCCAACTCATTTTTCTTTGATTGACTTGGCTTCATAGGCAATTTGAGAAGCCCAGCAGTAGCACCAGCAGCCTTTGACGAAGATGAACTAGATTTACCCTTTGCCTTAGCCACCTTCGAGGGTTCAATTAAAAAAGAGCCAACTTTTTTGACTCGAGATGGCACCACCACTTCAGATGGTGGTGCATCGACTCCAAGATCAGAAGTAATTTTTGGAAACACCATTGGATGCTTATTGGAGAGAGAAAAAACCTTCTTGCGAGCCTTGGTCTTGGTGGTGCGACCAATAGAGGCCATTAGAGTAGTTGCAGGCGACAGTGAAGTAAAAATGGAACCCAGAGGAGATGGAGATGATCGCAATTGAGATGCAGCAGGGGCCTTGGATGATTATCCTCTTTGGGTCTTCATCATTTTTCTCTTTGAAAAAAAAAAAAACTAAAACTCAAACACACTCACACGAGATTGTTGCGATAGAAACACAATGAAGAAGAGAATAAGAAATCGTGTAGACAAAAGGAAGTGGGTGAGAAATATTTATAAGACAAGACGTACCTTTTCTCAAATAAACTTACCATAAAGTAGTTTCCGTTTTCTAATTGAACCAAAAGGGAAACCAAAAACAACACCACCATTACACACGATCAGCCAAGAAGTTACCTTTTTTTTAAAAAAAAAAAAATTGACTTGCAACTAAAAAGGGAAGCAATAAAAAAAAAACTTTTTATATTTATTTATTTATTAAAAAAAAAACACTAAAGAAACCAAAAAAAAAAATAGGGTCCATTAAACCCCACGCGATCAGCCCAAGACAACTTCCCCCTTTTTAAAAAAATTAAGATAAAAATGGCAACAAAGACAAGTAAATGATGAAAAATATCAAACATACCATAAAAGGATAAGTTGAGAAAAATAAGTACCTTGATGACCAAGAATATTTTAAAACAAATCAATAAAATACCAATTTTCACAATTGGTACAATTAATTCGGCCATTTTTTAAAATTCCATGATTTTATTAAATGAAAAACAAGAATGACAAAATCTCAAAAAAAAAAAAAATACCTATGATCAATGTGCCTTATCCTGAAAAAGACATAAGACAAGCCAAATGAAAATAGATGTTAGTGTATGATAGAGAAAAAAAACACTCGTGATTTTTGAAAAAAAAAATAGAAGGAATTTTCGAGAGAAAAAAATTACAATTCAATCACAAACACGTATTCTTTAAGAAAATAATCTACATATAAGAGTCTGACACAATTTTGTTTTTATTAAATAAATTGTGTAGTATTTTGCTTACAATGTTTCAAGCATAAGTGTGTGATAGTATATGCAAGGGAACATTGCCCATTTGACAAGAAAGTCTTTTTCTAAATGTAAAAAATTGTAACCTATGAAGACGCTGTCACACTATACCAGTGGTAGATAGCTTTTTTCTATGGTAGCATATCCTCTTCATAACTCTGAATTACAAAGTACCAACTTACTCAAAAGACGGCTTTCACACACTGATGCAGGTAGCTCTATTCTTATATAGGAGCTTCAAACAATGCTACACAAAGGATGCTCAAATATTAACCATTGATTGATTGACTCGAATATGCCTAGGAGAAATTAATTATTTTTCTCTCAAGAAAAATACCTCTAGAAACTCAAAAACACAAGTCAATTTATCTTTCAAAACACAAAACAAAATTTTCAAAAAAGATTTTCAGATTTTTTAAACTAGAAATAAACATATTTGATTAGGCAACAAAAATAAAATTTTGAGTATTAAAGAGAACATACCCCGAAGGATTTTCAGGAAATCAAAGCGAACCGAATCAAGAACCTTAGTGAAAATGTCAGCATTTTGTTTATGTGTTTCAATGTATTTCAGGACAAGAACTTTGATTTCAACTAGTTCTCTTATGAAATAATGTCGAATGTCAATATGTTTAGTTCGTGAATGTTGCATAGGGCTTTTTAAAATATTGATTGCGCTAGTATTATCACAAAAGATAGTTAAAGTGTCAAGATCAAACCCATAATCTAACATCATTTGCTTCATTTATAAGAGCTGAGCGCAACAACTTTAGAGCTCAAAGCCTATACCCTTTAGTTCCTTCTGGATATCCCAAAAGTACACACTTTAGAGCTCTAGGCTCTAACTTTCTAATACTCTGGTGTGTATATGCTGCAAACCCAAAAACCTTTAAGTGGGATAGATCAGGTGGTTTGCCGGACCACCTCTCTTCAGGGGTCTTTAACTCCACAGCACTTGATGGACTTCGGTTTGTCAAATAAGCTGCTATGAGAACTGTCTCCCCCCAAAATCCAATAGCTAACCCTGCTTGGAATAGCATGCACCTAGCCTAATTTAAAATAGTCATGTTCATCCTCTCACCTACTCCGTTGTGTTGTGGGGTAAGTCTTACAGTCCTATGCCTTTGGATGTCATTTTTCCTGCAATACATGTTAAATAAATCATTGCAGAACTCAAGACCATTATCTGTCCTAAGAGTCTTAACTCTTTTATTAATCAAGTTTTCTATTAAAATTTTGCATTTTTGGAGTTTATTTAAGGCATCATTTTTATGTTTCAAAAGAAAACCTATAATTTCCTAGAGTAATCATCTACTATGGATAGAAAATAACTACTCCCCCATGTGTAGCTATTTATTCTGGACCCCATAAATCAGCATGTACATATTCTAAAATTTCTTGAGATTTATGTGTTCTAATTTTAAATTTAAGCCTATGATGCTTACCCAATATGCAATGCTCACAAAAATTAACTTTACTTACTTTATCTCTGCATAAAAGATTTTGTTTAGTCATGATTTGCAAATCTTTCTCACTTATGTGCCCAAACTTTCTATGCCATAGGTTTGCCTTAGAATCTTCAAGAGTTTATGCTATTGTGTTGTGGCCATTTGAAACTGGTTCTCCCTTTAGGTAGTATAGACCCCATTCCTTGTAGACTTTCTTTATGGTCATAGAACCTTTGCATAGTTTCATGGTACCTATTGCGATCTTACTCACAACACCAAGCTCATCTAGCATACTAATAGAAATTAAATTTCTTGCTAAGTTATGCACAAATCTTACCCTTGTAAGAGCTCTTACAAAACCATCATACATCTTAAAGCTCACATTACCTGAGCCTTCATCATGGCATATTTGGTTGTTGCCTAAGATGACCTTCCCTCCTTTGGATTCCCTAAAATCCATTCATCTTTGAATTTAGTTGCAGTGTTGTAAACTTCTCCACTCTCATAGCCATCACTTAGATTAGCTTCATACTTCTTTCCCTTTTTCTTTGAGAAATAATTCTCTCCCTAAGTTGAGTCACTAACGCTACCATCTATTCTTCCTTTGTTATTTCTATTCCAAAAATATCTGTCTCTTCTGGAATGCCCTAGTTTACCACAGTGATAGCAGCCATTAGGATCTTTTTGTCTTCTTAATGGACTCTTCCCCTTTCCATGCCTTCCACCCTTGGAAGAATCTTTGTTGTTACTCCTTCCCCTATTGTTCCAAGGTTTCTTTTGTTTAGGCCTTCCTCTACTCAAGTTCAGCTCACCATTAGAGCTCCCCAACTTGTCATTCTTCATCTCTAAGTTCATAGACTTTAGTGCAGAGATGGCTTCATCTAGGGTAATAGAAGTTCTTCCATACTTGATTGATATCTTTACTTCCTTGTAGGATTTTGGTAATGAGTTGAGAATGATGATTGCTTGGTTTTCGTCACTCAATGCTTCTCCTTCTCCCGAGTTAGCCAACTCTATGTGCATCTTCAGAAATTCATCTAAGTTGTCCTCAAGACTATTAAATCTGTTCATCTTGTAGCCAAAGATCCTTTCTTTGAGTAAGATCTTGTTTGTCAGTGACTTCTGTTGGAATTGCTCCTCCAACTTCCTCCATATCCTTGCTGGAGTTTCCTCTTTATCAACCTATCTAATGATTGCATCACTTATGTTGAATATGATAATACCAATAGTTGTGTCAAGATACTCTTCTTGCTGTATCTTAGTTGTTCCTTTTGGTCATTCAATGGGTTCTTCAAGGACCCTCAACAACTTCTGTTGTGCCAATAGAGATCTTATTTTCCTCCTCCATATTCTGTAGTCATCTGATCCATCAAACTTATCAATATCAAGTTTAAGACTACCCATATTGTATTTGCTAAAAATTAAATCAGATAAAGGTTTAGAAATTTCTATAGGATCATTCAACGGAATGTCCTCCAAAACTCTAATATCTAATTCCTCCTCTTGATTGCTATCTTCATGTTCTTGAATATCAAATTCCTCCGGTTCTTGATTTTTCATATCTTCCAGACTTGCTTCTTGAATGTATTAATTTGAATCTTTATTTGTAAAAATTAATTCTGTTGGAATTTTAAAATATCTACAGCTTTTATCCCAACAAAACTTCAAAGGCACAAAATTAATACAATAGTTCAAAGGTGCTATTTTTCATTTTTTATTATTTTATGCGTCCATAAAATAATATGGTATTATTAAAAACTCACAAATGCAAATTTGCTATCTTCTTTTCTTGTTCTACCCAAAACACTAAACCCAAAAAAAATCAAGCCTTTCTCACGGCAAACTCAACACTAAACCCAGAAACTTAATCTCTTTAACTCTCTGTAACACCCTAACTAATTTAGGCGTATTACGTGATTTTTAAACGTACTGTGCAGCTCGTTGCTAATCAACGAGGTTTATGGAAAAACGTGATTAATTAAAATTTTGCTTTTTCATTAAACTTATAAACCATTTTGCAAAAAGTCTCGGGATCCCGATTTATAAAAATATTTACAAACGTTTTTACTGTTCAACTTTTACATCAAAATAAAGTCGTCTAACGACAATTACAAAATCTCAGCCGTGCTGTCCCGAGGATCGTACGCTCCAGGCCTAACCGCCCCGACATGTACAATCTCATAAGCTCGCTCACGGTCCATCAGCAACTGCCTTGCCTTTACCTACACATGAACGTAAACTGTGAGTCGACAGACTCAGTAAGAAAAGCATACTAATATCATATATAAAACTGACTGCCGTGTCCAACACGATACTGAGTCCCGCTACTGCCATGTCCAACATGGTACTGAGCACTACTGCCATGTCCAACATGGTACTGAGTTTTGAACGTTCAGGGGACGGTACTATTGACACGTAACAACCTGATCGGTCGAACCGGTTATACTCCGCCGCCGGTCATACTCCGGCTCGTACCGACGTGTTACTATATCCTCCGATCGGTCGAACCGGTCATACTCCGCCGCCGGTCATACTCCAGCTCGTACCGACGGGATACGTCAATAGTACGGAACCACCAACCAAGTGTCGGCTGATCGGTCAAACCGGTCATACTCCGCCGTCGGTCATACTCCACTCGTACCGACGTGACAGGGTTGGGTGGTTCGAAGCCTAAATACATATCTAATGTAATCTAACAGGCTTCCTACATGCACGCTAAACATGTAATCTACATATGCATACTGTTATACTAATCTTACCCGGATTCCGATTTCGGGTGTGCCGTCAACCCGACCGGAACCGAAGCCGAACGGCGGACATCGGCTCCTAAACCATAAAAATCACAACGCTATAAGTGACACTCTAAATCACTTCCCGGGGACTAAAACTCGAAACTAAAAGTTTCCCTATCGATAAAAAGCATGGCAATACCCCTAAAAACCCAAAAACGAGAAAAACTAGGGTTCTGAAAAATCCCCCATCCGGAAGTCCGGTTGCCCAACCGAATTCCGGCCTGGGAAAATACGAACCCCCATCCGGAATTCCGGATGCTCAACCGGAATTCCGGTTCCTCGCAGGCAGCAACCAAAAATTCACATATCTTGACCAATTCGAACCCAATTGATCCCAAACTTTCCAGACCTCCTCTATAGGTCCCAAATGACCATTCCAAGGCCTCAAACCTACCCAGAAACCTCACAAGCAAATTTCACCATTGAAGACCAAGCTTTGAGTTCAAGAACTCAAACTTGGTTAAACCCACTAGCATGCACCCTAGCCTAGTTAATTCTACTTAACTAAGCATTAAAACACCTACCGCAAACTAACAAAAACATCCAAAGAAATATACAGAAACAAAACATGGCATTTTCTCTCAAAATTTCATAATTTCACATAGAAACCTCTAGCATGCTCAACCTAGTAATCAAGCATCAAAACAACCCTAAACTAACATGTTTATACTCAAAATAATCACAAGATTACAGCAGCAACAACAACATAAAATCCAACATGCATTTCATCCAATTTCACCAAAAACTCAAGAAAACTAACTAGAAGAGTAAGACAAGAATTACCTTGATCTAGAGACACACAACAAGCTAAAATCCACAAGAAATTGAAGAAGAAAAATCACCCAAGGGGCTGCCTCTAATGGCCGAATAGAGAGAGAGAGGAAAAGAGCTTCTTTTTGATTTTTTTCTAATTTTTGACTAAGTTTGGAAAATGAAGGAAATTAAAAATTTAAAGCCATAATATACCATTTATTAAATCCTTTTTCAGCCAAAGCAATTAAACAAATAAACATTCAATTCCAATTAAAAGTCACTAAAAGACAAAACACTAATGGGGCAAAAAGACCAATTTGCCCCTCCACCATAAAATCACTAAAATCATACTAAAGGGGTATTTTTGGGACATTCTAAATTCCCGGCCATTCCCGACATTCCCAATGTCTAAAACCCGTCCCCAAAATACTAACATACTAAGTTGTGATTTCTACTGAGCCAAACGCCGCGTTCCAAAATACGGACACGGAAATGCGAAATATAAAACCGCCGATGACATAATTATGCATATCTGAATTCCATAAATAACAATGATAAATTATTTAAATAGCTATAAATAATTTCCTGATTAACATAAATAACTGCTAATTTCCAAATTAACTAAGCGGGCTTTACAACTATCCCCCCCTTAAAAGGATTTCGTCCCCGAAATCTAACCTGAATAACTCTGGATATTGAGCTCGCATATCTGATTCTAGCTCCCAGGTGGCTTCTTCCACCTTACTGTTTCTCCAGAGAACCTTGACCAACGCTATGGTCTTATTCCGAAGGACTTTATCCTTTCTATCCAGGATCTGCACTGGCTGTTCCTCGTAAGACATATCTGACTGAAGCTGAAGGCTCTCATAACTGAGTATATGAGAGGGGTCTGAAACGTATTTTCTCAACATTGAGACATGAAATACGTTGTGCACTGCTGATAAGGCTGGAGGCAATGCTAACCGATATGCCACTTGACCTATCTTCTCGAGAATCTCGAAAGGTCCTGTAAACCTAGGGCATAACTTGCCTCTTTTCCCGAAACGTTTAATCCCCTTCATCGGAGATACTCGCAAAAACACATGGTCCCCTACTCGGAACTCAACATCCCTACGTTTCGGATCTGCATAACTCTTCTGTCTGCTCTGTGAGGCAAGCATTCTAGCTTTTATCTTCTCTATTGCCTCATTGGTCCGCTGAACTGACTCTGGACCTAGGTATTTCCTCTCCCCTGTCTCATCCCAGTGGATAGGGGATCTACATTTCCTACCGTACAACAGTTCATAGGGTGCCATCCCTATCGTACTCTGATAACTGTTGTTGTATGAAAACTCTATTAACGGTAGGTATTTATTCCATGAACCCTCAAAGTCCATAACACAGGCTCTCAGCATGTCCTCCAATATCTGAATTGTCCTCTCGGACTGACCATCTGTCTGAGGATGGAATGCTGTACTGAATTTTAGCTTCGTACCCATTGCCCGTTGCAAACTTTGCCAAAATTTAGAGGTGAATTTCGGATCCCTGTCCGAAACTATAGACTTCGGTACCCCGTGAAGTCTCACTATTTCCCTGACGTATAATTCTGCCAACTGATCCACTGTAAATGTTGTTCTGACCGGTAGAAAATGAGCAGATTTCGTAAATCGATCCACCACTACCCAGATGGAGTCATACATACCCGTGGTCCTAGGTAACCCGACCACAAAATCCATCGTAATATCCTCCCATTTCCACTCTGGTAGGGTTAAAGGCTGCAACAACCCTGCTGGTCTCTGATGTTCAGCCTTGATCTGCTGACACGTGAGGCATCTCGAAACGAATTCTACCAAATTCTTCTTCATACCGCTCCACCAGAAGTACGGTTTCAAGTCTTGGTACATCTTGGTGGTGTCGGGATGCAGAGAATATGGAGTAGAATGAGCCTCCTCAAAGATCTCGTTTCTCAAGTCCACACTGTTTGGGACACAAACCCTGGCTTTATACAACAACATCCCACTATCTGACACTGAAAAGTCTTTGGCTTGACCAGCCAATACCTCATCTCGGATCTTCACTAACTCCGGATCTGTTGTCTGAGCAACCTTTATTCTTTCTAACAGATCAGATTGCAGCGTTAAGTTGTGAAGCTGACCTACCACAAACTCAATGCTGGACCTAATCATATCCTCTGCTAGCTGAGGTGAGATCTGAACCATGCTAGCCACTTGCCCGGGACCCTTTCTGCTCAGGGCATCGGCCACAACATTGGCTTTCCCGGGATGGTAAAGGATCTCACAATCATAATCCTTCACTAATTCCAACCAACGCCTTTGTCTCATGTTCAAATCTTTCTGAGTAAAGAAATACTTGAGACTTTTATGGTCGGTATAGATCTCGCACTTCTCCCCACACAAGTAATGCCGCCAAATCTTCAGTGCAAAAACCACTGCGGCCAATTCTAAATCATGAGTCGGGTATCGCTGTTCATAATCCTTTAACTGACGGGAGGCATAAGCGATAACCCGATCGGCTTGCATCAATACGCACCCCAAACCCTGTTTGGATGCGTCACAATAGACCACGAACTTCTCCTCGTCCGAAGGCAAAGCTAGTACCGGTGCAGTAATCAATCTCTGTTTCAGTTCTTGAAAACTAGCTTCGCATTTATCTGTCCAGATAAATCGCTGATTCTTCTTTGTAAGCTCGGTTAGGGGCATAGAAATTTTGGAGAACCCCTCCACGAACCTACGGTAGTACCCAGCTAATCCCAAGAAGCTTCTGATCTCTGTCACTGTCTTCGGTCTCGGCCAATCCCTGACGGATTCGATCTTCCCGGGATCCACCTTGATCCCGTCCTTACCCACAATGTGTCCTAGGAAGGACACCTGAGACAACCAGAACTCACATTTCTTGAACTTGGCGTAGAGTTTATGTTCTCGAAGTCGTTGCAGTACCATCTGAAGATGTAACTCATGCTCCTCTTCTGATTGAGAGTACACGAGGATGTCGTCGATAAACACAATCACGCAGATATCGAGGAAATCCTTGAATACTCTGTTCATCAGGTCCATGAATGCTGCAGGAGCATTGGTTAGTCCGAATGACATAACCAGGAACTCGTAGTGTCCATACCTAGTGCGGAACGCCGTCTTTGGAATGTCCTCCTCTCGGATCCTCAACTGATGATAACCCGAACGGAGATCAATCTTAGAAAAGACCGTCTTCCCCTGAAGCTGATCGAACAAGTCATCGATCCTAGGTAATGGATATTTATTCTTCACCGTCAGCTTGTTCAACTCCCTGTAGTCGATGCACATCCTCATAGATCCATCTTTCTTCTTCACGAACAAAACCGGGGCTCCCCAAGGTGACACACTGGGCCGAATGAACCCTATGTCAAGCAACCCTTGGAGCTGAATCTTTAACTCCTTAAGTTCAGCTGGAGCCATCCTATACGGGGCTTTAGAAACCGAATCCACCCCCGGTGCCAAGTCAATCACGAAGTCAATCTCCTACGAGGTGGTAACCCCGGAAGTTCTTCGGGAAAAACGTCCAAAAATTCCCGAACCACACTGATGTCCTCTGGCCGAATGGTGTCTGGCCGAGTGGTGTCCACCACCACGGCCAGAAACCCTAAGCACCCACCGTGCAATAATTCTCTCGCTGACATAGCCGAGATCACCGGGATCCGAGATCCCTGAACCGAACCCACAAACACGAACGGTTCTTCACTTTCTGGTTGGAAGACCACCATCTTCCTCTTGCAATCAATGCTCGCCGAATATTTAGATAGGAAATCCATTCCTAAAATAATATCAAATTCGACTAAGCTCATCTCTATCAGATCAGCGCTTAACTCTCTACCATCTATCCTGATCGGCATAGACCTAATCCACCTATTGGAGATAACCAATTCTCCGCCAGGTAACAGGGTTCCAAACCCTGACTCATATCTATCAAAGGGTCTACCCAACTTACTAAAGACTCTGGCCGCCACATAAGAACGTGTAGCCCCAGAATCAAACAGCACTGAATAAAACAAGTCGTTAATAAGAATCTGACCTGTAACAACTGATGGGCTGGCATCCGCATCGGCTGCGTGATGGCGAATACCCCGGGCCGGAGTGGGTATCTCCGGAGCTCTCGGTGCCTCGGGCCGAGCCGGGGACATTCCCTCTTGAAGTGCCGGGCATGCCACAATGAAAGCATCCCTGCCCCTTGCACTCTCCCCGATGGTGCCTCTTGCAGCTAGGGCACTCGGGATAGGAGAAGCGAGTCTCATTACCACCAGGACGACTCCCTCTGTTCTGGTTCCCCCGGAACCTCTTGTTCTGACTCGAGCCGCCGGAAGCAGTGGGTGCCCTCTTCCTCTGATCAATGGCCGAACCACTACTCCCCCTGCTAAATCCTGATGCAGGAGGGGTAGGAGCTCCGCCACTAATCGGAGTACTAGCTGGTTCTGACATGCACCCCACTGCGCCCTCAGCTCGCAGTGCCTTCTCCACCATCTGAGCGTAGGTGGTGCTGTCGTCTGTGGTAATCATCAGGTCATGCCTGATCTTGGGATTCAACCCGTCCAGATACTTCTCCTTCCTGCTGAAGTCGGTCGGCACAATTCCCGAGGCTAACCTCGCCAACCGGTCAAACTGAGTAGTATACTCAGTGACACTCATGTTCTCCCGCTGGGTCAGGTGAACGAACTCTTTCCTTTTGGCGCTTCTAACCGCCTCATTGTAGTATTTCGCGTTGAAGAGTTCCTGGAACCTCTCCCAAGTCATGGTGGTGACGTCGTGAATCTGAGACACCATGTCCCACCATACCAGGGCATCCTCCTGGAACTGGAATGTGGCGCATACCACTCTGTCGTTACCGGTGACACCCATAAAGTTCAGAATTCTGGTGATCACCGTAAGCCACTGCTCGGCTTTCGACACATCTGGACCTCCCAGGAATACCGGAGGTGCTTGCTTCCGGAACCGCTCATATAAAGGTTCCAATCTATGGGCCGCCACTACCATCTCGGCCTGGGCAAGGCGGTGTGCCACCGGAACTACCGGCACCGGAACCGGCAGGAGCACCCCGCCGTCTCAACCTCTGAATCTCGAGGTCTTGCTCTTCGATCCGGGCTTGCATCTCCGCAAACCGCAACTCCCAATTCGGGGCTCCCTGATCGGCTGGGGGAGCCTGGGCAGCCTGTGGCGGGTTCTCATCACCCCGACCACGAGCCCTGCCTCGGGGACCTCTACCTCGGCCCCTAGCAGGTGGGGGAAACCGAGCTCCCTCTCCCTGATTCGACCCCACGGAGTTGCCTCGACTCCTGGTAGTCCGCCTGGCGTCCATCTAGTTAGAACCGCCTGCGAAACCAAGAGTTGGCATATCAGGTCGTATTCAAGGCGAGCTTACTAATGCCGCTTAATTTGGAAATTAGAAATGAAACATGCGCCTATTCTACTATCAGGCTACTAACATGCTTCCTAACAGGCTTTTCTTTTTCATAACTGAATAAAATAAACTACTAAAGCAATAAAGGCTTACTGAACCGTGAACCGAGCTAATCGCCGATGATGATTGTACATGTCGTGACGATCTTCGGAAGACAACCCGGCGGCTACGATACCAAGTTGTAACACCCTAACTAATTTAGGCGTATTACGTGATTTTTAAACGTCTTCGTGCAGCTCGTTGCTAATCAACGAGGTTTATGGAAAAACGTGATTAATTAAAATTTTGCTTTTTCATTAAACTTATAAACCATTTTGCAAAAAGTCTCGGGATCCCGATTTATAAAAATATTTACAAACGTTTTTACTGTTCAACTTTTACATCAAAATAAAGTCGTCTAACGACAATTACAAAATCTCAGCCGTGCTGTCCCGAGGATCGTACGCTCCAGGCCTAACCGCCCCGACATGTACAATCTCATAAGCTCGCTCACGGTCCATCAAAGAATCGCCTTGCCTTTACCTACACATGAACGTAAACTGTGAGTCGACAGACTCAGTAAGAAAAGCATACTAATATCATATATAAAACTGACTGCCGTGTCCAACACGATACTGAGTCCCGCTACTGCCATGTCCAACATGGTACTGAGCACTACTGCCATGTCCAACATGGTACTGAGTTTTGAACGTTCAGGGGACGGTACTATTGACACGTAACAACTCGATCGGTCGAACCGGTCATACTCCGCCGCCGGTCATACTCCGGCACTGTACCGACGTGTTACTATATCCTCCCGATCGGTCGAACCGGTCATACTCCGCCGCTGGTCATACTCCGGCTGTACCGACGGGATACGTCAATAGTACGGAACCACCATCCAAGTGTCAGCCTGATCGGTCAAACCGGTCATACTCCGCCGCCGGTCATACTCCACCGTACCGACGTGACAGGGTTGGGTGGTTCGAAGCCTAAATACATATCTAATGTAATCTAACAGGCTTCCTACATGCACGCTAAACATGTAAACTACATATGCATACTGTTATACTAATCTTACCTGGATTCCGATTTCAGTGTGCCACAACCCGACCGGAATCGAAGCCGAACGGCGGACATGCGGCTCCTAAACCATAAAAATCACAACGCTATAAGTGACACTCTAAATCACTTCCCGGGGACTAAAACTCGAAACTAAAAGTTTCCCTATCGATAAAAAGCATGGCAATACCCCTAAAAACCCAAAAACGAGAAAAACTAGGGTTCTGAAAAATCCCCCATCCGGAAGTCCGGTTGCCCAACCGGAATTCCGGTTCTGGGAAAATCTGAACCCCCATCCGGAATTCCGGATGCTCAGCCGAATTCCGGTTCCTCGCAAAAGAACCAAAAATTCACATATCTTGACCAATTCGAACCCAATTGATCCCAAACTTTCCAGACCTCCTCTATAGGTCCCAAATGACCATTCCAAGGCCTCAAACCTACCCAGAAACCTCACAAGCAAATTTCACCATTGAAGACCAAGCTTTGAGTTCAAGAACTCAAACTTGGTTAAACCCACTAGCATGCACCCTAGCCTAGTTAATTCTACTTAACTAAGCATTAAAACACCTCTGCAAACTAACAAAAACATCCAGCAAATATACAGAAACAAAACATGGCATTTTCTCTCAAAATTTCATAATTTCACATAGAAACCTCTAGCATGCTCAACCTAGTAATCAAGCATCAAAACAACCCTAAACTAACATGTTTATACTCAAAATAATCACAAGATTACAGCAGCAACAACAACATAAAATCCAACATGCATTTCATCCAATTTCACCAAAAACTCAAGAAAACTAACTAGAAGAGTAAGACAAGAATTACCTTGATCTAGAGACACACAACAAGCTAAAATCCACAAGAAATTGAAGAAGAAAAATCACCCAAGGGGCTGCCTCTAATGGCCGAATAGAGAGAGAGAGGAAAAGAGCTTCTTTTTGATTTTTTTCTAATTTTTGACTAAGTTTGGAAAATGAAGGAAATTAAAAATTTAAAGCCATAATATACCATTTATTAAATCCTTTTTCAGCCAAAGCAATTAAACAAATAAACATTCAATTCCAATTAAAAGTCACTAAAAGACAAAACACTAATGGGGCAAAAAGACCAATTTGCCCCTCCACCATAAAATCACTAAAATCATACTAAAGGGGTATTTTTGGGACATTCTAAATTCCCGGCCATTCCCGACATTCCCAATGTCTAAAACCCGTCCCCAAAATACTAACATACTAAGTTGTGATTTCTACTGAGCCAAACGCCGCGTTCCAAAATACCGGACACCGGAAATGCGAAATATAAAAACTGCTGATGACATAATTATGCATATCTGAATTCCATAAATAACAATGATAAATTATTTAAATAGCTATAAATAATTTCCTGATTAACATAAATAACTGCTAATTTCCAAATTAACTAAGCGGGCTTTACACTCTCGGTCAAAACCCAACTCACTCGAAATAACCAAGCACACAAACATACAAATACTATAAACACAATATTAGAACAATCAAAAGTTAGGGTTATGAGAAAAAAAAAAATAGTGCAAAGACAACACCCAAAATTGATCTCGAAGTTCACCCAACAATGGCTACGTCTCCGTCAAGCTCTCCTCAAAGTAGTCTTGATCTTCATTTATCAACATATCAAGTAAAGGTTACAACTTTGTCTCTCTTTTATTCTCACCATTTTTCTCTCCTTTTACAAAGATACAAACTCTCTTTTTCTCTCGAGTTCTCTCTTTTTACAATGGCTCTCTACAGAAACCTCTCTCAATGGCTCTCACTCTAGCTCACTTCTTTTTACAATGGCTTTCTACAGAAACCTCTCTCAATGGCTCTCTCTCCAGCTCATTGTTTAAATGTTTGAGCCCTAATGACTTTATTGTTGTTTCTTGATCTTGGTAAAGAAGTAATCGAAACTGGCTTAACAAATTTTTTTTTGTTAATTATTTTTTTTCAAAAACAAGAAAGAATTTTGAAAAGAAAATTTAAATATCCAATATTTACTACATTATATCAAATTGAGATTGTTCATTTGACAAGTGCATTCTTATATAAAAAAAAGTAAAAAATATGATAGGCTTTTGTTTTCCATTTGGTACATTAGGCTTGTGTTTTTTTTTTTTTTTTCTTTCACAAAATCGAAATTGTAATTTGTAACCTCAACCCAAAGATGGTGATTAGTTTAACAAAATCTTTCCTTGTTCTGTCTTGTTGGAATGTGCAATTTGTCTTAAACAACAACCCTTTTTTTTTCTATCAAATTGTATTGTTTCTCCAATCATTTTAAACTTTGACCCTAAGATAGTGCTGAGTTGTTCAATATACTTTCTTTGGCAAACCCAATAAGGATCATTATAAGCTTTTGCCAACAATGGGAATGAATTTGAGTTCCCTGTCATTTTAGTTACTCCCACTCAACCTTAATGAATTTTCTCATTAGTTGGTTTGACCATAAATCACAGACAGGCACATCATATGTAATTTCAATCACATGTACATAATTTTCTTTTTTAAAAAGCACCGTTGTAATTTAAGAAAGAATGACTAATTGATCTGAGACTGAGAGTGGAAGTTAGAGGAAAATCTCTTCTTGACTAAAGAGGGGCCTTGTTCGTCCTTGTGTTGATTCATTCATAGTTTGTTAAATAAGATTTTACTAATTAAGGTACAATCACTCACTTCACGAGGATCATACCTTAATTAATGTAATTTCCTGCTAAGGAAAAAGTAGATATATCTTCAATTGTTTCAGTGACTAGTTTTCTATCTCACAGAGACATGAAAATGGAAATTCAAATGCACATGCAGTGTATGTCAAACTGATAGAGTAGTAAATTAATTTCTATAATGAATGAATGAATGAACACAAAAAGTATTAATATAGCCATATGATAAGAGCCTGCAACAGCTGACATAAACATAGATTCATTTGGGGTATGGAAATTGGAAAATCAATCAACTTTGCTGATCCCAACTCATCCACCAAAATGTTGTTTGAAAGCAGAGAAAGCAAGTTCATGATCAACTCATCAAACAAATTCCAATACCCTTTTTTGCCCTATTATTCTTAATTTGGATTCGTGCCCTATTATTCTTACCAGTTTGGTAACATTTTGGGATATTGTCCAGTCCAAAAGCTCATTCTCTGTCATTATGTAATTCCTTATATATAGTGTTGAGTTCTATTGTAATAGTGTTCTTAAAAATTCTGTTATAAACTTCAACTTTTATGTTTAATAGTCCATACAGTATCCTCCCAAAAGAGCCAGATTTCTTACTGTCATTACTAAACTTTCTGTTATGACAATTATGCCATTGTTTTCTAGCCAATATCTATGAATAGGCTCTCAACTATTTTTGAGCTAGAAATTAAGACCAAGATCAGAAAGAGAGAAAACAAGAGTTGAGAGAATGAGAAACTTTAAAGACATAAACAAGAAAAACAAAACCAATCCTTTGGATAATTTTCATCTTCATCTTGAGCTGGAATACTTCAAACTCAAATACAAAACAGTTTCTTAGGATGATGATGATGTTGATGAGTTAAGATCAAGTTTGTTCCATATGTTTTGAATCCCATCTAATGTTTCTTCAAGAATTTTTAATTTCTTTTTGTTTTCTTGATATCAAGTAGATACCGAAAATGCTTGCACTATTAGCTCATTCATCTTCAAATCCAAATAATTCATTCTGTCCCAAAAGTATCTATCAAGATTAGATCCTTATGATATGTATTGATCATCTCTCAAAACCACATTGATCTCAGGATAATAGAAAACAACTTCAACACAAAATTTCTTTGAGTATCATTGGAAGCAGCTCGAATTCTATGTCCCCATCATCATTAATCCATTCTACTTTGTACAAAATCAAACACTTATTCTTTTACACTATTGTTTTGTCAATTGGATCACAGATACCAAACTCTTAATCACAACAGAATTATTATTATCCAAACATAGTAGTTTTAACATAGTCTTGAAATCTTCAAGATTCTTCATTATTCCTTCCTTATCACCCAAAACCACAATCATTAAAATAAAATCACTGATGAGTTGAGACAAATATGTACCAACACAAATCCACAACTTTTTTTTTTTAATAAAAATCAACAACTTTTTTATGTACTTAAATGAACTCTTTCTTTGAGATTGATCAAGCTCTTATGCCACTCAACCAAGCTTTTTCCTCCATTTCCTCTTTTCTCTTCCAAAAAATGGATATTGGGTCAAAAAATCAAAAGATCTTAAAAGCATTATAGAATTAGTAAATTCCTGAATTCTCTGATATGTCAATGTCATAACATTCTAACTAATAATTAATGCACATTAAAAGTGAAATTATCGATTTTGAGTTCCATCCATAAATCTTCAGAATATGGTGCACATTAATTAACAACAATGTTGCAAATGTTTAGCTATACATATGTGTATGGGGACATAAATAATAAGAAACTAGACTGCTCATTACACTTAATCGTCACTAGTAGTAGTAGCCTAAAGTGATCTAGGTCTTGGCTTTCTACAGGTTTGGACAATTCCTCATTCCTTGTTTTAATAATATTCTATTCTAATATTGAATGCCCATCCATGAGAAAAATAGGAATAACAATAATGTCATAAAATGAATAACACAGTATGGTTCTTTAAGAATCATATGTTAGACAATTTATATGTATAAAGTGAAATATATGTATGTGTATATAAAATGCGGAATTAAACAAATATATACACTATATAACTTAAGGATCGAAATACCTCTAGCCATTGATTCTTGAGCTTCAAACTCACATAAGCTTTGATCTGCAAAGGAAACTGGTTGATGTGGGTAATCAGGATTCCTCGCTCTCTCAACTCTCTTTAGATGGAATTTGCTGTTATGAACAGAATAAGTGAGAAGCTCGGGGACCGAGACCCTATATTTATAGGTGAGATACTCCATCAGTATCTGCGCCACATTAATTGTCAGAATATTTTGACAATTAATTCAAGAAATCAAATCAGGTAATGAATATAGAAATCTGACCATATATAGAATATTACATAATTGATTTTGTCCAGATTCAATGAATATAAAATATTCATTTATCAAAAAATCAATTATTTATTTATTTCCTTAAATGGAAATTTATTTCTTTAAATAGAATTATATTTCCTTAAATAAAAATATTCTTATATTCTCCCACTTGGTCAGCATTTAGACTAAAACATTCAAACCCAAACGTTCCTCATTATATAATAAACATACGAATCATAGCGACATGTCCTCATTATAAGTCGAGTATTATCTTCCATGTATTACGATATATTTATTATATAACAATGTACTTTATGTGGCAATGTACTTAAGCGAATAAACCCTAACCCTTATGTTTATTCAGATCCTCTTACGATAATTTTCTCAGATTAAATTAAGGTGCACATAAATATGAGAAAATATCGAAATTAGAGTTTCATTGAATAATTTTTTTGGTTGTACAAATATTAAAAACTGCATATAGGTTAACTGAATCCCATATTTACATTATGATCCTTGAATTTGTGTTGCGGCATGCCTTTAGTCAAGGATGTGCGATCACCCAATTCAGTTTGCGTGATTAATGACCACTTATCACGTCTTTTTATGACTAAATACTTAGTGTCGATATGCTAGCTTCGACCAGTATTATTGTAACTGAATTTATCGCAAAATTTTCTTAATGGCCTAATGAAACTGTAATTCTGAACTGTAGGCCTACTATGAAACTCTATAATACATCATACGAGATGTATCCTCAAAACAATAAATGAATGTGGTTTCTATAGTGGAGATAACAATCAAGATTCTCCATAATATAATCTTACTGGTAATCTTAAGGTTGTAATAAAATATTGATTTACGTGAATCAATACAACCAGTGAAGTACGTTAGAATTTGATTGGTTAACTATATTTCCAGATGGTCAATTCATCTTAACAAAATATGTATGAATATAATTTTTAGTATCTTAAAGACACCTCATCACTTTGTATGAAGAATAAAGTGGTCTTAACTTTAGTTATTCTGATACTACTTAACGATCTTGAAATAAATGTAATGTAAAGTCTTATTCAGACTCTTAGGCATACATTAAGCTTCTAAAATAGAAGCAAATGAATGTTCTTAATTTATTCTCATTCCAAATCATTTTTCAGATGTTGGTTTGAGTTGAATTATCACACTTAAAGATAAAAGTTATATCAGATGAAAAATATATAATTTTATTTAATCAGAGATGCTGTGGCTACTCTCTAATTAATTAAAATTATATATGTTATTTATATGCATTATCTCAAAATGATAATTTGAGATATGAATTATTTCAACTTATATAGAAAACTTTTATCATCATTTGCAAGTAACATATTGTCTACGTATAAAACAAATATTACTCCCACTAACCTTCTGGTATATAATTATTTCCATAATTCTCTTTTCAAACCTAAAGGAAAAGATGATTTAATACCAATTTGTGAGAAGCTGGTTTTAATCTACAGGTAGACACCTTAAGCTTGCATATGTTCACCACTATTAGAGGAAAAATTTTATGGCAATGATGATTCTTATTTCAAAATGAACTTCTTAACAATGAATATTCTTTTATATCTTTATGTTTCTCAATGTTGCCTAATGAATATTATTGGTGAAAAAACTTATGCTTAATTAATGTTCTCATTAGGCAACTTTACTAAAGATAAACTTTATTGCTCTTTAAGATATTCATTTCTTCATTCATGGCATGTTGTACTACAACTTCAATTCTTTATCATCCTATAATATAATTTGTGTTTCAAATTAATATTGTAGTTGAACTCTTATTGTACAAAATGTAATCACTAGAAAACATTGATCTTATCGTTCTAATAAGTCATCTTAAGGATGGACCAACAAACTCTTAAAAGAACAAATGGTTCAATATGCATGTTATTTTAGAAATTATAAGCAATTACTAAATAACATAACTTATCAGAATTTTATCAATAACTTGTAGATTATTAATGATTAGTTATGAATTCTCAATAACCATTAACCTTAAGGGTTGTTGTGAATCATAATTAATCTAACACTTGAGGTGGAAGTTTGAGAAAATATGAATGATCTTTCTCTGAAACTAGGTTCCTAGATTGATCACTCCCACTGATCAAGTCAATTCTTAATTCCACAGTTCTAGTGTTATGAGATGGATAATAAAATATGTAACCTTTAAACCTTATAGCTTTTCAAAATAAATATGCTCATTTATGGTTCTGGGCCCAGATCTTTTCTTCGACAATTGTACTCTAACTATATATGGGTATTTATAAAATGTGTACATGTCATCCAGTCAGTTTTCAACCTTATCACAACTCAAAATATATTTGAGAAACAACTTTGGTTAAAACACGATTCGATATGTACACCCTATTGAAGAGTATCAATAAACAAAGATTTAGGAAGGTTTAGAGTTTTCTATGTAGGCTCCAGCCCATGTCCAAAAAATGCTTAGTTTCTTAAATCTGTCACACACTATGAT
Organism: Cannabis sativa; assembly: GCF_029168945.1. NCBI lineage: Eukaryota > Viridiplantae > Streptophyta > Magnoliopsida > Rosales > Cannabaceae > Cannabis > Cannabis sativa. The sequence continues at coordinate 54,452,858 of NC_083607.1, forward strand.
TTAGGTGTACCAGGCATATGTATTGGGAAATGAACCCATGCTTTTAAAGAAACTTTGAAAATGGACTGAGAGTTTATCCATACTCATGAATTTTAATGTAGTATTCTACATTTTATAATTGATCTCACTATCTTAATATGCAAAATGCACTATTTCTCTACTTAAGATTTAAACGTCTTTGAAACATATAAATCTATACTTTTGTAGAAAAATAATTTATGTGAGTAATCGATAAATGAGATGCAAAATTTGAGTCCATGTCTTCAAAATTAATTGACTTGTATGATTTCTAATATGATAGAATTCTAATGTGCACCGATTTTGACTTATTGGAATACAAATTCTTAATGAATTTCACACAAGTTCTAAATAAAATTAGTAAAATCAAGTGAAATGAATATCCCCACCATTTACTAACATTTATTCCATTTATGGATATATGTTCCATAATTTTTTGGTACTATAATGTAGAAGAATTCTTATTAATAACACATTTCTTATTGTCAGATTGAACTTGCATATCTTTATGAGTAACATCATTTTGTAGTAAAGACCTCTAAATGTGTCTAAATCAAGTTTCAATAGAATCTTGGAACATAAAGGTCTTTGCCAATTTTAAAACAAAGCCACTACTATATTGCTTGTTCCTTAAACTTCTAAATGTGAGAACTTATCTTGTCTGTGGATAAGATTTGCTCACGATCGACTTTCTTAGGTTTATTTGTAAACCTTGCAAGAAATTATGAATGTGGAATAACAATCTAAAATAATCCACTATGTGTTAATAATCACATTAACTATATTAGAATGAATTCATACACAATAAATTAAAATTTATTGGTGATAATAAAGTGTGATTTATTTTTCTTAATTATACAGTAAAAACTATACATTTTAGATGAAGTTATCAGAATAAATTTTGGAAATTTCTACTGGTATGGAAGAAATTTATGAATAGTGATGTAATAAAATTACATATATAGTTTTGAGGTTTAAATGAATCATGTTTTTACCAATGAATAAACATGCTTAAATATGAAATCTTATTAAACAAAAATTACCTGTAGGTTAAATTTTTAATTTAATAAGATTAGATTGAGATGTAGATTATGATAGATTTACACAATTTATAAAAAACTTAAAGTTTAATATTTCTATCTCAATGAAAGGTATGAAACACTTAATTATTTATAAATGTTTCAAAATTTTATACTTTATGATAAAATTATTAAATTAAATCTACATAATTTCCTGTGGGATAAATTAAGAGAATTTAATTTAACATATTAATTATGTAAATATAATAAAATCCCTGTAGGGTAAGATTATTATGTTCACATAATTCATGTCCATTATGTGATCTTGATCCACTTAATGTATATAATTTTATATAATTAAGGATGCTGTGGCTACTCCCTAATTATTTAAAATTATGTGGTTCACTAGACACCAAAGTATAAACTGAAGATTAAAATTTTATTAAATCCAAAATTTCCTATGGGCTAAATTTTAAATTTAATAAAATTAGATGAACCTTATGATAGATTTAATTAAACAATTAGCTTAGGAAAATAAAAGTTTATTATCTATCTTTAATTAAATTTGTGATAACACTATTAAATTAAATCCCCATAACTCCCTGTGGGATAAATTAAGAGAATTTAATTTAACATATTATCTTAATTAATTATACAAATATAATAAAATCCTTGTGGGGTAAAATTATTATACCTATATAATTAATTACAAGTTTTGTTCATTAAGGTGATTTTAATTAATATATAATTTTATACAAATAAGGATGTTGTGGCTACTCCCTAATTATATTAAATTATATTTTCACTTTGACATTAGGTATTGGGCTCTACCTAAAAGTAATTTCGTTATTAACATAATAGACAATCACTGAGATTAGTGCTCCTAGTGTGGTCGTCCGAAGATCATTAAAAACCGTTCTAGATATGAGCATTTGTCCCAGATTCATGTTTTCCTATGTCAAACTACAAAATTACTTACATTTTATTCATATTTTATTCATTTTATAATGTTTTATGAATATTTTATGAATAATTTTATGAAGTTTTATGAACCTTAATGTGCTAAATAAAATATTCAACCTATCTTAATGTTTGAATATTTCTAAATATATCTAGCACTATAAAAGGAATTTATGTATAGCATTTAAATCATACAAATCTAAATTAATTGCATTAAACACAAATTTGTCAAATAAATACAAATTAATACAATTAATGTATGATAATTAATTAAAAGCTAATTCCTTAATATGAAATTAATGGCAGATTTTTCAAAATTAATTTAGACAATAAATTGCATAAATTTGGTAATATATAATTAAATGCACAATTATATAAATTAGCATAATTATTACATGCCTAAATAAATCATGTAATAAATTACCAAATTAAACAAATTTCCATTTTCAATTTATACTAAATATATGTATTAAAAAAATAGAAAATTAATAAAATGCAATTTATTAACTAAATTAACACAAAATAGGAAAATAAATAATATTCCAAATAAATAATAATAAAAAAAACTTATAAGAAATTCAGAATTTTTCCTTCTCTCTTTTTTTTTTTTTTTTTTTGAAAAATTACTCTGCCTAAACGACACGTCGTTTCTCCTTTCTGAAGGTGGCTGAAAATGTATGTAAAAACTACACGTCGTTTACACTCCTGAATGGCTGCCTCACAAGACGAAAAACGACATGTCATTTTCACACAACAACAATTACAAAAGAAACTTGCAAGCGACACGTCGTTTTTCACAAACGACATGTCGTTTGGCGTCGTCTTCTTCAGCCAGACTGGGTCTTTTTGACCCGTTTTTCAGCCACGCGGGTCCGACGGACCCGATCCAAACCCGATCGAAAAAGACAATTCCGACGACCAAAAAGGCCCAAATCAATTCCAAATGAATCTAAATGCAAAAATTAAGATATTCATATAGATTTTATGCATCGAAAATACATAAAACAAAGACTTTAAAAATCAACAAAATTTGTTGAAAAATAATTTTGAGATTTCTTTGTTTTTTTTCAAAGTGGATTTTCATGGTTAGAACAATCTATATTAATATATGAATGTATTAATACATATACAATGCATATATAAACATATATACATATATATACTGAAAAATATATATTATACCGTATATAATATATATAATTGAAATGTATATATGTATATATATGTATTTAGCATTTATGTAAACTATAATATAAAATGATGAATATGAATATAAACAAATGTATAAAAATGTATATAAACAATATATGTAAAACTATATATAACCGAAAACCCAATCATACACGTATATATATAAACGCATGAATAAATGTACATATGTATATAATACATATATATATCTATATATGAACGTGAATGAACTGAATGTATGTAAGTATATACATATGAAAATGCATATATATATATATAATATGAATATATATATATATATGAATGTATATACGAAAAATATATATAACATATATATGAATACTGAGTGTACATACGTGTGTATATATATATATATATGAAACTCAAATACAATCAAGGCAGAGATAAAACCGCTCTGATACCAACTGTTAGACAATTTATATGTATAAACTGAAATATATGTATGTGTATATAAAATGTGGAATTAAACAAATATATACACTATATAACTTAAGGATCGAAATACCTCAAGCCATTGATTCTTGAGCTTCAAACTCACATAAGCTTTGATCTGCAAAGGAAACTGGTTGATGTGGGTAATCGGGCTTCCTCGCTCTTTCAACTCTCTTTAGATGGAATTTGCTGTTATGAACAGAATGAGTAAGAAGCTCGGGGACCGAGACCCTATATTTATAGGTGAAATACTCCATCAGTATCTGCGCCACATTAGTTGTCAGAATATTTTGACAATTAATTCAGGAAATCAAATCAGGTAATGAATATAGAAATCTGACCATATATAGAATATTACATAATTAATTTTGTCCAGATTCAATGAATATAAAATATTCATTTATCAAAAAATCAATTATTTATTTATTTCCTTAAATGGAAATTTATTTCTTTAAATAAAAATATATTTCTTTAAATAAAAATATTCTTATATCATATTCAGTACATCCAGATTCAACAAATATCATTCTCTATGCTAAATAAAAGCATTAATTGCAACAAAATTAATGTGTTTGTATAAATGCTTTGCTCTATATAATTAGTATACATACCAACATGAAACTAAACAAGACAAGACGACTGAATGGAATGGAATGGAGGATGATAAGCATTAATTACCATTCTTGATGGCTCAGCTCCATTCCCAAACTGAGACACCAGTAGCTACTTCTTATGGTTGAATCCACCAGGAAATAAATTGTAATTATTTCTTATTGAAATTATCAGAGAAAATCAAGAGTGAAAGAAAGAAGATTAATGTTATTATAATATTAAGTATAGTAAGAACGTAATTGCCAAGAGAAGCAGAAGTGGGAATGATTCCATCATCATCACCACTCCATCAATCAAGAAAAGTCGTGTTTAAGAAACACAAACCTCTCCTACTACTCTCCTAGAGTTGAGAATAATGGGGTTCCATCTCAAAACCAATTGACAATGAGTCGAGTAGCCCATGTTCTTATATATGGCTCACTTCTCTACCATTTATTCCATGTTGCACAATGTCCACAATACCTACTCTTCAAGCTTTATATTTGCAGATTGATGGACTACTCTCAAAAAGGTTTACACAAAAAGGTTGTCACCGCCATTGATGATAATATATATTGAGGCTCCAAAAAAGAGTAGGCCAAATAGGTCTCGTCTCACTCTCGCAGACAGGAAGACCTCGCTCAACTTGTTTGGTTGATTGATCAGTTAAGAACACATTAATTAATTAATTAACTAATTTGGTTGATTAGATAAGAGTGAAATTAATTAAGACAATTTGGTTTGGGTAAAGTACTGGAGTCTGGAAAGAGTTGCCAAAGTAGACACTGGACACACCATTATTATTATTTCATTAATTAATAAAAGTTATCACGGTTGTTGTAGGATTATTTTTTTAGTTTTTCATTGCTGTTGTAATTGTTTTACTGTTATTTTATAAAAAGACGGTATTTCTTTTTATAAAAATAAGGGTTTTTTTATTTTATCCTTCAAAACAGTTTTTTTTTTTTTTTGGCATTTTTGCGGAATTCTACATAGAAACTCCTATTGCAACTAGCCTTGCAACCTAAATCGCAACAAAAAATCGTATAGCAACCCACATAGAAACTATCGGAGAAACTACTTTAGAAACCCAAAGCATAAATTTGAAATAAAAAAAAAAAAGTTAAAAAAACTATATATGAGATAATTACCCTAAAAAATTATGTGACAATAATATTGTAAATTTTTCTCCAAAATCCAATATTTTTATAAAAAGCTCTTAAAAATATACATTGCAATTTTTCATGATTGAAGACATATTTATTAGTGTAGGCTTATTTGTACCGCAGGTCCTTAAGCTATACATGTTTTGTTAAGTTGGTCCTCAAATTTTATTTTTTGGCAAATTAGTTTCCAAACTATATAAGTTTTGGCAAGTTAGTTCCCAAACTTTATATTTTGATAAATTGATCCCCAAACTTTTATTTCTTTAGCAATATTAAGTGCCCACTATTAGATTTTGACATTTTATTATTTATTTTACTTACTTTAATTTATATTTTTGTGTTAAATTCAAATAGTTTTATTTTTTTAATTTTTATATTTTGAGAAAAATAATTATATTAATATTTTTTATTTATGATATTAATATTTTAATAATTTAATTTATTATATTCGTATACATTAATATTATATTAATACGTGGCTCTCTTGTTATGAGACATGATGGTTGAATTTTTTATAAAGGCTTTGGAGCTTGGAGGACTATGCATTTATGTTGGTGATGAAATAGAAGACTATGTAGTTCATCATATTCTTCGTTTTGAGGTGAGCTTTTGTAGTCCCAATTTTCCTATGATGCTTACTGTAGAGATTGATAAGCTAAAGAGCAAAAGAGAAAAACAGAGGAATGAAAATGAAGCCTTAACTCAACAGAGTAGGCAATAGCTTTATTTATATGCGTCCAGTAAGTACAGTCAAGAAGAAGACAGTTAAAACAAGAAAACAGAAATCAACTAACTCTAACAAACTAATTAACAGACACGAGTTAGTTATTTAGGTGACATCACTAAGTATTTTGTTAACATCCCCCCTCAAACGAAAAGGTGTAGGAGACATCTCGAGTTTGGCAACCAGGTAGTTGAATCTGTCTGTTGAAAGAGACTTAGTCAAAGCATCAGCTATTTGGTCCACGGCAGGCACATATCTAACAGATAATTCTTTGGCAAGAATGAGATCACAAACAAAGTGTAGGTCGATCTCTATGTGCTTTGACCTAGCATGAAATACTGGATTCGTTGCAATAGCAGTAGCACTTTGATTGTCTACCCATAATATTGGGCAATGAGTTTGTGAGACATGAAGTTCAGATAGTAGGGAAACCAACCACTTAATCTCTGCTGCTGCATTTGCTAGAGCTCTAAACTCACTTTCAGAGCTTGAATGGGCCACCACATTTTGCTTTTTAGCAGACCATGACACTAGATTTCCTCCAAAGAACATTACATAACCACCAGTGCTTTTCCTATCATCAATACATGATGCCCAATCCGCATCAGAGTACCCCTGAATTGTTAAAGAAGAAGCTGGTGAGATGTGTAAGCCGTGAGTAATGGTTCCCTTGAGATATCGCATAAGTCTTTTACATGCTTCCCAGTGAATTGTAGTGGGAGCATGAATGAATTGACTTAGCTTGTTGATAATGTATGAAACATCAGGTCTTGTGAGAGTAAGATATTGAAGGGCACCAAGTGTACTTCTGTATAGAGTTTTGTTAGCAAATGGTTCTCCTTCAATTAAGGACAACTTGGTACTGGCACTTGTGGGATTCGAACATGGCTTTGCTCCTTCCATCTTTAACTTTACAAGAAGATCAGTTATATATTTGGTTTGAGAAAGGTACATCCCAGTTGTGTCCCTGAAAATCTCAACACCCAAAAAATAGTGAACATTTCCAAGATCTTTAAGCTTGAAGGACTGATGTAGTTGGGTGATGAATTTGGTAATATGAGTGTCATTTGGTCCTGTAACAAGGAAGTCGTCAACATATACTAGCAAAATAATCAGTTGAGTACCCGAGCCATATATGAAGAGTGAGTTGTCAGATTTTGAGACTTGAAAACCCCACTTTGTAAGAGTGTCTTTGAGAGTTTGGTTCCATGCTCGAGGAGCCTGTTTGAGACCGTAGAGAGCCTTATGCAAAAGGCATACATGATTAGGTTTGTTGGGGTCAACAAAGCCTTCTGGTTGTGTCATAAAAATAGTTTCCTGTAATGTCCCATTTAGAAATGCATTGCTAATGTCCAATTGCTTGACAGACCAGTTGAGAGAGACAGCAAGTGTGAGTATTATTTTGACAGTAGCTGGTTTTACAACTGGTGAAAATGTCTCTTCATAGTCAATGCCGGGTGTTTGTAAAAAACCTCTTGCTACAAGTCTAGATTTGAGTCGATCTAGGCTGCCATCAGCATTGAGCTTTACTTTGTGCAGCCATTTATTGCTGATAATCGGCATACCTGGTTTGTAAGGAACAAGGGACCAGGTACCAGCCTTTTTTAAGGCAACATATTCATCTTGCATTGTCTTGAACCATTGGGGACTTTTTATTGCAGCAGTAGTATTCTTTGGCTCAGAGGGAATGAGAGCTTCAGGAAGAGGAAATTTAGTGGCTAAGTATGATTTGGGTTTAGTTATCCCATTTTGACTTCTGGTTCTCATTGGATGAGTCCTAATATTTATGGTAGATTGTGAGGGAAGGACATTGGTGGCATTGCAGGGTTCCAACACCTGTGTAGAAGGTTGAGTGGATATATCGGGTGGCAAGTTTTGGTTATTTGTGATTGGTATAGGTGGCAGGGGATAGTCATTTGTGGTTTCTATTGGTTGAATGGTTGGTGGAGTTGGTATATGTGGTGGGATAGTGGTGGAACTGGTGTTGATATTTCTGGTTTGTGGGAGGGTGTCAACCGTGTGTAGGACAGGTGTTGGATTGGAGAGAACTCGGGTTGGTGGAGCAGTGGTAGCATGCACATTAGATGAAATATTAGGATTAGATTGAGAGCCATTAGAAGTGTGAAAAGTAAATGAAGGAGATGAATGAGAAGCATGTACCTGCTGGGTGTCAGCTGCTGGATACTCAGGTTGGGCTGGAAAATTTGTTTCATTGAAGGAAACATGCCGAGAAATGATGATTCTCCCATCAGGGTGTTCACATAAGTACCCTTTGTGGTGAGTTGAATAACCCAAAAACAAGCAAAGTTGAGATCTCAATTCCATTTTATGTTGATTATATGGCCTCATGTGTGGAAAACAACAACAACCAAACGGTTTCAGGATATTATAGTCAGGTCTTTTCTTGAAGAGACATTCATAAGGACTAATATTTCCTATCACAGGAGTGGGTAGTTTGTTGATAGTGAATACTGCAGAAGACATTGCATGCCACCAATATTCCAGAGATAAGCCAGCTTGAGCCAATAGAGTGAGGCCGGTTTCAGTGATGTGTCTGTGCTTTCTCTCAGCACGGCCATTTTGTTCACTAGTTCTTTGACATGGGTGTTGAAAATGAATCCCTTGATCAATTAGAAATCGAGCAAATGGTCTATATTCTCCTCCCCAATCAGCCTGAATACTTTTGATTGGAACTTGAAATTGCTTCTCCACAAGACTCTTAAACTTTATAAACACATCAAAAGCTTGATTTTTTGTAGTTAGTGGGAATGTCCAGCAGTATCTACTGTAATCGTCTAAAAAATGCACATAGTATTTGAATCCTTCTTTAGATTCAATGTGGGAGGGACCCCACAAATCTGTATGAATGAGAGCAAGAGGTTGATTGGCTCTACTAGTGGATTGTGTAAAAGGGAGTTTGTGGCTCTTCCCTTGGTGACATGCATTACAGAAGTGCAAAGTTTTTAAAGAGCCAGTATATGATATGAGTGGAAGAATTTTGGTAAGGGTATTTAATGCAGGATGGCCTAGTTTACAATGCCAATTGTTAATGTCATTGATCTTGGTAGTATGAAACACTTGATTTGAATACTTAATAAAGGAATCACATGTATTTTTATTAATATCAGTCACATTACAAGAGGATATAGGGGTACTGGTATGACAATTACAACTACAAACATTGTTTACATCAGAATTTTTGTCCAGAGTAGTAAGGTTGCATTGAAGTGTGGTGTTGGGAACTTCACCAAGTTGATATAGGCCATCCTTAGTTCTCCCTTTGAGAAGCACTGTCCCTGTTTGTTTGTCCTTAACAAAACAACATGATTTGTGAAACTCAAGAAACACATCATTATCCGTAGTTAATTGAGAAACACTTACAAGGTTCTTAGTCATGTGAGGAACATTTAGAACAGAATTCAATTGAACTGGTTTAGATGGTAATGCAGATGGAAAGGAAGTACGACCAATGTGAGTTATTAGTAATTGCTTACCATTGCCAACTGTAATAGTTTCTGGTCCATTGTAAGTGGCTGCCATATCCAGGTTGGAGGTGTCAACAGAGACATGGTTTGTAGCACCTGTGTCGATATACCAGCAGTCATCATCTCCAATTTCAGGGAACATAGTGGTGGTAGCAGCCTGTGGATCATATGGAAAATCAGATTCAACCAAAAAGGCTTGAGTGGGAGGATTAACATATTTGGGAGTGACCCAATTCTTGTCAAAGCGATAGTGGAACACGGCTGCGGTATGACCAGTTCGAAGACACACTTGACAAAGAATTCTAGCACCAGAAGGTCTGCCATTGTATCTATTTCGATTGTTGTCGTGTGCAGGGCCACGGGAATTTGCATTGGGATGTCTGTATAGACCATTTCTTGCTGCAAGATTTGCTTGCATTTTTACAGAGAGATCTGTAACAGATTGATGATGCTCGATTCGAGTTTCATGTGAGAGGAGAAGTGCCTGAACCTCTTCAAATGAAAGAAAGTCGCTTCTTGAAGTGATTCCAGAGGCCACTAGATCGAATTCTGGTCCAAGACCATTAAGTAGCTGCAAGATTAAATCTTGAGTGGATACTGGTGAACCTCCAATCAAGAGAGCATCAGCAATAGATTGAGCTTTATCAACATATTCAGAGATCGTAAGGTTGTTCTTAAGGAGATGGGAGAATTGGCCTTTGAGCTGTAACAGGCGGGCCTTTGTTTGGCTTGAGAAGTGTTGTTCCAACGCATGCCAGACGGAGAAAGATGTGTGGAAATTGGCTACAGATGCAAGAACTGGTTCTGTCATGGACGCACGAAGCCATGAGAGGAGGAGCTGGTCCTTCTTCTTCCATTGAGTATATTCAGGGTTCAAGCCACCAGTAACAAGATTCATTGGAGGAGACACATCAGAGAAGAGAATTCGGTCGAGGTCATGGCCGATGACCGTGGGGACAACTTGAGATTTCCAAGATAGGAAATTGTTGCGGTCAAGTTTCAGAGCGAGAGAAGCAGTAAGCGAATTTGAGAAGGGATTCCAGTTGTGATTCAGAGTAGCAGCAGGAGCCATATGAGGATCGGAGGTTGAAGACTCCATTGACGTAAGTCAGTTGACGATGATACCATGTAGAGATTGATAAGCTAAAGAGCAAAAGAGAAAAACAGAGGAATGAAAATGAAGCCTTAACTCAACAGAGTAGGCAATAGCTTTATTTATATGCATCCAGTAAGTACAGTCAAGAAGAAGACAGTTAAAACAAGAAAACAGAAATCAACTAACTCTAACAAACTAATTAACAGACACGAATTAGTTATTTAGGTGACATCACTAAGTAGTTTGTTAACACTTACAAATGATGTGCTTTTCTCTATGTCAAGGCATCTTGTTGATAATGTTTTCAAGGAGAAATTGAAAAAACTTGAAGAAGTAATTACTGTTGTGTGCAAGTATGGTATTAGATTCGAGTTGAAGTGTTTAAGTGTTTAAGGAAACTTTCTTCAGAGTTGAAGTGTTTAAGGAAAGTTTTGGAAACTGGGGCTCATGAGTTATGGACTAGTAAGATCCTATGTTAGACTAGTGTTGATTAGCAGAGTTATTTATGAAACTTTAGTATGATTTTGAGTTTATCTGATGTACTTAATTCTTGTTAGTTATGTTTAATTCAAGAAAGAATAGTTTATTGTTTGTTTATTTACAAAATGTAACAATCTTGGTATATATCTTTGACGCTCTTGAATTAGTCAATATGAGTTGTAATGGATCGAAGTCCTTGGTGAAGTCAGTGATGTTGTAAGTACTTAACGGAACAAACTTGATCTTATTGAGGAGTACTGTACTGGTAATTTTGCTTTTATATATCAGTAAATAAATCATTCATTTTTGTACCAAAAGGAAATGATCAATAATCAGTTTATAAATGAAAAAATTAAGACTTAGATGGTTGTTCTAGTCAAATATGCATGTTGAGGAAATCTTTTCAAGTTGAGAAATGATGTATGTATGCCTCTGTATGGGATCATTGTAGTGATTTGATATCACTCTCAACAACAAAACCAAGTGAACATAGCAGCAATAGAATTGATCAGGAAGATGAAAATACCATTCAATAGCTAAAAGACTGCAAAATTTAGAATTGAAATGCATTGATGTATCTCTCTCTCTCTCTCTCTCTCTCTCTCTCTCTCTCTCTCTCTCTCTCTCTCTCTCACTCTCTTCTAATCTCTAATTAAAATGAATGTGACTAAGTCTATTTATAGAGTTAGGACAGTTAAGTAAAAGTGGCAACTAAGCCTAATTAGAAAAACTGTTAAAAGCCTTGGTACGCATCAGCAAATGCCAACTCAAATTGCTGTACTGCATATTTCTTCAACTCTTTCCAAGTCCAAGGTAGCATTATTCCCTATAAACCAATAATCATCTTCAAACAACACTAATCTATTCTAATCTAAGCTTGATTCAGATCATAACTCAGAACTAATTAAGCATGGTAATCTTAGATTCCTCTCTCAATTTGCAAGTCTCATGAACATATTTACCCCAGTTACTTATTATATTACTCCATTCCAAGCAAGTAAAAGAAATACAATTGAAATGGGCAATGAAAATAATAAAGACTCAAAATGTTCAGATATGAATGTCAATCATATCTTATCTGAGCTTAAACCATTTGGATAAAATGAGTAGTGAAGGTAGTCAAGTTTGAACATTCATAACCAATAAACTGAGCCAGTACTATAACTCAAATGAAACTCAAGCAAAACAAAATAATCTTGAGATTAAACAAACAAAACATAAACACTCAATATTAAATCAAATCCATGTCTCATATGTTCAAATACTAAAACAAAGAAACACTATACAGTTAAAAGAAAGTTACAAAACAAAACTAAACCTTCAGATAATCTTCATCTTTATCTCAAACTCCAATACTTGAAACTCGAATACAAAACCAAATTATTAGGATGATGATGATGATGATGCAGCTGCTGATGTTGAGTTAAGATCAAGTTTGTTCCATATGTTTTCGTACCCTTCATCTATTGTTTTTCGAAGAATTGTAAGTTTTTTTTTGGTTTCTTCATTTACGGAAGGCATCAAACATATTTGCACCCTCAGCTCATTCATCTTCAAATCCAAAGCAATCAATCTTTCCCTAAGGTATTTATGAAGATAAAATCCATATACTCCGAATTGATCATCCGTCAAAACCTCAATCATCCTAGGACCACAAAAAACAACTTCAACACACAAAACTTCTGTGAGTATCATTCGAAGCAGCTCGAACTCTATGTCCCCTTCATCGCTTAATAACTTCCTCGGTTTTGGCAAAACCAAACGCTTATTCTTTTTCACTATTGTTTTTGTCAATTGGATCACAGATACCAAATTCTTGATCACAATGGAATTTGAGTTATTCTCATTATTATCCAAACTTAGTAGTTTAACCATATTCTTAAAATCTTCAAGATTCTTCATTATTTTTTTCCTATCACCCAAAACCACAATCATCAAAATAAAATCAGTGATGAGTAGAGACAAACATGTACCAGCATAATTTAACAACATCTTTATGTACTCAAATGCATTCTTTCTTTCAGATTCATCAAAACTTTCAATCAAGCTTTTTTCTCCATTCTCTCTTTTCTTTCCGGCTTCTCTCTTCCAATTCTTCATAAACTCTTGTATATTTCTCAAGTAATTCTTGAAAGATTGATCATCTTCATGCTCACCATCACCAAGAAATAATGGAAGGTTGTAGTTTGAGCATTTGTCATTGAATTCGTCAATGCGCTTCTGAAGAGACATAGCTTGTTTGATCAATTCTATGAATTTTGATTGTTTCTCAAACTTATTAAGATCTTTACTCTCAAAAACTCTTAGTGCAGCCTTAACTAGAGAGGAGTATTCTTGTTGTAAATTCGGGGTGCTTCTTTCAATTTCTTGTAGGTGATATGTTAATGTCTTGTTAATATTTGATGAGACAACAAACCATGCTTCAACTACATCCATTGCAACAACATCAATGATTGATTCTTTCTAGAGAGAGAGAGAGAGAGTGGGAGGGGTTTAAGAGGCAGGGGAATATAAAGGAAAGAAAAGGAAGTTATTTCTGTTATGTTTTAGCATACTAATCCTTACTCTTCTTCATATATAAAACCGTTACCATTATAGCCAACCTTGATTTTAAATGTTGGTTTATTTCTCATAGTACAATTTTATTAAATTACAGTTTCTTTAAAGTTTTTAATGTATGTATATATTCTTTAACAAAATGTATATATAGTTCCTCGTGAGTTTTATAGCTATTTCTTTTAACATAGTATAAATATTGCTTAATTTCAAAAAAAAAAAAAACAATAAATATTGTTGCTATATATTTTTTTAACAAAATGTATATAGTTCCTGCTGAGTTTTTAATGTATATATTGTTATTTGTTAAAAAAAAAAAGAATCATAAAACTTCACTTTAGACCAAAACCCACTTAGAATTTGTTTCCATCTTTCAGTCCCAAGATTAAACGATATAGACTGAGTCATCAGACAAAGTTTGTTCATTATCATAGCAAGAGAATTTTAGGGACTAGGGAGGGGTAGTTTCGTCATTTCACTTGCTCAAATTTAACTAACTTTCTCTGTTTTTTATTTGAGAAATTTTATTTGCACTTCATAAAGTAATAAGTGCACCCCAATATCAACCTTAAGGAATCAAATGGCACAACATTGGAATAGCCGGTATCCTGTTACAATAACTGATTCTTCAGACATGTTTTCAGTAAGTTTTGGTTGTGCAGGAGACAAGGCAAGAGTTTTGCTTCGTGAGCCATATCACTTTCAAAATCATCATATTGTGTTACACTCACCTACTCCTGGACAGAGTGTTCACTCTGAATCTCTCATCTTCACCCCTTTTTGGGTTCAGATATATAGGCTTCATTTTCTTAGGAAAAAAAAAGGATTTGCTAAAGCTCTTGGTGACATCATTGGCGAATATGTGGATGTTTATGAGAATTCTCTAAACGAAGGGTGGGGACCATTTATGCGTGTCAGAGTTAAGATTGATAGAACAAAGTCATTATTGAGAGGAAGAATGATCACTTTACAACAAGCAAAAGAAAAGTTTTGGGTAGAATTCAGATATGAAAGATTACCTGAATATTGTATGGAGTGTGGGTGCTTAGGACATCCTTTTGATAAGTGTCTAATCTATCTTGAAAAGATAGATAATAGTGAAGAACCAGATTTAGAATATAGAACTACAATGAAAGGTTCGACACTTCCAATTTCAAGTTATGACCGCTATAGAACTAACTTCTCAAAGGGTAACACTTGGCCATTACTCACTCGTTTTGCCAAAAATTCTTTGATCTCTACAATTCCAAGTTTAAAAAATCAAGATCAACCACATCCAAAACAATTAATCAACGGTGAATCTTCTCAACCAAGTCTTATTTCATCAATGGAAAATGCTCTGTTAATTCAGTTGTTGGGGTTTAGTTTTGGTTGTAACAATTTTTCTGTTGCTTTCTTTAATTGGCACGTGGTGCTTTTCACTGTATATAAGAAGTTCATCTTCTTCTTTTTCATTCAATGGAAAATGCTCTGTTTTCATTTCACTCTTTCTCTCTCGTTCAATTTCTTTCTGCCTTAGACATTAACATGGTATCAGAGTTGTAATCTTTCATGGAGAATTCTTCTGCAATCAACAATGGTGGATCGTCTGTACCATCACGTTCGTTTCAACAGATCACTTTGCCTAAAACTAATCTTGTTTCTTTTTCTCATTCTCTCTCTGTTCGATTGGATTTGTTCAACTATCTCCCTTGCCGCCATTAAAGGAAGTCGCTTATAGAAGTATCTTGAACCAAATCAAGCACCACCGCAGTATCTCACAGCTGAAGATCGAGCTACGAACAAAATCAATCCCGAATTCGAAGATTGGGAACAAGAAGACAATATCCTCGTTTCTTGGCTCCTTTCATCTATGTCTGAGAAAGTGCTCACTAGGATGGTTGGATCTGATACCGCTGCTCAGATTTGGATCAACCTACGTGAACACTATACATCCCACAATCGAGCCAAGATCGGGCAATACAAGACCTTGCTTCGCAACACTAAAATGCAGTCCTCGTTAAATGACTATCTGCTCAAAATCAAGAACATAATTTATACCTTGGCGTCGATAGGTCATCCTACTTCTGTTCAGGATCACATTGAAGCTATCTTCAATGGTCTTCCATCGGAGTACAATGTGTTCATCACCTCAGTGAACACCAGAACTGAAGCGTACAATGTAGCTGAGATAGAAGCCTTACTAATGGCTCAAGAAGTTCAACTCGATAAAGCAGCTAAAGATCTTGATGTTTCCAAAACTGAAGCTAATCTTTCCCACACTAAATCCCAAACTGGCCAAGGCTCTTTCCCTTACCCAACCAACCAAGGCTTTGGGTTCAATTCCATGCAAAGACCCCCTACCCCACCCTACCGAAATTCAGGCCAATTTCCCACTAGTCCCAGACCTGGCAATCCACCATCTCGCAGTCAATTTGGCAACTTCAGAGGAGGACTCTCTCGCGGCCGTGGCATTAACACCGTTTGGGGACAAAAACCACAGTGCCATCTGTGTCACAAACTCGGCCATACAGTGCAGCAATGTTTTTATTGCTTTGATAAAAACTTTACTGGTCCCGAGTCCTTTCAAGCTCTTCAAGGAAGTAACAGTGCCAATATTGCAGAAGTTCAGGCCTATTATGCCTCTCCCGAAGTGGTTAATGACCCTGATTGGTATCCGGATTCAGGTGCTACAAATCACCTTACACCAAACGAGCTAAATCTCAATACCAGCAGCAGCTATCTTGGTGAACAACAAGTGCATATGGGCAATGGAACAGGTTTAAACATTCTTAATATTGGCACTTCTTCCTTTATTTCTCCTTATCATTCACAACATCTTGTTTTGAACAATCTTTTACATGTGCCTTCTATTACTAAAAACCTTCTAAGTGTGTCTCAATTTTTTCAAGATAATGGTGTGTTTTTTGAATTTCACCCCTTCCATTGTATTGTTAAGGATCGGGCATCTATGAGGACTTACTTGTTGGGAAACTTGAGAAAGGCTTGTACAAGTTTGATTCTCAACAACTCAACCTCCTCAACACCCGACAACAGTTTTATCCCAGTCCTTCTCCCAATTCCAAGTCTACACCAGATTCTGCACAGTGTCACTCAAGTAGTATTAGTGATGTAAACAATTCTTTTTCTTTATGGAACAAAAGACTTGGCCATCCTCGTACTAGAATTGTTCAACATGTACTAAATACTTGTAATATCAAAGTGAGTAATAAAAATACTGATTTTTCTCAACTGTGCAAAGCCTGTTGTCTTGGAAAAACCCGTAAGTTGCCTTTTCCTCACTCCACTACTGTCTATACTGCATCTCTCCAACTCTTACACTCTGACTTATGGGGTCCTGCCCCAATCAACTCTGTGTCTGGCTATAGGTACTATATTAGCTTTGTGGATGCCTTCCCTAGGCACACTTGGATCTATATGTTGAGAACTAAAGATGAAGCTCTCAACACCTTTATTACATTCAAAACTCAAGTGGAGCTTCAACTTGGTTTACCCATAAAGCAAATGCAATCTGATTGGGGGGGGGGGGTGAGTACCAAGCTTTCACAAACTATCTTCAACAATCGGGTATTATACACAAAGTTTCATGTCCTCACACACATGAACAAAACGGAGTGGTCGAGCGCAAACATAGGCACATAGTTGAGAGTGGATTAACTCTATTAGCACAAGCTAGCATGCCTTTAAAATTTTGGGATTGTAACACCCTAACTAGCATAGGCGTATTACGTGATTTTTAAACATGCTGTGCAGCTCGCTGCTAATCAACGAGGTTTATGGAAAACGTGATTAATTAAAATTTTTGCTTTTTAATTAAACTTGTAAAATATTTATACAAAAGACTCGGGATCCCGATTACAAAACCATTTACAAAAATCTACTGTTTATACAAAATACTTGTCGCCTAGCGACTAATTACAAAAAAATAGCCTCGCTGTCCTGATGATTGTACGCTCCAGGCCTAACCGCCCCGACATGTACAATCTTCACCGGCTCGCTCACGGTCCATCAACTCTAGCCTTGCCCTTACCTACACATAAACATAGCACTGTGAGTCGACAAACTCAGTAAGAAAAGCATAATAATACTCATACATAAATCCCGGTCATGATCAGACGCCCATACCCCTGACCATAACCCTAACTGCCGTGTCCAACACGATACTGAGTCCCCCTAACTGCCGTGTCCAACACGGTACTGAGTTCTGAACGTTCATAGGGACGGTACTATTGACAAGTAACAGCCTAATCGGTCGAACCGGTCATGCTCCGGTTGCTGGTCATACTCCAGCCTGTACCGACGTGTTACAGTATCAGCCTAATCGGTCGAACCGGTCATACTCCGGCTGCTGGTCATACTCCAGCCTGTACCGACGTGACACAGTTGGATGGTTCGAAGCCAATATACATATCTAATGTAATCTAACAGGCTTCCTACATGCACGCTAAGCATGTAATCTACATATGCATACTGTTATACTAATCTTACCTGGATTCCGAATTCAGGTGTGCCGATCAACCTGACTGGAACTATCAGCACGGCGGATTACAGGCTCCTAAACAATAAAAATAACAACACTATAAGTGATACGCTAAATCACTTCCCGGGGACTTAAACTTGGAACTAAAAGTTTCCCTATCGATAAAAAGCATGACAATACCCCAAATAACATAAAAACGAGGAAAACTAGGGTTCCTGAAAAATTCCCCAACCGGTAGACCGGTTCTGCAACCGGAATTCCGGTTCTGGGAATTCCTGAACCCTCATCCGGAATTCCGGTTGCACAACCGGAATTCCAGTTCCTCGCAGGAACTTTTCGAAAATTCACAACTCAATCAAATCCAACCCAAATCACACAAGACCTTCCAGACCTGTTCTAAACATCCTATAGAACAATTCTAAAGCATCAAACTCACCCAGATTGCACAGAAACAAAAAGTGCCATGAGAGCTCCAAGCTTTGAGTTTCAAACTCAAACTTGGCTAAAGCTCACATACAACCCTCAAAACTAGATTAGAACTACATAAGCATGCATAAAAACACTGCAGAAAATAAACTTAAACTCATGCAATACTCACAGCCACCAAATTCTCCATTTTCTCTTTGAAAACTAAACTTTTGCATAGAAAAACCATAATTTTACTCAACTTAACTATCATGCATCACAAACAGCTCAAATCAACGCAAATAAACAAGCTTAAATCTCTGAAAATATCAACAACATCCCAGCAACAACAATGACCTAAAACTAAGCATGCAACACATCCTTTTCATCAAAATTCATCAAGAAAATTTAAAAGAGAAGCTAGAGGAAACATACAACCAACAAGAGGTCAAAATCAATGCAAAAATCAGCTTGAAATCCAAGAGGAAATCCTCTTTTCTTGCTGCTCAAGGGGCCGAAAAAGAGAGAGGAAAAGAGAGAGTGTTTTTTTTTTTTGAGAAATTGTAATTTTTTCTAACTTTGAATAAAGGAGAAACTTGCAAAATCATATCCTTTATTTCAGCCAACAAAACATAATAAAACACTTAATAAATTTATTTTCTAAGTCCACTAAAGGACAAACTAACAATGGGGCAAAATGACCATTTTTCCCCTTCACACTAAAAACACATAAATAACACTAAAGGGGTATTTTTGGGAAATTCTAAATCCCCGGCCATTCCCGACATTCCCAATGTTTAATAAACCGTCCCGAACTACTAACATACTAAGTTATGAAAACTACTAAATGACATAAAAATGCATCTCGGAATTCAATAATAACAGTATAAATAATTATTTAAATAGCTATAAATAATTTCATAATTAAACGTGATTAACTGCTAATTTCCAAATTAAACTAAGCGGTCTTTACAACTATTCCCCCCTTAAAAGGATTTCGTCCCCGAAATCTAACCTGAATAACTTTGGATATTGAGCTCTCACATCTGACTCTAGCTCCCAGGTGGCTTCCTCCACCTTGCTGTTTCTCCAGAGAACTTTGACCAATGCTATGGTCTTATTCCGAAGGACTTTATCCATTCTATCCAGGATCTGCACTGGCTGTTCTTCGTAAGTCATATCTGGCTGCAGTTCTAGGCTCTCATAACTAAGTATATGAGAAGGATCTGAAACGTATTTTCTCAACATCGAGACATGGAATACGTTGTGAACTGCTGATAAAGCTGGAGGCAATGCTAACCGGTATGCCACTTGACCTATCTTCTCGAGAATCTCGAAAGGTCCTGTAAATCTAGGGCATAATTTGCCTCTTTTCCCGAAACGTTTGATCCCCTTCATCGGAGATACCCGTAAAAACACATGGTCCCCTACTTGGAACTCAACATCTCTGTGTTTCGGATCTGCATAACTTTTCTGTCTATTCTGCGAGGCAAGCATTCTAGCTTTTATCTTCTCTATTGCCTCATTGGTTCGTTGCACTGACTCAGGACCTAAGAATTTTCTCTCCCCTGTTTCATCCCAGTGGATGGGAGATCTACATTTTCTACCGTATAACAGTTCATAGGGAGTCATCCCTATCGTACTCTGATAACTGTTGTTGTAAGAAAATTCTATCAATGGTAGATATTTATTCCAAGAGCCTTCAAAATCCATAACACAGGCTCGCAACATGTCCTCCAATATCTGAATTGTCCTTTCGGACTGACCATCTGTCTGAGGATGGAATGCTGTACTGAATTTCAGCTTTGTACCCATTGCTCGTTGCAAACTCTGCAAAAATTTGGAGGTGAATTTCGGATCCCTATCCGAAACTATAGACTTCGGTACCCCGTGAAGTCTTACAATTTCTCTGATATACAATCTTGCCAACTGGTCCACTGTAAAAGTTGTTCTAACAGGCAGAAAATGAGCATATTTCGTGAATCGATCCACCACTACCCAGATGGAATCAAACAAACCCGTGGTCCTAGGTAACCCGACCACAAAATCCATCGTGGTGTCTTCCCACTTCCATTCAGGTAGGGTTAGAGGCTGCAACATGTTGCTATATTTTATAAATGCTACGCAAGTATACGCAATCAAGTAGTAAATCTCACACAGGTGAGGTCGATCCCACAGGGAATTGGATTAAATACCACTAAATTATACTTATGATTCTATTCGGCAAATCGAAAGCAATTGTGATTTAAAAACAGTAAAATATGAAAGAAATTCAGAAAAACTTAATAACACAATTGAAAGTTGAGCAAGATGAGATAATAGGGAGGAGAATCCTGTTGTTGTTTACCCAAACCGTTAATGCTTAATTACTATCCTATTCTTGGAGTGAATGACAGATTATGAAATAACCTAGCTCCTTTCAGATCTTCTAGATTCTAAATCACATGTTATCTAATTAATTCCTTAATTAAACTAACATGAAATCAGCATTAAGTAATAATCTATTCGTCACATAAGTCATGCAAATACTTTCGTTTCACATAGAACATCGATTATCTTAATTTTAGCATTCTCAATTCTCACTTTTCAGATTTCGAATTGAGATCATAGAGCATGCACAAGGTGATCAATCTAACATGAAATTAAGAACAAATTAAGATAATTTCACACACAAGAATTGAGGAATGGTAATTAAACATTAACTAGGCAAAACATTAAACAACAATCATCATCCTCCCTAAATGGGAAATTTAGTTCAGAAACAAATCCATAACCATTCCTATAGCAATATTCAACATAAAGAAATTAAAGAGGAATAAAGAAAAGAACTGTTGGTGGATGAATTCTGGATCTTCACTTCAATCTCTGTGCTCTTCCTGCCGCTCTCAGCTGTATTTTAGGGTTTCCGATCGCTCTCCTAGACTTCCAATCGCAGTTTTCTATTTATAACTAAAATTTAGGGTTCGATGGACGAAAATGCCCCTGGTCCGTACGGGATCTCGCCGCGGCGAGATAATTGCAAATTAGGGGTCTCTCTGTAACTCTTAAATGGCCGCGGCGAGACTCTTCATCGCCGCGGCGACTGTCCCTTTGAAACCCTTCGAGATCTAGCCGCGGCCAAGTTGTGTTTAGCCGCGGCCAGATATGCACAATTACTCAGAAATTGTGTTTTCTTCGGCTCAGCACGTCTTTTATCGAATTTCTGCACCCGAGACCTCTTTTATTCCAAAGAACTTGAAAACATAGAAAACAAGCGTAATTCCGTCCCAACACAGCGAAAAACGCACATAAATTAGATCCAAAACATAGGCTAAAAATAGCCTAACAAACTCCCCCAAACTAACTCTTTACTCGTCCCCGAGTAAACTAAGACTAAACTAAAAACAAACTGACAATGATAGCTAAACTTTCCGACAATTGAACTGTTACCACCACCTGCACAACTTCAATCCATCAATAACCAGAATTTCAACTCGCCAACTCTAAGAACTAATTTGAATGTGCAATTTACAAGTAAGTAAGTCATACAAACATAAAACATCGCAATTGCCAACAATATCACAACTGTTCTAAACTTTCCAACATCCCACTAACACATGATCAATAAGTTTGAATGACATACCTCTCTCCACTAATGTTGACAAATTTCTATTTTGAATCAATAGGTCTTTTTCGGTTAACATCGCATGGCTTAGGTACATGGGTAGGTGAGAAGTCATTTAAGCTACACTATACCATAAGCACTATTAACCAAGCAAGCCTAGACATTTATTTTGCTTTCTTTCCATATATCCCAAAAACAGAAATAAGAGATTGCAATTTTTCTTATGTGTGTACCTCATCATTTTCTTAACTTTTTTTTCTTCAAGAAGACATTTTTGCATTTTTTTTTCTTATTTTTTTTTTTCAGAGGCACAACACACAATATTATTCTTTTTTCTCAATCTCTCACCCCTACACTTTATTTTTCCACTTACAACACTTATTTCCCCCCCACACTTGCTTCAAGGCTCATGGCATAATAAGGTATGTTCAGGGTGAAAAGAGTTAAATATAACAAATTCAGCTCAGTTAAGTGGTGAAAATTTTTAAAACAGGCTAAGGCTCAACTTTGGGTATACTATGGTAAAAATTTCTAGGTAGGCTTGAAAGGCTCAATCGTTCCAAAGAAAACTTGCCTAAATCACTTTCCAAAAAAAAATCATCAAGGATTTCGCTTCAAGAGAGTATGTCAAACAAATTCTATTTCATGTACAATCAATCATTCCACAAACCAAATAGAACAGAAGTGATATGCGAGAATAACAAATGTTTTAAGTCTACATGAATCACTTCCTAGCACACATCCATCTTAATTCAAACAGTTGCAAGTCAAGCACACAGTTAAGATTCCAATCCATTGTACAAGTAAACAACAGTAGTTCAATCAATCTTCCAGCTCAAATATCAACACATGACACTAACAATAACAAAGACTAACTAAAAAAACGAAAAAAAAAATGAACAAAAAAACTAAAAATTTTAAATCTCTCCCCCCAAACTAAAGATGCACATTGTCCCCAATGTGTTAAAATAAAATTGTGGTTGAGAGAGACTTACCTGAGCCCCATCAGAAGGGATCAAGTCCACCCTTTGCATCCAAAAGAGCCCTCGTACTGAATGAAGAAAATTTACCACCAATAGTGTTGATTTCAGAGTTTTGCACAAGAGTAAGCTCACCTTCAGAACTACCACACATCAATCTTTTCCAACGACGCTGAATCGTTCGAAGTCGCTCTTTAGGCTTTGCTTTCTTCTTATCAGCTTTAACAAAAGAACCCTTCACCATCTCAATCTTGCAACAGGTAGGAATGTCAGTTGGGGCAAAAACATTAAAATTGACCTCTTCATCTTGGACTCGCAACTTTAACTCCCCCTTTTGAACATCTATTAATGCTCGACCTGTGGCCAAGAATGGTCTTCCCAAAATAATGGGAATATTTGAATCTTCCTCCATATCAAGAATTAAGAAATCAGCAGGGAAGATAAACTTACCAACCTTCACCAGTACATCTTCAATTATGCCACGAGGATGAGTTAGAGAACGATCCGCTAGTTGTAGAGTCACTGTTGTGGGCTTTGCTTTTCCCAATCCTAGCCTTTTGAAGACAGACAACGGCATTAGATTAATGCTTGCTCCCAGATCACATAGAGCTTTAGTTTCCACCGAACCCCCTATAGAGCATGGAATATTGAAACTACCCGGATCTTTAAGCTTGGGCGGTAGTTTCTTTTGCAAAATGGCGCTACACTCCTCAGTTAATGCCACTGTTTCATAGTCCTCCATTTTTCTCTTCTTAGACAATATCTCCTTCATGAACTTCACATAACGGGGCATTTGTTCCAAGGCTTCAGCAAAAGGAATGTTGATGTGTAGTCTTTTGAAGACCTCTAGAAATTTTGTAAACTGCTTGTCTAGATTGGTCTTTCAGAGTCTTTGAGGATACGGTATCTTCACATGATGATCAATACTGATTGGTGGAGACTGTTGTTGTGGTGCAGGACTATCAGTAGCCTTCTTTTCTATTGATGTTGGAGTTGGTGCTGATTGATCTTTAACTTCTTCATTGAATGGTTGTACCACATCAGGCCCATCATAATTCTTTCCACTCCTCAAGGAAATTGCTTTACATTGCTCTTTTCCTTTTGCCTCACTAGTGCTAGGTGAATTTCCTTGAGCTTAGTTCGCCACTTGAGTAGCCAATTGTTCCATTTGAGTTTCTAGAGTTTTAATAGAGGCTCTAGTTTCCATCATGAATTGGAGCAATAAATCAGCTTGGATATTGGAGCCACTAGCACTTTGTTGTTGGTTTTGTTGGGGCTGATTTCTCTGCTGGTAGAACCCCTGTTGGTTGTGCCCATAATTATTATTTTGGGAGTAGTTCCCAATGGCTTTTGCTTGATCCATTGGAAAATTATCCACATCTGCCTGACACTCTGAAAAGTGATGGTTGCCTCCACATATCTCACAAATAACTTGGGCTTGTTTAGCTTGCCCTGCAATCAGCTTTGTCAAGGCCTCAACTTGAGCTGTCAACTTTGTGATGGCATCAACCTCTAGCACACCAGCTACTTTCTTAGTTTGACTCCTTTCAGTTGGCCACTGCTGATTATTTATAGCCATCTCCTCCAATAGATCGTAAGCCTCATTAGCACTCTTTCTCATAAAAGCTCCACCAGCTGCTGCATCTATCAGAGTTCTAGTGTTACCAACCAACCCGTTGTAGAAATTGTGAACCAGCATCCACTTCTCTATGCCATGATGAGGGCATTTTCTGATTAGATCTTTAAACCTCTCCCAAGCCTCATGGAGAGATTCATTATCTTGCTGACAGAAGTTGTTTATTTCTCCTCGCAGCTTTGCAGACTTTGCTGGAGGGAAGAATTTAGACAGAAATTTTGTTGCTAAGTCTGTCCATGTTGCTATAGAATTTGGTGGCAAGGAGATCAACCAACTCTTGGCTCGCTCTCTCAGTGAGAATGGAAACAGTCTCAAACGGATGGCGTCATCACTAACCCCATTGACTTTGAAGGTCTGACATAACTCCATGAAGTTCAATAGATGCAGATTGGGGCTTCAGAAGGGAGGCCACCAAACTGAACTGAAGACTGCACCATTTGAAGGATGGCAGGCTTAATCTCGAAATTGTTTGCATCCACTGCCGGTGGCCTGATACATGACTGCACTCCCGTCAGAGTAGGGAGAATGTAATCTCTCAAGCTACGGCCATTAGTTTGATCTTC
This sequence comes from Cannabis sativa, assembly GCF_029168945.1. Classification (NCBI taxonomy): domain Eukaryota; kingdom Viridiplantae; phylum Streptophyta; class Magnoliopsida; order Rosales; family Cannabaceae; genus Cannabis; species Cannabis sativa. The sequence goes on from NC_083607.1 coordinate 54,478,265, forward strand.
CACGACACCTCCATTATTACCGTTGTTACCTCCATTATTCGCAACATTAGCGTTGTCAGCCATGATTTCTGGTGTTTCAGCAGGTGCTGAAACTCTCTCTTGTTTTTTGTTCCTCCTGTTTCTCCTACAAGTTTTCTCGATTTCAGGGTCGACGGGTAATACAACTGCTTGCCCTTGGCGGCGCATGCACTCAAGATACCTGAAATAGATAAAAGCAGCTTTGCAAGAGATAGGTTAGAAATTCAGCAAGAGAAATAAACCAAAGTAGAAGTTAGTATAATTTTGTGTAATATCAATCTTTATACAATTCCCCGGCAACGGCGCCAAAAACTTGTTTCTATATTTTATAAATGCTACGCAAGTATACACAATCAAGTAGTAAATCTCACACAGGTGAGGTCGATCCCACAGGGAATTGGATTAAATACCACTAAATTATACTTATGATTCTATTCGGCAAATCGAAAGCAATTGTGATTTAAAAACAGTAAAATATGAAAGAAATTCAGAAAAACTTAATAACACAATTGAAAGTTGAGCAAGATGAGATAATAGGGAGGAGAATCCTGTTGTTGTTTACCCAAACCGTTAATGCTTAATTACTATCCTATTCTTGGAGTGAATGACAGATTATGAAATAACCTAGCTCCTTTCAGATCTTCTAGATTCTAAATCACATGTTATCTAATTAATTCCTTAATTAAACTAACATGAAATCAACATTAAGTAATAATCTATTCGTCACATAAGTCATGCAAATACTTTCGTTTCACATAGAACATCGATTATCTTAATTTTAGCATTCTCAATTCTCACTTTTCAGATTTCGAATTGAGATCATAGAGCATGCACAAGGTGATCAATCTTAAACATGAAATTAAGAACAAATTAAGATAATTTCACACACAAGAATTGAGGAATGGTAATTAAACATTAACTAGGCAAAACATTAAACAACAATCATCATCCTCCCTAAATGGGAAATTTAGTTCAGAAACAAATCCATAACCATTCCTATAGCAATATTCAACATAAAGAAATTAAAGAGGAATAAAGAAAAGAACTGTTGGTGGATGAATTCTGGATCTTCACTTCAATCTCTGTGCTCTTCCTGCCGCTCTCAGCTGTATTTTAGGGTTTCTGATCGCTCTCCTAGACTTCCAATCACAGTTTTCTATTTATAACTAAAATTTAGGGTTCGATGGACGAAAATGCCCCTGGTCCGTACGGGATCTCGCCGCGGCTAAGCTTCCTCTCGCCGCGGCGAGATAATTGCAAATTAGAGGTCTCTCTGTAACTCTTAAATGGCGGCGGCGAGACTCTTCATCGCCGCGGCGACTGTGCCTTTGAAACCCTTCGAGATCTAGCCGCGGCCAAGTTGTGTTTAGCCGAGACCAGATATGCACAATTACTCAGAAATTGTGTTTTCTTCGGCTCAGCACGTCTTTTATCGAATTTCTGCACCCGAGACCTCTTTTATTCCAAAGAACCTGAAAACAAAGAAAACAAGCGTAATTCCGTCCCAACACAGCGAAAAACGCACATAAATTAGATCCAAAACATAGGCTAAAAATAGCCTAACACAACAACCCTGCTGGTCGCTGATGTTCAGTCTTAATCTGCTGACAAGTGAGGCACCTCGATACGAATTCTACCAAATTCTTCTTCATACCACTCCACCAGAAGTACGGTTTAAGATCTTGGTACATCTTAGTGGTGCCGGGATGCAGAGAATAAGGGGTAGAATGAGCCTCCTCAAAGATCTCATTCCTGAGTTCCACACTGTTCGGAACACAAACCCTAGCTTTATACAAAAGCATCTCGTTGTCTGACACTGAAAAATCCCTCGCTTGACTAGCCAAAACCTCCTCTCTGATTTTCACTAACTCTGGATCGGTCGTCTGAGCGACTTTAATTCTTTCCAACAGATCAGATTGCAGCGTTAAGTTGTGAAGCTGACCTACCACAAACTCAATGCCGGATCTAACCATATCCTCTGCTAGCTGAGGTAAAATCTGAACCATGCTAGTTACTTGCCCAGGACCCTTCCTGCTCAGGCCATCAACCACTACATTGGCCTTCCCAGGGTGATAGAGAATCTCACAGTCGTAATCTTTCACTAATTCTAACCAACGCCTCTGTCTCATGTTCAAATCTTTCTGAGTAAAGAAATACTTGAGACTTTTATGGTCGGTATAGATTTCACACCTTTCTCCGTAAAGGTAATGCTGCCAAATCTTCAATGCAAAAACTACTGCGGCCAACTCTAAATCATGAGTCGGGTATCGCTGTTCGTAATCCTTTAACTGACGGGAGGCATAAGCGATAACCCGATCGGCTTGCATCAACACACACCCCAGACCCTGTCTGGATGCATCACAATAAACAACAAATTTCTCGTTGTCTGAAGGCAAAGCTAGCACTGGAGCGGTAATCAACCTCTGCTTCAGCTCCTGAAAACTAGCTTCACACTTGTTTGACCAGACAAACCGCTGATTCTTCTTTGTAAGTTCGGTTAAGGGCATTGAAATTTTTGAAAACCCTTCCACGAACCTACGGTAGTACCCAGCTAAACCCAAGAAGCTTCTAATCTCTGTCACTGTCTTGAGTCTTGGACAATCCCTGACGGATTCGATCTTCCCGGGATCCACCTTGATCCCATCTTTGCTCACAATGGGCCCTAAGAAGGACACCTGAGATAGCCAAAATTCGCATTTCTTGAACTTGACATAAAGCTTGTGTTCCCGAAGCCGTTGCAGTACCATCTGAAGATGTAATTCATGCTCCTCTTCTTATTGAGAGTACACGAGGATGTCGTCGATAAACACAATAACACAGATATCGAGGAAATCCTTGAATACTCTATTCATCAAGTCCATGAATGCTGTAGGAGCATTGGTTAGTCCGAACGACATAACCACGAATTCATAATGTCCATACCTAATGCTGAAAGCCGTCTTCGGAATGTCCTCCTCTCGGATTCTCAACTGATGATAACCCGAACGGAGATCAATCTTAGAAAAGACCGTCTTCTCCTGAAGCTGATCGAACAAATCATCGATCCTAGGTAATGGATATTTATTCTTCACTGTCAGCTTGTTCAATTCTCTATAGTCGATGCACATCCTCATAGTTCCATCTTTCTTCTTGACGAATAAAATCGGGGCTCCCCAGGGTGACACACTAGGTCGAATAAACCCGATGTCAAGCAATCCCTGGAGCTGAATCTTTAACTCCTTAAGTTCAGCTGGAGCCATTCTATATGGGGCTTTGGAAACCGGTTCCACCCCTGGTGCCAAATCTATCACGAAGTCAATCTCCCGCTGAGGTGGTAACCCTGGAAGTTCTTCGGGAAAAACATCTAAAAATTCCCGAACTACCTTGATGTCCTCTGGCCGAATGGTGTCTGGCCGAGTGGTGTCCACTACCACGGCCAGAAACCCTAAGCATCCACCATGCAATAATTCCCTAGAAGACATGGCTAAAATCATCGGGATCCGAGATCCCTGAACTGAACAAACAAACACGAATGGTTCTTCACTTTCCGTTTGGAAGATCACCATCTTCCTTTTGCAATCAATACTCGCCGAATATTTAGATAGGAAATCCATTCCTAAAATAATATCGAACTCTACTAGGCTCATCTCTATCAAGTCAGCACTCAACTCTCTACCATCTATTCTGATCGGCATAGACCTAATCCACCTTTTGGAGATAACTAACTCTCCGCCAGGTAATAGGGTTCCAAACCCTGATTCATATCTATCATACGGTCTACCCAATTTACTAAAGACTCTGGCTGCCACATAAGAATGTGTAGCCCCAGAATCAAACAGTACTGAGTAATACGAGTTATTAACAGAAAGCTGACCTGTTACAACTGAGGGGCTGGCATCTGCATCAGCCTGAGTGATGGCGAACACCCTAGCTGGAGTGGGTATCGCCAGAGCTCTCGGTGCCTCTGAGCGGAGCTGGGGAAAATCCCTCTTGAAGTGTCCGGGCATGCCACAATGAAAGCATCCCTGACCTTTGCATTCACCCCGATGGTGCCTTTTGCAGCTGGGGCACTCGGGATAGGAGAACTGGGTCTCTGCACCACTAGGACGACTACCTCTATTCTGGTTCCCCCGGAACCTCTTGTTCTGACTCGAGCCTCCGGAGGCAGTGGATGCTCTCCTCTTCTGGTCCATGGCCGAACCACTACTCCCCCTGCTAAAGCCTGATGCAGGAGGGGTAGGAGCCCCGCCACTCGCCGGAGTACTAGCTGACTCCGACATACACCCAACTGCGCCCTCAGCTCGCAGTGCCTTCTCCACCATCTCAGCATAGGTGGTCTTGTCGTCAGTGGTGATCATCAAGTCATGTTTAATCTTCGCATTTAACCCGTCCAGGTACTTCTCTTTCTTGCTGAAGTCGGTTGGCACTATTCCCGAGGCTAACCTCGCCAACCGGTCAAACTGAGTAGTATACTCGGTCACGCTCATATTCTCCCGCTGGGTCAGGTGGGCGAACTCTTTCCTCTTGGCGCTTCTGACCGCCTCGTTATAATACTTGGCGTTAAAGAGTTCCTGGAACCTTTTCCAGGTCATGGTGGTGACGTCATGGATCTGAGACACCATGTCCCACCAGACCAGAGCGTCTTCCTGGAACTAGAAAGTGGCACACACCACTCTGTCATTACCGGTGACACCCATAAAGTTCAGAATTTTGGTGATCACCGTTAGCCACTGCTCGGCCTTCATCACATCTGGACCTCCCAGAAAGACCGGAGGTGCTTGCTTCCGGAACCGTTCATACAAAGGTTCCAATCTGTTGGCCGCCACTACTACTTCGGCCTGAGCAGCAGGGGCGAGTGCCACAGGAACTACTGGCACTGCAGGAACCCCCTGCTGCCTCAATCTCTATATCTCGAGGTCTTGCTCTTCAATTCTGGCTTGCATTTCAGCAAACCTAACCTCCCAATTCTGGGCTCCCTGATCGGCTTGGGGAGCCTGGGCAGCCTGTGGCGGGTTCTCATCACCCCGACCACGAGCCCTGCCCCGGGGACCTCTACCTCGGCCCCTAGCTGGCGGGGGAAACTGAGCTCCCTGACCTTGATTCGACCCTACCGAATTTCCCTGGCTCCTGGTAGTCCGCCTGGCGTCCATCTAGTCGGAACTGCCTGCGAAACCAAGAGTTGGCATATCAGGTCGTATTCAAGAAGAGTTTACTAATGCCGCTTAATTTGGAAATTAAAAACGAAACATGCGCCTATTCTACTATCAGGCTACTAACATGCTTCCTATCAGGCTTTTCTTATTTCATAAAATAAATAAATAAACTACTAAAGCAATAAAAGCTTATTGAACCGTAGAACAAGCTAACTGCTGATGATGATTGTACATGTCGTGACGATCTTCGGAAGACAACCTGGCGGCTCTGATACCAAATTGTAAAACCCTAACTAGCATAGGCGTATTACGTGATTTTTAAACATGCTGTGCATCTCGCTCCTAATCAACGAGGTTTATGGAAAATGTGATTAATTAAAATTTTTTCTTTTTAATTAAACTTGTAAAATATTTATACAAAAGACTCGGGATCCCGATTACAAAACCATTTACAAAAGTCTACTGTTTATACAAAATACTTGTCGCCTAGCGACTAATTACAAAAAAATTGCCTCGCTGTCCCGATGATCGTACGCTCCAGGCCTAACCGCCCCGACATGTACAATCTTCACCGGCTCGCTCACGGTCCATCAGCTCTAGCCTTGCCCTTACCTACATGTAAACATAGCACTGTGAGTCGACAGACTCAGTAAGAAAAGCATAATAATACTCATACATAAATCCGGGTCATGATCAGACGCCCATACCCATGACCATAACCCTAACTGCCGTGTCCAACACGATACTGAGTCCCCCTAACTGTCGTGTCCAACACGGTACTGAATTCTGAACGTTCATAGGGACGGTACTATTGACAAGTAACAGCCTAATCGGTCGAACCGGTCATGCTCCGGCTGCTGGTCATACTCCAGCCTGTACCAACGTGTTACAGTATCAGCCTAATCGGTCGAACCGGTCATACTCCGGCTGCTGGTCATACTCCAGCCTGTACCGACGTGATATGTCAAATCGTATGGAACCACCAACCTAAGTATCAGCCTAATCGGTCGAACCGGTCATACTCCGGTTGCTGGTCATACTCCAGCCTATACCGACGTGACACAGTTGGATGGTTCGAAGCCAATATACATATCTAATGTAATCTAACAGGCTTCCTACATACACGCTAAACATGTAATCTACATATGCATACTGTTATACTAATCTTACATGGATTCCGAATTCAGGTGTGCCGGTCAACCTGACTGGAACTATCAGCGCGGCGGATTACAGGCTCTTAAACCATAAAAATCACAACACTATAAGTGATACGCTAAATCACTTCCCGGGGACTTAAACTAGGAACTAAATGTTTCCCTATCGATAAAAAGCATGGCAATACCCCAAATAACATAAAAATGAGGAAAACTAGGGTTCTTGAAAATTCCCCAACCGGTAGACTGGTTCTGCAACCGGAATTCCGGTTCTGGGAATTCCTGAACCCTCATCCGGAATTCCGGTTGCACAACCGGAATTCTGGTTCCTCGCAGGAACTTTTCAAAAATTCACAACTCAATCAAATCCAACCCAAATCACACAAGACCTTCCAGACCTGTTCTAAACATCCTATAGAACAATTCTAAAGCATCAAACTCACCTAGATTGCACAGAAACAAAAAGTGCCATGAGAGCTCCAAGCTTTGAGTTTCAAACTCAAACTTGGCTAAAGCTCACATACAACCCTCAAAACTAGATTAGAACTACATAAGCATGCATAAAAACACTGCAGAAAATAAACTTAAACTCATGCAATACTCACAGCCACCAAATTCTCCATTTTCTCTTTGAAAACTAAATTTTTGCATAGAAAAACCATAATTTTACTCAACCTAACTATCATGCATCACAAACAGCTCAAATCAACTCAAATAAACAAGCTTAAATCTCTGAAAATATCAACAACATCCCAGCAACAACAATGACCTAAAACTAAGCATGCAACACATCCTTTTCATCAAAATTCATCAAGAAAATTTAAAAGAGAAGCTAGAGGAAACATACCAACAACAAGAGGTCAAAATCAATGCAAAAATCAGCTTGAAATCCAAGAGGAAATCCTCTTTTCTTGCTGCTCAAGGGGCCGAAAAAGAGAGAGGAAAAGAGAGAGTGTTTTTTTTTTGAGAAATTGTAATTTTTTCTAACTTTGAATAAATGAGAAACTTGCAAAATCATATCCTTTATTTCAGCCAACAAAACATAATAAAACACTTAATAAATTTATTTTCTAAGTCCACTAAAGGACAAACTAACGATGGAGCAAAATGACCATTTTGCCCCTTCACACTAAAAATACATAAATAACACTAAAGGGGTATTTTTGGGAAATTCTAAATCCCCGGCCATTCCTGACATTCCCAATGTCTAATAAACCGTCCCAAACTACTAACATACCAAGTTGTGATTTTACTGAGCCAAACACAGAGTTCCATGATACCGGGCACCGGAAATGCAAAATTATGAAAACTACTAAATGACATAAAAATGCATCTCTGAATTCAATAATAACAGTATAAATAATTATTTAAATAGCTATAAATAATTTCATAATTAAACGTGATTAACTGCTAATTTCCAAATTAAACTAAGCGGTCTTTACAGGGATGAAGCCTATAGGTCTGCTGTCTTCCTCATAAATAGAATGCCCTCTCCTACCTTGCACCATCTATCACCCATTGAGATTCTATTCAATGTTAAACCTGGCTATAACTCCCTAAAAGTGTTTGGATGCTTGTGCTATCCCAATTTGGGACCATACAACAAAGTGAAAATGCAGTATAGAGCTCAGCCCTGCACCTTTATTGGCTATAGCCTCTCCCACAAAGGCTATAAATGCCTCTCCAAAGAAGGTCGTGTCTACATCTCTGAAGATGTTCTTTTTGATGAACTAATTTTTCCCTATGCCAATGAGGCTATGCAGTCATCCACCACCACTTCTCTGTCTACTCCAAGTACTGCTGCAGTTCCTACTGCTATCTCACCGCAGAGACACCCTCTCCCATTTCCTCCCCCTGGCTTCACTCACTTTCCCAGATCTCACACCACTACTTCCTGTCCAACAAATCATGTGCCTATAGCTACTGAAACCAATATTATAGCACCTGGTGTCGTTGACACTGCCACTGATGCTCATAATATTGCCACAGCTACTAATAATATTGCCCATAATACTTCTGTTGATCATTTAGCTGCTGAGCATACAGGTACTAACAATATACAGGTGGAATCCACTTCAAGTGCCTCTCAAATGGCTCTCCCAACTGTCCCAACTGGGCCTTCAAATACTGCTGGTGTGACTAAACATATCCATAACACTGTTAGGCACCAACTACAGTCAACAAGCATCCAATGAAAATAAGAGGGAAATCTGGCATTCGAAAACCAAAGGTTCTTATGGCATCTCTCACTCCTGCCTCTCTTAAAAGTGCTCTCAAAGATGCCTAATGGTTTGATGCTATGTCAGAAGAAAACAATGCTCTCAAGAAGAACAAAACCTACTCTCTTGTCAATTTACCTCCTAACAGAGAGCCGATTGGATGTAAATGAGTGTTTGGAGTTAAAGAGAACAAAGATGGGTCTGTTGAAAGGCTAAAAGCTCGTCTTGTTGTGAAAGGATTTCATCAACAAGTTGGTTTTGATTTTAATGAAACCTTCAGTCTGATGGTTAAGCCAGTCACAATTCGGGTTGTCCTCACTATTGCCTTATCTAAGGGTTGGGATGTAAGACAATTGGATGTCAATAACGCTTTTCTCAATGGTGATCTTCAAGAAGAAATTTATATGATGCAACCTCCAGGGTTTGTTGACCATGAACATCCCAACAAAGTGTGCAAGCTTCACAAGGCCATTTATGGACTCAAACAAGCTCCTCGAGCTTGGTTTGAAAAGTTATCATCTGTCCTGCTGAACCTTGGGTTCTCTTCTGCTAAAACAGATCATTCCCTTTTCACTTTATACTGTCCCAATAGTGTCATTTACATTATCATCTATGTAGATGATATCCTAATCACTGGGAGTGATTCTCACCAAGTCAGCAATCTCATTCACGCTCTCAGTTTGAAGTTTGCTCTAAAAGACTTGGGTATAATGGATTTTTTTCCTTGGCATTCAAATTGTTCACACCTCAGATGGCATCATCCTATCCCAACAAAAATATATTCAAGATCTAATCTGCAAGGCTGAGTTACAAGGGGTCAAAACTCAAAGTTCACCTATGAACAGTGGGCTAAGATTGTCTAATTATGGTAGTGAACCGGTTCAATATGCTACAACCTACAGGTCTCTGGTTGGTGCCTTACAATATGCTATGATTACACGACCTGATATAGCTTTTAGTGTGAACAAGGTGTGCCTGTTTATGCAGCAGCCATTGCAGTCTCACCTTGTGGCTGTTAAACAGATCCTGAGGTATCTAGCAGGCACTTTAGACTACGGTCTTCAACTTAAATGTCCCTCATCCATGCAACTTGAAGCTTTTTGTGACGCGGATTGGGCTGCTGATCCTGACGATCGCAGATCAACCACATGATACTGCATTTTCCTGGGTGAAAATTTGATCTACTGGCCATCAAAGAAACAAGCTACAATTTCTCGATCGTCCACAGAGGCTGAGTATCGAAGCTTGGCTGCTGTCGTTGCTGAACTCAACTGGATTCAGTCGTTACTGACTGAACTACGTCTGCCTCAATCTACTCCACCACTGATTTGGTGTGATAATCTCAGCACCGTGCATCTCTCTGCCAATCCCGTTCTGCACGCTCGCAGTAAGCACATCGAGATCGACCTGCACTATGTAAGGGACAAGGTTCTCAACAAGCAAATCTATGTTCAACATGTCCCTGCTGAGCATCAACTTGCAGATTCTTTAACTAAGCCAATTTCCAACTCTCGGTTTTCTTTGCTAAGGGACAAACTTGGTGTGGTTTGCTCAACCACACTAAGTTAGAAGGGGGTTGTTAAGGGTCCTAATGCTAACGGTAGTTAGTTAAGTCTGGGGTTTAGTTTTGGTTGCAACAACTTTTCTGTTGCTTTCTTTAATTGGCACGTGGTGCTTTTCCATGTATATAAGAAGTTCATCTTCTTCTTTTTCATTCAATGGAAAATGCTCTGTTTTCATTTCACTCTTTCTCTCCCGTTCCATTTCTTTTTGCCTTGGACATTAACAATCACCACTCCATCAATCAAGAAAAGTTGTGTTTCAAAAACACAAACCTCTCCTACTACTCTCCTACTCTTCAAGCTTTATATTTGCAAATTGAGGGACTACTCTCAAAAAAGGTTTACACAAAAAGGTTGTCACCGCCATTGATGATAATATATATTGAAGCTCCAAAACAGAGTAGGCCAAAAAGGTCTCGTCTCACTCTCGCTCAACTTGTTTGGTTGATTGATCAGTTAAAAACACATTAATAAATTAATTAACTAATTTGGTTGATTAGATTAGAGTGAAATTAATTAAGACAATTTGGTTTGGGTAAAGTACTGGAGTCTGGAAAGAGTTGCCAAAGTGAACATTGTACACACAATTATTATTATTTCATTAATTAATTAAAGTTATCACGGTTGTTGTAGGATTGCTTTATTTAGTTGTTGCATTGCTGTTGTAATTGTTTTACTGTTATTTTATAAAAAAGACGGTATTTTTTTTTATAAAAATAAGAGCTTTTTTATTTTTATCCTTCAAAATAGTTTTTTTTTTTTGCATTTTTACGGAATTCTACATAGAAACTCCTATTGCAACCGGCGTTGCAACCTAAATCACAACAAAAAATCGTATAGCAACCCACATAGAAACTACCGGAGAAATCACTTTAGAAACCCAAACCGTAAATTTGAAAAAAAAAAGTTAAAAAAAACAGTATATGAGATAATTACCCTAAAAAATTATGTGACAATAATATTGTAAATTTTTCTCCAAAATCTAATATTTTTATAAAAATCTCTTAAAAATATACATTGCAATTTTTCATGATTGAAGACATATTTATTATTGTAGGCTTATTTGTACCGCCCTTAAGCTATACATGTTTTGGCAAGTTGGTCCTCAAATTTTATTTTTTGACAAATTAGTTTCCAAACTATATAAGTTTTGACAAGTTGGTCCCCAAACTTTATATTTTGATAAATTGATACCCAAACTTTTATTTCTTTAGCAACATTAAGTGCCCACTATTAGATTTTGACATTTTATTATTTATTTTACTTACTTTAATTTATATTTTTGTGTTAAATTCAAATAGTACTTAACGGAACAAACTTGATCAGTTTGTAATTTTGGTATATATGTTTGTAATTTTGCTTTTATATATTAGTAATTAAATAGAATCATTCATTTTTGTACCAAAAGGAAATGATCAATAATCAGTTTATAAATGAAAAAATTAAGACTTAGATGGTTGTTCTAGTCAAATATGCATGTTGAGGAACTCATTTCAAGTTGAGAAATGATGTATGTGTGCCTCTGTATGGGATCATTGTAGTGATTTGATATCCCTCTCAACAACAAAACCAAGTGAACATAGCAGCAATAAAATTGATCAGGAAGATGAAAATACCATTCAATAGCTAAAAGACTGCAAAATTTAGAATTGAAATGCATTGATGTATCTCACTCTCTCTCTCTCTCTCTCTCTCTCTCTCTCTCTCTCTCTCTCTCTCTCTCTCTCTCTCTCTCTCTCTCTCTCTCTCATTCTTCTAATCTCTAATTAAAATGAATGTGACTAAGTCTATTTATAGAGTTAGGACAGTTAAGTAAAAGTGGCAACTAAGCCGAATTAGAAAAACTGTTAAAAGCCTTGGTACGCATCAGCAAATGCCAACTCAAATGGCTGTACTGCATATTTCTTCAACTCTTTCCAAGTCCAAGGTAGCATTATTCCCTATAAACCAATAATCATCATCAAACAACACTAATCTATTCTAATCTAAGCTTGATTCAGATCATAACTCAGAACTAATTAAGCATGGTAATCTTAGATTCCTCTCTCAATTTGCAAGTCTCATGAACATATTTACCCCAGTTACTTATTATATTACTCCATTCCAAGCAAGTAAAAGAAAAACAATTGAAATGGGCAATGAAAATAATGAAGACTCAAAATGTTCAGATATGAATGTCAATCATATCTTATCTGAGCTTAAACCATTTGGATAAAATGAGTAGTGAAGGTAGTCAAGTTTGAACATTCATAACCAATAAACTGAGCCAGTAACAATACTCAAATGAAACTCAAGCAAAAGCAAATCATCTTGGGATAAAACAAACAAAACATAAACTCTCAATATTAAATCAAATCCATGTCTCATATTTTCAAATACTAAAACAAAGAATCACTTACAGTTAAAAGAAAGTTACAAAACAAAACCAAACCTTCGGATAATCTTCATCTTCATCTCGAACAAGAATACTTGAAACTCGAATACAAAACCAAATTATTAGGATGATGATGCAGCTGCTGATGTTGAGTTAAGATCAAGTTTGTTCCATATGTTTTTGTGCCCTTCATCTATTGTTTTTCGAAGAATTGAAACTTTCTTTGCGGTTTCTTCATTTACGGAAGGCATCAAACATATTTGCACCCTCATCTCATTCATCTTCAAATTCAAAGCGAACAATCTTTCCCTAAGGTATTTATGAAGATAAAATCCATATAATCCGAATTGATCATCCGTCAAAACCTCAATCATCCTAGGACCACAAAAAACAACTTCAACACACAAAACTTCTGTGAGTATCATTCGAAGCAGCTCGAACTCTATGTCCCCATCATCGCTTAATAACTTCCCCGGTTTTGGCAAAACCAAACGCTTATTCTTTTTCACAATTGTTTTTATCAATTGGATCACAGATACCAAATTCTTGATCAGAATGGAATTTGAGTTATTCTCATTATTATCCAAACTTAGTAGTTTAACCATATTCTTGAAATCTTCAAGATTCTTCAATATTTTTTTCCTATCACCCAAAATCACAATCATCAAAATAAAATCAGTGATGAGTTTAGACAAACTTGTACCAGCATAATTTAACAACATCTTTATGTACTCAAATGCATTCTTTCTTTCAGATTCATCAAAACTTTCAATCAAGCTTTTTTCTCCATTCTCTCTTTTCTTTCCGGCTTCTCTCTTCCAATTCTTCATAAACTCTTGTATATTTCTCAAGTAATTCTTGAAAGATTGATCATCTTCATGCTCACCATCACCAAGAAATAATGGAAGGTTGTAGTTTGAGCATTTGTCATTGAATTCGTCAACGCGCTTCTGAAGAGACATAGCTTGTTTGATCAATTCTATGAATTTTGATTGTTTCTCAAACTTATTAAGATCTTTACTCTCAAAAACTCTTAGTGCAGCCTTAACTAGAGAGGAGTATTCTTGTTGTAAATTCGGGGTGCTTCTTTCAATTTCTTGTAGGTGATATGTTAATGTCTTGTTAATATTTGATGAGACAACAAACCATGCTTCAACTACATCCATTGCAACAACATCAATGATTGATTCTTTCTAGAGAGAGAGAGAGAGTGGGAGGGGTTTAAGAGGCAGGGGAATATAAAGGAAAGAAAAGGAAGTTATTTCTGTTATGTTTTAGCATACTAATCCTTACTCTTCTTCATATATAAAACCGTTACCATTATAGCCAACCTTGATTTTAAATGTTAGTTTATTTCTCATAGTACAATTTTATTAAATTACAGTTTCTTCAAAGTTTTTAATGTATGTATATATTCTTTAACAAAATGTATATATAGTTCCTCGTGAGTTTTATATCTATTTCTTTTAACAAAGTATGTTTAACAATAAATATTGCCTAATTTAAAAAAAAAAAAAAACAATAAATATTGCTATATATTTTTTTAACAAAATGTATATAGTTCCTGCTGAGTTTTTAATGTATATATTGTTATTTGTTAAAAAAAAAAAGAATCATAAAACTTCACTTTAGACCAAAACCCACTTAGAATTTGTTTCCATCTTTCAGTCCCAAGATTAAACGATATAGACTGAGTCATCAGACAAAGTTTGTTCATTATCATAGCAAGAGAATTTTAGGGACTAGGGAGGGGTAGTTTCGTCATTTCACTTGCTCAAATTTAACTAACTTTCTCTGTTTTTTATTTGAGAAATTTTATTTGCACTCCATAAAGTAATAAGTGCACCCCAATATCAACCTTAAGGAATCAAATGGCACAACATTGGAATAGCCGGTATCCTGTTACAATAACTGATTCTTCAGACATGTTTTCAGTAAGTTTTGGTTGTGCAGGAGACAAGGCAAGAGTTTTGCTTCGTGAGCCATATCACTTTCAAAATCATCATATTGTGTTACACTCACCTACTCCTGGACAGAGTGTTCACTCTGAATCTCTCATCTTCACCCCTTTTTGGGTTCAGATATATAGGCTTCATTTTCTTAGGAAAACAAAAGGACTTGCTAAAGCTCTTGGTGACATCATTGGCGAATATGTGGATGTTTATGAGAATTCTCTAAACGAAGGGTGGGGACCATTTATGCGTCTCAGAGTTAAGATTGATAGAACAAAGTCATTATTGAGAGGAAGAATGATCACTTTACAACAAGCAAAAGAAAAGTTTTGGGTAGAATTCAGATATGAAAGATTACCTGAATATTGTATTGAGTGTGGGTGCTTAGGACATCCTTTTGATAAGTGTCTAATCTATCTTGAAAAGATAGATAATGGTGAAGAACCAGATTTAGAATATAGAACTACAATGAAAGGTTCGACACTTCCAATTTCAAGTTATGACCGCTATAGAACTAACTTCTCAAAGGGTAACACTTGGCCATTACTCACTCGTTTTGCCAAAAATTCTTTGATCTCTACAATTCCAAGTTTAAAAAATCAAGATCAACCACATCCAAAACAATTAATCAGCGGTGAATCTTCTCAACCAAGTCTTATTTCATCAATGGAAAATGCTCTGTTAATTCAGTTGTTGGGGTTTAGTTTTGGTTGTAACAATTTTTCTGTTGCTTTCTTTAATTGGCACGTGGTGCTTTTCCCTGTATATAAGAAGTTCATCTTCTTCTTTTTCATTCAATGGAAAATGCTCTGTTTTCATTTCACTCTTTCTCTCTCGTTCAATTTCTTTCTGCCTTAGACATTAACATGGTATCAGAGTTGTAATCTTTCATGGAGAATTCTTCTGCAATCAACAATGGTGGATCGTCTGTACCATCACGTTCGTTTCAACAGATCACTTTGCCTAAAACTAATCTTGTTTCTTTTTCTCATTCTCTCTCTGTTCGATTGGATTTGTTCAACTATCTCCCTTGCCGCCATTAAAGGAAGTCGCTTATAGAAGTATCTTGAACCAAATCAAGCACCACCGCAGTATCTCACAGCTGAAGATCGAGCTACGAACAAAATCAATCCTGAATTCGAAGATTGGGAACAACAAGACAATATCCTTGTTTCTTGGCTCCTTTCATCTATGTCTGAGAAAGTGCTCACTAGGATGGTTGGATCTGATACCGCTGCTCAGATTTGGATCAACCTACGTGAACACTATACATCCCACAATCGAGCCAAGATCGGGCAATACAAGACCTTGCTTCGCAACACTAAAATGCAGTCCTCGTTAAATGACTATCTGCTCAAAATCAAGAACATAATTTATACCTTGGCGTCGATAGGTCATCCTACTTCTGTTCAGGATCACATTGAAGCTATCTTCAATGGTCTTCCATCGGAGTCCAATGTGTTCATCACCTCAGTGAACTCCAGAACTGAAGCGTACAATGTAGCTGAGATAGAAGCCTTACTAATGGCTCAAGAAGTTCAACTCGATAAAGCAGCTAAAGATCTTGATGTTTCCAAAACTGAAGCTAATCTTTCCCACACTAAGTCCCAAACTGGCCAAGGCTCTTTCCCTTACCCAACCAACCCAGGCTTTGGGTTCAATTCCATGGAAAGACCCCCTACCCCACCCTACCAAAATTCAGGCCAATTTCCCACTAGTCCCAGACCTGGCAATCCACCATCTCGCAGTCAATTTGGCAACTTCAGAGGAGGACTCTCTCGCGGCCGTGGCATTAACACCATTTGGGGACAAAAACCACAGTGCCATCTGTGTCACAAACTCGGCCATACAGTGCAGCAATGTTTTTATCGCTTTGATAAAAACTTTACTGGTCCCGAGTCCTTTCAAGCTCTTCAAGGAAGTAACAGTGCCAATATTGCAGAAGTTCAGGCCTATTATGCCTCTCCCGAAGTGGTTAATGACCCTGATTGGTATCCGGATTCAGGTGCTACAAATCACCTTACAACAAACGAGCAAAATCTCAATACCAGCAGCAGCTATCTTGGTGAACAACAAGTGCATATGGGCAATGGAACAGGTTTAAACATTCTTAATATTGGCACTTCTTCCTTTATTTCTCCTTATCATTCACAACATCTTGTTTTGAACAATCTCTTACATGTGCCTTCTATTACTAAAAACCTTCTAAGTGTGTCTCAATATTTTCAAGATAATGGTGTGTTTTTTGAATTTCACCCCTTCCATTGTATTGTTAAGGATCGGGCATCTATGAGGACTTACTTGTTGGGAAACTTGAGAAAGGCTTGTACAAGTTTGATTCTCAACAACTCAACCTCCTCAACACCCGACAACAGTTTTATCCCAGTCCTTCTCCCAATTCCAAGTCTACACCAGATTCTGCACAGTGTCACTCAAGTAGTATTAGTGATGTAAACAATTCTTTTTCTTTATGGCACAAAAGACTTGGCCATCCTCATACTAGAATTGTTCAACATGTACTAAATACTTGTAATATCAAAGTGAGTAATAAAAATACTGATTTTTCTCAACTGTGCAAAGCCTGTTGTCTTGGAAAAACCCATAAGTTGCCTTTTCCTCACTCCACTACTGTCTATACTGCACCTCTCCAACTCTTACACTCTGACTTATGGGGTCCTGCCCCAATCAACTCTGTGTCTGGCTATAGGTACTATATTAGCTTTGTGGATGCCTTCCCTAGCCACACTTGGATCTATATGTTGAGAACTAAAGATGAAGCTCTCAACACCTTTATTACATTCAAAACTCAAGTTGAGCTTCAACTTGGTTTACCCATAAAGCAAATGCAATCTGATTGGGGGGGGGGGGTGAGTACCAAGCTTTCACAAACTATCTTCAACAATCGGGTATTATACACAAAATTTCATGTCCTCACACACATGAACAAAACGAAGTGGTTGAGCGCAAACATAGGCACATAGTTGAGAGTGGATTAACTCTATTAACACAAGCTAGCATGCCTTTAAAATTTTGGGATTGTAACACCCTAACTAGCATAGGCGTATTACGTGATTTTTAAACATGCTGTGCGGCTCGCTGCTAATCAACGAGGTTTATGGAAAACGTGATTAATTAACATTTTTGCTTTTTAATTAAACTTGTAAAATATTTCTACAAAAGACTCGGGATCCCGATTACAAAACCATTTACAAAAATCTACAGTTTATACAAAATACTTGTCGCCTAGCGACTAATTACAAAAAAATAGCCTCGCTGTCCCGATGATCGTACGCTCCAGGCCTAACCGCCCCGACATGTACAATCTTCACCGGCTCGCTCACGGTCCATCAGCTCTAGCCTTGCCCTTACCTACACATAAACATAGCACTGTGAGTCGACAGACTCAGTAAGAAAAGCATAATAATACTCATACATAAATCCCGGTCATGATCAGACGCCCATACCCCTGACCATAACCCTAACTGCCGTGTCCAACACGATACTGAGTCCCCCTAACTGTCGTGTCCAACACGGTACTGAGTTCTGAACGTTCATAGGGATGGTACTATTGACAAGTAACAGCCTAATCGGTCGAACCGGTCATGCTCCGGCTACTGATCATACTCCAGCCTGTACCGACGTGTTACAGTATCAGCCTAATCGGTCGAACCGGTCATACTCCGGCTGCTGGTCATACTCCGGCTGGGAGATCTACATTTTCTACCGTATAACAGTTCATAGGGAGCCATCCCTATCGTACTCTGATAACTGTTGTTGTAAGAAAATTCTATCAATGGTAGATATTTATTCCAAGAGCCTTCAAAATCCATAACACAGGCTCGCAACATGTCCTCCAATATCTGAATTGTCCTTTCGCACTGACCATCTGTCTGAGGATGGAATGCTGTACTGAATTTCAGCTTTGTACCCATTGCTCGTTGCAAACTCTGCCAAAATTTGGAGGTGAATTTCGGATCCCTATCCGAAACTATAGACTTCGGTACCCCGTGAAGTCTTACAATTTCTCTGATATACAATTTTGCCAATTGGTCCACTGTAAAAGTTGTTCTAACAGGCAGAAAATGAGCATATTTTGTGAATCGATCCACCACTACCCAGATGGAATCAAACAAACCCGTGGTCCTAGGTAACCCGACCACAAAATCCATCGTGATATCTTCCCACTTCCATTTAGGTAGGGTTAGAGGCTGCAACAACCCTGCTGGTCGCTGATGTTCAGTCTTAATCTGCTGACAAGTGAGGCACATCGATACGAATTCTACCAAATTCTTCTTCATACCACTCCACCAGAAGTACGGTTTAAGATCTTGGTACATCTTAGTGGTGTCGGGATGCAGAGAATAAGGGGTAGAATGAGCCTCCTCAAAGATCTCATTCCTGAGTTCCACACTGTTCGGAACACAAACCCTAGCTTTATACAAAAGCATCTCGTTGTCTGACACTGAAAAATCCCTGGCTTGACCAGCCAAAACCTCCTCTCTGATTTTCACTAACTCTGGATCGGTCGTCTGAGCGGCTTTAATTCTTTCCAACAGATCAGATTGCAGCGTTAAGTTGTGAAGCTGACCTACCACAAACTCAATGCCGGATCTAACCATATCCTCTGCTAGCTGAGGTAAAATCTGAACCATTCTAGCTACTTGCCCGGGACCCTTCCTGCTCAGGGCATCAACCACTACATTGGCCTTCCCAGGGTGATAGAGAATCTCACAGTCGTAATCTTTCACTAATTCTAACCAACGCCTCTGTCTCATGTTCAAATCTTTCTGAGTAAAGAAATACTTGAGACTTTTATGGTCGGTATAGATTTCACACCTTTCTCCGTAAAGGTAATGCCGCCAAATCTTTAATGCAAAAACTATTGCGGCCAACTCTAAATCATGAGTCGGGTATCGCTTTTCGTAATCCTTTAACTGACGGGAGGCATAAGCGATAACCCGATCGGCTTGCATCAACACACACCGCAGACCCTGTCTGGATGCATCACAATAAACAACAAATTTCTTGTTGTCTGAAGGCAAAGCTAGCACTGGAGCGGTAATCAACCTCTGCTTCAGCTCCTGAAAACTAGCTTCGCACTTGTTTGACCAGACAAACCGCTGATTCTTCTTTGTAAGTTCGGTTAAGGGCATTGAAATTTTTGAAAACCCTTCCACGAACCTACGGTAGTACCCAGCTAAACCCAAGAAGCTTCTAATCTCTGTCACTGTCTTGAGTCTTGGCCAATCCCTGACGGATTCGATCTTCCCGGGATCCACCTTGATCCCATCTTTGCTCACAATGTGCCCTAAGAAGGACACCTGAGATAGCCAAAATTCGCATTTCTTGAACTTGGCATAAAGCTTGTGTTCCCGAAGCCGTTGCAGTACCATCTGAAGATGTAATTCATGCTCCTCTTCTGATTGAGAGTACACGAGGATGTCGTCGATAAACACAATAACACAAATATCGAGGAAATCCTTGAATACTCTATTCATCAAGTCCATGAATGCTGCAAGAGCATTGGTTAGTCCGAACGACATAACCAGGAATTCATAATGTCCATACCTAGTGCGGAAAGCCGTCTTCGGAATGTCCTCCTCTCGGATTCTCAACTGATGATAACCCGAACGGAGATCAATCTTAGAAAAGACCGTCTTCTCCTGAAGCTGATCGAACAAATCATCGATCCTAGGTAATGGATATTTATTCTTCACTGTCAGCTTGTTCAATTCTCTATAGTCGATGCACATCCTCATAGTTCCATCTTTCTTCTTGATGAATAAAATCGGGGCTCCCCAGGGTGACACACTAGGCCGAATAAACCCGATGTCAAGCAATCCCTGGAGCTGAATCTTTAACTCCTTAAGTTCAGCTGGAGCCATTCTATATGGGGCTTTGGAAACCGGTTCCACCCCTGGTGCCAAATCTATCACGAAGTCAATCTCCCGCTGAGGTGGTAACCCTGGAAGTTCTTCGGGAAAAACATCTAAAAATTCCCGAACTACCTTGATGTCCTCTGGCCGAATGGTGTCTGGCCGAGTGGTGTCCACTACCACGGCCAGAAACCCTAAGCATCCACCATGCAATAATTCCCTAGAAGACATGGCTAAAATCACCGGGATCCGAGATCCCTGAACTGAACAAACAAACACGAATGGTTCTTCACTTTCCAGTTGGAAGATCACCATCTTCCTTTTGCAATCAATACTCGCCGAATATTTAGATAGGAAATCCATTCCTAAAATAATATCGAACTCTACTAGGCTCATCTCTATCAAGTCAGCACTTAACTCTCTACCATCTATTCTGATCGGCATAGACCTAATCCACCTTTTGGAGATAACTAACTCTCCGCCAGGTAATAGGGTTCCAAACCCTGATTCATATCTATCATACGGTCTATCCAATTTACTAAAGACTCTGGCTGCCACATAAGAATGTGTAGCCCCAGAATCAAACAGTACTGAGTAATACGAGTTATTAACAGAAAGCTGACCTGTTACAACTGAGGGGCTGGCATCTGCATCAGCCTGAGTGATGGCGAACACCCTAGCTGGAGTGGGTATCGCCGGAGCTCTCGGTGCCTCTGAGCGGAGCTGGGGACAATCCCTCTTGAAGTGTCCGGGCATGCCACAATGAAAGCATCCCTGACCTTTGCATTCACCCCGATGGTGCCTTTTGCAGCTGGGGCACTCGGGATAGGAGAACCGGGTCTCTGCACCACTAGGACGACTACCTCTATTCTGGTTCCCCCGGAACCTCTTGTTCTGACTCGAGCCTCCGGAGGCAGTGGATGCTCTCCTCTTCTGGTCCATGGCCGAACCACTACTCCCCCTATTAAAGCCTGATGCAGGAGGGGTAGGAGCCCCGCCACTCGTCGGAGTACTAGCTGACTCCGACATACACCCAACTACGCCCTCAGCTCGCAGTGCCTTCTCCACCATCTCAGCATAGGTGGTTTTGTCGTCAGTGGTGATCATCAAGTCATGTTTAATCTTTGCACTTAACCCGTCCAGGTACTTCTCTTTCTTGCTGAAGTCGGTTGGCACTATTCCCGAGGCTAACCTCGCCAACCGGTCAAACTGAGTAGTATACTCGGTCACGCTCATATTCTCCCGCTGGGTCAGGTGGGCGAACTCTTTCCTCTTGGCGCTTCTGACCGCCTCGTTATAATACTTGGCGTTAAAGAGTTCCTGGAACCTTTCCCAGGTCATGGTGGTGACGTCATGGATCTGAGACACCATGTCCCACCAGACCAGAGCGTCTTCCTGGAACTGGAAAGTGGCACACACCACTCTGTCATTACCGGTGACACCCATAAAGTTCAGAATTTTGGTGATCACCGTTAGCCATTGCTCGACCTTCATCACATCTGGACCTCCCAGAAAGACCGGAGGTGCTTGCTTCCGGAACCGTTCATACAAAGGTTCCAATCTGTTGGCCGCCCCTACTACTTCGGCCTGAGCAGCAGGGGCAGGTGCCACAGGAACTACTGGCACTGCAGGAACCCCCTGCTGCCTCAATCTTTGTATCTCGAGGTCTTGCTCTTCAATTCTGGCTTGCATTTCAGCAAACCTAACCTCCCAATTCTGGGCTCCCTAATCGGCTTGGGGAGCCTGGGCAGCCTGTGGCGGGTTCTCATCACCCCGACCACGAGCCCTGCCCCGGGGACCTCTACCTCGGCCCTTAGCTGGCGGGGGAAACTGAGCTCCCTGACCTTGATTCGACCCTACCGAATTTCCCTAGCTCCTGGTAGTCCGCCTGGCGTCCATCTAGTCGGAACCGCCTGCGAAACCAAGAGTTGGCATATCAGGTCGCATTCAAGAAGAGCTTACTAATGCCGCTTAATTTGGAAATTAAAAACGAAACATGCGCCTATTCTACTATCAGGCTACTAACATGCTTCCTATCAGGCTTTTCTTATTTCATAAAATAAATAAATAAACTACTAAAGCAATAAAAGCTTATTGAACCGTAGAACAAGCTAACTGCTGATGATGATTGTACATGTCGTGACGATCTTCGGAAGACAACCTGGCGGCTCTGATACCAAATTGTAAAACCCTAACTAGCATAGGCGTATTACGTGATTTTTAAACATGCTGTGCAGCTCGCTGCTAATCAACGAGGTTTATGGAAAACGTGATTAATTAAAATTTTTTCTTTTTAATTAAACTTGTAAAATATTTATACAAAAGACTCGGGATCCCGATTACAAAACCATTTACAAAAGTCTACTGTTTATACAAAATACTTGTCGCCTAGCGACTAATTACAAAAAAATAGCCTCGCTGTCCCGATGATCGTACGCTCCAGGCCTAACCGCCCCGACATGTACAATCTTCACCGGCTCGCTCACGGTCCATCAGCTCTAGCCTTGCCCTTACCTACACGTAAACATAGCACTGTGAGTCGACAGACTCAGTAAGAAAAGCATAATAATACTCATACATAAATCTCGGTCATGATCAGACGCCCATACCCCTGACCATAACCCTAACTGCCGTGTCCAACACGATACTGAGTC
This sequence comes from Cannabis sativa, assembly GCF_029168945.1. NCBI lineage: Eukaryota > Viridiplantae > Streptophyta > Magnoliopsida > Rosales > Cannabaceae > Cannabis > Cannabis sativa. The sequence goes on from NC_083607.1 coordinate 54,501,206, forward strand.
CCCCTAACTGCCGTGTCCAACACGGTGCGGGTCCCCGAACGTTCATAGGGACGGTACTATTGACATGTAACAGCCTAATCGGTCGAACTGGTCATGCTCCGGCTGCTGGTCATACTCCAGCCTGTACCGACGTGTTACAGTATCAGCCTAATCGGTCGAACTGGTCATACTCCGGCTGCTGGTCATACTCCAGCCTGTACCGACGTGATATGTCAAATCGTATGGAACCACCAACCTAAGTATCAGCCTAATCGGTCGAACCGGTCATACTCCGGTTGCTGGTCATACTCCAGCCTGTACCGACGTGACACAGTTGGATGGTTCGAAGCCAATATACATATCTAATGTAATCTAACAGGCTTCCTATATGCACGCTAAACATGTAATCTACATATGCATACTGTTATACTAATCTTACATGGATTCTGAATTCAGGTGTGCCGGTCAACCTGACCGGAACTATCAGCGCGGCGGATTACAGGCTCCTAAACCATAAAAATCACAACACTATAAGTGATACGCTAAATCACTTCCCGGGGACTTAAACTAGGAACTAAAAGTTTCCCTATCGATAAAAAGCATGGCAATACCCCAAATAACATAAAAATGAGGAAAACTAGGGTTCCTGAAAATTCCCCAACCGGTAGACCGGTTCTGCAACCGGAATTCCGGTTCTGGGAATTCCTGAACCCTCATCCGGAATTCCGGTGGCACAACCGGACTTCTGGTTCCTCGCAGGAACTTTTCAAAAATTCACAACTCAATCAAATCCAACCCAAATCACACAAGACCTTCCAGACCTATTCTAAACATCCTATAGAACAATTCTAAAGCATCAAACTCACACAGATTGCACAGAAACAAAAAGTGCCATGAGAGCTCCAAGCTTTGAGTTTCAAACTCAAACTTGGCTAAAGCTCACATACAACCCTCAAAACTAGATTAGAACTACATAAGCATGCATAAAAACACTGCAGAAAATAAACTTAAACTCATGCAATACTCACAGCCACCAAATTCTCCATTTTCTCTTTGAAAACTAAATTTTTGCATAGAAAAACCATAATTTTACTCAACCTAACTATGATGCATCACAAACAGCTCAAATCAACTCAAATAAACAAGCTTAAATATCTGAAAATATCAACAACATCCCAGCAACAACAATGACCTAAAACTAAGCATGCAACACATCCTTTTCATCAAAATTCATCAAGAAAATTTAAAAGAGAAGCTAGAGGAAACATACCAACAACAAGAGGTCAAAATCAATGCAAAAATCAGCTTGAAATCCAAGAGGAAATCCTCTTTTCTTGCTGCTCAAGGGGCCGAAAAAGAGAGAGGAAAAGAGAGAGTGTTTTTTTTTTTTTTTGAGAAATTGTAATTTTTTCTAACTTTGAATAAATGAGAAACTTGCAAAATCATATCCTTTATTTCAGCCAACAAAACATAATAAAACACTTAATAAATTTATTTTCTAAGTCCACTAAAGGACAAACTAACGATGGGGCAAAATGACCATTTTGCCCCTTCACACTAAAAACACATAAATAACACTAAAGGGGTATTTTTGGGAAATTCTAAATCCCCGGCCATTCCTGACATTCCCAATGTCTAATAAACCGTCCCAAACTACTAACATACTAAGTTGTGATTTTACTGAGCCAAACACCGAGTTCCATGATACCGGGCACCGGAAATGCAAAATTATGAAAACTACTAAATGACATAAAAATGCATCTCTGAATTCAATAATAACAGTATAAATAATTATTTAAATAGCTATAAATAATTTCATAATTAAACGTGATTAACTGCTAATTTCCAAATTAAACTAAGCGGTCTTTACAGGGATGAAGCCTATAGGTCTGCTGTCTTCCTCATAAATAGAATGCCCTCTCCTACCTTACACCTTCTATCACCCATTGAGATTCTATTCAATGTTAAACCTGGCTATAACTCCCTAAAAGTGTTTGGATGCTTGTGCTATCCCAATTTGAGACCATACAACAAAGTGAAAATGCAGTATAGAGCTCAGCCCTGCACCTTTATTGGCTATAGCCTCTCCCACAAAGGCTATAAATGCCTCTCCAAAGAAGGTCGTGTCTACATCTCTGAAGATGTTCTTTTTGATGAACTAATTTTTCCCTATGCCAATGAGGCTATGCAGTCATCCACCACCACTTCTCTGTCTACTCCAAGTACTGCTGCAGTTCCTACTGCTATCTCACCGCAGAGACACCCTCTCCCATTTCCTCCCCCTGGCTTCACTCACTTTCCCAGATCTCACACCACTACTGCCTGTCCAACAAATCATGTGCCTATAGCTACTGAAACCAATACTATAGCACCTGGTGTCGTTGACACTGCCACTGGTGCTCATAATATTGCCATAGCTACTAATAATATTGCCTATAATACTTCTGTTGATCATTTAGCTGCTGAGCATACAGGTACTAACAATATACAGGTGGAATCCACTTCAAGTGCCTCTCAAATGGCTCTCCCAACTGTCCCAACTGGGCCTTCGAATACTGCTGGTGTGACTAAACATATCCATAACACTATTAGGCACCAACTACAGTCAACAAGCATCCAATGAAAATAAGAGGGAAATCTGGCATTCGAAAACCAAAGGTTCTTATGGCATCTCTCACTCCTGCCTCTCTTAAAAGTGCTCTCAAAGATGCCAAATGGTTTGATGCTATGTCAGAAGAAAACAATGCTCTCAAGAAGAACAAAACCTACTCTCTTGTCAATTTACCTCCTAACAGAGAGCCGATTGGATGTAAATGAGTGTTTGGAGTTAAAGAGAACAAAGATGGGTCTGTTGAAAGGCTAAAAGCTCGTCTTGTTGTGAAAGGATTTTATCAACAAGTTGGTTTTGATTTTAATGAAACCTTCAGTCCGATGGTTAAGCCAGTCACAATTCGGGTTGTCCTCACTATTGCCTTATCTAAGGGTTGGGATGTAAGACAATTGGATGTCAATAACGCTTTTCTCAATGGTGATCTTCAAGAAGAAATTTATATGGTGCAACCTCCAGGGTTTGTTGACCATGAACATCCCAACAAAGTGTGCAAGCTTCACAAGGCCATTTATGGACTCAAATAAGCTCCTCGAGCTTGGTTTGAAAAGTTATCATCTGTCCTGCTGAAACTTGGGTTCTCTTCTGCTAAAACAGATCATTCCCTTTTCACTTTATACTGTCCCAATAGTGTCATTTACATTATCATCTATGTAGATGATATCCTAATCACTGGGAGTGATTCTCACCAAGTCAGCAATCTCATTCACGCTCTCAGTTTGAAGTTTGCTCTAAAAGACTTGGGTATAATGGATTTTTTTTCCTTGGCATTCAAATTGTTCACACCTCAGATGGCATCATCCTATCCCAACAAAAATATATTCAAGATCTAATCTGCAAGGCTGAGTTACAAGGGGTCAAAACTCAAAGTTCACCTATGAACAGTGGGCTAAGATTGTCTAATTATGGTAGTGAACCGGTTCAATATGCTACAACCTACAGGTCTCTGGTTGGTGCCTTACAATATGCTACGATTACACGGCCTGATATAGCTTTTAGTGTGAACAAGGTGTGCCTGTTTATGCAGCAGCCATTGCAGTCTCACCTTGTGGCTGTTAAACAGATCCTGAGGTATCTAGCAGGCACTTTAGACTACGGTCTTCAACTTAAATGTCCCTCATCCATGCAACTTGAAGCTTTTTGTGACGCGGATTGGGCTGCTGATCCTGACGATCGCAGATCAACCACATGTTACTGCATTTTCCTGGGTGGAAATTTGATCTACTGGCCATCAAAGAAACAAGCTACAATTTCTCGATCGTCCACAGAGGCTGAGTATCGAAGCTTGGCTGCTGTCGTTGCTGAACTCAACTGGATTCAGTCGTTACTGACTGAACTACGTCTGCCTCAATCTACTCCACCACTGATTTGGTGTGATAATCTCAGCACCGTGCATCTCTCTGCCAATCCCGTTCTGCACGCTCGCAGTAAGCACATCGAGATCGACCTGCACTATGTAAGGGACAAGGTTCTCAACAAGCAAATCTATGTTCAACATGTCCCTGCTGAGCATCAACTTGCAGATTCTTTAACTAAGCCAATTTCCAGCTCTCGGTTTTCTTTGCTAAGGGACAAACTTGGTGTGGTTTGCTCAACCACACTAAGTTAGAAGGGGGTTGTTAAGGGTCCTAATGCTAACGGTAGTTAGTTAAGTCTGTTAATTCAGTTGCTGGGGTTTAGTTTTGGTTGCAACAACTTTTCTGTTGCTTTCTTTAATTGGCACGTGGTGCTTTTCCCTGTATATAAGAAGTTCATCTTCTTCTTTTTCATTCAATGGAAAATGCTCTGTTTTCATTTCACTCTTTCTCTCTCGTTCCATTTCTTTTTGCCTTGGACATTAACAATCACCACTCCATCAATCAAGAAAAGTTGTGTTTCAAAAACACAAACCTCTCCTACTACTCTCCTACTCTTCAAGCTTTATATTTGCAAATTGAGGGACTACTCTCAAAAAAGGTTTACACAAAAAGGTTGTCACCGCCATTGATGATAATATATATTGAAGCTCCAAAACAGAGTAGGCCAAAAAGGTCTCGTCTCACTCTCGCTCAACTTGTTTGGTTGATTGATCAGTTAAAAACACATTAATAAATTAATTAACTAATTTGGTTGATTAGATTAGAGTGAAATTAATTAAGACAATTTGGTTTGGGTAAAGTACTGGAGTCTGGAAAGAGTTGCCAAAGTGAACATTGTACACACAATTATTATTATTTCATTAATTAATTAAAGTTATCACGGTTGTTGTAGGATTGCTTTATTTAGTTGTTGCATTGCTGTTGTAATTGTTTTACTGTTATTTTATAAAAAAGACGGTATTTTTTTTTATAAAAATAGGAGCTTTTTTATTTTTATCCTTCAAAATAGTTTTTTTTTTTTTGGCATTTTTACGGAATTCTACATAGAAACTCCTATTGCAACCGGCGTTGCAACCTAAATCACAACAAAGAATCGTATAGCAACCCACATAGAAACTACCGGAGAAATCACTTTAGAAACCCAAACCGTAAATTTGAAAAAAAAAGTTAAAAAAAACAGTATATGAGATAATTACCCTAAAAAATTATGTGACAATAATATTGTAAATTTTTCTCCAAAATCTAATATTTTTATAAAAATCTCTTAAAAATATACATTGCAATTTTTCATGATTGAAGACATATTTATTATTGTAGGCTTATTTGTACCGCCCTTAAGCTATACATGTTTTGGCAAGTTGGTCCTCAAATTTTATTTTTTGACAAATTAGTTTCCAAACTATATAAGTTTTGATAAGTTGGTCCCCAAACTTTATATTTTGATAAATTGATACCCAAACTTTTATTTCTTTAGCAACATTAAGTGCCCACTATTAGATTTTGACATTTTATTATTTATTTTACTTACTTTAATTTATATTTTTGTGTTAAATTCAAATAGTACTTAACGGAACAAACTTGATCAGTTTGTAATTTTGGTATATATGTTTGTAATTTTGCTTTTATATATTAGTAATTAAATAGAATCATTCATTTTTGTACCAAAAGGAAATGATCAATAATCAGTTTATAAATGAAAAAATTAAGACTTAGATGGTTGTTCTAGTCAAATATGCATGTTGAGGAACTCATTTCAAGTTGAGAAATGATGTATGTGTGCCTCTGTATGGGATCATTGTAGTGATTTGATATCCCTCTCAACAACAAAACCAAGTGAACATAGCAGCAATAAAATTGATCAGGAAGATGAAAATACCATTCAATAGCTAAAAGACTGCAAAATTTAGAATTGAAATGCATTGATGTATCTCACTCTCTCTCTCTCTCTCTCTCTCTCTCTCTCTCTCTCTCTCTCTCTCTCTCTCTCTCTCTCTCATTCTTCTAATCTCTAATTAAAATGAATGTGACTAAGTCTATTTATAGAGTTAGGACAGTTAAGTAAAAGTGGCAACTAAGCCGAATTAGAAAAACTGTTAAAAGCCTTGGTACGCATCAGCAAATGCCAACTCAAATGGCTGTACTGCATATTTCTTCAACTCTTTCCAAGTCCAAGGTAGCATTATTCCCTATAAACCAATAATCATCATCAAACAACACTAATCTATCCTAATCTAAGCTTGATTCAGATCATAACTCAGAACTAATTAAGCATAGTGATCTTAGATTCCTCTCTCAATTTGCAAGTCTCATGAACATATTTACCCCAGTTACTTATTATATTACTCCATTCCAAGCAAGTAAAAGAAAAACAATTGAAATGGGCAATGAAAATAATGAAGACTCAAAATGTTCAGATATGAATGTCAATCATATCTTATCTGAGCTTAAACCATTTGGATATAATGAGTAGTGAAGGTAGTCAAGTTTGAACATTCATAACCAATAAACTGAGCCAGTAACAATACTCAAATGAAACTCAAGCAAAAGCAAATCATCTTGGGATTAAACAAACAAAACATAAACTTTCAATATTAAATCAAATCCATGTCTCATATTTTCAAATACTAAAACAAAGAATCACTTACAGTTAAAAGAAAGTTACAAAACAAAACCAAACCTTCGGATAATCTTCATCTTCATCTCGAACAAGAATACTTGAAACTCGAATACAAAACCAAATTATTAGGATGATGATGCAGCTGCTGATGTTGAGTTAAGATCAAGTTTGTTCCATATGTTTTTGTGCCCTTCATCTATTGTTTTTCGAAGAATTGAAATTTTCTTTGCGGTTTCTTCATTTACGGAAGGCATCAAACATATTTGCACCCTCATCTCATTCATCTTCAAATTCAAAGCGATCAATCTTTCCCTAAGGTATTTATGAAGATAAAATCCATATAATCCGAATTGATCATCCGTCAAAACCTCAATCATCCTAGGACCACAAAAAACAACTTCAACACACAAAACTTCTGTGAGTATCATTTGAAGCAGCTCGAACTCTATGTCCCCATCATCGCTTAATAACTTCCCCGGTTTTGGCAAAACCAAACGCTTATTCTTTTTCACTATTGTTTTTATCAATTGGATCACAGATACCAAATTCTTGATCAGAATGGAATTTGAGTTATTCTCATTATTATCCAAACTTAGTAGTTTAACCATATTCTTGAAATCTTCAAGATTCTTCAATATTTTTTTCCTATCACCCAAAATCACAATCATCAAAATAAAATCAGTGATGAGTTGAGACAAACATGTACCAGCATAATTTAACATCTTTATGTACTCAAATGCATTCTTTCTTTCAGATTCATCAAAACTTTCAATCAAGCTTTTTTCTCCATTCTCTCTTTTCTTTCCGGCTTCTCTCTTCCAATTCTTCATAAACTCTTGTATATTTCTCAAGTAATTCTTGAAAGATTGATCATCTTCATGCTCACCATCACCAAGAAATAATGGAAGGTTGTAGTTTGAGCATTTGTCATTGAATTCGTCAATGCGCTTCTGAAGAGACATAGCTTGTTTGATCAATTCTATGAATTTTGATTGTTTCTCAAACTTATTAAGATCTTTACTCTCAAAAACTCTTAGTGCAGCCTTAACTAGAGAGGAGTATTCTTGTTGTAAATTCGGGGTGCTTCTTTCAATTTCTTGTAGGTGATATGTTAATGTCTTGTTAATATTTGATGAGACAACAAACCATGCTTCAACTACATCCATTGCAACAACATCAATGATTGATTCTTTCTAGAGAGAGAGAGAGAGAGTGGGAGGGGTTTAAGAGGCAGGGGAATATAAAGGAAAGAAAAGGAAGTTATTTCTGTTATGTTTTAGCATACTAATCCTTACTCTTCTTCATATATAAAACCGTTACCATTATAGCCAACCTTGATTTTAAATGTTAGTTTATTTCTCATAGTACAATTTTATTAAATTACAGTTTCTTCAAAGTTTTTAATGTATGTATATATTCTTTAACTAAATGTATATATAGTTCCTCGTGAGTTTTATATCTATTTCTTTTAACAAAATATGTTTAACAATAAATATTGCCTAATTTAAAAAAAAAAAAAAACAATAAATATTGCTATATATTTTTTTAACAAAATGTATATAGTTCCTGCTGAGTTTTTAATGTATATATTGTTATTTGTTCAAAAAAAAAAAGAATCATAAAACTTCACTTTAGACCAAAACCCACTTAGAATTTGTTTCCATCTTTCAGTCCCAAGATTAAACGATATAGACTGAGTCATCAGACAAAGTTTGTCCATTATCATAGCAAGAGAATTTTAGGGACTAGGGAGGGGTAGTTTCGTCATTTCACTTGCTCGAATTTAACTAACTTTCTCTGTTTTTTATTTGAGAAATTTTATTTGCACTCCATGAAGTAATAAGTGCACCCCAATATCAACCTTAAGGAATCAAATGGCACAACATTGGAATAGCCGGTATCCTGTTACAATAACTGATTCTTCAGACATGTTTTCAGTAAGTTTTGGTTGTGCAGGAGACAAGGCAAGAGTTTTGCTTCGTAAGCCATATCACTTTCGAAATCATCATATTGTGTTACACTCACCTACTCCTGGACAGAGTATTCACTCTGAATCTCTCATCTTCACCCCTTTTTGGGTTCAGATATATAGGCTTCATTTTCTTAGGAAAACAAAAGGACTTGCTAAAGCTCTTGGTGACATCATTGGCGAATATGTGGATGTTTATGAGAATTCTCTAAACGAAGGGTGGGGACCATTTATGCGTGTCAGAGTTAAGATTGATAGAACAAAGTCATTATTGAGAGGAAGAATGATCACTTTACAACAAGCAAAAGAAAAGTTTTGGGTAGAATTCAGATATGAAAGATTACCTGAATATTGTATGGAGTGTGGGTGCTTAGGACATCCTTTTGATAAGTGTCTAATCTATCTTGAAAAGATAGATAATGGTGAAGAACCAGATTTAGAATATAGAACTACAATGAAAGGTTCGACACTTCCAATTTCAAGTTATGACCTCTATAGAACTAACTTCTCAAAGGGTAACACTTGGCCATTACTCACTCGTTTTGCCAAAAATTCTTTGATCTCTACAATTCCAAGTTTAAAAAATCAAGATCAACCACATCCAAAACAATTAATCAGCGGTGAATCTTCTCAACCAAGTCTTATTTCATCAATGGAAAATGCTCTGTTAATTCAGTTGTTGGGGTTTAGTTTTGGTTGTAACAATTTTTCTGTTGCTTTCTTTAATTGGCACGTGGTGCTTTTCCCTGTATATAAGAAGTTCATCTTCTTCTTTTTCATTCAATGGAAAATGCTCTGTTTTCATTTCACTCTTTCTCTCTCGTTCAATTTCTTTCTGCCTTAGACATTAACATGGTATCAGAGTTGTAATCTTTCATGGAGAATTCTTCTGCAATCAACAATGGTGGATCGTCTGTACCATCACGTTCGTTTCAACAGATCACTTTGCCTAAAACTAATCTTGTTTCTTTTTCTCATTCTCTCTCTGTTCGATTGGATTTGTTCAACTATCTCCCTTGCCGCCATTAAAGGAAGTTGCTTATAGAAGTATCTTGAACCAAATCAAGCACCACCGCAGTATCTCACAGCTGAAGATCGAGCTACGAACAAAATCAATCCTGAATTCGAAGATTGGGAACAACAAGACAATATCCTCGTTTCTTGGCTCCTTTCATCTATGTCTGAGAAAGTGCTCACTAGGATGGTTGGATCTGATACCGCTGCTCAAATTTGGATCAACCTACGTGAACACTATACATCCCACAATCGAGCCAAGATCAGGCAATACAAGACCTTGCTTCGCAACACTAAAATGCAGTCCTCGTTAAATGACTATCTGCTCAAAATCAAGAACATAATTTATACCTTGGCGTCGATAGGTCATCCTACTTCTGTTCAGGATCACATTGAAGCTATCTTCAATGGTCTTCCATCGGAGTACAATGTGTTCATCACCTCAGTGAACACCAGAACTGAAGCGTACAATGTAGCTGAGATAGAAGCCTTACTAATGGCTCAAGAAGTTCAACTCGATAAAGCAGCTAAAGATCTTGATGTTTCCAAAACTGAAGCTAATCTTTCCCACACTAAGTCCCAAACTGGCCAAGGCTCTTTCCCTTACACAACCAACCCAGGCTTTGGGTTCAATTCCATGCAAAGACCCCCTACCCCACCCTACCGAAATTCAGGCCAATTTCCCACTAGTCCCAGACCTGGCAATCCACCATCTCGCGGTCAATTTGGCAACTTCAGAGGAGGACTCTCTCGCGGCCGTGGCATTAACACCATTTGGGGACAAAAACCACAGTGCCATCTGTGTCACAAACTCGGCCATACAGTGCAGCAATGTTTTTATCGCTTTGATAAAAACTTTACTGGTCCCGAGTCCTTTCAAGCTCTTCAAAGAAGTAACAGTGCCAATATTGCAGAAGTTCAGGCCTATTATGCCTCTCCCGAAGTGGTTAATGACCCTGATTGGTATCCGGATTCAGGTGCTACAAATCACCTTACACCAAACGAGCTAAATCTCAATACTAGCAACAGCTATCTTGGTGAACAACAAGTGCATATGGGCAATGGAACAGGTTTAAACATTCTTAATATTGGCACTTCTTCCTTTATTTCTCCTTATCATTCACAACATCTTGTTTTGAACAATCTTTTACATGTGCCTTCTATTACTAAAAACCTTCTAAGTGTGTCTCAATTTTTTCAAGATAATGGTGTGTTTTTTGAATTTCACCCCTTCCATTGTATTGTTAAGGATCGGGCATCTATGAGGACTTACTTGTTGGGAAACTTGAGAAAGGCTTGTACAAGTTTGATTCTCAACAACTCAACCTCCTCAACACCCGACAACAGTTTTATCCCAGTCCTTCTCCCAATTCCAAGTCTACACCAGATTCTGCACAGTGTCACTCAAGTAGTATTAGTGATGTAAACAATTCTTTTTCTTTATGGCACAAAAGACTTGGCCATCCTCATACTAGAATTGTTCAACATGTACTAAATACTTGTAATATCAAAGTGAGTAATAAAAATACTGATTTTTCTCAACTGTGCAAAGCCTGTTGTCTTGGAAAAACCCATAAGTTGCCTTTTCCTCACTCCACTACTGTCTATACTGCACCTCTCCAACTCTTACACTCTAACTTATGGGGTCTTGCCCCAATCAACTCTGTGTCTGGCTATAGGTACTATATTAGCTTTGTGGATGCCTTCCCTAGGCACACTTGGATCTATATGTTGAGAACTAAAGATGAAGCTCTCAACACCTTTATTACATTCAAAACTCAAGTTGAGCTTCAACTTGGTTTACCCAAAAAGCAAATGCAATCTGATTGGGGGGGGGGGGTGAGTACCAAGCTTTCACAAACTATCTTCCACAATCGGGTATTATACACAAAGTTTCATGTCCTCACACACATGAACAAAACGGAGTGGTTGAGCGCAAACATAGGCACATAGTTGAGAGTGGATTAACTCTATTAGCACAAGCTAGCATGCCTTTAAAATTTTGGGATTGTAACACCCTAACTAGCATAGGCGTATTACGTGATTTTTAAACATGCTGTGCAGCTCGCTGCTAATCAACGAGGTTTATGGAAAACGTGATTAATTAAAATTTTTGCTTTTTAATTAAACTTGTAAAATATTTATACAAAAGACTCGGGATCCCGATTACAAAACCATTTACAAAAATCTACTGTTTATACAAAAAAATAGCCTCGCTGTCCCGATGATCGTACGCTCCAGGCCTAACCGCCCCGACATGTACAATCTTCACCGGCTCGCTCACGGTCCATCAGCTCTAGCCTTGCCCTTACCTACACATAAACATAGCACTGTGAGTCGACAGACTCAGTAAGAAAAGCATAATAATACTCATACATAAATCCCGGTCATGATCAGACGCCCATACCCCTGACCATAACCCTAACTGCTGTGTCCAACACGATACTGAGTCCCCCTAACTGCCGTGTCCAACACGGTACTGAGTTCTGAACGTTCATAGGGACGGTACTATTGACAAGTAATAGCCTAATCGGTCAAACCGGTCATGCTCCGGCTGCTGGTCATACTCCAGCCTGTACCGACGTGTTACAGTATCAGCCTAATCGGTCGAACCGGTCATACTCCGGCTGCTGGTCATACTCCAGCCTGTACCGACGTGACACAGTTGGATGGTTCGAAGCCAATATACATATCTAATGTAATCTAACAGGCTTCCTACATGCACGCTAAACATGTAATCTACATATGCATACTGTTATACTAATTTTACCTGGATTCCGAATTCAGGTGTGCCGGTCAACCTGACTGGAACTATCGTATGACGGATTACAGGCTCCTAAACCATAAAAATCACAACACTATAAGTGATACGCTAAATCACTTCCCGGGGACTTAAACTAGGAACTAAAAGTTTCCCTATCGATAAAAAGCATGGCAATACCCCAAATAACATAAAAACGAGGAAAACTAGGGTTCCTGAAAATTCCCCAACCGGTAGACCGGTTCTGCAACCGGAATTCCGGTTCTGGGAATTCCTGAACCCTCATCCGGAATTCCGGTTGCACAACCGGAATTTTGGTTCCTCGCAGGAACTTTTCAAAAATTCACAACTCAATCAAATCCAACCCAAATCACACAAGACCTTCCAGACCTGTTCTAAACATCCTATAGAACAACTCTAAAGCATCAAACTCACCCAGATTGCACAGAAACAAAAAGTGCCATGAGAGCTCCAAGCTTTGAGTTTCAAACTCAAAATTGGCTAAAGCTCACATACAACCCTCAAAACTAGATTAGAACTACATAAGCGTGCATAAAAACACTGCAGAAAATAAACTTAAACTCATGTAATACTCACAGCCACCAAATTCTCCATTTTCTCTTTGAAAACTAAATTTTTGCATAGAAAAACCATAATTTTACTCAACCTAACTATTATGCATCACAAACAGCTCAAATCAACTTAAATAAACAAGCTTAAATCTCTAAAAATATCAACAACATCCCAGCAACAACAATGACTTAAAACTAAGCATGCAACACATCCTTTTCATCAAAATTCATCAAGAAAATTTAAAAGAGAAGCTAGAGGAAACATACCAACAACAAGAGGTCTAAATCAATGCGAAAATCAGCTTGAAATCTAAGAGGAAATCCTCTTTTCTTGCTGCTCAAGGGGCCGAAAAAGAGAGAGGAAAAGAGAGAGTGTTTTTTTTTTTTGAGAAATTGTAATTTTTTCTAACTTTGAATAAAGGAGAAACTTGCAAAATCACATCCTTTATTTCAGCCAACAAAACATAATAAAACACTTAATAAATTTATTTTCTAAGTCCACTAAAGGACAAACTAACAATGGGGCAAAATGACCATTTTGCCCCTTCACACTAAAAACACATAAATAACACTAAAGGGGTATTTTTGGGAAATTCTAAATCCCCGTCCATTCCCGACATTCCCAATGTTTAATAAACCGTCCCAAACTACTAACATACTAAGTTATGAAAACTACTAAATGACATAAAAATGCATCTCTGAATTCAATAATAACAATATAAATAATTATTTAAATAGCTATAAATAATTTCATAATTAAACGTGATTAACTGCTAATTTCCAAATTAAACTAAGCGGTCTTTACAACTATTCCCCCCTTAAAAGGATTTTGTCCCCGAAATCTAACCTGAATAACTTTGGATATTGAGCTCTCACATCTGACTCTAGCTCCCAGGTGGCTTCCTCCACCTTGCTGTTTCTCCAGAGAACTTTGACCAATGCTATGGTCTTATTCCGAAGGACTTTATCCTTTCTATCCAGGATCTGCACTGGCTGTTCTTCGTAAGTCATATCTGGCTGTAGTTCTAGGCTCTCATAACTAAGTATATGAGAAGGATCTGAAACGTATTTTCTCAACATCGAGACATGGAATTGTTGGGTTTTATGCCCTAAATAAAACTCATTTCATATAATCAGATTTACTTATTAATAAAGATCACAAATAACATTTTATGTTGCATGGTTCGCATGATTTATTTCATGATTATATATGTATATAATGTATGAATTCTTTTTAAGTCCAGAACATATGAGTTGGTTAAAGATTATAGTGTTGTCAGCACAGTGGAATATAATCTTTATTATATGTTCAAAAGTTGATTCCCTGATTTGTCAGAACACTGGATTTAGACTGACATGGTATAATCAGCGATAGGTATTCTTACACCTTGGAAAAGTGTTATGTCCTTTCCAGGACATTGGCAAAGTTTACCAGTATCGGATGAATGGAGTATGCATTGGAATGGACCGATATTGAACATTGAATTAGATTTTGAAACTTACCGTAAACATCTATTCAATTCAATATCATAAGTTGATCCTAGATCACATGATCGAAATCCTGATATGGTTAGGCTCAATTTCAAGAGTATTATTCGTGTTCTTTGATTTGTTAGTTAAGCCTAATCTTTAGTCTGGGCAATACGCACATTTTGGGAACACGGTAGTGCAATTGAGTGGGAGCGCTAACATAAATATGGAATCTATAGCTTCTATTTGGCAAATAGAAGTAAAGGATGATTTCCTTCGAGCTTAACCAAACGAAGATAAATGGTGGAGATCTCATTTCACTTAGGTGAAATATCATTTATACAGGGTTAAGTGTTTTAAGGATAAAATACATTGTAGGGTGTTGATCACATTAGGGTTATAACAATGGATAACTAATGACGTGTCTATATCGTGGAACATATAGAGCGTTTCTATATGACTGAGAGTGCAATTCCAAGTTCTAAGTGTGGATTCAATGAGGAATTAATAAGTTAGGGAATTTACTTAGTAAATTCGGTTCGACTTATTGGAAGCTCGGTTATATAGACCCATGGTCCCCATACTAGTTGAGGCCATACTGCTTGTAAGACTCAGTTAATTTATTTTAATTAATCAATTATAATTCTAAAAGTTAGACTATGTCTACTTTATGAATTCTCACAGTTTAAGGATGAAATCGTAAACAAAAGGGTTTCTAGGTTTAATTATTAATTGAGAGACTTTGCATGTCTAATTAATAATTATTTTAAATGACAATATTATTTAATAATCTATTTTAGTTATTAAATAATTAGTTTTGGCATTTAAATGATTAGAATTGAAAAAAATGGTATTTTTGGAGAAATAGAAATAAAATTGAGGAAACTGCAAAATCCAAGTGAGGCCCATTTCCCTCTATGGCCGAGCACTCCCTTTGTGTTTCCCAATTATTATTTTTATTTTTTAATTGCCATGTAATTGCTAATCAAAGTCTAGCTATAATAGGAAAGTGGTGGATCACACTAAATAAGGCAGTTAATCAATTACACAGTAAAAGAGGAAACTGTTTATTTGGAAAGTTGTGCTCTCCCTTTTCCCTATATAAAGCAACCTTGTTCTCTTTTCTTGTATAAAGCCATAAGCCACGAAATTCAAGAGAGAAATAGAGAGAAATTGTAAAGCCCGCTTAGTTAATTTGGAAATTAGCAGTTATTTATGTTAATCATGAAATTATTTATAGCTATTTAAATAATTTATCGCTGTTATTTATGGAATTCAGATATGCATGATTATGTCATCAGTAGTTTTTATATTTCGCATTTCCGGTGTCCGGTATTTTGGAACGCGACGTTTGGCTCAGTAGAAATCACAACTTAGTATGTTAGTATTTTGGGGACGGGTTTTAGACATTGGGAATGTCGGGAATGGCCGGGAATTTAGAATTTCCCAAAAATACCCCTTTAGTATGGTTTATGTGATTTTATGGTGGAGGGGCAAAATGGTCTTTTTGCCCCATTAGTATTTTGTCTTATGTGATTTATTAAATGGAAATTAAATGTTATTTTAATTTTATACTTGGCTGAAATGTTTATTGCTTATAGTCATTCAATTTCCCTTTTTAGCAAAAAATCACTAAGTTAGAAAAAAGAAGAAAGAAAATTTCCATTTTCACTCAAAACTCTCTCTCTCTTTTCCTCTCTCTCTCTCGGCTGTGCATGTGGGTGCAAAGGGGGTGGATTTTTGCTTGATTCTCTAGTGAATTCTCATCCATAGCTAAGCAATCTTCAAGCTAGGTTAGCTCCTTTAATTTTCTCTTGAAGTTTGATGAAAAATGATGATTCTTGCATGAGTTTTTAGTTGACTTTGCTGCTGTGTTTTTGTGGTTAATTTGTGTGATTCAAAGCATGATTATTGATGTTGATTGAGCTGTGTTGAAAGCATATTAGTTAGGTTGTTCAAGCTTTTAGTTTTTATGTGAAAAAGTATGAATTTTGGAAGGAAAATGTTGTGATTATATTCTGTGTTGTTGCTGTTGTTCTTGTTAGTTTGCAGAGGTAATATTATGCTTAGTTATGTAGAATTAAGTTGGTTTGCATGATTGTTTAGGTGGTTTGCTCAAGCTTGAGTTTGGAACTCAAAGCTTGAGCTCCAATGGCAAATTTTGTATCTGTGGTTTCTGGGTAGGTTTGATGCCTTGGATTTGTTATTTGGGACATATAGAACAGGTCTGGAAAGTTTGGGACCAATTGGGGTTAAATTGGTCGAGTTATGAAATTTTATGGTTGTGCTCGCGAGGAACCTAATTCGGTTGTGCATCCGGAATTCGGATGGGGGTTCAGAATTCCTAACCGGAATTCGGTTGGGCAACCTGTCACGGTTGGGGAATTTTTCCGAACCCTAGTTTTCCTCGTTTTTAGGTTTTTAGGGGTATTGCCATGCTTTTTATTGATAGGGAAACTTTTAGTTTCAAGTTTTAGTCCCCGGGAAGTGATTTAGCGTGTCACTTATAGCGTTGTGATTTTTATGGTTTAGGAGCCGCAATCCGCCGTTCGCCTTCGGGCCGGTCGGGTTGACCAAGCACACCCGAAATCGGAATCCGTAAGATTAGTATAACGGTATGCATATGTAGATTACATGTTTAGCGTGCATGTAGGAAGCCTCGCTAGATTACATTAGTTATGTATTTAGGCTTCGAACCATCCAACCCCGTCACGTCGGTACAGGCCGGAGTATGACCAACGGCGGAGTATGACCGGTTCGACGGATCAGCCGACACTTGGTTGGTGGTTCGGTGCTATTAACCTATCCCGTCGGTACAGTGCCGGAGTATGACCAAGAATGGAGTATGACCGGTTCGACCGATCGGGAGGATACTTGTCAATAGTACCGTCCCCCGAACGTTCAAAACCCGCACCATGTTGGACATGGCAAGAGTGCTCGCACCATGTTGGACATGGCGATAGCGGGACTCGCATCATGTTGGACATGGCAAGAGTGCTCGCACCATGTTGGACATGGCAAGATAGCGGGACTCGCATCGTGTTGGACACGGCGGTCGGTTTTATGTATGATATTATTATGCTTTTCTTACCGAGTCCGTCGACTCACAGCTTTATGTTCATGTGTAGGTAAAGGCAAGGCGCTTGCCGATGGACCGTGAGCGAGCTTATGAGATTGTACATGTCGGGGCGGTTAGGCCCGGAGCGTACGATCCTCGGGACAAAGAAGGCTGAGATTTTTGTAACTGTCGTTAGACGACTTTTATTTTGATGTAATAATTAAACAGTAAAAACGTTTGTAAATGATTTTATAAATCGGGATCCCGAGACTTTTGTAAAATGGTTTATAAGTTTAATTAAAAAGCAAAATTTTAATTAATCACGTTTTTCCATAAACCTCGTTGATTAGCAACGAGCTGCACAGTACGTTTAAAAATCACGTAATACGCCTAAGATAGTTAGGGTGTTACAATTTGGTATCGTAGCCGCTGTGTTGTCTTCCGAAGATCGTCACGACATGTACAATCATCATCAGCAGTTAGCTCGGTTCACGGTTCAGTAAGCCTTTATTGCTTTAGTAGTTTATTTTATTCAGTTATGAAAAAGAAAAGCCTGTTAGGAAGCATGTTAGTAGCCTGATAGTAGAATAGGCGCATGTTTCATTTCTAATTTCCAAATTAAGCGGCATTAGTAAGCTCGCCCTGAATACGACCTGATATGCCAACTCTTGGTTTCGCAGGCGGTTCTAACTAGATGGACGCCAGGCGGACTACCAGGAGTCAGGGCAACTCCGTAGGGTCGAATCAGGGACAGGGAGCTCAGTTTCCCCCACCTGCTAGGGGCCGAGGTAGAGGTCCCCGAGGCAGGGCTCGTGGCCGGGGTGATGAGAACCCGCCACAGCCGCCTGTGCTCCCCAGCCGATCAGGGAGCCCCGAACTGGGAGTTACGGTTTGCGGAGATGCAAGCCCGGATCGAAGAGCAAGACCTCGAGATCCAGAGGTTGAGACAGCAGGGTGCTCCTGCAGTTCCAGTGCCTATAGTACCAGTGGCACCTGCCCCTGCTGCCCAGGCCGAGATAGTGGTGGCGGCCCACAGATTGGAACCATTGTATGAGCGGTTCCGGAAGCAAGCACCTCCGGTATTCTTGGGAGGTCCAGATGTATCGAAAGCCGAGCAGTGGCTGACGGTGATTACCCGAATCTTGAACTTCATGGGTGTCACCGGAAGCGACAGAGTGGTGTGCGCCACATTTCAGTTCCAGGAGGACGCCCTGGTATGGTGGGACATGGTGTCTCAGATCCATGACGTCACCACCATGACTTGGGAGAGGTTCCAAGAACTCTTCAACGCGAAATACTATAATGAGGCGGTCAGAAGCGCCAAGAGGAAAGAGTTCGTTCACCTGACCCAGCGGGAGAACATGAGCGTCACTGAGTATACTACTCAGTTTGACCGGTTGGCGAGGTTAGCCTCGGGAATTGTGCCGACCGACTTCAGCAAGAAGGAGAAGTATCTGGACGGGTTGAATCCCAAGATCAGGCATGACCTGATGATTACCACGGACGACAGCACCACCTATGCTCAGATGGTGGAGAAGGCACTGCGAGCTGAGGGCGCAGTGGGGTGCATGTCAGAGTCTGCTAGTACTCCGATTAGTGGCGGAGCTCCTACCCCTCCTGCATCAGGCTTTAGCAGGGGGAGTAGTGGTTCGGCCATTGATCAGAGGAAGAGGGCACCCACTGCTTCCGGCGGCTCGAGTCAGAACAAGAGGTTCCGGGGGAACCAGAACAGAGGGAGTCGTCCTGGTGGTAATGAGACCCGATTCTCCTATCCCGAGTGCCCTAGCTGCAAGAGGCATCATCGGGGTGAGTGCAAGGGGCAGGGATGCTATCATTGTGGCATGCCCGGACACTTCAAGAGGGAATGTCCCCAGCTCCGATCAGAGGCACCGAGAGCTCCAGCGATACCCACTCCAGCCAGGGTATTCGCTATCACGCAGGCTGATGCAGATGCCAGCCCATCAGTTGTTACAGGTCAGCTTTTTATTAACAACTCGCTTTATTCAGTGCTGTTTGATTCTGGGGCTACACATTCTTATGTGGCGGGCAGAGTCTTTAGTAAGTTGGGTAGACCCTATGATAGATATGAATCAGGGTTTGGAACCCTGTTACCTGGCGGAGAATTGGTCATCTCCAATAGGTGGATTAGGTCTATGCCGATCAGGATAGATGGTAGAGAGTTAAGCGCTGATGTGATAGAGATGAGCTTAGTCGAATTCGATATTATTTTAGGAATGGATTTCCTATCTAAATATTCGGCGAGCATTGACTGTAAGAGGAAGATGGTGGTCTTCCAACCGGAAAGTGAAGAACCGTTCGTGTTTGTGGGTTCGGTTCAGGGATCTTGGATCCCGGTGATCTCGGCTATGTCAGCGAGAGAATTATTGCACGGTGGGTGCTTAGGGTTTCTGGCCGTGGTGGTGGACACCACTCGGCCAGACATCATTCGGCCAGAGGACATCAGAGTGGTTCGGGAATTTTTGGACGTTTTTCCCGAAGAACTTCCAGGGTTACCACCTCAGCGGGAGATTGACTTCGTGATTGACTTGGCACCAGGGGTGGATCCGGTTTCCAAAGCCCCGTATAGGATGGCTCCAGCTGAGCTTAAGGAATTAAAGATTCAGCTCCAAGGGTTGCTTGACATAGGGTTCATTCGGCCCAGTGTGTCACCTTGGGGAGCCCCGGTTTTGTTCGTGAAGAAGAAGGATGGATCTATGAGGATGTGCATCGACTACAGAGAATTGAACAAGCTGACGGTGAAGAATAAATATCCATTACCTAGGATCGATGACTTGTTCGATCAGCTTCAGGGGAAGACAGTCTTTTCTAAGATTGATCTCCGTTCGGGTTATCATCAGTTGAGAATCCGAGAGGAGGACATTCCAAAGACGGCTTTCCGCACTAGGTATGGACACTACGAGTTTCTGGTTATGTCATTCGGACTAACCAATGCTCCTGCAGCATTCATGGACCTGATGAATAGAGTATTCAAGTATTTCCTCGATATCTGTGTGATTGTGTTTATCGACGACATCCTCGTGTACTCTCAATCAGAAGATGAGCATGAATTACATCTTCAGATGGTACTGCAACGACTTCGAGAACATAAGCTCTACGCCAAGTTCAAGAAATGTGAGTTCTGGTTGTCTCAGGTGTCCTTTCTAGGGCACATTGTGAGTAAAGATGGGATCAAGGTGGATCCCGGGAAGATTGAATCCGTCAGGGATTGGCCGAGACCGAAGACAGTGACAGAGATCAGAAGCTTCTTGGGATTAGCTGGGTACTACCGTAGGTTCGTGGAGGGGTTCTCCAAAATTTCAATGCCCCTAACCGAGCTTACAAAGAAGAATCAGCGATTTATCTGGTCAGATAAATGTGAAGCTAGCTTCCAGGAGCTGAAGCAGAGATTGATTACTGCTCCGGTACTAGCTTTGCCTTCGGACAAGGAGAAGTTCGTAGTCTACTGTGATGCATCCAAACAGGGTTTGGGGTGCGTATTGATGCAAGCCGATCGGGTTATCGCTTATGCCTCCCGTCAGTTAAAGGATTATGAGCAGCGATACCCGACTCATGATTTAGAATTGGCCGCAGTGGTTTTTGCACTGAAGATTTGGCGGCATTACCTTTACGGGGAGAAGTGCGAGATCTATACCGACCATAAGAGTCTCAAGTATTTCTTTACTCAGAAAGATTTGAACATGAGACAAAGGCGTTGGTTGGAATTAGTGAAGGATTATGATTGTGAGATCCTCTATCATCCCGGAAAAGCCAATGTAGTGGCCGATGCCCTGAGCAGAAAGGGTCCCGGGCAAGTAGCTAGCATGGTTCAGATCTCATCTCAGCTAGCTGAGGATATGGTTAGATCCAGCATTGAGTTTGTGGTAGGTCAGCTTCACAACTTAACGCTGCAATCTGATCTGTTGGAAAGAATAAAGGTCGCTCAGATGACAGATCCGGAGTTAGTGAAAATCCGTGATGAGGTATTGGCTGGTCAAGCCAAAGACTTTTCAGTGACAGACAGTGGGATGCTTTTGTATAAAGCCAGGGTTTGTGTCCCGAGCAGTGTGGACTTGAGAAACGAGATCTTTGAGGAGGCTCATTCTACCCCGTATTCTCTGCATCCCGGCACCACCAAGATGTACCAAGATTTGAAACCGTACTTCTGGTGGAACGGTATGAAGAAGAATTTGGTAGAATTCGTATCGAGATGCCTCACTTGTCAGCAGATCAAGGCTGAACATCAGAGACCAGCAGGGTTGTTGCAGCCTCTAACCCTACCAGAATGGAAATGGGAGGATATTACGATGGATTTTGTGGTCGGGTTACCTAGGACCACGGGTTTGCATGATTCCATCTGGGTAGTGGTGGACCGATTTACGAAATCTGCTCATTTTCTGCCGGTTATAACAACGTTTACAGTGGATCAGTTGGCAGAGTTATATGTCAGGGAGATAGTGAGACTTCACGGGGTACCGAAGTCTATAGTTTCGGACAGGGATCCGAAATTCACCTCAAAATTTTGGCAAAGTTTGCAACGGGCAATGGGTACGAAGCTGAAATTCAGTACAGCATTCCATCCTCAGACAGATGGTCAGTCCGAAAGGACAATTCAGATATTGGAGGATATGTTGAGAGCCTGTGTTATGGACTTTGAGGGTTCATGGAGTAAATATCTGCCGTTGATAGAATTTTCGTACAACAACAGTTATCAGAGTACGATAGGGATGGCACCCTATGAACTGTTGTACGGTAGAAAGTGTAGATCCCCTATCCACTGGGATGAGACAGGGGAGAGGAAATACCTAGGTCCAGAGTCAGTTCAGCGGACCAATGAGGCAATAGAAAAGATAAAAGCTAGAATGCTTGCCTCACAGAGCAGACAGAAGAGTTACGCAGATCCGAAACGTAGAGATGTTGAGTTCCGAGTAGGGGATCATGTGTTTTTGCGAGTATCTCCGATGAAGGGGATTAAACGTTTCGGGAAAAGAGGCAAGTTATGCCCTAGATTTACAGGACCTTTCGAGATTCTCGAGAAGATAGGTCAAGTGGCATATCGGTTAGCATTGCCTCCAGCCTTATCAGCAGTGCACAACGTATTCCATGTCTCAATGTTGAGAAAATACGTTTCAGACCCCTCTCATATACTCAGTTATGAGAGTCTTCAGCTTCAGCCAGACATGTCATATGAGGAACAGCCAGTGCAGATCCTGGATAGAAAGGATAAAGTCCTTCGGAATAAGACCATAGCATTGGTCAAGGTTCTCTGGAGAAACAGTAAGGTGGAAGAAGCCACCTGGGAGCTAGAGTCAGATATGAGAGCTCAATATCCGGAGTTATTCAGGTTAGATTTCGGGGACGAAATCCTTTTAAGGGGGGATAGTTGTAAAGCCCGCTTAGTTAATTTGGAAATTAGCAGTTATTTATGTTAATCATGAAATTATTTATAGCTATTTAAATAATTTATCGCTGTTATTTATGGAATTCAGATATGCGATTTTATGGTGGAGGGGCAAAATGGTCTTTTTGCCCCATTAGTATTTTGTCTTATGTGATTTATTAAATGGAAATTAAATGTTATTTTAATTTTATACTTGGCTGAAATGTTTATTGCTTATAGTCATTCAATTTCCCTTTTTAGCAAAAAATCACTAAGTTAGAAAAAAGAAGAAAGAAAATTTCCATTTTCACTCAAAACTCTCTCTCTCTTTTCCTCTCTCTCTCTCGGCTGTGCATGTGGGTGCAAAGGGGGTGGATTTTTGCTTGATTCTCTAGTGAATTCTCATCCATAGCTAAGCAATCTTCAAGCTAGGTTAGCTCCTTTAATTTTCTCTTGAAGTTTGATGAAAAATGATGATTCTTGCATGAGTTTTTAGTTGACTTTGCTGCTGTGTTTTTGTGGTTAATTTGTGTGATTCAAAGCATGATTATTGATGTTGATTGAGCTGTGTTGAAAGCATATTAGTTAGGTTGTTCAAGCTTTTAGTTTTTATGTGAAAAAGTATGAATTTTGGAAGGAAAATGTTGTGATTATATTCTGTGTTGTTGCTGTTGTTCTTGTTAGTTTGCAGAGGTAATATTATGCTTAGTTATGTAGAATTAAGTTGGTTTGCATGATTGTTTAGGTGGTTTGCTCAAGCTTGAGTTTGGAACTCAAAGCTTGAGCTCCAATGGCAAATTTTGTATCTGTGGTTTCTGGGTAGGTTTGATGCCTTGGATTTGTTATTTGGGACATATAGAACAGGTCTGGAAAGTTTGGGACCAATTGGGGTTAAATTGGTCGAGTTATGAAATTTTATGGTTGCTGCCTGCGAGGAACCGGAATTCCGGTTGTGCATCCGGAATTCCGGATGGGGGTTCAGAAATTCCCAGAACCGGAATTCCGGTTGGGCAACCGGTCTGCCGGTTGGGGAATTTTTCCGAACCCTAGTTTTCCTCGTTTTTAGGTTTTTAGGGGTATTGCCATGCTTTTTATTGATAGGGAAACTTTTAGTTTCAAGTTTTAGTCCCCGGGAAGTGATTTAGCGTGTCACTTATAGCGTTGTGATTTTTATGGTTTAGGAGCCAGTAATCCGCCGTTCAGCTTCAGTTCCAGTCAGGTTGACCTAAGCACACACGAAATCGGAATCCGGGTAAGATTAGTATAACGGTATGCATATGTAGATTACATGTTTAGCGTGCATGTAGGAAGCCCGCTAGATTACATTAGTTATGTATTTAGGCTTCGAACCATCCAACCCCGTCACGTCGGTACAGCCGGAGTATGACCGGCGGAGTATGACCGGTTCGACGGATCCGGCTGACACTGGGTTGGTGGTTCAGTGCTATTGACCTATCCGTCGGTACAGCCGGAGTATGACCGGCGGAGTATGACCGGTTCGACCGATCAGGAGGATACTTGTCAATAGTACCGTCCCCTGAACGTTCAAAACTCAGTACCATGTTGGACATGGCAGTAGTGCTCAGTACCATGTTGGACATGGCAGTAGCGGGACTCAGTATCATGTTGGACATGGCAGTAGTGCTCAGTACCATGTTGGACATGGCAGTAGCGGGACTCAGTATCGTGTTGGACACGGCAGTCAGTTTTATGTATGATATTATTATGCTTTTCTTACTGAGTCTGTCGACTCACAGTTTATGTTCATGTGTAGGTAAAGGCAAGGCAGTTGCTGATGGACCGTGAGCGAGCTTATGAGATTGTACATGTCGGGGCGGTTAGGCCTGGAGCGTACGATCCTCGGGACAGCAAGGCTGAGATTTTTGTAACTGTCGTTAGACGACTTTTATTTTGATGTAATAATTAAACAGTAAAAACGTTTGTAAATGATTTTATAAATCGGGATCCCGAGACTTTTGTAAAATGGTTTATAAGTTTAATTAAAAAGCAAAATTTTAATTAATCACGTTTTTCCATAAACCTCGTTGATTAGCAACGAGCTGCACAGTACGTTTAAAAATCACGTAATACGCCTAAGATAGTTAGGGTGTTACAGAAATTTTCGAAATCCTTGTGAGATGAGTAGTGCCCACACACATCAAGTGGTATCTCAATCATAGTATGGAAGACTATGGAATTTCTGCATCAAAGAAGGAGAAAAGAAGATCCAGGTTCAGATCTTGGTGATGCTCTGCTACAGAAAGGAATCAAGGGCTAGAGATCTGAACGGAAGGAGTCATATTATTCCGCTGCACCCACTGTAAGGTTTTCTAACTTTATATGTGTTTATTTTCATTGTTTTAGAATTCATATTAGGTTGTTAATCCAACATACTTGTTAGTAAATCTAGATCCTGGTAAAATAATTTCCAACAGGAATACGTTGTGAACTGCTGATAAAGCTGGAGGCAATGCTAACCGGTATGCCACTTGACCTATCTTCTCGAGAATCTCAAAAGGTCCTGTAAATCTAGGGCATAATTTGCCTCTTTTCCCGAAACGTTTTATCCCCTTCATCGGAGATACCCGTAAAAACACATGGTCCCCTACTTGGAACTCAACATCTCTGCGTTTCGGATCTGCATAACTTTTTTGTCTACTCTGCGAGGCAAGCATTCTAGCTTTTATCTTCTCTATTGCGTCATTGGTCCGTTGCACTGACTCAGGACCTAAGAATTTTCTCTCCCCTGTTTCATCCCAGTGGATGGGAGATCTACATTTTCTACCGTATAACAGTTCATAGGGAGCCATCCCTATCGTACTCTGATAACTGTTGTTGTAAGAAAATTCTATCAATGGTAGATATTTATTCCAAGAGCCTTCAAAATCCATAACACAGGCTCGCAACATGTCCTCCAATATCTGAATTGTCCTTTCGGACTGACCATCTGTCTGAGGATGGAATGTTGTACTAAATGTCAGCTTTGTACCCATTGCTCGTTGCAAACTCTGCCAAAATTTGGAGGTGAATTTCGGATCCCTATCCGAAACTATAGACTTCGGTACCCCGTGAAGTCTTACAATTTCTCTGATATACAATTCTGCCAACTGGTCCACTGTAAAAGTTGTTATAACAGGCAGAAAATGAGCATATTTCGTGAATCGATCCACCACTACCCAGATGGAATCAAATAAACCCGTGGTCCTAGGTAACCCGACCACAAAATCCATCGTGATATCTTCCCACTTCCATTCAGGTAGGGTTAGAGGCTGCAACAACCCTGCTGGTCGCTGATGTTCAGTCTTAATCTGCTGACAAGTGAGGCACCTCGATACGAATTCTACCAAATTCTTCTTCATACCACTCCACCAGAAGTACGGTTTAAGATCTTGGTACATCTTAGTGGTGTCGGGATGCAGAGAATAAGGGGTAGAATTAGCCTCCTCAAAGATCTCATTCCTGAGTTCCACACTGTTCGGAACACAAACCCTAGCTTTATACAAAAGCATCTCGTTGTCTGACACTGAAAAATCCCTGGCTTGACCAGCCAAAACCTCCTCTCTGATTTTCACTAACTCTGGATCGGTCGTCTGAGCGGCTTTAATTCTTTCCAACAGATCAGATTGCAGCGTTAAGTTGTGAAGCTGACCTACCACAAACTCAATGCCGGATCTAACCATATCCTTTGCTAGCTGAGGTAAAATCTGAACCATGCTAATTACTTGCCCGGGACCCTTCCTGCTCAGGGCATCAGCCACTACATTGGCCTTCCTAGGGTGATAGAGAATCTCACAGTCGTAATCTTTCACTAATTCTAACCAACGCCTCTGTCTCATGTTCAAATCTTTCTGAGTAAAGAAATACTTGAGACTTTTATGGTCGGTATAAATTTCCCACCTTTCTCCGTAAAGGTAATGCCGCCAAATCTTCAATGCAAAAACTACTGCGGCCAACTCTAAATCATGAGTCGGGTATCGCTGTTCTTAATCCTTTAACTGACGGGAGGCATAAGCGATAACCCGATCGGCTTGCATCAACACACACCCCAGACCCTGTCTGGATGCATCACAATAAACAACAAGTTTCTCGTTGTCTGAAGGCAAATCTAGCACTGGAGCGGTAATCAACCTCTGCTTCAGCTCCTGAAAACTAGCTTCGCACTTGTTTGACCAGACAAACCGCTGATTCTTCTTTGTAAGTTCGGTTAAGGGCATTGAAATTTTTGAAAACCCTTCCACGAACCTACGGTAGTACCCAGCTAAACCCAAGAAGCTTCTAATCTCTGTCACTGTCTTCGGTCTCGGCCAATCCCTGACGGATTCGATCTTCCCGGGATCCACCTTGATCCCATCTTTGCTCACAATGTGCCCTAAGAAGGACACCTGAGATAGCCAAAATTCGCATTTCTTGAACTTGGCATAAAGCTTGTGTTCCCGAAGCCGTTGCAGTACCATCTGAAGATGTAATTCATGCTCCTCTTCTGATTGAGAGTACACGAGGATGTCATCGATAAACACAATAACACAGATATCGAGGAAATCCTTGAATACTCTATTCATCAAGTCCATGAATGCTGCAGGAGCATTGGTTAGTCCGAACGACATAACCAGGAATTCATAATGTCCATACCTAGTGCGGAAAGTCGTCTTCAGAATGTCCTCCTCTCGGATTCTCAACTGATGATAACCCGAACGGAGATCAATCTTAGAAAAGACCGTCTTCCCCTGAAGCTGATCGAACAAATCATCGATCCTAGGTAATGGATATTTATTCTTCACTGTCAGCTTGTTCAATTCTCTATAGTCGATGCACATCCTCATAGTTCCATCTTTCTTCTTGACGAATAAAATCGGGGCTCCCCAGGGTGACACACTAGGCCGAATAAACCCGATGTCAAGCAATCCCTGGAGCTGAATCTTTAACTCCTTAAGTTCAGCTGGAGCCATTCTATATGGGGCTTTGGAAACCGGTTCCACCCTTGGTGCCAAATCTATCATGAAGTCAATCTCCCCCTGAGGTGGTAACCCTGGAAGTTCTTCGGGAAAAACATCTAAAAATTCCCGAACTACCTTGATGTCCTCTGGCCGAATGGTGTCTGGCCAAGTGGTGTCCACTACCACGGCCAGAAACCCTAAGCATCCACCATGCAATAATTCCCTAGAAGACATGGCTAAAATCACCGGGATCTGAGATCCCTGAACTGAACCAACAAACACGAATGGTTCTTCACTTTCCGGTTGGAAGATCACCATCTTCCTTTTGCAATCAATACTCGCCGAATATTTAGATAGGAAATCCATTCCTAAAATAATATCGAACTCTACTAGGCTCATCTCTATCAAGTCAGCACTTCTCTCTACCATCTATTCTGATCGGCATAAACCTAATCCACCTTTTGGAGATAACTAACTCTCCGCCAGGTAATAGGGTTCCAAACCCTGATTCACATCTATCATACGGTCTATCCAATTTACTAAAGACTCTGGCTGCCACATAAGAATGTGTAGCCCCAGAATCAAACAGTACTGAGTAATACGAGTTATTAACAGAAAGCTGACCTGTTACAACTGAGGGGCTGGCATCTGCATCAGCCTGAGTGATGGCGAACACCCTAGCTGGACTGGGTATCGCCGGAGCTCTCGGTGCCTCTGAGCGGAGCTGGGGACAATCCCTCTTGAAGTGTCCGGGCATGCCACAATGAAAGCATCCCTGACCTTTGCATTCACCCCGATGGTGCCTTTTGCAGCTGGGGCACTCGGGATAGGAGAACCGGGTCTCTGCACCACTAGGACGACTACCTCTATTCTGGTTCCCCCGGAACCTCTTGTTCTGACTCGAGCCTCCGGAGGCAGTGGATGCTCTCCTCTTCTGGTCCATGGCCGAACCACTACTCCCCCTGCTAAAGCCTGATGCAGGAGGGGTAGGAGCCCCGCCACTCGCCGGAGTACTAGCTGACTCCGACATACACCCAACTGCGCCCTCAGCTCGCAGTGCCTTCTCCACCATCTCAGCATAGGTGGTCTTGTCGTCAGTGGTGATCATCAAGTCATGTTTAATCTTCGCACTTAACCCGTCCATGTACTTCTCTTTCTTGCTGAAGTCGGTTGGCACTATTCCCGAGGCTAACCTCGCCAACCGGTCAAACTAAGTAGTATACTCGGTCACGCTCATATTCTCCCGCTGGGTCAGGTGGGCGAACTCTTTCCTCTTGGCAATTCTGACCGCCTCGTTATAATACTTGGCGTTAAAGAGTTCCTGGAACCTTTCCCAGGTCATGGTGGTGACGTCATGGATCTGAGACACCATGTCCCACCAGACCAGAGCGTCTTCCTGGAACTGGAAAGTGGCACACACCACTCTGTCATTACCGGTGACACCCATAAAGTTCAGAATTTTGGTGATCACCGTTAGCCACTGCTCGGCCTTCATCACATCTGGACCTCCCAGAAAGACTGGAGGTACTTGCTTCCGGAACCGTTCATACAAAGGTTCCAATCTGTTGGCCGCCACTACTACTTCGGCCTGAGCAGCAGGGGCGGGTGCCACAGGAACTACTGGCACAGGCACTGCAGGAACCCCCTGCTGCCTCAATCTCTGTATCTCGAGGTCTTGCTCTTCAATTCTGGCTTGCATTTCAGCAAACCTAACCTCCCAATTCTGGGCTCCCTAATCGGCTTGGGGAGCCTGGGCAGCCTGTGGCGGGTTCTCATCACCCCGACCACGAGCCCTGCCTCGGGGACCTCTACCTCGGCCCCTAGCTGGCGGGGGAAACTGAGCTCCCTGACCTTGATTCGACCCTACCGAATTTCCCTGGCTCCTGGTAGTCCGCCTGGCGTCCATCTAGTCGGAACCGCCTGCGAAACCAAGAGTTGGCATATCAGGTCGCATTCAAGAAGAGCTTACTAATGCCGCTTAATTTGGAAATTAAAAACGAAACATGCGCCTATTCTACTATCAGGCTACTAACATGCTTCCTATCAGGCTTTTCTTATTTCATAAAATAAATAAATAAACTACTAAAGCAATAAAAGCTTATTGAACCGTAGAACAAGCTAACTGCTGATGATGATTGTACATGTCCTGACGATCTTCGGAAGACAACCTGGCGGCTCTGATACCAAATTGTAAAACCCTAACTAGCATACGCGTATTACGTGATTTTTAAACATGTTGTGCAGCTCGCTGCTAATCAACGAGGTTTATGGAAAACGTGATTAATTAAAATTTTTGATTTTTAATTAAACTTGTAAAATATTTATACAAAAGACTCGGGATCCCGATTACAAAACTATTTACAAAAGTCTACTGTTTATACAAAATACTTGTCGCCTAGCGACTAATTACAAAAAAATAGCCTCGCTGTCCCGATGATCGTACGCTCCAGGCCTAACCGCCCCGACATGTACAATCTTCACCGGCTCGCTCACGGTCCATCAGCTCTAGCCTTGCCCTTACCTACACGTAAACATAGCACTGTGAGTCGACAGACTCAGTAAGAAAAGCATAATAATACTCATACATAAATCCCGGTCATGATCAGACGCCCATACCCCTGACCATAACCCTAACTGCCGTGTCCAACACGATACTGAGTCCCCCTAACTGTCGTGTCCAACACGGTACTGAATTCTGAACGTTCATAGGGACGGTACTATTGACAAGTAACAGCTTAATCGGTCGAACCGGTCATGCTCCGGCTGCTGGTCATACTCCAGCCTGTACCGACGTGTTACAGTATAAGCCTAATCGGTCGAACCGGTCATACTCTGGCTGCTGGTCATACTCCAGCCTGTACTGACGTGATATGTCAAATCGTATGGAACCACCAACCTAAGTGTCAGCCTAATTCGTCGAACCGGTCATACTCCGGCTGCTGGTCATACTCCAGCCTGTACCGACGTGACACAGTTGCATGGTTCGAAGCCAATATACATATCTAATGTAATCTAACAGGCTTCCTACATGCACGCTAAACATGTAATCTACATATGCATACTGTTATACTAATCTTACATGGATTTCGAATTCAGGTGTGCCGGTCAACCTGACTGGAACTATCAGCGCGGCGGATTACAGGCTCCTAAACCATAAAAATCACAACACTATAAGTGATACGCTAAATCACTTCCCGGGGACTTAAACTAGGAACTAAAAGTTTCCCTATCGAGAAAAAGCATGGCAATACCCCAAATAACATAAAAATGAGGAAAACTAGGGTTCCTGAAAATTCCCCAACCGGTAGACCGGTTCTGCAACCGGAATTCCGGTTCTGGGAATTCCTGAACCCTCATCCGGAATTCCGGTTGCACAACCGGAATTCTAGTTCCTCGCAGGAACTTTTCAAAAATTCACAACTTAATCAAATCCAACCCAAATCACACAAGACCTTCCAGACCTGTTCTAAACATCATATAGAACAATTCTAAAGCATCAAACTCACCCAGATTGCACAGAAACAAAAAGTGCCATGAGAGCTCCATGCTTTGAGTTTCAAACTCAAACTTGGCTAAAGCTCACATACAACCCTCAAAACTAGATTAGAACTACATAAGCATCCATAAAAACACTGCAGAAAATAAACTTAAACTCATGCAATACTCACAGCCACCAAATTCTCAATTTTCTCTTTGAAAACTAAATTTTTGCATAGAAAAACTATAATTTTACTCAACCTAACTATCATGCATCACAAACAGCTCAAATCAACTCAAATAAACAAGCTTAAATCTCTGAAAATGTCAACAACATCCCAGCAACAACAATGACCTAAAACTAAGCATGCAACACATCCTTTTCATCAAAATTCATCAAGAAAATTTAAAAGAGAAGCTAGAGGAAACATACCAACAACAAGAGGTCAAAATCAATGCAAAAATCAGCTTGAAATCCAAGAGGAAAAACTCTTTTCTTGCTGCTCAAAGGGCCGAAAAAGAGAGAGGAAAAGAGAGAGTGTTTTTTTTTTTTGAGAAATTGTAATTTTTTCTAACTTTGAATAAATGAGAAACTTGCAAAATCATATCCTTTATTTCAGCCAACAAAACATAATAAAACACTTAATAAATTTATTTTCTAAGTCCACTAAAGGACAAACTAACGATGGGGAAAAATGACCATTTTGCCCCTTCACACTAAAAACACATAAATAACACTAAAGGGGTATTTTTGGGAAATTCTAAATCCCCGGCCATTCCTGACATTCCCAATGTTTAATAAACCGTCCCAAACTACTAACATACTAAGTTGTGATTTTACTGAGCCAAACACCGAGTTACATGATACCGGGCACCGGAAATGCAAAATTATGAAAACTACTAAATGACATAAAAATGCATCTCTGAATTCAATAATAACAGTATAAATAATTATTTAAATAGCTATAAATAATTTCATAATTAAACGTGATTAACTGCTAATTTCCAAATTAAACTAAGCGGTCTTGACAGGGATGAAGCCTATAGGTCTGCTGTCTTCCTCATAAATAGAATGCCCTCTCCTACCTTACACCATCTATCACCCATTGAGATTCTATTCAATGTTAAACCTGACTATAACTCCCTAAAAGTGTTTGGATGCTTGTGCTATCCCAATTTGAGACCATACAACAAAGTGAAAATGCAGTATAGAGCTCAGCCCTGCACCTTTATTGGCTATAGCCTCTCCCACAAAGGCTATAAATGCCTCTCCAAAGAAGGTCGTGTCTACATCTCTCAAGATGTTCTTTTTGATGAACTAATTTTTCCCTATGCCAATGAGGCTATGCAGTCATCCACCACCACTTCTCTGTCTACTCCAAGTACTGCTGCAGTTCCTACTGCTATCTCACCGCAGAGACACCCTCTCCCATTTCCTCCCCCTGGCTTCACTCACTTTCCCAGATCTCACACCACTACTGCCTGTCCAACAAATCATGTGCATATAGCTACTGAAACCAATATTATAGCACCTGGTGTCGTTGACACTGCCACTGGTGCTCATAATATTGCCACAGCTACTAATAATATTGCCCATAATACTTATGTTGATCATTTAGCTGCTGAGCATACAGGTACTAACAATATACAGGTGGAATCCACTTCAAGTGCCTCTCAAATGGCTCTCCCAACTGTCCCAACTGGGCCTTCGAATACTGCTGGTGTGACTAAACATATCCATAACACTGTTAGGCACCAACTACAGTCAACAAGCATCCAATGAAAATAAGAGGGAAATCTGGCATTCGAAAACCAAAGGTTCTTATGGCATCTCTCACTCCTGCCTCTCTTAAAAGTGCTCTCAAAGATGCCAAATGGTTTGATGCTATGTCAGAAGAAAACAATGCTCTCAAGAAGAACAAAACCTACTCTCTTGTCAATTTACCTCCTAACAGAGAGCCGATTGGATGTAAATGAGTGTTTGGAGTTAAAGAGAACAAAGATGGGTCTGTTGAAAGGCTAAAAGCTCGTCTTGTTGTGAAAGGATTTCATCAACAAGTTGGTTTTGATTTTAATGAAACCTTCAGTCCGATGGTTAAGCCAGTCACAATTCGGGTTGTCCTCACTATTGCCTTATCTAAGGGTTGGGATGTAAGACAATTGGATGTCAATAACGCTTTTCTCAATGGTGATCTTCAAGAAGAAATTTATATGGTGCAACCTCCAGGGTTTGTTGACCATGAACATCCCAACAAAGTGTGCAAGCTTCACAAGGCCATTTATGGACTCAAACAAGCTCCTCGAGCTTGGTTTGAAAAGTTATCATCTGTCCTGCTGAACCTTGGGTTCTCTTCTGCTAAAACAGATCATTCCCTTTTCACTTTATACTGTCCCAATAGTGTCATTTACATTATCATCTATGTAGATGATATCCTAATCACTGGGAGTGATTCTAACCAAGTCAGCAATCTCATTCACGCTCTCAGTTCGAAGTTTGCTCTAAAAGACTTGGGTATAATGGATTTTTTTTCCTTGGCATTCAAATTGTTCACACCTCAGATGGCATCATCCTATCCCAACAAAAATATATTCAAGATCTAATCTGCAAGGCTGAGTTACAAGGGGTCAAAACTCAAAGTTCACCTATGAACAGTGGGCTAAGATTGTCTAATTATGGTAGTGAACCGGTTCAATATGCTACAACCTATAGGTCTCTGGTTGGTGCCTTACAATATGCTACGATTACACGGCCTGATATAGCTTTTAGTGTGAACAAGGTGTGCCTGTTTATGCAGCAACCATTGCAGTCTCACCTTGTGGCTGTTAAACAGATCCTGAGGTATCTAGCAGGCACTTTAGACTACGGTCTTCAACTTAAATGTCCCTCATCCATGCACTTTGAAGCTTTTTGTGACGCGGATTGGGCTGCTGATCCTGACGATCGCAGATCAACCACATGTTACTGCATTTTCCTGGGTGGAAATTTGATCTACTGGCAATCAAAGAAACAAGCTACAATTTCTCGATCGTCCACAGAGGCTGAGTATCGAAGCTTGGCTGCTGTCGTTGCTGAACTCAACTGGATTCAATCGTTACTGACTGAACTACGTCTGCCTCAATCTACTCCACCACTGATTTGGTGTGATAATCTCAGCACCGTGCATCTCTCTGCCAATCCCGTTCTGCACGCTCGCAGTAAGCACATCGAGATCGACCTGCACTATGTAAGGGACAAGGTTCTCAACAAGCAAATCTATGTTCAACATGTCCCTGTTGAGCATCAACTTGCAGATTCTTTAACTAAGCCAATTTCCAGCTCTCGGTTTTCCTTGCTAAGGGACAAACTTGGTGTGGTTTGCTCAACCACACTAAGTTAGAAGGGGGTTGTTAAGGGTCCTAATGCTAACGGTAGTTAGTTAAGTCTGTTAATTCAGTTGCTGGGGTTTAGTTTTGGTTGCAACAACTTTTCTGTTGCTTTCTTTAATTGGCACGTGGTGCTTTTCCCTGTATATAAGAAGTTCATCTTCTTCTTTTTCATTCAATGGAAAATGCTCTGTTTTCATTTCACTCTTTCTCTCTCGTTCCATTTCTTTTTGCCTTGGACATTAACAATCACCACTCCATCAATCAAGAAAAGTTGTGTTTCAAAAACACAAACCTCTCCTACTACTCTCCTACTCTTCAAGCTTTATATTTGCAAATTGAGGGACTACTCTCAAAAAAGGTTTACACAAAAAGGTTGTCACCGCCATTGATGATAATATTTATTGAAGCTCCAAAACAGAGTAGGCCAAAAAGGTCTCGTCTCACTCTCGCTCAACTTGTTACGTTGATTGATCAGTTAAAAACACATTAATAAATTAATTAACTAATTTGGTTGATTAGATTAGAGTGAAATTAATTAAGACAATTTGGTTTGGGTAAAGTACTAGAGTCTGGAAAGAGTTGCCAAAGTGAACATTGTACACACAATTATTATTATTTCATTAATTAATTAAAGTTATCACGGTTGTTGTAGGATTGCTTTATTTAGTTGTTGCATTGCTGTTGTAATTGTTTTACTGTTATTTTATAAAAAGACGGTATTTTTTTTTTATAAAAATAGGAACTTTTTTATTTTTATCCTTCAAAATAGTTTTTTTTTTTTTGACATTTTTACGGAATTCTACATAGAAACTCCTATTGCAACCGGCGTTGCAACCTAAATCACAACAAAAAATCGTATAGCAACCCACATAGAAACTACCGGAGAAATCACTTTAGAAACCCAAACCGTAAATTTGAAAAAAAAAAGTTAAAAAAAACAGTATATGAGATAATTACCCTAAAAAATTATGTGACAATAATATTGTAAATTTTTCTCCAAAATCCAATATTTTTATAAAAATCTCTTAAAAATATACATTGCAATTTTTCATGATTGAAGACATATTTATTATTGTATGCTTATTTGTACCGCCCTTAAGCTATACATGTTTTGGCAAGCTGGTCCTCAAATTTTATTTTTTGACAAATTAGTTTCCAAACTATATAAGTTTTGACAAGTTGGTCCCCAAACTTTATATTTTGATAAATTGATACCCAAACTTTTATTTCTTTAGCAACATTAAGTGCCCACTATTAGATTTTGACATTTATTATTTATTTTACTTACTTTAATTTATATTTTTGTGTTAAATTCAAATAGTACTTAACGGAACAAACTTGATCAGTTTGTAATTTTGGTATATATGTTTGTAATTTTGCTTTTATATATTAGTAATTAAATAGAATCATTCATTTTTGTACCAAAAGGAAATGATCAATAATCAGTTTATAAATGAAAAAATTAAGACTTAGATGGTTGTTCTAGTCAAATATGCATGTTGAGGAACTCATTTCAAGTTGAGAAATGATGTATGTGTGCCTCTGTATGGGATCATTGTAGTGATTTGATATCACTCTCAACAACAAAACCAAGTGAACATAGCAGCAATAAAATTGATCAGGAAGATGAAAATACCATTCAATAGCTAAAAGACTGCAAAATTTAGAATTGAAATGCATTGATGTATCTCACTCTCTCTCTCTCTCCCTCTCTCATTCTTCTAATCTCTAATTAAAATGAATGTGAGTAAGTCTATTTATAGAGTTAGGACAGTTAAGTAAAAGTGGCAACTAAGCCGAATTAGAAAAACTGTTAAAAGCCTTGGTACGCATCAGCAAATGCCAACTCAAATGGCTGTACTGCATATTTCTTCAACTCTTTCCAAGTCCAAGGTAGCATTATTCCCTATAAACCAATAATCATCATCAAACAACACTAATCTATCCTAATCTAAGCTTGATTCAGATCATAACTCAGAACTAATTAAGCATAGTGATCTTAGATTCCTCTCTCAATTTGCAAGTCTCATGAACATATTTACCCCAGTTACTTATTATATTACTCCATTCCAAGCAAGTAAAAGAAATACAATTGAAATGGGCAATGAAAATAATAAAGACTCAAAATGTTCAGATATGAATGTCAATCATATCTTATCTGAGCTTAAACCATTTGGATAAAATGAGTAGTGAAGGTAGTCAAGTTTGAACATTCATAACCAATAAACTGAGCCAGTAACAATACTCAAATGAAACTCAAGCAAAAGCAAATCATCTTGGGATAAAACAAACAAAACATAAACTCTCAATATTAAATCAAATCCATGTCTCATATTTTCAAATACTAAAACAAAGAATCACTTACAGTTAAAAGAAAGTTACAAAACAAAACCAAACCTTCGGATAATCTTCATCTTCATCTCGAACAAGAATACTTGAAACTCGAATACAAAACCAAATTATTAGGATGATGATGCAGCTGCTGATGTTGAGTTAAGATCAAGTTTGTTCCATATGTTTTTGTGCCCTTCATCTATTGTTTTTCGAAGAATTGAAACTTTCTTTGCGGTTTCTTCATTTACGGAAGGCATCAAACATATTTGCACCCTCATCTCATTCATCTTCAAATTCAAAGCGAACAATCTTTCCCTAAGGTATTTATGAAGATAAAATCCATATAATCCGAATTGATCATCCGTCAAAACCTCAATCATCCTAGGACCACAAAAAACAACTTCAACACACAAAACTTCTGTGAGTATCATTCGAAGCAGCTCGAACTCTATGTCCCCATCATCGCTTAATAACTTCCCCGGTTTTGGCAAAACCAAACGCTTATTCTTTTTCACAATTGTTTTTATCAATTGGATCACAGATACCAAATTCTTGATCAGAATGGAATTTGAGTTATTCTCATTATTATCCAAACTTAGTAGTTTAACCATATTCTTGAAATCTTCAAGATTCTTCAATATTTTTTTCCTATCACCCAAAATCACAATCATCAAAATAAAATCAGTGATGAGTTTAGACAAACTTGTACCAGCATAATTTAACAACATCTTTATGTACTCAAATGCATTCTTTCTTTCAGATTCATCAAAACTTTCAATCAAGCTTTTTTCTCCATTCTCTCTTTTCTTTCCGGCTTCTCTCTTCCAATTCTTCATAAACTCTTGTATATTTCTCAAGTAATTCTTGAAAGATTGATCATCTTCATGCTCACCATCACCAAGAAATAATGGAAGGTTGTAGTTTGAGCATTTGTCATTGAATTCGTCAACGCGCTTCTGAAGAGACATAGCTTGTTTGATCAATTCTATGAATTTTGATTGTTTCTCAAACTTATTAAGATCTTTACTCTCAAAAACTCTTAGTGCAGCCTTAACCAGAGAGGAGTATTCTTGTTGTAAATTCGGGGTGCTTCTTTCAATTTCTTGTAGGTGATATGTTAATGTCTTGTTAATATTTGATGAGACAACAAACCATGCTTCAATTACATCCATTGCAACAACATCAATGATTGATTCTTTCTAGAAAGAGAGAGAGAGAGTGGGAGGGGTTTAAGAGGCAGGGGAATATAAAGGAAAGAAAAGGAAGTTATTTCTGTTATGTTTTAGCATACTAATCCTTACTCTTCTTCATATATAAAACCGTTACCATTATAGCCA
This sequence comes from Cannabis sativa, assembly GCF_029168945.1. Lineage (NCBI taxonomy): Eukaryota > Viridiplantae > Streptophyta > Magnoliopsida > Rosales > Cannabaceae > Cannabis > Cannabis sativa. The sequence goes on from NC_083607.1 coordinate 54,539,437, forward strand.
ACCTTGATTTTAAATGTTAGTTTATTTCTCATAGTACAATTTTATTAAATTACAGTTTCTTTAAAGTTTTTAATGTATGTATATATTCTTTAACAAAATGTATATATAGTTCCTCGTGAGTTTTATAGCTATTTCTTTTAACATAGTATAAATATTGCTTAATTTCAAAAAAAAAAAAAACAATAAATATTGTTGCTATATATTTTTTTTAACAAAATGTATATAGTTCCTGCTGAGTTTTTAATGTATATTAGGGGTGTGCATAAATCGATCCAATCCAATGAGAACCGACCGATCCAATTACAACCGACCGCCAAATATTGGATATCCAATTGTGATCGGATCGGATTGGATGTTATTTTTAAATATCCAATTGGATCGGATCGGATGGTGGATGGGGTGTCTAAAAATCCAATACATCCAACATCCAATCGAACTAATTAGTATTTTCATTTAGTTTGGATGAATAATTAGATTTTATATTGTTATACGTCAAATCTATATGTATATATAAAAATTAACATTAAAGTATTACTTTTCTTTTCTTGGAATGGATGGATCCAGTCCAATCCAATACATACTGGATCTAAAATATTGGATGGGTCCGATCCAATCCAAAAAATACTAGGTTTAAAATATTAGATAAACCCAAATTAAACAAAAAAAAATATATGAAATACATCCAAGGGATAGAACCGATCCAATCCAACATCCAATGGATGTTGGATCGATTGGATGACGAAATTAATTGGATCGGATCGGATGGTAAAATCTAACATCCAATATATGATTGGATCGGATCTGGATAGGCCTAAAAACATTGGATGTCATCCAATGAACACCCCTAATGTATATATTGTTATTTGTTAAAAAAAAAAAAGAATCATAAAACTTCACTTTAGACCAAAACCCACTTAGAATTTGTTTCTATCTTTCAGTCCCAAGATTAAACGATATAGACTGAGTCATCAGGCAAAGTTTGTCCATTATCATAGCAAGAGAATTTTAGGGACTAGAGAGGGGTAGTTTCGTCATTTCACTTGCTCAAATTTAACTAAGGTGTCGTTTGGTAACACTTTTTTAATTAGTTTTTTGTTTTTAAAAGTAGAATAGTGAAAATATTTTTCAAAAACATGTTCTATAAAAGTGTTTTTACTTTTCAATTTTATAATTAAAAATCAAAATTTTAAAAACAAAAAAAATCACTTACAATATTTTTTTAAACAGTTTTTTTTTCCTTAATCAATCTTTTGGATTACGATCAGAGCCGGACCCAAATCCCCTCCCAACGGCCCTGGCGTTAAACTCGTCTTTTGACTTGAACCCGAATCCGACCCCGGACCTAGACCCGACTTAAATAAAATCAAAACATAAAAATAAAAATGAACTTTACAGAACATTTTCTGTTTTTAAAATTGAAAAACAAAAGTGGTTAGAGAATGTATTTTTGTTTTTCAAAAATAATTTTTTTAAAAACAAAAGTTTTACTTTCATTTTGTGATTAAAAAATTAAAAAACAAAAGTATTACCAAACGGCACCTAAGTTTCTCTGTTTTTTATTTGAGAAATTTTATTTGCACTCCATAAAGTAAGTAATAAGTGCACCCCAATATCAACCTTAAGGAATCAAATGGCACAACACTGGACTGGCCGGTATCCTGTTACAATAACTGATTCTTCAGACATATTTTCACTTAGTTTTGGTTGTGCAGGAGACAAGGCAAGAGTTTTGCTTCGTGAGCCATATCACTTTCAAAATCATCATATTGTGTTACACTCACCTACACCTAGACAGAGTGTTCACTCTGAATCTCTCATCTTCACCCCTTTTTGGGTTCAGATATATAGGCTTCCTTTTCTTAGCAAAACAAAAGGACTTGCTAAAGCTCTTAGTGACATCATTGGCGAATATGTGGATGTCTATGAGGATTCTCTAAACGAAGGGTGGGGACCATTTATGCGTGTCAAAGTTAAGATTATACAACAAAGCCATTATTGAGAGGAAGAATGATCTCTTTACAACAAGCAAAAGAAAAGTTTTGGGTAGTATTCAAATATGAAAGATTACCCGAATATTGTATGGAGTGTGGGTGCTTAGGACATCCTTTTGATAAGTGTCTAATCTATCTTGAAAAGATAGATAATGGCGAAGAACCAAATTTGGAATATAGAACTACAATGAAAGGTTCGACACTTCCAATTTCAAGTTATGACCGCTATAGAACTAACTTCTCAAAGGGTAACACTTGGCCATTACTCACTCGTTTCGCCAAAAATTCTTTGATCTCTTCAATTCCAAGTTTAAAAAATCAAGATCAACCACATCCAAGACAATTAATCAGCGGTGAATCTTCTCAACCAAGTCATATTTCATCATCTGTAACAGCCACCATAACACCTGCAACATCTGAAGCATCCTCACAACACAACATTCAATTTGGTTGTCAAAGTTTAAACTCTGAACTGGGAAATCACCAGAATGCATTTGCAGGATTTCCTACTACACCAGCCAGTATTGAGTTAAGGCCCATGGTTCACTTTACACCAGCAAAACTACATCATGTGACTGCACCCCTAACTCAAGTTCCCATCAACAAACCATTACAACATTCTGTTGCTATGAACCATTCAACATCATAGTCAAAATCCTGGGATTTTGTTACTGATCTATCTGAGGTATTTTGTTACAAAATGCAGGCTTTGATCATCCTTTATCCTCAACGGTTGGTATCCTTCTTTCCCTTGGTATTTCAGTTGCAGAACAGTGTTTTCTTGGTTGCATTCCAGGACCTCTTTCAGCTTCCGTTGTAATTCTTCGTACCTACAATTGATTGAAATGTATTGTCCACTAGCTTCATAATTTTCATAATTCATTCGATCATCAAATTGTCTATTGCAAAAGACTATGAATGGAATATCTTCTTTTTCCTGTGATTTTGAAATTATTATTAGTGTAAGGCAACAATTTTGAAACTGTTTTGATTCTGTTATTGCTAATGTTAGTAATGTATCCAAACATTTTTTATACTGATTTTTATAACAAAAAATAAAATGATATTTATGAAATAGAATAGAAACTTACTTCTATTTCCTTTCCTCTGTTCAAGTCTTGTATTTCCAATTCTGAACCCTGTTTTTGTTATTTTTTTTGTTTTAATAATGTTATGAAACTATGAAAAAACTGAGATGCAACTATTACGAAACATTTTAAATTTATTAAACAAACTAACTATTTGTCTGAGTGTTTTCTCTTTTTTCTCTATCAAAATAAATTCCTACAATATTGAATACAACTATTATGAAATAATGATGCAACTATAAATCAACTTGAAAAAACTTACAACTTAACTCCAATTAACATAGTTGTTGCTTGATTATATTTTGAAATCGTAAAAAAACGACTATGCAACTGAATATACCTTACATGTATTGTTTATACCAGATTTGGATTGATTGGGAGCTCCTGATCTTTTCGTTATTTCAAGTCAGTTGTTACCAATTGTGAACCCTGTGTTTTTCATCAGTTCTATTTGAATCAGATATTTTTTTTCAACTATTATAAAACTAATATGCAACTATTTGCACAAAACTTACCACGTATAACTGCTATTTCTTGGTCCCCGTCAAATAAAATTCATGCATAATATATAAATTAACTATCATAAAACGATAATGCAACTATAAGGAAACTAAAACAAAAAATAAACAGACTTATACGTAACTGGTTGTACCTTAATTCGAATTTGCTCTTCTTATTGTGTTTTTTAAAAAATATATTCCACATTGGAAACCAGTAATCAACCGAAATGCAACTGTATATAACGTAGATATATTATTCATGAGGTTTTTTTAAAATTTCTCACATCATACCTTGTTTTGGATTCGGGAGGAGCTCTAAATCTGTTTGTTAAAGATCTACATTTCATGAATCTGGATTACGATATTAGGGGGAGTTGTTTTGATTGAATAAAACCAAAAACAAATGTGTAATTTCAGTTTCTTCACAATTTTTCTGGTTTTTTTTTCGTAATTTTCTGTTTAGATCATTGTAGGTCTTCTTTTCCAGTTTATTTCGCTGGAATTAATGGTGGTATTTCCCTCGGTTTAGTTTTATTTTGGTTGTGTTGCTAATTTGAACGATTGAGGTATGTTATTCTTCATCGTTCGTTCCGTGCGACTGAAGGTTTAGAGCATGTGGTAATTTTGTAAATATTTGTATGTGGACTGTATAAATGTTTAATGGGCCAGCCCATAGTAAATTTGAATTTTTTCCCTTAATTTTTTGTATTTTTCTGTTTTTTTTCCATAGAAAAATGATACATGAATAATGACTAGAAATTTAATAACTAGGTACTTATTGATGTTCAAAAAATATAATTTAAATATTATTACTGTTAAAAATAAATAAAACTTATATATTTATCAACAATTGAGAATTAAACATAAGTATTTGCAATGCAAATTACTATATAATATTATGGGTGACTATTCAATGGTTACATTTTTATTGTAACTATATGGTTACATTTTTCTTTAACCTGTAATAGCAGGTTACTAATAGGTAGACTTTCCTTTTTTAAATTTAATTAACTATAATTAACTATTTTCTTAAAATAATTAACTAAATAGACATTCTTTTTTTAGAATTATTTAATTATAATTAACTATTTTCTTAAAATAATTAATTAAATATTTAACAAGACCTCTTTTAGCAAATAATATTTATATTTAAATCCTTACTTGAATTATTTTAATAATTAAGCTATTTAATTATAATATTTACAATAAAATTTATTTTTTTTACAAAAGTTAAACTTCTTTTGACACAAATTAAAATTCTCTTCTTATAATAAATTTTCAAATAATTAATTATTTTTAAATGATATTTAATTATTTTGTTACAATTATATGAACTAAGTATCAGGCCTCAAGCTAATCAATCGATAACAAGTGCAGCCATTTTTTTTTCTAAAAAATCCTTCAACTTATTTCATTTTTTACTTTTTAAATATTTAAATAAAAAATTAAATAGTTAAGTGTAATAATTTAAAATTAAGATTACAAGTATAATAAAATTTAAATTATGAAATTTTATGTGTATAATTTTAAATTATAAAAAGTTTTGTTATAAAATTTTAAATAATTTAAGTATAAAAAAATAAATTACTAAAAGATCCTTATATAGTAATAAATTGCAAAAAATTAATTAATAATTATAATTAATTTAATTTTAAAATATAGTTAATCTTAATTAAAGTTTTATAAGGAAATAAGTGATTAGGTTACTTTCAGGTTACAAGTTATTTATTATTTATTTTTATTTAATTTCCAAATTAATCACAACCATTTAATAGTAATCCAATGGCTTAAAAAAATATAACCATGATGGTTACAATAAAAATGTAACCATTGAAACCTCTTCCATAATATTATTTTATCTTTACCTCTGAACATTTCCTTATTTCTTTGAGAAACACAGCTATTCACACAAATCAAAATCTACTCAATCACAATAAACAAAATTTTAGAAACACAATTTCATCACAATAATTGCACGTGAAATCACGTTAATTAAGACTCAGTCTCCTATAACAAAACCATTAAACAAGAAACACAACACATGCAATACAGCCTCATAATTTAAAATAAAACAATGGATGGTCGTCACATGCATTATTCGATTAAATAAAATAATTTAAACATAAGCTCGATCCAATAAAAATGGCAAAAACACTAATAACGGTATTGTTTCAATTAAGTAATTAGTTTACAAACCATAGAGAGCACCAACAAGTTCCGAAAGTAGGTTTTCTTGGGCAGAGATTGAATAAGGATTATCATGGCAGAGAGTGTGGTAACTTTTCTACTTAAGAAACTGTCGTCGTTGTTGGAAGATGAGGTGAAACTCATGAGGGGATTTCGAAATGACGTTGCTTTTGTGAAGAATAAGTTGGATCGAATAAGAGCCTTCTTGCACTCTGCTGATGCTGCGGAAGATGAAGATGAGGAAATCAAAGTTTGGGTTAAGCAAGTTAGAGAGGTTGCTTACGATGCAGAAGACATCATCGATGATTTCTTGTATAGATTTGAGCATTCCAAGCGACATACTGGATTCTATGCTTATTTATCTAAGACAACTCAAGGAATAAAAAATTTGAAAGCTCGTCGTAGTATTGCCTCCCAATTGAAAAAAATCAAACTCAGAGTTACTGATATTTCTGAGGGGCGAAAGAGATATGGGTTCAAAGAGCTCGGGCTTGGCCCGAGCTCTGGAACTAAACCTTGTTACTTTTCTGAGCTTAGAAATGATGCGCGGTTGTTGGAAGATGATCAGCTGGTGGGAATTGAGTCACAAAAGCAACATCTTTTGAGTTTTCTTATGGAGAATACTTCTCAACTACTAGTGGCTGCAGTTGTTGGAATGGGAGGGTTGGGCAAAACCACTTTGGTGAATACAGTTTATGGTGATTTAAAAGTAAAGACCCATTTTCATCAAATCCAAGCTTGGGTTACTGTTTCGCAATCGTTGAAGCTAGATGAAGTTTTGAAGCAAATCATCCAGCAATTATATGAAGCTATTAACCAACCACTTCCTAATGAAGTTGACAAGTCCACAGACACCCACTTCCTAAAGACAATCATTGTTCATTTTCTTTGTAACAAAAAGTATTTGATTGTATTGGATGACATTTGGGATGTAGATGCATGGGAAGCATTGAAAGTTATATTTAGGAATAACAACAACGGTAGCCGAATAATTATCACAGCTCGTATTGCACTGGTGGCTTCTTCCTCTACTAAAGATCTTGGTGGTGAGAGTTTGACATTAAATCCTCTGTCTTCTAAAGATTCTTGGGCTCTGTTTTGTGCTAAAGCCTTTCAAGGTAGTCCATGTCCTTCTCATTTGGAGGAAATTTCAAGAAACGTCCTTAAAAGATGTGAAGGATTGCCTCTTGCCATTGTGGCAATAGGAAGCATGTTGGCCACAAAAGACATGAATCGAGTTGATGAATTCGAGATTGTTGAGCGTTCTCTACAAGCTGAATTGTATGGCAATAAAAAACTGAAAGGCATGCAAGCCATACTTTCACTTAGTTTAAATGATTTGCCTTACCACTTGAAGCATTGCCTCATGTATCTAAGCTTATTCCCTGAGGATTACTTGATTAAACACAATGTTTTGATTCGATTGTGGATTTCTGAAGGGTTTATAGAAGAAATTGAAGGAAGATCGTTAGAAGAAGTGGGACATGGTTGTTTCAATGAGCTTATTAATAGAAGCTTACTCCAAGTGACTGAAAGATACTTAGATGGAAGAGTTAATAGTTGTCGAGTGCACGACATTTTAAGAGAAACTATGCTTCTTAAATCAAAAGATCAAAGCTTCGCAACAATAACTAATAAAGAGAGTAGTAGAAGGCTCCCCAAAAGTGTTAGAAGACTATGTGTCCATGAAGGAACAAAAATAGATACATTACGGGAGAATCAACTATCCCAACTGCGTTCTTTTCTCGTATTCACCAAAGAAATTAATGTTTCATTTTCTCAAAAGGGGTCAAGACTTGTCAAGGTGTTGGATTGTACAAGTGTACCAATGACCACATTTCCAAAAGATATCACAAAGCTATACCATTTACGATACCTGTGTTTAAGAGACACCAATGTAAGTTCAATTCCACCTTCTATTGCTAATCTTAGACATCTTGAAACACTAGACCTCAAAAATACTTTTGTACAAGAGCTGCCTAAGGAGATTTTAAGCTTAGAGTGTTTACGGCATGTATTACTTTATGATTATAAAAATTCACCAGTAATGCGAGGTTTTAAGGCTTTAAAAGGAATAGATTCTCTTTCTTCCTTGAGAAAACTAAACTGTGTTGAGGCAAAACTTGGTGATACCGAGTTTCTAGTGTCCATAGGAAATTAACACAACTGACTATGTTAGGCATCCTAAAACTTGGAGCTGAGCATGTAGATTCACTATTTTCTTCTATTCATGAATTAAAGTTTCTTAGTTCATTACGTTTTGATTCAAGGACAGAAGATGAAGTCCTCAATTTGAAGTTTAAATCATTTTCATCTCTTCGATTACTTCAAAGACTATATATAACTGGACGTGTGGAAAAGTCACTAGAAGGATTACAAAACCTTACAAACTTGTCTAGATTACGTTTGACTGGTTGTAGGTTGCAAGTAGATCCTCTAGAGTCATTAAAAAATTTGCCCAATTTAGTATTACTTGCGTTTTTGAAAGGAGCTTATGATGGGGAGTCGCTATGTTTTAAAGCTGGGAGTTTCTTAAAGCTTGAAAAGCTCTATGTTGTAGAAATGGACAACTTAAGAAGGGTGATAGTGGAAGACAAAGCATTGACTCATCTCAAAGTTATGAGTTTGGAGAATTGCAAATTGCTGAACAAATTACCATTTGGAATTGAATACCTAAGAAGCCTTGAATATCTTTATTTGGTAGATTTGTGTGTAGAATTGACAGAAACTATATATAGTGGAAGTCAACATGAGAACTACTTAAAAGTAAAACACATTTCAAGTGTTTTCATTGGCCAGGGGAATTTGGAAACAGGAGTTCAGGGTCGATGGCTTTAAGAGAAGTTTTTCTTTGTTTTACTCTCTGGTTTGTAAATTATATTTTGGCTTGTTTGAAGAAGATGCAACATTTTTGTAAATTTTCATTCTTCTCTATTTTATTGCTATTCTTTAGTGCTCAACTCAAAAGAATTCTATACTGGGTGCTTCTTTGACTTGGATTTGTTTTTCATATATGAACAATCAATGTTAGTGTTCTGTTAGAGAACAACAAATGGTTCAAGGTACAAGAAATTGAATGGGTAATGTTCATTATTATGCATGATGGGAGTCAAAGAACAGTTGAGAATATCAGGACATAATTCTGCTTTGTTTGAGATTGAATCTGAGATCTTACTAAGGCTACATATATGCAAATCTAGTCTAATGGTCAAAATTTGAGACCATTATGCATATATAGTTTACTTTTAACTGTTTTAAGTAAACAAGATTTTCATTAAGCTCTCTAAAATACATGAACCAATAAGCATGTATTACAGTTAAGAGTTCATTCACCTCTTTACCAATACAGATTAATAAAGCTAATTTGCCTACCCCAATAACCAGCTTAATTACATTAAATTGAGCTAAAGCACACAAAGATTTTTTTGCCATGTTTATTATATCAATTACTTATTATATAAACAAATAAGCTGATATGCTATGAAGAACCAAACTAACTTGTACTTTGTATGAAAGAGCTTACTTTATTCCAAACATGTTAAATTATTGACACACGCTAATTCTCTAGTTTTGATACGTAAAAACGTTATTAAATTTCATTTTTGTTGGATTAAATCTCTTTACAAGCTCAATACACACGTAGATTTTATGGATCTAGATTCATCTCACTTAGTGTTAGTTGCTAACAGTTATAACTAACTGTAACAACCGACTTCATCAAGTTCCAAGTCTGCTATAAATAGGAGAGAGCCACTCAACCCAGTAGATTATCGCAGTCTAAGCAAGATTGAGCTCCAAGACAGCTAGAGAGAGAAGTATTTTGTAACGCCTTATCCTATAGGAACGCCATGACAGCTAGAGAGAGAAGTATTTTGTAACGCCTTATCCTATAGGAACGCCATGACAGCTAGAGAGAAGTATTTTGTAATGCCTTATCCTATAGGAACGCCATGACAGCTAGAGAGAGAAGTATTTTGTAACGCCTTATCCTATAGGAACGCCATGACAGCTAGAGAGAGAAGTATTTTGTAACGCCTTATCCTATAGGAACGCCATGTGTGTGGTTTTATAAACTAGTTATTTATTACTAAAATAAAGTTATTAATTATTAAAATCTATGATAATATTAAATGTGGATATCATAACGATACTAAAATTGTGTTTCAGGGATCTCTGTTGTAAAAGTTTTACAAAAAGACTAAATATGACAACAAGTCAAAATATTAAATCAAAATATATGGTACATACAGCTCAAAAACAATTCCTGACAACTCGACACACTCACCGGTAGGATTCATGTACATTCTAGGAGAAGAATGTCACCTCATGGCTGATCTAGCATTTCTTTACCTTTACCTGCACCACAGAGCACTCGTAAATCACAAGGACTTAGCAAGAAAAGTAATAAAAAACTACATGAAATAACCAATTATTCTTTTCACTATTATAAAATGATTAAGCAATAACATTTAAGAATGAGTAACATAATCACCCATATGCATGGAAATAAAAGCAATCATTTATTGCATTGCCTAATTAGGCAAGTCCGTATCATAATCTAGCATCATACATAATGTTGCTTTATCACCAAATCAGATGAGCCTGTGCGACGATCTGGCACCGATATGTATCATATCATCTAACTAGAAGAGCTCGTGCCTCAATTTGGCACTAATGTATTGTGTCGCCTAATCAAATGAGTCCATGTCATAGCTTGACACTCACATGTCACTGCCGCTCGTGCCTAAACAAGCATCATCGACAAAAAGAAACCACCACTACAAAATTGACTTTTAGTCACACTCTATAGTGACCCGCACAAAAGGTGCACGTCACTAAATATTATATTTCAAAGAATTTTCAGTGACCCGCATTATAGGGCTTTAAAATAAATGTAATATTGCTAACATGCGTGTCATTAAAACTATTCTGAAATTTTAAATTACTTTTTTTTCTTTATTGAAAAAAATTAATTAACTATATTGTCTCCCAATACGCGTGTGAGAAGACTTTCCCACTCACACAATCACACATAGAGCGACACTGAAACACTTAAAAAAAAGCGTGTAACATTAATTGGAGTAAAAGAAAGACCTTCTGGCTAAGAGAAGGCAAGTACTGCTAAGCCACATATGTGTTTTCTTTCTCTTATAACCTAATTAATTAATAAATAAAATAATAAAAATACTAAAATACATCCTAAATTTGACTCTAAAAAAATGCATAAAAATAAACCTAATAAATTCCCTCAAAGTTAAACTTTATTCTTCCAAGTTAAACTAACCCAAAAAACATCAAACAGACAAAAAGTAAGCCACTATTTTTTTTTTTTGATGAATCAGAAAAATTGCATTGCTCAAAATCTATTTTGTACAATCAAATAGCACCCAAAAAGGGCCTAAAAAACAACAAACACTGCTATACAGATATAAATCTCTTCTTTTCCTTTTTAGAATCTATACAATCTGTACAAACACTAAGCTCTACTACCAATTACAATCTTTGAAACCAGTTGGTATCTTCAGTAGATACCTTTTTCGGCCATATTGCATTAACTCTTTGTAGTACATCACTTCTGGTCCTTTCAAAAGTAAGCCACTACTGTTATCTATACTACATTGTCTTTCCATGAAATCTTAATTGTGTTTTTAGATTTTCAGCTCACCTGCCTCAAAGTACAAACTTAAAGTTCAATTATAAAAAGGGATATTGGCGGCTAAACCATCTAAACTTTACGGTTTGTAACACTTAACCACCAAAACTGAATTTTTGGCGGCTAAACTACCTAAACTCTGGTTCCGTTTTGCTCTGCACACCTCCGTCCAAAAATCACCGTTAAGTGCCACAGTGGACTGTCCACGTGTACACACTTGTACACGTGGCAAATTTTTAGTGGTCCACGTAATATTAATTTTTTAAAAAAATTAAAAATATTATAAAAAATTAAAAAAATCAAAAAAAAAAATTAAAAATATTTTTTTTTACTTTTTTTTTTCTTTTTCCTTTTCTTTTCTTTTTTTTTTCTTTTTTTCTTCTTCTTCTTTCTTCTTCGTTTTTCTACAGGCCCTCTCCCTCTAGCTGCCACAACACAATTTCTTCATCTTTAGCTACACAAATTCATTGCCTCATCTTTAGGGGCTGCAAGAAGAACCATGAACTATTAGAAACATTGCCTCCCCCTGACTTAGCGGGCTTTGATGACGGTGGAGGAGTCATTTCCTTCTTCGGCGCCTACAAATTGCAAATCAAAAACAAAACCAAAAAAATGAAATAAAATCATAAACGTCGGTGTCTTCTCCCATGAAGAGAGGGAAACACGAGGCGTCGAGCTTGATTTTGTGGTCAGATTCGACCACCATTACTGGGATTTGGTTCGATTCGGGGTGTTGGGTTCTCGAACTGGAGGAAGGTGGGTCGTCGGGGTTCTTGGACTGGAAGAAGGTGACGGTTGGGGTTCTCGGACTGTAGTGGGCTTTGGGGTTCGAACTGGAGGGGCTTGGGTTCGGATTAATGGAGGGGGCTTGGGGTTCTTGTTCGCACGAAGTAGAGAGGGAGAGAGAGAATACTGGTACACTTTTTTCTTTTTTTTTTTGGAATACTGGTAGACTTAGGTTAGAAATTTTAGGGTTTTAGTTAGAAAGAGAGGGAGAGGGCCTGTAGAAAAACGAAGAAGAAAGAAGAAGAAGAAAAAAAAGAAAAAAAAAAGAAAAGAAAAGGAAAGAAAAAAAAAAGTAAAAAAAAATATTTTTAATTTTTTTTTTCTGATTTTTTTAATTTTTTATAATATTTTTAATTTTTTTAAAAAATTAATATTACGTGGACCACTAAAAATTTGCCACGTGTACAAGTGTGTACACGTGGACAGTCCACTGTGGCACTTAACGGTGATTTTTGGACGGAGGTGTGCAGAGCAAAACGGAACCAGAGTTTAGGTAGTTTAGCCGCCAAAAATTCAGTTTTGGTGGTTAAGTGTTACAAACCGTAAAGTTTAGGTGGTTTAGCCGCCAATATCCCTTATAAAAATAACTAATATGACTCACAATTGACCACAATAATTTAAACTCTATCATATATGCTCAACTCATACCAAACAATTCCACAACCAAATTTTCCATATGCTTGCATCACTTAACCTTCTCCACCTATATCAATAACAAATGCTTTGAAATCAACAATATTTTAATGGCTCGTTTGGAACGCCGTATTAGGTTGTATTGTATTGTATTGTATTATATTGAATTGTATTTTATGCAATATTTTTATGTAAAACTATATGTGGTATTAACTTTTATGGACACCTAAATATATAATATTTTAGTATAAATTAAAGTTTAACATAGTATTATATAAAAATATGATATATAATCCAATTTAATATATATAATACAATACAATACAATACGACCTAATACGGCGTTCGAAACGAGCCCTTAAAAAGTTATAACGTTAGGCTTAGGTAAGGGTCGATAAAAAAGTCATTTAGGCTTAATATAAACTTTTACATTTCAAGGTCCTCACTTTTTATTCCATGAAATTATCTCAATTCCCACTTAATGCAATACACAAAAAAGATTTATATTGTTGCAATCAACACTTCTATTTATTTACTATTCACTTTTCTTTATTTTATTTTATTTTTTGTATAAAGTAGAAATTGAAATTAAAGAAAATGATTGTAACTAATTAAAACACACACACTCTCTCTCTCTAACACTTTTTAATCTTTTAACTCTTCAAGACACAATATTTAATTATAATTTCCCTCCAAACTTATGTGAAACTCATGGTATAGTTAAGATAAAAGAAAATAATAAATGAGTAAATTTTTAGCTTAGAGAGATAAAAATGTGTATTAGAAAAAATTAGGTTAAGACTCAAAAGAGTTAAACTATGGATAATCACAAAATAAGTTAGTTTAAAAGCCACAAATATTACAAAGAAATTGCCTAAATCATCTTTCAAAGCATAAGTCATTAAAGATTTTGTCTCAAATGTCAAATAATGCAAGTTATATCAAATTCAAACTATCATACCACAAATCTTAGTTAAGTATATATATATTAAAATCCAAAATATTACATTTGTAAGGCCAATTAAAAATTTCATGCGGAACTTTTAAATTAAACGCTAACACAATTATCCAAGTATACGGTTATTGATAATTTTCTTTTTAGGGGAAAAGCAATAGAATATAGACAAAATATGGCTTACAAATAAACACAAACACAAAGAACAAAAATAAATATAACTAACTAAAAATTAAAAGTTTGTAAGTTCCCCTCTCCAAATTAAATATGCACATTGTTCACAATGTGAAACTATAAGAACAAAGGAAGAGAACTTATCTGAGATACACACCACATCAGTATGGTGGAGGTGGTGGCGGCCATCCTTACAAAGTTGCGGCCTTTATGGCAAGTTTTCCCTTTTTCTTGATTTTCCACTTTAAAACTTTGAAAGTGCCCATTATTAACCCTTGAGCATGAAATGAAGAGCTAAAAATTAATTTCATCTTTGACCCATTTTAAGAAATAAGAAATCAATCTAAGCTAAAAATAATTTTCTTTCTTCATTATATTTTTCTCATTTTTTTTATCAAAAAGGCTTGCAGAACAATAAAATTACCCAAATTGAAGATCTCCAAATATTTCTCCTACAAAAACAAAATCAAACAAAATAAAATAAAAATAATAAAACACACCATCAATTGGACTATAAAAAATGCATAAAAATAAACCTAATAAAAACCAGAGACCAAACCCAAGATTGAACCAAAGAGTCTATACTTGGAGAATCAGAACCCCCGAACAGAGTCACACCCAACCTCTATAAAGAACCTGGGAGCCCTGATAGAAGAGGAGAATACCCACTCGATGGCTAGAGAGGATATCGAGAGAGAAACCCCTAAATGCAGTTTTTCTAATTACATTTTTTTATTTCCTTAAACAATTTATTAATGTACTAATTTATGATTAAGCCGACATAATTTAAGAGTTCAAAAAAAAAAGATAAATGTATAAATATTAGTCTAATGATAAATTATAACAATAAGTATATGTATTTTCAGAACTAATTTATATGTTTAATGTTAATAAATAAGATTTGGAGTAGTTTAAATTTTTTTAAATAATTATAATGCAACTATACTAGTATAGCAAATTGTTTTTAAAAAATATGCATAATGTATTTAAAAGCATATATTTGTTATAATTTTCCAAACTTAGAGGAATTTTTTATAACAAAAAAAATTAAAGGATAAAATTCTACAAGAATGATATTTCAGAATAAACAATCATATATATATATATATATATATATATATATTAGGGTATGCTCTAAATGGTTATTACCCATAAAAGGGTACCATTAGATTAAATCTAATGGTTTATATTTACAATTATTAATTAATTTTAAAAAATTAATATTTTTAATTTTAACTTATTACCTGATGACATGGCAGTCATTTTTTTTTTCTTTCCATATTTTATATTCCTTCTTCATTCCTAAACTAATGAAACTATTAAAAAGAATAACTCTGAATGGAAGTATTATAAATTAAAAAAAAAAAAACAAAAAAGCACACGTCCACCCTTAGTAACTAATGGAAGGTAAAATTCTCTAAGGGAGATTCATATCAATTTTCAGACATGATCTTTTGGTATATGGAATCGATAGAACCTTATTAACTGTCCAAAGTAGACATTTGATTTTGCTTGATACTACCACAATATTTACCTTGACAATGGTATATTCTTTATTTTATTTGCTTATTTTTGGGTATTGGTATGTGGCTGATATAGACTATAGTACTCTACATCATGCTATTTAGTGTTGATATGTTCCTAATTTTGATGCTCTTTTTCATTTTTGTATAAGGCGACTCAACGAAGTTACAAGCTATTTTTACACTAGGGATGTTGGTAATGTATAAGCGGTGGCCTTCTAGTACCGATGGCTTTCAACCAGCTCTTATGGGAGGAATGCAAACTATGACAGCATTGTTGATGGTCCCATTGATTATGGGATCTTTCACAATTTAAATTTAACTGGGATGTATATTATCAATAATTTAAATTATATTTCTCCTCCTAATTGTTTATTCAACCCTCTTAAATGATAAAGGAAATTAATGGCAAACACGAAAATTAATAATTCTTCCATTGATCTCCATTTTTGCTTTGTATATATTATTTATGAAATTTCCCATCTTATTATTTAAGCGCCACGTTGTTTGTCAAGGCTATACATGTATGTATATTAGATACTTATTAGTCCACATTAAACCTCTATTCTGCGTAGTTAAGCCCACTATTCGCAGATAAATTTCATGTCCTAGCTACTATCTTTAATGATGTCCCAAGCTTTGAATCCCATCAAAGAAATACTAAAAAATTAAAGAATTTGAGAAGGTTTGCTAATTATTAGCTTGTAACCTCAAGATATCCTTAGTTTAGAGGGTTTTTTCTTTGAAGCTTTTACGTGCTTCAAGAAAATTATTTAGGGATATTTTTTTTCCCTTAATGGACTCTTATAATTATTTGAGGATATCTAATTTTATTAGATAGCCATAAAAAAATAAAAATGTAAATCTTTTAAAAAAGGGAATTAACTTGTTGGTGACTTGTTATAATAAGTCACCAATTGCCACATCATTATAATTTTTAGTATCCATTAATAGGTATTACCCATTATGAAATCATCCATATATATTAATACCTAATGTTAGTTTTGTTTTGACAAAACTCTTTCCTATAGTAGAACAAGTTAACATTTTTTTTTTTGAATAGAAGATGAACTTCATTAACACATAACAGCCAAATTAGCTATTATAGAGGAATGTACAGCACTAAGAATATTATTGATATTAAAGGAACAATCTGACCAATAATAAGAACCGCGACCAAGACAATGAGCAATTTTGTTAGCAGACCGCGTAACAAAAGAACAGACACATTAACTAGACAGTCTAACAATTGTTTACAATTTGATATCAAAAGACCAAAAACGGAAGGCATAGAAAAAAAAAAAACTTGTAATAGCCTGAACTGCAACAAGTGAATCAGATTCAACAATCACATTAGACCACTTTTTTATCTTGATCGAACTCAAAGCCTCTTTGATTTCGAAAGCTTCAACAAAGGTTGGTTGAACATTGCCATATCTCAGCGCAATAAGTGCTTCTATGAACTGACCATCAGAGCCTCGAGCCACCACCCCATGCCATATGTACCATCACTTTGAAAAATTGCACCATTCACGCTTACCTTGATTTTATTGATTTCTGGTTTAGACCATTGCTCCTCCTTGCTGTGTTTTGCAACAGGTTACAACAAGGGCTCAAATCGATGAGATTGAGCATAACTCCATTGATCAAGCATGAAAAACCGTGTTTTTGCAAATGTCAGTTGTATATAAGAAAATATAAAAACTGTAAGCGTTTGCAGCGGCAGAAAGTAATTCTGCTACAGCAAAAC
This sequence comes from Cannabis sativa, assembly GCF_029168945.1. Taxonomy (NCBI): domain Eukaryota; kingdom Viridiplantae; phylum Streptophyta; class Magnoliopsida; order Rosales; family Cannabaceae; genus Cannabis; species Cannabis sativa. The sequence goes on from NC_083607.1 coordinate 54,556,677, forward strand.
TGAACAGGCAGAATATAAAATATTTGCAGAAAAATAAATAACTTGACACAAGATATTTATACGTGGTATCAGTGTTCTCATGAACATTCCTAGTCCACGGGGCCACGCCCAGAGAATGAAATCAATTAATAAAGTATCAAAATTACAAAGACAATTGACTTAAACAAGTTTAGACTCCCTCTAAAGTAATGCCGCAATCCTTTGTAATCCACTTTATGAATCTGACTTCTTGAAACACCTTCAAGCCCGAACTCCCTTCGTCTTTGAAGTGTGAGTGCTTACTTCCTCCCGAAGTAAGGCTTCAACAAGTCTTCTCCCGAAGACCAAGTGCTTACTTCCTCCCGAAGTAAGGCTTTATCAAGTCTTCTCCCGAAGACCAATCTCTTGTTCAGTCAAGTAGTTCTTCACAACCTCTAGGACAGAGTAAGAACAGAAATAAACAACTAGAACCTAGATGAACAACTAGGCTCTCACAAAACAAAGAAACACTCTCTTCTCTCAAAAGGTAAATGCAAAAAATGAATAATGGAAGAGGTAATTCGAATGGTTGCTCTCTACGCTCTATTTATAGAACATAGAAACCAAAGAGGCGACCACAAGTTCGAATCTACAGGTGTACAAAAACTTTCCAAAAGAAACACGATCTGCTACATCAGATTCGGATGCTGACGCAGCAGATCTGACCAGAAACAGGAAACTTGGTAAAATCGGGTCCGATCCTCTATCAAAGCTTGATTCCTGCCAAAAACAGATTAGATATTCTGATTGTATCAAGATACAATCGAAATCAATAAGGAAAAGGCAATAATCAAAGTTTCCCTAAAAAAGACAACTTTCCAAAAGAGAATTTCTTCTCTTTTAAGAAGTTTTCAACAAAGGAAAGTTCAGCTGAAAGTGCAACTTTCCTAACAAGGAAAAGGGCAACTAAAAATCGAATTTATAAGGTAAGAATCCGAAAATGAATGCTGAACAATCTTACCATAAGTGGAAAAATTATTTTGTCAACTAACTTGCCAAAAAAGGACTTTACAATCTCCCCCTTTGGCACTTTAGATGAACAAAATAATTTTTAACATAAAGTACCTGCAAGGCAAAGTTAGCAAGAGCAAACGAAACTACTCCCCCTGAGTAACACAATCGAATATAACAAAGAAACTTAAAAACAAGCTAACTTTAAAAGATATGTTCACAAGTACTAAGCAACCACAACTCCCCCTGGAAAAAGGGTCCAGAGTTGGGCAAACAAACAAATTAAAAATAGATATCTCTCCCCCTTTTTATTTATCGGAGTGCCAAAGTAAATAAAGAAAGAAAAATAGAGATAAGTTCAAACAAAAGCAAAGAAGAAACAACTTAGTCTCGGTAGAGTTTAATCAAAGAAGACAATTGCTTGGACATCTCATGCTGGACTTCTTCCATTGCTCCAAGGCGATTATGCACATTCTGAAGTTCGGACTTTACTTCCAGGAGTTCCCCGTCAAGAAAACTTGAACTTGCGGCAGCCAGGCGAAGCAAAGACCGGCCTTAGGCCGTTTTTGAAACACACCATCAAAGTATTCAGAGGGCTGGAATGTAGGTCCACTGATAGGAGGCTCAAGTGTTTCATGAGATTGGGCCACATTCTTCTGAGAAGATAAAACCTTATAGATTAGATTTGGAAACACAAGTTTAAAGGTTGGCTTTTTACCTCTTCGGAAGGAGACAATTGTTGGGTTTTATGCCCTAAATAAAACTCATTTCAATATAATCAGATTTACTTATTAATATAGATCAGAAATAACATTTAATGTTGCATGGTTCACATGATTTATTTCATGATTATATGTACATAATGTATAAATTCATCTGAAACCCTTTTCACATACTTGATCATGTTTATTGTGCTGTCAACATATTGGAAAGTAAACATGACTATGTGAATAAAGTTTCCTAGATTTATCAGACATAGGGTTTTACTGATATGATAATCTACAACAGAGTTTACTTGCATTTGGAGAAGTGCTATGTTCTTTCCAGAGCATTGGTTAAAGTAAAGCTCAGGTTGGATGCATGGAGTATGCATCGGAAGGGACTGATATTGAACTTTGACTTAGATTTATTAAACTTACCGTAATATCTATTCAAGTCAATATCGCCTAGTTGATCCTAGATCAAATGTTCTTAATCCTGTTATGATTAGGCTCAATCTCGAGAGGCTATTCGTGTTCTTTGATTTGTTAGTTAAGCCTACTTTTGGGTCAGGGTGATACGTACATTTTGGGAACACGGTAGTGCAATTGAGTGGGAGCGCTAGCATAAACATGGAATCTATAGCTTCTATCTGGCGAATAGTAAGCAAAGGATGATCTCCTTCGAGCTTGACCAAACGAACATAAATGGTGGAGTACTCATTTCACATAAGCTGAAATATCATTTATACGGGGTCAAGTGTTTTAAGGATAAAATACATAGTAGGGTGTTACGGTAATCTAATCCCTTTACAGTGTAGATCATTCATATAGAGGATCATTGATCACATTAGGATTATAACAATGGATAACTAATGATGTGTCTATATGGTGGAACATATAGAGCATTCTATATACTGAGAGTGCAATTCTAAGTTCTATGCGTGGATTCAACGAAGAATTAATAAGTTAGTGAATTTTAGTGCTAAATTCTTGATCTACTTATTGGAAGCTCGGTTATATAGACCCATGGTCCCCCCACTAGTTGAGATAATATTGCTTGTAAGACTCATGTAATTGGTTTTGATTAATCAATTATAATTCTCAAATTAGACTATGTCTATTTGTGAATTTTTCACTAAGTAAGGGCGAAATTGTAAAGAAAGAGTTTTAGGGGCATATTTGTTAATTATGATACTTTGTATGGTTCAATTAATAAATATGATAAATGACAATATTATTTAATAATTATTTATAGTTATTAAATAGTGGCATTTAAATGGTTGAATTAGAAAATTGGCGTTTTTGAGAAAATCAGATGCAGAAAAGATAAAACTGCAAAATTACAAAAAGTGAGGCCCAAATCCACTTGTATAGGGCCAGCCATTTTTGTAGGAAATTTAAACTGATTTTTTCATTATTTTAATGCCAAATAATTCAAACCTAACCCTAGTGGAATGCTATAAATAGATAGTGAAGGCTTCAGAAAATTTACACTAAATTTCTACACTTAAATTTTCTATTTTTCCCTCAGAGAAAAACCTGAGCCTTCTCTCTCCCTATCTTTAGCTGACCACTCTCTCTCTTCTTCTTCAATATATTTCGAAATCCTTAGTGATTAGAGTAGTGCCCACACACATCAAGCAATACCTCAATCATAGTGAGGAAGATTGTGAAGAAAGATCATCAGCAAAGGAGATTCAGCATCAAGGATTCAGAGAAAGAGATCCAGGTTCAGATATTGATAATGCTCTGCTACAGAAAGGAATCAAGGGCTAGATATCTGAACGGAAGGAGTCATTATATTCCGCTGCACCCAATGTAAGGTTTCTTAAACTTTATATGTGTTTAATTTATCGTTTTTGAAAGTTCATATTTAGGATGTTAATAAACATACTTGTGAGTAGATCTAAGATCCTGGTAAAATAATTTCCAACAACTGGCCTCAGAGCCATGGTAATTGATTTACTTGCAAGAAATTTGGACTTTAAAACGATTGTTTGTATGTTCTTTGGATGGTATCATGTTGTATTGAGTGTTATTTGATGATTGATTGATGTTTGTGAAATTTTCGTGAAAAATAATTGCGATTTTATCTCTGGAATTATTTTTATTGGATAGTATGGAAAAAATTAAGCAAGTTAGCCTTTTACAGAACTTAATTTGGATTTTATTTGAATTAGTTATGATTTTTTGAAGATTTAACAAAATCGGGGCTCTGCTGATATTTTCCTGCGATCGCAAATCTGTCCGTACAGTTTCGAAATTTTTTGTTTTTCTTCAATTTTTCATGCTTTTCCATGGAATTAACTTCCAATTTTTTGTATAGTTTTGTATTTGTACTATTACTATTCCTAATTCAATTCTAATTATTATTTTGAATTAATTTAATATTTTTTAAATTTAATTCAAGATATTAGTGTAATTTGAATTTGAATAGAATTAGTATCTATCTTCTTGCTTAAAAATCTATCTCATTTTTAAATTTGATTATATCTTATTTTTTTTTAATTTAAGGTCAGATTTTATAAGATATTTATAAAATCTTTTAAGATATTTTTTAAAATATCTTATCTTTTAAGATATTTTTAATTATATCTTATCTTTTAAGATTTTTTTTAAATCTTTTTAGATATTTTGACCTTATTTAAATTTAAAATAAGATATTTATAATCATGTAATTTTAAATAGATATAGGATATTTTGCTAATTTTTTAAATTTTGTTATTTTATTTATTTAAATTACATTTAAAATTTGAAAAAGATATTTATTTATCTTTTCTAATTTTTTATTTAATTTTTATTTATAAAATAACATTTAAAATTTAAAAGTAGTTAGCAAATTTTTGAAATGATATTTAGGTTGGTTGAAACCTAATTTTTTCAAAAATTGTAGGTTTAATTTTAAATTTTTATTTAAAATTTCGAATTTTTTTTCAAATTTTTTAAAAATTTTCGAAATTTTTTATTTTTATTTATTTAATTATTTATTTTTCGAAATTAATTATTTAATTTAAAATTAAATAAATCCTACATCCAACTATCCAGCTAACCTTGTTGCAGGAGTATGTGTTTTAGCTTATGTGTAAGTTTTTAAAACCTATTATTACTTGATTGCAAATAGCCATGGTTACCTTTTGCCAGATCTAATGATCTGATGGCTCCCTTGGTCAAGATAATAATTTGTAACAGGTATATTTACAATCTTCTTTCATCTGGATGCATATAGGTTAATGTTGCTAAAATAAATTATCATAGTTATTGATAGAATTTATTGAGGACCAATTAGTTTTTGGGCCTATTCAATTAATAACAGTTGTTCTTATTAAGGTTAAATTCCTCTCTTTTGGGCCTTGTGTGAGAGTTGGGAGCCATAGAAGTGGGTACGAAATACTGAACCCAGCACCCCCTCACACAAACCACCCCAATTGTGAAGGCCCATTTGCCTGATTTGAATAACTGTACTAGGTTAATTAAACTAGTTTAACCTAATAAAATTGATTAGCAACATAATTAATTTCATTTATTTTGAAATTAATTTAAGAAAATTATAGTTTAAAGAATTTTTTATTCTAAGCTAAACTATATGTATTTTCTTGTATTTAATTAAATATAGAATTATAACCATCTAGATTCTTTTTGGAGCTTAATTTAAATTTTTCATTAAATATTCCTATTTAAGTTGATATTTAGTTATCTACAACTAACCAACTTAAATCTGAATATCTTTTGAATTTCAAATTTCAAAATTAAGTTGAGGAATTTTAGGTATTGGTTATTAAGATTCTTTAGATATTTTTTAAGTTAATATCTTTTCAAATATTAACTTAAAATGGAATATCTTAAAATTAAGTGGTTACAACTTAATTTTTAATATTTAATTAAATTTAAATTTGAAAAATATTTAAGTTCTAGATTTTTTCTAATAACAACTTAAATTAGATATTTTTTCAAATTTTGTGGAAAAGATACTTAGTCAAATAAGATATTTTCTAGATAGTTATTTCTAGACTACTTATTATTTCTAATATTAAATAGGAAAATATTATACATTGTGAAATTAATTATTTATATAATTAATTTTGGTACAATTTATTTTAAGTATATTTTTTCCTAGTATTAAACTAGAGATTAATAATTAAGCCTTCTCTACACTTAATTATTTATTTCTTGAATTTAATACATTTAATTAATTTGAAAATTAAATATCTAAGTTGATTTTTATCATCATACTTAAATATTTCTTTTTCATGACATTTAATTAAATAGAAAATTATTTTAGTTGAAATTTATTTTTTCAACTAAATTTAAATAATTTTCAAAATATATTTTTTTTAATTTTATTAATCAATTTTCGAAATTGCATTTCTTAAATGCTAGAATTTTGAATTTTATCTTGAAAAATAGATTAAGTTGTAAATTAATTATTTATTTTAATTAATTCTTGGATCAACTTAAATCAATGATTTTTTCATTTATTGATTAATTTAAAATAAATTAAATTAAAGTATATTATTAGAAATTGAATTAATTAGTCAAAGGAAAATCTAGATAGATGATATTTTTGCTTGAAGTATTTTTCTAGTGTATTTAATTAAATAGAAAATTAATATTTAAGTTGATTTTCATCATCATACTTAAATATTTGAAATTTTTCTTATATATTTAATTAAATAGGAAAATTATATTTTTTGTTGTAAATTAATTTTATTAATTAATTTTGGGCCAACATTAAATTATAATAATTTTTCCAGGATTTATTTTTTATTTTAATATGCATTTTTCGAAAATTGTATTCTTATATACTTTAATTTTTCGAAATGCAATATATATTTATAGAAAATTAAATTTGAGTTGTAAATTAATTTAAATTAATTTTGTAACAACTTAAATTGGTATTTTTCTAAATATTTATTGGAAATTATTACTAAGATGGAAATAATTCATGTTATTTTCATAACCATCTAAGTAAAATTTATAAATATTAAATTAAAATTTATATTTGGAATTTTTCATTCTAAATTGGAAATTTTAATTAAATAAATAGAATAAATAAAGAGAATCAAAGAAAATACAACTCACTTTAAATAATGAGCTTGATTATTATTAAGACATTCGATCTCCATTGTGGGTTTTACACCGCGTTTGTTTTAGTGAGTAATCCTCCCTAATGGAGGAACGTTCATTAGCAATTTCGCACCGTTTAACCTCGCATGATAAGTAGTTTGTAAGTGTTTTGTATGGTATGGATCACCCTAATGGTGGCGACCATACTTGACTTGCAAATTATGAAACAATGGTGGAAGCTCATAAGATAGAATTGCCTTGACTCTCGCCTAAACGGGACAACGCTGAATTCCAATCTTGATCGAATAAAAGGTTGCTAGAATGTTTAACATTTTAGACGAGCTGACAACTCTATTCAATGAATGGTAGCTTTGACTCTCGCCTAAACGGGACACTGATATCAGTTTGTTAAAAACCTTGGAAATTATTTAGGATTGTATGTTTTAGTATTTTCACTTGTCATTCCTACTTGCTATATGCTTATAATTTCTGAATTGTGTATGAATTTATATTGAACCATGTTATTTTCTGTTATTAAGTTGTAGTTTAATTTCGAATCTTCATTGTTGGTCTAACTTGGCTTGTTTATCTAATGAGATAAATCCCTAGTGGATTTTCACCATTAGACATACATAATAGTGTTAGATCTCGAAAGATAAGTATTGTATATGCGACATCTAGCTGTTCATCAATTGATGACACCTTAGACTAGTATTTTTACGATATGAAACAAGAAGATTGTATAAATAAGATTACTTTGACTTTCGCTAATCGAAGCATCGTTGGATTCTTATTTTAAACGAAATTATCCTAATTCCTCTTAGCTTATTCATTTCGAATTAGCTTCAAAACATATCATTGGATGAATGGTCTATAAATCATTTTATGTCATTCTATATTTTCTCTTAAGAAATTAAATGACGCATATGATTATAATCCCGAAATTCTATTCCCAATTGATATAAATCCTCAATCTTAGAAATCTCCTGCTTGTATGGGCAAATCCGACTTAGAGTTAAATTATTAGTGGTGGTCCAAGATAGAATTACTCATTATATTTGGTATAAATTTAAGTCTTTGACTTTAATTTTAGATTCCAAATAGAAATTTTCTTATATTTCTAATTCCAGAATACAATACAGTTACACTTTCTCAAGTGTTTAATATCCATCTTCTATTAATGGATTAAAACTGTATGGAATATGAGTTAGGTATTCTGTGACCAGGATCCACTTGCAGTATTCTAAGAACTCTTTGATGTAACTATACCTAAGTCATCAAAAGACACAACCATATTTTTTTTAATCTATGGCATTTGTATCTTGTTCATAGTGGATTTGACAAGATCAATCTCTGCAAAGAGTTAATATGCCTATATCCACCGAAAGTAGTTCATCTCATTCGCAGATGGATGTACATTCAGGGGTGGATATGAGTTTTTCGTTGTATTCTTAAAACGATAACTCTAGATTATACCTTTTAGCAAAGAAATTTGAAATGTTTGAAAAATTTCATTAATTTCTAGCAATGGTTAAAACCATTAAGGTAAGTGGTTAAAGATCTTGCGAACTGGTAGGGGTGGAGAAATAGTTAGTAGATATGCAGTTCAAAGATCATTAATTTGATTTTTTAATTATATCCAAACTTACCTCCCCAGAAATTTCGAGTTGCATGTTGATGATTAGTTACTAGTCGTTGCCTAATTCCTTCTATGGTAATATAATTTCAGAATGATGTAATGGTTGTATACTTAATGTAAATCATTACTAGATTCATGGATGACCTAATCAAAATCTTAAGAAAAGCTAAAACTGTTAACCATGGTTTGCTAGCTATTCTAAGTGATTAGGGGTGGACCATCCCATAGTCAATAGATAAGAAAGTGTTTGTTCAAACTAATACTACTTTTCTAAGATAATGACTAAGTCTGAAAATAAGTAGCAAATAAAGGAGATATTTAATTCTTGATTCCAAAAGTGTTCTATCATCTTATTTGACATATGATGATCCCACTGCCTCTGTTGTCTTGTCACAACCGAAAAGATTAATACCATTTAGTTTTCTTAGATATAATTCACGGTACCTTGTCGTAGTGGGAGAGTTTCTAGGAACTCACCTTCTTATGACTTGGGAGACACTAGTGATTAAAATCCATTGTGAGTTTAAACAAGTAATGGATTGTCAAGATAAGAAACTAAGAAGAAAGCCAATAGAACTATGGTTTAATCCATTCACATGGAGTAACCTAAAGTTTTCTATTACAAGGACATAAAAGGAAATTTTCGTTTATAAGTCCATTCAATGGACTTAACAAAACTTCCTGTTCCTAGTATTATAGGTTTGAGTTTATCTAAACCTATGGCTTGTGGTATACCTGGTAATTACTTACTCTAATGCAAGCAACTTACTTTAGTAAGATGCTGAAGCATTTTCTTTCTAATGGCAATCTATAGAAGCTTCACAACTTCTTAGACATAGATTTTATTTATCTAAGGAAAAGTCTCAACTATTCCAGAAAAGATAAAGCCATGAAAGAATTTCTTATATCAACAGTGAGAGGTCTTAGATATGCTTTTGTATGCCTTAGACCAGACACCTGCTGTTGAGTGGAAGTAATGAGTAGGTATCAGATTAATCCAGGAGAAGAACATTGGAAGACAATCAAGTAAATCTTAAGATTAAGAAGAGGAACTATATGTTAGTCTATAAGGGTGTGTTTAAAACTCTTAGACTACACCATATCAGATTTCGAAATTTGCCTTTGTGCTAGTAAATCTTTCTGATAAGATGGTGATTACTCTGGGGGTGGAATAGTGATTTTGGAGAAGTGTAAGAACCTATCTGAATTCTCTAGGTCTACCAGAGAGAGACTGAATGTTAAAGCTGCAGGAAAGGTACTTATTCAGTCTAAGGAAAGTTCTATACATCTTTGGCACCATTCCAAATTGCCTTAAACTACTAGTGTTAATTTCCTAATTAACCAAAAGTAGTTGCCAAAGATATAGAATCCAGTATCCCAAGAGAGTAGACATATAGAGAGGAATTTCACATTATCAATGATTTTGTGATTAAGGAAGAGTAATGGTGGAGAAAAGGTTGTGGTTAATTCAACCTTTCAGATCCTATTACGAGGAGTTTACTACTACTACACTTGATTTGTATATCAAGGTGTTGAGATTATTTGAAACGCACTTTTTGTTTTATATTAGTGCAAGTGGGAGTTTGTTGGGTTTTATGCCCTAAATAAAACTCATTTCAATATAATCAGATTTACTTATTATTATAGATCAGAAATAACATTTAATGTTGCATGGTTCACATGATTTATTTCATGATTATATGTACATAATGTATAAATTCATCTGAAACCCTTTTCACATACTTGATCATGTTTATTGTGCTGTCAACATATTGGAAAGTAAACATGACTATGTGAATAAAGTTTCCTAGATTTATCAGACATAGGGTTTTACTGATATGATAATCTACAACAGAGTTTACTTGCATTTGGAGAAGTGCTATGTTCTTTCCAGAGCATTGGTTAAAGTAAAGCTCAGGTTGGATGCATGGAGTATGCATCGGAAGGGACTGATATTGAACTTTAACTTAGATTTATTAAACTTACCGTAATATCTATTCAAGTCAATATCGCCTAGTTGATCCTAGATCAAATGTTCTTAATCCTGTTATGATTAGGCTCAATCTCGAGAGGCTATTCGTGTTCTTTGATTTGTTAGTTAAGCCTACTTTTGGGTCAGGGTGATACGTACATTTTGGGAACACGGTAGTGCAATTGAGTGGGAGCGCTAGCATAAACATGGAATCTATAGCTTCTATCTGGCGAATAGTAAGCAAAGGATGATCTCCTTCGAGCTTGACCAAACGAACATAAATGGTGGAGTACTCATTTCACATAAGCTGAAATATCATTTATACGGGGTCAAGTGTTTTAAGGATAAAATACATAGTAGGGTGTTACGGTAATCTAATCCCTTTACAGTGTAGATCATTCATATAGAGGATCATTGATCACATTAGGATTATAACAATGGATAACTAATGATGTGTCTATATGGTGGAACATATAGAGCATTCTATATACTGAGAGTGCAATTCTAAGTTCTATGCGTGGATTCAACGAAGAATTAATAAGTTAGTGAATTTTAGTGCTAAATTCTTGATCTACTTATTGGAAGCTCGGTTATATAGACCCATGCTTCCCCCACTAGTTGAGATAATATTGCTTGTAAGACTCATGTAATTGGTTTTGATTAATCAATTATAATTCTCAAATTAGACTATGTCTATTTGTGAATTTTTCACTAAGTAAGGGCGAAATTGTAAAGAAAGAGTTTTAGGGGCATATTTGTTAATTATGATACTTTGTATGGTTCAATTAATAAATATGATAAATGACAATATTATTTAATAATTATTTATAGTTATTAAATAGTTAGAATTGGCATTTAAATGGTTGAATTAGAAAATTGGTGTTTTTGAGAAAATCAGATGCAGAAAAGATAAAACTGCAAAATTACAAAAAGTGAGGCCCAAATCCACTTGTATAGGGCCAGCCACTTTTGTAGGAAATTTAAACTGATTTTTTCATTATTTTAATGCCAAATAATTCAAACCTAACCCTAGTGGAATGCTATAAATAGATAGTGAAGGCTTCAGAAAATTTACACTAAATTTCTACACTTAAATTTTCTATTTTTCCTTCAGAGAAAAACCTGAGCCTTCTCTCTCCCTATCTTTAGCTGACCACTCTCTCTCTTCTTCTTCAATATATTTCGAAATCCTTAGTGATTAGAGTAGTGCCCACACACATCAAGCAATACCTCAATCATAGTGAGGAAGATCGTGAAGAAAGATCATCAGCAAAGGAGATTCAGCATCAAGGATTCAGAGAAAGAGATCCAGGTTCAGATATTGATAATGCTCTGCTACAGAAAGGAATCAAGGGCTAGATATCTGAACGGAAGGAGTCAATATATTCCGCTGCACCCAATGTAAGGTTTCTTAAACTTTATATGTGTTTAATTTATCGTTTTTGAAAGTTCATATTTAGGATGTTAATAAACATACTTGTGAGTAGATCTAAGATCCTGGTAAAATAATTTCCAACAACAATCTGGTTCAGAATGTGGGAGGCCAAATCAATTGAAGTTCCAAAAGTGATGTGGTATAAGAGTGAAGCCACATCTTGAGACACTACAGTCTTGTTTGAATTAGGAACCCAATTGCTTAAAGCGAACCGCATAAGAGATGCATGAGCAAAAGTGAGGTGAGTGATTCGAAGACTCTCTCCTGGTTTCAAATCTGAACGAGCACCCGTGAGTTCAGAGTGCATCGACTCACGATCCATGGACATCACTGCATTGGAGACATTCTCGGGCAATTGTAAAGCTTGAGCAATATCCTTTTCAGAAAAAGAGAACCAATGACCCCTAACATAAACTCTTCGATATAGTCTAGAATTCTCATCAAGGAAATCATCAGTGAGATTAGCATAGAAATCCTTAACAATGTTTGCAATGTATCCAATGAAACCAGTGAGAGTGTTTTCCCATTGATGAAATTGAATAAACTTTACAATACCATAAACACGATGAGCATGCAAATCATAGTTCCTCTCACTTTCAAACTTACAGTTTGCATATAAATTCCAGTCACGTTCATTATCACGATAATAAAATCGAGGGCAGCCAGAGAGAGATGAAGGGACATTACTAGAAGAAGGTTCTTCCATAGGCTGCTTGCCTTTGGCAGCAGCAGAGGCCTTTGCTGCAGTAGCAGATTTTGAACGAGGAGGCTCTGGCTCGAGTTCTGTCTCCTCACTATCTTTCTCCGAATGAAGAGATACTGATTTGTCTGAAGAGACTTCCAAGGGATCTTCTTCTTCTGAACTTGAACTGGAGGAAGCCGAGGGAGGATTGATCTTGAGTTTCTTCTTGGCTGGAGGAACAGCCTTCTCTTGACTTTGAGAAGCTCGAAGTTCCTTCTCTGCAGAGGCTTGCTAAGCTCGAGTTCGAGTAGAAGGGCCTGTTGGAGTGGAGCCAGGAATTGATGCAGCAGGAGGGGGAACAACCAACGGAGGAGGAGATTCCTTCGAAGATTCAGATGAAGAAGACCAGGTTCGAAGAGGTCTTACCGATTTTCGAGCAACTTGCTTGGGTGGACGTTTTGGCTTCTCGGTTTGAGATTCACGCTGGGGAAGCGATGAATCTCTAGGCTTTGCAACAGCAGGAGGATGAACTGAGGCAGCAGGGGGTGCATTGGAAGGAGTTGCAACGGTTTCTTCCAATTTTTAGTGTGCCCTAGATTTTTGGTTCTCACCATTTTGAATCTGAAAGAGAAGATGAACAGAAGCACACAAGAAAACAAGAAAATGGGTTCGGGTAGGTGGTGAGTTAAATGACATGGATTGGTTTATATAAACTTGGAAGCAAGACAAGAAAAGAAAACCAATTTTGAAAATTTAAATGGTAACCGCCAGCCCATGAACACATAAAAGGAAACCGCCCACTCCTCAACTCCTTTCCCCCTTTTTTTTTTAAAAAAAAAAATAGAAGGAAACTAGAAATACCAACATTATTCCCAAAAATAAATCAATCTTTCAAGATTAAAGACACATTACCATATAAAAGATTAAACTTTAAATGGAAACATATCAAAATAAATCAAGGAAGAATAAATATTGATACTTACCATTTTTGCACAAAATTTAATTTCCTTAGCCCATGAATCAAGTTACACGCCTCCCTCTCTTTTTTTTTATTTTATTTTTTTTATAAGAAACCGAAAATAAAATACAATGTGTACAATACATATATGAAATTCTAAACAAGCAATGTAATCAAATATCATTGAAAATTGACAAAATAAAATACATGTTATGCTTTTAAAGAAAATAACTAATTAGTATCTTAGGAGCAAATCATACTTAATTGATGTTGAGGAAAAAGATATGCATGTTACTAAAGATTGTGAACCAGGATTATCAATTTAATTTAGTAGAGGAGACTTACAAATTTGAACACACTTGTCAGACATAAGTGTGTGCAGTGAAAATATGATCATTGTCCTTGGCAATATTTTTCATTTTTGCCTTTTTTTTTTAATTTGATCCCGCAACTGGATGCTATCACACCATACTGAAGGCATCATAGTTGCTAATTACAATGTTCCAGCTTACTCAAAAGATGGCTTTCACACCTCAATATGGGTAGCTCTATTCCAGCAAGGGGCCTGACAAGACTGAAACAAAAATTGCTCAACTCTGTATAAGTACATTATTTAATCCTAGACACAAATAAAGAGTAACATGAATCTTTTAACACAATATCACAAAGTATGATAAGAATGAGATCCTAACTAATTATAATCCAAAAGCATAAACATGATTTGTCAAAATACAATGAAAGAAGATTAAAAGCTAGAGAAGAATCACATACCAATATTGTACAAAAATATGAACAAGAGAGATTTAAACAATGCAAACTCCCAAAGACTTTCTGAGGGAGTCAAAGCGACTTGCATCTAGGGCCTTTGTGAAAATATCAGCTAATTGTTTTTCAGTATCAACATATTCTAATTGCAAAGATTTATTTTCAACAAGTTCCCTGATAAAGTGATGCCTTATATCAATGTGCTTTGTTCTAGAATGTTGAACAGGATTTTTGGAAATATTTATGGCACTAGTGTTATCACAAAAAATAGTCAAAACACCCAATTTAAATCCATAATCAATCAACATTTGTTTCAACCATAACAGTTGAGTAAAACAACTGCCAGCAGCTATGTACTCAGCTTCGGCAGTGGACAAGGAGATAGAATTTTGTTTCTTGCTATGCCAAGATACTAGATTATTCCCAAGAAAGAAACACCCTCCACTTGTGCTCTTTCGATCATCAGCATTGCCTGCCCAACCTACATCACTAAAACAAGCAAGATTAGACTTAGTATCTTTCGAATACCAAATTCCATAATCAAAAGTGCTATTAACATATCTAATAATCCTTTTTACAGCTGATACATGAGATTCCATAGGATTACTTTGATATCTAGCACACACTCCCACACTATAACAAATATCAGGACGACTAGCAGTTAAATACAAAAGACTTCCAATCATGCTACGATAAAGTGTAGTGTCTACCTTTACTCCATTCTTATCTTTTGTCAATTTCAATGTGATGCTCATTGGAGTACTTACCTGCTTAGCCGATTCAAGGCCAAATTTCTTGACAAGGTTTTTAGCATACTTACTTTGAGATACAAATGTACCTCCTTCCATTTGTCTCACTTGAAGACCCAAAAAGAAAGTAAGCTCACCAGTCATGCTTATTTCAAATTCACTTTTCATTTGATCAACAAATACCTGCACTTCATGGTTAGATGTAGAACCAAAAACAATATCATCAATATAAATTTGAGCAATGATAAAATCAGATTTTATATGCTTGATGAAAAGAGTTTTATCCACACTACCTCTTTGATAGTCATGAGAAAGTAAAAATTGAGTCAACCT
The DNA here is from genome assembly GCF_029168945.1 of Cannabis sativa. Classification (NCBI taxonomy): domain Eukaryota; kingdom Viridiplantae; phylum Streptophyta; class Magnoliopsida; order Rosales; family Cannabaceae; genus Cannabis; species Cannabis sativa. The sequence continues at coordinate 54,571,944 of NC_083607.1, forward strand.
TTCATACCAAGCTCGAGGAGCTTGTTTTAGACCATACAAAGCTTTTTCAAGTTTGTACACATGGTCTGGAAATTGAGGATCTTCAAATCCTTTTGGTTGCTCAACATAAACTTTCTCATTTAAAATACCATTTAGAAAGGCAGATTTCACATCCATTTGAAACAATTTAATATTCAAAATACAAGCAATACACAAAAGTAAACGAATTGATTCTAATCTTGCAACAGGAGCAAAAGTTTCATCAAAATCAATACCTTCTACCTGTGTGTATCCTTGTGCCACCAAACGAGCCTTGTTTCTCACAATTGTACCGAACTCATCACTTTTATTTTTAAATAACCACTTTGTTCCAATTACATTTATACCTTTTGGTCTTCGGACCAAAATACATACCTTGTTGCGAACAAATTGGTTGAGTTCCTCTTGCATTGCATTGAGCCATTCCTCAAAGTTCATGGCTTCCTTCACATTTTTCGATTCATATTGAGAAACAAAACAAAGAAAGCTGATTAAATTAACATACCTTCTGCGAGTTACCATGCTTTCTTCAGGATTTCCAAGAATGAGATCTTTTGGATGATTCAATTTGACTCTGGTGCTTGGTTCTTTCTGAATAGAATCAGTGATAATGTTTGGATGAGTCAAGATGGACGGTTCTGGATCTTCAGTCTCAGTTGCAGCAGCAGATTCGTCATTTGTAGCATCAGAAATGGGTTCTGCTGCATCAGGATCTGCTTTTGCTGCTTCTGGAGGAGCATCCATGAGACTATCTATCTTGGCTTCTGTGGAAAACTCTGAAAAATCTTTAAAATCATCAACAACCACATTAGCTGATTCCAAAACAGTTTGAGTTCTCATGTTATAAACACGATAAGCTCTACTGTTTAAGGAATATCCAATAAACACACCAACATCACGTTTAGCATCAAATTTACCAATATGCTCACGGTCTCTATAAACATAACACACACATCCAAAAATATGAAAATGACTTACATTGGGACGCTTACCTTTCCAGATTTCATAAGATGTTTTTGAGGTACCTGGACGAATAAACACTCTGTTTATTATATAGCAAGCTGTGTTAATAGCTTCAGCCCATAAGCGCTTTGTCAACTTCTTGCTATTTAACATCACTCTTGCCATTTCCTGCAATGTTCGATTCTTCCTCTCAACAACTCCATTTTGTTGAGGAGTTTTGGGAGCTGAAAATTCATGAGTTATACCTGTAGACTTGCAAAAATCATCATACACAGAATTTTCAAACTCCTTACCATGATCACTTCGAATTCGAACAATTTTCCCAATATTACATCCTTTCTCAACTCTTAATCTCAAACAAAGAGTTTTAAAGGCATCAAAAGTGTCAGACTTTTCTCTTAAGAAATCTACCCAAGTAAAACGAGAGAAATCATCAACACAAACAAAGATATATCGTTTACCATTCAAACTTTCAACTTGGATTGGACCCATAAGATCCATGTGAAGCAATTCCAATACTTTTGAGGTATTGATATCAGACACAGGCTTGTGAGTGATTTTTAATTGCTTCCCAAGTTGACACGGTTTACACTTAACAACACTTTCCTTACCAAGCTTGGGAAGTCCTCGAACAATACCTGCATTTGACAATTTTTTCAAGTTTTTATAATTAATATGCCCAAGCTTGGCATGCCACAAATCTGTGGTGTTGTTGATAGCTGAATGACAAGTAAACACAGGGGTTAGAGTGTAACAGTTATCGTTGGATCGAAATCCTTGCAAGATACATTCATTATCATCATTCAGAACATAGCAATGGTCACTATCAAATGAAACAGTAAACCCTTGGTCACAAATTTGACTAATGCTAAGTAAATTAGCCCTCAGTCCTTCAACTAACATCACATTTTTCAGTCTAGGTAACCTTTCAAAATTTAGAGTTCCCACACCAACAACTTTTCCAGATAAGCCATTACCAAAAGTGACTTCTCCACATTGCATAGGACGAATGTTAGTCAAAAAGTCCTTGTCACCTGTCATATGTCTAGAACAACCACTGTCAAAATACCACATTTGAGATGCAGCAGTTTTATCAGAAAAACCAGCTAGACAATTCTTTTTCACCCATATCTGTTTCAAACAGAAAAATAATTTGTTTTAAACAGATTTTTCAACGTGAAACATTTAGGTCTGATATGTCCTTTTCTACCACAAAAATGACAAGTGGGAACAAATCTTTTTACCTGAGATCTTACTCTTTTCAAAAATCCTGGAGATTTTACAGCATCAGAAACTGCTCTTGCTGCAACAGGCTGTGAAACTGTTACAGCAGACTTTGTAGCCTCAGAGTGGTTCGTTGGAACACTGGATTTTACAAACTTCGTGACTCCAGAACTTTCCATTCCATTTGAACCAAGGCCTGCGAAACCTCTTTGACCTGCATTCTGAGCTTTTTCAAAAATAGAGATCCAGGGTTAAGCATTTGAACATTTTTCTTAAAATTTTCAAGTTCCTTTTTTAAGAGAGTAATTTTTTCATCTTTATCACAAACACTTGTCTCATACTCTTTTATTTTCAATTCACACATTTCAATTTGATGAGACAATTTTTTATTCAATTTATTGAACTCTCTATTTTCAGAAGCAACCTGAATCCATTTTTCATACATGACTTTGTATGATTCAGCAAGAGACTCTTCACAGATTTCAGACTCATCTGAATCTGATTCCTCTTGTTCGGTGGTATTATTCAGACATACCAATTTAGCTTTCACCTGTGAATCACACAACACATTAGTCATAACAGAGGTTAGGGCAATATTTTCAGAATTATCTTCATCACTTTCGGTTTCATCATCACTCCAAGTGACATTGAAACTTTTCTTATTCTTTTTCAAAGTGTTTGCACACTCAGCTTGAATATGCCCAAAACCTTCACATTCCCTGCACTGAATTCCCTTTTTGTTAGAGACAGATGGTTTAATAAAAGTATTACCTTTTGAACCTTTCGAAATGTTCTTTTTATTTCCCATATTTTTCATATATTTCTGAAAATTCTTAGTTAATAAAGCAATCTCATCATCACATTCACTATCAGAATTTTCATTATCAACAACTTTCAAAGCAACACTTTTACCTTTATCAGCAATGGATTTGGGTTTGTCCTTTTGTTTAATCTGTTGATTTAATTCAAAAGTACGTAAGGAACCCATCAATTCTTCTACCTTCATTGTGCTAAAGTCTTTAGCTTCCTCCATTGCCAAAAGTTTAGTATCGAACCTTTCTGGAAGAACTCTAACAATTTTTCTCACAAGAACAGAATCATCAAGCTTTTCACCAAGAGCAAAATATTCATTAGCAATATCTGATAATTTTTCATAGAATTCAGTTAAAGTTTCATTATCAGACATTCTAAGTTCATCAAATTTAGTTTGAAGCATGATAAATCTAGATCTTTTCACATCAGAAGTTCCTTCAAACTCAGTTTGAAGGATCTCCCAAGCTTCCTTAGCAGAAACACAAGATGATATAAGTTTAATGTAACCCTCACCTACACCATTAAAGATAGCATGCAAGGCTTTGCTATTGTAGGCAGAAAGTTTATAATCTTCAATAGACCATTCCAGTTCAGATTTTATAGTAGTATTACCTGAAGAATCTGCCTCAACTGGAAGAGACCAACATGATAGAACCATTCTCGAAGCTTTCTCATCTTGAGATTTGATGAAGGCCCTCATTCTAACTTTCCAATAAGGATAGTTAGAGTCATTAAGCAACGGTGGTCTAGAAATAGAACTTCCTTCTACAAAAAATGACATTTTAACACAAAAACGTTATAGGACCACACTAAGAGTTTAGTGTCCCGCTCTGATACCAATTGGAAAACCGTATTTTTGCAAATGTCAGTTGTATATAAGAAAATATAAAAATTGTAAGCATTTGCAGCAGCAGAAAGTAATTTTGCTACAACAAAACTGAACAGGCAGAATATAAAATATTTGCAGAAAAATAAATAACTTGACAAGTGAGATTTATACGTGGTATCAGTGTTCTCACGAACACTCCTAGTCCACGGGGCCACACCCAGAGAATGAAATCAATTAATAAAGTATCAAAATTACAAAGACAATTGACTTAAACAAGTTTAGACTCCCTCTAAAGTAATGCCGCAATCCTTTGTAATCCACTTTATGAATCTGACTTCTTGAAACACCTTCAAGCCCGAACTCCCTTCGTCTTTGAAGTGTGAGTGCTTACTTCCTCCCGAAGTAAGGCTTCAACAAGTCTTCTCCCGAAGACCAAGTGCTTACTTCCTCCCGAAGTAAGGCTTTATCAAGTCTTCTCCCGAAGACCAATCTCTTGTTCAGTCAAGTAGTTCTTCACAACCTCTAGGACAGAGTAAGAACAGAAATAAACAACTAGAACCTAGATGAACAACTAGGCTCTCACAAAACAAAGAAACACTCTCTTCTCTCAAAAGATAAATGCAAAAAATGAATAATGGAAGAGGTAATTCGAATGGTTGCTCTCTACGCTCTATTTATAGAACATAGAAACCAAAGAGGCAACCACAAGTTCCAATCTACAGCTGTACAAAAACTTTCCAAAAGAAACACGATCTGCTACATCAGATTCGGATGCTGACGCAGCAGATCTGACCAGAAACAGGAAACTTGGTAAAATCGGGTCCGATCCTCTATCAAAGCTTGATTCCTGCCAAAAACAGATTAGATATTCTGATTGTATCAAGATACAATCGAAATCAATAAGGAAAAGGCAATAATCAAAGTTTCCCTAAAAAAGACAACTTTCCAAAAGAGAATTTCTTCTCTTTTAAGAAGTTTTCAACAAAGGAAAGTTCAGCTGAAAGTGCAACTTTCCTAACAAGGAAAAGGGCAACTAAAAATCGAATTTATAAGATAAGAATCTGAAAATGAATGCTCAACAATCTTACCATAAGTGGAAAAATTATTTTGTCAACTAACTTGCTAAAAAAGGACTTTACAAAGGACAAAACGAGCACTAGTGACAACTTTAGCAGCAGCAGTGCGCACTCTACTACCTTTCCATAACACCTCATTTCGGGCTTCCCAAAGGGACCATGCCATCATTAAGCTTTCCTCAAAAAGACTCGACCGCCCTTTATGAAGAAGATTCTCAAACTAGAGATTAAAATCACTGCAAACAGCAGATGTAGAGCTCACACCAAACCAAACCCAACAGCTTTGAGCAAACCAGCAATCAACCAGAACATGGTAAATTGATTCTTCGTGTGTTTGGCAGAAGACACACGACACCGGAACTAGGACATGCTTGGACTGAAGTTGCAACCTCGTGGGCAAGCAACTTGTAAGGGCTTTCCACATAAAGTGTAGTACTTTGGCAGGAACTTTGATTTTTTACAATCTTTTCCACACTTCATCTTCCATAGCAGCACTTCAACTTCTTTTGAGCAGTTGCAAATATTTATATGTACTCTTTATAAAATCCTGAATGTTCATGCTTTCAAAAATAATTGTCTACTCCACTAGCCACTAGCATTTATTGTTTTCCTTTTAATTTGTATTCAGTTGAACTCATTTGTAAGTGTAGAGATTTCACCAAAACTACACGTAGTTACTAACATACATTACTAAAAAAGTAACCTTTATATCTATTGTCTCAAAATATTCTTAAATAATTGTTTAATTAATTATTAAAGATGAAATGAACGACACTTCGTTTACTAAATTACTCAAAATTAGGAAGATTTTTTGTTTATTTTCGTTTACTTCGTTTGGTACATATTTGTTTGAAGTCATTAGTGATTTTATTTTGATAATTGTGATTTTGGGTGATTGGAAAAGAGTAATGAAGAATCTTGAAAATTTCAAGACTACGGTGAAACTACTAAGTTTGGATGATGATGAGAATAACTCAAATTTCATTATTTTGTATCTGTGATCCAATTAACAAAAACAATAGTGAAAAAGAGTGCATGTTTGACATCATAACTAAAAAACTGTTTTTTGTTTTTAAAAATAGAAAATTATTTTTTGAAAACAATTTGACTTGTTTGGCCTTGTTTTTTGAAAACAATTTGACTTGTTTGGTATTGTTTTTTGAAAACAGTTTTCAAAAAACAAAGTTACAAAAAACAGAAAACAATACTAAAGCATGTTTGGTATTGCTTTTTGTTTTTTGTTTTCAAAAAAATGTTTTTAAAAATGAGAACAAAAAATAGTTTTTGAAGTTTTTAAAAACAAGTCATGTTTGGTTAGTATTTTTTAAAAACAATATTGACTAAAAGTGAATTCGTTTTTAAAACAGAAAACAACATTTTGTTGTTTTCAAAATTCTTGTTTTTTGTAACTTTGTTTTTTGAAAACTGTTTTAAAAAAACAAGGCCAAACATGCCAAATTGTTTTCAAAAACAATTTTCTGTTTTTAAAAACAAAAAATAGTTTTTTAGTTATGATGCCAAACATGCACTAAACATGCTCTAAGTTTTTATACAAAGGAGTTACTTTTTGAGTTATAATGGGGACATAGAATTTGAGCTGCTTCATGAAGTTACTTTTTGTTATCCTGAGATGAATGTGCTTTTTATAGATGATCAATACATATCATAAGGATCCTATCTTGATGATTACTTGTGGAACAAAATGAACTCTTTTGATTTGAAGATGAATGAGTTGATAGTGCAAATGTTTTCGGTGTCTGCTTGATATAAAGAAAACAAAAATTCTTGAAGAAACATAGATGAAGGAATTTGAAACATATGGAACAAAATTGATCTTAACTCAACATCGAGTATTCGAGTGCAAGATGAAGATGAGGATTATCCAAAGGATTTGGTTTTTTGGTTAAGTCTTAAGGATATTTGTTCAAATGTTTTCTTTATAGAATTACAAATCAGTCAATTACTCAACTAAATATAAAATTTGAAGATCACTAATCAAAGGAAAAGAAAACAATAGTTTGATACAATCACCATCTTAATTAGCATAATTCATCAAAGGTCAAGTTTATTCCATATCTTTCGAGTCCCAATAGCTACTGTTTGCTTAGCAAAATTCAATTTCATTGCCTCTTTATGGTTTCGGACAACATGCAACGAAAGAGCTTCCATCCTCAGCTCATTCATCTTCAAGTTTACATCACTCAATTTGGTCTCAAAGAAATTTGTGAGGTGATTACCCATCGATAAGGACACCTCATCTGTCAACACCATTGGCAAGTCGGGACAACAAAGAGCAACTTCAAGGCGCAAGACTTCTTTGAGGATCATTCGAAGGAGCTCGAATTCTATGCCATCATCATTCTTTGCTGTTCTGTTCACAATCAAACTCTGCTTGTTCTTTCTCATTGTTTTTTCTACTAATTGAATTACACATAAGAAAGTCTTGATCACAATGGAATCATTACTATTTTTCTCAACGTTTAAGAGTTTTATCATAGCCTTGAAATAATCAAGATTCTTCATTATGTTTATCCTATCACCCAAAATCATCACCACAAAAAGAAAATCAATGATAATCCAAGAGATATTTGTGCCAAGACCAATCACCACTTTCTTCATTTCCTCAAAAGTAGTCTTTCTTTGAGATTGATCAAGCTGTTGCATCCACTTAATCAAACTCTTTTCGCCTTTTCTTCTTCCCTTTTTGGTTTCTTTACGCCAAATTGTCATGAACTCTTCTAAATCTTTCAAGTAATCCTTGAAAGAACGATGATCAAGATATGGAATGTTGTACTTGAAGTGTTTGTCCTGAAACTCATCGACGCGTCTGGTAAGACACTTGGCTTGATTCGTCATGTCTAGGAATTTGAGTTTGAATTCCAGATGATCATCTTCATTATTATTCCCCAAAAGGGCTAATGCAGCAGCAAGCAAGGACCTATATTCATTTGCTATTTCCAAAAAGTACTGAGAATATTCTGAGTTTTCCAGTTCTATGAACTTCTTGGGACTCTTTTTTATGACATATCTCATTGCTAAATCCATTGCAAGATTATTATCTTTCATTTCTGCCATGCATGCCACTTTCAACTTCTTCAATTTCTTCTGTAATTCTTTCTAGTGAGAGAGGGAAAGAGAGAGTCAAAAGGCCCTTAGAGAGAGGGTTTAAGGGTAAGTTATTTCTGTTTTATATGATTAGTCACGTCATATGCTGATGTGTATATTGAATCATCATTTACTAAACGACATGTCGTTTGTTTTTAACCTTTCTTTCTTTTACATTAACTGTAGTGTTATTTTTCGATTTTTACGGTCAAATGCCGTTTATATATTTAATAATAGAGTAATTTGCGGCATAACCTCATTAAGTGGCGATATTTTTGTAACTAATCTCGAATTCTAAAATTTTGGTGATAAAACCTCCTAAACTTAAGTTCTGTTAGCACTTAGCCATCTTCATCCATTTTTTGGAGTTAAGTGCCAGGTTGGAATGTCTACGTGTACACAGTGTACACGTGGCACAATTTAATTAGTCCACGTAATAAATATTTAAAATTAAAATAAAAAAATTAATTATTTTAAAAATAAAAAATAGAAAAATAAAAAATTTCTTTTTCTTTAAAAATTAAAAAAAATTAAAATTAAAAAAATTTATTTTTATATTTATTTTCTTTTTCTTTTCTTTCTCTTTTCTTTCTTCTTCTTCTATCCTCACACCTCCTTCTTCTTCTCTCTCTAACTTCTTCATCTTTGAAACCCTAACCCCCAAAATCAACCCCATCATCGTCCCCATTATCAATATCCTTCCCAGTCTCCAAACTCACCAACGACATGAAAACTACCACATCATCACGATCATCCAATCTCTCATTCCTTGACTCGCACCAAACAACAACCAACACCTCTACCACAGCCCTAATTAGCGTCCTGGTGCCTTAATTTGGAGCTCGAAACCACCGCCAATCAGAAAATAACAATAAAAGTCCCCAACCTAAAAGGAATTTAAAGGTTTACAAACCAAACCACAACCAGAAAAAGAAAATCTCAAAACACGAAGCACAAAGAATACGAGGACAAACCTAAGCGGCAACAATCGTCCCAGAAATCAAACCAAGAAAAGCGTCGCTGCGGAGACGCCAAGGTGGAAGAGGTGCATACATAGGGCCTTGTGCATTAAGCCCTCGCGCACTACTCCGTACAGAAAGACTCGACCGTTTTTGGCGACGGTGGAAGAGATCTCGTTGACTAAGATGTCCAAGACTGGTGGGTGGGAACTGGATTTGGAGAATATGGAGGATATCTGGTTGCATATTTCAGAGGCAAGTGAAGTCATGGAATTAGGGTTTCAAAGATGAAAAGTTAGGGAGAGAAGAAGAAGAAGGCATGAGGATAGAAAAAGAAGAAAGAAAAGAGAAAGAAAAGAAAAAGAAAAGAAAAAAAATATAAATATTATTTTTTTAATTTTAAACTTTTTAATTTTTAAAGAAAAAGATTTTTTTTTATTTTTTTATTTTTAAAATAATTAATTTTTTAATTTTAATTTTAAATATTTATTACGTGTACTAATTAAACTGTGCTACGTGTACGCTGTGTATACGTGGACATTCTAACCTCACACTTAACACCAAAAAATAGATGAAAATGGCTAAGTGTTAATAGAACTTGAGTTTAGGTTAGTTGCAAAAACTTCGCTACTTAGGGAGGTTATGCCGCAAATTACTCTTAATAATATGTCTTGATCACTTTGGGATTTGTTGAGAAAAAATAATTAATTAGTCAAAAGACAAATGCAAACTTGAATAAAATTCATACATACAAAAAAAAAAACTCGTATTAATTCGCATCTTTATGACTACTTAAAGCTCAAGTTTGTTCCATATGTTTTGAACTTCTAAACCCATTGTTTCCTTCATAAAATCCAGTTTATTTTCATCTTTATGACTTTGGACAACAGCAAAGCAACTTCTATCCTCAGCTCGTTCATCTTCAAATTCACATCACTCAATTTGGTCCCAAACAAATTTCTGAGATGAGTTCCCATAGATAAGTACACCTCATCTGTTAACACCATAACCACCGTAATGATAGAGATCAGTAGGTGCAAAAACACCACCGTAATGATACTATAGTGCTCACAATTTCATATTACTCTATTCTAAAATCATTACATGGTTTAATTAAGGATTGGAATTAATATAAAGAGAAAAGAAACGCAATTAATTCTGTTATATATGGTTTATGATTTTGATTTAATATTTTTGGTAAAGGATAAGTTGTTACTGGCAATATGGAATTTATTATGTTTATGAGCGCTTTCATTAATTCTAAAAAATTAGATCTAAATTTTTTTGTAAATTTGGATCTGCTAACAAGTAATCGAGATTGATGGTTATACTCTCGAACTCATTCTTCATTAATTTTGTTGATGCATTATCTAGTGGTCATTGCTCTACTGCGATATTCTTCTCGTCATTCATAATAAGGTTGTACATAAATTTTTGTTAACTGCTCAACCCGAATAACTTGTCTAAACCAAACCGAGATAACTAGACGAAAAATACAAATCCAAAAACTCGACAAAATTATAACCTACCCAATCATTATATTGGGCGGGTTGAAAATAATACCAATGATCTGCCCAATTAACTTAAACTAACCCGACCAATCCGATTAAAAGGATTTTTTTATATATATATATATTTACTAGGTGAATGTTACGTGGCGAACCACGTATTGATAGTTTTATTTGAGGTTTTATTTTCTTTTTAAGATTTTTGTAACTAAAGTGGCATGATTATTTGAACGATTTGTTTTATAAAAGTAAACTATATGTCTGTTTTTAATAATAAAAAGTACGTTAATCTCAATATATACATACTTATTATTATCCTTAATGTAAAGAAATAATTTATAATAAATCATAACAATATATGATTTTAACATTTATACATTGTTTGCCTTTATTTATTGAGAATATATTCCAATAAGAACCGAGCAAGAAAACTACAAACCGATTTGAAATTCCAATAACAACCGATAAAGTAGCTAACAATATATGATTTTAATATTGCTAGATTGTTTGCCTTCGTTTATTGAGAATATATTCCAATAAGAACTGAGCAGGAAAACTACAAACAGATTTGAAATTCCTCTATAAAGTAGTAGGAAATGTCAATCTTGAGAACGACACAGTACAATGGGTAGTTGATTCAAGAGCTTCCCCTCGAATTTTCCTTCTAACTTTCTGCCCAAAAACTCTATTGCCCTGGCCTCACCTATTTATACAATCAAATAAAATTTAACTAACATCAATTAAATCATCAACCAAAATAAATAGCCTGTTATAGACAGGCTGAATCAAATCAAATATTTTACTGAAAAGGCCAAATAAAAACAATGTCAAATAGAACAGAGGAAAATTATCATGAAGTACTATACAAAGTCTCATTCCTTATCCGGCAAATAACACAAAGATCAATAAAGAAAACAAATACGATAAATAAATCACCAAATAATCCATAAAATAAAAAAAAAAGGATGGAACCTACCTTTTGGCTTGTTGTTCCTCTAATTCCCTTGTTCTTTATATAACTTTCACACCACTGATATTAGTCCATGCAAAGAAATGGATATCACATCATTTTTCACATTATCTGCTCTGTGAAACATAAAATTAGAGCCATCATTTATCTTGCTCTGTGCAAAATTATATTTTAACAAACCTGAAATGCAAATCATATTTGGATCAAAGCTGTAAACATATATAAAAAACAGTTTACTTTAGCCCTTTAAACATTCTCAATGTCTCTCTATCCGAGTATTTTTTTTTTCTCTTCGACGAGAACAAATGTGGCTCAAGAAATAAAAAAGAATAATGTGAATGTGGCAACCAAAGACTCAAGTCCTTAACTTTATTTAACAAGTTTTCAAATTTCTTAGCATGTAGACTTCCCATTCCAAAGGTTAAATTATCTATCAGACAATAAGGAATTACAAGAAAAAGAAAATCGCACTTACTGCAAGGTTAAATATGTCTATTTCTTGATGAGCGCAGTTTAGATCACCAATTCAAATTACAGGCTTCAACTTTTCCAGGTCCTGCATCAAGAAAAAAAAAAGAGCCATAAGCATAACTTTCCATGCTATAGTAAGTACTCTCAATGGCTGCGCTTTTGTGATCATTCCTAAAGAATCCCGAAAGCTAGAAACATTAGTGTGTAACAAATAACTCCCCAAAAAATATAACTTTATCTAAAATCTTTGTATAATTGTAAGCAAGTATGTGTTATGGGAATTTTCACAAGGTGATGAACCGAGTTAGAACAATTTTAAAGCTCGCATTAAGTTGCACTAACTCTTATGTCAAAAACCTAGACATAGTATGATAAAGTAGGACGAATACAAACTATTCTCAAAGTCATTGGAATAATCTGAAATCTTAACCTTTTAACTCTGCTGGTGCAGCACTATGAAGTACACCATGATGAGCTGGATCCAACGCATCAGAAAAAGAGTCAGGCATTATCGATCCCAAAATAATGCTTGATCTTATGCTTTTGTAAAGATAGAATGGTACAGAAATAAGGCTAACTGATATTTATTAATTTCTAGGACAAAATCACCTAAATAATTATAAAAAGTTGAGCAACCAACACGTAATCAGTAAATAAGCTTGTTTGCACTTCCTGCTTGTAGAGCAGGCCATGTCACATATCTCAATCTGATTCTATACTTCTGTTGAAAGTAATCAGCAACTGAAATTAAGACATAAAATTACAACAAGTACCTCCTGCACATGGACATAGAGAATGTATTTCAGAGTAAAGAAATCTAGCATTTAAAGAAGAAGAACACTCAAACATTGCTTGTAAACTAAATAAACAAAACAAAAGTGTAAACCAACCGCGAATACTATTATAACGAACGAAATTACAATCTAACACCACCAACACTGCTTGTTTCATGCCATGGAAGCTACCTCCTTCCTTCCTGCATTAGAATAGATAAATTGAATGTGAAGACCTTCTCACACATACATTAGTATTCACCCATTCTTAAAAAATAAATTATACATAAAGCTTGTAAATGTAAAAGCTAGAACGAAAAAAGCTTACCTTAGAAAATGGTCTAAATTCCAATTTTTAAAAGAAAAACAGAAAAAATATATATTGAGATAAAACCAAATAAAATAAAACTAATATATATAGGAGGTACGTAGTTGTTTAATTAGAACAGCAAATATATAAATAAATTGAAGATACCTACTTCCTCCCTGCATTAGAGTTAAACTAAAGGTGAAAAGCAAGTAATTAGTCAGGAACATATATATGGCAGTGTTCATTTTTCCCTAAGTTGGGTATGGGTTCACACATTTTAAAAAAATGGTCTGAATTCTAACATTGAAAAGAAAAACAGCAAAAAAACATATATTGAGACAAATAAAAGAATTGTGAAATTGGAACATCCATGAAATAAACAAATCATTAGATAATTTAACCAAACAAAATAAAATAAACACATACATAAATAAATTAAAAATGAAATAGAAGAACAATAAGTCAATTAAAAAAAAAACCTGAGATTCTATGTATTTCAGAGTAAAGAAATCTAGCATTTAAAGAAGAAGAACACCGAAACATTCAACAAAGAGAACTAAAACACAATAACGAAATCAAAATGGCAAAACGATTAAATAACTAAAGTAGAAATGAAAGTGAAAATGACTATCGCACCGCTTTCATACGTATGAGACAAGAGTTGAATCATGAATAAAGCAAATAATAAAAGATTGTCATAAAGATCAAAGGAAGTCCTTTCTCGAAGGGGAAGTCATCTTTCATACCTGATCATATCGAAGCCAATACTTTCTTCCTTCTTCTATCTTTTATACAAAATGCAAACTCAATATCTTTTGAAGTGAGAATTCTCAACCCTAGAAAGCATAATAAAGAAGATATAGATTAATTATCCAAAACAAAGACTTGTATCTGCAACAATATTCAAAGGAAGATAGAAACATACTAAAATCAAAGATAGACCACGATTGAGGTTTCGAATAGAGAAATCGAAGAAGCCAAAGAAAGATAATCAATTGCTGCCACTACAGAGTTGAAGATCTACTTTGGAAATCTTGTTGAGGCATGGTGTCTGATAAAGGAGAAGAAGAAGATCGACGAGGAAACTCCACTCTTAATGCTTTGAAAGCAATAGAACGAATTTGGGGATTTAGGTTTCTCAATAATGTGTGACCCTGTAAATAAAGACCAGTGAAATATTTTTTATACGATTGTGAAGAATATTTATAATTTTAAGTTTTTTTTATTAGAATAATATATAAAATAATATAAATAAATTATGGATATTCTGTTAAGGAATGGTATATTCTGTTAAAATAAACAGATAAACCAAAAAGAATCGTTAAACCAAGAATTGCCGTTAGATAGGCACTTTTAATATATAAAGATATGTTTTTATTATACACATTTATATATCATATAATTTATATGATTATTTATAAAAATATAAAGTTGAAACTAATATGTTTTGTATAGTGGTTGATTTACACTTTAAATTCAATCTATATATTTTTGTCTCATTATTACAATTAAATATGTTAGGCCTTTTTTTTTTGGCAATTTAATTGTCAAAATATATTTTTAATTAATATACATTTTTTATTTAGCATTTAAATTGGTTTTATTACATTAATTTTGTTCCTCTAATTACTCTTTTCTTCTAAGGAAAGATTCTTTCACAGATGGTCTGTTTTGGTTTAGAAAACTTGTTGTAAGAGAAGAAATTTTCTCATGGAAAGTTGTCTAATTTTGGAAAACTTGACTTTCTCTTTTTTTAATTGATGATTTCGGTTTTTCCTTTATTAGAATAGATCAAATAAATTTCATTTTGCAGGTTTGAAGTCCAAATTCGTTATGTTGGTCTATTTTGGAAAGTTTCCTTTCTCATCCTGATCTGCTGCTGTAGAGCTCGATTTTGATACTGCAAATTAGGAAATTTTTAAAAAAGTTTTCTACAACAGGGAAATTATTTTTGTGGCTGTCTCTAGAGTTGCTATGTTCTATAAATAGGACCTAGAGAGCATCCAAACGATTTTATCTCTTCTAGTCTCATATTTTCATATCTTTCCTTGTAAGAAGAGTGTTTTATTTCTAAAAACCTAGAGTGTTCAACTAGGTTTTGGTTTTCTTGTTATGAATATCTCATACTATTCATAAAATAGATTGAAGAGAAACTTCGAACAAGTGTGGGTCCTCGCGTGCATGAGAAGACTTTTCCAAGTCTCATTTCGGGAGGAAGTGAGCATATATCTTCGGGAGAAGATTTATTTAAGTCTTACTTCGGGAGGAAGTAAGCACACATCAATAGTTGAAGAGAGTTCACTACTTGGTGTGTTTCAGAGATCAGATTAGCAAGGTGGAATACAAAGGGTTGCGACAAATCATTAGAGGGAGTCTAAATTTGTTTAAGTCAATTGCTTTTGTAATCATTGATACTTTACTAATTGATTTCATTCTCTGGGCGTGGCCCCATTGACTACAATTTTTTGAAAGAACACTGATACCACGTACAATTCTCTTGGGTCAAGTTTTAAATTTTGCACTGTTATTTCTTTTTTTTTTCTTTACTCATGTTATTAAAGAAAATTATATATTGACATTTGCAAAAACATAATTTTTTAATTGGTATCAGAGCGAGACACTAAACTCTTAGTGTTAGTGTGGTCCTTTAACATTTTCTTGTGTTTTCTGTGCAAATGTCGTTCTTTGCAAAAAAAGTGGCTCTATATCTCGTTCTTCAAAGGTTGGCAACAAGAAAGGCATGTCTAAGTCATCGAGAGGTTATATTTTTTCAAAATATTTTACATCCAACAATAAAATGGTGTACAATGCAGAAAATGTCATAATTTTGGATACATGCAATCTGAATGTGCAAAAACCAAAAAAGTTAGAATAGTACTTACTCTAAAAGTAGTGATGAACATGAATCTAATAATATTGCATTAACATTTGTGTTTTCTAGTGTTCCATGTCATTTGTAGGAAAATAAGAACTTTGTATGTCTTGACATTACTATTTTGGTAAATAAAGATGTTGATGATGGTTTAGGGACAAATTGTGATGAAACAGATTTGGATGAGGATTCTTTGAAAGAAGCATACACAAGTATGTATGGTGAGTGGTTGAAATGGTGTTCGAAGTATCGTTTATTGACAAAAGATATTAAATCTCTTTCTCAACGCAATGAAGAGCTTGAACTAAATGTTAAAATTTTTGAAAATGATATTGTTGAGAAAAATAAAAATAAAAAAATTAAACGATTATCCAATAAACTTGACCATATTGAGAATAATGCAACTATGGTAAATCCAAGTTCTTCAATTTTTGAACAGGTTCAGGATATAGGTTAAATAAATCATGTTCGATTGGAATGTGTTGAATATCAATCTAAATTGGATACTAAATTTGTTAAATCTGAACATTGCCTTCTAGTTTTTCTGATCTAACACTGTAGGAATTTGTTTCTATATATGAGCCTTATGTTCTTAAAGAAAAGGAGCAATCAGATACCAATGAAAATTTTTATAAAAGAAGAAAAAAATTCATTTTCCACATGTCATTTTTGTGGTGTTAAAGGTCACATTTGACCTAAGTGTTTTACCATGATAAAATCTAACTCTACCGAAATTTTAAAACTCTAATTTTTTTAAAATAACTAGTACTCAAATCAAAAAATTAATTTGAAAACTCAGTAGATTGATCGTTTAGCTTACTTATAATGTGATTTAATTGTTTTAAGTTATTTTAGTTAGATATGGAGAAAAAATAGATTAAAGAAAATAGATTGTCTAAGGGATATGAAGAGACTGTTGAGTATTTAATGAAATTTTCCATAAAAAATAGGGACGACCCTAATATGATATCTTGTCCATGTCTAATGTGTGAAAATGGATGATATTAATACTGTGTGCGTGAAGAATGAGTCAACTACTATATTGAGTATTTTCCAGCATAGTTTTACTATTGTTTTTTTTTTTTTTTTGCTAGCAAGTATAATCTTAGAATATGTAATTGTTGTTAGGTTATTTTTAGCATTATTTTTAGGTTAATTTTTAGTATGTTTTTAGCAATTTTACGTTTTTTATCTTTTATTCTTGCAGATTTAAAATAGAAGAAGATTAGAAAATATCAAAGGAATAAGATGGAAAAAAAAGATAAAAAAAATCTCACAAAAAGATGATATATAAAATAGAAAAAATTATACAAGAAAATAAAGTTGAAACTTCATGCTTCAATTCAACTATGTTCTGATTAGATTTTGAAAAAAGTCAAAACATAAAAGTTTTAGATCTCTCTTTTATCTTCACTAAACATCTTGAATCGTCCAATTCCAAGTAATATAGAGAGAGTTACGGCCAAAATACTATCAGTCAACGCAGCAGAAAACTCACATCTTCTTCTAATCCTAAGCAGAATAGGTTGTCTAATCCTAAGGAGAATAGGTTTTTTTTCTTCAGCGAATTTTATTTTATTTTATCATTTTTTGGCTATAAAAGAAGTAGACTTCAATAGTTTTGGGGGAAGCAATTCGGAGGGAAATAACAGCAGAATATAGAGCACAAATTTTAGAGATCAACTGCAATACTGGAGGCATTCTTCATTGGGTTTTCAACATTCTTTTCTTCATTTTTCTTAAAGTTAATATGTGTGATTTTGCTTTCATAAACATGAGTAGCTAAACACTTAATTAGAGTTAGATGGATATATTATTTGATATTGCTTTATGGTGTTAATAAGATTTATTTTCCCCCAATTTTTATGTATTTTATTTCATTCGTGCTTAACTACTTTTAATTGCCTGATCACCAATTAACTGTCTATGATTTTGATGCGAGATCTGAGAAGTGAGTGTCAATTATCCTTGCTGTGATATTTTGCACACGCAAGTGCACGTATCGTTACAAGTAGTAAACTCACCAAGAGTGAGGTCGATCCCACAAGGATTGTAGTTAAGTACGTTAAAATTAAACTTCTACTTCTATTTGGTTGGATAAAAATTAAGAAAATATTAAAATAGGAAAATAAAAACAGTGCAAGAATAAGTAATTAAACTAATAAGGAAATTAACGGTTAATTAAAACTAGGGCTTCGACTTCAACTGTTTCTATTGATTATGGTCTAATATGATTATCTTCCTATTATCAATTTCTATGCAATAGCAGGTTTACTAAGGTAATTTATAGTCTTTTAAGATATATAAATATCAATCACATGCAAACTTTCTACTCTTGTGATAAATTTAACATGCAATAGGCATTAAACACAGAAATCCTATAAGCTATCTAACCCATATCGGTACTCTCGTCCTATATCAAAATTCAGTTCTATTTCACTATAGCATAATTGACACTAACTTCTCAGATCTTACATCAAAATCATAGACAGTTAATTGGTGATAAGGCAATTAAAAATAGTTAAGCACGAATTATATATAATACATAGAAATTGGGGGAAATATCAAACAATATCCATCTAACCCTAATTAAGTGTTTAGTTACTCATGTTTATGAAAGCAAAATCATGCATATTAACTTTAAGAAAGGAGAGGAATATAGAGAAGAAAAGAATGTCGAAAACCCTCTGAAGAATGCCTCTACTATTGTAGTTGATCTCTGAAATTCGTGCTCTATATTCTGCTGTTATTTCCCTCCGAATTGATTCCCCCAAAATTATTGAAGTCCATTTTATGCCCAAAAAATAATAAAATAAAATAAAATGCACTGAAGAAAACAAACCTATTCTTCTTAGGATCATTAGAAAACCTATTCTACTTAAGATTAGAAGAGGAGGTGACTTTTCTGCTGCGTTGACTGATAGTATTTTGGCCATTTCTCTCTACATTGCTCAAAATAAGACGATTCAAGATGTTCTGGAAAGATAAAAGAGAGATCTAGAACTTTTATGTTTTGACTTTTTCCAAAATCTAATCAGAACATAGTCGAATTCAAGCATGAAGTTTCAGCTTTATTTTCTTGGACAATTTTCTCTATTTTATATATATCATCTTTTTGTGAGATTTTTTTTATCTTTTTTTCCATCTTATTCCTTTAATATTTTTTAATCTTCTTCTATTTTAAATCTGCAAGAATAAAAGATAAAAAGCGTAAAATTGCTCCAAACAATAGTAAAACTAAAATAAAAACACACTAAAAATTAACCTAAAAATAATGCTAAAAATAACCTAACAACAACTACATATTCTAACTTAAATCTAGCTAAGATTATATATACTTGCTAGAAAAAAAAAATAGTAAAAGTATGCTGAAAAATAAAAACACACTAAAAATTAACCTAAAAATAATGCTAAAAATAACCTAACAACAACTACATATTCTAACTTAAATCTAGCTAAGATTATATATACTTGCTAGAAAAAAAAAATAGTAAAAGTATGCTGGAAAATACTCAGTATAGTAGTCGTCTCATTCTTCACGCACAATATTAATATCATCCATTGTATATCAGTCTTACCATCACACTACAGCATAAGAGTAAATTAATATGTTAGTTTTTTGATAATTTAAAATTTTCATACAGTAGCCATGGGCAAGATATCATATTAGGGTCGTCCTTATTTTTTTTGAAAAATTTAACGAAATACTCCTAATTTAACTATTTTGAAAAACATAGGGTCCATTTCGTCATTTAATAAAATAAAAGGTTTCAATCGGTAATTTTTGTAAAACACAAGATCTAAAATAGTATTTACCATTGTGTTAATTTTAGTAATCTGTATCTATATACATATATAAAGGATGAAACATAGGGTGGTGACGTGAAAGCTTCTATGAGTTCCATTAGTAATATTAAAATCTTAAACAATTTTAGGACTTAGTTATCATTAAATAAAAGATATAATTTATTTCATGTAAATAATTTTATATTTTTGTTAAAATCCACCACGAAGTAAGAATTGTTTACTAGTAAATTAGGGCTTCTCCAATGGGACACTTAAATTTTAAAAAAAGTAGAGTTATGACACAAAATTACTCTAATGGAACATTAAATGTTATCCTATATATGTATAGTGTCCCACTATTTTTAGTGGGACACTATAGATCACACTAATTTTTTTTTTCTTTTTTTAATATTAAAATAATATGTTTATGATTAAATTTTATATTTTTATATATATTATAGTGTGAGATATAATTTAATAAAGTAATATAATAATAGAGAATATTTTTTAGTGTAATTTTTAGTGTTATGGTTGGAATTGAAAAAAAAAATAATGTTGAAATAGTATCATTTTAGTTTTGATTTAACATTCAATTTGGCTTTCCCCACTGGAGTTGCCTTATAATTAGCAATACATGACTAATTTATCACATCAAAGATGCAATCACATCATTTGTTTCAAATACAGATCTTAATTGTTTAGGCATTCAAGAGAATTATTTTGTTGAGATAAAGAGAATTATTTTTTAGTCTATATTTTTTTATGTATATACGTTTTTTTTTATATATATATATAAATATATATATATATTTTATATTTTTATACGTTAGTTAGTTAGTTAGTTAGGAGAACCACACTTTAAATTTTAGAAAATTCTATTTCACATAATATGGAAATGAAACTGCGACGTCATTAGTTTTTTTAGCGGTAAGTGAATTTTTAATTTTGAGTATTATATTTACTTTTTTGAATTTTAAAATAATTATATTTCAAAAAAGGAAAAATTATTAATTTTTGTAATTCTTTTCGTAATTATCTTGTATTAATTTTATAAAACTCAATAATAATGTCAAAATGATATATTGTAAAAAAAAATATCAACTAAAATTGCATGCATGTACCATTTCAAATATAGAATATAGAAGTGAATTTATATTTTTGAAATATTACACATTTACAATTTAAAAATAAATATTTCTGTTTCAGAAAAAAAAAAAAAAAAAAAAAAGAGAAATACATATATCATTATATCTGTAATTCTTGTCCTATTACTATTAGAACTAGGATTGACCGACTCATCTAATATTTGAATTAAATTAGACATGTTTAATTGTAAGGAGTATTTTTATATTTATTATGAATTTCAATTAAATAATTGTAAATTACTAATACTACAAGTAGAACTATACAACCTATAAATAAGTTATAAACGTGAGACTTCACATTCATTAATTTTGTTATTTCCATTTCAAAACAAATACCTTCAAATATTAATGGCGCCCTTCTCACGTTCCATCAAACTGGGAGATCGAGTAGAGGTTCACTAACCCGGCCATGCATCCACCGGCCCTTACTTTCCGGCCACCGTTATCCGTTCTCCGGTCAAGATGAAGACCGATGTTACCATATCCTCTACGTTGAGTACGGATCTCCTCATCCAGTGGAGAATCCCCTTAGGGAAATAGTCAATGCCAACAATGTTAGGCAATTGTTGCGGGCCGAGCAGCTTGTTTTCAACGCAGGCGATGATGTGGAGTTTTTCTTTCGGAACAGATGGTTTCGTGGTGTGGTTGTGAGTATGAATGAGGAGAAGTTGAGGTACACTGTTAGGTTGCACGATTCAACTCGATCAATTGCAAATGTATGTCTACACCGCAATTTAAGGCTTCATAGGGAATGGAATAATGGAGCTTGGAACCCACCTCTTCCAAAAGAGGTACCTACTTATACCTACCTCTCTTATCTTAAAAATTTATGTACCTTAAAAAATAATCATGATCATGATTGTGTTGATTTTATTAATTTGCAGAGGACTAAAAGGACCATTCCAATTGGCAAGGACCCATTGAAGGTCAAGGAAAAGAGTATGAAAGTCAAGATCAGTGCCCTAATTAAGGACAACTCATTGGAGAGGTGTTCTAAAACACTAAAGAATATTGTGAAGGAGGACATATTTAAGGATGAGTATGTAGTTTAGCAATACTAATGCAGAGAAATGGCGTCCTTACAAATTTTTATTTTTGTATGTAAACTTAGTAATAAATATAATGAGATTTTCTTTTTAAAACTGTACTAGGTTTGTTTTCCTTTTCTGAATTTTATTAATTCAAATATTTCAATATTCAACTTTATTAATTCAAATTTTACTCCACAATTAATTATTATGCTAATGTTCTCTCTTCAATTATATTGTAAAGGTAAATTAAAAATAAAATAAAAAATTCGTCCCATAAATGAATGTCCCGATGCACTCTATTATTTTTTTTATAACTGAATACGTATTCTCAATTTTTTATATGATGGTACTGTTAGAAAAAATTAATAATCTTGTATATAATATAGAACACTATAATAATTAGATTTACCTACGTGCTAGATTGATTCATAATAATTACTGCAATTTAATAGTACTGTAATGTATGGTCTAAGAAAATTAGTGCCAAGAATAGAATATGGTTTGAAAAGTTGTATAGATTATTTTTCAAGTCTCATTGGAGATGTTGTTAAGTTGTAATTGGATATTTGGAGTCAGTAATGATAATCTTGCTGATTCATCAAAAAAAAAATTGAGGCGTTTGGTTGGGAGGAATGAAAATATAGGAATAGGAATGGGAATGGGAATAGGATATAGGAATGGAATGGAATAAAATTTAAAATGCATAAAAAAAATTGATAAAAAAATCATTAATTTTTTTTTTCTTGTTACATTGGAATGGTCATTCCTTTTTTTTTTTTTAAAATGGAATAGCCATTCCACCAAAATGGTGGAAAGAGCATTCCATTGGAATGTCATTCCAATACTTTAAAATGCAACCAAACAAAGGAATGGAATGAAAATTGTTTCCTTTCCATTCTATTCCATTTCATTACCTCCAACCAAACGCCAATATTGTGGTATTTTTGCACACGCAAGTGTACGTATCGTAACAAGTAGTAAACTCGCCAAGAGTGAGATCCATCTCACAGAGATTGTAGTTAATTACTTTAAAATGAAATCTCTATTTTTATTTGGGAGATTCAAAATTAAGAGAAAAGTAAATTTAATAACACTAAAAAGACGGTGAAATTAGAAAGAAAATAATTCGAAATAGAAATTAACAATGATTAAAGTTAGGGCTTTGATTTCAATTATATCTATTGATTATGACCTAATATGATTATCTTCTTGTTACAAATTTCTATGCAA
Organism: Cannabis sativa; assembly: GCF_029168945.1. Classification (NCBI taxonomy): domain Eukaryota; kingdom Viridiplantae; phylum Streptophyta; class Magnoliopsida; order Rosales; family Cannabaceae; genus Cannabis; species Cannabis sativa. The sequence continues at coordinate 54,595,027 of NC_083607.1, forward strand.
TAGAAGGTTTATTAAGGTAATTTATAGTCTTCTCAAATATATAAATCTCAATTACATGCAAATTTTCTACTCTCGATGATAAATTAAACATGAACAGGCATTAAACATACAAACTCTATAAGCTATCTAAACCATACAGGTACTCTCGTCCTATATCAAAATTCAGTTCTATTTCACAATAGCATAATTCACACCCACTTCTCAGGCGCATCAAAATATCATAAGCAGTTAATTGGTGATCCGGCAATTAAAAGTAATTAAGTACGAATGAAATAGAATCCATAGAAATAGAGAGAAAATTAAATCATATTAGAACCATAAAACAATGTCAAACAATATTCATCTAGAGCCTAATTAAATGTTTAGCTACTCATGTTCATTGTAGCAAATTCACACATATTAATTTAAAGAAAAGAGAAGAGAATAGAGAAGAAAAGAATACTGAAAACTTACTTTTACTGGCGCAATTGGTCAATTGCCCCGGTAAAAGTTATTAGAATAAATAAAATGTTGAATTTCCACTTTGATTCAGCATTTAATTTTTCCGGCACAAAGGAAGTCAATACCGGCGTATTATTACATATGCGCCGGTGAAAGATTCAAAATGATCTGCCAAATGGCGCGAGGGCGTTTCCACATCTATAAGGCTTTTGCCGGCGCAGTTATGCGCTGGTAAAAGTGTACAAATTTTTGGTGGGAATCTTGACCGCCTACAAGAAATTGGGGGGAAAAATTCTCGCGTGAAAAATGTTGGTAGGTGGGAATACTGCTCGCGCCAATCTGAGAAATAACGCGAACCTTTTTACCGACGCATTATTGCGCCGGCAAAAAATTATAAAAGGAGGTTCAGAGCAGATAAGGGTATCCTTTTACAATGGCGATTCACTTTTGCCGGCGCAATTTGTCACCGGTAAAAGTAGTTTTACCGGCGCATTTCACTAACGCGTCGGTAAAAAGTCCTTTACCGACCAAGATTCACTGACATTTTCTTGTACTTTTATCGGCGCAAAAATGCACCGACAAAAGCATGTTTTCTTATAGTGTTATGAAACATTTTCACTTATGCAATCTAGAATTTCATTTTCATTGCGCCCTTGACAAACTTCAATTTAATTTCATCCAGCTCATGAAACCATAGAACACAATTAACTAACAATTGAATCAATTTATGCATGTCAATTACAACCATCAATCCACTAACTCAAAATTTCATATGCTTGCAGTAATCACTATTCTCCACTAATATAAATTAATGCAAAACCAAGAATCAGAAGATCTTTTTAGGCTTGTAATGTTAGGCTTAGGTAAGGGTAGTTGAAATGGTCATTTAGGCTTTCCTATACCATAAGCTTCTCCAATCATGTTACCCAAAAGAAATTTTTCACACACAATCCTAATTTCCCTTTTCTAATCACATGAGAGAATTTTTTGTTTTTTTTTTTCAACAAGATTGCAACAATTTTATATTTTTTTTTTTGAATTTGACACTGGTTGTCAGATTTTTCTTTTTTTTTTTCTTTTCAAGTTGTTGTCAATCTAATTTTTTTTTTATATTCTCTCTATTTTCACACTTTTTTCCACACACATACAATAAACTTCCCATCCAAATGTTGGAAATATTTTACCAGGATCTAGATTTACTAACAAGTATGTTTTATTAACATCCTAATATGAATTCTAAAACAATGAAATAAACACATATAAAGTTTAGAAAACCTTACATTGGGTGCAGCGGAATATAATGACTCCTTCCGTTCAGATCTCTAGCCCTTGATTCCTTCTGTAGCAGAGCATCACCAAGATCTGAACCTGGATCTCTTTCTCTCCTTCCTTGATGCTGATTCTCCTTCTTGTTGGTTGGATTCTTCACAATCTTCCACACTATGATTGAGATACCACTTGATGTGTGTGGGCACTCACTCATTCACTCAAGGTTCGAAATTGTTGAAGAAGAAAAGAGAAGGGAATGGTTTCGGCTATAGAGAAAGAAGGCTTAAAATTTTACTGAAGGAATGTGATGTCTGATCAATCACTTTCTCTTAAGCCATCAATATCTATTTATAGGTAACCACCTAGGTTAGGTTAGAATTATTTGGGATTAAAATAATAGAAAAATAAATGGTAATTGCTTAGTGTGGCTGGCCATAGGATGTGGATTGGGCCCCACTTTGCAATTTCGCTATTTTGTCATTTTTCCATCCCATTTTCTCAAAAACGTCAATTTTCCAATTGAACCACTTAAATGCCAATTCCAATTATTTAATAACTAAAAATTAATTATTAAATAATATTGTCATTTAATATATTTATTAATTAGACATACGAATTCTCTTAATTAACAAATAAAACCTAGAATCTATTTTCTTCAAAATTTTGCCCTTGCTTAGTGAAAATTCATAAACTAGACATAGTCTAACTTTAGAATTATAATTTATTAATTAAAATAAATTAATTGAGTCTTACAAGCAGTATGGTCTCAACTAGTATGGGGACCATGGGCCTATATAACCGAGCTTCCAATAAGCAGATCAAGAATTTACCAAGTAAATCCACTAACTTATTAATTCCTTGTTGAATCCACGCATAGAACTTGGAATTGCACTCTCAGTTATATAGAACGCTCTATATGTTCCACGATATAGATACGCTATTAATTATCCATTGTTATAATCCTAATTTGATCAATGATCTGTTGGGTTTTATGCCCTAAATAAAAGTTCATTTCAATGTAATCCATTTTATTCAACATCAATAAAGAAACAGAAGTATCTTTCATTCATTTGTGTATGTTTTGGTTCATCTTATAAATTGCTTGTCTTTTTGATTTATAAATTCATCTGAAACCCTTTTCACGTACTTGATTCTGTTTATTGTGCTGTCAACACATTGGAAAGTAAACATGACTATGTGAATAAAGATTCCTAGATTTATCAGACACAGGGTTTTACTGATATGATAATCTACAACAGAGTTTACTTGCATTTGGAGAAATGCTATGTTCTTTCCAAAGCATTGGTTAAAGTAAAGCTCAGGTTGGGTGCATGGAGTATGCATCGGAAGGGACCGATATTGAACTTTGACATAGATTTATCAAACTTACCGTAATATCTATTCAAGTCAATATCGCCTAGTTGATCCTAAATCAAATGATCTTAATCCTGATGTGATTAGGCTCAATCTCAAGAGTGTTATTCGTGTTCTTTGATTTGTTAGTTAAGCCTACTTTTGGGTCAGGGTGATACACACATTTTGGGAACACGGTAGTGCAATTGAGTGGGAGCGCTAACATAAATATGGAATCTATAGCTTCTATCTGGCGAATAGAAAGTAAAGGATGATCTCCTTTGAGCTTGACCAAACGAAAATAAATGGTGGAGTACTCATTTCACATAGCTGAAATATCATTTATACAGGGTTAAGTGTTTTAAGGATAAAATACATTGTAGGGTGTTACGGTAATCTAATCCCTTTACAGTGTAGATCATTCATATAGAGGATCATTGATCAAATTAGGATTATAACAATGGATAACTAATGACGTGTCTATATGGTGGAACGTATAGAGCGTTCTATATACTGAGAGTGCAATTCTAAGTTCTATGCGTGGATTCAACGAAGAATTAATAAGTCAGTGAATTTAGGTTATAAATTCTTGATCTGCTTATTGGAAGCTCGGTTATATAGACCCATGGTCCCCCCCACTAGTTGAGACAATATTACTTGTAAGACTCATTTAATTGGTTTTGATTAATCAATTATAATTCTCAAATTAGACTATGTCTATTTGTGAATTTTTCACTAAGTAAGGGCGAAATTGTAAAGAAAGAGTTTTTAGGGCATATTTGTTAATTATGATACTTTGTATGGTTCAATTAATAAATATGATAAATGACAATATTATTTAATAATTATTTATAATTATTAAATAGTTACAATTGGCATTTAAATGGTTGAATTTGAAAATTGGCATTTTTGAGAAAATGAGATGTAGAAATGATAAAACTGCAAAATTGCAAAAAGTGAGTCCCAAATCCATATAGCCATGGCCGGCCACTTTATAGGCTTTATCATCTGATATTTTCATTATTTTAATGCCAAATAATTCAAACCTAACCCTATGTGGAATGCTATAAATAGATAGTGAAGGCTTCAGGAAATTAACACTTTTACTTCTCGTTTCCTTCAGAGAAAAACCTGAGCCTTCTCTTTCTAAACCCTAGCCGCCACCTTCATACTATTCTTCTTCCTTGAATAATTTCGAACCTCTTAGTGTTAGAATAGTGCCCACACACAGCAAGTGATACCTCAATCATAGTGAGGAAGATCGTGAAGAAAGACATTCAACAAGAAGGAGATTCAACATTAGAGGAAGGAGAGAAAGAGACCCAGGTTCAAATCTTGATAATACTCTGCGACAAAAAGGATACAAGGGTTAGAGATCTGAACGGAAGGAGACATAATATTCCGCTGCACCCAATGTAAGGTTTCTCATACTTTATATGTGTTTATTTTATAATCGTTTTAGAAGTTCATATTTAGGATGTTAATCAACATACTTGTAAGTAGATCTAAGATCCTGGTAAAATAATTTCCAACATGATCCTCTAATAGATGATCTACATTGTATAGGGATCAAATTAACGTTACACCCTTCAATTTATTTTATCCTTAAAACACTTAGCTGCGTATAAATAATATTTCAGCAAAGTGAAATGAGTACTCAACCATTTATCTCTGTTTAACCAAGCTCAAAGAAAATCATCGTTTCACTTCTAAATACCTATAGAAGTTATAAATTCCATATCTATGTGAGCGCTCCTACTCAATTATACTATCATGTTCCCAAAATGTACGTATCACCCTGACCAAAAAGTAGGCTTAACTAACAAATCAAAGAACATGTATAATGTTGGAAATTATTTTACCAGGATCTAGATTTACTAACAAGTATGTTGGATTAACAACCTAATATGAATTCTAAAACAATGAAAATAAACACATATAAAGTTAGAAAACCTTACAGTGGGTGCAGCGAAATAATATGACTCCTTCCGTTCAAATCTCTAGCCTTTGATTCCTTTCTGTAGCAGAGCATCACCAAGATCTGAACCTGGATCTTCTTTTCTCCTTCTCTGATGCAGATTTTCCATAGTCTTACATACTATGATTGAGATACCACTTGATGTGTGTGGGTACTACTCATCTCACAAGGATTTCGAATTTTTCTCTCTTTTTCTCTCTTGAATTTCGTGGCTTATGGCTTACAAGAGAAGAGAACAAAGGTTGCTTTTTATAGGGAAAAGGGAGAGCACAACTTTCCAAATAAAACAGTTTCCTCTTTTACTGTGTAATTGATTAACTGCCTTATTTAGTGTGATCCACCACTTTCCTATTATTGCTAGGCTTTGATTAGCAATTACATGGCAATTAAAAATGAAAATAATAATTGGGAAACTCAAACCATGTGGCCGGCCATAGGGGGAAATGGGCCTCACTTGGATTTTGCAGTTTCCTCAATTTTATTTCTATTTCTCCAAAAACGCCATTTTTCCAATTCTAATCATTTAAATGCCAAAACTAATTATTTGATAACTAAAATAGATTATTAAATAATATTGTCATTTAAAATAATTATTAATTAGACATACAAAGTCTCTCAATTAATAATTAAACCTAGAAACCCTTTTCTTTACGATTTCATCCTTGAACTGTGAGAATTCATAAAGTAGACAAAGTCTAACTTTTAGAATTATAATTGATTAATTAAAATCAATTAACTGAGTCTTACAAGCAGTATGGTTTCAACTAGTATGGGGACCATGGATCTATATAACCGAGCTTCCAATAAGTCGAACCGAATTTACCAAGTAAATTCCCTAACTTATTAATTCCTCATTGAATCCACACTTAGAACTTGGAATTGCACTCTCAGTCATATAGAACGCTCTATATGTTCCACGATATAGACACGTCATTAGTTATCCATTGTTATAACCCTAATGTGATCAATGATCCTCTATATAGATGATCTACATTGAAAAGGCACTATTGTTACCGCTACACCTTCAATGTATTTTATCCTTAAAACACTTAACCCTGTATAAATGATATTTCAGCTAAGTGAAATGAGATCTCCACCATTTATCTTCGTTTGGTTAAGCTCGAAGGAAATCATCCTTTACTTCTATTTGCCAAATAGAAGCTATAGATTCCATATTTATGTTAGCGCTGCCACTCAATTGCACTACCGTGTTCCCAAAATGTACGTATTACCTTGACCCTGAAGAAGGCTTAACTAACAAATCAAAGAACACGAATAACACTCTTGAGATTGAACCTAACCATATCAAGATTAAGATCATTTGATCTAGGATCAACAGGTGATATTGAATTGAATAGATATTACGGTAAATTTTAACATATCTAATCAAAGTTCAATATCGGTCCCTTCCGATGTATACTCCATACATCCGATACTGGTAAACTTTGCCAATGTCCTGGAAAGGACATAACATTTTTCCAAGGTGTAAGAATACCTATCGCTGATTATACCATGTCAGTCTAAATCTAATGTTCTGACAAATCAGGGAATAAACTTTTGAACATATGATTAAGATTATATTCCACTGTGCTGACAACACTATAATCTTTAACCAACTCATATGTTCTGGACTTAAAAAGAATTCATACATTATATACATATAATCATGAAATAAATCATGTGAACCATGCAACATAAAATGTTATTTCTGATCTTTATTAATAAGTAAATCTGATTATATGAAATCAGTTTTATTTAGGGCATAAAACCCAACAAACTCCCACTTGCACTAATATAAAACAAAAAGTGCATTTCAAATAATCATTAACAACTTGATATACCAATCAAGTGTAATAGTAGTAAACTCCTCGTAATAGGATCTGACAGGTTGAATTAAACACAACCTCTTCTCCACCATTACTCTTCCTTAATCACAAAATCCTTGATAATGTAAAATTCCTCTCTATATGTCTACTCTCTTGGGATACTGGATTCTATACTTTTGGGCAACTACTCTTTGGTTATTCAGGAAGTAACCCTAGTAGTTAAGGCAAGTTGGAACGGTGCCACAAAAGTATAGAACTTTCCTTAGACTGAATAAGTATCTTTCCTGCAACTTTTAACATTCAGTCTCTCTCTGGTAGACCAAGAGATTTCAGATAGGTTTTTACACTTCTCCAAAATCACTACTCCACCCCCAAAGTAATCACCATCTCATCAGCAGACTTTTTAGCACACAGGCAAGCTCAAAATCTGATGTGGTGTAGTCTAAGAGTTTCAAAACCACCCTTATTGACTAACATATAGTTCCTCTTCTTAATCTTAAAATTTACTTGATTGTCTTCCAATGTTCTTCTCCTGGATTAATCCGATACTTACTCATTACTCCCACTCAACAGCAGGTGTCTGGTCTAAGGCATACAAAAGCATATCTTAGACCTCTCACTGTTGATGGCTTTATCTTTTCAGGAATAGCTGAGACTTTTCCTTAGATAAATAAAATCTATGCTTAGAAGTTGTGAAGCTTCTATAGATTGCCATTGGAAAGAAAATGCTCTAGCATCTTATGCTTGCATTAGAGTAAGTAATTACCAGGTATACCACAAGCCATAGGTTTAGATAAACTCAAACCTATAATACTAGGAACAGGAAGTTTTGTTAAGTCCATTGAATAGACTTATGAAAAATTTCCTTTCATGTCCTTGTAATAGAAAACTTTAGGTTACTCCATGTGAATGGATCAAACCATAGTTCTATTGGCTTTCTTCTTAGTTTCTTATCTTGACAATCCATTACTTGTTTAAACTCACAATGGATTTTAATCACTAGTGTCTTCCAAGTCATGAGAAGGTGAGTTCCTAGAAACTCTCCCACTACCACAAGGTACCGTGAACTATGTCTAAGAAAACTAAATGGTATTGACCTCTTCGGTTGTGTTAAGACAACAGAGGCAGTGGGATCATCTTGTAAAATAAGATGATAGAACACTTTTTGAATCAAGAAAAAATATCTCCTTTATTTGCTACTTTATTTTCAGACTTAGTCATTTTCTTAGAAAAGGTGGTATTTGTTTAAACAAACACTTTCTTATCTAATGACTATGGGATGCTCCACCCCTAATCACTTAGAATAGCTAACAAACATGCAAACCAGGGTTAGCATTTCTAGCTTTTCTTAAGATTTCGATTAGGTCATCCATGAATCTAGTAATGATTTACATTAAGTATACAACCATTGCATTATTCTGAAATTTTATTTCCATAGAAGGATTTAGGCAACTACTAGTAACTAATCATCAATATGCAACTCGAATTTCTGGGGAGGTAAGTTTGGATATAATTCAAAAACCAAATTAATGATCTTTGAACTGCATATCTACTAACTTTTTCTCCACCCCTATCAGTTCGCAAGATCTTTAACCACTTTCCATTGCTAGAAATTCATGAAATTTTTCAAACATTTCAAATTTCTTTTGCATAAGGTAAAATCTAGAGTGATCGTTTTAAGAATACAACGAAAACTCATATCCACCCCTGAATGTACATCCATCTACGAATGAGATGAAATTACTTTCAGTGGATATAGGCATATTAACTCTTTGCAGAGAATGATCTTGTCAAAACCACTATGAGCAAGATACAAATGCCATAGATTTATAAAATGTGGTTGTATCTTTTGATGACTCAGGTTTAGTTACATCAAAGAGTTCTTAGAATAGTGCAAGTGGATTCTGGTCACAGAATACTAAACTCATACAGTTTGAATCCATTGAAAGAAAATGGTTATGAAACACTTGTGAAAGTGTAACTGTATAATTAGTAACTCTTTCTTGGACCACCACTACTAATCTAACTCTATTATTTTCCTATACAAGTAGGAGATTTCTAAGATTGAGGATTTATATCATTTAGGGATAGAATTCTGGGAATATAATCATATGCGTCATCTAATTTCTTAAGAGAAAATATGACTTTATATGATTTATAGACCATTCATCTAATGATATGTTATTGAGCTAATTCGAAATGAATAAGCTAAGAGGAATTAGGATAATTTCGTTTTAAATAAGAATCCAACGATGCTCCGATTAGCGAGAGTCAAAGTAATCTTATTTATACAATCTTCTTGTTTCATATTGTAAAACACCAGTCTAAGGTGTCATCAATTGATATAAGCTAGATGTTGCATATACAATATTTATCTTTCGAGATCTAACACTATTATGTTAGTCTAATGGTGAAAATCCATTAGGGATTTATCTCATTAGAAAAACAAATCAAGTTAGACCAACAATGAAGATTCGAAATTAAACTACGATTTAATAACAGAAAATAACATGGTTCAATACAAATTCATACACAATTCAGAAATTATGAAGCACATAGCAAGTAGGAATGACAAGTGAAAATACTAAAACATACAATCCTAAATAATTTCCAAGGTTTTCAACAAACTGATATCAGTGTCCCATTTAGGCGAGAGTCAAAACTACCATCCATTGAATAGAGTTGTCAGCTCATCTAAAATGATCAACATTCTAGCAACCTTTCATTCGATCAAGATGTGAATCTGCGTTGTCCCGTTTAGGCGAGAGTCAAGGCTATTCTATCTTATGAGCTTCCACCATTGTTTCATATTCTTGCAAGTCTTATACAGTCGCCACCATTAGGGTGGTCATAAACTATATAAAAAACTTACAAGATTACTTATCTTTCGAGATTAAACGGTGCTAACTTGCTAATGAACGTTCCTCCATTAGGGAGGATTACTCACTAAAACAATAGCTACGTAAAACCAACAATGGAGATCGAATATCCTTATAATAATAAAGCTCATTATTTAATGAAGGGTTGTATTTTCTTCTAATATTTATTTTAATCAATTTATTTTAAATATATATTTATTTAATTAAAATTTCCAATTTAGAATGAAAAATTCCAAATATAAATTTTAATTTAATATTTATAAATTATACTTAGATAGATAAATAACGTGAATTATTTCCATCTTAGTAATAATTTCCATAAATATTTAGAAATTATTCAATTTAAGTTGTTTCAAAATTAATTTAAATTAATTTACAACTCAAATTTAATTTTCTATAAATATATATTGCATTTTCGAAAATGCTTTAAAATAAAATAAAAATAAATCCTGGAAAATTACTCTAATTTTATGTTGGCCCAAAATTAATAAAAATTAATTTTCAACAAAAAATATAATTTTCTTATTTAATTAAATATCTAAGAAAAATTTCAAATATTTAAGTATCATGATTAAAAAATCAACTTAAATATTAATTTTCTATTTAATTAAATACACTAGAAAAATACTTCAAGCAAAACAGATAATATCTATCTAGACTTTCATACACTAATTAATCCAATTTCTAATTATAATATATTTTAGTTCATTTATTCTAATTAATCATTAAATGAAAAAATCAATGATTTAAGTTGGTCCAAAATTAAATAAATAATTTTCAACTTTAATCTATTTTTTTTTCAAATAAAATTCGAAATTTCTGCATCAAGGTGATGCAATTTCGAAATTTTGGGAAATGATTAATAAAATAAAATAAAATATATTTTGAAAATTATTCAAACTTAAGTTATTCTAAAATAAAATTCCAAACTTAAAATAATTTTCAACTTTAATTAAATAACATGAAAATAACAATATTAAAGTATCATGATGAAAATCAACTTAGATATTGAAATTTTCAATTTAATTAAATGTATTAAATTCAAGAAACAAATAATTAAGTAAAGAGGAAACTTAATTATTAATTCTAGTTTAATACTAGGAAAATATACTAAACTTAGATTGTACCAAAATTAATTAGGAGACAATTAATTTCACAATCAATGATATTTTCCTATTTAATATTAGAAATAATAACTAGTACTAGAAATAACTATCTAGAATATATCATTGACTAAGTGTTTTTCTAAAATTAACTTTAAAATATTACATGAAAAATAAATTTCGTATATTTTAAAAATTAATTATGTTGCTAATTCAATTTTAATTAGGTTAGACTAATATAATTAACCTAATACAATTATTTAAATAAGGCAAATGGGCCTTCACAATTGGGGTAGTTCATGTGAGGGGGAGCTGGGTTCAGTATGTCGTACCCACTTCTATGGCCCCCAACTCTCACATAAGGCCCAAAAGAGAGGAATTTAACCTTAAAAATAAACAATTGTTATTCATTGAATAAGCCCAAATCTAATTGGGCCTAAATAAATTTCCTTATGTCAAAATTTATTTTAGCAACCTAGTCCATTTACTTAGTAAAAACTTAAATGGGCTTCCTATATGCATATAAGCCCAAAAGCAAACATATAGGCTCACACAGGTCAAATGATTTGGATGGACCCTATCATGTTACTAGGTTTACACAGATGAAAGAAGTACAAAATTTACCTGTTACAAATTATTTATAAGATCTATCGTCAACTGGACTATGATTAAAATCAGATCATTGGATCATGATCTGTCAACAAGTTAATCATAGCAATTTAGATCAGATAAAGAATAGGTTTGTTAAAAAGTTTTGAATAAACAATATAAATAAACAAACATTGTCCATGTAACAGATGTGAATCAAGATATTAATACAATTAAATTATTATTCTTAAACTAACCAAATAAAGGAAACTAATTTTAAAATATCTAGGTTTATTTGAATCAAAATTAAATTAAATATCTAATAAAATCAATGATTTGAAAGGAAAGAATCTTCAATATCACTTTCAGATCTTATAATTTAATAAAATTGAAGTAATAAAATAAACCGATTTTAAAATAGATTTGGTTAGATAATTATTATTTTAGGAATAAAATAATAAATGAATAATAATTACCATAATTATATGTCAAAATATCTCAAATTAAGCAATATTCAAATCTCTACAAAAATATTTATATTATTTAAATATTTAAGATATGATTTATAAATTTCTAATAAGGAAAAAATGATATATATAGAAAAAATATCATTTTTATACTTATAATTTATGAATAATTAAATATTTAACAAAATAACAAATTTTTGAATTTGGTAAGTTCTATAAAAATATCTATGTGAATTTCAAATTTATTAATTATTTAATTTTTTATATAAAATAATTTTAATATAATATTTTAAATAAAAAGACAAAGTTATCTTTTAATTTAAAATATCTTAAATATCAAAATATCTAATCTTATAATTAAATAATAAATAAATATTAAGGAAGTTAACAAATTTTTAAATCTGACCATAATAGGAAATATTTAAAATTGGAAACATTCCAAAATAGAAATATTTAAAAATTGGAAAAATTCCAAATTAAAAATATTTAAAATTGGAAACATTTCAATTTAGAAATATTTAAAATTGGAAAAATAAATTTTGGAAACAATCCCATGAAAAAATTGGATTTTTGGGAAAAACCTCAAAAATTCGTAATTTGTGGGGAACTGCCAGGATAGGCTGCATGCAGCAACCATGATTTCCAATCTTCCAAAATTCATATCTTTCTCAATTTTTATCGGAATCGAGTTCCGTAAAAAACAAAATTGCTTAATTTTTCACAAGGAATCCAAATAAAATATTTTCAAAAATTGAAAAAATATTTTTTATGGAAAACGAAACTGTATAACATATACATTCATCAACTAACACATAAACCACATGAAACCATCCAAATCAACACAGAACATATCAATCATCGTTTTAATTCATATTACATGAAAGTAAATCATTACCATGGCTCTGGTGCCAGTTGTTGGAAATTATTTTTCCAGGATCTAGATTTACTAACAAGTATGTTGGATTAACAACCTAATATGAATTCTAAAACAATGAAAATAAACACATATAGAAAACCTTACAGTGGGTGCAGCAGAATAATATGACTCCTTCCGTTCAGATCTCTAGCCCTTGATTCCTTTCTGTAGCAGAGCATCACCAAGATCTGAACCTGGATCTTCTTTTCTCCTTCTTTGATGCAGATTTTCCATAGTCTTACATACTATTATTGAGATACCACTTGATGTGTGTGGGTACTACTCATCTCACAAGGATTTCGAATTTTTCTCTCTTTTTCTCTCTTGAATTTCGTGGCTTATGGCTTACAAGAGAAGAGAACAAAGGTTGCTTTTTATAGGGAAAAGGGAGAGCACAACTTTCCAAATAAAACAGTTTCCTCTTTTACTGTGTAATTGATTAACTGCCTTATTTAGTGTGATCCACCACTTTCCTATTATTGCTAGGCTTTGATTAGCAATTACATGGCAATTAAAAATGAAAATAATAATTGGGAAACTCAAACCATGTGGCCGGCCATAGGGAGAAATGGGCCTCACTTGGATTTTGCAGTTTCCTCAATTTTATTTCTATTTCTCCAAAAATGCCATTTTTCCAATTCTAATCATTTAAATGCCAAAACTAATTATTTAATAACTAAAATAGATTATTAAATAATATTGTCATTTAAAATAATTATTAATTAGACATACAAAGTCTCTCAATTAATAATTAAACCTAGAAACCCTTTTCTTTACGATTTCATCCTTGAACTGTGAGAATTCATAAAGTAGACATCGTCTAACTTTTAGAATTATAATTGATTAATTAAAATCAATTAACTGAGTCTTACAAGCAGTATGGTTTCAACTAGTATGAGGACCATGGGTCTATATAACCGAGCTTCCAATAAGTCGAACCGAATTTACCAAGTAAATTCCCTAACTTATTAATTCCTCATTGAATCCACACTTAAAACTTGGAATTGCACTCTCAGTCATATAGAACGCTCTATATGTTCCACGATATAGACACGTCATTAGTTATCCATTGTTATAACCCTAATGTGATCAATGATCCTCTATATAAATGACCTACATTGAAAAGGCACTATTGTTACCGCTACACCTTCAATGTATTTTATCCTTAAAACACTTAACCCTGTATAAATGATATTTCAGCTGAGTGAAATGAGATCTCCACGATTTATCTTTGTTTGGTTAAGCTCGAAGGAAATCATCCTTTACTTCTATTTGCCAAATAGAAGCTATAGATTCCATATTTATGTTAGCGCTCCCACTCAATTGCACTACCGTGTTCCCAAAATGTACGTATTACCTTGACCCTGAAGAAGGCTTAACTAACAAATCAAAGAACACGAATAACACTCTTGAGATTGAATCTAACCATATCAGGATTAAGATCATTTGATCTAGGATAAACAGGTGATATTGAATTGAATAGATATTACGGTAAATTTTAACATATCTAATCAAAGTTCAATATCGGTCCCTTCCGATATATACTCCATACATCCGATACTGGTAAACTTTGCCAATGTCCTGGAAAGGACATAACACTTTTCCAAGGTGTAAGAATACCTATCGCTGATTATACCATGTCAGTCTAAATCCAATGTTCTGACAAATCAGGGAATAAACTTTTGAACATATGATTAAGATTATATTCCACTGTGCTGACAACACTATAATCTTTAACCAACTCATATGTTCTGGACTTAAAAAGAATTCATACATTATATACATATAATCATGAAATAAATCATGTGAACCATGCAACATAAAATGTTATTTCTGATCTTTATTAATAAGTAAATCTGATTATATGAAATGAATTTTATTTAGGGCATAAAACCCAACATATAATACTCTTGAGATCGAACCTAATCATATCAGGATTAAGATCATTTGATCTAGGATCAACCAGGTGATATTGAATTGAATAGATATTACGGTAAATTTTAACATATCTAATCAAAGTTCAATATCGGTCCCTTCCAATCCAATGTATACTCCATACATCCGATACTGGTAAACTTTGCCAATGCCTTGGAAAGGACATAACTCTTATCCAAGGTGTAAGAATACCTATCGCTAATTATCATGCCAGTCTAAATCCAGTGAATTGACAAATCAGGGAATAAACTTTCGAACATATAATCAAGATTATATTCCACTGTGCTGACAACACTATAATCATTAACAAATACATATGTTCTTGACTTAAATAGAATTTATACATTATATATAATCATGAAATAAATCATGTGAACCATGCAACATAAATGTTATTTCTGATCTTTATTAACTAGTAAATCTGATTATATTGAAATGAGTTTTATTTAGGGTAGAAAACCCAACACCAAATTCCCCCAAACTAAAGATCTACTTATGGTATAATTAGGGTTAAATCTCTTGATATTCAAGGGTTTGTCTTTTTTTAGGCTCAATATGTGTTGAAACAAATAATAGGTTAAGGCTCAAAAAGGGTAACTAGGATAAAATTACAAGGATGGCTTGAAAGGCACAATCGATCCAAGAAATTCCTAAATCACTTTCCTAGTCATGCATAATTTATTATTTCACCTCAAATAGCAAGCAAGCAAGTAGCGTACATGTTGGTTGTGCTTCCAGCGCTAGCAGGTGTACATAATGTGTTTCATGTTTCAATGCTTTGGAAATATGTCTCATCTCCGTCTCATATTCTGAGTTCTTAAGCATTGTAACTTCAGCCAAATTTTTCATACGAGGAGCAACCAGTGCAAGTATTAGACAAAACAGAAAAAGTCTTGTGAAACAAGACAATTGCACTGATCAAAGTGTTATGGAGGAATAGTAAAGTAGAAGAGGTAACTAGGGAACTCAAGACGGATATGCAACAGAAATATCCAGAGTTGTTCAGGTAAATTTCGAGACAAAATTTTTATAAGGAAAGGATAATTGTAATACCCCTAAGATTTTCAAAATTAGATTAGCAACCCTAACTAGTTTAATTATGTATTAATGAAGAATTATATTATTATATAATTTAATATATAAAACTTTACTGATAAATTGCATTTTGAGGCCCCGTTGGTGTACCAAGAGCATTTTCGTAATTTTGACCCGAGAAGGGTAAAATCATAATTTAATGATATGTCGTGCTTATTGATGATATTATTATATAGTATGTGTATTCTGTCTATCTGCAGGTATTTTCTGACGAGTTGGCACGGTATAGTCACAATCGGGTTTAGGCCGAATCAGATTCGGGACCCAAAATACATTTTTGAGATTTAATTTTGATATTATTGTGATAAATGAGGAATTATGAAATATATGTGTTATGTGTGTGTGATGAAATGACTAATTTACCCTTGATTATATAAATATGCTTATAAATGACTATAGGGGTATTTTGGTCATTTGACCATATATATGACATTTTTTCAACAAAAATATATTTTGTAAGTTGAGAAAAAATATTTTCTGGTTTGTTCTTGCTCTAGCCGATCCTCCCTCTCTCTTCCACCTCTAGTTTTTTCTAATTCTATGAATCTTGAAGAAAGCTAAGGATTTTGTGTGATTTTTGGTGGTTGAAGCTTGGGAGAACTTGTGGTAAAACTCTTATCTCTTTTAATTATGTTAATTTTGATTTTAATTGAAACTCTTTGAATGTGTTTTGGTGTTCCTAAGAGTTGTGATGCATGTTGTTGTAATTTTGAGGTTTAGTATGATTTTGGTATATTTGAGCTTATGGATGTGTGTTATTTGCATCTTGATTGTTTTATATGATTTTAGAGAGATCCTAGGGTCCACTTGAATTTTTTGGTTTTGGAGCTTGAATTTTTGGGTTCTTTTTGTTAGATTGAAGCCTTGAAGTTTAAGCTTGATTTATGTGTAATGGTATGGATTGAATTTTATATTTAGTTATTTTGAGTTTAGTTTGTTATTTTGAGTTTGATGAGGCACTCTTTTGAGTTCCAAGTGTAGGATGAATTGTTGTTGGATTGAAATAGGCTTTATGCATGTTTTGAATAGGTTTAATATGATTTTTTGGGTAAAAAATCGAAGTAGGAAAAATGGTATTTTTTTGGATTACAGGGCCCCTTGTCGCAGCCACGGCTGGGCTTGTCCTGGCGTGGGCAACTTGTAGTTGCTCGCCGCCACCGCATTCGTGGCCATGCTCGCCGCGGCGAGGCCCTGTTTTCCCCAGAATTTTTTGGGTTTTTATTTTTGCCATAACTTTTGATTCGAGACTTCGTTTGGGACATTCTTGATATCGTTGGAAAGCTCGTTTCGGGCTCTATATGCTTATCTGTAATTGAAAAGCAAATTATGTGAATATGTAAAATTGAATTTTGGGATTAACTCTATTTATGAAATTCTAGGAATGTGTGATTTGGACTACCGACGCTTGCTCAGGAACACTCAGAAATTTAGATCTTCACATACTTAGGATACCACGTAAGACATTAGTCAGCACGCATACAGTTATGTGCTGTGGCACTTATATTTGGTATTATATATGCTGTGATTAAGTGAGAAACTTGGATTAGAGTTAATACCCTAAAGTGAGCGGTTATGCGATCTAGGGTTATTACTCTAATATTTAAACAATTTTGAATGCAATACTATGCTGTATATGTTGAGATAAAGAATTATGCGGGTAAGACATAATTAGGTTAGACTCGGTAATCAAAATTGAAATCAAAGGTCTTTACTTGTAGTAGTGCATACAGATCAAGAGAAAACCTTAGGAATATATTACAAAAATATATGTGTGCAGTAAATTACATTTATATTCATATAAATACTAACATAACCTAACTTAAAAATATTATAAGACCAATATTCGGGTGTCCTTTAGATGATGGACAAAAGTGAAAAAAGAAGACACTACAAGAAATGTCACTTTTGCCAGCACATTTTTGTACTGACAAAAGTTGGTATTGCGCTGGTAAAATAGAATTTACCTATGATGTGTTGGCAAAAGGAGGTTGGCAAATCAATATTGGTATTAGAACTTTTGCCAGCATAAAATGAAAAGCGCTGGGAAAAAAGACTTTTTCCAGCGCATAAATGTGCTAGTAAAAGTTAGATTTTAGCCACTACAAATGTACGCTGGTAAAACTTTAATCTCTTTGCCAGCGCAGTTTGCGAAATACGCTGGTAAAAGTAACTTTTACCAGCGCAGTAGCGAACTGTGCTGGTAAAAGTGACATTTCTTGTTGTGAGAAAAACTCCACAAAGAATCAACACATTGAAATACAAAAACCCCAAATTAAAAAATAAAAAAAGAAAGAAAGAAAAAAGGCAAATCATTAATTAAAAACAAGATCTAACAATTAATATATATGTAACGAAAAAAAAAGAATTTGTATCTTTAATTATCATATCACAAAATCTAGAACATGGGGTTGGAAAATTTTGTGCTTGGACTCTTCGTTGGAAAATTCTGCGGCTTTACTTTGCTATTTTCACCCTCATAATGTTTTTCTAAAAAATTTCTCATTGCCATCAACAATCGCCATCAAACTTGCAATTTTTCAAGGAAATTGGTTTAGGATAGGAGTGTTCATAAAATAGTTGATCAAATCCAATCTGCACAATACAATCCAATTAATCTAATGCGGATATCCGCATGCTGATTAAATTAGATTGGAAAATTCAAAATCTGCATCTGTGCGGATTGGATGTTGATTGACATGTAAAAATAACCGATCAAATCCAATCCACACATATTTATAGAAAAAAATTAAAAAATTATGTATACAATAATAACATTTTTATGTAAAGAAAATAATAATTTAAAAGTCTAACACATATAATACAATTATATTTCAAAACTTAATAAATCAAATGTATATTTTGTTCTTATATATAATTTTTTTCTACGTACAATTTTTTTTTCTTCCTTTTGTTATTTACTATTTTGTTTATTTTAATGTGTTGTTGAAGATATAAAATAACTATAATTTATTTTATTTTGTTGTTAGTTGTGTGATTTTTTTTTTAAATATTAAATAATTTAATATTAAAAAGTAATCAATCTAAAATAACCGATCCAATCCGCACTTTTGCGGATTGGATTTGAGCTATTGTGCAGATTGGATTGGATCCAAAAAATGAAATTCGCACTTAGTGCGGATCTGATGCACTATGAGCAAAATAGTGCGGATTAGATTGGATAAACACCCCTAGTTTACGATTATAATAATTTATTTATATGTATATATTTGGGAGTTAACGGGAGAGTTAGTCGTTAAATTTAACAAAAAAAAAAAAACAAAACAAAACGTTAAATAAGGAAAATGAAAATTATAATAGTAGTTAGGAATTATGGCAACATGATTTGTGGTTATATAAATTTTATTATTTTTGTCGTATAAAATATTTATATACTAGTTATACATAATTTAGAAAGTTGTTATAAATAATCTAAAAGTCAAGTAATTTATAAATAATAAATACAACTCGACTTTAAAATTATGGCTTTCTCTCTCTTGGTTCTAGAGAACTCTAGTGGCATGCATCCCTCTGTTGCTCCACCGTTCATGGTGGATTTGGTCCATCCAAATTGGTATTGTGATGGTTGTGTTCCTCTAATTCATTTCTTCTCTTCTAAGCCTTCTCTACTTCCTTTCTTTTCTCTCATTAATCCTTGCATTTATTGCTCTGAGGGATATAATGAATATCCATCCCATCTTAATATCCTCTTTCAGAGCATTAAATGTGCAAATCCCTCCCTCTTTCTTCTCATCAGATCTCCTCTCTTCTCGTTCTCTCTATCTCTTTCTTCTTCCTCTCCCCCAAATTTCATCATTACTATATTTAAACACTTTGGGTTTTGGAAAATGGAGGCGGAGCTTGGGTTTAATGATGATTTGAAGCTTCAAATCATCATTTTTCCTACCAGGTCTAGGATTTGGGACAAGATGGCTAGATCCTTCAGGCGATCACAAAGGGCTTTCTGGTTTTACCTATTTAAGGGAAGATCAAGGTACCGTCTTTTCCATTCCATTTTGTCTTTCCATATTATTGCTTTGTATTTGCTGGGTTGGTGTTTGTCTGATAAGATGGATGAGTTCTTTGCTAATGTGTCTAATTCCTTAGCCTTAAACACTGATGAGTCAACTGTGTTTACCTATGAGGTGGGTAGTGTGGATTCTACACAGACCATTAGTCTTCTTCTTCGTCTTCACACTATTCGTCATTTTAACCGTCCGTCTCTTATGAAAACCTTATCTGAAATCTGGTCATCACAGTGT
Source organism: Cannabis sativa (assembly GCF_029168945.1). Classification (NCBI taxonomy): domain Eukaryota; kingdom Viridiplantae; phylum Streptophyta; class Magnoliopsida; order Rosales; family Cannabaceae; genus Cannabis; species Cannabis sativa. The sequence goes on from NC_083607.1 coordinate 54,615,136, forward strand.
CGGTTTCCTGTGGTTGTGTCTGAACATGCTGATAGTCTTTTCCTTGTAACTTTTGGGTGTGAGGGGGATAAGGGTAGAATCCTTTAGGGACAACCATGACACTTTGCTCAAAGTGTCACGGTTTTTGCTGCTCCTGACAGTGCCTTCCCCATTCTTCCTGAGCAGTTGCATTATGTTCCATTCTGGGTCAAGGTTTATGGGATCCCTTTTATGTGCAAGTCTCTGGAACTTGCTAAGTTCATAGCCTCTGAGATAGGGGATTTGGTTGAGGTGGATCAATCCACGGTTAAGGAGGGTACTGGGCCATACCTTAGGATTAGAGTTTTACTTGATGTTAATCTTCCTCTTAGGCGGGTATTGAATGTTAGGTTTATTAAACTGGGAAGGGAGATTATTAAGTGGATTGATTTTAAGTTTGAGCGTTTGCCTGATTTTTGTTATTATTGTGGTAAGCTTGATCATACTCGTAAGTATTGTCATGCTTATCTACAAAAGTGTGATGAGAGTCCTACTCTACCTCCTTGTCCTTTCACGATTCTTCTTCGTGGAAAGGAAAAGCCTGCTGAAAAAGTCCATCCTTTCCAATACCCTCACCCTCCATCTATCTCTGTTGTTCAGCAGCCTCAGGGGGGATTTCCTCTTCCTTCTATTCCTAACTTTCCCACTATTCAGTTTTCCTCTTTATTCCCTCAGTATCTAACTGCTGATACGCAATTTGTTAATGCTTCTGGCTCTGATGATGTCATGATTCCTACTCCTGTTAATCCTAACAACCTGGCTTTGAGTACTGGATCGATGGATCCTACTCTGCACACTCCTTCTGCTGTTTATGGGGCTTGTTCTACGGATTCTATAATTGTAGCTGATAGGGCTTCTTGTGAAGTCTCTGGGGGTGTCCAATCTGTTCAGCCTATTGTGGGTAGTGCTTCTGTTTCAGCCTTTAGGGCTATTTCTGGTGTTTCTAATGCCCCTGCCAGGCAGGGTGACCCTTCTGCTGTCCAACCTGATTCCTCGGTGCGAGGGAAAGGCCTTGCTTCTGCTTCTGGAGTGAAAAGGGCTTCTTTCCAGCCGCATCAGCTCATGGTTGGAGGCTCTCTTAGGGAAACTCTCAAGAGAGCTAGGGCTAATGAAAGTGATGATGCTACCACTCTTGCTGACCTATCTCTGGAACAGGCGGGTGTTGCTGGGCACACCCGCCCAGAAAAAATGACTATTATCAGTTGGAATGCACGAGGGTTGGGGAGTACTCGTGCGTTCCGAAGGCTCTCCCTGTTGGTGAAGGAGCATAGGCCTTCAATTCTTTTTTTGATGGAAACCAAACTGGCTGCTGGAGCTGTAGACAGAGTCAGGGTTTCTTTGGGGTTTGATTTTGGTTTTGAAGTCCCTAGGAAATATTTTGGGGGGGGACTTTTGCTTTTATGGAAGGCTGATATTTATGTAAATATTTTAACTTACTCTTGTAATCATATAGACTGCCATATATCTTTTAATGATAATACTATGTTTCATTTTACTGGTTTTTATGGTTCCCCTATTGTTGGTCAACGTCCACTAACTTGGAATCTTTTGCATAAAGTGTTTTATAATGCTCCTAATCTTCCTTGGTTTGTTATTGGAGATTTTAATTCTTATTTGCTTTATAGTGATAAAATTGGTAGTAATTTTCATAATGTTATTAATATGGATGCGTTTGCCCTTTTTTTGGATAAATTTAAACTTTCTCCTATGGATTTTCTTGGTAATAAGTTTACTTGGAAACATGGATCTACTTATGAACATTTGGATTGGGCTGTATGCTCTGACTCTTGGGTTGATATGTTTCCTAGTGCTATTTTACATCATTTAGGTTTTCTTGGCTCTGATCATAGAGTATTAAAAGTTGATCTTAAGTTAGATACTTTTTCTATTCCCACTCGCTCTAAGAAGAGATTTCAATTTGAGAATGTTTGGTTAGAAAATGAGGATTTTTATCAAACAGTTCAGCGTTCTTGGTTGAGTCATTCACATTCTAATAACTCGAATTTTGCTAGTTTTTTGGATAAACAAGAATCTTGTATTTCTTCGTTAAAGTCTTGGAATGTATCTACTAATAGTATGTTTAAAAATAAGATAGCTGCTCTTAATAAACGTATTGCTGATCTTCAAAATCATGTTCCTTTAGAAGAGAGTCGTGTGGCTAAGATTAAGATTTTACAATCTCAGTTGGATGCTTTCTTGTACAAGGAGGAAGTGTATTGGAGACAGCGTGCTCGTGTTAACTGGCTAAATGCTGGGGACAAAAATACTAAGTTTTTCCATAGATTTGCTTCTAAAAGGAAAAAAACTAATACTATTAAATTTCTTAAGACTGATCATGGAGAAGTTGTAAATAGCTTAGATGGTATTAGTAGTATTGTTTCTTCATATTTTGCCAATCTTTTCCAAACCCAAGGCTGTGATTCTGGTTCTGTTGATCAGATTCTTTCTGTGTTAGGTCCCCCTTTGGATAATTTTGAGATTGACTATTTAGGGGAGCCTTTTCGGGCTGAAGAGGTAAAGAAAGCTGTTTTCCAACTTTCTGGGGACAAAGCACCTGGTTTAGATGGCCTGAATGCTTTCTTTTATCAGAAGAACTGGTCTACTCTAGGCCATGATCTTGTTAAGGCTGTGTTGGATTGTCTTAATAATGATAAAGATTTTTCTTATATTAATCAAACTTTAATAACTCTTATCCCTAAGAAACAGCATGCTCATTTCATTCAAGATTTTAGGCCTATCAGTCTATGTAATACTCTTTATAAAATTATTTCTAAGGTTTTAGCTAATCGTTTAAAAGTTATTTTAAGTAAAATTGTCTCTCCTGCTCAGAGTGCTTTTGTTTCTGGTAGGGTTATTTTTGATAATATACTTCTGGCTCAGGAAGTTGTACATGCTATTAACAATAGGAAAAAAGGAAAATTAGGTTGGGCTGCACTTAAACTTGATATGGCCAAGGCCTTCGATAGGGTTGAATGGCACTTTTTACACAGTCTTATGTCCCATTACAATTTTCCCCAACGATTTGTGTCTCTTATTATGAGGTGTATTTCTACTACTCAAATTTCTTTTTTAATTAATGGTAGTGTTACTGGTAGTGTTCAACCTACTAGGGGTCTTAGACAGGGGGATCCTCTCTCCCCTTACTTGTTTATTTTGTGTGCTGAGGGATTATCTTCTTTGCTTAGGTTTCATCAGGCTAGACAGCATTTGAAGGTTATTTCTATTTCTCGTAGGGCTCCTTCTTTGACTCATTTGTTTTTTGCTGATGATAGTCTTATTTTTTGCACTGCTACTCGTGAGTCTTGTGATGCTTTAACTGGAATTTTTGATATTTATACTAAAGCTTCTGGTCATGCTATTAATTTTAATAAATCTTCTATTCTGTTTTCTCCTAATGTTACTGCTCAGGATAAAAATCTTTTCCTTACTAATCTTAATTTACAGGATAAACCTTTTATTAGTAAGTACTTAGGTTTACCTCAATGTCTTGATAGATCTAAGTATCACTCTTTTTCTTTTCTTAAAGACCGAGTTTCTTCTGTTCTTCAATCCTGGCATTCTAAGTGTTTTTCTAAGGCTGGGAAGGAGGTCCTTCTTAAAGCAGTCATTCAAGCTATTCCTGCTTATGCAATGGCTTGTTTTAGGTTGCCTGTTAAACTTTGCAGGGAAATTGAGGGTGTAATGGCCAGATTTTGGTGGGGTTCTTCAGGAGATTCTAGGAAAATTCATTGGAAAAATTGGCAATCTCTCTGTCGTTCCAAGTTTGTGGGGGGTTTGGGGTTTAGGTCTCTTATTCATTTTAATCAAGCTATGCTTGCTAAGCAAGCTTGGCGTATTTTCACTCAGCCTGATTCTTTATTGAGTTTAACTCTTAAGGCTAGGTATTTCCCCAATTCCTCTATTCTTGAGGCTAAACTTGGTTATAACCCTTCTTTCTCTTGGAGGAGTATCCTTTGGGGTAGAGATTTGTTGGTTTCTGGTCTGGTATGGAAAGTGGGTAATGGGGAGACTATTGATACTTTAAAAGATCATTGGATCCCTACTTCTAGGTATAAACAGACCCTTTGTGACCTGGACCATCAGTAGTCGAAACTTTCTTATTTTATTGACCCTTTGGGGTCTTGGAATATGGATAGACTTCGATCTTGCTTTGATGATTCTACTATCAATGACATCCTAAATGTTCCTTTTTCTGGACTTGAGGGTAAAGACGAGCAAATTTGGGGGAGGGAGAGTTCGGGGCTTTTCTCTGTTAAATCTGCTTATCACTTAGCTCTTCAATCTCGAGATATCCCTTCTACTTCCTCTTTATTTGATATGAAATCTTTCTGGGCAAGAATTTGGCATGCTAACATTCCTCCTAAGGTTAAACATTTTGTGTGGAGAATTGTTTCCAATTCAGTGCCGGTTGCTGTTTCACTCTACCAACGCCACATTATTTCTTCTCCTTTATGTCCTCTGTGTAATAACTCCCCAGAAACTGTTATGCATGCTTTGCTAGAGTGCTCTAGAGCTCGGAAAGCTTGGAAGGCTTCTGATTTTGCTCAGTTTTATTTACAAAATAACGATTTGGATATTATGCATTTTCTCTCTAATGTGTTCTCAAGTTTAGATAAAGGTTCTGCAGATTTATTGATGTGTTTTATGTGGACCATTTGGAATCAAATGAATAATGTGTTTTTTAATAGATTTGCTCTTCATCCAAAGGATATGTTTGCTTGGTGTCAAAGCTTTCTTTTGCAGTACCTGGATGCGAAACAGACAAGATTTATTCCTACATTTCAGGGTGATCAAAGTCCCTTGGATTTGGATCGGTGTCCACCAGGCAGGTACAAGGTTTTCACAGATGCAGCTATTGATACTGGGAAGCAGGTTTTTAGCCTTAGTGTGGTGGTGAAGAATGATTCAGATCAAGTGGTGGCTGGGTTGGTGAAACCAGTTACTGGGATAATTCCTCCAGTTATAGCTGAAGCTAAAGCTGTTTCTCTTGCAGTAGCTTGGACGAAAATGATCAATTTACCTGTTCATGTTCTTTTTTCGGATTGTAAGATTGTGGTGGATAAGATTAATAAATGTAATTGGAATAATAGTGTTTGTGATGATGTATTAATTGATGTTTACAACTCTTTGTCCTTCAATCCTAGGCCTAAAGTTGTGTTTATTAGGAGAGATGAGAATACTCATGCTCACAATTTAGCTAAGTTAGGTTTAGGATTAGACAGGAAGTTATTATGGAATGGTTCTTTACCTTCCTTGTAAGGACTTGTTTGCTTTGTACTTCTTTTTCTATCAATGAAGCTTCAAGTTCCAGTCAAAAAAAAAAAAGTAATTTATAAATAATATATATATATATAAATACGGTATATTATGTTTTATATGAGATTCTTATATTATTTTACAAATAATGTGTAGTCATGTTTAATCTGTTTTAAAAAGAATACGTTAAAAATGTAAGATTACAATTGCTATGATATTTATATAATTAAGATATCTAATACGTATTAAAAGGAAGTTTTTCTAATATCATATTTAGACAAAGGGCTCCATGAAATTTCGTAGACATCAAAGAAGACTATAACAGTACTACTGTTCTTGTTTCTAGTAGCACATATAGGCATGAGTGGCTGCGCTAATCTGACCACTCTTTTTCTCACTGCACAATATATATTACACTATAAATAAACATTATATACAGACAAAAAATATATTTGTATATTTTCTGGAGAGGTATGCTTTGTTAAGTTATAATAGGCAACTTTATAATTAACTGTTCAAAACAAACTTTGACAATTAGTATAATAAGGGCAAATCCAACACTAAGCTACCTTCTAGGTACTTTGGTGCATCTCATTTTTTATTTTTTAATATAATATCTTTAAACTGACTAATTAGAATAAAAAAGAAGAAAAGAAAAGTAACATTAGGAGCGATGCTCGACAGTACAGCACTTCAAGTATTTACATTTGAAAAGTCATTTCTTTTTGTTTTTAAGAATGGATCTTATTTTACTGACAGCCACATTCGATAGCAACCCACTGGAGTTGCTCTAAAAATGTAGCACTTTGGGAGTAGTTAGTAGTTTTTATATTATTTATTAAGATTTCATTTGGTAACACTTTTACTTTTAGGTGATATATGATTGGGAGGAATAAAAATATAAGAATAAGATTAAAAATGGAAATTAGAATAGGAATGAAATGAAATAAAATTTAAAATGTTTAAAAAAAATGGTAGACATTTATTTGTATAAACTGAAATATATATGTTTATGTATAAAATGCAGAATTAAATCAAACATATATACACTATGAATAAGGATCGAAATACCTCCAACCATTGATTCTTGAGCTTCAAACCCACATAAGCTTTGATCTGCAAAGGAAACTGGTTGATGTGGGTAATCAGGCTTCCTCGCTCTCTCAACTCTCTTTAGATCGAATTTGCTGTTATGAACAGAATGAGTGAGAAGCTCGGGGACCGAGACCCTATATTTATAGGTGAGATACTCCATCAGTATCTGCGCCACATTAATTGTCAGAATATTTTGACAATTAATTCAGGAAATCAAATCAGGTAATGAATATAGAAATCTGACCATATATAGAATATTACATAATTGATATTGTCCAGATTCAATGAATATAAAATATTCATTTATCAAAAGATCAATTATTTATTTATTTCCTTAAATAGAAATTTATTTCTTTAAATAGAAATATATTTCCTTAAATAAAAAATATTCTTATATTCTCCCACTTGGTCAGTATTTAGACTAAAATATTCAAACCCAAATGTTCCTCATTATATAATAAACATACGAATCATAGCGACATGTCCTCATTATAAGTCGAGTATTATCTTCCATGTATTACGATATATTTATTATATAACAATGTACTTTATGTGGCAATGTACTTAAGCGAATAAACCCTAACCCTTATGTTTATTCAGGTCCTCTTACGATAATTTTCTCAGATGAAATTGAGGTGCACATAAATATGAGAAAATATCGAAATTAGAGTTTCATTGAATAATTTTTGGTTGTACAAATATAAAAAACTGCATATAGGTTAACTGAATCCCATATTTACTTTATAATCCTTGAATTTGTGTTGCGGCATGCCTTTAGTCAAGGATGTGCGATCACCCAATTCAGTTTGCGTGATTAATGACCACTTATCACGCCTTTTTATGGCTAAATACTTAATGTCGATATGCTAGCTTCGACTAGTACTCTTATAGTTATTAGCCATAAATATTGTAGCTGAATTTATCGCAAAATTTTCTTAATGGCCTAATGAAACTGTAATTCCGAACTCTAGGCCTACTATGAAACTCTATAATACATCATACGAGATGTATCCTCAAAACAATAAATGAATGTGACTTCTATAGTGAAAATAACAATTAAGATTCTCCACAATATAACTTACTGGTAATCTTAAGGTTGTAATAAAATATTGATTTACGTGAATCAATACAACCAGTGAAGTACGTTAGAATCTGATTGGTTAACTATATTTCCAGATGGTCAATTCATCTAAACAAAATATGTATGAATATAATTTTTAGTATCTTAAAGACACCTTATCACTTTGTATGAAGAATAAAGTGGTCTTAACTTTAGTTATTCTGATACTACTTAACGATCCTGAAACAAATGTAATGCAAAGTCTTATTCAGACGCTTAGGCATACATTAGGCTTCTAAAATAGAAGCGAATGAATGTTCTTAATTTATTTTCACTCCAGATCATTTTTCAGATGCTGGTTCGAGTTGAATTTATCACACTTAAAGATAAAAGTTATATCAGATGAATGATACATAATTTTATTTAATCAGAGATGATGTGGCTACTCTCTAATTAATTAAAATTATATATTATTTATATTCCTTATCTCAAAATAATAATTTGAGATATGAATTATTTATATAGAAAACTTTTATCATCATTTGCAAGTAACATATTGTCTACGTATAAAACAAATATTACTCCCACTAACCTTCTGGTATATAATTATTTCCATAATTCTCTTTTCAAACCTAAAGGAAAAGATGATATAATACCAATTTGTGAGATGTTTGTTTTAATCTATAGGTAGACACTTTAAGCTTACATATGTTCACCACTATTAGAGGAAAATCTTTATGGTAGTCTGTATACCTTCTCCTCTAGTTCACTGTTTGGAATTGATTAATGATTTGAAACGAGCAACAAATGCCAAGGTCTATAATAGAATCATTTATAAAAACAAGTGAGAATGTAAATCTCCTTTGTTATTGATTCTTAGTTCAAAATGAACTTCTTAGCAATGAATATTTTTTATATCTTTTTGTTTCTCAATGTTGCCTAATGAATATTATTGGTGAAAAAACCTATGCTTAATTAATATTCTCCACCTGATTAGGCAACTTTACTAAAGATAAACTTTATTGCTCTTTAAGATATTCATTTCTTCATTCATGGCAAATTGTACTACAACTTCAATTCTTTATCATTTTATAATTTAATTTGTGTCTCAAATTAATATTGTAGTTGAACTCTTATTGTACAAAATGTAATCACTAGAAAACATTGATGTTATTGTTCTAATAAGTCATCTTAAAGATGGACCAACAAACTCTTAAAAGAGCAAATGGTTCAATATGCATGTTATTTTAGCAATTACTAAATAACATAACTTATTAGAATTTTATCAATGACTTGTAGATTATTAATGATTTAGTTATGAATTCTCAATAACCATTAACCTTAAGGGTTGTTGTGAATCATAATTAATTTAACACTTGAGGTGGAAGTTTGAGAAAATATGAATGATCTTTCTCGGAAACTAGGTTCCTAGATTGATCACTCCCACTGATCAAGTCAATTCTTAATTCCACAATTCTAGTATTGTGAGATGGATAATAAAATATGTAACCCTTAGACCTTATAACTTTTATGATGAAATGCTTATTTATGGTATTTGGGCCCAGATCTTTTCTTTGACAATTGTACTCTAACTGTATATGGGTATTTTATAAAATGTGTACATGTCATCAAGTGGGTTTTCAACCTTATCACAACTCAAAATATATTTGAGAAACAACTTTGGTTAGAACACGATTTGATATGTACACCCCATTGAAGAGTATCAATAGACAAAGATTTAGGAAGGTTTGGAGTTTGCTATGTAGGCTCCACCCCATTCCCAAAAACAATGCTTAGTTTCTTCAATCTTTCACACACTATAATTTGGGTGTACCAAGCATATGTATCGGGCAATGAACCCATGCTTTTAAAGAAACTTTACAAATAGACTGCGAGTTTATCCATACTCACGAATTTTAATGTAGTATTCTCCATTTTATATTTGATCTCACTATCTTAATATGCAAAATGTACCATTTCTCTACTTAAGATTTAAATGTCTTTGAAACATATATATTATATTATTTTATAAAATAACAAGCAATATAGTAGTGACATCATTTTATAGTAAAGACCTTTAAATGTGTCTAACTCATAAAGATATGCAAGTTCAATCTGACAATAAGAAATGTGTTATCAATAAGAATTCTTCTACATTATAGCACCAAAGATTATGGAACATATCTCCATAAATAGAATAAATGTTAGTAAATGGTGGGGATATTCACTTGATTTTACTAACTTTATTTAGAACTTGTGTGAATTTCATGAAGAATATGTATTCCAACAAGTCAAAATCGGTGCATATTAGAATTCTATCATATTAGAAATCATACAAGTCAATTAATTTTGAAGACGTGGACTCAAATTTTGCATCTCATTTTTAACGATTACTCACATAAATCTATACTTTTGTAGAAAAATTATTTATGTGAGTAATCGTTAAAAAAGAGATGCAACATTTGAGTCCACGTCTTCAAAATTATTAATTGACTTGTATGATTTCTAATATGATAGAATTCTAATATGCACCGATTTTGACTTGTTGGAATACATATTCTTCATGAAATTCACACAAGTTCTAAATAAAGTTAGTAAAATCAAGTGAATATCCCCACCATTTACTAACATTTATTCTATTTATGGAGATATGTTCCATAATCTTTGGTGCTATAATGTAGAAGAATTCTTATTGATAACACATTTCTTATTGTCAGATTGAACTTGCATATCTTTATGAGTTAGACACATTTAAAGGTCTTTACTATAAAATGATGTCACTACTATATTGCTTGTTCCTTAAACTTCTAAATGTGAGAAGTTATATTGTCTGTGGATAAGATTTGCTCACAGTTACTGACTTTCTTAGGTTTATTTGTAAACCTTGCAAGAAATTATGAATGTGGAATAACAATCTAAAATAATCCACTATGTGTTAATAATCACATTAACTATATTAGAATGAATTCATACATAATAAATTAAAATTTCTTGGTGATAATAAAGTGTGATTTATTTTTCTTAATTATATAGAAAAAACTGTACATTTTAGATGAAGTTATATCAGAATAATTTTTGGAAATTTCTACTGGTATGGAAGAAATTTATGAATAGTGATGTAATAAAATTACATATATAGTTTTGAGGTTTAAATGAATCATGTTTTTACCAATGAATAAACATGCTTAAATATGAAATCTTATTAAATAAAAATTGCCTGTGGGCTAAATTTTTAATTTAATAAGATTAGATTTAGATGTAGATTATGATAGATTTACACAATTTATGAAAAAACTTAAAGTTTAATATTTCTATCTCAATGAAAGGTATGAAACACTTATAAATGTTTCAAAATTTTATAATTTATGATAAAATTATTAAATTAAATCTACATAATTCCCTGTGGGATAAATTAAGAAAATTTAATTTAACATATTAATTATGTAAATATAATAAAATTCCTGTAGGGTAAGATTATTATGTTCACATAATTCATGTCCATTATGTGATCTTGATCCACTTAATATATATAATTTTATATAATTAAGGATGCTGTGGCTACTCCCTAATTATTTAAAATTATGTGGTTCACTAGACACCAAAGTATAAACTGAAGATTAACATTTTACTAAATCCAAAATTGCCTGTGGGCTAAATTTTAAATTTAATAAAATTAGATGAACTTTATGATAGATTTAATTAAACAATTAGTTTAGGAAAATGAAGGTTTATTATCTATCTTTATTAAATTTGTGATAACACTATTAAATTAAATCCCCATAACTCCCTGTGGGGTAAATTAAGAGAATTTAATTTAACATATTATCCTAATTAATTATACAAATATAATAAAATCCCTGTGGGGTAAAATTAGTATACATATATAATTAATTACAAGTTATGTCCATTAAGGTGAATTTTAATTAATATATAATTTTATACAAACAAGGATGCTGTGGCTACTCCCTAATTATATAAAATTATATTTTCACTTTGACATTAGGTATTGGGCTCTACCTAAAAGTAATTTCGTTATTAACATAATAGACAATCACTGAGATTAGTGCTCCTAGTGTGGTCGTCCGAAGATCATTAAAACCGTTCTAGATATGAGCATTTGTCCTAAGTTCATGTTTTCTTATGTCAAACCACAAAATTACTTACATTTTATTCATATTTTATTCATTTTAAGAAGTTTTATGAATATTTTATGAATAATTTTATGAATTTTTATGAAACTTAATGTGCTATATAAAATATTCAACCTATCTTAATGTTTGAATATTTCTAAATATATCTAGCATTATAAAAGGAATTTATGTATAGCATTTAAATCATACAAATCAAAATTAATTATATTAAAAATAAATTTGCCAAATAAATATAAATTAATACAATTATTGTATGATAATAAATTAAATGCTTAATTCCATAATATATAATTAATTATGCATTTATGACCATATAATATCTTAAAAATTTGTACTAATAATCAATTTGTATAAATAAGGTAAATATACAAATTAGTACAATTAATTATATGATATGAATTAAATGCAAAATTAAAGAATATACTTAATGGCAGATTTTGTAAAGCCCGCTTAGTTAATTTGGAAATTAGCAGTTGTTTATGTTTAATTATGAAATTATTTATAGCTATTTAAATAATTTATTATGCTGTTATTTATGGAATTCAGAAATGCATGATTATGTCATCAGTAGTTTTTATATTTTGCATTTCCGGTGTCCGGTATTTTGGAACTCGGCGTTTGGCTCAGTAGAAATCACAACTTAGTAGGTTAGTAATTTGGGGACGGGTTTTAGACATTGGGAATGTCGGGAATGGCCGGGAATTTAGAATGTCCCAAAAATACCCCTTTAGTTTGATTTATGTGATTTTATGGTGGAGGGGCAAAATGGTCTTTTTGCCCCATTAGTATTTTTGTCTTTTGTGATTTATGAAATGGAAAAATAAATGTTTATTTTATTATTACTTGGCTGAAATATGTGATAAATGCTTTATAACTCCTTTTCCCTTAAATTCCACACTTAGTCAAAAAATTAGAAAGAAATTTCAAAACTCACACACAAAGCTCACTCTCTTTTCTCTCTAGTTTCGGCTGTGCATGTGGGTGCTTGGAGCTGGGTTTTGTTCAAATTTTTCAATTGAATTCTCATCCTAATCTAAGCATTTTTCCAAGCTAGGTTAGCTCTCTTGATTTCTTCCTTAAAACTATGAAAAAAATGATGAAATATTGAGTGAAATGCATGATGTTTTTGGTGATTGTCACTGCTGATTATTGTTGTTGTTGTTCTTTGATTAAATGTTGAAATAAATAGGTTTAATGAGATTGTATAGCATGCTTTACTTCCTTGTTCTTGTAGGTTAGATTTTCATGTAAAAAATTATGAAATTTTGAAAGAAATGATTCAATTGGTTTCTGTGAAGTTGCTGGATGTTCTTAGTAGTTTTCAGAGGTGATTATATGCTAGTTTAAGTGGATTTAAGCTAGTGGAATGCATGTTTAGGTGGATTTGCTCAAGCTTGAGTTTGGAACTCAAAGCTTGAGCTCCAATGGTGATTTTTGTATATGTGTTTTCTGGGTGGTTTTGAGGCCTTAGATTTGTTCTTTGGGGTGTTTAGAGCAGGTCTGGAAAGTTTGGTACCAATTGGGGTTGAATTGGTCGAGTTATGAAAATTTTAGTTGGCTGCCTGCGAGGAACCGGAATTCCGGTTGTACATCCGGAATTCCGGATGAGGGTTCTGAATTTTCCGTAACCGAATTCGGTTGGGCAACCTGGTCTGGGTTGGGGAAAATTTAGGGACCCTAGTTTTCCTCGTTTTTATGTTTTTAGGGGTATTGCCATGCTTTTTATCGATAGGGAAACTTTTAGTTCCAAGTTTTAGTCCCCGGGAAGTGATTTAGCGTGTCACTTATAGCGTTGTGATTTTTATGGTTTAGGAGCCGATGTCCGTAGCTCGGCTTCGATTCCGGTCGGGTTGACGGCACACCCGAAATCGGAATCCGTGTAAGATTAGTATAACGGTATGCATATGTAGATTACATGTTTAGCGTGCATGTAGGAAGCTGCTAGATTACATTAGTTATGTATTTAGGCTTCGAACCATCCAACCTGTCACGTCGGTACAGCCGGAGTATGACCGACGGCGGAGTATGACCGATTCGGCCGATCAGTGACATTTGGTTGGTGGTTCGGTCTTATTGACCTATCCCGTCGGTACGAGTGGAGTATGACCGGCGGCGGAGTATGACCGGTTCGACCGATCGGGAGGATACTTGTCAATAGTACCGTCCCTATGAACGTTCGAACTCGGTACCATGTTGGACATGGCAGTAGTGGCTCAGTACCATGTTGGACATGGCAGTAGCGGGACTCAGTATCGTGTTGGACACGGCAGTTAGATTTATGTATGATATTATTATGCTTTTCTTACTGAGTCTGTCGACTCACAGTTTATGTTCATGTGTAGGTAAAGTCAAGGCTATAGCTGATGGACCGTGAGCGAGCTTATGAGATTGTACATGTCGGGGCGGTTAGGCCTGGAGCGTACGATCCTCGGGACAGCAAGGCTGAATTTTTGTAACTGGTCGTTAGACGACTTTTAATTTTATGTAATAGTTAAACAGTTAAAACTTTTGTAAATGATTTTATAAATCGGGATCCCGAGTCTTTTGTAATATGGTTTATAAGTTTAATTAAAAAGAAAAATTTTAATTAATCACGTTTTTCCATAAACCTCGTTGATTAGCAACGAGCTGCACAGTACGTTTAAAAATCACGTAATACGCCTAAGGTAGTTAGGGTGTTACAATTTGGTATCAGAGCCGCCAGGTTGTCTTCCGAAGATCGTCACGACATGTACAATCATCATCAGCAGTTAGCTCGGTTCACGGTTCAGTAAGCCTTTATTGCATTAGTAGTTTATTTATTCAGTTATGAAAAAGAAAAGCCTGTTAGGAAGCATGTTAGTAGCCTGATAGTAAAATAGGCGCATGTTTCGTTTTTATTTTCCAAATTAAGCGGCATTAGTAAGCTCGCCTTGAATACGATCTGATATGCCAACTCTTGGTTTCGCAGGCGGTTCTAACTAGATGGACGCCAGGCGGACTACCAGGAGTCAGGGCAACTCCGTAGGGTCGAATCAAGGACAGGGAGCTCAGTTTCCCCCACCTGCTAGGGGCCGAGGCAGAGGTCCCCGAGGCAGGGCTCGTGGCCGGGGTGATGAGAACCCGCCACAGGCTGCCCAGGCTCCCCACCCGATCGGGGAGCCCCGACCGGGAGTTGCGGTTTGCGGAGATGCAAGCCGGATCGAAGAACAAGACCTCGAGATTCGAGAGGTTGAGACGGCGGGGTGCTCCTGCAGGTTCTGTGCCCATAGTTCCAGTGGCACCTGCCCCTGCTGCCCAGGCCCAGATAGTGGTGGCGGCCCATAGATTGGAACCATTGTATGAGCGGTTCCGGAAGCAGGCACCTCCGGTATTCCTGGGAGGTCCGGATGTAACGAAAGCCGAGCAGTGGCTGACGGTGATTACCAGAATCCTGAATTTCATGGGTGTCACTGGTAACGACAGAGTGGTGTGCGCCACGTTTCAGTTCCAGGAGGACGCGCTGGTATGGTGGGACATGGTGTCTCAGATTCATGATGTCACCACCATGACCTGGGAAAGGTTCCAGGAACTCTTTAATGCGAAATACTACAATGAGGCGGTCAGAAGCGCCAAGAGGAAAGAGTTCGTTCACCTGACCCAGCGGGAGAACATGAGCGTCACTGAGTATACTACTCAGTTTGATCGGTTGGCGAGGTTAGCCTCGGGAATTGTGCCAACCGACTTCAGCAAGAAGGAGAAATATCTGGACGGGTTGAACCCCAAGATCAGGCATGACCTGATGATCACCACAGACGACAGCACCACCTATGCTCAGATGGTGGAGAAGGCACTGCGAGCTGAGGGCGCAGTGGGGTGTATGTCAGAATCAGCCAGTACTCCGGTGAGTGGCGGAGCTCCTACCCCTCCTGCATCGGGCTATAGCGGGGAGTAGTGGTTCGGCCATTGATCGAGGAAGAGGGCACCCACTGCTTCGGCGGCTCGAGTCGAACAAGAGGTTCGGGGGAACCGAACGAGAGGAGTCGTCTGGTGGTACCGAGACCCGATTCTCCTATCCCGAGTGCCCTAGCTGCAAGAGGCACCATCGGGGCGAGTGCACAGGTCAGGGATGCTTTCATTGTGGCATGCCCGGACACTTCAAGAGGGAATGTCCCCGGCTCCGACCGAGGCACCGAGAGCTCCGGCGATACCCACTCCGGCCGGGGTGTTCGCTATCACACGGTGCCGATGCGGATGCCGGCCCATCGGTTGTTACGGGTCGGCTTTTTATTAACAACTCGCTATATTCGGTCTTTGTTTGATTACGGGGCTACACATTCTTATGTGGCGGCCGAGTCTTTAGTAAATTGGGTAGACCCTATGATAGATATGAATCGGGGTTTGGAACCCTGTTACACAGGCGGAGAATTGGTTATCTCCAATAGGTGGATTAGGTCTATGCCGATCGGGATAGATGGTAGAGAGTTAAGTGCGTCGATAGAGATGAGCTTAGTCGAATTTGATATTATTTTAGGAATGGATTTCCTATCTAAATATTCGGCGAGCATTGATTGTAAAAGGAAGATGGTGGTCTTCCAACCGGAAAGTGAAGAACCGTTTGTATTTGTGGGTTCAGTTCAGGGATCTCGGATCCCGGTGATCTCGGCTATGTCAGCGAGAGAATTGTTGCACGGCGGGTGCTTAGGGTTTCTGGCCGTGGTGGTGGACACCACTCGGCCAGACACCATTCGGCCAGAGGACATCAGAGTGGTTCGGGAATTTTTGGACGTTTTTCCCGAAGAACTTCCAGGATTACCACCTCAGCGGGAGATTGATTTCGTGATTGACTTGGCACCAGGGGTGGATCCGGTTTCCAAAGCCCCGTATAGGATGGCTCCAGCTGAACTTAAGGAATTAAAGATTCAGCTCCAAGGGTTGCTTGACATAGGGTTCATTCGGCCCAGTGTGTCACCCTGGGGAGCCCCGGTTTTGTTCGTCAAGAAGAAGGATGGATCTATGAGGATGTGCATCGACTACAGGGAGTTGAACAAGCTGACGGTGAAGAATAAATATCCATTACCTAGGATCGATGACTTGTTCGATCAGCTTCAGGGGAAGACGGTCTTTTCTAAGATTGATCTCCGTTCGGGTTATCATCAGTTGAGAATCCGAGAGGAGGACATTCCAAAGACGGCTTTCCGCACTAGGTATGGACATTACGAGTTCCTGGTTATGTCTTTCGGACTAACCAATGCTCCTGCAGCATTCATGGACCTGATGAATAGAGTATTCAAGGATTTCCTCGATATCTGTGTGATTGTGTTTATCGACGACATCCTTGTGTACTCTCAATCAGAAGAGGAGCATGAGTTACATCTTTAGATAGTACTGCAACGACTTCGAGAACATAAGCTCTACGCCAAGTTCAAGAAATGTGAGTTCTGGTTGTCTCAGGTGTCCTTCCTAGGGCACATTGTGAGTAAAGATGGGATCAAGGTGGATCCCGGGAAGATTGAATCCGTCAGAGATTGGCCGAGACCGAAGACAGTGACAGAGATCAGAAGCTTCTTGGGATTAGCTGGGTACTACCGTAGGTTCGTGGAGGGGTTCTCCAAAATTTCAATGCCCCTAACCGAGCTTACAAAGAAGAATCAGCGATTTATCTGGTCAGATAAATGTGAAGCTAGCTTTCAGGAGCTGAAGCAGAGATTGATTACTGCTCCGGTGCTAGCTTTGCCTTCGGACAAGGAGAAGTTCGTAGTCTACTGTGACGCATCCAAACAGGGTTTGGGGTGCGTATTGATGCAAGCCGATCGGGTTATCGCTTATGCCTCCCGTCAGTTAAAGGATTATGAACAGCGATACCCGACTCATGATTTAGAATTGGCCGCAGTGGTTTTTGCACTGAAGATTTGGCGGCATTACCTTTATGGGGAGAAGTGCGAGATCTATACCGACCATAAAAGTCTCAAGTATTTCTTTACTCAGAAAGATTTGAACATGAGACAAAGGCGTTGGTTGGAATTAGTGAAGGATTATGATTGTGAGATCCTCTATCATCCCGGAAAAGCCAATGTAGTGGCCGATGCCCTGAGCAGAAAGGGTCCCGGGCAAGTAGCTAGCATGGTTCAGATCTCACCCCATCTAGCTGAGGATATGGTTAGATCCAGCATTGAGTTTGTGGTAGGTCAGCTTCACAACTTGACGCTGCAATCTGATCTGTTAGAAAGAATAAAAGTCGCTCAGATGACAGATCCGGAGTTAGTGAAGATCCGAGATGAGGTATTGGCTGGTCAAGCCAAAGACTTTTCGATGTCAGATAGTGGGATGCTTTTGTATAAAGCCAGGGTTTGTGTTCCGAACAGTGCGGAACTTAGAAATGAGATCTTTGAGGAGGCTCATTCTACTCCATATTCTCTGCATCCCGGCACCACCAAGATGTACCAAGATTTGAAACCGTACTTCTGGTGGAGCGGTATGAAGAAGAATTTGGTAGAATTCGTATCGCGATGCCTCACGTGTCAGCAGATTAAGGCTGAACATCAGAGGCCAGCAGGGTTGTTGCAGCCTCTAACCCTACCAGAATGGAAATGGGAGGATATTACGATGGATTTTGTGGTCGGGTTACCTAGGACCACGGGTTTGCATGATTCCATCTGGGTAGTGGTGGACCGATTTACGAAATCTGCTCATTTTCGCCGGTCGAACAACATTTACAGTGGATCAGTTGGCAGAGTTATATGTCAGGGAGATAGTGAGACTTCACGGGGTACCGAAGTCTATAGTTTCGGACAGGGATCCGAAATTCACCTCCAAATTTTGGCAAAGTTTGCAACGGGCAATGGGTACGAAGCTAAAATTCAGTACAGCATTCCATCCTCAGACAGATGGTCAGTCCGAAAGGACAATTCAGATATTGGAGGATATGTTGAGAGCCTGTGTTATGGACTTTGAGGGTTCATGGAGTAAGTATCTACCGTTGATAGAATTCTCTTACAACAACAGTTATCAGAGTACGATAGGGATGGCTCCCTATGAACTGTTGTACGGTAGGAAATGCAGATCCCCTATCCACTGGGATGAGACAGGGGAGAGGAAATACCTAGGTCCAGAGTCAGTTCAGCGGGCCAATGAGGCGATAGAGAAGATAAAAGCTAGAATGCTTGCCTCACAGAAGCGGACGAAGAGTTACGCAGATCCGAAACGCAGAGATGTTGAGTTCCAAGTAGGGGAACATGTGTTTTTACGAGTATCTCCGATGAAGGGGATTAAACGTTTCGGGAAAAGAGGCAAGTTATGCCCTAGATTTACAGGACCTTTCGAGATTCTCGAGAAGATAGGTCAAGTGGCATATCGGTTAGCATTGCCTCCAGCCTTATCAGCAGTGCACAACGTATTCCATGTCTCAATGTTGAGAAAATACGTTTCAGACCCCTCTCATATACTCAGTTATGAGAGTCTTCAGCTTCAGCCAGACATGTCATATGAGGAACAACCAGTGCAGATCCTGGATAGAAAGGATAAAGTCCTTCGGAATAAGACCATAGCATTGGTCAAGGTTCTCTGGAGAAACTTGATAAGGTGGAAGAAGCCACCTGGGAGCTAGAGTCAGATATGAGAGCTCAATATCCAGAGTTATTCAGGTTAGATTTCGGGGACGAAATCCTTTTAAGGGGGGAATAGTTGTAAAGCCCGCTTAGTTAATTTGGAAATTAGCAGTTGTTTATGTTTAATTATGAAATTATTTATAGCTATTTAAATAATTTATTATGCTGTTATTTATGGAATTCAGAAATGCATGATTATGTCATCAGTAGTTTTTATATTTTGCATTTCCGGTGTCCGGTATTTTGGAACTCGGCGTTTGGCTCAGTAGAAATCACAACTTAGTATGTTAGTAATTTGGGGACGGGTTTTAGACATTGGGAATGTCGGGAATGGCCGGGAATTTAGAATGTCCCAAAAATACCCCTTTAGTTTGATTTATGTGATTTTATGGTGGAGGGGCAAAATGGTCTTTTTGCCCCATTAGTATTTTTGTCTTTTGTGATTTATGAAATGGAAAAATAAATGTTTATTTTATTATTACTTGGCTGAAATATGTGATAAATGCTTTATAACTCCTTTTCCCTTAAATTCCACACTTAGTCAAAAAATTAGAAAGAAATTTCAAAACTCACACACAAAGCTCACTCTCTTTTCTCTCTAGTTTCGGCTGTGCATGTGGGTGCTTGGAGCTGGGTTTTGTTCAAATTTTTCAAGTGAATTCTCATCCTAATCTAAGCATTTTTCCAAGCTAGGTTAGCTCTCTTGATTTCTTCCTTAAAACTATGAAAAAAATGATGAAATATTGAGTGAAATGCATGATGTTTTTGGTGATTGTCACTGCTGATTATTGTTGTTGTTGTTCTTTGATTAAATGTTGAAATAAATAGGTTTAATGAGATTGTATAGCATGCTTTAGTTCCTTGTTCTTGTAGGTTAGATTTTCATGTAAAAAGTTATGAAATTTTGAAAGAAATGATTCAATTGGTTTCTGTGAAGTTGCTGGATGTTCTTAGTAGTTTTCAGAGGTGATTATATGCTAGTTTAAGTGGATTTAAGCTAGTGGAATGCATGTTTAGGTGGATTTGCTCAAGCTTGAGTTTGGAACTCAAAGCTTGAGCTCCAATGGTGATTTTTGTATATGTGTTTTCTGGGTGGTTTTGAGGCCTTAGATTTGTTCTTTGGGGTGTTTAGAGCAGGTCTGGAAAGTTTGGTACCAATTGGGGTTGAATTGGTCGAGTTATGAAAATTTTAGTTGGCTGCCTGCGAGGAACCGGAATTCCGGTTGTACATCCGGAATTCCGGATGAGGGTTCTGAATTTTCCAGAACCGGAATTCCGGTTGGGCAACCGGTCTACCGGTTGGGGAAAATTCAGGGACCCTAGTTTTCCTCGTTTTTATGTTTTTAGGGGTATTGCCATGCTTTTTATCGATAGGGAAACTTTTAGTTCCAAGTTTTAGTCCCCGGGAAGTGATTTAGCGTGTCACTTATAGCGTTTTGTGATTTTTATGGTTTAGGAGCCAGTAATCCGCCGCTCAGCTTCAGTTCCAGTCAGGTTGACCGGCACACCTGAAATCGGAATCCAGGTAAGATTAGTATAACAGTATGCATATGTAGATTACATGTTTAGCGTGCATGTAGGAAGCCTGCTAGATTACATTAGTTATGTATTTAGGCTTCGAACCATCCAACCCTGTCACGTCGGTACAGTCGGAGTATGACCGAGCCGGAGTATGACCGGCTCGACCGATCAGCCGACATTTGGTTGGTGGTTCGGTGCTATTGACCTATCCCGTCGGTACAGCCGGAGTATGACCGGCGGCGGAGTATGACCGGTTCGACCGATCAGGAGGATACTTGTCAATAGTACCGTCCCTATGAACGTTCAGAACTCAGTACCATGTTGGACATGGCAGTAGTGGCTCAGTACCATGTTGGACATGGCAGTAGCGGGACTCAGTATCGTGTTGGACACGGCAGTTAGATTTATGTATGATATTATTATGCTTTTCTTACTGAGTCTGTCGACTCATAGTTTATGTTCATGTGTAGGTAAAGGCAAGGCTATAGCTGATGGACTGTGAGCGAGCTTATGAGATTGTACATGTCGGGGCAGTTAGGCCTGGAGCGTACGATCCTCGGGACAGCAAGGCTGAATTTTTGTAACTGGTCGTTAGACGACTTTTAATTTTATGTAATAGTTAAACAGTTAAAACTTTTGTAAATGATTTTATAAATCGGGATCCCGAGTCTTTTGTAATATGGTTTATAAGTTTAATTAAAAAGAAAAATTTTAATTAATCACGTTTTTCCATAAACCTCGTTGATTAGCAACGAGCTGCACAGTACGTTTAAAAATCACGTAATACGCCTAAGGTAGTTAGGGTGTTACAGATTTTTTCAACTTTTATTAATTTAAACAATAAATTACATAAATTTAGTAATAAATAATTAAATGCACAATTATTACATGCCTAAATAAATCATGTAATTAATTACCAATTTAAAACAAATTTCCATTTTCAATTTATACTAAATAACATATTAATTCTAAATATATGTATAAATTAAAAATGGAAATTGAATGAATGTAATTTATTGACTAAATTAACACAAAATAGGAAAATAATTAATATTCCAAATAAATAAAAATTTATAAAAATTTAGAATTTTCCTTTTTTTTTTTTTTTTGAAAAAACTGCCCCGACCCAAACCCGAACAGGGAAACGAATTCCGACGATAAAAATTCATGGAATCACTCCCATTTGAATCTCCATGCATAAATAAAGAGATTCATGTCGGTTTTAGGCAATTAAAACACGTAAAAATTGGACTTTAATTTTAATAAAAAATTTCTAGTCCGTATGAGTTCTTAAAAAATAAATTTTCAAATTTCAATGATTTTTCACATGTTTATATCGATCTATAATACTATATGAATATAGTGATGTATATAGAATTCGAAATAAACACCGAAAAAAGAAAAATAAAATAAAACAACCAACGGACCAAAAACTCCAATTTTTTTATGTTTATATATACACGTATATAATGTATATACCGCATAAAAACATCATAAACATATCAAATACAATTTTTATGCAATAAAATCATATATCGTATAATATATATAAACATATATAAAAAAAATATATATACGTATATATATACTACAATACTTACGTATATATATAATATATAAATAAAATTAAAATATGAATATATATATATATACGTAGATTGAATTAAAATGTATATATATATGATCGGAATCATATGAATATGAATATATATATATATAAAATATATATAAATTAAGAACCGATCGTATACATATATATATTATATATGAAGATAAATATGAATATGAATATAAATATATATATGTATACATATGAAGATGAATATGAATATGAATGTATATATATATAAAAAATTGAGTATGAATATATATATATAATCGGGATTATATAATATGAAAGTATATATATAAAATATATATTATATTATAAATGAAGAACCCCGTAAATGTATGTATACATATGAAACTCAAAATAAATCAAGGCAGAGATATATAATCCGCTCTGATACCAACTGTTAGACATTTATTTGTATAAACTGAAATATATATGTTTATGTATAAAATGCAGAATTGAATCAAACATATATACACTATGAATAAGGATCGAAATACCTCCAACCATTGATTCTTGAGCTTCAAACCCACATAAGCTTTGATCTGCAAAGGAAACTGGTTGATGTGGGTAATCGGGCTTCCTCGCTCTCTCAACTCTCTTTAGATGGAATTTGCTGTTATGAACAGAATGAGTGAGAAGCTCGGGGACCGAGACCCTATATTTATAGGTGAGATACTCCATCAGTATCTGCGCCACATTAATTGTCAGAATATTTTGACAATTAATTCAGGAAATCAAATCAGGTAATGAATATAGAAATCTGACCATATATAGAATATTACATAATTGATATTGTCCAGATTCAATGAATATAAAATATTCATTTATCAAAAAATCAATTATTTATTTATTTCCTTAAATAGAAATTTATTTCTTTAAATAGAAATATATTTCCCTAAATAAAAAATATTCTTATAAAAAATTGATAAAAAAAATTATTAAATTTTTTCAATCTTGCATTATTGGAATGGTCTTTCCTTCCATTTCAAAATGGAATATAGTCATTCTACCAAAATGATAGAAATGTCATTCTATTAGAATGGTATTTCAATGGTTTTAAATGCAACCAAACAAAGGAATGGAATAAAAATTGTTTCTTTTCTATTCCATTCTATTTTATTACCTCCAACCAATTAATCACAAAATGAAAGTAAAATTTTTGTTTTTGAAAAATAAAGATGCATTCTGTAACCACTTTTATTTTTTAATTTTAAAATCAGAAAACAAAAGTGTGTTATGTAAAGTTTATTTTCATTTTTCATTTATTGATTTTATTTAAGTCGGGTCTAGGTTCAGGGTCAGATTCGGGTTCGGTGCTAGGGTCGTGGGAGGATTTGGATCCGGGTCTGGTCAAAGTCTAAAATATTAATTAGAAACAAAATAACTGTTTAAAAAAATATTGAAAGTGATTTTTTTTTTTTGTTTTTAAAATTTGGATTCTCAATTAAAAAATTAAAAAGTGAAAACAGTTTTATAGAACATGTTTTTAAAAAATATTCACTTTTTTCAATTTTAAAAACAAAAAACTGATTAAAAAAATATTACCAAACACCACCTAAATTAAATGTGTAGGATCCAATATTAAATTGCACAAATAATAATATACCAGCTCTCTTGATACTAGACAACTTATCCCTTAGCATTTTTCTTATATTAAAGAATAATTAGCAATTTTACTCCCTGAATTTTTGACAATATTGATTCTGCCCCTTAAAAAATATAGCTTATTAGGAATCCCCTTGAATTTTTACATTTTTAGTAATTTAATCCTTCTCTAAGGTTGTTTTCCGTATTTCGTTTAAATGCTGACATGATTTTGTAAATTAACAATTTTGCCCCTAAGCTTTGATAACTATTAAATTCCACCCCTTAAAATAAAAATGAGAAAAAATCAACTTCTTTTTAGTGAATCTTAAGAAATTAATTTAAATCTTAAAAAATATCATTTTGAATGATTAATAAAATTTAAAATGAAATTGAATTTATAACTAATTAAGAAATTTAAAAAATTATTTATTTTTTGAATTAAAAAACTATTTTGATATAAAAAAAAATATATTAAATATTCAACCTTTGAAAGAACTAAATTTTACGGGTACAAGTTTGAGTCTATTTTTTTTTTTCTCAAAAAATTTAGATTTTCTTAAATAAACATAACACTTTTTTAGTTTAATTTTTTTTCAAAGTAATTTTATATTTTTATTGAATTTTTAATTAAGCTTCTTTAACTTGTGAGTTTATCTTAGTTTATTTAAATTATTTATTGGATTTTCAATAATTTTGGTGTTATTTTTTAAGATACGTGTTTATAAATAAAATAAAATTTGAAAATATTTTTTAAAAAATACTTTATGTATTTTTGAAGTAAACTTAATATTTTTTAATTAATTTAACATTTTTATTAAGTTTTTTTATTATTTTTTATTAATTGTTTTTTAAGGTTGGGGCTTTTTCATTTTACACTTTCAAACCGTTTTTTTTCTTTTTTTCATTTTTACGGAATTCTACATAGAAACTCCTATTGCAGCGTTGCAACTTAAATTGCAACAAAAATCGTATAGAAACTTTTATTGCAACTAGCGCTGCAACTACTTTAAAAACCCAAACCGTAAATTTGAAAAAAAAAAAAGTTTAAAAAATAGTATGCGGAGTAATTTTTCTATAATTTTTAATTTTTTTCTTTTAATGAAAAAAGTTTAAATTTTGTATTGGTCAAAATTTTGTAGTGAAAATGCTAATTTTTAAAGGCATGTAACTGTTATATTTTAGGAGAATTTTTTAACTTATATTTTAAAAAACAAAATCAAGTAGTGTTAAAAGTTCGCGAACAAAAATGCTAATTATTTTATATTAAGTAGTGCAGCAAAAATTCTGCGAAAAAAAATGAAGACTTGGGAAGTTTTGTCAATATGTAATAGCCTACCAGTAGTATGTAACTTCCAAGAAACGACATAGTATGAAATTGTCACGGGTCACCCAACTCAAGAGATTGGCTTCTCTTTTTCTATATTTTGTATAAAATGAGCACCATTAGTTTAAACTAGTAGTATATATCAACATTTTATACAAGCAATTCAGAAATCTCTATTATTACAAAGTTAATTATCCAGTAATATATATATATTCCTAGTCACCAAAATGGGGTTGTTACATGGTATAATACTCCTTCATTTGGCACTAACTGCAGCAGGGATCATCAATCTGCGGCGAGCAGAAGCCAAAACCCCAGATGACCGCTGCCCCAGATACTGCGGAAATGTGGAAATTCGCTATCCATTCGGGATCGGTGGCAGCTGCTACTTGAACAGCAAATTCAACATCACATGTAACGACTCCATAGACCCTCCGAAGACATATCTCGGAAAAGGTAACCTCCAAGTTCGTAACATATCTATTATAGATGGCGAAATTAGAGTGTTGCAGCTCATAGCCAAAGACTGTTATTATAAGAATGGCTCCCAACATCAAAACGATAGGCTCGGGTCTCGGCTGCGGTTGTCCAGCTTCACCGTTTCATCTACAAAGAACAAGTTCACTGCCATCGGTTGCAATACTTTTGCCATTATTCAAGGCTTTCAAGGCGAACAGAGGTACAGAACAGGTTGTATGTCGTTTTGTGATCAAGCTCGAGACATTAACTACTATGGGACTTGTTCTGGTGTTGGTTGTTGCCAGGTTATGTCTATACCTCCAAGACTAAACAATTTCACGGTTAGTTTGAGTAGCATTAATTCAAGTAATACAAAGGTATTGGATTCTAATCGATGTAGCTATGGTATCTTAGCTGAGGAATCTGAGTTCAAATTCTCCAACACCAGTTTCCAAGAATTTCAAAGCAAGAAGAATTTCCCTTTGGTTGTTGATTGGTCAATTGGTGAGTTGCCATGTGAGAAGGCTCGGAAGTTTAAGAATTTTACTTGTCATTTGGAGACAAGTGAGTGTGTAAATTCTAATTCCAGCAATGGCTACCTTTGCCGCTGCTTGCCTGGTTTCATAGGAAATCCTTACCACCCAAAGGGTTGCCAAGGTAACATTACTTTTATTATCTATTATTTTTTCTTTTCTTTATTGATGTTTTTCTGTGTTATTTTTATTCAAACTTAATTAATATTAATTAATTAATTAGTTAACAGTAAAGAGTAAAGAGTGAATTTTAATACATTTTTAAGACTATTCACTATGTATGGATATGTGGGGCGTTCTTAGTGATTAGATTTTTTATATTATTTATCAAATTGAAAATTGGAGAACGTCTCAATATATATTATGGGTGTGTTGGGTAACCATTATAAAAATAGTTTTTTGTTTTTTTAATCAAAAATTTAAAAATATAAATAAAAATTGTGTTTGGTGACTCCATTTTATTTTTTGTTTTTAAAATTAAAAAACAGAATTCAGTGAATTTTAAAAACAGATTTTAGATGGTGCCGTTTGGTAACACTTTTTTAATCAGTTTTCTGTTTTTAAAAGTAGAAAAGTGAAAATATTTTTCAAAAACATGTTCTATAAAACTGTTTTTACTTTTCAATTTTATAATTAGAATCAAAATTTTAAAAACAACAAAAATCACTTTCAATATTTTTTTAAACAGTTTTTTTTTTTTGTAAATCAATCTTTTGGATTACGACCAGACCCGGACCCAAATCCCCTCCCCACAGCCCTGGCGCTGAACCCGACTTTTGACTTGAACCCGAATCCGACCCCGGACCTAGATCCGACTTAAATAAAATCAGAAAATAAAAATAAAAATAAACTTTACAGAACACACTTTTGTTTTCTGTTTTTAAAATTGAAAAACAAAAGTAGTTACAGAATGCATTTTTGTTTTTCAAAAATAAATTTTTTAAAAACAAAAATTTTACTTTCATTTTTTGATTAAAAAATTAAAAAACAAAAATGTTACCAAACGGCACCGATGATTTTAAAAAATTTTAAAAACACTTTTACTTCTCTCTCTCGTTAGTCATTCTTCAGAGTAGTTTCCATGGCTTCAACTTCACCATTACAAGGTAAATCTCTTCTTCTCGGTCTCTATTTCTCTCTGTATATTTATATGGCTCTCTTTTCCTCTCTCTCTATGTATCTCGCCTCTCTCTCTCTCCCTATTTCTCGGATTTTTTTTGTTATTCCTTCGTTCTTAGATTTGAAAATGAAAAAATGAGAAGAGCATGACAATGAAAGTGGTTTCTTAGAGAGAAAGATCTTTTTGCTATTACAGGTATGATTTTCTTTTGTATTTTATTTTAATTTTAGAGTTTTTATTTGAGAAAAATTGTTCTTAGCTTTTATTAGGATTTTAGATTTAATCTTTCAAATTAGTTTTAGGTTTGATTTCTGAAATGAGATTTTGTTGCTTAATTTAAAAAAAAAATAGTGAGTTTTGAGTATGTGAGTGTTTTTTGTCATTAGTTGATTCGATTGGTACTCATTCATTGAATTTGAATACATCAATTTGTTTTGTTAGAACCCTCCTTTCAGATGAGAGAAGGCTCCTGAGATTAATTTGGTAGATACTGTTAGGTATGTAAGTGGTAGCGTTGGTGCAATTGTGGTAGAATAATTGGAATTTCTTCGCATGTAACATCAATGAAACTGTGATTAGGGAAACAGGGAACAATTTCTTGGTGTCATAGGTAGCTATGCTAGAACCAACATCCACTCTGCTCATTGTTTTAGCATCAGTGAGTTTAAGATAGTGAAATTGACACAATAGATAATCTTGAAGAATTTGGAACTATTTATTACTAGTTTGAAACTGTGATGATTAATGTTGAGTGGAATTAGGATTCACTTAAAGGAGTAATAAAATAAGTAACTGGGGTAAATATGTTAACTGATTAACAATCACTACTACATCATTATTTTCATAATATGTCTAGTTATTATGTTCATGAGACTTGCGAATTGAGAGAGGAATCTAAGATTACTATGCTTAATTAGTTCTGAGTAATGATCTGAATCAATCAAGCTAGATTAGAATAGATTAGTGTTGTTTGATGATAATGATGATTATTGGTTTATAGGGAATGGTGCTACCTTGGACTTGGACTGTTGAGAAATAAGAATTTGTCCATACCAGAAGAGTAACTCTGTAATTCTGATTGATAGAAAAACAAATGATTTCAAACACTAATACATACCACTTTATAATTCCCTTTCAAAATTATTACCACTACTCAACTTGATCAGAGGCATACATCAATGCTATTCAATTCTAAATTTTAAATAAAAAGAAAAAGTCTTATATTGATTGTGCAAATTTTTGTTTTGTTAGAGACAAGAGATTGTATTTTTTTTTTTCTTAATTCTATTGTTACTTTATTGTGATGGGATTGGATTGGATTAGTTTCTGCTTGAATGTGTTAGTGAGCTTTATAAATTAATACCCAACACTTGTTGTCAACACTTGATTATGCTTCATTAGTTTGTAATTTTTTAAATTAATTTTATTGTTTTTTGTTTTATATAAGTTTTAGAATTAGTTTTATAATTACATGTCGATTGAATAGATGGTAGGAACAGATAATGAGGTGGTTATTATTGATAATAGCGAAGCTTCTGTTTGGCCTGAAAAACATGAAGAAATTTTTATTGAACTTATGGAAGAAGAAGTTTTGAAGGGAAATAGGAATACTATAACCTTTACAAAGCAATCGTGGAAGCGTATAAAGGAGGAGCTATATGCACAAGCGAAGAGAAGTTACACTGATATGCTGATCATAAATGGAGAGCAAATCGACGATGAAGATAATGAGTGAAAATTATTAACAATTAGAATTTTTTTAATAGTTTTCTTCAATATTAGATAATTATTAGTTCATATTTTATTATGACTTTGTCAGTTTTGTGTTATAGATAATGAGTTTCGTGATTTTAAATTACTTGAATTTTTTTAAGATGTTAATGAGTATTTTTTATTTGATTTTTTTTTATAATTTTTATATATTTGTTTAAAAATAAAAATGAATGATATTCATAATTATTTATTTAAAAAAAGAAAAAAAAATCAAAATTTATGTTTTTTTGTTTTTAAATTTAAAAAATAAAAATGGTTACAGAACACACTTTTATTTTCTGTTTTTAAAATTATAAAATAAAAGTAGTTGTAGAACATACTTTTGTTTTCTGTTTTTAAAATTTAAAAACAAAAGTAGTTATAGAACACATTTTTGTTTTTTAAAAACAAAATTTTAAAAGTAAAAAATCTACTTTCATTTTTCTGTTTTTAAAATTAAAAAACAAAAGTGTTATCAAAAGCATGTCCAATATTAAATTAATATATTCCCACTAGCAACTAGTATAATTTTGTTTTATTATTAATTTATCAGAAATATATCAGCGATATACAGTAACTCTAATGCTATATTATTTTTAATTCTTTGTTTGTGAAAAATAAAAATATTATTGTAAATTTTCATTAAATTCTGGAAAAGAAAAACCCAACAAACAATGTTATATAGAGGTGATATAATAAACTATTTTCTAGAGAGTGAGTGTGTGTTAGACATTTTCGATTCGAATCTTAAGTTATACATTGTATTATATAAAAGGCAAAAAATCTGGATATCTGTCAGAGTCCTGATCCGACGGGCAATTCTGACCCGCAAAACAAACGGGTCGTTATCCAAATCCAATTATATTGATATATATTCTATGAATGGATAACTTTATTATTATTATTTTTAACAGAAATTGATGACATTATTATTGTTTATGTCCTGCTCTTAATTTTTAATTATTCAGATATTGACGAGTGCAAAGGTGAAAATCCGTGCATCAACGGAAACTCTATTAATGTAAATGGGAGCTTTAAGTGTTCATGCCTAAAGGGTTATAAACCAGTCAATGAAAGTGAAACAACTTGCGGTAAAATAAATGGATCACGTAGAGCTCTCTTCCTCTATATTCCTTTGGGTACGTATATTTATTTTAATCAAATTGATCATGCCTGTTCTTTTTTTTTTTTCCTTTAATTAATATTAATTGGTTTTTTTTTTTATAATGGAAAAAAATCCACACGGCGACTTGACTCTAGCTTAAAAGATTCTATGAACAATTAAGTTTTGGAAATAATTGAATAGGTGTATGGCTAGCTAGTTAGCTACATTACGTAAATGATAAATTTATAAACAGAGAGTGGGGACTAGCCAGACTGTGTTTAGCATTTCTCTAAATAATAGTACTGTATATCCTGACAAAAAAAAAAGAAAAAGAAAAAAAAGTAGGACTATATATATATATAATTGATAATTTGAACAAATCTAAATTGATATGCAATTTACCACTTACATTGTTATGGCAACATCTAGATAAGAATAAAATTTACAAATTAGAAGTAATATAGCTAAGCGAAATTATCAATGACTTTTTATGACAGAAATTTGTCAATGATATTCATTATTTAAGGAATATAGTTGTGCAGTGTTATTTATTTATTTGATTATGAAAATAATAATAAAGATGTTGTTTGGGCACTATTATTCTATAACATTAATAATGATATTGTAATAAAATAAAAGGGAATTACCTCATATATTGGTTTTTTAACTTTTTTTTTTTTTTTAAATTTACGGTTTGAGTTTCTAAACTGGTTGCAACGCTAGTTGCAATAAGTATTTCTATATGATTTTTTGTTGCGATTTAGGTTGCAGCGCTAGTTGCAATAAGAGTTTTTATGTAGAATCTCATAAAAATGAAAAAAAAAAAAAAAACTGTTTTAAAGTATAAAAATGATAAAGCCCCTAAAATAAATCTAATTAAATTAAGCATCTTATCTTTTCTATATCTATGCAGGTGTAAGTATAGGCCTCCTCAGTCTTATTGCAATTAGTATAATGCTATATTGGGGAGTAAGAAAAAGAAAATTGATAATGCTTAAAGAGAAGTTCTTTGAACAAAATGGTGGGCTGATGTTACAACAAAAACTATCAAGTACTGAGAAAGGACCTGTTGAGACAACGAAAATCTTCACAGCAAAAGAACTAGAAATGGCCACAAACAATTACCATGAAAGTAGAATCATTGGGGAAGGAGGTTATGGAATAGTTTATAAAGGAATATTCCCAAACAACAAGGTGGTTGCTATAAAAAAGTCCAAATTTGGAGCTCAAATAGTCCCAGCTGAACAAATTGAACAATTCATTAATGAGGTAATTCTGCTCATGCAAATTAATCACAAAAATGTGGTTAGGCTCTTAGGTTGTTGTTTAGAGACAGAAGTACCTCTCCTTGTTTATGAATTCATTACAAACGGAACTCTTTTTCAACATATCCACAATAAAGGCAATGAACCATGTTCCTCACTTTCATGGGAAATGAGATTGAAGATTGCAACTGAAACTGCAGGAG
This sequence comes from Cannabis sativa, assembly GCF_029168945.1. Classification (NCBI taxonomy): domain Eukaryota; kingdom Viridiplantae; phylum Streptophyta; class Magnoliopsida; order Rosales; family Cannabaceae; genus Cannabis; species Cannabis sativa. Next base: position 54,646,765 of record NC_083607.1, read on the forward strand.
CATTAGCATACTTACACTGTGAAACTAATACCCCAATTGTTCATAGAGATATAAAGACAATGAATATACTTTTGGATGAAAACTTCATAGCAAAAGTGTTAGATTTCGGAACATCAAGACTAATTCCCATAGATGAAGATCAGTTATCAACTTTGGTGCAAGGCACTGTTGGGTACTTAGACCCTGAATACTTGCAAACAAGCCAACTTACTGAAAAAAGTGATGTTTATAGTTTCGGAGTTGTTTTAGGAGAGTTAATAACAGGGAAGAGAGCCTTCTCTTTTGATAAATTAAATAATGTTAGTCAAGTCCTAGCAATGTCCCTCCTCTCTGTTAAAGATAATGATCAATTTAACGAATTCATTGATGATAAAATCTTCAATGATGGAGACATGGAGGTGATTAAAGAGGTTGTAGCTCTAACAAAACGGTGTTTGAGGATAAAAGGGGAGGATAGACCTACTATGAAAGAAGTAGCTATGGAGCTAGAGGGATTACGAGCTATGTCAAAGCATTCATGGACAAATGTTGGTGATGAAGAGTCTGAACATTTGCTTGGGGAGAAACATTCAATTAATCATAATAATTACATTGGTTATGATCTTGAATGTGGTTCGAGTGGTACAACGGCAATGTATGATAGCATGCAAACTCAGCTCATGCTCAATCCATTTGATGATGGACGCTAGATTTACATCTTCTAACTATTTTGATGTCTTAAGTATTGTTCTTATTAACTACTTTTGTTTTGTTAGAACTGTTGAGTGGTACTGCTTTAGTGACTAATTGTACATACAAGGTTAAGGTTAGTATAAATAGAAAAGTCTTGGGAAAATTGTAGTAAACTAAGCTTTAATAATTAAACAACTAGTAATGACAAGCACAAATCACAAACAATAATCGAAAAAAAAGGGTTGAACAGAGTACGGAAAAACCAGAAACAATTAAAGTTGTTAAACAATAAAATCAACGCCAAGATATATACTATTTTAAGTTCGATAGATCGATGTGATCTATGGCTCTACTCCAATTCTGGAACACCACCAAATTCTCTTTATTTATTTTTTTTTAAAACTCAAATCCTCTTTATTGATTGAGCAAGAATAGGTACAATACAGTTGAGATCGATTCTCTGATTAGTTCTCTTAAAGTGTGTAACCCTCACACTCTTACCCAAAAATCTTCTTCATCAATAAAATATTCTTCTTACAAAATCTAAATCCAATCTCTCTCTTTTCTCTGTACCTCTCAATTTTTTCTCTCTCCAATTCTCAACTTAATCTGATCGTCATTTTTTGAAATGTTAAATGTTGGTGGTATTTATAGGCTTAAGATCAAGATCCTAAAATCAGTGGTTGCAAGAAGTTAGGTTGTTAAGTTAGTTACCCAATAACTAACTTAACCAACTCTCATCTGAGCAAGGTCTCCACGTCAGCCTAAGGAAGAGTGCATCAGGGAGCGAGTATGAGGCCTTCTGGAGTCACGGTCCAAGGCACTTGCTAAGGACCTTTCCGGATAGGAAAGAGCCAGGTGGAATCAACTATCGGGGACTACCTTCTAGGATGAACAGCTAGCCATCTGGAACTCCTTTTTGGAGGAGGACTAGCTTTTCCGAAGACCTTTCCCGAAAAGACAAAAAAGTCTTCCAAGACCTGCATCCACAAGTCAACAACTTTTCTGGAATGATAATAGCTTCTTGGAGACTTTTCAATTTGGAGGAAACAAATTCCACCTAGTTACTTCAAATTAAATGTATGATGATGAAGAAAGAATGCAACCATCATGGTTGGTGTTCTAGGAATCTCAGTATACTAACTTCTAAGATTGATCAAGTTCAATTTATTAAGACCTTAGTCCCAACATTAGCAGGATTATCTTCTATTATGACCTTCTCTAAATCAACCAGACTTTCTTCTATCTTCTCTCTAATCCAGTATAGTCTTATATCTATATGTTTGTTATTTTCATGATAAACTGGGTTCTTACAGAGATGGATGGATGACGGACTATCCGAATACACATTCACTCTCCCTTTGATTTATTTTAATTCATAAAGAATTTGTCGAAGCCATAATGCTTCCTTGAATGCTTCCTAGTTGCCATGAATTCTGCTTCTATGGTGTAAAGAGTAACCATAGACTATAATTGGGCCTCCAGCTTATACAGTTTTGATTGCTCAAGAAAATATAGGAAATGGTTGATTTTTTTGGTATCTCAGTTTGAGGCATAGTCAACGTCCATGAACTCTTTTAGCTTTAATTCTCCAATTTACTTTCTCATAGGTTAGATTATAATCCCAAGTTCCCTTTAAGTACCTTAATAACAACTTGTGGGCCTTCTAATGTTCAATAGTTGGATCGGACATGAACTGGCTTAGGATGCTTAGAGCATGAGCCATATTCGGTCTTGTACTCACCATCACATACATTAAACATCCCAAGACCATAGCATATGGTACATCTTTCATTTCATCTTTTCTCCTTCAAACATTTAGGGCATTATTCCTTTGAAAAAACAAACTATCCTCCAAATAGAATGGATGTACGATATGCATAGTCGTTTTTTTTTTGATTTTAAAATAAAATCAAGCAGCAACTATGTTAATTGGAGTTAAGTTTCATTTTTTTTCAAGTTGATTTACTGTTGCATCATCATTTCATAATAGTTTTATTCAATATTGCAGGAATTTATTTTGGACAGCAGAAAAAGAGAAAATACTTGGACAAATGGTTAGTTTGTGTAATAAATTTAAAATGTTTCATAAAAGTTGCATTTCAATTTTTTCATAGTTTGATAACAGCAATAAAATAAAAAATGACAAAAACATGGTTCAGAACTAGAAATACAAGACTTGAACAGAGGAAAGGAAATAGAGTAAGTTTCTATTCTATTTCATAAATATAATTTTTTTTTGTTATAAAAATTAGTGTCAAAAATGTTCGGATACATTACTAACATTAGCAATAACAGAATCAAAACAGTTTCAAAATTGTTGCCTTACACTAATAATAATTTCAAAATCACAAGAAAATGAAGACATTCCATTCCTAGTCTTTTGCAATGGACAATTTGATGATCGAATGAATATTTATGAAAATTATGAAGTTAGTGGACATTACATTTTAATCAATTATAAGTATGAAGAATTACAACGGAAGCTGAAAGAGGTCCTGGAATGCAACCAAGAAAACACCGTTCTGCAACTGAAATATCAAGTGAAAGAAGGATACCAACCGTTGAGGATAAAGGATGATCAAGGCCTGCATTTCTACATACAACTAAAACTGAAGGAACCCAGCTTCACAACATATCCATTGTGTGTGAATGTCATCAACAACCCACCAACAACCATCAATCATCGTTCTTGGAAAATAGTAATGCATTAGTTGCACAGACAAACGCATTTGAAACGATGGAATACAATGCAGCAACGACAGAAGACTCAACAAATCAACAACATACAATTGATGCTACAATACTGGAAGGTGGGGGAGAGAATTTCGAGTTCATGGACTATGCAAAACTTGTGGCAGAGGAAATGGTTGAGCAACTAAAAAAAATAAAAACAGGGAGCCAGGAATCACAGATTATGACGAACTACTAATCACAGATCCGCAACATCCTGAAATAGAAGAAGCACAAATATATAAAGACAAAGAAACATTCCAAAGTGTGCTTGGTTTATATGCAATTAGAAACAACTTCCAATTCAAAGTGAAAAAGTCATGCACAAGAACATACAAAATTTGTTGCTTGGATCGAAAATGCAAGTGGGCACTAACGACATTTAGAAACGGAACGAAGTCATTCATAATTCGAAAGTATGACAGAAATGTGATACACACTTGTGATCTAAACATAAGATTTGCAGACAAAAGACAAGCTACAACGAAGTTGATTGGAAACTACATCAAGCCACGGTTTACCAACATAAAAACAACTCAAACGCCACAAGACATCAGAGGAGAAATGAAACATAAGTATGGGGTGAGAATGAAATACATGAAAGCATGGAGAAACAAAGAGCACGTGTAAGAAGAATTACGAGGAAAATCAAACGAATCTTACAAGCTACTGCAAAGTTTTTTGCACATGCTGCAGAAAACTAATCCTGGAACTATCGTACACATGCAAACAGAGGAAGACAACAACTTCAAGTACTTGTTTGTGGCACTAGATGCTTCAATAAAAGGATGGAAGAAGTGCAAACCTATAATAGTTGTTGATGGAACTTTCCTTAAATCAACATATGGAGGTACATTGCTCTCTGCTTGTACACAAGACGGAAATGGACACATTTTTCCGCTAGCTTTTTCTATTGTGGATTCAGAAAATAACAACTCATGGCAATGGTTTTTCACAAAACTAAGGGAAACATATGAGATTAGAGAGGAACAATGCTTGATCTTAGACAAACATGAGAGCATAATTAAGGTAGCTGCTCAAGTGTTTCCAGAAATAACGCATGCCTATTGTGTATACCACCTGTTAAGCAACCTAAAAGCAACCTTCAAGAAGAATGCAAGCAAGCTTGATAAACCATTCTTCGCAACAGTAAGAGCATACATAGAGAGGACATTTGAATACCATATGAGCGAGCTGGACAGCTTGGACATTCATGTTGGACCATATTTACAACAAGTTTGATACCATAAATGGTCAAAATACCACAGCAAACACAACAGGTATCCAACTATGACTTCTAACATTGTTGAATCTCTAAATGCAGTAAACTTAGCAGCTAGAGAATTACCAATCACAACACTAATGGAGTCATTGAGAGATTTGATACAACAATGGACATACACAAACAGGAAAAAAGCAAAGAAAACCACAACATTTTTAACACCTACTGTAACGCCCTAAATAATTAGGCACGCTACCCAATAAACTTATGAAACCCTAATCCCCTAATCGGGATTATTAGAAAAATATAAGCGCAGAAATTAAATTTCATTAATAAACGGAATAAAAATAACTTGTAATAATTTAAACCTTATAATTTAAAAGTTACAAAAGTTGGGATCCCAAAAATAATTACAAAACACTGTTACAAGTTCGTTTCCTCTAGCCGACCTAAGCGGCAAAACAGAGTCTCAAAATACATCACTGGTAGACCTCAACCCGCTTGGTCTAGTGTAGCCCAAACATGTACATTCCTCGTCCAGCTCCTACACTCATGGCTGATCAAACACAGCTTTACCCTTTCCTGCACAGTAGAGCACCCGTGAGCCAAGCCCAGCAAGACAGTATAAAACATAACACTAATATACTCATCATATAATATAAACAGTAATGCCATTTAAATCTGTCTGTGTGTCACAGACCTACATGTTGGGCTCACATGCCTATTTATGTTTACGTGACGTAAACCTACGTGTTACTCTCACACGTCTATTTATGTCTACCTGGCATAGACCTACGTGTTGCTCTCACACGTCTAAATACAATAAGGCCTTAGAATGGTTCATCTCGGTTATGGTTACCGAGTCCAACCCGATTATGCCTTTAACCTATAACCCTTAATCTCAATATAATCATATACTTAGCATGGCATAGCATTTACTCAACTTATATCACTAGGGTTATAACCCTAGGCTATTAACCACTCATATTAGAGTAATAACCCTAATCCCATTTAAATTACTTACATATATCATATTCAACATAAGCGCCACCGCACATACTCTACGTGCAAACTACTGTCTTTCCTATTGTCCCACAATAACAGAGACTCCAAACCCCTAGGTGCTCCTGATCAAGTGCCGGTAATCCTAGTCACACAACCCGGGATTTCACAAATAGGGTTAATCCCTAATTTCACTTTAACATAATATAAACATGGCATTCAAAACATAGATAATTCAATAGAGCTCGGAACGAGCTTTCCAACGATATAACGAACGTCCCAAACGGAGTCCCGATTCAAAAGTTATGGCCAAAACAAAATCGAGAAAAACAGACTTTCTCACTGCCAAACCCAGTCGCGACGGCCAAAAATCCCGTCGCAGCGACTGGGTTCAGAACACCAAAAAACTCCATTTTTAAGGCCTAAACATGCCAACTTTTCCATAAATTCAAACCTCAATCATACCATACCCAAAATTAACTTCTTACAGATAAAAATCATCACAATAGAGAGCTAACAACATCAACAACAACTCTCAAAATTCAAATTGCACAAATAACCCAAAATCATGCTTAACACACAACTCTTCAAGCTCAAAGACTTGAGCTTTAAATCCTTCAACCTCATAATTCTTCCAACAGCATAACACTACTCAAAACATCATTTCCAACGTAGAAAATAGTCAAAACATCTCATCCAAACCCAACAATCTAACCCACAACAATAACTATCAATTTCACACCTAAATTCATCAAAACAACACCAATTCCTTGAACATGCAAACTCAAGAACAATAAAACCAAAAACATGCTTTTACCAAAATTAAAATTCAACAAGAACTTCAATCAAACTCAGTAAAGGAAACTACCTCAATTCCAATCACAGCAAAGCTCAAAAATCTTTAAATTCCAAGCTCCAAATCAAGCAACTTCCACCAAATCAAAATTTGAATATCAAAGAGGGTGAGAGAGAGAGAGAGAGGATTCAAGTTGAAGGGGAAAACACCAGAAAAATTGATTTTCTTTCCTCAAAAATTCCTTCTTTTATCAAATATAAATCAATAGGTCAAAATACCATTTTGCCCCTAAGGCTAAAAATCAAGCTCACATATACACAAGGGCAATTTAGTCATTCCATGCATAATTAAATCCAATTAAATTTTAGATTATCACCATTAAATAAAAATGCCAATTATTTCAATCCAAATTGCATTTCGGGCCCGAACCCGGTTCGGCCCGAAATACCCGGTTGTGACTATACCTCGCTAACCTGTCAGAACACACCTGAAAAGACAACATAGGCATACTATATAATAATATATTTCTATTAAGCACATAATTAAATTAATTAATTTCATCATTTTACCATTCTCAGGTCATAATTACAAAAATGCCCCTGGCTCACCAACGGGGTCTTAACATATAATTAATCAAATAAATTCTCATATATTAAACTATATGATAATATAATTCCTCAATTATACATAATTATCTAATTAGGGTTTTGCTAATCCATTTCTTAATTCCAAGGTATTACACCTACAGCAGAGAAGAAGCTAGTCAACAACTTTGTGGACTCATTGACAGAAAATGTAAAACCTCTTTGAACTTTAAGTTGCATTACAGTTTCCTAATAGTTGTTTTTCAGTTTCCTGTACAGATTGAAAATTGATTATATTGACCTAATTTGCAGGTAAAACCAATAAACGAGATCATGTTCGAAGTAGTAGAACTAACAAGATCATGGGTGATCAATCTAAAGGAGAAAACATGCAGTTGCAACCGATTCCAAATTGACGAATTACCGTGTGCTCATGCGGTTGATGTGATTAAAGAGATGAACTTGAATGTTTACAACTACTGTTCAAGTTATTAAACGACAAGAACATGGCTTGAATCATACAGCGGCTCAACATATCTGGTACACAATCACACAACATGGGATGTACCACAGAATATAAAAGATATCCTTGTTCTGCCACCAAACCAGAAAATAAGATCCGAAAGACCAAGGAAAAGAAGATTTATAGCTGTTTCGGATACAAAAAAACAGAACAGGTGCAGCAAATGTGGTCAACACAGTCACAACCGAACGACATGCAACAATCAAGCAATAAAATAGATACAACAGAATTATTTGAATTGTTTAAGTCTCTATGAGAATTTACACAGGATGAAATGTTATATTTGATAGATTGCTATTAATTGGCAGAGTTTAAATAGTTTGCTAGTAGTTGCATAATAGTTTCAGGACAGTTTTGACACTTATTAATGATTTATTACTAAAAGAATTTCATTATAAAAAAATTTTAAAAGTCACATATGATTTTTTATAAGTTGTATAATAAGGAGAAGAAAACAGTTACATAACAGTGTGGAATATATTGAGGTAACATGTCACAAATAAAATAACAAGTATGTTGAACACTAAAAATAGTTTGTATACAGTTGCATAATAGTTTATCTATAGTTGGATGACTTTAAAAAAAACAAACATAATTAATTGAAAAATCATAACACTGTTGCTGTTACAAAACATAAAAAAAAAAAAAAAGAACATATTATAACGGTTAATTTCATATATCCTCTAAAAGTTTATAACCAGTTCTAGAATATAAAACGAATATAGTACCTACAAACATAAAAAACTAAAAAATTGTCTGAAAAGAAAATCAACCAATAACAACAAATTTTCACTAAAAATTGACCCTACTTTTTCAATTTAGAAGCCTTGAAAGACATGCTTTGCTTCTCATCCTCGCTATCAATACTTTCATAATTTTTCTTTTGACCGTACGAGAAGAAGAGGGCAGCAAGTCGAGTACGATAAACTTCAATGTCAAAATTAGCAGGAACATCTTTTCCATGGATGAAGAACTCGGCAAATGCAGCCACAAATGCTCCGCGATAACTATTACCCAAAAAGGAAAAAGAAAAAGAACAGTTAAACAACTATTATACAACATAAAATACACTTAAAAACAACAACTCACTTTTTCTGCTAAGATGGAAGACCAGCAATCTCCACAACTCTTAGAGGAGCTTTAGGGTCAGAACCTAAATCAGGAACATGGGACCTATTCTTCCAAAATCCAAGCAGATCAAAAAACAAAGGGAGTAAAACAAAATAAACCTTCATTGCATTCCTAGCTACAGAATTCATTTAGGCAGTCCTCAAAGAAAATATAATCCCCTTATTCAAATAAAGACGACCAAAAACCCAATGACTTTCCTTCCTAAGATTTATGATGAATAGGACATGATCGACTTCATACCAAAGCTTAGAACATGGAATTCGCAGTCCTCTTATATAATGCGCTATTGGGTGAGCAGCATGTATGTGAGACATCTTTGTTTTCATTGCCTTGGCTTTGCAGAACTTGTGGTATAACGATTGAATGGAATCATCGAAAAGGCAGTCAGTTGTTGCGAAATTCAGTGTAACAGCAGAAGAATATTTACCTTTTTTCCTAAGGTAATAGAAGATAGTATTCATATGCTGAAACAAAACAACAAAGAAACACAAAATAGAAAGTTAAAAAATATTTAAAAAACTTAATTATAGTAACTAAACTAAAAAAACAATGATAAAACAACTGTAAAACAACTATCAAAAGTTTAAAAGAAAACAGAAATTTTACCGAGTGATTGATAAACATGTCACAGCAAGCCAAATGATAAAATCAGGTTATATCTTCGACATAATCAACACCTAATCTAAACCGAAGGTAATATATTGAATTCAAATAATTGGAAAAATAAAAACAGAATTCAAAGAAATAACAAAATACAAAACAGAATGAAGAAAATATTCACCTAGGATGTTTTGGCAAACCTTCGCCAATCCAAGCATCAAACTTTGCCTCAATTTCATGAGAGACGGAATCAACAAATGTATTGTTAAGAGCAAAAATGCCCTTCACATAAGTAACCATCTTAAAATCTCTCCCATCTCCTCCAAATTTAGAACTTGATGACATTATCTCCATTGGATTGCTGCTCACATCAGCTGACCCAAAATCAATAAAAGGCGATTTCAATGCCGGTGCATGCTTTCTCTTATCCAAAAGAGGAGTATAAGTAATAGTGTCATCAGCTTCTTCATCAGAAGGAATGGAAACTGCCTTTTCAACAGCAACACTTGGATTGGATCTAGGACCTGAAAAGATAAAATTGGAAAATCAGAAAAATCAAAAGTTGAAAAACAAATATAAAATTGTCAAGCAACTAAAATAAAACATATTTTACCAACAAAGAATATAAACTACACTTACATTGATTTTACCAACAGCTTCTAGACCAGCCAACACAACTTGCTCATCATCAATTTCAAGCTGGCTAAAACCATCAAAAAAATCATCTCCCTTTAAACTAGGTTCTTTGGCCTTAACATTCTCAACATCCTTAGCCCTCTCTTCACTGCCTGCAATATTGATTCACATTAGTAGCAGGAACATCACTAACAACCTTATCAACTCCAGCAGAATCACCACCATCTTTACCCAACTCATCACCATCATCAGAGTCGAAATCAATATTCTCTGGATCAAGTAATCCCTTGTCATCATCCTCAGCATAATCATTAGAATCTTGGGTTACCAACTCATCAGATTACTTAACCTGGATCAAACAAAAGTATTGCAACTAAAATAAAACAGGAAAAAAACTAATAATAACAGCAGTAAAAAAATGAAACAAGAATAGTATAAATAAATACCTCATTAGAAGGTCAACGATGAATGACATTAACTTTTTCTTGAATATCTTTAATTATTGTAACGCCCTAAATAATTAGGCAGTCTACCCAAGATACTTAAGAAACTCTAATCCCCTAAACGGGATTACTAAAAACATTAGCGCAGAAATTAAACTTTAATAACAAACGGAATGAAAAAAAACTTGTAATACTTTAAACTTTACAAATTAAAAGTTACAAAAGTCGGGATCCCAAAAATATTTACAAAACACTATTATAAGTCCTTTTCTATTGGCCGACCTAAGCGGCAAAACAGATTCACAAAATACATCACTGGTAGACCCCAACCCGCTTGGTCTAGCATGGCCTGAACATGTACATTCTTCGTCCAACTCCTACACTCATGGCTGATCAGAAACATCTTTATCCTTTCCTGAACAGTAGAGCACCCGTGAGCCAAGCCCAGCAAGATAGTATAAAATATCAATAATATGTTTATCACACTATATAAACAGTAATGCCATTCTCATATGCATGCATGACACAGACCTGCATGTTACGCTCACATGCCTATTTATGTCAACGTGACGTAGACCTATGTGTTGCGCTCACATGTATAAATACAATAAGGCCTTAGAAGGGTTCATCTCAGCTCTAATTACCGAGTCCAATCTGGTTATACCTTGAATACATAATCCTGAATCTTAACATACTCATATACTCATATATATATCATAGCATTGTATTCATACAACATATATAATTAGGGTAATAATCCTAATCCCGATTTCTAATTACTCACAAATATCATTTCCAGTATAAGCGTCACCGCGCATAACTCTACGTGCTAACTCTACGTGACCCTGTGTGCTCCTGACCAGGTGCCAGTAATACTAGTCACAAAATCTGGGATTTTCACAAATAGGGTTAACCTCTGATTCTACATTCATAAATTATATTTATGGCATTTAAAATACAGATAATCACATAGAGCTCAAAACGAGCTTTCCAACGGTATCTCGAACTCCCAAAACGGAGTTCGGATCACAAAGATATGCATTTTCAAAGTTGGTACTCAAATCTGCCCAAAAACTCGAGGGCGGGCCGCAGCATGCAAAAGCCATGTCGCGGCACCTGAGACCAACTCCCAGGTTCAAACAAGAGGGGCGGGCCGCGGCATGCTAAAGACCATGCCGCGGCACTTGGGTTCCAAACCCAGAAACCAGCAAGCTTTTACACGAAAATTAGCTTCCAAACACAACCAAAACAACCCCAAAACTTAATCAAACTCTCAAATTACCAAATAAAGTTGCTAGCAAACATTAGAGCGTTAAAAATATATATATATATATACATATATCATGCATTAAATTCCAACATATAACCTCCAATTTCAGATTGCACAATAACACAAAATCATACCTTAATCAACAAGAACTCAAGCTCAAGAACTTGAGCTCCAAACCAACCCAACTCAATTAATTTCCAGCAGCATAACACCAATTAACACATAAACTTTAACCTAGAAAACCCTCAACAATCTCATCCAATAATCAATAATAAACTCACAACAATATCATGGAATTAACACACCTAAATCTTTCAAGATCAACACAATTCCTCATACATGCAATTCAAAAGAAAGACAACCCATAACATGCTTTTCCCATAATAAACTCAACAAGAATTCAAATAAAAATTAGTAGAAAACTACCTCACTTCCAAGCTCAAAGTTCTTTAACCTCAAAGCTTCAATTCAAGCCAAATTTAAGCAATTTTCACCAATTAAAGAATTGAAACAAAAAGAGGGTTTGAGAGGGAGAGGGGGTTTAGGTAAGGGGGTAGCAAAACCAGAAAAATTTGCTTTTCCTTAAAAATTCTTTCTTTTATTATTTGTAAATTAAGAGTATATGGCTATAAAGTATGCACACACATACTCAAGGGTATTTAAGTCATTTCACACACACATAAATCCAAATATATATTCAAATTATTCATCAATAAATAAAATGTCAATAATTCTATTCCAAACTGCATTTCAGGCCCGAACCCGGTTCAGCCCGAAATACCCGGTTGTGACTATACAGCGCCAACCTGTCAGAACAGACCTGAAAAAGACAACACAGGCATACTGTTGGGTTTTGTGCCCTAAATAAAACCCATTTCAATATAATCAGATTTACTTATTAATAAAGATCATAAATAACATTTTATGTTGCATGGTTCACATGATTTATTTCATGATTATATTTAATGTATAAATTCTATTAAGTCCAGAACATATGTATTTGTTAATGATTATAGTATTGTCAACACAGTGGAATATAATCTTGATTATATGTTCGAAAGTTTAATTCCCTGATTTGTCAGTTCACTGGATTTAGACTGGCATGATAATCAGCGATAGGTATTCTTACACCTTGGATAAGTGTTATGTCCTTTCCAGGGCATTGGCAAAGTTTACCAGTATCGGATATATGGAGTATACATTGGAAGGGACCGATATTGAACTTTGATTAGATATGTTAAATTTACCGTAATATCTATTCAATTCAATATCACCTAGTTGATCCTAGATCAAATGATCTTAATCCTGATATGATTAGGTTCGATCTCAAGAGCATTATTCATGTTCTTTGATTTGTTAGTTAAGCCTACTTTTGGGTCAGGGTGATACGTACATTTTGGGAACATGGTAGTATAATTGAGTGGGAGCGCTAAACATAGATATGGAATCTATAACTTCTATAGGTATTTAGAAGTGAAACGATGATTTCCTTCGAGCTTGGCTAAACAGAGATAAATGGTTGATTACTCATTTCACGTCGCTGAAATATCATTTATACAGAGCTAAGTATTTTAAGGATAAAATACATTGAAGGGTGTAACGGTAATTTAGTCCCTATACAATGTAGATCATCTATTAGAGGATCGTTGATCAAATTAGGATTATAACAATAGATAATTAATAGCGTATCTATATTGTGGAACATATAGAGCGTTCTATATGACTCAGAGTGCAATTCCAAGTTCTATGCGTGGATTCAACAAGGAATTAATAAGTCAGTGGATTTATTTGGTAAATTCTTGATCTGCTTATTGGAAGCTCGGTTATATAGGCCCATGGTCCACATACTAGTTGAGACCATACTGCTTGTCAGACTCAGTTAATTGATTTTAATTAATCAATTATAATTCTAAAATTAGACTATGTCTAGTTTATGAATTTTCACTAAGCAAGGGCAAAATTGTGAAGAAAAGAGATTCTAGGTTTTATTTATTAATTAAGAGACTTTATATGTCTAATTAATAAATATATTAAATAACAATATTATTTAATGGTTAATTTTTAGTTATTAAATAACTGGAATTGGCAGTTAAGTGGTTAAATTGGAAAATTGGAGTTTTTGAGAAAATGGGATGGAAAAATGATAAAATGGAAAAATTGCAAAGTGGGGCCCAATCCACATCCTATGGCCGGCCACACTAATCAATTACCATTTATTTTTCTATTATTTTAATGCCAAATAATTCTAACATAAACCTAGGTGGTTACCTATAAATAGGTAGTGATGGCTTCAGGAAAAAGATGATGCATCTCATTCCTTCAGAGAAAATATTAAGCCCCCACTTCCCTTCTCTTTTCTTCCTAAAATTTTCAAACCTTGAGTGAATGAGTGAGTGCCCACACACGTCAAGTGGTATCTCAATCATATTGTAGAAGATTGTGAAGAATCCAATCAACAAGAAGGAGAATCAGACTCAAGAAGGAGAGAAAGAGATCCAGGTTCAGATCTTGATAATGCTCTGCTAGAGAAAGGAAACAAGGGCTAGAGATCTAAACAGAAGGATTCATTATATTCCGCTGCACCCAATGTAAGGTTTCCTTAAACCCTTTTATGTTTATTTCATTGTTTTAGAATTCATATTAGGATGTTAATGAAACATACTTGTTAGTAAATCTAGATCCTGATAAAATATTTCCATCAACTGGCCTCAGAGCCATGGTAATGATTTACTTTCATGAAATGTGAATTAAAATTATGTTATGTGTTGGTTTGGATGGCTTCATATGGTTTATGTGTTATTTGATGAATCTATGTGTTGTACAAAATTTTTTCCACGAAAAATATTTTTTTCTGTTTTTGAAAATATTTTTATTTGGATTCCTTGTGAAAAATTAAGTAATTTTCCTTTTTACGGAACTCAATTCCGATAAAAATTGAAAAAGTTGTGAATTTTGGAAGATTAAGTGTCATGGCTGTCGAGAGGGGTGCATCTATCGCACCAGCCACTCGGACAACTAGGGATCCGCGCACGTGCACTCGGACACAACCCGTGTCTTCAGACGCGGGACACTCCTTCGGACACGCCCAGGAGGCTACACACGCCCGTGCGTGATGTTGCATCCGCCAAGAAACCTCGTCTAGGTTCCCTCATCCGCGCGTGTCAAGCCTTATCTGCAGCATTCGAAGGCTGCGCTTGCAGCCTACTGGCAGCATTCACTCCCAAACCCAATTTTCTGGGGATTTTTTCCAATTTTCAAACCCTAAATTTAAAATAAAATATTATTTTTAAATATATTTGAACTTAAATATCATATTTTAAATTAATAATATTTATTTTTTAATAGATTATTATTAATTTTGATATTTTGAGGTTTAAATTTAAAAATTGATTATTTTATTTTTTAAATTATGGTCAGATTTAAAAATTTGTTAATTTTTTTAATATTTATATATTATTTAATTATAAGATTAGATATTTTGATATTTAACATATTTTAAATTAAAAGAAAACTTTATCTTTTTTATTTGAAATATTATATTAAAATTATCTTATGTGACAAATTAAATAATTAATAAATTTGAAATTAACCTAGATATTTTTATAGATATTCTAACCATAATATTTTCAAATTCAAAAATTTGTTATTTTGCAAAATATTTAATTGTTTATAAATTATAATTTTAAAAATGATATTTTACTATTTTATATTATTTTACTTATTACAAATTTATAAATTATATTTTAAATATTTAAATAACTTTGATAGTTTTGTAGAAATTTGAATATTGCTTAATTTAAGATATTTTGACATATAATTAGGAAAATTATTATTTATTTATTATTTTATTCTTAACCTAATAATTATCTAACCATATCTATTTTAAAATTGGTTTATTTAATTATTTTAATTTTATTAAATTATAAGATTTGAAGATGATATTGAAGATATTTTTTTTTTTTTTTTTTTTTTTTGAAGGCAAAATTTTATTCAACCAACAAAAGAACTACAACAGGTCAGGCTTTTCTGCATTTAAAATTGCAGCAGCACAAGAGGGTAAAACCTCTGACCAAAAAGAATTACATCTTTGCTTTAGAGCCCACTTAGCTAAAGAGTGAGCAACCTTATTACAATCCCTAGTTACAAAACGAATTCCCAAACACCCATTGAGAAGATTAGAAGACAAAATTTCATTAATAGGTTGACCCCAATCGGCTCTGGGAGCTTTTTTGGAGTTGATTTGGTGAACAGCAGTGATGTTGTCTGAATTCGCTATGAAAGGTTTAGAATCTGTATCTTGAACAAGCTTGATACCCATCTTCAAGGCCAAACATTCAGCCATCAGAACAGTAGTATAACCGGGATAGAAGCAAACTTTTGCTGCAATTAAGTTGCCCTTATTGTTTCTAATGACAGCAGCAGTAGCATATCCTTCATGATCCATCTTCAAAGCAGCATCACAATTCAATGAAAAAATTCCATTTGGGGGAGCCTGCCACGAGTGTTTCTCTTTTTCCTTCTTCGACTTCTGCTCCTTTGTTGTTGATTCCAGGGTATGAGCAACTAAATCCAAAGCCCACGGGATCCAAGTCTTCAATGGGGTCTTGTTGTTCTGAAAGATTTTCTTGTTTCTGTGGTTCCATACCATCCAACTAATCCCCAAAAAAGTCTCAAACTCTTGTTTAGTGCACTTCTTTTTCATGAAAATCAGAAATTCCATCAGGTCCTTCATTAAACCGAGACTTTCAGGGAAAAGATGCCAAAAACCAGCAGCTTTCCACACTGATTTCAGTCTTGGACAACACCACAGAGCATGCCCGATTGTCTCCACTTTGTTCCAGCAGCCCGAACAAGTTCCATCTATGTTGATACCTCTCTTAACCAACTCGCTTTTCGCAGGAACCCAATTGTGGCACACTCTCCAAACAAAATTTTTCATTTTGGGGGTTAAGTTGGATTGCCACACGTCCTTCCACCAGTTTTGCACTTCCTTTTTATTAGAAGTTTCAGTTTCTTGCTTCTCTTTCTGAGTTAGGATGTAACCACTACCAACTGTGTAATCTCCATTCAAGGTGTAATGCCAAATAATCTCATCTTTGTCGCCACCTGAATTAACTGGAATTCCCAAAACCCAAGGGACATCTTCACTATGCATATGGTTCTCTATGTATTCCTTATTCCAGTTTCCATGATCATTGATTAAGAAATTTACATATGTATTAGCTGGAACCTGTACCTGAGATCTGAGACGGAATGGGGCTCCTCTTGGAATCCATTTATCTTCATTTATTCTCACTTTTGAACCATCCTCCACCTTCCAACGCAAACCTTTTATAAGCAGTTCCCTTCCCCAAATGATTCCCCTCCATACATTTGAACTCCCAGAACCGGTTTTAGCCATGAAGAAATCAGAATTTGGATAGTAGAGGGCCTTTAACACTTGGCCATACAAGCTGTCCGGATTTATAACCAACCGCCACCCTTGTTTTTCCAAAAGAGCTTGATTAAAATCCTCCAAATCTCTAAACCCCATACCACCACTCCATTTATCTTTGCAAAGTTTCTCCCAAGTTCCCCAATGGATTTGGTGTTTATCTTTAGTTGATCCCCACCAAAAGCGCGCTATAAGAGTTTGAATCTCTTTTATAAGACCCTTGGTTAGTCTAAAACTACTCATGAGATACACAGGAATAGCTTGTATGATTGATTTAATCAAAACCTCACGACCGGCTTGAGAAAAAAGACCCATCTTCCACCCTTGAAGCTTGTCCCAAATCTTAGTTCGAATTAGGCCAAAGGCTTCCTTCTTATTTCTGCCAACAAAAGCTGGAAGGCCAAGGTATTTGGAATGGTTTTCAGTGAAGGTAACCCCCATGTTATTTGCCAGTCTTTTTCCTTCATTCTTAGAGATATTTCTGCCCACACAAAGGTTAGATTTAGTAAAATTAATACACTGACCAGATAAGGAAGAATATACCTTCAATACTTCAGATATTGTTTGACCCTCCTCTTCCGTTGCTTCCATGAAAATGAGGCAGTCGTCTGCGAAAAGGAGGTGTGTTAACTTCTTCTCAAGGTTACCGAATCGAAGTCCATGGAGTTTATTAGCCTGGCTTGCTTCATTTATTAGACAAGATAGCCCCTCCGAGCAAATTAGAAATAAGAAGGGAGATAGAGGATCTCCTTGTCTCAAACCTCTTTCCGGCACAATATGACCCCGAGCCTCCCCATTGAGCAGAATAGAAAAAGTGACTGATCTTACACATTTCATTATCTTTGTGATCCATTTTTCATCATAACCCAAGCATTTCATCATTACCTCAAGGAAGACCCATTCAACTCGATCATAGGCCTTTGACATATCGAGTTTAAGGGCCATCTTCTTTCCATTTCCAAACCGCCCCTTCTTCAAGCAATGGAGGCTCTCAAACCCGAGAATGGCGTTATCTTGAATTTGTCTCCCTTTAATAAATGCACTTTGGTTCTCGGAGATAACCTTATCCATGCTAAGTTTCATTCTATTAGCAAGGCACTTTGAGATCACTTTATAGAGGACGTTACATAAACTTAAAGGTCTATATTCCCCCACCATTGTTGGCTCTTCAGTCTTGGGAATAAGGCAAAGAAGTGTATCATTAATAGAATCACAACCTGCATTACTGTTCAGAACTTTAAGGCATGTAGTAATCACCTCCTCTCCTACTTCCTCCCAATGGGTGTGGTAAAATAACCCCGGGAGACCATCCTTTCCAGGGGCTTTGAGAGGATGGATTTGTTGTATAGCCTCTTTCACATCTTCCCTTGTGAACTCCTCGAGAAGGTCCATATTATCTTGGTAAGAAAGTCGGTTAGGAACACAACGATTGAGAATGTCACCCATGTCACCGTTAGGTTTCGAAGTAGTGAAGAGTTTCGAATAGAAGCTGACCAAAATATTCTCAATTTCTCTGTCCGAGGTGCACCATTTCTTCTTATCATCATATAAGCCGATTATTGTATTCTTTTTCTTTCTTTGTGATGCCTTGTGGTGGAAATATTTAGTGTTACGGTCTCCATGAGCTAGCCACAAAGCACGGCTTCTTTGTCTCCAAAGCATCTCTTCCTTTGCTTCCATAACATTGAGTTCCTTTTCAACCTTCCTCCTTTCACTCCAGTTTTCATCTTCAACCGAGCTAGACAGGTGATTAAGTTCCTTTTTAAGTTGTTTTGTTCTAGCTTTCAATTCTGCCTTTCTATCTTTGTTCCAATCTTGGAGGATCTCGCCACAATGATTAATTCTCTTCCTTATACCATGAGTAGAGCCCCAGTTAGAATTATCCAGCCATATCGATTTTACGATTTCGGTACACTCTTCTTCCCCAGCCCAAGCTTGTTCGTAATGGAATCTAGATTTCCACCTAGGGGTTTTAGTCGACCATTTCGATTTAGAATCCGCACATAAGAGCAAGGGACGGTGATCCGAATTCCACCAAGGAAGGAGAGTCACCATTGAAGATCTAAAACTTTTAAACCACTCCTGGTTTGCCATTACTCTATCCAACTTTTCAAAGACGAGGTTGGATTGCCGCCCATTGCTCCAAGTAAACTCCCCACCTTTCATTTGCACTTCCCTGAATTTGCAAAAGGAAATCACATTCTTAAATTCATTCATCTGAGATTCAGGTTTCCTACTTCCCCCTTTTTTCTCTTTTTCTAGCATAATCTCATTATAGTCTCCTCCGCAAAGCCACGCACCCTGGATTAAATCACGAAGTCTTTCCAACAGCTGCCAAGAAGACTTCCTTCCTCTCGGATCAGGACTACCATAAAAACCCGTAAAACGCCAAGAAAACCCCATACCATTTTCCACAAGAGCATCTATGTGAGAAACAGTATATGATTTAATACTCACCACAAAGGTGTCCTTCCACAAAAGAGCCAAACCCCCACTTTTACCCTTATTTGGCACCACAAAGCAATTTTCAAAACCCAGAGCAATTCTGATTCTTTCCATAGCGATCTCATTAAGTCTAGTTTCGGACAAGAAATTCATCCCGGGATGATGATCTTGAACATGGGAGCAAAGGGTCTTCAATGTCCAGGGATTCCCAAGCCCCTGAACATTCCAAAATAAGATATTCATGGCTCTCGGCGACCCAGATTCGCTGGGTTCGCCGCTTTCAAGTTCATTCCAGAGATCAAATCAGAAAAACTAGAAATGTCCCCTGGAGCCTTCCTTTTCCCTGTCACCTCCTTAGTTGTTTCCATGTCTGTTATATTGCTCACAGATGGAGGAGTTGCATTGATAGTCCCCTTCCTGGTTCTCTTTGGTATAATTTTCCTTCTTTTATCCCTCTTAGAGCCCGAGTTCCCCGATTCATCTTCTGTACCAATAGGGATATGCACCTCTCTCCACTCTCCCCCCATTTCATTAAAATTCAAATTCAAATCCAGCCCCTGTTGGTTTCCACCTTCGTCCCAGTGAACTCTTTTGCCCAAACTCAGATTCGTCTTCGCTTCCCTGTTTAAGAATGCCTCGAAATCTGCCCTTTTCTTTGAACCAGAGCCAAGATCTTCTCCGCCATTGATCCCCGTGCTTTGTTCATTAATCCTGCGTGTTAGGTTCTCAAAATCATAAGATAACAGAGGGTTAGAGGATGTTACCTGCAGTTTCTGAGAATTCCTATTGGTAATAGTAGGCACAATATTAATCCCTTGCCCAGATAGCGTTTCTCCCGTAGGTTTTTGTTTTACTGATTGGGCTTCCATCTTTTCCAGTTGTGGCTTCCTGTCTCCACTTCGAATAGGAGTGTCTTCAAATCTCAACCATGGTCCATAGGCTATTGAACTTTGATCCTCTCCTGTATTGATCTTTGTAGGGTGTTCTCCACAGGCCTTGAAATCATGTCCCACTCTCCCACAATTGAAGCACATGAATGGGAGTCTTTCATATCTGAATGGTAGCCAAACTTTGCCTTCAGCACTAGGAAATAAGAACCCCGGGCAAAGTGGCTGGTCAATTGAAATCCACACTTTGAACCAAAAATTCCCATTCAAAGCTATCTTGGCCACTTCTTCCTTCTGAATAGCTATCACCTCTCCCGCCATCGTAGCCAGACGTAACATATTGTTTCTAGTTATTGATTTCATAGGGAGATTTAATATTCTTCCTGAAAGAGGAAATCGTTTCATCTCGTCTTCCCATTTCAACGGTATCTTGATGAGTCTCTGAAGAATCAAGACCCCATTGTTCAGTATCCAAGGAGATTTACTCTCAATTCTATCCAGGTCCTTACCGTTCTTGAATGAAAAAATCAAGAATGAAGCCTCTGTTGTAACCTTTTTGATTTTGACTCCCCAGTCAACTTCTGCAAGACCCCAAACTCTCCCCAATATGGTTCGAATAAGGGCTCTGTTCAGGTTCTTGGTGGTGCAAAATCTCCCCATCAGACACGAGTTTCCCACCTCTGCTTCCCGGTCTTCGTTTACTTCCCATCCTTCATCATCTTTCACTCTCAGGTTGTTCGCACGATCAAGGAGATCATCCATGGTTATGTCAAGCGTGTTAGGCATTCCTACAGGAAAGGCTCTTCTCAAACGAGAGAGCAAAAAAATGTTTTTTCTATGGTTATGATATTTAATTTAATTTAATAAAAATAATTTAAATAAACCTAGATATTTTAAATTAGTTTTTCAATTTTCAATTTTAAATTTTGAGATATTTAAGGGTTTTTTTTAACAACCCTAAATTTTCAAAATTTAGTTGGTTAGTTTAAGAATAATAATTTAATTATATTAATATCTTATTTCACATCTGTTACATGGACAATGTTTGTTTAATTTTATATTGTTTATCTAAAAAAAAAAAAATTAACAAACCTATCATTTATTTGATCTAAATTGCTATGATTAACTTGTTGAAAGATCCAATGATCTGATTTTAATTATAGTTCAATTGTCAATAGATCTTATAAATAATTTGTAACAGGTGAATTTTGTACTTCTTTCATTTCTGTAAACCTAGTAACATGATAGGGCCCATCCAAATCATTTGACCTGTGTGAGCCTATATGTTTGCTATTGGGCTTAGATGCATATAGAAAGCCCATTTAAGTTTTACTAAGTAAATGGACTAGGTTGCTAAAATAAATTTTGACATAAGTAAATTTATTTAGGCCCAATTTGAATTGGGCTTATTCAATGAATAACAATTGTTTATTTAAAGGTTAAATTCCTCTTCTTTGGGCCTTGTATGAGAGTTAGGGGGCCAATAGCAGTGGGTACGACATACTGAACCCAGCCCTCTCTCACATTAACTACCCCAATTATGAAGGCACATTTGCCTTATTTAAATAATTGTATTACGTTAATTATATTAGTCTAACCTAATTAAAATTGAATTAGCAACATAATTAACTTTTAAAATATATGGAATTTATTTTTCATTTACTATTTTAAAGTTAATTTTAGAAAAATACTTAGTTAATAATATATATTTTCTAGATAGTTATTTCTAGTACTAGTTATATTTTTCTAATAATTAATTACGAAAATATTTTAAGTTATAAATTAATTATTTATATTAATTAATTTTAAACCAATTTAATTATAAAATATTTTTCCTAGTATTAAATTAGAATTAATAATTAAGTTTCTTTTATACTTAATTATTTAATTCTTATATTTAATACATTTAATTAAATTGAAAATTAAATATTTAAGTTGATTTCATTCTTGATACTTAAATATTATTATTTTCATGATATTTAATTAAATAGAAAATTATTTTAAGTTTGAAATCTTGTTTCTGAATAACTTAAATTTGAATAATTTTCAAAATATATTTTATTTTACTTTATTAATCATGTTTTTATTCTTTTCGAAATGAAATTTTTTATTTAAATGCTTAAAATTTCGAATTTTATTTGAAAAATAGATTAAAGTTGAAAATTATTTATTTTAATTTTGGACCAACTCAAATCAATGATTTTTTCATTTAATGGTTAATTAAAATAAATGAACTAAAATATATTATAATTAGAAAATGAATTAATTAGTCAATGAAAGTCTAGATAGATATTATCTATTTTGCTTGAAGTATTTTTCTAATGATATTTAATTAAATAGAAAATTAATATTTAAGTTGATTTTCATCATGATACTTAAATATTTGAAATTTTCTTAATATTTAATTAAATAGAAAAATTATATTTTTTGTTGTAAATGAATTTTATTAATTAATTTTGGACCAACATAAAATTAGAATAATTTTCCAGGCTTTATTTTTATTTTATTTTTAAGCATTTTTCGAAATAAAATTGTATTCTTATATACTTCAGTTTTTTGAAATGCAATATATATTTATAGAAAATTAAATTTGAGTTGTAAATTAATTTAAATTAATTATGATATAACTTAAATTGAATAATTTTCTAAATATTTATTGGAAATTATTACTAAGATGGAAATAATTCATTTTATTTTCATATCCATCTAAGTATAATTTTATAAATATTAAATTAAAATTTATAATTAGAATTTTTTATTCTAAATTAGAAATTTTCATTAAATAAATATATATTTAAAATAAATATTATAAGAAAATACATTTTAAATAATGAGCTTTTATTATTAGGACATTCGATCTCCATTGTTGGTACTATATTGTTCTTGTTTTAGTGAGTAATCCTCCCTAACGGAGGAACGTTCATTAGCAATTTAATGCCGTAGAATCTAGAAAGATAAGTACTATTTGTAAGTGTTTTATTTTAGTATGGATCACCCTAATGGTGGTGACTTTAATAAGGCTTACAAAAGTATGAAACAATGGTGGAAGCTCATAAGATAGAATGGCCTTGACTCTCGCCTAAACGGGACAACGCTGGATTCTGATCTTGATCGAATAAAAGGTTGTTAGAATGTTTATCATTTTAGATGAGTTGACAACTCTATTCAATGGATGGTATCTTTGACTCTCGCCTAAACGGGACACTGATATCAGTTTGTTGGAGACCTTATAAATTATTTAGGATTGTATGTTTTAGTATTTTCGCTTGTCACTCCTACTTGCCATATGTTTAATAATTTCTAAATGTGTGTGAATTTATATTGAGCCATGTTATTTTCTATTATTAGTTGTAGTTTAATTTTGAATCTTCATTGTTGGTCTAACTTGGCTTGTTGTTCTAATGGGACAAATCCCTAATAGATTGTCAACCATTAAACAAACATAATAGTGTTAGATCTCGATAGATAAATATTGTAAATGCAACATCTAGCTGTTCATCAATTGATGACACCTTAGACAAGTGTTAGGCTATTTTTAGGCTATATTTTGGATCGATTTTATGTTCGCTTTTCACAGTTTTAGGACGGAATTACGCTTGTTTTCTATGTTTTCAGGTTCCTTGGAATAGTAGAGGTCTCGAGATGCAAAAGTCCAGTAAAAGACGAGTTGAGCCAAGAAAAACACCTTTTTGAGGAGAGATGCATATCTGGCCGCGGCTAGATTAGCTTGGCTGCGGCTAGATCACGAAGGTAGAACCCAGAGTTTTTGAGGCTCCAGTCACTGCGGCGAGATACACCCTCGCCGCGGCCATATAAAAACTACAGAAGCGTGATTTTAAGCATCTATCTGACCGCGGCGAGACACAGCTTGGCCGCGGCAAGATCCCGTACGGCCCAGGGGTAAAATTGTCCGACGAACCCTAAAAATCACTTATAAATAGAAAACTACGATTGGAAGTCAGGGGAAGCGATTTGGAGACCTAAAACACAGAAGAAAGCAGCAGGAAGAGCAGAGTGATTCAAAGTGAAGATCCATAATTTATCCACCAACAATTTCTTTCTTTATTCCTCTTTAATTTATTTATGTTGAATATTGTCATAGGAATGGTTATGGATTTGTTTCTGAACTAAATTTCCCATTTAGGGAGGATGATGATTGTTGTTTAATATTTTTGCCTAGTTAATGTTTAATTGTCATTCCTCCATTCTTGTTTGTGAAATTATCTTTATTTGTGCTTAATTTCATGTTTAAGACTGATCACCTTGTGCATGCTTTATGATCTCAATTCGAAATTTGAAAAGTGAGAATTGATAATGCTAAAATTGGATAATCGATGATTTATGTGAAACGAGAGTATTCACATGACTTATGTGACAAGTAGGTTATTGCTTAATGCTAATTTCATGTTAGTTTAATTAAGAGATTAATTAGAGAACATGTGATTTAGAACCTAGAAGATCTGAAAAGAGCTAGGTTAATTTTATAATCTGTCATTCACTTCAAGAATAGGATAGCAATTAGGCATTAACAATTGGGTAAACAAGCAACAGGATTATCCTCCCTATTATCTCATCTTGCTCAACTTTCAATTGTGTTATTAAGTTTTCTGCATTACTTTAATTCTTTTAAATCATAAAAACTTTTGATTTGCCAAATAGAATTATAAGTATAGTTTAGTAGTAATTAATCCAATTCCCTGTGGTTCGACCTCACTTGCGTGAGCTACTACTTGACTGCGTATACTTGCGTAGTGTTCATAAATTTCGTAACAACATGTATTTACAATATGAAACAAGAAGATTATATAAATAAGAATAACTTTGACTCTTGCTAATCGGAGGATTGTTGGATTCTTATTTAAATTCGAAATTATCCTTATTCCTCTTAGCTTATTCATTTCCAATTAGCTCAATAATATATCATTGGATAAATGGTTTATAAATCATACAATGTCATTCTATTTTCTCTTAAGAAATTGAATGGCGCATATGGTTATATTCCCGACATTCTATCCTGAAATGATATAAATCCTCAATCTAAAAATCTCCTACTTGTATATGCTTACTTTAGGCAAATCAGACATAAAATTAGATTAGTAGTGGTGGTCCAAGAAAGATGAATTACTCATGTATATTTGGTATAAATTTAGGTCTTTGACTTTAAATTTCAGATTCCAAATAGAAATTTCTTATATTTCTATTTCCAGAATACAATACAGTTACACTTTCACAAGTGATTAATATCCATCTTCTATCAATGGATTCAAACTGTATTTTAGTATGGAATATGAGTTTAGTATTCTGTAACCAGGATCCACTTGCACTATTCTAAGAACTCCTTGATGTAACTAAACATAAGTCATCAAAAGACACAACCACATATTTTATAAATCTATGG
The DNA here is from genome assembly GCF_029168945.1 of Cannabis sativa. Taxonomy (NCBI): domain Eukaryota; kingdom Viridiplantae; phylum Streptophyta; class Magnoliopsida; order Rosales; family Cannabaceae; genus Cannabis; species Cannabis sativa. The sequence goes on from NC_083607.1 coordinate 54,672,541, forward strand.
CATTTATATCTTGTTCATAGTGGTTTTGACGAGATCATTCTCCGCAAAGAGACAATATTCCTATATCCACTGAAAGTATAATCATCTCATTCCCAGATGGATGTACATTCAGGGGTGGATATGAGTTTTCGTTATATTCTTAAGACGATCACTCTAGATTTTACCTTATGCAAAAGAAATTTGAAATGTTTGAAAAATTTCATGAATTTCTAACAATGGTGAAAAACCATTAAGGTAAGTGGTTAAAGATCTTGCGAACTAATAGGGGTGGAGAAATAATTAATAGATATGCAGTTCAAAGATCATTAAGTTGATTTTTGAATTATATCCAAACTTACGTCCCCAGAAATTCAATTTGCATATTGATGATTAGTTACTAGTCGTTGCCTAAGTCCTTCTAAGGTAATACCCTAGTGAAAGGAAAATTTTAGAATGATGGAATGGTTGTGTACTTAGTATAAACCATTACTAGATTCATGGATGACCTAATCATAATCTTAAGAAAAGCTAGAACTGTTAACCAAGATTTGCATGTTTGTTAGCTATTCCAAGTGATTAGGGGTGGACCATCCCATAGTCATTAGATAAGAAAGTGTTTGTTTAAACAAATACTACTTTTCTAAGAAAATGACTAAGTCTGAAAATAAAGTAGCAAATAGAGGAGATAATTTTCTTGATTCCAAAAGTGTTCTATCATCTTATTCTTTATAAGATGGTCCCACTGCCTCTGTTGTCTTGACACAACCGAAGAGGATAATACCATTTAGATTCTTAGACAAAAGTCACAGTACCTTGTCGTAGTGGGAGAGTTTCAAGGAACTCGCCCTATTATGACTTGGAAGACACTAGTGATTAAAATCCATTGTGAGTTTAAACAAGTAATGGATTGTCAAAATAAGAAACTAAGAAGAAAAGCCAAGAGAACTATGGTCAAAACCATTCATATGGAACAACCAAAAGTTTTCTATTACAAGGACAAGAAAGGAAATTTTCGTTTGTAAGTCTATTCAATGGACTTAACAAAACTTCTTATTCATGGTATTATAGGTTTGAGTTTATCTAAACCTATGGCTTGTGGTATACCTAGTAATTTACTTACTCTAGTGCATGCAACTTACTTTAGTAAGATGCTGAATCATTTTCTTTTCTAATGGAAATCTATAGAAGCTTCTCGACTTCTAGACATAGATTTTATTTATCTAAGGAAAAGTCTCAACTATTCTAGAAAAGATAAAGCCATGAAAGAATTCCTTGAATCAACAGTAAGAGGTCTCAGATATGCTTTAGTATGCCTTAGACCAGACAATTGCTGTTGAGTGGGAGTAATGAGTAGGTATCAGATTAATCCAAGAAAGGAACATTGGAAGACAATCAAGTAAATCTTAAGATCAAGAAGAGGAACTATATGTTAGTCAATAAAGGGTGTATTTAATACTCTTAGACTACACCAAATCAGATTTCTAGACTTGCCTTAGTGTTAGAAGGTCTGCTGATGAGATGGTGATTACTCTGGGGGTGGAGTAGTGATTTTGGAGAAGTGTAAAAACATATATGAGGTCCCTAAGTCTACCAGAGAGAGATTGAATGTTAAAGTTGCAGGAAAGGTACCTATTCAGTCTAAGGAAAGTTCTATACATTTTTGCCACTGTTCCAACATTTCTTAATTACTAGTGGTACTTCCTGACTAACACAAAAGTAGTTGCCAATAGTAAAGAATCAAGTATCCCAATAGAGTAGACATATAGAGAGGAATTTCACAATATCAAGAATTTTGTGATTAAGGAAATGTAATGGTGGAGAAAAGGATGTGTTGAATACAACCTGTCAGATACTGTTACAGAGAGTATACTACATACTACACTTGATTTGTATATCAAGGTGTTGAGATTATTTGAAATGCACTTTTTGTTTTATATTAGTGCAAGTGGGAGTTTGTTGGGTTTTATGCCGTAAATAAAACCCATTTCAATATAATCAGATTTACTTATTAATAAAGATCAGAATTAACATTTTATGTTGCATGGTTCACATGATTTATTTCATGATCATATTTAATGTATGAATTCTATTAAGTCCTGTACATATGTATTTGTTAATGATTATAGTGTTGTCAGCAGTGGAATGTAATCTTGATTATATGTTCGAAAGTTTAATTCCTTGATTTGGCAGTTCGCTGGATTTAGACTGGCATGATAATCAGCGAAGGTATTCTTACACCTTGGATAAGTGTTATGTCCTTTCTAGGGCATTGGCAAAGTTTACCAGTATCGGATGTATGGAGTATACATTGGAAGGGACCGATATTGAACTTTGATTAGATATGTTAAATTTACCGTAATATCTATTCAATTTAATATCACCTAGTTGATCCTAGATCAAATGATCTTAATCCTCATATGATTAGGTTCCATCTCAAGAGTGTTATTCGTGTTCTTTGATTTGTTAGTTAAGCCTACTTTTGGGTCAGGGTGATACGTACATTTTGGGAACATGGTAGTATAATTGAGTGGGAGCGCTAAACATAGATATGGAATCTATAACTTCTATAGGTATTTAGAAGTGAAACGATAATTTCCTTCGAGCTTGGCTAAACAGAGATAAATGGTTGAGTACTCATTTCACTTCGCTGAAATATCATTTATATACGGAGCTAAGTGTTTTAAGGATAAAATACATTGAAGGGTGTAACAGTAATTTAGTCCCTATACAATGTAGATCATCTATTAGAGGATCATTGATAAAATTAGGATTATATCAATGGATAATTAATAGCGTATCTATATCGTGGAACATATAGAGCGTTCTATATGACTCAGACTGCAATTCCAAGTTCTATGCGTGGATGCAACAAGGAATTAATAAGTCAGTGGATTTACTTGGTAAATTCTTGATCTGCTTATTGGAAGCTCGGTTATATAGACCCATGGTCCACATACTAGTTGAGACCATACTGCTTGTAAGACTCGGTTAATTGATTTTAATTAATCAATTATAATTCTAAAATTAGACTATGTCTAGTTTATGAATTTTCACTAAGCAAGGGAAAAATTGTGAAGAAAAGAGATTCTAAGTTTTATTTATTAATTAAGAGACTTTATATGTCTAATTAATTTTTAGTTATTAAATAATTGGAATTGGCATTTAAGGATTAAATTGGAAAATTGGCGTTTTTGAGAAAATGGGTTGGAAAAATGACAAAATAGCAAAATTGCAAAGTGGGGCCCAATCCACATCCTATGGTCAGCCACACTAAGAAATTACCATTTATTTTTCTATTATTTTAATGCCAAATAATTCTAACCTAAACCTAGGTGGTTACCTATAAATAGGTAGTGATGGCTTTAGGAAAAAGATGATGCATCTCATTCCTTCAAAGAAAATATTAGGCCGCCACTTCCCTTCTCTTTTCTTCCTAAAATTTTCGAACTATGAGTGAATGAGTGAGTGCCCATACACATCAAGTGGTATCTCAATCATAGTGTGGAAGATTGTGAAGAATCCAATCAACAAGAAGGAGAGAAAGAGATCCAAGTTCAGATCTTGATAATGCTTTGCTACAGAAAGGAATCAAGGGCTAGAGATCTAAACGGAAGGAGTCATTATATTCTGCTGCACCCAATGTAAGGTTTTCTTAAACCCTTATGTGTTTATTTCATTGTTTTAGAATTCATATTAGGATGTTAATGAAACATACTTGTTAGTAAATCTAGATCCTGGTAAAATATTTCCATCACATACTATATAATAATATAGTCTCATAAGCACGTTAATAAGGTCCAGTTTGGCACAGCTTTTGAAAAAGCTAAAAGCTGCTTTTCAAAAAAGCTGTGACAAAAAGGTGTTTGGTGAAGTTAAAAAACAGCTTATTGAAGAATTTATGGAAAAGTTACATCTAAAAGTTAAAGCTGGTAAAACCCAACTTTAAAAAAAGTTATTTTGATTAAAATACTATAATAAATTATTTTTTACTACAATTATATTTAATTATTTAATTTTTTTGAAGGAAAAAATATTTAAAATGAATTATATTTAAATTTCTAATTTTTCATTTTATTTTAAAAAATATTTTATATTTATATTATTAACAAACAATATCAATCCAAGTTTCTTATAAACTACAATTTTATTTACGATTGATAAAATTATAATTTAATAATATTAAAAATTATTTTTATCAAATGCATATAAATTTATATTATAAATAAAAATAATTAAAAATACATAGAAAATAAAAATTTTATATAACATAGTTTTTTATATATATATATTTGTGCTTTTAATGAGATAGATTAAAATATTATTATTATTATTATTATTATTATTATTATTATTATTATTATTATTATCATTATTATTATTATTATTTTAGAATCTTTATAACTCACAGTACTTTAAAATTTATAATTTACCAAACACTTAACTCAGCTTTTTTCTACAGTTCTGCTACAACTCCTTTTTCCTACAGCATAGCTACAGCTGCTTTTCCCCACAGCACAGTTGTGCCAAACTGGCCCTAAATTAATTTCATTATTTTACCCTTCTCAGGTCAAAATTACTAAAATGCCCCTAGCTCACCAACGGGGTCTTAACATAGTATAAATCATATAAATTCTCATATATTAAATTATACAATAATGTAATTTCTCAATAATACATAATTATCTAATTATGGTTTTGCTAATCCATTTACATAATCTTAGGGTATTACAATTACAGTCATGACAGACTTGAAATTAAGGTCAACAAAACACCTCAAAGAAATAAAGTCTTCGGCCAAGGATTCTTGATTGGAAATGACCAACTCCAACATAGATTTCAACAATTCAATGTCTTCTGAATCAGACTTTTTAGAAGATGAACCACTCTCGAATGTTTGCTTAGATGTACCGCGATCATCAATAGATTCATCTAAAATTAAGCCTTCCAATTGCAACTTCTGCCTCTCCTCATCAGTAGGACAAATGTTTTTAATCTTCAACTGAAAAACATAATCAAAAAAACAAAACATTAAACAAAAATAATTAAAAAAAAAACAAATGTTAAGAAATCAGCAAAAAATAATAATAAAGCAGTAAAGAAACTGAAAATCACCTTGTTCAACGGCAAATCAAAAATTTTGCCCTTCAAGTCTCTAAACGTTGGATTTTTGGTCACAACATTATTGGTCCAATTTAGAATTCTTGGAATCGTGGATGAAACTCTTTTACAAAATGTGTTTACCATCGTAGGACAACATTCATAAAACCAAACAATAAACACCCAAGGATAGTCCAACGCTCTATACCAACCATATAGGACTGACCTCCCTTCTCCTCTTTTTTATTTTTCATTTTAATCCCATGCTCTATTCTTCCTTTGAATGAATCAATAGTCAATTCAAATGACTCCCTACCCCAACAATACTCATCCCAATGACCACTATCAACAACATATAGATCAAACCTAGAAACTTCTTTATCTGGAGTATTGCTAAGAAGGAAACATTGGATGAAATACAGCACAAATAATTTCAAACCAAGGGACTCATTCTGACCCCACCTACTTCCCAAGAAAGCATCCTCTATAGCTTTATGATCTATGGTTTTTACGCCACGGAAACAAACCTCAATTAACTGGTTTGACTCTCGGGAAAATAACAGTTTGTTGCAATCACCAAAGCAATCAATACCAGTGATCAAGTCAAACTCCTCGGCACTGAACCGTATACAACGGCCAGCAACCTTAGCCCAAAATTCTTTTGGATTGGGCTGATATATTTCCCTCAAAAGTAGGCTATGGACAATTTGAGGGTGGAAAACAAAATCAGGTATATCCAAAAAAAAAATGACCAAGTTGGGTGTCACGAAACATAGATAACAAATTGACAGACAAAGTATTCTTAATATTATCAAGAACAGAGAAATTACTCGTACAAACACATTTCAATCTCTAGAAATCAGAGGGACTGAATTTGTTATCCCAGACCTGCAATTAAATACACATGGCAAATATAAACAAATAACATATGCAAGTAGCCAAACTATAATAAAACTATAAAAAAACAGAAAACAAACTAAAATATAGAAAGAATTCTTTGAACATCAACATCCATGATAAAATCAAATTGTTACCCATTAATGATATAAAAATGGACACGAAACAACTAGACCAAATAATATTTCCAAAAAACGACATACAAAAAGTGATTACACTATTAAAAAACTATAAAAAAAAACTAAAACAAAATGAGAAGAGATAAAAAAAATGAAACTGAAATGAAAAAATATTAAAAAACCTGGAAAAATAAAAACAGAAAAAAAGACCACAAAATGAAACAAAAATTAAGACTAAACAAACTAAAATGCAAAACCCATCAAAAGAACAAATAAAATTGAACAAAATAAATTGAAGCCTTAAAAACCCAAACAAAACCAAACGAAATGCTAAAATGGAAAACCTAGAATAGCACAATCCAAAAACACAAAATCGAAAAATGTAAAATACAAAAAAAATTAGAAAAGGGGGGAAACCAAAAAGAAACGGAAAACAAACCTCAGATCGAAGACCACCATTAACTTGATCATTTTTTTTTTTTCAGAAACATCTTGAGCAATTTTTTCTTCGGCAGCCAACTTCGATTTCTCCTTTGGACTCCTCGCCCACGTTTAGACAATGGAGGAGCAAAATCAGTGTCATCCTCCTCAATAACAGGTCGTTTACCCTTATTTTTATTAGCTAAAGATTTCAATCTCATTTTAGAGCTTTTCTTTTGAACATGGGAATGAGTTGATGAAGAACGAGTTACAGCTATATTTATATACGGATTGAGAGACAAATAAAAAGAGGAAAAACGGTTATGGGATTCGATTACTGGGAGTTGAAAAAAAAATTGAAGAACAAAATGGACGTGGGATCGGGGAGAGGGAAGGTTCAGCTATGGAGGTTGATATTTAAAAAAAAAAAAAATGAAATGAAATATAAAATCATATGAAAAAGAAGAAAAAAAGAGAGAGAAATGATGGATGGTTGTTTGATAGGGGTCATGGACCACTGAATGGAATGAGTGTGCGTGTGGTAAAATTGTAATAAAATAAAAATGAAGAGTAAAAAAGTTGTTTTAACCGTGTGTAAATATATATGGAATAAATTGTGTATTTTATATTTTTTGTGTAAAAATTTCTAAATTTTATTATTTTTAATAAATAAAATATTTAAATATTAGTTATTTAGAAAGTTGATATAATAGAAGAGTAAATCAAGCAATGCAATTTTAAATTAAATAATCTAAAAGTCAGGTATATTTATAAATAGTATATATAAATATGTTATATTATGTTTTATACGAAATTCTTATAATTATTTTATGTTAAATCTGCTAAAAAATAAGAATACAATTGTTATGATATTTATATAATTAAGATATATAATACTTATAAAAACGAAGTTTTTCCAATATCATATTTACACACAAAGGGTTCCATGAAATTTCCTAGACATCAAAGAAGACTATAAAGTAACCCTACAGTACGGGGGTTATGCTTTGTTAAAGTATAGGGCGCAACTTTATAATTAACTGTTCAAGCGAGACTCAAACCAAACTTTAACAATTAGTATATTTTTTAATTATAGTATCTTTAAACTGACTAATTAGAATAGAAAAAAGATGAAAAAAAAACAGTAGCATTAGGAGAATAGGAGATAGATATGCTCGACAGCAACAGCACTCCAAATGTTAAAATTTGAGAAGTCATTTTTTTTTAACAGTGGGTTCTGACAGCCACATTCAATAGCAATTCATTGGAGTTGCACTAAGGCATTTGGTTGGGCGGAATGAAAATATAGGAATGGGAATGGGAATAGGAATAGGAATGGAATGGAATAAAATTTAAAATGGATAAAAAAAATTGATAAAAAAATCATTAATTTCTTTTTCTTGTTACATTGGAATGGTCATTCCTTTCTTTTTAAAATGGAATAGCCATTCCACCAAAATGGTGGAAAGAGCATTCCATTGGAATGCCATTCCAATACTTTAAAATGCAACCAAACAAAGGAATGGAATGAAAAATATTTCCTTTCCATTCCATTCCATTTCATTACCTCCAACCAAACGCCATGCCGAGTTTTGATTTGTTAGCGGTTTTAATATTATTTAAAATTTGTGGGATCCTATATTAAATTACTCCAATAATATACAGGCACTCATCGTCCTTCACAACTTATCCCTTAGCATTTTTCTTATATTAAATAGTGCAGCAAGAAAAGGAAGACTTGGAAAGTTTCGTCAATATGTAATAGCCTACCAGTACTATTATAGTTGACCATGTAACTTCCAAGAAACTAACGACATAGTAATGATGAAGTGGTCACGGGTCACCCAACCCAAGAGATTGGCTTCTTTTTCTTTATTTTGTATAAAATGAGCCCCATTAGTTTAAATTAGTAGTACTCATGTCTATATATATGAACATTTTATACAAACAAGCAATTCAGAAATCTCTATTATTATAAAATAGTCACCAAAATGGGGTTGTTACATGGTATAATACTCCTTCATTTGGCACTAACTGCAGCAGCAGGGACAATCAATCTGCGCCGCACAGAAGCCAAAACCCCAGATGACGGCTGCCGCAGGCGCTGCGGAAATGTTGACATTCCCTATCCATTCGGGATCGGTGCCGGCTGCTACTTGAACAGCAAATTCAACATCACATGTAACGACACCTCCATAGGCCCTCCGAAGACATATCTCAGAAAAGGTAACCTCCAAGTTATTGACATATCTATTAAAGATGGCGAAATTAAAGTGCTTCAGCTCATAGCAAAAGACTGTTATGAGAAGAATGGCTCCCAATATCGAAAAGATAGGCTCCGGACTAGTCTGCGGTTGTCCAGCTTCACCGTTTCATCTACAAAGAACAAGTTCACTGCCATTGGTTGTGATACTTACGCCATTATTCGAGGCTTTCGAGGCGAACAGAGGTACAGAACAGGTTGTATGTCGTTGTGTGATCGAGCAACAGACATTAACTATGGGACTTGTTCTGGTGTTGGTTGTTGCCAGGTTATGTCCATACCTCCAAGACTAAACAATTTCACGGTTATTTTGAGTAGCTATTCAAATCATACAAAGTTATGGGATTTTAATCCATGTAGCTATGGTATCTTAGCTGAGGAATCTCAGTTCAAATTCTCCAACACGAGTTTCCAAGAATTTCAAAGCAAGAAGAATTTCCCTTTGGTTGTTGATTGGTCAATTGGTGAGTTGCCATGTGAGAAGGCTCGGAAGTTTAAGAATTTTACTTGTCATTTGGAGACAAGTGAGTGTATAAATTCTAATTCCAGCAATGGCTACCTTTGCCGCTGCTTGCCTGGTTTCATAGGAAATCCTTACCACCCAAAGGGTTGCCAAGGTAATATTACTTTTATTAATATAGCTACATCACATTAATTTACGTTTACATATTATCTAGCTATTATCATAACAGTAAAGAGTGAAATTTAACAAATTTTTAACACTATTGATTATATGGATATGTGGGGCATAGTGACTAGTTAGTGATTTTTTATATTAATTATTAATTAAAAAATTGTGAAACGTGTTAATATTAAATTATACTAATAGCCATTTGTTATATTTTGTAAAGTTGGACCCCAATAGTATTTCTAAGAAATTGAGCTAAATATATAGCCTTTCTTATATGTCTATTAAATTATTATATTCCCACTACAAACTAGTATATTTTTTTTTTATTAATTTTTCACAAATGTATGCCCGCTACAATTACTCTAATATTAAATTATTTGAATTCTTTGTTTTGTGAAAAATAAATATATTATTGTAAATTTTAATTAAATTCTCGAAAAGAAAAACCCAAACAATGTTATAGATATGATATTACAAACCATTTTCTAGAATCCGAAATGAGGCGCTTCTGACCCGCAACAAACGGGTCCCCGACAAATTATTGATAGTTATTCTATGAATAGATGACTTAATTGATTTTTTTTTAAAAGAAAAAAATTAGGTGACTTTATTATTATTTATGTGCTTTTAAGCTTGCTCTTATTTTTTCATTATTCAGATATTGACGAGTGCAAAGGTCAAAATCCGTGCATCAACGGGAACTGTATAAATGTAAATGGGACCTTTAACTGTTCATGCCTGAAGGGTTATAAACGAGTCAATGAAACAACTTGCAGTAGAAATGGACCACGTAGAGCTCTCTTCCTCTATATTCCTTTGGGTACGTACGTATATTTATTTTAATCAAATTGATCATGCCTGTTCTTTTTTTTTTCCTTTAATTAATATTAATTGGTTTTTTTATAATGGAAAAAAAAATCCACACGGCGACTTGACTCTAGCTTAAAAGAATCTATGAACAATTAAGTTTTGGAAATAATTGAATAGGTATATGGCTAGCTAGTTAGCTACATTACGTAAATGATAAATTTATAAACAGAGAGTGGGGACTAGCCAGACTGTTTTAAAATCTGTGGATGAAGCTGTAAGTGGTATATTAATAATGGTACTATATATCCTGACAAAAAAAGAAGTAATAGTACTATTTATAATTGATAATTTGAACAAATCTAAATTGATATTCAATTTACCACTTACATTTGTTATGGCAAAATCTAGATAAGAATAAAATTTATAAAATAGAAGTAATTTAAGGGAATTTATCAATGATTTTTTTATTTTTTTGATAGAAATTTGTCAATGATATTCATTATTTAAGTAATATAATTGTGCAGTGTTATTTATTTATTGGGTTATGTAAATAATAATAAAGATGTTGTTGGGCACAATATTATTCTATAACATTAATGATAATGATATTATATACTGACCAAAATTGAACTTATTGGACCATGCCATTTTTGAGAATTAAAGTGAATATTAACCGAAGTAATTAAATTTTAATCTATAATAAAATAAATGTTCTAACTAAATAATTAAGCATCTTATATTTTCTATATCTATGCAGGTGTAAGTATAGGCCTCATGAGTCTTATTGCAATTAGTGTAATGCTATATTGGGGAGTAAGAAAAAGAAAATTGATAATGCTTAAAGAGAAGTTCTTTGAACAAAATGGTGGACTGATGTTACAACAAAGACTATCAAGTACTGAGAAAGGACCTATTGAGACAACGAAAATCTTCACAGCAAAAGAGCTAGAAATGGCCACAGACAATTACCATGAAAGTAGAATCATTGGGGAAGGAGGTTATGGAATAGTTTATAAAGGAATATTCCCAAACAATAAGGTGGTTGCTATAAAAAAGTCCAAATTTGGAGCTCAAATAGTCCCATCTGAACAAATTGAACAATTCATCAATGAAGTAATTCTGCTCATGCAAATTAACCACAGAAATGTGGTTAGGCTCTTAGGTTGTTGTTTAGAGACAGAAGTACCTCTCTTGGTTTACGAATTCATTACAAATGGAACTCTTTTTCAACATATCCACAATAAAGGCAATGAACCATGTTCCTCACTTTCATGGAAAATGAGATTGAAGATTGCAACTGAAACTGCAGGAGCATTAGCATACTTACACTGTGAAACTAATACCCCAATTGTTCATAGAGATATAAAGACAATGAATATACTTTTGGATGAAAACTTCATAGCAAAAGTGTCAGATTTCGGAACATCAAGACTAATTCCCATAGATGAAGATCAGTTATCAACTTTGGTGCAAGGCACTGTTGGGTACTTAGACCCTGAATACTTGCAAACAAGCCAACTTACTGAGAAAAGTGATGTTTATAGCTTCGGAGTTGTTCTAGGGGAGTTATTAACAGGGAAGAAAGCCTTCTCTTTTGATAAATTAAATAATGTTAGTCAAGTCCTAGCAATGTCCCTCCTCTCTGTTAAAGATAATGATCAATTTAACGAATTCATTGATGATAAAATTCTCAATGATGGAAACATTGAGGTTATTAAAGAGGTTGTAGCTCTCACAAAACGGTGTTTGAGGATAAAAGGGGAGGATAGACCTACTATGAAAGAAGTAGCTATGGAGCTAGAGGGATTACGAGCTATGTCAAAGCATTCATGGACAAATATTGGTGATGAAGAGTCTGAACATTTGCTTGGGGAGAAACATTCAATTAATCATAATAATTACATTGGTTATGATCTTGAATGTGGTTCGAGTGGTACAACGGCTATGTATGATAGCATGCAAACTCAGCTCATGCTCAATCCATTTGATGATGGACGCTAGATTTGCATCGTCTAAATATTTTGATGTCCTAAGTATTGTTTTTATTAACTAGTTTTTGTTTTGTTAGAATTGTTGAATGGTACTGCTTTAGTGACTAATTGTACTTACAAGGTTAGTATAAATAGAAAAGTCTTGGGAAAATTGTAGTCAACTAAACTTTAAACAATTAAACAATTAGTAATGACAAGCACAAATCATGAACAATAATCGAAAAAAACAGGGATGAATAAAGTATGGAAAAACCAGAAACAATTAAAGTTGCTAAACAATAAAATCAACGCCAAGATATATGCTATTTTAAGTTCGATAGATTGATGTGATCTATGGCTCTACTCCATTTCTGAAACACCACTAAATTCTCTTTATTTATTTTTTTTAAAACTCAAATCCTCTTTATTGATTGAGCAGGAATAGGTACAATACAGTCGAGATCGATGTTGGAAATTATTTTACAAGGATCTTAGATCTACTCACAAGTATGTTGATTAACACCCTAAATATGTACTTCTAAAACGATTATGAAATAAACACATATAAAGTATGAGAAACTTTACATTGAGTGCACCGGAATTAAATGTCTCATTCCGTTCAGATCTCTAACCCTTGTATCCTTTCTGTCGCAGAGTATTATCAAGATCTGAACCTGGATCTCTTTCTCTCCTTCTTTAGTGCTGAAACTCCTTCTTGTTGAATGTCTTTCTTCACGATCTTCCTCACTATGATTGAGGTATCACTTGCTGTGTGTGGGCACTACTCTAATCACTAAGTGGTTCGAAATTTCAAGGAAGAAGAAAGAGAAGAAGGTGGCGGTGTTAGGTTTTATGCCCTAAATAAAACTCCATTTCAATGTAATCTATTCAACATCAATAAAGAAACAGAAGTATTTTTCATTCATTTGTGTATGTTTTGGTTCACTTTATCAATTGCTTGTCTATTTGATTTATAAATTCATCTTAAACCCTTTTCACATACTTGATCCTGTTTATTGTGTTGTCATCACATTGGAAAGTAAACATGACTATGTGAATAAAGTTTCCTAAATTTATCAGACACAGGGTTTTACTGATATGATAATCTACAACAAGAGTTTACTTGCATTTGGAGAAATGCTATGTTCTTTCCAGAACATTGGTTAAAGTAAAGCTCAGGTTGGATGCATGGAGTATGCATCGGAAGGGACCGATATTGAACTTTGACTTAGATTTAATTAAACTTACCGTAAAATCTATTCAAGTCAATATCGCCAAGTTGATCCTAGATCAAATGTTCTTAATCCTGTTATGATTAGGCTCAATCTTGAAAGGCTATTCGTGTTCTTTGATTTGTTAGTTAAGCCTACTTTTAGGTCAGGGTGATACGTACATTTTGGGAACACGGTAGTGCAATTGAGTGGGAGCGCTAGCATAAACATGGAATCTATAGCTTCTATCTGGCGAATAGTAAGCAAAGGATGATCTCCTTCGAGCTTGACCAAACGAACATAAATGGTGGAGTACTCATTTCACATAAGTTGAAATATCATTTATACGGGGCCAAGTGTTTTAAGGATAAAATACATAGTAGGGTGTTACGGTAATCTAATCCCTTTACAGTGTAGATCATTCATATAGAGGATCATTGATCACATTAGGATTATAACAATGGATAACTAATGATGCGTCTATATGGTGGAACATATAGAACATTCTATATACTGAGAGTGCAATTCTAAGTTCTATGCGTGGATTCAACGAAGAATTAATAAGTTAGTGAATTTTAGTGCTAAATTCTTGATCTACTTATTGGAAGCTCGGTTATATAGACCCATGGTCCCCGCACTAGTTGAGATAATATTATTTGTAAGACTCATGTAATTGGTTTTGATTAATCAATTATAATTCACAAATTAGACTATGTCTATTTGTGAAATTTTCACTAAGTAAGGGCGAAATTGTAAAGAAAGAGTTAATAGGGGGATATTTGTTAATTATGATACTTTGTATGGTTCAATTAATAAATATGATAAATGACAATATTATTTAATAATTATTTATAGTTATTAAATAGTTAGAATTGGCATTTAATTGGTTGAATTAGAAAATTGGCATTTTTGAGAAAATTAGATACAAAGGTGTTAAAATTGTAAAATTGCAAAAAGCGAGGCCCAAATCCAACAAGCCATGGCCGGCCACTTTTGTAGGCATTTTAAACTGATATTTTCATTATTTTAATGCCAAATAATTCAAACCTAACCCTAGTGGAATGCTATAAATAGATAGTGAAGACTTCAGGAAAATTACACTTCTGAATCAGAAAAACTGAGCCTTTCTCTCTCTACCTTGGCCGCCACCCTCTCTCTCTCTTCTTCCTTCATATTTCGAAATTACCTTAGTGATTAGAGTAGTGCCCACACACAGCAAGCAATACCTCAATCATAGTGAGGAAGATTGTGAAGAAAGATCATCAGCAAAGGAGTTTCAGTATCAAGGATTCAAAGAAAGAGATCCAGGTTCAGATCTTGATAATACTCTGCTACAGAAAGGATACAAGGGTTAGAGATCTGAACGGAAGGAGTCATTTAATTCCGCTGCACCCAATGTAAGGTTTCTTAAACTTTATACGTGTTTATTTCATCGTTTTAGAAAGTTCATATTTAGGGTGTTAATAAACATACTTGTAAGTAGATCTAAGATCCTGGTAAAATAAATTCCAACAGGCGGCTAGGTATAGAGAGAGAAGGCTCAGGTTTTTCTCTGAAGGAAAAAGTAGAAAGTTAAGTGTAAATTTCCTGAAGCCTTCACTATCTATTTATAGCATTCCACTAGGGTTAGGTTTGAACTATTTGGCATTAAAATAATGAAAATATCAGATGATAAACCCTATAAAAGTGGCAGGCCTAGGCAATGTGGATTTGGGCCTCACTTTTTGCAATTTTGCAGTTTTATCATTTCTGCATCTCATTTTCTCAAAAACGCCAATTTTCAAATTCAACCATTTAAATGCCAATTCTAACTATTTAATAACTATAAATAATTATTAAATAATATTGTCATTTATCATATTTATTAATTGAACCATACAAAGTATCATAATTAACAAATATGCCCTTAAAACTCTTTCTTTACATTTTCGCCCTTACTTAGTGAAAAATTCACAAATAGACATAGTCTAAAATTGAGAATTATAATTGATTAATCAAAACCAATTATATGAGTCTTACAAGAAATATTATCCCAACTAGTGGGGGGACTATGAGTCTATATAACCAAGCTTCCAATAAGTAGATCAAGAATTTATAACCTAAATTCACTGACTTATTAATTCTTCGTTGAATCCACGCATAGAACTTAGGATTGCACTCTCAGTATATAGAATGCTCTATATGTTCCACCATATAGACACATCATTAGTTATCCATTGTTATAATCCTAATTTGATCAATGATCCTCTATATGAATGATTCACACTGTAAAGGGATTAGATTACCGTTACACCCTACAATGTATTTTATCCTTAAAACACTTAACCCCGTCTAAATGATATTTCAGCTTATGTGAAATGACTACTCCACCATTTATTTTCGTTTGGTCAAGCTCGAAGGAGATCATCCTTTACTTACTATTCGCCAGATAGAAGCTATAGATTCCATGTTTATGTTTGCGCTCCCACTCAATTGCACTACCGTGTTCCCAAAATGTACGTATCACCCTGACCTAAAAGTAGGCTTAACTAACAAATCAAAGAACACGAATAGCCTCTTGAGATTGAGCCTAATCATAACAGGATTAAGATCATTTGATCTAGGATCAACTAGGCGATATTGACTTGAATAGATATTACGGTAAGTTTAATAAATCTAAGTCAAAGTTCAATATCGGTCCCTTCCGATGCATACTCCATGCATCCAACCTGAGCTTTACTTTAACCAATGCTCTGGAAAGAACATAGCATTTCTCCAAATGCAAGTAAACTCTGTTGTAGATTATCATATCAGTAAAACCCTGTGTCTGATAAATCTAGGAAACTTTATTCACATAGTCATGTTTACTTTCCAAAGTGTTGACAGCACAATAAACAGGATCAAGTATGTGAAAAGAGTTTCAGATGAATTTATAAATCAAATTGACAAGCAATTGATAAGATAAACCAAAACATACAAATGAATGAAAAATACTTATGTTTCTTTATTGATGTTGAATAAACTGGATTACATTGAAATGAAGTTTTATTTAGGGCATAAAACCCAACAATCGATTCACTAAATTAGGTCTCTCAAAGTGTTTCAACCCTCATACTCTTACCCAAGAATCTTCTTCATCAACAGAAGACTTCTTACAAAACCCAAATCTAATCTCTCTATTTTCTCTGTATCTCTCTCTAACACTCAACTCAATCTGATCGTCTTTTTTTGAAATGATAAATGTTTGTTGTATTTATAGGCTTAAGATCAAGATCCTAAAGTCGGTGGCTGGAAGAAGGTTAAGTTGTTAAGTTAGTTAGACAATAACTAACTTAACTAACTCTCCTCTGAGTAAGGTCTCCACGTTAGCCTAAGGAACAGTGCATCTGGGAGCGAGTATGAGGGCTTCCGGAGTCACGGTCCAATGCACTCTCTAAAAGACCTTCCTGAATAGGAAAGAGCCAGCTGGAGTCAACTATTGGGGACCTCCTTCTAGGAGAAACAACTAGCCATTTGGAACTCCTTTTCAAAGGAGGACTAGCTTTCCTGAAGACCCTTCTCGGTAGGACAAAAAAGCCTTCTAGAAGATGCACTCGCGAGTTAACAACTTTCTAGAAATGAAATAACTTCTTGGAGAACTTTTCAATTTGGAAGAACTATTCCACAAATTCTACCTAGTTACTTCAAATTAAACGTATGACAATGAAGAAAGAATGCAGCCATCATGGTTGGTGTTCTAAGAATCTCACTATACTAACTTCTGAGATTGATCATTTTTTTATGAAGACCTTAGTCCCAACATCAACAAGATTATCCTCTATTCTGACCATCTCTAAATTAACCAGACCTTCTTATATCTTCTCTCTACTAGTAGAGTCTTATATCTATATGTTTGCTCTTTTCATGATAAACTGGGTTCTTACAAAGATGGATGGATGACTGGATATCCGAATAGATAGTCACTCCCCCTTTGATTTGTTTTAATTCATAAAGAATTCGTCGAAGCCATATAATACTTCCTTGAATGTTTCCTAGTTGCCATGAATTTTGTTTCTGTTGTAGAAAGAGTAACCACAGACTGTAATTGGGCCTTTAAGCTTATACAGTTCGGTTTTGTTAAGAAAATTATGATAGTCAGTAGTTCTGTGGTCCGTAAGGGAAAGTATTGGGTAAGTTGTGCAATCCCACACCGCCTAAGGAAGGTCAAGTAGGATGATTATGAGATTGTGTAGGTATGGGACTACACAGTTGAAGATGGCTTAATGGATTGATTGGTACCATCGATATCAACAAGGTGCATCTTATTTTTCAGTAGCCCATCTTGAAAGAACTCCACTGTTAAGCGTACTTGGCCTGGGGTGATTTCAGGATGGGTGACCTCTTGGGAAGTTTTCCCAAGAAGTGTGCGAGTGAGGACAAAGCACACTGGAAATACTTGTGTTGGTTTGTAGGGTCAGTATTCATTCCATAAAACAGCCAAAGTGACGTACTCATGTATAAGAGTCATCATTCCGTGAGTGTAAGGCCCAATGGAGGCTTAAAGTGGGGACGTTACAAATGGTATCGAAGTCTTGACCTAGCTGGAAGTGTGGTCGACGAGGAAGTCGGACCCCGTAAGGGGGTGATTGTGACAGTAAGTAGTCCTGTGATCCGTAAGGGGAACTACTGGGTAAGCTGTGCAATCCCACACTGCCTGGGTAAGATTGGATTGGATTGAACCATATAAAATTTGTACTTGTGCGGAGTGGATGTTGTTTGACCTCAAAAAGTAACCAATCCAATCTAATCCTGCACTTAATTATATATATATTTTAAAAATTATAATATATAATATATATTAAATTTCTAATAATATTAAAAAAAACGACACAAACTTCTAATTCCTTAATCTTTTTAGTAATATATTGAGCTTGTACATTTTATTTATTTTATAATACAAAACACAAGAAAAATTATTCTTATTTCATACTAGCTTATTTATTTTAGTAATATATATATATATATATATACATATGGAAGAAGTTTCAATGGTTACATTTTTATTGTAACCATCATGGTTACATTTTTTTAGGTCATTGGATTACTATTAAATGGTTGTGATTAATTTAGAAATTAAATAAAAATAAATAATAAATAACTTGTAACCTAAAAGTAACCTAATCATTTATTTCCTTATAAAACTTTAATTAAGATTAATTATATTTTAAAATTAAATTAATTATAATTATTAATTAATTTTTTACAATTTATTACTATATAAGGATCTTTTAGCAATTTATTTTTTTATACTTAAATTATTTAAAATTTTATAGCAAAATATTTTATAATTTAAAATTATACACATATAATTTTATAATTTAAATTTTATTATACTGGTAATCTTAATTTTAATTATTACACTTAATTATTTAATTTTTTTATTTAAATATTTAAAAAGTAAAAAATAAAGGTGTCGTTTGGTAACACTTTTGTTTTTTAATTTTTTAATCACAAAATGAAAGTAAAATTTTTGTTTTTAAAAAATTTGTTTTTGAAAAATAAAAATGCGTTCTGTAACCACTTTTGTTTTTCAATTTTAAAAACAGAAAACAAAAGTGTGTTCTATAAAGTTTATTTTTATTTTTATTTTTTGATTTTATTTAAGTCGGGTCTAGGTCCGGGTCGGATTCGGGTTCAAGTCAAAAGCCGGGTTCAGCGTCAGGACCGTGGGGAGGGGATTTGGGTCCGGGGCTGGTCGTAATCCAAAAGATTGATTAAGAAAAAAAACTGTTTAAAAAAAATATTGAAAGTGATTCTTTTTGTTTTTAAAATTTTGATTTCTAATTATAAAATTGAAAAGTAAAAACAGTTTTATAGAACATGTTTTTGAAAAATATTTTCACTTTTCTACTTTTAAAAACAGAAAATTGATTAAAAAAGTGTTACCAAACGCCACCAAAATAAGTTGAAGGATTTTTTAGAAAAAAAAATGGCTGCACTTGTTATCGATTGATTAGCTTGAGGCCTCATACTTAGTTCATATAATTGTAACAAAATTATAATATATAATATATATAATATAGCTTGAGGCCTCAAGACATTGATGGAAACTGATGAATTTGGCAAATGATTAAATAAGCTACATGCATCAATCATTTGCTACGTTTAAAATCTACTATACTTATAAAACTGAAAACCTTGCAGTTGTAAGGAATCAAATCAATTTACAGTAAAGATTATATTCACTGAACTCCTGTGAATTTTGAAGTTGATGTAGTTCAGCACAATACCAAAAAAATAATTGTTCTGTAATGAATCAAAGAATGGCTATGATGTACAGATCTCACTGAAAAAGAAAGAAAGACTTTGCTATACATAATATTCTCTTAACTCAAACTCGTGAACTATCTGGATGAATGGTGATGTATTGAGAAACATTCAACCTGGTTCTCCTTATGTTCTTTCTGGAAAGAGAACACCTTTTGTTTGCCTGCCCAGAATTTGAGTGACCCATCATCAAAGTTCTGAACTTTCTTAGACACTGGTGAAGATTAAAGAATGTTATGGTACAATAATATCTAACAAACATGACACACATATGAAGAGTGTTGTAAAACTTGAGCAGAAAACTCTCTAATTCAAACTCATGGACTATCTGGATGATGGGTGATGTCTTGGAAAACCTTCAACCTGTTTCTCTTTGTTTTCTTAACAGAAGACCTTCCCTTATGCTGCCCTGAGTTTGAGTTCCGGTCAAACTTCTGAACATTCTTAGATGCTGCTGCAGAACTGAAGCAATCTGTTGTTGAAACTCCCTTCTGGTTCTTCTGATCGAAACACAAAGTACGCCGAGCAGTTGGATTCCCAGATGAAACAGCCACATTCCCCTGTTTACTGTTGTTACCTTCATCTCTTACTTCACAGAATTCAAGCTTCCGGGTCAGACGTTTCATCTGAGACTGCAGATAAGAAGTCCCAGGAATCATGTTTGAAGTATCGCTCTTGCCTTTCAACTCATCTTCACTATACCAATTACCATGAAAGATTTCAAGCTTTTGGCTCGGGTTTTTCATCTGAGTCTGTAGACAAGGACTCCCATGGATTAAGTTTGAATTCATGTTCTCATTATTATATGCTTCTTCACCACTCCAATCACAGCAAAACTCATCTGTTATATAACAATGTTCATCATCTTCTTCTTCAGCCATATCTGCCCAACTTTTCTTGTTATTACAAACCGAAGAATCCACTGATGGCTTTGAAGTTTCTGTAGGTTGTTGGCCAGAATTCTCTACTCTGCCAGAGCTTCCCTCTCCAAAAGTACTGATGGAAGTTCCCAATGCCTTTGTGTTACAAAAATCATTTGGTGACTCTGCAGCAATCATGCCTACATTTAAATACTCTTCTTCCTGGTTACATCTTTTCATATCACCATTTTGCCAAGAACTCTTTCTCCTCCTGTCTTCATCACAGCTGCAATTCTTCTTTGAGTTCCCATCATCGTAGCTGCAGCTTTTCTTTGAATTCCCATCATAGCTGCAATTCTTCCTTGAATTCCCATTATCATAGCTGCAATTCTTCCTTGAATTCCCATTATCATTGTTGCAATTCTTCCTTAAATTCCCATCATTATAGCTGCAATTCTTCCTTGAATTCCCATCATTATAGCTGCAATTCTTCCTTGAATTCCCAGTCACATCTTTTCCCCATACTTCTTCTACCCTCCTCTGCTCTTCATCACTAAATCCCCATAGACACCTTCGAGGTTGAGTATATGGAGTCCTCTGATTGCACCTAGCTGGAGCTGGAGAAAAGTATGTCTTCTTGTTCAAGGAACTTGGATCTGTTCCAACAGTACCAACTCGGTTTTTCATAATGGTAATAACCACAGGCTTGCTATCACTTGAGCTTTCAGAATAATCTTTCTTCCACTTATCAACAGGCACAACTGGCCTAGAAATCTTTATGCCACTTCTTGCTGTCATTGATGTGCAATGTGAATTGTTAATTTCAAACACATTGAAATTGGCCTTATTCTCCAAATGGTTACCACCAACGCAAACTTCTCTTGGTACCACATTTTCAAATACATGATGATGCAGCCTGCTTGTGTTTATGGAGCTATTTACATCTTCCATGCTACTTGTCATGGAGGAAGATAAAGATCTTGACATTTCCTTTGAGCTATTTACATCCTTTTGATTTGATTTCAGTTCTGATTCTTTCTCTAGTTCAGTCAGTGTTTCCAAAGCCCTGTCATAAGACTTGGCATATGATTCATCCATGGGATTCTTACCAGATAAAGCTTTGACAGCATAAAGCAAAGACTTTGCCTCTTGTAGTCTATTCGTATGCATCAAACAGATCGCCAAATTACACTGCTTATTCATGTCTTGCTCCAGCGACAGCGCTTTCCTGAGGCATGATAATTTTTTTAAACAAAATTGTATAAAACAACAAATATAACAGAATCATATATATAAACATGCTTGGAAATATACCTGTAAAACTCTTCTGCAGTTGTATAATTATTTTGTTGCAAGTAAGCCCATGCTAAGTTTCCTAATATCCTGCATTGACAGAGGATAAAGGGCATTTATAAATAATGAATTTCGTTCAAAATGTGTGTATATAAACACATATATGGATATAGAATAGTTATGTGTTTGTGTGTATTAACCTAGATCTCTCTTGTTCAACAGTTATATGAACTTTCTTCCCCTGAGATCTTGCTGTCTTAGTCCTTCTTCCACCAAAAGCTGAGCCTTCTTCAAGTCGTTTGAGTTTAATTTGAAGCATCTCAATCTCCTCTTCAATTCTTCCAGCCCTCTGAGTGAAATTTAAAAGCAAGAAAATTAGTAGAAACAAATTGTACAAATGAATATGAACTAATAAGGAATTTGTAAAACCAAGTAAATGTCAGATGTTAAAAGGTTATTTGGCTTTTTTACTAAAATGAATTCAAACTTTATGTTGAAAATAATAAGAGGAGGTGGGAACCAGAATTTTAAAGAGATGATTATAGAAATAGAAAGAGACAAATTTACCTTATACAATTCAACTAGGACATTGTCAATGGATTCCTGAGACTCGGGAGGACAGAGATGACGAAACGATTTAATGGCTTCAATTGCCTCATCAGAACGATTCAACTGTTTCATCACAACTGCCATGTCTTTCAAGGCACTATCAACTCGATCCCCAGAATTTATTGCTGACCAGAAGAGGGAAATTGCCCTACTTGGATCCTTCTCAA
The DNA here is from genome assembly GCF_029168945.1 of Cannabis sativa. Lineage (NCBI taxonomy): Eukaryota > Viridiplantae > Streptophyta > Magnoliopsida > Rosales > Cannabaceae > Cannabis > Cannabis sativa. Next base: position 54,695,152 of record NC_083607.1, read on the forward strand.
TAAGCTATAATGTATAAAGAAGTAATCAAAATCAAAGTCATTTGCATTACACAACAAATCAGAATCTCTATAAAAAATGTTTTCCAGGAAAAGAAAACTCAAAAAGAACTTTTAGAAAAGAAACTAACATAAAACTTTTAACAAACACCATATGATCTTGGAAAAACAAGAACTAGTGTCTAACCTGAACATGTTTGGCTCTGACGTAAGGAGAATCACCAGCAGGCACTTTATGTATTACATGAAACGAATCAACTCTGTTCTGAGGATGACTTCTTCTACACTCAGTCATCGATGTAACGGAAGGATACGAAGGGTTAAAGTTCGATGCCGGAGGTGGCGTCAAAAACCCTTTATAAGGTGGAATAATGGTACACTCATTGTTGTCGTTCCACATTTTCTCCTCTCTCTTGTCACTTTCTCGAGAAAAATCTCCGAACCCTGTTCTTGAAATTCCAAGAAAACTCTTCCAGAAATCGGAAAAAAGAACCTTGTAATCGAAATTAAAATGGGTACTGAGGCAGAAACGAGTACACTTTCTCTAGAAAATGCTCGTTCAAAAGACCCGTTTCTTGATGAAAATCATTGATGGGAAAGAGTATATAGTGGTAAAGACAACCACTTTCTCTCTTCAAGGGAATCGTTTTCTCGGAGATGAACTTTTTTCTAGGAATTGGTGAGAAAGTGATGATGATTATGATGATCGGAAGTGTAATGAGAGAAAAGAAAAGGGAAAATGTAGAAAGGTGAAGAGAAGAAGAGAATGAGAATTTGAATTATAGCCGTTTTATATAACTAGCCGTTGGGCTCAGAGCCCTTGTGACACGTGTCACTTTTCCACAAACAAGCCCCTCCAGATTATTATTTAATATAAAAATATTTTGTAGTTGTAGCTAAGGAAAATCGGGTAGAATTGGAACAAAATTAATCCGAACAATTGTTTGTGAAGTTTGCCCTTTATTTTCATCTTTCGTTCTCTATTTATTTAAGGCTAATTAAGATTTTTGACCTTAAATTCGTTAAAAATGCTACTATTGAGATTATTGAATTTAAGAAATTTTGTCTAATTTCATTCAATTTTACTACTTCAATAATTGTTTATATACTAAATCATACTCCTCAAATTTTGATATCTACTAAATCATGCCCCTCGAACTTTACTATATACTAAATCATGGCCCCTGGACTTTCATCCATGTTAGACTTTTTTACTAAAATTGGAAAAAAGTCCATAAATTCAACAATCTAAATAGTTCAGGGGCATTTTCAACGATCTTAAAAGTTCAGGGACATGATTTAGTACATGTCAAAATTCAGGGGACAAAAATCCTAATTAGCCTTTATTTAATTAAGAAAAAAAATATTTGTTCGAACAATTTGAATTTTTTTTTGTTCTTTATTGTTAAATAATGGAAATCACTTTATATACTATTTTTTTTATTTTTATTTTTTAGGTTGCTTCAGTAATTCATTATGTAGATTTGGATTACGATTTAAATTACTTCGTTAGTTGATAAGTAGACTGTTATGATTTTCATAACAAATATATATATAAAAAATAATTACATAAGGTAGTTTTTTTTGTAAAAAAAATTGCATTTTTACATTTAAAGAAATTTTTTTTACATATTTATGGTTTTCTACGAAAACAACAAGAAAACTACATAAAAAAGTAACATAAAAATAACATTTAAATAATAACAAAAAATAACATGCATATAAAAAAAAATTAACAACAAATTAACAAGAGTACAACATAAAAAAATCGTATTTTCTATAAATAAAATCAAAAAAATCGTAAAAATATTTAAAAACCGTACTTTTGTAATTTTTTTTGTTGTTTTTGTGTATTTGTAAAATAATTAAAAAAAAAAACTATTTTAAAACATAAAAATATAAAAAATAAACCTTAAAATAACAGATATATTAATTACATTTAGGAACTGAAAAATATTTTATTTACAAAAAGACCCAACTTTTATTTACGAAAGTGTACTTCCCTTTTTCATACAAAATCTTACATGGAATTTTAAAGCTCTTTAATTCCCACATTTTTCTTCTAAAAAATAATAATATATACATGTTTCAAATATTAGTGCTATTGTTAATGGTAGCGGTGTTTATCTAATTCAATCCGCACTATTTTACTTAAAGTGCATCCGATCCGCACTAAGTATTTTGGATCCAATCTAATCTAATCTAAGTCGCGAAAATACGGATTAGATCAGTTATTTTGGATTTGTTACTTTTTTATATTAAATTATTTAATATTTATGAAAAAATATATATATTTTTCACATAACTAGCAAAAAAAATAAAACAAATTTTTGTTATTTTATGTCTCCAACAACAAATTAAAAGAAATAAAATAACAAATAACAAATTTATAAGAAGAAAAAAAATTACATGTATAAAAAAATATTTAATTTATTTTTAAATTGTATGTAGAAGAAAAATTATATATAAGAATAGAGTACACATTTGATCTATTAAGTTTTGAAATATAATTGTATTATATATTGGACTCTTGAATTGCTATTTTTTTACATTAAAATATTAATTGTATATATAACTTTTTTAACATTTTATAAATATGTGACAATTGGATTGGATTGATTACTGTTACATGTTAATCAACATCAAATCTGCACAAGTGCGGATTTTGAATTTTCCAATCCAATCAAAGCACACAAGTGTAGATATCTGCACTTTGCGGATTAAATTTGATTGGATCGTGCGGATGGGATGGGATCATGCAGATTGGATTATATCGGTTATTTTATGAATACCTCTAGTTAATAAAGTGAATCGATTACAACAACATATTAGAAATTTTATTACAATGAAAGAAAATCACGATGTATTACAACTCTATTATAAAATATAGTATAAGAATAATATAAGTTATTGATTAAATATATGTTACAACAAAAATATATACACTATATATTATGTATATATTATTATGCACATGTTTTGAACAATAAATATGGTCACGACACGTGTACAAAAATTCGAAAGTTAATAGTCTTGCATATTAAAAAGAATTCATATGACATTAATACGCATCGCGAAATAATGCTTGTAGTTCAAAATACATATAAGTCTTACCTTAAGGATGTATCAAAATTCTGACCATAAAAATAAAACACAAGCGAGACCGATAACATATGTAACTACCTTCTCGGAAAACACTGAGTATAAAGTATGAATGACGAGAAGGCATATTATTCAGAGACAAATCCAGCAAGATCAAGCTAGGCGCAAGACTGAATGCTCCTTCACAAGAAGCACAAGAGATAAATTTTGAAGAGGCTAATTCATGAGAATTGTACAAAAATTATCCAAAATTTTATTTAAGGATAAAAGCTACTAGGAGCATATTTAACGAGCCACTCATTCTGCTAGAAGCACTTAAAAGATAGGGAAAAAAACAGAAAAATACAAAAAAGGAAAAAAAATTACAAAAATACTTTGGGCCGGCCCATTAAACATTTATACAGTCCACATACAAATATTTACAAAAATACCACATGCACTAATGTACAGAGCGAACCATGAAGGTGAAAATACCGCGATCGTTTCAAAACCGCAAAACAACCAAAATGAAACCAAAACGATAAGAATACAACTATTAATTCTGGCGAAATCAACTGGAAAAGAAGACCTGCAATGATCTAAACAGAAAATGATGAAAAAAATATCAGAAAAACTGTGAAGAAACTGAAATTACACATTTGTTTTCTATTTTATTCGATCAAAATAACTCCCCCTAATATCGAAATCTATATTCATGAAATGTAGATCTGTAACAAACAGATCTGGAGCTCCCACCAAATCCAAAACAATGTACGATGTGAAAAATTTTAAAAAAAAAACCTCATGAATAATACATCTACGTTATATACAGTTGCATTTTGATTGATTACTGGTTTCCAATATATATATATTTTTAGAAACACAATAAGAAGAGTAAATTCGAATAAAGGTACAACCAGTTACGTATAAGTCTTTTTATTTTTTGTTTTGGTTGCCTTATAGTTGCATTATCGTTTTATGTTAGTTTATATATTATGCAGGAATTTAATTTGACGGGGACTAAGAAATAGTAGTTATACATAGTAAGTTTTGTGCAAAATAGTTGCATATTAGTTTTATAATGAAATAACATATGCAAGTAGCAAAACTATAATAAAACTACAAAACAACTGTATACAAACTAAAATACAGAAAAAACTCTTTGAACATCAACATCCATGGTAAATCTAATTGTTACCCATTGATGATATAAAAATAGACAGGAAATAACTAGACAAAAAACATATTAAAAAAAATACATACAGAAGGTGTTTACACTATTAAAAAACTATGAAAAAATGAGAAATAATCAAATGAAGAAATTGAAATGAAAAACAATAAAACATCTGGAAAAATAAAAATAGAAAAAAAAAACAACAAAATGAAACAGAAATTAAGACTAAACAAACGAAAATGAAAAACCCATAAAAGAACATATAAATTAAACTAAAAAAATAGAAGCCCTAAAAAACCAAACAAAACAAAAAGGAATGTTAAAAGGAAAAACCTAAAATAGTAAAATCGATAAACACAAAACACACTAATGTCAAATACGAAAAAATTTCAAAAAAGGGGGAAACCAAAAAGAAACCGAAAAAAAAAACCTGAGATCAAAGACCACCACCAACTTGATTATTTTTTTTAGAAACATCTTCAGGAATTTTTTCCTGGGCAGCCACCTTCGATTTCTTCTTTGGAGGAGGTCGCTTACGTTTAGAAAATGGAGGAGCAAAATCAGAGTCATCCTCCTCAACAACAGGTCGTTTACCATTGTTCTATTAGCTGAAGATTTCAATCCCATTTTAAAGCTTTTCTTTTGAACAGGGGAAGGAGTTGATGAAGAACGAGTTACAACTATATTTATATATGGATTAAGAGAAAAATAAAAGGATAGAAAACGGTTATGGCATTCGGTTAATGGGAGTTGAAAAAAAATTTGAAGAACAAAAAGAAGAGGAAAAATAGAGTTGGGATCATGGAGAAGAAAGAGTTCAACTATGGTGGTTGATATTTTTTTTTAAAAAAAAAAACTAAAAAGAAATAGAAAATAAAAGGAAAAAGAAGAGAAAAAGAGAAGAAAATGATGGATGATTGATTGATAGAGGTCATAGTCTATTGACATGTAGTGATGCATGCATGAAATGTGTGTGTAAGTGGTAAAATTGTAATAAAATAAAGTTGAAGAGTAAAAATGTAAGCTTAACCATGTGGTAGTATTTTAGTAATAAAATATGTATTTTGTATTTTTAGTGTAAAAATTTCTAAAAGATATATCATTTGCGAGGCAAAAGGCCGGCCCTAGGTATAGGTGGGCTAGGCCCGCGGCTAGGACCCACTCATTTTAGGAGCCCAAATAAAAAATTGTCTTTTGAAAAATATACATTTTTTTAATAATTTTTAAAAATACTATTTATCTTTATAGTAAGGGCTCAAATTTTTTTTTTTTTTGCCTATGACCCATTTCAATTCAGGGCCGCCCCTGACGAGGCACACATGTGATAAATAGAATAATAACTCGGTAAAATATTTGCTCAAGATAAGATCATAGATGTAGTTATTCAAAGTCTAAATTATGCCTAAGCGGTTATTTATATGAAACCCACATATTGTAAATTAATGAAACGTGAGGTTTGTCCACATGAGTGGTTACCAAGATAAGAGCAAAGGGAATAACTAACATTCTAAAACTCCTATAAATAATGGAAGAAACCATTGTGCGGGGGATGACCAATTGAGAAGAGTGATCATTTAAAGAGAGAATCCTTCTTTCAATCTTGTATCTTGTACTCTGTAATCAAAAAATTTAATAAATAAGATTGGACTATGTAAATTTTATCTACAAGATTACGTATAAATTATTGTTATATATATTCATATAATTTTATATTTATAAGTTTTTTTCATTATTCATTTAATACACAAAAAAAATATCATTAATTGTCAATGAAAATCTGAGTTAATAGTTTAGTCATTGAGAGTATTTTTTTGCAAATTAAGACTCTGAAAAAAAAAATACATCTCCCCACAAGAAAAAACCTGAATATTTTCCCAACATGAAAAATAATTCACAGAATAACAATGTCGGACATGAGGAGGCAGTACATCGCCAAGGAAAAGAACCACAGGGAACTCTGCCCTAAAAAGGCCATAATGAAAGAGGAAATCTTATCGAATGGGATTTTGGGAGAAATGTAAATTATGGGGAAGAAATACTAGAATAAAGAAACTCTGATGCTTATATAACCCCACTAGATACCAATTGTAGAATTGGAAAATCATCAAATTTGACAGACTTGTAGAGTCAAACTGAAGGAACGGTGAATTACAATGTGAGGCTGCTGCTGCAAGGACAGACCCAAATAATGCACCTCCTACACAAGATGAACCTCCAATTAGACAATTGTGAGGGAGGCCTCGTTGTTGAGAGCACAAGATCCCCATGTCAAAGAGAACAATCAAAATAACCCTTCTCATCCACATGAACAACAACCAGGCCGATCCAGGGAAGTTCATGTCGATAGGGAGAATCCCCAAAACTCAAGTGCTATAACTTCTAGACAAACATGACAAAATATTTTGGCAACTTTTCATAAGAATATGGGAAACCCATATGAACAACCAACTACTCGATCGACTCGTCCTCCTCAACCACCCGGAGGAATTTAAAAAAATGAAAGAGACAACATGTACACTTTAGAGATCGTGTGGAAAACTTGTTTCAAAGACGAAGGCTTGCATGAGGTACCTCGCAAGGGTCAGAATCAAATACTGCAATGAGTGAGTCAGGGAGAACTTCGGGGCATAGCTAATCATCCAGGTCATGTACATGAAAAATCCTCCATGTAGGGAAAGAAATTCCCGTTGTAACTATCATAATGAGCAAGAAACAGTTAGTAATTTACAAAGTTACTAATCTGAAAGTATCTCTGCTATCTTTCAACAGAAAAACTATATGGTTAGCAATGAGACAATAAGTTCAATAATAATACTAAATGAGAATTGGGTTAGATCGATCATTTTGTGATACCCTTTATCTTGTTTAACCAATCAAATCCATCAACACTTATAGTCACTTCATCTGAACTTTTCTTAGTATATTCGGAGACTAATTTATTGGTTATGGAATTTAATCTATTTCAGCTTACCAATTTGCATTCGGTGAAGAGGTGGCCTTAGCTTTTCAATAGTTGAATCAATGGCTTCAACATCAACTCCAATTCCCAATCCAACAAGAGACAGTACAGCAACAACAGCATTATAATTGTTGTGGGTTCCCATAACTTTCATTGCATCTAACTGAGAATCAATCCCTAAGGCACGAACTTCTAAGTTGGCAATTTTTTCCTCGGGTTTTATTTGTTCTCTTTGTTATTTTTTTTTTTTTGAAAAAAGAAAAAGAGACATATTTTTACTATATATTTTCTTTTTTATGATTACTGATGTTATTGTTCTCTTTGTTTGATCCAAATATTTGGTTATTTTTGATTTGTTGAGATTAAAGATATAATCAAGTAGTTTTTCTGCCCATTATTTGGTTATGCATTAATTGGTACTTTTATTATTGGTCACTTGACTATTAGCAAGCAAAAATAGAAGGTGATCTTCCCAAAATTTAGTTCCCAAATCATACAAATATTATTTGATGGTTTACAAACATGGATTTAGATTGATTTGTTGGTTTAAAAAATTATAGATTGTTTCTATAAACAATTTTGGTATGTAATTAGTTAATAGTTTTATTGTTATCGATTGTAGAATTAATAATCAATAAAAATATTTATATAAGTTTTATAATTATTATTTTAATTTTTTTGTATTATGTATTTACTGTTATATATAAAATCATTTTAAAATATAAAAAAACATGTAGGGAAAATTGCATGGAAATTTACAATTTTTCATTACCTATATTTATACTTCATTTTATAACTGACAATAGGTGAAATAAAAATGTATTTCAGCAAGTTATGCGTCATTAAAAAACTGACGGTATAAGTTCTTTTGTGTCAGTTTTGAAATAGCACAAAATTATTCGTGTCACTTCCAAACCAACACAAAATGGTAAAAAGAACATTGTATATTTTGTGTCGGTTTCAAAATGAAGGAAATTGTTTTTTGTGTTATTTTAGAAACGACGCAAATAAAAATTATTTGCGACTGTGGCTTATACGTCAGTTTTGTAGATCGACGTAAAATCTTTATATGTCACTTAAGACGAAAATACTCATTTTTGTAGTAGTGGTATTAATGTAGTCAAAGTTGCCTTATTTGTTTATGGAAATTTTGCTAAAAAGTTGTACAGGTTCACTGTACCTGATTAAACGGACTAACTGTTTGTTTAAATAGATTTTTGAGTTTGTTGTCATCATTTAGTTGTTTTTGTTGCCATTTTAATCTTGATTTTTTTTTAAAAGAGGAAGTTTATTTGAGCTGATCGTGTAGGGTTTATTGGATCCTATTTTTGTGGTGTTGACCGAGATTTTCGGCAACTAATAAAATATTATAAAATTATTGAGCTGTAAGAAAGTGAGAGAAGGATTTTTACGTGGTTGGGGCGTTAATGAGCCTTAGTCCACGAGTCTTTGTTATTTATGGATGTATTTAATACAGATATTATACTTGGGAGGATTTCACCCTTATAAATACAGAGAATGTTCTTGGTGAGTATTTACTCTACTTGCTCATATGCAGCCCAAGATTCTCGATCCCATTTAATGAGCTTTGAGGGGGTATTTATAGTGTTTTTGGTGGGGTAATCCCTAGAATTGTCCTTACAAGTGTATCTGTAAGTATCCATAAAGTTGGGTATTCCCAATGAATATACCATGGGTAATGCATGGTCAAATCCCTTGGTGCTGTAGGGTTTTTATGTGGAATGTCCTTATTGCCTTGTGATTGACGTGACTCTTCACAGTGTAGCCGTCGCTAGACTTAAATGATCATTACTGTGGCGCTGCTGGTTGGAGGTTGTGCCGTCAGACTTTATTGCGTGTAGCAGTCCCAACACGCTTCTTCCCATGCGGCATTTAATGCGACTTGATTGCTCAGGAGAAACCTGACACCTCGCGGAGATGCCTTAGCGTTGTGTGAGCTTCCGGGAGCATATTGAGTTCCATGTGCCTTCTCCGGGACCTACGTCCGAGATGTTATCTTATGGCCTAAAGACTTAGGAAATATTGTGAATTGCTTGATCCACGTGTCCCTGTCTGATTGGTCCACATATATTGGGAAAAATTAGGGGCAACATTTACCCCCCAAGTCTTGTTTATTTGGAAAATGAAACAAGGCTTGCTCAAGTTCCTCCGGTTGACTCCTCGGTTTCCTGGCACGAGCTTTGAGCGCGTGAGGGTGTATTTAATGATGGCATTTAATGCAGCGAATCACATTTTGTAGAGGTCGATTCGTTTCACGCCCATTGATTGATACGACGCATTAATGGTGTCAGACAGATACTCAAGCGTTTCCACCGCCTTTATTGTAAATCAATCTGGTCCGTTGATCTTTGGGTATTTGAATCGTGCGCTTCCCTCACCGTTCGATTGGTAGGTGATGACGCCTGTTCCTCATGCATTTTTGCCTATAAAAGCCACCATCTTTTCTTCATTTCGGTTACTTCCCATTTCTTGCCAACTTTGCTCGAATTTCCTAGAGAGAAAATTCTCAGACCTAGAACGAAGCCTTCAAACACTTTGCGATTTTCCCAGTTCTTCTTTGCTCGTTGCTACCAGTCCTTCTCGTCTTCACCCGACTTGCATCAGGACCCCCAGTTTAACACTTCATTGTAAGTTTTTTGCATCCTTTGCTATGTTATTGAATGGCATATTATTACTTGTTCTGTTTGTTCTTTTCTGGATTTGCATTCGAGATTTATGGGCATGCAAGTGTTTAAGTTCTTCATGTAGTCTGTTTGAATTTACTGCTCTAGTTGTAGGATCGCCATTGTCATGTCTCTGTTGTTGTTGTGTATTTTCTTTGTAGAAGGTCATACGTTCTTCGTTTAATGGCTGATTAGGGCATAGAACAGAATCTTTTCTTTCTGTTTTCTTTATCGCGTAAAGCCGTCTTCTGTGAATTTACTGCACCCGACACTTGTCCAGGGAATCCTTCTAGGGTTTCCTGTGTGACACGTGTCCGGAGGGGGCCTCTTTTCAGCGGTTAGGGGATCCCCATTCCCTTTTTCTTGATTTAGGGTTTGGTACGGGGCCTAACTGCTGGAATTTTACCCTTTTTTACAGAATAGAAAAATGTCTGCTTCCGGCTCAAAGTCCTCAAAGAAAAGTGGTAAGCGCATGGCTACCCTCGAAGAGGTCTCCCTGGGACCCGTTGCCCAGGAGGGGTATAAGTCCCGGGCGACCGGATGGGAAGCGGCTGAGCTTCATTCGACCTTGACCTGTCCCCACCAACTGGAGAACATTGTTGAGGTTGCTGGAATCAAGCCTTCCACTTCAGGAACCTACCACCGGCCACCTCGCGACGCGGAGACGCCCAACCACAACTACGGCGGCTTCGGAGCCTGGAGCCAAACACACCTGATGGCCGGTGCCATGCTCCCTCTTCAGGATTACTTTGTTAATTTTCTAGTTTTTGTCGGCCTTGCGCCATACCAACTCATTCCCCAAGCTTACCGCCTGCTTTCAGGCTTATTTATTTTTTATGCCGCCCGAGGATGGGGATCTCCCCGCCCGGCGGAAATTTTGTATTTTTATGAACTTGTTTCCGTCCCCAAGAAGGGGGACAAACTTAAGGACGGTTTTTATGGGTTCCGGGCCCACCCTGCTAACGAAGGGGTGGTCCCGTATAATAGGCAGACTCACGTTAAGGAGTATCGCCATCGCTTTTTCTTTTCCTCCAGATTTAGGGCAATGGACCATCCGGAGCTCCTCACTGAGTGGGTGAGGATCCCTCCATATGAACGGACTGCCCCTACCCAGGCCTTTCTTCGGAGAGCCCAGGCCTTTGCCTCTTATGACCGGGTCGATCTTGACGTCGGGGGTCTGGTCACTACGGAGAACTGCAGGAAGGCCAAACTTATCCTTCCGCATCAATCCGTGGAGGACTCTAACCTCTCCCGGGTCATCTGTCCCAATGTGAGGGCGCCGGTCGCAGAGAAGACCTTCCGGGACGAGATCATCGCCACGGCAGAGAAGAAATACCAGGAGTATCTCTACCGGAAGGCCCAGGAGAAGGCATACTCTAAGGCCCAGGCAGCTTCCGGGAGGGCGCTCCGTGTGGGGAGCCCGGTGGAGAGAAGAAGTCAGGCGATTGCCGGGAAGCCCCTTCACATTAGGGATTCATCGGAGAGAAGGGCTCCCAGGCCACAGCCTTCGGTTCCAGAGCCAAACACTGGGGCTCCTGGTGCCAACACTTCCGGCGCCGACGGTAAGTCTCCTTTGGTAATTCATTATGTTCCTTCTGTTGGCGAATATGCCAGTCGTAGGCCCGTAGGGTTCGACGAGCGTCTGTATAAGTTTAGGATGCCCTCGACCCGGTGGGGGGATCGTTTGAAGGAATTTTATTTTTCAAACTTAGGAGATTTCCTAGGTCGGTCCCGGATGGGTTCTGGTCCTCCGGAGCCCGTTCCCTTAGGTCCTTCAGCTTACATTACATCCAGCTAGTTCCGGCCTTCGGATAGCTATCTCGGAGATGATGCTGCCAGCATAAAAGTTCGGAACTTTGCTAGGGCCGAATTAGGAAGTCCGGGTAGGACTAGCTTATTTGCCATACCTTGTGTTGGTGGTTTCCCACGGATGTTCTAACACTTGCTTATTTTTGTTGTAGCAGGTATTTCCATGGACGCCATCTTGGATCAGCTTGCTAGGGTTCACACTCCTGAGGCTCCTCCTGCCTTTACTTCTTCCCCAATGGCCCCTGCCCTAAAGATTTCTTCCAGCGCTCCCCCCGACACTATTGATTTAGTGGATGACGAGGAGGTGCTGCCGGGAGAAGGTCAAGAAAAGCAATGGGGCTTTTCTGAGGAAGTTGAAGAAGGTGCAGGAGGGCTCCGGGCTCTTCCTGAGGAAGCCGAAAAAAGTGAAGAAGAGCAAGAAATTGCTCTGATTCGCAAGCGTAAGGGCAAAATGATTGCCCAGGAAGAGCCCAAGCGGCCTCGGAGAGCTGACACTCCGGCCTACGACCTTGATGGTGGGGTCTCTCCCATGGAAGAGCATCCTGCTCCTCCCAACATTGTGCTGACTCCGCTTCCTGGAGACGAGGCGAGGCAAGAGCTCCGGATAGCCAAGCATAACTATGCCATGGACGAATACTCCGGGGGGTTTGCCGAGGTGGAAGCCCTTAGAAGGGTTCTGCGGGTTGAGGTGCAAGAAACCATCAACAACACGGAGTACCAGGATCTGTGGGACCTAAACTTGGACCCCCTGTCGGACTGGTTTCGTCGCTTCCGTGGGCCCACCTTGGCTCCCTTCGCCGCGGAGATGACTGGCGAGTTTGCTTCTCAGCTTACCCGGTGCGCGCCTAAGCGGTTCGCAACTTGTGCCTCCCTGAACTTTATCTTTCAGGTCTAGGACCTCAGCCACTCCCTCACTGTGGTAAGTGCTTTGTAATTTTGCTTTTCCCTTTATTTTTCTTTTTTTTTGGGGATTCTTTCTTACACTTGTATTGTTGTTCAGCTTGCTGCTGAGGCTGGCCGCCTCTCCAAGAACATAATTAACCATGGCTTTGTTCTGTCTGATTTTGGGGACATGAAAGACGTCAGGAAGGTCCTTCAGGATCTTACTGCGGAGAGGCAGCTTTACCAGGAGGCTGCTGAGCGCCGGGAGGCTGCTGCAAAGGCCAATGAGGAGGAGGCCAAGCGGAGGGAAGCCCAGGCGGAGGCCATGATCCGGGATGAGGCCCAGCGGAGGGATAGGCTGGAGGCCCAGCATCAAGAGGAGCTGAGGGCAGAAAGTGAGGCCGCTGCAAAGGCCAAGCGGGAGCTCCGGGAGGCCAGGGAAGCCTTGGACGAGATGGTTGCCAAGGTGAGATCCTTAGAGGAAACTCACCAAGAAAACTTAGAGTCCAGGGCTGCTCTAGCCGCGGAGCTGAAGGAGCTCAGGGACTTCAAGGAACAAGCCTCCAAGAAGGCAAAAAGAGCCGAGCTTCTCTCTCCCGTTTCCTGCGGCCGGTGCCCTAAGCGCTTTGATGATGGAGTCTTCATGGCTTGGTCTACCAACAACCAAAATATCAAGCTTACTTTCTACCCCAAACCTGAGGAAATGATTGCCAAATTTCGGGAGAAGAAGAAGAAGCTTGATGCCATGGTAGAGGCGCGTATTGGACCTCGCCTTCCTCCGCGTATTGATTGAGCCGCTTGAGATTAACCCAGTACAACCAGGATTCCACCCACTTCTCTTATTATTATTATTTTTTCTTCTTTTTATATATATTTGCTTACATACAGCTACCCTGAGACAATATATTTAGGTAGCTATTTTTTATTTGAAGGGGAGACAATTTTTTTAAGGCCTGTCCCCGGGCCACTTGTATATATTTGACCTGCCCTGTGGGCTAGGATATTTATATGCGATCTCTTTTGCCACATATTTCTCTTTTTTGACCTGTCCTTTGGATCAGGATTTTTATACTTATGCTTTTTATTTTTGTGCATACTTTTTTGACCTGCCCTTTGGGTCAGGATATTTTGCTTAGTTTGTTTTCTGTCTGTCCGTGCGGTATACCCTATGCCACTCAGTTTTATTCAATATGTAGAGGAGGTATACATTTGGACGGTACAAACTCTTTGAACAAAGTCTAAGTTATATCTTTGCTATTGGTAATATTTTCTGAGTTGATCGACATTCCAGGCTCTTGGCACAATGGTTCCATCTATTCTTTTTAGCTTGTAAGTGCCGGAGCCGATTTTGTCCTCGATTTCATATGGTCCTTCCCAATTTGGCCCAAGTACCCCTACTCCGGGTTCTTGGGTGGCTGGGAAGACTCTTCTTAGGACCATATCCCCAATAGCAAATTTTCTGTTTTTAACCTTAGAGTTAAAATACTTGGTCACCTTCTTCTGATAAGCTGCCATCCGTATTTGAGACTCATCCCGGAGTTCTTCGACTTGATCCAAAGCCTCTTGAAGCAAAGCTTGATTCGCGGCTGGATCGTAAGTCGTCCTCCTGTGGGATGGGAATAACGTTTCTACCGGGACCATCACTTCACAACCGTACGCCATTGAAAAAGGCGAGTGATCGGTCGTGGTTCTGGGGGTCGTCCGGTAGGCCCATAACACCCTTGGCAACTATTCAGGCCAGCAGCTTTTTCTTCAAGGTGACCTTTAGGATTTTATTGACTGCTTCCGCCTGACCGTTTGTTTGAGGTCTGGCCACCGCGGAGAAGCTTTTCACTACTCCGTGTTGGTTGCAGAAGTCAGTAAATTCCTCGCAATCGAATTGCTTTCCATTGTCAGAGACTATTTTGTGAGGCAAGCCATATCGACACACTATGTTTTTAATAACAAAGTCCAGTGCTTTTTTAGCAGTTATTGTCTTCATAGGCTCAGCCTCCGTCCATTTGGTGAAGTAGTCTACTGCTACTATTGCATACTTTACTCCCCCTTTTCCTGTTGGCAGGGACCCAATAAGATCTATTCCCCAAACCGCGAAGGGCCAGGGACTAGTCATCAGGGTGATTTTGTTTGGAGGAGCTCTCGGTATGTTCGCGTACCTTTGGCACGAGTCACACTTTTGGACATAGTCTATACAATCTTTTTTTTATTGTTGGCCAGAAGTACCCTTGCCTCAATATTTTCTTTGAGAGACCGGGTCCTCCCGTATGATCTCCACAAAACCCTTCGTGGACCTCTAGCATGATTTGTCTAGCTTCAGGGTCTGATACACACCTTAAATAAGGCATGCTGAGTCCTCTTCGGTAGAGAATTTGATCCATCATTACATAACGATGAGCCTGATACTGAATCTTCCGAGACAGTGCCCTTTCTTAGGGCAACTCACCTTTTGTTATGTATTTTATGATGGGGACCATCCAGCTGGGTTCTTGCCCAACCATTAGCGTGGTCTCTTTTATTTTGATGCTTGGCTCTGCCAAGCGTTCCACTGGTACTACCCCCAGCTCTTCGATTTCGCTATCCGAGGCTAACTTAGCCAGACAGTCCGCGTGAGCGTTTTTTTCTCGGGTGATTCTTTCTATTTTGTAGTCCGTGAACTCGTGGAGCAGCTCTCGGACTATTGTTACGTACGCGGCCATTCGCTCGCCGCGGGTTTAGTATTCTCCGGATACCTGGTTTACGACCAGTTGGGAATCACTATAGACTTCCACTCTTTTGGCTCCTACAGCTTTTGCTAATTTCAACCCTGCTATCAGGGCTTCATATTCGACCTCATTGTTTGAAGCTGCAAAGTCAAACCGTAGGGCCGCTTGGAGTCGCAGTCCGATTTGTGATACCATAGCTACTCCGGCTCCGGAACCGTTCTCATTGGAGGCTCCGTCTACAAATACCCTCCATGTGGGGATTGGCGGTACCGGCGTATTCGCGGTTGCCTCGGCTTCGTTGCATTCAGTAATGAAGGCCGCCAAGGCTTGGCCTTTTATAGAAATTTGGGGTATGTAGTGCAAGTCGAATTGACTTAGCTCCATTGCCCACTTGAGGAGCCTTCCGGACGCTTCAGGTTTTTGGAGGACCTGTCGGAGCGGGTGATTGGTCAGAATTTTGATCGGATGGGCTTGGAAGTATGGCCTCAACTTCCTTGACGCCATCAGGAGGCAAAACACCAGTTTTTCAATGACCGAGTATCTTGTTTCGGCCCCTATCATGCGCTTGCTGACATAGTACACGGGATGCTGAGTTTTCTCTTCTTCCCGAACCAAGGCAGCGCTGACCGCGTGTTCGGAGACGGCCAAATTAAGAAATAGGTCTTCTCCGAGGACGGGTTTTGATAGGATAGGAGGCTTGGCCATGTGCTCTTTTAGCTTTTTGAATGCCTCCTCGCACTCGTCCGACCATTCGAACTTTTGGCACTTCTTTAGCACGTTGAAGAAGGGTATGCACTTGTCCGTGGACCGTGAGATGAAGCGGCTTAAAGCAGCTACCTTTCCGGTCAGGCTCTGCACATCTTTATGTTTTTTGGGGGATGGCATGCTCAGGAGAGCCTGGATTTTTTCCGGATTTGCCTCAATCCCCCCTTGACTGACGATGAAGCCCATGAACTTTCCTGATTTGACCCCAAAGGTGCATTTCTTTGGGTTGAGCTTCATGTCGTATCTCCGGAAAACTTCAAAGCATTCTTCTAAGTCGCTTGCATGGCTGTTGCATGCTTTGGATTTGACGAGCATGTCATCCACGTAAAACTCCATGTTTCGCCCCAGGAGGCCTTTAAACATCCGGTTAACCATTCTTTGATAAGTTGCTCCGGCGTTTTTCAGTCCGAAGGGCATGACTAGGTAACAGTATACCCCCTTATCGGTCCTGAAGCTAGTGCACTTGTAACGCCCTGAATAAATAGGCAGCTACCCAAAATACTTATGAAACCCTAATCCCCTAAACGGGATTACTAATCAAAATAGCGCAGATTTTAAACTTTTATATTAAACAGAATGAAAATAAACTTGTAATATATTTAAACTTTTAAAATAGTTGGGATCCCAAAAATATTTAAAAACGCTATTACAAGTCATTTATTTCTAGCCGACCTAAACGGCAAAATAGAATTCAAAAGTTCATCACTGATAGACCCTTAACCCGCTTGGTCTGATATGGCCCGGACATGTACATTCTTCGTCCAGCTCCTGCACTCATGGCTGATCAGCATAAGTCCTACCCTTTCCTGCACAGTAGAGCACCCGTGAGCCAAGCCCAGCAAGACAGTATAAAACATATCAATAATATGCTCATCATACAATATAAACAACAATGCTATTCAAATTTGTCTGTGTGACACATACCTGCATGTTACGCTCACATGCCTATTTATGTCTACGTGGCGTAGACCTACGTGTTGCGCTCACACGTCTATTTATGTCTACGTGGCGTAGACCCACATGTTGCTCTCACACGTCTATTTACAATAAGGCCTTAGATCAGTTCATCTCGGTTCTTGTTACCGAGTCCAACCTGGTTATGCCTTGAGCGCATAACCCTTAGTCTCAACATATACATTTATCATATAATTATTGGTGCCACTGCACTATTTGTCTATTTGCTATAGACCTGCGTGTTACGCTCACACGCCTATATATGTCTATGTAGCATAGACCTACGTGTTGCTCCCACACGTCTATATATGTCTATGTAGCATAGACCTACGTGTTACGCTCACACGTCTATTTACAATAAGGCCTTAGTAAGGTTTATCTCGATTATAATTACCGAGTCTAACCTGGTTATGCCTTGCTCACATAACCCTATTCATATATATTTGCGTAATCCATACATTACGTTCTTTCAGTGGTTTATCCTAGTAATATACTAGGTCTAACCAAGTTATGTCTTATGCACATAACTCTTGAAATATATGTATGTATTCAATAGATAACAAAACATATAGAATCTTAGGGTAATAACCTTAATTACATACCAAATAGTCTCTCATATAACATATCATTGCATGCTCAAAATAACACTTATAGAGATTAATAACCCTAATTCATGCTTTCACTTAATTAGCAATATTATTGTACATCATGACTTTCTTACCTTCACATAACTTCTAGGGTAATAACCCTAGACCGCATTACTATCAAACTCAAGGTACTAATTTACCGAGTCTAACTTAATTATGCCTTGTGCGCATAATTCTTTATTACAATATATTTAGCATGGCATAGCATTTACACATTAATAATTACTAGGGTAATAACCCTAGGCCATTAAACCGCTCACTTTAGGGTAATAACCCTAATCCCGGTTTCTAATTATCACCAATATAATATTCAATATAAGCACCACCGTGCATATCTCTACGTGCAACTACTGTCTTACCTGTTGTCCCGCAAAGGCAGAGATTCCGAATCCCCGGGTGCTCCTGACCAGGTGCCGGTAATCCTAGTCACACAATCCGGGATTTTCACAAATAGGGTTAACCCCTGATTTCATATTCATAAAATAAATTCATGGCATTTCAAATACAGATAATCACATAGAGCTCGAAAAGAGCTTTCCAACGGTATAAAGAACGTCCCAAACGGAGTCTCGAGTCAAAAGTTATGGTCGAAACAAAATTCAGCATTTCCCGATGAACTCCAACCGGAATTCCGGATGAACCAACCGGAATTCCGGTTGTCTGGGCAGAGAACACGAAATTTCTCAATCTTTAAACCCCCAAAACTCACTCAAATCATCCCCAAACATTCCCAAACTTTCCAGAGCATCAATATATGTCATAATAAACATATTCCACAACTTAAACCCAACAATTGCACTAAAAATCAAAAAGTGCCATTAAAGCACCAAGCTTGAGTTCCATGAACTCAAGCTTGCTTTTCACAACCAAAATCACAATTAATCCACTTACAACAGCTAGCAAATACTAAGGATTTAAAACACATTATCAAGCATTAAAATCCAGCAATTAATCCCTCAATTTAGATTGCATAAAAAAATCATAGAGTTCAAGCATGTTCATGGCAACATCAAGCTCTTGAATAAGAGCTTCATCAACAACAACTAAATATTTTCCAGCAGTAAAACAATAAGTAAATATTAGATTCAAGCATGAAAAATAACCTAGAATCATACTCTAAGCTCAATCCTACACAAATCAAGAGATTAACAAGCTTAAACATCCAATTCACTAAGCATGCAACACCAAGAACAAACAATCTCAAGCATGCTTTTATCACCATATTTCAGCCATGAATTCAACAAACAACTCATATAATTTCAGCTAGAAACTACCTCAATCTCTTGCTCAAACAAGCTCCAAGCTTCCAACACAAATCAAGCTTCCAAACCAAGCTAAAAATCAAGCTTTCTTCTCAAAAATCAAGTTTGAAGGAGAAGAGGGTTAGAGAGGATGAGAGGGTTCGGTTGAGAGGGGAAAGCCACCAGAAATTAACATTTCATTTCCTCAAAAATCACATTTTCCAAACATAGTAATTAGGGGTCAAATGACCAAAATGCCCTTAGGGCTTAAATACCCACATACACCCTCACAAGGGTAAAATAGTCATTCAATACTCAATTAATTTCAAATAAATTTCAGATTATCATTCATTAAATAAAATGCCAAATAATCAATCCAATTTACATTTCGGGCCCGAACCCAGTTCGGCCCGAAATTCCCGGTTGTGACTATACCACGCTAACCTGTCAGAACACACCTGAAAAGACAACACAGGCATACTATATAATAATATAGTTCTATTAAGCACGTAATTAAATTAATTTCATCATTTTACCCTTCTCGGGTCATAATTACCAAAATGCCCCTGGCTCACCAACGGGGTCTTTAATATATTAAAATTCATGTAAAATCACATATATTGAACTATATAATAATATAATTCCTCAATTATACATAATTATCTAGTTAAGGTTTTGCTAATCCATTTCTTAATTCCGGGTATTACAGCACTCCTGGTTTGCCGTATGCATTTTTATTTGATTGTACCCAGCATAGGCGTTCATGAAGGATAGCAGTTTGAATCCGGAAGTGGCATCTACCATCTGGTCGATCCTGGGCAGCGGGAAGCAGTCCTTTGGACAAGCTTTGTTTAGATCGGTGAAATCTATACAGACTCGCCAAGTTCCGTTCGGCTTGGGCACCAGGACCGGATTAGCCAGCCACTCTGGATAGTATACGTCGCGGATCATGCCGTTAGTCAAAAGTTTGTCCACCTCTTTCTCTAGAGCTTCAGCTTTCACCGAATCGAGCGGGCGTCGCTTTTGCTGGACGGGAGGCATGTCCGGATTGACGTTGAGTACGTGGGTGATGACATGAGGGCTTATGCCAGTCATGTCTTCTTGGCGCCATGCAAAGATGTCGACGGCGCCCTTCAGTGTTGTTATTATTTTTTATTTTTCCTCCGGATCTAGGTTCTTCCCTAGCCGGAGTACTTTGGTGGAGTCGATGTCGCACCCTGACACTTCTTCGACGTCCTCCATTGGTTCCACAATTCTTTCGGACCCCACACGGGGGTCCAACTCATCCTCTTCAGCCACTTCTGGCTCAGCTGACTCCCGGACCATTAGCACGGGCAGGTGGGTTGCGACATTGTAACATTGTCTTGCTTCCCCCTGGTTTCCCCTCATAGTTCCGATTCCGGCCTCCCGGGTAGGGAACTTTAGGCACAGGTGCCAAATCGATGTGACTGCGCCAAAGTCCACCAAGGCCGGTTGGCCGAGGATCGCGTTGTAGGCTGTCGGACAGTCCACCACTACGAAGGTGCAGTATTTGAATGTGCTCTGGGGGTGTCCGGGCACAAGGTGACTGGGAGCCTTACTTTTCCCATTGGGATAAGTGTCGTCCCGTTAAACCCTGTGAGCTGGGACCCACTGGGTGAGAGGTCCCGGTCTGTCAAGCCTATCGCGGTGAAGGCTTCTTTGAAGAGTAAGTTCACGGAACTTCCATTGTCAATTAATACTCTGGCCACCACTTTATTCATGATGGGGGTCTCTATGACCAACGGGTCATGATGAGGGAAGCGCACCGTCTTGGCGTCTTCTTCCGTGAACGTGATGGGTTGGTCAATCAACCGGGGCCTTTGAGCTGGGAGTTGAGTAACTTCCCACACCTCATTGTGTTTCGAGGCCCCGGCGTATCGCTTAAGCTCCTTGCAAGTAGTCCCTCCGATATGGGGACTTCCGGAGATCATGGCTACCCTCCCATTAGGCCGGGGCGGCAGATCGGGGATATGCTGGGCGTCGCCCGTGGGAGCAGCTGGAGCCAATACTCCTGCTGTACCCCACGGTGTTCCCTGAGGCATACCCACAGTTGCCTGACCCGGATTGAGGTGCGGCAACCTATTCTTGATCCACTCGTAGAGGTGGCCTAATCGGATTAGATTTTCGATCTCGTCTTTGAGATTCTTACATTCATTGGTGCTATGACCAATGTCGTTGTGGTACTCGCATCTCTTGCTCGGATCTCTCCGGAAGCTATCTTTGTACAACGGTTGTGGTCTCCAGTAGTGTGTATTTTGCCTAGTAGCAAAGTACACACGCTCTTGGGAATCTGACAGCTCCGTGTATTGAGTATACTGGGGGGTGTACCCCTTTTTCTAGCGCTTCTCTCCCGTCCGGGTGCTGCCTTTGGAGGATCTTTTACTCCTCGAACCCTGGGAAGGGCCTGTCAGGCTAGCAGCCGGAGCAGATTGTGAAGGAGCTTGTCCATTCACTCCGGACGGGTTGCCAAAATAGGATGATGCTGGTGCTAAGGCTTGGCCCTGGCTATATCCGGGGGTAGCAGAGAATTGTATGCCACTTGCTTGTGGAGTTGCGGTCGGGGCAGTACCCGAGGGTGATACTCCGGGCATGTACCCTGGTATTCCGGTGGGATAGTAGCCTCCATAAGCCACGATTTGGGCTTCTTCGAGGTTGATATATTTTTGGACTCTCTTCTGGAAGTCCTGGAGGCTAGCAGCTCCTTCTTGCTGCAGCTCATTCCAGAAAGGAGTCCCAGTACGGATGCCTGCTTGGAGAAGTGCAAGTTGTTGTCCGTCGTCAACTTTCTTGGTTTTCGAGGCTTCCTCTCGGAACCTCTTTATGTAATTCTTCAAGGTCTCGGTGGGCAGTTGCTTGATATTAGTCAAGGCACTGACCTCCAGATTGACCTTTCTTGCTGCGATAAACTGTCTCCGGAAGTTGGCCTGTAGTTTATTCCAACAGCCCACAGATCCTGGTTCCAATTTTTTGAACCATTCCTCCGCGGACCCATTTAGGGTAAGTGGGAAGCACAGACATTTGGCGTCATTGCTGACCCTCATGACCGTCATGACACGGTTGAACCGTGACAAGTGGTCGCTAGGATCGGAGTTCCCGGTATAAGCTGCCATTTTGGGCATCTTAAAGTTCTTAGGGAGCTCCGCCTCTAAGATGTGCTTAGCACATGGCTCTCGATCCTCGCTGTCCGAGTCGGAGTCATCTCCTTTCTGTCTCCGGGAGACTCGGGCAATGTCTTTTCGAAGTATGGCGAGTTCCGCCATAATTCCTTCATTCAACGTACCCGTGGAGACCGTGGGTCCGTATCTTTTTTGGTCAAGGTGATCTCGGAGATCACCTTGGTTCCCATTGATTTGATTTCTCAGATCAACGGGAGGACGCCTCTGTCCTCTTCTCCTTCTACCCCCGGGTTCTTGGTGTACGGAAACGCTTTTTCGGTCCCCTCGATCCTGAGGGCCAAGGCTCCCTTTTTGGGGCTTGCCCCTCTGCGGACCTTTCCCTTTAGGGAAATCTGAGCGGACCTTTCGCGGATCCTGCACCTTTTTCTTTCGCCCTGGGGTAGAAGTAGGGCTTTTTGTTTGATTCCCTTCAGCAGGGTATCTTATAGGGCTAGGCTCCCTAGATTTCTGCTGCTGGGAATTAGGCGAAGACGTCGCTGGCTCCTTGTCGAGTCCAGCGGTCATTGCCTTGGGGTGCACGTGAATGCCAGCTGCTTCCATGGCTTTTTGCATGGCCAGCATCACTTCTTGCATTTTCTGGTTTTGCGCTTTCTGAGCTTCGATCTCAGCTTCGTGATCGATAGCTTTTTGTCTGAGAAGCACCAGTTCTGAGTAACTACCTTCGTTGTAGGCATACTCATCGAGGTTTCCCTCGTAGTCATCATCGGGGACTATTTCTTCTTCCTCGGACTCCTCTGCTGCTCTTGAGGCTACATCTTCCTCATTCGGGTCTTGAGCGTCTTCCAGAGGACGAGGTTGACGAGTACTTCTTGTCTCCACCATGTTTGTGAAGTCAAGTGTTTGTTTACAGTAGCTTTCTTCAGCTCTCAATGAAAGCACCAAAATGTTGACCGAGATTTTCGGCAACTAATAAAATATTATAAAATTATTGAGCAGTAAGAAAGTGAGAGAAGAATTTTTACGTGGTTGGGGCGTTAATGAGCCTTAGTCCACGAGTCTTTGTTATTTATGGATGTATTTAATACAGATATTATACTTGGGAGGATTTCACCCTTATAAATACAGAGAATGTTCTTGGTGAGTATTTACTCTACTTGCTCATATGCAGCCCAAGATTCTCGATCCCATTTAATGAGCTTTGAGGGGGTATTTATAGTGTTTTTGGTGGGGTAATCCCTAGAATTGTCCTTACAAGTGTATCTGTAAGTATCCATAAAGTTGGGTATTCCCAATGAATATACCATGGGTAATGCATGGTCAAATTCCTAGGTGCTGTAGGGTTTTTATGTGGAATGTCCTTATTGCCTTGTGATTGACGCGACTCTTCACAGTGTAGCCGTCGCTAGACTTAAATGATCATTACTGTGGCGCTGCTGGTTGGAGGTTGTGCCGTCAGACTTTATTGCGTGTAGCAGTCCCAACACGCTTCCTCCCATGCGACATTTAATGCGACTTGATTGCTCAGGAGAAACCTGACACCTCGCGGAGATGCCTTAGCGTTGTGTGAGCTTCCGGGAGCATATTGAGCTCCATGTGCCTTCTCCAGGACCTACGTCCGGGATGTTATCTTATGGCCTAAAGACTTAGCAAATATTGTGAATTGCTTGATCCACGTGTCCCTGTCTGATTGGTCCACATATATTGGGCAAAATTAGGGGCAACATGTGGTATCTTTTTTGTTTTTTTTTAAAGAATAAATAAAAATAAAAACATTTTTTTGTTTCCCTTGTAAGTTGCAAATCATTTTTGAATAAAAAAAAGGGTATCCTCTTGGCAGATCGTGTGAGTTGTGTACATGGGTTTTTGTCTCCTTTTTTGGTTCAAATTAAAAAAAAAAAAAGGAAAACAACTTTATAGTGGGTTAATTTTAGAAAGGGAATGTCTTGTCTTATTAATATGTTACTCACCTACTCTCTTTTTCTCACACGAGCTGTACTTCTTCATTGTATTTTTTCAAAAAATCGGGTGTGAGTTTCAGTTTTTGCAAAGAGGAAAAATAGTGAAGACCCGAAATCGTCCAAGGGCCCTACTGCAACTAAAGTCCGACCATCACCATCTCCGTTGGCTTCAGTTTTGACTTCACTTCCACCTGCGTTAGCTCGGACGGCCTCTGTTGGTCGCACCAACAAGACCAAGGCTCGAAAGAAAGTGTTTCCTCTCTCCAATGAGCATTTTATGGTGTTTCCAGACATCACCTTTGACCATGGAGTCGATGCACCACCATCTGAAGTGGTGGTGCCATCTCGAGTCAAAAATGTTGACTCTTTTTCTATTGAACCCTCGGTGGTGGCTAAGGCAAAGGCTAAATTGGGTTCATCTTCATCAAAGGCTACTAGTGCTACTGCTGGGCTTCTCAAATTACCTATGAAGCCTAGTCGATCAAAGAAAAATAAGTTGGCCCCTAAAAGAAAATTGATTTTGGGCACATCGTCATCTCCATCTTCTTCTCCATCTCATGCAAAGAAGAAATCAAAGGCTCATCCTCCATCTCCATCTCCATCACCATCTTTTTTTGAATTTGAGCCCGAGGAAGAAGAATCTGAGTCCAAGACTGATGAGTTTGATGAATCATTTCCTGATCATGTTGACTCTGAACTAGAATCTGAAGAATCTGAGTCTAAAGATGTTGCAGCTATCCTATTCCAGAAGCAGAGTGTGCCCATACACCAGTCCCTCCACCATTGTCTTCAAAGGGTAAAAGGCAAGAAACTAGTTACTGAAAATATTTCTTCTCCACGGATGAAAGGTGTGCACTTTAAAACTCATTCTCCTTTATTTTTCTTCAATGATAATGCTCGTGACATGGTTATTTATGCACAAAGAAAAATTCTTGTTGAAAGAAATTATATTTTGAGTGATCATCGTCCATATGGTGTTCTTAACATTCTTCAAGAGAGAAAATAGCAGGTTCTTTGGCTATTTTTTTTTTTTTGGCTATGTGGATAGGATTGTTAAAGAGTTCTATGCAAATCTCAATAATAAAATTGTTGAGTCTAACTCTCAAATGTTTTGTAAAATTTTTGTGAGAGGTCATTGGTTCTCTTTTTCTCCACAAGATGTATCAAAAGCATTGCATCTTCCTATTCTCTTGCTATTCCAGGTGAAAAGGAGAGTGAACCTCTAGACAAGGATGAGGTTCTTTTTGAGATGGTGTGGCCTCCAAATTCTATCATCTCGATCACCAATCTCACTTTTATGTATGTCGTGCTTTACAATTTTGCTACAAAAAATTGGAAACTGACTTCTCACACTACACATGGCTTCTTTCTTATACAAGGTTGAAACTGGACATGATATTGATTTGGCCACTATCATCCATGACCAAATCATTAGTTTTTGGAAAGGTAACAAGAAAAATCTAAAGCTTCCATTTCCTCAAGTCATTTACAAAATTTTGAGTGTACAGAAAAGTGATCTCAAGACAGAGCAAGAAGATTGTGGCTCCTTCTACTGCTGCATCTTACAAGGCATCTGCACCAATTCCTAATACTGTTGAAGCCTCATCGTCAAAGAAATCCGAGCCTCAATCTCTAGTGTTTGCTTTAGATGATTTTCCTACAGAAGCTATTGTTCTAACTACTTCAGCATCTATCTCTGCAGAACTCTCTGGTGTTCGAGCTTCCCTTAATGCCTTAACTGATCGAGTAATGACTCTTGAAGGACTCCAACGTTCAGTTCTAGATGCTGTCCAAGCCTTGGCTAAGGCCCCAGAAGCTTAGTTTTTCTTGTCCTTTATTTTTTCTCCATTCCTAAGAACATTGATACTTTCTTTAGTCTTAGATTTGATGTATTTGTTTCTTTTATGTTTTTCAGTACTTAGGCTGCTTTGAAAGACACAAAGGGAGAGAGTATATACTCAAAACCATGTTATATTTTGTTGTGTAACTCTGGACCTTTCTTATTTTGAAGGGGAGTTAAATTTTAGTTTCGTTTTCATGTTTGTTATAAGTTATGCATGCTTGGAGGGGGAGTTCTTCTCTTTACCTATTTCTAACATGTGTGCTGCAGGTTTTTGTTTTTATTTTTGTCTATCAAATTACCAAAGGGGAAGATTGTAAAATCCTTTATTGGCATATTTGATAAATTAAACAAAAATAATGTTTGTGGTATTTTTGAAATTGGCTTTAATTGTTTATTATTTATTTTCAAAAATGTAGTTTCTCTTTCTTGTGTTAAAAGGCTTTTAAAATCAGATTTTATACTCTTTTGATTTATTGTGAATTAAATATGAGTTTTCCTTTTATAGAATATTTGATTTATCCTTTACTTTTTAAAGGAATTTCTTAATCATATCTATTTTTCTTTTATCTGATTTCTAGACAAGGAAACCGTGTACAACTATGGGTATTAATGTAGTCAAAGTTGCCTTATTTGTTTATGGAAACTTTGCTAAAAAACTGTTCAAGTTCAGTGTACCTGTTTGAATTAACGGACTAACTGTTTGTTTAAACAGATTTTAACTTTCCTATTTGGGAAGATTTTCATTTAATGACCTGGTCTTTTCTTGGTTGTTTGACCACAACTTAGAGGGTTTCTAAACTGTATAAATTCATCCTTAGATAGCTGGTATTAGTTAGCTCTCTTGGTGTATCGATTCTAAACTGCATAAATTCATCCTTAGATAGCTGGCATTGACCACTAGTGTTTTCTTTGTTCTGTAAGGAACTTGAGTCCAACAAGTTCTTAGTATTTTATTATTGTGTTACTCTATATTGTTTCTAGTTGAAAATGAGGTTGAACACCTTGTTAATCAAGCTTCAGGAGAAGTCTTGTTCGTGAGTCACCTTCCAAGAGGAAAAGTACATGTGAGTCACTCTTCGGGAGAAAGATTGCAAGCTAGACACTCTTCGGGAAGAAGATTACAAGTGATGAGTCACTCTTCGGGAAGAAGATTGCAAGTTAGACACTCTTCGATCGGGAGAAAGATTGCATGTGAGTCACTCTTCGGGATGACGTATGCAAGTGCTACGAATTGAAGGAAGTTCAAGGTCTCGGCACTTCAGAAATTTGATTAGAAAAATAGATTACAACACGTTGCGGCAAATTGAAAGAGAAAGTCTTTATTTCTGTAAGTCAATTTGGTTTTGTTAGCACTTGAGATTCATCTAACAAATTTCATTATTTGGGCGTGGCATCGTAGACTAGGAGCAATTCGAAAGAGTTGTTGTTACCACATATAAAATGTTGCGTGCACATTTTATTTTTCTGCATTTTTAATTCTGTAGTATATTTCTGTTCTAACAAATTCTGTGTCTGATAGAACATAAATAAATTATGTTCAAACAATTTTTTATTTCAGTTACGCATTATTTAAATTGTTTGATAATTTTACTTGGTAATTATAAAAAATAGAATTTCAATAATTAATTCTACAATTTATTTATTACAAAAGGCTAATTATTTAGTTAACGAAAATCTACGTTACGTTAACACCTATTAACAACGTTAGATATTTATTTGGGTAACATAGTGTTAACAAAATATTTGCTTAGAGATTAGATATTTATATATAAAAAAAAATATTGATATTTTTAAATTATAAATCGAATAAAAAAAACTAAAAAAAAAGTTTAAGAATTAAAGGGAGAATAAATAAAATTATGTGAAGTGATTATAGAGTGTCATAATACTATCTTCATTATATATATAAATATAATAGATATATATATATATATATTTGTATTCTTAATACACTATTGTATTTCTAAGACGTACAATAATATGAAAACACGAGTTGTCCAAGATGGTGAAACTATAAAATACTAAAACAATCATATATATATATAGATATAGATGTGATACTATAGATTCAACACATTTTATAATGGTTATAAATAACAGTATATATAAGTACTTAGGAGGCGTTTGGTTGGGAGGAATGAAAGTATAGGAATAGGAATGAGAATAGAAATAGGAATGGAATGGAATAAAATTTAAAATGCATAAAAAAAATTGATAAAAAAATTATTAAATTTTTTTTCTTGTTACATTGGAATAGTCATTCCTTTTTTTTTTTTTAAATTGGTAAACATATATGTAGTACATTTATATCTAAATCTTCTTTTAATAAATTGAAAACAGAATAGAAAATCTATAGTTTTGAAGACACTGCCCAAGATGGTGAAACTATACATAATTTTGTTGAAAATTGGCAAAGCAAAGTAAATGTAACAAAATTTTTTATTTATTAGCAGTAGGTGATCATATACATAATAATAATAATAATAATAATGAGGCCCCTAGTGATCGAGCGATCGAAGGAATTTTTCTTCGATCTGTTATTATATTATACGTCGTAAGTAATAAATAGACTAAGCTCTAATTTATTTGACATAATAATTATCAAATACATAAGTACTATATATCAATATCTGTAATAATAATTACTAGTACTATAGTACTCTAATCAAAATTGATAGGAGGGTAGCTAGTTGTTTGATGAGGACAAGGCAGTGACCTCATAGAAAGTGGATTCATCACAGGGCAAGACAATGGCGTTGTTAGTGTCAAAGCCGTACTCTTCTGCAGCCTTGTCCAAAAGTGTCTGAAAAATAGAGTTCTTCAAGTATGAAATTGGGATCACAAATCTCTTCATTTCTTTCCCAACATAAACCACAAAGTGTCCCTTTGGAGCTCTTTTACAGTAGTACTTTCTCATCTCCTCATCTTCACTAATATTATTATGCTTTCTTGCCATTTTTTCTTCGGCAATGTACTATATTATATATAAGGAATAGCTTGAAATGGATTAATATTATTGAAGTTGCACTACTGAATACTGATCTATCTATCTATATATATATATATGTATATATGATAAGAAATATATGGTACCCAATGTTGGTATGTATAGTAATTAGCGAGCAAAACGTGCCAGTTATACATATAAATGTTCCAGGCATGTTCTATGGTTGAAAAGGAAAGAAGATAGAAGCTTGATTTTCTTTTCTTTTCTTTTTTTTTTTGGCGGACATTTTGTCTTTAGAGAAGGAAGTAATAGTAATTGTATATATCTAGCTAAGTACCTAGTTCTAGACTTACAGTGAAAATAGTTGAATTTCAACACGTTGGTTCAATTCATCAACTTAATAAATGTAAGAATAAATATAGGATTTTTCCTTACAATCATTCTTTTTTATTATTATTATTATTTTTGAAAAATTTCTCTCTAATTACAAAATTTGTCGTAAATGTCATCCTTTAGTTAGATAATATTTAATTTTCTAAAAAATAATTTTCAAACTAATGTAATTAATACTAATTTGACGTAGTTTAATATTGTGGACAAAAATTACATAAATGAGAATATGTTGTCGGCATTCTTACATTTAATATGTTTATAATATAATAAATTAGATTTGACTTAGCCTAGGTTAGTTAAACAAATTCAACCATACATGCATGTCTCATAAGCACATAGGCAATTTAGAAAAAATCAATAATGAAGAAAATATAACCAAAGGTAGACATTATATAGAAACAATTTTTATAATTCATTTAAAAAAAATTGTTAAAAAATATATGACAAATTATTATACATGAGTTATAGTTGAGCTTTTGTAAGAAAAACCATATTTTATTCTAGAATGATAATAACAACAACAAAGTCACTAACAATTGATTATGAGAAAGAAGTAATTCATTCATCTTATATATGAAAATTTATTTTTACATATTATCAATGTGAGACTAACTCTAATATTTAGTTAGAGAATTCTAGCTGAAGTTGTCTGTAGAACAGGACTGGTTCCTCAAGATTATTCTTTGGCTTCAATTCTTAAGTGACTAAGGAATAAGCTGAATCAAGGTAGAAGAAAGATTTTTATGATCTTTATTACTGCCACTATTTCTTGTATTTGGCAAAGTCGAAACAGTACTCTTTGGGGAGCTTAGACATTCAATTGTAAAGGGTTGTTAATTAAAGCTATTCTTCATTTCTTGCCATAGAATTATGATAATGATCAATATACAAAAGTTAAATAGACAGGATAGAGATTGGGTGGATACTCTTTGGAAGAGTTTGTATAATTAGCTTTTTTTTTGTGTGTGTGTGTGTTTGAGTTGAGGTTGTAAAGGAGTTTTGTGATCAATATATTTCAACTGATTCTTTAAAAAAAAAATAGTCACTAGATGAATTAATGATTTAGTGATTAGAACTTATATATAATATTTATATATATATATGCCTTCAAACAAGACCATTTATATGTTTTATTTTTGACAAGAAAGATCTTATATACATGTTAGTTTAAATATATCCGGTTAAAAGAAAAAATACATCAAGGGCTCGTTTGGAACGCCGTATTAGGTCGTATTGTATTGTATTGTATTATATTGAATTGTATTTTATGCAATATTTTTATGTAAAACTATATGTGGTATTAACTTTTATGGACACCTAAATATATAATATTTTAGTATAAATTAAAGTTTAACATAGTATTATATAAAAATATGATATATAATCCAATTCAATATAATACAATACAATACAATACGACCTAATACGACGTTCCAAACGAGCCCCAACTGGAAGAATCGATCGAAGTGATACTGAACGAAACGACATAGAAAGTCTTTTTTGTATGTATAGCAGTGATAATTTAGACTCCATATATATATATGTGTGGCTAAAATCAATAACATTAATAATAATATTGGTACGTACTCATCTGGTACTCTTGCTCATTGTTAGTATCTGCTTCTATATTATTATGTCACTATTTTGTCATTATCACTTTTTTAAATAATAATAATGCATGGGTAATAATAATAGAAAAATATCTATATATATTTTGATGAAATATCTCTCTCTCTCTCTCTCTCTCTCTCTCTCTCTCTCTCTCTCTCTCTCTCTCTCTCTCTCTCTCTCTCTCTTTTTTCTTTTGCTTAACTTGATCAAATATCTCCATCTTACTCATTTCAATTACAATTAATACATGGGCCAACAGACCAACATAAATTAGATAAATTTTTAATTCTTACAATATATAAATATCTTATTCTTTTTTAAAAAAAAAAAAATCCAGAATCTGCTTATTCTGTATTGAGAATCATGGGGTTCTATCTAAAAATCAATTGGCAATGAGTGGAGTAGCCCATGTTCTTATATATGGCTCAATTCTCTACCATTTATTCCATGTGGGACAATGTCCACAATATTCTCCCTCAAGATGATGGCTATTTTTTGCTCATCAATCTTGAACCGTATCAGATCGGATAGGAACACTTGCCCGCAAGGGATATGGCTCTGATACCATGTTGAGAATCATGGGGTTCCATCTCAAAACCAATTGGCAATGAGTGGAGTAGCCCATGTTCTTATATATGGTTCAATTCTCTACCATTTATTCCACGTGGGATAATGTCCACAATATTCTGCAACATCAGTAAAGAAAGTGCGAAACAGTAATGATTTGATTGTTGTGATAATTATATAAAACACATTTATATTTTTAAGTTTAAATATTTTTATTTTTATATTTTTACAGTATTTTATATAAATAATAAAAGAACTATATAAAAGTAACAAGAAAATAATATCAAACTAACATCAAAACAATAATAAAAAAAATAACATACAAATAATAACAAATTAACAAGAGTACATTATAAAAAAACTGTATTTTCTGTAAATAAAATCATAAAAAAATATTTAAAACTTTGTACAAACGTATTTTTGTAATTTTTTATTATTTTTATAGATTTGTGAAATAATCCCTTCATTGTTGTTATAGTAAGCACTGCCTTATTCAATTAAAAGGCTGGCTGAACTGGAAAACAAGTTGCTGGTGTATACATCGATTGATAGGATGGATATCTCCAAGTAAAATGACTATGTTTAAGAAAGAAAAGCCTCTCTTTCATGTTAGTGGCTTTTGTGTACATAATTTAGAGAGCTAAGAATGATGTTCTTTGAGAGCAAAAAATCAAGAGAAGAGATTTATTTGTTAATAAAAAAAATACTAAGTATAGTAGGATAAGTGTAAGAAGGAAAGCAAAATGTAATTCTTTTTCTAGAGCAAAATGGTACACTGTAGTACAAAATACATTATTCTCATCGGTCCTGAAATTAATATTTTTTGATGACCGTTGCTAATAAAATGAAGTTAGTGTTTAAAATTGACAACTATAGTCAAGAATACTCGTCGATTTTAAAGGGTCGTTAATAATAGCTAATGATTAGAAACACTAACAAAATTGAAACGAGATAGCTAATAAAATGAAGTTAGTGTTTTTTTTTGTCTCAAACTTACCAAGATGTGCAACAATAAAGTGAAAACTCATAGTGGAATTTTGAACTTGATTTTTAAATTAAATTAAGGATTCGGATTATGTGCTTCATTCATACATATTTGTACCTATATTTTAAAATCGTGAGGGTGGATACTTGAGATTCATGCTTATGTGTGTACATAATAATTTTCTTAATTGTTTAAACTTTTCACGCCTAGTAGCTACTATTGATTATATATTTTCCTCTACGTGTTTAGTACATATGGTTACCAGTTCTCTCTCAAATCTCTGGTTCCAAGTTTTCCCCATGTTTTGATTTTTTTGTTTAATGAATTTTTTTTTTATTTTTGTTTAAGCTTATTATGTATTATTGATTGTTGGCTATGCTATACCCAACAGTGCAAAACAGTCAGCTATAGTATAGACAACAGTCAAAAACTTCGATGTTGCCTAAAATTTCTCTCAAAATATGTGGCACTTCAAGAGAAAGTTAGGTGGCAATGAGACCCACGTTACAGGACATTTCTCCTTAGTACTCTCAGAGTCCATTATTTCAAAAGAGTAATGATAAATTAGTCATCTCTAGAAATATATCCAGCTGGACTGCAAGCATCTCTCGTTTGTTCCTCTTCGTGAGTGAACTATATACAGAGGATGGCACATGAGGACTAATGGAAGATGACCTGACACTCAAGGATGAAGACATTGTATATGCATTTAATGCATCATGAGGATGAACATCAGATGTCTTACGCTAACAAGAGTGTTTAAGGGTTTAAGCCCATTATTCTCTAATTTCACGATCCTCCATACATCAATTGACGACTACATAAATGAGCCATCAAGTCATAAATAAGGGATAAATGACATTCCAACAAATACCTATAGAGAGCCTAAATCCATCATAAAATAGGAAATTATGCCCTAAGTCACTTGAGAAATTGTGCCAAGTATGGTACAAATAAACACGAAAATAATGGTCTTTTACCACCATTATAAGCCTATAAACACTCTAATGATAAATAAAAATGGGGATCGACTAAGAAAAACAACTATAATAAACCACCCAATAATGGTCTTTTACCCTGACAATCGTGTTTAAGGGTTTGAGTCCTTTCAGACTCTTGCTTGAAATTTGCTTCCTTTCGAGGAGCCTTAGCACCCGGTGTTTTCTTAGTGCTTGCACAGTTTTTAGGCATGGTAGTTGTGTTCTGTGCATTAAGGGTTTCCCCTTGAGCACTATAATTCCCACGTGACATGTTTGTCGACATGGAATCTCTCTCACCAACTCAAAAAGACCCTTGCAAAGGGGTAGTTTTGCGTTTAGAGTGACAAGCTTCTCTGATCTGTTGAGACAGGTTAGCTCTCCGATATTCCTATTCAACCCATTGGCTTTCGATGCTCTGCCATTTCTCCATGAACCATTGTTAGATCTATTTGTGTTGTCTGTCGAGTGAG
The DNA here is from genome assembly GCF_029168945.1 of Cannabis sativa. Taxonomy (NCBI): domain Eukaryota; kingdom Viridiplantae; phylum Streptophyta; class Magnoliopsida; order Rosales; family Cannabaceae; genus Cannabis; species Cannabis sativa. Next base: position 54,728,935 of record NC_083607.1, read on the forward strand.
TCTTGCTCCTTTTATTGTAGATCAGCCATAGTTTAGCTAAGCTATACAGCTTGGGGATTGGCCTCCTTGGGGTCTTCAAACTCGAGGCGTGGCTCTCTAGGTGGAATTTGTTTGTCGGTTCTAGTACAAGAAGCATTTAGTGGCCTTGGGGAATGACCTGTGGAGCTAGTTTTAGGGCCTCCTCCTGACACATGAGGTGCAATGAGTAGTCTCAGTTCCAGCTTCAGTGACTAGCGTGATGCTGATTTGTTGGCTAGTTGTTGTGGATCTTCTTTCAACACTTGAGGAGGGTGTTGTTGTTGGAAATTATTTTACCAGGATCTTAGATCTACTCACAAGTATGTTTATTAACATCCTAAATAAGAACTTTCTAAAACGATGAAATAAACACATATAAAGTTTAGGAAACCTTACATTGGGTGCAGCGGAATAATATGACTCCTTCCGTTCAGATATCTAGCCCTTGATTCCTTTCTGTAGCAGAGCATTATCAATATATGAACCTGGATCTCTTTCTCTGAATCTTTGATGCTGAAACTCCTTTGCTGAATGTCTTTCTTCACGATCTTCCTCACTATGATTGAGGTATCACTTGCTGTGTGTGGGCACTAATCATACACTAAGATTTCGAAATTCAAGAGGAAGAGAGAGAGAGTGGGTTCGGCCAAAGATAGGGAGAGAGAAGGCTCAGGCTTTTCTGAATCAAAAGTGTGAGAAGAAAAGTGTAATTTTCCTGAAGCCTTCACTATCTATTTATAGCATTCCACTAGGGTTAGGTTTGAATTATTTGGCATTAAAATAATAAAAATATCAGAGGGAAAAACCCTACAATAGTGGCCGGCCCTACACAGTGGATTTGGGCCTCACTTTTTGAAATTTTGCAGTTTTATCTTTTCTGCATATGATTTTCTCAAAAACGCCAATTTTCTAATTCAACCATTTAAATGCCAATTCTAACTATTTAATAACTATAAACAATTATTAAATAATATTGTCATTTATCATATTTATTAATTGAACCATACAAAGTATCATAATTAACAAATATGCCCCTATAAACTCGTTCTTTACAATTTCGCCCTTACTTAGTGAAAAATTCACAAATAGACATAGTGTGGGGACCATGGGTCTATATAACCGAGCTTCCAATAAGTAGATCAAGAATTTAGCACTAAAATTCACTAACTTATTAATTCTTCGTTGAATCCACGCATAGAACTTAGAATTGCACTCTCAGTATATAGAATGCTCTATATGTTCCACCATATAGACACATCATTAGTTATCCATTGTTATAATCCTAATTTGATCACTGATCCTCTATATGAATGATCTACACTGTAAAGGGATTAAATTACCGTTACACCCTACAATGTATTTATTCCTTAAAACACTTGTCCCCGTATAAATGATATTTCAGCTTATGTGAAATGAGTACTCCACCATTTATGTTCGTTTGGTCAAGCTCGAAGGAGATCATCCTTTGCTTACTATTCGCCAGATAGAAGCTATAGATTCCATGTTTATGATAGCGCTCCCACTCAATTGCACTACCGTGTTCCCAAAATGTACGTATCACCCTGACCTAAAAGTGGGCTTAACTAACAAATCAAAAAACATGAATAGTCTTTCAAGATTGAGCTTAATCATAACAGGATTAAGAACATTTGATCTAGGATCAACTAGGCGATATTGACTTGAATAGATATTACGGTAAGTTTAATAAATCTAAGTCAAAGTTCAATATCGGTCCCTTCCGATGCATACTCCATGCATCCAACCTGAGCTTTACTTTAACCAATGCTCTGGAAAGAACATAGCACTTCTCCAAATGCAAGTAAACTCTGTTGTAGATTATCATATCAGTAAAACCCTATGTCTGATAAATCTAGGAAACTTTATTCACATAGTCATGTTTACTTTCCAATGTGTTGACGGCACAATAAACAGGATCAAGTATGTGAAAAGGGTTTCAGATGAATTTATACATTATGTACATATAATCATGAAATAAATCATGTGAACCATGCAACATTAAATGTTATTTCTAATCTATATTATTAAGTAAATCTGATTATAACCCAACAGTTGTAACCATCTTGTAAGTGACTTTCTTGAGTTGTGGCTTTCAATGAAAGTACCAAAATATTAACTCAAAAATTTAGACATAAAATTTTAGGTCACACTCTCTCACTAGATTAACGAGAATATGAGATATATGTTTAGTATAAATAGAGAGACACAATAAACTATAGTAGTTCACTCCCTATATCACGAATCTAATGGAGTTACGTCTACTTCAAGTTTTTATTCTCACAAGATGGATTACAGAAAAATGCTCTGACCTTATGGCTACTTTTTTGAAAGTGAAAAATGAGCTAGAGGACCTCTCCTTTTATAAGTGAATAAGGTCCTATTAAACGCGAATAAAATAATCCAAAAAATATGGAAAAATACAGTTTGTGTATTTTTAACTGTAAATGATGATCTCGTGGTGTAAATCAACTTCTAAGGTTTATAGTCAATTTTTGGAGTCTGGGTCGCGACAGAAGGACCCACTTCGGGTAAGTTATAGCTTAAATTTGTAACTCCCTTGGGGGTAAAATTTAGAGTTGACAGATTCATAATTTTTATTAAAGTGTGAGACATGACTTAAAAAAAATCATTGAATAGTTTCAAAATACAATTTGAATTGCACCAATCAAATCAATATTGAGTGAGTTATGACCATTTTACTGAAGGTTATTCTAAGCCCAGCGCCCAAGTTGACATTCTAGAGCCCATGTTGACATGTGATGTCAACTTGGATGCTGGGTGAGTGGGAAAACATACTGGGTATGTATTTTTTGATGCCTAAGTAATATTTTGACATCACTTAGTACATTTCTATGCTCTGGTGAAGCTGGTAACCAGTTCTCAGAGATGTTGTTGTATTAGTAGAAACAGGAGACTCGAAACTACCTAATTTTTGAGTAAATCACCTTGTCAAAAATGTGAAAATATAAAGTTATGAATTTGACTTTTTTGACTTTATTTCTCTATGTTATTATGAAAAACTAGATGGATGGTCAAGACGGAATTAGAATTGGATGAGCAAAATCCAATGCACCAGGCCATTTATCAACTTGGGTGTTGCGTACTTATTTCAGGGCTTCCAAAATGTCGTTTTGATACTTTCAAGGAACTAGAACTTGAGGAAGAGATCTACTACCCCCTTTTTGACCATTCTAGAGAGAATGCTCACATTAGAATTGGCATTTGATTGATCGAAACTAGCACACCAAGTTTATTTTCAACTGTGGTGCTGGACCCACACCAGGTCAACCTGGGTGCTAGGCTCAATTTCTAGGCCTTTAGGTTCGTGGTTTTCTCTCGAGTTTTCTTGTATCTTCGTTCATTTTGATCATAAAAAAAATGCTTAAAACACTTTTTTAAGAAAATGATTAAAAAGGACCGAGGTTGATAATATGTCAACGTGGGCACTAGGTCCAATTTGATGGCACCTAGAAGTTTCGTGTGGTCTCCAAAAATAGTTAAGTACGTCTTAATCTTTGCTGAAAATAGAGAATATGCCCAAAAGACTTCTAAGAAAAAAATCCTTGGAAATGGCATAGGTTGACAAAATGTCAACTTGGGCGATAGGCCCTTGTTTTGGTACCTACGTTGGACTGTTTCTTCCTCGAAAGTACCTATTTCCCTATTTTTGATTAAGACAAAGAATATTTATGAGTCAAATTTTTGATATGATGCTTGGAAGTTTCCTAGATTGACAGATTGTCAATTTGGGCGCCAGGGCGCCTAGGCACCAAGTGTTTGGTTGCTAAAAAATGAACATTCTCTGAATCTAATTCTAATGCCTCAAATATGTTTGTGGTTCTAGTTCATGTCCTAATACAAAAATTGACCCATTTTCATTAAGACAGTCCTCGAAAACTAAATCCCTAGTTGGGTTTGTCAACTTAGGCGCTAGGTGAAACCCTAGGTACCCAGGTTGACTTTCGAGGTATTGATTTGTGTGTTTTCAGCTCACGGAGCTTGGACATGGTTGCTCCATGTCATCATGGTACAAAATACTAAAAGATAGTGAGTTGGAAATGATTTATCAAAGTTTGAACTTCCATTTTAGAGTTACCAGAGTTGACTTGGGCACAGGGCTCGGGACCCCTCCAAGGTTGAGTGCTATGACTTGGGACTACTCAACTCCAAGATATCATCTTTCTTGCCACATGTCAAACATTGATGTCCACGTCACCAAGAAAATTTTCGAGTTAACAGAGAGATAGCAGAAGAAGTGGTGAAAGGAAAATAAGTCTCGTTGAAATGTACATCATGAGTGATAAAAATACCATTAGAGGAAGGATGAAGACATAAAAAAAACCTTTTTGTTTACTTGTAACCAAGAAAATTGCAAAGGGAAGATTGAAACTCTAGTTTGTGACTATTTATAGGGTGATTAAAAGGAAAACATTGACAGCCAAACACCCAATGGAGAGAATAGTTGGGATACTTGTGATAGAGAAGTTGATATGGGCGGGAATAGTATAGAATGTGATTAGAAAGTCGATCAATAATGAAAATGGTAGTATAGAAAGCATAAGGCCAAAAGTGAAGAGACATTTGAGCATGGGCCAAAAGAGTGAGATAAGTTTTAACTACATGATAATTTTTGCACTCATGCATGACCATTTTTTTGTGGAGTGTGATGGCATGAGAGGTCATGGAGAATGTCATGTAGGGTGAAAATGTGGAAAGGGTGCAGGACTCACCGCCCTAATCAAAGTGAACAATTTGAATTGTGCTTTGAAATTGAGTAGAGACTAAATTTTTAAACATAACAAAAGCTTGGACTGGTTCATCTTTAGTTGTAAGAAAATAGAACCAAGAAAAAAAAAGTAAAATTATCAACAAACAATAGAAAATATTCAACACCAGCGATCACCGTGATTGGGCCTAGACCCCAAATATCAAAATGTATCAATTTAAAAGGCTTGGAAGGCGCAAATATAAATTAGGAAAAACAACTCTATGAGATTTGCCTAATTGACAAGCAGTAAAAAAGATGTGGCCAACTCTTTTAGGAAAAAAATTACAAACAGAGGAAAAATGAGTAACATCTTGAGAAGAATATGGATGGCGGGGGTTTTGAGAGGATTAATGATTTGAGCGAGTTGCATCAGAATAATTTGGGTTGGAAAGGGTTTTGTTGGGATATCTTAGAGAAAATTGAGATTGCGGGGATGGAGCTTTTAGGCACTATTTTGGAAAGGGTAAGTTGACAAAGTTTGCTTGAAAGAAGTCGATGGAGGAAGTTGTCGTTTGTCTTTCAAGAAAGCTTCATAGCTCAAAAGGAGAGCTTCAACTTCCTCAAGCACTGGTTTGACAGGACGGGCTAAAATTAGGGTTACAAACACATAATACTCTGGTCCTAAATAATTAATCAAATACACTAAATGATCTTTATGTAAAATTAGTTCACCCACAGAAGCAAGAGTGTTATAGAGAGACTTCAATTTCTGCAAAGGTTGTGAGTCCTTCCTTTTTAATGTTTTGCAACATTGTTCAAAAATTTGAGCTTCGAGCAAAAGAGACAGTTGTGTTGGTGCTTTCCAGAGAGACCAAAATCTTTATTACAGTGGAGAAGCTCACTATCTTTCCCAACATGGAATCAGAGAGAGAGACATAAATCAAACTCATGAGAAGCCTGTTGTATCGATGCCATGCCATGAAATTGGGATTAATTTGGGTGGAGTTCGAATCGACAAACTGAGGAGGATAGAGAATTGTGTCCTTGATTTATCCTTTAACCCATTAGCAACAATAATATTATGCATTTGCATTCTCCAAACAAGATACTTTGATTCAACATGCACTACAAGAAAACCTAGTTTTACCGGCGCAATTGGTCAATTGCAGCGGCAAAAGTTGTCAGAATAAATGAAATGTTGAACTTCCAATTCGATTCAGCAATAACTTTTATCGGCGCAATTTTGCGCCGGCAAAAGGTATTCAGTACCGGCGTATTATTACATATGCGCCGGTGAAAGATCAACAATGAACCGCCAAATGGCGCGAACACGTTGGTGGGAATCTTGACCGCCCACGTGAAATTTTGGGTGGAAAAAATCTCGCGTGGAAAGTGGTGGTAAGTGGGATTACTTTTACGGTAAAAGTATTTAACGAAACGGTGCGTTCGCGTTTAGGGTTATATGACCACTTTTACTGGCGCAATTCAATGTGCCGGTAAAAGTGTTCATATATGCCCCTTCGAGCAGCAAACCCCATTTCCCTTTTTTTTCTGAACATTTTTTTCCTCTCTAATTCTCCTTCAGCCCTCTCTCTCAATCTCACTCATTCTCACTCAATCTCTCTCAATCTCACTCAATCTCTCTCAATCCCTCTCATTACCTCTCAAAATTTTTGATTTTTTTTTGGAAAAAAAATCACCACCGTCGGCAACCACACCACCACCGTCCGCCACCAGCCACCACCGCAGACCACCCGAAGCCCCACCTCCTCTAATTTGTGTAAGGTATTTTTTAATTTTTTAATTTTTTTTTAAATGTTTATATATAGGTATGGATTAGTGTAATAATGTGTATGTATATGTGTTTATTAGTGTATAGATGTGTATATGTATGTATTTCTGTATGTATGTGTATGTATATTAATGTGGGTATAAATGTATATATGTGTATAAATATATGTATGTATGTATATGTATGTGTATATATGTGGGATTATGTATATATGTGTATGTATGTATGTGTATGTGGATGTGGGTGTATGTATATATGTATGCATGTATTTGTTTGTGTATGTTGGTGTATGTATATATATGTGTATATGTGTCTGTGGGTGTATGTATATATATGTATATGTGTATGTGTATGTGGGTGTATGTATATATATGTATATGTGTATATATGTGTATGTGAGAGTATATGTAAATATGTGTATATACGTATGTGTTTATATGTGTGTATGTATGTGTATGTGTTTATGTGTGTGTGTATGTATGTGTATGTGTATATATGTAAGTTTAAGTGTAAGTGTATGTATATATATTTATGTGTGTATATGTATGTTCATATTTTAATTTAATTGGGTTTTATTTTTATGAAATTAGGTTCCTTTTACCGGCCCAAAGCACCGCTTGCTGCTTGTTGTTGTCACTTTTGGACTGCTTCAGGTTTGTTTTTTTTTTCTTTATATTAGTATTGTAAATTTAATAGTTTTGTTATAAGTTAGTATGCCTATACATGTTAGTGAAATAGGTTCTGTGATAAAATTTACTGTAGTCTGATCGGTGGTGTGATTTATTGTTTTTTATATATTGTTATGGAAAGTTTGTTTGTGTTATTCATAGGTTTTGAAAATTTTGAGTTTACGCTTTTTAAGCTGTTATGCTGCCCAAATTTTGGTAGATAGTTAAATAATGTAATTTTTAATTTAAATAAATTAAATAAAAATTTGTTAAATAATATATATCATAAAATGTCAAAAGTAGGCAAAAAAATATTTTAAATTTATAAACTTTATAATCTTTAATTTAAATAAATAAAATAAAAAATTATAAATTAGTGTATATCAAAAAATATAATAAGTAATCAAAATATTTGTTTTATTTTAAAAAATTAGTAATCTTTAATTTAAATAAATAAAATTGAAAATTATAAATTAGTATATATTATAAAATATAATAGGTAATCAAAATATTTTTTTTTTATTTTAAAAAATTTGTAATCTTTAATTTAAATAAATAAAATTATAAATTAAATATCGGGTAAATATCATTTTGGACCTTGTGTTTTGCAAAAGTTACAGATTGGACCTTGTGTTTTGTTAAATGACAAAATGAACCCTGTATTTTCTAAAATAGTAAAAATAGGACCCTGAGCTTAATTTTTGACGACTTTTTTTTAATACAACCAACTTGAAGACAATACTTAATACGAAGAGAAACAAAAAAATGTAAACAGACTTGTCATAGCACTTTTAGATCGGATTATAATTAAACTTTATTTTGACAAAAAATCAATTCAGGGTCCTATTTGTACTATTTTAGAAAATACAGGGTCCATTTTGTCATTTAACAAAACACAGGGTCTAATTAGTAACTTTTGTAAAACAGAGGGTCCAAAATGGTATTTACCCTAAAATATAATTAATTAATTAAATTGACGTTTAATTCAAATTTATATTAAAATTTATATAAAAAAAAAAGTTATATAATTTTGTTAAATTTTTTTAAATAATTATCTAAGTTATATTTTAATAAATAAATTAAATTTTGATATTTAAAACTAATTTTTTTTTTTCAAAAAAAAAAATAATTAATTAATTTAACAATGTTATTTTAAATGTTAACTTTAACGAATAAATTAAAAAAAATATTAAGATCACAATTTCCGTTAAATAACCACATTTAATATTAGAGAAATATTTATATATAAAAAAAAATTGGCACATCCAATTTCTTGAACTTAAAAACTCAAAAAGAAAATTAAACTTTTCATGTCATTCCTATTTAAATAGATTTTTTATAATTAAGTGAGAATTTATTAATACCAATTACACAATCCTCAAATTGAAAAACCAATCTTCATCCACATTTGTGGTTTTAAGGAAATGGAATCACTTATTGTAAACACTAATTAATTTAAGCTTTGTAATAGTTTAGCTTTTCCTAATTTTATGGTGTTTGGTCACCTCTTTGATGGACATGCGTCTTGCTTTAGTATTGTTTTATTCTAAGGGTTATATAATCAGTACTAGTTTTCTCTAGGAACATAACTACATTTACTTTCCTTCTCACATGGTATCAGACCCATAAAAGCTCTCGATGATATATGTCGTGAGTAAAATTTTTACCCAACAAATGGAGGATGCAAACACATAAAACCCTCTTTTAAATCCTACTATTACAAATCAAGAAAACTTTATCAATATATAGCTTCCCCAAACACTTTCCAAACCCTTACAATTTCATCTTCTTTATTATCCTTAACCATCCCCTCTCTCAATAAAACAACCTGTCTCAAACATCACTACAAGAAAACCCTTTTTTGCCGGTGTATTTTTGCGCCGGCAAAGCTTTGGCGGCGCACTACTGCGCCGGCAAAACTTGTCTGAGAATCTTGGTCGGTAAAAGATTTTTCACCGGCGCGTAGACTAAATGTGCCGGTGAAACTCTGTTTTACCGGCGAGAAATCACGCCGGTGAAAAAGAAGCCCCGGTGTTAAAAAATACCCTTATCCGCTATGAACCTGCTTTGATAAGCTTTTACCGCAATAGTGTGTCGGCAAAACTGTTGGCGCCAATCCTCAGATTGGCGCCAATAGTTTTAGCGCCGGCAAAACTATTGGCGCCAATCTGAGGATTGGCGCCAACAGTTTTGGGCCACTTTTTACCGGCGCAGGAATGCGCCGGAAAAAGTATTTATTTTTTTTTAAAAAAATATTAATTAATTATATTTAATTAATTATAATTAATTCATTTTTTAAATAATTATAATATTATATTGACAAAAAAAACCAACATAATTTACATTAAAAGATAAACAAAGATTAATTATATTATGTTCTACTAAAACCAGTATATAAACAAAATGTTAAAAGATCGATGTTCAAATCGGATAATAAAAAAAGTAAAGTTCTATAGGCGGGTAATGTCATCATCGTTGTTTCTCTGAGTCTCCAGAGGCTGCGATGACGATCCAGCACCAGGAGCAGCCGACGATCCAGCACCAGGAGTGGGCAATGGTGGCAGATCGATGGGAGGCAAGTTGAAACCCGGCACAGCTCAAGAAAAATGCTCAAACTGATCTTGGAATCGTTTGAGGTAGATTTGTTGTGTCTCATACTGCTGCCTCGTATGTTGAGTTTTCTGCTCCGCTTCCTCCACTTTTTTCTATAAAACCTCATACTGTTCCATTGTAACAGTCGGTGGGGCCGAAGAATGCGTGGCAGGTGCTCTTTTGGCCCCAACTCCCTTCAGTCTGGGGAGATGGCCAAAGCCTCTAAGATGTCTAGATCGTTCTCCGAGTACTTGCGTCATAACACGTAAGTCTCGGGGGTACTATGTAGGATCGACAGCAGGGTCATCGGGCTGATCTTCAGTGGGCGCTGGTTGAGTTGCCACTATTTCAACCCTTTGCTCCTAAAACAAACAAATAAGTTAAATGGTTAATTTTAATACAAAATAAATTGAAAGAAATAAATAAAAATTGAATTAAAATGTAAACTTACGTAAGCTTGTTGCGCGAACTCGTTGCGCCAATTGTTGCCTTTATGGTGAAACTTTTGAAAAATTTCCACCGTAGTTGGCAGTTTTCCTGTGTCGGGGTTAGCCTATTTTCAAGAGAAAATATATTACTATTGTTATTTTACTAGAAAAAATTAAATGAATGATAGTAATATATGAACTTACCCCCTTGACAACATGTGAAACAATAGGTTTCGAGGCCCAGCCTCCTTGAAGTTTCATCTTACCCTGACTTTCTTTATTTTTCACTGCTCTCGCCTAAAATTAATAATTTTTCTAACAATTAATTATTTATTATTGACTATATAAATTAAACATTACTAAAATTAGAAATTTTAAAAAATGTACCTTTTGTTTGTTTGCTCCAGTAAACGATGCAGTCACTCCACACCTCTTGAGTTACTCCGTCAGGAGGTGACATGTCAGCCCTCTCCTGTCCAAGCTCCTCAATGTTTTGTATCCACTTTTTCTTGCAGTCTGCTCTCCAGTCACGTAAACCCTTTGACATCTCGTACTCACCGTAGTCTACGTATGTAGGGTTATCTCGTGGGAGGACAAACTTGGTCTGCAAAAAGTTACACATTAATACATTAATTACAATTTAATAAGAATATAGTAATTTAAAAATTAAAAAAATTATTACACCATACCTCAAGTCTATCCCAGAGTGCATTGATGTCAACTCTACTGACATCTTCCCATTTAAATTTATTGATGGGGATAGACATCCGAGTCATCCATTTAGCCATGTTGTTGAATTTTTCCCCTTTTTGCCGATGGGGGTGCCAGTCTTTGCATGCAACTCAATCTGTAACTTGGCAGATTGTGTTTTGGAGAGCTCCTCTTCAACATTCTTGGCTTTGTATTTACCTCTGACCCCTTTCTTTTTCGAACTGCTGCCACCTGGTGTAGACATACTACATATACAACACTATTTCAAAACACTATTTAAAACATATTAAAGAAGAAGGGTTCTAATTTTTATTTTATTTAAAACACTATTTCAATTACAATTCATCATCCTCATCATCAGTTACATATACAACATTATCATCACTATCACTCTCTATTTCTAAGGAGTTGTCCTCTTCGGTATTTAGATCCTCGTTGTCATCATCGACAATTAAATCATGTAATTGTTGAGGCTGTGAATTCACACGATGGATGTTTGCAACTTCAGTTGGGTCCACATCAAGGCGAACATAGTCAACATCATCCAACTGCGGAAGTTGAACAACGAACTCGGTTTCAGCTGAATTGTTTTCCTATACAAAGGGTGTCTCCCCATCAGTCTCTGGGAAGTCCCAAACATTTCGCGGTATGTACTCATTTACAATCAGCCAGTCTTTACCGTTCTTCAAATCAGGAATGTAGTAGATCAATTTTGTGTGAGATGCAAGTATGAACTGTTCATTTTGGTACCACTCTCGGTTGACGCAAATGCTAGTAATAACACCGTCACTATCCACTCTACTCCCATTAGTGTCTAACCACTTACACAAAAATAAGAGAACAGTGTAGTCTTTTACATAAGTGAACACCATAATTTTTTCAAGTGTGCCGTAAAAATTTTGTCCATCTTCACCGGGCACCATAACACCGCTATTTTGTGTTTTGCGGTTATTATCCCTTTCCTTGACCAAAAATTTAATACCGTTCACTATGCACCCTGGATAAAAATAAATTGCTGCATTCGCTGGGTTAGCAATAGCATACAACTCATCTAACACTGCACCCTGGTTGCTCAACCATAGTTCATTAATCTACATTTCAGGAAAAATATTAAATTAAGAAAAGTTTAACAGTTATTGATTACCTATTATATGGGTAAATACCATTTTGGACCCTGTGTTTTGTAAAAATTATAGATTGGACCCTGTGTTTTGTTAAATGACAAAATGGATCCTGTATTTTCTAAAATAGTAAAAATAGGACCCTGAGCTTAATTTTTGACAACTTTTTTTTAGTACAACCAACTTGAAGACAATGCTTAATACGAACAGATACAAAAAAATGTAAACAGTTTTGTCATAGCACTTTTAGATCGGATTCTAATTAAATTTTATTTTGACAAAAAATCAATTTAGGGTCCTATTTGTACTATTTTGGAAAATACAAGGTCCATTTTGTCATTTAATAAAACACAGGGTCTAATTGGTAACTTTTGCAAAACAGAAGGTCCAAAATGGTATTTAGCCTAAATCTAATAGCAAATATTGATTGTATGTTATTAATAATGAGTAATATATATTTATAAATTTTGAAAAATGCAACTTTTGACAAAAAGTCATTGATCGTAACAATATGCATTGCATCAATCACGTACACTATGAATCCAGTCAATTACAAACCGACCAAAATCTTCTCTCATTATGTAAAATTATTAGACTGTTGAATAATTAATTGAAGTTAATTAATTAAGTTCTTATTTGTTCTTATGTTTCTGAGCGTAGTTAATATGTAGTTATGTACTGCATATACATATAATATAAACTTGACAATTTATAATAATTAATGTTCCCAGTTGGTATAATAATACTCAGATATTAAATGTGAAGATATAGTTCAGTGGGGTATATTTAAATCATGACTTGTCATCAACAGTGATTGAATCTGTTATAAATATATTTATATATATATATATAAATACACGCGTTAAACGCGCGGTGCATATACAATGAGATGACTTAACATAGAGAAGTGAAAACAAAAGCTTCAATCAAACCATGACAAGACTCAACATGATGCAAGGCATGCATGAATAAGTAATATATTAATAGCGCATGCAGTGGCACATAAATATATATATTGCAACACAAACAAACAACTAACAACTGATGAACCCTAATAATTTAACGTGGGTGCTAGCCTACAGATATAACTAAACTGTTCACACACACTAGTCTTGTTTAGTAATATTTTTATTTTTTAATTTTAAAAATAGAAAATAAAAATATGTTTTGTAAAATTTATTTTTTGATTTTATTTAAGTTATGTCTGAGTCCAGAGTCGAGTCCGAATCCAAGTCCGGTGCTAGGTTCAGCACCAGGGCCAAGGCCGGGTTTAGGTTTGGGTCCGAGTCTGGTCGGAGTCCAAAACATTGAGTAAAAATTCTCTTTAGAAAAATAATGAAAGTGACTTTTTTTTTTTTGTTTTGAAAATTTTGATTTCCAATTAAAAAATTAAAAAAGTGAAAACAGTTTTATAGAACATGTTTTTAAAAAATATTTTCACTTTTTTAATTTTAAAAACAGAAACCTGATTAAAAAAAGTATTACCAAACGACACCCTAATGATCTCAAAAAAATTTACAAGCCGTCTAACTTAAATAAATCAAAGTAAACTAATAAACCAAAAAAAAAATAAATAATAATAAAATATTTTTGAACAATCTAACCAAAAGTTGAAATCGCCTAATAAATTTATTGGGTTAGCTGAATATTATTCTAACTCGCTGAAATAATCTAGATAAACTGAATAAACAGATTTATATATTTTACTAAAATTATTTATAATATTATATATAAATTAAATAGTTAAATTATTTTACATTTAAAATTTGCATTTTGTAGTGTTTAATTGAAATTTGAAATTTATGGCTGATAATTATTGTATTTGAATATTAAAGTTAAAATTTAAAATTTAAAATTTACACATAAAATATTTATTTTTCTATCCTACTTTCAAGAATGTTGTTTAATATAATATTTCAACATTTATTTAATTTATGGTTTTTTTAAAATTAATTTTATCAACATTTATTTAATTTCAATCGTAAAATTAAAATATGTATATACTATATATTTATTTAATTTTTAAAATAAATTATTTGAACACCAAATATTAATAATAATAAAAAAATAAAAATAAAGATTAATTTGAATAGGTTAATCCGACCAAATCAACGAAATTATTAGGTGGGTTAAACTTTTTTTTTAATTTTTCATTAAACGGATTACACTTAAATATTTGTAACATGTCATTTATATTGAAATAATAAAAATACATTATAACCTGACCAAACTGATAATAGATACTTCTAGCTATATCACGTATACTAGTCAAACTTAACAAATGTTGATGTTACGTGTAATGCACATATAATTATTTTTATTTTTAACTAAGTTTAATTAGGTGATGTTAAGTGTAATATGTATGTTTAATTTTTTTTTTTAGTTAAATAATGTATTTTTCTAAAAAAGTTGAAATGATATTTAAGATTTTGATTTTTGAGAATTTTTTTAACTATTGCAATATTAGTGTATATATTCCTCCTATCAATAATTAGTGCTTTATATAATCATGATATATCAAGTTTGACTTAAAATATTTTTGGATTTTGATGTTAAAAAATAATTTATATAAACTATATTTTAAGATCATATGCCTTTAAAAATCATGTGAAATGCAACAATCCATAAAATCATAAAAATCATTAGGTTTTACTCTACATATATATTGATAAAAAAAAATAACATAATCACACTAAATATGACCAAAAAACTAATATAAAATATTCACAATTAATTTTTTTTATATAAAATATTTATAATATTTTAAGTATTTTAAATTTAAATTTAAATTTTTTATATAAAATGTCTATATAATTTTTTAATATTTTAAATTTAAATTAATTTTTTATATATAAAATATCTATATAATTTTTATTTTTAAATATATATATCATAATATTATAAAATTAATAATATCAAGTTAACGTAAAAAACTAAAAAATATTATTAAACAAAAAATTTTATTATATAGTTACATTTTACATCGAATAAATATATATATATTAATGTACATATAGATTAATATATAATTATGATACTCTACCGTGCTCTCTAAGCATTAAATACGTACATGTATTATATATTATGATCGATATATATACACATGTGTCTGACATACATGAATATTAATTTGTCTTTCTGCTCAATATGGCTCAACACGTTGATCCCGTGTACTGTTTAGTGAATATATAGTACTGTTGTGTAATGCTCTAGACCCATACTTAAGTTCAACACATTATCTCATCTATAATTTGATCATTAATTTTTGTGTCAACATGTATATCGATCTAATAGATCGAGATCTTATCTTACACTGTATCGTTTTTCTTGATTTCTTTAGCATATATTTATGTATAAAATATATTATATTACACTTGCATATAAACCATATATATATAAAAATACATAGATATAGTTAGGGTGACTGTTTTGTTTCTTTCTTTTAATTTACAGACTTTAATCTGTTTTTATAGAACTGTTTTCGAATAACTAATTATTTATTATAAGTCTTTACATAAAAACTATTGTGACAATAAATTATTGAAATAAATTCTGGTGCAACAAATTCGCAGGCCTAAACAAATAAAAATGAGGCATATATAAGGTTTTGTTTTTAGATGATTTGATTGATGGGGAGGGCCCACTACACTTCGAAATGAAGTGATCATTTTGAATAGAATTATAAGTGAATTGACTCACACATATAAGAACTGTATACTCATTCTTCTCATTAATTTGGCTGCAACGGTAATTAAGAAAATACTCTTCTTAAACTTGATCGACCAAAGCAAACATATCAAGGGATATTGCTAGTAAAACCATTTAAATTTTATGATTTGTAACACTTAACTTTATAAACTCATCTTTGACAAGGAAATTATTTGAATTGCACTTCTGATATGCTTTATAATTTTTCTGTTCAAAAAACTCAGTTAAGTGCCACGTTGGACATGCCTCGGTGTACCCTGATGTACACGCGGCAAATATTTAGTGGTCACATAATATTAATTATTTAAATATTATAAAAAATAATTTAAAAAATAAAAACAAATAATTTAAAAAATAAAATAAAATAAATAATTAAAAATATTAAAAATATTTTAATTTACTTTTTTCTGAAATGAATGCTCCACAACACACGTAGACATGCACACCTCCTTCTTCTTCTTCTTCTTCTTCATCAAATCAAAACCCCAGACGGAGATCTCCATCTCTCCCCCTCACTTCTTCTTCCACTCTCACACTCACTATGCGCTCTCTCTATAAGGCAGATCCTCCCCCCCCCCCTCTCTCTCTCTCTGCACTAATACAAAATTGGCTTTTAACATCGGTTTGTAACTGTCATTTATATTATTTTCAAATGGTTCCTAAAACTGTTACCTATATGAGTGTCATAAAAATGCGGAACTTTAAATGATAGTTTATAACCGTTAGAAAAAGTTACTTTAAATGACGGTTAAGAACTGTTGAAAAAAGTCACTTTAAATGAAAGTTTATAACTGTTGGAAAAGACTTCTATCGAGTCGATTGTAACTGATGGAAAGTAATATCTCTTTAAATGCCAGGTTATAACCATTGAGAAAAGCCACATTAAATGACAGTTTATAACTATTGGAAAAGACTTCAAATAGACTATAATAACTAACAAAATATACTACTTAAAATGATGATTATAAATCAATGGACAATATGAAGTAAGGAAAAAATTACAAATGTTAATGCAATTCTCCCTCTGCATTTTTATTATTTAGATTTCTAATATACAGATGAAAAAACATAATAACAGTAATAATGATTTTATAAAAAAATTTATACATTTGTATATAGCTAGAGTATATATATTAAAAAAAAAACCTTTATACATTGGTCAAGTTAGAGTATATAGCCCTTCAATCCAATGGGCAATGGAGATTATATAGCTATCTAAACTAAGAATTTAATTTTCAAGTATTGATAAAAATAGTTTACTAAATCTTCATTCATTTCTCCCTTCAAATGCTCTTATAAATGTGATCAATGAAATGTGTAAAAGATTCAACTTGTACACACTATAAAGTTACAGCTGATTGTTGTAACACCTCTTCAAAAATATTAAAGCTTCATGAAAACCATAAGATACCATCAAAGTTTAGTAATGCAAAACAAAAAAAGAAAATCCAATTGAGTTTCTACATTTTACAATCTTTTGTAGAATGTGTTATTGTGCACTGTAAAATATTACAATTGAGGTAAAGAAAACTAAGCACCCATTATTGCTAAAGACAATATCTTCAGAACATCTGAAAATATGTATACTAAGAACAAAATAAGTCTCCAGGTAGACACTTGAGAATTTAATCAAACAGGTGGAGATCACTTCCTAAAAATTAAAAAAAAAAAAAATAAGATAATAGTAACTGAGATCGATGTCAACCTATCAATCGTCTTCTTGGATAACATGGGAATCATCCATGAGCAATTCTATCATTGGTCATCATACTCTGCATTATTAGTCATTTTCCTGCTGCCAACATCTTCATGACATAGTTTTTTCATTCGTCACGTATTTTATTAATTTCTTTGTTAGTGTAAGAGGATGATATGTTCCTTTTAAACTGCAATAAATGAGACAAATCATTAATTGAATAGGTCATAATAAAAGTATTTAAAAACTTTAGTATTTGTGAAAATAATTAGTGTCTTTACCTCTGATTCAAAATTTCGTGTAGGATTATTTTTAGTCATGAAAGATTTAACAAATCTCATACTATAAAACCCACACTGGATGCCATCTGGTTGCTCCGGACATGTGTACTCAGTGAAGCTTACTGCTACTGACCGTCAGTTTCTTTAATAAAAGTAGAACCTCTCAAGAGCACTACACAAAAATAATATAAAGTTAATACATACATTAATGACAATTGGAGAAATATACTGAGAGCTTTAAACTACTAGAACATACGTTTGAACACATCTTTTAATATCTTGATGAAAAATTTTGTTTTTAGAATCTAGAAATACTACACTCTGCGACCCCGTTTGGATTAGGATTCTACAATTTCATCAGTACAGACTCTGTTATTGTCTTAAACAAGACACCTATAAGACCCAAATTTTAGATTATTTGGTCTGGACGAAAAATATGTAGTATCAGCTACTTTCAAATCTTTTTTTAATAAATTTAAAACGGAGCCTAAACTGACGAAAATAGAGAAAAATCACAGTTTTACAAACATTGGGTACTTATGCCACTAAAAAAATCATTGGGTTTATGCCGCTTACAAACTCAAAATTTTGGGTATTTATGCCGCTATTTACCCTTAAGTTAATTATCAACTATCATACCTGCACCATACAGACATTGGAAAAGATCTGATCTAGTTGAGATAACAAACGTCAAGTATGTATTTTTTTTTAAAAGTATATTTTGTTCTCTACCTATTGTGGTATTTTTAACACGCAAGTATACGTATCGTTAATAAGTAATAGACTCACAAAGTGTGAGGTCGATCCCACAAGGATTGTAGTTAAGTACTTTAAAATTAAACCTTTGGTTATGTTAAAATTAAGAGAAAATTAAATTTATAAAAACAATAAAGAAACAATGAAAATAAGAAGCAAATAAATCAATAAGGAAATTAATGATGATTAAAAGTTAGTGCTTTCGATTTCAATTGCATCTATTAATTATCACTACAAAAAATCTTAATTTTAGTCACAACAAAATTTGTGACTAAAAGTAAAAAAGTTGTGACTAATTATTAATTACAATTTGTTGTGACTAAATGTGGTTTTAGTCACAATACTTGTTGTGACTAAAAGTAAATTAGTGACAATTTGTGTCTAAATACTATGTTTTAGTCATAAGTAGTTTTTTGTTGTGACCAAAAGCCACATTTAGTCACAAAAAATTTATGTTGTGACTAAAAAGTTGTCACTAAAAGTAGTTGTTTTTTTGTAGTGTATGGTTTAACATGATTCTATTCTTAATACCAAATTATATGCAATAGCAGGTTTACTAAGGTAATTTATAGTCTTCTCAGATATATAAACATAAATTACATGCAAATTTTCTACTCTCGTGATAAATTAAACATGTAAAAGGCATCAAACACAGAAAACCTATAGTTATCCAAATCATATAGGTACTCTTGTCCTATATCAAAATTTGGTTCAATTTCACTATAGCATAATTGAGACTCACTTCTCGGATTTTGAATAAAAATCATAAACAATTAATTGATCGCCAGACAATTAAAAGAAATTAAGTACGAATGAAATAGAATACATAAAAATTAAGGGGAAATTAAATCATATTAAAACAAAAAATCAATGTCAAATAATATTCACCTAAACCCTAATGAACTGTTTAGCTACTCATGTTCAACTTAACAATTTCACACATATTAATTTAGAATAGAAGAAGAAAATATAGAAGAAAAAAATGCTAAAAACTCTGGTGAGAAAGCCTTCAATATCAATTTTGCTCTCCAAAATTCGGCCTCCTTGATTGCTTCTTGAAAGTTATTAAAGTCAACTTCTTTTATAGCTAAAAAATTATAAAAAAAAAAGATAAAAAAAAAACGCTGAAAACCTATTTTTTTTTCAGGATTAGGAGGGGCGTGCCGCGGCATGGAAATCCTATGCCTAGGCATAGCCCTCTTTTATTTGGGCAGTGAGCTTTTTCATGCGTTGACTAATAGTATTTTGGCCATAAATCTCTCGATATTGCTTAGAATTAGACGATTCAAGATGTTTCGAAAAGACAAAAGAGAGATCTAGAAATTTTAGTTTTGACTTTTTCAAAAATCTAATCAGAACATAGTCAAATTTAAGCTTGAAGTTTTAGCTTTACTTTTTGCACAATTTTCTCTATTTTATAGATCATCTTTTTCTTAAATTTGACCAATTTATATATTCAAGTGTTGTAACCTGAAATTAAAGAAAACAATCATAATTTTATTCCAAAAAGTGACAATAAAGAAGAAAATTAACTCTAAAAAAAACATAAATAATAGACTAAAAATATCCTAACAAATTTCCTCAAACTACATCCTTACTCGCCCTCGAGTAAGACTAACAACTAAAAACAAGACAACATAAATGAAACAAGTCAATCAACCGAAACATGAGCAATTTTTAAGTAAGATAAATAACATGGTTATGAACAAAAATTTCACATATAATAATCTAGAATTTTAAATCAATCACACCCTCGATTCACCTCAATCTTGTTTAATTCATGAAATCATAATTAGCACTTAACTTACAGTTGAAACAATTTATGCATGCCAATTACAACTATCAATCTACTATCCCAAAAATATCCCATACGCTTGCTATACTTACTATCATCCACTAATATAAATCAATTTACAACTAAGAATCAAAAGGTATTTCTAGACTTGTAATGTTAGGCTTAGCTACGGGTAGATGAAATGGACATTTAGGCTCACCTATACCATAAGTTTCTCTAATCAATTCATCCCATAAAATAATCTCGTTATCCCCTTTCATTGTAATTACATGAGAGATTTTTTTTAACAGTATTGCAACAACTTTATTTTTATTTATTTTTTTCCTTTTTTTTTTGTTTGATTTTTTCTCTTCAAATTTGACACTTATTGTCAGATTTGTTTTTCTTTTTCAAGTTGTTGCCAATATTTTTTTCACATTCTCTCAATTTCACTCTTATTTTCACACACATATATTAAACCTCCCATTAAGATTACCCCAAACTAAAGATCCACTTATGGTAAAATTAGGGTCAAATTTTTTATATTCATGGATTTATCTTATTTAGGCTCAATATGTGTAGAAATAAAAAAAGCAAGTTAAGGCACAAAAAAGGTAACTGTGATAAAATTATAGGGATGGCTTGAAAGGCACAATCAATCCAAAGAATGTCTAAACCACTTTCCTAGTCATGCATAATTTATTATTTCGCCTCAAATAGCAAGCAATCAAGTTCTAATTTTTTTTCCAAACAACTTTCAACATTTCACAATTAGCATACATAAACCAATTCAATTGTTAAAAAATGACCTAATACGATTCCATGCTCTTTTAAATCACAAAATTAAAGTTAGTCAAGAATGTAATACCATCAAGCATATGGATTTTTCAATAAATAAATAAATTAATGAAATTTTCAAACCTTGCTATCTACCTACTTTCAAATTTACTCACATTAAGCAAATTGACTCAAAATAATAATAATAAAAAAAACAACTAAAAACTAAAAACTTAAAGAGAAAAAACTTTAAAAATAAAAGACTAAAAATAAAAATTTAAGTTAACCCCCAAACTTAGTTGACACATTATCCCCAATGTGATATTAAAGAGAAATGAAATGGAACTTATACATGAGGGCCACATCAACAAGCAGTTGATGCCCATAATAAGTATCATGCAAGACAACTTGAAAGTTGTTGTTGTAATTCCCTTCAAGCTTGGCATGCCATGAGTTTGAATCGAAAGCAACGCCAACAACATAAGACTTTGGATGATGAGCTTGGGGAGAAGCCTATCGTAGCTCCTAGAGGATATAATATGGTGGGGATGGTACCACTACTACAAAATTCAGAATTTGCGACGGTCCTAAAAATAGTTTTTTTAGGGGACCGTCGCTAAAAAAATTAACTGTATAAAACTGTCGGAAAAAATTAGTATTCCTGACGGTTTACAACAATAATTACAGGAATAGGCGACATTTTTAATTGGAATTTATAAAATTTATTGGGCCCTTATAGACGACGGTTTAGAACCGTCGCCTACTAGGCGACGGTTTTAAATGACGGTTTTAAACCGTCGGGTATAAGAGTCCAATAAAAAATTGTTACCTACTTCTTGCCACATTTCTCACGTGCCCACCTACTTCTTTTCTATTTCCCACATGCCCACCTATTTTTTCTCACCTATTTCTTCTCCATTTCCTACACCCTAAAACAAAAATCTTAACTCTCCAAAATCCCACCCCACGCATCTCCACCATCGCCCTTCTCTCTCGCCGTCTAGCTTCTTCCCTCTCTCGATCTCCATTTCTTCTCGTCTCTCTCGCCCATCGATCTCCACCGACCCCTCCTCCCGTCGGTCTCCTTCTCCTCTCCGTTGCATATGTTAGACCACCACCACCTCCCGTCGGTGTCCCTCTCATCTCTGTCTCATAAGTCTGACCATCACCACCTCCCGTCCATCTCCCTCTCTCTCCGAGCTCGGTATACATACATTTATTTATTTATATACTTTTTATTTATTACAGATATTTATTTTATTATTGTATAAATTTAATGTGTTTTAAAGTTAGTTGTTATCGTAATAAAATTAATTAGTTATTTTATTTTAATTTAGGCAATATTATTGAACTAATGCAGGAAAAAAAATAGGGGAAAATGGCAGAAAAATCTGTATTTTTTTCTTTTTTTTTTTACATTCCCGACGTTTAAAACTGTCACCTATACCCTGTTATAGGCGATAGATTTAAACCGTGGGGAAGTCCACATTAGCGAATGTTTTTAATCGTCACCTATTTTGCTCGTTTTACGACCGTCGTATATGCGACAGTTATAGAAATTGACAGGAATACTTTAAACAACTATTTAAAAACATAAAAAAAACAAAAAATAAACCATTTTTGTAGTAGTGGTGTTGATGAAAAATAGGGATCCATTGGTGGTTTATAAGTCAATATCATTGATGAATTTGAATCAATGATGCCATGTGCTTCCTCATCCTCCAATATCACATTATCTACACTTTCATCTAACAACCCTTCTTTTTGTTGGTCACTCTCCACTTGGTTATCCATACCCTTGCTTGTGATTTCCTATTCAATAATTTTATGATCATGGATGAATTCATTCTCCTCCATGATTTTATTCACTTCACGACATTCATTATTTATTGTTACGCAAAATATGAACAACTATGCAAGTGCACTTAATCAAGTAGTACGCACACATGTGAGGTCAATTCCACAAGAAATTGAACTAAATACCAATAAGTTAGACTTATACTTCTATTTGGCAAACAATAATTTTTGTTGAAGATAAAAACAAAGAATAACAAGAAAATAAACTTAAGCAATAAAAATATATTAAATCAAGGATAAGAAAATAGGGAAAAGAATCATGTTCATTTAAATACCCAATTGTTAATGCTAATTAATATTCTCTTTCTCAATGAGAATGACAAATTATAAAAATAACCTAATTCTTTTTAGATTTTTTAGGTCCTAAAACACATGTTATCTAATCATCTCTTAATTAGACTAACATATAATCAACATTAAGCAATAATCTCAATGTCACAAAAGCTATGCAAATACTTTCGTTTCACATCAAAACCTAGTTTATCTAATTTTGGCATTCCCAAAACTCACTTTTTTCAGATTTTGGATTAGGATCATAAAGCATGCAAAAGGTGATCAATCTTAAACAAGTAATTAAACACAAATATGGATAAATTCACAATCAAGAAATGAGAAATAACAATTATCATTAACCTAAGAAATAATGTCAATCAACATTCATCATCTCCCCAAATAGGAGTTTAGTTCATAATCTCCATAGTCAAATCCATAATTAAAATTTAAACAGAAAATAACATAGAAAAATTAACAGAGGAGAAAAAAACTGGTTGAAGCAATCTATCCAGGTCGCCACAAGCCGCTCTTGAAGTCCTCTCCTTTGTTTCTAGGGCTCCAATCCTTAATAATCATATAAAATTACGAGTTACCTTTTAAATGAGTCGAGTTTTCTCTTTAAAATTTGTGAAATTATGAAACTACCCATTTTTTTCATCAGGAAGGCTTCGTCGCGACAAAGCCTATTCCCCGTCGCCACGGCTGGAGCACTCTCAACTTGGAAAACTTTCTGCCAAGTTCCGTTGCGGTGAAGCTTATTCACCGTCGCGGTGAAGGATTCTGCCCCTCGCGACGGGCTTTGGCAGAAAAGAACTTTGTAGATTTTTTCCTCAACTTTTTCATATCTTGTCCTCTATTCTTGTGAATACTTCCTTTAAACATCCGGGGACCTAAAACAAAAGAATCAAACGTAAAATTGCCTTAAAACTAGAAACAAAAGTCAAAAACTACCCAAAATTTAAACTAAAATTAGCCTTACATTTATCAAGTAAGAATTTGATTTAGCCAAATTTTGAGTTAATACCACTTCAAAAGGATCTTGATCTTCAATTGTAGGCTCATTCTCTTCGATGTATTCAACTAATGAAACTTCTTCATTATTCAAACAACTCTCATAACTTTCATTATTGGAGTTGTTATATTCTGAATCATGAGTCATGAAATTATCTCATAAGGATCTTACCATGTCCGTGAAGCGATTAATCTCCCCTAGAAGTGATAGTATACTCTTCTCTTCTTCAGTTGGTTGGGGTGAGTTTGGGCAATAAGGAGGTTATTGATGACTCCAATCCTGAAGTGATGGATCCCAATGCCAGTCGTAATTAAAATCTGGCATATCATTCAATAGATTTATTACATCATAGCCTCTCCTTAATAGAGGCGCTCTAGTTACCGCTGCTCCATAATCAACCCAGCTTCTTGTTTCATCATCAAGTCCGTTATAAAAGAGCCAAGTAAAATACCCACTTGAGAAATTAGAATAACATCTCTTTTCGAGCTATTTAAATCTCCCCTAAGCAGAATAGAATGGCTCATTGTATTGTTGGACAAAATCCACAAGGAATATCATCTGAATTTACCTTGCAGGTCAAACACGTCAGTAAAATATTAGTAAAAATAAAAAGAAACCAAATTAGAACAAGATTTATTTTTTATTAATATTAACTAACAATCCTCAACAACAACGCCAAAAACTTGTTGTAGTATTTTCAGCACGCAAGTATACGTACCGTTAACAAGTAATAGACTCTAAAAGAGTGAGGTCGGTCCCACAAGGCTTTTAGTTAAGTACTTTAAAATTAAACCTTTACTTCTATCTGGTTATGTCTAAATTAAGAGAAAATTAAATTTATTAAAACAATAAAGAAACAATGAAAATAAGAAGCAAATAAATCAATAAGGAAATTAACGATGATTAAAAGTTAGGGCTTTTGATTTCAATTGCATCTATTGATTATGGTTTAACATGATTCTATTCCTATTACTAAATTATTCTATGGAATAACAGGTTCACTAAGGTAATTTATAGTCTTTTCAAATGTATAAACCTCAATTACAGGCAAATTTTCTACTCTCGTGATAAATTAAACATGTAAAAGGCGTTAAACACAAAATCCCTATAAGCTATCCAAACTATATAGGTACTCTCGTCATATATCGAAATTTAGTTCTATTTCACTATAGCATAATCGACACTCACTTCTCAGATTTTTTTATCAAAATCATAAAAAGATAATTGATGGCTAGGCAATTAAACGAAATTAAGTACGAATGAAATAGAATACATAGAAATTGAGGGGAAATTAAATCATATTAAAACTAAAAATCAATGTCAAACAATATCCATCTAAACCCTAATGAACTGTTTAGCTACTCATGTTCATCGTAGAAATTTCACACACATTAATTTAGAATAGAAGAAGAAAATTGAGAAGGAAAGAATGCTAAAAACTCTGGCGAGAAAGTCTTCGATATCAATTTTGCTCTCCAAAATTCGAAATCCTTAATTGCATCATGAAAACTATTGAAGTCAACTTCTTTTATAGTTAAAAAAGGATAAAAGAAGATAAAAGACGCTGAAAAACCTATTTCTTTCTGGATTATGAGGGGCGGGGTGCGGCATGGAAATCCTATGCCTAGGCATAGCCCCCCTTTATTTGGGCAGTGAACTTTTTGCTATGTCGACTCATAGTATATTAGCTATAACTCTTTCGATATTGCTCGTAATTGGACAATTCAAGATGTTCCGAAAAGATAAAAGAGAGATCTAAAACGTTTGTGTTTTGAGTTTTTCAAAAATCTGAGCAGAACATAGTTGAATTCAGGCTTGAAATTTAGCTTTATTTTTTTTACACAATTTTCTCTATTTTATAGATCATTTTTTTTTAAATTTGACCAATTTATACATTCAAGTGTTGGAACCTAAAATTAAAGAAAACCAGCATAATTCTATTCTAGAAAGTGACAATAAAGAAGAAAGTTAACTCTAAAAATAATATAAATAATAAGCTAAAAATATCCTAACACTACTCCGAACACATCCTCACCAATGTCAACTTCAAGGATGTTATTTTCCTTTGGCCACTGCTCGATCAACATCTCTAGAAAACTCAATGTGACACTTTTCTCTAGCAGTGTATAATGAACTATTGGAAGCTTATTCGACCTTCGAGGGTGTTTCAAAGGTTGAGTCGGTGGACCAACCATATTACAGTTGGATTAATCCCTCTTTGCCCTTCACCTATACAAAATATTTTATAATGTTAAAAGAAATTATATTTTTCAATAATTAGAAATCAAATCAAATATATAAGAATATAAAAATATCTACATTTACCTGTGTTTGGTGTGCACCATCAATCTTGACAAATAGAATTGGCCAGGCTACATAGGAATTCACCACTTGGCCTACCGTGGTGAAGCTTTCTTGTGTGACAGGGCATGGGAGCCTTGCATTTTGTAAAAAACTTCTTCAATGAAAACTTGACAAAAGCGCTTTGGATCAAATTTTTCATTATGTACTTCAAGGGTGGTCACATTTTCTATCACCTCATACCCCTTTGTAGCACACTTATGACTGTTTTGGGTTGTGTGGTAACTAAGTACATCGAACACTTCACTTTCTATATTTTGAAACCAAACAACAAACAATTACAATTATTATAATTTATTAAAATGAATAAGAACAATAGAATAAAATAAATATGCAAATGGATTTACCTTCTCATACATTGTTGTATCTGATGGTAGTGTTGGTGGAGTAGAGATATTTGCTACTGGTGGTGATGATGCTGGTGGTTTAGTAGAGACATTTGCCACTACTGCTGGTGGCACTGATGGTAGATCAGATACACTAAGTTGTGGTCCTGCTGGTCGAGCAGAGACACTCGATGGTGGCACTAGTGGTTAAGCAGAGACACTCAGCAGTGAAACATTCACTAGTTCATTTTATGCTCCTCCTATACCCGAACTAGATGCATGTGAAGTCCCAACCATGTTGCTATGTTGAGTGTTCAACTGTTGGAGAAGTTTCTTTAATTGTTGTTGAGTTTGGCATTTTATTTCCTTAGACTATTGAAGTCTCTTCTCCACCAAAATCATTTGCTATAATCAATTGTTGACCGTCTCTTTTAGGTAGGGCGTGGGGTCTTAAAATATTGTGTCTGGGTGGCGTTCCTCCCCATGCCTCTAACACGTCTACCGTGTTCATTTATGCCAAGCGCCAGGGTTAGAATATCTTTAGTGCCTTTGAGCACTAGTGTTCTCTCGTTGACGTGCTTTTTAAGGTCATTCTACATACAAAATTCAAGATTAAATTAGCTACAAATTGTGAAAAACCATTATAAATTTTAAATTCTGAAACAAAAATATATAGAATTTACAATTTTATCCACGACTTTTGTGTCTCAGCATCAAACTCATCCTTCTTGTTCTTGTACATGTTGATCCACAAATTAGCTTGATCAATGTCATTTGTAATATCCCAAAAAATATTATAATATTTAATCAGACGTATTTTATTAAATATGTGACTTTATGGATATTAGAGTAGGATTATAATTTTACTTAAGCTAATTACAAGTTAATTAGTGGAATTTGAGTAAATGAATAAATAAAGCGTAATTTATTAATTACGAAGATTTTATCAAACTATGGAGGTATTATAGATACGATTTTTGAAATAAAATAATTTTGGGTTTGACGGTTGTGGAAACTCGATGGAGTGGTCAGAAATGTCACGAAAATAGAAGTTCAGATAGATTGGATTATACTGGACTTGTTAGTATTTGCTAGATAGTGGTTTAGTCAGGGTAGTTAGAATGACCAAAATACCCCTAGGCTTTAATTTATTTAAGTGTTGAGTGAAAGGGGCAAATTAGTCTTTTCACTAGGTTAAAGTTTTGTCTTTTATGGATCTACTTTCTTAGCTAAAATGGAATTTATAATAAGTTTTATTTATTTACTTTAAGTGATAAAAATAGGAAATAAGAGATAAATTCTAACTGAGCAAAAAAAAAAAAACATTACACTCAAAGACTCTCTCTTCCTTCTCACCTATTTGAACCCTAGAAACCAGCAACAACAAAGAAGATTTCTCCACCAATTTCACAATTTCTTAGCTGAATTGACAAGGTTTAGGGATTGTTCAAGCTTGGAGGTAAGTCTTATGTCTTTTATCCTTTAATTTCTTAGGTTTGAGTTGAGTTTTTCTTAGGATTTAGCTTAGTTTTGGGGCTGTGGATATTGTTGGAGTTTACACATATTTTTAAGTTTAAATTGATGGTGGTTTAAGATTGAATTGAGTGGAATTTAAGGTTGTTAGGTTTGAGTTGGGAAAATTGAGTTTAAGAAGTCAATTTTCACTCAACTATAGTATTTTGGTTATTTTGATGAATGTTTGAGTTTTGATTGATTGTATACATTGTATTCATGTTATAGAATTGTTCTATGAAGTTTGAGAACAATTAGTTAGATTTGGAGCAAGTTTTGGGGTTTTGAAGATCTAAAATTTTTGAGTTTCTACTGTAGTGAACCGGAATTCTGGATGGTACAGGGCTGTACCAACTGGAATTCCGGATGGTCTATTTCGGGAATCGCCGATTTCTGTATTTTGGCCATAATTTTTCACTCAGGTGTCCGTTTTAGACATTCTATATACCATTTTCGAAGCTTATGAAGAGCTCTACAATATGAGACATAGATTAGAGCCAAAGGATGTATTTTATTTTAAGGTGTTTTCACCATAAGATTCAGTAGAAAACCCTAGGTTACTTTATGCATGTTTTAGACAGTGTTTTGGAATAGACCCTTACTGATTTACTGTTGTCGTGATCATCGAGCATCATTCTACTCAGGTCAGCCCGCACACCTCACTTTGGACTTGAGGTATGAAATGCTTTATGCACTACTAAACGTGTTGGTAAGAAACGATTATTATCGTTTATGACTCAATTATATATGATCGAGGTAATGATTAGGTTTTATGCCCTAAATAAAACTCATTTCAATATAATCAGATTTACTTATTAATAAAGATCAGAAATAACATTTTATATTGCATGGTTCACATGATTTATTTCATGATTATATGTATATAATGTATGAATTCTTTTTAAGTCCAGAACATATGAGTTGGTTAAAGATTGTAGTGTTGTCAGCACAGTGGAATATAATCTTAATTATATGTTCAAAAGTTTATTCCCTGATTTGTCAGAACACTGGATTTAGACTGACATGGTATAATCAGCGATAGGTATTCTTACACCTTGGAAAAGTGTTATGTCCTTTCAAGGACATTGGCAAAGTTTACCAGTATCGGATGTATGGAGTATACATCGGAAGGGACCGATATTGAGCTTTGATTAGATATATTAAAACTTACTGTAATATCTATTTAATTCAATATCACATGTTGATCCTAGATCAAATGATCTCAATCCTGATATGGTTAGGCTCAATCTCAAGAGTGTTATTCGTGTTCTTTGATTTGTTAAGTTAAGCCTACTTTTGGGTCAATGTGATACTTACATTTTGGGAACACGGTAGTGTAATTTAGTGGGAGCGCTAACATAAATATGGAATCTATAGCTTCTATTTGGCAAATAGAAGTAAAGGATGATTTCCTTCGAGCTTAACCAAACGAAGATAAATGGTGGAGATCTCATTCCACTTAGGTGAAATATCATTTATACAGGGTTAAGTGTTTTAAGGATAAAATACATTGAAGGTGTAGCGGTAACAGTAGTGCCTTTTCAATGTAGATCATTTATATAGAGGATCATTGATCACATTAGGGTTATAACAATGGATAACTAATGACGTGTCTATATCGTGGAACATATAGAGCGTTCTATATGACTGAGAGTGCAATTCCAAGTTCTAAGTGTGGATTCAATGAGGAATTAATAAGTTAGGGAATTTACTTGGTAAATTCGGTTCGACTTATTGGAAGCTCGGTTATATAGACCCATGGTCCCCATACTAGTTGAGACCATACTGCTTGTAAGACTCAGTTAATTGATTTTAATTAATCAATTAAAATTCTAAAAGTTAGACTATGTCTACTTTATGAATTTTCACTAAGCAAGGGCGAAATTGTAAAGAAAAAAGATTTTAGGTTTATTTATTGATTAAGAGACTTTATATGTCTAAATTAATAAATATATTAAATGGCAATATTATTTGATAATTATTTCCAAGTTATTAAATAATTAGAATTGGCATTTAAAAGGTTAAATTGGAAAAATTGGCATTTTTGAGAAAATGGGAATGGAAAATAACAAAATGGGAAAGTGGTAAAGTGAGGCCCAATACCCTTTGTATGACCGGCCCTATGCATAGGAAATTCCATTTGTAGTTTCCATTATTTTAATGCCATGCAATTCTAACCTAAACCTAGAGGGAATTCTATAAATAGAAAGTGTTGGCTTGAGGAAATAGACACACATCTTTGATCACTTTGTTTCTCTCAGAAAAAGCCTTACACGCCTCTCTCTCTTTTCTTCTCTCTAAATTTTGAAACTTTGAGTGAATGAGTAGTGCCCACACACATCAAGTGGTATCTCAATCATAGTATGTAAGACTATGGAATTTCTGTATCAAAGAAGGAGAAAAGAAGATCCAGGTTCAGATCTTGGTGATGCTCTGCTACAGAAAGGAATCAAGGGCTAGAGATCTGAACGGAAGGAGTCATATTATTCCGCTGCACCCACTGTAAGGTTTTCTAACTTTATATGTGTTTATTTTCATTGTTTTAGAATTCATATTAGGTTGTTAATCCAACATACTTGTTAGTAAATCTAGATTCTGGTAAAATAATTTCCAACAACTGGCACCAGAGCCATGGTAATGATTTACTTTCATGTAATATGAATTAAACAGATGATTTGCATGTTTTTGTGTTGATTTGGATGGTTTCATGTTGGTTTATGTGCTTATGTGATGAATGTATGTGTTGTACGAAATTTTTCCATGAAATATATTTTTTCAATTTTTTGAAAGTATTTTATTTGGATTCCTTGTGAAAAATTGAGCAATTTTTGTTTTTACGGAACTCGATTCCGATAAAAATTGAGAAAGATATGAATTTTGGAAGATTGGAAATCATGGTTGCTGCATGCAGCCTATCCTGACAGTTCCCCACAAATTGCGAATTTTTGAGGTTTTTTCCCCAAAAATCCAATTTTTTCATGGGATTGTTTTCCAAAATTTATTTTTCTAATTTTAAATATTTCTAAATTGAAATGTTTCCAATTTTAAATATTTTCAATTTGGAATTTTTCCAATTTTTAAATATTTCCAATTTTAAATATTTCCTATTATGGTCAGATTTAAAAATTTGTTAACTTCTTTAATATTTATTTATTATTTAATTATAAGATTAGATATTTTGATATTTAAGATATTTTAAATTAAAAGATAATTTTGTCTTTTTATTTAAAATATTATATTAAAATTATCTTATATGGCAAATTAAATAATTAATAAATTTGAAATTAACATAGATATTTTTATAGATATACTTACCATAATGTTTTCAAATTCAAAATTTGTTATTTTGTTAAATATTTAATTATTTATAAATTATAAGTTTAAAAATGATATTTTTTTTCTATAAATATATATATAGATCATTTTTTTCCTTATTAGAAATTTATAAATGAGATCTCAAATATTTAAATAACATAGATATTTTTGTAGAGATTTGAATATTGCTTAATTTGAGATATTTTGACATATAATTATGGTAATTATTATTCATTTATTATTTTATTCCTAAAATAATAATTATCTAACCAAATCTATTTTAAAATTGGTTTATTTTATTAAATTATAAGATCTGAAAGTGATGTTGGAGATTCTTTCCTTTCAAATTATTGATCTTATTAGATATTTAATTTATTTGATTCAAATAAACCTAGATATTTTAAAATTAGTTTCCTTTATTTGGTTGGTTTAAGAATAATAATTTAATTATATTAATATCTTAATTCACATCTGTTACATGGACAATGTTTGTTTATTTATATTATTTATTCAAATTTTTTTTAACAAACCTATTATTTATCTGATCTAAATTGCTATGATTAACTTGTTGACAGATCCAATGATCTGATTTTAATCATAGTCCAATTGTCAATAGATCTTATAAATAATTTGTAACAGGTAAATTTTGTACTTCTTTCATCTGTGTAAACCTAGTAACATGATAGGGTCCATCCAAATCATTTGACCTGTGTGAGCCTATATGTTTGCTTTTGGGCTTAGATGCATATAGGAAGCCCATTTAAGTTTTTACTAAGTAAATGGACTAGGTTGCTAAAATAAATTTTGACATAAGGAAATTTATTTAGGTCCAATTAGATTTGGGCTTATTCAATGAATAACAATTATTTATTTTAAGATGAAATTCCTCTCTTTTGCGCCTTGTGTGAGAGTTGGGGGCCATAGAAGTGGGTACGACATACTGAACCCAGCTCCCCCTCACATGAACTATCCCAATTGTGAAGGCTCATTTGCCTTATTTAAATAATTGTATTAGGTTAATTATATTAGGCTAACCTAATTAAAATTGAATTAGCAACATAATTAACTTTTAAAATATATGAAATTTATTTTTCATGTAATATTTTAAAGTTAATTTTAGAAAAACACTTAGTCAATGATATATTCTAGATAGTTATTTCTAGTACTAGTTATTATTTCTAATTTTAATTGGGAAAATATCATAGATCATGAAATTAATTGTTTCATGATTAAGTTTGGTACAATCTAAGTTTAGAATATTTTCCTAGTATTAAACTAGAATTAATAATTAAGTTTCCTCTTTACTTAATTATTTATTTCTTGAATTTAATACATTTAATTAAATTGAAAATTTCAATATCTAAGTTGATTTTCATCATGATACTTTAATATTGTTATTTTCATGTTATTTAATTAAAGTTGAAAATTATTTTAAGTTTGAAATCTTATTTCAGAATAACTTAAGTTTGAATAATTTTCAAAATATATTTTATTTTATTTTATTAATCATTTCCCAAAATTTTGAAATTACATTTCTTTAATGCAGAAATTTCTAATTTTATTTGAAAAATAGATTAAAGTTGAAAATTATTTATTTAATTTTGGACCAACTTAAATCAATAACTTTTTCATTTAATGGTTAATTAAAATAAATGAACTAAAATATATTATTATTAGAAATTGGATTAATTAGTCTATGAAAGTCTAGATAGATATTATCTGTTTTGCTTGAAGTATTTTTCTAGTGTATTTAATTAAATAGAAAATTAATATTTAAGTTGATTTTTAATCATGATACTTAAATATTTGAAATTTTTCTTAGACATTTAATTAAATAGGAAAATTATATTTTTTGTTGAAAATTAATTTTTATTAATTTTGGGCCAACATAAAATTAGGGTAATTTTCCAGGATTTATTTTTATTTTATTTTATAGCATTTTCGAAAGTAGTATTCTTATACAGTTCATTTTTCGAAATGCAATATATATTTATAGAAAATTAAATTTGAGTTGTAAATTAATTTAAATTAATTTTGAAACAACTTAAATTGAATAATTTTCTAAATATTTATGGAAATTATTACTAAGATGAAAATAATTCACGTTATTTTCATATCCATCTAAGTATAATTTATAAATATTAAATTAAAATTTATATTTGGAATTTTTCATTCTAAATTAGAAATTTTAATTAAATAAATATATATTTAAAATAAATTGATTAAAATAAATATTAGAAGAAAATACAACCCTTCATTAAATAATGAGCTTTATTATTATAAGGATATTCAATCTCCATTGTTTGTTTTACATAGCTATTGTTTTAGTGAGTAATCCTCCCTAATGGAGGAACGTTCATTAGCAAGTTTTTTATATAGTTTATGATCACCCTAATGGTGGCGACTGTATAAGACTTGCAAGAATATGAAACAATGGTGGAAGCTCATAAGATAGAATAGCCTTGACTCTCGCCTAAACGGGACAACGCGGATTCACATCTTGATCCAATAAAAGGTTGCTAGAATGTTGATCATTTTAGATGAGCTGACAACTCTATTCAATGGATGGTAGCTTTGACTCTCGCCTAAACGGGACACTGATATCATTTTGTTGAAAACCTTGGAAATTATTTAGGATTGTATGTTTTAGTATTTTCACTTGTCATTCCTACTTGCTATATGCTTCATAATTTCTGAATTGTGTATGAATTTGTATTGAACCATGTTATTTTCTGTTATTAAATTGTAGTTTAATTTCGAATCTTCATTGTTGGTCTAACTTAGCTTGTTTTTCTAATGAGATAAATCCCTAATGGATTTTCACCGTTAGACTAACATAATAGTGTTAGATCTCGAAAGATAAATATTGTATATGCAACATCTAGCTGTTCATCAATTGATGACACCTTAGACTAGTGTTTTACAATATGAAACAAGAAGATTGTATAAATAAGATTACTTTGACTCTCGCTAATCGGAGCATCGTTGGATTCTTATTTAAAACGAAATTATCCTAATTCCTCTTAGCTTATTCATTTCGAATTAGCTTAATGACATATCATTGGATGAATGGTCTATAAATCATATAAAGTCTTATTTTCTCTTAAGAAATTAGATGACGCATATGATTATATTCCCGAAATTCTATCCCAAAATGATATAAATCCTCAATCTTAGATATCTCCTACTTGTATAGGCAAATCATAGAGTTAGATTAGTAGTGGTGGTCCAAGAAAGAATTACTAATTATAAAGTTACACTTTCACAAGTGTTTCATAACTATTTTCTTTCAATGGATTCAAACTGTATGAGTTTAGTATTCTGTGACCAGAATCCTCTTGCACTATTCTAAGAACTCTTTGATGTAACTAACCTAAGTCATCAAAAGATACAACCACATATTTTATAAATCTATGGCATTTGTATCTTGTTCATAGTGTTTTTGACAAGATCATTCTCTGCAAAGAGTTAATATGCCTATATCCACTGAAATTAAGTTCATCTCATTCGCAGATGGATGTACATTCAGGGGTGGATATGAGTCTTCGTTGTATTCTTAAAACGATCACTCTAGATTTTACCTTATGCAAAGGAAATTTGAAATGTTTGAAAAATTTCATGAATTTCTAGCAATGGTGAAGGTAAGTGGTTAAAGATCTTGCGAACTGATAGGGGTGGAGAAAAAGTTAGTAGATATGCAGTTCAAAGATCATTAATTTGATTTTGAATTATATCCAAACTTACCTCCCCAGAAATTCGAGTTGCATATTGATGATTAGTTACTAGTCGTTGCCTAAATCCTTCTATGGTAATATAATTTCAGAATGATGCAATGATTGTATACTTAATGTAAATCATTACTAGATTCATGGATGACCTAATCGAAATCTTAAGAAAAGCTAGAACTGCTAACCCTGGTTTGGATGTTTGTTAGGTATTCTAAGTGATTAGGGGTGGAGCATCCCATAGTCATTTGATAAGAAAGTGTTTGTTTAAACAAATACTATTTTTCTAAGAAAATGACTAAATCTGAAAATAAAGTAGCAAATAAAGGAGATATTTTTTTCTTGATTCCAAAAGTGTTCTATCATCTTATTTTACAAGATGATCCCACTGCCTCTGTTGTCTTAACACAACTGAAGAGGTCTATACCATTTAGTTTTCTTTGACATAGTTCACGGTACCTTGTTGTAGTGGGAGAATTTCTAGGAACTCACCTTCTTATAACTTGGAAGACACTAGTGATTAAAATCCATTGTGAGTTTAAACAAGTAATGGATTGTCAAGATAAGAAACTAAGAAGAAAGCCAATAGAACTATGGTTTGATCCATTCACATGGAGTAACCTAAAGTTTTCTATTACAAGGACATGAAAGGAAATTTTCGTTAATAAGTCTATTCAATGGACTTAACAAAACTTCATGTTCCTAGTATTATAGGTTTGAGTTTATCTTAACCTATGGCTTGTGGTATACCTGGTAATTACTTACTCTAATGCAAGCATGAGATGCTGATGCATTTTCTTTCCAATGGAAATCTATAGAAGCTTCACAACTTCTTAGATACAGATTTTATTTATCTAAGGAAAAGTCTCAACTATTCCAGAGAAGATAAAGCCATGGAAGAATTTCTTAAATCAACAGTGAGAGGTCTCAGATATGCTTTTGTATGCCTTAGACCAGACACCTGCTATTGAGTGGGAGTAATGAGTAAGTATCAGATTAATCCAAGAGAGGAACATTGGAAGACAATCAAGTAAATTTTAAGATTAAGAAGATGAACTATATGTTAGTCAATAAGGGTGGTTTTAAAAACTCTTAGACTGCACCACATCAGATTTCGAGACTTGCCTGTGTGCTAGAAAGTCAGCTGATGAGATGGTGATTACTTTGGGGGGTGGAATAGTGATTTTGGAGAAGTGTAAAAACCTATCTGAAATCTCTTGGTCTACCAGAAAGAGACTGAATGTTAAAAGTTGCAGGAAAGATACTTATTCAGTCTAAGGAAAGTTCTATACTTTTGTGGCACCGTTCCAACTTGCCTTAACTACTAGGGTTACTTCCTGAATAACCAAAGAGTAGTTACCCAAAAGTATAGAATCCAGTATCCCATGAGAGTAGACATATAGAGAGGAATTTCACATTATCAAGGATTTTGTGATTAAGGAAGAGTAATGGTGGAGAAGAGGTTGTGTTTAATTCAACCTGTCAGATCCTATTACGAGGAGTTTACTACTATTACACTTGATTGGTATATCAAGGTGTTAAAGATTATTTGAAATGCACTTGTTGTTTTATATTAGTGCAAGTGGGAGTTTGTTGGGTTTTATGCCCTAAATAAAACTCATTTCAATATAATCAGATTTACTTATTAATAAAGATCAGAAATAACATTTTATGTTGCATGGTTCACATGATTTATTTCATGATTATATGTATATAATGTATGAATTCTTTTAAAGTCCAGAACATATGAGTTGGTTAAAGATTGTAGTGTTGTCAGCACAGTGGAATATAATCTTAATTATATGTTCAAAAGTTTATTCCCTGATTTGTCAGAACACTGGATTTAGACTAACATGGTATAATCAGCGATAGGTATTCTTACACCTTGGAAAAGTGTTATGTCCTTTCCAAGACATTGGCAAAGTTTACCAGTATCGGATGTATGGAGTATACATCGGAAGGGACCGATATTGAACTTTGATTAGATATATTAAAACTTCCCGTAATATCTATTCAATTCAATATCACTTGTTGATCCTAGATCAAATGATCTCAATCCTGATATGGTTGGGCTCAATCTCAAGAGTGTTATTCGTGTTCTTTGATTTGTTAAGTTAAGCCTACTTTTGGGTCAAGGTGATACTTACATTTTGGGTACACGGTAGTGCAATTGAGTGGGAGCGCTAACATAAATATGGAATCTATAGCTTCTATTTGGCAAATAGAAGTAAAGGATGATTTCCTTCGAGCTTAACCAAACGAAGATAAATGGTGGAGATCTCATTTCACTTAGGTGAAATATCATTTATACAGGGTTAAGTGTTTTAAGGATAAAATACATTGAAGGTGTAGCGGTAACAGTAGTGCCTTTTCAATGTAGATCATCTATATAGAGGATCATTGATCACATTAGGGTTATAACAATGGATAACTAATGACGTGTCTATATCGTGGAACATATAGAGCGTTCTATATGACTGAGAGTGCAATTCCATGTTCTAAGTGTGGATTCAATGAGGAATTAATAAGTTAGGGAATTTACTTGGTAAATTCGGTTCGACTTATTGGAAGCTCGGTTATATAGACCCATGGTCCCCATACTAGTTGAGACCATACTGCCTTTAAGACTCAGTTAATTGATTTTAATTAATCAATTAAAATTCTAAAAGTTAGACTATGTCTACTTTATGAATTTTCACTAAGCAAGGGCGAAATTGTAAAGAAAAAAGATTTTAGGTTTATTTATTGATTAAGAGACTTTATATGTCTAAATTAATAAATATATTAAACGGCAATATTATTTGATAATTATTTCCAAGTTATTAAATAATTAGAATTGGCATTTAAAAGGTTAAATTGGAAAAATTGGCATTTTTGAGAAAATAGGAATGGAAAATAACAAAATGGGAAAGTTGTAAAGTGAGGCCCAATACCCTTTGTATGACCGGCCCTATGCATAGGAAATTTCATTTGTAGTTTCCATTATTTTAATGCCATGCAATTCTAACCTAAACCTAGAGGGAATTCTATAAATAGAAAGTGTTGGCTTGAGGAAATAGACACACATCTTTGATCACTTTGTTTCTCTCAGAAAAAGCCTTACACGCCTCTCTCTCTTTTCTTCTCTCTAAATTTCGAAACTTTGAGTGAATGAGTAGTGCCCACACACATCAAGTGGTATCTCAATCATAGTATGTAAGACTATAGAATTTCTGCATCAAAGAAGGAGAAAAGAAGATCCAGGTTCAGATCTTGGTGATGCTCTGCTACAGAAAGGAATCAAGGGCTAGAGATCTGAACAGAAGGAGTCATATTATTCCGCTGCACCCACTGTAAGGTTTTTTAAATTTATATGTGTTTATTTTCATTGTTTTAGAATTCATATTAGGTTGTTAATCCAACATACTTGTTAGTAAATTTAGATCCTGGTAAAATAATTTCCAACAGTGTAATGATTATTATCGTTTGTGACTCAATTATGATTGAGGTAATAATTATTGTCATTTGTGACTCGATTATGATCGAGGGAAAGAAATGGTCATTACCATTAGTGAGAATGAATAAAGATATGGTCATTACCGTTAATGACATGAGTAATTACTCCCTTGAAAGTGTAGGTAGGTTTCTTACTTATCGGGGGCTTTATCGGGCAACGATAGTGACATATGTAGCTCGTGGATAACGAGTGATAAGGATGTTTTATGAAGCACTAAACTAGGATTGTCTTATAAGATAAGTAATTGGCTATGTGATTATGTATTGAGTGAATATCTGTTTATTGTAATGATGAAGTTGTTGACTATGAGTTGCTATGATTTTCTTATAATGTGTAATATATGTGTTTATATAGGCGGTAAATTATATATGCATACTGAATATGTAATGAATCACGAGTATGTATATTATGTTGTGATGTGAATACTTGCATTTTAAAAGCTTTTGATCTAGTAACTTTTCTTGTTGAGTCTTTGTGACTCACGCGTGCTTCATGGTGCAGGTCAGAAGGATAGGAACTGTGTTCGGCCATGAGTCAGAGGTCTCCCAGCGATGTACATATCAGCTGTGGTGACTTGGCTTTCGGGAAGCAGGATCAACCTTTTGGCTATATTTGGAAATGTAACTTTACTTTTGTAATAGTAGTTTTGAGACTTATTGTAAAAGAATTTATAAACAGGGGATTCCCGTATTATGGTGGTATTTTGTACAAAAGTTTTATTTTAATTTAATCAAAAAGTTTTTAATTAAACAACACATTTCTTAAACTAATAGATTAGTTAGAAAAAAGTTTGTAAAAGTACACAGGTGGCGTCCCTGCGGGTCAGGGCATTACATCATCTATTTGGTGACCCAATTCTTTCTCTATCTTCTTTCGCACCTTCCTCATACCACCTCGTCCAGTGTGGTGATTGTATTTGTTTTGTTTCCTGCTGCCTTATGCTAACTTTTTTTTACATGCCATTCTTCACTATCTCACTACTACAAAAAACCTTTTCAATGTCCCTTATTTTAAGTCCAACAAAATTATTGTTGGACATGAAAAGGTTTTGGGGAGTTTTCTAGTCTATTCTTATTGGACTAGAAAAAAAAAATTATAATGTCCAAAAATTATAATGTCAATCATATTTTCATAAAACTTTGGAGGCTTGTCTAGAAGTTACGGGTTATCATATTTGTGTGTGTAGATGAAGTTGGTTAGGTTGGATTTAAATTCCTCCACCTATCACCACTAACTGACAACACATAGGATTTCATCTTTGTGCCAGTTATAAACAAATATACTTAATTTAATTTACTATAGTTATATAAAAAATTACAAGCATTTCATTCCACAACTTATCTTTCACTTCTATCGATACAAGTCGTCAATCATCCACAAGCAATATAACGTGGTGGCGAACATATTTACCAATCTCGCTACGAAGTTTGTCTGTACCGTCACTAACAGCTTGACCCCATGAGTTGTACTCAACTTCCGTCTTCTTCCCTTTGCTCCTCATATTTATCATCTCTTTACTCATTCCCCTCTTCTTATGAGTGATCTTGTTGTACATCCTCTTTAATGTCATCGCCAACAGATTGACCGGAGAGGTCCAAACTCAAATTTGGGTCATTCATAAAGAACGTACCTACATAATAAAACAACACAAATATTAAATAACATTATAAAAGTACCATTACATCACGTATCAATGCGGATATCGATTATGGGTTGATATTGATGTCAACCAATATCAACCCATAATCCTTCTTTATCCTCACGTGAAGATATCATATCATCCCCAACAGTCACAATAATAGGTGGTGGATTGATTTTAAAAGTTTGATCACTGAGCATGAGATCATCTCCACTAGACTCTTTTTTTCATAATCTTTTGGTTGTGTTGTGAGGACAACAGATCAGCGGGCATCTAATAGATCACTCATGTAAAACACTTGAATATCTTGTGATGCCATTATAAGCCTATCATTTTTTTGTCCTACTCTATTCAAGACTACTAATTTGACTCCGAACTCATCATCTAACTCCATTGTCACTTACTCAATCACAAAGTAAAACTGGGATTCAAAAATTAGTATAATATAATTCTAAATTATTAGAATATTTTATTTATAGAAATTATTCTCTAATTAAGGAAATGATTTTCTATTTAAGGAAATAAATAAATAATTGATTTTCTGATAAATGAATATTTTATATTCATTGAATCTGGACAAAATCAATTATGTAATATTCTATATATGGTCAGATTTCTATATTCATTACCTGATTTGATTTCCTGAATTAATTGTCAAAATATTCTGACAATTAATGTGGCGCAGATACTGATGGAGTATCTCACCTATAAATATAGGGTCTCGGTCCCCGAGCTCCTCACTCATTCTGATTTCATTCAGCAAATTCCATCTAAAGAGAGTTGAGAGAGCGAGAAAGCCCGAACTCCAATACCGAAGCTATCGCAGGGATTGAAGCTCAAAGATCAATGGCTGGAGGTATATTGATCCTTTCATTGCATATATTCTAGATATGATTACAGTTGTTTTTCCGCATTTCATATCGTTTATATATGCTATATTACATACACTATATTATAGTCTAACACAAATTTCTTGTATTACCCCATAAAAGGTCATATCACATTCAATATAAGTTTTATCATCCGAACTAGCTATCTATCACGATCAATTGTGTTAAAATGAGTACTATTGATGTAGGACGATTGATACTTTAGGGAGGAGTGCTAAGGAGACTCTCTTTTGTACTTTCTTTTGCACTCTCTTTATAATTTAGTGACAAATGTCATTCTTTGAGATTACTTTATTTGTATTTAATAACTAGACATAATATTATTACCTTATTACAACTATGCCATCACAATAAAATTATCCTACTAATTTTTTTCTTAGGGTAACTCTAATGCCAAAACCTAATTTTAGTGTTAAATCAAACTAAAAGAGTACTATTTTAGCATTATTTTTTTTTTCAATTCCAACCACAACACTAAAAATTACATTAAAATCTATATTTTTTATTATAATGCTTTTTTATTAATATAATAAAAATATTTACTTCATAAATGAAATATTTAATTAAAAAAAAAAAAGAAAATTTAAGAATTTTATTGGAAAAATTACACTAAATATAAGTTTTTAATTAAAGTGTAATTGGAAATGGCTTTAAACTTGAATAAATATTAAACTAAAATCTCTAAAACAAAATCATAACACATGTTTACAATTATTTAGCAAAATGAATAGTCCAACAATATATGTGATTATTATTTTATTTATTAAAAAAAATATGTCCAACTAATATAGACTAAGAGATAATTAAGCATTTATTTTTACTTTCATCTATATATATATGTATATATATTTGAATATGGCCTAAAAAAATTTTAGCAAAAAAAATAAAAGGAGAAGATGTAATAATTTGTCCAATCAATTGTTTAGAAAAAAATAAATTAGTTTTATTTATTATGTTCTATTTATATTGTTTTTCCTAAAAAAATTAAAAAGATTTTCAATTACCTGATTAATAGTTGTCATAATGTTATTATTATATTTTTTTCTATTTTTATCCGTTTAATTCATCAAATTTTTTTTTAGTTTATCTAATTATTATATTTTTTTATTTATATCTGTTTACTTTGTCTAATTAAATAAATTTTTTATCAAACCAATTATTATAAATTTAAATACAAACAATTCATATTCTTCTCTTTTTTTTTTTTTTTTTGTATTTTCTAATTTATTTAGTGTCCAATTTATAGTTATATATTGATTTATTTTCATTTTACATTGAAACAAAACAAGTGATATATGTATTTTGAATTAAATTAATAATAATAATAAAAAGTGTTGTATAAAACCATATAAATAAAATAGCTTCAATTACAGGAAGGGCTTAATGATAAAGAAAACAGTGATTCAGACACTGTTTTTTTAGGGTCACTTTGATCTTGGTATACCTAGATCAAAAATAAACTTATTAACTATATACTTGCAAGAATAAATCAAAACAACAAAACAACAAATTCATAGTACCTTTTTTTTTTTCAAACCATGTACTAAAAGTTCGATAATGGTATTACACCCTTTACTTACAATATATTTGAGCAATTCTCTTCTCTATTATAAAGAAGTTGATGTGAATTCTTATTTTATATGGATAATTATATAAAGTACTATTTTTTGCCAAAAAAATTACATTTTTACGTTTAAAGATTTTTTTTATATTCTTACAATTTTCTATAAAAACAACACAAAAACAATAAGAAAATTACATAAAAGTAACTAAAAAATAAAGTCCAAATAACATTAAAATAATAACAAAAAATAACATACAGATAACAAAAAATCAACAACAAATTAAAAAGAGTACAACATGAAAAGACCATATTTTAGTAATAAAATCATAAAAATATTTAAAATTTCGTATAACTGTATTTTTGTAATTTTTTTTTTTTGTTATTTTTGTGAAATTTCCTGTATAAATGATTAGTGCCCTATAAGGTATGAAGGTGTGTTAGTTTCCAAAGAAGATTAAATTGCCACCAAACTCTCAATTTTATTCTTGGTAGCAAATAGCAATTAAGCCTCAATTTATTTTTGACAATTTTAGCACCATTATACCATTATTGGTATAATTAAGTATCAGATTTCATATAACTTAAGAAAATAGATTTTAAGGCATATCGGTAATTAATTATGGAGCAAGATCTATATAGAAGGTGTCGGGCACTACTTGTGCCCAATAACAATGCTCTTTATATTTTTTTATCCAATTTCTTCGTTTAATTATCATGTTGGACATTTCACGTGTTCACTCAAATACATGTGGTACATATACATTGATTT
Source organism: Cannabis sativa (assembly GCF_029168945.1). Lineage (NCBI taxonomy): Eukaryota > Viridiplantae > Streptophyta > Magnoliopsida > Rosales > Cannabaceae > Cannabis > Cannabis sativa. The sequence continues at coordinate 54,772,722 of NC_083607.1, forward strand.
AAATTATTTAAAAACTTCAAAGTTAAAAAAAAAATATTCTTAAAATTTTAAATAATAAAATAATGATCATTAATGAAACTTGTGTGAGTGTGTTTATTCACATTGTTCATGTATAAATATATAATATATAGTATTTGTTAAATGTTTCGTTATTTTTTGTTAAGCGTTCTGCGAATCGTGCCGCGCATTTCATTGCCCGGCATTCTATTTCTCTAGCTGAACGTATGTTTTCTATTAATAGTGTTCCTTTAAATTTGATGTCTATTCTAATGAGTGATTGCTCAAGTTAATAAATAACACTTCTACTAAAAAAAAAAGCAGTAATTTATAAAATTTTAATAACTTGATAAATGTTATGATGAGTGTCATTTATCAAATAATAATGATAATAATAATAATAATAATAATAATAATATAAAATAAATTATTTAAATTTAAAAAATATATACTTTTTAAAACTTTTTTTTAACAAATATCTTAAAACTAATTGAAGAAATAAAATTAATAGTACTCTTCAAACCGCTTTTACAAGTTTTTAAATGACGCTTTTGTACATGAGCTTTAATGACTCTAAAATACAGATGGTCTCAAAAGTAGGGGGACAAAGTTCTACCATGAAGATCAATATGTTAGAAGGGTAGTGGAGGAATGTTGTTCAAATGTGAGTGTGTACTTGGAGTGGGACAAGTAGTATTGTCTCCACTACTTGTACTTGTCGTACTCATTGCATAACAACCTCCTCCTTAGAGACGTGCTTGCTTTAACATATTTGTTTTAGATCGTACACTCCTTTGGTATCTTTCACGCTATAGCTCATGCTCATAGTGAGGGAACAACACTTGAAGATTTTGTGAAGTCTTGGGCCCGTAGGGTGTGAGACGTGGTTTAAATTTGGGTGGAATCTCCTCCTCAACTCTATTGATGGTCATCCCATCTAAGTGCTATTGTTTCGATGTGTAAAGTAGTGATAAGTGGTGATTATGTGAGGAAGGTGAAAGATGGGCTGAGGAGATATTTGGCCAAGATAAGGAGACCATGGAGAAAGAATGGAGAGATAGAAAAGAGGGAGTTGTTGGAATTATTTTACCAGGATCTAGATTTACTAGCAAGTATGTTTCATTAACATTCTAATATGAATTTCTAAAACAATGAAATAAACACATATAAAGTTTAGGAAACCTTACATTGGGTGCAGCGGAATATAATGACTCCTTCCGTTCAGATCTCTAGCCGTTGATTCCTTTCTGTAGCAGAGCATTATCAAGATCTGAACCTGGATCTCTTTCTCTCCTTCTTGAGCCCGATTCTCCTTCTTGTTGATTGGATTCTTCACAGTCTTCCACACTATGATTGAGATACCACTTGATGTGTGTGGGCACTCACTCTATCACTCAAGGTACGAAAATATGAAGAGAATAGGAAGAGAAGGTGGTTTCGGCCTAAGGAGAAAGAAAGCTCAGGAAAGTTTTCTGAAAGTGAAATTTCATCAATCCGTTAAGTGTGAGCCATCACTATCTATTTATAGCTAACCACCTAGGTTTAGGTTAGATTTAATTAGCATTAAAATAATAGAAAAATAAATGGTAAAATCCATGCATAGTGGCCGGCCCATGGGTTGGATAATGGGCTCCACTTTGCAATTTTGCCATTTTATCATTTCCCATCTTATTTTCATAAAAACGCCAATTTTCTAATTTAATCACTTAAATGCCAATTCAAATTATTTAATAAATAAAAATTAATTATTAAATAATATTTTCATTTAATATATTTATTAATTAGACTTAATAAAGTCTCTTAATTCACAAATAAACCCTAGAAACTCTTTTTTTCACATTTAAGCCCTTGCTTAGTAAAAAATTATAAACTAGACATAGTCTAATTTTAGAATTATAATTGATTAAATAAAATCAATTAACTGAGTCTTACAAGCAATATGGTCTCAATTAGTATGGGGACCATGGGCCTATATAACCGAGATTTCAATAAGCTGATCTAGAATTTACCAAGTAAATCCACAAACTTATTAATTCCTCATTAAATCCACTCATAGAACTCGGAATCACACTCTCAGTTACATAGAACACTCTATATGTTCCACGATATAGATACGCTATTAATTATCCATTGTTAAAATCCCAATAATCAATGATCCTCTATAGATGATCTACATTGCATAGGGATAAAATTACCGTTACACCCTTTCAATGTATTTTTTCCGTAAAACACTTGCCACCTATAAATGATATTTTAGTGAAATAAAATAATCACTAAAATGAGATCTCAATCATTTATCTCTATTTAGTAAGCTCGAAGGAAATCATCGTTTCACTTCTAAATACTTATAGAAGCTATAGATTCCATATCTATGTTTAGCGCTCCCACTCAATTGTACTATCGTATTTCCAAAATGTACGTATCACCCTGACCAAAAAGTAGGCTTAACTAACAAATCAAAGAACACAAATAACACTCTTGAGATCGAACCCAATCATGTCAGGATTAAGATCATTTGATCTAGGATCAACTAGGTGATATTGTATTGAATAGATTTTACGGTAAATTTAACATATCTAATCAAAGTTCAATATCGGTCCCTTCCAATGTATACTCCATACATCTGATACTGGTAAACTTTGCCAATGTCCTGAAAAGGACATAACACTTATCCAAGGTGTAAGTATACCTATCGCTGATTATCATGCAGTCTAAATCCAGTGAACTGACAAATCAAGGAATCAAACTTTTGAACATATAATCATGATTATATTCTACTGTGCTGACAACACTATAATCATGAACAAATACATATGTTCTGGACTTAATAGAATTTATAATCATGAAATAAATCATGTGAACCATGCAACATAAAATGATTTTTGATCATTATTAATTAGTAAATCTGATTATATTGAAATGTGTTTTATTTAGGGCACAAAATCCAACAGGAGCGTGGAGTGAGATAGAAAGAAAGGGTGAGATAGAGAGAGGGAGCGGGGAGCGAGATAGAAAGAGAGGGAGAGATAGAGAGAGGGAGCGAGGAGTGGGGAGCGAGATAGAGGGAAGGGGAGAGAGAGAGTTGAGTGGGAGCTAGATAGAAGAAAGCGCGGAGAGATAAAAGGAGAGAGCAAAAAATGGGGAGAGATGGAAAGAAGGGGAGAGATAGATGTTAATTTCATTTTTGGCATATTTAATTGAAAAAAATATTTTATTATTATTTGTATTTTCGGCTGGTATGTATTAATATGGTTTCCTTATTTGTGTGTATCTAAACTTGGAAGAAAAGTTGTCTAGCTTTCCTATTTATGGAAATTGAGGTAAATATGGTAAGTTTTGATTACACATTTATTCTTTTCTAACCAGCTGTTAATCTGATCTTGTGTTGAGTTTCCCTTTTTCTTAGATCAGGTTTCTTGAAGAGAAAACCGGAGCTAAACTTTCCTTTTCTATAAAAGGAAAGTTGTAGTTACTACCCACGATTCTGTAGGTACAGAAACAGAAATTCCTGGACTAATTGAAGAATTATTTTAGGGAAGTTTCTAGTGGGCTGAGGTCTTGTTCAGACTGATTGTAAGCTGTCAATAAGATGTATATTCATTATAAATACATCTTATAGTAGCTAGGTTTGGTAACTCTTTTATTCACTTTCATATCTTAAGAAAAGAGTGTCTTTGTTATGTAGAGAAGAGTTGTTCTACTCTTACTCTGTTTATTTGTTGTTTGTATTGTCTTGAGTCTGTATTCAAGTCTACAACGAAGAAGAACATCAGTGCACCTTTGGGAGGAGGGTATTTACAAGCTTTCGGGAGATTGCTTTTGAAGTCTTGCATCGGGAGGATACAAGCACACCTTCGGGAGAAGGGTTTTACAAGCTTTCGGGAGATTGCTTTTGAAGTCTTGCATCGGGATGATACAGGCACACAACCTTCGGGAGATGGTTGTATAGGATTTCGGGAGATAGCCTTTAAGCCTTGAATCGGGAGGATTCAAGCACTCTTCAAGGTGATCGAAGGGAGTTCGAGCTCTTGGAGTTTTATCAAGATTCGGTTAGTAGGTGGAATACATCAAGCTTGCGGCATACAATAAGAGGGAGTCTATTTATGCATAAGTCAATTACTTTGTATTTTTGATACCGATCTAATGAATCTTATCTCTGGGCGTGGCCCCGTGGACTAGTAACAATCTAAAAGGATTGTTGAAACCACGTACAAAAATCTTGTGTGTTTTTACTTTTATGCACTGTTTGTTTTTCTGGGTTTCTCTGGAGTTACAGAGTTGTATTCTGTAACTACGGAAAACCGTTTTCGCACGATTTCATTATTCTGCATTTAATTAATCACTTAATTAAATAATTAAACTGGGAATATTAAAATACAGAATTTCAATTGGTATCAGAGCAAGTCACTAAATTCTTAGTGAGATCTTGATGTTATTCCGTTTAACTTGTTTTGTGTGAGATGACTTTGTTTGCAGAAGGAAGCTCTATCTCTCGACCTCCTCTGTTGAATGAGTCGAATTATCCTTATTGGAAGGTCAAGATGAGAGCATTCATCAAATCGCAAGATGAGAAGGCATGGAGAGCTATTCTTACAGGTTGGTCTCAACCTACTGAAAATGATGAAAAAGGTAATACTCAGGTAAAATCTGAACTCAGTTGGACCACTGAAGATGAAAAATTGTCTGGTTATAATAATAAGGCTTTACATGCTATTTTTAATGGTGTTGGTGAAGGCTTTATTAAATTAATCTCATCTTGTGAATCTGCAAATGAAGCATGGGAAATCCTTCAAATTCAATTTGAAGGTACTGCTGATGTAAAGAGATCACGATTTACCATGCTGCAAACTAGATTTGATGAATTGAGGATGTCAGATACTGAAACTTTAAATGATTTTTATGAAAGATTATCTGATATTTCTAATGAGTTTTTTGCCTTGGGAGAAAAATTAGATGAATATGTCTTGGTTCGAAAAATTGTTCGAGTTCTTCCTGACAGGTTTGATACAAAATTTCTTGCAATGGAAGAGGCAAAAGAATTTGGGAAAATGAAGGTTGAGGAACTCATGGGGTCTTTAAGAACTTTTGAGTTGAATCAACAAATCAAGAAAAAGAGTAAGCAAAGTCTCTCGAATGAGAAAAATAAAGGTATTGCCTTTAATGCTTCTGAAAAATTTATTTCTGATGATGAAAATGATGATGAAATGGTTCTGTTGGCAAAGAATTTTCAAAAATTCATGAAATCTGCTAGAAATAAAAAGAACTTTTCAAAGAGCCCAAAAGGTAACAATTCTGGTAATATTCCCTCTAAACCTTTTTCATCTAACAATAAAAAAGGTATTAAATGCAGAGAATGTGAAGGTTTTGGTCACACTCAATCCGAATGTGCTAATACCTTAAAGAAAAATAAAAAGGGATTAAATGTTACTTGGAGTGACGATTCTGAGAGTAGTGAGGATGAAAAAGAAAAGGTTGTCCTAACAAGTGTTTTGTCAAGAAATGTGCAGGAAAAAGAAAAGAGCATTTGCTTGAACAATATCCTGATCGATGACAACAAGGAAGAATCTAGATCCGAATCAGATGAGTCAGAAATTGATGAGGATTCTATGGCTGAATCCTACAAGGTAATGTTTGGTAAGTGGTTGGAAACATGTGCTGAAAATCGCTCCCTAGTTAAAGATAATAAAATCTTGTGTAACAACATTAATGAGTTGGAAGATAAACTTAAATGTTGCGAATCTGAATTTTCTTTAAAAGAGTCAAAGATTATTTCTTTAACCAAGGAAATTGATAACATTAAAAAGAATGTTAAAATGCTAAATCCAGGTTCCACCATCTTTGAAAAAATTCAAAAATCTGGCCAATCCAATCATGCGGGGCCGGGTTATGTTCCAAATCAACCTGATTCTAATACCACTTTTGTTAAAACTAATAGTTTTGTTTCTGGAAGAACTGTTTCTACCTCGGAGGTTTCTGTCTCTATAGCAAAGCACTCTGCTGTTACAGAAAAGAAGCAGCGCGGTAGGTTTGACAATTTCAAAGGGATTGGAAGACGTTTCATTCCTATTTGCCATTTCTGTGGAGTAAAAGGTCACATTCGACCTAAGTGCATAACCATGCATAACATGTTTAAATCTAATTATCTTGGAAATAAACATGTTTTACAACAACAAAAATGGGTTGTCAAAAACAAATGCTTGGTAGGTTCCACTTGTTTTAAAACTGCTACTTCTAACATGTGGTATTTTGATAGTGGTTGTTCTAGACACATGACAGGTGAAAAAGAATTTCTTGTCAACATAAGATCAATGCACTGTGGAGAAGTTACATTTGGTAATGGTCTTACTGGAAAAGTCATAGGAATGGGAACTCTCAAGTTCGAAGGGCTTCCTAAACTAAAGAATTTCATGTTGGTTGAAGGACTAAAAGCTAATTTACTTAGCATTAGTCAGATTTGTGATCAGGGTTATATTGTGAGCTTTGATAGCAATCATTGCTATGTATATGATATTCTTGATGAAATTGTGTTACAAGGGCTGAGATCTAGTAATAATTGTTATATTCTCACTACGTACGCTACTTGTCATTCTGTCATTGAAAATCTTACTGATCTATGGCATGAAAAACTTGGTCATATCCATTTTAAAAATCTTAAAAAATTGTCTGTTTCAGGGATTGTTCGAGGATTACCTAAATTAGGTAAAGAGTCATTGAAAAAATGTGGACCATGCCAGTTAGGTAAGCAACTGAAAATTTCTCACAAGAGTGTTCCGGATGTAAATATTTCTAGAGTTCTCGAACTCTTGCACATGGACTTAATGGGTCCAATCCAGGTAGAAAGCTTGAATGGTAAGAGGTATATTTTTGTTTGTGTTGATGATTTTTCTCGATTTTCATGGGTAGATTTTTTGAGAGAAAAATCTGATACTTTTGAAGCTTTCCAATCTTTGTGTTTGAAATTACGAGTTGAAAAAGATTGTAACATTGGTAAAATTGTTAGGATTAGGAGTGATCACGGTAAGGAATTTGAAAATACCATATATGATGAATTTTGTAAAGCTAACGGTATTTCTCATGAATTTTCTGCTCCTAAAACTCCTCAACAAAATGGAGTGGTTGAAAGAAAGAATCGTAGTCTAACAAAAATGGCTAGAGTAATGTTGAATAGCAAGAAGCTCACGAAGCGTCTTTGGGCCGAAGCTATTAACACTGCTTGCTATACCATCAACAGAGTATTCTTACGTCCAGGTACTCACAAAACACCATATGAAATCTGGAAAGGTAAGAAACCAAATGTAAGTCACTTTCATGTGTTTGGATGTGTTTGTTATATTTTACGAGATCGTGATTACATTGGTAAATTTGATGCTAAAGTGATGAAGGTGTTTTCTTAGGATATTCCACAAATAGTAGGGCATATCGTGTGTATAACATGAGAACCCAAACTGTTATGGAATCTGCTAATGTTGTTGTTGATGATCTAAAAGATTTTTCTGAGTTTTCCACAGAAGAACAGATTGAAGATTTGCTTGAAAAGCCCGCTGCTGAGGAAAAGGAACCTGACGAAGCTACAGAAGCAGTTGTCAAGGCTAATGTGCAGGAATCTATTGCTACAGAAATACCAACAACAAAAGAATCTGAGTATCCTTTAAATTCAATCACTGATCCAATACAGAGGGAACCATCCTCCAGGGTTAAAAAGAATCATCCTTCAGATCTCATCCTTGGAAACTTGGATGAGAGCATGGTTACAAGAAGAAAATATGCTAATATAATTGAATTTTTATGTTTTATTTCTTCTTTAGAACCAAAATCTGTAAAAGAAGCGCTAATGGATGAAGATTTGTTTCTTGCTATGCAGGATGAGCTACATCAGTTTGTTCGAAACAAAGTCTGGAAAATGATTCCAAGACCACCGTTTGTGAACATCATTGGAACCAAGTGGATCTTCAAAAATAAGAGTGATGAGTTTGACACTATCATTCGAAACAAGGCAAGGTTGGTTGCCCAAGGATACACTCAAGTTGAGGGTATTGATTTTGATGAAATATTTGCTCCAGTAGCTAGACTGGAATCAATCAGGTTACTTCTTTCCATAGCTTGCATTCTTGATATTAAATTGTATCAAATGGATGTCAAATCCGCTTTTTTGAATGGGCTGTTAAAAGAAGAGGTTTATGTGGAACAACCTAAAGGGTTTGAGGATCCTCATTTTCCTGATCATGTCCATAAGTTAGACAAGGTGTTGTATGGTCTCAAACAAGCACCACGTGCTTGGTATGAGCATCTAACTGAATTTTTGCTTTCTCATGATTACAAGAGAGGAAATATTGATAAAACACTTTTCATCAAAAACATTAATTCTGATGTGATTGTTGCTCAAATATATGTTGATTATATTGTGTTTGGCTCTACTTCTAACTCTGAAGTGCAGGTTTTTGTTTCCCAAATGCAAAAGGAGTTTGTAATGAGCATGGTAGGTGAACTCATTTATTTTCTCGGTCTTCAAGTGAAGCAATCAGATGAGGGAACTTTTGTCACTCAAAGTAAATATGCAAAGAACTTGGTGAAAAAGTTTAGTCTTGAGAAAGCCAAACATATCAACACTGTAATACTCGGTAAAAATATACATATATTTTAAATTTTATTTGTTATACAATTTGTGTGAGAATAAGTATTTATTTATTTCTACTAATAGTGAATAGAGACTATTGCTTAAAATAGTATTGATGGATTTCTAAACATAGTTGAAATTATAGTAAGTGTCAAGGTAAAATTATGGTATTTTTACGAATTAGGATAATTACTCAATTAAAGCCCAATATGACAGTCTATTAGAGTTTTATAGATTATTTAGTGGGTTTAATTTATTGTATGAGTGCATTAAATAACATTATAATGGAATTAATGTTAAAAAAATTCGTAGGTTTGGATAAATTCGCAGGATTAAAAACTGTTTTACTAAAATGATCATATCTAGAGTTTTAGAGCTTCGATCGAGGTGATTCTAGTGGCGTTGGAAAGATAATTCAAGGATCTATAAATTTTGTAGAAATAGTTATATCATAATTCGGAATTTTTCTAGGTGAAAACTGACCCTAAAGTTACGTAATAAAGGGCTTACTTTTAAAATTTTAAAATTAGATATTTGTTGATTTAATAATATTTTAGCATTTTATTATATATTATTATTTTTAGTTAACCTAAACCTATCAGAATACGATATCTCATAATCTTTTTATCAAACCCTAAACTATCATAGTTTTATTTTTCCTCTCCAAACCAATTAGTCAAAGCTTCATTCTTCTTCATGGTTGCTCCTCTCAAACCTTCCACACTTCTTCTTATTTTTCTACCTTCATTCTTAAAGTTTTGGATTTATAATCAAGGCTTGCGGGCTTGAGACATCAAATAGAAAGTTGTGAAGAGGTATGAAATATTTTCTTGCTCAATAATGCTAAATGTTATCTAGGGTTCGGACCTATTATATTTTTCGTTTTCAGAAAAAACAAGTTTCAGTAAAGTGATGATATCGCTCTTGATATTGATCCGTTTTTAGAGATTTTTGTATCGTTGGAAAGCTTATTCGATGATCTAAAATTTTTATCAAGAAACTATTGATCAATTCGGTGTTCTTCTATGTCGAAAATCATCATCTTTCTGCTATTGTTGTAATTCATTTTCTTTATATTTCCAGAAAAAGTACTTTCACTTAAAATACAATAACTCTCTCAATTCTTATCCATTTTTAATGATCTATATATGATTTTAAATATTATTCAATTTCCCATAAGTTTTATGAAGAAATGTTTTGTTAATTCAAAGCCATACTATGTCAAAAAGTTAGTTTTTTCAATATCATGTAATTCGTTTCTAGAATCTTGTTCTTGCAAAACTGTTTTGGTAAAATTATAATATCTCTTTGAATATAATTCTAATTTCAAAGACTTTTATATCATTGGAAAGGGAATTAAATTTCCTAAAACTTTGATGAAGATGTTATCTTCTAGTTCTGAACCATTCAATGACAAAAGTTTGTATTTTTGCTAAGTTATGTAATTCGTTACTCCATATTCCTTCTCAGAAATAGTTTCAGTAAAACATTCATAACTCCCTCAGTTTTAATCCATTGTTAATGATCTTTATATCATTAGAAAGATAATAAAATTTCCTATAATTTTTATGAAGACAACTTTCACTGAATTAGTATAGTTGTTGGTCAAAAATAGTGATCTTTCTGCTGTACTGTAAGAGTACGAATTTTAATATTAGGGCCTTGAACCATGTGTTGTTATAGGTAGTAGTGACGAGATAACAAGTCTTAAGCAGTGGGATTTGAGGATCTTATCCTCAACAAGAAAATTTATTGAGGTGCTTGGAGTAGCAAGAAGGTGTTCTTAACAACTGAGGTAAGAAGAGTGGACATCTGTGCACAGGGTGTATGTTAAAACATACAACTGTATTATGGGTTTGTATTATTACATGTTTTATTCTATGGCAGATTGTTGTTTTATGCTAATGTTATTAGTGTGTGATAGTGATAATGCTTTTGACGGTTTGTGTGAGGATAGCACTTATAGGATATGTTTTTGGTGTTGCTGGTGTGAGCATAGCACTGCAGGATATGTTTTTGGCTGCTTGTATGGGTTTACTTGCAGGTTATCCTATCAAGGGTGAGTACAGCTTGTGATAAGGGATTGCCCTATTGGATGCCGAGTGTGAGAACAGCACAAGGCAGGGCAAGTTACACTTCATGTCTGATCAACATGAGTGGGAGTAGATTATCGTATGTGAGTACAATTTGCGATAAGATACTATGTGTTATGTGTGTGAGTATAGCATGCATTAAGATTACACTGTGATATGATGTTGTATTGTATGTGAGAATAATATGTGATATGACATGTTGTTATGTGTATGCAAGTATGGTATGAATTGATTTGATGTTGTGATATTGTTATACTTATGACTATGTTATCTAGTTGGGGGGTTATGTCCTACATAGCCCTTCTTACTGGGCGTTAGCTCACGGGTACTCTGTGTGCAGGTAAAGGTAAAAGTATACAGTGAGGGTGGCGAGCTTGAGGCATGGATTACATGTTAGGGGATTGTCACGATGTTTTGGTTTAAGAATATTTCTTTAAAGATTATGGCTCGATTACTTTTGTAAAAAAATTAATGTTTAAAAATTTGTAAATGAATCAAGTGTTTTTGTTTTAAAATATTGAGATCTCATGCTTTAATTGTTTTCAATAAATCTCGGGAAATCGGGGCGTTACAATATGGTATTAGAGCAATACGGTCCTAAGGATGTGGTTGACCCTAACATGTAAAGTTCATTGCCACGAGACGAGCTCAACTCACTGTACTGTAAGGGAATAGAGTATGTTAGGAAAAAAAAAAGGAATTTAGTTGTTATATTAGTATTTCTAACGAGAGTGTATGTTTCAGGTTTAATAAATTAGACATTTATAACTATTGTTACGTTCTTATGTTTGATTTTTTTTTTTAAAGTGTTAATGGATAGATAATTTTAAGCTCTACTGTTTTATTAGAAATAATTAAGTTGAATTCTGGTTAAGGGTGAAATCTAATTATTAAGGTTATAATAGAAGAACAGATTGTGACAGTCAGTAGTCCCGTGATCCGTAAGGGGATATACCGGGTAAGCTGTGCAATCCCACACCGCTTGGAGAAGGTCAAGTGTGATGATTCTAAGGCTGTGTAGGTATGGGACTACACAGTTGAAGAGGGCTTAAATGGATTGATTGGTACTACCAGTAGCCAGAGTAGCGTACTCGTGTATAAGAGTCATTCATTACGTCAGGTGTAAGGGCCCAATGGAGGCTTGAAGCGGGGGCGTTACTAATGGTATATGATTAAGTGAGTAAAAGAAAAATGTATATGAGAATTGGATTAAGCGATTTTGTTCTCGAGTTATTCTTAGAAAGAGTGATTTTGATAGTAAATTTTATTCCTATTTCATAAGTTGGATGGATTAGTAAATGTTTCTTTTATAGTGATATGCATGTAGCTCATTCCTGAGAGTATGTTAACTTGTGTGTGCTTCTAAGCCTATATATTGGCTAGCTCGCATGTGTAAGACCTTTAACGATCTTTAGCTTACATGTAGTTCATGTAATTTATAGAAGACATGTGGTCTGTTTGAATGACATCGGTTTGTTGATGATATATTGGATCGTTATGTCTAGGGCAACATTCTTAATAATTATGCTACGAAACTATAATAACGAAATTGTAGCTTTATGGAGGAAGTTTAAAAAAAAATTAACATTCAACGAAAGAATGAGAACAATTAAACAGAAGTTTGCATAAGTTCTTCTACCATACTCTTTGTTGTTTGTTATTTTTGTATTGTATAATGTGTTCTCAAGTGACATATAAGGATGTTCATTAGAGAATAAATAGTTTAACTCTTAATGACATGTAAGGATGTTAATAAGAGAAGAATTTTTTTACAAAATTACGAGCATGTTATTGCAAAACTTATGTATTTAAAGCACGTATATGTAAGTTATTGGGATGGAGTATGTTTTGTTATTTAAGTAATGTATAAAGGAATAACAATACTTAAATTAGACTGTATATGCTATATGTGTTGTAGTTTGACCAATAAGATAAAAGTTAAGTACATATTTGTTGGGTCCATAAGGTAGATAAGGAGGTCATGTAGTAAGTGGTGACAAACATGAAGTCCCTCGTGTATTTGGTAGTTAAATTTCGAGGACGAAATTTCTTTAAGGAGGGTAGAATGTAATACCCGGTAAAAATATACATATATTTTAAATTTTATTTGTTATACAATTTGTGTGAGAATAAGTATTTATTTATTTCTACTAATAGTGAATAGAGACTATTGCTTAAAATAGTATTGATAGATTTCTAAACATAGTTGAAATTATAGTAAGTGTCAAGGTAAAATTATGGTATTTTTACGAATTAGGATAATTACTCAATTAAAGCCTAATATGAAAGTCTATTAGAGTTTTATAGATTATTTAGTGGGTTTAATTTATTGTATGAGTGCATTAAATAATATTATAATGGAATTAATAATGTTAAAAAAATTCGTAGGTTTGGATAAATTCGCAGGATTAAAAACTGTTTTACTAAAATGATCATATCTAGAGTTTTAGAGCTCCGATCGAGGTGATTCAATTTTCTAGGTGAAAACTGAGCCTAAAGTTACGTGATAAAGGGCTTACTTTTAAAATTTAAAAATTAGATATTTGTTGATTTAATAATATTTTAACATTTTATTATATATTATTATTTTTAGTTAACCTAAACCTATCAGAATACGATATCTCATAATCTTTTTATCAAACCCTAAACTATCATAGTTTTATTTTTCCTCTCCAAACCAATTAGTCAAAGCTTCATTCTTCTTCATGGTTGCTCCTCTCAAACCTTCCACACTTCTTCTTATTTTTCTACCTTCATTCTTAAAGTTTTGTATTTATAATCAAGGCTTGCGGACTTGAGACATCAAATAGATAGTTGTGAAGAGGTATGAAATATTTTCTTGCTCAATAATGCTAAATGTTATCTAGGGTTCGGACCTATTATATTTTTCGTTTTCAGAAAAAACAAGTTTCAGTAAAGTGATGATATCGCTCTTGATATTGATCCGTTTTTAGAGATTTTTGTATCGTTGGAAAGCTTATTTGATGATCTAAAATTTTTATCAAGAAATTATTGACCAATTCGGTGTTCTTCTATGTCGAAAATCATCATCTTTCTGCTATTGTTGTAATTCGTTTTCTTTATATTTTCAGAAAAAGTACTTTCACTTAAAATACAATAACTCTCTCAATTCTTATCCATTTTTAATTATCTATATATGGTTTTAAAGCTTATTCAATTTCCCATACGTTTTATGAAGAAATGTTTTGTTAATTCGAAGCCATACTATGTCAAAAAGTTAGTTTTTTCAATATCATGTAATTCGTTTCTAGAATCTTGTTCTTGCAAAACTGTTTTGGTAAAATTATAATATCTCTTTGAATATAATTCCAATTTGAAAGACTTTTAAATAATTGGAAAGGGAATTCAATTTCCTAAAACTTTGATGAAGATGTTATCTTCTAGTTCTGAACCATTCAATGACAAAAGTTTGTATTTTTGCTAAGTTGTGTAATTCGTTACTCCATATTCCTTCTCAGAAATAGTTTCAGTAAAACAATCATAACTTCCTCAGTTTTAATCCATTTTTAATGATCTTTATATCATTAGAAAGATAATAAAATTTCCTATAATTTTTATGAAGACAACTTTCACTGAATTAGTATAGTTGTTGGTCAAAAATAGTGATCTTTCTGCTGTACTGTAAGAGTACGAATTTTAATGTTAGGGCCTTGAACCATGTGTTGTTATAGGTAGTAGTGACGAGATAACAAGTCTTAAGCAGTGGGATTTGAGGATCTTGTCCTCAACAAGAAAATTTATTGAGGTGCTTGGAGTAGCAAGAAGGTGTTCTTAACAACTGAGGTAAGAAGAGTGGACATCTGTGCACAGGGTGTATGTTAAAACATACAACTGTATTATGGGTTTGTATTATTACATGTTTTATTCTATGGAAGATTGTTGTTTTATGCTAATGTTATTAGTGTGTGATAGTGATAAGGCTTTTGACTGTTTGTGTGAGGATAGCACTTATAGGATATGTTTTTTTGCTGCTGGTGTGAGCATAGCACTGCAGGATATGTTTTTGGCTGCTTGTATGGGTTTACTTGCAGGTTATCCTATCACGGGTGAGTACAACTTGTGATAACGGATTGCCCTATTGGATGCCGAGTGTGAGAACAGCACAAGGCAGGGCAAGTTACACATCATGTCTGATCAACATGAGTGGGAGTAGATTATCGTATGTGAGTACAATGTGCGATAAGATACTATGTGTTATGTGTGTGAGTATAGCATGCATTAAGATTACACTGTGATATGATGTTGTATTGTATGTGAGAATAATATGTGATATGACATGTTGTTATGTGTATGCAAGTATGGTATGAATTGATTTGATGTTGTGATATTGTTATACTTATGACTATGTTATCTAGTTGGGGGGTTATGTCCTACATAGCTCTTCTTACTGGGCGTTAGCTCACGGGTACTCTGTGTGCAGGTAAAGGTAAAACTATACAGTGAGGGTGGCGAGCTTGAGGCATGGATTACATGTTAGGGGATTGTCACGATGTTTTGGTTGAAGAATATTTCTTTAAAGATTATGGCTCGATTACTTTTGTAAAAAAATTAATGTTTAAAAATTTGTAAATGAATCAAGTGTTTTTGTTTTAAAATAATGAGATCTCATGCTTTAATTGTTTTCAATAAATTAGTTTATTATTTTTATTATAAATGGTTTTAAACGGACTAGTGAGTGTGACGTCTCGGGAAATCGGGGCGTTACAAACACTCCCATGAGCACAACTTTGAAAGTAAGCAAACCTGAACAAGGAGTAAAGGTGGATCAAACTTTGTATCGAAGTATGATAGGTAGTTTGCTTTATCTTACTGTTAGTCGTCCTTACTGTGAAAAGAATCATTCGCTATGTAAATAGCACTATTTATTTTGGGATTTGGTTCTCTAAAGACACTAACTCTAACCTTGTTTGCTTTAGTGATGTTGATTGGGCAGGTAATGCAGATGATAGAAAAAGTACTAGTGGTGGATGTTTCTATCTTGGAAACAATCTGGTTTCTTGGCATAGCAAGAAGCAAAACTCAATCTCTCTGTCCACAGCTGAGGCTGAGTATATTGCTGCGGGTAGTTGTTGTACCAAATTGTTATGGATGAAACAAATGATGGCAGATTATGGGTTTGATTTGAAAACTTTAACCATCTTTTGTGATAACACTAGTGCTATAAACATTTCTAAAAATCCTGTTCAACACTCTCGCACAAAGCACATAGACATTCGTCATCACTTTATTAGAGAGCTTGTGGAAAATATAATTCTTGTCTTATAATAAGTTGAAACTAGCAAACAAATCGCAGATATTTTTACTAAAGCTCTTGACTCGGTCCGCTTTATTTCTCTAAGGAAATCCTTAGGGGTTTGTACTGTTTAATGCTTTTATTTTTCTTAATCCTTGATATTTGAGTTGTCTTAGAGTTCATAATGTCTTGTTCTTGTCCTAGAAGAAAATTTTAACCTTATAAGAATTTCAGTCATTACTTTATTGCTAATGTTGTAATGTTATGGTGTCATACAAGTTTGTCAGGAAAATTGTTCACTCCTCACAGGAATATTCAGGTTCATCAAACAGTGTTATGTAAGCTACCATTTTCGAATAATGTTGTTTAAAAACTGTGTGTTCAAGCTCCATTGGATGAATAGAGCTACCTATCTCAATGTGTGAAAGTCATCTCCGAGTAAGTTGGAACTATGTAATTAGGAGTTATGTAGAAGATACGCTACCATTGAAAAGGGCTACCATTGAGGTAGTGTGACAGCGTCTCCTATGGTTACAATTTATCAAAAAAAGTCTTTTTGAAAAATTGGGCAATGTTCCCTGCTTACACTTTCACACACTTATGCTTGACACAGTTTGTGGTAAAAAAAAAATTCTATTCTCGAAAATGGTGTTATAAAGCTGTTACATACTGTTTGATTTGCTTTAATATTCTTGGTGACTCAGTCAATTTTTCCTGTGTAACCGGTATGACCTCATTCTATTACTTCATTAGCTTGATAAAATAATCTCTCACTATTCTTATGAGTTTGATTTTTTTTTTTCATCAGGGACAAAGACAAGCGGACATTGTGAATTTTAGTTACAAAAAATATCAAGGTTAATTTATTTTTCAGTCTTTTAATCAAAAAATAAAATAAAAAAAAAATTGTGACCGAGTTTGTCAATTGAGCTTTCTTAAAATTCTTGTTATTTTTCTTGTTATGTTTCATTATATTCTTAGATACTATTTTAGCTCTTAAGTAGTGATTAGTGCTTTATGTGTCTCTTTGTGTTCTCTTGTTCATTATTTGCAAAAGTTTTTTTTGGGGGCATTTTTTGAAAAAATTAAAGAAAAAGGGGGGCATTTTTTTCGATTCTTTGTAAATATTTTTTCTTTTATTTTTTCATTTTAGGGAAACATGCTTTATTTTATTTTTTTTATAGAATGTTTTCTTTATTTGTGGAGATTTGGTCTTATTTTGGTATTTTTAGGAAACTTGTACTTAAGTAATTAATTATTTTTGGTTTCCTTTTTGGTGGCAATTTCGGTTTTGATAGGGTATTTAAATTCTTAGATTTTGTGGGGATATTTGGTTTCCTTTTTCCATTTAAGGAAACATTGACCATTTTTTGAAAAACCTTTTTTGGTTTCCTTTTTCTCTCCACACGTGAGTCAAAGGTAAGGAAGTTATTTTCCTTTTCAGTTTTTTTTTTTTTTTTTTTTTTTTTTTTTTTTATATATATTGGGTAAGTAAAATCATGTGTATATATTCTCAACCACCCTCTCACCCACGATCACCACTCTCTCATCTCTTTCTATTTTTTTCTCTCTCAAAGGTCTAATATTTTTCAAAGTGTAAGAGTGTTTGTGTTCTAGGGTTTCAAAGAGAAATGGCCAAAACTAAGAATGCCCAACCGTCCAAGAAGCCCTCTCGTGGCTCTGCCTCTGCATCTCTGATCAGCCTGCCTGCGCCGCCTGCACCAGCAACCGAAGTTCCTGGTTCGTCATCTGCTCCGATGAAAACTTCCAGAAAGTCGAAGACCAAAGCTTGTAACACCCCGATTTCCCGAGATGTCACATATAGGATAGTCCGTATAAAACAATTTAATAAGATAAAAACAAACAAATACTTCTTTATTGAAAAATATTCAAGCATGAGATCTCATTGTTTAAAACAAAATTCTTTTAGTACTGTAAACTTAAATAAGAACTAGTTAAGTCAAAATAATAGTTCCAAAATGTTTAGCAGTAAAAAAAAACATTAAAAGCAAAATACTGTGCCAGCCCCCTAACATGCGGTCCACGCCTCGAGCTCTTCATTCTCACTGCTTAGCCTTACCCTTACCTGCACACAGAGTACCCGTGAGCTAACGCCCAGTAAGAAGAGCTATGTAGGACATAACCCTCCTAACTAGTTACTTGACATAATTTGCTCTTTAATATTAATCAACAGTAATTCACATTCCATAAATATATCCACAACGCATGTTGTTCTCACATGCACACATCAAGTCTCATACCGCACATTATACTCACATACGATAATCAACTATTCTCTCATGTTGATCAGACATGAGGTAACCTACCCTGCCTTGTGTTATTCTCACACTTGGCATCCAACAGGGCAATTAATTACCATAAGTTGTACTCACCCATGATAATGTTATAGCCTGCAAGTGTTATGCTCACACAAGCAGCAAGACCCTAATATTATTCTAATGCTAATGATGCTCACAAAATATAAGGAAATCACAACACTATCAAATTAAATAACAAACCAACCCAAGTTGTATGCATAACATACACCCTGTGTACAGATGTCCACTCTTCTTACCTCAGTTGCTAAGACCACACTTGCTACCTCGAGCACCTCAACGAATTTTCTTGTTGAGAACAAGATCCTAGACATTCATTAACACAACAATACACTCAAAATACATTCAAGTATGAATCTCTAAACTCATACAGAAACTTACGTAAAAATACGTAACACATAGGTCCATTTCACTTGCATGACACACCATACATAAGCATTTATTATTTTGATTCACCCAAACATATTGCATGGACTCAAACAAACATTCTTAACGTAAAACATGAATTCATACAACACATTTTTACGTAAAATTTACTAAAATACTATTTATTCTTATTAAAGTCCAAATAAATAGTTAATTAATCACCAATAATTATAATAAATACCTATAGCAACCAATAAATAATAAAACCTATTCCATTTGATATCATAGGCAGTAAATGGTATTACAAAAATACATTTTACTATTTTAACAACACTTATCTATTTTTCATAATTAACTTAAGCATTAATAAAGTAAATTCATGAAAAAGACCAAAATTGATTAAAAACCGAATCTAACTCTTCTAATACACTTTATAATCTGTAATAGGTCATAAATAATTTTCTTTGAATTTTCTAAGCAACCTAGGTATTTTTCATAATTAAAATAAGAAATAACATCAATAATTCATGAAAAATACATAATCGCCTGAAAATTCAATCTACCAATTTTATAACCGTTTATATATCATAGTCCATCATATAAAATAAATCTAGATTTTTCTGAGCACCTAAGTATTTTTCATAATTAATTTAATAAATAACACAAATAATTCATGAAAAATACAAAATTAACCGAAATTCGAATCTACCAATTTTGCAATAGTTTATATCTCATAAATAATCATATAAAATATATTTAGATTTTTCTGAGTAATCTAAGTATTTTTCATAATTAATTTAACAAATAAACCAAATAATTCATAATAAATCAAATAATTGCAAGAAAATTATCAAACTTCATAGTAGGCCTAAGAACACCTAGCACAAGTCAAGAACTGAAAGAAAATTGAAAAATAACCTCCAGAAACCCCTGAACAGAGTGTCGCCGGAGTTCTCGTCGGTTTCGTCGCCGGTAAAGTGTAACTTTGTCTCCGACTGCTCTTGAAGCGTCCTTTCGATTGGGGAAGCTCTCCACAATGCTCAGGACCTCAAAACGATTAAGAAAAGTGGTCTGAGAAGGCAGATCGGGGTTGTCTTCTTCGTTGGCGGTGTACCGTCTTTAATGGAGTCCAAAATTTTGGATTTTCGTTTTGGACGTTAAAGCTTCGTTTTCTTACGTCAAAAACAATCCTTAGGGTCCCATGCACTCAAATATAACCTCCCTTGACCCAAGAACAAGCTTAAACACGTTCGAATTCGAGTCCGTAACTAAGCCGCACCTTTGAAGCTTCAAAAATGGCGAATCTTAAAACGACGACTTCCGCCCCTTATACCACGTTAAAAAGCTTCCTTAGGTCGTATATAAGCGATCCCAAACCCCGACGTTCACCCAGGTTTCACTCCGCTTGAAGAAACGAAAATTTTCGGTATCGTATACGCCGTATACGTGCTCTCTCTCTCTCTCGTTGGTTCTCTGTTTTGGGTGAACGAAAATAGAGTTTAAAACCTAATTTCTATCGTGTTTAAACCCAAGCAAAATATCGCATTGAACCGAAGTGGAGCGATTCCCATTCCACCAAAATAGGCGTTCGGTTCGGTTCGGTTCGTGTATGTAAGTTTGTATATAACAGTTTATAATAATAATAATAATAATAATAATAATAATAATAATAATAATAATAATAATACGTATAATAATAATAATAATAATAATAATAATAATAATAATAATAATAATATGTTAATAATGTTAATAATAATAATAATAATAATAATAATAATAATAATAATAATAATAATATACCCATATAACAATATCCAGACATATGTATCTATTAGGCATTATGCACATGCCAATAAAATCGAATATTATATCATCATAAAAATAATCCCATACATATTTAAATCCATAAATATGTAAAATAAAAAAAATACTCTCAGCTAAATAAAATTACAAAAATACCCTTTCCGAGTTAGCGGATATTACAATTATCCCCCTCTAAAAGAAAATTTCGTCCCGAAATTTTACTCAAATAATTCTGGATATTGTTCTCGCATATCAGACTCTAGCTCCCAAGTAGCTTCCTCAACCACGCTGTTTCTCCATAGGACTTTCACCAAAGTAATTGTCTTATTTCTCAAAATCCTATCCTTTTGATCAAGAATCTTTACCGGACGTTCATTGTAGGACAAATCTTCCTACAAACCCAGTGTTTCATAGCTCAAAACATGCGATGGGTCTGACACATATTTCCGGAGTTGAGATACATGAAATACATTGTGCACCCCAGATAATGATGGCGGTAAAGCTATTCTATAAGCTACACTGCCCACTCTATCCAATATCTGAAATGGACCAACATATCTAGGACTTAGTTTCCCTCTCTTACCAAATCTCTTCACTGAGAGTCCTTTTCGTGGTGTCACTCGAAGAAACACATGATCACCCACTTCGAACTCAATGTCCCTCCGCTTCAGGTCTGCGTAAGATTTCTGTCTGCTCTGAGCTGTGATCATTCTAGCCCTGATCTTCTGAATAGCTTCGTTGGTGTGCTGAACTGCATCTGGCCCTAGGAGTTTGTTCTCTCCCAACTCATCCCAATGCAATGGAGACCTGCATTTTCTTCCATACAACATCTCATAGGGTGCTACCCCGATAGTAGACTGATAGCTGTTGTTGTAAGAAAATTCAATCAAAGGCAGGTATTTGCTCCATGATCCTTGGAAATCTATCACACATGCCCTCAACATATCTTCCAAGATCTGATTTGTTCTCTCAGTCTGACCATCTGTCTCTGGATGATATGCAGTGCTGAACTTCAATCGAGTTCCCATTGCTCTCTGTAAGCTTTCCCAAAAAGACGAAGTGAACCGAGCATCTCGATCACAAACAATAGAATACGGTGCCCCATGTAATCTCACAATCTCATTCACATAAAGTTCAGCAAAATGGTCCATGGAGTAAGTCATGCGTACTGGTAGAAAATGGGCAGATTTTGTATACCTATCGACGACTACCCAAATGGCGTCATGTTGCTTTGTAGTCTTAGGTAATCCAGTCACAAAATCCATGGAAATCTCTTCCCACTTCCATTCAGGGAGCTTCAGTGGTTGTAACAATCCCGCTGGTCTTTGATGCTCTGCTTTAACTTGTTGACATGTTAAGCATTTGGCCACAAATTCAACTACATCCTTTTTCATACCAGGCCACCAATACAATGCTTTTAGGTCATGGTACATTTTAGTGGTCCCGGGATGAACTGAATAAGGTGTAGTATGAGCTTCTACCAATATCTCCTTCTTGAGCTCATCATTATCGGGCACATTAATTCGTCCCTTGAACCGAATTAATCCCGTGTCTGATATTTCATAATCTTTGGCGTTACTATTCAAAATTTCTTGCTTTAGTTCACTGAGCTTTTGATCTGTCGTTTGCCCCTCCTTAATTCTTTCTAACAAAGTGGATTGAAGTGTGACCTTTGCAAGTTGCCCTATAATAAACTCTATACCAGCTCGTTCCATGTCTTCCACTAATTCCCTTGATACTCCTTGTAAAGTGGCAACTAGTCTGGGACCTCTACGGCTGAGTGCATCCGCTACCACATTGGCTTTACCGGGATGGTACATTATCTCGCAGTCGTAGTCTTTGACTAGCTCCAACCATCTCCTCTGCCTCATGTTTAACTCCCTCTGGGTGAAAAAGTACTTTAAACTCTTATGATCGGTGTAGATTTCACATTTCACTCCATAGAGATAATGACGCCAAATTTTTAGTGCAAAAACCACTGCGGCTAACTCTAGGTCATGTGTCGGTTATCTCTGTTCGTATTCTTTTAATTGCCTTGAAGCGTAAGCAATTACCTTCCCTTCTTGCATTAGAACACAACCCAACCCTTGTTTAGATGGATCACAATATACTGCAAATTGTCCCTCTTCTGTTGGTAAACTGAGGATTGGTGCTGAGATAAGTCTATTCTTCAACTCTTGGAAGCTTTGCTCACACTTGTCTGACCAGGAAAATTTTAGATTCTTCCTAGTTAATGCTGTTAAGGGTGTGGCTATCTTTGAGAACCCCTCAACAAACCTTCTATAATAGCCTGCTAAACCCAAAAAGCTTCGAACCTCTGAGGCGGTCTTTGGTCTAGGCCATTCTTTCACTGCAGCAACCTTGGCAGGATCTACTTTTATTCCCCCGTTAGTGACAATGTGGCCCAAAAATGCAACCTCGGACAACCAGAACTCACATTTTTTGTACTTGGCATACAATTGATGTTCTCTCAGTCGCTGCAAGGTCAAGCGTAAGTGCTCCTCATGTTCCTCCTTTGTCTTAGAATAAATCAATATATCATCTATGAATACAATGACAAACTGATGCAGATATTCCTTGAAGACTCGGTTCATGAGGTCCATAAAAGCTGCTGGGGCATTTGTAAGTCCAAATGACATCACCATGAACTCATAATGCCCGTATCTCGTTCTGAAGGCTGTCTTCGGTATATCTTCATTTTTGATTCTTAGCTGATGATACCCTGAACGAAGATCAATCTTAGAAAACACCTTTTTCCCTTGAAGCTGGTCAAACAAGTCGTCAATCCTCGGTAGTGGGTACCGATTCTTTATAGTCACCTTGTTCAATTCTCGGTAATCTATGCACATTCTCATAGTACCGTCTTTCTTTTTAACAAATAGAACTGGTGCGCCCCACGGAGAGTAGCTAGGTCTGATAAACCCTAACTTAAGCAATTCTTCTAACTGTATTTTGAGTTCTTTCAATTCAGATGGTGCCATTCTATATGGTGCACGGAAAGCTCGGTGTTGTCCCGGCACTAATTCTATCACAAATTTGATTTCTCTGTGTGGTGGTAACCCGGGTAACTCCCCTGGAAATACATCAAGAAACTCAGCAACTACCCGTGTTTCCTCCAGCTTTCTTTCAATTTTCTTGGTGTCATCAACCACATTAACTAGATACCCTAAGCACCCACGCTGCAATAGTTGCCCAGCCTTCATTGCCGAAATAATAGGGATGCGAGGTTTCTTTCCTACCCCTCTAAACTCGAAAGTCTCTCCATCTTCTGGTGTGAAAACAACTTTCTTTTGCTTGCAGTCAATTGATGCTCCATATTTGGTAAGAAAATCCATGCCCAAGATTACATCAAAATCAAATAAATCTAATACAATCAGGTCTACAAATAATTCTCTACCATCTATCCCGACGGTATACCCCTAAGCCAACTACTAGAGATTACAACCTCCCGAGATGGTAACATGGTCCCAAACCCCACAAGGTAAATAATTCACTCGGTGCATTTATATGATTTACAATTGTGCTAGCAATAAAGGAATGAGTTGCACCGAATCAAACAAAACTTTACAAGTGGTGTTGGCCATAGGAATACGACCCGATACAACCGAAGGACCGGCCTCGGCTTCGCTTGAGTGATGGCAAAAACTGCGGTGGAACATACTTGTCATCTTTCTTGGGTTCTGCTCTGTTCCCAGTCTGTCCCCACAGTGGGCAATTGCGTTTGATGTGTCCTTCTTTTCCACATTTGTAGCATGCTTTTGCGCGACACTCGCCGAGATGACGTTTGGTACATTTAGGGCATTCTAGAATGTTTCGCCCACTGCTGCCATTAAATCGTTGGTCGTTATCACTTTTGTACCTCTTGTCTTGACTTGGCTGCCCGGACTGGTCCTGTCCCCGTTTCTTGTGGTCATTAGAATTGGCTCCACCTTTCTTCGATTCTCTCCTGGCAGCATTTTCCTTCCAAATTTTGTTTTCACTCCGCTCAGCCGTAAGAGCCATTTCGACAACTTGAGCATAGGTGAATTGACCCCTTGACACAATTTCCACATCTCGAGCAACCATTGGTTTCAGGCCTTCCACAAATCGATGTGCTCGCACTCTATCAGTAGGTACCAGATCTGGAGCAAATTTCGCAAATCTATCAAATTTTTGTGCATACTCAGTCACAGTAAGACTCCCTTGGACTAACCCAGTAAATTCATCGACCTTTCTTTGCTAGAAGCTGCCGAGTTATAATACTTCTCATTAAAGACCCTTTTGAAATCGTCCCAGTTCATGGTATCTACATCCTTTGTTTGTTCCACCACCTCCCACCAGATACGAGCATCTTTCCTCAGCATGTAAGATGCACACTTCACTCGGTCATTCCCATCCACCCTTAGCATCTGCAAAATGCTTTCTATGCGACTTATCCACTCCTCAGCCACTACCGGGTCTATGCCTCCCTCAAACTCAGGTGGGTGTTGTTTTTGAAATCTCTCTGCTAACAACTCATGTCTAGCCTCTGTAGCAGGATATACCACTGCTTTGGTGGGTCTCTATTTTCTGCATCTTGCCTTATTTGGACTGGCGGCTCCGGTTGACGTCTTAGCTGACGAAGTTCTTCATCCTGCCTATGAATGATTCCTTCCAGTGCGGCAATGCGCTCTTCCCATCCCTGTGGTGCTTAAGGTGGTTCATTGATCCCTCCATCATCTCGGCCTTGGCCTTGGCCTCGACCTCGACCTCGACCCACTCTAACTGACCTTCTAGGAGGCATTTCTAAACTCCTGAACCACACAAACCAATACTCATCAAGATCATTTTGATCATCAATTTTACATGAAAATAATGTTACCCTCTCGCATGCAGAAATTTAAGGCAACTTAATTATAAGTAATAACCACTTACAGTACAGTGAGTCGAGCTCGTCTCATGGCGGTGAACTTTACATGTTAGGGCTAACCACATTCTTTAGGACCGTATTGCTCTGATACCATATTGTAACACCCCGATTTCCCGAGATGTCACATAGGATAGTCCGTATAAAACAATTTAATAAGATAAAAACAAACAAATACTTCTTTATTGAAAAATATTCAAGCATGAGATCTCATTGTTTAAAACAAAATTCTTTTAGTACTGTAAACTTAAATAAGAACTAGTTAAGTCAAAATAATAGTTCCAAAATGTTTAGCAGTAAAAAAAAAACATTAAAAGCAAAATACTGTGCCAGCCCCCTAACATGCGGTCCACGCCTCGAGCTCTTCATTCTCACTGCTTAGCCTTACCCTTACCTGCACACAGAGTACCCGTGAGCTAACGCCCAGTAAGAAGAGCTATGTAGGACATAACCCTCCTAACTAGTTACTTGACATAATTTGCTCTTTAATATTAATCAGCAGTAATTCACATTCCATAAATATATCCACAACCAGGGCCGGCCCTGAAAATATATGGGCCCAAGACGAATTAAATTTTGGGGCCCTCAAAAATATATAAAAAAATAATCAAAAGAAGAGTGTTATGGGATTAGAACCCATGACCTTAGACATTATGCCATCCACCTCAACCAACTAAGCTATGAATATTTGTTGCTTATAATACACTTAAATTTTACTTAAATAAAAGCCTAAATAAATTTTTTTATTTTTTTTTATTTCGGGCCCCCGGAAAGTGTGGGCCCTAGGCGCGGGCCTAGCCCGCCTATGCCTAGGGCCGGCCCTGTCCACAACGCATGTTGTTCTCACATGCACACATCAAGTCTCATACCGCACATTATACTCACATACGATAATCAACTATTCTCTCATGTTGATCAGACATGAGGTAACCTACCCTGCCTTGTGTTATTCTCACACTTGGCATCCAACAGGGCAATTAATTACCATAAGTTGTACTCACCCATGATAATGTTATAACCTGCAAGTGTTATGCTCACACAAGCAGCAAGACCCTAATATTATTCTCATGCTAATGATGCTCACAAAATATAAGGAAATCACAACACTATCAAATTAAATAACAAACCAACCCAAGTTGTATGCATAACATACACCCTGTGTACAGATGTCCACTCTTCTTACCTCAGTTGCTAAGACCACACTTGCTACCTCGAGCACCTCAACGAATTTCCTTGTTGAGAACAAGATCCTAGACATTCATTAACACAACAATACACTCAAAATACATTCAAGTATGAATCTCTAAACTCATACAGAAACTT
This sequence comes from Cannabis sativa, assembly GCF_029168945.1. NCBI lineage: Eukaryota > Viridiplantae > Streptophyta > Magnoliopsida > Rosales > Cannabaceae > Cannabis > Cannabis sativa. The sequence continues at coordinate 54,799,396 of NC_083607.1, forward strand.
ACATAAAAATACGTAACACATAGGTCCATTTCACTTGCATGACACACCATACATAAGCAATTATTATTTTGATTCACCCAAACATATTGCATGGACTCAAACAAACATTCTTAACGTAAAACATGAATTCATACAACACATTTTTACGTAAAATTTACTAAAATACTATTTATTCTTATTAAAGTCCAAATAAATAGTTAATTAATCACCAATAATTATAATAAATACCTACATCAACCAATAAATAATAAAACCTATTCCATTTCATATCATAGGCAGTAAATGGTATTACAAAAATATATTTTACTATTTTAACAACACTTATCTATTTTTCATAATTAACTTAAGCATTAATAAAGTAAATTCATGAAAAATACCAAAATTGATTAAAAACCGAATCTAACTCTTCTAATACACTTTATAATCTGTAATAGGTCATAAATAATTTTCTTTGAATTTTCTAAGCAACCTAGGTATTTTTCATAATTAAAATAAGAAATAACATCAATAATTCATGAAAAATACATAATCGCCTGAAAATTCAATCTACCAATTTTATAACCATTTATATATTATAGTCCATCATATAAAATAAATCTAGATTTTTCTGAGCACCTAAGTATTTTTCATAATTAATTTAATAAATAACACAAATAATTCATGAAAAATACAAAATTAACCGAAATTCGAATCTACCAATTTTGCAATAGTTTATATCTCATAACTAATCATATAAAATATATTTAGATTTTTCTGAGTAATCTAAGTATTTTTCATAATTAATTTAACAAATAAACCAAATAATTCATAATAAATCAAATAATTGCAAGAAAATTATCAAACTTCATAGTAGGCCTAAGAACACCTAGCACAAGTCAAGAACTGAAAGAAAATCGAAAAATAACCTCCAGAAACCCCTGAACGGAGTGTCGCCGGAGTTCTCGTCGGTTTCGTCGCCGGTAAAGTGTAACTTTGTCTCCGACTGCTCTTGAAGCGTCCTTTTGATTGGGGAAGCTCTCCACAATGCTCAGGACCTCAAAACGATTAAGAAAAGTGGTCCGAGAAGGCAGATCGGGGTTGTCTTCTTCGTTGGCGGTGTACCGTCTTTAATGGAGTCCAAAATTTTGGATTTTCGTTTTGGACGTTAAAGCTTCATTTTCTTACGTCAAAAACAATCCTTAGGGTCCCATGCACTCAAATATAACCTCCCTTGACCCAAGAACAAGCTTAAACACGTTCGAATTCGAGTCCGTAACTAAGCCGCACCTTTGAAGCTTCAAAAATGGCGAATCTTAAAACGACGACTTCCGCCCCTTATACCACGTTAAAAAGCTTCCTTAGGTCGTATATAAGTGATCCCAAACCCCCACGTTCACCCAGGTTTCACTCCGCTTGAAGAAACGAAAATTTTCGGTATCGTATACGCCGTATACGTGCTCTCTCTCTCTCTCTCGTTGTTTCTCTGTTTTGGGTGAACGAAAATAGAGTTTAAAACCTAAATTTCTATCGTGTTTAAACCCAAGCAAAATATCGCATTGAACCGAAGTAGAGCGATTCCCATTCCACCAAAATAGGCGTTCGGTTCGGTTCGGTTCGTGTATGTAAGTTTGTATATAACAGTTTATAATAATAATAATAATAATAATAATAATAATAATAATAATAATAATATTAATACGTATAATAATAATAATAATAATAATAATATGTTAATAATGTTAATAATAATAATAATAATAATATACCCATATAACAATATCGAGACATATGTATCTATTAGGCATTATGCACATGCCAATAAAATCGAATATTATATCATCATAAAAATAATCCCATACATATTTAAATCCATAAATATGTAAAATAAAAAAAAATACTCTCAGCTAAATAAAATTACAAAAATACCCTTTCGGAGTTAGCGGATATTACAAAGCTTGAAAGTCGACTTACAACCTTGCTTCCCTTGGTGTTACTGTTGAACCTGCTGCTGCTTCTGCTTCTACAGAAATGGCTGAATTCAACTTGTGTTTGGGGAGAATGGAGACAAGTCAAGTCTTGCTTCTCAGGAAGATGAACAACATCATGAAATACTTCCGATCCAATGATGATGAATAAGTGGTTCAATACTCTATATCTTGCTTTTTATTTGTGAATGTTTAAACTATTATGACTTTGTTCTTGGTTTTTGCTATCTTTGGCTCCTTGATAGACAAAAAGCGGGAGTAGTACTTATTATTTTTTTTGGATTATGTGTTACAATCTTGGATCCTTGGTTTTAAGGGGAGTTGCTTGTTTGTGCTTTGTGCACTTTTCCGTTTAAAAAGTTGCTGTGTTTTCGGTTTGTAAGCTTTTCCGTCCAAAAAAAGTTCCTTGTTTTATGTGTTAGAGTGCTTTCATGAAGGGGGAGTATTTTCTATACTCTTGTATCTTTAAAAAGCTATTTGATTTGGTTTCTAACACTTGATGCAGGTTTTCTCATAATAAAATATTTTGTCAATCAAAGTGCCAAAGGGGGAGATTGTTAATTTCATTTTTGGCATATTTAATTGACAAAAATATTTTATTATTATTTGTATTTTCGGCTGGTATGTATTAATATGGTTTCCTTATTTGTGTGTATCTAAACTTGGAAGGAAAGTTGTCTAGCTTTCCTATTTATGGAAATTGAGGTAAATATGGTAAGTTTTGATTACACATTTATTCTTTTCTAACCAGCTGTTAATCTGATCTTGTGTTGAGTTTTCCTTTTTCTTAGATCAGGTTTCTTGAAGAGAAAACCGGAGCTAAACTTTCCTTTTCTATAAAAGGAAAGTTGTAGTTAGTGCCCACGATTCTGTAGGTACAGAAACGGAAATTCCTGGACTGATTGAAGAATTATTTTAGGGAAGTTACTAGTGGGCTGAGGTCTTGTTCAGACCGATTGTAAGCTGTCAATAAGATGTATATTCATTATAAATACATCTTATAGCAGCTAGGTTTGGTAACTCTTTTATTCACTTTCATATCTTAAGAAAAGAGTGTCTTTGTTATGTAGAGAAGAGTTGTTCTACTCTTACTTTGTTAATTTGTTGTTTGTATTGTCTTGAGTCTGTATTCAAGTCTACAACAAAGAACATCAGTGCACCTTCGGGAGAAGGGTATTTACAAGCTTTCGGGAGATTGCTTTTGAAGTCTTGCATCGGGAGGATACAAGCACACCTTCGGGAGAAGGGTTTTACTGTTGGGAATTATTTTACCAGGATCTTAGATCTACTCACAAGTATGTTTATTAACATCCTAATATGAACTTTCTAAAACGATAAAATAAACACATATAAAGTTAAGAAAACCTTACATTGATGCAGTGGAAGAAATGTCTCCTTCCACTCAGATCTCTAACGCTTGGTTCCTTTCTGTAGCAGAGTATATTCAAGATCTGAGCCCGAATGTCCTCCTTCTTCAAGTTTGATCCTTCACAGTCTTCCAATCTATGATTGAGTTACTGCTTGTTGTGTGTGGGCACTTACTCTTTCACTAGGGTCACGAAAAAGATGAAGGGAAAAGAGAGAGAGAGGTATTTCGGCCAAGGTAGAAAGTGAGGGAAGGCTCAGTTTTTCTGAAGAGAGAAAATTCTGTCAGAAAGCTAATGAAAGCATATGTTGTGACTGAGCCATCACTTTCTATTTATAGGCAACTACTAGGTTTAGGTTAGGATTTATTTGGCATTAAAATAATGAAAATATTAATTTGAAAAATCTATTTAAGTGGCCGGCCATATGGTGTTATTGGGCCTCACTTAATTTTGCAATTTTATCAAATTTTATCTCTATTTTCTCAAAAACGCCAATTTTCCAATTCTAACCTTTTAAATGCCAAAACTAATTATTTAATAACTAAAATACATTATTAAATAATATTGTCATTTAATTTAATTATTAATTAGACATATAAAGTCTATTAATAAATAAATAAACCTAGAAAACTCTTTTCCTTACAATTTCACCCCTGCTTAGTGAAAATTCATAAAATTAGACATAGTCTAACTTTAGAATTATAATTGATCAATCACGAATCAATTAATGAGTCTTACAAGCAGAATGTTCTCAACTAGAATGGGGACCATGGATCTATATGCTGAGCTTCCAATAAGTGAACCAAATTTACCAAGTAAATTCCTACTTATTAATTCTTCGTTGAATCCACTCTTAGAACTTAGAATTGCACTCTCAGACTTATATAGAGCATATTGTATGTTTCACGATACCAATATACTATCTCATTTAACCATTGTTATAATCTTATTGTGATTTAAAGATCCTCTATATAGATGATTTACATCGAGATGGGATTTCTTTACCGTTCTCACCCCTCAATGTATTTTTCCCCTTAAAACACTTAGCTACCTGTAAATGGTGTTTAGCGATCTAATAATTAGTCAGTTAAACAAGAGCTCATCCATTTACTTCTATTTGCTAAGCTCGAAGGGAATCATCACTTGACTTCTATACACCAGTAGAAGCTATAGATTCCATATTTATGTTCAGCACTCCCACTCAATCATACTATCATGTTCCCAAAATATACGTATCACCCTGACCCGAAAGTAGGCTTAACTAATAAATCTAAGAACATGAATAGCACTCCTGAGTTAAGCCCAAGCATATCAGGATTTAGATTCTTTTAATCTTAAGATCAACTACTGATATTGACTTGGAAAGATATGTATAACGGTAAGTTTGTAATATCTTAACTTAGTTGCAATATCGGTCCAGTCCAATGTATACTCCATACATTCGAAACTAGCATACTTTACTAATGTCCTGGAAAGAACATAACACTTACTCCAAGTGTAAGTACACATCATCGCTGATTATCACATTAGTGTAAATCCAATAACACTGATGAAACAGGGACCAAAACTTTTGATGCATATGATCACAATCACATTCCACTGTGTTGACGATACTGTAATTGTGAATAAACATATGATCTGGATTTAACTGATTTTGTGTGTATGAATGTAATAAACATATTAAACATATTAAACCATTAGCATGTAAAATTCATGCAAACATCAATCACTTCAAATTTCTTGTATTGATAACTAATCAGATTGTAAAGAGTTTTATTTAGGGCATAAAACCCAAGAAACTCCCACTTGCACTAATATAAAACAAACTGTGCAAATAGGTCAATCTGATATCTTGATCTTCAGATCAAGTGTAGTATATTTGAATCCACCCAAACTTCTGGAAACTAGTTCATAAATACTCTTATGAAACATCCTTTACTATATGCTTTACTCATCAAGGAATACTGAAATCTTTACTGTTTTAAATGTACATCTGAATTAACAGAAGACATATCTCTCATATTTTAAAATATGTAATTGAGATAATACAGTGTAGACTTTTCTTCAGTGATATAACTTTCTGGTATTTTCGAATAGACCAAGTTATAAATCTTCTCTGGTAGAGCTTGAATTATTATTCAATAATTCCTCCACCCCCAAAGTGAGCACCATCTTATAGGAATCGAAATTAGATGGTGAGATACAAGGATAACTGATACACAGTTCCTTAATATCAGACATATAGATCACTTTTATAAATCCTTCTTGAATATCTTCTAATGTTCCCTATTTGATTACATCTCAGATAGCTCCCACTCAATTGCAGATGTATGGTTAAATAATACTTTTAACCTCTGATTGTTTAGAGAGTTACCTAGTTGTGACTTTTGTATTAGTCTGAAACTTTAAGTCAAGACTAAGTCATCAACATAGCAGACTAGTATTTGAAGTGAAAAATACATGCCAGAGATAAAGTAATCAAAATTAAGATACCATCAAATTTTATGAGGATTAAGAATTCTTGGTTCAAGTCATTCGAATGGACTGAACTAGAGTTCTTTATCTTATTCTCATAATTCTGATAAGCTATACCTATCCATGTGAATGGTTAGATTTGCTTTTCAGTAGTGTTCTTAAGTACCTATCACAATTATCAACCTAATGAAGATGGGTATAGAATTTTAAAATTCTCCCACTCAATTAAGGTAGTGTGAAACTTTAACAAAGAACTTTCAAAGGTATCAAACTTTTACTTACAACAGTAAAATCGAAATGGAACATACAATCAAGATCAAGAATTTGTATTGACAATAGCTGACTCATTATATTACTTCCATGTTTAAACAAGATATGTGTTTCATAGGGAATTGTGGAATAGACTCCACCCCTAAGAATATACATATAGGGTACTATGGATAACCTCCACCCCTAAGTATATAGAGATTACGATCCACCTTTGAAGGTTGTAAAGATCATGATTCTCATAGTGTGATAGAGTTTATGTGGAGTTGAATACTATCCAGAGTTCATTAGATATAAAAGATCGTTGAACTGCATAGTTTTCTTAACTTTTCTCCACCCCTATCAGATCATAAGATCCTTTTATTAAACAAATTCTTAATAATTGTATGAGAATTAACAATTATTGATAAACATAGAAATAATATCTAGTGTTTATATAATATAACTCTATGAAGAGTTGAAAATATTATAGAATTTGCATCAATAATAAAAACACTTATATATACAAACATACAAATATAATGTGGTAATAATTGATGAAGATAAAATAAAATGAAGCTCAATCTCATAAATTGCAATAGTGAATTTCGAAAATAAAACTTTATTAATATAAAAAAAATGTATTGCAACAATATGAGAAAAACAGGGATAAATATCCCTAACTAAAATTTGAAATCCAAATTGTTTTAAACCAAAACAATTAATTCAAAAAATTGAAGAGCTTCATCTTCATCTGGACGATTTCACCCTTGGTCCAGCTTTCTGATCCAACTCAATTGAGTTCAAGTAGCTTGGCCAATTAGAAGAAGAAAACAAATAAACAAAGTTAGTCCAGAATCATAAATCCAATTGGATAACAATTCACTAAACTCTTAAAGTTTATTAATGGAAATACCTTGTCTCTTTGCAAGAAGTTTAGGACACTGGGGTTTCCAATGACCTTTTTCATTGCAGTGGAAACACTTTCCTTTAAGTGTAGCATCACCAGAAGGAGCAGCCTTTTTCATGGCTTTTGCTCGCTTCTTGGTGTTCTTCCACTTCTTCTTCGATTTGGGCTTTGAAGCAGAGGCAACATTTGCTTCAGGTTTCATCGTCCCATTACCATTACCAGGATTGTGAGGTTTACTCCCTTTCTTCTTGGGTCCTCCAATCAAATTTTCATAAGTTTGAAGGTCATTGACTAATTCATGAAAGTCAATTTCCTTCTTATTCATGACATAATTTGATATGTATGGTAGAAATGCTGGAGTCAGGCTATTCAAGATAAGACTAACTTGAGTAGCAATGTCCATTTCAGCACCATGATCCTGGGCTTCTTGGAAATAACTGGACATGAGGAGAACATGATCACACACGTTTTGATGAGGTTCCATCCGTGCATTGATGTACTTCTTAGTCGCGTCAAAGCGTGACTGAAGCGATGCCTTACCGAATAGCTCATTTAACTTCGTCATAACTTCAGCAGCCTTCTCAGTTTTAGAAAACCGAGTTTTTAGGGTGTCAACCATGCTAGAAAGCATAAAGTATGAAGCTTTGTCATTTGCCTTCTGCCAACGCTCATACTTTTCTTTCACAGCTTTGGATGCATTATCCCCAGGCACTTCAGGTGACGGCTCAGTTAAAACAAACAAGGCACTTTCTCCTATGAGAGCAATATTAATGTTCTCATTCCATTTATTAAAGTTAGATCCATTCAGCTTATTTTCAGTCAACAGTGATAACATGGGATTCATTTTGACAAAACAGAATACTACAAAACAATAGAAATCAACAAATAGAAATTAATAATGGTTTAACACACAAAATCAATTCAGAAATTATAAGCACATAGCAAGTAGGAATGATATGAGAAAATACTTAAAAAATTCAATCCTAAATAATTTCCAAGGTTTTCAACAAACTGATATCAGTGTCCCGTTTAGGCGAGAGTCAAAGCTACCATCCATTGAATAGAGTTGTCAGCTCATCTAAAATATTAAACATTCTAGCAACCTTTTATTCGATCAAGATCAGAATCCAGCGTTGTCCCGTTTAGGCGAGAGTCAAGGCTATTCTATCTCATGAGCTTCTACCATTGTTTCGCAATTTGCAAGTCAAATATGGTCGCCACCATTAGGGTGATCTATACCATATAAAACACTTACAAACCACTTATCATGCGAGATTAAACGGTGCGAAATTGCTAATGAACGTTCCTCCATTAGAGAGGATTACTCACTAAAACAAACGCGGTGTAAAACCCACAATGGAGATCGAATATCTTTAATAATAATAAAGCTCATTAATTAAAATGTATTTTCTTTATTATTCTAATAAATAAATCTCATTAAATTCTAAATTAAGAATTAAAATTCAAAAATAAGAATTTAATATAATATTTATAAAATTATACTTAGATGGTGATTGAAATAAAATTAATTATTTCCATCTTAGTAGTAATCTTCAATATAAATATTAAGGAAATTAATTTAAGTTGAATTAAATAAATAATTAGCAACTTAAAAATTTCCTTTGAGAATATATTTATTGGGTTTGAAAATTTAAAGTATATAAAAATACAATTTTCGAAAATAATAAAAATAGAAAAGAAATACTTCAAGCAAAAATATCACCTATCTAGATATTCTTTGACTAGTTAATTCATTTTCTAATAATATATATATATATATTTTAAATTCATTTATTTTAGATTAATCAATTAAATGAAAAAATCATTGACTTGAGTTGGTCCAAGAATTAATTAAAATAAATAATTAATTTACAACTCAATCTATTTTTCAAAAAATTCGAAAATATTGCATAATTAAAATGCAAATTTCGAAATTGATTTATAAAATAAAGAAAAATATATATTTTGAAAATTATTTAAATTTAAGTTGAAAAATTAAATTTCAACCTAAAAATAATTTTCTATTTAATTAAGTGTCATGAAAAATCAATAAATATTTAAGTATCATGATGAAAATCAACTTAGATATTTAGATTTTTCAACTTAATTAAATGTATTAAATTCAAGAAATAATAATTAAGTGTAGAGAAAGCTTAATTATTAATTTCTATTTAATACTAGGAAAAATATACTTAATAAAATTGTACCAAAATTAATTATTTAAATAATTAATTTCACAAAGTATAATTTTCCTATTTAAATATTAGAAATAATGAGTAGTCTAGAAATTACTATCTAGAAAATATCTTATTTGACTAAGTATCTTTTCAAAATTTGAAAAATATCTAATTTAAGTTATATAGAAAAAATCTAAAACTTAAATAATTTCAAATCTAGATTTAATTAAATATCACAAATTAAGTTGTAACCACTTAATTTGAAGATATCTTTTTAAAGTTAATATTTGAAAAGATATTAACCAAAAAATATCTAAAATATTCCATTTTAAGTTAATAGTTGAAAAGATATTAACTTAAAAAATATCTTAAGAATCTTTAATAACTAATGCCTAGGATTCCTCAACTTGATTTAAAATTTAAATCAAATATTCAAATTTAAGTTAGTTAAGAAAAATCAGTTGATACAACTAATTTATAACTTAAATAGGAATATTTAATTAAATAAGCTCCAGAAAGAATCTAGTTAGTTAAAATTCTATATTTAATTAAATACAAGAAAAATACAAATAGTTTGTCTAGAAATAATATCTAAACTAAAAGTGTTTTTCTTAAAATTAACTTTAAAATATTAAAATGAAAATAAATTTTCATATATTTTAAAAGTTAATTATGTTGCTAATTCAATTTTATTAGGTCAAACTAATATAATTAACCTAGTACAGTTATTCAAATCAGGCAAATGGGCCTTCACAATTGGGGTAGTTCATGTGAGGGGGTGCTGGGTTCAGTATGTCGTACCCACTTCTATGGCTCCCAACTCTCACACAAGGCCCAAAAGAAAGGAATTTAACCTTAAAATAAATAACTGTTATTAATTGAATAGGTCCAATAACTAGATGGACCTAAATAAAATCTATCATGGTGTGACATTTTATTTAGCAACAACCTATATGCATCTATATAATAAAATAAACACATAGGCTCACACAGGCACACTTTGGATGGATCCTATCATGTTGCTAGGTCATACACAGATGAAAGAAGATTGTAAAATTTACCTGTTACAAATTATTAACTTGACCAAGGGAGCCATCAGATCATTAGATCTGGCAAAAAGTAACCATGGCTATTTGCAATCAAGTAATAATAGGTTTTAAAAACTTACATACAAGCTAAAACCACATACTCCTGCAACAAGGTTAGCTGGATAGTTGGAACTAGGATTTATTTAATTTTAAATAAATAATTTCGAAAAATAAATAATTAAATAAAAAATATTTTAATTTTCGAAAAAATAAAAATAAAATTTTAAAAAAATATTTTAATTTCGGAAAATAAAAAAAAAATTAAATTTCGAAATTTAAAATTAAACCTACTTTTTGAAAAATTAGGTTTCAACCAACCTAAATATCATTTCGAAAAATTTGCTAACTACTTTTAAAAAATTAAATGTTATTTTAAAAATAAAAATTAGAAAAGATAAATGAAATATCTTTTCAGATTTTTAAATTTAATTTAAATAAATAAAATAACAAAATTTAAAAGTTAGCAAAATATCTTATATCTATTTAAAATTACATGATTATAAATATCTTATTTTAAATTTAAATAAGGTCAAAATATCTAAAAAGATTTAATTTAAAAAAAAAATCTTAAAAGATAAGATATTATTAAAAAAAATATCTTAAATGATAAGATATTTTAAAATATCTTAAAAGATTTTATAAATATCTTATAAAATCTGACCTTAAATTTAAAAAAAAAAAAGATATAATCAAATTTAAAAATAAGATAGATTTTTAAGCAAGAAGATAGATACTAATTATATTCGAATTCAAATTAACTAATATCTTGAATTAAATTAAAAAAATATATTAAATTAATTCAAAAATGATAATTAGAATTGAATTAGGAATAGTAATAGTATATATACAAAACCATACAAAAAATTGGAAGTTAATTACATGAAAAAGCATGAAAAATCGAAGAAAAACGAAAAAATTCGAAACTGTACGGACAGATTTGCGATCGCAGGAAAATATCAGCACAGCCCCGATTTTTCAAATCTTCAAAAAATCATAACTAATTCAAATAAAATCCAAATTAAGTTCTGTAAAAGGCTATCTTGCTTAATTTTTTCCATACTATCCAATAAAAATAATTCCAGAAACGAAATCACAATTATTTTTCACGAAAATTTCACAAACATCAATCAATCATCAAATAACACTCAATACAACATGATACCATCCAAAGAACATACAAACAATCGTTTTAAAGTCCAAATTTCATGTAAGTAAATCAATTACCATGGCTCTGAGGCCAGTTGTTGGGAATTATTTTACCAGAATCTTAGATCTACTCACAAGTATGTTTATTAACATCCTAAATATGAACTTTCTAAAACGATAAAATAAACACATATAAAGTTAAGAAAATCTTACATTGATGCAGCGGAATAAATGTCTCCTTCCACTCAGATCTCTAACCCTTGATTCCTTTATGTAGCAGAGTATAATCAAGATCTGAGCCCGAATGTCCTCCTTCTTCAAGTTTGATCCTTCACAGTCTTCCAATCTATGATTGAGTTACTGCTTGCTGTGTGTGGGCACTTACTCTTTCACTAGGGTCACGAAAAAGATGAAGGGAAAAGAGAGAGAGGTATTTCGGCCAAGGTAGAAAGTGAGGGAAGGCTCAGTTTTTCTGAAGAGAGAAAATTCTGTCAGAAAGCTAATGAAAGCATATGTTGTGACTGAGCCATCACTTTCTATTTATAGGCAACTACTAGGTTTAGGTTAGGATTTATTTGGCATTAAAATAATAAAAATATTAATTTGAAAAATCTATTTAAGTGGCCGGCCATATGGTGTTATTGGGCCTCACTTAATTTTGTAATTTTATCAAATTTTATCTCTATTTTCTCAAAAACGCCAATTTTCCAATTCTAACCTTTTAAATGCCAAAACTAATTATTTAATAACTAAAATACATTATTAAATAATATTGTCATTTAATTTAATTATTAATTAGACATATAAAGTCTATTAATAAATAAATAAACCTAGAAAACTCTTTTCCTTACAATTTCACCCCTGCTTAGTGAAAATTCATAAAATTAGACATAGTCTAACTTTAGAATTATAATTGATCAATCACGAATCAATTAATGAGTCTTACAAGCAGAATGTTCTCAACTAGAATGGGGACCATGGATCTATATGCTGAGCTTCCAATAAGTGAACCAAATTTACCAAGTAAATTCCTACTTATTAATTCTTCGTTGAATCCACTCTTAGAACTTAGAATTGCACTCTCAGACTTATATAGAACATATTGTATGTTTCATGATACCAATATAGTATCTCATTTAACCATTGTTATAATCTTATTGTGATTTAAAGATCCTCTATATAGATGATTTACATCGAGATGTGATTTCTTTACCGTTCTCACCCCTCAATGTATTTCGCCCCTTAAAACACTTAGCTACCTGTAAATGGTGTTTAGCGATCTAATAATTAGTCAGTTAAACAAGAGCTCATCCATTTACTTCTATTTGCTAAGCTCGAAGGGAATCATCACTTGACTTCTATACACCAGTAGAAGCTATAGATTCCATATTTATGTTCAGCACTCCCACTCAATCATACTATCATGTTCCCAAAATATACGTATCACCCTGACCCGAAAGTAGGCTTAACTAATAAATCTAAGAACATGAATAGCACTCCTGAGTTGAGCCCAAGCATATCAGGATTTAGATTCTTTTAATCTTAAGATCAACTACTGATATTGACTTGGAAAGATATGTATAACGGTAAGTTTGTAATATCTTAACTTAGTTGCAATATCGGTCCAGTCCAATGTATACTCCATACATTCGAAACTAGCATACTTTACTAATGTCCTGGAAAGAACATAACACTTACTCCAAGTGTAAGTACACATCATCACTGATTATCACATTAGTGTAAATCCAATAACACTGATGAAACAGGGACCAAAACTTTTGATGCATATGATCACAATCACATTCCACTGTGTTGACGATACTGTAATTGTGAATAAACATATGATCTGGATTTAACTGATTTTGTGTGTATGAATGTAATAAACATATTAAACATATTAAACCATTAGCATGTAAAATTCATGCAAACATCAATCACTTCAAATTTCTTGTATTGATAACTAATCAGATTGTAAAGAGTTTTATTTAGGGCATAAAACCCAACATTTACAAGCTTTCGGGAGATTGCTTTTGAAGTCTTGCATCGGGATGATACAAGCACACAACCTTCGGGAGATAGTTGTATAGGCTTTCGAGAGATAGCCTTTAAGCCTTGAATCGGGAGGATTCAAGCACTCTTCAAGGTGATCGAAGGGAGTTCGAGCTCTTGGAGTTTTATCAAGATTCGGTTAGTAGGTGGACTACATCAAGCTTGCGGCATACAATAAGAGGGAGTCTATTTATGCATAAGTCAATTACTTTGTATTTTTGATACCGATCTAATGAATCTTATCTCTGGGCGTGGCCCCGTGGACTAGTAACAATCTGAAAGGATTGTTGAAACCACGTACAAAAATCTTGTGTGTTTTTACTTTTATGCACTGTTTGTTTTTCTGGGTTTTCTCTGGAGTTACAGAGTTGTATTCTGTAACTACGGAAAAACTGTTTTCAGTACGAGTTTCATTATTCCGCATTTAATTAATCACTTAATTAAATAATTAAACTGGGAATATTAAAATACGAAATTTCAATAGAGAATAGGAAGGTAGAGAGAGAAAGGGAGTAGCGAAAGAAAGTGAGGGAGCTAGCGGGAAGAGTGGAGCGTGGCTCGAGGAGCGCCTCATGCGGGGAGCTTAACTCGTGTCTTGGCGCATCCTTATGCCAACTCTTCTCCTCGTGTGGGTTGGTCCCAATTTTCTCACCCATACACTTTTGAAGTGTGTGTTGGGATTAATTATCTTTGATTAGTTTAAAATATCTCGAAATTTATATTTGGTGAATTATCGGGTTCAACAATATAAGGTGTACGGTAAGATGTATAAGATTTTATCTCAAACTAATTGAGTATGAGTGAAGTAGCTATATATCTTCTAAATGGTATATTTAACTTTCAACACATTATCAATTTATAGGACTCTTTAATTACACAACAAGTAAAAATTGTATAGAAATAAGATGAACAACAATCAGTGTACAAACAGTAAAGATTTTATTACAAATTAGACATAGAGAGAAAGAGAGATAATATACTACAAGGATGAACCAAATTCTTGTCCATTATTGAGAGAACCTCCCAAGAATTGTTTTTGTGACCTTACACAATAATTGAATCAAACCTCTAAAGAAATTAGATGAAAGACAACCAATGTAGAAACAGTATAACGATTTTATTACAACTCAGACATTAGACTTAAACATAGAGAGAGAGAGAGAGAGAGAGAGAGAGAGAGAGAGAGAGAGAGAGAGAGAGAGAGAGAGAGAGAGAGAGAGAGCTCAATCATCCATATGCAAGACATGAAATTTCTACTTACGCCATCTCAATGTGACCTCCTCCATACTTGTGGTTATTAGCATTCGCTTCTTTCTCACCTTGACCCCAAATGGCATAAGCTTCTTCTCCATGGGCTGCTTCATCTCCGATCTCCAAATCCTCTTCTGACATCCTCAAAGGAACAATTAATCTCACCACAATGCAAACAAGGCTGGTCATAATGATATTTAGGACAACAACAAACACTATCCCGTAAATTTGCCACCCCATTTGCCTAAATCCTTCCCTCACTTTTCCCATATGAAAACCATAAAATAACCCCATGTACTCATTATAGTGACCATAGAACAAAAAATTGAGCTTCGGCTCTGCGAAGAGGCCAGTTAGAAGTCCCCCTAGGGTTCCGGCGACAGCGTGAGTGTGAAGTACAGCCATGGTGTCATCAACCTTCTGAAGAATTTTCCATTTCTTATGAACAACCATCATAGTGAACCATGGGATGGAGCCCGAACATATACCCATGATAATGGCTGCCCATCCTTGTACGACCCCTATGTGTTTGATAAAAGAAAAAAAAAAAACTTTATGCTTAGACAATATTAGTGCATGTTTGGCATCATAACTAAAAAACTGTTTTTATTTATTTTTAAAAAATAGAAAATTGTTTTTTGAAAAATAATTTAGCTTGTTTGGACTTGTTTTTTGAAAACAGTTTTCAAAAAACAAAGTTACAAAAAACAAGAATTTTGAAAACAACAAAATGTTGTTTTCTGATTTAAAAACCAAATCACTTTTGGTCAATATTGTTTTTAAAAAACACTAACCAAACGTGACTTGTGTTTTAAAAACTTCAAAAACTATTTTTTGTTCTCATTTCTAAAAATAATTTTTTAAAAACAAAAAACAGAAAACAATACTAAACATGCTCTTGTTAATTTTGAATTTATTCAAATATGTTAATTTGGGAGAGTTACCAGCAGCTGGGGTGATACAGACCAAGCCAGTGATCATTCCTTGGACTGCGCCAATGACAGAGGGTTTTCCGAAAAACACAATGTCAAGAACAAGCCAAGTGAGCAAACTAGTGGCAGTACAAATATGAGTGTTCAATACGGCTAATGAAGCATCCATGCTGACTACATAAGGGTCTCCTCCATTGAATCCTGTCCATCCTAACCATAACAATCCAGCCCCCGCCAACATCAAAAGAATGTTATTTGGAGGGAACCTTTCTCTATCCTTGTTCAGTCTAGGTCCAACCTGTAAAATGATCAAATGGAAGAATTTGGTAATTAGTTAGTTCAAAGTTTGTCTACTATTTTTTAGAGGTCTCTTACTCTTGTTTCTTGCCACTTCAAATCATTCATGTTAATTCTATGATAATTGTTTTTAAGTGTGATAAATCTATATGATATTCTAAATGATAATAAGAAAACAATTGAGCCCTTTTTGATTGTTTATCGACTTGAATTTCTGTAATGTAATGGGGTTACGTTTTTCATATTTATTAAGACGTAAGCTATATATTAATTTTGAATAGTACTAATGCTTTAGAAGTTTGAACTTGAAACTTTTTTTTTGTTTGAAACCTTTAATCAAATAATCATATTCATGTAATTAAAAATAATATAGTCTCACTTAAAAATATCAATGACTAATATTTATTATACATCACTTTATGTAATAAGTGTGTACTTTAGGTGTGTATTTAGCATTGTTAAAAGAGTCTAACATCCTTATATATGTATCATATTGTTATTAAAAATAATAATATTCATATTTTAAAAATAACTTAAATTGCATGTCATACATAATTTTTTTTGTATATTTAGTGTTCTTAACATGAAAACACATCTTGTTTAAAAAAAAAAACATCAAAAAACAACTTGTCGTGATGTATTATTGGCCTAAAAAAATAATTGTTGCAGGGGCAAGGCCGGCTCTAAGTTAAGGCGAGCTAAGCCTGCGTCTAAGGCCTACTAATTTTAGGAGCCCAAATTAAAAAAAAATATCTTTTAAAAATATTATATATTTTTTTTTAATAATTTTTAAAAATACTCTTTATAGTAAGAATCTAAATTTTTTTTTACCTATTACTTATTTTAACTTAGGGCCGGTTCTATAAAAAGTATTGCATGATGTCCATTGCTTGATAGACATGTTATATATATACTAATGAATAAGATGCCTGAAATTTCAAAAAAAAAAAATGAATAAGATGCCTGCACTTCAAAATATGTACTAAAATATTACACTTAATGTGACACTATATATATATTTTTTTTAAAAAAAAGGTATGGTTATTTGAAAAACCTGTCAGATTTAGTGTATATTTCGAGTAAATATATATACTAATAATTTACTATTGAACTCTATATATTAAATTTTAATTAAAATGTGTGATTTATAATTAGTTTGCACCAACATAATATGACAGGTTATTGTTTGTATTGGACACCAGCCATGCGCTTTCAAATAATATACGTGTGAGATTCTGCTACCCTTATATGAGAAATTAATCCATGTATATATAAACATACCCAATTTATATATATATATAGAGAGAGAGAGAGAGATAACTATTTAATCTGTATTTCCATACCCAATATGCAGCAGTGAAACCAGCAACACCAGAAGACAAGTGAATGACATATCCACCAGAATAATCAATAATTCCATTAACAGAAAAATACCCATTAGTAGACCATATACTGAAAGCCACAACAGTGTACGAAAACGTTAGCCATAGAGGAACGAACAACATCCACGCATAGAAATTCATTCTCCCCAACAATGCTCCAGCAATAAGAATCAATGTTATAGCTGCAAAAACAAACTGAAAGTACACCATAGTTGCATTTGGTATCATTCCAAGAAACGCTTTCTGGAAGAAGTATTTCTGGTCCAATGCAACATTGGCTTTTCCCCAAAGAGGAAATAGTTTGTCACCAAAGGACATTTGGTAACCCCAACCAACCCAACAAACTAGAACGCAAGCGAATGCGTATAAAACCATGAAAGCCGAATTTACAGCCCATTTCTTTTTGACCGCACCACCGTACAAAATTAACAGCCCCGGAACACTCTGCATCCCTACTAACGTTGCCGCCGTCAGTTGCCACGCGTTGTCGGCTTTGTTCATCCATTCTGGACTTGCAAAGTCTGGTATTAGGTTAGAAGGTAATGGAACGGTGGCATTGAGATTGGCCATTTTTTATATTTTTCCTCAAAAGATAAACAAACACAACACTACTACTTCACAGTACTCAAGCTTTGTTTTGTTGTGATTTTGTGTGTTTGAATTGTTAATGTGTGAAGTTTATTATATAAAGTGCCAACCAATGTCCTTTTAAACATAGAGTTTTGTGTTTGGTTTCTCAGGACAACAAGCTGTCCAATTGATGGTTTTTTGGATGGAATTTTCAATGGGAGGATTCTGATTTTGAAGTTTAATTTATTTTAATTTTGTTGATTTTTATGATTTTTTTGGTGAAGCTGTCACTGAGCAGGATTCTCTCAGGCATTATTTATAATTGAATTGTATGTTTTTATTAGTTCTTGACGTTATTAACGATGGTATCTGGTTTGGCTTTGGTGATAGATGTGTTATAATTCCTTGTTTAATACTTTATTAACAATGTTTAATGATGTTGGGTATGAGCACAAGGTAAAGAAAAACATTATTTTTATTAATTAAAAGGCAAAACATAATATTGGAAAGAAGCTATCGACGCGACGCCATGCTAATTAATAATTATGTTTTTTAGTGGTGTTTAAATTTATTTAATATACTTATATCTTCATCAACATTAGTGTATATAACAAATGTTGTTGAAAGTATAAAATAAAGAGAAATTTAGGCATAGTGTCGTAAATCTCAAATTTATTAGGGCTTTTTTCATAAATGTACAACAAAAACAACATAATTACAAAAAATGTGCAAAAAAAAATTATTTTAAAAATTTATATATTTTGAAAACTTATTACATGAAACTATACATTTTAATCATTAAATAATAAACTATGTTTATTAAAACTCAAAATAAACAATTTTGTAAAATTAATTAAACAGTTTTATTAAAATAAAGAAGTTAATATTTTTTTATTAAAAGATAAATGTTTATTATCTATTTTAGTATGAATTATTATAATTTAATAAGATTTTTTTTAATAAAATACAATATGAAAATTATAAACATTAATGTATATAAATATAAATCAATACTTAAAATTCCAAAAAAAAAAAACATGACACATAGAGTGATATAATAAACATATCTGAATATTATTATTATTTTGTTTATTAAATTAGTATGTTTAATAAATACAAAACAAAATAAACATATATATAAAGTATTTTATATTATTAGTATGTTTATTATAAATGTAAACATAAAAATACACATAGACAATTTATACTATACTAAAATAAGTATATTTTTTTTCTATTGTTTCTATATATTGATTATTTTCTAATGAATTAGTGAACGAATTTTCTATTGAAGTATAATTCTTACATCAAAAAATAAATAAACAAATATAACTTTACGAACTCCAAAAATCATTTAATTAGAAAAATTAAACATGACACAATAAACAAAAAAAGATAAAGATAAACAATTTTTTTATATATATATTATTTATTTTCTAAAAAATAAACATAACGCACATAGAGTGATAAAATAAACTTATATGAATATTATTATTTTGATTATTAAATTAGTTTGTTTAATTAATAGAAAATAAAATAAACACATATATAAAATGTTTTATATTATTGGTATGTTTTTTATTATAATTGTAAACATAAAAATAAACATAGTCAATATTACCATATATATAATAATCAATAATTATTACCATATATATTATAAAAGAAATTAAAAAAGTTTTTAATTATATATAAAAATGTATGAGAAAATGATAATAAATTTTTTTGCACATATTTTGTAATTAATTAAAATAATGTATACAAAATTATAAAATGTCCAATTTATTACAGATTGTCTTATATTTTTATTGTTTAAAATAATGATTTTTTTTATTTAGTTATGGCTGTAATTAGTTCCATTTACCCCGAATTGTACACCACCGTGATGCTTTTGTTTTTTTTACATTCCCTCATCATCACAAGTACCATTAACTTTCTCCGCGCACAAATTTATTACTTTTAACATATATGTACATTATAAAAAATCAACTATTTATTGTCTTTTAGTGGTTAAAAGATTACAGACATTTACCGTCCCGATTTCTGATTTCCATTGTCTTTTGATAGACATTTCACACCTAGTGTCTAACTTCTCTGCAGATTTCTCATGTGTGTAGATTTCGAATACGACTTGCTCATTTGTACCGTAAAATGTATGCAACCTTTAAATTTTAAATAAAACTGAGTGCCTTAAAAATAAAGTTTTCATGTCACTAAGGCATACCGCACGGACAGATGTAAAACAGGCCAAAAGTAGAAACAAAGTCAAAGAAAATATGCATCAAAGAGATCATATATATATAAAATATCCTGGCCCAAAGGGCAGGTCAAAAAATATATAATAATACAAAGGGCCCGAGGACAGGCCATAATAATTGTCTTCCCTTGGAAAATAAAACAGCTACATAATTAAGATTGTCTTGAAGAAAAGAAAAATAGTTGTAAATAAAAAAAAAAGAGAGAGAGAGATATAATCATGATGAAATGGGCTGGACTCAGCGGCCTAATCAATACGAGGAAGGCGAAGGCCCCGACGCGCTTCAAGCATAGCATCAAGCTTTTTCTTCTTCTCCCGGAACTTAGCAAGAGCCTCCTCAGGCTTGGGATAGAAGTCGAGTTTGATGCTCTGGCCGTTCGACTTCCACGCCATGTAGACGCCATCATCAAAGCGTTTGGCGCGTGCTTGCAGGAGACGGGGGTTAGGAGTTCTTCTCTTTTGGCCTTTTCCAAAGCCTGAACCTTGAAGTCACTCAACTCCTTCACCTCCACAGTCAGGTTGGTCATAGACTGCAGATCTGCCTGGTGCAATTCCTCTAAGGACTTTACCTTGGCAGCCATCTCGTCCATGGCTTCCCTGGCCTCCTGAAGCTCACGCCTAGCCTTGGCGACGGCCTCACCCTCCGCCTTCAGCGCCTCCCGATGCCTCGCCTCCAGCTCAGCCTCCCTCCGTTTGGCCTCCTCTTGGAGCTTCGCCTCTGCCTGGGCTTCCCTCTGTTTAGCTTCCTCCTTGAGCTTCGCCTTAGCGAGGGCCTCCCTTCGATCAGCCTCCTCCTGGATCGCCCGCCTTTCAGCAGACAGGTCACGCAGGATCCTCACGGCCTCGTCTATGCCCCCAAATTCGGACATGACGAAGCCATGATTAATTAAGGTCTTGGAAAGGCGGCTGGTCTCCGCAGTAATCTGAATAAGGAGACAAGTAAGATCGAATGCCTTAGACAAAATATTAAGGGAAGAAATAAACTGCAAGTACTTACCGCAGCCATGGCGTTGCTAATGTCTTGAACCTGGTAAATGGAGTTCAAGGAGGCACAAGCGGCATATCGTTTAGGCGGGAACTGAGTCAGATGGGAGACAAACTCGCTGGTCATCTCCAAGGCAAAAGGAGCCAAGGTGGGCCCGAGGAAGCGATTGAACCAGTCCGTCAGCGGATCCATGTTCAGGTCCCACGGATTCCGGAAGGCCTCCTCGTTGAGAGTATTTTGCTGCTCCTCCCGTAAGATTTTCTTCAAGGCCTCCACTTCAGCATGCCCCCGGCTGTACTCGTCGAGGGCGTAATTGTATTTGGCCTCCCGAAGATTCTGTCTCTCCTCGTCACCCGGGACCGGAGTCAACACTATGCCGCGAGGCACAGTGTATTCCTCCGCCTCGGAAGGAATCCCAGAGTCATGGCTCGGAGCCCGAGTGTCCACCCTACAAGGTCGCTTAGAAGGCTCCTCCTCCACCATCTTCCCCTTGCGCTTGCACTCGAGGGCGGCCGGATCTGCTTCTTCACCTTTTTCAACTTCCTCAACCTCCTCCTCCTCATCCACCAAGACAATGGCGCCCGAAGGGGCACTGGAGGAGAACCCCTCGGGAGTGACCAACTGAGAAGCAGCCGGAGGTGGAGAAGCATCGGGACTGTGGACTCCAGCAAGAGTGGCCAAGAGTTCATCCATGGGCCTGGCTGCTACAACAAGAAAATAAGTCAAGTGTTAGAACATTCGTGAGAACAGTATACACTTAACAAAGAGCAATAAAGCTAGTCCTACCCAGACTCTCTAATTCGGCCCTAGCAAAGTCCCGAATCATAGCACTGGCTTAATCATCCCCGAGAAAGCTGTCCGAGGGAAGGAACCAACTAGAGAATAAATGGGTTGAATGGTCCAAGGGAATGGGCACCGGATGACCAGAACCCATTCGGTACCGACCTAAATAATGGCCTAAGTGGGAGAAATAATACTCATTGGCATGATTCCCCTATTGGGTTTTATGCCCTAAATAAAACTCATTTCAATATAATCAGATTTACTTATTAATATAGATCAGAAATAACATTTAATGTTGCATGGTTCACATGATTTATTTCATGATTATATGTACATAATGTATAAATTCATCTGAAACCCTTTTCACATACTTGATCCTGTTTATTGTGCTGTCAACACATTGGAAAGTAAACATGACTATGTGAATAAAATTTCCTAAATTTATCAGACATAGGGTTTTACTGATATGATAATCTATAACAGAGTTTACTTGCATTTGGAGAAGTGCGATGTTCATTCCAGAGCATTGGTTAAAGTAAAGTTCAGGTTGGATGCATGGAGTATGCATCGGAAGGGACCGATATTGAACTTTGACTTAGATTTATTAAACTTACCGTAATATCTATTCAAGTCAATATCGCCTAGTAGATCCTAGATCAAATGATCTTAATCCTGTTATGATTAGGCTCAATCTCAAGAGGCTATTCGTGTTCTTTGATTTGTTAGTTAAGCCTACTTTTAGGTCAGGGTGATACGTACATTTTGGGAACACGGTAGTGCAATTGAGTGGGAGCGCTAACATAAACATGGAATCTATAGCTTCTATCTGGCGAATAGTAAGGAAAGGATGATCTCCTTCGAGCTTGACCAAATGAAAATAAATGGTGGAGATCTCATTTCACATAAGCTGAAATATCATTTATACGGGGTTAAGTGTTTTAAGGATTAAATACATTGTAGGGTGTAGCGGTAATCTAATCCCTTTACAGTGTAGATCATTCATATAGAGGATCATTGATCAAATAAGGATTATAACAATGGATAACTAATGATGTGTCTATATGGTGGAACATATAGAGCATTCTATATACTGAGAGTGCAATTCTAAGTTCTATGCGTGGATTCAACGAAGAATTAATAAGTTGGTGAATTTTAGTAATAAATTCTTGATCTGCTTATTGGAAGCTCGGTTATATAGACCCATGGTCCCCGCACTAGTTGAGATAATATTGCTTGTAAGACTCATATAATTGGTTTTGATTAATCAATTATAATTCTCAAATTAGACTGTCTATTTTTGAATTTTTCACTAAGTAAGGGCGAAATTGTAAAGAAAGAGTTTTTAGGAGCATATTTGTTAATTATGATACTTTGTATGGTTCAATTAACAAATATAATAAATGACTATATTATTTAATAATTATTTATAGTTATTAAATAATTAGAATTGGCATTTAAATGGTTGAATTAGAAAATTGGCATTTTTGTAGGGTTTTCCCTCCGATATTTTTATTATTTTAATGCCAAATAATTCAAACCTAACCCTAGTGGAATGCTATAAATAGATAGTGAAGGCTTCAGGAAAATTACACACTTTTCTTCTGACTTTTCATTCAGAAAAAACTGAGCCTCTCTCTCTCCCTATCTTTGGCCGACCCCACTCTCTCTTTCTTCTTCCTTGAATTTTGAAATTCTTAGCGTTAGAGTAGTATTTAATTAAATATAGAATTATAACCATCTAGATTTTTTCTGAAGCTTAATTTAAATTTTTCATTAAATATTTCTATTTAAGTTGATATTTAGTTATCTCTAACTAACCAGCTTAAATCTGAATATCTTTTGGATTTAAAATTTCAAAATTAAGTTGAGGAATTTTAGGCATTGGTTATTAAGATTATTTAGATATTTTTGAAGTTAATATCTTTTCGAATATTAACTTAAAATAGAATATTTTAGATATTTTTTAAGTTAATATATTTTCCAATACTAACTTAAAATTGAATATTTTCAAATTAAGTGGTTACAACTTAATTTTTGATATTTAATTAAATTTAAATTTGAAAAATATTTAGGTTCTAGATTTTTTCTAATACAACTTAAATTAGATATTTTTTCAAATTTTGTGGAAAAGATACTTAGTCAAATAAGATATTTTCTAGATAGTAATTTCTAGACTACTTATTATTTCTAATATTAAATAGGAAAATATTATACATTGTGAAATTAATTATTTATATAATTAATTTTGGTACAATTTATTTTAAGTATATTTTTCCTAGTATTAAACTAGAGATTAATAATTAAGCCTTCTCTACACTTAATTATTTATTTCTTGAATTTAATACATTTAATTAATTTGAAAATTAAATATCTAAGTTAATTTTCATCATTATACTTAAATATTTCTTTTTCATTACACTTAATTAAATAAAAAATTATTTTTAGTTGAAATTTAATTTTTCAACTAAATTTAAATAATTTTCAAAATATATTTTTTCTTTATTTTATTAATCAAATTTCAAAATTGCATTTCTTAAATGCTGAAATTTCGAATTTTATTTCAAAAGTAGATTAAAGTTGTAAATTATTTATTTTAATTTTGGACCAACTTAAATCAATGATTTTTTCATTAATTGATTAATTTAAAATAAATGAATTAAAATATATTATTAGAAATTGAATTAATTAGTCAAAGGAAAATCTAGATAGGTGATATTTTTGCTTAAAGTATTTTTCTAGTGTATTTCATTAAATGGAAAATTAATATTTAAGTTGATTTTCATCATCATACTTAAATATTTGAAATTTTTCTTATACATATTTAATTAAATAGGAAAATTATATTTTCTGTTGTAAATTAATTTTATTAATTAATTTTGGGCCAACATTAAATTAGAATAATTTTTCCAGGATTTATTTTTATTTTAACATGCATTTTCGAAAATTGTATTCTTAAATACTTTAATTTTTCGAAATGCAATATATATTTATAGAAAATTAAATTTGAGTTGTAAATTAATTTAAATTAATTTTGTAACAACTTAAATTGAATATTTTTCTAAATATTTATTGGAAATTATTACTAAGATGGAAATAATTCATATTATTTTCATATCCATCTAAGTAAAATTTATAAATATTAAATTAAAATTTATATTTAGAATTTTTCATTCTAAATTGGAAATTTTAACTAAATAAATATATATTTTAAAATAAATAGATTAAATAAAGAGTATCAAAGAAAATACAACTCTCTTTAAATAATGAGCTTTATTATTAAGATATTCAATCTCCATTGTTGGTTTTACATCGCGTTTGTTTTAGTAAGTAATCCTCCCTAATGGAAGAACGTTCATTAGCAATTTCGCACCGTTTAATCTCGAAAGATAAGTAGTTTGTAAGTGTTTTATATGGTATGGATCACCCTAATGGTGGCGACCATATTTGACTTGCAAATTGCAAAACAATGGTGAAAGCTCATAAGATAGAATTGCCTTAACTCTCGCCTAAACGGGACAACGTTGAATTCCAATCTTGATTGAATAAAAGGTTGCTAGAATGTTTAACATTTTAGATGAGCTGACAACTCTATTCAATGGATGGTAGCTTTGACTCTCGCCTAAACGGGACACTGATATCAGTTTGTTGAAAACCTTAGAAATTATTTAGGATTGTATGTTTTAGTATTTTCACTTGTCATTCCTACTTGCTATATGTTTATAATTTCTGAATTATGTATGAATTTATATTGAACCATGTTATTTTCTGTTGTTAAATTGTAGTTTAATTTCGAATCTTCATTGTTGGTCTAACTTGGTTTGTTTATCTAATGAGACAAACCCTAGTGGATTTTCACCATTAGACATACATAATAGTGTTAGATCTCGAAAGATAAATATTGTATATGCGACATCTAGCTGTTCATCAATATATGACACCTTAGACTAGTATTTTTACGATATGAAACAAGAAGATTATATAAATAAGATTACTTTGACTTTCGCTAATCGAAGCATCGTTGGATTCTTATTTAAACAACGAAATTATCCTAATTCCTCTTAGCTTATTCATTTCGAATTGGCTCAATAACATATCATTGGATGAATGGTCTATAAATCATTTAATGTCATTATATTTTATCTTAAGAAATTAAATGACGCATATGATTATAATCCCGAAATTCTATTCCCAATTAATATAAATCCTCAATTTTAGAAATCTCCTACTTTATGGGCAAATCTGACTTAGAGTTAAATTAGTAGTGGTGGTCCAAGATAGAATTACTCATAATATTTGGCATAAATTTAAGTCTTTGACTTTAATTTTAGATTCCAAACAGAAATTTTCTTATATTTCTAATTCCAGGATGCAATACAGTTACACCTTCACAAAAGTTTAATATCCATCTTCAATTAATGGATTCAAACTCTATGGAATATGAGTTAGGTATTCTGTGACCAAGATCCACTTGCACTATTCTAAGAATTCTTTGATGTAACTAAACCTAAGTCATCAAAAGACACTACCACATTTTTTTAATCTATGGCATTTGTATCTTGTTCATAGTGGATTTGACAAGATCAATCTCTGCAAAGATTTAATATGCATATATCCACTAAAAGTAGTTCATCTCATTCGCAGATGGATGTACATTCAGGGATGGATATGAGTTTTTCGTTGTATTCTTAAAACGATAACTCTAGATTATACCTTTTAGCAGGAAATTTGAAATGTTTGAAAAATTTCATTAATTTCTAGCAATAATTAAAACCATTAAGGTAAGTGGTTAAAGATCTTGCGAACTGATAGGGGTAGAGAAATAGTTAGTAAATATGCAGTTCAAAGATCATTAAATTGATTTTTGAATTATATCCAAACTTACCTCCCCAGAAATTTCGAGTTGCATGTTGATGATTAGTTACTAGTCGTTGCCTAATTCCTTTCATGGTAATACAATTTCCGAATGATGTAATGGTTGTATACTTGATGTAAATCATTACTAGATTCATGGATGACCTAATTAAAATCTTAAGAAAAGCTAGAACTGTTAACCATGATTTGTTAGCTATTCTAAGTGATTAAGGGTGGACCATCCCATAGTCAGTAGATAAGAAAGTGTTTGTTTAAACAAATACTACTTTTCTAAGATAATGACTAAGTCTGAAAATAAAGCAGCAAATAAAAGAGATATTTATTTCTTCATTCCAAAAGTGTTCTATCATCTTATATGACATATGATGATCCCACTGCCTCTGTTGTCTTGTCACAACCGAAGAGATCAATGTCATTTAGTTTTCTTAGACATAATTCACGGTACCTTATCGTAGTAGGAGAGTTTCTAGGAACTCACCTTCTTATGACTTGGGAGACACTAGTGATTAAAATCCATTGTGAGTTTAAACAAGTAATGGATTGTCAAGATAAAAAACTAAGAAGAAAGCCAAGAGAACTATAGTTTAATCCATTCACATGGAATAACCTAAAGTTTTTTATTACAAGGACATAAAAAGGAAATTTCGTTAATAAGTCTATTCTATGGACTTAACAAAACTTCCTGTTCCTAGTATTAAAAGTTTGAGTTTATCTAAACCTATGGCTTGTGGTATACCTGGTAATAACTTACTCTAATGTAAGCAACGTACTTTAGTAAGATGCTGAAGCATTTTCTTTCTAATGGCAATCTATGAAAGCTTCACAACTTCTTAGGCATAAATTTTATTTATCTAAGGAAAAGTCTCAACTATTCCAGAAAAGATAAAGCCATGAAAGAATTTCTTAAATCAACAGTGAGAGGTCTTAGACATGCTTTTGTATGCCTTAGATCAGACACCTGCTGTTGAGTGGGAGTAATGAGTAGGTATCAGATTAATCCAAGAGAGGAACATTGAAAGACAATCAAGTAAATCTTAAGATAAAGAAGAGGAACTATATGTTAGTCTATAAGGGTGTGTTTAAAACTCTTAGACTACACCACATCAGATTTCAAAATTTGCCTTTGTGTTAGAAAATCTTTCTGATAAGATGGTGATTACTCTGATGGTGGAATAGTGATTTTGGAGAAGTGTAAAAACCTATCTGAAGTCTCTATGTCTACCAGAGAGGGACTGAATGTTAAAGTTGCAGGAAAGGTACTTATTCAGTCTAAGGAAAGTTCTATACATCTTTGGCACCATTCCAAATTGCCTTAACTACTAGTATTAATTTTCGGATTAACCAAAAGTAGTTGCCAAAGCTATAGAATCCAGTATCCCAAGAAGAGTAGACATATAGATAGGAATTTCACATTATTAATGATTTTGTGATTAAGGAAGAGTAATAGTGGAGAAAAGGTTGTGTTTAATTCAACCTTTCAGATCCTATTACAAGGAGTTTACTACTACTACACTTGATTTGTACATCAAAGTGTTGAGATTATTTGAAATGCACATTTTGTTTTATATTAGTGCAAGTAGGAGTTTGTTGGGTTTTATGCCCTAAATAAAACTCATTTCAATATAATCAGATTTACTTATTAATATAGATCAGAAATAACATTTAATGTTGCATGGTTCACATGATTTATTTCATGATTATATGTACATAATGTATAAATTCATCTAAAACCATTTTCACATACTTGATCCTGTTTATTGTGTTGTCAACACATTGGAAAGTAAACATGACTATGTGAATAAAGTTTCCTAGATTTATCAGACATAGGGTTTTACTGATATGATAATCTACAACAGAGTTTACTTGCATTTGGAGAAGTGCTATGTTCTTTCTAGAGCATTGGTTAAAGTAAAGCTCAGGTTGGATGCATGGAGTATGCATCGGAAGGGACCGATATTGAACTTTGACTTAGATTTATTAAACTTACCGTAATATGTATTCAAGTCAATATCGCCTAGTTGATCCTAGATCAAATGTTCTTAATCCTGTTATGATTAGGCTCAATCTTGAAAGGCTATTCGTGTTCTTTGATTTGTTAGTTAAGCCTACTTTTAGGTCAGGGTGATACGTACATTTTAGGAACACGGTAGTATAATTGAGTGGGAGCGCTAACATAAACATGGAATCTATAGCTTCTATCTGGTGAATAGTAAGTAAAGGATGATCTCCTTCGAGCTTGACCAAACGAAAATAAATGGTGGAGATCTCATTTCACATAAGCTGAAATATCATATATACGGGGTTAAGTGTTTTAAGGATTAAATACATTGTAGGGTGTAACGGTAATCTAATCCTTTTATAGTGTAGATCATTCATATAGAGGATCATTGATCAAATTAAGATTATAACAATGGATAACTAATGATGTGTCTATATGGTGGACCATATAGAGCATTCTAGATAATGAGAGTGCAATTTTAAGTTCTATGCGTGAATTCAACGAAGAATTAATAAGTTAGTGAATTTTAGTAATAAATTCTTAATCTACTTATTGGAAGCTCGGTTATATAAACACATGGTTCCGCACTAGTTGAGATAATATTGCTTGTAAGACTCATATAATTGATTTTGATTAATCAATTATAATTCTCAAATTAGACTGTCTATTTGTGAATTTTTCACTAAGTAAGGGCAAAATTGTAAAGAAAGAGTTTTTAGGGGCATATTTTGTTAATTATGATACTTTGTATGGTTCAATTAATAAATATGATAAATGACAATATTATTTAATAATTATTTATAGTTATTAAATAGTTAGAATTTGTATTTAAATGGTTGAATTAGAAAATTGGCGTTTTTGAGAAAATCAAATGCAGAAAAGAT
Source organism: Cannabis sativa (assembly GCF_029168945.1). Taxonomy (NCBI): domain Eukaryota; kingdom Viridiplantae; phylum Streptophyta; class Magnoliopsida; order Rosales; family Cannabaceae; genus Cannabis; species Cannabis sativa. Next base: position 54,829,030 of record NC_083607.1, read on the forward strand.
AAAACTGCAAAATTGCAAAAATTGAGGCCCAAATCCACATTGCATGGCCGGCCACTTTTGTAGGGTTTTCCCTCTGATATTTTTATTATTTTAATGTCAAATAATTCAAACCTAACCCTAGTGGAATGCTATAAATAGATAGTGAAGGCTTCAAGAAAATTACACACTTTTCTTCTGACTTTTCATTCAGAAAAATCTGAGCCTCTCTCTCTCCCTATCTTTGGCCGAGCCCACTCTCTCTTTCTTCTTCCTTGAATTTCGAAATTCTTAGTGTTAGAGTAGTGCCCACACACAGCAAGTGATACCTCAATCATAGTGAGGAAGATCGTGAAGAAAGACTTTCAGCAAGGAGTTTCAGCACCAAAGAATTAGAGAAAGAGATTCAGGTTCAGATATTTATAATGCTCTGCTACAGAAAGGAATCAAGGGCTAGATATCTCAACGGAAATAGTCATATTATTCCGCTGCATCCAATGTAAGGTTTACTAAACTTTATATGTGTTTATTTCATCGTTTTCGAAAGTTTATATTTAGAGTGTTAATCAACATACTTGTGAGTAGATTAAGATCCTGGTAAAATAATTTCCAACATCCCCCACCGGGTGGAAGGCATCCTAAACATACGGAGACGTTCATCGAACCCTATAGGCCTAAGGCGGGTATACTCACGGACGGGAGTAACATAATGTATTATTAAAGGGGACTTACCAGAACCCGAAGTGCTGGCATCGGGAGCCCCCGTATTCGGTACTAGGACCACAGGCTTGGGTCTGGGGGTTCTCCGCTCCAACGGAGCTCCAATACGAAGGGCCCTTCCGGCGGTCGCCTGGGCCTTAATGTAAGCTAGCTCTTGTTCCCTCTTGAAGAGGTACTTCTGGTAATTGTCCTCCGCCATGGCAATGATTTCACCCCGGAGTACCTTCTTTGCGGCCGGAGCTATCACATTCGAACAGATGACTTTGGAAAGATTGTAGTCATCCACCGACTGGTGCCCCAGGATCAGCTTGGCCTTTCGACAGTGCTCTGTCGTGACCAGCTGCCCGACATCGAGAGCCTTCTTATCGTACGTGGCGAAGGTCTTAGCCCGCTGAAGAAATATTTTAGTAGGTTCGGCCCGCATGTAAGGGGGGATCCTAACCCACTCCGTGAGAAGCTCTGGATGATCCATGGCCTGGAAACCGGAGAAGAAAAAGCGGTGACGATATTCCTTCACGTGCTTCTGATGGTTGTAAGGGATCGGGCCCTTATTCAAAGGATGGGCTCGGAGACCGTAAAAACAGTCTTTAAGTTTATCTCCCTTTTTAGGGATGGAAACAAGTTCATAAAAATACAATTTCTGTCAGACTGGGCGAGCCCCAGCTCCGGGCAGCATAAAAAATGAACAAGCCAAAAAGCAGGCGGTAAGCTTGAGGAATAAGTTAATATGGCGCAAGGCCGACAAATACAAGGAAGTTAATGAAATAATCTTGGAGAGTGAGCATGGCCCCGACCATAAGATGCATCTGGCTCCAGGCTCCGAAGCCCCCATAGTTGTAGTTGGGCATCTCCTTGTCTCGGGGCAACCGGTGGTATGTCCCGGAGGTTGAAGGTTTGATGCCTGCCACCACCACAATCTGCTCCAGCTGATGGGCGTAGGTCAGGGTAGAATGAAGCTCAGCCGCTTCCCACCCGTTGGCGCGGAACTTGTGCCCTTCTTGGGCCACGGGACCCTTCATGACCTCCTCCAGGGTGGCCAAGCGTTTTTCTCGCTTCTTCGAAGACTTAGAACCGGATGCAGAAGTAGACATTTTTGGTTCTGAAAAAGATTGAAAAAATCCAACAGTCAGGCCCCAAACCAAACCCTAATTCAAAAAAGGAATGGGGGTCCCCTAACCGCTGGAAAGAGGCCCCCTCCGGACACTTGTCAAAAGAGAAAGCCTCAAAAGGTTTTCCTTGACAAGAGTCGGGTGCAAGAATCCCACAGATAGTGACATTACAAAAAAATAAGGAGAGAAAAGGAAAAAAGGGTAAGATCGAGAAGACGAAGTCTGCTCTAAACCCTAAAGTGTCATTACGTGGGACGAAGATGATTCCTCGACAAAAACATGATGAAAAGAAGTAAACTAAACGCAAAAGAGAAGGAATCTAACGCGTTGTGCAGAAACTCAAAACAAAAATTCCCAGAAGTTCAACATCCAACCCAGAAAAAGTAAATGAACAAGTAAAGCATGATATGTGAACAAATAATGAACTAGTATACAAGATACGAAGAACTTACATAAAGTGTGGAAGCTGGACGTTGGTGTTGATCGTCGGTAAAAGGTTAACTGGCAACGGCGAAGGAATAAGAGCAAGAAATCTATGATGTTTGAGGTTTCTTTTCTCTCTAGGAAACTGTGAGAAAATTTTGATAAAATGCTGAAAGTAACCAAATGAGGCAAGAAGGTTGACTTTTATAGGCCAGAACATGTGTGAAGACAGTTGTGATCAGCCACCATCGAACGGCTGGGATAGCAATCGATTCGAATTCTGTAGATCCAACGGTTGGATCAAATCGTCATCAAGGCGGTGAAAACGTTTGAGTACCCGTCTGACACCCATTTAATGCGCCGTATCAATAAATGGACAAGAAACGAATCGACGCCTGCAAAAAGCAAATAACTGCAGTAATGATGGTCATTAATACACCACCACGCGCTCAAAGCACGTGCCAGGAAGCTGATAAGGCAACTGGAGGCATCTAAGCAAGCCTTGTTCACTTCATAACTAAACAAGGCTTGGGGGTAAATGTTGCCCCTGATTTTGCCCAAAATACGTGGACCAACCGGATGAGGACACGTAGATAGAAAGGGTTTAGCGTTCGAATAAATCAGCTAAGTCTCCTTAAGCACATGATTACCTTAGACATGCCTCCCGGAGAAGGCATGTAAGTCTCACATACTCCCGGAGAGCAAGGCTACAACAAAGCACCTCCGGGAGGTGTCAGATCCTATCTGAACAGTCATCTCGCATTTAATGCCGAATGGGAGGAGGCGTATTGGAACTTCCATACGTAATAAAGTCTGACAGCACAACTCCCACTCTGCACCTATTAGGCTATGATCAATAAAGTCTAGTGACGGCTACTCTGTGAGGAATCACGTCAGTCAAAAGGGATAAAGGACTGCCCTCATAAAATTCCTACAAAACCTAGGGATTAGACCATGCATTACCTATGACATATTCATTAGGAATGTATGACTTTACTGATATATACAGAAATGCATGTACCTTAATTCTAGGGATCACCCCACAAAAACACTATAAATATCTCCCAAAACTCATTAAAGAGGGGTCGAGAATTCTGGGTTTCAAAAGAACTAGAAGAGGAAAAATCCACCAAGAACATTTTTTGTAATAAATACTATCATAAATACACAGACTCGTGGACTAAGGCTCATTAACGCCTCAACCATGTAAAAATCCCTTTCTCAATTCCTTATAGCTCTCTAAATTATTATTATTATATTGGTTGCCGAAAACCTCGATCAACAGTAACCAACCCGAAGGAGAGAAAGAGATTCAAGCCTAGATCTTGATAATACTCTACGACAGAAAGGAACAAGGGTTAGAGATTTAAGCGAAATAAGTCATATTATATGCTGCAATCAATGTAAGGTTCTAAACTCTTTATGTGTTTAATTTTATCATATTAAAGATATTCATATCTAAGATGTTAATAAAACATACTTGTTAGAAAATCTAGATCCTAGTAAAATATTCCCAACAGGTAGTGCCCGTACACACCCTAAAGTATGTTTTTTGCCTAACGGCTTGCTTAGAGAGTATTTAACAAAGGAGAGACATTTGCGTGATGCGTGTCCTAACTAGTACGAAAGTCCTCACGGGAGCTATACACCACATGATGAAGAAGGTTCTCATCCAGCCAATAGCCAGATCGTCCTTTAGCAGTACTAGCCTTAGTAACGTATGGAGTACGACACCTAGGAGGGTAAAGGGTATGCCCTTTACCCCGTGTGCGCCTATAAATAATCTTATTTATCTTCAAGCGAAAAAAAAAAAACAAGTTTACTTACAGACACTCAGCAAAAATTCCAAGAGAGCTCTCTCTCTCTCTCAAGTGGAGCAAAAGAAGCAGATTAACTTTTACTGTAACCTCTTTGTAATCTCAAAAACATTGCCCGAAAAAGCTAATACAATGGACTCGTGAACTAAAAATCATTAACGCCTGAACCACGTAAAAATCTATTTATTTATTATTTATTATTTCTTATTTCTTATTTCTTTAAGCTCTAAATTTATCTGGTTTCCTAAAAACTCAATAAACAGCCTATGTTATCAATTTCAAGGATTACAATGATATTTATGAGAAGGATTAAAAGAAATAAAAATGATAAAGTAAGAAAGCTAGAGGTTCTTACCAAACTGATGAGAGATGAAATTGTCAACCTCAGTAGCCATGGCTGTCAAGAATTGATCTTCGAAAGAACTTTTGTTGGTTGGGAGGTTGTCCAGAAAGTCTACTTCGGAATCAGAGCTTGAAGATGTCACATACTAGTTGGGAAAGATATATTATATTAGTTTTGTACATAAATTTTAAGATAAGTAATGATTGCTAGCAAGGAACCAAACCTATTAGCTATTCTAAAGATGATTACAGTGGAGAAAATAGTTATGTCAATATTAGCAAGTCATTCACCAACTCAGAAATAAGAAAGAGGAGAGACTAGGTTGAAATGTTGTTAAGGGCTTGCTTAGAAGAAGCTAACTTGGTAAACAACATATGTAAGAACCTACCACGACACAATTAGTATAAATTTTTTTGTTTTTTTTTTTTGAACTGCAATCAGTATAAAATTTAGTTACTAATGAAAAAATTACTCAACCTAATTTGAAAGGATATAAGTTTGCTTAATATTATGTATAATTATGTCACTTTTTTAAATTTACAATTTATTATTTGAATCTAATGCCTCAATTGTACTTTTTTCTCCAAAAAAAAAAAAACACAACACACATCAATGCAATAATTCAAATACTAGTTATAAATGCAAGAAGTTCTAAAAATAAAGGTGAGATGGCCGATTATAAACATGCTAAAAGAATACTAAATTTATTAAAGTACTATATGTTTAAAAATAAAAGACACAGTATACATGCTTTCAACTGGTTGAAGGAATAAAATTTTACAAGTTTATCCTACTCAAAATTTAGACTAGCGTGTATATATATCTAACTGAAAGAGCAAAAGGAGAAAAAAGGCTACCGGAATTAGAGGTACTTTTTGATTAGTTATTGTTTTTGGCAATTCCTCTGCAAGTACTGGCCAAAACATATGTAATTCATGGCGAACCTGCAAAATAGATGATATGCAAACATTAATTAAAAATTAAAAATTCAAGTAAGACGCTAATTAGCCACAGCAAAAGAAATATTGTTGATGATTTGTAGCACCAACTCCCTCAAACACACTCCTTCATTCCTGAAAATGACAAAACACAAAGAAAATGACAGTACATTAAAAAGTTATGTTACCGCTTTTATTACACGCCATGTAGACTCTAACGGGTATACATCTAAAGATCCATCATTTGGTTTATCATCTAGCAGAACTTCAACACAAGCAAGCATTGAACTCGCTGTAGACTCAAGATTGTAACCTCCTTCTAAAGCCAATACAACTTTCCCGTGGGCGAAATCCATCAACTGAATAAACAAAAGATTTGACAAGGACAAAGAGAAGGCAATACTGAATCATCCTAGACTTAGTTCCCAAAATAAAAGTAGAATGTGACGTAGAAAAATAAAAAGCAGAGATTGCATTTCCCAAATTAAAGACCCAACAAGTGCCACAATATAGATAACTGAAATAAACTGAAAATATGAATAAGATCAATAAATGTATGTATAACCTTCTTCAACATGACTGAGTATCCAAATGGCGTGACAAGGCATTCTCCTAAGGGATCATTAACAGCTGCACCAAGCAACATATTGGTTCACCAACATAGTTTGAAGGGATACATAAAAATGAAAAAGGTAAGAGAAGGAAGAGAGAATACATCAAATTAAGATAAATGACCAACCTGCATCAAACCCGGCAGACACTATAATCATGTCAGGATTAAATTCCTTAGCAACAGGAATCAAAATATGATCCCAAACCGCAATGTAATCAGCATCCCCACATTGATTATTCTCCCATGGGACATTTATATTATATCCAGCACCCGGTCCATTGCCCACCATCGTGTAAAAACCATCATCATTAAATGGAAAAAAGTTTCCAAACTCATGCCTACATATAAATATAGTTTAACATTGTTATGGGAAGGATGTCTTGATAGAATACAAATTACTGTAATGTTACTTGCATACCCTTGATAACACAAAATCTATCTTATCAAAAAATTGTAATCTAGAAAGTATTTATAGTTATAGTTTGGGGATGTAATTATTAATTATTCAATGATGCTTGAGATGAATTAAGATAAAGAGTTCATTAGATATAATTGTAACATACCTATGAACTGAGAAAAATAATACACGTGGATCCTCCCAAAACATCTTTTGAGTACCGTTACCATGATGGACATCCCAATCAACAATTAAAATTCTTTTAATACCCAGTTCTGGCTGTCAAGTAAAGCAAATGGTCAGTTGAAAGTAAGCAGAAGTAACTTTCCATATGAAAGGATAGCTTTTTTAAAAAGAAATAATATGTTGTGACTTAGTAAAGAAGTAAAAGGAGGAAATAAAATCCTTTAGTAGAGAAGGGAAGGTGATTCACTTTTTCATTCAATATGAATTTCGCTGCAATAGCCACATTATTGTAAAGACAAAATCCTATTGGTTTATCATGTTCAGCATGATGTCCTGGAGGCCTAACAATAGCCACACCAGAACTTAGTTCCCCTTTGGCAACTTGTTCAATAACCTGTGTCAAAAAACATCAACAATAAAGTTCTATGAGTTTATAAGGTAGCATATATCAGCATAACATACACTGATTTGAGCTTTGGAAAAATAGCTTAGAGTAATAAATATTTTATCTTACTTAAAGTTATAGTATGAAAAAAAATTCTGTGTAATCTTCACATTATATATAGTTTCTTCCGAATTTTTAGTAAGATATCATTAGTTATGCTGACTCATACAAAAAACAGTACCTGTACGACAGAGCCTGCCGCAAGAGAAGCAGCTTGAGATGATCCTTCATTGAAATAAATAGAGTCATATTTTGATGCAATTTTCTTTCTTCGAGAACTAAATTTTTTGGAACTTATGTCTTTCATCAATTTCAAATGATTTTGGGAGTGAACTAACAATACTTGGTTATCTTCTACCTCTTTGGCATCCAGTAGAACACACCTGAAACATAAATTACAAGAAGCAAACAAAAACAAAATTACCCCTAAAAAATCCAACAGAAATTCCCATTTCTCAAGCAATAAATTTCAATGATGATATGAAAACTGAAAAAAGATGATACCTTTGGGTTATACCAGCTGTTTGAAGTTTGGTCCAAATGGATTTGATGCGATCAGGGATTTCTGGCCAATCTGTTTTGTTAGGAGGTGCATGCTTACACATTCGATCATCATACAATAAACCAACTCTCCTCTTCTGTTTAGTCCTCCTATTCTCACTACCACCCACCATTTTTACACTGCTTTCTATTCCATGAAATGCATTATTTTAACCTTTGAAGTTTCCTAATGTGGTTTCTTCTTCTGCTATCAACGAAGAGTCTCCCTCCCTCCCACTTACCCCATTTCTTCTGTATCTTTTTATATATTTTTCAAACACATAAACACCAAATATAAAAATGAAACCTTTCAATTCCCTTTCCCTCTCTCTCTTTTCTTGTATTTTATATTTTAGGGTAAATACCATTTATGTGTTTTGTAAAAGTTACAGATTGGACCTGTGTTTTGTTAAATGACAAAATGGATCCTGTATTTTCTAAAATAGTAAAAATAGGACCCTGAGCTTAATTTTTGATAACTTTTTTTTAATACAACCAACTTGAAGACAATGCTTAATACGAACAGATACAAAAAATGTAAACAGTTTTGTCATATAGCACTTTTAAATCGGATTATAATTAAACTTTATTTTGACAAAAAAATCAATTCAGGGTCCTATTTGTACTATTTTATAAAATACAAGGTCCATTTTGTCATTTAACAAAATACAGGGTCCAATTGGTAACTTTTGTAAAACAGAAAGTCCAAAATAGTATTTACCCTATACTGACATTAGTTTAATATTATTTATATTTATTTATTGAATATGCCTTGTATATTTCTTATCATATATAATGCTACTTAAATTATGCACAATTTTCCATTTCAAAACGAAAATTATGCACACTTTTTCACAATTATTAAGTGTGGATCACATTAATTTTAATGTTACAGTTGAATATTTATTTTGAACAAATAATATGGTTTGGATCTCATATTGCATATTTTTTTGTTTATTTATATGGTTTAAATTTGATTATGTGCTGATGACTTTAATTGGGATAAAATTGATGATTATTGAGCTAAAAAACTGCGTGAAAAGAAATAACGATTTACTATTAGCTATAGAGTAGACACAATTTAAGGTTAATTAGTAATTTTTTTCCTAAGCTTTGACATGTATTAAATTATGCCTCTTAAATTTTTTTTTGCCGTTAAAAATTCCCCTGAACTATTAAGATTGTTAGATTTAAAGACTTTTATCTAATTTTAGTAAAAAATTTCTAACATGGATGATAGTTTATGGGGCATGATTTAGTACATATCAAAGTTTGAGGGGCATGATTTGGTAGATATCAAAGTCTGGGGAGCATGTTTTAGTACATAACACTGAAACAGTAAAATTGAATGAAATTAGACAAAAGTCCTTAAATCTAACAATCTCAATAGTTTAGGAGGAATTTTTAACGGCCAAAAAAGTTCAAGGGGGCATGATTTGGTATATGTCAAACTTCGGGGAAAAAAATTACTAATTAGCCTACAATTGAATTCACTAATTAAATTTAACAACCTATATATATTTATAAGAGGAAATTATGTAAAATATGGACTTTTTTCTTAAAGTTTGATAAATATGGAAAAATTATAATATTACTTAATTTATGACTTTTTTTAAAAAAATAAATGATTCTTTTTCTAATTTAAGTTAGTTGTGTGGAATTATATTTCCACATGTTTAAGTTTTTATGAAATAAAGCCATATTTTATTTGTTAATTTATTTGTAGAGATTTGTATTATTTTTTAGGGAAATTTGTTATTTATCTTAGTTATTAATATTGAATTTGTAATTTAATATATATATTTTTGTTTCACAAAATTTTCTTGATAGTTTTTTTTTAGATTGGAAAAAATAAATATTTGACTTATTAGTTAAATTATTTTATTCTACATTAACTTTTTGATACTAATCTTACCAAAAAGAAAAAAAATATATTAAAAATTTATTCTAAATACTTATGAATAAAGGATCTTCATTTGAATTAATTATTACTACTAAAATCAAAACTAAAAGTACCAGGTTACTCTCTGAAGCAAAAATAATATCTAAAATTTAACAACGAAGTTACTTTTTTAAATTAACACGTTACTTTGTGCAACCATAGCACAACACACACTACAGATACAATGTTACTTTTTAAATAAAAATTAAAGCTAAAAATTCAACTACTAGGTTACTTTTTCAAAATAACAAGATTATTTATTTATTAAAAAATAAAGTCACAATTTAACACTCAACTATATTTAGTGATATATGTATCAAGTTACTTACAAACTAACATGTTACTTTACGCAAAAATAGAATCAAAATTAACAAACTATGCAAAAAGCATAGGTAAAAGTGTCAGGTTACAATTTGAAGCAAAAATAGTTTAAAATTCAACAACTATGTTACTTTTTTTTCAAATTAACACGTTAATTTGTGTAAAAATACAATTAAAACTCATCAAACTATACCAAATTCAAAAGTAAAAGTACCAGTTACTTCCTAAAGCAAAAACAAAATTTAAAATTCAACAACTAGGTTACTTTTCAAATTAACATGTTACTGAACTAGGTATATTACTAATACAAATGTCATGAGTTATTTTGTAAATGAACATGTTACTTTCTTTATAAAATTCTGTCATAACTCAATACATTAAATAAAATTCAGTTTGCATAGATTATTTACGTAAAGTAGCAAAGTCCAGATTTGAACATTTTTTTATCTTTAAAAAATTGTCCTTTGACTAATATTTGCAACTTGTGGGTTTCAATGATTGTTTTATCTTCCTCCCTTTTTCTATTATTTCTTATAGTTTCTTCAATGATGAAATCAGCAACTTCATTAGTATAATTAGCAAGTCTTCTCGAATTATGGTTACTTGATTGGTGGCTCACTTTTAGCTACTTGGTATGAGATCTCAACATTGGCACTTCCCATTCTTGAGATTTTGGTGGTCATACCTTGGCACTTCTCCTGTCCAAAACTCCTAAGGAGTTTTAAATTTGAGGGTTGTTGATGGACATCTACTTATGAGATGTTGGGTTTTGTGCCCTAAATAAAACCTATTTCAATATAATCAGATTTACTAATTAGTAAAGATCTGAAATCATTTTATGTTGCATGGTTTACATGATTTATTTCATGTATAAATTCTATTAAGTCGATAACATATGTATTTGTTTGTGATTATAGTGTTGTCAGCACAGTGGAATATAATCACGATTATATGTTCAAAAGTTTAATTTCTTGATTTGTCAGTTCACTGGATTTAGACTGGCATGATAATCAGCGATAGGTATACTTACACCTTGGATAAGTGGTATGTCATTTTCAGGATATTGGCAAAATTTACCAGTATCGGATATGGAGTATACATTGGAAGGGACCGATATTGAACTTGGATTAGATATGATAAATTTCTAGTAATATCTATTCAATTCAATATCACCTAGTTAATCCTAGATCAAATGATCTTAATCCTGACATGATTAGGTTCGATCTCAAGAGTGTTATTTATGTTTTTTGATTTGTTAGTTAAGCCTATCTTTTGGTCTGGGTGATACGTACATTTTGGGAACATGGTAGTACAATTGAGTGGGAGCGCTAATCATAGATATGGAATCTATAGCTTCTATCCAGATATAGAAGTGAAACAATGATTTCCTTCGAGCTAGGCTAAATAGAGATAAATGATAGAGCGCTCATTTTAGTGATTATATTAGTTCACTAAAATATCATTTATAGGTGGCCAAGTATTTTAAGGATAAAATACATTAAAATGGTGTAACGGTAATTTTGTCCCTGTGCAATGTAGATCATCTATAGAGGATCATTGATTATTGGGATTATAACAATGAAAAATTAATAGTGTATCTATATCGTGGAACATATAAAGCGTTCTATGTAACTGAGAGTGCAATTCCAAGTTCTATGGTGGATGCAATGAGGAATTAATAAGTTAGTGGATTTACTTGGTAAATTCTAGATTTGCTTATTGGAAGCTCGGTTATATAGGCCCATGGTCCCATACTAGTTGAGACAAACTGCTTGTAAGACCCAGTTAATTGATTTTAGTTAATCAATTATAATTCTAAATTTAGACTATGTCTAGTTTATGATTTTTTCACTAAGATATGACTTGATTGTGAAGAAATAGTGTTTTAGGGTTTATTTGTTAATTAAGAGACTATATGGAGTCTAATTAATAAATATTATAAATGACAATTTTATTTGATAGTTGTTTTAATTATTAAATAAATAGTTTTGGCATTTATAGGGTTGAAGTTGTAAAAAGTGGTATTTGTGAAAAATAGATAAAATAGTTGGAAAAAATGACAAAAACCCAAACTTGTGTGGGGCCCATTAAGTGGTCGGCCACCATGTGCTATTTTGCTCTATTTTTATCAATTTTTTTATTCCTAATAATTCAACCCTAACCCTATTGAAGATAGTATAAAAGGAAGGCTATGGTCTCATTATCCAACTAATGCCTCCAAAGCTAAAAACCTAAGTTTCTCTCTAGGTTTGATGAGACCTCTGCCTTCTTCTTTCTCTTCAATTTTCGAAACATTATAGCCTCTCTTGACAAATAATTTCAAGCCTTAGTGATTGAGTGCATGCCCACACATATCAAGTAAGTCCTCAATCATAGTGTGTAAGACTGTGGAGAATCAAAACACAAGGAAGGAGTTTCGGGCTCAAATCTTGGTGATACTTTACTACAGAAAGGATACAAGGGTTAGAGATCTGAGTGCATGGAAGGAGTCATATAATTCTGCTGCAACCACTGTAAGGTTTCTCATACCTTTTATGTGTTTATTTTCATCGTTTTAGAAATTCATATTAGGACGTTAAATAACATACATGGTAGTAAATCTAGATCCTGTCTAGATAATCCAACATGAGATAGCTTGCAGTTTGCAAAGCTTCTCTCCAAAATTTCTTGTTTAGGCCAGCACCTCTCAGCATACATCTCACCTTTTCAAGCAAATTTTTATTCATTCTTTCTGCTATTCCATTTTGTTGTGGTGTTTTGATCACTGTCTTGTGTCTTGTTATGCCATTTTCTTGGCAAAACTTTGTGAACTGATCTAAGCAAAACTCTAGTCCATTGTTTGTTCTTAGCTTCTTAACCCTCCTACTAGTTTGGTTTTCTATCAATTTCTTCAAGGTGACAAAGGTTTTGAAGGCTTCATCTTTTGTCTTGAGTAGAAATACACAAACCCTTCTGGTGTAGTCATCAATAATACTCATGAAATAACAAGCACCCCAATGGTCTTAGTTCTTGAAGCACCCCATAGATCAGAGTGCACATAGTCCAACTTACCCTTGGTTGTGTGTAATCGTGGAGTGAATTTCACTCTGCTGCACTTACCTTACACACATTCTTCACAGAACCCCAATTTCTTTCCTAGTTTGCCTTTGAGAATGCCCTGTTTCTCCAATTCATAAAGACTTATCTCACTAAGATGACCTAATCTCATGTGCCATAGTCTTGTATTGTCTTTATCACTGCTCTTAACAACTAAGTTTATTTTTCCAACAACAGTCTTCCCTTGCAGATAGTAAATCCCATTCCTGATGTCTCCTTACATTACTATCCTAGTACCCTTCATTATTTTCATTGAACCATCTATCTTTATAGTGCAACCTCTAGATACAAGTTCACTAATTGAAAGTAAATTTCTCTTTAGTTCAGGGACATACCTGACTTCTTGTATGAGTTTGACTTTACCATCATGCATTCTGATCAACACACTTCCCATTCTTAAGATTTTGCAAGCATTATTGTCTCCCAACAGAACTGATCCACCCTCTATCTTTTTAAATTCACTAAATAGTTCTTTTCTTAGTGTCATATGGAATGAACACCCAGAGTCAAGAATCCAATCCCATCCAGATTCTTGACTTGTCACAACCAAAGCTTCAGTAGACTCATAACCATCAAAGGCAATGCATGCATCACCTCTTTCCTTTCCCTTTTCTCTGTTCAGCTTTTCCTTGATTGCCCTACATTCATCTCTAAAATGTCATTCCTTCTTGCAGTAGTAACATTTCTTTCCTTGCTTGGATTTTGTCTTTGATTTGTACTCTTGATGGTGCCCCTTGTTCTGATTGTTCTTGTAATTTGTCTTGTTGTATCCACCCTTGGAATCTTTAGAATCATTTATGATTTCACAAACAAACTATCTACAATACCATCAGACCTCTTATCATTCTTTTTCTGAATTTCCTTGGAATTGAGTGTTGCCTTGATCTCTGTCATGATCAAGGTCTCTTTACCATATAGAATAGTGTCCACAACGTGTTCATAAGATTTTGGTAATGAGCTGAGCAACAAGATGCCCTGATCTTCACCTTCTATTTTCACTCCTATGTTGCTGAGATCCAGAATAATTCGATTGAACTCATCAAGGTGCTTTCTAAGTTCTCTTGAATCTTCCCTCTTGAGAGTGTACAGTTTCTTCTTCAAATATAATTTGTTGGCAAGGGATTTCTTCAGATAAATCGAGGCAAGTTTCTCCCATAATCCCAGAGTTGTTTCTTCATTTGACACTTCTCTTAACACTTCATCTCCCAAGCTTAACAAGATGGCACTATGAGCTTTTGTTTCAATTTCTTTAATCTTCTTCTTGTCATCTCCCAACTCCTTCAATTCTTCTTTATCAATGGCTTGATACACTCCTTGATGAACCAGAAATGCTTTCATCTTGATCCTCCATAGTCCACAGTCATTGGCTCCATTGAACTTGTTTACTTCAAAGCGTGTGGAAGCCATGGATCACTTTCTTGATTTTGTTCTTGCTCCAAGAAACGTGAGCTCTGATGCAAATTGTTGTGAAACAACACATCGGCAAGAACACAATAAACAAGACAATGATCAAGGAAACCAAATCAACAACTAACACTGTAATGCAGCAAATATAAAACTAGTAACAAGAACCTTAAACAAATATTAAGAACACACAAATTTAACGAGATTCGAACAAGGTAATGGTGAATCACCTTGCCTACATCCCCTGCCAGAAAACAGCCACAACAATGGCTTTAGAGAATCTTTATTAGTTGATATTCAATGAGAGGTTACAATAGTTCCAATTACACAATCTTGAGAAGCATTGCTTCTGTAATTGAACTCATTAGTGGTGATGATAACAATCAATGCATCACACCATTACATAACACTCAAGGGCAACTCATCACTCTCTAAACAGCTTATAGATTTCTCTCTCACACAAAAATGTTTTCCCTAAAAATCAGTCACCAATGTTTAATCCAATTAGCCTTAAATAGTAATGCTGAAGCTGGTGTGAAAGGCTCAATCACCAACTGTCATAACTGATAGTTGGTTAATTCTATTATGAGCAGTAGGGGTAGTTTAGGAACTTTGATATTTGGCCAACACTTCAATAGTAGTGAACTACAAAAAACCATAAAATAATGAAAAAAAAAATTAAACATGAAAATTGGGCATTATACTAAAAACAAAGTCTCATAAAAGAAATAAAAGTTAAAATAAACCTGATTTAACAAAAAGACTCATAATAAAATTAAAAAATAAAAAACTATAAATAAAAGAGATTATATAAATAGCTATTTATAGAAAAAGCTAAAAGAAAATACATTAAATACAAATGAATTATACATTAAAAATTAGATATAATAAAATAGAGGAAAATTCTAGCATAGACACTCCAATAACGACCACACTAATAAGTCTATTTTGTTGCTATATTATTGGTCACAAGTGATGTTTGTGGGCCCGTTTAATGTGAATGCATATACATATGATTACTCCACTTGTGATAAATGTTCAATAGTTTTTAGAAATAATTTAATTTGATAATTAAATAGGAGTTTAGTTGGCGGAATGATATTTCGTGAAGGGGTTTTCTTTAATCTCGAGTTCCTTGATTGAAGCATTATTCATCTTCTTTTGTTTTGGTATTTTTATTTTAAAAAATTTTAAACCTATTATTATTTTGTATTCCATTTTTATTTAAATCATATCGATTTAATTTGGAGGTTGTTGTTCTTGTTTGTCGGTGTTTTGAATTCTATTGTTAGTTATATTGATTTTACCTTTTCTTTAACCTACATCTTGGAACCATTTGAAATCTTTAGGACTTCATCCTAGAAATAAAATTTGAAAGTTTCAACTACTAATAAATTTATTAGAACGATAAACCCTGTACAATTGATTAAAAATCCACATTTTTCAATTGATTTACACACTAATGAAAAATTGGAAAAAGGATCCTTTAAAGAGATGGAAAAAAAGAAAAAAAGAAAATAGTGGGTAAGAAATTAGTAGCAGTCTGAAAATGTACTCAAACAACAACAACAACAACAACAACAACAACAACAACAACAACAACAACAACAACAACAACAACAACAACAACAATAATAATAATAATAATAATAATAAAGAGCAAACGTAGATGTAATTCTCTTTTAAGAAAATGCAGATATATATATATCCTCAAAACAAACTCATAAATTGTAAATATAAGTTTTGTCATATTTGTTCAGTAAATTAAAACTCTCCAACGTTTAGCCTTTTATTGTTGAAGACTAGCGACTAGAAAACAGAGGAAGAGTCCAGGACAAAAATAAATATTACTTCTTAGCAATATGGTGTGTATAGCAACAACATAATATCATGGGGCCTATTTAACAGCCAATAAAATGAGAACAAAAAGAGTGTCTATTGGTGTGTCCATTTTAAAGGTGTCTACTACTATAGAAGTGTCCTAAAATAGATAATCTGCGCATATTAATTAATAAAGCCAAACAATGGTTGATTCATGATTCAACGCCGATCATCACGCATCCATTCATCAGAAAATATTGGTAGATTCTCAATTCTCTCTGACGATCGTTGCAACGACATCTGGGCATGCCATTGCACTCAATATGAAATAATCCCAAAATAAACTAGGAAGGTTTCTATTAGCATGATCATGATGAACTATAGATTAAAAAAGAAATGGCTTTAAAACAGATAGAGGTGATAAAATCTCGTGCAAAGAAAGAGAAAATATTAAAAGGAATATTATGCAAAACTATATATGGTGAAGAGAAAGAGAAAAGATGTTGCATCCATGCTTGACTATTCCCATCGTCAAACAGTCCTCGTAATTAGCCACTAAGAGCTTGCCATTGCTAGACCTTCACAGCCCCATCAAAACTCGCCATCAATAGACCGACTACTATCCTTGTTTATACTGCTTTCTTTGAGAAGATCTCAATCGAAGACCTCGCTAGCGAATCGCCATCACCATACCCTTCATAATCGATCAACAAGTTTTGTCATTATTATATCTGATACATATGTATAACAAATGAGATGTGTTGAATCTCTCCGCCATTGATGAACCAAGAACAAGAAAACAGAGCAAAGGAGAGAAGAACAAGAAAGAGAGAGAAAGATAGTAGCAAAGAGAAGAAAGATAAGAGAAAGATAGATTGAACAAAGAGCAATCTCATTATTGAAAGGAATGAACATTGGCCTTATATAGCCAATGAATTACACAAGGAGAATCAGTTAGATACAACAGAATTAGTTAGAACTGACATTAACTAATAACAGAAATAACCAATAACAGAATTAACTAACTCTAATGAACAGTAAACTAGCTAACACTCCTAACACGGCCCCTCAAGCTTACAATTGGAAGCATCTATGAGAACAGAGATGTCTTCAATGGTAAGCTTGGTTCGAAATTGATGAAACCGTGATGTAGAGATTGCTTTGGTGAGTCCATCAGCAAGTTGATCGTGAGCTGGAACGTGCTTTGTGGTTTAGACTATACCCAAGGAATGTACATGGGGAAGACCTAAATTGGAGCTTGTGTTTATTATAATGTCTAATGTTAGGAAAACATTTACATCCAAATTTTTTAAGAGTGGTGTAATCGGGTGTGATGCCAAAAAGTTTTTGAATAGGTGATATGTTTTGTAAAACAGGTGTGGGTTGTCTATTGGATAAGTAAACAGATGTTCGAAAAGCTTCATCCCAATACTTTAATGGCGTTGAAGCTTGAGCAAGAAGAGTAAGGCCATTTTCAACTACATGTCTGTGTTTTCGTTCAACTAATCCATTTTGCTCATGTGTTGTGGGGCAAGGGTGTCTATGAGTGATGCCAAATTGTTTGATATGCTCACTAAATGGTCTAAACTCCCCTCCCCAATTAGTTTGAAGACATTTAATCTTTTTACCTAGTTGTAATTCAGATTCTGTTTTGAATTGCAAAAAGGTCTTTAAGGCTTCAAACTTGTTTTTCAACATGTAAATCCAGGTGAACCTAGAGTGAGCATCTACAAATTGAATGTAGTACCTATAGCCATTGACAGAAGTTGTTTTAGCTGGCCCCCATAAATTAGCAACAATTAACTGTAAAGGCTCACTATAAACTGTTTGAGAAGACTTTGGGAATGGAAGCTTGTGTATTTTACCCAAGCAACAGGCTGAACAAACATTCAAAGGATTTTTATTGCTGATTGTTATATTACAAGTTTGCAATACAACTTTGACAACTTTTTCAGAGGGATGGCCAAGCCTATTGTGCCACAACTCATAGTCAGAGACTTGAGACTTATTACAATGAGTACAAGAAGAGGTTTCTGGTACATTATTTGGTGACACAGAGGCTGTGAGAACACTTGAAACAGCAGAGTTGGGAGCTACAGATGCAGTCACAACTCTTGGGACAATGGCTGTGTTGGAAGGTTGCACATGGAATTGAGAGGGATTAAAAGTATAGAGGCCATTCTGGTGTATCCTAGTGAGAAGGGTGGCTCGAGTTTCCTGATCTTTGACAAAGCATTTGTCAGCATGAAACTCAAAAAATTCATTGTTATCATGAGCAAAACGAGAAACACTTAACAGATTTTTAGTGAGTTTTGGTACATGCAGCAGGTTATTCAAAACAAGGGAGTGAGAAGAATTGGTGTGAACATAAGACTGACCTATATGTTGAATAGAGAGCCTCGAGCCATCACCAACAAAGAGTTGTTCATCCCCTTCATATTTGACACATGTGTTCAGATTTTGCACATTTGGAGTGTAATGGTTTGAAGCACCAGAATCAGGATACCAGCAGCTATCTTCAAGTTGTGTTGTCTGAGCGACATTAGCTTGAGCTTGTTGAGGATTGGAGTTGGGAAACACTCCTGTGAAGCTTTTATCAAATCGATAGAAGCAATCAAGCACAATGTGTCCAAGCTTATGACACAGCTGACACTGAACTCGATAGGAGTTTGTTGGATATTTTCCACCTCTGCTGTTGAAACTAAAGCCACCACGACTGTTAGAAATAGGGAAAGAAGAGGTGGACAGATGATTACCTCCATTATAGGCTCTTTGAGTGGTGAATCCTCGACCAGTTCCTCGAGATGATGAAGTGAAGGATGAGAGAGGAGGAGTTCGACTTTGATTGTAAAACCTACTGGTGCGATTTGGATAATTCTGGTAGGCAATATTGACTTCAGAGAACTGATCCAACTCAGTTATAGCAAGATTCACACTCAATTTAGTTTCTAAATCTTGATCTATCTTCTCGATTCGAGACTCAGAAGCTAACAGTAGAGCTTCGATTTCAACAACTGAATACTCTTCGATTCGAGTATTAGTTGAAATAATGAAGGTGTCATATTCTGGAGGTAAGCCATTGAAAATGGCAGCGATATGATCTCTTGCACTCAGAACCTCCCCTACTGAAGCAAGTAGATCAACATATTGTTTGATCTTTAACAAATATTCATTCAAGGACATGGATCCTTTTCGGATTTTCTGCAATTTCGTTCTGAACTCCAGGATCTTTGAAGACACTTGCAGAGTGAAAT
Organism: Cannabis sativa; assembly: GCF_029168945.1. Classification (NCBI taxonomy): domain Eukaryota; kingdom Viridiplantae; phylum Streptophyta; class Magnoliopsida; order Rosales; family Cannabaceae; genus Cannabis; species Cannabis sativa. The sequence goes on from NC_083607.1 coordinate 54,848,375, forward strand.
GCTTTTCAAGAGCATGCCAGATTCGTCTTGCTGTGTTGCATCCCACCATGCGAGTGAGGAGGCTTTCTGTCATTGAGGATAATAACCAGGAAACTAAGAGTTGATCTTGAACCTCCCAATCAAGAAAATCTGGATTGAAGGTATTCGAAGCTTGATCTGCATCACTCAAGAATCGAGGTGGAGGAGCTCGATCTTGAATGAATTTTTGTAACTGGTTTCCTCGAATTGCTTCTAGTACATGTTGTTTCCACAAAAGAAAATTGTGATCATTTAGTCTAATAGACATGTTATGATTGAAATAGACAGGATTGTGATCATCAGTGTTGTTTCTCGATCGATTGAGATTAGGTGCTCCATTCATCTGATTGGTGGATCTGCTGTTGTTCTGTGTAGCATTACTGTTGCCTCCAACATTCGCCATGTTCACAGATAGAGGAGGAAAGAGCTTTGATACCATGTTGAATCTCTCTGCCATTGATGAACCAAAAACAAGAAAACAGAGCAAAGGAGAGAAGAACAAGAAAGAGAGAGAAAGACAGTAGCAGAGAGAAGAAAGATAAGAGAAAGATAGATTGAACAAAGAGCAATCTCATTATTGAAAGGAATGAACATTAGCCTTATATAGCCAATGAATTACACAAGGAGAATCAGTTAAATACAACAAAATTAGTTAGAACTGACATTGACTAATAACAGAATTAACTAACTCTAATGAACAGTAAACTAACTAACACTCCTAACAAGATGTAACCCTAAACACAATCTCTTTTAAACTATTCCGCCTCTATCTCCCTCTCTTTGAAACTATGTGTGCGGAGCTACTCTGCCTAGTTGTCTGGCCTCCCAACTTCCGATTGGCACAGGACTCAGGAGGTATTGCCACCTCAAAATTTCTAAAACCCCGAGGCCTCCATAGAAGCTTCTCTCGTTCTCTCGTCTCTGTTGTCTGCTGCACCGGACAAGCAGCCCCAATACGAACCTCTCCAGCATCAAAACCCCAAGGTTATGATGATTAGGGGTGACAATTCGTGTTCGCTGATCGTGTCATGTCGAGACCCATGTATAACAGGTACATGCTTGACCCGAACACGACCCGTTTAATAATTGTGTCAAAAAATGAAACCCAAACACGACCTGTTTATAGACGGGTTGACACGACACGACCCGTGTAACCCGTTAATAAGTATATTTTATTTAAACATGTCAACCAATAACATGTTTATGAAGTATTTAACACATTTATAACCCATTTATGACACGTAAAAGTACTAAAATAACTTAAAATAGGTCATTAACGGGTTAATATCGTGTTAGCCGTGTCAACCCAAACACGACCCGTTTATTAAACGGGTTATACGAGTCAACCCGAACACGACCTGAAACCATTTAAGGCAAACCCAAACCCACTAACTCTCGTGCAGGTTTCGACTCGTGTCATCGTGTCTGACCCGTTTTGCCAGCCCTAGTGATGATCCGCCTTTTATTTACCCCTGATTTTGATTGGACAAATATAAACTATTAGATATTAAAAAAGAGACTAATTTATTCAATCAAATGTAGGGATGCACACAGGCGGGTAATTGGCGGAGAGTGCTCTCCTCGTTGCCATCCCCGTTACAAATTTTAATCCACATCTCCGCTTATTCTTCATTGGGGATGGGGCAGAGAATCCCCTAATGGGGGCAGGGATGGGGCGGGGTATACCCTAATAAATAAATATAGTATATAATAAAAATTTAAATGTATAAAATTATTAAACTACATAAAAATTAAATTATTATACATTAATTGCTATTCAATAAACTAATTATTATCCAAAACACAACTTAAAATTCATAAAAAGATTACTAATATACTAAAAAAATACAAACATAAAATATAAAATATTACTAAAATATAAAATAAAATACTAAACGGGTCCTCGTCGGGACGGGGAGTGTGATTCTCGTTCCCGTCTTATTTAACATTTAGGGATAAAAAGTAATCTTCGTCCCCATCTTGTTCCCCATTTAGACAGGGAATCCCCGCCCTATTAGGGGCAGGTCCCCGGGGGCCCCCATCCCCATGGGAGAAATATGCATCCCTAATCCAATGACTATAATGCTAAGTTTGTGTAATGGATAATTTGATTCCATTACGATTCCATTACAACAAACCAAACATGCATAAAGTCTTAGAATTACACGTGTTCTTCTTCTGAAAGCACAAATAACAATGTATTATTTGCTTTTAAAAAATATAAATGTATTCATATTCATCTTTGGTTTTGATTCTTAAGGATATATATTAATAGAAAAATATTAAGGGACACCTTAAGGTGTCAAGCACCATAAGAGGTATCATATTGTTATTGATGTAAATCAATATCGAGTCACACATATTTTGATTTAATAAATAATATTGAAAATCGTTGACTACTTAGAATGTGACATATTGGTATGGTGTTGGACACCTTAGGGTGCCATAAGCAATGCTCATATTATTATATCTTTTGTAATAATTTTAATGTTAGCTTCTTAGAAAAAATTACATAATAGATCAAAAAATTTAAAAATATTATAAAAATACGTCTATGTATAGAAAATTATCATTTTTACTCTTTGAATTTTTTTATTTACAAAAATACATCTTCAATAATAACAATAATCGATTTTTTTTTTATTATTTTATAGTTTATTTATAGCTATATTATACTTTTCATGAGATTATTTTTTTGATTGTTTTTTGTTGTTTCATAGTTTATTTATAGTTATAGTGATGTTGATTTCTTATTATTTTTTAGTCTTTTTCTTTTTGCTTTTTGTTGAGTAAAGTGTATTTTTGTAATTTTAAAATTTTACAAATATATTTTGATAATTTAGAACTTTAGATGGTAAAATTGTAAATAAAACAAAAAGAAAGGTATTTTTAAAAATTTTCCTTTTTTTATTGCTCCATGTAATTAATGTGATAGCACATACTTTAGCTAAATATTCTCTAGAGGAAATTAGACTCTATACCCTTTTTCTATTGTTCTCTTTCATTTTTACCCTCTTTTTTAAAACCTATCATTTTTACCTCTTTTTCTAAACACTTTACCGATTTTACCCCTGTCACATCAATACACTCTCCATGTGACTCTCTTATATCAGGGTATTTTGGGTACAATACATACAAAAAGAGGTATGTTTCAATTAAATATAAAATTAGAGGTAGTTTTGGTTAATTGATAAATAAAAAAGGTATTTCTCAATATACCCCGTTTACCGCTAATACTAATTGGTGGTCTAATTTCTCACATTGCATAAAAACCTAGTTGAAGCCAGGGTCGGCCTTGAGTTGAAATGGGCTATAAGCAAAAAAAATTTTTTTGAGCCTTTACTATAAAAATAAATAGTATTTTTAAAAATTATTAAAAAATATATGTATATTTTTTAAAGGGTGTTTTTTTTGGGCCCTAGGTGCGGGCCTAGCCCGCCTATGCCCAGGGCCGGCACTGGTTGAAGCCATTGATTAGTGGTGATATTCCTAGCTCTTAATCCCTTCAAGCTCTCTATTTTCCGAAGCTTAAAAAAATGAACAAAAATTACTCATTCTTTTTCTTGATGGATTAAAAGTTTCTCATTTTCATAAAAGAAAGATACATCATTTATTTTAGCATTTGGACAAGATTTTCACATTGTTTACCATCAACATATGTGTTAACTTCACCTTACAAAAAAAAAAAAAACAAAACATATGTTAACTTCTCCTAGTATTAATATTAGTTGACCATAACTTGATTGAAATCACTGGATTTATTGTGAGCTAATTAATAATAAAGATACAAAAACTTATTAATTTCCTTATTCCATCAACGACTCCTAGAAGACAATATAGATTGTTCAATCTCAGTTGAAGGAGAAGCATAATTTATACTAGCTGAACTAGTTGTGACATTAGAAAAATCCCAAGGCTCAATTTGTTCACCTCTTACGTATTCTATCTCTTCATCAATTTTGGGATCATTATAATCCCCATCAAGGTTGTTGATCATTCGAATTCTCTCTAACTCACCTGAAACTTCTTTCATTGTTGGTCTCATCCTTCCATTTAAATTCAAGCATTTCTTGGCTAAGTTAGAAACTGCAATAATTTGATCACGATTATGGTTTTCAGATTCTTTAATAAGTCGACTATCAAGAATTTCAAAAAGTCGATCCTCTTCCATTGAAATGAGAAAATATGTGGCTAGACTTTTGCCTTCTTTGGACCTTGTAATAGAAATTGCTTTCTCACCTGTCAACAATTCAACTAAAACAACTCCAAAACTATAAACATCACTTTTATCAGTAAATTGGCTTGATTGAAAGTACTCCGGATCTAAATAACCAAACGTGCCATAAATAAGTGTTGTGACATGAGTTTGGTCAATAGAAACTGTCCTCGAAGTCCCAAAATCTGCAACTTTTGCTCTGTATTTTTCATCTAACAATATATTTGTGGACTTGATATCTCTATGGTAAATCGGAGATGAAGTTGCTGAGTGTAAGTAAAAAAGTGCTCCTGCAATTTCTGAAGCAATTCGCAACCGCATGTTCCATGTTGTGAGAGTGTTTGAAAGTAAAGAACAGAGAGAAATGAGAAGAAAACAAAGATGACTTGAATGAAGAAGAGTCCTTCTCATTAGATTGAAACATTACTGAGTATGTACATATATATACAACTGAAAACAGTAAAGGAATTAGTTACAGAATTAGTTAAGAAATAACAGAAAGCAAAACTAACAACTGTAACAGAAAAACTGATTATAACAGACACAACTAATCCTATTCTTCAACAGCCCCCCTCAAACTGAGTGTGGATTGAGAAACCACACTAAGTTTGTCTCGAAGAAAGGGAAACCGATTGCTAGAGATGGCCTTGGTGAGTGAATCTGCAAGTTGATCCTGAGCAGGGACATGATTAACTTGAAGTTGTTGTTGCATGACTTTGTCTCTTACGAAATAGAGATCTATTTCGATATGCTTGGTACGCGCATGAAGAATAGGATTGGCAGCTAACATGACTGTGCTCAAGTTGTCACACCACACAGTAGGAGGTGTAGACAAAGAGATGCGAAGTTCAGTGAGAAGTGACTGAAGCCATGTTATTTCTGTTACAACAGCAGCTAAGCTACGAAATTCTGCCTCTGTAGAGGACCGTGATATTGTCTGTTGCTTTTTAGATTTCCAAGCAACAAGATTGTTGCCAAAGAGAACACAGTAACCCGTGGTAGAGCGCCGGTCATCAGGATCGGATGCCCAATCCGCATCACAGAAGGCAGTGATGTCGTAGGTGGTAGATCGTTGTAGGTGAAGACCATAATCTAAAGTACCAGCCAGATATCGTAGAATTCTTTTAACTGCTATCCAGTGGGACTCCAAGGGATTTTGCATGAATTGAGAGACTTTATTTACTGAAAAGGCAATATCGGGCCTGGTAATTGTGGCATACTGCAAGGCTCCTACAACTGATCGGTATAGAGTGGAATCAAGGACATGATCACTTCCAAAATGAGAGAGTTTAAGGCCACTAGTCATAGGTGTATTGCTAGACTTAGCTCCCTGCATTTTGGTTCTGTTTAATAAATCTTGGATGTACTTAGTTTGGCATAAATGCAGACCATTATCTGTCTTTGTAATCTGAACACCAAGAAAATAATGAAGGTTTCCAAGATCCTTTAGGGCAAATAGAGAGCTGAGATTAGAGATGAGAGTAGATACCTCTTTAGCATGACTTCCAATGACAATAATGTCATCAACATAGACAAGTAGGTATGTTGTATGTTGTGACTGATTTCTGATAAAGAGAGAGGTGTCAGATTTTGCATGAGTGAATCCCAAACTAAGTAGAGCAGATGACAATTTGGCAAACCAAGCTCTTGGAGCTTGTTTTAAGCCATATAAAGCTTTTTGAAGTTTACACACAAACTCTGGATGGTCAGAATCAATGAAACCAGGAGGTTGACACATGTAAACTTCTTCTTCCAAATCACCATTGAGAAAAGCATTGTTGAAATCAAGTTGTCTAAGTGTCCACCCTTTAGTGACAGCCACAGTGAGGAGAACTCGAATTGTTTCAGGCTTTACAACAGGACTAAAAGTTTCATTAAAGTCAAATCCACTTTGTTGATGAAACCCTTTAGCCACAAGTCTTGCTTTGTATTGAGTTTGGCTGCCATCTTCATTTTCCTTGACTCGAAAAACCCATTTGCAGCCTATGCATTGACTGCCTGGAGGTAATCTTACTAGAATCCAGGTATTGTTCTTTTTGAGGGCATAGTATTCTGTGTTCATTGCCTTGTTCCACTTGGGATCTTGGAGAGCAGTTTTTACTGTGGCAGGAACAAAGGAGGCAGTGAGAACTTTGGGTTTTCGAATCCCAGCTTTGGCTCTAGTTTGCATAGGATGCTGGTTCACAACAGGGACATGGTGATCAGGTATGTTGGCTCTGGTTTGTGAGACCTGTAAGGGTTCAGGTTGACACTGAACAAGGGAGTTGGGAGATGACTCTGATGGTGCAGATGTGGGCACTGGGATGTTGGTGGATGGAAAAGATGATAGAGAATGGGATGGTGAATGAGGAGATGAGTCAGAGGGATGTATGTGTGAGGATAGGACAGGTGGTGAGGATGATATTGGTGGAGCTACAGGTGTAGACACTGCAGACAGAGAGGGATTTTGTGGGACAGCAGCAGGTTTTTGATATGGAAATGTTGTTTCATTGAATAAAACATCCCTAGACATATAGATTCGACCATCCTTGGCTAGACACTTATAACCTTTTTGTGTGAGACTATAACCTAAGAAAATGCAAGGAGTGGACCTATAATGCATTTTATTTTTGTTATAGGGTCTTAGGTTGGGGAAACATAGACACCCAAAGGTTTTAAGTGCTGAGTAATCAGGTTTGGTAAGAAATAAGGTTTCATGAGGAGTGAAATTATTGAGCACTTTGGTGGGCATTCTATTGATAAGATAGACAGAGGTTCGATATGCCTCATCCCAATATTTGAGTGGCATAGAGGCATGAGCTAATAGAGTCAAACCAGACTCTACTATATGTCTATGCTTTCTTTCCACAACCCCATTTTGTTCATGGGAGTGAGGACAAGAGACTCTATGAATGATACCACAAGATTCCACTAAGGAAGTGAAAGCTCTAAACTCTCCTCCCCAATCCGATTGAATGGCTTTGATTTTGTGATTGAGTTGTAACTCAATCTGTGTTTTAAATTTGATAAAAGTGGGGAGAGCCTCATCCTTGGTTCTAAGAAGATAGAGCCAAGTGTACCTAGAATAGGCATCAACAAAACTAATGTAATATCGATATCCATTAGAAGAGACCATAGGGGCAGGACCCCATAGGTCAGTGTGTAGAAGCTGTAATGGAGCAGTATACACAGTGTCAGAATTAGGATATGGTAATTTGTGATGCTTTCCAAGACAACAAGCTGTACACAAATCAAAAGTATTTTTATTGATAGGAGTGATATTACATTTGGCCATAACAGATTGTACAATTTGCTTTGATGGATGGCCTAGACGATTGTGCCAAAGATTAAAGTTGGAAAAAGGTACAGTAGAGGCATTGAGTTGAGATTGGAAAACAGCTTTTGGTAAAGACACAGGTGCTGCATTTGAGGAGTGATCACTGGATTGAGAAATGGATTGAAGAGATTGATCAAACTTATAGAGTCCTTTGTCAACCTTCCCAACCAATAAAGTCTTCATAGTATCCTGATCTTTCACAAAACAAAAATGAGGGTGAAACTCAAAATAGACAGAATTGTCTTTAGCAAATTGAGATACACTCATTAAGTTTTTAGTAATATCGGGTACATGAAGTAAGTTATTCAATTTAAGAGATTGAGAGGTAAAAGGTGAAATAAAGGAGTTGTGACCAGTGTGAAGGATATTCAAACCTGAGCCATTACCCATTTGGATTTGATCTAAACCAGGAAAGTCTTGAGGAGCCACAAGATTGTGCAAATCTGGGGTGAGATGGTTGGTAGCACCTGAGTCCGGGTACCAGCTTTGGTCAGTAACAGATTCAGGTGTAGCAACCAAGGCTTGCATCTCTGCCATAGCAGCCGATCCACTGAAAGATTGAAAAGATTCAGGGCCAGTGAATGATTTATCGAATCGGTAGAAACATTGCTTGACTGTGTGGCCTTGTTTGTGACATAGTTGGCATTGAACCTTAGGAGTAGAGGACCCTCTTCCAACCCCTGAAAAACCACCACGAAAACTGCCCCGAGAGCCACGAGGATTGTTAGTGAAGGAAGGATATGATGGAGTATAGGAATTACCATATTGATGAGGGCTTGTGTTGTAATGAGGATAGGGATGGAAGGTGGTGTTGTAGGGAGGAAAATTGCCACGAAAAGAACCACGGCCGCCTGTGAAAGATCCAAATTGAATTGGGGAAAAATTTTGATGGCCTCCTCGAGTAACAGATGGTCTAGGCATATTTGGTTGAGTTGCCAGATTCACTTCTGGTTTTGATATATCAAGATCAGACTCAGTCGTCTCATTTCGAACCTCTTGAGCCATGAGTAAAGACTCAACCTCAGCAACAGAATAATCATCTTTTCGAGTGGATAAAGATGTTACAAAAACAGAGTAGTCTCGTGTAAGACCATTAAAAATGGCTTCGATGTGATCTTGAGGAGAAAGAACGTGGCCTATGGATGCAAGAGAATCAACAACGTGTTTGATCTTGAGCAAGTAGTCATTCAGATTACCAGTGAGTTTGATTCGACGAAGCTGAGTTCTGAATTGACTAACCTTGGCTCGATTTTGAGCTGAGTAATACTCCTCAAGAGTAGTCCAGATCTGAGCCGCACTATTGCATCCCACCATGCGAGTAAGTATCTTTTCTGTCATTGAGGAGAGAAGCCATGATACAAGAAGACTGTCTTGGATGTCCCATTCAAGAAACTCCTCAGAGACTCGATTTCCAGCTTCATCTGCTGCTGTCACGAATTTAGGTGGAGCTGCCTTTGGATCGAGAAATTTGATTAGTCTGTGGCCTTTGATCGCAGCATAGATCTGGTGTCGCCATGGAAGGAAATTATTTTCGTCAAGTTTGATGGACAGTGAGTGATTGAACGAAAGAGATGAAGATCTTGATGAAGAGTTGGATCCGTTTGAACGAAGAGTAGAATCGGCAGAGGTAGCAGTCGCCATTAAAACGAGAGAAGCTCTGATACCATGTGAGAGTGTTTGAAAGTAAAGAACAGAGAGAAATGAGAAGAAAACAAAGATGACTTGAATGAAGAAGAGTCCTTCTCATTAGATTGAAACATTACTGAGTATGTACATATATATACAACTGAAAACAGTAAAGGAATTAGTTACAGAATTAGTTAAGAAATAACAGAAAGCAAAACTAACAACTGTAACAGAAAAACTGATTATAACAGACACAACTAATCCTATTCTTCAACACATGTCATTTGAAACTCTCTGTCGTGGTCATGGAGATAATGAGCTAGAGTACCATTCGGTATGAACTCATAAACTAGAAGAGGAACTTCGGTCTCCAAACAACAACCCAATAATTTGACAATATTTCTATGATTGATTTGTGAAAGGATGACAACTTCATTGATGAACTCTGCGATTTTCGCTTCTCCTTCTATTTTCGATTTCTTAACTGCAACAATTCTTCCATCTGTGAGCATACCTTTGTGAACAGTTCCTTGACCTCCTTGGCCAAGGATTCTATCCATGTCAAAGTTGTTTGTTGCCTTCTCTAGTTCTTCTGAGCTAAATAATTTTGTTTTCTCAAGACTATATTCATGTGTAGATAATTGTTGTTGTAATAATAAACCACCGTTCCTTTGAAAATGTATCTCTTTGCGCTTAATGTTACTTCTTTTTATAATGAACTTCATTAAGTGCCATAAACCAATTAGTAAAAAAAATGTGCCAAAAGTAGAACCTGTATATAATAATAAAAAAAACCATCAAAATAATGTATATAAACACATAAAATAATCACAAGATAATGTAATAAGCTACATCAAATAGGATTCCTTAGAGAAGTCGATTTTAAAGATTGTTTAAGCATGTAACAAATAAGATAATATATTCTTGGTTTAAACTACATGATGGATTTAAGAATTTAATCTATCTATATCTTAACTTGCTTCATAATTTTCAAAGGAGTGGAGCATATGTATATGTATTTATGAGTCCTAAGTAAAACCTGGTTTTTTTATCTTTGACGACATGACATTAACAGTTGGCTCTTTGACTTGTAACTAAACTTGTTAGTTAGTTGAGTTGGCTTACTTGTTATACAAGCCAGCTTTCTTTTCTTTAAACTGAAATTAACAAGTTGCATTTTAATTAGTACACAAAGCTTTGGAGTAATCACTTTAATTGGTGAAAATTGAAATACTTGTAGCATAGAGAAAGTTTCAGAGTTGAGAAAGAAAAATAGTGTGTAGTAGAAGGGAAAAGGGTGATTCTGTTGAAAAATGTTGAAAATAGTTGCTGCAGCAAAGAAAAAGAACGAATTTACTAAATTAAAGTCTGGGTTGAGTCACGGATTAGGTTGTTCTCTTTAAGACAACACTGTCCAAAACTGCGCAAGCAGACTATTAGTCTCGTCGTCTCCAGAATAAAACAGCCTAGTCAAAACACTGTAGGGGAGTTCTATTGTACAATAGAGAACCGTCGAAATATCACACTTAATATAGTCGTACCATTGCTCAGAATACATTTGTAATATAATTGTATAGAACTGTAAATAATATGATCGGAGAGAAATTGTCTCTACTTACTAATTAATTAAATATATTTGAAAAATTAAAAAATAAAATGAAACCACACCTGACAACTCAGCACAGTTGGATAACGGCAGCAATGCGCGTCGTAAGTAAAATTTCACTAAAGTTCCAACAGATTCTTCAAAGAGACTTCCAAGGTGTTTCTTCCTCAAGAAAAAAGATTATGTTCAAGGAAAATTAACTATGTACACTCGAGTTCTAGTTGTCTTAATGACTCTGCAACTTGGTATTGATATAGTCAAAGAATGGATTCCTCAAGAGGTGTAGCTTCAAATTAGAGTGAAGTGTTAACCGCTATAATTCCTTATGTCTTTTAGTTAACCAGTTTTGCATATTTTTGTTCTTTATTTTCTAGCTTATAATTGTTTGCAGATTTATAAATTTCATGTTGAGATTGTTGATCAAACACAACAATATGTATATAGTGAAAACAGAGAAGATAAAACTTACCCAAAACAGAGTAAATAATTATGAGGTTTCTTGAATGAGAATCATTATTCATAAGAGATTGAGTACTGCACAAGGTTTCATTCTGTATTGGTGTGTACCCCTTTAGACATGAGCACTTATAACTCCCATCTGTATTTACACAAGTTCCATTTCCGCACAAGTTCGGTTTCTGTTTGCACTCATCAATATCTGAAAAACACAAACATATTTACAATCAAATATATATACACACACTCATTTTTCAACTCATCAAATTTACAATTAGGACTACTAATTAAGTCATGGGTTTTTTGTTACTTTAGCTATGCAAACAGTTGTAAGACTTATATTTCAAAACAAAAAAGATTGCAGGGTACAGAGAGTTCCCTACCTATGCAACCATTTGAAAGGTATGGGTTTCCTTGGTAGCCCTCGGAGCACTGGCAAAGGTAACCTGTTCTCGAAGCCGAGTTTATACACACACTATTCTCCTTGCAAGAGTAAGTCTCCATATTCCTCTTGGCTGTTTCGCAGGAATTGAACCCAACAGCCCAGTCCAGAACCACCGGAACATTTGTGACATTGCTGAAATCTTCCAACCTTGAAAAATTAAACTCTTTTTCTTGCATAACAAAACCATAGCTACATGGGTTAAAACTCAAAACGCTGCTATGATTATTGTAGCTCCCCAACTTCAAATTGTAGTTAACAAGTTCTTCAGGGATGGAAGTTTTGCAACAGCCTACGCCAGAGCAAGACTTCAAGTCAACTTCGTCTGCGAAACTACATGAAGATATGCAACCAGTTGTGTAGCTGTTACCATTGCGGAAGCCATTGATGGTTGCCAAATTGTCGCAACCTATGGAGTAAAACTTGTTTTCTATGAATGAAACACTGAAATATTCATTCAAGGCTCGAGTGATGTCTCGGGTAGGAGTTGAGTTTCGACTACCATTGTCGCTACTGTAACAATCTCTGACAACAGGCCCTGTTATTGTTAGCTTGCCATCTGGGACTGATATGTTCATGACGTTGTAACTGGTGTTGAATAGGTAAGGCTTTGAATTTTTACAATAGATCTGGAATTGATACTTGGGTTCCAAGTAACAACTGTCGTCAAGGCCAAATGGGTACGGAATTTCGAAATCACCACACGAGTTGAGGCAGCTATTTTTGTGGGTTGCTATGGAGCTGCTGTTGTTGTTAATGCAAAATGCTTGGCCAAACATAATTGCATGTATCATCAGTTGCATATATATTAATATACTTGATTTTTTATGTAAACCCATATTGAAGAAAGGAGTTGATTAATGTTTTTTTCTCTTTAATATGAGTTATATTAAAATGGAGTATTATTCTTATAGAAAAAATTTCCTTTATATTTTATATTTAAATTATAGTTACTGTTATACACGTGGGATTTGAATTGAAAAATGTATATGTGTTTAGGTGATATATAAACGTCAGACTAATCAACCATTGTTTGATGTGGAATGTGGAATGTCTACTCTTGTATTAAATTATCTCCCTCTTATTCTAGTTGTAATTTTTCTAATGTTAGTAAGAATTGTAATTTTATTGGCTATAATGTGGTTAAGTGAGCATTTACCTACTAACTTTTACATTTTGTTATCCTCTGTACCGGAGGAACTACTATGTAACGACCGTAAGGTCTAACAATTACTTATTTTATTAAATGAATACGCTTATTTAAAAAAAAAAATGTGGAATGTGGATATATAAGGCATTGTGAAAAAGTGAAAACGAATATATATAAAATGTAACAAGTCTATTTACGAAACAAAAATAAATTTTGCTTTCTAATATGACGTTCATTTTAGTCCTGTCGTTGGACTTTTGCTTTTTCTTTTTTCCTGAATTTCTTTGGACAGTTTCTTTGATCTCATAGGAGGTCAACTTCGAAGTTTCTCAAAGTGATCAAATAATTTCAACTTTTATTTTATTTCACGGCTAATTATTAAAGGAATTTTTACACTAAATGTCAAATTTGACATCTTTTTAACATTTTTATTTATGTTTAGTTTTTTAAATTTTTTTATAAAATTTAGTTTTCAATTTTATTTTTCAAAAAGTTCTTTAATTACAAAAATATCTTTATTGTTTATGTCATCTTTCTCCCATTTTTCTTAGTCTCTTTTACATGTTATCTCCCTCTTTTTTCTCCTTTTTTTTTTTTTCATTTTTTGTTTCTTCTCTCTCTCTCTCTTCAAATTAAAAAAAATAAAAGTGATATCTTTATATATTAAAAGTGTCTATCTAACGGCATTTCTTGGTTTAACAGAATATACCTTAAAAATAAAAGAATATTCTGTTAAATTTAACGATGTTAATATGTTTGATCTTCCGTTAACAAATAAACCCAATAATTAAACCCAAAAATTAAATAATCTTTTTTTAAATTAAAAAAAAATCATCTTAGGCACATATCTCTCTAACAAACCGTATACATATCTCTCTAACAAACCGTATCAAATAAGACTGTTAGTATTATTATTATCTAAATATATTAATATTAATGTTTTAAAAATTAATATTATTTTGAATCGTATATGAATTGTATAACCCTAACACGAAAAGCCAAATCTAATTTTTCTCAGTCACATCATCATCGACTAGGATCAGTCGACTCCCACTCCCAGTCGACTAATACACCGGACTTCAGTTCCTCTCTAAGTGCCTCCTCCACTCTTTCTATGAACACCGAGCCATGAAATTCAAATCGGATAAATCCCATTGAACGATCAAATATCAATGTTCAATCCATTTTGTGGGACTCCTATGGAGTTTTAAAAGTTTTATTGAATAATTTGATATTAATAAAGAGAACGGTGCATTCTTCTTCTTAGCCAGGTGAGTTTCAACTTTCAATTTTAATGGACAATTTCAATTTCAAGATTTTACAAATGGTTCTTAAAGGTACATTGATTGGATTTCAAGTTTTTTTTCTCCCTTTGAAGGATTATTGAATAACGATTATCAATAATTAAATAATTATCTAGAATGAATATACTCTCATATGGCGCAACTCATTTGTTTCAGATACTGTTGCGCCTAATACTTCGGTAGTTTAAAACAAAATAAAACGTAACCCATTTCAAGCCACGACTCATCTCCGACCTTCTCTCTCATCTCCGACCTAGCACTTCCGCCCACCGGCCGAGCACACAATCGGCGGTCCCTCTAGAGATCTCCGTTAAGTTCTATTTCTAGATCTAGATTTAAATCTATCTCTCTCTCTCTCTCTCTCTCTCTCTCTCTCTCTCTCTCTCTCATATTTTATGAGAACTTTTGGTGCAGAGAGTTGTCATCAATATTTTTGATGTAAGAACTGGAAAGGTTATGAGAGATTTCAAGGGCACAACCGATGAGTTTGCAATTGCAGGAAGCGGTGGTGTGTCAGGGGTATCTTGGCCTGTTTTCAAGTACTATATATTTTCCCTCTTGATATTGATATTGCCAATGTTATTTACAACATTATGATTGTGTTTTTTTACATCATACATTAATGGGTTACATGATTTTTCAGATGGGGTGGTGGAAAAGAAGATAAATATTTTGCAAGGCTGGGGAAAAATCTGATCTCTGTTTATGAGACAGAAAACTTCTTTCTTCTTGATAAGAAATCCTTGAAGGTCGAGAATGTGATGGATTTCAGTTGGTCTCCTACTGATCCAATTCTTGCCCTGTTTGTTCCTGAATTAGGGGGTGGGAATGAACCTGCAAGAGTGAGTCTAGATTTTCTCTTTGCTGACTCAGGAAGAAATTGTGTCCATACAAGGTATATATTAATTTCAATTAAAAGCTTTCTATCTTTGTTTTTTGTTCATTTTCTTTAGTACGTTGTTATTGCTTGGGTCAAATTGTTCTTCTATTATTTTTTTTCCTTTGGTGTTTGGTGGATCGCATGAAATTTCTGCCATAAACTTTCATAAATAGTTCTCATTGATGAAAATAGTTTTGACTAATTTCTATTTGAAATATGGAAATAATTCTGAGACAATGCACACTGTGTTTGCA
This sequence comes from Cannabis sativa, assembly GCF_029168945.1. Taxonomy (NCBI): domain Eukaryota; kingdom Viridiplantae; phylum Streptophyta; class Magnoliopsida; order Rosales; family Cannabaceae; genus Cannabis; species Cannabis sativa. The sequence goes on from NC_083607.1 coordinate 54,863,643, forward strand.
AAAGTGTTCAAATGAAACAATCACTTAACTAACCATGTTAAAAATGACTCAATGACTCTTATTGTCAGGTTCTTAGCATGAGGAGACTTGGAGGAGCTGGGGCTGTTGTTCCTCTCATCACAGATGGTCAGGCTGAAGTATGCTCTTGTTAAATCCCAATACTTATAAGTAATTGCTTCATAACAAATGATAATACCTTTTTTTTTTTTGTTTTGATTGATGAGATGATCTGAATAACATTAGGTGATGAGAACCTCTGTGATCATGGAGTTAATATAATGTTATCCCTAACAAGTACACGGGATATGAGTGAGTGTTTATACATTTTTAGTTTATTAACTTTTGAGTTAGTTTGATCTAATTTCTTGACTCTGTTGGGTGAAAGGACCATGCTTTCCGATGTGCAAGGTATGAAAATGAACCATTTCATTGTGTCACTCATTTGCTAAATGCTTTGCTGTTTGGATATATGCTTTTTCTACAGTATTATTTACCTAAAATACCACAAATTCTATGGACTTACTTCAAGTTCCTTGCTTAGAATATTTATTGTTTTTTGAGGCATCTATATTGTGGTTATGGTATGTGTAGAAGTAACTTTAAAAATTTTGGTACACTCTGCCCAGCTATGTTCTAACATAAATAAAGGGTAGCCAGACCTGCAAAGTTGATTGCTTATATGATGTCTTTCATAGTACAAGAATGATTTAAGAGGCTCCTAAAAGGAAGATTTAATGTAGATTTAAAAGCTGAAGAAGAAGAACTAAACGTGAGAAACATTGTTGGCAAGTTATCTCAAAGTTTTTTTTAGTATTTAAGATTTGACTTACTGCCTTACAATTGATGCGACCCCAAACTGCTGATTGTTTTGATCTCTTAGTACTCTTGATTAAATATTATTTATTTTTAACTTAAACTTTATTTTTTATTTCTTTACAAATATGAAAAACTTAAATAGATCTATCTACTATTGTTGTTGTCGTTGCTTAGTTACTGAATTCTTAAACAAAAACCACTAGAACTTATATAAAACTAATATTTACGTGGCTCGCCACGTAACTCTCATCTAGTTAATTAAATAACTACCTATTTTTCACAGCATAAGAAATAAAAAAATAGAGATGATGTGACCAATTGATTATTTCTTTCAAATAATATTAAAAGTAACTTTTTTTTCAATTTGTTGTTGTTATTATTTAATTGCCAAAATAGAACAATCTAAAAATTTGTTTTTTTTTTAATTATTTTTATTCAAAATAATAATAATGAAAGAAATTATACTATTTAAATGTAGATTTTTTTAATAATATTTATTCAACGTAATACAAATCACATCTAGCTTATTTTTAATTCCTAATTGATTTATAGTTGTTTTATCTTTTAATTTATTTCATTGTTGTTGTTTCACCAAGTCATCCATATTGAAGAGTCTTTAAGGGCAAAATGTGAGATAATGATGTCGAGGTTGAAAGTCAAAAGATTAATGTATAATTTTTATTGTTTGATTTCAAAGATTTATTTTGTTATGTTTATATATATATTTTTTTTTGATGTATTTAGTAAGAAAAATTGTTCAAATTTAAATGGTTTATGTCTCTCACTTTTCTGTTTATAATTAGTTAATTTTCAATTTTAATTTAGTTATTATATGGTTCTTAAAAAAACTATATCCTTGAATTAAGTCTTACATTTTTTAGTTGTATTTGAGTTTTATAATTGAAGTTTGTTTTGGTTTCATGTTTATTAAATTTTACAATTACGTTATTTTTTAGTTGTTATATTGTTGTTTTTATGTTGCTCAATACATGATATATTTACAGTTTTGTTTAACTATTAATCGTATTTTAACGGTTCATTGTTTTATTAATTTTATCATCTTAATATTTTTTAGGTACGTGATAAGACCTCTGATGGTGTTTACAAGTTGAACCTTCTAAAGAAAAATATTACAAGGCTTATAACTTAATTTTTTTATTTATCTTGTTTGAAACGTTCTCTGCTTGTAGTTCATTCATTTGAAGAAAAATATCATAGTAGAGAGTTGTTTTATAGTTTGTTTAATGTTGTTTTGATGTTGTTTTAATTGCTGCAGCACTTGATTTCTAGTGATGATGATCTTCAAAGCTGATGAGAATAAACTTGTTGTTCATTTCTATTTCTTTGGTAGAATGAAGTGAGTTACATACATAGAAAGTGTAAAATAAAATGTTCAAAAGTCTTCCAAGAAGATTGAAGCTACTGTGCATGGATTAATGATTTAGAAATGTTTGGTTTTAGTTGTAGCTGAAGAGCAACATATTTCTGTAAGAAACGTTGCTTTATATTTTTTTGAACTTTTTTCTAATTTTTTTTTTTTTTTGGTAAGTGAACTTTTTTCTAATTAATTTCACATGTATCTTGCATTTGATATTGAATATTATAATTTCTTTTTAAGTTGTTTATATCTTTTAGTACAATGAGAAACAACTCTTATTATATTTTTAATTTCTACATCAAGTGTTGGTATATTTATTTCATTTTCTTTCTAGAAAAAAGACTATAGTTGTTAATTAATATGTTTTTTTAACTGTTAACAACTATTTAACAACGATATTGAAACATAAAAACAATTGATGAACAAATAATTATAGATTCTTCAATATTCAGCTTATCCAAGTGTTTGCTTTTAGTTTTATTCTTGTTGTTTTGTAGTTGATTCTTGACACTACATTTAATTGTTTGTTAGTTGTTATTAAGATGTTTAACAAATAGAAAAATGAGTATATATTTAGTTTATTTATAGGCATTATTGAGTTAGTATACAAGTATTTTGTAGTTGCTTGTAAATTTATTTTATACATTTATTTTTTCTTCTAGAGGTGATGCAATTTGTGGAGTTGTTTACATGTCTATGTAATTTGCATATTGTAGTGAATTTGTTATACAATTGTTTATTTGTTGTTATTTAGTTGTTTATTCAATAGAAATGAATATATATACATATTTTTTTTTTTATTTGTGTGTTGTTTTTATTTATTTTTTAAAGAGAAATTTTTAAAAAAATTATTTTTTATATTTTATTTTCAATTTTACGACGTAAAACTTTTATTTACAAAAATACGCTTTTAAAGTTAAAAATTACACTTTTCTTAACAAAAAATAAGAAAACAACTAAAAATAACGAGAAAACAACCTCACGACAACTATAAATAAACTAAATAAACTATAAAATAACGAAAAATAACCAGAAAAACAACATCATGAAAACTATAATAAATAATGTGTTCAGTAAAAAAAAAACAACTAAAGAACAACTAAACCAACTAGAAAATAATTATACAACACCTAGATAATAATATGAAAATAACTGTTAAACAACATGCAAAACAACTATACAAAATTTATACGAATTTGTGATTTTTTAGAGGGAAAATAACGTTGTTTTCATGTTGTCGTAAAGTTATGCTTTATTTTTGCAACATGTCAACAACAGTCTTTTTTAGAACAACTTAAAAACAACGGTTTGTAAGGGAAAAAAGTCGATCAAAGGTAAAAAAAATAAGAATTTTGTAAAAAAAGTAAAACTTTTGTTATTTTTATGTATTTCTAAAATAATCCACCTAAATTATATATATGTGTATTATGAGTAATATTTTTATTTCTATTTTAATTAATTTATTTAGTTATAATCACCCTACAAAAATACATAATCAAAATAATGATATGATAGTATACATACAAAGTAATTACAATCTAATTCACCAAACAAAATTGAATATAATATTATTTGTGTATGTTATAAAATAAAAATTGTTTACTGAAGTAAAATCTCTACTGAATAAAGTCCCTGACACTACTCTTTTTTTTTTTTTTTAAAAAAAAATCTTTAAACATATATAACATATACTTTCAATATAAAATTTCATATATAAATTCACAGCCTTTAAAAAAATTTCTATATAAAATATATATTATTTATAATGTGAAGAGTATGCTAAAAAGAGGATTGTATTGATAGATGGATCTATCATATAATTTATATACATATTATATATTTATGCTAGAACATATGTGTGAATTATTAAAAAATTAGGAATGAAGGATGAGGAAGAAGATTCAATAGGTATTTTTGAAAAAAAAAAATTTTAAATTTCCTTTTTTGTTTAATTTCCCTTACTAGGCTAAAAATGTAAAATTTAAGCCTAAAATACATATTATAGAAAAAATCCCATTATTAAATGGATTATTTGCGGTAAACTATCTTCTATTTTTATTTTTTTCCAGCTAATTCTTTTATTTATTTATTTTAGGCAAAATCTTCATATATTTAAGGCTATGTTCGGAAACCATTTTATTTTTTGTTTTTTTTTTTTTAATTTTACTTAACAAAATCTTGTAGTTTCTTCATAATTTTTGATTAATTAATCAAAAAATTGATTTTTTTTTATGGTTACCGAACAATATCTTAGTTTTCACAAATTTGATTACTATTATATTGATTTTGAAATTTTATTTTCACATATATATAAGTGTACACACTGATCATTCAAATAGCATTCTTTTTTTTTTATATATATATATAATAAGCATGATAATATTCATTAAACAATAAAACAGTTAGACTTCGTGGTCGTTACAAAATAGATCCCTCGAAAGCGAGGAAATCAGAATAGAGCCATACAGTTGGTGGGAGAAAGCCCACTTAGCCACATTATGGGTAGCAAAGTTACAAGACCTACTAACATGAGAAAAATTACAACTAATAAAAGCAGGAGAAGACTGAATACAAAAGGAGACATAGTTCTCAAGAGCCAAATGGGACACCTTCCCATTGAGTGCATTGATAGCTAGCCTCGAGTCACTCTGCATAATAATATACTTATATCCTAAATCCATTGCCATCGAAACAACCAAACAGGCCGCAGCTTCTCCACATAACGCATTTGAGAACTCCAGACGAGACGTGTCAACCTGAATAACCTTGGCCAGGTGATCCCTTGCAACACCAGCAATACACATGCTCTTTAAGCCCACTCTAACATCACAATTCAGTTTTATCCCATCCTGTGGAGGAGGGTTCCAAGTTTTCTTCAAGATCGGTGTCGGAATAGTCAAAAGAGAATCATGCAACTCTGCAAAAGAAGTACAAATATTGTTAATATATTTCAACACATCTGGGGGGAGTTATTGTGTACCAGTTCGTTGCGCGTCCTCCAGATGTTGTCAACAACAATCGATGCATAAAGAAAAATATCCTCAGCACGGATCCCCTTATGTCTAAGGTCCCAAATAAATTTAATCTAATCCCAAACACGAATCCCATTATCACACACAGGGTAAATACCCCAAGGAGAAGCACGCCATAAGTGTGGCGCCATCTCGCAAGAGAGAAATAAATATTCCATAGATTCCTCCCCAACCCCGCAGAAAGGGCAGTTTGAGTTCTCAATCTGGAACCTTCTTCTAATGACTGCTCTCCGCATTAGAAAGGATACACCACCAAAGAACTTTATGACACTCCAAGATTTTACTATTCCACAGCTTATTCCAAAGCGCCGGAGCAACAGCACAATGAGTAGCTCTATCTAAGGCCTGGGACAGATAAGCCGATTTACACAAGAATTGACCATTGCTTTCCAAAGTCCAAATCCATTTGTCCTTACCTTACCCCGAGGGCTTACCCCCTTTTAAGATAGCAGAAATAGTCTCTCTCCAAAAAATAGTGTTCAGTTTATGGACATCCCAATCCCCACTAGTCAGTAGAAGATCGGCCACAACTAAATGTTCTGACATCACATTACCATTCAGTTTTGGGACGAAACCTTTGCAATGGGGTATCCAAGGATCCCTCCAAACACTAGTATCTCTACCATTGGTCACCAATTTACAGGCCCCTTTTTTCAAAATAGCATTTGCTTTCACAACATTTTTCTAAAACCAGGAATTAGAGTCTTTATATCTGCAACTGAGAAAATCCTTTCCTTTTAAATACTTTGCCTCCAAGATCTTGCAGCATAAAGATTGACACCCATTCAAAATTTTCCACCCCCACTTGGCCAAAAAAGCGAGGTTCATTTCTTTTATTTTCCGAAAACCTAGACCACCCAAAGACTTAGGAAGGCAGAGTTTCTCCCAAGCTTTAAGATGGAGGCCATGGTTTCCTTTCTCGAAGCCCCACCAAAAATTCCGTACTAAACCATCAATCCTATTAACCATGCGATTAGAGAGTTTTGTGGTTTGCATAGCATAGATCGGCAAAGACAAACCCACCGACTTAATAAGTAAACTTGCGAAAATAAGTAAACTTAAAGGTTCTTTCACAAAAAAAAATAAAAGATTCAGTATTTAAAAGTTAAAATATAATAAAATTTTGCTGCAAATTCTTATAATTAAATCTCCTGTTCTATTTTCGAAATAGAGAGCGTATCACCTTTGATCATTTAGTTTTTATGAAGAAACCGAATGAAATAGCTATAATTTGAATTCTGAGAGGTGGAGAAGAGGAAGAATTTAGCATCATCCTTCGACCCGTAAGTTGTTATATTAGATACGTAACCGGCCTTGTTTTTTGCAAAACAATGAAGTTAACTGGCCTTCTTTCTTTCTCTGTTCCTTCCTGTCGGCGACCATGGAGGTTGAGTAGAGATTTATTTTCACCTTTTACGAGATCTGCGATGAGTAGATCGGAATCTCAGGTTTTTCGAGGTTAGATGTTTCAATCTGGATGTATGCGACGTCTAGATTCAGGCGCCCATAATACAACTATGCGTTGGTCACCTATGCCTATCATTTCAACTCCTCCACGGTTTTCACCAAATCTAGGATTTTCAGTTTCAAACTTAAAGCTTTTTATCTCATTCGTTATTTAGTTTTGAATAGAAGAATGTAATTTTGTTTTCAATTTTTATTTGCAATTTCTTTGATATTGTTTAGTTTTTCTTCAGTAATCAGTATCTATTTTGTTGAGTGTTTTTGCACTCGTTTTTAATTTTTCTATTGAGGAACTTTTAGAAATAGATTACGGCTGAGGATGGTGCCTCTGTTCTAACCACCACCCCTTCTCCACGACGTCGAAGTCCGTCAAACTGCAATGAAGAATCAGATATCCCGACGGGTCCAAAATTATGGCATTGTTTCACGCGTAAAGATAGCCCTTGATGGTGAAATATGTAATCTTTAATTACCGTTGTTTAAGGTATGAAATCTTATTAAATTTATTATAATTTTCAGATATCTTAAAAAAATATTTTTACAGTATTTTCTATCTCTAATTTTGTGGACTATTTATTGTTTTTACTACTATTTATTTTAAAAAGTTTTCATTTTTAACTTTAAAATTAAGTGATTTTGTTTTATTTTAAATTTTATATATTACATATATTTATTTTTCTCATCTATTCTTTACTCTTTTGTAGCTTTTATGATTTAGAAGCACTTCACCTTCCTTTTAGGTTTTAAATATTTATTATTCTTTTGAATACTCAATTTTAGGGATTCCCCGTTATTAAAATTTATTGACAAATTCATAATTTATTCATTTATAAATAATATACATTTTATATTATTATTGTAATGTCATTATTTTAATATTTTTATTTTAATATTTATTGACTAATATATCTTTTTAATTTTAATGGCTAATGTATTTTTTGGTTTTGTAAGGCAATATGTCTAGTTTTGTAAGTGGTTTTTTTTTTTTTTTTAAAAAAAAATTTTGTAAGGCCAATGTGGTTTTTTTTTTGTATGGCCAATGTGGCTAGTTTTTTTTGTACGGCCAATGTGGCTAGGTTGTAGTTTTGTAAGGCCAGTATGACTAGTTTTGGTTTTGTAAGGCTAGTATGACTAGTTTTTGGTTTTATAAGGCCAGTATGGCTAGTTTTAAATTTTATAAGGTCAGTATGACTAGTTTTAGTTTTGCAAGGCTAACATAGCTAGTTTTAATTTTGTAAAGTTATTATATGGCTAGTTTTAATTTTATAAGGTCAGGTAGGTCTAATAATAACACATCAAAATGTAGTGTAGTCACTGTCAGCAATGGAGATGAGAATAGATAAGTTCTAGTATTTACATTAGAGAACTCTATGTGACTATTTTTATAAAATTTTCATATTTTATTTTATTTTATTTGTAAGGGAAATTTTATTTTTATTAAATATTTATTATGTATTAATTTTTTCCTCTTTATTTTGTAGGTGTTTTACTAGTGGATCGGAAGTGACAACTCTCAGTTTTGAGGTTTTCTTTTATGATATTATAGTTTTATTGTCTAGTTCTCCTGGGGTATCTCTGCATGCTCTTAGGATAGACAATGAACTGTTATAGATGGAAGAAAATCCTCCTCTGGTTGCGTAACTTTGTTACTTTTGTTATTTTAACCTGTATCGGTTTCCTTTCAAAAAAAAAAAAAAATCTCTCGTTCTATTTTGAGGTATGTATTTTCAAACATTAGCTGTGTTGGACAACATAACACGTGAAAACGTAATTACTTTATTATTGTAAAAGCAATTACACCAAGACTTGAACACTTTAACTTGATCATAATACACACAAAGCACACACTCTTTTATTTACTAGACACTCACACTTAAAGGTTTAGTTGCACACTATTTGATGGGACACTCTTTTAGAGTTTTGTTGAGACTTAGTTAAATACACTAGGACACACTTCACTTGTACACTCAACTCACCATGCACCACCAAAGGGCCTACTCCCCTATTTATACGTACTACTCAAAGGATGGTACATTATTATGCTAGAATGTTCTAGCAAATTGTCAATTTATTATAGCCTAAAACATTCTTGAAACTTCTTATGACTATTAACTCTCTATGATTCTAGAAAATTCTATAATATTACCAAAATGATAAAAAAATTCTAGATACTTGTAGAGTAGGTGTTGATCTTTTAACACTCCTCCTCAACACCGACTCTTCATATTGAGTTGGTCTCTCAACTTTTGAAATCTCGTTGTGCTGAGTCCTTTAGTGAATAAATCTGCTACTTGATCTTTGCTCTTCACTTGGTGCATCTTTAACTCTTCTTGAAGTACTTTTTCTCTAAAAAGTGGTTGCCCTCCACATGCTTTGTTCGAGCATGAAAAATTGGATTCTCTGCTAGAGAAATAGCGGATTGATTGTCACAATAAAGTGCAGAATATGTGGATTGGTGTAAATCCTTCATTAGTTACATCAACCACGTACTTTCTTGAGTCGTCATTGCTGCTGCTCTATACTCTGCTTCTATGGTTGACAATACTGTTGGTTGCCTTTTGCTACACCAAGACATTACTCCAGATCCAAGTTTGAATACATACCCAGTAGTTGATCGTCGAGTATCATGACTTCCATCATAATCAGCATCGCAGTAGTCAATGATCTTAACCTCATCCCCTTTGCTTATAGAAGAGACCATAGTTAATGGTATCTTTGACATACCTCAGTATTCGTCGTACTACTTCCAAATGTGGCTTTTTTGGTTGCTGCATATATTGACGTACTACTCCAACTGCATAAGAAATATCTGGTCGAGTCAATGTAAGGTAGATTAGACTTCCCACCAGTTGTTGATACATTGCTCCATCTTGCAAGTCCTTCCCAGGATGAGCACATAGCTTAGCATTAGCTTCCATAGGTGTTGAGATGGGCTTGCACTCGAGCATTCTGAATCTTTGCAGCAAATCTTTAGCATGCTTTTGCTGATAGAGAAATAAACCTTCCTTAGTTCAGTCAACTTCTAATCCGAGGAAGTGTTTTAATTCTCCAAGCTCCTTCATTTGAAAGCGTACTAATAGGTTCTCCTTTGTTTGAAAAATTTCTGCGTCATCATCTCTAGTGATAATGAGATCATCAACATATACCAGAACTATCGCGATCTTTGCTTCCCTTACTTTGACGAATAAGCTTGAATCTGCATGTGTGTTGTGGTATTTTTACACACACAAGTGTACGTATCGTAACAAGTAGTAAACTCACCAAGAGTGAGGTTGATCCCACGAGGATTGTAGTTAAGTACTTTAAAATTAAATTCTTACTACTGTTTGGTTAAATAAAATTAAGAGAGAAAATTAAAATAAGAAAGCTAGTGGAAGTATGAAGCAAATAAATAAATAAAGGAAATTAACAGTCAATAAAAACTAGGGCTTCGATTTCAATTGTATCTATTGAATATGGCTTAATATGATTATCTTCCTATTATTAATTTCTATGCAATAGCAGGTTTACTAAGGTAATTTATAGTCTTCTCAGATATATGAATCTCAATCACATGCAAACTTTCTACTCTCGTGATAAATTTAACATGCAGTAGGCATTAAATACAGAAACCCTATAAGTCATCTAAACCTTACAGGTACTCTCGTCCTATATCGAAATTTAGTTCTATTTCACTATAGCATAATCAACACTCACTTCTCAGATCTCGCATCGAAATCACAAAACAGTTAATTGATGGCCAGAAATTAGTGGAAAATAAGGGTCCATTGGTGGTTCATAATATAGTGGTGTTGACAACCTCAAATTAACAACTACAAGTGATTCTTCTACCACTAATGGCACCTCTTTCTTGCTTTTCTCAAATAACCTCTCAATTGGTTGTTCAATTTCCTCATGACCATCCACATCCTTGACTGTGATTTGATCTTCAATAATTTCATCATTGAGGATGGATGTTTCTTCATTCACCAAATTGAGTTCATCATTTGTTGACCAAGCATCCAATGTATCCAAATTTTCAACCACTTCAAAGGATTCTTTCTCTTCAATTCTAGGCTCAGTCTCTTCTATGTATTCATCTGATGGTGCTTCTACTATATTCAAACAACTCTCATAACTTTCGTTATTTGAGTTATTATCCTTAAAACTCTCTGAATCCTGCGCCATTAAATTATCACATAGAGCTTTTACCATGTCCGCCAATCGATTAATCTCTTTTGGAAGTGATAGTATATCCTCCTCTTCTTCAATTGGTTGGGGTGAGTTTGGACAATAAGGAGGGTATTGATGACTCCAACCTTGAAGTGATGGATTCCAATGCCAATCATAATCAAAATCTTCCATATCATTCAACAGATTTATTGCTTCATGGCCTCTCCTTAACAAAGGCTCTCCAGTAACCTCTGCTCCATAATCCACCCAACTTTTTGTTTCATCATCAAGTCCATTATAAAAGAGCCACGTAAAACATCCACTTGAGAAAGTTGGATAACATCTCTCTCCAAGCTCTTTAAATCTCCTCCAAGCAGAATAGAATGATTCATTGTGTTGTTGGGCAAAATCCTCAAGATATAGCATCTGGATTTATCTTGTAGGTCAAACTCATAAGTACAACATTAGTAAAATAAAAAAAAAATAAAACTAAATTAGTAATTAAAAGATAAAAATTTGAAACAACAAAATTAATACTAAAACTAAAAAGAAAAACCAAATTAGAATAAAATTTAATTTTTAATAATATTACAAAATTTAATCTAAAAGAAACAGATTAGAAATAAGCAAAAAGAATTAACCAAAGTAGAAGTTAGTATAATTTTATGTAATATCAATCTTTATACAATTTCCCGGTAACGACGCCAAAAACTTGTTGCGAAAATTATTAATTACTACGCAAGTGCACGCAATCAAGTAGTATACTCACGCAAGTGAGGTCGAACTACCAGGAATTGGATTAATTACTACTAAACTATACTTATAATTCTATTTGGCAAATCAAAAGTATTTATGATTGAAAAAGGAAGAAAGAAATTCAAGAAACTTAAAGAAACAAGTGAATATTAATCAAGATGAGAGAATAGGGAGACGAATCTTGTTGTTAAGTTACCAATATTAATGTCTAGTTGCTATCCTTCTCTTGAAGTGAATGACAGATTATAAATTAACCTAGCTCTTTTCAGATCTTCTAGGTTCTAAATCTCATGCTCTCTAATTAATCTCTTAATTAAACTAACATGAAATCAGCATTAAGCAATAATCTAAATGTCACAAAGGCTATGTAAATACTTTCGTTTCACATCAAAACCTAGACTATCCAATTTTAGCATTCTCAATTCTCACTTTTCAGATTTAGAATTGAGATCATAGAACATGTAGAAGGTGATCAAGCTTACACATGGAATTAAGCACAAATATAGATAATGTTCACAATCAAGATGGAGGAATGGCAATTATTCATTAACTAGGAAAAACTTAAACAACATTCATCATTCTCCCTAAATAGGAGTTTAGTTCAAAACATCCATAATCAAATCCATAATTAACATTCAAACAGAAAATAGCATAGAAAAATTAAAGAGAAGAGAAAGAACTAGTTGAAGCAATTGATTCGGGTCGCCACAAGCCGCTCTTCTAGCCTCCTCCTTTGTTTCTAGGGTTCCAATTCTGAATGAACCCTAATTTTCACGAACTCCCTCTATTTAAACCAATTCTCATCTTTAAAATTCGTGAAATTACGAAACTGCCCAAAAATCCCGTCACTGGGTCCCCGTCGCGACTGGCAATGCCCCCGTCGCGACGGGGTTGAACTTCGATTTCTTGAAAATTTCTCTGCCAGTTCCCATCGCGACTGGCATGTTTCCCGTCGCGACTGGAACAGGCAGCGACACAATTTTTGGTTTTTCTTCTCGATTCTTTCACCACTTTTCCTCAATTCTTGTACATATTTTCTTTAAACACCCGAGGACCTGAAACAAAAGAATCAAGCGTAATATAGTCCTAAAACTAGAAACAAAGAGTGAAAACTAACCGAAAATAAGACCCAAAACTTAGACTAAAATTAGCCTAACAATTAAGCACGAATGAAATAGAATAGATAGAAATTAGGGAGAAAATAAATCATATTAAAACCATAAAGCAAATGTCAAACAATATACATCTAACCCTAATCAAGTGTTTAGCTACACATGTTCATGGAAGTAAAATCACACATATTAACTTTAAGAAAGAGAAGAAGATAGAGAATAAAATAATGCTGAAAACCCTGTGCAAAATGCCTCCAGTATTGACTTTTATCTCTGAAATTCGTACTCATTTTTCCCTAAAGAGTAGAACTAAATTAAAAACACACTAAAAATTAACTTAAAAATAATACTAAAATCAACCTAACACTAAGTACAGTTTACTATACACTATACTACTAGTGTGTGTGATTTTGATTCTGATCACATATGTGGATATGCATGTAGTAAACATGTTGTGTATAATTCGATTATGCATAACTGGATTGATATGTAATAACATCTTTCATTAACGTGCCGTTTACCATGAAAGTGTTATTCATATTACAACGATGATCATTAGTAGACCAGTCTGAATCCTAAGTATACATGAACTCTTGTTTATGTTCATTGAGTTCTTTGATTCACTCATTATAGTTTATCAAAGAAGATGATTCTTATAGCTTCTATTTTGGGAGCTTAATAACATGAGTAGTTGGGAACATTTTATACAATAATGGAGTCCAAGCTTTCCTAACAAATTGAATATTAGCTCCCTTATAGTGTTATTTCTGGGAGTGCTAACAGTTAGATCCAAATCTATAATAAGTTATAGATTAATTGTTCACATTGAATTAATGGAACATAAGCAATCAAGAGATAAGTAGAAGGGTAAACTGGTAATTTTGACCAACTCTAATTATGAACTAATGATTGGAGGGTGAACTGCTTATATTGATTATATTAATGGACTATAAGTAAAAATTCTATGAATATAATTCTATATTGCAAATGAGTGCAATTCAATATTTATAGTGGAATATTGATGAAATTAATAAATCAGATCAATACTAATCAAGTGTTTATTGGAGCTTCAAAATATAGGTCTATGGTCCCCAAGTCACCTTTATACAACATTGTATAAGAGAAGATTTTATTTGATGAGTAAATTTGAGTGAGAATTAATTTCTAAGAGAAATACATTCTTAAGAAAAAAAATAGTAATTCATAGAAATTATTATTTTGAATAATTATAACAATTATGAATTGTATACTTAAATAGTATTTAACTATTTAGTTCTATTTAATAAAACTATATTAATTAGTTAAACATAATATTATTCTTAAATAATATTAAAGAAATATATCATTTTGGTAAAAATAATATTTATTTTAATCCTTGTGAAATAAAATATTAACGAGAATTAATCAATTATTATTTATTGGCAAAATACATAATAAATCTTATTTATGGTAAAATTGAGAAATTAATTTTGGACCTTAAAATATGGTCCACACATGTAGGATGACATATAAAGGCCCACATTAGTTTTGTTTGATTATTTCATTGGTTAAAATAATTTAAATTAAATTAATTAATTATCTTTTGATTATTGAATTAAATATATTATTAGATAATCTATTTAATTAAAAAAGATAATAGTAAAATAAGAAGATTTAATTGATTTCTGTTAATGAGATATATGATATTTACTAGTTAGAAGTTACGTGCCGAGGCACGTAAAAAATAATATTTGCGAGCGAAGTTAATGCTCAAATACTCTATGAAACAAAAAAGAACACTAATATAAATGCAAACACATTCAAGCCTCGTAATCAAATCAAATGATAACCCACAAGAAAATATGTAAACTGAAAATCTCAAAAGATTGGCCTACTAAATCAGAAAAATACAATAGTGAAAACCAAAAGCAATCTTGATTGCCTTAAACACATATATAAATAATTAAATACAAGTGCATGGTCATGGTTATGGTCACTTCTTTGTTATTTCTATGAGTTTAGTTTTCTTCAGCATGTTCAGAATTGGCGTGTAATATAAGAATATCCTAAAAGAAACTTCATGCATCTAGATGTCTCATATAATTGACGATGCTAATGCTAGAGTCACTATATACTATATGTATGTGAACAAAATTCCAATTTCTAACTAAAATCATATGTTAAGAACAATAAAAATTTTATAATTGAAATGATATTGACATTGGAAGAAATAACCAACAAACATAATGAAGCAAGACCGATTAGATCTTATTTACCATGTATATCTGACAAGTACATGCTTGGGCCAGTGTTGAGAATCCCAGAATTGTTGACGAATGCTTGGATGAACCTCAATGTCTGTTTGGAAAATTGATACAAAAGGCCATGATGAAAACAACACTAAAATATAAAATACAAGAAATTCCTACTTACTGTTACAGTAATAAAGAGTGATCCTTTCTGGTGAAGTGATTTCCGCCATTGGAGCTGGTGCGATTGTGCCTATGCATAATTAAAATGAATGCTGAGAGAAAAAAGATGTATTAAAATGAATGCTGGTGCGGTGGTACCTATGCACAATCAAAAAAGATAAATGTATATATACTACCATATTTCCACCCATAGTGAACCCAAATTTTCCATGTCATGTATATGTTTGGTACATTACAAATCTACCCCAATCCCATTAGCTCTATTCTGGAGAGGTTTGCACACAACAGAGGGTCAGTCCAAAATTCGGAGAAACTCTAATAGTAAAGCAGCCTATTAGCTCTAATTAGTTCGTTTTTATAACTCTAAGAATCATTTCATCAAACAGATTGGAGTCATTATTCTCTAACAACAAATTTGATGGTATTCCTTCATAACTACTTCTAAGCTTATCAGAACAATCTTTTATGACATATACAATTATATATGATATATATTTTATCCTGTCTGGTTATGAGAAGCTTCAGAGAACCATCTTTCTGCAACATTGAGTTTATAAAGGACATATATTATTGAAGAGAAAAAGAAATAGTAAAAAAAAGAAGAAAAATGCATCATCTCTAATAGCGTAAAGCAAAGAGAATTGGTGATTGGGAGAGATAAAATCTCTTATTATAAAACAAGCAAGAGATTATACATTTGTCATCTTCTGTGTACATTCTCGACCACATCAAAGAAAACATTTTATACATCTGTGTGAAGAATTAAAATTCCAAAATTATATATAATGAAAGTTTGATTGAAGAAAGTGTTTCCCTTCAAGAAAATCACACTAATCTTCTGAATGTAACTTCATTTTCAGAAATAAAGAAACCGAGCCTAGAACAACAAAGATATAAAGAACAGAGGAAAATGCAACTCGACTAAAAAATATCAACGAAGATAAAAATTAACATTTTTTTACCATTTTTCTCACTAACTAAATAGAAAATAATCAAGAAACTATCAACTCACCAAGATAATCAACTGGGATTCTTCCGTTTGACAATCGGTCGGTGGGCGTCGTGTGTCGAAATCTCGGCCATAGGCAAGGTGATCGACTCGTGCGCATCCCTTCCGATAAAGTTATTGGTGCCGAAATCGATAAAGTTGCCGCCTATGGAGGAGGACGATAAAATAGTGAGTTGGTAGTGCCAGTAGTGAGAATGAGATGCACAAAATAGAAGAAGAAGGTAAAGTTGTGAGGTTAATGATTGAAAATTATGATCATTAATCAAATTAGGCAAAATAAATATTTATACAATATGCTTCGACTTACTACTCCTTGCGCCGACAAACCAGTAACAGGATTAGAAATCAACACTATAGTAGCGGGCTCAGCTGGATTAAACAATTTAGAAAAGTTTGCCATGAGCATGATCAATAAATAAGAACTATCTACTTCAAACCCACATGAATATTTTAATTATAAAACGAAAATGTTGTTGAAATACAATCTGAGAATTAATTAAATTAAACATTTAACATATTAAAAACACATTAATATGCATCTCGAAAGAAAAATTTCATAAGAAATCCAACCTTGTTCATTAATAAAACGCATCTCATAAGCAAATTTTCACAAAAAATCTAATCTTAAGAATATTATAGAGTAAAGAGAACTACCGTTTTCGATGGAAGCTAAAGCTCACCACAAGAAAAATTTCCAGAATATTTATGAAGAAAAGAAAACTACCATTTTTGATGGAAGCTAATCAATGCTCACCACCGTTTGTCCCCACCATCGCATCTACTCGTTGATTAGAGATCACCTCCCATTCATAGACCTCCGACCATTCAGCCGCACCCATTGCTGCAGCTGTAATCGATCACATCGTTTGATCGGGCTTCTAGGCACATTCAAGATTGTTACTTTTTGGATTGCAATTTTATGGGTAGGGCATGTGGGACAGTGGGAGGGAGAACTATTTATGGGACTGGAGTGGTCTGGTGATTGAAGAGATTCTATGATTGGAATTGAGAGTGAGAAAACGATTAAACGAAAAATGAAAGTTAAAGTTAACGGCGTTAAAAGCTTTTGGGGTTAAATTTAACAGAATATCCTTTTATTTGTAAAGTATATTCTGTTAAACCAAGAAATACCGTTAGATAGACACTTTTAATCTATAACGATATTTAAATTTGAATTATAAATTTGAAACAAATTAGATGTTTTCCTTTATTTTAAAAAGATTAATTAAAATATTTGTTTATAAAATTATATATAAGATATATATCATTATAAACTAACGATAAGAAGGCAATTAACAAGTAGAGAAAAACAAGTGTCAGATTTGAGAGAAAATATGATTGATTTTTCACTCTCTCTCTCTCTATGCTCAATTTCACACGCCACACTCATTGAAGTGTGGTATAAGTTTTGTGATCAACCCTATTTCATCACAATATCTCATGAGTTGAGAATATAATGTGAATGGATAATTATACTTATTTTATAGAATCTAATAGTCCACTCTATTCCCGAATGTAGAGGCTGGTTTTGAAGATTGTAGTGTGAAACTCTTCAGCAATAACAAAGTTATTGGATTGGATGTTCGATAATAATACGGAAAGATAGCGAGAAACCACTGATAGACTACAAGAGGTATTGTCTCTTTATTCATTAGTCTAGATTTAATCTATATACATTATGTTGAGATCCTTGAACTTATAATTCATATTGGATGAAATAGTTTTTTTTTTTTATCAAATTTGCTTTCACTTTTCTAACTCTAATATGGACCATGAAAAACAAAAATTATTAAGTTTTAATTTGACGAAAAGTAAGTTCATGGTCTATTTTGTACCATTTTCTATCAAAATGGAACATAATAATAACTCGATCTACATGCGTTATGACAAAACTAGTTATGTTTATGGCATTTTTTCGTGTTAAGAATTATTTTCAAGCTGATTATATTAAAACAAAATACCAAAAAATTAAGTTCAGAATCTTATTTATGACATTTGAAAAATATGACATCTATTTTATTATTTAACAGAAAAAAAAAAAAAATAGAATTCAAGCAATAATTTTTGCAAAATATAGAATTTCAATTCGAAATTGTATTAAAAAAAGAATTTTAAAAATTCAAATGTAATTTTCTTATTTCCCTAATAAGTATTCCTTTCCTTTGTTCTGCTAGCCTATAAAAGGTGGAGCTTTTACAATCTCAAACCCTCAACCTAAGCGGCGACTAAAACCCTAGCTCTCAGTGTTCTCCCAATTTCACTTCAATGTCATTGTGCTTTCTTCTAGGTTTTCATTTCTATTAGGGTTTATCTATATTGATTCGATTAATTTTAGCTAACTGTTATAATTTGCTCCCTCGTATTATAGATAGTAAGCAACAATGGCGGCACCTTTGCTTTCGAAAAAATATCATTTTTAATTTGAGGGTTTATCTATGTCAATGTATGTATATATCATATATGTATTGAAGATTGAATTTTTTGAGGCTTTAACGAAGTGATGATTGTAATTTTGTCGCCCCAGTCTTACTTGCAATTTTTCTGATTGCTAGGTGGTGATTGACATTCATATCTGATCTGAGCTTACTAACATTTCGTTTTTCTTAACTGGAATTGGATTTAAATTGTTCTATGATATGAAGATAATCTTTGATGTTCAGTCTTACTTACATCTTTATGATGTAGCATGGTGTATCAATGATCGACTATCTGATCTTTTCTTCAAGCAATTCCAAATTCAATTTCATTTTGTAAAATTGGTATTTTCTTTTTGAAGTTTTTATTATTCTGTTTTTGCAATTGGATATGAGGATAACTACCCAACATTTTCTGTATTTGAATGATGAATTCTTTACATGCATCACCATCTGATCCTTGTTGCAAATTCAACTTTTATTATCATAAAGTTTCAGTTTTTTTCTTCTTTCAATTTTGGATTGCTATTTTTATTAAATTACACACAACCTATGATGCAAAAGTGTTAAATGTACTGATTTCATAAGTGATTATTATCAAACTTATCACCATCTTTCGGCTGAGGTTAAAATGTCCATTTTGTTATAATAATAAGTCTTTGTTCAATTTGTCTTTGCTCATGGTATCTAATGTTCAAGGCTTAATTTACAATGTGAATCTCTTTAGTCTTTCGAGGTCTTGTTGTTCATAGGCTTTCTGTTACTTTTTCCCAGTTTATATTCCTTTTTCAAAGAAAACCCCTTTTGAATCTTATCACATACATTACAATTTTCAACCATGGTTTTTTATCTTGTATATTTGCCATTAGTTTCATTGCTTTAACTCAAATCACAGCTTTAGGCCCCTCCTCCTGTAACTTCAGCGCGATGAAACAGCAATTGGACAAATTGAAAGCGTCCACAGCTCAACTCATCTTTGGTCTTGTATGAGGGTGAAAGAGATGAGCAACCAAGTTCAGACAAGATGACTCTGTTGTGTTGATGTTATTCAAGAGGATCTTGAGACCAAAGGCAAAGGGGATTATTTGATTCATGAAAACCAACCATTTGTTTCCCAAACAATTTGTTGTGAACATTGTCAAAGAGTTGGAATTTTTTCTCATCATACACAACAGGACCTACTGCATGTGCTGAGATTGCTCATAATATCAAGACTATTTAGATAGAGGAAGGATAATGTTAAGAAGAGAGCTTCTCAGCTTAATTTTGTTGTGACTTGACAGGTTTGCTAGGTTGAGTAGAATTATCCTCAGATTTGTTTTTAAACTTGTAAGAGTTGCCAAGTGTTGCATTGAGTTATTTTTCTCAATATACTCTGTTTATTGATTCAATTTGAACCTATTTGATCATATTTGACAAGTGAAATGATAGTAGCTAAGATTTGATTTCTATTTGCTAATAATAATAATAATAATAATAATAATAATAATAATAATAATAATAATTATTCAAACTATTCTTATAATAAAACCAAAATATTTATGTAGAATTATTTCATATACTCTTGCAATAGGGTTTCTATACAATTTTTTATAGTTGCAATAAGAATTTTTATATATATTTGCAGTTGCAATAAGAGTTTCTATATAATGTTGCAAATTAAGTTTAGTTCTGAATATAATAATGAAAAAATCTCAATATTTATTAGTATCCAAAACAAGATAATCCATTCGTACATATAGCTAGAGATTATATATAGTAATTAATTTCTCAAATCATTACTAATTTTATACTTACACTACTACGAGTCCATGCATCAAAAACTCTAGCTTCCAATACTTACCTTAAAAAATTTATCTCTTGATCATCATCATCACTATCTTCTTTAAGAATAAAATCAACGTCTTTCTTCCACATTTATCTTATATTCAATTCTTTAAAATTTATCCTTGAAGACATTGACCTCAAGATGCTTTGACATTGAGAAAATCACATCATTTAAAAGCATAATAGGAAATTCAGGACTGCAAATACCAACTTCGAAAAGCAAAACTTCCATGATTATATGATGAACTATGTCATCTTCAGTTTCTTCATCAAAAATAATGTCACCTCTTCTTCATCATCATCTTTAATCTTCTTGTATATATTTTGTAAAATTGAAAAGAAAAAGTGTCAAAAATCATTACAAAAGGGCATTTATAACTAATTAATTATAATTATCAATTCTCATCATAATAATCATCATTTTTGATCTTTTATTTGGTAAAATTGAAAAAAAAAAAAATCAAAATTCATGACAAAATCGACATATATAAGTTATAACTAATTAATTTTAGAGTAAATAGCGGCAAGTACCCAAAGTTTTATGTTTGTAAGCGGCATAAACTCAATGTTTATTTTTAGCGGCATAAGTACCCAATGTTTGTAAAACTATAATTTTTCTCTAATTTTGTCAGTACAGACTCTGATCATTGGGTCTAAATAAAAATATGTAGTATCAGTTACTTATAAATGTTTTTTAAATAAATTCAAAACAGAGTCTGTACTGATGAAACTAGAAGAAAATTACAGTTTTATAAATATTCGGTACTTATGCCGTTAAAAATAAACACTGTGTTTATGCCGCTTACAAACATAAAACTTTGGATACTTATGCTGTTATTTACCCTTAATTTATACAAGTTATGTCCAATGTATACTCCATATATCCGATACTAGCATACTTTGCCAATGTTCTTGAAAGAACATAACACTTATACAAGGTGTAAGTAAGCTTTATCGCTGACTATTACATTACTGTAAATCCAGTGTACTGATGACTCATGGGACATTATCTTTTGAAGCATATAATCACAATTACCTTCCACTGTGTTGATATCACTATAATTGTGAATAACTATATGTTTTGGATTTAATAAAAATTGTAGATTAAACCTTAAACATGAAAAATATATGTAAACATAAATAACTTCTAATCTTCTATTGATAACAAATAAGATTATATTGAAATGAGTTTTATTTAGGGCATAAAATCCTAATTTTTGATTCTCACGAAATCATTCTCTCGAGCTCCCACTCTCTCATTCTAAAAACTCACATGAGGATTGAACTCTTAGAGAACTCTTCTCAAGCATTGAGGTTAATAACACTTCAAGTGGACTAGCCTATTACCCATTCAAAGGGGTGAACCACTATAAAGACCTTTCGTCTTTGTTAATTTTTTTTTTCATAAATTGATTTACTTTGATTGACAAATATCTGCATTCATCTTGCTCGTGTACAATCTTCTTAGATTTGTTGACGAAAAACCACGTCAACAATACAAGGTCCAATTTGTCATTTAACAAAATAGAGGATCTAATTAATAATTTTTTCAAAACATAGGGTCTAAAATGACATATATTTATTATTGGTATATGAAACTACTCTCTCTCTCTCTCTCTCTCTATATATATATTTATATATATATATATCTAGGGTTAACTGCGGCAAAACTCCCAAAACTTTCACTTCCCTAACAATTAACCTCAAAAACCTAAATTTTGACGGCAAAACTCTCAAAACTCGTATTCTGTTAGTATTTCATCTAATTTTACCTGTTAACTGCCATGTTAGATTATCCACATGTACACATGTACATGTGGCACAATCTTATTAGTTCAAATAGATAATAATTTTTAAAAAAATAATATTAAAATACTAAAAAAATAAAAGAAATAATCTAAAAATCATTTTAACTAAAAAGTTAAGAAAAATAAAAACAAAAATATCGAATAAAAAAATATTTTTTTCTTTCTTTTATAAACTTTTCTATCTATGTATCTTACTTTTTTTTTTCTTTTTTCTTTTCCAGATGCTTCCTCCTTCTTTCATCATCTTCATCATCTTCTTCCTCTTCTAACTCAACACCATCACCACCACCACTAGCCACTACCCACTGCCATCAAAATTAAACCCCCACCAAAATTACCACTACTACTACGACTGTTCATCCGATCCAATCTGCACTTTTTTGGTCAAACAACATCCAATCCACACTAAGTGCGGATTTCATTTTTTAGATCCAATCCAATCCGCAAAAGTGCGGATTGGATCGGTTACTTTGGATTTGTTACTTTTAATATTAAATTATTTAATATTTATGAAAAAAATATTTTTTTTTTCACATAACTAGCAACAAAATAAACAAATTATAGTTATTTTATGTCTCCAACAACACATTAAATAAATAAAATAACAAATTCAAAGGAAGAAAAAAATTGTATATAAAAAAAATATTTAATTTTATTTTAAATTGTATGTTAAAAAAATATATAAGAATAGAATATATATTTTATTTATTAAGTTTTGCAATATGATTATATTATATGTATTAGACTTTTAAATTACTATTTTCTTTACATTAAAATGTTATTTGTATGTATAATTTTTTTAATTTTGTTATAAATATGTGTGGATTGGATTGGATCGGTTACTTTTACTTGTCAATCAATATCCAATCCGCACAAGTGCAGATTTTGAATTTTCCTATCCAATCCAATCCGCACAAGTGCGGATATCCGCACTTTGCGGATTGGATTGGATCGACTATTTTATGAACCACCCTAACCACTACCATGCAAATACAATCATTAGAGATCTCAATTTTTTGTTTTTAAAAAAATAGATCTGAAAATATGTGAAACAACCAAACCCACATAAAAAAATTAAAAAATCACAGATCTAACAACGAAAGGGGGAGTAGGGGAGCGAGGATTGTAGATTCAAAATCACAACCCATCACATCAGGATCACACCTTCAAAACTCAGATGCCATGAACAACTTGGAGAAAATGGTGACCTTATTGGACACGAAGGAGAACAAATTGAATAAGGGATCAGGTGCTGGAGTCTACTATCGCTGACGGTCTGGTGCTTCGTGGTTCAGGGTGTGTCGACGGCTCATGGAAAAAATATTAAAGCATCTTTTGTTTTTGGTTTGTGTTGGTGCGTGAAAATGAGACAAACTCTATTCGGATTCTATTTTTTTGAATAAAAGGGGGGAGAATGGGAGAGTGTGGCTAAGAGAGGAAGAAGGTGGTGAGGGAATTAGTAAAATTAGGGTTTTCTTTAGTTAGAAGCTAGTTAAAGTTTGTTATACTTCTCTTGTAATTAACTAAGCAAGGCCAACTTGTTATTTTAGTTGAGCAATATTTTCCACCCTTTGTCTTCATCTCTCTCCATCCCTTTCATTGTCTTCTTACTCAAGCTCGAGTACTGGAAATTCAGTACTCTTTCATGGTATCAGAGCCATGTCGAATCATGGCAATAATGCAAGTGGTCCTGGTATTCGAATTGAACCACCAACAGAGGAAAGAATCGATCCACATCAAGCTCGAGCTACTGAACCAGCTCCTGAAGCTCCAAATCTAGTTCCCCTCCCCAATAGTCAGCTCCTCCCCCTTAATCTACGTCTCGACAGATCCAACTACATAATTTGGAGATCTCTTGTCCTTGCTGCCACTCAAGCATATGATCTTGATGGCTACATTCTTGGATTACTTTCTCAACCACCACAATTTCTTGCAGGTAATGTCCCTAACCCAACATTTCAAAATTGGATGAGACTTGATCAATTCTTGATGCACTGGCTAATGAATTCTGTCTCTGAACACATGCTAGGCCATTTAATCAATTGTCAAACTTCTCACGAGATTCGGAACACATTCGCTCAACTCTTTGCCACCAAATCTCAAGCTCGACTTCTGCAACTTTGAAACTTACTACAAACCACCAAGAAAGGATCCCTGTCGATCAAGGAGTTCATTCTCAAAATGAAACAACATGCTGATCAACTTGCTGCAGATAGTCAGCCCATCAATGATGATGATTTAATATTGTACATTCTTGGTGGACTAGGAGCAGAGTATGAAGCTGTGGTCATCAACTTAACATCAAGAACTGAACCTCTCACGCTCCAAGAAGTTCAGTTCATGTTGCAGAGTCAAGAAATGAGAATTCAGAAACACACAACTGAATCTCTTCATAATGTGCAAGCCAAATTTGGCAAATACCAGAGGATCTCCCTCAAATCGTGATTTAGAGGCTCAAATAGAGGAGACAGATCTTACAACAGCAATAGAGGTGGATGTGGCAACGGGCCGGTATGTCAACTTTGTGGCCGTGCTGGTCGCACAGCTGTCAAGTGTTATCACAGGCTTGACATCACTTATACCAGTGCCTCAAATGGATCGACTCCCTCCTCCTCAAATGGTGATAATCCTCAAGCCCTTGTGTCTGAATCCACTCCTACCTCAGATTCTTCTGCTGCTTGGTAACTTGATTCTGGAGCAACTCATCACATGACAAATGATGCTGATCATCTCAATTTTGTCTTTGACTACAAAGACAAAGCCAAAGTGGTTGTAGGTAATGGTTCTTCTCTTCCTATACATCAGGTTGGATCAAGTTCTGTTAGTAAAAATTTCCCTAATAATTCATTGGTTTTGTAAGATATTCTTCATGTACCTAGTGTCACCAAAAACCTACTTAGTATCTATCAATTTACCAAACATAATCATGTCATTATTGAATTTGATGAATTGTCTTGTCTCATAAAGGACAAGACAACCAAGCAAGTTCTTCTGCAAGGCCATCTCAGTGAAGGTCTTTATAAGCTTCAAGTCACAGCATTGAATTCTCAAGGTGTTGTTCCTGCCTCTGTCAGTTTCAAACCCAAGGCTCTTAATCATACAACCACAAGTAATCCTGTTCATGACAAGTCCAAAATTGGCAATGTTTGGCACTACAGACTTGGTCATCATTCCCAACCTGTACTCAATAAAGTTCTTTCTCATGTTGTTCCAAATGTAAAGTGCAAGCCACTAGATTTTTGTAATGCTTGTCAAATTGGAAAATTACACCAGTTTAGTTTTAAAAGCACTGAAAATAAGACCACAAAACCTTTTGATTTGATTTTAAATGATGTATAGGGTCCCTCCTTTTATGCTTCAGGTAATGGTTTCAAGTATTACATTAGTTTTCTTGATGATTTCACCAAGTTTACATGGTTATTTCCTATGAAAAACAAATCTAAGGCTAGTAACATGTCTATACCGTTAATTTCAAACTAAAATCAAATCAGTGCAATCTGATCTTAGTAAAGAATATGAGCCAATGTATAAAATTTTTAATAATCTTGGCATAATCCAAAGAAGTTCTTGCATACACACACCAACAGCAGGGTCGAGTTGAGAGGAAACATCGACATGTTGCTGACACTGGACTCACCTTGCTGTCACAAGCCAAAATGCCATTATCTTTCTGGTGGGAAGCTTTTGCTTTTGCTGCCTACTTAATAAATCGATTACCTACTCCAACACTCAATTATCAAACACACTATCAAACACTCTTTCAGCAAACACCAGATTACAACCTGCTCAAAGTTTTTGGTTGGTCTTGTTTCCCTCTTCTCAGACCTTATGAATCACACAAAGTTGCCTTTCGATCTTCCAAGTGTGTCTTCATAGGGTATAGTGTCAATATCAAAAGTTATAGGTGTCTTCATCCCTCAGGTGTGACAAGAAGTGTTACTTTTAATGAACAAGAATTCCTATTGCAAAATAAAATTTAAAATTAGATACGCAAGTGCACGTAGTCACAAACAAGTAATACAGTGATAAGTAATGAGTATCGTCTCTACAAGGACTGTGAAAATAAAATTTCTATTGCAAAAATTAATTACCAAGCAACAAGCCTAAAAACTAAAATTAAATGATTAATGAATCAACTAAAGGAGTAAGAAAATAAGTAAATTAACTCAAAAGTAGATGCAAGATGAAAATAAAATTTAGTTGTAAGCTTTTGAAATGTGAAAGGCTTGAACTATTGAATCCCCCTATGTTTAGCAAAAACTGTGCGTTTTTGCTGCAGCAAAAAGTTAGCAAATCTTTAGCAAAAATCCCAGGTTAACAAGAACTCCATTAAAGTGCACAAAACTCTTCCAAATTTTATGCAATCAATCCTTGGACCTGTTCAAACATATTCCTATGTCAAGCAAGCTCAAGAATACCATTTCAAGCATAGTTCTCATTTGTTACACAAGGATATAACATATTCCTATGTTATTTCAAATCTAACCTAAAAAAGATTAAGAACTTGTGTCATTCAAGCTAAGTCCATTACATTTAACCTTTCCAGAATTAAATATAACTCAATAATCAAGCTATTGGTGGCCAAACAATATCAAGAAATTAGCAATACACACACTTGAATGAACATGAGAATTTTTACTAAATATTTGCATAAGAAAATTTCTCAACTAAACATAGGGTTCTTCAACAATTCAAACCATTAAAAAGTTTAGCTCATAGCTAACTTAAGAACCACCATTACAAGATAAAACTTAGACATGGAGTTTGAATGTTAAGTGAAAGAAATTAAAAGAGAGAAGAAAGAAATGGCAAACAATAATAGAGGATTTTTCCAAAAGGATGGATGTTGAATCTTGTTGTGCTTCTCCTCTTTCCTCCTTCTTCTTCTTCTTCTTTCAATCTTCTTTTTTTCTCTGTAAAAATGGCAGCCAAAGCTTATTTTCGTTCAGCCCCTTTTTTCTCTAAATGGAGGCTCCCTTCTTTCTTCTCTCTCCTTAGGTTTTGTACCTTTTTGCCCCAAATAAACCCTACACATGGCATGTTGATAGCCTCTCCATGTAATAGCTCCAGCCACCACTCTTATATTTCCACGTCATCTCCACAAATGCCACCTCTTTTAATGAAATGCCAACTCACCCTTTTTCTAAGAAAATAAAACACATCAGCCACTAATCTGTTTACTGCAGCAAAAACTTCACAGAATTTCAGCAAAATTAAGAACATGACTAACTTGCTATTTTCTTTGCCAATTTATGCACAAGAGTTATTGCTTTTAACTAACAACTTCAAAATACACACACAAACATAAAACACTGAAACTTTCACAAATTAAGAGACAAACATAACTTAAATGACACACAATTACATAAAAAAAATGCTTAAAGTGATATCAAATAACTCTTTACTCAAGAGTTATCATGTGTCTTCATAGGGTATAGTGTCAATATCAAAAGTTATAGGTGTCTTCATCCCTCAGGTGTGACAAGAAGTGTTACTTTTAATGAACAAGAATTCCCATATACTACTCTCTTTCCTCTCATTCAATCCACTGTCAACAATTCACCCAATAATCAACAAGCCTTCCTCATACCAGGTTCAAACCTCACACCAGGTTCAAACATCATTCACCCACCAACCCAAAACCACACTCCACCACCTCCCAGTCCTACAATACCTCCAAACGGAACATCACCACAAGACAGACAACCCTTTGTCAACACCAGATCTTCTTCTGGTTCAGCCACTCCACCAGTTGACAACCCACTCATCTGTCCTAACATCAATTTTCATCCTATGGTCACTAGGTCCAAGTTAGGCATTTACAAGCCAAAGACATTTCTTGCATACTCCAATGATGAAAAGGAACCAACTTCATTTAAAGAAGCCTTTGCCAATCCCAAATGGAATGCTGCAATGAACAATGAAATGACTGCTTTAAAGAATAAGAAAACATGGACTCTTGTGCCTAGAACTTCTGACATGATCATTGTGCAAAATAAATGGGTCTATAGGATTAAACTTAATGCAGATGGCACTGTTGAAAGGCTTAAAGCAAGGTTGGTGGCCAAAGGTTTCCAACAAACTCCAAGCATTGACTTTTTTGAAACCTATAGCCCTGTAATAAAACCTTGCACCATTAGAATCATGTTCACATTAGCTATCCCAAATGGCTAGGAAATACAACAGATTGATATTAAGAATGTATTTCTGAATGGACAGCTCCAAGAAGATGTGTACATGGCACAACCACAAGGATTTGTGGATCCTACTTACCCCAACCATGTGTGTAAACTTCACAAGGCAATATATGGTCTCAAACAGGCTCCTCGAGCCTGGTTTGACACTCTTAAAGGCACTCTGGTTCAATGGGGTTACACCAGCAGCAAATCTGATAACAGTCTATTTTTCTCAATCAAAAATGGTAACCTGCTGCTTATCTTGGTGTACATTGATGATATTCTCATAACAGGTGCAAACAAATCTGAGGTTCAACATCTAATCTCTGCTTTGAACAACAACTTTTCTCTCAAAAATCTTGGACCTGTAACAAACTTCTTGGGTTTTGAAGTTCATAGAATAGCTGACGAAATATGTTTGACACAACAGAAGTACATCAGGGATCTACTGGCCAGAACTCAACTACTCGATTCAAAACCTCAGTCCACTCCTATGTGCTCCACTACAAAAATCTCAGCAACAACAGGTGCTCTCATGGAAAACCCAACACACTACAGAAGTATCATTGGTGCCCTACAGTACCTCACCATGTCAAGACCCGATATTGCCTTTGTTGTAAACAAATTGAGCCAGTATATGCAAGCTCCAACATCTGAACATTGGGGAGCACATAAAAGAATACTCAGATATCTTGCAAGTTTAGTAGGATCTGGACTGGTTTTTAAACCTGCTCATAGATTTGACATCCAAGGCTTCACTGATGCTGATTGGGCAAGGTGCTTCGATGACAGAAAATAAACATCAAGGTATTGTATATTCCTTAGAGGAAATCTAATCAGTTGGTATTCCAAAAAGCAAACTGTGGTTGCTCGATCAAGTACATAATCTAAGTATAGAGCCCTTGCTCTTGCCACTGCAGAGATAATATGGATCCAATCTCTTATATCTTAAATATGCATCCACTCTACACAACCTCCAATTCTTTGGTGTGATAACCTAGGAGTTGGATCCTTAGCCTCCAACCCTATATTTCATGCTCGAACCAAACATATTTAGGCGGACCTTCATTTTGTTCGAGACAGGGTTATTTCCAAACAACTTGACATAAGATATGTGGAAACAAAAAATCAAATTGCAGATTTATTCACTAAACCTCTTCCAACAATGCCATTTCAATATTTTCTCAACAAGTTAACGCTTGGTTTTCACCAATGTCACTTGAGGGGGCTGTTAGAATAGGAAATGGCTAAGTCTTCTATTATTGTTTTTCTCTATTTTTTGCTTTACTCAATGTAACAGTTCTTGAGTTAGTTAGAAGTTAGTTAAAGTTTGTTATACTTCTCTTGTAATTAACTCAATATATAAATGTCAAGCAAGGCCATCTGGTTAGTTTAGTTGAGCAATATTATTCCACCCTTCGTCTTCATCTCTCTCTCTCTCTCTCTCTCTCTCTCTCTCTCTCTCTCTCTCTCTCTCTCTCTCTCTCTCCCTTTCATTGTCTTCTTGCTCAAGCTCGAGTATTAGAAATTCAATACTCTTTCAAGGGGGTTACGAAGAGAAAGAAGAAGAAAAAAAAATAATTATGTATTTTTTAACAAAATTTAATTTTAATATGATTTATTTTTTATTTTTTGCCATTTAAAATATTTATTTATTTTTTAAAAATATTATTTAAGTGGACTAATAAGATTGTGTAACGTGTACACTGTGTACATATATATAATCTAACATGTCAGTTAACAGCTAAAATTGGATTGAAGTGGTAAACTGGTAACAGAATATGAGTTTTGGAGATTTTGCCATTAAAATTAAATTTTTGAGGTTAATTGCTAGCAAAGTGAGAGTTTTGAGTGTTTTACCGCAATTAACCCATATATTTAGAACATAATCATTCTTTCCTCCCTATAAATACAAATAAAATAAAAGTAATTGTTTTTAATTATTTACATAAACATTAATAATTACTTGTTAACTTTTCTAGTTAGTTTTCTCTTTCTGCATGAAGAATAATTAAGCAGGTCAAATATACACTAGGTCCTATAATCATCGTGATAAAATTCCCTAAAAGTTAATAAATAACACACACACTAAATTTCCTGTTGAATCCTATCACATGCTTTTTTTAATAGATTAGATATAAAGGCATTAATCTTGTTATAAATACTATAAAGACATTACTAAATACAAATCTAAATAATTCAATTACAACATATTAATGTCTAATGAATGTTGTACACCACCATAAAGTGGGATACACCACCACTAATGGTGACAACCTAAGTATATAAACAGAATTTGGCTCAAGCTCTTACTCGAACCTCTCCAACCCCCTAGACCAAGGAGCGCTTGGCTGGGAGCCCCGCCGCTAGGCCAAGCGCGCCTTGTCCTTGGTAACACTTAACGCCCACTATTGTATGAATTCAAGAGTTCATTTTGGATGTTCACATAGTCAGCAGAAGTATTATTCGTTGATTCACCATCCACGTTGTGAATACAGTTGGGGTACAAAGGTGATTCAACTAAGTACTTTGTCTCTCCAGTGGGAAAATTAGCTTCTCTTTGTTGATGCTTTTCCATAGCTCTTAACCCCTCTAATTCCATTGCCACTTCTTTCATTGTAGGCCTTTCATCACTTTTCACCCTCAAACATCTACCAGCAAGATTTGCAACTTCCATCAAAGCTTTAACATTTGCATCACTAACAATATCAGCATCAAAAATATCAAGTATTCTATCACCTTTTAAAGCAGAGACAAAATAATTTGCAAGATTTCTGTCATTCTCATCTCTTCTAAAATCAATGGCCTTCATGCTTGTTAATAATTCCGCTAACACAACTCCAAAACTATATACATCACTTTTATCAGTTAGGTTGCTTGAATACATGTATTCTGGATCTAAGTATCCAAATGTTCCTTGCACAAGTGTTTGAAGTTGATCTTGGTCAAGAGGATTCAATCGAGAAGCTCCGAAATCAGACACTTTTGCTGTGTAATTTTCGTCCAAAAGTATGTTCGCTGTCTTCACATCTCTATGTATGATTTGTGTTATAGTCTGGCTGTGCAAATAAGCAAGAGCTCCTGCAGTTTCTGAGGCTATCTTTAATCTCAACTCCCATGAAAGTGGTGAAAATTCGTTGCTTATGTTTTGAATATGCTCAAAAAGATTGCCATTTGTAATAAATTCATACACTAACAAAGGAACTTCAGTCTCCAAACAACATCCAAAGAGTTTAACCACATTCTTGTGATTAATCTGCATAAGAACAATCATCTCATTGATGAATTGTTCAATTTGTGTTTGAATGCCCACCTTTGACTTCTTGATTGCAACAAATTTATTTTCCATCAATTCTCCTTTATAAACTATTCCATAACCTCCCTCTCCAAGGATTCTGCTTTCATGGAAATTGTTTGTTGCTTTCTTGATTTCTTCCAAAGTGAAAATTTTAGTTGTATCCTTAGATCCTCTGTGGCTTGAAAATCTTTGTTGTAACATTATGCCTCCATTTTGTTCAAAGAATTTTTCTCTTAGCTTTGTTAACTTTCTTTTCTTCATTCCCCAAAACATTAAACCGATTGTAGCCATAATGGCTACAAATCCCATGCTTACACCTGCATCATATAAACACATGCATATTTAGTACAGATTTTATTGTTTTACAACTTAGGATATAAATTAGATAAAGAGATGACTGTTGATTAATACTCCCTCCCTTCTCAAAGATGTGGTTTTAATTAATGGTTGTTTATGTGAGTCACTTTATTAATAAATTTTTCTCTGTTTTACTCTATTAATGATTTTTTTTTTTTTTTTTGAGGGAATACTCTATTAATGATTAGAGGTAAGGTTAAACCCTAGTGATGTTTTTGAGCTTTTTGAGGTTCTATGGCACAAGAATTAGAGAAGATATATGGAAGCATTTGGAGGATACATACACTGCAATACATTTGGGTTCGTTTGATATGCCGTATAATATTATATTAAATTATATTTTATGTAATATTTTTATGTAAAACTATATGTGATATTAACTTTTATAGACACCTAAATATATAATATTTTAATATAAATTAAAGTTTAATATAGTATTATATAAAAATATGATATATAATCCAATTCAATATAATATAATATAATACGACCTAATACAACGTTACAAACAACAACTTACATAATTATATAGTGTGATCTAGCTGTTTATAACTATTAATATCCATACTTAAATTCAGTGGAATGTTCTATACCCTGCTAGTTATTCTATTTTCTATTATACACAGTTACATATGAAACCAGACATTCTATAATCTATTTTCTTGTGAATTGTGTCTCTCGAACTCATTGTAAGAGTCTATATTATATGTGTTTTGCTTAATTTTGATCTAACTCTGATAAATAATATATAACGTAATTACATATTTAAATATTTTCATAGAGGGTAGTAGATCAAATGTTTGAATACTTACTCACTATAATGTAGTCAACAATTCGATTTCTGGAATTGTCCTTCACATCTATGCACATGGTTTCATTTTGGGGCAAATATCCCTTTTGGCATAAGCACTTGAAACTACCTGGTGTGTTTTGGCATATTCCATTTTTGCAGAGATTTGGATCTTTTTTACACTCATCGACATCTAAAAAAAACATATAAATAATGGGATCATTTATATTATATACAATCAAATTAAGATATTTTTTGTGCTCATTTTCCATGTTACCTGTACAACCAAGGAAAGGGTTTCCTTCATAACCCTTTGAGCACCAACAAAGGTAGCCATCCCTAGGAATTGAATCAACACACACAGTATTCTCCTTACAAGCGTAACTCGTCATATTCTTCTTAGCAACTTCACAAGATTCGAACCCAACAGCAAAGTCAACCATAACAGGAACCTGAGTAAGATTGGTAAATTCTTCAAGCCTTGAAAAATTAAACTCAGTTTCTTCCATAAAAAAAGAATAGCTACACGGGTTAAAACTCCAAACACTTCTATGATGATTGTTACTTCTCAAACTAAAACGGTAGCTATTAAGTCCACTGGGGATCGAAGTTTTGCAACAGCCTACGCCAGAGCAAGACTTAAGGTCCACTTCGTGGGCGTAACTACACGAGGATATGCAGCCCGTTGTGTAGTTATTATCGCCCCTAAAGCCATTGATGGTTGCCAAATTATCGCAACCTATGGAGTAAAACTTGTTCCTGACAAAGGAAACGCTGAAATATTGATTAAAGGCTTGGTTGAAGTCTGAGACATTATTTTTCAACTGTGTGCCGTTCTCAGTGTAACAATCTTGGGCAATAGGCAGCATGAGTGTTACCTCGCCGGCTGCAACGGATAGTTTGCTGACGCTGAAACCGGAGTTGAAAAGGTACGGCTTTGAATTCTTACAATAGATCTGGAACAGGTATGGTGGTTCCATGAAACAGCCTTTGTCAAGGCCAAATGGGTATGGAATTTCGAAATCTCCGCATAACTGGTTGGTGCAACCACTTATGTGGGTTGGTATGGAGCTGTTGTTGCTGCAAAATGCTACATTTATCATCAACATCGCACATAGTATAAATTTATTAATTAACTCCATAATCAAGACAAGATGAGCTAATTTTTGTTTCTCTATCTATAATATGTATACTATTTTTTTTTGTTAAATTACACGATGGATGATTATATGCATATATATATATATAGTCTGTCTAGACAATGTGTCTTCTTCTTCCTCCAACCAAAGTAATACACTCGTTGACTCCTAATGTTTCTATACTATTAACATTTATAATTTTAGGAAATTCTACGATACACCATCTTAAAATAGATATATTGATGCACTCTTATCTATTTTAGCACCCGAAATAATTTTTTAGTCAAATTTTTTCTCATGGTCATATACATTATAGTTATTTAAGATATCCTGCAAAATTTTAAAAAATTTGAAAAAATTTAACACGCTAAAAACTACGTTCAAAATTAAAAAACTACGTGCGAGGCACGTATACTAAATTTTATGCTAATTTTTTTCTATGTTATTTGAAAGTTATATAATTAAAAATTAAAGAAAAAAATATTATTAGTTATTAGGTGAGATTATTATTATGTGTATAGGAAGAAATCACAAATTAATTAATCTTATAATCTTAACTTTAATCAAATAAGGTTCTAGATATATGAACAATAAATAATCACGTAAAAATCAAAAATAATTATTTGAATAAAGAATTCAATATACACAGTTATATATATGAATCTCATTATTCAAAAATAATTATTCAATATATGAACAATAATTTGTCACGCTATATGTTTCCCAATAAAAAAATCCACCTCCTCATAGTCAAAAATAAATAATACATGTAATACAGATCTTTGTAATAGAGTACCTAAAAGAAACAAAACTTCAGTTACCATAATCGGAAAAGGTTTAAGTGAACTAAATAATGACTAAGAAGATCTAAATTACAAAATGAAAATAACATGTCTATATGAGTATGATTTTTTTGCTATATGAGCATGATTGATCTAAGAGAAAATAGATAAACCTATAAACATATAAATATACTTAATATTAATTTTGACAAAGAAACAATTTAATTATAAACAATTCTAAATATCAGCTTGACAATTTTAACACACTAATGTATACATCATGATAATTTTATTTTATTTGATATCAAATGATAGAGATTATTGAGGTTTTCAGCCATGGAAAACACACTATGATCAAAAAGTAATGCTCATTAATTGTATATTTTAAAGAAACTCTAATTTCCATGAATGTCCCTAATAAGATATAAACAATAAAGTTGTAAATTAAAAAAAAAAAAAAGTAGCAAAATTAATATAAGAAATAGAACAAATTGAAGATTTATACAATACTAATTTGAACTCTTAGATGCCATTAGCGAAGAGGCAAAACTCGTTAGATCCCCTAGTAGAACACTACCTTAATGGTCTGAACACAAAAATTGTAGAAATCAAAATATGAATAAATTAGCATCATCAACAAAAAGAAAATTAAAGGGAAAAGACTTAATAATTACATGACAAATAATTATTAATTGAATTAAAAAATTAAGATTATAAGATTAATTCAAATTATTGTTCATATATTGATTCTAAAAAGAGTAAAATTAAGATTATAAGATTAATTGAATTAAATTTTTTGATATTAACAAAATTGTTGCTTTAATTTTTCATCACTGAAAACATATTGTTTTAGCTCTATTAGATAATCATATTTTCCCTCGTAAAAAGTCATTTTTTTTTATAATTGAAAGATGTGATGTTTGAGTAATTACATGTATCGTGTAATTAAAGATTTGATGTTGAGTCATTTTTTTATTTTTATTAATGATGTTTATTTTTTTTTTATTTAATGAGATTTATTTTATTATATATAAATAAAAAGTGATCCATGAATTTTTCATAAACTTTTATTTTTAATAATAAAACATTTTATTTTTAATATAAATAAGAAGTCACCCATGAATTTCTCATAAACCAAGAATTCGGTTATATAGGCACACTTTATATAGAATAGATAGTCTGTCTAGACAATATGTCTTCTTCTTCCTCCAACCAAAGTAATACACTCGTTGACTCCTAATGTTTCTATACTATTAACATTTATAATTTTAGGAAATTCTACGATACACCATCTTAAAATAGATATATTGATGCACTCTTATCTGTTTTAGCACCCGAAATAATTTTTTAGTCAAATTTTTTCTCATGGTCATATACATTATAGTTATTTAAGATATCCTGCAAAATTTTAAAAAATTTGAAAAAATTTAACACGCTAAAAACTACGTTCAAACAGTGTATTGCACGCGTGACTCTCTTATTTATACGCATGTAAAATAGACTGTT
Source organism: Cannabis sativa (assembly GCF_029168945.1). Taxonomy (NCBI): domain Eukaryota; kingdom Viridiplantae; phylum Streptophyta; class Magnoliopsida; order Rosales; family Cannabaceae; genus Cannabis; species Cannabis sativa. The sequence goes on from NC_083607.1 coordinate 54,899,870, forward strand.
TGAACATTACTTTCTATATTATAAATTATTCGGAATTTCTCAAAATTTTGTAGGTTATCTTAAATAGCTATAACGTACATGAATGATTAATTTTTTTTTTTAATGCCGAAACAAGTCAAGGGTGTATCAGTACATCCCTTTTAAGGGAGTGCATTGTAAAATCACCCTATAATTTTTACACTTACTTAAATACTTTACAAAAATTGTAGTAAACTTTATTAACACTAAATATTGTGTTAAATTTAGATAAAATATAGGCAACATGATGCATTAGGCTAGTTATTTTTTTTAATTAACTTTCAGAAATTTTATTTACACCCTAAAATTTTTCGAAGACATCTCATTTTAATAATTTTAATTTTATATAAAATTTATATCTTTAATTATACTAAGATTTTTTAAATGTTTTCTTCCAATTTATATTCTTAAAAAATATAACTATCAAATAAAAATAAATTATATTTTAAATATTATAACAACAAATTAAAATAAAAAATTATATGAATTTTTTTAGAATAAAATAAAATAAATAAATACATGAAAAAATTATGAAAATGAAATCAAAATAAGTATTGAAATTAACATAAAATAATGCAAGAATTTTTTTTTTAAAAATAAATATTACAAGTAATTTTTAAAAATTATTTACGTTTATATTTTTTTAATAATGAGTGTACTTATCATTTTATGTGGTGCAAATAAAACTCTCTTTAACTTTTTTGACCCTATTATTATTATCTATTTATTATTAACACTAAATATAAAAAATATATATTATTTTGTTAAATTTTTCATAAATATTAAATAATATATACAGTATAATTATAAATATACTGTATATATTATTTATGTTGGAAATTTATTTTACCAGGATCTTAGATCTACTCACAAGTATGTTGTTTAAACACCCTAAATATGAACTTTCTAAAACGATAAATTAAACACATATAAAGTTAAAAAAACCTTACATTGATGCAGCAGAATTAATGTCTCCTTCCACTCAGATCTCTAACCCTTGTATCCTTTCTGTAGCAGAGTATAATCAAGATCTGAGCCCGAATGTCCTTCTTCTTCAAGTTTGATCCTTCACAGTCTTCCAATCTATGATTGAGTTACTGCTTGCTGTGTGTGGGCACTTACTCTTTCACTAAAGTCGAAATTGATCAAGGAGAAAAGAAGAGAGAGGGTTTCGGCCAGGTATAGAAAGTGGGGAAAGCTCAGTTTTTCTGAAGAGAGAAATTTCTGTCAGAAAGGCTTGTGAAAACTTGTGAAAGCATGTTTTGTGACTGAGCCATCACTTTCTATTTATAGGCAACTACTAGGTTTAGGTTAGGAATTATTTGGCATTAAAATAATGAAAATATTAATTTGAAAAACCTCATTTAAGTGGCCGGCCATGGTGTTATAATGGGCCTCACTTGATTTTGCAGTTTTATCAAATTTTATCTCTATTTTCTCAAAAATGCCAATTTTCCAATTCTAACCTTTTAAATGCCAAAACTAATTATTTAATAACTAAAATAGATTATTAAATAATATTGTCATTTAATTTAATTATTAATTAGACATATAAAGTCCATTAATAAATAAATAAACCTAGAAACTCTTTTCTTTACAATTTCACCCCTACTTAGTGAAAATTCATAAAATTAGACATAGTCTAACTTTAGAATTATAATTGATCAATCACAAATCAATTAATGAGTCTTACAAGCAGAATGTTCTCAACTAGAATGGGGACCATGGATCTATATGCTGAGCTTCCAATAATTGAACCAAATTTACCAAGTAAATTCCCACTTATTAATTCTTCGTTGAATCCACTCTTAGAACTTAGAATTGCACTCTCAGACTTATATAGAGCATATTGTATGTTCCACGATATCAATATACTATCTTATTTAACCATTGTTATAATCTTATTGTGATTTAAAGATCCTCTATATAGATGATCTACATCGAGATGAGATTTCTTTACCGTTCTCACCCCTCAATGTATTTTGCCCCTTAAAACACTTAGCTACCTGTAAATGGTGTTTAGTGATCTAATAATTAGTCAGTTAAACAAGAGCTCATCCATTTACTTCTATTTGCTAAGCTCGAAGGGAATCATCACTTGACTTCTATATACCAGTAGAAGCTATAGATTCCATATTTATGTTCAGCACTCCCACTCAATCATACTATCATGTTCCCAAAATATACGTATCACCCTGACCCAAAAGTAGGCTTAACTAATAAATCAAAGAACATGAATAGTACTCCTGAGTTGAGCCCAAGCATATCAAGATTTAGATTCTTTTAATCTTAAGATCAACTACTGATATTGACTTGGAAAGATATGTATAACGGTAAGTTTGTAATATCTTAACTTAGTTACAATATCGGTCCAGTCCAATGTATACTCCATACATTCGAAACTAGTATACTTTACTAATGTCCTGGAAAGAACATAACACTTACTCCAAGTGTAAGTATACATCATCGCTGATTACCACATTAGTGTAAATCCAATAACACTGATGAAACAGGGACCAAGTCTTTTGATTCATATGATCACAATCACATTCCACTGTGTTGACGATACTGTAATTGTGAATAAACATATGATCTGGATTTAACTGATTTTGTGTGTATGAATGTAATAAACATATCAAACATATTAAACCATTAGCATGTAAAATTCATGCAAACATCAATCACTTCAAATTTCTTATATTGATAACTAATCAGATTGTAAAGAGTTTTATTTAGGGCATAAAACCCAACAAACTCCCACTTGCACTAATATAAAACAAACTGTGCAAATAGGTCAATCTGATGTCTTGATCTTCAGATCAAGTGTAGTATATTTGAATCCACCCAAACTTCTGGAAACTAGTTCATAAATACACTTATGAAACATCCTTTACTATATGCTTTACTCATCAAGGGATACTGAAATCTTTACTGTTTTAAAAGTACATATGAATTAACAGAAGACATATCTCTCATATTTTAAAATATGTAATTGAGATAATACAGTGTAGACTTTTCTTCAGTGATATAACTTTCTTGGATTTCGAATACACAAAGTTATAATTCTTCTCTGGTAGAGCTTGAATTATTATTCAATAATTCCTCCACCCCCAAAGTAAGCACCATCTTATAGAAGTCGAAATTAGATGGTGAGATACAAGGATAACTGATACACAGTTTCTTAATATCTAACATATAGATCACTTTTATAAATCTTTCTTGAATATCTTCTAATGTTCCCTATTTGATTACATCTCAGATAGCTCCCACTCAATAGCAGATGTCTGGTTAAATAATACTTTTAACCTCTGATTGTTTAGAGAGTTACCTAGTTGTGACTTTTGTATTAGTCTGAAACTTTAAGTTAAGACTAAGTCATCAACATAGCAGACTAGTATTTTGAAGTGAAAAATACATGCCAGAGATAAAGTAATCAAAATTAAGATACCATCAAATTTTATGAGGATTAAGAATTCTTGGTTCAAGTCATTCGAATGGACTGAACTAGAGTTCTTTATCTTATTCTCATAATTCTGATAAGCTATACCTATCCATGTGAATGGTTAGATTTGCTTTTCAGTAGTGTTCTTAAGTACCTATCACAATTATCAACCTAATGAAGATGGGTATAGAATTTTAAAATTCTCCCACTCAATTAAGGTAGTGTGAAACTTTATCAAAGAACTTTCAAAGGTATCAAACTTTTACTTACAACAGTAAAATCGAAAATAGAACATACAATCAAGATCAACAATTTATATTGATAACAACTAACTCATTATATTACTTCCATGTTTAAAGAAGATATGTGTTACATAGGGAATTGTGGAATGGACTCCACCCCTAAGAATATACATATAGGGTACTATGGATAACCTCCACCCCTAAGTATATAGAGATTATGATCCACCCCTAAAGGTTGTAAAGATCATTATTCTCTAAGTGTGATAAAGTTTATGTGGAGTTGAATACTATCCATAGTTCATTAGATATAAAAGATCGTTGAACTGCATAGTTTTCTTAACTTTTCTCCACCCCTATCAGATCAAAAGATCCTTTTATTAAACAAATTCTTAATAATTGTATGAGAATCAACAATTATTGATAAACATAGAAATAATTTCTAGTGTTTATTTAATATAACTCTATGAAGAGTTGTAAATATTATAGAATTTGCATCAATAATAAAAACACTTACACATACAAACATATAAATATAATGTGGTAATTGTTGATGAAGATAAAATAAATGAAGCTCAATCTCATAATTTGCAATATTGAATTTTGAAAATAAGACTTTATTAAAATAAAAAATGTATTGCAACAATATGAGAAAAACAGGGATAAATATCCCTAACTAAAATTTGAAATCTAAATTGTCTTTAAACTAAAACAATTAATTCAAAAATAAATTGAAGAGCTTCATCTTCATCTGGACGATTTCACCCTTTATTCCAGCTTTCTGATCCAACTCAATTGAGTTCAAGTAGCTTGGCCTATAAGAAGAAGAAAACAAATAAACAAAGTTTAGTCCAGAATCATAAATCCAATTGGATAATAATTCACTAAAACTCTTAAAGTTTATAAATGGAAATACCTTGTTTCTTTGCAAGAAGTTTAGGACACTGGGGTTTCCAATGACCTTTCTCATTGCAGTAGAAACACTTTCCTTTAAGTGTAGCATCACCAGAAGGAGCAGCCTTTTTATACTTCATGGCTTTAGTTCGCTTCTTGGTGTTGTTCCACTTCCTCTTCGATTTGGGCTTTGAAGCAGAGGCAACATTTGCTTCAGGTTTCATCGTCCCATTACCATTCCCAGGATTATGAGGTTTACTCCCTTTCTTCTTGGGTCCTCCAATCAAATTTTCATAAGTTTGAAGGTCATTGACTAATTCATGAAAGTCAATTTCATTCTTATTCATGACATAATTTGATGTGTATGGTAGAAATGCTGGAGTCAGGCTATTCAAGATAAGACTTACTTGAGTAGCACTGTCCATTTCAGCACCATGATCCTGGGCTTCTTGGAAATAACTTGACATGAGGAGAACATGGTCACGCACGTTTTGATGAGGTTCCATCCGTGCATTAATGTACTTCTTAGTCGCGTCAAAGCGTGACTGAAGTGATGCCTTACCGAATAGCTCATTTAACTTCGTCATAACTTCAGTATCTTAGATCTACTCACAAGTATGTTGTTTAAACACCCTAAATATGAACTTTCTAAAACGATAAATTAAACACATATAAAGTTAAGAAAACCTTACATTGATGCAGCGGAATTAATGTCTCCTTCCACTCAGATCTCTAACCCTTGTATCCTTTCTGTAGCAGAGTATAATCAAGATCTGAGCCCGAATGTCCTTCTTCTTCAAGTTTGATCCTTCACAGTCTTCCAATCTATGATTGAGTTGCTGCTTGCTGTGTGTGGGCACTTACTCTTTCACTAGGGTCGAAATTAATCAAGGAGAAAAGAAGAGAGAGGGTTTCGACAAGGTATAGAAAGTGGGGAAAGCTCAGTTTTTCAGAAGAGAGAAATTTCTGTCAGAAAGGCTTGTGAAAACTTGTGAAAGCATGTTTTGTGACTGAGGCATCACTTTCTATTTATAGGCAACTACTAGGTTTAGGTTAGGAATTATTTGGCATTAAAATAATGAAAATATTAATTTGAAAAACCTCATTTAAGTGGCCGGCCATGGTGTTATAATGGGCCTCACTTGATTTTGCAGTTTTATCAAATTTTATCTCTATTTTCTCAAAAACGCCAATTTTCCAATTCTAACCTTTTAAATGCCAAAACTAATTATTTAATAGCTAAAATAGATTATTAAATAATATTGTCATTTAATTGAATTATTAATTAGACATATAAAGTCCATTAATAAATAAATAAACCTAGAAACTCTTTTCTTTACAATTTCACCCCTACTTAGTGAAAATTCATAAAATTAGACATAGTCTAACTTTAGAATTATAATGGATCAATCACAAATCAATTAATGAGTCTTACAAGCAGAATGTTCTCAACTAGAATGGGGACCATGGATCTATATGCTGATCTTCCAATAAGTGAACTAAATTTACCAAGTAAATTCCTACTTATTAATTCTTCGTTGAATCCACTCTTAGAACTGAGAATTGCACTCTCAGACTTATATAGAGCATATTGTATGTTCCACGATATCAATATACTATCTCATTTAACCATTGTTATAATCTTATTGTGATTTAAAGATCCTCTATATAGATGATCTACATCGAGATGGGATTTCTTTACCGTTCTCACCCCTCAATGTATTTTGCCCCTTAAAACACTTAGCTACCTGTAAATGGTGTTTAGTGATCTAATAATTAGTCAGTTAAACAAGAGCTCATCCATTTACTTCTATTTGCTAAGCTCGAAGGGAATCATCACTTGACTTCTATACACCAGTAGAAGCTATAGATTCCATATTTATGTTCAGCACTCCCACTCAATCATACTATCATGTTCCCAAAATATACGTATCACCCTGACCCAAAAGTAGGCTTAACTAATAAATCAAAGAACGTGAATAGTACTCCTGAGTTGAGCCCAAGCATATCAAGATTTAGATTCTTTTAATCTTAAGATCAACTACTGATATTGACTTGGAAAGATATGTATAACAGTATGTTTGTAATATCTTAACTTAGTTGCAATATCGGTCCAGTCCAATGTATACTCCATACATTCGAAACTAGTATACTTTACTAATGTCCTGAAAAGAACATAACACTTACTCCAAGTGTAAGTATACATCATCGCTGATTATCACATTAGTGTAAATCCAATAACACTGATGAAACAGGGACCAAGTCTTTTGATTCATATGATCACAATCACATTCCACTGTGTTGACGATACTGTAATTGTGAATAAACATATGATCTGGATTTAACTGATTTTGTGTGTATGAATGTAATAATCATATCTAACATATTAAACCATTAGCATGTAAAATTCATGCAAACATCAATCACTTCAAATTTCTTATATTGATAACTAATCAGATTGTAAAGAGTTTTATTTAGGGCATAAAACCCAACAATTTACTATATATCTTATTTAATAGGCTAATTATGAATTTTGACATATACTAAATTATGTTTTTTAACTTTTAAGGCCGTTAAAAATTTCTCATGAACTGTGAGATTGTTATATTTAAGAACTTTTGTTTAATTTTGATAAGAATAGTTAATATGGATAAATGTTTAATGGGCATGATTTGATACATGTCAAAGTTTGAGGTACATGATTTAGTTTATAAACGATCACCAAATTAGTGAAATTGAATGAAATTTGACAAAAGTCCTTGAATCCAATAATCTTAATAGTTCAGGAAGAATTTTCAATAGTCAGCAAAGTTCAAGGGGCATAATTTAGTACATATCAAAATTTAAGGGACTAAAATCCTAATTAGCCTTTATTTTTATTTTTATTTTTTTGAAAATTTCAACTTCTCTATTTTTTGTGCTGAGTATTATTAACTTGTCTTGTTAAATTTAGTGCAATATTCAAATATTAGAAATGGTCTTACCTTCCTTAAGAGCATCTCTAATGGAGTGTTAAAAATATAGTGTATTATTATATTTTAGCACATTTAAGAAAAACTACTATTCTAATAGTGTTCTAAAAGGTGTGTTAAATTTGACACATGCTTTGTAACGTCCTAAAATAAGAAACGCGATGTGGTGAGACTAAATATACACTAATCCCGCTAATCAAGGATATGCTAGAGCTAAGAGCGGAAATTATACTTTAAAATATAGAATAAAATAATAACTTGTAATAATTAAACTTTAAAATACATCCAAAAAGAGTACAATTTATTTCGGGATCCCATAAAATGTTTTCAAAATATTACAAGTCATTAGTACACGCCGACCTATGCAGCAAACAATTTTCCCCCTGGCAGACCCAACCCTTGTGGTTTAGCTTGACCCGAACATTTACAATACACCACAAAAGCCCTCGACCTCATAGCTGCTCAACAACTGACTTATCGTTTCCTAGACAATAGAGCACCCGTGAGCCAAGGCCCAACAAGACACTATGAACAACAATTATAATCACTTAAGTGTTGATGCCACTGCATTTATAGTCTATTTGACATAGACCTACCTCTTGCACTCACACGTCTATTTACAATAAGACCTTAGAATAGTTTATCTCGAGTCTAAGTACCGAGTCTAACCTAATTATGCCTTAACCGCATAATCCCTTGTATCAACATATATATTATATTATTACATTCATATTCACATACATTCAAGATTAATAACCCTAGAAGAAAAAATAGCTAAACTTAGGGTAGTAACCCTAGTCTCAGTTTTCTGCATAATATACAAAATAACATACATGAGTGCCACTGCGCTAATCTCTATGTGCTAACTCACTGTCTTATTTGATAATCCAAGTGTGTGGAGATTCTAAATCCTCGGGTGCTCCTAGGCCAGCACCAGTAATCCAAGTCACACATTCTCGATATTTCACAAATAGGGTTAATCCAAAATTTATTTTCATACAAATACAAAATATGAACTCTAATCATAGACTAACAGAAAGAGCGCAAAATGAGCTTTCCAATAATACCAAGAATGTCCAAAATAGAGTTCGGAGTTAAAAATTATGGCCAAAACAAGTTTTAAAAACATTATGCCCTACTAAACACATAGCGGGTCGCGACACTCAAGAATCGAGTCGCGGCTCTTGGGTTAAAAACCCAGAAAAACTCATATTTGAGTATCCAAAAATGCACCAAACTCAACACTAAAATACCATAACTTGACAACAAGCTTCCAAATCAAAATGAGGTATTTTCTAAGCATTTCATACACCAACATACATCCAATAATCATGCACAAATCAAGATTTACTCTCACATAACCAATGTAACTTTTGTAAGGAATTGAGCTCAACAAATAACTCAAAACAGCAAATCTACAAACACAATGAAAAACCGTGTTTTTGCAAATGTCAGTTGTATATACGAAAATATAAAAACTGTACGCGTTTGCAGCAGCAGAAAGTAATTCTGCTACAGCAGAACTGAACAGAATATAAAATATTTGCAGAAAAATAAATAACTTGACACAAGAGATTTATACGTGGTATCAGTGTTCTCACGAACACTCCTAGTCCACGGGGCCACGCCCAGAGAATGAAATCAATTAATAAAGTATCAAAATTACAAAGACAATTGACTTAAACAAGTTTAGACTCCCTCTAAAGTATTGCCGCAATCCTTTGTAATCCACTTTATGAATCTGACTTCTTGAAACACCTTCAAGCCCGAACTCCCTTTGTCTTTGAAGTGTGAGTGCTTACTTCCTCCTGAAGTAAGGCTTCAACAAGTCTTCTCCCGAAGACCAAGTGCTTACTTCCTCCCGAAGTAAGGCTTCAACAAGTCTTCTCCCGAAGACCAAGTGCTTACTTCCTCCCGAAGTAAGGCTTTATCAAGTCTTCTCCCGAAGACCAATCTCTTGTTCAGTCAAGTAGTTCTTCACAACCTCTAGGATAGAGTAAGAACAGAAATAGAACAACTAGAACCTAGATGAACAACTAGGCTCTCACAAAACAAAGAAAGACTCTCTTCTCTCAAAAGATAAATGTAGAAAATGAATAATGGAAGAGGTAATTCGAATGGTTGCTCTCTAGGCTCTATTTATAGACCATAGAAACCAAAGAGGCAACCACAAGTTCGAATTAGCAGCTGTACAAAAACTTTCCAAAAGAAACACGATCTGCTACATCGTATCTCGATGCCGACGCAAAGATCTGACCAGAAACGGGAAACTTGCTAAAATCGGGTCCGATCCTCTATTAATGCTTGATTCCTGCCAAAAACAGATTAGATATTCTGATTGTATCAAGATACAATCGAAATCAATAAGGAAAAGGCAATAATCAAAGTTTCCCTAAAAAAGACAACTTTCCAAAAGAGAATTCCTTCTCTTTTGAGAAGTTTTCAACAAAGGAAAGTTCAGCTGAAAGTGCAACTTTCCAATCAAGGAAAAGGACAACTACAATCCGAATTTATAAGGCAAGAAATCGAATATGAATGCAAAGCAATCTTGCCATAAATGGAAAAATTATTTTGTCAACTAACTTGCCAAAAAAGGACTTTACAATCTCCCCCTTTGGCACTTTAGATGAACAAAATAATTTTTAACACAAAGTACCAGCAAGATAAAGTTAGCAAGACAAATGACTACTCCCCCTGAGTAACACAATCGAAAACCAACAATAACCAAAGAAACATGCTAACTTTTAAACCAAATAGTTCACAAGTACTCAACACAACTCCCCTTGGAAAAAGGGTCCAGAGTTGATAAAAACAAATTGAATGTTCAATAAATATGCACATTAATTAAAAAGTATTTTGACAACTAAATTGCCAAAAAAGGACCTAACAATCTCCCCCTTTGGCACTTTAGATAATCAAAATATTATTAATTAACAAACACCTACAAAACAAAGTTAGCGAAACAAACATAAAAACTCCCCCTGAGAAGCACAACATTAAATCAAATAAAAAGCTAACTTTGACCAAAGATGAACACAAACACAAACCTCAACTCCCCCTAGACAGTTGAGTATACAATTACTCCCTCTTTTTGTTTATCTATAAGGGCCAAAGACAAAAAGAAATGAAAATATAGAAATATGTCCAACAAAAACAAAAAGAAAGAAAACTTATGCCCCATAAAGCTTGATCAATGAGGACAACTGCTTGGACATCTCTTGCTGAACCTCCTCCATGGCAGCAAGACGATTGGAGCAGCAAGAAGAGCATTGGAGGGGGCTTGTTTAGATTCCACCATTTTCCTTTTTGGGATGCCCTAGGTTCTTTGTTCTCACCATTTTGATCTAAAAGAGACAATGAACAGCAAACAAGCAAGAGAGACAAAGAAATAGAATCGGGTAGGTGGTGAGAGTAAATGACAAAAATTGGTTGAAATAAACATGAGAGAGTTTAGCAAAAAGGAAACCAATTTCAAAATATTTGAGAAACCACCAGCCCACGATTACAAAAGGTAACTGCCCACTCCTTGCAACTTCTTTCCCCTTTTTTTAAAAAAAAAGGAAACTAAAATTACCAACAATATTTCCAAAAATAAGTCAATCTTTCAAGATTAAAGACACATTACCATATAAAGATTAATCTTTACTTGGAAAAATATCAAAATAAATCAAAGAAGAATGAATGTTGATACTTACCATTTATGCACAAGATTTTCTTAACCCATGAAGCAAGTCACACGCCTCCCTCCTTTTTTTTTTTTTTTTTTTTATTAAATCGAAAATAAAATACAATGTGTACAATAAATATATGTGATTCGAATCAAGCAAAGAAATCGAATATCATTGACAATTGACAAAATAAAATACATGTTATGTTTTTAAGGAAAATAACTAATCAGTATCTCATGAAATAATCATACTTAATTGATGTTGAGGAAAAAGATATGCATGTTACTGAAAATTGTGAACCAGGATTATCAATTTAATTTTAATAGAGGAGACTTACAGATTTGAACACACTTGTCAGACATAAGTGTGTGCAGTGAAAATAGGATCATTGTCCTTGGCAAGATTTTTCATTTTCGCCTTTTTCAATTTGATCCCGCAACTGGATGCTTTCACACTATACTGAAGGTAGCCCTTTTCTATGGTAGTGCATCCTCATCATAGTTGCTAATTACAATGTTCCAGCTTACTCATCAGATGGCTTTCACACCTCAGTATGGGTAGCTCTATTCCAGCAAGGGGCTTGACAAGACTGAAACAAAAAATTGCTCAACTCTGTATAAGAACATTATTTAATCCTAGACACACATAAAGAGTAACATGAACCTTTTAACACAACATCACAAAGTATGATCAGACTGAGATCCTAACTAATTATAATCCAAAAGTATAAACATGATTTGTCAAAATACAATGATAGAAGATTAAGAGCTAGAGATGAATCACATAACACTATTGTACAAAAATTATGAACAGATAAAATTAAACAATGCAAACTCCCAAAGACTTTCTGAGGGAGTCAAAGCGACTTGCATCTAGGGCCTTTGTGAAAATATCAGCTAATTGTTTTTCAGTATCAACATATTCTAATTGCAATGATTTATTTTCAACAATTTCCCTGATAAAGTGGTGTCTTATATCAATGAGCTTTGTTCTAGAATGTTGAACAGGATTTTTGGAAATATTTATGGCACTAGTATTGTCACAAAAAATAGTCAAAACACCCAATTCAAACCCATAATCAATCAACATTTGCTTCAACCACAATAGTTGAGTACAATAACTGCCAGCAGCGATGTACTCAGCTTTGTCAGTGGATAAGGAGATGGAATTCTGTTTCTTGCTATGCCAAGATACTAGATTATTCCCAAGAAAGAAACACCCTCCACTTGTGCTCTTTCGATCATCAGCATTTCCTGCCCAATCTGCATCACTAAAACAAGCAAGATTTGAATTGGTATCTTTCGAGTACCAAATTCCATAATCAGGAGTGCTATTAACATATCTAATAATCTTTTTTACAAACTCGATACATGAGATTCCATAGGATTACTTTGATATCTAGCACACACTCCCACACCGTAATGTATATCAGGACGACTAGCAGTTAAATACAAAAGACTTCCAATCATGCTACGATAGAGTGTAGTGTCTACCTTTACTCCATTCTCATCTTTTGTTAATTTCAGTGTGGTGCTCATAGGAGTACTTACCTGCTTAGTCGATTCAAGGCCAGCAAAGCCTCTTTGACCTGCATTCTTGTAAGACTCAGCCAGAGACTCCTCACAGATGTCAGATTCATCAGAATCAGAATTAGAATTTTCTTTTTCAATGGTATTATTCAAACATACCAATCTTTCTTTCACCTGTGAATCACAAACAAACTTGGAAGAAACTGAGGTTAGTGCAACATTTTTAGAAATATCTTCATCACTATCAGTTTCATCGTCACTCCATGTGACATTGAAACTTTTCTTATTCTTTTTCAATGTATTTGCACATTCAGATTGAATATGTCCAAAACCATCGCATTCCCTGCACTGAATTCCCTTTTTGTTAGTCATTGAAGGTTTTGAAAAAATATTACCTTTGGAGAATTTTGGAAAATTCTTTTTGTCACTTATCTTTTTTATGTATTTTTGAAAGTTTTTAGTTAAAACTTCCATCTCATCATCTTCTTCATCATCTGAAGTTTCTTTTTCAGCAACATTAAAAGCAATACCTTTACCTCTATCAGCAATGGACTTGGGTTTGTCATATAATAATTCTACATATTAAATCATATAATAATATAATTTCTCATTAAGACTTAATTAACTTAGTTAGGGTTACTAATCCAGTGACTAAACTTTAGCGTATTACAATTATCCCCTCCTTATAGAAATTTTATCCCAAAATTTATCTGAACAACTCCAGATATTTCTGTTGCATACCTGTCTCTAGTTCCCAGCTTGCCTCTATGACTTTACTGTTCCTCCATAAAACTTTGATCAGTGCAATTGTCTTGTTTCTCAAGAGTTTCTCTCTTTTGTCTAGTATTTACACTAATTGCTCCTCGTATAAAAGGTCTGGTTGAAGTTCGAATGTTTCATAACTCAGATTACGCAACAAGTCTGACCATATTTCCAAAGCATAAAAACATGGAACACATCATGTACAGCTTCTAGCGCTAAGGGCATAGCCAACCTATACGCTACTTGCCCTATCCTCTCCAAGATTTCAAAAGGTCCAATGAATCTCGGGCTATGTTTTTCTCTCTTACCAAAGCGTTTAATACCCTTCATATGAGATATTCAAAGAAATACCATATCTCTAACTTGAAAATTAATATCTTATCGGTTTGGATCGACAAAGCTTTATAGTCTACTCTGAGTAGCAAGCATTTACGCTCTAATCTTGTCAGTTGCCTCACTTTGAGCCACCAAGGGAGAAGACAGAAGATGGTGACAATCAACCAAGGATAAGAAAGAGAAGAAGGGGTGACGAGCCCCTGAGGAGAGGAGCTAAGAAGAGGTGGCAAGCCACCATGGAAATGAGAGAAGGAGGGTGGCGAGCCACCAAGGAGAGGAAAAGAGAAAAGGTGGCAAGCCACCAAGGAGAGGAGAAAAAAAAAAAAGAGTTGGCGAGCCACCAATGAGAGGAGAGAAGAGGGGGTGGCGAGCCACCAAGGAGAGGTGAAGAGAAGAGGTGGTGAGCCACCAACGATATGAGAAGTGAAGAGGTGGCAAGCCACCAAGGACAGGTGAGTGGTTGTGAGGTGAGATGAATCATGGAGAGCTTTAGGAGCTCTTTAGGAAATTCTTAGCCTACTTGGGTGAGCCCCATGCCTTTTTTGGGGGAGGGAGTCCCTGACTCCTTGGGCGAGCTCAAGACCTCATAGGTGAGCCTTGATTTCTCTTGCACCCTCCTTTAGTAATTTAGCCATAACTTGCTCAATATAACTCGAACTTAAGTGACACAGATCTTTTGGAAAGCTAAGAAAGATATCTACAACTTTCATGCTTAGCTCTAAATCCAGTTCTTATTTCATGGTTCCTAAAGCTATCAACTATTCACGCTTCATAACCCAAGCTACCAATCGTTTCCTGTCTCTATCAATAAGTGTCAAAGGCACTTTAAATGACTTAGATAATGTGATCAGCCTCCAAATATCATTGTCAAGGGAGGACCTCTTTATTTTTTACTACTTCATTCGTCATAACTTCGAGATTACACTTTGTGAAATCTTGGGGTTAACATATTTTAATTTGTAATTTGTCTAAGAACAAATTTGTAATTTATTTTCTTTTAATTTCGTTTGTTTTATAAGGCTTCAATTTAATCCAACAAAAATAAAATTATATCTAAATAAAATATTTCAAATATAAATGTATATTACATTAATTTTATGAAAATATTATTTAAATTTAATTAATTTTATATTTTTATACTAATAAATATGTAATTAATTAGTATTTAATGTGCAATTTTGGTATTGGTAGCACACATTCATTGTCCCCTTTATCTATGTAGGACAGACACTTGGCATGCGAAGAGAGGTTTGGATGGTAGCTTGGTGGCGATTGGAGGCTTGGACAACACCAGGCATAGACAGTTGGCGAAGAGGAAAACTTTAGATGGGGACAACCGAGCCAAAAATGGGGCTCGCGTGCGTCAGGTGACAGCTGTAATATCCGCCTTCTTGGGTAATTAATTTTTTTTATTTTGTTTGCTAATGGGGATAATTTATTGTTTTGAATATTTATGAAAATTTTTTAGTGACAATAAAATTTCTTTTATTTTATTTTTATTAGTTTGAGGTTGTGTATAGATAAATAATTAAATTATTAGAGCTAATTTAATATTTAATTATTTATAAATACTATTATAGGTATGTTAATAATAATAATATGGGTATATATTATTTAGTTTATTATTAATATTAATATTATTATTACTATTATTATTATTTAGTTTTTATTATTATTTCATTATTTAGTTTTTTTTATTTTTTTATTTGTAACAGTTTTTACGTTAATATATATATATGTATATATATTTATTTTAGGGTTAAGATTAGAGTTTGTGGGATATATATAGGATATTTATGAGATACTTTTAGGGTTGTGACCGCAGAAAGAAATTGAAAAGGAGAGGCCGTGCGTAGCAAGCGATACCGAGAGAGAGAAAAGTGAGATTTTAAGTTTTTGTATTTTGAGAGTTTATGGGCTGCTCTAGATAGTTTCTTTGATTCTAAATCCTGTCATAGAGCTTTTAGAATGTGATTAATAGGTCTGGAATCAAACCATTCGAAGTCACCATTGTTTACGTTCGAAAATACCGTTCTTGAAACGGACCCGGATTTGAACGTGTTTAAGTTGTTTCGAGGATCAAAGGAGGTTGTATTTGAGTTTTTGGGACCCTAAGGCTCGGGTTGGACGTAAAATAATGGAGCTTTGACGTCAAAAACACAAAACCAATATTTTGCCACCATAAATGGCGGTACACCGGAGCTAAAGAAGACCAACTCTTTTAGGACGTGATTTAGTTGTTTCTTTGGACAAGATTGGATCGGTTTGAGTTTTTGGGCATTGTGGGGATCATTCCTAATTGAAAGGAGGTGTCGAAAGCAAGAAAACGAAAGTTTGGAACTCGCCGTGGCCGGAGAAGACGACCCGCCAGCGAAACTCCGACGAAGCTCCATTAAGGGGTTTTTAAAGGTTTTATTTCAGATTTTTTCTTATACATGACTTTTTTTAGGTATTTTTAGTTCTACTATGAAGTTTGAGAATTTTCTTGCAATTATTTGATTTATTATGAATTATTTGGTTTATTTGTTAAATTAATTAGGAAAAATACTTAGATTACTCAGAAAAATATAAATTTATTTATATGATTATTTATGAGATATAAACTGTTGCAAAATTGGTAGATTTTAATTTCATTTAATTTTAAATTTTTCATGAATTATTTGTGTTATTTATAAATTTAATTATGAAAAATACCTAGACTATTCAGAAAATTAAAATTTAATTATTCATGGCTTAGTATATACTATATACTGTGTTCGAAATGTTAGATTTGGTTTTCGATCATTTTTGTATTTTTCATGAATTTATTTAGTTAATACTTAAAATAATTATGAAAAATAGTTAAGTGATGTTAAAACAGTAAAATATATTTTTGTAATGCTATTTACTATTTATGATACGAAATAAAAGAAGTTTTATAATTTATTGGTTACTGTAGGTATTTATTATAATTATTTGTGACTAATTAACTATTTAATTAGATTTTTAAATAGAATAAATAGTAAAAATTGTGTTTACTGTTTGGGGACCTTCAATATAATGCTAAGATATAATTATAGTATCTGGAATTAATTTGAGACTAGGTTGAGATGTTTTGCTATTTTTGGTTAATTATTTAGGGTTTTATTCATTTTTAACAATAAATTTATACATAATCATGGATAGTATTTCACACATATTTCTAAGCAGATTGAATATATTTTATGATCTATATAAATGATTAAGAAATATGCTAGCTTCTGATTTTGGTAAATAATTACATATTTGTATATTTTGTTAATAAATGGTATTTTAGTGAAATTTTACGTAAAAAGTGTTTGTATGAGTTCATGTTTTACATTAAAATATTCGTTTGAGTACATCATATGTGTTGGTGTGAATCATAGTGATAAATGATTGTGTTTGGTGTGTCATGCAAGTGAAATTGACCTACGTGTTGTGTAGTTTGATGTAAAATTTCATTGTTAATCTTAGGTTATGCTTGAATATATTTTAAGTGTTATTGTATTATTGGATTTAGGATCTTGTTCTCAATAAAGAAACTCGGCGAGAGGTTCGACGGAGAGAAAAGGATATACTTAGCAACTGAGGTAAGAAGAGTGGACATCTGTACACAGGGTGTATGTTGAAACATACAATTGTATTATGGGTTTGTATTTACATGTTGTATTTTATGGTAGATTGTTGTTTTATGCTAATGTTATTAGTGTGTGATAGTGATAAGGCTTTTGACTGTTTGTGTGAGAATAACACTTATATGATAAGTTTTCTGCTGCTGGTGTGAGCATAACACTACAGGATATATTTTTGGCTGCTTGTATGGGTTTACTTGCAGGTTATCCTTTCATGGGTGAGTACAACTTGTGATAAGGGATTGCCCTATTGGATGCCGAGTGTGAGAACAGCACAAGGCAGGGCAAGTTACACTTCATGTCCGATCAACATGAGTGGGAGTAGATTATCGTATGTGAGGACAATGTGCAATAAGATACTGTGTGTTATGTGTGTGAGTATATCATGCATTAAGATTACACTGTGATATGATGTTATATTGTATGTGAGAATGATATGTGATATGACATGTTGTTATATGAATGCAAGTATGGTATGAATTGATTTGATGTTGTGATATCGTTATACTTATGACTATGTTATTTAGTTGGGGAGTTATGTCCTACATAGCTCTTCTTACTGGGCGTTAGTGTTGGAAATTATTTTACCAGGATCTTAGATCTACTCACAAGTATGTTGATTAACACCCTAAATATGAACTTTCTAAAACGATGAAATAAACACATATAAAGTTTAGGAAACCTTACATTGGGTGCAGCGGAATAATATGACTCCTTCCGTTCAGATATCTAGCCCTTGATTCCTTTCTGTAGCATAGCATTATCAATATCTGAACTTGGATCTCTTTCTCTGAATCTTTAATGCTGAAACTCCTTTTGCTGAAAGTCTTTCTTCACGATCTTCCTCACTATGATTGAGGTATCACTTGCTGTGTGTGGGCACTACTCTCACACTAAGGATTTCGAAATTTCAATGAAGAAGAAAGAGGAGAAGAGTGGTCGGCCACATAGGGAGAGAGAAGGCTCAGGTTTTTCTCTGAAGGAAAAATAGAAAATTTTAGTGTAATTTTCCTGAAGCTTTCACTATCTATTTATAGCATTCCACTAGGGTTAGGTTTGAATTATTTGGCATTAAAATAATGAAAATATCAGTTTAAATTCCCTACAAAAGTGGCCGGCCATGCATAGTGGATTTGGGCCTCACTTTTTGCAATTTTGCAGTTTTATCTTTTCTGCATCTGATTTTCTCAAAAAAGTCAATTTTCAAATTCAACCATTTAAATGCCAATTCTAACTATTTAATAACTATAAATAATTATTAAATAATATTGTCATTTATCATATTTATTAATTGAACCATACAAAGTATCATAATTAACAAATATGCCCCTAAAACTCTTTCTTTACAATTTCGCCCTTACTTAGTGAAAAATTCACAAATAGACATAGTCTAATTTGAGAATTATAATTGATTAATCAAAACCAATTATATGAGTCTTACAAGCAATATTATCTCAACTAGTGTGGGGACCATGGGCCTATATAACCGAGCTTCCAATAAGTAGATCAAGAATTTATTACTAAAATTAACTAACTTATTAATTCTTCGTTGAACCCACGCATAGAACTTAGAATTGCACTCTCAGTATATAGAATGCTCTATATGTTCCACCATATAGACACATAATTAGTTATCCATTGTTATAATCCTAATTTGATCAATGATCCTCTATATGAATGATCTACACTGTAAAGGGATTATAATTACCGTTACACCCTACAATGTATTTTATCCTTAAAACACTTAACCCCGTATAAATGATATTTCAGCTTATGCGAAATGAGTACTCCACCATTTATGTTCGTTTGGTCAAGCTCGAAGGAGATCATCCTTTGCTTACTATTCGCCAGATAGAAGCTATAGATTCCATGTTTATGTTAGCGCTCCCACTCAATTGCACTACCGTGTTCCTAAAATGTACGTATCACCCTGACCTAAAAGTAGGCTTAACTAACAAATCAAAGAACACGAATAGCCTTTCAAGATTGAGCCTAATCATAACAGGATTAAGAACATTTGATCTAGGATCAACTAGGCGATATTGACTTGAATAGATATTACGGTAAGTTTAATAAATCTAAGTCAAAGTTCAATATCGGTCCCTTCCGATGCATACTCCATGCATCCAACCTGAGCTTTACTTTAACCAATTCTCTGGAAAGAACATAGCATTTCTCCAAATGCAAGTAAACTCTGTTGTAGATTATCATATCAGTAAAACCCTGTGTCTGATAAATCTAGGAAACTTTATTCACATAGTCATGTTTACTTTCCAATGTGTTGACAACACAATAAACAGGATCAAGTATGTGAAAAGGGTTTCAGATGAATTCATACATTATGTACATATAATCATGAAATAAATCATGTGAACCATGCAACATTAAATGTTATTTCTGATCTATATTAATAAGTAAATCTGATTATATTGAAATGAGTTTTATTTAGGGCATAAAACCCAACAGTTAGCTCACGGGTACTTCGTGTGCAGGTAAAGATAATAACTAAACAGTGAGGATGGCGAGCTCGAGGCATGGATTACATGTTAGGGTATTTTCACGATGTTTTGGTTTAAGAATATTTCTTTAAAGATATGGCTCGATTACTTTTTGTAAGAAAATTAATGTTTAAAAATTTATAAGTGAATCAAGTGTTTTTGTTTTAAAATAATGAGATCTCATGCTTTAGTTATTTTCAATAAATTAGTTTATTGTTATTATTATAAATGGTTTTAAACAGACTAGCAAGTGTGATGTCTCAGAAAATCGGGGCGTTACAATAGCTAGAAGCTATAGGTGAGACAGGTGATGCGCGCTTTGGTTGTGGTGGAAAACACGCGCCCAAATGGGCCTTTCGATCAATAGCTGGACGATCAGATGGAGAGTGGGCTTCATCTGCAAGTGGACCTTAGCATATTTGAATTTGATTTACTTTTGGAATTTATGCTTTTCTCCTCATTTCTTTAAGATTTCTTCAATCTAGTTCTCATCCTTGTTCAATAAACGCACTTGTGAACCCTAAAAATTAGCACTACTAACTCTCGAGGTTAGTCAACTAATAACTAAAGGACTAACAAAAGCGCATTCAATAATCTTACTCACTCATCATGCATTTTTAAAGTCACCGTCGATGCATATGGGTCTCGGGATGCATCTAAGTAACTCGAAGACCAACTCCGTGGTAATCCACAAACAAAATATGGAAAAAGGTGAGGATGTAAGTAAGTGAAGTTAAGGATGGAGACCAAGTCGCGGATGCATGTGTGAGTGTGTGTCGTCGCATGTGCATGAAAGTCGTGAGTGTGAGTGTGTGCATGTGTGTGTTGGGTACGAGAGGAGGACTCGCATGCAAGCCATGGTGTGTGTGTGTGTGTGTGTGCGAGAGGGGGCTCGCATACAAGCCGTGGTGTGTGTGCATGTGTGTGTTGTGTGTGAGAGGAGGGCTCTCATGCGAGCCCATGTGGGGGGCTTGCATGCGAGTCGTGGTGTGTGTGTGTGTGGGGGTGTGTGTGTGTGTTCTCATGCGAGCCCATGTGGGGGGCTTGCATGCGAGTCGTGGTGTGTGTGTGTGTGTGTGTGTGTGTGTGTGTGTGTGTGTGTGTGTGTGTGTGTGTGTGTGTGTGTGTGTGTGTGTGTGTGTGTGTGTGTGTGAATATATGCATGTGTGTGTTGTGTGCGTGAGTTGGGGGCTCACACGCGAGTCGTGCATACATGTGTGTGTACGAGTGTTGTGGATGTAAGGTGAAATACGAGTATGCGTTGAAGGGAATGCTGTTAGAGGAGGAATTAAAGGACAAGACGTGCAAGGGGAAAACGTACAACCATGCTTCCTGCAAGCTCTGAGAGCGAGGAGATACAAGTAGTGGAAGCAACACACCTGCAAAGTCTGAGGACCCGACCAAGGGTACGCTGCAGTCACCACCTCTGTAACCTGGGACCATCTGATACTAGACTAAGGTATGACGCACAAGACCACCTCCTGCACCACCATGTACCTCAGGTCATTAGAGCCTATATATACTCTTTCTCAGATATGAGGGAGGGTTAAAAAAAATCATGATTGTAACATTAAATTGAGAGAAATAGAAAGTCTATCATTTTCTCTCCACTTTGAGATAGTAATTTAAATTTATATTTTCTCTTTCTCTTTATCTTAATTCTGATCTTGAAGCCTAATTTAATTTTTTGGCCAACGAGTTAGTTGACGAGTTCTCACTGCAAACAACACTAAAAAATAAAACTAATTAGAAAATTAACTTGAAATTAAAACTAATTAGCAAATGACATATAAAACAAAATTGTTTGATATAAAATCAACTAATTACAACTTAAAATAAAAAGAAATAATATGTAAATGGTTGAGTAATGATTCAAAATTAAAATTGACAAGAATTAAACTTGCTAAAATTAAAACTACTGCTGCTAGAAAAATTGTTTGCAAGATAACAAAAAATATAATATGGCAAATATGGCTTGAATAACTAATTCCTTCTAGTCAGGTTTTTTACAGTCAGTACAGCATTGGTTCAGCATTACTTTAGCATTCTGCACAGAGATAACAACAAATTCCTCTAAGGCTTGTGAGAATTTTCCAACACTCACAACTCTAATCCTACCATTAAGCTCAATATATTCCTATATCAAACCAGCAAGCAGGACACCATTCAAGCATTCATTTGGTAAGTTATGCAAGGTAAATGAAATATTCCTATCCACTTACAAAGAAAAGCCTAAATCTAGGTTTTCACTTGCTTCATTCAAGTTGAACTACTAGATCTAGCCCTTCCAGTACAAGATCTAGCTTAGCAAATTGTTATTCATGGCCAAAAAACAACAATCAATTAAAATGAAACTCACTTGAATGAACAAAGGCAAACAAATACTAAAGTAAGCTTAAAATTTAATCATACCCAACTTAGAAGTTCATAGTCATTCAAGCCTCAAAAGCTTAGCTCATATTCAAATAAAAAGATAAAATCCAAGCTAAAAATACTTCATCCATGGCTACTGCCCAAATTTACAATCTCAAGAAGTTTTGAATACTAAGTACAAACAACAATAACAAAGAGAAAAATAAAGAAGACTATCAAGAAAGGGTAAAAGAAAATTCAAACACTAGGCTTGGTCCCCTCTTCTTTCTTCTTTGTTGTACTTCCTGCTGCAATTAAAGCTCCTCCATAGAAAAATGGCAGCTGCCCCGTACTGTACATACAAGATGATGAAGATGATAATGGTGTACTCCCTTTTTTTCCTTTTCTTTTTGATGTTGGGTTCTTAGGGTACCAACCTCCTCACCCAAAATAGAAGCCCAAACTTTTCCACTTTGGCCCACTAGGGTGAGACCCCTTTCTTCCATGTCAGCTAGCTGATGCAATTTGAGTGATTGGACCAAAGTTGCTGAGGTGGATAAGTGAAATTCGCATTTCCACGTCACTGCCAGGATGCTGAATTCACTCAGCATTGCTTTAGCATTGCTTCAGCAATCAACCTGGGCCCAAATTTTGTATTCATTTTCTTCCTTGCTTCTTTCTCTTTTACCTATAAATTTAATTCCTCCTTTTTCAACAAAATAAGCACCGTTAATTGGAAAACACACCCAACAATATCAATATTTACAAAACTTAAAGGTTAGATTACTAAATAGAAAATAACACTAAAACTAATTAAAATTAAGCAAAATAAACACATTTTCACTACTCTCCTCACAATACTTTAGTTTAAAAGCATAAAAATTAACTCTATAACATAGAGTTATCACACCCCAAACTTAGAGTATTGCTCGTCCTCGAGTAATGAAAAACACAAAGAACTAAACAATAAGAACAGAAAATGACAGCGACACTAACACGCTTGCAGTAGAGAAAATCTTGCTCTTTCACACTTGGTCTAGGGACGAAAATTGCTCTCAGAATTAGATGAAATGGAAGTGTAATTGGCAGTAATGAATATGCCTTGAACTTGTGTGTTTCAACAGAATTTTGCATACTATTTATGTCCTTAAAACTTACCAAGAGTAATTCGATCAAATAAGTGTGCAAATACTTCCCACCAACACTTTGAATTTCTATCACAACTACCCCTCGATCCTCAAGTTTAAAAAGTTTGCTTCCATAAGTTGAACTAGTGTAATCCTCTCCACTAATGTAGCTTAGCTTTACAACTTAGATCAAAAGGACTTGACTAGGCTTGAAATGTTAGGCTTGGGTTAGGGTATGGTAAAGGATGTATTTAAGCTAGCTCAACACCTAACCACTTCGCTTGTCAAAAACCGAGCCTCTTCCTTAAGAATTTTTTTTTTCTCTTGACCATCTTCCCTAATTCAATACTCATAAGTACTTGATATTAAAATTGACTTCTCTTGCTATGTTTATTCTCTTCTTCTTTTTTTTTTTTCTTTGAACTAAAATGGGTGGAACACCCCAAACTTAGTTGCAAGCATATGTATTTTTTTGTTTTCTTTTCTTTCATTGCTGATTTTTTTTTTTCATATATTAGAAAGACATTTATTACTATATTATACTTATATAATAAATAGCAAGAGAAGGTTAATTGAAAGTTCATACTCATATACTTTGTGAGCTAATTCCCCCACCCCAAACTTACAATCCAACATTGTCCCCAATGTGGCTAAAAGTATAACCTTGAATTAGCTCGCCACAAGTTACACTCACCGCACTCACCCCAAACTTAATGTGAAACTTGGCTCTTGACAAGTGAGTAATTAAGTTAGGACATATGTGGAAATGCAAATTAAGATTGGCGTTAGATGTAGGATTGGGTTGCACAACAATAATAGGCTAAATGGCTCAAACTTGGGTGACTAGGGAAAAATTGAATTCATAGGGAAGGTTAGAACGGCTCAAACGTCCAAAGATGGCCTAAATCATTTCTAAGTCATGAAGCTCGCTAGGATTTCGCCTCAAGGATTACACTAGCTAATTCTAGATGCTTAAACTCTCACAAAGCGTTAGCTATTCTAAAAACTCAAGGTATGGCGGGATAACACAAGCACACAATTGTTGAAAGAATTCCTCATAGGCTAGCATTTAGACAAGAATAACACTTAAAATTAGCATTTTCACACACAAACCAAGGCACTCCACACGTGGAGGAAAATGGATATTTTTCATCATCGAGCGCTACCCTAAACCAAGCTGAAAATACAAGCAGTATTTTTTCTCATTTGCAAGCTAAAACATAACATCACAAACATGACAAAATAACATGATTAATACACATCTAATCCACATAATATTTATTACTCACACAACTAAAGACGACAATAAAAGTAAACTAAGTAAACAATTAAACACAACCAGCAATAACAATTTAACTAAGGAGAAAAAGAAAACTCCCTCAAGATTTGAACTCTTCCCCACTAGTCTCTGCTTCAAAATGCTGAAGCGATGCTGATCCAATGCTGTACTGGGACCTACTGCTTCAACATACAAATTTGCTCACACCATATTGCAGCAGCCCCTTTTTTCTGTCATTCCTTGCTTTGCACCAGCAATAAAGATCACCACACTACAGCAAAATCATTAGTAAATGTAGGAAATTAAAAGTTATATATATATGTAATTATATAAGTATGTATATACTATTTTTTTTTTCCTTTTTCTTCTTTTCCTCTTTTTTTTTTCTTTTTCTTTTTTCTTTTTTTTTCTTTTTTTTTTCAAGGGGTGGCACACCCCAAACTTAATTGTAAATACATATATATTTTTTTCAAGGGGTGGCACACCCCAAACTTATTACATAGCATATATATAACTAAATATAATCATGTTCCTCCGCTCTTGGGTTGCCCAAATGTGATTCACTAAAGCCATGACAACCCGAGACCCTTCTTCCTCAAGCCTCTTCCAATGTGATGGAGGTCTTTGCTCGATCAACCTCACCACTCCCAAACTTCACTCCTTGGCCTTTCACCAAAAAATTTCTTCTTGAAAGTGCATCACGTAGTTCTACCACCCCATCGGGGTACACTCTCACCACCAAGAAAGATCCATCACACCTTGAATCTAGTCGTCCATGAGTAGCCTTCGTTAAAGAGTTAGCAAAAATCACTTGTTGCCCAACTTCAAACATTTGAGACCAAAATTTTCTACTAAACTTCTTTTTCTTTCTCTTCTTTTTGGGTGGTTTTTTAGGGTCAAATGATGTTTTGTCTTTGCTTTCTTGCGGCTCGTGATCCTTAGCAATTTCTTTAAGGGGAATCTTCTTTCTCACCTTCTTACTATTTTTGAATTTGGATTCCTCAACCATGTTAGGATCCATATCTCCAATTGCTAAGCATTCTCCTATTGCATCCGGAGCACGCATAGGATGAAAGACCTTGAATGTGGCTTGCTCATCTTGAGCTCTCATGGTAAGCTCTCCCTTTTCAACATCTATCAAAGTTCTTCCCGTGGCAAGAAATGGCCTCCCTAAAATGATTGGAACTTCCCTATCTTCCTCATAGTCAAGAATAATGAAATCGGCCGGAAAAATGAACTTATCCACTTGTACCAACACATCTTCAATTTTCCCTTCCGGATGAGCCATGGAACGATCCGCTAATTGCAAAGTGACGGTGGTTGGCCTTGCTTCTCCAATTCCCAACTTCCTAAAAATAGACATAGGCATGAGATTAATACTAGCTCCCAAGTCACAAAGAGCTCTTCCAACATCTCTACCCCCAATAGAAATTGGAATTGTAAAGCTGCCCGGATCTTTCAATTTGGGTGGGATTTTACTTTTCAACATAGCACTACATCCCTCCGTCAAAGCGACCGTTTCAAACTCGCCAAGCCTCCTTTTCTTTGTCAAAATATCCTTCAAAAACTTCACATAAGTTGGCATTTGCTCCAAAGCTTCTACTAATGGTATATTGATGTGGAGCTGCTTTAAAACATCAAGGAATCTCCAGAATTGACCATCATCTTGTTGCTTCTTGAACCGTTGAGGAAATGGTGGCGGTGGCTTTTGCAAAGACTTTTCTGCAGTAGAATGCTGACTGGATGCTGTAACTACTGGGGGAATTTCAGCAGCTGAAGTTGCTGGTTTTTTCTTCATTTCCCCCTCTTTTTGGATTGAAGAGGGCTCTTTACTGCCTGCTGCAGCCACATTTGACTCAATTATTTTTCCACTTCTCAAGGTTACCGCTTTGCAATGTTCTTTGCCATCTCTTCTTGGGTTTTCGGTGTCACTAGGCAAGGTGCCTTGTGGTCTATTCTTCAAATCATTGGCCAATTGCCCCAATTGAACTTCAAGATTCCGAAGAGATGCTGCTTGGCTTTGAATTACAGCGTCATTCTTGGCCATATAATCTCTCATTAAACTCTCCAAAGAACTAGTTTGAGAGCCTTGAGGTTGGTGAGGTTGTTGAGGTCTTGGTTGTTGAGAGAAACCCGGTGGGAATGATTGCTTTCCTTGTCCTTGTGCTCCACTTGAACTTGCCCCTTGACCTCCCCATGAGAAGTTCGGATGATGCTTCCATGCCGGATTGTAGGAGTTTGAGTATGGATTGTTGTTGCGGTTGAAGTTTTGATTACCCACATAGCAAACCGAAGCTGGATTTGAGGGGCAATTTTCAAAAGTATGCCCATCACCACAATACACACAAGAGATTTCTGCCCTTTGAATGGCAGCGGCTGGTTGTACACTTCCTCCCATATTCATATTCTTCAAAATGTTGGTCATTGAGGCCATTTGAGCGGTTAGAGCGGTCAAAGCATCTACTTCAAGAACACCCGCTACTTTTCGACTTGTCGGAGCTCTATTAGTTGACCATTGATAGTTGTTGCTAGCTATCCTTTCCAAAATCTCAAAAGCTTCATTGTAAGACTTGGAAAGAATGGCTCCATTAGCCGAAGCGTCCAACACCATCCTAGAAGCCGCATTGAGACCATTGTAAAAAGTCTCAAGTTGGATACAATGGGGAATACCATGGTGTGGGCACTTCCTCAACAACTCCTTGAATCTTTCCCATGCATCACTAGTAGTCTCGTCTTCCAATTGTTGAAAAGACATGATCTCGCTTCGAAACTTTGCATTTCTTGTTGGAGGAAAGTACTTTCTCAAGAATTTTTCAGCCAAGTCATTCCAATTAGTCACCGAATCGGGAGGAAGAGTGTTAAGCCATGCTCTAGCCCGATCCCTCAAGGAAAATGGGAACAACTTCAATCTTAAAGCCTCTTCACTTACTCCTTGTAGCTTGAAAGAGTCACTCACCTCCAAAAATGAGCGAATATGGAGGTGAGGATCTTCCGTTGGCGACCCACCAAATTGACCAACCGTTTGGAGCATTTGAAACATGACGGGCTTGAGCTCAAAGTGAGGTGCTTGGATTTCGGGTCTCACAATACCCGGATTTAGATCATTGAACATAGGGGCTGCATACTCTCTTATTGCTCGGGCTCTATCATCGGCCAAAGCAATAGGATTGGCTTCATTATGAGCACCCCCAATTTCAAACCCATCGGCCATATTGCAGTGTTTTTTCGCCTTTTGTTCCTTTCTCCTTTGTCTGAAAGTGCGTTCAATTTCGGGGTCAATAGGAGCAAGTTCAAGGTCTTCTTCTTGCTCGTTCATACACTAGTTTACACCTGAAAAATAAAAATTCAGCGCACCAAAAAGGATTAAAACTTTAAACCAGAAAATAAATTGCAAAATAGTTGATAATACACAATTTTTAGTTTCAATCCCCGGCAACGGCGCCAAAAACTTGTTGTGAAAAATTATATACGCAAGTATACGCAGTCACACAAGTAATAAAGTGATAAGTAAGATCGTCTCCACAGGGATTGCAAACAAAGTTTGATATAAAATCAACTAATTACAACTTAAAATAAAAAGAAATAATATGTAAATGGTTGAGTAATGATTCAAAATTAAAATTGACAAGAATTAAACTTGCTAAAATTAAAACTACTGCTGCTAGAAAAATTGTTTGCAAGATAACAAAAAATATAATATGGCAAATATGGCTTGAATAACTAATTCCTTCTAGTCAGGTTTTTTACAGTCAGTACAGCATTGGTTCAGCATTACTTTAGCATTCTGCACAGAGATAACAACAAATTCCTCTAGGCTTGTGAGAATTTTCCAACACTCACAACTCTAATCCTACCATTAAGCTCAATATATTCCTATATCAAACCAGCAAGCAGGACACCATTCAAGCATTCATTTGGTAAGTTATGCAAGGTAAATGAAATATTCCTATCCACTTACAAAGAAAAGCCTAAATCTAGGTTTTCACTTGCTTCATTCAAGTTGAACTACTAGATCTAGCCCTTCCAGTACAAGATCTAGCTTAGCAAATTGTTATTCATGGCCAAAAAACAACAATCAATTAAAATGAAACTCACTTGAATGAACAAAGGCAAACAAATACTAAAGTAAGCTTAAAATTTAATCATACCCAACTTAGAAGTTCATAGTCATTCAAGCCTCAAAAGCTTAGCTCATATTCAAATAAAAAGATAAAATCCAAGCTAAAAATACTTCATCCATGGCTACTGCCCAAATTTACAATCTCAAGAAGTTTTGAATACTAAGTACAAACAACAATAACAAAGAGAAAAATAAAGAAGACTATCAAGAAAGGGTAAAAGAAAATTCAAACACTAGGCTTGGTCCCCTCTTCTTTCTTCTTTGTTGTACTTCCTGCTGCAATTAAAGCTCCTCCATAGAAAAATGGCAGCTGCCCCGTACTGTACATACAAGATGATGAAGATGATAATGGTGTACTCCCTTTTTTTCCTTTTCTTTTTGATGTTGGGTTCTTAGGGTACCAACCTCCTCACCCAAAATAGAAGCCCAAACTTTTCCACTTTGGCCCACTAGGGTGAGACCCCTTTCTTCCATGTCAGCTAGCTGATGCAATTTGAGTGATTGGACCAAAGTTGCTGAGGTGGATAAGTGAAATTCGCATTTCCACGTCACTGCCAGGATGCTGAATTCACTCAGCATTGCTTTAGCATTGCTTCAGCAATCAACCCAGTTCCAGCTTGTATTCATTTTCTTCCTTGCTTCTTTCTCTTTTACCTATAAATTTAATTCCTCCTTTTTCAACAAAATAAGCACCGTTAATTGGAAAACACACCCAACAATATCAATATTTACAAAACTTAAAGGTTAGATTATTAAATAGAAAATAACACTAAAACTAATTAAAATTAAGCAAAATAAACACATTTTCACTACTCTCCTCACAATACTTTAGTTTAAAAGCATAAAAATTAACTCTATAACATAGAGTTATCAAAATAGAAAGTCTATCATTTTCTCTCCACTTTGAGATAGTAATTTAAATTTATATTTTCTCTTTCTCTTTATCTTAATTCTGATCTTGAAGCCTAATTTAATTTTTTGGCCAACGAGTTAGTTGACGAGTTCTCACTGCAAACAACACTAAAAAATAAAACTAATTAGAAAATTAACTTGAAATTAAAACTAATTAGCAAATGACATATAAAACAAAATAACTAAAAAAAACACACACACAAAACTATAAAAGATAATACTAAGAATAATAAATTCGAAATTACTTAAAACCTTATTAAATAAATCAAAAGCTCAAAAACTAAATTGATTTTAGCTTATAAAATATGTAAAATAACTATTTTTTTAGAGTTATCAAGTAGGCCAAATTATTGGTTGTAGCATCATAAATCTGTTGCATTATTTTTTGTATTGAAACATTCCATTTCGATGTTTCAACTTTGATTTCTGTTCCTACATATCTTCATATTTAATTTTAATTTCTTTGATTTTCTCATTTAATTGTTTGGTCGTACTATTTTGTGGTTCAATTTTTTTTTTTTTTCGTATTGTGTTGTAAAATTACAAACTAAGGTTATGCAGTTAGTGATATTTTTTTTTTAAAAAAAAAAAAATACTTAATTACTATTTATATTTTGAATAACAAGCTTTTTTTGTTCCCTTAATTTTTTAATCTACCAAGTTGTGCTCCTTATAGTATATAACTTGTTAGTAATACTTCTCGAAATATAACTTTTACAATAACATAGTTCTTCTATTATATTTTATTTAATTTTACTATGAAATGAGTAAAATGATTAATGGTATTTGATCTTTATCCCTTTTATGTTAATAAATAATAAAATAAAAAGAATTTTTTTAATAATACTTTATATGTTTAGTTTTACATTTTTAATTATTAAAGTAAAAATGACGAAATTTATTTAATTTGTACCAATTTATCAATTATCAACCACCGTGTCACTTATTTCACAACGAAATTGAATAAAATATAATGTAAAGACTACAAGATTGTATAAATTATATTTCGAGGGATATTATTAATGAGTCGTGTGATGAGTCAAACCGAGTACATATATAATAACTAAATAAATATAATATAATATATATGTATATACAAAAAAAAAATTAATTATATACAAAATAGACCCACTCCCTGTTGTCCCCCCTCTCTCTATCTATCCCTCTTTTTCTCTTTCTTCAAACATCAAAAAAAAAAAAAAAACCCACAAACCACCATCACCGCCCAGCCCCAGCTGCTAGACAATCGAAAGCCTAAGTGCCAGCGACCTCACCCCCAAAGTGCCGCTGCTCCTTTCGCCACTGTTAGCTCGGGATCGCAAGTCAAAGTTTGGGGTTTCAAACTTTGAACGGATTTTCCGGTTACTTTCGGTGTCCGTATGACGAGACGTCTTCACCACTAAACTCAGCTCGTGGAGGAGAACAACCTACACTAAACTATTTTGCCCGGCTCGTTACTTTTTCCGGTGACATTTTCATAGCTCCGCCCCTTTTCGGTGACTTTTCGGCGATATCGTGTACCGTTTTGACAAATGATTGGCATGGGTGTGATCTACTCGTTTAGGTGGTCGTTTTGATATACACTGCCCCTATTTTCGACGACGTTTCTGGTACACCAATTTTTACCGCCACCGATTGTTAATGTGCATCACTTAGGTGAGGCTGCATAACCCCAAATTTTAAATATAGTCATATTATATGTCGTTCGACTCGATTTTTAATCTAGGAATTATTTAACCATTTGATGGTATAGGTGAGAGTAATATGTAAGATTAGTCTAAACAATTGGAGCTCGAGACTTGAGAGCTTAAGATTGTCTTTTGGATAAAGTTTAATGACTTGGGAGAGGTAGGGACTAAATTTAATTATTGGTCTTGATTTTTATATGTGTTGTATAACATTAGACATATTCTAAATTTTTATGATTTGCAAATTGTTTGAAAAATTGAAAACTTAATCTGCATATTTTTCTAGAGTGTTCTATGGTACTGAGTGCTAAATATATTTTTGTACAAATATTTATGCAGGTTATGATTTTTGGGTTTATTCAAAATACAACTGTTATGCTATCGAATTTTCTAGAAAATAAAAATAAATATGTTCTTTTGTTATGCTTATTATTTGCCTGCTTTGGTTATTCTGATGAGAGCCATGTTGATCATGTTCAGTGCATATTGTTGTTTCATGACCTAGTCTCCGTGACATCATAGGTAGATCAGGTGTGCACTCACCTATAGGTGAAAGACCTAGAATCTGTACAAGGAGTAAATTAAATCTAAGCCCTGGTATTTATGGTGGGTAACAGATGCGACTACCCGGTTTTGGATGTCATTTTCTATGATTGGTATTGAAAGCTAGGGGTCTAGTGGACTGTGTGATATGCATTTGACACTTGATTTTGTTATTCTTTGTTGTCTCTCTACTTTGTTTATACATTTTGATACTGGTGATGAGATATTTTATTTTTACAAAGCTAACCATGCAGGAATTTTATTAAACTAAGGGTCCTTTGATATTAGTTATTTTCCTACTGGGCTTTATAAGCTCACCCCCTATTTTCCTACTGGGCTTTATAAGCTCACCCCCTTATGAGGATGGTACCGTTGAAAAAGAAAGTCGTTATTAGTTTAATTTTATTCTACTTTTTAATCTTCTAATGAAACTGGTTTTGTAATTAGGATCCCAAACCCTAACCTAGAACCATGACTTTAATGAGAGAGAAATTGGCAAAAGAGAAAGTAATGAAAGAGCAAGTAGTAAGAGAGAAACATAATGTGAGAAAGTGATGAGAGAGCAGTGAGAGAGAAAATGTATTGAAAGAAAGTAATGTCAGAGAAAATAATGTGACAAAATGATGTGAGATAAAGTGGAGAAAAATAATTGACAAAAAATCAATTGTTTTTAAAAATATAAAACAACATTTTGTTGTTCTCAAAATTTTTCTTTTTTGTAAACTATTTTAAAAAATTATAGCCAAACGTGCCTGATTATTCTCACACAACAGTTTTCTACTTTTAAAAACAAAAAAAATAATCTTTTAGGTATAATGTCAAACATGCCCTTATTAATTTCCTCATTCAAATAATGTTTTTTGGAAGATAATACTTCTTTACAAAGAATTCACATTAATGACACTAATAATTTAATTATTTTCAATGATTCTTAGAAGATAATAGTGGTAGTTCAATGGAAGTTGATGGAGAAGCATAATTGTTACTAGTTGAACTTGTTGTGGTATAAGAGAAATCCCAAGGCTCAATTTGCTCAGTTCTTACATAAACTATCTCTTCAGCACTCTGTGGATTGTTGTAATCATCACCACTCGTAACCATTTGGATTTTGTCTAACTCAATTGAAACTTCTTTCATTGTTGGTCTCATTTTTCCATTCAAATTCAAGCATTTCCTAGCTAAGTTAGCAACTGCAACAATTTGATCATTCACATGGTTTTGAGATTCTTTAACAAGATTAGTATCAACAATCTCAAAAAGATGATTCTCATTCATTGCAATGAGAAAATATGTGGCTAGACTCTTGCCTTCTTTGGACCTTGTAATAGAAACAGCTTTCTCACTTGTCAACAACTCAACTAGAACGACTCCAAAACTATAAACATCACTTTTATCAGTAAATTGGTTTGACTGAAAATACTCTGGATCTAAATAACCAAATGTTCCATAAATAAGTGTCGTGACATGAGTTTGGTCAACATCAACAGCTTTTGAAGTCCCAAAATCTGCAATTTTGGCTCTGTATTTCTCATCTAACAATATATTTGTGGACTTGATATCTCTATGGTAAATTGGAGATGAAGTTGCTGAGTGTAAATAAAAAAGTGCTGCTGCAATCTCTGAAGCAATTCTTAGGCGCATGTTCCATGTTAGTTGAAACTCTCTCTCATGGTCATGGAGATAATGAGATAGAGTACCATTAGGTATGAATTCATATACTAGAAGTGGAACTTCAGTCTCCAAACAACAACCTAATAATTTGACAACATTCCTATGATTGATTTGTGCAAGGATGACAACTTCATTGATGAACTCTCCTACTTTTTCTTCTCCATCTATTTTTGATTTTTTAACAGCAACAATTCTTCCATCTGTCAACATACCTTTGTGAACAGTTCCCTGACCTCCTTGACCAAGGATTCTATCCATATCAAAATTGTTGGTTGCCTTCTCTAATTCCTCTGAGTTAAACAATTTTATATTCTCAATACTATATTCATGTGTAGATAGTTGTTGTTGTAATAATAAACCACCGTTTCTTTGAAAATGAACTTCTTTGCGCTTGATGTTGGTTTTTTTCTTAATGATTCTTATCAAGTACCATAAACTAATTAGTAGGAAAATGACTCCAAGAGCAGAACCTACATATATTAATAATAAAAGAAAAACATGAATAATATGTACATAAACATATCACAAGATTGTTATATCTTTTTAGCTTTCTAATACCTAATTATGAAATATATATATATATATATCAAAATTAAATATTTATAACATTAAAAATGAACTTAGCTTGTTATGTTATTTAACGAGTTTCATTTAAATTGATGAAACAAGTATATAAGCTACATCTATTTAAAGGCAACATATATATGGTGTCATATCGTATATATAAAGGGTACATAGCGGCATAAGTATTCAAAGTTTTGACTTTTTAAGAGTCATAAATCCAATGAATTGTTTTAGCAGTACAAATTATTGAAGGTAGTTAATATAACTAACTATGTCAGTTAGTAGTTAATTTTCTATTAGCTGTTAGTTTTGGTTTAGCTCTATTGAGCTTCTATCTTGTATAAATACCCCTTGTATCTCAATCATAAATAGTAGCCGAATTCTTTTCAATTATGTTATTCTTTACATGGTACCAAAGCTCTAGAGTTTCTCTGTGTTGTTCTTGTTTTTGTCCCAAATTCTCCTTCATCTTCTATCTTGCTTCAAAAGCCATGGGTGGTTTAGCTCAAAATCACAGAGAATTAATCTCATTAAAGCATTCTCTCTCGTCTAAAATCCATGAAAATAGTAACCTATCTTGGAAACATTAGGTTCTCATAGTCGTTCGTGACCATTGTCTTCAATGATTTTTTGAATCAAATTCTGCTCCTCCAAAGTTTGATACAGACGTTGATTGTAGACTGAATCAAATTTCTCAAGACTTTAATTCAAAAGTTCTTCAAGACTTTGATTTTGTTCCCCAATGTTTCTACAAATTTGATAAGTCCTTTCTTGGACCAGTTTCTACCCTTGGTTCAAATTCCCCTACTGGTGCATTAATGCAAGCCATGATAACCACACTAAATTCAGTTGTTGACTCCAACTAGTATCTAGACTCGGTGCAACTAATCATCTTACACTAGATGCACAAAATATGGCAAACAACTCAGAGTATCTTGGTAAAGAATAGATCCTAGTTTGGAATTATTTAGGTTCGAGCATTCATAATATTGGTCATTCTGCCTTTCTTTCTCCATTACAACCAAAAATACTTGTTCTAAAGAATCTCTTACATTTTCCCTCAATTACAAAAAAAAAATCACGAGTGTTTCTCAGTTTTCTAATGACAATAATATATTCTTTGAATTCTATACTAATTCTTGTTTTGTGAAAGACCAAGTTTCCAAGAAGACTCTCCTAGCCAAGCTGATCAAGGGCTCTATGTGTTTAAAAACACTCAGATCAATGACCTACACTCACCATCTGCTTCCAACTCTTGTGGCCAACCTTCTCCAACTTCTTTTCCTTTTAATTCTGTAACTTTTCTCTCTGAACATCAAACTCCATCCAGTTTTCAATTGTGGCATAGTAGATTGGGTCACCTAACTACAAAAACTAATTTCATCTTGGAATATCTCTTCATGTAATAAAAATGTGTTTGATTTTTGTCACAATTGTTGTTTAGGAAAATCCCACAAATTCCCTTCTCCTAATTCTGAAATAGTGTACACGACACCAATATAGATGATATATACTGATCTTTAGGGTTCTGCTCCTCACACCTCTTTAAATAGCTAAACTTATTACATTTGTTTCATCGATGCTATAGTAGATACTCCTAGTTATATCTACTTAAAACTAAATCTAAGGCCCTCCATACATTTCAAATATTTAAAAAGCATGTTAAACTCCAATTTAATTTTCCCATAAAAGCTATGCAATGTGATTGTGGTGGTGAAGTTAAGCCATTTGACAAATATTTTAAACAACTAGGAATCTTATATTTCTAATCTTATCCACAAATTTATAAGCAAAATGGTGTTGTGGAGAGGAAACATAGGCACATAGTTGTAAGTGGACTTTCCTTACTTGCTCATGCTCATATGCCTTTGAAATATTGGGATAAGGCATTTAG
This sequence comes from Cannabis sativa, assembly GCF_029168945.1. Classification (NCBI taxonomy): domain Eukaryota; kingdom Viridiplantae; phylum Streptophyta; class Magnoliopsida; order Rosales; family Cannabaceae; genus Cannabis; species Cannabis sativa. Next base: position 54,936,010 of record NC_083607.1, read on the forward strand.
GACTACATTTTACCTCATTAACAGGTTACCTTCTCCTAGACTTGGTGCCTGCTGACCTTTACAAATGCTTTTTAACAAAGTACTAGATTACAGCTCTCTAAAAATCTTTGGTTGTGCTTGCTACCCTACTCTCAGACCTTACAATAGACATAAGCTTAATTTTGGTCTACTTAGTGTACCTTTTTAGGCTACAACCTAGTCCACAAGGGTTACAAGTGTCTTAGCTCTAAAGGGAGAATCTATCTATCTAGGGATATTGTTTTCAATGAGTATTGCTTTCCCTTCAAATCTTCTCCCTCCTCCACCCCTGTTACACTTGTTACTCTCCCTTCCCTACTCTCAACATCTCCTCCACTTCAAACACCTACACCTCCTCATCTTACACCACCATTTTTTGGGGCAAGTTCCTCATCCTTTACCTCTGACCAATATAATGTCTCCATCTGATTACAACAATAACTTAACTAGTTCTAACAGTGTTTCCAGTGTTGCTTCTCATTTGCAAACAGGTACACCTAAAACTCTGCTACTTCAAAGGCATCTCCATCCCATGTTGATGACATTCCAACAATTACTTCACCACCTATGCCAATTGTTGTCCACCTACACTCAACACGCATTGCATGATTACCATATCAAAGAGTGGCATTTGAAAGCCAAAAATGTTCATGTTAGAACTGATCCCTTCCAAAATTTTGTATGTTGTCCTTGATGAGAAGTGGAACTCATTTATGAATGAGGAGATGACTGCTCCAACCAAGAACCACACTTGGACTGTTGTTCCTCTTTCTAAAGGTAGAACAACAATTGGCTATAAATGGATGCTCAAGATCAAAGAAAATATAGATGGCTCCATCAATAAATTCAAAGCCAGATGTAACTTCCTTGCTTTAAGCCTCTATTAGGCCTTTCCCCACGAATTTATAGCTCTTATACATGAGTATGTTACTCTGGTTGCTTCCTGAACTGATGACTAGGCCTACAAACCAACACAAGTGTTTCCAACATGCTTTGTTCTCACTCGCTTCCTGGGAAAACTTCCCAGGAGGTCACCCATCCTGAAATTACCCAAGTCAACGTACTTAACTATGGAGTTCTTTCATGATGGGCTACCAAAAAACAAGAGGCACCTTCTTGATATCGGTAGTGCCAATCAATCCATTTAAGCTCTCTTCAAATGTGTAGTCTCATACCTACAAAATATGAGAATCATCACACTTGACCATCCTCAAGCAATGTGGGGTTGCACAACTTACTCAGTATTTCCCTTTACAGATCACAGGAATACTGACTGTCACAATCACCCCCCTTACGGTGTCTGACATCCTCATTAACTACACTTTCAGCTGGGTCAAGACTTTAATACCATTTTGTAATGTCCCCGCTTCAAGCCTCCATTGGGCCTTCCCCCACGAATTTATGACTCTTATAAATGAGTACGTCACTCTAGCTGCTTCCTGAACTGATGACTCTCCCTACAAACTAACACGAGTGCTTCCAACATGCTTTGTCCCCACTCATACCTTGAGAAAACTTTCCATGACGTCACCCATCCAGAAATTACCACAGGTCAAGCACGCTTGTGGAGTTCTCTCGTGATAGGCTACTAGAAAATAAGATGCACCTTGTTGATATAGGTAGTATTAATCAATAAATTTAAGCCATCTTTAACTGTATAGTCCCATACCTACACAGTCTCATAATTATCACACTTGACCTTCCCCAAGAGATGTGAGATTGTACAACTTACCAGATATTTCTCCTTACGGATCACAAGACTACTGACTATCACTAGACTTGTGGCCAAAGGGTAACACCAACAACCCGACTTTGATTTATAAGAGACCTTCAGTCCAATGGTCAAGCCTGACACCATCAAATTTGTTCTCACTTAGCCCTGTCTAGATCATGATCCATTCACCAGTTAGAAGTGAATAATGTGTTTTTGAATAGAGAATTATCTGAAGAGTTTTATATGTAGCAACCACCTTGGTTTGAAGATACCTCTCAACCTCAAGCTATCTGTAAACTCATAAAGTTCTTTATGGACTCAAACAAACTCTCACAATGGGCATACAACTCTCATTCTCATTTATGTTGATGATATTCTCATCACAGGCAACAACTCATCTCTCATCTTTGCTTTAATCTCTGATCTTAAATCATTTTTGCTCTAAAAAAACTGATGGAATCAAGTACTTCCTTGGCATTGAAGTTGCTCAAACTAATCAAGGCTTTCATCTCTCTCAGACCAAATATCTCAAAGATCTACTGCGTCGAACAAAAATTCAGTATGCCAAACCAAATTCCACTCCAATAACTTCTGGTCTAAGGTTATCAGCACAAAGCAGTGATTCTATAGAAAATGCTCTTTTCTATAGATCTATCGTTGGTGGCTTGCAATATCTCATTGTAACTAAACCTAAGATAGCTTACAATGTTAATAAAGTGTGCCAATTTATGCACAATACTCTGCAATCTTACTGGTGTGCAGTAAAAAGAATCCTTAAACATTTGTCAGACATTTTAGACTTTGATCTTCACATCAAGAAATCAACCACACTAGGCCTGGTAGGGTTTTGTAATGCAACCTAGGCTACTGACCCACATGGTAAGAGATCAACAAGTGGAGTTTGTATCTATATTGGGTTAAACCATGTTTCTTGGCAATCTAAAAAGCAACAAATATTTTCAAGATCATTCATTAAAGCAGAGTTCATGAGTTTGGTAAGCATCACAATTGAGATCACATGGATAAAGTCTTTTCTTAGTGAACTTCAAGTGGCTCTTCTTGGTGAACCTATAGTGTGGTGTGACAATCTTAGCACCTAATGTTAATTATTAATCCAATGTTGCACGCTCGAACCCAAAACATTGAATTTGACCTTTACTTTGTGCGGAAAAAAGTCTTGAACATGGAACTTGAAGTTAGACATGTTCCAACCTTTGATCAAATCACAAAATACTTAACTAAAGCCATTTCCAGCTCAAGGTTTCCAATTCTACGAGACAAACCCAATGTAAAAAGCTTTTCCAACTTGAGTTTGAAGGGAGTTGTTGAGGGTAGTTAATATAACAGACTATGTCAGTTAGTAGTTAGTTATCACAATTAATTTTTTGTTAGTTGTTAGTTCGTTGTGTTAGTTTTGGTTGAGCTCTATTGAGCTTCATTTTGTATTAATACCCCCTATATTTCATTCATTATCAATAACAATTTTGTTTTTAATTCTGTTAATCTTGACATAAGTACTTAATATTTGTAAAATTATAATTTTTTTTAGTTTTTTCATTACAGACTATTTTTAATTTATTAAAAGAAAATTTGGAACTAATTGATACAAACATATTTCTCTCCAGAACTGATGGTCTAGAATTCAGGCTTTATATGTGTTATGTTTAGGGGTGTTCATCAAACCGCTCAAATCACCTGCACCACACTGCACCACAAAAAAAAAATGCGATTTAAAATTCTTTGCGGTGCAGTCGCGGTTTGAATTTTCCTTAAACCGTGCAATGCGGTGCAGTTTGCGGTTTTGAATTATTAATATACGATTCAAACTGCACTGCACATTATAAAAGTACCAACTTTTATATTTATATGTGAATGTCCAACCTAAAACTCACTAATTATTGTATTGTTGAAACTTAATTTTTTTTTCATATTTATTGTTAAGCCTTATGGTATTTTTGATAAGTGTTGCTCAAGTTTTGTGGTATTTGTGATAGTTTGATTATTTGGTAATAGTCCAAACCGCAGAAACTGCAAAAACCGCACCGCACTGCACTATTTTTTGCCGTGCGGTTTTTGCGGTTTTCTAGTTTCACAGTGCGGGTGCGGTTTGTGAAATTGAAAAAATTACATGTGCGGATTGATTTGAAAAAATAATAAGTTTCTTGAATGCTGAATGAGTAGTAGAATGTTTGAATAATACTTACCCAAAACAGAGTAGATAATTATGCGTTTTCTTGAATCAGAATCATCTGTAATCATAGATAATTGAGTGCACATGGACATGGTCGTTCCGTTAATTTTCGTGTACGTTGTCCCTGTTGGACATGAGCACTCAAAACTCCCAACTGTGTTTATACATGTCCCATTTTGGCAGAAATTTGGATATAATTTGCACTCATCAATATCTGAAAAACAAACAAAAGTACACTCAATTTTCAACTCTCAAAGGATAATATGGTATTGTCCTTAAAATATGTAAACAATATGTGATTAACCAAGCCTTTTGACAACGATTAATTTTAAAAAATAATTAGATAAAGTACTACTTTTTATAAAAAAAAAATATATATATATTTTTATATTTAAAGATTTTTTTTTATATATTTTTACCGTTTTTAATAGAAATAATATGAAAATAATACAAAAATTACATTAAAATAATATCTAAATAACAATAAAACATAACATATAAATAACAAAAAATAACAATAAATTAAGTACAATATTAAAAAATTATATTTTTCGTAAATAAAATAAAAAAAAATCATAAAATTATTTAAAAATCTATAAAATTATATTTTTACAATTTTTTTTATTATTCTTAATTTAAATTAAATAATATATGAATGTGCTCTTATTGTCCATTTCCAGTTTCAATCATTATATCTAAGGCACCCTTTTAAAATTTGTCTTTATTGTAGTAAATGCCATCACATCGGTAATACAATTATTGGGTGGGTGGTTTGGTGTTTGGAGAATTATTATTTGTTTTTTATTTAAGCGTTTATATATTATAATTATATTTTATTTAGAACAACCACTTGAGATAAGTGGCCATAAATAGGTGGGTATGTTGGAGGTCCTAAGTTCGAGTCCCCTTAAAAAAAACTTCCAACACACACCTACCACTTGAGCTACCTCATCCTCAAGTGATTTAGTTTTGGATAATTCAGTCTCTGCTCTCTAGAGCATCAATAATGGGAACAATATTTAATATTGTGAGCTCTTACCCAATCAAATAATTTTCATTTGAAAAAAAACAAAAAAACAGAGCACCCTATCTATACAGCAGCTACTCTGCTACAATTTTTTCCACAAATATCTTTACTTCTCCTCCACATCCTCTCCCCTAACCCCACCCATGACAAGCAATTTCCAATACCACCCCTATTAAACTTGCCTTAAAAAAAGACTACCTAAAGTACCTAAAGGCTGCTATTTTTTTTTTTTTTTTGGATAGGTGGCATTATATTGAGTTTCAAGGCATTAATTTTATTTAAATACGCGTGAAAACAATTTATTCTCTCCAATTTTAATATATTGACTATTTGAGGATATTTTTTCTTTCTTTTGCTCAAATTTTCTCATAAACACAACAACAGACCATCCTAACATCTCCACTAGTCCACTTTCAGACCCAGAGGACCACTCTCCTCGTTGAAACCCATACATCGGGCAGAGGAGGAGCAATTGAGGCCATTAATGAATGAATGAATGAAGCTCTGTTTTTCTTTTCTAGTTGGAAAGTCGTTGGTGCCTGGTTTGACCAAGATGATGATGAGAAATTTTGAGCAAAAGAAGGGAAATATTTTGAGGTGGGTTTCAAAATTTCGTCAGGATTTTAGGAAAATTAATTAAAAAAACTAAGTCAATATGATACATTGAAACAGGAGAGGATACTTTTCAAAAAAAAAAAAAAAACGAAACAGGAGAGGATAAATTTTGTTCACGCGTATTTTAAAATTAATGAATTGAAGCCTAAAATAATGACACGTAATCTAAAAAAACCAGACTCGCATTAGCCAATAGTTTTACTTGGAATATGGTGGGTTTTAGTTGAGAAGGATGACTATTGACTAGACATATATCCTAATACAATTATTTAATTTTTTTTTTTGAAGAAATTCTAATTGAGTCTGCATAAAAATTTATGTCTATATTATAAAACAGTTCTCAACTTTCCATAAGTCATGATTTAAAAAATTGGCCACTTTAATTAGATAGCATATTTGGACAAATCAACAAATCATTCCTTTGTGGTGTTAATGCTATATATACAACTATAAGAGAATGAGATAGTAAAGTTATTAGCGGTAGCTAATATTTTTTTATCTACTAATATTACATGTAAATTTTTGTTTTTTTTTTTTTTTTATAAAAATACTGTTATGCAGTATTTTTTACTATATTTTTTTATAAGTTTCATGCTGCAGTATACTTTGTTAAATTTTCATTGATATTCTACTAGTATTTCTTAGTTATTCTACTGTTGTTCTGAGTTGTTTAGTTTTGTATTCTACTAATATTTTTGAAAACTTTTCCGTGTGACAGTATTTTTATAAAAGTTAACCAAAATTCCAATATTTTTATAAATTTCCCTATTCTTATTAGTATAATTAAGTATCAGCCTCTTAAATCGTTTAATTTAATAATTTTAAGGAAATACTGTTAATTAATCATAAAACGATAAGTTTAGAAAATATTAGAGCATCTCCAATAGTAACATTCTTTAATGATGCTAAATATTTACACATCATTTAAAAATATAATATTTTATTTTATCTCTCTTCCACACTATTTTTAGCACTCTTACTTCTAAAAACACTCTATTGTTTCAATTTTTTATTAAATTAAATGAATAGCATCGATGCCGCAATATATCATCCATACAAATTTCTAGAATGACATTTTTTTTCCTCTAATAGTATAGCATCTTAATATTTTGTCATATAATATGTCCACCTCACCGAGGATCTTAAAGATTTACCGTTAGAAATACTTTTAGACACCAATAATACCAAATAACAATATTTTTTTTCTCTCTCAACCCAAAAAAAAAAACTACTGCTAATAAATTACTCATAATATATATATATATTTATTTAAATAGAGTAAATGATATTAAATTTATTTAAATGGCAGTAAATTGACCTAAATTAACAAGCAATTAATAATCCCTTGAGTCCAGAAAATTGCGTACCTAAGCAACCATTTGGGATATATGGGTTCCCTTCGAAGCCTTCCGAGCACCGGCAAAGGTAGCCTCTCCTGGGAGTGGAATTAACACACACACTATTCTCCTTGCAACCGTAAGTTGCCTTGTTCTTCTCCGCAACTTGGCAGGAATCGAACCCAACAGCCCAATCAAAAATAACCGGAACCGAAGAGACATTGGTGAATTCTTCTAACCTTGAAAATTTGAACTCAGTTTCTTGCATAACAAAAGCATAGCTACACGGGTTGAAACTCCAAACGCTCCTATGATTATCGTTGCTTCCCAACATCATACCGTACTTAGTAAGTTGACTGGGGATGGAAGTTTGGCAACAGCCTACGCCAGAGCAAGACTTGAGGTCCACTTCGTTGGGGTAACTACACGAAGATATGCAGCCTGTTGTGTAGTTTTTGTCACCCCGATAGCCATTGATGGTTGCCAAATTATCGCAACCTATGGAGTAAAACTTGTTCCTGAGAAAGGAAACGCTGAAAAATTCATTCAAGCCTTGCGTGAAGTCCGAGACATCAGGAGTCAACTGTTTGCCATCCTTGCTGTAACAATCTTTAGCAACAGCCAGCATGATAGTTACCTCGCCATCTACAACGGTTATTTTACTGACGTTGAAAGCGGAGCTAAACAAGTAGGGTGTTGAATCCGTACAAGAGATCTGGAACAGGTATGGAGGATCCATGAAACAGCCTTTGTCAAGGCCAAATGGGTATGGAATTTCGAAATCCCCGCATAACTGTTTTTTGCAGCCACTTAGGTGAGTTGGTATGGAATTGTTGTTGCTGCAAAATGCTACTTCTATTATGAGTATCATCAAGAATAAGATCGGACATAATATAGTTAATGATGAGGTGTTGGCCATGTTCATGATCTAATTCTAATTGATTTGTTTCTTTTTCTTGAACAGAACAAACTCTATATATTGGTTATACATGCCTCATAATATACAAGTGGGAAGATATTTGGTCTGTGTAGGCACTAGACATTATGTCTCTAGTCTACTCTTCTCCTCTCTTCCCTTTCTAACCAATTATAAAATGTCTAATTATACATTTATTGAAGTTTGTACTATACAATGACCAAGTCATCAATTTATTAAACTTTCTATTCACACCTTTCGTTATTCTTGCCTCCGTGTCAATTCCATTTCCTTTTATTTTTTAAAAAAAGTAGCTGCCTTTTTATTATTTTAATAATTGTCCATTACTCCTTACAAAATAATAATAATAATAATAATAATAATAATAATAATAATAATAAAGGATTGACTATAAAGTTATGGATTGGAATATTATTTTCTTAAATGATAAATTAAATTTAAATTTTTTAAAATAGTAATAGTACTACAATTTTTAATATATATATATATATGTATATATATATGGTAGGTACACATATTTATTTTTATAACATAGAGACCTTTTTTTTTACCATGGATGATTACTTTTGAAAATTTTAGATAACTACCCTATAACTCAATGCATTAAATTAAATATTTTAATGTTAAAAGAGCTTTACAAATATCACATAACTCAATAAAGTCACTCTAAATGTTTCTAAAATTTTAATTTTTTTAACTCCAAAATTATATTTACTCATAACTAGTTGGGAACATAAAAATAGATTTTATTATTATTATTATTGATTAAAAAAAACCTGAACTTTAAAAAAAGAACAAGATACAAGAGGTTAAGGCTATAATAGAAGGTTGAGAACCATTCCAAACAAACTTATTATTTAATCTTAAACCTGCCTTAGCATAAAGATGAGCTAAATTGTTATACTATCTTGAAACATAAGTGATATGCAGGCTCGGACCGAACAACAATGAATTTTTTATACAACTTATAATTTTATCCACGACACTCTTACAATCTGATTCAATAAAAGAAACTAGGAGCTTGGCAGCTTAGATCCAAAAAATCGCAACAAGGATAGCTTTAGCTTCAGCAATGTTAAGAGAAATCACCCCATCAATTGGGATGACGACTCCAGCTTTAATGTTGTCACCACCATCTCGAGCCACCACTCCAAGGCCATGCCTCTTTGAAACATTATTTAGAGCAGCATCTGCGTTGATTCTCCAAAAGCCAAAAGTGAGCCAAGATACATGTTCACTTGTTTCTGTTCTTTGAGGGCATAATTTAAACTCAGATTGATGAGGATTAACATATTCACACAAGTAACTAACAACATGATCAAAAAGCTCCAAGGGAGAGATGATTCTTTTGTTATGAAATAGATTATTACGCTGATTCCAAATCATCCAAATTAGACAAAATAACATAGCCAAGTTATGCTTATCAAACATCTCAAACGCTTTGGCAATAAACATATCAATATCATGATCTTTATTCTCCATATAGAAGGTGGAAAAAGCAAAGTGTTTCCAATCTTTTTTTTGCACTAGAACATTCCAAGATAGCATGTTCAACTGTCTCTGCCTTCAGTTGGCATAAGGGGCATATAGGTGAGGGGATGATGTAACAACGAAGAGGCAATGGGGATGGAACGGGAAAGTACATGCCACAGCAAGTGCTTTACTTCAGGTGGGGCAGTGGACATCCAAAGTTCTGACCAGAATTGCTTACTTGTAGTAAAAAGAAGAAGAGGAAGGCAGATCTCTAGATTAGAGTGCAAGATGGTAAGCAGTTTTTACATTAAAGAGGCCTGATTGGTCATGTCCCTAAATTAACTCATCCCTACAACTATTACTCAAAATTGGCATGTGAAGAATTCTATCAACAACATGATCATCAAAGAACTGGCGGAGCTTAGTAGGATCCCTCCCAGGCACCAGATGGGAAACAAAAAAGGACAGATTGGGTTCAAGAGGAGGAGAAGATGAATAGAATTTGAACCTGAAATCAAGGAGCCAATGATCCTCTATGGTTTGAATGCTCTTGCCATCACCCACCTTCCAAATAAGGCCATGCTTCATCAAATTTTGACCCCAAAGAATACTCTGCCTAGAAAAAGGACTATGGCCAGGGGCATCCTTGAGGATCAAAGTGTTGGGAAAGTATCTAGCTTTAAGGGTTATACTAAGCAAAGACTCAGGGCTTTTAAAGATACGCCATGCTTGTTTTGCTAGCATGGACTGATTAAAATAGGTTAAAGATCGAAATCCTAGACCTCCCACAAATTTTGATTGACAGACAGACCTCCAATTTTTCTAATGGACTTTATGGGTTTCAGTAGAGGATCCCCACCAGAATTCGGAGACGAGAGATTCGATTTCCATGCAAATCTTAGTAGGCATGCGAAAACAAGCCATAGCATACGAAGGAATGGCTTGAAGGACAACCTTGATAAGGGTTTCTTTTCCTGCTTTGGAGAACCATTTATGGGGCCAAGAATAGATGATAGAGGAAACTCTATCTTTGAGAAAGGTAAAAGCATGATATTTAGCATGAGAAATACATTGTGGCAAACCAAGATATTTGGTGATAAAGGGCTTGTTTTCTAATTGAAAGGTATGAAATAAAAGATGTTTGGTTTTGTGCCCTAAATAAAACCCATTTCAATATAATCAGATTTACTAATTAATAATGATCAGAAACTGCATTTTTTGTTGCATGGTTCACATGATTTATTTTATGATTGTTGAATGTATAAATTATATTAAGTCCAGAACATATGTGTATATTTATTCAAGATTATAATGTCGTCAGCACAGTGGAATATAATCATGATTATATGTTCAAAAGTTTAATTCCCATGATTTGTCAGTTCACTGGATTTAGATTGCATGATAATCAGCGATAAGGTATACTTACACCTTGGATAAGTGTTATGTCATTTCTAGAGCATTGGCAAAGTTACCAATATCAGATGTATGGAGTATACATTGGAAGGGACCGATATTGATCTTAGACAAGATATCATAAACTTACCGTTATATATTTCTAAGTCAATATCAATTGTTGATCTTAGGTGTATGGATCTTAATCCTGATATCGTTAGGTTCAACTTAGTTGTATGATTTATGTTCTTTGACTTGTTCGTGGAAGCTAACTTTTGGTTCTGGTGGATACTTACATCTTGGGAACATGGTAGTTCAATTGAGTGGGAGAGCTGATCATAGATATTGAATCTATGGCTTCTATAAGTATTTAGAAGTGAAACGATGATCTCCTTCGAGCTTGGCTTTATAGAGATAAATGATTGAGGCCTCATTTCAGTAATTATATTAGTTTACTGAAGTATCATTTATAGGTTGCTAAGTGTTTTAAGGATAAAATACATTGAAGGGTAGAACGGTAAATTTGTCCCTATTCAATGTAGATCATCTATATAGGATCCTTGACTAGTAGGATTGTAACAATGGATAATCATAACGTATTTATATCGTGGTACATATAGAGCATTCTATATAGCTGAGAGTGTATTCAATTCCAAATCTATAGTGGAGCAAGGCGGAATTAATAAGTTGGGAATTTACTTGGTGAATTCTAGATCTACTTATTGAAAGCTCGTTTATAAAGGCTCTTGGTCCCCTCACTAGTTAAGATAATACTGCTTACAGACTCAGTTAATTGATTTTAATTAATCAATTATAATTCTAAAATTAGACTATGTCTTATTTAAGAATTTTCACTAAGCAAGGGCTTAATTGTGAAGAAAAGAGGTTTTGGGGTCAATTTGTTAATTAAGAGACTTTCCGTGGTCTAATTAATAAATTACATAAATGACAATATCATTTAGTAGTTAATTATTATTAAATAAATATTTTTGGCATTTATAGGATTGAATTGAAAAATATGGTATTATTGAAAAGAAGAATAAGTGGTTGAAATAAAGTGGCAAAAATCTAACTAGAGATGGGTCCACTATTGTGTACGGCCATAAGTGATTTTTGCCCAATATTTTATTCTTTTTTAATCCATGTAATTCAACCTTAAGCCCTAATTGAAACACTATAAAAGGAACATGATACTCTCACTCATCCAGTTAATGTCAACTTGACTATTCAACCAAATTTGATGAGAGAGTTCCTTCCTTAGTGTTTTCTCACCTCCTTCATTGTTCTTCCATATTCGAACCCTTAGTGATGAGTGACATGCCCACACATAGCAAGTCAAGTACTCAATCATAGTGAGTAAGATGGTCGTAACCAAACCCGAAAGAGAGAAAGAGATCCAGGTTCAGATCTTGATAATGCCCTGCTACAAAAGAAATCAAGGGCTAGAGATCTTGAACGGAATGAGTCATTATATTCCACTGCAATCAATGTAAGGTTTTCTTAAACCCTTATGTGTTTATTTCATTGTTTTAGAGAATTCATATTTAGGATGTTAATGAAACATTGTAACACCCTAACTAGCATAGGCGTATTACGTGATTTTAAACATACTGTGCAGCTCGTTGCTAATCAACGAGGTTTATGGAAAAACGTAATTAATTAAAATTTTGGCTTTTTAATTAAACTTGTAAAATATTTATACAAAATACTCGGGATCCCGATTACAAAATCATTTACAAAAGTTTACTATCTATACAAAATAAATGTCGCCTAGCGACTAGTTACAAAAATAACCTCGCTGTCCCGATGATCGTACGCTCCAGGCCTAACCGCCCCGACATGTACAATCTTCATAGGCTCCTTCACGGTCCATCAACTCTAGCCTTGCCCTTACCTACACATAAACATAGCACTGTGAGTCGATAGACTCAGTAAGAAAAGCATAATAATACTCATACATAAATCCCGGTCATGATCAGACGCCCATACCCCTGACCATAACGCTAACTGCCGTGTCCAACACGATACTGAGTCCCCCTAACTGCCGTGTCCAACACGGTACTGAGTTCTGAACGTTAATAGGGACGGTACTATTGACAAGTAACAGCCTAATCGGTCGAACCGGTCATACTCTGGCTGCTGCTCATACTCCAGCCTGTACCGACGTGTTACAGTATTAGCCTAATCGGTCAAACCGGTCATACTCCGGCTGCTGGTCATACTCCAGCCTGTACTGACGTGATACGTCAAATAGTACGGAACCACCAACCTAAGTATCAGCCTAATCGGTCGAACCGGTCATACTCATTTCTTGGTCATACTCCGGCTCGTACCGACGTGATACGTTGTCGGCCTAATCGGTCGAACCGGTCATACTCCATTCTTGGTCATACTCCAGCCTGTACCGACGTGACACAGTTGGATGGTTCGAAGCCAACATACATATCTAATGTAATCTAACAGGCTTCCTACATGCACGCTAAACATGTAATCTACATATGCATATTGTTATACTAATCTTACCTAGATTCCGAATTCAGGTGTGCCGGTCAACCTGACTGGAACTATCTGCGCGGCGGATTACAGGCTCCTAAACCATAAAAATCACAACACTATAAGTGATACGCTGAATCACTTTCCGGGGACTTAAACTAGGAACTAAAAGTTTCCCTATCGATAAAAAGCATGGCAATACCCCAAATAACATAAAATCGAGGAAAACTAGGGTTTCTGAAATTTCTCCAACTGGTAGACCGGTTGTCCAACCGGAATTCCGGTTCTGGGAATTTTCGAAACCCATCCGAAATTCCGGATGCACAACCGGAATTCTGGTTCCTCGCAGGCAGATTTTCAAAATTTCATAACTCAACCAAATCACACCCAAACAACCTCAAACCTTCCAGACCTGTTCTATAGGACCCAAATAACATATCCAAAGCAATAACACAACCCAGAATGCACAGATACAAAAAGTGCCATTAAAGCCCAAGCTTTGAGTTCCAAAACTCAAACTTGGTTAATATCAACTAACATGTATTCAAATCAGATCAAACCTACTTAAGCAAGCATAGAATAGCCTCTGAAAACTACTACAAACATCAATAAAATCACAGCAACAGAACTCACAAATTTACTTTGACAACTCAAGCTTTTGCATAGAAAAACCATCACTCAATCAACCTAACTATCATGCATTACTAACAGCTCAAATATCCTCAATTTAACATGCTTAAAACTCTGAAAATAACAACAAAATACAGCAGCAACAACTTCAATTTATCATGCATGCAATACACCATTTTCATCAAAATTCACCAAACTTAAAGAAGAAAAGCTTAAAAGCTAACCTAGCTTGAATTGAACCCCAAAGAGAGATGAAATCACAAGAAAAATTCCAAGTCCTTTGCTGCACCAAGAGGCCGAAAAAGAGAGGAGAAAAAAGAGAGAGTTTTCCAAATTTTTTTCTATTTTTTTCTAACTTTAAAATTTTTGAAGCTTTGTAAAGTAAAATGAAATAAAAATAAGGGATTCTACTTATTCATTTCAGCCAACAAATAAAATCAAATAACATTTAATTAACTAAATAAAGCCCACTAAAGGACAAACTAATAATGGGGCAAAATGACCATTTTGCCCCCCTTCACACTAAAATCATAAAAATAACACTAAAGGGGTATTTTTGGGAAATTCTAAATTCCCGGCTATTTCTGACATTCCCAATGTCTAATAAACCGTCCCAAACTACTAACATACTAAGTTGTGATTTTACTGAGCCAAACACCGAGTTCCATGATACCGGGCACCGGAAATGCAAAATTATGAAACTACTAAATGACATAAAAAAATGCACCTCTGAATTCAATAATAACAATATAAATAATTATTTAAATAGCTATAAATAATTTCATAATTAAACATGATTAACTGCTAATTTCCAAATTAAACTAAGCGGTCTTTACAACTATTCCCCCCTTAAAAGGATTTCGTCCCTGAAATCTAACCTGAATAACTCTGGATATTGAGCTCTCATATCTGACTCTAGTTACCAGGTGGCTTCCTCCACCTTGCTGTTTCTCCAGAGAACTTTGACCAATGCTATGGTCTTATTCCGAAGGACTTTATCCTTTCTATCCAGGATCTGCACTGGCTGTTCTTCGTAAGACATATCTGGCTGCAGTTCTAGGCTCTCATAACTGAGTATATGAGAAGGATCTAAAACGTATTTTCTCAACGTCAAGACATGGAATACGTTGTGAACTGCTGATAAGGCTGGAGGCAACGCTAACCGGTATGCCACTTGACCTATCTTCTCGAGAATCTTGAAAGGTCCTGTAAATCTAGGGCATAACTTGCCTCTTTTCCCGAAACGTTTGATCCCCTTCATTGGAGACACTCGTAAAAACACATGGTCCCCTACTTGGAACTCAACATCTCTACGTTTCGGATCTGCGTAACTCTTCTGTCTACTTTGTGAGGCAAGCATTCTAGCTTTTATCTTCTCTATTGCCTCATTGGTCCGCTGCACTGACTCCGGACCTAAGTACTTCCTCTCCCCTGTCTCATCCCAGTGGATGGGAGATCTACATTTCCTACCGTATAACAATTCATAGGGAGCCATCCCTATCGTACTCTGATAACTGTTGTTGTAAGAAAATTCTATCAATGGTAGGTATTTATTCCAAGAGCCTTCAAAATCCATAACACAGGCTCGCAACATGTCCTCCAATATCTGAATTGTCCTTTCGGACTGACCATCTGTCTGAGGATGGAATGTTGTACTGAATTTCAACTTTGTAACCATTGCTCGTTGCAAACTTTGCCAAAATTTGGAGGTGAACTTCGGATCCCTATCCGAAACTATAGACTTTGGTACCCCGTGAAGTCTTACAATCTCTCTGACATACAATTCTGCCAACTGATCCACTGTAAATGTTGTTCTAACAGGCAGAAAATGAGCAGATTTCGTGAATCGATCCACCACTACCCAGATGGAATCAAACAAACTCGTGGTTCTAGGTAACCCGACCACGAAATCCATCGTGATATCTTCCCACTTCCATTCAGGTAGGGTTAGAGGCTGCAACAACCCTGCTGGTCTCTGATGTTCAGCCTTAATCTGTTGACAAGTGAGGCATCTCGACACAAATTCTACCAAATTCTTCTTCATACCGCTCCACCAGAAGTACGGTTTAAGATCTTGGTACATCTTAGTGGTGCCGGGATGCAGAGAATAACGGGTAGAATGAGCCTCCTCAAAGATCTCATTCCTGAGTTCCACACTATTCGAAACACAAACCCTAGCTTTATACAAAAGCATCCCGTTGTCTGACACTAAAAAATCCTTGGCTTGACCAGCCAAAACCTCAATTCTGATCTTCACTAACTCTGGATCAGTCATCTGGGCGGCTTTAATTCTTTCCAACAGATCAGATTGTAGGGTTAAGTTGTGAAGCTGACCTACCACAAACTCAATGCCGGATCTAACCATATCCTTTGCTAGCTGAGGCGAGATTTGAACCATGCTAGCTACCTGCCCGGGACCCTTTCTGCTCAGGGCATCGGCCACTACATTGGCCTTCCCAGGGTGATAGAGAATCTCACAGTCGTAATCTTTCACTAATTCCAACCAACGCCTCTGTCTCATGTTCAAATCTTTCTGAGTAAAGAAATACTTGAGACTTTTATGGTCGGTATAGATTTCACACCTTTCTCCGTAAAGGTAATGCCGCCAAATCTTCAATGCAAAAATCACTGCGGCCAACTCTAGATCATGAGTCGGGTATCGCTGTTCGTAATCCTTTAACTGACGGGAGGCATAGGCGATGACCCGATCGGCTTGCATCAACACACACCCCAGACCCTGTCTGGATGCATCACAATAAACTACAAACTTCTCGTTGTCTGAAGGCAAAGCTAGCACTGGAGCGGTAATCAACCTCTGTTTCAGCTCTTGGAAACTAGCTTCGCACTTGTCTGACCAGACAAACCGCTGATTCCTCTTTGTGAGTTCGGTTAAGGGCATTGAAATTTTTGAAAACCCTTCTACGAACCTACGATAATACCCAGCTAAACCCAAGAAGCTTCTAATCTCTGTCACTGTCTTCGGTCTCGGCCAATCCCTGACAGATTCTATCTTCCCGGGATCCACCTTGATCCCATCTTTGCTCACAATGTGCCCTAAGAAGGACACCTGAGATAGCCAAAATTCGCATTTCTTGAACTTGGCGTAAAGCTTGTGTTCCCGAAGCCTTTGCAATACCATCTGAAGATGTAACTCATGCTCCTCTTCTGACTGAGAGTACACAAGGATGTCGTCGATAAATACAATCATACGGATATCGAGGAAATCCTTGAATACTCTATTCATCAAATCCATGAATGTTGCAGGAGCATTCGTTAGTCCGAACGCCATAACCAGGAATTCATAATGTCCATACCTAGTGCGGAAAGCCGTTTTCGGAATGTCCTCCTCTCGGATTTTTAACTGATGATAACCCGAGCGAAGGTCAATCTTAGAAAAGACCGTCTTCCCCTGAAGCTGATCGAACAAATCATCGATCCTAGGTAATGGATATTTATTCTTCACTGTCAGCTTGTTCAATTCTCTGTAATCGATGCACATCCTCATAGTTCCATCTTTCTTCTTGACGAATAAAACCGGGGCTCCCTAGGGTGACACACTAGGCCTAATAAACCCTATGTCAAGCAATTCTTGGAGCTGAATCTTTAATTCCTTAAGTTCAGCTGGAGCCATTCTATATGGGGCTTTGGAAACCGGTTCCACCCTTGGTGCCAAATCTATCACGAAGTCAATCTCCCGCTGAGGTGGTAACCCTGGAAGTTCTTCGAGAAAAACATCTAAAAATTCCCGAACCACCTTGATGTCCTCTGGCCGAATGGTATCTGGCCGAGTGGTGTCCACCACCACGGCCAGAAACCCTAAACATCCACCGTGCAATAATTCTCTAGCTGACATGGCCGAAATCACCGGGATCCGAGATCCCCGAACCGAACCAACAAACACAAAAGGTTCTTCACTTTCCGGTTGGAAGATCACCATCTTCCTTTTACAATCAATACTCGCCGAATATTTCGATAGGAAATCCATTCCTAAAATAATATCGAACTCTACTAGGCTCATCTCTATCAAGTCAGCACTTAACTCTCTACCATCTATCCTGATCGGCATAGACCTAATCCACCTGTTGGAGATAACCAACTCTCCGCCAGGTAATAGGGTTCCAAACCCTGATTCATATCTATCATACGGTCTATCCAATTTACTCAAGACTCTGGCTGCCACATAAGAATGTGTAGCCCCAGAATCAAACAGTACTGAGTAATACGAGTTATTAACAGAAAGCTAACCTGTTACAACTGAGGGGCTGGCATCTGCATCAGCCTGAGTGATGGCGAACACCCTAGCTGGAGTGGGTATCGCCGGAGCCCTCGGTGCCTCTCAGCGGAGCTGGGGACAATCCCTCTTGAAGTGTCCGGGCATGCCACAGTGAAAGCATCCCTGACCTTTGCATTCACCCTGATGGTGCCTTTTGCAGCTGGGGCACTCGGGATAGGAGAACCGGGTCTATGCATCACTAGAACGACTACCTCTATTCTAGTTCCCCCGGAACCTCTTGTTCTGACTTGAGCCACCGGATGCAGTGGATGCTCTCTTCCTCTGATCCATGGCCGAACCACTACTCCCCCTGCTAAAACCTGATGCAGGAGGGGTAGGAGCCCCGCCACTCGCCGGAGTACTAGCTGACTCCGACATACACCCAACTGCGCCCTCAACTCGCAGTGCCTTCTCCACCATCTCAGCATAGGTGGTCTTGTCGTCAGTGGTGATCATCAAGTCATGTTTAATTTTCGCATTTAACCCGTCCAGGTACTTCTCTTTCTTGCTGAAGTCGGTTGGCACAACACCCGAGGCTAACCTCGCCAACCGGTCAAACTGAGTAGTGTACTCTGTCACGCTCATATTCTCCCGCTGGATCAGGTGGGCGAACTCTTTCCTCTTGGCACTTCTGACCGCCTCGTTATAATACTTGGCGTTGAAGAGTTCCTGGAACCTTTCCAAGGTCATAGTGGTGACGTCGTGAATCTGAGACACCATGTCCCACCAGACAAGAGCGTCTTCCTGGAACTGGAAAGTGGCACACACCACTCTGTCATTACCGGTGACACCCACAAAGTTCAAAATTTTGGTGATCACCGTTAGCCACTGTTCGGCCTTCATCACATCTGGACCTCCCAGAAAGACCGGAGGTGCTTGCTTCCAGAACTGTTCATACAAAGGTTCCAATCGGTTGGCCGCCACAACTATTTCGGCCTGAGCAGCAGGGGCGGCTGCCACTGGAACTACTGGCACAGGCACTGCAGGAGCCCCCTGCTGCCTCAATCTCTGCATCTCGAGGTCTTGCTCTTCAATCCTGGCTTGCATTTCAGCAAACCTAACCTCCCAATTCTGGGCTCCCTGATCGGCTTGGGGAGCCTGGGCAGCTTGTGGCGGGTTCTCATCACCCCGACCACGAGCCCTGCCCCTGGGACCTCTACCTCGACCCCTAGCTGGCAGGGGAAACTGAGCTCCCTGACCTTGATTCGACCCCACTAAATTGCCCTGGCTCCTGGTAGTCCGCCTGGCGTCCATCTAGTCGGAACCCCCTGCCAAACCAAGAGTTGGCATATCAAGTTGTATTCAAGGAGAGCTTACTCATGCCGCTTAATTTGGAAATTAAAAACGAAACATGCGCCTATTCTACTATCAGGCTACTAACATGCTTCCTATCAGGCTTTTCTTATTCATAAAATAAATAAATAAACTACTAAAGCAATAAAAGCTTACTGAACCGTGGAACGAGCTAACTGCTGATGATGATTGTACATGTCGTGACGATCTTCGGAAGAAAACCAGGCGGCTCTGATACCAAATTGTAACACCCTAACTAGCATAGGCGTATTACGTGATTTTAAACATATTGTGCAGCTCGTTGCTAATCAACGAGGTTTATGGAAAAACGTGATTAATTAAAATTTTTGCTTTTTAATTAAACTTGTAAAACATTTATACAAAATACTCGGGATCCCGATTACAAAACCATTTACAAAAGTTTACTGTCTATACAAAATAAATGTCGCCTAGCGACTAGTTACAAAAATAGCCTCGCTGTCCCGATGATCGTACGCTCCAGGCCTAACCGCCCCGACATTTACAATCTTCATAGGCTCGTTCACGGTCCATCAGCTCTAGCCTTGCCCTTACCTACACATAAACATAGCACTGTGAGTCGACAGACTCAGTAAGAAAAGCATAATAATACTCATACATAAATCCCGGTCATGATCAGACGCCCATACCCTTGACCATAACCCTAACTGCCGTGTCCAACACGATAATGAGTCCCCCTAACTGTCGTGTCCAACACGGTACTGAGTTCTGAACGTTCATAGGGACGGTACTATTAACAAGTAACAGCCTAATCGGTCGAACCGGTCATACTCCGCCGTCGGTCATACTCGGCTCGTACCGACGTGATACGTCAAATAGTACGGAACCACCAACCTAAGTATCAGCCTAATCGGTCGAACCGGTCATACTCCGGCTGCTGGTCATACTCCAGCCTGTACCGACGTGATACAGTGTCAGCCTAATCGGTCGAACCGGTCATACTCCGGCTGCTGGTCATACTCCGGCTGCTGGTCATACTCCAGCCTGTACTGACGTGACACAGTTGGATGGTTCGAAGCCAACATACATATCTAATGTAATCTAACAGGCTTCCTACATGCACGCTAAATATGAAATCTACATATACATACTGTTATACTAATCTTACCTGGATTCCAAATTCAGGTGTGCCGGTCAACCTGACTGGAACTATCTGCGCAGCGGATTACAGGCTCCTAAACCATAAAAATCACAACTATAAGTGATACGCTAAATCACTTTCCGGGGACTTAAACTAGGAACTAAAAGTTTCCCTATCGATAAAAAGCATGGCAATACCCCAAATAACATAAAATCGAGGAAAACTAGGATTTCTAAAATTTCCCCAACCGGTAGACCGGTTGTCCAACCGGAATTCCGGTTCTGGGAATTTTCGAAACCCATCCGGAATTCCGGATGCACAACCGGAATTTCGGTTCCTCGCAGGCATATTTTCAAAATTTCATAACTCAACCAAATCACACCCAAACAACCTCAAACCTTCCAGACCTGTTCTATAGGACCCAAATAACATATCCAAAGCAATAACACAACCTAGAATGCACAGATACAAAAAGTGCCATTAAAGCCCAAGCTTTGAGTTCCAAAACTCAAACTTGGTTAATATCAACTAACATGCATTCAAATCAGATCAAACCTACTTAAGCAAGCATAGAATAGCCTCTAAAAACTACTACAAACATCAACAATATCACAGCAACAGAACTGACAAATTTACTTTGAAAACTCAAGCTTTTGCATAGAAAAACCATCACTCAATCAACCTAACTATCATGCATTACTAACAGCTCAAATATCCTCAATTTAACATGCTTAAAACTCTGAAAATAACAACAAAATACAGCAGCAACAACTTCAATTTATCATGCATGCAATACACCATTTTCATCAAAATTCACCAAACTTAAAGAAGAAAAGCTTAAAAGCTAACCTAGCTTGAATTGAACCCCAAAGAGAGATGAAATCACAAGAAAAATTCCAAGTCCTTTGCTGCACCAAGAGGCCGAAAAAGAGAGGGGAAAAAAGAGAGAATTTTCCAAATTTTTTTCTATTTTTTTCTAACTTTGAAATTTTTGAAGCTTTGTAAAGTAAAATGAAATAAAAATAAGGGATTCTACTTATTCATTTCAGCCAACAAATAAAATCAAATAACATTTAATTAACTAAATAAAGTCCACTAAAGGACAAACTAATAATGGGGCAAAATGACCATTTTGCCCCCCTTCACACTAAAATCATAAAAATAACACTAAAGGGGTATTTTTGGGAAATTCTAAATTTCCGACCATTCCCGACATTCTCAATGTCTAATAAACCGTCCCAAACTACTAACATACTAAGTTGTGATTTTACTGAGCCAAACACCGAGTTCCATGATACCGGGCACCGGAAATGCAAAATTATGAAAACTACTAAATGACATAAAAAAATGCACCTCAGAATTCAATAATAATAGTATAAATAATTATTTAAATAGCTATAAATAATTTCATAATTAAACATGATTAACAGCTAATTTCCAAATTAAACTAAGCGGTCTTTACTATTGGAAATTATTTTACCAGGATCTTAGATCTACTCACAAGTATGTTGTTTAAACACCCTAAATATGAACTTTCTAAAACGATAAATTAAACACATATAAAGTTAAGAAAACCTTACATTGATGCAGCGGAATTAATGTCTCCTTCCACTCAGATCTCTAACCCTTGAATCCTTTCTGTAGCAGAGTATAATCAAGATCTGAGCCCGAATGTCCTTCTTCTTCAAGTTTGATCCTTCATAGTCTTCCAATCTATGATTGAGTTACTGCTTGCTGTGTGTGGGCACTTACTCTTTCACTAGGGTCACGAAATTGATCAAGGAGAAAAGAAGAGAGAGGGTTTCGGCCAGGTATAGAAAGTGGGGAAGGCTCAGTTTTTCTGAAGAGAGAAATTTCTGTCAGATTACTAATGAAAGCATGTGTTGTGACTGAGCCATCACTTTCTATTTATAGGCAACTACTAGGTTTAGGTTAGGAATTATTTGGCATTAAAATAATAAAAATATTAATTTGAAATCCCACATTAAGTGGCCGGCCATGGTGTTGTATTGGGCCTCACTTGATTTTGCAGTTTTATCAAATTTTATCTCTATTTTCTCAAAAATGCCAATTTTCCAATTCTAACCTTTTAAATGCCAAAACTAATTATTTAATAACTAAAATAGATTATTAAATAATATTGTCATTTAATTTAATTATTAATTAGACATATAAAGTCCATTAATAAATAAATAAACCTAGAAACTCTTTTCTTTACAATTTCACCCCTGCTTAGTGAAAATTCATAAAATTAGACATAGTCTAACTTTAGAATTATAATTGATCAATCACGAATCAATTAATGAGTCTTACAAGCAGAATGTTCTCAACTAGAATGGGGACCATGGATCTATATGCTGAGCTTCCAATAAGTGAACCAAATTTACCAAGTAAATTTCTACTTATTAATTCTTCGTTGAATCCACTCTTAGAACTTAGAATTGCACTCTCAGACTTATATAGAGCATATTGTATGTTCCACGATATCAATATGTTATCTCATTTAACCATTGTTATAATCTTATTGTGATTTAAAGATCCTCTATATAGATGATCTACATCGAGATGGGATTTCTTTACCGTTCTCACCCCTCAATGTATTTTGCCCCTTAAAACACTTAGCTACCTGTAAATGGTGTTTAGTAATCTAATAATTAGTCAGTTAAACAAGAGCTCATCCATTTACTTCTATTTGCTAAGCTCGAAGGGAATCATCACTTGACTTCTATACACCAGTAGAAGCTATAGATTCCATATTTATGTTCAGCACTCCCACTCAATCATACTATCATGTTCCCAAAATATACGTATCACCCTGACCGAAAAGTAGGCTTAACTAATAAATCAAAGAACATGAATAGCACTCCTGAGTTGAGCCCAAGCATATCAGGATTTAGATTCTTTTAATCTTAAGATCAACTACTGATATTGACTTAGAAAGATATGTATAACGGTAAGTTTGTAATATCTTAACTTAGTTGCAATATCGGTCCAGTCCAATGTATACTCCATACATTCGAAACTAGTATACTTTACTAATGTCCTGGAAAGAACATAACACTTACTCCAAGTGTAAGTATACATCATCGCTGATTATCACATTAGTGTAAACCCAATAACACTGATGAAACAGGGACCAAAACTTTTGATGCATATGATCACAATCACATTCCACTGTGTTGACAATACTGTAATTGTGAATAAACATATGATCTGGATTTAACTGATTTTGTGTGTATGAATGTAATAAACATATTAAACCATTAGCATGTAAAATTCATGCAAACATCAATCACTTCAAATTTCTTATATTGATAACTAATCAGATTGTAAAAAGTTTTATTTAGGGCATAAAACCCAACATTTACAAACATACTTGTTAGTAAATCTAAATCCTGGTAAAATATTTCCAACAAAATATTCCTAATATTAGGTGGGGTGTTTAGGGAAAATAAAACAGAGGACTTGGAAAAATTAATAATCTGCCCACATGCTTTTGAATAGATAGTAAGTGCACAATTTAAAGCATCACAAGATCTGTGATCAGCAGCAAAAAACAAAATGCTATCATCAGCAAAAAAGAGATGTGATATTGAAGGGGCATTTCTAGCAATAACAATACCTCAGAGAAGACCCCTGTCCTAGTAATTCCTAAGAACAGTAGAAAAGCCTTCAGAGCAGAGAATGAACAGATAGGAGAGGAGATCTCTCAGCCTAAGACCTTTAGTGGGTTTGACAGAACCTCTAACCTAACCATTTATACAAAAAGAGATAGATGCTGTGGAGAGGCAAGTTAGATAGAGAGAAACAAAACGAACAGGGAATTTAAAGTGAAACATGAGGGTTTTAAGATAGTCTCACTTAACCCGATCAAAAGCTTTAGCCATATCAAGCTTTAAAGCAGCCCACCCTCTCTTACCTACTTTTCTATTATTGATGGCATAGACAAGCTCATTAGCAATGATAATATTGGCATAGATTACATGACCCAAAACAAAAGCACTCTGAAAGGGAGAGATAATTTTGTCAAGAACCAATTTGAGCCTATTGGCAAGGATCTTAAAAATAATTTTGTAAAAAGTAGTGCAAAGGCTAATAGGCCGAAAATCCTTAAGCATATTAACATGTTATTTTTTTTTGGAATTAAAACAATAAGAGTGGAGTTAACATCAGTGAAATCAATTCGCTTGTTAAGGCAGTCCAAAACTACATTGGTAAAATCGATACCCAAGACAGCCCAATTATTTTGATAAAAATATGCATTAAGCCCATCTAAACCTACAACCTTGTCCCTTGAGAGTTAAGAGACAACTTTTCGAACTTCATCAGTAGTAAAGTCCTAATCTAAGACCCTAATATCATGTTCCTCAAGGCCAGGACCCAAGAAATCAAATATTGAAGCATCACCTTCAATATCACTCCCATAGGAAGAAAAGAGATCAAAGAAATAAGAGGTAACTTGACTTACAATGGCATCTAAAGTATTAACCACAGTACCATCATCAGACTTGAGGTACTTAATACTATTAGATTTCTTACGAAAGGAAGCATGTTTGTGGAAAAATTTAGTGTTTTTGTCTCCAGCTTTAAGCCATTTGATTCAAGCCTGATGTTTCTAATAAACTTTCTCTTTATACAGCATAGCATCTAACGTGGATTGAAGTTGTGAGATGTGACGTTTATCAGCATCATGAAGGATCACTTTATTTGAAAATTATTAATGTCGTGAGTAAGATGTTGAATTCTAGTTTTAAAGAGACGGTTGTTGGTTTTATTCCAAGTTGTAAGAGAAGAGATACAATAATTTTTCTTAGAGATGAAACTATGGAAGTGGTTATTAGAATGATTCAACATAAGACACTTATTCCAGGTTGTATCAACGAGCGCGTAGAAACTAGGGTCCTCAAGACAAATGTTTTCAAACCTAAAATGCTTATTCACAAAGTTAATAGGGTTAGGACTATTAGGGGCTAACACAAGCTTTAAGACACGATGATCCGAACCATAAAAACCTAAGTGGTGTAAACTATGATTAGGATAAAGGTCACTCCAAGAATCCAAAACAACAGCCCAATCCAAACGTTCACTAAAAGTTTTATTGGTCCAAGTGAATTTATTACTAACATAAGGTAGGAGGGACAACATAAACTCACTCAAAAAACTTGTGAAAAAAGATATATTATGTTGAGCAGGAAGATTTTCACCAAACTTATCACTATGAAGAAGATAACTATTAAAGTCACCCATAATTAACCATGGAAAATTAGGAGCATTATGAAAAAAATTATGTAATAATTTTCAAGTAAACTGCCTTTGAGAACTAACAGGAGAGCCATAGAAACAAGTAAAATGCCACATTTCATTCATGTTAAAACCAACATTATAGTTTATATGATTAAAGGAATAATTCAAAATATTAACATAGACATCAACCCTCCACAAACGAAGAAGCTCCCCACCAAAATACTGGCTAGAGACTTCAAAACCACATTCAAAACTTAAGGACCTCTTAAACCTATATACAGAATGAGGCTTAAGCCTCGTTTCCATAAAAAGTGGATAGTAGGTTTGTGAATGTTCTTATTATTATTATTACTATTTTTAATTCGAAAGTTTTTTTAAATATAAAACTTTTAGGGTAAATACTATTTTGGACCATGTGTTTTGTAAAAGTTACAAATTGGACCCTCTGTTTTGTTAAAATGATAAAATGGACCCTGTATTTTTCAAAATTGTACAAATAGGACCATGAACTGATTTTTTGTCAAAATAAAACTTAATAATAATCTGATCTAGAGATGTTATGACAAAACTAGTTACATTTTCTGTATCTGTTCGTGTTAAAAATTGTCTTAAGTTGGTTATATTAAAAAATAAAATTATTGAAAATTGAGCTCAGGATCCTATTTTGTCGCTTGAAAAAAGAGTTTTTGAAAAAAAAAATTATAAGCATGCGTTATTTTAATGATATCTTTTCCTTTTTTTTTTTCAAAAAGAAAGAGATTACCGGAAATAAAAAATAATAGAAAACGAAAAAAAGCCTCTCAAAAGTTGAAGATTCATAAATTTTTTATATTAAACAGAAATTTTATGGTAAAAAATAATTATATATAGAAAAATTATAGTACCCACAGTAGTTTACAATAAATCAAAACAAATATAAAAGTTTCTGCCAAAAAAAAAAATAAGCATAATAGAAAAAAAAAAAAAAAAAAAAAAAAAAAAAAGGTATAAAATTATCATTAAATTTTATGTCAAATATAAAAGGTAAATTAAATAACTAAATAAAAAACAAATTCTATTTGTGAGTGGTATTCACATTTTTATTATTGAGCATTGTTATTAAGTATTAATGATGTTCAAACTACTACTGTGAGGTGCCTTATAAATAGTTAACGATATTGTAATAAACAATACAAACAAGTAGATTTGGATAAGTTTATAGTACACTTCTTAAAGTGGTGTTTCGGTAGATCGACCCCCTATTTATTTTGGCTTTTACTAAAGCTGATTAATCCATCTTTTTTTCATGATCGTATACATTATAGTTATTTAGGATCACCTGTAAGTTTTTAGAAAATTCCGAGTAGTTTACAATTAATGCCAAAAACAAGATTTAAATCTTTTGTTGCACGTGCGGATATTATTTTTTACACACATTGTAAGTAACTGTTTGAACCTTAGTTTTGGCATTGTAAACTATTTAGAATATTTTAAAAATTTATAGGTGATCCCAAATAGCTATAACATACACGATCATAAAAAAATTAACTAAATTTTTTTTTAGATGTCAAAATAGATAGAAGGTCTACCAAAACCATTTTAGGAAAGGTGCACTACAGAAATTTCTAATAGAATTCATCATATCAAATTAACACAGAAAAAGAGAAAAGAAAAATATTTTGAAATATTTTTAGTACCTCCTTAAAATATTATTTCGGTAGACTCCATTATCTGTTTCGATATCCAGAAGAATTTTTTATTTTTTTTTCATGATCATGTACATTGTAGTTATTTAAGACCACCTATAGATTTTCATAAAATTCTAAATAATTTATAGTGTCGAAAATAAAATCTAAACAGTTATTTATCACGCGTATAAGAAAAAATAGTCACACATGCAACAAAATTAGAAATAATTTTTTAGGTATTGAAACAAATAGGTCATAAGGATGATCAATAATAGATCGACCTAAATCCTAAGTAATCACGAACTCATATTCATGTTATTAGTTTCTATGATTTACTCGTTAAAGTTTCTCAAAGAAGATGATTCTTACAACTTCTATTTTGGAAATCTAATAATATGGATGGTTGAGAACCTGTTCTACAATTATAAAATCCTGACTTTCCTAATAAATTGAATATTGGTTCCCTTTACATGTTAATTGAAAAGTTGTGTACAAATTTAGATTGGATCTATATTATACTTTCACTATTGAATTAACGATACTAAAGGATAAATAAGTAATTATAAGGGTAAAACAGTAATTTGACAAAAACTAATTACGAACCAACACAAAGAGGGTTAATCACTACAGTTGATTATATCAATGGACACTACAGTAAAACTCGGTAAATATAATTCTATAATTACTAAGAGTCCAATTTCATATTTATTGTGGAGTAATTATGGAATTACTAAATATGATTATTTGATTGATGAGATTCAATAAATAATCAAGTTTATTGGAGTTTAGGTTTATAGGTCCATGGTCCCTGAATCGCCACCTTGAAACACTGTTAAGGGAATAGATAAAAGTTTTATATTAATGTTAAAAAAATTATTTTTATTTGTCAAAATAGTAAATTATTTATGCGATCTGAGGAGGACGCTGCTGAGTGAGTGTCATGAGATGATGTGGCAGGTTATCAAGGGTGGCATAGGACTCATGCCCTTTTAAAGCATGGGTACTATTGGCCACAGATGCGGAAGGATGTGGTGGGCTACACAAGGACCTGTCTCGTCTACCAGTAAGACAAAGTGGAGAGGCACAATTTACCTAGGTTGTTAGAGCCTTTGTTGGTCCCAAACAGGCCATGGGAGAGTGTCTCGCTTGATTTCATTGCTAGTCTACCGAAGACAGGAGACTTGAATGCGATCTTGGTGATTGTGGATAGATTTTCAAAGTATGCAACCTTCATCCCAGTGTCGAAGTAGTGTCCGACAAAAGAGACAGCTCAACTTTTCTTTAAGCATATAGTAAAGAACTGGGGAGTTCCCCAGAATAGAGTGAGTGACCGAGATCAAAGATTCACTAGGACCTTTTGGTCTGCACTATCAAGCTTCTTGGGTCATAAATGAACAACTCCTCAAGCTACCATCCACAGACAGATGGGCAGACAGAAAGATTCAACGTGATGTTGGAGGAGTATTTGCGACACTTTGTCAATGCCAACGAGAAGAATTGGTCGCAACTGCTAGATGTAGCTCAATTTTGTTTGAACTCTCAAAAGATTTCTTCATCGAACAAGAGCCCTTTTGAAGTTGTGAATGGACAACAACCACTGTTACCACACACGGTGAATGAGAACAACAGACAAAATCCGTGGGCCTTCAATTTTACAAAAGACTGCAAGAAGAATACAGAGATTTCCCAAGCATACTTAGAGAATGCCTCACTAAGAATGAAGAAGTTGGTAGATCGAAAATGCCGACCGTTGGAGTTCAAAGTAGGTGACTTAGTGTTATCAAGCTAAGGCCAGAACAATTGAGATAGAGACAAGGACATCAGACTTATACGCAAATACAAGGGCCCTATTCCAGTCATCTCCAAAGTTGGCCTTTCCTCCTAAAAAGTTGAACTACCTTCTTGGATGAAGATACACCCGGTCATGCACATTAGCAACCTCAAGTTGTATCATGAAGATCCAAAAGATCTAGCATGTAACCAGTCTACCAAGGATGACATTAGTATTCAACGACGCAGCAGTAGAGAACCAGAAGAAATCCTTGTTGAAAGAACTGTTCGTGTAAAGAGAAAGAAGAGAAAAGAGTACCTGGTCAAATGGAAGGGCCTCGCTGATGACGAGATTAGCTGGGAGAAGGCGGAGGACTTGCAGCAATTTTTGCAAAAGACTGAAGACCATGCAGCAGGTTCGTCAAGGACAGCAAACAATTAAATGGGGGAGAATGTGGCGTGCTGTCCCATGGCATACCCACAAAGGGTCATTTTGTAACATGAACATGCATTGGTGCTCGATCATTAGTCAAGTCTTACACCAAGCACCTCATTGGGGTGGGGAGAATTTTGGTGGTTAGCTTTCTTTTTGTAATTCCATTCACATATGTAAAGAGAGCCATAATAATATATGTTCCTAGAAATCTCTTAAAACCCCATTAAGCTCTTTAGGGGGGTGACCTGGTGACTTATGAAGCACCTTGTCACCAGCATGATAGAGGCCCAACTGTTTACTCCCTTGCCCTATCAAGGCCATATAATAATAAAACGATGTTTATCTAAGCTTCTTCTGTATGCTTCTATGTTGCCTATGTGATGATTGTCTATTGCCTTTGTTGGGCCATTACGTGCCATTTATCTATATGCTTACTTGTGGGTTGTGTGAGATTGGCCCTTGGGGACGATTTATGTTTTCTTGCTCATGCTTCTTGTTTTCACTTAACATGTGTGAGACATGTATCGTGCCTAACCATTGAGCTTATTTTCCTGCAGGCGCATTTAGGCTGACTTGCTAGCTCGGTGTGCCAGCAAGTGCCGCACATTCTGCTTACTTGGGAGTGTCCAAATAGTCAGCCCGTGAAACCAAGCAACTGAACGAAACTTGTTAAATTGGTGTGATTTGATTTTTGTTTTGTATTTTATGTTTTTCATTCTCTTGATTAGTTAGTTCATGTTATTGCACTAATTGTCATATTTGCTCTTGATTTTTTTTTTGAGGTTATTAAAACATCAAAAGTGGCATTAGAGCATTGGGATTCATGGATCAAGATTTGGTGTTTTGGTGATCAAGACTCGATCAAGATGAGTTCAACAAAGTTCAAAATTGACAAGTTTACTAGGGAGAATGACTTCAGTCTATGAAGGCTCAAAATGTGTGCTCTGTTGTGGTACCGGGGCATATCAGAAGCCACTGAACCAGAAGGTCTTGAAGATATCAAGGAGGATAAGAAGAATGTTAAGGAAATTTAGAAGAAGGCTCACATCACCATCCTCTTGAGTCTTAGAGAAGAACTTATTCAAGAGGTTTCTTGTGAGACCATTGCAATTGGATTGTGGAACAAACTGCCCTTAATATATTTGAAAAATACTTTGGCTAACAAGTTGTGTCTATAGAAAAGGTTGTACACCTTGAGAATGGATGAATCTGGTGAACTCAAAAAACACCTTGATGAGTTTAACAAGACCATTCTTGAACTCAACAATGTTGGTGTCCAGATTGAAGATGAGGATCAAGGAATTGTCCTATTGAGTTCACTGCCGAGGTCTTATGAGCATTTTGTTGACACTATGTTGTATGGAAAGGAGACTTTAATAATGTTTGAGGTTAAAGCTGCACTGAATTCCAAGAAGATTCAGATGAAGTCTGATGACAATAATGGTTCAAATGGTGAAGGCTTAATGACTCAAGGTAGATCTAATAAAAAAAAAAAAAAGACATAACAGCAACAACACAAGTGGACTTTAATAAAGGAATCACTGCAACAAGGGCAATGGTTCTAGTCAATAAAAATTTAAATTCAAGGCTGGAAAGTTCTAGAATTACTGCAAGAAGGAAGGATATCTCAAGGATGAATGCTACCCTTTGAGGACCAAGAATAATAGGGACAAGAGAAAAGACGAGAATTTTAAAGGTAACAAGATTGAAGCTAGTGTAACTGTTGATGGTTATGATTCTGTAGATGTGCTTATTACTGCAGACACAAAATTAAGAAAAAATTGGATCTTGGACTCTGGATGCACCTTTCATATGTGTCAGAACAAAACTTTATTCATTTCTCTTGAATAAAAGATTGGTGGAAATGTACTTCTTGGAGACAACAAGGCCTGTTTGGTAAAGGGTATTGGTACTGTCATCATGAAGATGCATGAAAATATTCAAAGAACATTAACAAATGTCAATTATGATCCTAACCTAAATAGAAATTTAATTTCTACTAGTTCTCTTGCTGCTAAAGGTTGTACAGTCAAAATTTATGAGAATTGTCTCAAGGTTTTAAAAGGATCTTTAATTATCATAAAGGGAGAACACAAACATGGTTTGTACTATCTTTTTAGAGAAAGTACTATTAGAAGGTTTGAGAAAGTACTATCTTTAATTGTCAGCATGCTCAAGGTCACACCATCTTTCATTTCATGCCGAGATGGTGTGACCTTGAGCATGCTGAGACATGAAATGAACTAAGGGATGTCGAGATGGTGTGACCTTGAGCATGCTGAGACATGAAATCCAGGAAGCAGCCAGAGTGGCGAACCCGTGTATAAGAGCCATTAGTCCGTGGGTGTAAGGGTCCAATGGAGGCTTGAAGCGGGGACGTTACAAAGTAACTCAAAAAAAAAAAGAAAAAGTAAAGATGATTCACCAGTTTGCTTTGAATGCAAGAAGCCTGATCACATGAAAATAGATTGTCCAATGAGAAAGAAGAACAAATACAAAGGTAGGGCAATGTTGGAAGATTGGCTCAATAGTGATGAGCAGGACTCTGAAAATGAGGAGAAAAATGAAGTAGCAAACATGTGCATGATGGCACTTGATGCTCCTTTCCAGGATGTTGGGTTTCAACGGTATTTGCCCTGTGTGAAGTCTGATGCTCCTCTCCTGGTTGATCCTCTTCATTTCGCGGGGTATTGTCTTCCATAAGTGAATGATTCGAACTTGTTTTCAAAGAGGGTGTTTTTTCTGAGTTTCTTTTTATTACAAGGCTCTCAATGAAAGCAACAAACTGTTAATGCAAATTTTTGTTAACAAATAAATTAGCCTTTTCTGTAATAAATGATCTTTAGAATTAATTACATAATAATAATAGCAATAAATTACAAGAAGAATTTTCACGTAGTTTTAAAATTAAATCTTCATAGTCCACTCCACGTGTATATTTTATTTTGGATTGATAAATTGTATACAAAATACAATTATTGTTTTTCATAAATGAACAATAAATACAATATTCTCTATTTTCCTAAAGGTTGGTGGTCCCTTGTTCTCTGGGTTTTATCCTTATTTATAGGAGTCTAAGATGATAAATATTCCCTTAAGATCTAATCATTTGTGACCGTTCATGAAACGTGAGCATTGCCCAAGTTTCATATTTATGTACATGATATAATTATAAATAACTGCATTACTACTCTTTGTCCTTATGTATAGACGGTTATGTTGACTGTGCTTTGTTGTTCTCGCCATTCAAACTAACACTTTTCTTAAACATCTCCGCGGAATAATGTCAAAGTTTATGGTTGCAATACATCTCGTATTCTTCCATTAATATTGAGTGAGGTATATGCGAGATTCTTATTACATTGTGACAAATGCGAGATGAATCATGTTAAAGTAGTTGTCTTTACTCTTTTGACATACTCACAGGTATGTGGGTAAACGAGCTACAAAACTCATTGTCTACCAATTCCAAATAATTCTATAATATATTCTGTTTATCTCGAGATTGACTTATTCATCTCACTGGTCTCATTAGTCGGTAGGTATGACTCGTGCCTCGACATTGCCTACATGATGGCGAGTTTGAGTATTTCTATCAACTCTATTTCTCGAGGCGAGTCATTTGCATGTATTTATTTGATGCATAATTTGAGTTGGTTTGTATTCTAACTATGTTACACGTGTCAACGTCATATTACTGCTCAAAATATGAGTATAACTTATATTAATTTTTGACTAAAACTATTATATTAAGCTTCTATGATATTATTGTGACAACAAAAATTAATAATTTATTTTTTACTTTATTTATTTTAAATAAAGTTACACATAAACTTTTTTATAATAAATTATAATAAAATGAATAATAAACATTTATTTTTATTAAAAAAATATTTATTATGTTTAGTTTTATACAAAATTATTCTAACTATTTAATTAATTTTATGAGATTGTTTATTTTATATTTTTTTTTTAATAGACATGTAATATTATAAATAATAAAGATATATATTGATAAAAAAAATATATATATATATAGATTAATTATAGATATAAAACATGTTTATAATTAGTAAAATTATTTGTACGTTTACTTTTCTTCTTATTTTTAATTAAATAGATATATAAAATATTAATACACTATTGTTTATTATTTTTATTAAATATTTGTTAAAATAAATATATATTTATAATAAATCATACTAAAGTAGATAAAAAATATTTATAATTAATATAATAAAAAATAATAGTATGTTTTATTATATTAAACTATTTATTATTTATTTTATTTTATTTTAAAACATGTTTATTCATTTTTAAAAAATTAACTTATATTTATAATAAATAGTATATTTTATAATAAATATATTATAAAATGAACATAAATTTATAATCAATCATAAATATTTATATTATAATAAAAAAAATATTTACTATATTTATTGTGTAAAGCTGTTTATTTTTTTCTTCTGAATAATAAACATTTATACTATAATAAAAAATAGTATATTCTGTTTAAACTGTTTATTATTTATTTAATTGTATTTTAAAACATGTTTATTTATTTTAGAAAAACAACTTATATTTATAATAAATCATATATTTTATAATAAATATTTTATAAAATAAACATAAATTTATAATAAATCATAAACATTTATATTATATAAAAAAAAATTATTTAGTATGTTTATTAATGTGTAATACTGTTTATTTTTTTTCTAATAAAATTTCTAAACATTATTATAATAAACATACTACATTATTATATTATAAATATAAATTATAATAATTTAAATATTAATAATGATATTATTATAAATATAATATTTTATTAACATAATGTTAATTCTAGGTTTAATTGAGATTAATGCTATTATATCACGAGTTTAAGAGATTTTATTTTTCCTTATGTAAGAAATTGATTTGAATGTCACTAAATTGTATGGTAATTATAAAAATTCTTATTGAATTAAGGATAGTAATATATATATTAATAAAAATTTATTTATAGTAAATTTACTCCTTAATGCATAATATAATTTAATGACCAATTCTATGGTTTTTATGTAAATATGTCTTCAAATGTATATGTTTTTAAACTTATTTTTTATATACTAGTTGGATGTTACGTGTCGAGCCACGTAAATATAAGTTTTACTTAAAGTTTTAGTTTTTTTTTAAGATTTTGGTCATTAAAGTAATATGATTATTTAAAGGATTTGTTTTATATAAGTAAACTATGTGTCAGAACTTTGAATAGTAAATTAATTGTACTTTAAACTCATCGTTCGTTTTAGATCTGCATACAGTTGGATTTTTCTTTTTTTGGCTAATAATTTCTCCACAATTTTTTAGAGGAACAAGAATTGGGTATCACGCATTTTTTGTGCAAAGGAAATGCTATGCCCTACATTTCAAATATTATTTTTTATTTATCATGCCCTAAAATGTGTGAAGACAGTCAAAATTCTTAGAATAATATTAATAAATAAAATATAAATATAAATAAATCATGAGTTAAGAAATCAAAGTATCATTACAGAACATTTATCTAGATAAATAAGAAGACAAAAAAAAAAAAAGTAATACCAGGGTCCTGACCATTCTTACTCTCGGAAGGTTTCATAGTTGTCTAGATTAGAATTGAGTTTTTTGATTACTTAGGGCTCGTTTGGAACACCGTATTAGGTCGTATTGTATTGTATTGTATTATATTGAATTGTATTTTATGTAATATTTTTATGTAAAACTATATGTGGTATTAACTTTTATGGACACCTAAATATATAATATTTTAGTATAAATTAAAGTTTAACATAGTATTATATAAAAATATGATATATAATCCAATTCAATATAATACAATACAATACAATACGACCTAATACGGCGTTCCAAACGAGCCCATAATGACTTATTATAAAAATATAATATAAATAAATACTAATATAATTGATATAAGAGATATACAATATACTCTTAAAATCTTCAAGAAAATAAATTCACTCATACTAAAATAAGAGATATACATACTCTGCAAAAACCACTTTTCTTCAAGATATAATTCTTTACTTGAACCTCATCATAATCTTAATCAAGATCATCAAGAAAATATTAGGTCAATTTTCTTGCCTATGATCACTCATACCCTGTAAAAACCACATTTTCAATTCAAATTTCAGATTAAAAAAATTAAAATCTGATCCAATCCAATACAATGAATTCAAACTTCCTTTGCTAAGTTATGGTGATGAATAGTACCTTTACATTAAACTATCCAGGATGGACTTACTGTAAATTCAATGACTTGTATAGAGCTAGAAATTAGATCAAAAAGCCCAGCCTCCTTATACATTTCAAGAATGAAAGCAACACAAGATGTTTACTTCCCATCATTATACAACCAATCATCTTGCTCTGGAATTGTCAACAACTCATCAAAAGAGGATCCACACTTTTCAGTTTCTACAAGAATGTTATGAAGATTAAGGCCCTGCACGCAAGAGAAATTTGAAATCATGTCTCCACTCCAATACAAACAAATTACAAATTTCACCAACGTTATGGGCAAATAATTGAATATTATCATTCATATTTATCTAGTTTTGTCTCTTAACTTGAGCGAAATGTGAAATTTTCAAACGAATATAATGTTCATAGTGCGTTTATGTTTCTTGGTATCCAGAAATCCCAAAAATAAATTATTATTTTCATTTATAATATTTTGAACGTTATAAATATGTTGTACAGAAAAATAATGAAATTGTTAGCCTAAGAATCCGCAAATGGTTCTTCTACAAATTAAAACTCATAAGAGTAAAGGGAATGGACATTGTTACAGGACCTGAGTTCCAAGGCTCTTGTTCAAGGCTTCATTTCACATGTTAGCAGCATATGCAGGTTGCATTTGGTTCCAAACTGTCATAACAGATGCAACCTACAGTACAATAAATTCTACAATTAAAACTTACTAATCAAGAATTTTATAACTTTGAATCATGAACTTGAAGTTGAAACAAACACGAGAGAGGGAGCGAGGAACAATTTAATGATTGCTGGAACAAAGTTGGTGTTTATATGTTTGGGCAAGACAGTAACAAAGTAAAAAGATTAAGTCAATACCCTTTCTAAGCATGTTTATTTGAATCATTATGTAAGTTACAATGTAGATAAAAAAGAACCGTGCAAGAGGCATCAGGCAATGACAGTCTTTGAACCTGATGGGCGACTCAGCTGCTTGCTGATGAAATCCCCAGCCTTCATGAGCTTCGGAAGATCCACATTTGTCTTCACTCCAAGTCCATTGAGCATGTATACAACATCCTCGGTGGCAACATTTCCCGAAGCTCCTTTAGCATAAGGACAGCCACCTAAGCCCGATATGGAGGAATCGACAGTGCTAATTCCCATCTGTTATTTAAGAAACTCGATTCTATTAATTAAATTAATTGCTTCACAACTTCAAAAATATAATTTCAGTGGCAGCTTATTCTTCTTAATTGCACTTTGTTAAGATAGCACCACCAACTTATTATATCAAGACAAACAAACTAAGTTTTTTACTCCCAAGGCAGAAGGTGAAAACGGCAATGACATATTGGCTAAAGTTCATACATATGCATATAAAAATTAGGAAGCGTTGACTTTAAATCCAGTATAAGTTTGGAGTTTGAGAAGGCTTACTTGAAGGGACAGTAAAATGTTTGGCAGAGATTGCCCATAAGTGTCATGAAAGTGGACAGCCAACTTCTCAACAGGAGCAACAGCCATGACAGCCTCAAGCATTGGAACAACAGAACCTGTGTACGTCAGAACAGAGAAAATTAGATAGCACTTCGCCTAATAGAAGACAACTGTGTATATGGAGAATAAATATTTTGATATTTTCCATCTGCGATTCAAGAATAATTACCAAAATTTTAAAGAATCATTGCACAAGTCAAAACTCAAGTTTATTTTCTAATTGATTCAACTATGCATCCACAATTTGAGCTCTTATATAATTACATGCAAAATAAATTAACCAATGTCAGTGTAAGCACCAAAAAAAAAAAAAAGAGTTACCAGGTGTTCCAACTCCAATTGTGTCGCCAAGAGAAATTCCAATTGTGTTCCAACAAGGTTGGCGAAACACTATTAAGAAGCCAAATCGGTGGAAGTAGCTATTCATCGTTTTGGGATTGGGAGAGTGAAATGGAGAAGATTACCTCCACGATCTAGCAAAACGAAGGTCGGAAGAGCTCCAGGCTTGGATTGGAACGAAATCCCGAAGTCAGAAAACTCCTTACAACCCTTTTGATTATTTTTTGGGTACAAAACATTCCCAGCCATGCTACCACTATATTGAGGTATTCCAAAGTTTCCAATGGCGCTGTCATTTGTTCCCCTGATTCGGTCCGATGATGTTACCCTCAAGCTGTTCTTCTCCACCACAAATCTTCCATGAATTGAGATAGGTGCGAAAGACAGTAGCAGAAACCTTAGAAAGAGCCTCATCATCACTGATCTCTGAAGCTCCATTCACGGAGATGGATTTGAACGAAGAAATCGTCGTCTCTTTTCAGAATAGAAAATATTTAAGACTAAATGGAATTGAGATGCTAATAAGTCTAACAATTTGTTTCATTTTTTCTCCTAATTTTTAGCAAAATTGGTTATTTTTTATGAGTAATAAAATAATATTAATTATTTAAACTGTTGCGATATTTTTGCACACGCAAGTGTACGTATCGTTTAAAGTAGTAGACTCACTAGGAGTGAGGTCGATCCCACAGGGAGTGTAGTTAAGTACGTTAAAATTAAACTTTTACTTCTATTTGGTTAAATAAAAAATAAAGAAAGAATTAAGAATAAGAAACTAGTAAGAAACAACTATACAAGAAAATTGAAAGTTAATAAAAACTAGGGCTTCGATTTCAATTGTTTCTATTGAATA
Organism: Cannabis sativa; assembly: GCF_029168945.1. NCBI lineage: Eukaryota > Viridiplantae > Streptophyta > Magnoliopsida > Rosales > Cannabaceae > Cannabis > Cannabis sativa. The sequence continues at coordinate 54,974,578 of NC_083607.1, forward strand.
TGACCTAATATGATTATTTTCCTAATATTAATTTCTATGCAATAGCAGGTTTACTAAGGTAATTTATAGTCTTCTCAGATATATAAATCTCAATTACATGCAAACTTTCTACTCTCGTGATAAATTTAACATGCAACAGGCATTAAACACAGAAACCCTATAAGCTATCTAAACCATATAGGTACTCTCGTCCTATATCGAAATTCAGTTCTATTCTACTATAGCATATTTGACACTCACTTCTCAGATCTCGCATCAAAATCATAGACAGTTAATTGGTGATCAGGCAATTAAAAGTAATTAAGCACAAATAAAATAGAATACATAGAAATTAGGGGGAAAATTAATCATATTAAAACCATAAACAATGTTAAACAATATCCATCTAACCCTAATTAAAGTGTTTAGCTATACATGTTCATTGAAGCACAAATACACATATTAACTGATAGAAAAGAGATGAAAAATAGAGAAGAGAAGAAAAGAAGAATGCTGAAGACCCTGAGCAGTATGTCTCCAGTATTGCAGTTGATCTCTCTACTCTGTATCTGAACTCTCACTTTTTTTCTCTCTGAAATTGCTTGCTGAAATAAACTCTATTCTTCCCTTTATATAGGCATTGAAGGCCTAAAAATATGGAAAAAAACGCAATATTTAAATTCCCATTCGGATTTAAATTTTTGGGAAACCTCAAACGAGATATTTTTTTTCTGCTGCGTTGACTGATAGTATTTTGGCCATAACTCTCTCAATATTACTCGGAATTGGACGATTCAAGATGTTCTGGAAAGATAAAAGAGATCTAGAACTTTCATGTTTTGACTTTTTCCAAAATCCAATCAGAAAACCGTCGAATTCAGGCTTGAAGTTTCGGCTTCCACAATTTTCTCTATAAAAAATATCATGATATTTTTTATCTTTTTCCCATCTTTTTCTCTGATATTTTTCTAATCTTCTTCTATTTTAAATCTGCAAAAATAAAAGATAACAAGCGTAAAAATGCTCCAAACACGATTAAAACTTAATTAAAAATATACTAAACTTAATCTAAAATTAATACTAAAAATAACCTAACAAATTCCCCCAAACTAAGCTTTTACTCGTCCTCGAGTAAAACACTAAATAAACATTAAACAAGTCAATCTCCAAAACATGAGTAATTTTCAAGTAGGTTCAATAATATGATTATGAAAAAATTCACTTATACATACAATCCAGAATTTCAGTTCAATTACACCCTTGACATATTTCAATTTATTTTCATTTAGCTCATCAAACCATAGAATGCAATTAACTAACAATTAAACCACTTTATGTATGCCAATTACAATCATCAATCCACTAACCAAAAATTTCATATGCTTGCAATACTTACTATTCTCCACTAATATAGATTAATGCACAACCAAGAATCAGAAGGTCTTTCTAGGCTTGTAATGTTAGGCTTAGAGTAAAGGTAGTTGAAATGGTCATTTAGGCTTTACTATACCATAAGCTTCTCCAATCATGTCACCCACAATATTTTTCACACAATCCCAATACCCCTTTTTCTAATTACATGAGAGATATATTCTTCAACAAGGTTGCAACAACTTTATATTTATCTTTTTTTTTTTCTAGATTTGACACTGGTTGTCAGTTTTTTTCTTTCTTTTCTCCTTTTTTTCAAGTTGTTGTCAATCAATTTTTTTTTTTTTTTTTTTTTTTTTTTTTTTTTTATATTCTCTCAATTTTCACACTTTTTCCACACACATACAACAAACTTCCCATCCAAATTCCCCCAAACTAAAGATCTACTTATGGTATAATTAGGATTAAATCTTAGGATATTCATGGGTTTATCTTTTTTCTTAGGCTCAATATGTGTAGAAATAAAGAATAGGTTAAGGCTCAAAAGGGTAACTAGGATGAAAATTACAAGGATGGCTTGAAAGACACAATCGATCCAAACAATTGCCTAAATCACTTTCCTAGTCATGCATAATTTATTATTTCGCCTCAAATAGCAAGCAAGCAAGTTCTAGAATTTTCCAAACAACTTTCCACATTCCACAATCAACATGCATAAAACAATTCAATTACTAGCAAATTACCTAATATGATTCCATGCTCAAAATTGAAATTAGTCAAGAATGTAATATCACCAAGCACACGGATTTTTCGAAAATAAGTGAACTTTTCAAATCATGCTATCTACCTACTTTCAAATTGACTCACATTAAGAAAATTGACTCACAACAATAAAAACTAAAAACTAAAAATTAAAAGACATAAAACTTAAAAAAAAAACTCAAAATAAAAATTAAGTCACTGCTCCCCCCAAACTAAAGTGACACATTGTCCCCAATGTGACATTAAAGAAAAAGGAAAGGAAACTTACCTGGGTGCCACATCAATAAGCGGTTGACGCCCATAATAAGCGTCATGCAAGACAACTTGAAAATTGTTGTTGTACTTGCCTTCAAGCTTGGCAAGTGATGAGTTTGAATCAAAGTCAGTACCAACAACACAAGACTTTGGATGATGAGCTTGGGGAGAAGCCTTTCGTAGCTTGCAGAGGATATAATATGGTGTTGATGAAATATATGGATTCATTGGTGGTTTATTAGTCAATATCATTGATGAAGTTGAATCAATGATGTCATGTGCTTCCTCATCCTCCAATGTCATGGTATCTACTCTTTCATCTAACAAACCTTCTTCTTGTTGCTCACTCTCCACTTGGCTATCCATAACCTTGCTTGTGATTTCATGTTCAATGAGTTCCTCTTCACAAGGATCTTGATCTTCAATTGTAGGCTCATTATCTTCCTTGTATTCAACTAATGACCCTTCTTCATTGTAGCAATAACTCTCATAACTTTCATTATTTGAGTTATTACATTCTAAATCATGAGCCACTAAATTATCACATAAGGATCTCATCATGTCTGTTAAGCGATTAATCTCTCCTGGAAGTGATTGCATAAGTGCTAGTAGTTGTTCCTCTTTTTCAGATTGTTGAGAAGAATTTGGGCAATAAGGTGGGTATTGGTGACTCCAACCCTGAAGTGATGGATCCCAATGCCAGTCATAATCAAAATCTGCCATGTTATTCAACAGATTTATTACATCATAGTCTCTCATTAATAGAGGTGCTCCAGTTGTCTCTGCTCCATAATCAACCCAGCTTCTTGTTTCATTATTAAGTCCATTATAAAATAGCCACGTAAAACACCCACTTGAAAAGGTGGGATAACATCTCTCTCCATACTCTTTAAATCTCCTCCAAGCAGAATAGAATGGTTCATTGTGTTGTTGGGTAAAATCCTCAAGATATAGCATCTGAATTTATCTTGCAGGTCAAGCTCATCAATAAAACATTAGTAAAATAAAATAAAACTAAATTAGTACTAAAAAGATAAAAATTTGAAACAACAAAATTAATACTAAAACTAAAAAGAAAAACCAAATTAGAAAAAAATTTAATTTTTAATAATATTAACTATCACTCCCCGGCAACGGCGCCAAAAACTTGTTGCGATATTTTTGCACACGCAAGTGTACGTATCGTTTAAAGTAGTAGACTCACTAGGAGTGAGGTCGATCCCACAGGGAGTGTAGTTAAGTACGTTAAAATTAAACTTTTACTTCTATTTGGTTAAATAAAAAATAAAGAAAGAATTAAGAATAAGAAACTAGTAAGAAACAACTATACAAGAAAATTGAAAGTTAATAAAAACTAGGGCTTCGATTTCAATTGTTTCTATTGAATATGACCTAATATGATTATTTTCCTAATATTAATTTCTATGCAATAGCAGGTTTACTAAGGTAATTTATAGTCTTCTCAGATATATAAATCTCAATTACATGCAAACTTTCTACTCTCGTGATAAATTTAACATGCAACAGGCATTAAACACAGAAACCCTATAAGCTATCTAAACCATATAGGTACTCTCGTCCTATATCGAAATTCAGTTCTATTCTACTATAGCATATTTGACACTCACTTCTCAGATCTCGCATCAAAATCATAGACAGTTAATTGGTGATCAGGCAATTAAAAGTAATTAAGCACAAATAAAATAGAATACATAGAAATTAGGGGGAAAATTAATCATATTAAAACCATAAACAATGTTAAACAATATCCATCTAACCCTAATTAAAGTGTTTAGCTATACATGTTCATTGAAGCACAAATACACATATTAACTGATAGAAAAGAGATGAAAAATAGAGAAGAGAAGAAAAGAAGAATGCTGAAGACCCTGAGCAGTATGTCTCCAGTATTGCAGTTGATCTCTCTACTCTGTATCTGAACTCTCACTTTTTTTCTCTCTGAAATTGCTTGCTGAAATAAACTCTATTCTTCCCTTTATATAGGCATTGAAGGCCTAAAAATATGGAAAAAAACGCAATATTTAAATTCCCATTCGGATTTAAATTTTTGGGAAACCTCAAACGAGATATTTTTTTTCTGCTGCGTTGACTGATAGTATTTTGGCCATAACTCTCTCAATATTACTCGGAATTGGACGATTCAAGATGTTCTGGAAAGATAAAAGAGAGATCTAGAACTTTCATGTTTTGACTTTTTCCAAAATCCAATCAGAAAACCGTCGAATTCAGGCTTGAAGTTTCGGCTTCCACAATTTTCTCTATAAAAAATATCATGATATTTTTTATCTTTTTCCCATCTTTTTCTCTGATATTTTTCTAATCTTCTTCTATTTTAAATCTGCAAAAATAAAAGATAACAAGCGTAAAAATGCTCCAAACACGATTAAAACTTAATTAAAAATATACTAAACTTAATCTAAAATTAATACTAAAAATAACCTAACATAAACTAACAAAAATCTCAATAATATTAATTTAATAAAAGATTGTTTAATTTTTTAGGTTTATTTATTAATAAGAGATAATATTTTAACGTTAATTTTAACATAATATTTTTTTATTTTTAAGGTATATAATAGACATATTTTATAATTATGTTATTTTTATTCTATACTAATTAAAAAAATCATTTTTACTATTCTTTTCTTATACTTATGTGTTCTTTACTGAGAGATGTGTAATATAGCGGAATGGTTCAGACGACGTACGTGATATATATCACATTTTTAACTGAAGTTGTTTAAAAATAAAATATTATATAATCTAGTTAATTAATAAAAAATGTCAAATAATTAGTTTGAAAATCTGAAAAACCTAAAATCTTAATACAATTTTAATTTAAAAATATTGTATTTATATTTATATATTGAATTAATAAATACAAAATCAGAACTTTAATTTATTACAAAATTTCTTGTAAAAAATGTGATTTGAATTCAAACCGATTAGATATTATCATATTATACGATTAAATAGATATGTTATAGTTCATTTAAAAAAGATAGATATGTGATAATGCTATAGGTTATTATATTTGGTGAAAAGATACTTTAAATATCAACCTAAAAAATTACTTCGAACTTCATATATTTATACTAGGATTATAATTATATATATGGTTATATTTATTGAACACTGTCTCTTATTAATTAAAAGCTGTCTCAACCAAATTAACCAAAGTAGTGATATCTTATTAATTTCTATATATAATGATGATTGTTTTCAGCATTATTATTTGTCGCACCAAATTAATAATGTATGTATCAAAGGTAATCTCTTTTTGCAGCAATTATATAATTCATAGTTATACTAAAGGACATCAACAAAAGAAATATCATCACGAAGAATTAGATGTTATGGTAGCTTATTTTAATCTATGTCGCAAGTTGATGGATTTCATCAACTTGATCATAGAAGAAGAAGATCAAGATATTGGTGTGTCAATAATTAGAGTTGGCCAAGTCTTTGGACTATTCAAATTAATTCTTGATGAAGAATTAAGAGAGCTAGATAATAATGTTAAGGTGGTTGATAAGGTGTTGTTGGTATTGAATGACTTGATCAAAATTAAAAAAGTAAACCCTATTTATAGTGTGACCGTTGCTTGTGAATTTACTCATCTTGTTTATAGATTTTGTTCACTAATTATGAATTTGGAAGAAATTGCCAAGCGCATTGATGATGGTGATGATGATGATTCGATTGCTTTTGATCTTCGTAGATGGAACCAAAAATTGGATTGGATTTGGAAAAAGATCGAGAATCTTCAGAGGATTAAAATACATACAAGTCTAAATCTAAAATAGATAAATTGTATTGTTTCAATTTAGTTTGTTTTTTATTCAACTTTATATAAATCTTTGGGTAGTAATTTCTTTTTTGAATTTAATGACCAAAATCTTTATTGATGAAAAGTGTGAGAAGTATATTGGTCACCATAATACAAGAAAGAAAATTTTTCCAACTATGTAATTGCATTTTTTATCTGTATTATACATTTAATAAAGTAAAATGCAACAAAATCACACATACACTCAATAAGATCAGATAATAAGGATTTAAAATTCTTAAAACACAACCAGAAAAAGAAAGAGTAGTAGAGTTATATCCACTAGAAAGTCAAGCTCTATGAATTCAAAGAAGAAAGGCTAGCTGACAAGAAAGCATCTCTGTTACACAAAGCGGAAAAGGAACTTTCATTTTAGACCAAATTAAAAATAAGCGATATACATACTCTGCAAAAACCACTTTTCTTCAAGATATAATTCTTTACTTGAACCTCATCATAATCTTAATCAAGATCATCAAGAAAATATTAGGTCAATTTTCTTGCCTATGATCACTCATACTCTGTAAAAACCACATTTTCAATTCAAATTTCAGATTATTGGAGAATATTGTCCCACGTGGATTAAATGTGAAAGTATTGAGCCATATATAAGAAACATGGGCTACTCCACTCATTGCCAATTGGTTTTGAGTTGGAACCCCATAATTCTCTACACAGATTCAAAAAAAATTAAAATTTGATCTAATCCAATACACTATCCAGAATGGACTTACTGTAAATTCAATGACTTGTATAGAGCTAGAAATTAGATCAAAAAGCCCAGCCTGAAAGCAACACAAGATGTTTACTTCCCATCATTATACAACCAATCATCTTGCTCTGGAATTGTCACCAACTCATCAAAAGAGGATCCACACTTTTCAGTTTCTACAAGAATGTTATGAAGATTAAGGCCCTGCACGCAAGAGAAATTTGAAATCATGTCTCCACTCCAATACAAACAAATTACAAATTTCACCAACGTTATGGGCAAATAATTGAATATTATCATTCATATTTATCTAGTTTTGTCTCTTAACTTGAGCGAAATGTGAAATTTTCAAACGAATATAATGTTCATAGTGCGTTTATGTTTGTTGGTATCCAGAAATCCCAAAAATAAATTATTATTTTCATTTATAATATTTTGAACGTTATAAATATGTTGTACAGAAAAATAATGAAATTGTTAGCCTAAGAATCCGCAAATGGTTCTTCTACAAATTAAAACTCATAAGAGTAAAGGGAATGGACATTGTTACAGGACCTGAGTTCCAAGGCGCTTGTTCAAGGCTTCATTACACATGTTAGCAGCATATGCAGGTTGCATTTGGTTCCAAACTGTCATAACAGATGCAACCTACAGTACAATAAATTCTACAATTAAAACTTACTAATCAAGAATTTTATGACTTTGAATCATGAACTTGAAGTTGAAACAAACACGAGAAAGGGAGCGAGGAACAATTTAATGATTGCTGGAACAAAGTTGGTGTTTATATGTTTGGGCAAGACAGTAACAAAGTAAAAGATTAAGTCAATACCCTTTCTAAGCATGTTTATTTGAATCATTATGTAAGTTACAATGTAGATAAAAAAGAACCGTGCAAGAATTAAAAGCAAATTTAAAAATATTTCAGTGTAAGAAAACCAATTTGGATATTGTGACATATGATGATTGGTACAAACTGTTCGAATTCAAAGTAAAATATGTAAATTTTTTATAAAATTGCACCAGTAATAACTTCTAAAAATAGAGTTTCAGTTTAGACATTTTACCATGAAAATAAGGCCAGCTAGCATGATTTTTTAATCACAAACAAGAAGACATCAACAAGTGGTGGTTTCAGAGATCCTACAAATTATTAATTTTTAAATAGCATGTTGTCAAGTTGTTGCAGTTGTGTAAAAAGGGATTTATATTATACAAACAGCATCATGAATGTTAGAAGAGGTAATTAACAAATTTACTATTCAACTAATTATCATGGTAATATGAAACACTCAAACTTCAAATGCTTTGTTAAGAGAATTGCTAAGTTAAGAGAATAAAGAGACGAAACTTACCAATTTCTAAGCCTTCTTTGGAATATCTTTTAGATCAGCAAGAAGATCCATCTGCCCCCTTTCAAAAAGCTCTTTGCCTGGTGGACCAGTTGCTAAAGACACAACAAAGAATTATACAAATATGCTCCCAAAAGAAAGGGTTAAATCATCATATAAAAGGGCAGCCAAGTGATGAATATTTTATCATGTCAGCAAAGATCAAAAGAAATAAAGACTACAAACAATTGATGAGAATTAGATAGAACAGAGCATGGAGGTAGACATTTTAACATGGAAATAAGGCCAGCCAGCATAGTTTTTTAATCCCAAACAAGAAGACATCATCATGTACGTGCATTTCCTCAGACCAATCTATAACCTAATTATCAAGAACACCCCATACACTGAACAATGAAGCTCAATCTGAAATTAAAATCTTACCGAACGACTTTGTTGTAGTTCGACCCACTCGCCTCGTCTAATTGACTGCTTATCGTACTAACCTTGAACGAATTGGACCAATCGTGCTCCATTGTATTGAAGAAATCGACTGCTCCAATAGGACCAACCTCACAACAATTCAATTTGAGGCTGAAAGAAATTCCAATCACAGAAATTTGAACAATTTGACTGCAATGACATTTCTATTTGAGCTTGCACAATATTGGATGTGTAGAAGAAATTCCAATCGCAGAAATTTGAAGAGCTTGATCGGAGGGGAAAAGTACCTGACGATTCATGAGATTGACGTAGTATTTTAGGGGTTTAAGTTATATTTATATTTATATATTGAATTAATAAATACAAAATCAGAACTTTAATTTATTACAAAATTTCTTGTAAAAAAATGTGATTTGAATTCAAACCGATTAGATATTATCATATTATACGATTAAATAGATATGTTATAGTTCATTAAAAAAAGATAGATATGTGATAATGCTATAGGTTATTATATTTGGTGAAAAGATACTTTAAATATCAACTTAAAAAATTACTTCGAACTTCATATACTTATATTAGGATTATAATTATATTTGTGGTTATATTTATTGAACACTGTCTCTTATTAATTAAAAGCTGTCTCAACCAAATTAACCAAAGTAGTGATATCTTATTAATTTCTATATATAATGATGATTGTTTTCAGCATTATTATTTGTCGCACCAAATTAATAATGTATATATCAAAGGTAATCTCTTTTTGCAGCAATTATATAATTCATAGTTATACTAAAGGACATCAACAAAAGAAATATCATCACGAAGAATTAGATGTTATGGTAGCTTATTTTAATCTATGTCGCAAGTTGATGGATTTCATCAACTTGATCATAGAAGAAGAAGATCAAGATATTGGTGTGTCAATAATTAGAGTTGGCCAAGTCTTTGGACTATTCAAATTAATTCTTGATGAAGAATTAAGAGAGCTAGATAATAATGTTAAGGTGGTTGATAAGGTGTTGTTGGTATTGAATGACTTGATCAAAATTAAAAAAGTAAACCCTATTTATAGTGTGACCGTTGCTTGTGAATTTACTCATCTTGTTTATAGATTTTGTTCACTAATTATGAATTTGGAAGAAATTGCCAAGCGCATTGATGATGGTGATGATGATGATTCAATTGCTTTTGATCTTCGTAGATGGAACCAAAAATTGGATTGGATTTGGAAAAAGATCGAGAATCTTCAGAGGATTAAAATACATACAAGTCTAAATCTAAAATAGATAAATTGTATTGTTTCAATTTAGTTTGTTTTTTATTCAACTTTATATAAATCTTTGGGTAGTAATTTCTTTTTTGAATTTAATGACCAAAATCTTTATTGATGAAAAGTGTGAGAAGTATATTGGTCACCATAATACAAGAAAGAAAATTTTTCCAACTATGTAATTGCATTTTTTATCTGTATTATACATTTAATAAAGTAAAATGCAACAAAATCACACATACACTCAATAAGATCAGATAATAAGGATTTAAAATTCTTAAAACACAACCAGAAAAAGAAAGAGTAGTAGAGTTATATCCACTAGAAAGTCAAGCTCTATGAATTCAAAGAAGAAAGGCTAGCTGACAAGAAAGCATCTCTGTTACACAAAGCGGAAAAGGAACTTTCATTTTAGACCAAATTAAAAATAAGCGATATACATACTCTGCAAAAACCACTTTTCTTCAAGATATAATTCTTTACTTGAACCTCATCATAATCTTAATCAAGATCATCAAGAAAATATTAGGTCAATTTTCTTGCCTATGATCATTCATACTCTGTAAAAACCACATTTTCAATTCAAATTTCAGATTATTGGAGAATATTGTCCCACGTGGATTAAATGTGAAAGTATTGAGCCATATATAAGAAACATGGGCTACTCCACTCATTGCCAATTGGTTTTGAGTTGGAACCCCATAATTCTCTACACAGATTCAAAAAAAAATTAAAATTTGATCCAATCCAATACACTATCTAGAATGGACTTACTGTAAATTCAATGACTTGTATAGAGCTAGAAATTAGATCAAAAAGCCCAGCCTGAAAGCAACACAAGATGTTTACTTCCCATCATTATACAACCAATCATCTTGCTCTGGAATTGTCACCAACTCATCAAAAGAGGATCCACACTTTTCAGTTTCTACAAGAATGTTATGAAGATTAAGGCCCTGCACGCAAGAGAAATTTGAAATCATGTCTCCACTCCAATACAAACAAATTACAAATTTCACCAACGTTATGGGCAAATAATTGAATATTATCATTCATATTTATCTAGTTTTGTCTCTTAACTTGAGCGAAATGTGAAATTTTCAAACGAATATAATGTTCATAGTGCGTTTATGTTTCTTGGTATCCAGAAATCCCAAAAATAAATTATTATTTTCATTTATAATATTTTGAACGTTATAAATATGTTGTACAGAAAAATAATGAAATTGTTAGCCTAAGAATCCGCAAATGGTTCTTCTACAAATTAAAACTCATAAGAGTAAAGGGAATGGACATTGTTACAGGACCTGAGTTCCAAGGCTCTTGTTCAAGGCTTCATTTCACATGTTAGCAGCATATGCAGGTTGCATTTGGTTCCAAACTGTCATAACAGATGCAACCTACAGTACAATAAATTCTACAATTAAAACTTACTAATCAAGAATTTTATAACTTTGAATCATGAACTTGAAGTTGAAACAAACACGAGAGAGGGAGCGAGGAACAATTTAATGATTGCTGGAACAAAGTTGGTGTTTATATGTTTGGGCAAGACAGTAACAAAGTAAAAAGATTAAGTCAATACCCTTTCTAAGCATGTTTATTTGAATCATTATGTAAGTTACAATGTAGATAAAAAAGAACCGTGCAAGAGGCATCAGGCAATGACAGTCTTTGAACCTGATGGGCGACTCAGCTGCTTGCTGATGAAATCCCCAGCCTTCATGAGCTTCGGAAGATCCACATTTGTCTTCACTCCAAGTCCATTGAGCATGTATACAACATCCTCGGTGGCAACATTTCCCGAAGCTCCTTTAGCATAAGGACAGCCACCTAAGCCCGATATGGAGGAATCGACAGTGCTAATTCCCATCTGTTATTTAAGAAACTCGATTCTATTAATTAAATTAATTGCTTCACAACTTCAAAAATATAATTTCAGTGGCAGCTTATTCTTCTTAATTGCACTTTGTTAAGATAGCACCACCAACTTATTATATCAAGACAAACAAACTAAGTTTTTTACTCCCAAGGCAGAAGGTGAAAACGGCAATGACATATTGGCTAAAGTTCATACATATGCATATAAAAATTAGGAAGCGTTGACTTTAAATCCAGTATAAGTTTGGAGTTTGAGAAGGCTTACTTGAAGGGACAGTAAAATGTTTGGCAGAGATTGCCCATAAGTGTCATGAAAGTGGACAGCCAACTTCTCAACAGGAGCAACAGCCATGACAGCCTCAAGCATTGGAACAACAGAACCTGTGTACGTCAGAACAGAGAAAATTAGATAGCACTTCGCCTAATAGAAGACAACTGTGTATATGGAGAATAAATATTTTGATATTTTCCATCTGCGATTCAAGAATAATTACCAAAATTTTAAAGAATCATTGCACAAGTCAAAACTCAAGTTTATTTTCTAATTGATTCAACTATGCATCCACAATTTGAGCTCTTATATAATTACATGCAAAATAAATTAACCAATGTCAGTGTAAGCACCAAAAAAAAAAAAAAGAGTTACCAGGTGTTCCAACTCCAATTGTGTCGCCAAGAGAAATTCCAATTGTGTTCCAACAAGGTTGGCGAAACACTATTAAGAAGCCAAATCGGTGGAAGTAGCTATTCATCGTTTTGGGATTGGGAGAGTGAAATGGAGAAGATTACCTCCACGATCTAGCAAAACGAAGGTCGGAAGAGCTCCAGGCTTGGATTGGAACGAAATCCCGAAGTCAGAAAACTCCTTACAACCCTTTTGATTATTTTTTGGGTACAAAACATTCCCAGCCATGCTACCACTATATTGAGGTATTCCAAAGTTTCCAATGGCGCTGTCATTTGTTCCCCTGATTCGGTCCGATGATGTTACCCTCAAGCTGTTCTTCTCCACCACAAATCTTCCATGAATTGAGATAGGTGCGAAAGACAGTAGCAGAAACCTTAGAAAGAGCCTCATCATCACTGATCTCTGAAGCTCCATTCACGGAGATGGATTTGAACGAAGAAATCGTCGTCTCTTTTCAGAATAGAAAATATTTAAGACTAAATGGAATTGAGATGCTAATAAGTCTAACAATTTGTTTCATTTTTTCTCCTAATTTTTAGCAAAATTGGTTATTTTTTATGAGTAATAAAATAATATTAATTATTTAAACTAACAAAAATCTCAATAATATTAATTTAATAAAAGATTGTTTAATTTTTTAGGTTTATTTATTAATAAGAGATAATATTTTAACGTTAATTTTAACATAATATTTTTTTATTTTTAAGGTATATAATAGACATATTTTATAATTATGTTATTTTTATTCTATACTAATTAAAAAAATCATTTTTACTATTCTTTTCTTATACTTATGTGTTCTTTACTGAGAGATGTGTAATATAGCGGAATGGTTCAGACGACGTACGTGATATATATCACATTTTTAACTGAAGTTGTTTAAAAATAAAATATTATATAATCTAGTTAATTAATAAAAAATGTCAAATAATTAGTTTGAAAATCTGAAAAACCTAAAATCTTAATACAATTTTAATTTAAAAATATTGTATTTATATTTATATATTGAATTAATAAATACAAAATCAGAACTTTAATTTATTACAAAATTTCTTGTAAAAAATGTGATTTGAATTCAAACCGATTAGATATTATCATATTATACGATTAAATAGATATGTTATAGTTCATTTAAAAAAGATAGATATGTGATAATGCTATAGGTTATTATATTTGGTGAAAAGATACTTTAAATATCAACCTAAAAAATTACTTCGAACTTCATATATTTATACTAGGATTATAATTATATATATGGTTATATTTATTGAACACTGTCTCTTATTAATTAAAAGCTGTCTCAACCAAATTAACCAAAGTAGTGATATCTTATTAATTTCTATATATAATGATGATTGTTTTCAGCATTATTATTTGTCGCACCAAATTAATAATGTATGTATCAAAGGTAATCTCTTTTTGCAGCAATTATATAATTCATAGTTATACTAAAGGACATCAACAAAAGAAATATCATCACGAAGAATTAGATGTTATGGTAGCTTATTTTAATCTATGTCGCAAGTTGATGGATTTCATCAACTTGATCATAGAAGAAGAAGATCAAGATATTGGTGTGTCAATAATTAGAGTTGGCCAAGTCTTTGGACTATTCAAATTAATTCTTGATGAAGAATTAAGAGAGCTAGATAATAATGTTAAGGTGGTTTATAAGGTGTTGTTGGTATTGAATGACTTGATCAAAATTAAAAAAGTAAACCCTATTTATAGTGTGACCGTTGCTTGTGAATTTACTCATCTTGTTTATAGATTTTGTTCACTAATTATGAATTTGGAAGAAATTGCCAAGCGCATTGATGATGGTGATGATGATGATTCAATTGCTTTTGATCTTCGTAGATGGAACCAAAAATTGGATTGGATTTGGAAAAAGATCGAGAATCTTCAGAGGATTAAAATACATACAAGTCTAAATCTAAAATAGATAAATTGTATTGTTTCAATTTAGTTTGTTTTTTATTCAACTTTATATAAATCTTTGGGTAGTAATTTCTTTTTTGAATTTAATGACCAAAATCTTTATTGATGAAAAGTGAGAAGTATATTGGTCACCATAATACAAGAAAGAAAATTATTCCAACTATGTAATTGCATTTTTTATCTGTATTATACATTTAATAAAGTAAAATGCCACAAAATCACACATACACTCAATAAGATCAGATAATAAGGATTTAAAATTCTTAAAACACAACCAGAAAAAGAAAGAGTAGTAGAGTTATATCCACTAGAAAGTCAAGCTCTATGAATTCAAAGAAGAAAGGCTAGCTGACAAGAAAGCATCTCTGTTACACAAAGCGGAAAAGGAACTTTCATTTTAGACCAAATTAAAAATAAGCGATATACATACTCTGCAAAAACCACTTTTCTTCAAGATATAATTCTTTACTTGAACCTCATCATAATCTTAATCAAGATCATCAAGAAAATATTAGGTCAATTTTCTTGCCTATGATCACTCATACTCTGTAAAAACCACATTTTCAATTCAAATTTCAGATTATTGAAGAATATTGTCCCACGTGGATAAATGTGAAAGTATTGAGCCATATATAAGAAACATGGGCTACTCCACTCATTGCCAATTGGTTTTGAGTTGGAACCCCATAATTCTCTACACAGATTCAAAAAAAATTAAAATTTGATCCAATCCAATACACTATCCAGGATGGACTTACTGTAAATTCAATGACTTGTATAGAGCCAGAAATTAGATCAAAAAGCCCAGCCTGAAAGCAACACAAGATGTTTACTTCCCATCATTATACAACCAATCATCTTGCTCTGGAATTGTCACCAACTCATCAAAAGAGGATCCACACTTTTCAGTTTCTACAAGAATGTTATGAAGATTAAGGCCCTGCACGCAAGAGAAATTTGAAATCATGTCTCCACTCCAATACAAACAAATTACAAATTTCACCAACGTTATGGGCAAATAATTGAATATTATCATTCATATTTATCTAGTTTTGTCTCTTAACTTGAGCGAAATGTGAAATTTTCAAACGAATATAATGTTCATAGTGCGTTTATGTTTCTTGGTATCCAGAAATCCCAAAAATAAATTATTATTTTCATTTATAATATTTTGAACGTTATAAATATGTTGTACAGAAAAATAATGAAATTGTTAGCCTAAGAATCCGCAAATGGTTCTTCTACAAATTAAAACTCATAAGAGTAAAGGGAATGGACATTGTTACAGGACCTGAGTTCCAAGGCTCTTGTTCAAGGCTTCATTTCACATGTTAGCAGCATATGCAGGTTGCATTTGGTTCCAAACTGTCATAACAGATGCAACCTACAGTACAATAAATTCTACAATTAAAACTTACTAATCAAGAATTTTATAACTTTGAATCATGAACTTGAAGTTGAAACAAACACGAGAGAGGGAGCGAGGAACAATTTAATGATTGCTGGAACAAAGTTGGTGTTTATATGTTTGGGCAAGACAGTAACAAAGTAAAAAGATTAAGTCAATACCCTTTCTAAGCATGTTTATTTGAATCATTATGTAAGTTACAATGTAGATAAAAAAGAACCGTGCAAGAGGCATCAGGCAATGACAGTCTTTGAACCTGATGGGCGACTCAGCTGCTTGCTGATGAAATCCCCAGCCTTCATGAGCTTCGGAAGATCCACATTTGTCTTCACTCCAAGTCCATTGAGCATGTATACAACATCCTCGGTGGCAACATTTCCCGAAGCTCCTTTAGCATAAGGACAGCCACCTAAGCCCGATATGGAGGAATCGACAGTGCTAATTCCCATCTGTTATTTAAGAAACTCGATTCTATTAATTAAATTAATTGCTTCACAACTTCAAAAATATAATTTCAGTGGCAGCTTATTCTTCTTAATTGCACTTTGTTAAGATAGCACCACCAACTTATTATATCAAGACAAACAAACTAAGTTTTTTACTCCCAAGGCAGAAGGTGAAAACGGCAATGACATATTGGCTAAAGTTCATACATATGCATATAAAAATTAGGAAGCGTTGACTTTAAATCCAGTATAAGTTTGGAGTTTGAGAAGGCTTACTTGAAGGGACAGTAAAATGTTTGGCAGAGATTGCCCATAAGTGTCATGAAAGTGGACAGCCAACTTCTCAACAGGAGCAACAGCCATGACAGCCTCAAGCATTGGAACAACAGAACCTGTGTACGTCAGAACAGAGAAAATTAGATAGCACTTCGCCTAATAGAAGACAACTGTGTATATGGAGAATAAATATTTTGATATTTTCCATCTGCGATTCAAGAATAATTACCAAAATTTTAAAGAATCATTGCACAAGTCAAAACTCAAGTTTATTTTCTAATTGATTCAACTATGCATCCACAATTTGAGCTCTTATATAATTACATGCAAAATAAATTAACCAATGTCAGTGTAAGCACCAAAAAAAAAAAAAAGAGTTACCAGGTGTTCCAACTCCAATTGTGTCGCCAAGAGAAATTCCAATTGTGTTCCAACAAGGTTGGCGAAACACTATTAAGAAGCCAAATCGGTGGAAGTAGCTATTCATCGTTTTGGGATTGGGAGAGTGAAATGGAGAAGATTACCTCCACGATCTAGCAAAACGAAGGTCGGAAGAGCTCCAGGCTTGGATTGGAACGAAATCCCGAAGTCAGAAAACTCCTTACAACCCTTTTGATTATTTTTTGGGTACAAAACATTCCCAGCCATGCTACCACTATATTGAGGTATTCCAAAGTTTCCAATGGCGCTGTCATTTGTTCCCCTGATTCGGTCCGATGATGTTACCCTCAAGCTGTTCTTCTCCACCACAAATCTTCCATGAATTGAGATAGGTGCGAAAGACAGTAGCAGAAACCTTAGAAAGAGCCTCATCATCACTGATCTCTGAAGCTCCATTCACGGAGATGGATTTGAACGAAGAAATCGTCGTCTCTTTTCAGAATAGAAAATATTTAAGACTAAATGGAATTGAGATGCTAATAAGTCTAACAATTTGTTTCATTTTTTCTCCTAATTTTTAGCAAAATTGGTTATTTTTGATGGACTTGTATCCTCTGTCAAAATTTGCTGTCTAATTTTCTGTCAAACCAATTAAAAAAAGCCATGTCATTTAATTAATTAACCTCAACAATTAATCATTTAAGAGC
Source organism: Cannabis sativa (assembly GCF_029168945.1). Taxonomy (NCBI): domain Eukaryota; kingdom Viridiplantae; phylum Streptophyta; class Magnoliopsida; order Rosales; family Cannabaceae; genus Cannabis; species Cannabis sativa. The sequence goes on from NC_083607.1 coordinate 54,992,283, forward strand.
TTCCATTCCTTCCGTTACTGTTTTCTATTAATTAATATTATATATTCTAATGATTACTTACTATAATAAATGCTGAAATTTATTAACATATAGATCAGTTCTATAAGTAAAAGCTGAGAATTTTTCAAATATTTTCTCAAAAATAATTTGTATATCTAATTTGAAAAAAAAAATTATTAATTATACTTTTTATTAATAAAAACAACATATTATATATACATATATTAAATACATATATAATAATAATAATAATCTAAATAAACTTTACTCTAATTGTTTTTTTAGGGGAATTACTTCAAATACTGTTTTTTTAACTTTTTTTTTAATTTACAGTTTGAGTTTCCAAAGCGGTTGCAGCGCTAGTTGCAATAGGGGTTTCTATACGATTTTTTGTTGCAATTTAAATTGCAACGCTAGTTGCAATAAAAATTTCCATGTAAAATTCCGTAAAAATGTAAAAAAAAAATTGTTTTAAAGTGTAAAAATGAAATAGCTTTTTTTTTTTTTTTTAAGAATTACAATGTTTAATTTTACACATTGGAAAGTATGGTTTAATATTAATGTTTTAAAAATAAAAAATAAAATATTATCCTGAAACCAAAATATACATTTCTCAATATTGATCTCTTAAATTTTTTGATATTAATACAAGTGAATATCGATCAAAGCAAACTGATTTATAAAAAAGAAAATTAATTATGTCGATCAAAGTAAACCTATTTATAAAAAAAAAATAATAATTATGACGAACACTCTTGAGTGACATTCATTTGTGTTCGTCATAAAAAAGAAAACTAATAAGTAAATTAATTTATTTTGATCGACATTCACTTGTGTTCATCTTACACATTTACAATCTTCTTAAATTAGTTGGCGAAAAATCGCATCAACAACTTTAATATTAGCTTAGCACTTTTTTATGGGTAAATAATACCATTTTGGATCCTGTGTTTTGCAAAAGTTACCGATTGGACCCTGTATTTTGTTAAATGATAAAATGAACCCTGTATTTTCTAAAATAGTAAAAATAAGACCCTGAGCTTAATTTTTGACAACTTTTTTTTTTATTATTATAATCAACTTGAAAATAATTCTTAATACGAACAGATACAGAAAATGTAAACAATTTTGTCATAACACTTTTAGATCGGATTATAATTAAATTTTATTTTGACAAAAAATCAATTCAAGGTCCTATTTGTACCATTTTAAAAAATACAGGGTCTATTTTTCCATTTAATAAAACAGAGAGTCCAATTGATAACTTTTGCAAAACACATTATTTACCCTTTTTTTATTATTAGTGAAATTTAAGAGATCAATATTGAGAAATATGTATATTTTGGTCTCAGTATAATATTTTATTTTAAAAAATTAATATTGAGCCATAATTTCCAATGTGTAAACTTAAACATTGTATTCATAAAAAAAAAAAAACAATTAGAGTAAAGTTTATAATTTAGATCCAAGTGTATTATTATTATATATGTATTTAATATATGTATATATAATATAGGGAAAAAAACAAAAAAATACAAAAAAGGAAAAAAAATTACAAAAATACTTTGGGCCGGCCCATTAAACATTTATACAGTCCACATACAAATATTTACAAAAATACCACATGCACTAAGCCTTCAGTACGAAGCGAACCATGAAGATGAAAATACGCGCTCGTTTCAAAACCGCAAAACAACCAAAATGAAACCAAAACGAGAAAAATACAACTATTAATTCTGGCAAAATCAACTGGAAAAGAATACCTGCAATGATCTAAACTGAAAATGACGAAAAAAAAAATCAGAAAAACTGTGAAGAAACTGAAATTACACATTTGTTTTCTATTTTATTCGATCAAAATAACTCCCCCTAATATCGAAATCTATATTCATGAAATGTAGATCTGTAACAAACAGATCTGGAGCTCCCACTAAATCCAAAACAATGTATGATGTGAAAAATTAAAAAAAAAAAACCTCATGAATAATACATCTACGTTATATACAGTTGCATTTGATTTATTTTTTGTTTTGGTTGCCTTATAGTTGCATTATCGTTTTATGATAGTTTATATATTATGCAAGAATTTAATTTGATGGGGACTAAGAAATAGTAGTTATACATAGTAAGTTTTGTGCAAATAGTTGCATATTAATTTTATAGTGAAATAACATATGCAAGTAGCAAAACTATAACAAAACTACAAAACAACTGTATGCAAGTGCAAAGAGTTGCCTTATAGTTGCATTATCGTTTTATGATAGTTTATATATTATGCAAGAATTTAATTTGATGGGGACTAAGAAATAGTAGTTATACATAGTAAGTTTTGTGCAAATAGTTGCATATTAATTTTATAGTGAAATAACATATGCAAGTAGCAAAACTATAATAAAACTACAAAACAACTGTATGCAAGTGCAAATAGTTGCCTTATAGTTGCATTATCGTTTTATGATAGTTTATATATTATGCAAGAATTTAATTTGATGGGGACTAAGAAATAGTAGTTATACATAGTAAGTTTTGTGCAAATAGTTGCATATGAATTTTATAGTGAAATAACATATGCAAGTAGCAAAACTATAATAAAACTACAAAACAACTGTATACAAACTAAAATACAGGAAAAACTCTTTGAACATCAACATCCATGATAAATCTCATTGTTACCCATTGATGATATAAAAATGGGACTGACCAGGTTAATCTAATCTATTAGCTTTGCCACCTTCACTCATAAATCTTAATCATGTTTGTCCTAATACTTTTCTAATATTAATTTTATAACTCTACTCACGTCAATACTACTATAAGCATGAATTAGATCGTTTTCTTTTCAAGTATAGAATATCATCGGTAATTGTTTCTTATTATTTTATTTTGTTATCTAATTATTTCAACGTGGCTTTGAGCTAGTCCAGGGAGAATGAAAATGACATTAAAATTATACGAATTTATTTGTACATGCTTATATCAGTTGAATGGCCTAATCAAAGTCTTCTCTTTTGTCATGAAAGTATTTCAGAAGTTGTAAAGTTAAACTAATAAGTTAAAAAGATTTAATTAAAAACTGAAATAAAATTAAAAATAAAAAGGAAAGAAGAAAAAAAGAGAGTGAAATGATGGATTGATTGATAGAAGTCAATCCTAGACCTAAGCAACAATATATAAGAAACTAGCTTTACAATTAAAAATTAAAAATATAAAGAAAAGAAGAATTGTTATGGAAAAAAAATAAAAAATTAAAAACTGAAAATAAAATTAAAAATAAAAAATTAAAAACTGAAATAAAATTAACAATTAAAAATTAAAAACTGAAATAAAATTAAAAATAAAAAGAAAAGAAGAAAAAAAGAAAGTGAAATGATTGATTGATTGATAGAAAATGAAAAAAGAGAGGGAAGAGAGTAGGATTTGATTGATGATGGATGGAATGATGACTAAGTGGTATATGTGTAATAAAACAAACTTTGTAAGTAAAAAAGTAGGTATAAGCGTGTATGAGTAATTTTGTAATAAATTGTGTAAAATGGATTTTTCATGTAAAAATTTCTATAATATATGATTTTTTATTAATAAAACGTATAATATTCAAATTATATATAAAAATTATTTTTGAGAAAATATTTGAAAAAATTTCAGCTTTTTATTATGATTTAGCTCTGAAATCTAAGCATTTATTAGTCAGCAACCATTTGAATATATATAATATTAATTAATAGAAAAACGGAGGGAATGTAAGTTGTTAAGTGATTAATTGTTGTGGTTAATTAGTTAAATGACATGGCCTTTTTTAATTGGTTTGACAAAAAATTAGACAGCAAATTTTGACCGGGGATCCAAGTCCATTTTTGATGAGTAATAAAATAATATTAATTATTTAAACTAACAAAAATCTCAATAATTTAATTTAATAAAAGATGGTTTAATTTTTAAGTTTATTTATTAACGAGAGATCAAACTATTAACATCCTTAATTTTAACATAATATTTTATAATTATGTTATTTTTATTCTACACTAATTAAAAAAATCATTTTTACTATTCTTTTCTTATACTTATGTGTTCTTTACTGAGAGATGTGTAATACAGCGGAATGGTTCAGACGACGTACGTGATATATATCACATTTTTAACTGAAGTTGTTTAAAAATAAAATATTATATAATCTAGTTAATTAATAAAAAATGTCAAATAATTAGTTTGAAAATCTGAAAAACCTAAAATCTTAATACAATTTTAATTTAAAAATATTGTATTTATATTTATATAGTGAATTAATAAATACAAAATCAGAACTTTAATTTATTACAAAATTTCTTGTAATAAAATGTGATTTGAATTCAAACCGATTAGATATTATCATATTATACGATTAAATAGATATGTTATAGTTCATTAAAAAAAGATAGATATGTGATAATGCTATAGGTTACTATATTTGGTGAAAAGATACTTTAAATATCAACCTAAAAAATTACTTCCAACTTCATATACTTATATTAGGATTATAATTATATTTGTGGTTATATTTATTGAACACTGTCTCTTATTAATTGAAAGTCTCAACCAAATTAACCAAAGTAGTGATATCTTATTAATTTCTATATATATAATGATGATTGTTTTCAGCATTATTATTTGTCGCACCAAATTAATAATGTATATATCAAAGGTAATCTCTTTTTGCAGCAATTATATAATTAATAGTTATACTAGTGGACATCAACAAAAGAAATATCATCACGAAGAATTAGGTGTTATGGTAGCATATTTTAATCTATGTCGCAAGTTGATGGATTTTATCAACTTGATCATAGAAGAAGAAGATCAAGATATTGGTGTGTCAATAATTAGAGTTGGCCAAGTCTTTGGACTATTCAAATTAATTCTTGATGAAGAATTAAGAGAGCTAGATAATAATGTTAAGGTGGTTGATAAGGTGTTGTTGGTATTGAATGACTTGATCAAAATTAAAAAAGTAAACCCTATTTATAGTGTGACCGTTGCTTGTGAATTTACTCATCTTGTTTATAGATTTTGTTCACTAATTATGAATTTGGAAGAAATTGCCAAGCGCATTGATGATGGTGATGATGATGATTCAATTGCTTTTGATCTTCGTAGATGGAACCAAAAATTGGATTGGATTTGGAAAAAGATCGAGAATCTTCAGAGGATTAAAATACATACAAGTCTAAATCTAAAATAGATAAATTGTATTGTTTCAATTTAGTTTGTTTTTTATTCAACTTTATATAAATCTTTGGGTAGTAATTTCTTTTTTGAATTTAATGACCAAAATCTTTATTGATGAAAAGTGTGAGAAGTATATTGGTCACCATAATACAAGAAAGAAAATTTTTCCAACTATGTAATTGCATTTTTTATCTGTATTATACATTTAATAAAAGTAAAATGCAACAAAATCACACATACACTCAATAAGATCAGATAATAAGGATTTAAAATTCTTAAAACACAACCAGAAAAAGAAAGAGTAGTAGAGTTATATCCACTAGAAAGTCAAGCTCTATGAATTCAAAGAAGAAAGGCTAGCTGACAAGAAAGCATCTCTGTTACACAAAGCGGAAAAGGAACTTTAATTTTAGACCAAATTAAAAATAGAAATATGACACATGCTTACTGCAAAAAAAAAAATATATATATATATTTATATATATATAAAAGAGGTTTCAATGGTTACATTTTTATTGTAATCATCATGGTTACATTTTTTTTAAGTTATTGGATTACTATTAAATAGTTGTGATTAATTTGGAAATTAAATAAAAATAAATAATGAATAACTTGTAATCTGAAAATAATCTAATAAATTATTTCCTTATAAAACTTTAATTAAGATTAATTATATTTTAAAATTAAATTATTTATAATTATTAATTATTTTTTTGCAATTTATTACTATATAAGGATCTTTTAGCAATTTATTCTTTTGCACTTAAATTATTTAAAATTTATAGCAAAACTTTTTATAATTTAAAATTATACACATATAATTTCATAATTTAAATTTTATTATACTTGTAATCTTAATTTTAAATTATTACACTTAATTATTTAATTTTTTTATTTAAATATTTAAAAAGTAAAAAGTGAAATAAGTTGAAGATTTTTTTAGAAAAAAAAATGGCTACACTTGTTATCGATTGACTAGCTTAATTTCATACTTAGTTCATCTAATTGTAACAAAATAATTAAATATCATTTAAAAATAATTAATTATTTAAAAATTTATTATAAGAAGAGAATTTTAATTTGTGTAAAAAGAAGTTTAATTTTTGTAAAAAAAAAATAAATTTTATTGTAACTATTATAATTAAATAGCTTAATTGTTAAAATAATTAGAGTAAGGATTTAAATATAAATAAAAATATTATTTATAAATATTAATTGCTAAAAGATGTCTTGTTACCAATTTAATTAATTATTTTAAGAAAATAGTTAATTATCATTAATTAATTCTTAAAAAGGAATGTTTACCTATTAGTAACCTGCTATTATAAGTCAAAAAAAATGTAACTGGTTATAATAAAAATATAACCATTGAATAATCACCCATAAATAAAATTATATAGAATCTTTTTAAAATAGAAATAATAAATGCTTTATAAAGAAAATGTCAAAAAAAATCCTATGTATATAACATTGCATATATTATTTTCAGCATTAATTATACAATTAACTAAATAACTCCAATAACTAATAATTCTAAAAAAAAATAGATAACAAAATAAAAATCCATATTTAATATTATATGTATTGTTTTAAAATATTACAATAAACAATTTGATAGACAATTAGTGATATTTTGCATTCAAAGTCTTCAAACATTCATAAAAAATTGTTCAATCAATTCGAAGGAACAATAGATAGATTCATTATATGTCTGCTGAGCCAATTATTTTCTCTCTGAGTAATCCTTCAACTCATAAACCACTTGCAACACAACAATTCCTCTCAACTGCAATATACAGATTACACTAAATTAAACAATCAAAACAAAAATGATCATATGACAAAAATCCCATCAAAACTAAGTGCTGGGTAGGGGCTTTGGATGGGATCAAGAATCGGGCAGGGTCCCTAACAGGCCCAAAGCGCCTAGCAGGGTCCCTAACGGATCCAAAATCCTATTTTTTAAATCCAAAGTTATGTTTTTCGTGTTATTTGAACCCCGAAGTTCAAAATGTCAAAACAAAGCACAAGATTCAATCTTTTTCATAAAAGGGTCACACATTAATACATCCTAAAGCTATTGAGCGGGTCATAATGTATAAAGACTACTCTAAAGCATGGAAATTAAAAAGTTCAAAAGCTTGAAATTCAATAATGGCAGAAGCTTAATGAACAAAAAAGAGAGAAGAAGCTTTGAACTTACCCACTAAGAAGATGCAGAGAAGATCATCCTAGCCCGCACAACGAGTGTAAACTTTGAGAAAGTCAAACTCCACAAAGAACTCGGGCTCGCAAGGCTATGGAGTTTCTGAGAGAGTTTTTACTCAAAGAAAACAAATGAGAAGTAAGAAATGAAGAAAGATGATGAGGCACTTATATAGTTTCTGGAAAATCATTTCCCCCCCCCCCCCCCCCCCCCCCCCAAAAAAAAAAAAAAAACTTAATGGGGAGTTAATACCACAAAAATAGACAGCATGTGAAAGAGAAAGTGAAGAGTTTAAACATGGGAAAGTGTGCAGCCATCACACGATCTCCCACATTGATCGACGTAAAGTTAATGATTGTTATAAAATCACGTAAGCTGAGGAGACCAATATTTGGCCATGTAGATCTGCACGGTAAAGGGTGTCACAATACCAGGCAGAATGCAAAAGTCCCTATCTGGATAGACGTTAGACATGGACTTGGGGGCAATGATTATCCCAATATTTTCCCACCTAGCGTGGCACCTCCATGTGGCAAAAATTAGAAGATGCATTGGAGACAGATCAGCACTAACGGTCAGGTTAGTGTCGTGCAACCTTCCATCCTTCAAGATCCCATGGTTGCATGGTGTACTCAAACAAGAAGATCATGGAGACTTATCAAGATCCACATCTTCAAAGTTTTGACGCAAGTGCATCCTGATATCAGGGTCAGCAACAAAGTTAGAAATATATAAACACTAGCAGGGTCCTGGCCGGACCTCTAGCTAGTCGGCCAAGGGTGACAACCCCATGCATCGAGTAGCCCCCAAACATGGCTGGCCGGCCAAGCGTGCATGTCATGCTCCAACACTTGTGTTTTTTCCCATAAGCCTTCCAAATCGTCCTTAGCACTCCTACAACTTCAGAACAGTTCAAACTGCCCACGAAAATAGGGATTCTTTATCGATAAATGACAACCCTATTCTTTAGGGGTTATTAGTAATCTATTTCAATTTTAAATATACGATGTAACTTTCCTATTTTCTATGGGCATTTCTATGTAATAGCTTGTAAGCCCTAACATTATAAAAAGGGCATTAACCCTATGTAAAAAGGGACCTAACCTCAATCTCAACCTCAATCTAAATTCATTCATGCACCTAAAAGCTTGGAATCACTAAGGCATAGAACTCTCTTTCTCTCTCTCTCTCTCTCTCTCTCTCTCTCTCTCTCTCTCTCTCTCTCTCTCTCTCTCTCTCTCTCTCTCTCTCTCTTCATACTTCTCACTTTCAAAATACATTCTCATTTTAATACTGAAGAGAGCCATAGCTAAAAATTACAAGGTTCTAGCCTATAATCTGCTTGGTATTATTTTAAGAGTGAATATAACTAAAAGGAGAATAAGTCATTACTTGATCAAAGTGGTCAAACCTCTATAAATTCTGGTGTCTTTATATTTATTATCATTCCACACGTAATAGCCATAAGTGAAATTCGATCCTAGTAAGACTTTGTGTCGGTTGGCTAAATTTAAAGTCAACAAATTGTATTTAAAGTGTTATTTATAATTATTAAGAATTAAATAAATACTTAAATATAATACATAAAAATTTTAATTATTATTTATTAATTATAATTATATATAATTAAATTAAAAAAAAATCACCCCATATACCATTTTTTAACTTTTTTTTTATTTTTACAGTTTGGGTTGCTTTGGTGATTAATATGTGGGTTGCTATGTGGATTTGAGTTGTAATTTAAGTTGCTCTGTTGGTTGCTATGTGGGTTGCTATGTGAATTTCTGTAAAAAAATATTAAAAAAAAACCCTAAATTATAATATACATATATATTAAGTTTTTCAAAAAACTTTAGAACTTAGACATACATTTTGAATTCAATATATATAATATTTATAATATATAATTAATTAAAAATAATATTTTATTTAATTACATATGTATATAATAAGAAAGTAATTAGATCTAAGATTATCTAAATTAAATTTTGAGTGAGATTCAATCTCACCCCTCAAAATAATTCATTATATTATTTTAATTAAATAAATATTTTTAACATAAATCTATTTGATTGCCTATATAAAGGGAGAGATTAAAAAAATTCATATAACACAACAACACACAATTGGCTTTTCTTTTCTTTTCTTTTTTATGCAATTTTCAAATAGCCTACTTCCTATAGGAATTCGAAAATCTTCTACTCTCTTCCTCAAAGTTTCTAGCTACAATCTTATTCTTAGTAATTGAAAAATTGCCCCTAGTCATGTGTGATACCCAGAAAACTGTGAAACACTATATATATACATATTCAAAGAAAAATAAGATTCACGTTCAGTACTTGGTGATACTCTGCAACATAAAGGATTCAAGAGTTACAGTATTGAACAGAATAAGTCCATTATTCTGTTGTGACACTGCTGTAAGTATACTCAAACTTAAAGTGTTTATATTCTAGAAAAGCATGTTCTAGTTTGTTAAATTATTAGTTTATGTTGATGCGGTTTTTCGTCAACTGATCTAAGAAGATCGTAAAAAAAATAAAGAGAATCACAGTGAATTAATTTGACTAATAAAACTGTAATAAATTAAATTGACACTAGGGATTTATAGTAGTTCACCTCCCCCATGTCGTGACGATGATGGGGCTATGTCTACTTTTTATTTTGATTAATTAGGTCTAACACACCAGAGTTATGTTCTCAAGAGTGTGTGGATAAAAATATAACAAAAGATTTTTAGTAGAAATCCTAAACGACATTTATGAATATAAGACTCACGGGAGACTTGATATTCATAAATCTGATCTAAATTAGTGGTTGTAAGGTTCTTGGGAAGAATAAATCAATAAAGTGTAAAGAAATGTGTGTATCAATGGTGTTTTGAGGTCTGGTGTCAACTGAGTATGGTGGACTTCAATGGAAAATATGAAGGAATAAGTGTGGTGTTCTTGGCTGCCATCAAGTGAGTCTCTAAGAGAGGTTTCAGAAAAAGGATCCAAGAGAGTCCAAAAGAAGATCCCCCTTTTAGCCTCTTACTTCTCCTTATATAGGTTGTAGAGTTTGTTAGTGATCCCCACATGTCGAGATGTCTCTCTAACAAATTCCGTATACCACTCCTTTTAATGAATAAATATTACAAGAAAATAAATATATATAAAAACCTCCTTGTTTCTAAGCAAAAATTCCACAAATATTAGGAAAGTTATTATTTTCGGTTGAGGATGCACCAATTTGAAATGGAGTGATGGGATATCCCCTCTATACTGGAAATGCATGATATTGGCAATAAATACTGAAAAACATGTGTTTTGGAGTGTCAATGCTCGCATACAATGCCACATGGGCTGTGGCATTGTCCTTCAACAACCCTCACTTAACCACATTACTCAATTCCCGAGTAAAATGTACCAGTTTGCATTTTGAGCCAATTTTAGACTTGATAACTTCAAAATTGGGCTATGACTATGATACACTATCTTTCCAATGCAAGTTGAATCAGGTCATTTGGATAAAAATTAAGAGAGTTATGCCTATTTTACTGAAGGCAGATTATGTTGTCTTGTACCAGTTACGAGCACTGACATGGCCAAATGGAAGTGCTCGACTGTGCATGTTCTCGGACTCCTCAGGGTGTGTTTTGACTTTTTTTTAATGGTGAATCATATTTTGGGGGTCCCAGGACTCAAAAAATTCATTCCGATGTCTGAAACCCTAACGGGAGACCATTGCCACCAGCTGGAGCCAGGAAGTGGCAATGGTCGGCCATGGCTTGTGGGAAGCCATGGGTGGTGTTTTTTTTACTTGTATTTGATACATGGATGTTGAAAATACAATTTGTCCAATGAAACTCCTTTCCTTGTGTAGTGGCCGACCACTGCCACTCTGTTATGGCAGTGCCCATCGAAATTGATGGGCACTGCCATTTCCTTATGGCAGTCGTCGGATAAGGACTTTATGAAGCCTTGGGTGACTTTTTTCACTTTTATTTGATACATAGATGTTAAAAATTTAACTTGGCCAATGAAACCTTTTCCTTATGCAGGGCCGACCACTACACTCCATTGTGGCAGTGGCCATCAAAATTGATGGGCATTGCCATTTCCTTATGGTAGTGGTTGGCCAAGTGGTTTCTATACCACTTGGTGACTTTTTTCACTTAGTTTTGACATATTATCGGTGAAAATGTATTGTTGGAAAAAAAATCTCACTTCCCCTCTTCATGGTCGACCACTGCCATCTCCTTGGGGTATTGCCCATCAAAATTGATGAGCACTGCCGTTTCCTTATGGAAGTGGTCGGTTAGGGTAAATCCTAGGTGAGAAATGGTTTCTCTCACTTGTTTTTCACTCCTTGGTGTTGAGGGAACCCATTTGAATAATTTTCCCTCGTGGTTTGTAAGGAGCGACCACTGCCATTCCCTTGTGGCAGTGCTCGTCAAAATTGAAGAGCACTGCCATTTCCTTGTGGTAGTGCCCATCAAAATTGATGGACACTGCCACTTCCATATGGTAGTGGGTGCATATGCCTTTTTTCTTGAGGATTTGATGTCGTTGACTTTATGCACAAACCCAAGTCATATTTATGCCTAAATGAGTCAAGTCCTTGTTGGTTTCCTTAGCGGATTGAGATTTCTAGGGTGAAAATATTCATGTGGGTCCATGAATCCTAGTTTGGGCACACTTGGGTGTGTGAGTCTCGACATTAAATGGTTGGTCGATATTTTCGAGTCCTCTAGAAGTGTCATGGGGCCCTCAAGAAGGATGTCTTAATTCATTTGACATTTTTATAAGTCTTGGTCAAAGTTGCAAGATTACTTGAGTGTCTTCAAAGTACTCTTGGCATGTGGGTCCTTGTGCGAGAGTAGCCATTTTATTTTTTTGGCGAAAAATTGGGTATAACAGTTTATAATCAATATATGTGATAGTAAATAAGATCCTGATAAAATAAGTTCCAGCAGCTAGCCTTAGAGCATTTGGTAATTTTTACTTTCATGCATGAATATGTTTAAAACAGATTTACATGTTTATATGTGATTTTGATGCCATGTGAATTGTTTGCAAATTTGATGAATTTTAGTGAAATTTATGCATATTTCTATAAAAAAAAAAAATTATTAGGCTTGTTTAAGGCTTTGAAATATTTAGAAACTACTTTTCATTGAAAATTATGCTTAAAAAATTGGGGTTGTTTTGGGTGTACTTAATCTGCGCGCATGGGCCTTGGGACACCTCGACTGAACCATGTGCTAGTGCTACCCCTTAGTTCATTTCATGTCTCAGCATGCTCAAGGTCACACCATCTCGGCATCCCCAAGATGCGGACCCTCTCGGCATGTCTGAGATCAAAACATCTCTGTATGCTCAAAGTCACTACATCTCAACATGCCCAAGATAGGGACCCTCTCAACATGCCCAAGATCATAGCTTCTCGACATGCTCAAGGTCGCACCATCTCGACATACCCGAGATGAGGATCCTCTTGGCATGCCAAAGATCACAATGTCTCAACATGCTCAAGTTCACACCATCTCGACATGCCCTAGTCTTCGCCAACTTGGCATGCAAGACATCTCGGCATGCATGCATAAGGGCATCTCGGCATGCCCTAATCTTTGCCAACTTGGCATGCATGCATAAGGGCATCTCGACATGCCTTATTTTTTTGCCAACTCGACATGCATGCATAAGGGCATCTCAACATGCCCTAGTATTCACCAACTCGGCATGCATGCATAAGGGCATCTTGGCATCCCCTAATCTTCACCAACTGGACATGCCTCTTCGTGAGGTATCCCAGCACATACATCATTGACAACACCTCGATAATGTGTTTGACACTGAGCGTCTCAACCATGAGCTATTACATCCCTCAACAACTCCACCAACACTTAGCTGTGAAATGCTCCCTAAGTGTTGAGAAGAAAATCATTGGACAAAGAGTCGAAAGGACGAAGTATGCACGCGGTCGAGTACATGTAAGGATACGACCACACCACCTGCAAGGCTTGAATTTCAATGGAAAGTACAAGTAGTGGAGGCACCCTGCCTACACACCCTAACATCCCGACAAGGGGTACGTTGTAACCGCTACCTCTGCGCGTTGGGACCACCTGACACCTTACAGCCACTACTTGGCACAAGACCACCTCCTACAACTTGTTACCTGTAGGAGTACAATGTCCTTGTCACCTTTGGACCACTAGGGCATCATCTTGTAAATAAGAGCCAATAGAACTCATATAAATACCTCATTTAGGATTTGAAAATGGGTTGGAAAATCTTTGTAAACAAGACATTTTTGAGTGTAATAGAAATTCTTACTCCTCCATTTACTTTCAGCAACTCACTTAATATTCTCAAGTTCATTTACATTTATTTTCATTCTAGCTTAACTTTTAATTTTTGGCCATAACTTTGTTGACAAAAACCAATCATCAACAAAAACCATTCGCGCAATCACGTCGAGGCAAAGAAGACAACCTGCAGCACAAAGAAGAAATAAGAATGGCAAAAGAGGATCACCTTATCTTAGACCCCTACCAAGAACGGCCCAAATAAAAACCTCTTCGTTCAAATTGAAAGAGTAGTCCACAAACAAATTGAGGCAAAAACCAAAGTGAACCATCTTTCATTGAAACTCCCAACTTCCTCACATGGCAGCGAAGGTAAGACCATTGACATGCTCATAGGTCTTGGACATGTCATGCTTAAATACAAAGCCCTAATATTACTTTTAAATTTTCTCTTCAAATGGTTAACACATTCAAACCAATTATAGTATTATCAGTGTTCAACCTACCAAGAAAGAAAGTACTCTGTTCTTCAAAAGTAACCAAACCAAAAATTTCCTGCAATCTGTTTGTCATAGCTTTAGCAATAATTTTGTAAGGAATATTACACAATTTAACAGGCCTAAAATCTAAAGCTTTACGAGGAACCTCAACTTTTAAAATAAGAGAAATCAGAGTCGAATTACGATCAACAATACTACCATTCTCATTCAAAAATCTCTATCTAAAATCTCTATCTAAAATCTTTACGATACCATTATTAGAATATAAATTTTCTGTTGGGCATCTATGAGATTATTGTCATTAATCTTCACATAAAATCTTATTATAAAACTAAAAGCCAATTGAACGAGCTACAATCATTTGCTCATGTGTTCAACCATTAATTTATGTCAACAAAGCTCGAAATGTTGTTTTAAGCAGGATGAACATTTTTCTTCAAAATATTATAAGTTCAGAAAAAAAAAATATTTATCTAGTAGAATTGATGATTAAGGCAACTTTTGTCAGCTAACTTCATAGAAACTTTGGTCAAACGAACTTTATCATTAGTTATAGAAATCTAGGAGACAAAAACCAAAAGCTAGGAATCGAAATGTTCATTTCATGTGTGGTTTGTTAGTGAAAGAGTCATAATCTAGTGCTACCATCCCATTCCCACACAATGCTGCAATGATTATCAGCCACAACAGCAGGTGAATCATTATCAGCAAGAGGTGGAGTTGTTCCCTTTCTGAAAACAGCAATCTGGGAGGCGAAACCGGGTTCCACTTCACCGGAACCACCGACCCCACTGAACTCAACGCTGTAATTGTGTTTAGTGGCCAAGTCTGACGCCCACTGCTGGAACTGCTCTCTAGTCCACTCGAACTTATGGTCGTGATTACGAAATTTACAGGCTTGAGACTGAGTTTTGTCTTCTGGATCTTCTTCTTGGTTTGATAGATTAGATCTCTGGAGTATGACATTGTATTCGTAGTTCGGAGTAGAAACAATCAGAATCTTCGGACAAAAGTAACTCAACACAACGTCACCAAACAGCCATGCTTGATCTTCCTCCATATGCTCAATTACCTATAGCATCATTAAGTTTAATAAAATGAATAAGTGCATAATAATTGCACAGTTTACTTAGTGTTATAAACTAATGATAACTAATTTTTTTGGCCAGGCATGTTGAAAGTACAATAAATATCAAATCTCATACTCAGAAGGCATTACCTCTAAACAAGTACCAATATCAAAACCACACAATCGAGGATCGAATTCTGTTATGGAACCATCGTATAGAATCGCAGACTTTATACCAGCACAAGCTTCATTTGCATTTAGTTTAGAATGTAGTATCTACACCATTAACAAAAAAGATGGTGTCAAATGGATGTCTTAAGAGCACAACAAATGACAGGGAGTGATACAACTTATTTTGCTAAATTTTTTAAACACGAATAGCACAAAAGCGGATAATGAGACGTACTTTTGCTGCACGTATAAGACTTTTGTGAGAAATATCAACGCCAACAATTTTTTCAAGAGAAGTCTGATAATTCAATAAAGAATCCAACAAACTTCCAGAGCCACATCCAAAATCAACCTGCAACAAGTGAGAAGAAGATCAAACTACTGTTGTATATTAAGTAATGAACATTGAAAAATATGGAGAAACACATATTCAGTTACCAAAGTAGTAGCACAGGTTTGCCTGATGTGTTGGACTGCATATTCAACTCGCTGCTTTGAAAGCGGGGGACTAAACAGTGCCTTCTCCATTCTGTCTTCCAAAGGTTCTGTTACTTGATATAAAGTTATAGTGTACTCCAAGCAGCAGTCTTCTGCATTACCGAAAGTCAGATTAAATACTTCGGCACAAAAGTACATTGAACAAAAGAGAAAAAGAAGAGAAAAACTTACTTGCAGACAGCAAAGAAAGAACCCTTTCAGAATCATCCGTGGCAGCTAAAATTAACTCTTGAGAATGCACACCCATAGGTAAAATAGCTGACTGCCCAACAGTCATTAACATAATAGCTGCTTCAATTTGGTGTATCACTGAACTAGATCCAATCTCAAACTCAAATTCATCATTGTGTTCAAGAAGTTCTTTCGTGTTTGTACTTTTGATCACCAACATCACTGAATAACTTATACACGCTAACGATCCATTAGATGGAGATACACCAGAATCTGGGCCACGAATTTCTTGTCCTGGCATAGCATTTGATTCATCTCCTCTGGCTTCCACAGTATCACCGTATAAGAAAGATTGAATAGGCCGACAAAGTGCAAATGCTTTAAAAAAGTTTGTGGGATTAAATTTAATGTCAAGTTCATCGGCAGAACTATTTAGTCTGATTAGAGGAGTATTGAAATTCATAAAATATGCATCTAACCATATAAGAACTTTCAAAGATACATTCTGATAGGAATCACTCTGCTTCTTGTAAGATTCCTTTGGGGAACACTCTATAATCAAATCCTGAAACTTTGAGTATATCTTAACTTCACATCGAAAGGTGCCTCCTGATTCCACTGCTTCCTTAGAACCAGCAGCAACTATGCTACCATTTGCATGGTCTGTCCCTTCCACAGCTGAGTCTCTCAACTTCAATTTTTTGTGTGAGCCCGATGTCTCAGATGGTGCTTCAGAGATACTGACCAATGAGTAAACAGGTTCAAAAAGACGGTGCTGGCGGCAAAATGTACAGAGGATTTCTCTTGGAAAGGAACCCCTCCAGTTTGTCCTCGTAGTATATGCTGAAGGTAAATGAGCTGCAAGTATTGCTCCTCTCGATAACTTGTAAACTCCACTTGGTACCTTGTTCAAAAGCATCCTGTAGTTGCAAACCAAGGGGTAACTATACAATGCCGTTTCTAGACAACTAAGGCATTAACATATTAAAAACATTAAATCAATGGGGAAAAAAAAATAGCAGCATTAAAAGCCAAGTGGAGAAAAGTTTCAGTTGAACGAAGTCTATAACCACAAAAAAGGAAGAAATATTGATTTAAGAATCAATCATAGGAGACCTGTAATATGATTGCAAGGTTAAATCTTCATGAAAAAGCTCTTTATACTTCCATGTATATCCAATGGATGCCAAAATTGCATCACCATATATAGCCTCACCAGACAAGCAACTTGCCCATGTATTATAAGATTCTTCAGAATGCATGTCTGTTTTGGCATTTGAATGATTAGAAGGCAGTTCCGACACATATATCTCTGAAGTAGCAAAGTACACCCTAACCTCAGAAGAAGCTCTACCAATGGGCCTGTGGACCAACAAAAATCAATCATTACTATGAACTACGGATAGGTATTAAAAAAGCACACAGTACAACATCAATCAGGTTTCTACATACAATTGTCTACTCTTTCACCCAACCTACCTTGTCATCAAAACCTTAGAAGCATCCATCAAACCTAACTGATTTGCAACAGCATCCAGGTAATATCCTGATGAAGAAACATCAAGGTTTACGGTGTAAGCTGTCTTCTCATTTGAACATGGTATATATACGGCTCCAACCGAGCAACTTCCTGGAGAGACAGATTGTTGCATATCTAAATCCATAATTTCAAGAGGGTATGGATCTTTCCTCTTGACCCAAAGCTGTTCGTCAGAAGTATCAACGATCTCAGATAATCCAGCAACAGCCTTCTTAACATAAGATATGCCCATATATGGATGTAACTCCACCTTAGGATCTATTGACCTACTTAGATTTGAGACTTTTGGATCAATCAAAGCAATGACTGAAACAGGGACACGACCGTAGAGATCACCTTCTCTCTGCAAAACTGCTCTGAGGTGACCACTTAGAGGATGAAGAGTAGTTAGGAACTGAAACAGTGACACATAAATATCAACAACAGCAAAAGAAAGTAGAATACAAATTAATCTCAATGTCGAAAAGAAAAACAAAAACAAAAAACTCACAACAGCAAGTAATCGAGAGCCAACTGAGGTCAATTGAATAGAACATAACATAGAAGTCATCCTCTCTTCACATAACATAATGTTCTTGTTCAGTTTTGGATAAAAATTTCTTTTGTTCAAAAAAAAGAGAGAGAAGAAAAGAAAAGACATACAAAATACAGCACTAACTTACCCAAATGAAAATGAAATTCAAAGCAAAAACGAAAAATACAGTGATTATCAAATATGGAGAAAAAATTAATCAAACCAGTCATATGATAATTGAAAATGTAACATATATAACATTATCGAAAAGTTTCAATGAAACTAATAAGAATCAAAACAAAGTCAATTCTCGAGCAAAGAATTACAAGCATCAATAAGTTCACAAAAACCAACCTCATTTGAGAACGAAAACTTGATACGATTAACTAAAGTGTTCCATGGATCTTCTTCAGCAATGTTGTAAGTTAAAGGATCAATACCCAGCTGCAACCAAAAAACAACTGTTAAACATAAATATTTTGTAGTATCTAAACCTCCTGATCCATGTATCAAACAGTAATTACAGATAAACATTTATAATGAAATTAAGGACAGGGTAATATGTTAAAGATAGAAATAAAAAAGGAAACCTTTTGTAAGGCCAATTCAGAGGCTGCTTGCTCAGCTTCCTTCTTCTTCTTAAATGTTCCTGACCTTACAGAAATCTCAGGGAGCTGCAATGAGCAACGATAAAGGCAAGGACCTCTCTGTATAATAGCCAATCCCGGGCATTCATTTTGATTAGATTCCTGTACTTCCTCAACCTTATAGCAGGCATCATTACCAAACTTCTGATATATAATGGCCTTAGGAGTGAGGACACTCTTTCTCACTACAACATCTGTAGATTCTCCATTTTCCATAGCTAACCTCTAGGAGTCTGATTATATGAATTGGTACAACAAAAATATTAGCAAAAACCTTGTTGGGTATCACACATTGTTAATTTCAACATTAATCTAGCTATCATAGTTATAAATTAAAACTACAAGTGCAGAATAACAGCCACAATTCCTTTCCCAACAATGTACTACTCTTTTCCTAAATTCTACCTATGATTTGGTAATCAAATCATACTCAATCATACAAGCTAAATTAAGTAAATAGATAAAATGAGAGTGAAAGTAGCAAATTCAACTAAACATGACCATCATTTCACTAAAATTAACTTTAGAATATCTTTTGTAAATGGACTACGACAGCATTGTATACCCACAATCTCATCATCCTCAGGCAGCAGATTCCTCAAAATATAGTATAAAACAGACAAACAAAGAAATAAATAAATAAAATAAAATAAAAAAACGAATATATAATTCAAAAATCAGCAAGGCAGAAGCATCTATCAAATGATGAGCGTTAACTTATCAGAACTATTTTACCAACGGCATGAAATTTCCCTTATGATCAGATAACAAAGGGTCTGAAGAAAAAGAATTCACTAATGAAAATGAAAATCAAACAATGCAGTAAAATCCCAGAAGCGAAAAAGCTCAAATTTTTGGCAAGAAATGAAAAGGGTTTTTGAGCAGAATAAAAACAAAGTAATTCCAAACTACAAAACGTCAAAAGAACTGTGAATGAAACAAGTGGAAGTAATACAAGAATCCATAGAAGAAGGATGAAGATAGAAAGATGAGACCTTTACCTGTTCCAACATAAAAAAAAATAAAAAATAAAAACAAATGGGAAATGAATGACTGAGAATTGTGATTTTGCGGTGTCGTTCTTGGGTGGGTTGGGAGTGAGCTTTGGGGTGGAGTTTGGTTTGGGAATTTGGTATTTAAAGGGAAAGGAGGGAAACGTTATTCCTTCCGCTTGCTCTTTTGTTTGTTTTTTTTTTTTTTTCTTTGAAGAAATGTTTGTGAGTCTTTTATTCTTCCAACACTACACAACTTGTGTAAGAAGGCAAAAAAGTTCACAGGGAATAATAATATTAATAAATAAAAACAAAGTCCAAACTTTCTCACAAAGGTTAATAAAAGAAAAGTTTATGGTGCTACCCCATTCTTTTTTTTTATTTATTTATTTAAGCGTTTATATATTATATCAGCATAACTTGGAACTCGAACCCAGGACTTTCAACACACACGCACCCCTTATGGCCACTTGAGCTAGCCTCAAGTGGTTATGGTGCTACCCCATTCATAATTGGAAAATTTTGTATTACAATTTTTTTTAATATTTGTGGAATTATTTAAGATATTCTCTAAAATGTTATTTAAAAAAAGGCTAATTAAGATTTTTGCTCCCTGAATTTTGACATGTATCAAATCATGCCCCCTGAACTTTGACATGTACCAAATCATGCCCCTGAACTTTTAAGGTCGTTAAAAATGCCCCCTGAACTATTGAGATTGTTGGATTTAAGGACTTTTGTCTAATTTCATTCAATTTTACTATTTCAGTGATTGTTTATGTACTAAACTATGCTCCCCAGACTTTGAAATCTACCAAATCATGCCCCTCGAATCTTGATATGTACTAAATTATGGCCTCTGAACTTTCATCCATGTTAGACTTTTTTATTAAAATTGGAAAAAAGTCCTTAAATTCAACTATCTCAATAGTTCAAGGGGCATTTTTAACGACCTTCAAAGTTTAGAGAGCATAATTTGGTACATATCAAAGTTCAGGGGGCAAAATCCTAATTAGCCTTTAAAAAATAATATATTTTGTAAAATTTAAAAAAAATATTAACGCAATAAAATCAAAAGTAAAACAGTGTGTTACACGCATATTTCTTTTAATTTATACGTGTGTAAAGTAAATTATTTGAGTACTGCTTTTTATATTTTAAATTATTCTAAATTTTTTAAAATTTAATAAATACCTTAAATAACTATAAGTTTATAACATATATTAACATAAAATAATTAGAGTAAATTTTTTTCTTTGAATGCTGAAATAATAGAACTTCCATTAGTGCACATTTTTATAAGGTGCACTTAGAAGCTTCCATTAATACATATTTTGAAAAATATCAATTGCAACTCAAAATATTATATTATTTCAGTATATCTTCTATATGTATATTATTTCATCTACTTTAACATTTAAGAGTGTATTTTAGTCTAATTTTATTTTTTTTATAATTGTATACATTATAATTATTTAGAATTGTTGTAATTTTTTGAAAAAAAAAATAAAAAATTTAAAGTGCCAAAAATAAAATTTTAAAATTCTTTGTTAAATGAATTATTAGTTTTTTTTTAACACAGAATAATAATTATTTTAAGTTTACTCTTATGTATTTTAAGTAAATAAATAAGGTCAATCCTATGGTCTCTCATGGGACGAAGTCCTTTACGTGTGAGATTCATATTTTAGGCAAGTGATAGTTGTTGAATTATATAGGAATCTTGTACTTGTTTAACTTTTTACTTGATATAACCGGTTAGGTGAAACTAGTTGAAATATATAATGAAATTAAAAAGAATCAATTTTTATTATATTTTTGTGTTTGATTGTATTTTAAAATGTTGTAAATTCATTCTAACATTTATTTATTTTATTTATTTATTTTTTAAAGGAAAACATGGTAATACTATTAAATTAGATCAATTGTTATGGGAGTACATAAAAATTTAGGACAAGCATTTGTCTAAATACCTCGTCCCCACACCTTGCACAAATCGGCTGAACTAGTATATTTCGTTTAATAAGTTGAGAGTGTGCTCGATAATACATCCAACACACAAAGATTTTAACCTTCTGTGGCACCCTCAAATTCAAACACCATTCCACCAAGCTCAAATTCAAGGTTGAGCACCCCTTATTCTCATTCACCAAATCTAAAACCGTGAATATCCACTCCTCATAGAATAATAACCATGTGAATTGTAGTGCCAACACCAACCATCCCACAACACTCACTTGCCAAAGAAATACCAAGAATGACATTAACATCCATCAACAAGAACACCTGTAATAACGCCGTAATATTCCACACACCACCTGTTGTACTAAATTCTTGAACCAACCAATCAACCTCTGGCCTCGAAGTGATGGGACGAAATGTTCTAGGCCTAGGAAGCCATGGATCTCTAAAAGCGACAATACTAGTTCCATCCCCAACGGTCTTCCTCAACCCCTTACGCAAAAGCTCAAGCCCCCAAATCAAACTCGACCATAAATGAGATGACCAATTTCAATCCTTCGCCGCCAAAATAGATGAATGAGGAAAATATTTATGCTTCAACACCCAACCAGGCAACGAATCAGGATCCCAAAGTAATCTCCACACTTGCTTGGCCACCATAGCTTGATGAAATAATTCCAAATCCTTGAACCCCAATTCTCCTTTCGATTTTAGTTGACAAACTGTTTACCAATTCACCCAAGCAATCTTCCTCTTGTCACTTTTTGTACCCCATAACTGTAAAATAATAAAATCTTATAATTTAAAAGTGCAGTACATAATATAATGGGTAATATATAATTAATATATCAATTTTTACTACTGCATATTGTGTCATTTAAAAAAATAAAAAATTTAAACAAAATGTGTTAAAAAAAAATAAACTAAATATATGTATCTAAACTACAAAGCAACATACATACAACTAAAAAATTGTTAGAAAGAATTTAAAATATACACCATAAAAAATACACATTAAAAAACAACTAAAAAAATAATTGTTGAACCAACAAATATTCTGAAAACTACTTAAAAATAATTGAAAAAATAATAAAATAAATGCACATATATACAACAAAAAATGTGTGGAATAAACTAAAAATATACACCATAAAAAATGCACATAAACTAAATAACAAATGTGCAAAAAAAAACATAAAAATAACTGTTGCCCCTGATTTTGCCCAATATACATGGACCAACCGGACAAGGACACGTGGATCAAACAGCTTAACAATTAAATTATTTGCTAAGTCTTTATGTAAATAAGGCCGCATCCGGGACATGCCTCCCGGAGAAGACATAAGGAGCCCCATATGCTCCCGGAAGCCCGAGTAATACTAAGGCATCTCCGCGAGGTGTCAGGCTTCCCCTGAGCAATCAAGTCGCATTTAATGCCGCATGGGAGGAAACGTGTTGGAACTGCTACACGCAATAAAGTCTGACGGCACAACCCCCAATCTGCAGCTACAAAGTAATGATCATTTAAGTCTATCGACGGCTACACTGTGAAGAGTCACATCAGTCAAAAGACAATAAGGACATTCCACATAAAAGCCCTACAGCACCTAGGGATTTGACCATGCATTACTCATGGTATATTCATTGAGAATGCCCAACTTTATGGATACTTACAGATACACTTGTACAATAATTCTGGGGATCACCCCACCAAAAACACTATAAATACCCCCTCAAAGCTCATTAAATGGGGTGAGAATCTTGGGTTGCATAAGAGCAAGAAGAGTAAATACTCACCAAGAACATTCTCTGTATTTACAAGAGTGAAACACTCACTAAATACATTCTCTGTATTAAATATATCCATAAATAAGATAGACTCGTGGATTAAGGCTCATTAACCACGTAAAAATCTTTCTCTAATTTTCTTACAGCTCTATAATCTTATAATATTTTATTGGTTGCCGAAAACCTTGGTCAACAATAACTATAAAACAACTATAAAATACCTAAAAAATAACATAAAAATAACTATAAAATAACAAAAGACAGCTATAAATCAATAAAAAAAACAGACATCAACCTTGTTCAAATATGCAAAATCATTCATAAATTAATTTCGAATAAACTACAAAACATCCAAATAAAAAATACTACTTTTTATTAATCATGCGAGAAGGAGAAAGATATAGGAGAAATGTTCTTAATTTTTTCTAAGATAGAGAAAGAGTGTTAAAAAATATGAGAAAAAAATATGAAAAAAAAAATAATAAAATAAAGTTTTGTGAGAGTGACAAAGTGTTTGAAAATAAATATATATAAAAATGTACACTTATTATATATAGAGAGAAAGATGAAAAAGAAAAAAGATAAACAAAGAGAAGAGAAAGAAAAAAAAAATAAGCCAAACTTACATAAGAAAAAAAAATAAGAGAGAAAAAAATCAGCTAAGAAAAAAAAAAACAAAGAGGTATAAGAAAGAAAAAACAAACTTTATAGAAGTTTTAGTAAATAAAAAAGAAAAAACAAATAAGTATAGAAAATATAAATGTCAAAATTTATTTGTCAAAGTATAAATATAAACTTTAAATAAATATTAGCATACTATGTAAATATTCCAAAAAAAAAAATACCATCAAGAGGAAGAAGCTGAGGAAGAAGCTGAGGGGCTAAGAGCTCAAAATAAATTTTGAATATTTAGTAGCAACAAATTGAACAAAATAATTTTTTTTTTGGGAGAGTAACAAAATAGATTTTTTTTTTTCTTTAAAATAAACCACTTTTTAATTAAAAATAATAATAGTAAATGAAAGTCAACTTTTCATCCAAAGACTTTGCATTGGGACACTAGTGATCACCCAATTGGTAAATCAAATACTGACTCAATAAATATCTACCAATCATAGTCCAAATTGACGATTGATTCGGTAGTAACAGTTGGTTGATTCCATCTCTAACAAAATAGATACTAAGAATCTAATTTATTAATTATTCAAAACCAGTACTAATAACTCATTTTAAAACAAACAAAAGAATCTTATTTGTGTGTACACAACAAACAAACAAAAAAACATGCCTCATGTTGTAGTGTAAACATATCAAACACTGCCATAGAAAACTTCTTACTTTGACTCATCACTTTGCGGTGGTAGTTGAGTCCACAAAGATTTTTCAGTTCTTCATTTTATTTTTCTTCTTTTTTCATGATCTTAATGAATTAGCAAGAATACAAATTGGGTTTCAAGCAAAATTAAGAGAAACAAAGTAGGTTAGAGCAAAAACTTGTGTCAAATATAGTCTGAGTTTCTCAATGGCAGCCTCCCATTTACAGTGTCCACCATTTGGTTTCTCAGAGAAATACTACCATGTTTCTGGGGATGGAAGCTGTGTGAGACAGAATAGTTTCTTTGAAGGCAAAGCTGTGCTTAATCAAGGTGTGGGCTACTCAATTATTCTTGGTTTTGGTGCCTTCTTTGCTGTCTTCACTTCTTTTCTGGTACCCTTTCTTTAATAATCTGAGAGATTTGTTTTATAATAAGTTACAAAGTGCAAATACATAGTTTGATTTTTGTTGTATTGGTTTGAATTATTAGGTGTGGCTTGAGAAGAGATATGTTGGTTCTCGTCACACTTCAGAATGGTTCAACACTGCAGGCAGAAATGTTAAAACAGGACTTATTGCCAGTGTGATTGTATCCCAAGTAAGAAATCACCTAAATCCACCACATATTTTTTGTATACTAAGATTGATATCAACATTTAGAGACTTTTTTGTGAATGATTTCAATAGTGGACTTGGGCAGCAACAATCTTACAAAGCTCAAATGTAGCTTGGCAGTATGGAGTTAGTGGACCTTTCTGGTATGCTAGTGGGGCTACAATTCAGGCATGTTCACACCAATTTTACTCTTAAAAATATTCAATATGGAAAACCCCTTTTACACAATGTGACTTTACATCTTTGATTACACTGATAGGTGCTCTTGTTTGGTATAATGGCTATTGAAATCAAAAGAAAGGCTCCTCATGCTCATACTGTTTGTGAAATAGTAAAAGCTCGGTAGGTGATGCAGGCTGCAGCATTGATGATCTCAAACCAAAATATATAACATACAATTAATTTTCATGAGAACATTTTCTTTTTCAGATGGGGAACTGCAGCACACATTGTCTTTCTTACTTTCTGTTTTATGACGAATATTATTGTCACGGCCATGCTGCTTCTCGGCGGTTCTGCTGTGGTAAATGCACTCACAGGAGTAAACATTTATGCTGCTAGCTTCCTAATACCCCTTGGAGTAATTGTTTATACTTTAGCAGGAGGATTGAAAGCTACCTTCTTGGCTAGCTACATACATTCAGTTATAGGTGCTCTCAAATTCTATTTTTGTTGTTGTTGTTCTTGCCAATTTTTCTGTTCTTTGATATTCTTTCATTCTTTTTCTTATAACAATGTCTTGCTCTTAGCCTGTAGTTTGTTATTTGGTTTCAGTTCATGTGGTTTTGGTAATATTTGTCTACCTTGTATACGTGACGAGCAGCGAGCTTGGTAGCCCGAGTGTCATACACAGCCGTCTACTAGAGTTGGCTAGCAAATCAAGAATATGTCAGCAGCCAATATCTCATCATGGCCAATCTTGTGGTCCTGTTACTGGAAATTACAAAGGATCATACCTAACAATGTTGAGTTCTGGTGGTCTTGTTTTTGGAATTATCAACATTGTTGGAAACTTTGGCACTGTTTTTGTTGATAATGTAAGCTTCTCAACTAATTTCAAGCAATACCAACATATGAATTACAGTTCAGAACTTAACCAACTTTCATTTTGAATATTTATTGGAAAACTTTAGGGGTATTGGGTGAGTGCCATTGCAGCGCGGCCTTCATCTACTCACAAAGGATACTTGTTAGGCGGGCTGGTTTGGTTTGCGGTTCCATTCGCTTTAGCAACATCACTTGGTTTGGGAGCTGTAGCCCTTGATTTGCCATTATCACAATCTGAAGCAAGCCATGGATTGGTTCCTCCAGCCACTGCCATTGCTTTGATGGGGAAAGGAGGTTCTGTTCTCCTACTTACTATGCTTTTCATGTAAGTTTTGTCTCTCTTTCATTCTTTCATTGAAAATATTGTTAAAATCTGCATATTAAAGTTCAGTATATTGGTAGTGTGAGTACCTTGCTTGACATGGTCTTGAGCTATGAGTTTTGATGTATGCTGCAATGAACAGGGCTGTGACATCTGCTGGTTCGTCGGAGCTAATAGCAGTCTCGTCGCTATGCACGTATGATATCTATCGAACATACATAAATCCAGAAGCAAGTGGGAAGAAAATTCTCCAAGTATCAAGGTATGTCATCTTTGGCTTTGGATGTTTCATGGGACTTCTTGCAGTGATACTAAACAAGGCTGGAGTGTCACTTGGTTGGATGTACTTGGCAATGGGAGTGATCATTGGCTCAGCTGTTCTTCCCATTGCTTTCATGCTTCTATGGAGAAAAGCAAATGCAATTGGAGCAATCCTAGGAGCAACTTCCGGTTGTGTTCTTGGGATCATAACATGGCTTTCAGTCACGAAAATCGAGTATGGAAGGGTGGATCTCGACACAACAGGCCGAAATGCACCAATGCTTGCAGGGAACCTTGTCTCAATACTCACTGGTGGAGCAATTCATGCTGTTTGCAGCTTTGTGTGGCCTCAGAACTATGATTGGGACACAACTAAGCAGATCACAGTTGTTGAGAAGGAAAATAGTACTGAGCTTCCAGGTGAAGAGTTCAATGAGGAGAAATTGGTAAAAGCAAAATCATGGATTGTGAAATGGGGTCTTGGATTTACTGCTGTCATTGTTATATTATGGCCTCTTTTCACTCTCCCAGCAGGTAAATTTCTAACAAAAGACATATTTCTCCAAGTTTCTATATTGATGATCAGTTGTTTATATCATTTTTGGGTTTTATGCAGGGCAATTCAGTGTTGGATATTTCACATTCTGGGCAGTCATTGCAGTTGCATGGGGAACCATTGGCTCAGCAGTGATCATTGCTTTGCCATTAATTGAAAGTTGGGCAACCATAAAGAGTGTCATTTTGGGAATGTTCACAAATGATAGACTGATTGAAAAGGTTGATGAGTTAAACTCTAAACTTCACTCCATCATTCTTGCTATGCCAGAGGCAGAGAAGCTTTATCTTCTTGAAAAGGAGAAAGCTAAGAAGAAAGAAGCATTTGAGCTTCATGATGACTAAGCTAAGTCTTTGAGAACATTTCATGACTCGTGTCATTTTTGTAAATAAATTCATTTTTCTTTTTGATTTTTGTAAATGAATTAGTGTGATTTTCTCTACGCCTAAAACACTTAAATATCGGTATATTGATTGAGCAAAGAAGACGAGAAACGAAGCTACTTCTCTAATAACCCTATTGCTATTTTTTTTTCTTTCTTGTAAATGCATTTTTAAATTTTGTTTGCTTCCTTACAAGAAAGGCCAGGCTTCAAAGTTCTTGTCTTTTATTTGCTTTAACATTTTGGTAGTTATAATTTTATCTGTCTCAAAAAGCTGAGTTGAGAGTTATTAATCCACGATCAACATAGTCATGGCCCCATTTTTTTTAATTGTATAATTATTGCCAAACCTTACCATAAAATTAATAATTAATTTATGACATATAATAACATTTTTAAATATTATGAATTAAAAATTTTATTTGACCTAATTTAAATTTATTATATTCAAATAATTTCAATCTATCATCTGACATTTAGTAACACTTTTATTTTTAATTTTTTAATCACAAAAATAAAAGTAAAATTTTTATTTATAAAAACAAAAATATATTTTATCACTATTTTTATTTTTAATTTCAAAAACAAAAAATAAAAGTATGTTCTATAACTTTTATTCTTAATTTTGATTCTTAATTAAAAAATTGAAATGAAAACAGTTTTAAATAACATATTTTTGGAAAATATTTTTACTTTTCTAATTAAAAAAAATAGAAAACTGATTAAAAAATTATTGCCAAACGCACCCTAAAAAAAGTACTAATAATATTTAATTACATGCAAACAAAGTTTAATTAATTAGGCCTCTTAGCTAGCTTCTTCTGATTCGAGTTTTCTTCTTGTTTTTCTTCATCCTTATTTTAAAAATAATCCCAACTTCTTGATCAATGACTTCCTAAATAATAAGAAGAATTGATGTACCAATCGAAATTTTTTTCATCATATGTGCACGACTTATTTTCGCATTGCTTTTTAAGTTTCAAGAAATACTGAAAGTACTCATTAGGATGAATAACTTGCGACTCAACCTGTGTTAATTATCATAATACAATATTAGTTAGTTTATATCATCACAACTACGTTTTATACCACAATCGAATTAATAAGATGCCAAATACAAATAAGCAAGTAAATTAACCTTTTCAATTAGAGCTAAATGAGCTTTCCTTTCTTTGATTAATCGTTGTAAGTTCGCTCTTTTTTCATTTTCTTCTCTTTCATTTTTTTCTTTTTCACTCCTTGTCTTTTCGAATATTTCCCGCAGCCTTTTCTTCAATTTCTCATCGACTTCAATCTTTGTAGCTTGGTAACTTGAGTTGGCATGCATAGATTTTGCATCAAGAAGAGTTTTCTTGAGAGGACATTCTATTTTTTTTTTTTTTTTAAAAAAAATATATAGGTTAATAATTTATCATTAACTCTACATATATATATAAATTAATATTAATTAAATTAACCAATAACCTTTTTCAAATGACGAAGATGGAATTACAGTCTCACTCGCAGAAAATATCGGTTTACGATATAGAGTTGACGTTTTAGAAATTTGGGATTTCCCGTCAATAAATTGTTTCATTTCAGATTTGTTCAGTGATCTTTTCTGAATATGTTTTTTAGTTTCGGATTGATTCTCCACCTATGTATAGAAATTAATACATAAACTATTAGAAAACGCATTTATATTTAATACATAAAAAAAAGGGATAATTGCGGCAAAAATCCTCAAAAACTTGAGGTTGATGCCGATTAGTCCTCAACCTCAAAAATTGGCGGTGAAAATACCTAAGGTCTCAATTTTTGTTTGTCCGTTGGTCCTTTTTCTAATGTATCCGTTAAACCCAAATAAAGTATCACGTGTCAATTTTTTATTGGTCTAAATAATAATTTTAATTAAAAAAATTTAAAATAAAATAAAAAACTAAAAAATATATTTTAAAATTATAAATTTATTTTATTTTATATTTTTTTTTATTCATCTTCTCCAACCAGCCACCAAAAACTAACCCTACAGACGTCATCTTCTTCCGCCTCTTCTTCCCTCTACATTCTCTAAGATCATCAGATCTCCAAACCAGATTGTGGGCATCTTCGGCATCGTAACGCCCAAACGAGCACCACCACTAGACGTAGCACCCCTTGAAACGTCAATTTCGCACTCTGCCATTCCCAGTCAGACCTATGCCCAATCGTCTATCACTACAGTTCTTCTCTTCTTCGAAGACCAAAACCCAGAGAAATCGAAGACCAAAGGATCTCACTCCCGAACCACCAACCCTCTCTCCTTTTTCAGATCTGTTTGCACCACCAACCATCGCCGCGCCACCCCTGGAGTTTCGCCTCCGGCGGATGGTAGTAGTGGTGCCATCTCGGAGTCCCCGTCGCACTGAACCACCCCCAAATTAGGTAACCCGACTTTCTTTTTTTTTTTTTTTATCAGTTATATATATTGTGGAAAGGGATGGGTTATATATTGTTAAAAGGGATGGGTTATACCAATTTTGCAAGTTTTTGTATTTGTGTCAGTTCTACATTTTTACATATGTAGGATACGTTGAGAAAAATTCACCCTCCGAGACCAGATTGGTATGAAGAATTCTATGCTTCAGTTCTGGATACGAGCATGAAATCTTATGAAGCTGAGGTGAGTTCCTAATTTCTTTGAATAGTATAATGTTTGAATTTTCTCCAACTCTCAATTTTGGGACAAGAATGAAATTTTTCCAGGATTGATTGTTTTGGTTGGTATATACATATTGGTAAGATTGCAGGTTACAAGTCTGAGCTGTTTGCTAATTTGAGAGGAAAGGCTGAAAGAGTGGTAGAGATTGGGATTGGGACGGGTCCAAATCTTAGGTACTATGGTGGAGATAAAGGTGTCCAAGTTTTTGGGGTGGATCCAAACAAAAAGATGGAGAAATATGCCAAGTCTTCTGCCATTCTTTGGTTTGCTTAGGTTCAGAATTTTAAGTTTATACAAGCAGTATGTTCAATTTGTCATCTGAAATTGCATTTTGTGTTTGTTTGTCTTAGCAATGGACCATAAGTTTTGTTTTTAAGACAGCTATATATGAAACTGTTATATCTTAAATTAAGAAATAGTTGCAAATGTTTTGTTTAATTATATTTTATTATTATTTTCTGAATAATCGATTGATATGTTATATATATATATTATATGTATTTGTGGTTGAAGAAGATGAATAATAAAAAAAGAAAAGAAAAAATAAAATAAAATTAAATAAATTTATAATTTTAATATATATTTTTTAGTTTTTTATTTTATTTTAAATTTTTTTAATTAAAATTATTATTTAGACCAATAAAAAATTGACACGTGGCACTTTATTTGGGTTTAACGGATCCGTTAGAAAAAGGACCAACGGGCAAACAAAAATTGGGACCTTTATTTTCACCGCCAATTTTTGAGGTTGAGGACTAATCGGCATCAACCTCAAGTTTTTGGGGACTTTTGCCGCAATTATCCCTAAAAAATAAACATGTGCCCTAATTAATATATTTAATTAAGATGATTAAAGAAGATTATTACTTTTGACATTGATGATCTATGACGTTTTTTAAACTCAGACTTGATCAAATTTAGTCCCTTATTAATTGCCATCTTCTCAATATATGTATATCTGAATAATTTAATTAGTTTATGAATATGTACGAGTAGTATTAGTAATTAGTGATGAAACTTATTTAATTACTCTTTTAGTACTTATATCTTACGTAATTTTATTATATGTATATATGGATCGATCAAAAAATGAAAATGAATGAATATGTACTCTTTGTGTCTTTAAATACTCAAATCATAATACTCCTAATCCTAATTCTAATATAATTATAATATATAATAACAATCTTAACCCTAATTATTATTGTGAAAAAATATAAATATTTTTACTTAGTCAAAGGAGTCTCCTCGAATATTTGATTTTTTTTTTTAAAAAAAAGGAAATTATATAACAATAAATAATGTGAATTTGTAAAAAAGAGGATATTATTATATAATTATTTAACTAATATTTAATAATCTAAATTTTTAGTCACGTGGTGTAATTTTAAATATTTTAGGATCTAGAATCATCTTTGATCGATGAACCTAAATTTAAATTACGTCAACAAAAAAAATTTAAATATGTAATAGTTGGGAGGAAAAGAAGATAATGTTGGTACGTAGTGTGAGTACCTTGGTTGACATGCATGGTCAGAGCCGGTCAAAGGGTGGGGCAGCCGGGGCCTCGGCCACAGGCTCCACAATTTTGGAGACCCTAAAAAAATTAAAATTAATATATATACATATAAAAACGTATAATATATAAATATTTAACTCAACAAAATACATGAAAAACATGTAGCACAAATGGTAAGTGGATCTTTTATTGGACTTGAGATTCAAGATTCAATTCTTCCCTCACTACTTTTTATACTTTTAATTATTTGTGTTTTAATTTTAAAATATTAATAATAAATAAGATTTATATTAATTATCTATTTTTTTAAAATATATATAATTTAAACACATTATTTTTTTTTTCTTTCAAATGTGCTAAAATATATATCACTTCAATCAGGGCCGGTCCTGAAATTTAGTGGGCCATAGAAAAAAAATATTTTTGGGCCCTCATTTAGGAAAAAATGTTGTATTTTTTAAAATTGATAAAAAAAAAATGTGTAATTTTAAAAGGAACAAATTTTTTTTGGACCCCTGAGCTAGGTGGGCCCAAGGCACAAGCCTAGCCCGCCTCTGCTCAGGGCCGGCCCTGACTTCAATATAGATGTTCTAAGTAATTAAATATTACTTTGATCGAGTTAGCTTACGTTACAAAAAAAATATTTATTACGTAGAGATAAAAGAATTAAAATTAATACTGTGTCAAAATTTAATTAAAATTTATTTTTAATTTTTATTAAAATAAAAGGCCTCATTTCAAATTTCGCCCTAGGCCTCTCATCACCTTAAGACGGCCCTGTGCATGGTCTTGAGCTATGAGTTTTGATGTATGCTGCAATGAACAGGGCTGTGACATCTGCTGGTTCGTCGGAGCTAAATAGCAGTCTCGTCCCTATGCACGTATGATATCTTTAGAACATACATAAATCCAGAAGCAAGTGGGAAGAAAATTCTCCAAGTATCAAAGTATGTCATCTTTGGCTTTGGATGTTTCATGGGACTTCTTGCAGTGATACTAAACAAGGCTCCAGTGTCACTTGGTTGGATGTACTTGAAAATTCTCCTGGGTCGTCATGGGTTCGGTTCTAGAGAGGGGGGTTCGGTTCTGGACGAGGTGGGTTCGTGCGGTGGGTTCGTTTTTGGGTCACCGTGAGTTTGGGAGAGGGAAAGAAGAGAGAAAATGGAGTTAGAGAGAATGAAAAGAGAGGAGTAACTTTGGAAGAAAATTAAAAGATTGGAATATTTTTCTTATGTGTAATAATTAGGGTATAATTGAACAGCATGGCTAATTTTTTTAGCATATGGATTATTAAATTTTCCATAAGAAATTAATTTTCTCACACAATGTATGATGTTAGACTTTTGATGATGTCCAAGATGTATATTCTACCGATCGGAAGCTATTAAGAGTTGTCAGTTGTGTTAATATCTATTGGTCTCCCTTATGAAACACTTCACCAAATTTACCAAGTTTTATAAACTTGTTGTTGGTTTATTATTGTTATTAATTGATAATTTTGATGAAATGATATGAATGTAAACTTTATGATTGGATTAATTAAATTTTGTATGTGATTGTGTATTGTAATAATTTAAAATTATAATTTATTATTTAAAAATGAATTAAACATATATAAACCATAAAAAATACACATAAATAAAAAAACAAATAAAAAATAATTGTTGAATAAAAAAATATTATAAAAACTACTTAAAAACAACTAAAAGATAACAAAATAAAAAAAAAAATATTTGAAATAAATTAAAAATATACATTATAAAAAAATGTATATGAACTAAACAATATCTGTAAAAAAAAAACACATAAAAATAATAGAAAAACAACTATAAAGCATCTAAACAACAATATAAAAACAACTATAAAAAGCTATATAAAATAAAAAAATAAAAAAAAAGACAGCTATAAATCAATAGAAAAATAACAAGACATCAACTTTGTTAAAATGTGCAAATCATTCATAAATTGACTCCAAATAAATTACAAAACATCCAAA
The DNA here is from genome assembly GCF_029168945.1 of Cannabis sativa. Classification (NCBI taxonomy): domain Eukaryota; kingdom Viridiplantae; phylum Streptophyta; class Magnoliopsida; order Rosales; family Cannabaceae; genus Cannabis; species Cannabis sativa. The sequence goes on from NC_083607.1 coordinate 55,026,528, forward strand.
AAAAATACTGCTTTTGTTAATCATGTAAAAGAGAGAAAAATATAGAAGGAGTGCTCTTAATTTTTTTCTAAGATAGATAAAGAGTGTTAAAAAATATTATGAAAAGTGTGAAAGTAAAATAATCATATTTTAGTAAAAATTAAAAGAAATTAATTAAAATATTTTAAAAAAACGTGATTATTAAAGAAAAATATTATGAAATAGTTTAAGTGTGAATAGTAAGAAAATATAAAATTTGAGAAAAATAAATATAGCAAGTGTTTGTATTTTTTTTAAAAAAAAATAATAAAATAAAATTTTCTTAGAGAGTGAAAAATTGTTAGAAAAAAAAGATATAAAAATACATACTTATTATATATTAATTTTTTATATATATAAAGATAAAAAAAAGTGTAGAAAAAAAAAAGATAGAGAGAAAGAGAGAGAGAATTGAAAAAGAAAAAAGAAAAATAAAGAGAGAAGAGAAAGAAAAATAATGTCAGCCAAGCTTACTAAGAAAAATAAAGGAAAAAAAAAAGGACAGAGCTAAGAAATAAAAAAGAAGTCAATATAAAAAAAATACAAAGAGATAGAAGAAAAAAAAAAAGTTTTTACACTACATACTGAAATTTTTATTTTTTTTATTTTTTTACTGTGGGGCGGAATTTTTTTAAAAAATACTGTGTAAGTTTTATATACTATGCACTGTAATAAATTTTTACTGTTGTTCCACGATTGTGTTTTAGTTGTTTCACTGATGTTTTAATTGTTCAGTTTTGTTGTTTAACGGTTATTTTATGAAAAGATAGTATTTTTGTAAATAAATTCGTGTGACAGTAAAATTATAAACTTTTGTCCAAAATCTAGTATTTTTGTAAAAATCCCAAAAAAAAAAAAAAAGCTTTATAAAAGCTTTAATAAATAAAAAAATAGTAAAAATAAATAGGTAGGGAATAATTGTAGAAACTTCTTTATCAAAGCATAAATGTCAATTTAGGAGAAAAGTTAGTATATGGTGTAAATATTTCTTTAACAAAATAGAAGATCTTATTGAGAAAATTACATTCTATACCCTTTTTATATTGCCCTCTTTTATTTTTACATTCTTTTTTAAAGTTTATTATTTTTACCTCTTTTTTTAAACATTATACCAATTTTGCCCACGTCACTTCAAGATACTCTCCATGTGAGTCTCTTATGTCAGGGTATTTTGGGTACAATACATATAAAAAAGGTATGTTTCAATTAAATATAAAATTAGAGGTAAATTTGATTAAATGACTAATAAAAGTGGTATTTTTCAACTTACCACGATCTTATTAGTAATTTTTGTCTACACAATAATTTGATGTTTTTTATAAGAATTTTGTGCCTTTAACGATTTTTGTGCCTTTTACGGCTGTTGTGCTATTTTTATGGCTTGTCTTTAATTATTTAGGGTAGTTTTGTGGTATGATCATTGGGCAAGATAAGTGATCTATTTTGTGCTCAGGAGATAAGTATTTCAAGTCTTTTTAAGTCTTTATATTTAATATAGATTGTTTTATATTATATTATAGATTGTTTTGTCATCGTCCTTTCACAATTATTTAATTTTTATTTAATTTTGTTGTAATATAGTTTTATTTATTGTTATTTAATTTGTTGCTTAGTTTTCTGGAGGTCCTTCAATTATTAAGACTTTGTCGATAAATTTAATTTTAATTTAATCAAAATCACACGTGTTTTGCTAAGTGTTCTTAGTTTGTTGCTTTTGCCAAAGGTTATACTTTTGGTTGGTTCTCTGTAAGTTTTGGTCGGGATTTCATTCTCCTTTTGTAGTTGAGTTTTAATTTTTTAGTTAGGTGTTTAAATATGAATTTAGTCTATATAGTTTAATTCAAGGATTTTATTTTCTAATACTTGTGTTTTCTTGGTGTTGTTTGTTTTTTTCAAGTAGTATTTCTGTATTACAAGTCGAAACTTTGGCTCTCTAGTAAAGCTATCAACAAAGAAAGGGTGTTTTTAATGAGCTGGAGGTGCTGTTTGAGGATGTTATAGTTTTATCGTCTAAATTTTCAGGGGCAGTTTTGTCCCATATGGCTCGGATAAAAATTTTGCAGCGCATGGTTTGACAAAGCATGTCCTTCGGTTAGACGATGAGCTATCCTGGTTCGAGGAGATGATGTTATCGTTTGCGGATTGCTGCAATGTTAATCATCTGTGATTTTGATCACCGCGTCAAAAAAAAAATTAGTAATTTTTGTCCAAAATAATATTTATAAAAAAAAAAAAATCTATTTGTTCTAATAATTAATGTTAGTTTTATTATTCTAATAATAATAATTAATGATAGTGGAACTAATTAGCAGTTTTTGTTTCTATTTTTTCAAAATTAATTTCTTTTATTTTTTTTTAAATAATTTCTCTATTTTGATTTGTATTTAGTTGAACTCTTTTGTAAGTGTCTATAGATTCATTCAACAACGGACCACCACAGTCACTTATGTGTACCAAAACGACATATCGTTTCTCCTTTAAAAAAAAATACAACGACATTTCACTAAAAAAATGAATTAAGAATTTTTATGTCATAGAAAAAAGTGAAGACACGCCGTTTGATTATACAATAAACGGAATTCCATAAACGACATGTCGTTTAATTAATGATATCAATTCACACAGCAGCAAATAACATATATAACAGCAATAACTTCCACATTTTCATTAGAACCCTCTTATGAAACTCCCTCTCTTTCCCTCTCTCTAGTCACAAGATCATCTTCTTCAATTGCAAAAAAAATGGATGATTTACCATTAACTTGTATCACAAACAAAATTAACAAGAAGTTACAAGAATTGGAAAACTCAGATGACTTTCAAGGTTTAGTTGAATTAGGAAATGAACTTACTTCTCTCCTTAAAGAAGCATCATCATCACTTTTGGGGAGCGTTGAAGATCAAGAATTCAATGCCAAATACACAGAGTTAAAGAAACAAGCTTTAAGTCTAATCGATCGAACCTATGAGTTTGAAGAAAAACACCTAAAGTACAACATTCCATCTCTAATTGGTGTACAATCTTTCAAGGGTTACTTGGAAAATTTACAAGAGTTTATGAAAAACGTTTGGGAGAAAGAATCCAAAGAAAAAAGAGAAAAAGGAGGAAAGAGTTTGATTGAGTGGCTACAACACCTTGACCATCATCATCAATCTGAAAGAAAGACTACCATTGAAGAAATGAAGAAGGCTGTGATTGATCTTGGCACTGATATTTCTGTAATTATCACTGAATTTCTTCTTTTGGTGGTGATTTTGGGTGATAGGAATGACATAATGAAGAATCTTGATGATTTCAAGGCTATGATAAAACTACTAAGTGTTGAGAAAACTAATGATTCTATTGTGATCAAGACTTTCTTATCTGTGATCCAATTAGTAGTAAGAACAATGAAAAAGAGAAAGAGTTTGAGTGGGAAAAGAGGAGAAAAATCTGAGGTCGCCGGCGAAATAGAACTCGAGATCATGAGAATGATCCTTAAAGAAATTTTGAGACTTGAAGTTGCTCTGTGTTGTCCTGATTTGGTTATGGTGTTGACAGATGAGATATACTTATCTATGATATCTCATCTCAGAAATTTCTTTGAGTGTAAATTGAGTGATTTGAATTTGAAGGTGAATGAATTGAGGATACAAGTTGTTTCTTTGCTTATAGATGAAAATCATGATAGTCAAGAAGAAAGGAAATTGAAAATTGCTAAGGAAACAATGGGTGCTGGAGCTCATAACATATGGACCAAATTTGACATTAATTCATCATCATCTTCTTCATAAGTATTTTTCTTTTTCAATTTTCTTTTTTATAGTACTTGAAAATATTGAGTTTGTGTTTCATTTTATCTGTGATTTTCTTCCATTAATGGTTAATAACATTTGAGTATTAGTTCAATGGTTTCCTTTTATTTTCTTTATCTTTTTCTTTTTTGCTTTCTGATATTTCTCTTTTGTTACAATGGTTATAATATAATAATAATTATTTTCATAATAACCGTACAGAATAATATAAAGAAGGTAATTAATGATGGGTTAATAATGTTTTCTTGCAGTTTTTTTATTTAATATTTTAAATGTATTATCAGCTTCTTTCTATTGAATTAATACTAATACATACTTCAGATGACTTGATTAATTAAATTTCTATGTTTAGAAATTCAAAATGGTCAATTACTTAAAGTAAAATTGAGGCTAAACTTAGAGGAAAAAGTTCAGAAAATGTATGAGCTGAAGCTGCAAGTTTTCTTGTCTAACCAATTATGGTTGTGAATGAAGGTTCAAAAAATATGGAGCAAATAATGGTTATGAGTTTTTTTGGTTTGGAAAAGTTTCACATTTTCTAGTACTGACATATTCATTTTCTGCTCTTTATTAGATTATTAGTTAGAGAATTATAAACCAAACGTGAGTTTTACTGTTTTAGTGCTTGAATTCAGGATTACCCAAAATGGGAAATTTTCAATCTCTTTGGCTTAAATGGTCTCAGAATGTATGTACTTTTTGTGCATCAGCAACAAAATAAAATTCCATAAACTGATCTCTAATTGTATATACCACAAATTTTATCATGGTGTCCAAAAAAAAGAGAAAAACAGTGTTTTCATTTAATTCTCATTATAAAATCTCTGTTATGATGACACGACACTTTTACAGGTCTACATTGAATACAGCTGCTTATGATGACAGTTGGTTGGTTTATTCGGTTAGCTTGCTTAGAGTCTATGTTAGTGTCGTTAGTCATGTAGATAAAGCTTTGTAAGCATGGAAATGAGTAGTAAGTGCATATAATAATTTTTAGGTTAATACCCCTAAATTTTAATATGTACTAAATTATATTTTTTGAATTTTTTTTACCGTTAAAAATTCTTCTTGAACTATTGAGATTGTTAGATTTAAGGACTTCTGTCTAATTCCATTCAATTTTACTATTTCAGTGATTGTTTATGTACTAAATCATGCTCCCCAAATTTTGATATCTATCAAATCTTGTCCTTCAAACTTTGACATGTATTAAATCATGTCCCTTGAACTTTTATCCATGTTAGACTTTTTTTTAACTAAAATTGGACTAAATTCTTAAAATTTAATAATCTCAATAGTTCATGAATCATTTTTAACGACCTTAAAAGTTCATAGGGCAGGATTTGGTACATGTTAAAATTTGAAGGACAAAAATCTTAATCAACCAAATTTTTATAGCGGCATAAGTACTTAATTTTATTAGTAAAAGTACATTTTCTTTGTCAATACAAATTCTATTAATATTTTAAAGATGATACATATATGATTCAAATTCTAAATTGTTATGTTTTAACAAAAACATGTAGTATGAGTTACATCTAAATCTTCATTTATTAAATTTAAAATGGAGTTTGTATTGAAGAAATTGAGCAAAAATTACATTTTTACAAATATTGAATACTTATACCACAAAAAAAAAATTACTAAATTTATACCGCTTACAAATTAAAAATTTTGAGTACTTCTGCTACCTCCAAGTTGTAATAATCAGTATTTTGTCCAACGAAGTAATGATCAATATTGGAAGGATTTTTATTCTTTTAGATATGGAGTTTTTAAGGCTAGTGCTGGATGTTGAGGTTGGAAAAATATGGACTCAACATGATCTGAGATTCTGAGCTTATGGTACTTAGTGAAGCTATCTCTAACTTAATTTTATTATTATTACTTTTACATTTCACTATTGTATTATTAATTAATAAATTTCTTTACCATTACAATGTTGTTTCTTTGAAGATTCAATCAATAATAGAAAGAAAGATTTTAAAATAGAAGTGGTTGTTATTGTTAAATAATAATTAGGGTTATTTTAGTATTTTATATTAGTTGTCTATGTAAGACTTTCTTATTAATTGTATTTTAACACTTTAAAGTTTTGGCAGACGTCCGTACAATCATGTCTGTACAGTTCGACAGTCCAGTTTTGGTATTAAATTCTTCAACTTTTTTCTAGATTCGCATAACAATTTTCGTTTTGATTTTTGCATAGGAGTTTGCGGTTTGATTTTCAAAATACAGTTTTGATATCTTTTTAACACTTTTGTATTTAGAAATTTGTGCAATTTGTTTTATTTTTGAAATGGCTACTAATATAGATGATTCCCTTTAAGCGATCAGTGTGAGATTGGATGGAAAGAATTATTCATATTGGAGTTATCTAATGAAAAAAATTCTGAAAGGAAAAAAATGTGAGTTATATTTCTGGAACAAAAAAGAAACATGGAGATGGTAATGCAGATCTGTTAAAAATTAGAAAGTGGATAATTCAAAAATTCTCACATTGATAAATAACTCTGTAGAACAATCTATTGGCACCCAATTAGCAAAGTATGATACATCAAAAGAAGTCTGGGACCATCTTCCAAGACTGCATACACAGTCTAATATTGCAAAGCAGTTTCAGTTGGAAACTAATATTAGAGCTCTAGAACAAAAAGATATGAGCGCATTCAAGAGTTCTATTCTGTTATGACAGATCTTTGGGATCAATTGGCACTCACCGAATCATAAGAGCTACGTACTTTTGCACCGTATATTGCTCGTAGAAAAGAACAACGATTGGTTCAATTTTTAATGGCTCTTCCTAGTGATTTTGAAGCACTTCCTAGTTCTATATTGCATTGTTCTCCGCTTCCTTCAGCTGATTCAGTCATCAGTGAATTGTTAGCAGATGAAATCCGTCTCAAGTCTCAATCAGGAAAAGGCATTCTCTCAACACTCAGTTCTTTTATTTTGGCAGTCCCTCCTACTACACTATTTCTTCCATAAGAGAACAAACCTCGCACAAAGGTTAGTATTGATGAGTGTAGCTTTTGCAAACATAAAGGTCATTGGAAAGCTCTCCTAATAAGCTTGCCTTAGATGGCACTGTGTATCAAACTTCTTGTACTGATACAACTGAATGTGGCTAAAAGAAAGTATAGACACATTGTTGAAACTGCTCGTTCTCTTTTATTGTCATCTTATGTTCCTAGTCAATTTTAGGGGGAGGTAGTTCTAACTATAGTTCACTGAATTAATATGATTTCGTCTTCTGCAATTTTGAGTTTGTCTCCTTTTGAGAAACTATATGGTTGTATTCATGACTATTTATCTTTAAGAGTCTTTGGTTCTAGTTATTTTGTGCTTCGTCCTAGTGTAGAGCGTACAAAGTTATCGTCACGCTCTGCTCTTTGTGTGTTTCTTGATTATGGGGAAGGGAAAAATGATTACCATTATTTTGAACCAGTTTCTCAAAAATTATATATATCTCGACATGTAATTTATATTAGGGCATTTTACATAAATGTATACATTTTTTTAAATAATTACAAAAAATGTGCAAAAAAATACAATTTTAAAAATGTACATATTTGAAAACATATTTACAAAATTTTATACAAATTCTTAATTAAATTATAATAGATATATTAATGATTCACTTTCTATATTTAGATTTGTATAACTATTTTTTTATGAATAATTGATATAGTATTAGAGCCAATTTAATAACATATCATTTTTTAATTAAAAAATCATTATCAAATTTGAAATGATATTATATTGTATAATTTAATCTTGATAATATATTATCAAATTTTATTGGAAAAATATTAAAAATTGATATTAATTATACATATGATCATATCAAGCCAATTTAATATATTTTAATGTTAATTAACATATATTTTGAATTAGTGATATATATATATGTTTCATATTTTAATTTTCATTCATTCTTTCTTTTTTATTTTATAGATTGCATTCTTGTTACATAATTTTTCAATGATGCAAACTCATGATAATATGTCTATTGAGTCTGGTGATTTTGTTAGTGATGATGAGAAGATCTCATCACTTGTGAAAGTTGAGATCAAGAAAAAAATTAGTGGGAAGCAACCGGACTGTAAAAGACCCGCTAAAAAAATCTGCACACACCCGCATGTAGATGAAGTATTCGATTTAGATTCTGGTGGAAGACTTATTCATGCTCCATATACAAAGGTCCCTTTTTTTTGGTATTTTTATCTTTGTTAGTTATTTTTTTTGTGGTGTTTCTTATTATGTTTTGTTGTGTATGGTATTGTAATATTTTTTTAATATTGCTTATATATTTTTAGTGTTTTTTTAAAAATTTATATATGTTTTTGTTAAACTTGATGGGTTGTTTTTGTTTATTTTTTTAATGTATTTTTTTGGTGGAAGAATTATTCATGCTCCATCTATAAAGATCCTTTTTTTTGTATTTTTATCTTTGTTAGTTGTTTTTTTTATTTTGTAATTTTTGTGGTGTTTCTTATTATGTTTTGTTGTGTATCGCATTGTAATATTTTTTTAATATTGTTTATTTATTTTTAGTGTTTTTTTTAAAAAAAAAAATTATATATGTTTTTGTTAATCTTGATGGGTTGTTTTTGTTTATTTTTTTAATGTATTTTTTTGGTGGAAGAATTATTCATGCTCCATCTATAAATGTCCTTTCTTTGGTATTTTTATCTTTGTTAGTTGTTTTTTTTCTTTTGTTGTTTTGTGGTTTTTTTTATTATGATTTGTTATGTATCGTGTTATAATTTTTTTTAATATTGTTTATTTGTTTTTAGTATTTTTTTTAATTTATATATGTTTTTGTTAAACTTGATGGGTTGTTTTTGTTTATTTTTTTAATGTATTTTTTTCGCTTTTTATTATTAATTTAAAATTGTTTATTATTTTTAATTGTTAATTATTTTTTTATGTCTTACATTTAAAATATTATATCTGTATATTTTAAATATTATTGTTTATAATTAGAATCTTATTATGTTTTTTAATTATTAATATATAAATTTTGTTAATTAGTAGACTTACTCATTAATACCATATCAATTAGTCATAAAAAATAGCTATACAAATCTAAATATAGAAAGTTGAATCATTAATATATCTATTATAATTTAATTAAAAATATATATGAATATTTGTAAATATGTTTTCAAATGTGTACATTTTTAAAATTGTGTTTTTTTTCACATTTTTGTAATATAATTGTTTTTGTTGTACACTAATGAAAAAACCCCTTTATATTATTCGGTAATGATTTTTTTTCTTTGAGAAAAATGTGCATTTAATTATCTTATTATATTTACATTTAATCATCTTATTATATTTTTAAAGATGTTAAACAAATTATTTGGAGAAGTGTGAGGGAAGCCCAATGTATTCTCAAGATGTGCTTAGACGTCGGGTCGGGTCCGGAGCCTCTATTTCCCATTTTTCATGACCTATGCTTCTCGGTGGATTCGAATCCATATGTCACCTCTTCTTCTACAGGGTTGGAAGGCCATATGGTGTGCGATTTGTTTCAGGTGTAGAGTCGGGAGTGAGATGTGAATTTGGTTTGGGACATGTTTAATGACAGGGATGCTGAGATTATCTTAGACATTCATTAAAGTTTATCTCAGGAGAAGGATAATTGGTTATGGAAGAAAGAAACAATTTATTATTTTGTCAAGAGTGCTTATGGTGGCTTCAGTCTTTGCAAGTTGAGAACCGTGATGATGATAACTTGACACTGCCTATCCTTTTTGTGATGCTTTTAATGAAATAATATTTCATTATTTAGTGTCTTGTGAGTTTTATAAGAGTTGTTGAGTTGATGTGGGGTTGGATTTTGTTTCATTATGTTTTTTTCTTGGCTTGGTGTGGTGATGAGTAGGGTAGATGAGAATAAATAGTTGTGATGCTTTGTTGGGCAATTTATCTTCTAATGTGGAATCGAAAAATACAGAGAGGGGAGTATGTGGTGTCATTTTCTTTATTAAATCTTGATTAATGTGGATTGGTACTCAAGATGCAGCTTAACCCTACTAGCTTGTGATGGGGGTGAAGTATTGGAGAAAACATGCGAGATTAATGTAGATGCAACTATTTTTGAGGAAGATATGCACTTTGATTCTGCTTCTATGATTCGGGATTTGAGGGGAGAGTTGCTAGCATACTGTTTCTTATTGGCAAGGGGTGGTGTCTCCTTCTTTAGCAGAAGTGATGGGGATCAATGATGTTCTTAGTTGGTTGAAGACTCAAAGTTATTTTAGAGTGAAGGTTGAGTCAAATAGGCTTATTGTTATTCAAGCTATTCATAGTTCTTTTATAATGCTTTCTAATTTTAGTTTAGTGGTGGAAGATTGTAAGGATTTATTATAATCTTTGAACAATGTTGTTTTATATTTTGTTAAACAATCTGCTAATTTAGCTAAGCATTTTCTTGTGAGACAGTCTCAATATTATGTTGGTCATATATTCAGCGAGGGGATAATTTTCATTAATTTTTTTTGCAATAAGGAATAATTTTCATTATTTATTTGTTATATAAAATCACACCAAACATAATATTTATCTAATTATATCAACAATACTTTTCATTAGTACAATAATAACAATAAAATAAAATAATTAAATTACTAATATCCACCATTAACAAAAATTAATGAAATTATAGACCATATATATTAACCATGTCTTGATTTTAAACCCTAGGCTTAATTATTTATCAACATTCAGAAGGTGTTCTAAACTTGGCTGAAGATCTGCTAATAAGTTTACTAACTTGCCAAGATCATCTATGGTTGTGAGCTCATCCTTTCATTATAGTTTATGTATTTCCTGTTATATTGCTTTTGTTCAGTGACTACATAGTACCTCCAACAATAAGGGCCAACACCTATCGTCACTAAAATTAATACACATTATTTTATAATTGGATAATGTAATGCATGAATGTTTAATTTTATATTAAGTTATATATTTTTTTTTCAAATGTTAAAATAATTAAATAATATTATAAATACATAAGTTAAAATAAAAAGTCGTAACACAATCTAATATATTAAGGTTATTATATATGATAAAATATTAACATCATTTTGTACTTATTATTATTTGGGTCACAAATTAATCTACTTTTTAATGGTAAATTTTTTTTTACTTTTGACTAAATTTATTATATTACTTTTGTTCATTGACTATATCAGAGTACCTCCAATGGGGGCCAACACCCATGCTAAAATACAGACATTATTTTAAAATATTTTTTTCTCTCATTTATTTAAGATTTGACACACTTTTTTTACAAAAATTACTCCAATGGTCGACAACTCCAAATGTTGCCCACATACTACTTTTTAATTAAATTTTAAAATTATATATATTTCCTTAAAAAAATGGTGATAAAGTAACATTTTTTTAAAAAATAAAGGCTAATAAAGATTTTTACTCTCTAAACTTTAACATGTATCAAATCATGCCCCTTAAACTTTTTTGACCGTTAAAAATTCCTCCTGAACTATTTAGATTGTTAGATTTAATGACTTTTGTCTAATTTCATTAAATTTTACTATTTCAGTGATTGTTTATGTACTAAACCATGCTCCTCAGACTTTGATATCTACCAAATCATGCCCCTCGAATTTTGACATGTACTAAATCATGCCCCCTGAACTTTCATCAATGCTAGACTTTTTTTTACTAAAATTGGACAAAAGTCCTTAAATCTAACAATCTTAATAATTCAAGAGGCATTTTTAACGACATTAAAAGTTCAGAGAGTATGATTTGGTACATGTCAAAATTCAAAGGGCAAAAATCCTTATTAGCCAAAAATAAATAAATAATGTCATGTGTTCATAAAATTTGTTTAAAATGTTAACCAAAATATACATGTGGCAAAGATCACTCCATGAGCAACCCCATTGAAGATGCTCTCATCATGTACTAATTTGTATCTTTTTGTGTTTGGCTCTTTTGTCCTCTCATTTGCAAATGCATGTCTTCGATTTCATTTTATAAATTTTGCATAACAACCAATTATATTGCTCCAAAATAAATTAAAATTAAGTTAGTTATTATATGCATGCACTAAACACTAAAGTGAACATCAATACAAACAAAATTAATTAATAATTAAGGGTGTTGAGTTTTCTATTTTTGTAATTTGGAAGGATTTATCTCATTTATTATTGTACAATAATCTCCTTCAAAGTGCAAAGAGTAACATTTTTCAATCATTTAGCCTATATTGAGTAGGTTTTTATCAATATTAAGTACCAAGAGTACACTATTGATGTATCTCTTGTCTTTTTTTGTGTTAATGTCAATGGTACTTTTTACAGCTGCTTCCATAAAGTTCCCATTATTAATTTTGACTTTCGTCTTAGATTTGTCAAGACTACAAAAAATACTTTCATTTTTCGTCATGCAGTTACTCAACCAACGTCAAGATACCAAATGTATTTAACTTCTTCTGTTGCAACTTGGCAAACATATAAGAGATTATTCTCATTATTTTTTTCTTCAAGAAAAATTAATCTCTCTAAACAACAAGTTTTTTTCAGGAGGAAATTATACTTTATACCCTTTTTATATTGTTTTCTTTTATTTTTACTCTCTTTTTTATAGTCTATCATTTTCACCTCTTTTTTTAAACATTGTACCAATTTTGCCCTTGTCACTTCAAGATACTCTCCATGTGACTCTCTTATGTCAGGGTATTTTGGGTACAATACATATAAAAAGAGGTATGTTTCAATTAAATATAAAATTATAGATAAATTTGATTAATTGATTAATAAAAGTAGTATTTTTTAACTTACTCCTTCTTTCAGTGTGTCAAATTTTTTTTTTTACAATTTTGGCACTGTAATTTTTCTTCAAATCAATAATCTTTCTCCAAGTAATTTTTTCTTTTACAAATGACACATGGAGAATACTTATGGTTATTTTCTTTTTGTTTTTCCTGTCTTTTTCCCATTACCTTTTGATTTTTTGAGTGCGGTTTTATTTTAGATTGAAAGGCATTTTCAATTTCCTTTTTATTTCTCATCTATTTTTGTATGCTTCAAGAGAACTCGTTCATTTAGTCAGTGATAGAGTTTCTAAATCTTTTGTTTCCTCTATCACTGAAACTATTAAATCACATTTTTATGAACAAGAAATTGGTATTTTTTATACTATGTTCTTGTCAAAAATTATTTTTTCATAGACTCTGATTTGATTAATATTTCTTTAATTTTAGAATAGTAATTTTTTGTGGTCTCATTATCTTTCATTTTAATATTTTCTAAATCTCTTCTAAATTTTTGTAGTCTAACTGTGTGTACCTTAATTGCTCTTCGGAACTCCTCCTACAACATGATCTCATGCTTCTTTCGTCGTGGAAAAAGATTATCTGTCATGACTTGTTGTAAGCAACATAATGCATGAGAATTTTTTTGTTAGGTATTCTCTAGTCTCTTCTTTTGATCTTTTGAAAGAGGTAATGTTTTCTAGAATAGTGACTCTCTCTTCAATAATTTTTTATAGATTTTGTGATAAAAAAAAAAAAAAAGTCCTAATTTCGATGGACCAAAAATTATAGTTTTCTCCATAAAAAACAAAAATTATAAATAAAGTGATTGGAGTCGAAACTCATGGTGATGAGTAGACAATAAATTGATCGTTCAAGATTGGCTTTTTTTTTTTTCATTTTTCGAATCAATCTCTTATTATTATTCGTCGTGGAAGATGAATATTTTTGATAATAAAAATACCATACCACACATTTTCAGCTATGGGTAGGTACTGATCTATAAAATTGATATCATATAAAACTAATGCTAATAAGAAAATTAAAGAAAAATAAGCTATAATTTAGAAAGAGTGTTGTATTATTTTCTAATTTTATCTATTATCTTATAATACTTGGCCAAAGTACAAATAAGTTTCATAGTCCTAGTTCCGTTGATATCCTGCACTCGACTTTTCAAGCTTGGAACCTAAAATAAAAATCATCAGGGTACCACTAAAGAGCTTTGATCGACACTTATGGGTGAATTATTATAATATAGATAATGAGTTCTTTCACATTTTTGTGATTATCAAGAGAAGTATTATCACCTAATAAATAATAATAATAATAATAATAATAATAATAATGACAATTCTGACCTACATCTCCTGCACCCACTGGGCCTTCTTCCTCAGAACAAACCTGAAACGAATCAGCCACTTCCTCTCTTTGATCCTCCTTCTGATCATCCTCCTTCGAATCAATAGCAGGGATACGAGAGCTAGGTTTTCGCACAGCACGCCTCTTCTTCGCCATGGAAGGGTTAAGGCAAGGGGACCCTATTTCGCCTTTATTGTTTGTTTTAATAATGGAGTATCTCACGAGAAGTCTTCAAAGGGCTGCTAATAACTCTGCTTACAGGTTTCATCCGATGTGTAAGGGGTTGAAAATCATAAATCTCTGTTTTGCTGATGACTTGATTCTGTTTAGTAAGGGTTCTACTCCCTCTATTCTGGTTTTGAAACAGGTTCTCGATGAATTTAGTAAGGTGTCTGGATTACACATCAATGCTAGCAAATCTCAAGTCTATTTTGGAGGCATGAGTAATGTTGATATCCAAGATATTCTTAGAGATTTACAGCTAGTTGAAGGCACTTTTCCCTTAAAGTACCTGGGTGTTCCTCTTAGACCAACAAAATGGAAGGCTGGGGATTGTGGGATCATAATCAAAAAGATAAAACAAAGACTCCACACTTGGTTGAGTAGACACCTGTCTTTTGCTGGAAAAGCTCAATTGATTCATTCTGTGTTACTTGGGCTTCGGAATTATTGGATGAGTATTTTCGTTCTTCCTCATAGTATCACCAATGAGGTAGAAAAGTTGTGTAGAGGTTTTCTCTGGGGATTAAACGGCAACAGGAACAAGATCCACTTAGCTTCCTGGGATAAAGTTTGCCTTCCGAAGATTTATGGGGGGCTTGGGTTCAAAGACGGTAACAGGTGGAACCAAGCAATTCTTGCGAAAAATGTTTGGGCTATCACTACCAAAAAGATCTGCTATGGGTAAAGTGGGTTGATAACATTTACCTGAAGTCTACTTGCTTTTGGTCTTATAATCTAAAGCATGATTCAAGCTGGTATTGGCGTAAACTTTGTCACTTAAGACAAAAGTTTAATCAGAAAGATTGTGAAAGCTGGTGCCTTTGGTGGATTTAGAACTAATTGGTTGTATAACAAAAGTTTAAATCAAAGTCCAGTCAATTATCACAAGGCAGTTTGGAGCTCTCTAAATGTGCCTAAACATAGATTCTTTCGTTGGCAAGTGATGAACTCTCACCTTCTTACCAGAGATAAATTATCTCGGTTTCATATAGTGCTTAATTCGAACCTTTGTCCGGTTTGTGAGGAGAAGGAGGAATCCCATGAACATCACTTCTTTAGATGTCTGTTGTCTCAAAAAGTCCTGGATGCAACTTTTTCGTGGTTGGGATTCAGGGCTTGGCCAACAGATTACAATGGATGGTATGATTGGGTAATTTTGACAGGTCAAGCTAGGCTACATCGGCTCAACATTACTGTTTTGGCGGATGTAATCTACAACATTTGGCTCAACAGGAATAGATGTATTTTCAGTAATTATTCTAGTTCTGTTGGTAGTTTAGTTGATGGTGTAAAAAATTCTGCTAAGTATAGATTACAACTTGTAAATAGGAAAAACTTGTCTAAGCAGGAGAGAGACTACCTACTGAGATTACAAAATAGGTAGGTGTCTTGTTGGTCTTGGCTGAGTTGTAAGGGGCTGTGTTTGCTCTTGCTATCTGATGTATTTTACTCTGTTGATTAATGAAGCTTTTTCCGCTTGATCAAAATAATAATAATAATAATAATAATAATAATAATAATAATAATAATAATAATAATAATAATATAGTATTAGAGATAGTAAATGATATTATATTTGTATACTAATTAATATAAAAATGATGTGCAAAAAAAATAACTAAATTAAAAAATTAGAGTTTCTCGTTCTTAAATTTATAGTTACAGGAGGTTGTCGTTTTTCTCCAGCCAGATCCACTGGCCTTCCCTCAGCATAGGTGCAGCTTGATCGGGATTGTGTGTTTTAGGGGTGTTCACAAAGTATCCGATCCAATCCAATCCGCACGATCCAATCCAATCTAATCCGTAAAATGCGGACATCCGCACTTGTACGGATTGAATGTTGTTTGACCTCAAAAAGTAACCGATCCAATCCAATCCGCACTTAATTATATATATTTTTAAAAAATTATAATATGTAATATATATTAATTAAAAAAAGACACAAACTTTCAATTTCTTAATCTTTTTTAGTAATATATTGAGTTAGTGCATTTTATTTATTTTGTAATAAAAAACACAAGAAAAATAATTCTTATTCACATAGACACATACACATAAAGTTTAAATATATATATACTAGCTTATTTATTTTAGTAATTAGATACATATATATTTTAGTGTAAATCTAAAAATAACTATATATATATATATATTGATATATATGTATATTGGTTTAATTTGTATATAAATAGAGATGGAAATAGATTATTATTGGAGATTAAGAAACAATAGTCTTTTTTTTATTTTTTTTTTCTATGAAATATTAAATAATTTATTATTAAAAAAATAACCGATCCAAAATAACCGATCTAATCTGCACTATTGCGGATTGGATTTAAACTCTTATGCGGATCGGATTGGATCCAAAATATGAAATCCGCACTTAGTGCGGATTGGATGTTTTTTGACCAAAAAAGTGCGGATTGGATCGGATGAACACCCCTAGTGTGTTTTGCTATTGCAATTTAATTGTTGCTACTAGCATAGTTTTCAGTATTTTAGTTTTGTCTCTATACTATAATATTATTTTAAGTATTTTAATCTTGTCTGTGTGACATGATTTTAATTTATTGTGTTGGTTCGGTATTAACTTGAATCTCACATTGAAAGAATAAGCAAGAGTTATTTTAAGTACGAATGTTCCACCTACTCTATTAGTATAAAGCGTTTGAAAAAGTATCCACAAACAAAACCGTAAAGTCTTAAAGCAAACAATATTAATGTGGGATCATTAATAGTAAAATTACACTATTTATTAAAAAAATAATAAACTTATAAGTTTTTAATTATTTTTTAAATGTCAATTACATATATAATAATTAAAAATATATAATCGAGCAAATAACTTGGAAGGACACACCCCCTATCTTCGTATCCTACACATCTACAATCTACATCGGGTATATGTTACCCACAGATTTTTGAGTAAAACTACCGCCCTAGTAAGAAGTTGATATCTTCAATATAAGTATCAACATGAATACCAAATCTGGAAGCAAAAAAAAATGGACTACAAGAAAATTATAGGAGTCAAATAAACATATAACTTTGACACTGATTTGAATATGCTCTTATAATATTTGGGTTTAAAGTTTAAACTAATTCTTCACGGCACTTAGTGACATTGTTTGTATAATATATGGTTTCAAACTACAGAGTAGTTATCATGTGCTATATAACCATATATCACAAAACTAATCACAGTCCCATAGCCAGAGAATATGACTAACAATTGGCTGACTAAGCTCCAAATGCCACAAAATTTGTGATTCTTTACAGAGAGCTTTGAATAAATACTAAAAAAAATGCTATTTAGGAGTAAAATAGCTGCAGTGCACGCATTCTATCATGCTGTATAATAATATTCACAATTTCTAAAACTACACCACTGATCCAGCTTGTAGAGAGAAATCTGCACCACGGTCAGTGGACTGCATCTCGGGGAAAAGCCGGACTCGCATAAAACCAGCGTGATTTCCGGTCTACAGCATAAAATTTAGTGGTGGATTCCCAAGCATTCTGATCTATAGAAAGGCTTGGTTCATGTGTGTGTGTGGTGTCAAACCATGAAGTTGAAAGTTGGCCAAAATTTGTTTTTGGCAATTAAATGGAGTGATCTTGCAGGCTTAATAATTCATGATGTACTAGTACTAAACTCCAACTTTCCTTGCAGGATTTCCTTTATTTCTTTTTCTTTTTTTTTTTTTTTTTTTTTTTTTTGTAATCTCAGGAGTCGCGTCAGGCCAGACTATTCTTTGATTTTTGTTTTCCCCAGAATAGCCTCTGAGATTGAAGAGTGTTTTTCTTGATCTTTCTTTGCAGATGCAAGAGCCATGCTCCGTTCTTTCATGGCTTCCTTCTCTTGTTTCTTTTTCTCAGCATCAGCTAGCTTAACATTCTCATCTCGCGACTTATTGAACATTTTTACAAAGACAGCCAAAATTTGTGTCACTGCAAGCCAGATGTAAATAAATAAAATGCATCAATCAAATGACAAACCAAACCCGAACCCCTTCGCTCACACAGCTTAGCAAGTCAAAAGATGAATTACGAAGAAAATAAACTACATGGCAGCGAGAAAAATGCATAATAACGTAGATTAGCTCGAGGTGCAGAATAACAAGGAACTAGAAACTGTAATAATATCTCTATACTGTGCTTTTTTCAGTGCCTACATGTGAAGAATATTCCATACCTTGTTCAAAAGGACACCGAGCTGGATCCTCTCCAAAGTATTGGGACAAAGAATCTGCGTTTCTTCCCTATAGGGCAATGAGAAGATACTATGAAGCAGCAATACATTGCGCATTTAAAAGAAAAATGTTACAACAGGCTTACCACTTCAGAGTATAACGAAATTAGTGACCGTACTTCAGCTTCCGCAGTTTCAAGAAAACCCTTTAGAACCTAGAGAAGGAAATTTAAGTTATTAATCTTCAATGATAATAAATATCATATTGAACACCTACATGTTTGTAAGACACCCTCGGTAACCATAAGACACAACATCTTTCTTTCATCCTGAAATTTTTTCTTTTGTTTCTTTTGTTTTTTTATGTTTTTTTTTCTTCCATCATATTCAATATTCAACATTCACAAACCTATAGTAATAAAAGTGAAATGGAAAGGCGAATTCTAATTAAGAATCCTCACCGTCTGGAAACCGAGGGAGATTGAACCATCACTTTCTGAAGCAGCAAGTTCTAGCTCAACCTTTTCAAGACCTTTGCTCACAGCTTGCATTTCTTCAGCCAAAGCTTTCAATTGAATCTATTAATTTGAAGTAAAAGTTAAACAAAGGGAGCAAGCTGTTGCCTTAGAAGGCTAATGCAAACCAGATCATCTCGTAAAATGTCTCAATATCAGGATCCAATACTACAAAATGACCAGCATACCTTAGAGGCACCTTCTAAATGCATAAGATCCTTATCAAAATCCAACAACTCTGGCATTTTCTCGGCAAGAAGCTGCTCAAGACAAGAATATTCATAGGCATTACTTGAATATCACACAGAAATGCCAAAATAATGCAGAAAAGGAATATACAGAGCCTGGAAATGATATCAGTAGCAACAATAGTAAACACCAGGAAAAAAAAAACAAAACAAAAACATAAAAACTCTGTAAAGGGGGCTCTCCAAGCATATGGGAAGGACATCATAGAAACTAAAAAATAATATAGGAACTGTATAAAGCTTTAATAATAAAGCAATACATAAGATAAAAGATTAAAAATAATGCATTGAAATCGAATTTCTCTACCTTGCACAAGTAATGCATTAACGTCATTTTGTTATTTCTTGCACGAGTATCCGACAATTTTAGAAGACTATCCAATTTGAACCCAATGGCAGATCCTGGAATATGAAAAGTGAGGAAAAGCAAAATTAGGATTGTGTCAAGAAGCAAAAAGAATAAGAAACAAAGAAAGAAAAATGAGATACCTCGTGCAGTGCCTTGATTCAGAGCATTTCCCAAAGTTAGAATTGTCTGCATAATCTGACGCAATTTTCCTGATTCTTTCACCTGCAAATAAATGAGACATATTGATACAGCCCAGAATCACATTTATACATTGCATCTTGGCTAAAAATAAATTCATCAGTACCTCTCTAGTAGCATTGTTAATTGTATTCAGATTATTTTTCAAATCAGTCACCTAAACAACAAACAGCAGAGAAAATTAATAACAATTAAAAGCACAAGCACAATCATATAAATACAATGAAATTAAATTAGCAGTACCTGACTGGAAAATGTGATTTTGAAAGCAAACACCCTCAACTTGGATTCAACTCGTGGAACCTTCATCAGTTCCGAGAAAAACTGAAATAACATACATTGTCACCAAAGAATCAATTTATTGAATGACATTGAATTCAAAATAAAAGAGATGATAGCCCGAATAAATATACAACCTGTTCACACCTCCCAAGCTTTTCCTTTTCACCTGTATAATTCTGATGCAAAGAAAGAAATTAGCAGAAACCAAATGTTCTTAATAACCTCATAAGGTGCAGAGAATTTACTTCTGCCACAATCTACTTCTTCATTTAGTGTATACAGAATTATCAATTATGGATATAGCAACAAAACAAGGGAACTCCTACGGAAGGTAATGGTAAAAGCTTGTGGGAAAAGATTTAACACTTTGCCGTGTTGTTTCCTTACAATGTACCAGAGTTTAAAGAGGTGTTTCATTTTCTGGCTTATTTACAGAATGGCAGTATTTTATGTAAACTCTTTCCCTAAACTCTTTTGAGTGTTCATACAACACCCTCAAGTATTATTTTTTGAATAAATATTTCATTAAATGCTCATCAAAAAGATTTTCTTTTTCTTTTTTATTCCGCTGGTATTTGACTTTAATGACTTTTCTTTGAATTGGTACTCTCGTTACAAATAAATATTAGAAGCCAATATAATATAAGGCCATCATAATCTAGAGCAATTCAATTCAACTTTTGCTTTTCTTCCTTGTTTAAATGAAAGAATATTTACTTCAGACCTCAGCTTGGAGCCAAGCACTTCGGAAGATCACCAGTACCATACAGTATCTGGTGGTCTATTCACATTTATATGCATGTATAGGTAAAAGCTATTTGCTTGACTATTCCTAGATAAAAAAAAATACACTTCTTTGTTTCTCCTTTTCCTTTAAACAACCCCCTTTCTTTAGATAGTAACTTCAATTATTTTGTTTTGACTTAAAGAATGGCTTCACACCTGGGAGACTCACTGATGTGATTGGAATCCGATCTAAAAGATTCTAATACAAACAGACTAAAAAGAGTTACTTTGATGTTAATCATGCCACATTACAGGCACACATGAGATTTTTCACAAGCTGTTTGCTTCTGGTGAAATTATTAATCTGTTCCTTGACCTTGAAAGACATATACTGTAATTCTTGCATTAAGTTCAAACTTCCCAAAAACAAAATGAAAGAAAAAAGGAAGATTTTTTTTTCTAATTTCAAAATGTTACATAGATATTCTTTTTTCAGTACATTGAGAGAGCATACCATACCTAAAACAGAAAACAACAGCTATTATCCACTTTCATACATGCTTGAGACCGTAACAACAAAAACAAATGGCTTACCTTGAGTATTTCCATTTCGTCCTTTGTTGGACAAAATTTAATGAGATTCTCAACCTGATCAATGTCCAGCGTAGAAGAATCCAAAGCCAGAACAGCATTCTGGAAACATAAAGTAATAGTTACACCCCCATTCTTTTAACAGTACTAATGAGGCATAAACACAACCAACAAATTATCAAGGACAATCTGTCCATATGATATTCCTTCTTGTAAGCAGTAGAATTAGCACTAGGTTCCACACTAAAAAGTTTCTACAACAATGCTGAAGCTACTCAAAACATCAGGTACTATTTTGTAAACAAATGAAATAGGAATGAAATAATAAGGAGATAAGTATTTTATTTTATTTGTTATGTTTTGTATTTATACATATAGAAATGTATATACTACACTACAAAAGGAATATTATTTCCATCCATTTAATTTGTAGGAAAGCCTATTCCGTCAATCGGTGATGGACATTCCTCATTAGAAAAGCAAAACAGACAAGTGATGGCGGATTCTTTAAGAGGACCATTCAATCTCATTCCCATTACCCCAAATCAAACACTATTTAAGCATTTCTATTTATAGTAGACAACTCATTCTGAATATAGCTTCTGCACAACGCACAAAAACATCCATAGTAGTAGTGCAAATCACCAACATTTGACTAGTTCGTGGAACTTCATCCCATATTTGAGTCATGATCCATGCATAAGGTAAATTTGTAAACTAAAAGAAGAAAGCTTGTTGTGGCACAAATAAACAAGAGAAAAAGAATAACTTACAATCATTTCTGGCAGAGGTATTTTAATCTTTGATAGCATAATTTCACAGTTATATGCTCTGCGCAAGTCAACCTGCATATAAACATCACAACAAGCTTGAGTATACATTACATACATGTCTTTAGATTACAAGGAAGCCAAAATAAGAGGAGGGGGGATCATCTACAAATGGGCTTTTAATTGTCGGTATTTCTAAATTCTAATAAATAAAAGGAAAAAATAATGCAAGATATACTTCAAGAATCCTTAAGAAGTACGTTCAAATTCAGACCAACTTCCACCTTCCAAAGAAATTTCGCAATGAAAAATCCTTATGATATATAATCACAAGTCTTTTCTAACGACACTTAGTCACAAGTACTATGTTAGAATGGATATTATTTTAATAATTTAAGAACTTAACAGACATCCACAAAATGAAAATAGAAGCCACGAAAACAATTTAATTTGTTGACAATATAGTCAACTCGAAGCTATACAGCCTGTATAATTGTACTAAGCTGCAGTTTTTACATAAGAATGATAGTTGAATCTGTATATAAGAAGATGACGGGAAATTATCTTAAGTTACAGCAACATCAATCCACAAAATTTGGAACAATTTTCTACTATATCAAAATGAAAAATCCCAAGTATAAGAAGACACTTTGGAAGACTATAGAAGAGAAAAACAAACATATACAGCTCCAAGTTATAATGTATTGTGTAAGAAGTGATTTTAACAGATAAAATTAGATCATTTCTGCATTGAGGGAGTTAACAGCTCACCAATTGCACTTTTTCTGGCTTGTTTATGTTAGGACCACGACGAATTCCACCCTTGTTACTAGCGCCATCTGTAACAGATGCAGCTGAGAATAGAGTTTCGAGTTCCGATATATCTATTTCTGGAGCCCTGCAAAACATGTCATGTGAGAATGCAACATCAAAAGTGGAAAAGAAACAGACATAAACTTAAATGACATTACATTCAAAAACAAAACAATAGGGGAAAGAATTATTTGGATACTGACAAAATGGTTTCAACATGATAATATTGAGTATCACGGCCAAGCAATCTTGAAAGGATGCAAATGTTTGCTAAAAGAAAATTCACCTTGACTGATTGTCTTGTTTGTGAGAATCAGCCCATAAACTTCCTTGCATTGCCCGAGTAACTTTCACCCAATGTAGAGGCTTTAAAGAAGCTTTTTTGGGGGCATTAGCCGCAACACTTGCACCCTTACTTCTTCCTTGAGTTGTTGATCCGGAAGAGACTTTTCCTTTCAAAGGTGGTGGTGGTGGTGCACTTGATTGCTTAGCCCCTGGCAGTGGGGGTGGGGGTGGGGATGGTGCAACACCATGAGTTGACCGTGGAGGAGCATTAGGGAGTTTTGGTGCAGGAGGTGGAGGTGGAGGCCCAGATCTGGCAGCACCTGAAGGAGGTGGGGGTGGAGGTGGAGGCATAGATCTGGCAGCACCTGAAGGAGGTGGGGGTGGAGGTGGAGGCGCAGATCTGGCAGCACCTAAAGGAGGTGGGGGTGGAGGCGGTGGTCTAGTAGTATTACCAGCAGTTGGTGGAGGTGGAGGCGGTGGGGGTGCTTTAACACTTTTACCAGCAAATGGAGGGGGTGGGGGTGGAGGGGGTGATGGTGATGGTGCTTTAGTAGTACCACCAACATATGGAGGAGGAGGGGGTGGGGGTGGTGGTCTAATAGTATTTCCATTAGACAACAATGGTGGAGGAGGAGGTGGAGGTGGAGGTGGGGGTGGTGGTAGTTTGTTAGTAGAGTTACTATTAGATGGTGGGGGTGGGGGTGAGGGTGGGGGTCTAGTAGCATTACTAGTTGAAGGTGGAGGTGGAGGTGATGACCTAGTATTACTTCCAGGTGGAGGTGGTGGAGGTGACCTAGTATTACTTCCAAGTGGAGGTGGTGGAGGAGGTGGTGGAGGACCTTTGATAGTATCAAAAGATGGTTTAGTATATTCCTTATTGAAGGTTGGTGGCGGTGATGGAGGAGGTGACGACGACGGTGGTCTTGTTATTGATGTTGACGTTGGAGATAATGGTTGTTGTTGAGGATGTGAGTGAGAGGGAAAGGGTGATTGAGTTCCTTCACTTGGAAATGATGATTGTCTCGATTCAACCATCACTTGATCAAAAGATGAAGGAATTGAATCAACTGCATCTAGTATCAATGGCTTTGCAGAATCCATTGAAGTCTTTGAAACAATATCAAAAGTTTCATCAGTACTATCAGCAGTACTAGATGCATTGTTTTCTTCTTCGGAGTCACCAGGTGAAGAGTACAAACTGGTCTTATTTTGAAACTTTGAAAAGTCTTTTGCATCACTCATGATAGAGAGTTGTTTAAGTAACCATAGTGCAGCATCATCATTGCCATCAACCCACTCAACACCGTTGAATAGTTCTTGAACCCTTGAAAAAGCTTCTATGGGTAAGCCACCTTTTTCTTCACCATTTAAAATTACTGTTGGAGCCCTAGGTGAAGAGATGTTCTCAACGTCCCCAAACAACACCTGATCAAATTATCAAGTAATCAAATGTACTGCTAGTACTTATATCTACAAAATATAACTTAAATAATTAGGGTTACCAACATATGTATCTCCAAAAGTATAAAACTCTATGGCTCGAAGATTTCAAGGATCCATTATTTTAATCAATATATTTTATCTCATTCCTTCTAGATTTCAATCATAAATACTTAATTACCTCTGCCCGAAATCCTTTTGGATACCGCTCCTTTGAGTTCCAAAGTATGTCCAAGTTATCAGAATTTAACATTAATATGTTTGAACGAATGAATGCAGTGTTGAACATTATGCGAAACATCATAACTTCTCTTTCAGAATCCAGGTCTAAATGGACGCACTCCATCACAACATCTCCTTGAACCAAGCACTGAATGTCAATTTTGATCACATCGCAGTCTACCTGAAAAGAGAAAAAAAGAACTCAAAACTAGAGGAACATTATGAACGTTGGAAAAAGCAAAGAATGTGAAGCAACATAGGTAAACAAACCATAACAAAAGAAGCCTCACCTGACAGTAATGTCGCAGAGTCTTCTTTTTCGACATAGAAAATAACATTTGGGTAGTAACCCCACCCTTACTTAAGAGATTCCTACCAAAAATACGAATAATTGGTCTACAGCCATTTTGGGAATCAAAGCTAGGTATAGCTCGAAGAATGATACAGTCTAAAGACAAAGCTCGCTCAGGAGGTGGCCACTCTGAAGTTATATTTCTTCTTGTCACATACTGAAGATAACGAAGTTGAGATGGCAACGGGTTTAAAGGTGATAGCAGCTGCAAGAAACCTTTGGGAGCTTCTCGATGAACAATTTGAAGAGTCTTGCGTTCACCACTGTTAATCTTTTTGAAAATCAGAAAACTAGCTAACAGAAATGCCAAGAGTGGCCAACCCCCTCTCTCACAGTGTACAAGAATAATATTCTGCTCATTCCCAAGTGACAGCCAATTATCACAAACACGAAGAAAATGTTGAATCAAAGCCAATGGGAGAAGAGGGCAACCCTCATATTGCCGAGGATAGTCCATAACGGTAACATCATATTCACATAGTATTTTAGCAAATTGGCTTCGCTTTTCTCCATCGCGAAAATTGAATGCAAGGAAAGATGAATCCGGGAATTCTTCATGCAACTCATTAATGATTTCGTGCAAGTATATTTGGTACAATTCCTCGGTCAAGACTTCCGTTGAAAAACACGAATCGAAAACTGTATATACCATAAAAGAAAGAGAAAAATAAACACAGAAAAGGGAATTAATAGCACCCAAAGTCAAATAGAAACATCAATCTAAGAGCAATAACCTCACATTAAATAATCTTAATACCATATACTCGGTCAATAAATTCCAGCAACCCATCTGGGGGTCTCTTGTAAAAGAATCTACTAAGAAGAGTCATTTCCTCAAATAGATAGCATATGGATGATCACCAATAAGCTAGCTAAGACCTGAAAGGAGTAAGAATCTAACCGTTAAACCAAGCTTTACCTTTCAGTGTTAATATTATCAATATGTACTTGTCTATGTCACTCCAACCAAACACCAACTTTTCCTATAAATTTAAATTTTCTTCAAAAGTAGACATATTTCAGCTCAATGAAAATGAGAAAATGAATATATTATAAAATAGAGGAGAAATTTACAAAATCAATAAATTAGGTTTTGAAACTTCCAACCTTGTGGGATGACACCACAAACAACATACACGACCGTTTGGGCAATGCCCTTCTTTGCTAAGAAAATTTTCCTTTCATCTATCCTTGTTGGGTAATTGAAATCTCAAAATAAACAATGGAAAAAAAAAATAATGCAAAATCCAATCTTTCCTTCCTAACCATAAAAAGTTAATTTACTTCAATAATTATATAAATATAATCTTTTTCATCCCTAATTGCATTAAATTAGACAAATGGGAAGGAGAAATCTACTCCATTACCATCAATTACTACAAAATCGTTCAAGAAAAAGATACCGAAACAAACTAGTAAGCTAACAATATTCTCAATTCCACCTCTTACGTGTATCAAACGCAATAAAGCCAAACCTGAAAACCCTGCAACATTTGAAACACAAGGGCAAGACCAAAATTTCACAAAAGACAAAGCTTTATATCAATTTTCACACAAAGGAATCCACAAATTCCATCAAATACAATACTTAAAAGCATAAAGAATTTAATAAGAACAAAATCGTAGTAAATACCAGAATGTAACTGAAAAAAATAAATAAATAATGGGTTCGGTTCAAACCAGAAAAAAGCCACGGTCAGCTTCGCTGCAGTTCAGTCCAAGATGTCCGGCGAAGATAGTAAAGAATTAAGATAAAATCCAGAAAAAAGGTTAAGAGAGAAGAAGAAAATGGCGGTCGGAAGTGTGGAGAGGAGGGAAGAAGAAGAAGAAGGCGTTTTGTTTGTGAGATTTGAAACTATCAAAGCTTTCTCTCTCTTTCTCTTTGTCTTTGAATTTTGATATAAATAATTAAATTAATTAAAAATAATAAAAATTGGGAATTTGAAAAACAAAAAGCTCCAAATATTTTGTGATCGTTGTGACTTTTTGTGTCTAACATGTCATCACGGCGCCTCATATTCTTAAAATAAAAATTGGATAATGTCTTTTTTATTTTTAAGGATTTATTATAGGGACGGATGTAATGTAGCTCCGACATGGATGGATGAAGAAGGTAAAAATAATTTTTAAGAAAGCTAAAAAAGAAAAATGATATCTAAAAATGATTAAGTTATTTTTGAATAACATAAGAGTATTTAATTTTGTTATGTAGTTTCATCTTTACTGGTATCTGTATTCTCTGTTGTTTCAATTAGAATAGAAGAATTTCATCAAAAATCTATAATTATATGTTGATTAGAAAAAAAAATTGCTATAATTATAAGTAATTTTTAACAAATTACGAGTACATAATCAATAATCATTATTTTTCTTAAAATTGCCTCTCACTATTATGTATTTATGTAATTACCGGCGTCGGCGTTATTTCATTCTGAATAAATCAACATCAAAACAGAACAGTACAAAAAATAACATTTAAAATGACTAAATAAATCGTTTTTGAATAAATTAAGTCTTATTTTTTATGTAGTTCTGTTACTGTCAAAAGACTCAAAACGATATTATTTTATTCAGAATAAAAGAACGTTAATATAAAGCAGCACATCGTCAAAAATGTATAATATAAGTATATTTTATGTATTAAACTTTCTAATTACATTTATTTAGAAATAATATTATGATAAGTGCAAATGTCATGAAGAGCATAAAGCCAAATTCATAGGTTAAAATGGTTCAAATAAGTCGTAAGGTGTCAGGTTACCAAGAGTGTGAAAATTTACCTAGTTTCTATTCTTGTGTAGAACTATGAACGTAGACTTGATAAATGGCCTTAGTAGAATGTGATCGGTGCAGAAAACGCAAAGGTAAATTAAGTATAAAAACATACCATTTTAGCTTAGGGTAATTAATGAGATTAATGACTCACTTTTGAATTCTTATAAATAGAAGAGCGAGAGTTCTCATTTTTCACACAACCCAAGCCTTCGATCATAGCTTGAAGAAGAAGGAGAAGAAGAAGAAGAAGAAGAAGAGATTGAGATAGTTGTAAGCTTGTTCTTATATTTTTGTTTTCTTTTAAGTTTTTATCATCACTATAATTCTCTTCTTCTCCTAAAAATTTAATCATCTTTTTCATGTTGGATCTAAGTTCTTGGTATTGTGTTTAGGCTCCTAAGAACACTGAGAACACACTCTTAACTCTCTAGGGTTTCGTCCAATTGATCTTCAAGGGTGTTAGACTAGATTTAGTCTACTTTTTTTTTTACCGTTTTAATCTCTTTTATCTTCTTGTGAATATGCATTTTTGGAGCAAACTTATACTTGTTTTTGTTGATTTCAAGTTTATGCACTACACTTGGATAATGGAAGTGAAAAGCAAGAGTTTGTGCTAAGTTAGAGCAAAAAACACATCAACTGGAGTGAAATTAGAGTCGTGGCACTACTGATGGTGCCATGGCAGAAATAGTGCCACAGCGGGATATACAGGCGTTGTGGCACGCCACTACAACAAAGAAGACTGCCATTTTCTATTGGTGTCAGGCGTCGCAACACTAGTGTTGGCATCGTGGCGCCATCGTCCGTACATGTCACTAACTTTTAAGGGTAATTTTGTCTTTTTTGAGGGAGAAAGAGAGATTTTCACTTTTAATCTTTGGGAATTGCAAGTTGGAGGAGGGAGACTAAAAATAATCCTAAAAAAAGAAGAAGATAAAGATTGGAGCAAAAGTTGGCGAATTGTGACAACCCCAAACTAGTTTCTTCTCTTTTCTCTTATAATTTTTTTCTTTAATTATGCTTATGTCTGAAACAACTATGGATGTGTGCATGGAGATTGTGAACTAACTCTTTTTTTTTAAGGATTTTAATGGATACTGTCTGAGATTTCTTATGAACTAATGCTATTTGGTGTTTCTTCCTTCTATTATTTTGTAATTTATTCATATTTGTGTTTGATGCATGTTTGATATTGATAGCCTTAAACATGATTTATGATTCTAATATAAAATCTAAAAAGTAAATATTAGAAATGCTCTAATTGAATAAATATAATTTTTGATGCAAAATGAAAGTATTTGCATAGCTTATGTGATATTAGATTATTGCTTAATACAGATTACTTGTTTAATTATCTTAAAGATGTAGTAGTTATTCTTGTAATTTAGTACATTAATGTCCTAATAAGAGTTTTGGTAAGAATTATAATTTATGATCACTTAGGAGGAAGGAGAAAGACTAATAGGCATTAGTAAAATAAGTAATCTAAGAAATTAAAGTTTTGTTCCTAATTCTTCATCTCGTGGTTGAACTTTATTTAATTGTTGAAAAACCGTGTTTTTGCAAATGTCAGTTGTATATAAGAAAATATAACAACTGTAAGCGTTTGCAGCAGCAGAAAGTAATTCTGCTACAGCAAAACTGAATAGGCAGAATATAAAATATTTGCAGAAAAATAAATAACTTGACACAAGAGATTTATACGTGGTATCAGTGTTCTCACGAACACTCCTAGTCCACGGGGCCACGCCCAGAGAATGAAATCAATTAATAAAGTATCAAAATTACAAAGACAATTGACTTAAACAAGTTTAGACTCCCTCTAAAGTATTGTTGCAATCCTTTGTAATCCACTTTATGAATCTGACTTCTTGAAACACCTTCAAGCCCGAACTCCCTTCGTCTTTGAAGTGTGAGTGCTTACTTCCTCCCGAAGTAAGGCTTTAGCAAGTCTTCTCCCGAAGACCAAGTGCTTACTTCCTCCCGAAGTAAGGCTTTATCAAGTCTTCTCCCGAAGACCAATCTCTTGTTCAGTCAAGTAGTTCTTCACAACCTCTAGGATAGAGTAAGAACAGAAATAGAACAACTAGAACCTAGGTGAACAACTAGGCTCTCACAAAACAAAGAAACACTCTCTTCTCACAAAAGATAAATGCAAAAAATGAACAATGGAAGAGCTCATCCGAATGGTTGCTCACTAGGCTCTATTTATAGATCATAGAAACCAAAGAGGCAACCACAAGTTCGAATTAGCAGCTGTACAAAAACTTTCCAAAAGAAACACGATCTGCTACATCAGATTCGGTTGCTGACGAAGCAGATCCGCCTGAAACGGAAACTTACTAAAATCGGGTCCGATCTTCTTTCAATGCTTGATTCCTGCCAAAAACAGATTAGATATTCTGATTGTATCAAGATACAATCGAAATCAATAAGGAAAAGGCAATAAACAAGGTTTCCCTAAAAAAGACAACTTTCCAAAAGAGAATTCCTTCTCTTTTGAGAAGTTTTCAACAAAGGAAAGTTCAGCTGAAAGAGCAACTTTCCAAACAAGGAAAATGGCAACTAAAACCGAATAAAAGAGGTAAGATTTCGAAAATGAATGCATAGCAATCTTACCATAAAAAGGAAAAATTATTTTGTCACCTAACTTGCCAAAAAAAGACTTTACAATCTCCCCCTTTGGCACTTTAGATGAACAAAATAATTTTTATCATAAAGTACCTGCAATGCAAAGTTAGCAAGAGCAAACGATACTACTCCCCCTGAGTAACACAATCGAATATCACAATAAAAACAAAGAACATGCTAACTTTAAACATTAAGTTCACAAGTACTAACAAACCACAACTCCCCCTGAAAAAAAAAGGGTCCAGAGTTGGGCAACAAAAACCAAAAAATAAATATCTCTCCCCCTTTTTGTTTATCGGAGTGCCAAAGTAAACAAAGAACAAAAATAGACCAAAGTTTAATTAAAAAGAAACAAACTATAACACTTTAATTTTTGTAGAGTTTAATCAAGGTGGACAGTTGCCTGGACATGTCATGCTGGACATCAGCCATTGCTTCAAGACGAGTGTACACATTCTGAAGTTCAGACTTGACTTCCAGGAGCTCTGCAAGAGAGCCCGAACTTGCACCCGGCCAGGAGCAAGAAGAAAGACCAGCCTTTGGCCGTTTTTGGAACACACCATCAAAATATTCAGAAGGTTGGAATGTAGGGCCAGTGATGGGAGGCTCAAGAGTTTCATGTGCTTGGGCCACATTCTTCTGAGAGGATAAAACCTTATAGATGAGATTTGGAAATACAAGTTTGAAGGTTGGCTTTTTACCTCTTCGAAAGGAGACAATCTGGTTGAGAATATGAGAGGCTAGATCAATGGAAGTTCCAGAGGTGATGCGGTATAGGAGTGTAGCCACTTCTTGAGACACCACGGTCTTGTTCGAATTTGGAACCCAATTGCTTAGTGCAAACCGCATAAGGGAAGCATGAGCAAAAGTGAGGTGAGTAATTCGAAGACTCTCCCCTGGTTTCAATTCTGAACGAGCACCAGTGAGTTCAGAGTGCATCAAGTCACGATCCATGGACATCACAGCATTGGATACATTCTCAGGCAATTGCAGAGCCTGAGCAATGTCCTTTTCAGAAAATGAGAACCAGTGACCCCTAACATACACTCTTCTATACAGTCTAGAGTTCTCATCAAGGAAATCATCAGTAAGATTAGCATAAAACTCTTTAATAATGTTAGCAATGAATCCAATAAAACCAGTAAGAGTGTGTTCCCATTGATGAAATTGAATGAACTTTACAATACCATAAACACGATGGGCATGCAAATCATAATTCCTCTCACTTTCAAACTTACGAGTTGCATAAAGATTCCAGTCACGCTCATTGTCTCGATAGTAAAAAGTTGGACAGCCAGAGATAGAGGAAGGGATATTACCAGATGGAGGATCTTCCATGGGCCGCTTGCCTTTGGCGACGGCAGAGGCCTTTCGCGAAGCGCTTTTGAACGAGGAGGCTCGGCTCGAGTTACGTGTCTTCATCGTCCTTCTCGCATGCAGAGATACGGATTTGTCTGAAGAGACTTCCATTGGATCCTCTTCTTCGAATCCGGAACTCGAGGAAGCCGAGGGAGGATTAGTCTTGAGTTTCTTCTTGGTGGAGGAGCGCCTTCTCTCGAGATTGAGAGGCTTGAAGTTCTTTCTCGCCCGAGGCTTGTCCGGGCTCGAGTTCGAGTGGAAGGGCCTCGTTGGAGTGGTGCCAGCCATTGATGCAGCAGGAGGAGGAACAGCCAATGGAGGAGGAGATTCCTTCGAGGATTCAGAAGAGGAAGTCCAGGTGCGATAGGGCCTTACCGATTTGCGAGCTACTTGCTTGGGTGGACGTTTTGGCTTCACGGCTTGAGATTCACGCTGGGGAAGCGATGAATCTCCAGGCTTTGCAACAGCAGGAGGAGGAACTGAGGCAGCAGGGGGAGCACTAGAAGGAGTTGGAACGGTTTCTTCTAATTTTTTAGAGTGCCCTAGATTCTTGGTTCTCACCATTTTGAAACTGAAAGAGAAGATGAATAGTGTCTGACAGAGAAACAAGAAAGAAGGTTCGGGTAGGTGGTGAAATAAGTGACAAAATTTGGTTTATATAACCTTGGAATCAAAACAAGAAAGAGGAAACCAATTTTGAAAATTCAAATGGTAACCGCCAGCCCATGAACCAAAAAAGGAAACCGCCCACTTCTCAACTCCTTTCCCCCTTTTTTTTTTTAACAAAAATAAAAGGAAACTAGAAATGCCAACAAATTTTTCCAAAAATAAATCAATCTGTCAAGAATAAAGACACATTACCATATAAAGATTAATCTTTACTTGGAAAAATATCATAATAAATCAAAGAAAGAATGAATGTTGATACTTACCATTTATGCACAAGATTTTCCTTAACCCATGAAGCAAGTCACACGCCTCCCTCATTTTATTATTATTATTATTATTATTATTATTATTATTTTTATTTTTTAAAATAAAAACCAAAAATAAAGACAAAGTGTACAATAACTATATGTGATTCGAATTAAGCAAGTAAATCAAATATCATTGACAATTGACAAAATAAAATACATGTTATGCTTTTAAGGAAAATAACTAATTAGTATCTCATGGAATAATCATACTTAATTGATGTTGATGAAAAAGATATGCATGTTACTGAAAGTTGTGAACCAGGATTTATCAATTTAATTTTAATAGAGGAGACTTACAGATTTGAACACACTTGTCAGGCATAAGTGTGTGCAGTGTAAATAGGATCATTGTCCTTGGCAAGATTTTTCATTTTCGCCTTTTTCATATTGATCCCGCAACTGGATGCTTTCACACCATACTGAAGGTAGCCCTTTTCTATGGTAGTGCATCCTCATCATAGTTGCTAATTACAATGTTCCAGCTTACTCATCAGATGGCTTTCACACTTCAGTATGGGTAGCTCTATTCCAAAGAAGGGGCCCGACAAGCATGAAACAAAAATTGCTCAACTACGTATAAGAACATTATTTAATCCCGTACACAAATAAAGAGTAACATGAATCTTTTAACACAACATCACAAAGTATGATCGATCCGAGATCCTAACTAATTATATTCCAAAAGCATAAACATGATTTGTCAAAAACAATGATAGAAGATTAAGAGCTAGAGAAGAATCACACAACACTATTGTACACGAATGATGAACGGATAAAATTAAACAATGCAAACTCCCAAAGACTTTCTGAGGGAGTCAAAGCGACTTGCATCTAGGGCCTTTGTGAAAATATCAGCTAATTGTTTTTCAGTATCAACATATTCTAATTGCAATGATTTATTTTCAACAAGTTCCCTAATAAAGTGGTGTCTTATATCAATGTGCTTTGTTCTAGAGTGTTGAACATGATTTTTGGAAATATTTATGGCACTAGTATTGTCACAAAAGATAGTCAAAACACCCAAATCAAACCCATAATCAATCAACATTTGTTTCAACCACAATAGTTGAGTGCAACAACTGCCAGCCTATGTACTCGGCTTCGGCGGTGGATAAGGAGATGGAATTACGTTTCTTGCTATGCCAAGATACTAGATTATTCCCAAGAAAGAAGCACCCTCCACTTGTGCTCTTTCGATCATCGCATTTCCCGCCCAATACGCATCACTAAAACAAGCAAGATTTGAATTGGTATCTTTCGAGTACCAAATTCCATAATCAGGAGTGCTATTAACATATCTAATAATCCTTTTTACAGCTGATACATGAGATTCCATAGGATTACTTTGATATCTAGCACATACTCCCACACTGTAACATATATCAGGACGACTAACAGTTAAATACAAGAGACTTCCAATCATGCTACGATAGAGTGTAGTGTCTACCTTTACTCCATTCTCATCTTTTGTTAATTTCAGAGTGGTGCTCATAGGAGTACTTACCTGCTTAGCCGATTCAAGGCCAAATTTCTTGACAAGGTTCTTAGCATACTTGCTTTGAGATACAAATGTACCTCCTTCCATTTGTCTCACTTGAAGACCCGTAAAGAAATTAAGCTCACCAACCATGCTCATTTCAAATTCACTTTTCATTTGATCAACAAATACTTGCACTTCATGGTTAGATGTAGAACCAAAAACTATATCATCAACATAAATTTGAGCAATGATAAAATCAGATTTTATATGTTTGATGAAAAGAGTTTTATCCACACTACCTCTGTGATAGCCATGAGAAAGTAAAAATTGAGTCAACCTTTCATACCAAGCTCGAGGAGCTTGTTTCAGACCATACAAAGCTTTTTCAAGTTTGTATACATGGTCTGGAAATTGAGGATCTTCGAATCCTTTTGGTTGCTCAACATAAACTTCCTCATTCAAAATACCATTTAGGAAGGCAGATTTCACATCCATTTGAAACAATTTAATATTGAGAATACAAGCAATACATAAAAGTAAACGTATTGATTCTAATCTTGCAACAGGAGCAAAAGTTTCATCAAAATCAATACCTTCTACCTGAGTGTACCCTTGTGCCACCAAACGAGCCTTGTTTCTTACAATTGTACCGAACTCATCACTTTTATTTTTAAACAACCACTTTGTTCCAATAACATTTATACCTTTTGGTCTTCGGACCAAAATCCATACCTTGTTGCGAACAAATTGGTTGAGTTCCTCTTGCATTGCATTGAGCCATTCCTCAAAGGTCATGGCTTCCTTCACATTTTTCGGTTCATATTGAGAAACAAAGCAAAGAAAGCTGATTAAATTAATATACCTTCTGCGAGTTACCATGCTTTCTTCAGGATTTCCAAGGATGAGATCTTTTGGATGATTCAGTTTGACTCTGGTGCTTGGTTCTTTCTGGATAGAGTCTGTGATGATGTTTGGATGAGTCAAGATAGACGGTTCGGGTTCTCCGGTTTCGGTTGCGGCGACGGATTCGTCATTTGCGGCATCGGCAATGGGTTCCGTGCATCGGGATCCGCCGTTACGGCTTTTGGAGGAGTATCCATGAGACTATCTATCTTGGCTTCGTGGAAAATTCGAAAAATCTCTAAAATCATCAACAACCACATTAGGCGATTCCAAAACAGTTTGAGTCCTCATGTTATAAACACGATAAGCTCTACTGTTTAAGGAATATCCAATAAATACACCAACATCACTTTTAGCATCAAATTTACCAATATGCTCACGATCTCTATAGACATAACACACACATCCAAAAACATGAAAATGACTTACATTGGGGCGCTTACCTTTCCGCATTTCATAAGATGTTTTTGAGGTACCCGGACGAATAAACACTCTGTTTATTATGTAGCAAGCAGTGTTAATAGCTTCAGCCCATAATCGCTTTGTCAACTTCTTGCTATTTAACATCACTCTTGACATTTCCAGCAAAGTTCGATTCTTCCTCTCAACAACTCCATTTTGTTGAGGAGTTTTGGGAGCTGAAAATTCATGAGTTATACCTGTAGACTTGCAAAAATCATCATACACAGAATTTTCAAACTCCTTACCATGATCACTTCGAATTCGAACAACTTTCCCAATATTACAACCTTTCTCAACTCTTAATCTCGTACAAAGAGTTTTAAAGGCATCAAAAGTGTCGATTTGTCTCTTTAGAAATCTACCCAAGTAAAACGAGAGAAATCATCAACACACACAAACATATATCGTTTACCATTCAAACTTTCAACTTGGATTGGATCCATAAGATCCATGTGAAGCAATTCCAATACCTTTGAGGTATTGATATCGACACGAGCTTGTGAGTGATTTTTAATTGCTTCCCAAGTTGACACGGTTCACACTTACCTTCACTTTCCTTACCAAGCTTGGGAAGACCTCGAACAATACTGCATTTGACAGCTTTTTTCAGGTTTTTAAAATTAATATGCCCAAGCTTGGCATGCCACGTATCCGTGGTGTTGTTGATAGCCGAGTGACAAGTGAACACGGGGGTTAGAGTGTAACGGTTATCATTGGATC
The DNA here is from genome assembly GCF_029168945.1 of Cannabis sativa. Classification (NCBI taxonomy): domain Eukaryota; kingdom Viridiplantae; phylum Streptophyta; class Magnoliopsida; order Rosales; family Cannabaceae; genus Cannabis; species Cannabis sativa. The sequence continues at coordinate 55,063,012 of NC_083607.1, forward strand.
GAAATCCTTGCAAGATACATTCATTGTCATCATTCATAACATAACAATGATCACTATCAAAGGAAACAAGAAACCCTTGATCACGGATTTGACCGATGCTAAGTAAATTAGCCCTCAGTCCTTCAACTAACATCACATTTTTCAGTCTAGGTAACCCTTCAAAATTTAGAGTTCCCATACCAACAACTTTTCCTGATAAGCCATTTCCAAAAGTGACTTCTCCACATTGCATAGGCCGAATGTTAGTCAAAAAATCCTTGTCACCGTCATATGTCTAGAGCAACCACTCGTCAAAATACCACATTTGAGATGCAATAGCTTTATCGGAAAAACCACTAGACACTTCTTTTTCACCCATATTTGTTTCAAACCTTTATGTTTCTTTTGAGATTTTTTCAAATTATCAAAATAATTTGTTTTAAACAGGTTGTTCAATGTGAAACATTTAGGTCTGATATGTCCTTTTCTACCACAAAAATGACAAATGGGAACAAATCTTTTTACCTGAGATCTTACCTTTTTCGAAAATCCTGGAGATTTTGCAGCATCGAAAGTCGTTCTTCGCCACAGTCGTGAAACTGTTATGGCAGAGTTTGTAGCCTCACGGTGATTCGTTGGAACACTAGATTTTACAAACTTCGTGACTCCAGAACTTTTCATTCCATTAGAACCAAGGCCTGCAAAACCTCTCCGACTCGCATTACGAGCTTTTTCAAAAATAGAAGATCCAGGATTAAGCATTTGAACATTTTTCTTAAAGTTTTCAAGTTCCTTCTTCAATAGAGAGATTTTTTTATCTTTATCACAAACACTTGTCTCATATTCTTTTATTTTCAACTCACACATTTCAATCTGATGAGACAATTTTTTATTCAATTTATTCAACTCTCTATTTTCGAAGCAACTCCGAATCCATTTTTCATACATGACTTTGTATGATTCGGCAAGAGATTCTTCACAGATTTCGGACTCATCGAATCCGATTCCTCTTGTTTGGTGGTATTATTCGTACATACCAATCTATCTTTCACTCGTGAATCACACAACACATTAGTCATAACAGAGGTTAGGGCAACATTTTCGGTAATATCTTCATCACTTTCGGTTTCATCATCACTCCAAGTGACATTGAAACTTTTCTTATTCTTTTTCAAAGTGTTTGCACACTCGCATTGAATATGCCCAAAACCTTCACATTCCCCGCACCGAATTCCCTTTTTGTTAGAGACAGATGGTTTAATGAAAGTATTACCTTTTGAACCTTTCGAAATATTCTTTTTATTTCCCATCTTTTTCATATATTTCTGAAAATTCTTTGTTAATAAAGCAATCTCATCATCACATTCACTATCAGAATTTTCATTATCAGCAACTTTCAAAGCAATACTTTTACCTTTATCAATAATGGATTTGGGTTTGTCCTTTTGTTTAATCTGTTGATTTAATTCAAAAGTACGTAAGGAACCCATCAATTCTTCCACTTTCATAGTGTTAAAATCTTTAGCTTCCTCCATTGCCAAAAGTTTAGTATCAAACCTTTCTGGAAGGACTCTAACAATTTTTCTCACAAGAACAGAATCATCAAGCTTTTCTCCAAGAGCAAAATATTCATTAGCAATGTCAGATAATTTTTCATAGAATTCAGTTAAAGTTTCATTATCAGACATTCTAAGCTCATCAAATTTAGTTTGAAGCATGATAAATCTAGATCTTTTTACATCAGAAGTTCCTTCAAACTGAGTTTGAAGAATCTCCCAAGCTTCCTTAGCAGAAACACAAGATGATATAAGTTTAATGTAACCCTCACCTACACCATTAAAGATAGCATGCAAGGCTTTGCTATTGTAGGCAGATAGTTTATCATCTTCAATAGACCATTCCGGTTCGTATTTTATAATAGTATTACCCGAAGAATCCGTCTCAACTGGAGGAGACCAACCTGATAGAACCATTCTCCACGCCTTCTCATCTTGAGATTTGATGAAGGCTCTCATTCTAACTTTCCAGTAAGGATAGTTAGAGTCATTAAGCAATGGTGGTCTAGAAATAGAACTTCCTTCTGCAAAAAATGACATTCTAACAAAAACGTTATAGGACCACACTAAGAGTTTAGTGTCCCGCTCTGATACCAAATGAAAAACCGTGTTTTTGCAAATGTCAGTTGTATATAAGAAAATATAACAACTGTAAGCGTTTGCAAAGAAGAAAGTAATTCTCGTTTACAAAGAACCGAACAGTGCGTAATATAAAATATTTGTAGAAAAATAAATAACTTGACACAAGAGATTTATACGTGGTATCAGTGTTCTCACGAACACTCCTAGTCCACGGGGCCACGCCCAGAGAATGAAATCAATTAATAAAGTATCAAAATTACAAAGACAATTGACTTAAACAAGTTTAGACTCCCTCTAAAGTATTGCTGCAATCCTTTGTAATCCACTTTATGAATCTGACTTCTTGAAACACCTTCAAGCCCGAACTCCCTTCGTCTTTGAAGTGTGAGTGCTTACTTCCTCCCGAAGTAAGGCTTTAGCAAGTCTTCTCCCGAAGACCAAGTGCTTACTTCCTCCCGAAGTAAGGCTTTATCAAGTCTTCTCCCGAAGACCAATCTCTTGTTCAGTCAAGTAGTTCTTCACAACCTCTAGGATAGAGTAAGAACAGAAATAGAACAACTAGAACCTAGGTGAACAACTAGGCTCTCACAAAACAAAGAAACACTCTCTTCTCACAAAAGATAAATGCAAAAAATGAACAATGGAAGAGCTCATCCGAATGGTTGCTCACTAGGCTCTATTTATAGATCATAGAAACCAAAGAGGCAACCACAAGTTCGAATTAGCAGCTGTACAAAAACTTTCCAAAAGAAACACGATCTGCTACATCAGATTCGGTTGCTGACGACGAAGCGTATCCGCCTGAAACGGAAACTTACTAAAATCGGGTCCGATCTTCTTTCAATGCTTGATTCCTGCCAAAAACAGATTAGATATTCTGATTGTATCAAGATACAATCGAAATCAATAAGGAAAAGGCAATAAACAAGGTTTCCCTAAAAAAGACAACTTTCCAAAAGAGAATTCCTTCTCTTTTGAGAAGTTTTCAACAAAGGAAAGTTCAGCTGAAAGAGCAACTTTCCAAACAAGGAAAATGGCAACTAAAACCGAATAAAAGAGGTAAGATTTCGAAAATGAATGCATAGCAATCTTACCATAAAAAGGAAAAATTATTTTGTCACCTAACTTGCCAAAAAAAGACTTTACAATTGTTTACTTAATTTTACTGTTTTCTTACATTCTATTATCAAGCATCAGAGTTTTAATTTGCCAAATAGACACAAAGATTCAATTTATTAGTATCTAGCTACAGTTCTTGTGGGATTGACCTCACTAGCATGAGTTATTACTTGAAGATACGTACACTTGTGTGTCTAATATTTTTCAACAAGTTTTAAGCACCATTGTCGGAGAACTGCATTAACTAATATCAACGAAGTTGAATTTTATTCTAATTTGGTTTTTTTTTTTCAATTCTTCTAATTCTTTTTATGTCAGATCTTTTCCTCGTCTCACGTATAGGTAGTTTATGCGACGTCAAGGACCAACTGCACAAAGTGCATATTAATCCTGAAATAGACAAAATTTGTACATAGAATAAAATGAACAAGACGTTGGAAAGAGTTGCTCAAAGAGAAATAGGGATTGAAGTAGAAGAAGTGATGGCTAATAATGGGGGTGTAGTGGAAGACCAAGCTAATGGAAAGAATCCACCAACCAGAAACTTGAGGGGCTACGTATTGCCCACCATGACAAGGGTTCAGTCTTACTTCGACCACCTACTGTTGATGCTAATAATTTTGAAATCAAGTCTGCCATTATTCAAATAGTTCAATCCACTATCCAGTTTGGGGGACTACATAATGAAGATCCAAGCATGCATTTATCTAACTTCATAGAGCTCTGTCAGACATTCAAAATGAATGGAGTTAGTGATGATGTTATTCAACTTAGATTATTCTCATTCTCACTAAGGGGATGAGCTAAGAGTTGGTTGGTGTCATTGCCACCTAACTCAATTGCCACATGGGAAGATCTCACGATGAATTTTCTCTCCAAGTTCTTTCCTCCAACTAAAGTTGATAAGCTGAGAGGGGAGATCAATATTTTTTATCAACTAGACAATGAATCATTGTATGAAGCCTGAGAGAGATTAAAAGACTTGATCAGAAAGTGTCTACATCATGGAATAGAAAAATGGATGTTGGTGTTGGGATTTATGCTCTAAAAGCAAGTTATTGGATAATATGTTATAGAATACATTAAATACAATTATAAGATAAATGAATACATTAACTATAAAAGTATATTTAATAAATATCTAAAAATCTCTTATTCATATGGAGAAGGTATAATCTTGTAAAGATGTACAAGAGAATTAAGATTATATGATATGAATAAAACTAGTCGGTAGTGTATTAAAGTAAAATGAATCTTTAATATAGAACTACTAAGTACAGTTTAATATACACTATACTCTGATTTTGATTTGGATCACATATGTGGATAGACATGTAGTAAAGGTGTGTATAATTTGATTATTCATGGTTGGATCGATATGCAATAACATCTTTCATCAACGGGTCGTTTATCATGAACGTGTTATTCATATCACAACAGTGATCATTAGTAGATCAATCTTAATCCCGACTTTAAATGAACTCCTATTTTTGTTCATTGAGTTCTTTGATTTACTCATTAATGTTTCTCAGATAAGATAATTCTTACAACTTTTGTTTTGAGAGCTTAATAACATGAGTGGCTGGAAACATGTTATACAGAATATGAATTGTTAATTATATGATAAAATTGGGTTAGAAATTTTTTACAGTATTTATTAGAAAAATATGTACACCATAATTGTGGTATAGGATTTTGTTGTAATTTTTTATTAAAATTTATTTGTAAATTTTTGTCAAATTATGTAATCCTATATTCCACAAATCCTCCATTAATGAGTGAGTTCAGGTTTAAGGAGTAAACTCCGGCCTAATTGAGTTTGGGGTTTACTCCTAGTAGCCCATGAAGGTTGATAATATATGAAGCTCATAGTCATACACAAATAACAAGATATTTGAGCAAGGTCACTAATGGACACCCGACCAGCTCGATCGTGTGATCAATTCTCATGCATCGGCCAAGAGATGTGAGTTGGCAATTTCATAAGTGATCAATGTCATCTCCAAGCTTGCATGTCACAAACCAATCCCTATTTTTGTGGGATTAATTTGTACCTTCAGAGAATAAAGGCAATCAGCCTAGATTTCTCAATTTTTTCATTGTAATTATAGAAACATGATAATTTTCTATTTTATTTCTTATAAATTAAGGGAAACCATTACTATGTAATTAGCCCCTATAAATAGTGATCTCATCTCACTATTCACGGAGATGAATTTATTCAGAGAAAAAACACTCAAGAGAGAAATTTCGTTCTAAGAGTGAATACTCAGAGATCTTTGTAAGAGCTTTCGAGAGATAATACTTCATTCTTTATCTCACAAGTTAATACAACAAAAATAGGAGTAGACTATTACCACTATCACGGGGTCAAACCTCTATAAATTTTGGTATTTCTTTAACTTTTTTATTATGTGATTTCTATTGTTTATTTATTCTTATCACTTTAATTAAGACTCACTGTAGTTGGCTAAAAGGGAGGTTAATATTTTGATGCTTTCATTGAGAGCAAATAAACAAGTTTTTTGTCTTAAGTCTTTTACATGACACGTGATGTTTGTCTTCATTCCCGTGTAACGGGTGAGTCCCATGCGTCACTCAAAGGGGGGTTCAAAATGATACAGTCGATCCAATGGTGACAGATTTGAGCATGCAAACACTTGGAAACGTAAGAGATCCACCTATGACAGCCCCTAGACAAGTTAATACTCAACCACCAACAGTCAGCCATGGAGTGACTTCCCCTCTGGCTGGGTTCACTCCAGGCATAAGAAACTGGGAATACCAGTACGACAACCTAGAATACCACTTCTGGAACTAGAATTTTGTCCACTTCAAATACTCAAATGTCAATTGGAGATGACACTGAGCTTTAGAACTTACGAGCTGCACTAGGGCTAATACAAGGCCATAGTAACGCTCTTCACCACGACCAACAAGATATTTAAGTAGCTATTAATCTTGCTTCTAATGAGCAAAGATGCCAGTTTGAGGAATGGAGGGATTGAGAGATGGAGATCATGATAGCCCAGCAAGCAGCCATTGACAACCGCTCTGGGCAGACCACCATGCTAATCTGAAGAGCCTATTAGATCATTGACCATCAACCAGTGATTGATAATAGTATTCCCATGGGAACACAAATGGGTTAGAAGAGTATATAGCTAATCACACCGCACAAACTCATGTCAGTCAACCATCCAATCCAAAGCCACAGGCTCAAACTAGTCACGTGGGAACTAGTATTCAAGGGAAAACCCTTAACACACGAAATACCACCACAACACCTAGTAACTGTGCCAACACTAAGCAAACACCAGGTGTGGAGACCTCCTAGAGGAAAAATACCTTCGAGCAAGAGCCCAAAAGGATTCAAGCTCATGGGTGCCAATCATGGGCCCTCCACCTGATGTGGAGCGACCTCAAAACACTGAGAGAACTAACAAGACTCCTCCACCAAGTCCTTCTCAAAACTCTCATGATAACAGGCCCCGAGATCCTTCAAGGGGAAAGGGACTTGTTACTCAAACTAATGGTGGTAGTAGGAGATACTACTTCAAAACTATAGGCTATGAGATCTAGCAGGTAAAGACCAATGAACCGCTTTATACTCGAAAATACTTATTGAGATGAAATGGGTAAATTGTGTTGTTACTTTGCTCGTGGCCCTGATGGCCAGTAGTATGAGTACTTCCCTCAAGTACACGGAGAGGAGTTGAACCTGAACAAACAGTCCAATTCTCTTCATACTTGTGATCCAGATGAAGACTACTTTGAAAGAAGTAGCTACTACAATACTCCAAATGATCACTCCCGCAGTGAATCATCTTGAGATGATTTGGAGTTCATTTTGAAGACCTCACCAGTGTTGCCTTCACGAACCCATGGTCAGGAGACAACAACAAGACCCAAGTAGACTGGAGTCCAAGATCAACTTGGCAGACCAAGAGACATGTGTGACCTCTTGACCAAGAAACGATCGGTGGAAGTAGGATGTAATATCCCAAAAAATATAATAATATTTTATTAGACATATTTTATTAAATATGTGATTAAGTGGATATCAGAGTAGGATTATTATCTTACTTAAGCTAATTACAAGTTAATTAGTGAAATATGAGTAAAAGAATAAATAAAGCGTAATTTATTAATTACAAAAATTTTATTGGATTATGGGGGTATTGTAGATACCATTTTCAAAATAAAAGATTTTCTGGTTCGGCGACCATGGAAACTCGACGGATTGGTCAGAAATGTCAAGGCGACTGAAGTTGCGTTATATTAAAGTTATATTGGACTAGGTTAGAATGTTAAAAAGTAGGTTTAATCGGGGAAATTAGAAATGATCAAAATACCCCTAGGTTGTGTTTAGTTTAAGTTTAGTGGGAGGGGTAAATAGTCATTTTACCAAGTATTACCCTAGTTTTGTCTTATATAGATTTTAGTTTTATTGATGGCTGAATTAGAATTATATTTAAGTTTATTAATTCTTAATTTAAGGTTAGGAAATTAAGATAAAATCAAGGAAAGAAAAAAATAAATAACTAAGGATACACATATATTGCTTTCTCTTCCTCTTTCTCAATAGCCCTAGAAAACCAACTTGGACCAAAGTTTTCAACTCCATTTCAGGCAAGATTTGATTGTGGTAATGAGGTGTAGAGGTAACCCAAGCTTGGAGGTAAGTCTCTTATTTTATCCCTTTGATTTTCTAGGTTTAGGATTAAGTTTTATTGGGTTTTTCTTATGGTTTCAAGTCTGTACAGTTGTTGAGGTTCATAGTATGATTTTAAAGTTAATTTAGGTCTGTTTAATTGTGAATTGGATGATTTCCATGACGGTTAATGTTGGAAATGAAGGAATTGAGTTTAAGAACCTAATTTTGATTCAAACATGGTGAATTGGGTATTGTGTTGAATTTTTGAGAATTGATTGATTATATACACTGTTTTTATGTTATTGAACTGTTCTGGAGTGTTTGGGTAGGTTTGGAGGAGATTTAGTTGGCTTTTGGTGAAAAAACCCGAGTTTCCCAATTGTGCAACAGGGAAAATCAGTTAACCGGTTTCACAGGTATAGTGAAACCAGTCAACTGGTTTTCCAATAGGGAAAAATCTAGTTTTTGGCTTCGAAACCGGTTTTGAGTGGGGTGTTCTTCAGAGCTTAGACTAGGGCATTTTAGTGATGTTTGAGTTATTTAGAATTAGTGGGGGATTGATTTGTTCGGTTATGGAATTAGGGTTTGTTTTTCGGAGTTTGGATAAGTTGTTTATCAAGTTTTGTTATTGTGACATAGGACCTGGGATCGTCGAGCATGGTTCCACCCAGGTCTGCCCGCACCCTTGATATTGGTTTGAGGTAAGAAAAGTGTTATGCACTGTTTATGTTTAACAAATATAATTGTGATAGTCTCAATTATGATCGAGATCCCGAAATGTGTTTATTGTGACTTGATTTTGATCAAGGTAATATTGAGAAACGATTATTATCGATTGTGACTCGATTATGATCGAGGTAATGGTATGGAACGATTATTATCGTTTGTGACTCGATTATGATCGAGGTAATGGTATGGAATGATTATTATCGTTTACGACTCGATTATGATCGAGTAAAAGATACGGTCATTATCGTTATGAGTAATTACTCGTTGAAATCGCAGATAGGTTTCTTACTTATCATTCACTTTATTGGGCAACGATAGTGACATACATAGCGAGTGGTAAGGGCGCTTTATGAAGCACTGCAATTATGTGATTATGTATTGAATGAATGTCTGTTTAGTAAAATGATGAAGTTGTTGATTATAAGTTACTATGATTTTCTTATAATGCGTAATATGCTTGTTGGTATAATTGTTAAATTATTTATGCATGCTGAATAAGTAATGAATTATGAGTACGCATATTATATTATGTTGTGATTACTTGTGTTTATCATTGTCTTGATTTAATAGCTTTTCTTGGTGAGTCATTGTGACTCGCGGGTGCTTTGTGGTGCAGATAAGGAGAATGAAATTGTGGTCAGCCATGAGTCAGAGGTCTCCCGACGATGTACATATCAATCGCGATGTTTCGGCTGCCAGTGGATAGGATCCATCCTTTTGACTATTTTGTGGAAATGTAACCTTATTCTGTAAATCTGGTTTTGAGCTAAAGTGTAAAAGTTTTTTTAAACAAGGGATCCATACTTAACAATCTTTTGAATAAAAGTTACGTTTTAGTTTAAATTGAAAGTTTTTAACTAAACCGCTCTTTTCCTAAACTAATAGAATAACTAAGATTAGTTTATAAAAGCACACACATGGCGTCCCTATGAGACAAGGTGTTACAACATGGTATCAGAGTAACCAAGGTTTAAAGATCCTGAAGACTGGTTTGATATGTACATTGGTTGCGAAGACTCGTTCGACTCATGGTTCAATAAGTGTTAAATGTTGAATTATTTGTTAATTATCTAATTACCTGCTTATTTGAAATTTGCAAGTAATTAGAAAGTATGATAAGTTCTGATAAAGATTGTTAAATATGTATGTGCATGTATGGCAATGCTTATTAGCATTAATTTTTTAATTTGGAAGATTCTAATGATGGAAAGTTTTGGTCACGAGTGTAGTAGAATATGCACTCCAGGTGATCTAATAGAGGTAATCACGAGCTTTTAGGGCTCGGGGTTGATGGTGAAGGGGTGAATCCTCCACCACCACCAAACTGGAAAGAGATGTATGCCGTGATGCAGGAGGCCATCCGGTAGCAAGGTGATTAGATTTGAAAATTGAGGGAGCAGCAAGCTAAGCCTTCTCCAAGTCTCAATCCTGATCCTCTAGCACTTCTGGTAGTGCCACTGGAGGCGGGAAATTGTTTGGAGCCTTTTCTTAAGTGGTTCAGAAAGTAGTGATTGCCTGTGCCTGAGGATGGTGCAGATCCACTCAAGGCAGAGCAATAGATGAGTATGATAATATCGATTTTTGATTTCATGCGGGTTAAGAGTAATGATTGGGTTAGATGTGTCGTATACATGTTGCGTAGAGATGCCCGCATTTGGTGGGACATTGTATCATAGGGCTATGATCTGAATACCATGGCGTAAGATACTTTCTAGACTTTGTTCTATGAAAAGTACAACAACGAATTTATTCGAGCTGCTAAATCGAAAAGAATTTATACGGCTAATCTGGGGTAATGTGGTAGTGATAGAGTATGCCACCAAATCTTATTGGTTAGAAAAGATTACTTTAGATGGAATGGCCACTAAGGCAGCTAGAGAGGCCAAGTTTATTTGAGGGTTGAAAGAACATATTGCTTGAAATGTAATTGTAGCTGCCAAACAACTAGGAGTTGTCTACACTTATGCTCAGGTAGTAAAGCTAACCCTTGTTGTTGAGGGTGCAGAAGATCAAATTCAAAAGAGAAACATAATGAGGAGAGATTCATGGAAACAAACATCTAATGTTGGTTCTGGTAAGAAAGCTGACCCTAAAGATTGTAAGAAAGGCCTAATGATCCGTCAAATACGGGACCAAAAAAGATATTCCAAGGTCACCAAGGTTTCCGACAAGGTGAAATGAAAATTGGCAAACCTATCCAAAGTGCATGAGGTGCAAGAGATGTTATCAGGGCAAATATTAAGCTAAAGCCGGCTTCCAGTGTGGGGGTAGTGGGCCATTTGAAAAGAAATTATCCACAGTTATAGTGATCGAAATAGAAGAAAAATGACACTTTGATTCCTGTTTGGGAGTTTTCGTTGACACAGGTAGAGGTCGATGTTGATCCTTCCACCGTGACAAGTCATCTTTTTATTGAGGGTACCTTGTTGATTGTTTTAAATTGATTCCGGAGCAATACATTCTTATGTGTTGAGTATAGCAATTAGAAATTTCTATAAACTTAGAGATGTTGTACCAAGAGGTTCTGGTACCTTACTGCCTACTGGAGAATTGGTTATCTCCAATAGGTGGGTTAGGTCCCTTCTGCTGTTTGTAAGGGAAGGGGATTATCAGTTGATTTGATTGAATCTAGAGAATTTTAATGTTATACTGGAAATGATTGGCTTGCAAAGTATGATGTAACAATCGATGGTAAAAGGGATGATGGTAACTTTTGAACCAGATGGAGAGGACTCATTCATGTTAGTGGGTAAGGTTTAAGGATCCTAAATTCTATTAATCTCAGTGTTTAAGGAAAGAGATTTGTTGTGAGATGGATGTGTCAGTTTCTTAGCTAGTGAGGTAGATGTTCTGAAGAATACCTATGGGACTGGAACATGTTCCAGTGGTTTGAGGATTTCTGAATGTTTCTCTAGGGGAGTTACTGGGGTTACTACCAAAGTGGGAGATTGACTTTAAAATTGATATGGTACCTGGGTCAAAGTCTGTATCTTAAATTTCATATCAGATGGTACTTATTAAGTTAAAAAAAGTTGTTGAAAGTTCACTTACAAGGAAAGAGCGTCTTCTCTAAGATCGATCTTTGATCTGGTTATTACTAGTTGAGGATTTGAGAGGAGACATGTAGCGCCCTGTCCAACAGGGACGTCACGTGTGTGTGTTTTAATAAAATTCGTATTTTATATACTACATAATTATACTAAAAGTGTGAGTAATTAAATTTTGATAATTAAAAATTCGACATATAAAACTATTTGATAAAAGATAAGTGATATTAACTACGGGGTCCCCCTGTTTTCAAAATATTTACAAACTGGTTTAATAGTGTTTTTACAACATAAATTTTGTAATTCCAAAATACATTCAAAATATAGCATTTGGTTTACTGCGCCATGCCATCGCGACTGATATGTACATTGCTGCTACGGCCTCGCACTCATGGCTGCTCAACTTTAGCCTTTCCTTTACGTGCACCATAAAGCACCTGTGAGTCACAGAGACTCAGCAAGAAAAGTGAGATAAACAATAACTGGTAATAATCATCAATTCAATCTCATGTCAGCATGCTTACACATTTACACAATATCATAAACACACAATCTTGGTACTTTATAAAGTACCCCTTTACCACTCGTTGACCACGAGCTGTATATGTCACTATCGTTGCCCGATGAAGCAAACGATAAATAAGAAACCTAACTGCGGTTTCATGAGTAATTACTCGTAACGGTATTAACCGTTTCCCACCCTAGGTCATAACCTAGGCTCAATAAATGTTTAATCAAAGTCTTGATAATAATCAAGGCCACTACCATTCAACCATTAATATTTAGCCACATACGGTGCTTACCACTTTTCTTACCTCAATTCAGAACTCAAGTGTACGGGCCGACCTGAGTGGAAAACAAGCTAGGCAATCCCGGTCCTATGTCACGATAATTAAAACTCAATGAATACCTTAACTTGAAAGTTCTGAATTAAAACCCTAATTTAAAACCGATTATACTTAGCCCTAAACAAATTCAAAATAGTCCAAATAACTCAAAAACAATCAAAGACAGGTACTAGGTTCCACCCCGAGTCAAAACAGGGTTTGGAGAAAACCCGAGAATTTTTCCCTGCTGGTAATCGGTCGACCGGTTCTGGTACACCACAACCAATCAGTCGACCGGTTGCTGGCAGACCAGAATAATCCTGGGTTTTCTTCCCCAGCTCGAACAAAAACCACCACAGACCTAAATTGCATTTTTAGAACAGTATAACATACCAAATACAACATATCCAACACATCAATTAATCACAATTCATCAATTTACTCAAAATCACTATCTCTAATGGAAATTAATCTCAATTTATCACTTTTAACACAAATCCAATCATACAGCCCCTAATTCCAATCAAATTAAACTTAAACAAGTTTCAATTCAACTCTAAGAACCAACTTTAACTTCAATTTATATCCCAGCTCAGAATTCCTTGAAACTTTTACCAAAACCTAAACTAAACTCAAGAGAAAATCAAAGAAAGAGTAGAAAGATCATACCTCCACTTAGCTAGCTCCTAGGGTTAGGATTTTCTCAAGAATTTGATGAATTGGAATGAACTTTATCCTTGGTTTCCAGCTTCTTCTAGGCTCAGCAGGAGGAGAGGAGAAAGAGAGACTTTGATTGACTTAGGTTTGATTGTTTCCTAAGTTATCTTTAAATAGGTTAATATTTAAAACCTTAATGTAAATTAAATAATTCTTATTTATTTAATTTCTAACTCCACCCACAAATTTAAATAAAACAAAGTAATACTTTAACTCCAAAATGACTAATTTGCCCTTTATATAACCCTTAAGCCTTAGATCAACCCTAGGGTATCTTGGTCATTTCTTAGCTAACCCTGCTCAACTAACAACTTAAAATTCTACACCAATCCGAAATAATTCTAATACAATTCAACTTTAATTACCGTGACATTTCTGACCATTAAACTAGTTTCCACTGTAAAGACCGCTTAGTTTAATTTGGAAATTAGCAGTTAATTATGTTTAATTATGGAAAATTATTTATAGATATTTAAATAATTATTTATGCTATTATTATTGAATTCTGAAATGCATTTTATGTCATTTAGTGAGTTTCATAATTTTGCATTTCCGGTGCCCGGTAACATGGAACTCGGTGTTTGGCTCAGTAAAATCACAACTTAGTATGTTAGTATTAGGGGACGGTTATTTAGAATTTGGGAATGTCGGGATTGGCCGAGAATTTAGAATTTTCCCAAAAATACCCCTTTAGTGTTCTTTATGCTATTTTAGTGTGAAGGGGCAAAATGGTCATTTTGCCCCATTTATGTTTTGTCCTTTAGTGAACTTAAAAATGGAAAATAAATGTTAATTGATGTTATGTTGGCTGAATATATGTGATTTATGCCTATTTTCTTTTATTTCAAAAGTTAGAAAATAATTTAGAAAAGAAAAATCAAACCATTTCCTCTCTAGTCTCTCTCTCTCTCTCTCTCTCTCTCTCTCTCTCTCTCTCTCTCTCTCTCTCTCTCTCTCTCTCTCTCTCTCTCTCTCTCTCTCTCTCTCTCTCTCTCTCTCTCTCTCGGCCTCCTTGTGCAGTAAGGGTTCTTGGATTTTTCCTTGTGAATTCAACTCTTTTTGGTGTTCCAATCAAGCTAGGTTAGCTCCTAATCATTTCCTCCTTAAGTTTGTTGAAATTGATGAAAAAATGAGTAATGCATGTATGGTTTTTGATGTTATTGCTGCTGTTAGTTGTTGTTGTTGTTTCTATGATTAAAATGCTTGAATTGAACGGATTAGATAGGTTGTAATGCATGCTTGTTACCCTTGTTTAAGTTTGTGAATTTTTGGTACAAAAGCTTTGGTTTTCAAAGAGAAAATGTGAAAATAGTTGCTGTAAAGTTTGGTTGTGCTTGAGTTCAGTTTCTGCAGTTTTTATATGCATGAATATGTAGTTTTATTCTGGTTTGATGCATGATAGGGTTGTTTAACCAAGTTTGAGTTTTGAACTCAGAGCTTGGAGCTTTAATGGCATTTTTGGTATCTGTGTGTTCTAGACTGCTTTGATGCTTTGGTATTGTTCTTTGGGGTATTTAGAACAGGTCTGGAAGGTTTAGTTTAAGTTGGGTTTGAATTGAATGAATTATGAATTTTTGAAGGTTTCCTGCGAGGAACCGGAATTTCGGTTGTGCATCCAAAATTCCGGATGGGGTTCTGAAATTCCCAGAACTGGAATTTCGGTTGGGCAACCGGTTTGCCGGTTGGGTGATTTTCAGAAACCCTAGTTTTTCTCGTTTTTATGTTATTTGGGGTATTGCCATGCTTTTTATCGATAGGGAAGCTTTTAGTTTCTAGTTTAAGTCCCCGGGAAGTGATTTAGCGTATCACTTATTAGTGTTGTGATTGTTGTGGTTTAGGAGCCTGTAAACTGCCGCGCAGTTCGTTCCAGTCAGGTTGACCAGCACACCTGAATTCGGAATTGAGATAAGATTAGTATAATAGTATGAATATGTATTACATGTTTAGCGTGCATGTTAGGAAGCCTGTTAGATTACATTAGATATGTATGTTGGCTTCGTACCATCCGACCATATCACATCGGTTAGGCTAGAGTATGACTAGCAACTGGAGTATGACCATTATACCGAGTATAGGCTGATACTAGGGTTGGTGGTACAGTACTATGTGACCGTATCACATCGGTTAGGCTAGAGTATGACTAGCAGCTGGAGTATGACCAGTGAACCGAGTATAGGCTCATACTGTAACACATCGGTACAGGCTAGAGTATGACTAGCAGTTGGAGTATGACCAGTGTACCGAGTATAGGCTGTTACTTGTCAATAGTACCGTCTTATGAACGTTCGGGATTCAGTATCGTGTGGGACACGGCAGTTAGGGTTATGGTCAGGGGTATGGGCGTCTGATCATAACCCGGGATTTATGTATGTTTATGTTTATGCTTTTCTTACTGAGTCTGTCGACTCACAGTGCTATGTTTATGTGTAGGTAAGGGCAAGGCTAAGGCTGAGGAACCGTGAGAGCGAGCCGGTAAAGATTGTACATGTCGGGGCGGTTAGGCCTGGAGCGTACGATCCTCGGGACAACAATGCTTTTTGTAATTAGTCGCTAGGCGACAAGTATTTTGTATAGTCAATGAACTTTTGTAAAATGTTTTGTAATCGGGATCCCGAGTATTTTTGTATAAATATTTTATAAGTTTAATTAAAAAGGAAAATTTTTAATTAATCACGATTTCCATAAACCTCGTTGATTAGCAACGAGCTGCACAGTACGTTTAAAAATCACGTAATACGCCTATGCTAGTTAGGGTGTTACATCCACAGTCACCGAGCCCGAAAACACTTCATTTCCAAAAATGGTATCCTAGATACCCAAGTAATTCAAAATAATCCCCGTAATTAACAAATTACGCTTTAGTTAATAAATTCACCCTAACTATTCTAAGTAAGATCATAATCTTACTCAAATACCCAAAATAATTACATATTTCATAAAATATGTCTAATTAAATATCATTTTATTTTCTGGGATATTACAAGACACATGAGAGACATCTATGGATGGTGTTGCAATACCTCTTGGAGCATAAGCTTTATGCTAAATGTAAGAAACACGAGTTGTGGCTGCCCCAAGTAAGTTTCCTAGAGCATGAGGTGAACAAAGATAGAATCTTGGTAGATTCAGTGAAGAAAGAAATAGTTCGGAATTAGCCTCAACCCAGGTCTGCAACTGAGGTTAGAAGTTTCCTGGGATCAGCGAGGTACTGCAGAAGATATGTTGAAGAGTTTGCTAAGATTTCTACAGCCTTAACATAATTAACTTGAAAGAATTGAAAGTTTGTTTGGATTGACAAGTGCGACTGTAACTTTTAAGAATTGAAGCAAAAGTTAATTACTGCACCAGTGTTAACCTTATCAATCAGTAATAAGAAATTTGTGAATTATTGTGACGTTTTTAAATAGGGGTAGATTGAATTTGATGTAGTTCAGGGAAGTTGTTGCCTATGTATCTAAGTAACTGAAGGATTATAAACAGCGGTGTCCTACGCATAATGTAAAATTGACAACGGCGATGGTTGGAATTGGTAAAATGTTATGGTTAAGAGATTATTTATCATCTTGGAAAAGAAAATGTGATAGCAGATGTTCTAAGTTAAAAGGGTCCAAGGCAAGACTATGAATTGAAGAAGATCTCATCAAAGTTGGCTGAAGATTTGACCAAAGCGGGGATTTGGTATATAGTTGGAAAACTAGCCAATATTACACTGTAGTCTGATTTGTTAGAAAGAATCAAGACAGTCCAACAGAGTGATCAAGAATTACAAGAGTATAAAGGAAAGCTTTAAGCTGGGTCAGCATAGAGTTTCTCAATTTCATTAGATGAATTAGTATGATTTAGAAACAAGGTTTGTGTACGAGCTAATGATGATATTAGATAGAAGGTTTTGGATGAGCTTTATACCACGCCATATTTACTACATCTAGGGATAGCTAAGATGTATCATAATGTAAAAGCTTGTACTAGTGGTCAGGTATAAGAGGTGAGATTGTGGAGTATGTGTCAATTGTTTAATTTACCAGCAGGTCAAGGTAGAGCATCAGAGACCAACAGGAATACTTCAACCTTTAAAGATTCCTGAGTGGAAATGGGAAGATATGGACATGGACTTTGTGGTTGAATTATCAAGAATAGTAGAGTTCTACGATCCTATCTAGGTAATTATGGACGGATATAAAAAGATAGAGCACTTTTTACTAGTATAGACTACGTATATAGTGGACCAGTATGCTGATCTTTTTGTCAAGGAGATAGTTCGACTTCATGGTGCCCAAAGTCGATCGTTTCGGATCAAGATTCCAAGTTTACATCCAAGTACTGGGAGAGTCTACAACGAGCAATGGATACCAAACTAGAGTTTAGTTTGAGAGAACTATTCAGGGTACTGTTGGCATGGTACCGTACGAGATGCTTTATGGTAGAAAGTGTTGTTCACCCATTCATTGGGATGAAGCCAGTGAACAAAGATACCTTGGACTTGAGGTAGTCCAAAGAATGAGTGAGGCCATTGAGAAGATTTGAGCTCGTATGCTTGCCTCACAGAGTAGATAAAAGAGGTATGCTGATCTAAAGCGTAGAGATATTGAATTTCAAATTGAGGATTTTGTCCTCCTTTGGGTGTTCCCAATGAAGGGAATTTGGAGGTTTGGAATGAAGGGAAAATTGAGTCCAAAATTCATTGGCCCATTTAAAATTTTGGAAAAGGTAGGTGAGGTAGCTTATCAGCTAGCCATACTCCATGTTTTATATGGAGTTTATAACATGTATTTCAATGTTTTAGAAGTACGAGGTACATACGATCCATATACAGAGTTATGAGAATATTAAATTTCAAATAGACTTGTCGTATGAGGAACAGTCAGTACAGAAAAGAGAAGGTGCCATGGAAGAACAGCGAGATTGAAATGCGACTTGGGAGTTAGAGTCACAGTTGCGGGAGTTGTATCCCAAATTGTTTAGATAAATTTTGAGGACGAAATTTCTATAAAGAGGGGATAATTGTAATATTCCAAAAAATATAATGATATTTAATTAGACATATTTTATTAAATGTGTGATTAAGTGGATATCAGAGTAGGATTATTATCTTACTTAAGCTAATTACAAGTTAATTAGTGAAATATGAATAAAGGAATAAATAAAGTGTAATTTATTAATGACGGAGATTTTATTGGATTGTGGGGATATTGTAGATACCATTTTCAAAATAAAAGATTTTCGTGTTCGACGATCGTAGAAACTCGACAGATTGGTTAGAAATGTCACGGTGACTGAAGTTGTGTTATATTAGAGTTATATCGGACTAGGTTAGAATGTTGAGAAGTAGGTTTGATCAGGGAAATTAGAAATGATCAAAATACCACTAGGTTGTGTTTTATTTAAGTTTAGTGGGAGGGGTAAAATAGTCAGTTTACCAAGTATTATACCCTAGTTTTGTCTTATATGAATTTTAGTTTTATTAAAGGCAGAATTAGAATTATGTTTAAGTTTATTAATTTTTAATTTAAGGTTAGGAAATTAAGATAAAACCAAGGAAAGAAAAAATAATTAACTAAGGATACACATATATTGCTTTCTCTTCCTCTCTCTTGACAGTCCTAGAAAACCAACTTGGACCAAAGTTGTCAAATCCATTTCAGGCAAGATTTGATTGTGGTAATGAAGTTTAGGAGTAACCCAAGCTTGGAGGTAAGTCTCTTATTCCATCCCTTTGATTTTTTAAGTTTAGGGTTAAGTTTTATTGGGTTTTATTATGGTTTCAGGTCTGTACAGTTGTTGAGGTTCATAGTATGATTTTAAAGTTAATTTGGGTTTGTTTAATTGTGAATTGGATGATTTACATGGCTGTTAATGTTGGAAATGAAGGAATTGAGTTTAAGAACCTAATTTTTGATTCAAACATGGTGAATTGGGTATTATTTGAAATTGTGAGAATCGATTGATTATATACACAGTTTTTATGTTATTAAACTGTTCTGGAGTGTTTGGGTAGGTTTGGAGGAGATTTGGTTGGATTTTGGTGCAAAAACCCGAGTTTCCTAATTGTGCAGCAGGGAAAACCTAGTTTTTGGCTTCGAAACCAGTTTTGAGCAAGGTGTTCTTCAGAGCTTAGATTAGGGTATTTTAGTGATGTTTGAGTTATTTCGAATTAGTGGGGGATTGATTTGTTCGATTACGAAATTAGGGTTTGTTTTTAGAGTTTGGATAAGTTGTTTACCAAGTTTCGTTATCGTCGCATAGGACCCGGGATCGTCGAGCATGGTTCCACCTAGGTCGGCCTGCACCCTTGATATTGGTTTGTGGTAAGAAAAGTGTTATGCACCATTTATGGTTAACAAATATAATTGTGATAGTCTCGATTATGATCGAGATCCCAATATGTGTTTGTTGTGACTCAATTCTGATCAAGGTAATATTGAGAAACGATTATTATCGATTGTGACTCGATTATGATCGAGGTAATGGTATGGAACGATTATTATCGTTTGTGACTCGATTATGATCGAGGTAATGATATGGAACGATTATTATCGTTTGTGACTCGATTATGATCGAGGTAATGATATGGAACGATTATTATCGTTTATGACTCGATTATAATCGAGTAAAAGATACGGTTATTACCGTTATGAGTAAGTACTTGTTGAAATTGCGGATAGGTTTCTTACTTATCGTTCGCTTTATCGGGCAACGATAGTTACATACATAGCTCGTGGATAGCGAGTTGTAAGGGCGCTTTATGAAGCACTGCAATTATGTGATTATGTATTGAATGAATGTCTGTTTAGTGAAATGATGAAGTTGTTGATTATAAGTTACTATGATTTTCTTATAATGTGTAATATGCGTGTTGGTATAGATGTTTAATTATTTATGCATGCTGAATAAGTAATGAATTATGAGTATGCATATTATATCATGTTGTGATTACTTGTGTTTATCATTGCGTTAATTTAATAGCTTTTCTTGGTGAGTTATTGTGACTCACAGGTGCTTCGTGGTGCAGGTAAGGAGGATGAAACTATGGTCAGCACTTTTCCTAAACTAATAGATTAACTAAGAATTAGTTTGTAAAAGCACACACGTGGCGTCCCTGTGAGGCAAGGCGTTACATAGGAACTGTTGGGTTTTGATCCCTTGATAAATCTAACACGCAAGTATACGTATCGTTTTAACAAGTAATACTCAGGTAAGTGAGATCGTTCCCACGAGGACTGCAGTTAAGTACCAATCAATTAAATTCTTGTTTCTATTTGGCAATCGAATAAATAAACTTTGAACAAAATAAACTAAGCAAAATTAAATAAAACAAACAAATAAAAGGTTTAACAATGGATTTGAAATTATGGATATGATTTTAATTGCTTTGATTACCCAATTATTAACACTAATTAACCATTCTTCTTCCTCCTATGTGATGACAGATTATAAATTAACCTAAACTCTTTTCAGATCATAAAGGTCCTAAATTGTATGCCAACTACTGCATCTCTGAGATAGAACAACATACAATTTGCATTAAACAATAATCTAAAAGTCACATAAGCTATGTGAATACTCTCGTTTCACATCAAAACCTATGTCTATTCATTTAGAGCATTCTCAATACTCACTTTTCAGATTTTGTATTGAGTCATAGAACATGCAAAAAGGTGATCAAGCTTAAACATGAAATAAGCACAAATATGAATAAATCACAATAATATAGGAAGAAAGAACAATCAAATAACATTAATCCATAGAATAATCTCAGTCAATATCCATCAAATCCCTAAATAGAGAGTTTAGCTCATATTCGAATCCATAATTAAACTAAACACAAATAAAAACATAAAAAAATCAAGAGAAGAGAAAGAAACTAGATGGAGGATTGTTGCAAATCACCCATGCTCGCTCCAAGAGCCTTCTTCTTGTGTTTTTAAGGTTCCATATGGTCTCCCCTCTTTAATTTGCGACCCTCTTTCCTTTAAATAGAGTTTTTCAGCCTAAAAACGAGAAAAGACGAAGTTATCCTTGACCTGTACGAAGTCGGCACCGCGGCGGGCAATATCCTCACCGCGGCGGCTGTAGAAAAGTGAAAAAACGAGCTTTCTGTAGTCCCCCGCCGCGGCCAAAAGTGGTCTCACCGCGGCCACTGGACCCAATTTTTTCTGCTTTGACCTCTTTCAGTAAAATTAGCATAACTTTCTCATACAAACTTTAAATAAGCTGATTCAAGATGCGTTGGAAAGGAAAAAAAGAGATCTAAAACTTTTATGTTTTGACTTTATCCAAAATTTGATTAGAATATAGTCGAATTTAGGCTTGAAGTTTTAGCTTTTTTTCTCTTTCAAAATTTCCTCTATTTTATAGATCATTATTTTCCAAAATTTGTCCAATTTATACATTCCAAGTGTAGAAACCTAAAATCAAAGAAAACAAGCGTAATTCTATTCCAAAAATAATAATAAAGAAGAAAAACAACTATAAAATGTGACCCGAAACTTAGGCTAAAAATAGCCTAACAAATTCCCCCAAACTAAATCCTTACTCGCCCTCGAGTAAGACTAAAAACTAAGACAAAGAAAAAAAATACAAACTAACACATAATTAACTAAGCCTTTAGACAATAAAACTGTTGCTGCAACCTGTGAAACTTCAATCAATTATTTAAACCAGAATTTCAATCTCAAAACTCTAAAATTAATTCGGATGCTTACTTTGAAAAATAATGTATAGATGCAAATTAACTTCAATATTTGAAAAACATCATATCAATTCTACTCTTTCTAACTTTCTACAATCTAATGATCAGTATGCTTGCATGACTTACCTTTCTCCACTAATGTCAACAAATCCTTGTTCGGAATCAAAAGGACTTTCAAGGTTGTAATGTATTGGCTTAGGTAATAGGTAGATGAAAAGTTATTTAGGCTATATTATACCATAAGCACACTATAAACCATCAAGCACCCACAATAAATTACATATCTCAAATTGTGCCCAAAAATTTCAATGATTGAGAATTTTACAACAACTCTTAGTTCCAACATCACTTTATTTATTCAACATTTTTTTTCTTTTCTTTTTTTTTTTTCTATTTTTTTTTCACAACGTAAATAACATTAGTGATGTTGAAAAATACTTTTACAATTCACACATTGTCCCAATCACCCACTTTAAATAATAATTTCATCCACACACAATTCATCTCCCCCAAACTTATTTCTAAGCTTATGGTATAATGCAAGGGACAAGGATAAAGAATTACAAGTGGATTCAAAGTTAGTCTCATAAAGTGGCTAAAAACAATTGAAGAGGCTAAGCTCAAATAGGCAAACTAGGGATAATAAAGATAAAGGTAAGCTTGAAAGGCCCAAACGATCCAAAAAAAAAAATTGCCTCATCATTTTCTAAACAAGCATTGTCAAGGATTTCGCCTCAAAAAATAATTCATGCAAGTTCTATCATATTCAATCAATCTTACCACAAACCAAAGTAAAATAATTATGATACAATCCAACTATTGACAATTTACATCAATACAAAATTTTTACAAGCATCCAAATTAATTCAAAGAGTAAAAAAAATCAAGCACACGGTTTAAAATTTTAATCCATTCCACAAATAACAACAGCAGAAAAAAAAATTGACATTAGCTTAATTAACAACTTAAACAAATAAAACTAAACAATGAAAAATAAAATTAAGACCTTCCCCCAAACTTAAAATTTTCACATTGTCCCCAATGTGAAATAAAAATTTAAAGAGAAGGGAACTGTAAAGACCGCTTAGTTTAATTTGGAAATTAGCAGTTAATCACGTTTAATTATGAAATTATTTATAGCTATTTAAATAATTTATTATACTGTTATTATGGAATTCAGAGATGCATATTTATGTCATGTAGTAGTTTGCATAATTTTGCATTCCGGTGCCCGGTATTTTAGAACTCGGTGTTTGGCTCAGTAGAAATCACAACTTAGTATATTAGTAGTTTGGGACGGTTTATTAGACATTGGGAATGTCGGGAATGGCCGGGAATTTAGAATTTCCCAAAAATACCCCTTTAGTGTTATTTATGTTATTTTAGTGTGGAGGGGTAAAATGGTCTTTTTGCCCCAATGATATTTTGTCTTTTGTGACTTATTAATTGGAAAAATTAAGTGTTAATTGTTTATTGTTGGCTGAAATAGATTAATGTTTAAAGTATTCATTTTATTCATTTTTCATTCAAAACTTAGAAAATAGAAAAAATTGCAAAAAACACTCTCTCTTTTCCTCTCTTTCTCTCTCGGCTGGAAGTGTGTTCCAAGGGCTGGAATTTTTGATTTTCAAGCTAGTTTCCTTCAATCTAAGTGTCTTCAATCCTTGGTAAAGTTTCTAAACCTTTTCTTTTGTAATTTTAGAAAAAAAGTTTGAAAAAAATGATGATGCATGTATGAGTTTTTGATTGTTGTTGCTGTTGTATTTTGTGGTTATTTTCTGAGGTTTAAAGCATGTTTATTAGATGTTAATTAAGCTATTTGTGGAGCATGATTCTTAGGTTGAGCAAGCTAGAGTTTTCTTATGCAAAAGTTTGGTTTTCAACATGAAAATTGTATAATCTGTTGCTGTGATGTTGTTGAAGTTTATGGTTGTTTTCAAAAGCTATTCTAAGCATGTTTAAGTAAGTTTAGGTTGGTTTGATTGCATGCTAGCTAGGTTTGCTCAAGTTTGAGTTTAGAACTCAAAGCTTGAGCTTTAATGGTGATTTTTGATTATGTGCAATCTGGGTGGTTTTGTTGCTTTAGAAATGCTCTTTGGGTCATATGGAATAGGTCTGGAAGGTTTGAAGTGATTTGGGTTAGATTTGAGCAAGATATGAATTTTTATGTTTGCTGCCTGCGAGGAACCGGAATTCCGGTTGTGCATCCGGAATTCCGGATGGGGTTCTGAATTTTCCCAGAACCGGAATTCCGGTTGGGCAACCGGTCTGCCGGTTGGGGAAAATTCTAAAACCCTAGATTTTCTCGATTTTATGTTTTAGGGGGTATTGCCATGCTTTTTATCGATAGGGAA
The DNA here is from genome assembly GCF_029168945.1 of Cannabis sativa. Taxonomy (NCBI): domain Eukaryota; kingdom Viridiplantae; phylum Streptophyta; class Magnoliopsida; order Rosales; family Cannabaceae; genus Cannabis; species Cannabis sativa. Next base: position 55,087,268 of record NC_083607.1, read on the forward strand.
ACTTTTAGTTCCTAGTTTAAGTCCCCGGGAAGTGATTTAGCGTGTCACTTATAGTGTTGTGATTTTTATGGTTTAGGAGCACATGTCCGCCGCGCGATTAAAGTTCCGGTCGGGTTGGCCGCACACCTGAATTCGGAATCCAGGTAAGATTAGTATAACAGTATGCATATGTAAATTACATGTTTAGCGTGCATGTAGGAAGCCTGTTAGATTACATTAGTTATGTATGTTGGCTTCGAACCATCCAACCCTGTCACGTCGGTACAGGCTGGAGTATGACCGACGGCGGAGTATGACCCGTTCGACCGATCAGCCGACACTTGGTTGGTGGTTCCGTACTATTGACGTATCCCGTCGGTACAGCCGGAGTATGACCGATGGCCGGAGTATGACCGGTTCGACCGATCAGGTGGATATAGTAACACGTCGGTATAGCCCGGAGTATGACCGGCGGCGGAGTATGACCGGTTCGACCGATCAGCCGTTACGTGTCAATAGTACCGTCCCTATGAACGTTCGAACTCGATGCACCGTGTTGGACACGGCAGTAGTGACTCAGTACCGTGTTGGACACGACAGTAGTGGGACTCAGTATCGTGTTGGACACAACAGTTAGGGTTATGATCAGGGGTATGGGCGTCTGATCATGACCGGGATTATGTATGAATATTATTATGCTTTTCTTACTGAGTCTGTCGACTCACAGTTCTACGTTTATGTGTAGGTAAAGGCAAGGCTAAAGTTGATGGACCGTGAGCGAGCTTATGAAGGTTGTACATGTCGGGGCGGTTAGGCCTGGAGCGTATGATCCTCGGGACAGCAAGGCTGATTTTTGTAACTAGTCGCTAGGCGACAATTATTTTGTATGAACAGTAAACTTTTGTAAATGATTTTATAATCGGGATCTCGAGTCTTTTGTAATATTATTTTATAAGTTTAATTAAAAAGCAAAAATTTTAATTAATCACGTTTTCCATAAACCTCGTTGATTAGCAACGAGCTGCACAGCATGTTTAAAAATCACGTAATACGCCTATGTTAGTTAGGGTGTTACAATTTGGTATCGAGCGCTGTGTTGTCTTCCGAAGATCATCACGACATGTACAATCATCATCAGCAGTTAGCTCGTTTCACGGTTCAGTAAGCCTTTATTGCTTTAGTAGTTTATTTTATTCAGTTATGAAAAAAAAGCCTGTTAGGAAGCATGTTAGTAGCCTGATAGTAGAATAGGCGCATGTTTCGTTTTAATTTCCAAATTAAGCGGCATTAGTAAGCTCTCCTTGAATACGACCTGATATGCCAACTCTTGGTTTCGCAGGCGGTTCTAATCAGATGGACGCCAGGCGGACTACTAGTAGTCAGGGTAACTCAGTGGGGTCGAATCAAGGTCAGGGAGCTCAGTTTCCCCCACCTGTTAGGGGCCGAGGTAGAGGTCCCCGAGGCAGGGCTTGTGGTCGGGGAGATGAGAACCCGCCACAGGCTGCCCAGGCTCCCCCAGCCGATCAGGGAGCCCAGAATTGGGAGGTACCGTTTGCGGAAATGCAAGCCCGGATTGAAGAGCAAGACCTCGAGATTCAGAGGTTGAGACAGCAGGTGCCCCCGCAGCCCAAAGGTTCGTAGTTCCAGTGGCACCTGCCCCTGCTATCCAGGCCGAGATAGTGGTGGCGGCCCATAGATTGGAACCTCTGTATGAACGGTTCCGGAAGCAAGCACCCCCGGTTTTCTTGGGAGGTCCAAACGTAATGAAAGCCGAACAGTGGCTGACGGTGATTACCAAGATCCTGAATTTCATGGGTGTCACTGGTAATGATAGAGTGGTGTGTGTCACTTTCTAGTTCCAGGAGGACGCTCTAATCTGGTGGGACATGGTGTCTCAGATTCACGACGTCACCACCATGACCTGGGAAAGGTTTCAGGAACTCTTCAACGCGAAGTACTATAATGAGGCGGTCAGAAGCGCCAAGAGGAAAGAGTTCGCTCACCTGACCCAGCGTGAGAATATGAGCGTCACCGAGTATACTACTCAGTTTGATCGGTTGGCGAGGTTAGCCTCGGGAATTGTGCCAACCGACTTCAGCAAGAAAGAGAAGTATCTGGACGGGTTGAATGCCAAAATCAAACATGATTTGATGATCACCACGGACGACAACACCACCTATGCTCAGATGGTGGAGAAGGCACTGCGAGCTGAGGTCGCAGTTGGGTGTATGTCGGAGTCAGCTAGCACTCCGGCGAGTGGCGGGGCTCCTACCCCTCCTGCATCAGGTTTTAGCAGGGGGAGTAGTGGTTCGGCCATTGATCAGAGGAAGAGAGCACCCACTGCTTCCGGTGGCTCGAGTCAGAACAAGAGGTTCCGGGGGAACCAGAGCAGAGGGAGTCGTCCTGGTGGTACTGAGACCCGATTCTCCTATCCCGAGTGCCCTAGCTGCAAAAGGCACCATCGGGGTGAGTGCAAAGGTCAGGGATGCTTTCACTGTGGCATGCCCGGACACTTCAAGAGGGACTGTCCCCAGCTCCGATCAGAGGCACCGAGAGCTCCGACGATACCCACTCCAGCCAGGGTGTTCGCCATCACTCAGGCTGATGCAGATGCCAGCCCATCAGTTGTCACAGGTCAGCTTTCTGTTAACAACTCGCTTTACTCAGTGCTGTTTGATTCTGGGGCTACACATTCTTATGTGGCGGCCAGAGTCTTTAGTAAATTGGATAGACCGTACGATAGATATGAATCAGGGTTTGGAACCCTATTACCTGGCGGAGAGTTGGTTATCTCCAACAGGTGGATTAGGTCTATGCCGATCAGGATAGATGGTAGGGAGTTAAGTGCTGATTTGATAGAGATGAGTTTAGTAGAGTTCGATTTTATTTTAGGAATGGATTTCCTATCTAAATATTCGGCGAGCATTGATTGTAAAAGGAAGATGGTGATCTTCCAACCGGAAAGTGAAGAACCATTCGTGTTTGTTGGTTCAGTTCAGGGATCTCGAATCTCGGTGATCTCGGCTATGTCAGCTAGAGAATTGTTGCACGGCGGTTGTTTAGGGTTTCTGGCCGTGGTGGTGGACACCACTCGGCTAGATACCATTCGGCCAGAGGACATCAAAGTGGTTCGGGAATTTTTGGATGTTTTTCCCGAAGAACATCCAGGGTTACCACCTCAGCGGGAGATTGACTTCGTGATAAATTTGGCACCAGGGGTGGAACCGGTTTCCAAAGCCCCGTATAGAATGGCTCCAGCTGAACTTAAGGAATTAAAGATTCAGCTCCAAGGGTTGCTTGACATAGGGTTTATTCGGCCCAGTGTGTCACCCTGGGGAGCCCCGGTTTTATTCGTCAAGAAGAAAGATGGATCTATGAGGATGTGCATCGACTACAGGGAATTGAACAAACTGACGGTGAAGAATAAATATCCATTACCTAGGATCGATGATTTGTTCGATCAGCTTCAGGGGAAGACAGTCTTTTCTAAGATTGATCTCCGTTCGGGTTATCATCAGTTGAAAATTCGAGAGGAGGACATTCTGAAGACGGCTTTCCGCACTAGGTATGGACATTACGAATTTCTGGTTATGTCATTCGGACTAACCAATGCTCCTGCAGCATTCATGGACTTGATGAATAGAGTATTCAAGGACTTCCTCGATATCTGTGTGATTGTGTTTATCGACGACATCCTCGTGTACTCTCAATCAGAAGAGGAGCATGAATTACATCTTCAGATGGTACTGCAACGGCTTCGAGAACATAAGCTTTATGCCAAGTTCAAGAAATGTGAGTTCTGGCTATCTCAGGTGTCCTTCCTAGGGCACATTGTGAGCAAAGATGGGATCAAGGTAGATCCCGGGAAGATTGAATCCGTCAGGGATTGGCCGAGACCGAAGACAGTGACAGAGATCAGAAGCTTCTTGGGTTTAGCTGGGTACTACCGTAGGTTCGTGGAAGGGTTTTCAAAAATTTCAATGCCCCTAACCGAGCTTACAAGGAAGAATCAGCGGTTTATCTGGTCAGATAAGTGCGAAGCTAGTTTTCAGGAGCTAAAACAGAGATTGATTACCGCTCCAGTGCTAGCTTTGCCCTCAGACAAGGAGAAGTTCGTAGTTTATTGTGACGCATCGAAACAGGGTTTGGGGTGTGTATTGATGCAAGCCGATCGGGTTATCGCTTATGCCTCCCGTCAGTTAAAGGATTATGAACAGCGATACCCGACTCATGACCTAGAGTTGGCCGCGGTAGTTTTCGCATTGAAGATTTGGCGGCATTATCTTTACGGGGAAAAGTGTGAAATCTATACCGACCATAAAAGTCTCAAGTATTTCTTTACTCAGAAGGATTTGAATATGAGACAAAGGCGTTGGTTGGAATTAGTGAAAGATTACGATTGTGAGATCCTCTATCACCCCGAAAAGGCCAATGTAGTGGCTGATGCCCTAAGCAGAAAGGGTCCCGGGCAAGTAGCTAGTATGGTTCAGATCTCACCTCAGCTAGCAGAGGATATGGTTAGATCCAGCATTGAGTTTGTGGTAGGTCAGCTTCACAACTTAACGCTGCAATCTGATTTGTTGGAAAGAATAAAAGTCGCTCAGATGACGGATCCAGAGTTAGTGAAGATCAGAGATGAGGTGTTGGCTGGTCAAGCCAAGGATTTTTCAGTGTCAGATAACGGGATGCTTTTGTATAAAGCTAGGGTTTGTGTTCCGAATAGTGTGGAACTTAGGAATGAGATCTTTGAGGAGGCTCATTCTACCCCGTATTCTCTGCATCCCGGCACCAATAAGATGTACCAAGATTTGAAACCGTACTTCTGGTGGAGCGGTATGAAGAAGAATTTAGTAGAATTCGTATCGAGATGCCTCACTTGTCAGCAGATTAAGGCTGAGCATCAGCGACCAGCGGGGTTGTTGCAGCCTCTAACCCTACCAGAATGGAAGTGGGAGGATATCACGATGGATTTTGTGGTCGGATTGCCTAGGACCACGGGTTTGTTTGATTCCATCTGGGTAGTGGTGGATCGATTCACGAAATCTGCTCATTTTCTGCCGGTTAGAACAACATTTACAGTGGATCAGTTGGCAGAGTTGTATGTCAGAGAGATAGTGAGACTTCACGGGGTACCGAAGTCGATAGTTTCGGATAGGGATCCGAAGTTCACCTCCAAATTTTGGCAAAGTTTGCAACGAGCAATGGGTACAAAGCTGAAATTTAGTACAACATTCCATCTGAGGCAAACTTTGCCAGTCGATCAAACTTAGTAGCATACTCTGTCACAGTCATACTACCCTGAGTTAACCGTATAAACTCTTTTGCCTTTGCTGCCTTAATAGACTCATTATAATACTTCTCAAAAAATAAGGCCCGAAAAGTTTCCCAGGTCATGTTATTCAGATCATGGCCCTGAGATACAATTTCCCACCAAATACGGGCATCATCTCGTAGCATATAGGTAGCACACCTGACCCGGTCCAGAGTTAGTGCAGCGGACCAATGAGGCAATAGAGAAGATAAAAGCTAGAATGCTTGCCTCACAGAGTAGACAGAAGAGTTACGCAGATCCGAAACGCAGAGATATTGAGTTCCAAGTAGGGGACCATGTGTTTTTACGGGTATCTCCGATGAAGGGGATTAAACGTTTCGGGAAAAGAGGCAAGTTATGCCCTAGATTTACAGGACCTTTCGAGATTCTTGAGAAGATAGGTCAAGTGGCATACCGGTTAGCATTGCCTCCAGCTTTATCAGCAGTTCACAACGTATTCCATGTCTCGATGTTGAGAAAATACGTTTCAGATCCCTCTCATATACTCAGTTATGAGAGCCTTGATGTAACGCCCTGTCCAACAAGGACGCCACGTGTGTGCACTTTATTTAAAATACCAATAATTATATAAGATGTAATTATACTAAAAGTGTAGGTAATTAAAATTTTGATAGTTAAAACTCAACCTTTAAAGTGTTTAACAAAAGATAAGTAACATGATTTATGGGGTCCCCCTGTTTTCAAAATATTTACAAACTGGTTTCAAAGTATTTTACAACATAAGCTTTATATTATCCAAAATACAATCAAAATAGAGCATCCTGTAAACTGGGCTGCCTGCGGCTGGTATGTACATTGCTGCTACGACCATAAACTCATGGTTGCTCGACTTTAGCTTTTCCTTTACCTGCACCATAAAGCACCAGTGAGTCACAGAGACTCAGCAAGAAAGTGATTAAAACAATAATTGAAAGAAAATGATTATCAACTTATTCTCATGCCATTATGTTTACTCACTATTCGATAATAATAAGCATTTCCTTAAACATCATACATTCCTGGTACTTAATAAAGTACCACTTTTACCACTCGTTACATACGAGCTGAATATGTCACTATCGTTGCCCGATAACGCAAACGATAAGTAAGAAACCTAACCACGGTTTCAAGAGTAATTACTCATAACGGTAATAACCGTTTCCAACCCTAGGTAATAACCTAGGCTTAATAAGCTTTAGTCAACATCATAATAATAATTAAGGTCACCTCCATTCATTCATCGATTTTTAACCACATACGGTGCTTACCACTTTTCTTACCTTAATTCAGAAGTCAAGAATATGGCCGACCTGGGTGGAAAAACAAGCTAGGCAATCCCGGTCCTATGTCACGACAATTGAAACACAATAAATACCTTAACATAATATTCCGGATTAAAACCCTAATTCTAAACCGATTAGACTTAGCCTTCACCATCAATATAATAATTCAAATAACTCAAAATTACTCAAAGGCAGGTACCAGGTTCAACCTCGAGCTAAACACGGATCAGAGAAAAACCCGAGAATTTTTCCCCTGCTGTAACCGGTCGACCGGTTCTGATACAGCAGAACCAACCGGTCGACCGGTTGCTGCCAGACCAGAAAAATTCTGGTTTTTCTCCTCCAGCTCGAACCAAAACCATTTCATACCTAATTTGCACTTCCAGAACAGTTCAATATACCAAATACAATACATTCAACACATCATTTAATCACAATTCACCATTTAACTCAAAATCAACATCTCACTTGATAATTTGCATAAAAACATCTCTTTCAACACCTATATAATTGCACAGCCCTTAATCTCACTCAATCTTCATTCACACAAGTTTCAAATCACCCTAAGAACCTACCCTAACTTCAGTTCATACCCCAGCTCTGGATTAAATGAAAACCCTCACCAAAACCTAAACTAAACTCATAAAAACCAACCAAGAAAAGAGTAGAAACCATACCTCCACTTTGCTAGCTTCTAGGGTTAGGATTAGCTCAAGAAATTGAAGAAAAAGAAATAAGTTTTCCCCTGGTTCCAGCTGCTACAAGAATCGACAGAAGGAGAAGAAGAAGAGAAGCTTGGAGTTGTGTTTTTTGCTTGCTTCCTTGCCTTGGAAGCAACTTAAATAAGGTATCTCTCTTTTTTTTTTTTTTTTACTAACAAATCAGCCACCAACAAATGAAAAGTCAAGAAGTCAAAACAAAGAAAGAAAAAAAATGACTAATTTACCCTTAAAAAAAAACTTAAACTAAAATTATAACCTAGGGGCATTTTGGTAATTTTACTAATTCCCCAATCCGACATTCTAATAAAATTCTGACTTAATCCGGGATATTCTTAAAATAATTCTTTCATTTAATGTCGTGACATTGCTAACCACATAGCTAAATTTCCACAATTACCGGGCCCAAAATAACGTATTTCATTAAATAATTTCTCAAAAATTCATCTAAGATCATAATCCTACTTCATTTTCCAAGTAATTACATATTTAATAAAATATGTCCATTTAAATATTATTTATTTTCTGGGATATTACAACTATCCCCCACTTATAGGAATTTCGTCCTCGAAATTTACCTGAAAAGCTCGGGATACAACTCCCGCATCTGCGACTCTAATTCCCAAGTCGCTTCTTCAACTTTGCTATCCCGCCACAACACTTTGACTAGTGGAATAGTCTTGTTTCGCAACACCTTTTCTTTCCTGTCTAAGATCTGTACTGGTTGTTCTTCATATGACAGGTCGGTTTGAAGCTCAATGTCCTTATAACTTAAGATATGAGTTGTATCAGATACATATTTCCGAAGCATCGAGACATGAAACACGTTATGAACCCCAGATAAAGCAGGAGGTAGAGCCAACCGATAAGCTACCTGACCTACTTTCTCAAGAATCTCAAATGGACCAATAAATCTGGGACTCAACTTTCCCTTCTTCCCGAACCTTCGAATTCCCTTCATTGGGGACACCCGAAGAAAAACAAAATCCCCAACTTGGAATTCAACATCTCTACGCTTTGGATCCGCGTAGCTTTTCTGTCTACTTTGGGAAGCAAGCATACGAGCTCGAATCTTCTCAATAGCCTCGCTTGTTCTTTGGACAGCTTCAGGTCCAAGGTACCTACGTTCACCAGCCTCATCCCAGTGAATAGGTGATCGACATTTCCTTCCATAAAGCATCTCATACGGAGCCATGCCAATGGTACTCTGATAACTATTGTTATAAGAAAACTCAATCAGAGGTAGGTACTTGTTCCAAGAACCTTCAAAGTCCATTATACATGCCCTCAACATATCCTCAAGTATCTGGATAGTTCTTTCAGATTGACCATCAGTTTGAGGATGAAAAGCTGCACTGAATTTCAACTTAGTACCCATTGCTTCGTAAACTTTCCCGAATTTGGATGTAAATTTTGGATCTCGATCTGAAACTATCGACTTTGGGGCACCATGAAGTCGAACTATCTCCTTAATATACAAATCAGCATATTGATCCACTGTATACGTTGTCCTCACCGGGAGAAAGTGAGCAGACTTCGTATATCGATCCACTATCACCCAAATAGAATCATAATACCCTACTGTTCTGGGCAACCCTACCACAAAATCCATGGTGATGTCCTCCCATTTCCATTCAGGAATCTTTAGAGGTTGAAGCAAACCTGCCGGCCTTTGATGTTCTGCTTTAATTTGTTGACAGGTTAAGCATTTTGACACATATTCAACAATATCCCTCTTCATACCGGCCACCGGTATAAAGCTTTCACATCATGATACATCTTGGTTGTTCCGGGTGTAAGGAGTACGGTGTAGTATGAGATTCATCAAGAATCTCTTGTCCGATTTCTTTATCAACGGTACACAGATTCTGTTTTTGTATCGCAACAACCCATCAGATAAGCACGAAAAGTCTCTTGCCAATCCAGCCTCTAACTTCTCCTTATGTCCCTGTAGCTCAAGGTCACTTTGTTGGGCTACTCTAATTCTTTCCAATAGATTAGATTGTATGGTGATATTAGCAAGTTTTCCAATTACAAATTCAATTCCCGCTCTCGTCATATCCTCAGCCAACTTGGCTGAGATTTCCTTTAGTTCACAAACTTGCCCTGGTCCTTTCCGACTTAGAGCATCCGCTACCACATTTGCTTTACCAGGGTGGTAGAGAATCTCGCAGTCATAATCTTTGACCAGTTCTAACCATCGTCGTTGCCTCATATTTAAATCCTTCTGAGTGAAAAAGTACTTGAGGCTTTTGTGATCTGTATAAATTTCACACCTTTCACCATACAGATAGTGACGCCAAACTTTTAGTGCAAAAACAACCGCTGCTAATTCAATATCATGGGTAGGATATCGTTGTTCGTACTCCTTCAATTGCCTGGATGCATAAGCAATCACTTTCCCTGACTGCATAAGAACACAACCTAACCCTTGTTTGGACGCATCACAATAAATCACAAACTTTTCGTCACCTTTTGGTAAGGTTAGCACAGGAGCGGTAATCAACCTTTGCTTCAATTCCTGGAAACTACCTTCACACTTGTCAGTCCAAACAAACTTACAATTCTTTCGGGTCAACTCAGTTAAAGGCGTAGAAATCTTTGCAAAGCCCTCAACAAACCTTCGGTAATACCCTGCTAGCCCCAGGAAACTTCTAACCTCAGTTGCTGATTTAGGTCGAGGCCAGTCACGCACTGCTTCAATCTTCACTGGATCCACTAAAATACCATCTTTGCTCACCACATGCCCCAAGAAACTCACCTGAGGTAACCAGAATTCACATTTCTTAAATTTGGCATACAACTTATGCTCCCTGAGACGTTGTAATACCATTCGAAGATGTCTTTCGTGAGTCTCTTCCGAGTCTGAATAAATTAGAATATCATCGATAAAGACAATAACAAAATCATCCAGAAAATCTTTGAACACTCGGTTCATCAAGTCCATAAATGCTGCCGGGGCATTTGTTAATCCGAAGGACATTACCAGGAATTCATAATGACCATACCGGGTCCGAAAAGCTGTCTTGGCAATATCCTCCTCTCGAATCCTCAGTTGGTGATAACCAGATCGAAGATCAATTTTAGAAAAGACAGTTTTACCCTGCAACTGATCAAATAAATCATCTATTCTTGGCAAAGGGTACTTGTTCTTCACTGTTAATTTATTTAACTCCCGATAATCTATACACATTCGTAATGTTCCATCTTTCTTTTTCACAAACAAAACTGGTGCACCCCAAGGTGAAGTACTAGGTCTAGTAAATTTTAAATCCATCATTCCCTGTAACTGAACTTTTAACTCTTTCAGCTCTGCAGGTGCCATCCTATAGGGAGCTTTCGATACGGTGCTCGGCTCCGGTATTAAATCAATCTCAAAATCAATTTCACGTTTTGGTGGCAACCCCGGTAACTCTTCCGGGAACACATCCGTAAATTCTCGAACCACTGGGACATGCTCCGGTCCCGCTAGTGGTTCCCTGGAAATATCCACAACACTTGCTAAGAAACCAATGCACCCTTCACACAACAAATCCCTTGCCTTAAGGGCTGAAATTAAGGGAATCCGAGATCCTTGCATCTTACCCACAAATACAAAAGGGTCCTCGCCCTCAGGCTGAAAAGTTACCATCTTTCTTTTACAATCAATGGTGGCGTTGTATTTAGCAAGCCAATCCATCCCCAAAATAACATCAAAATCCTCCGTATTTAATTCTATCGGATCAATCGATAACTCTCTTCCTTCCACAAACACCGGAAGGGATCGAACCCACCTGCTGGAGATAACCAACTCCCCAGTAGGCAACAAGGTTCCAAAACCTCTAGAAAGCACATCACTAGGTTTATTCAGCTGCTCAATTATTCTACTTGAAATATAAGAATGCGTCGCACCAGAATCAATTAATACAGTCAATAAAGTACCAGCAACAGAAAGCTGACCTGTCACAGTAGAAGGACCAGCATCAGCCTCAGCTTGAGTCAGGGCAAACACTCGGGCAGGAGCGGATGTATCATCCTTCTTTTGCTCTAACCGTAGCAATTGTGGACAATTTCTCTTCATGTGACCCGCCATTCCACAGTGGCAACAGGCCCTAGCCTGACACTCGCCCAGGTGATGCTTTTTACACCTCGGACATTCAGGAAAAGTCCGCCAGTTTTCATTCCCACTACGACGGAAACCTTGGTTACCCTGGAATCTTTTGTTTGGGCCTGTTGCTGATGTTTCACTAGGTCTTTTCCTGCGGTCACCAAGATCAGTACCCCTACCCGAACCGACTCGCCGTTTGTTTCCATGAATCTCTTCTGGCAATATTTTTCTTTCGTATCTGAGCCTCTGCACCCTCAGAAACTAAAGCCAACTCAACTATCTGAGCATAAGTTCGGGCAACCCCCGGTTGTTTAGAAGCAACAATCACATCCCGGGCGATGTGTTCATCCAGCCCCCGTATAAACTTTACTTTTCTAGCAGCTTCAGTAGCCACCTCATCTGAGGCAAACTTTGCCAGTCGATCAAACTTAGTAGCATACTCTGTCACAGTCATACTACCCTGAGTTAACCGTATAAACTCTTTTGCCTTTGCTGCCTTAATAGACTCATTATAATACTTCTCAAAAAATAAGGCCCGAAAAGTTTCCCAGGTCATGTTATTCAGATCATGGCCCTGAGATACAATTTCCCACCAAATACGGGCATCATCTCGTAGCATATAGGTAGCACACCTGACCCGGTCCAGAGTTAGTGCAGCGGACCAATGAGGCAATAGAGAAGATAAAAGCTAGAATGCTTGCCTCACAGAGTAGACAGAAGAGTTACGCAGATCCGAAACGCAGAGATATTGAGTTCCAAGTAGGGGACCATGTGTTTTTACGGGTATCTCCGATGAAGGGGATTAAACGTTTCGGGAAAAGAGGCAAGTTATGCCCTAGATTTACAGGACCTTTCGAGATTCTTGAGAAGATAGGTCAAGTGGCATACCGGTTAGCATTGCCTCCAGCTTTATCAGCAGTTCACAACGTATTCCATGTCTCGATGTTGAGAAAATACGTTTCAGATCCCTCTCATATACTCAGTTATGAGAGCCTTGATGTAACGCCCTGTCCAACAAGGACGCCACGTGTGTGCACTTTATTTAAAATACCAATAATTATATAAGATGTAATTATACTAAAAGTGTAGGTAATTAAAATTTTGATAGTTAAAACTCAACCTTTAAAGTGTTTAACAAAAGATAAGTAACATGATTTATGGGGTCCCCCTGTTTTCAAAATATTTACAAACTGGTTTCAAAGTATTTTACAACATAAGCTTTATATTATCCAAAATACAATCAAAATAGAGCATCCTCTAAACTGGGCTGCCTGCGGCTGGTATGTACATTGCTGCTACGACCATAAACTCATGGTTGCTCGACTTTAGCTTTTCCTTTACCTGCACCATAAAGCACCAGTGAGTCACAGAGACTCAAAGAAGAAAGTGATTAAAACAATAATTGAAAGAAAATGATTATCAACTTATTCTCATGCCATTATGTTTACTCACTATTCGATAATAATAAGCATTTCCTTAAACATCATACATTCCTGGTACTTAATAAAGTACCACTTTTACCACTCGTTACATACGAGCTGAATATGTCACTATCGTTGCCCGATAACGCAAACGATAAGTAAGAAACCTAACCACGGTTTCAAGAGTAATTACTCATAACGGTAATAACCGTTTCCAACCCTAGGTAATAACCTAGGCTTAATAAGCTTTAGTCAACATCATAATAATAATTAAGGTCACCTCCATTCATTCATCGATTTTTAACCACATACGGTGCTTACCACTTTTCTTACCTTAATTCAGAAGTCAAGAATATGGCCGACCTGGGTGGAAAAACAAGCTAGGCAATCCCGGTCCTATGTCACGACAATTGAAACACAATAAATACCTTAACATAATATTCCGGATTAAAACCCTAATTCTAAACCGATTAGACTTAGCCTTCACCATCAATATAATAATTCAAATAACTCAAAATTACTCAAAGGCAGGTACCAGGTTCAACCTCGAGCTAAACACGGATCAGAGAAAAACCCGAGAATTTTTCCCCGCCGTCAGAATCGGCCGACCGGTTCGATACAGAACCAACCTGGCCGACCTGTCGCTTTGCATTCGTAAAAATTCTGGTTTTTCTCCTCCAGCTCGAACCAAAACCATTTCATACCTAATTTGCACTTCCAGAACAGTTCAATATACCAAATACAATACATTCAACACATCATTTAATCACAATTCACCATTTAACTCAAAATCAACATCTCACTTGATAATTTGCATAAAAACATCTCTTTCAACACCTATATAATTGCACAGCCCTTAATCTCACTCAATCTTCATTCACACAAGTTTCAAATCACCCTAAGAACCTACCCTAACTTCAGTTCATACCCCAGCTCTGGATTAAATGAAAACCCTCACCAAAACCTAAACTAAACTCATAAAAACCAACCAAGAAAAGAGTAGAAACCATACCTCCACTTTGCTAGCTTCTAGGGTTAGGATTAGCTCAAGAAATTGAAGAAAAAGAAATAAGTTTTCCCCTGGTTCCAGCTGCTACAAGAATCGGCAGAAGGAGAAGAAGAAGAGAAGCTTGGAGTTGTGTTTTTTGCTTGCTTCCTTGCCTTGGAAGCAACTTAAATAAGGTATCTCTCTTTTTTTTTTTTTTTTACTAACAAATCAGCCACCAACAAATGAAAAGTCAAGAAGTCAAAACAAAGAAAGAAAAAAAATGACTAATTTACCCTTAAAAAAAAACTTAAACTAAAATTATAACCTAGGGGCATTTTGGTAATTTTACTAATTCCCCAATCCGACATTCTAATAAAATTCTGACTTAATCCGGGATATTCTTAAAATAATTCTTTCATTTAATGTCGTGACATTGCTAACCACATAGCTAAATTTCCACAATTACCGGGCCCAAAATAACGTATTTCATTAAATAATTTCTCAAAAATTCATCTAAGATCATAATCCTACTTCATTTTCCAAGTAATTACATATTTAATAAAATATGTCCATTTAAATATTATTTATTTTCTGGGATATTACACTTGAGCTGCAGCCAGACATGACTTATGAAGAACAGCCAGTGCAGATCCTGGATAGAAAGGATAAAGTCCTTCGGAATAAGACCATAGCATTGGTCAAAGTTCTCTGGAGAAACAGCAAGGTGGAGGAAGCCACCTGGGAGCTAGAGTCAGATATGAGAGCTCAATATCCAGAGTTATTCAGGTTAGATTTCGGGGACGAAATCCTTTTAAGGGGGGAATAGTTGTAAAGACCGCTTAGTTTAATTGGAAATTAGCAGTTAATCACGTTTAATTATGAAATTATTTATAGCTATTTAAATAATTTATTATACTGTTATTATGGAATTCAGAGATGCATATTTATGTCATGTAGTAGTTTGCATAATTTTGCATTCCGGTGCCCGGTATTTTGAAACTCGGTGTTTGGCTCAGTAGAAATCACAACTTAGTATGTTAGTAGTTTGGGACGGTTTATTAGACATTGGGAATGTCGGGAATGGCCGGGAATTTAGAATTTCCCAAAAATACCCCTTTAGTGTTATTTATGTTATTTTAGTGTGGAGGGGCAAAATGGTCTTTTTGCCCCAATGATATTTTGTCTTTTGTGACTTATTAATTGGAAAAATTAAGTGTTAATTGTTTATTGTTGGCTGAAATAGATTAATGTTTAAAGTATTCCTTTTATTCATTTTTCATTCAAAACTTAGAAAATAGAAAAAATTGCAAAAAACACTCTCTCTTTTCCTCTCTTTCTCTCTCGGCTGGAAGTGTTGGCTGAAATAGATTAATGTTGTGCATCCGGAATTCCGGATGGGGTTCTGAATTTTCCCAGAACCGGAATTCCGGTTGGGTAAATGGTCTGCCGGTTGGGGAAAATTCTGAAACCCTAGATTTTCTCGATTTTATGTTTTAGGGGGTATTGCCATGCTTTTTATCGATAGGGAAACTTTTAGTTCCTAGTTTAAATCCACGGGAAGTGATTTAGCGTGTCACTTATAGTGTTGTGATTTTTATGGTTTAGGAGCCTGTAATCCGCCGCGCAGTTAAAGTTCCAGTCAGGTTGACCGGCACACCTGAATTCGGAATCCAGGTAAGATTAGTATAACAGTATGCATATGTAAATTACATGTTTAGCGTGCATGTAGGAAGCCTGTTAGATTACATTAGTTATGTATGTTGGCTTCGAACCATCCAACCCTGTCACGTCGGTACAGGCTGGAGTATGACCAGCAGCCGGAGTATGACCGGTTCGACCGATCAGGCTGAAACTTGGTTGGTGGTTCCGTACTATTGACGTATCCCGTCGGTACAGGCTGGAGTATGACCAGCAGCCGGAGTATGACCGGTTCGACCGATCAGGTGGATATAGTAACACGTCGGTACAGCCTGGAGTATGACCAAGACGGCGGAGTATGACCGGTTCGACCGATCGTCGTTACGTGTCAATAGTACCGTCCCTATGAACGTTCAGAACTCAGTACCGTGTTGGACACGGCAGTAGTGACTCAGTACCGTGTTGGACACGGCAGTAGTGGGACTCAGTATCGTGTTGGACACGGTAGTTAGGGTTATGATCAGGGGTATGGGCGTCTGATCATGACCGGGATTATGTATGAATATTATTATGCTTTTCTTACTGAGTCTGTCGACTCACAGTTCTACGTTTATGTGTAGGTAAAGGCAAGGCTAAAGCTGATGGACCGTGAGCGAGCTTATGAAGGTTGTACATGTCGGGGCGGTTAGGCCTGGAGCGTACGATCCTCGGGACAGCAAAGCTGATTTTTGTAACTAGTCGCTAGGCGACAATTATTTTGTATGAACAGTAAACTTTTGTAAATGATTTTATAATCGGGATCTCGAGTCTTTTGTAATATTATTTTATAAGTTTAATTAAAAAGCAAAAATTTTAATTAATCACGTTTTCCATAAACCTCGTTGATTAGCAACGAGCTGCACAGCATGTTTAAAAATCACGTAATACGCCTATGTTAGTTAGGGTGTTACAGGAACTTACCTTAAGTCCATGCCACATCAACAAGTGGTTGACGCCCATAATAAGCGTCATGCTGGACAACTTGAAAGTTGTTTTTAAAAATTCCCTCAAGCCTGGCATGCAATGAGTTTGAACCAAAAGCCGCACCAACAACACAAGACTTTCGATGATGAGCTTGGGGAGAAACCGTTGATAGCTCGTAGAGAATACAATATGGAGAATGCAGTATTAGTGGAAAATAAGGGTCCATTAGTTGTTCATAATATAGTGACGTTGACGACCTCAAATCAACAACTGCATGTGATTCTTCAACTACCAATGACACCTCTTTTTCACTTTCCTCAAACAACCTCTTAATTTCCTGTTCAGTTTCCTCGTGACCATCCACATCTTTGATTGTGATTTGATCTTAATTAACTTCATAATTGAGGATGGATGTTTCTTCATTCACCAAATTGAGATCATCATTTGTTGAGCAAGCATCCAATGTACCCAAATTTTTAGCCATTTTAAAAGATTCTTTCTCTTCAATTATAGGCTCAGTGTCTATATGTTCATCTAATGGTGTTTCTACTATATTCAAACAACTCTCATAACTTTTGCTATTTGAGTTATTATCCTTAAAACTCTCTAAATCATGCGCCATTAAATTATCACATAGAGCTCTTACCATATCCGTCAAGCGATTAATCTCGTTTGGAAGTGATAGTATATTCTCCTCTTCTTCAATTAGTTGGGGTGAGTTTGAACAATAAGGAGGGTATTGGTGACTCCAACCCTGAAGTGATGGATCCCAATGCCAATCGTAATCAAAATCTGCCATATCATTCAACAAATTTATTGCTTGATGACCTCTCCTTAACAAAGGCTCTCCAGTTACCTCTACTCCATAATCCACCCAACTTTTTGTTTCATCATTAAGTCCATTGTAAAAGAATAGAATAAAACATCTACTTGAGAACTTGGGATAACATCTCTGTCTAAGCTCCTTAAATCTCCCCCAAGCAGAATAGAATGACTCATTGTGTTGTTGGACAAAATTCACAAGGTATAACATTTGGATTTACCTTGCAGGTCAAACACATAAGTAAAACATTAGTTAAATTAAAACAAAAAAAAAAACAAATTAGAATAGAATTCAACTATATTGATATCAACTAAAACAGTCCCCGGCAACGGCGCCAAAAACTTGTTGTGATAAATCTAACACGCAAGTATACGTATCGTTTTAACAAGTAATACTCAGGTAAGTGAGATCGTTCCCACGAGGACTGCAGTTAAGTACCAATCAATTAAATTCTTGTTTCTATTTGGCAATCGAATAAATAAACTTTGAACAATATAAACTAAGAAAAATTAAATAAAACAAACAAATAAAAGGTTTAACAATGGATGTGAAATTAGGGATATGATTTCAATTGCTTTGATTACCCAATTATTAACACTAATTAACCATTCTTCTTCCTCCTATGTGATGACAGATTATAAATTAACCTAAACTCTTTTCAGATCATAAAGGTCCTAAATTGTATGCCAACTACTGCATCTCTGAGATAGAACAACATACAATTTGCATTAAGCAATAATCTAAAAGTCACATAAGCTATGTGAATACTCTCGTTTCACATCAAAACCTATGTCTATTCATTTAGAGCATTCTCAATACTTACTTTTCAGATTTTGTATTGAGATCATAGAACATGCAAAAGGTGATCAAGCTTAAACATGAAATAAGCACAAATATGAATAAATCACAATAATATAGGAAGAAAGAACAATCAAATAACATTAATCCATAGAATAATCTCACTCAATATCCATCAAATCCCTAAATAGAGAGTTTAGCTCATATTCGAATCCATAATTAAACTAAACACAAATAAAAACATAAAAAAATCAAGAGAAGAGAAAGAAACTAGATGGAGGATTGTTGCAGATCACCCATGCTCCCTCCAAGAGCCTTCTTCTTGTGTTTTTAGGGTTCCATATGGTCTCCCCTCTTTAATTTGTGACCCTCTTTCCTTTAAATAGAGTTTTTCAGCCCAAAAACGAGAAAAGACGAAGTTATCCTTGACTTGTACGAAGTCGGGGCCGCGGTGGGTAATATCCTCACCGCGGCGGCTGTAGAAAAGTGAAAAAACGAGCTTTCTGTAGTCCCCCGCCGCGGCCAAAAGTGGTCTCGCCGCGGCCACTGGACTCAATTTTTTCTGCTTTGACCTCTTTCAGTAAAATTAGCATAACTTTCTCATACAAACTCCAAATGAGCTGATTCAAGATGCGTTGGAAAGGAAAAAAAGAGATCTAAAACTTTTATGTTTTGACTTTATCCAAAATTTGATTAGAATATAGTCGAATTCAGACTTGAAGTTTTAGCTTTTTTTCTCTTTCAAAATTTCCTCTATTTTATAGATCATTGTTTTCCGAAATTTATCCAATTTATACATTCCAAGTGTAGAAACCTAAAATCAAAGAAAACAAGCGTAATTCTATTCCAAAAATAATAATAAAGAAGAAAAACAACTATAAAATATGATCTGAAACTTAGGCTAAAAATAGCCTAACACCCTGTGAGGCAAGGCGTTACATAGGAACTGTTGGGTTTTGATCCCTAAATAAAACTCATTTCAATATAATCAGATTTACTGATTAATAAAGATCAGAAATTGCTTTTATGTTGCATGGTTCACATGATTTATTTCATGATTATATATGTGTAATGTATAAATTCTATTAAGTCCAAAACATATGTAAATAAATATATTTATTCATGATTATAGTGTCGTCAGCACAGTGAAATATAATCATGATTATATGTTCAAAAGTTTAATTTTCATGATTTGTCAGTTCACTATATTTAGATTGACATGATAATCGGCGATAAGGTATACTTACACCTTGGATAAGTTTTATGTCCTTTCTAGAGCATTGGAAAAGTTTACCAGTATCGGATGTATGGAGTATACATTGGAGGGGACCGATATTGTTCTTGGATAAGATATCATAAACTTATCGTTATATCTTTTTAAGTCAATATCAATGGTTGATCTTAGTGTTGGAAATTATTTTACCAGGATCTAGATTTACTAACAAGTATGTTGGATTAACAACCTAATATGAATTCTAAAACAATAAAAATAAACACATATAAAGTTAGAAAACCTTACAGTGGGTGCAGCGGAATAATATGACTCCTTCCGTTCAGATCTCTAGCCCTTGATTCCTTTCTATAGCAGAGCATCACCAAGATCTGAACCTGGATCTTCTTTTCTCCTCCTTTGATGCAGAAATTCCATAGTCTTACATACTATGATTGAGATACAACTTGATGTGTGTGGGCACTACTTATCTCACAAGGATTTCAAAATTTCTCTCTATTTTTCTCTCTCAATTTCGTGGCTTATGAAGCATACAAAGACATGCAAGAGAAGAGAACAAGTGTTGTTTTATATAGGGAAAAGGGAGAGCACAACTTTCCAAATAAACAGTTTCCTCTTTTACTGTGTAATTGATTAACTGCCTTATTTAGTGTGATCCACCACTTTCCTATTATTGCTAGGCTTTGATTAGCAATTACATGGCAATTAAAAATGAAAATAATAATTGGGAAAATCACAAAGAGGTGGCCGGCCATAGGATTAAATGGGCCTCACTTGGATTTTTGCAGTTTCCTCAATTTTATTTCTATTTCTCCAAAAATGCCATTTTTCCAATTCTAATCATTTAAATGCCAAAACTAATTATTTAATAACTAAAATAGATTATTAAATAATATTGTCATTTAAAATAATTATTAATTAGACATGCAAAGTCTCTTAATTAATAATTAAACCTAGAAACCCTTTTATTTACGATTTCATCCTTACTAAGTGAGAATAGTCTAACTTTTAGAATTATAATTGATTAATTAAAATCAATTAACTGAGTCTTACAAGCAGTATGGTCTCAACTAGTATGGGGACCATGGGTCTATATAACCGAGCTTCCAATAAGTCGAACCGAATTTACCAAGTAAATTCCCTAACTTATTAATTCCTCATTGAATCCACACTTAGAACTTGGAATTGCACTCTCAGTCATATAGAACGCTCTATATGTTCCACGATATAGACACGTCATTAGTTATCCATTGTTATAACCCTAATGTGATCAATGATCCTCTATATAGATGATCTACATTGAAAAGGCACTACTGTTACCACTACACCTTCAATGTATTTTATCCTTAAAACACTTAACCCTGTATAAATGATATTTCACCTAAGTGAAATGAGATCTCCACCATTTATCTTCGTTTGGTTAAGCTCGAAGGAAATCATCCTTTACTTCTATTTGCCAAATAGAAGCTATAGATTCCATATTTATGTTAGCGCTCCCACTCAATTACATTACCGTGTTCCCAAAATGTACGTATCACCCTGACTGTCAAAAGTAGGCTTAACTAACAAATCAAAGAACACGGATAACACTCTTGAGATTGAACCTAACCATATCAGGATTAAGATCATTTGATCTAGGATCAACAGGTGATATTGAATTGAATAGATATTACGGTAAGTTTTAATATATCTAATCAAAGTTCAATATCGGTCCATTTAGATGTATACTCCATACATCCAATACTGGTAAACTTTGCTAATGTCTTGGAAAGGACATAACACTTTTCCAAGGTGTAAGAATACCTATCGCTGATTATACCATGTCAGTCTAAATCCAGTGTTCTGACAAATCAGGGAATAAGCTTTTGAACATATAATAAAGATTATATTTCACTGTGCTGACAACACTATAATCTCAACAAATTCATATGTTCTGGACTTAAAAAGAATTCATACATTATGTATATATAATCATGAAATAAATCATGTGAACCATGCAACATAAAATGTTATTTCTGATCTTTATTAATAAGTAAATCTGATTATATGAAATGAGTTTTATTTAGGGCATAAAACCCAACACTTAGGTCTATTGATCTTAATCCTGATATAGTTAGGTTCAACTTAGTTGTATTATTTATGCTCTTCAAGTTGTTCGTGGATTCTAACCAATGGTTCTGGCGAATATTTACATCTTGGGAATATGGTAGTTCAATTGAGTGGGAGCACTGATCATAGATCTGGAATCTATAGCTTCTATAAGTATTAAGAAGTGAAACGATGATTTTCTTCGAGCTTGGCTAAATAGAGATGAATGATTGAGGCCTCATTTCAGTAATTATATTAGTTTACTGAAGTATATCATTTATACGTAGCTACGTGTTTTAAGAATAAAATACATTGAAGGGTAGAACAGTAAATTTGTCCCCATTCAGTGTAGATCATCTATAGAGGATTTTTGACTATTAGGATTATAACAATGGATAATCATAACGTATCTATATCGTAGTACATATAGAGCATTCTATATAATTGAGAGTGTTATTCAATTCTAAATATATAGTGGTGTAAGGCGGAATTCATAAGTTAAGGAATTTACTTAGTAAATTTTAGTTTTACTAATTGAAAGCTCGACTATATAGGCCCATAGTCCCCTCACTAGTTGAGATAATACTGCTAGCAGACTCAATTAATTAACTATAATTAATCAATTATAATTCTAAAATTAGACTAGGTCTTATTTATGATTTTTCACTAAGCAAGGGCCTAATTGTGAAAAAAAGAGGTTTTGGGGTCAATTTATTAATTAAGAGACTTTGTATGGTCTAATTAATAAATAACATAAATGAAAATTTTATTTGATAATTAATTATAATTATTAAATAAATAGTTTTGATATTTATAGGATTGAATTGGAAAATATGGTATTATTGAAAAAAAAAAACAAGTGGTTGAAATGAAGTGGCAAAATTGTAACTAGAAAGTAGTTCACTTTGTGGCCGGTCTTAGAGTTATTTTTGTCTAATATTATTTATTCTTTTTTAATCCATATAATTCAGCCTAAGCCCTAGTTGAAACACTATAAAAGAAACATGATGCTCTCACTCATTCACTTGATGCCTTCAACCATATCAAACCTAGTTTTCTCTGTCAGACAACTAGTAGATGAGAGAGTTCCTTCCATAGTGATCTCACCTCCTTCATTGTTCTTCACCATATTCGAATCCTTAGTGAAAGAGTGTCATGCCCACACATAGCAAGTCAAGTACTCAATCATAGTGAGTAAGACAGTGGTAACCGAACCCGAAAGAGAGAAAGAGATCCAAGCTCAGATCTTGATAATACTCTGCGACAGAAAGGAACAAAGGGAAAGGAGTCATAATATTCCGCTACAACCAATGTAAGGTTTTCTAAACTCTTATTTGTTTAATTTCATTATTTTAGAGATATTCATATTTAGGATGTTATCAACATACTTGTTAGTAAATCTAAATCCTGATAAAATATTCTCAACAATTGGCCTCAGAGCCATGGTAATGATTTACTTTCATGAAATATGGATTTAAAACGATGAATATTATTTTTTGTTGATTTGAATGTGTTCATGTTAGTTTATGTGTTATTTGATGAATGTATGTGATTTACAAAATTTTTCTACAAAAATAATTTTATTTTTGTTCTGAAAATATTTTATTTAGATTCCTTATGAAAAATTAAGCAATGTTGGTTTTTACGGAACTCAATTTCGATAAAAATTAAAAAAGTTATGGTGGTTTGAAGTTTCGGGCCCATCGAGTGTCATCGTGTGACCGTGCGCGCGCAGGTGCTCGGACAAGAAGGCTTGTACGCGTGCGTAGCTCAGACAATTCATGTCTAAAGGCTCGTCGTGCACTTGGTTCAGACATGCATGCGCATAGGCTGCTTGCAGCCTTCTTGGGCTGCATGTGCAACCCTCCTGGGCAGCAACACCCAAAACTCAATTTTTGTGGATTTTTTTCACAAATTTCGATTTTTTCCAATTTCAAACCCTATAAATCAAAATAAAATATTATTTTTAATATATTTACAAATTAATTATATTTAATTTTTAATAGATTATTATTAATTTATGATATTATGAGATTTAAATTTAAAAATTAATTATTTTATTTTTGTTAAATTATGGTCAGATTTTAAAAATTTATTAATTTCTTTAATATTTATATATTATTTAATTATAAGGTTAGATATTTTAATATTAGCTATATTTTAAATTAAAAGATAGTATTATCTTTTTAATTTGAAATATTATATTAAAATTATCTTATATGATAAATTAAATAATTAATAAATTTGAAATTAACTTAGATATTTTTTATAGATATTCTAACTATAATATTTTCAAATTCAAAAATAGGTTATTCTGTGAAATATTTAATTGTTTATAAATCAAAAGTTAGAAAAATAATGCTTTTAAAAAAAAGTTAAAAAAATAATATTTTATATCATTTTACTTATCAGAAGTTTATAAATAGTATTTTAAATATTTAAGTAATCTAGATATTTTTGTAAAAATTTAAAAAAAGGCTTAATTTGAGATATTTTGACATATAATTAGGATAATTATTATTTGTTTATTATTTTATTCCTAAAATAATAATTGCCTAATCATATCTATTTTAAAATTGTTTTATTTTGTTATTTTAATTTTATTAAATTATAAGATTAGAAATAATATTGAAAATATCTATTTAGCTATTTTCAAATCATTTATCTTATTAGATATTTAATTTAATTTGATAACATAATTAAAATAAAACCTACATATTTTAAAATTAGTTTCATTTTTGAATTTTAAATTTTGAAAAAGATATTTAAAAACAACCCTAAATTTTAAAATTTAGTTAGTTAGTTAAAATAATAATTTAATTATATTAATATTTTACATAAATATTGTATTTGTTTTATTTTTGTTTATTTTATTTTTTTTTTTGAATGGAAATATGGCCATTTTATTAGCTTGAATCCGCCATTACAATATTCAATAGCTCTAAAGGTGAGCTATTATGAGAAAAAATGCGAACTGGATTGTAACAAGCACTACGCGCTAGATAATGCCTTGTTAGCAGAACGCTTAACAAACTTTAACGAAATATTATTCAACTCATAAATGAGTTTTTTACAATCCCAAATATTAACACCAAAAGCTGAAGGTAATTGAAAATTGTTGTCAATGCCTTGTAAGACAACTAAGCAATCAGTTTCAACCAAAACTTTATTCCAACCTTTATCCTTTATCCAACTAAGGGCCTCCTTGATTCCATAAGCTTCTGCAATTTCAGGGGATACATTGCCACCATTGTTTTTAGACACGGCTTCAATAATCCTCCCTTCAAAGTCTCTAGCAATGAAACCAAAACCAAAAGAGTTACTTGCTACAAATATAGCTCCATCAACATTAATCTTAACCGTATCCATATCAGGTTTCGTCCAATGCTCACTACCCCATCCTTGATCAGCATGAACAAGAATAGGTTCCATTCTATTTTTCTGAGCACACAACCATTGGTTAATATAAGATCTTGCTTCAAGAACTACATTAGCTGCACTTTTAACTCTTCCTTTCCAGAGAACATCATTTCTTGCATTCCAAATTTGCCAAGCCACCATAAGTACTTCTGTAGAACATGTGGCCTTTAAACTCCCTGTAACATCAACAAACCAGTCCTTGAAGTCTTCATTCGACACTGGTTTAATGGAGATAACATATATGTGCCAGCATGAGAGAGCAAACGAGCAAGATACAAGAATGTGGAAAATCGACTCTTCTGCATTGTTACAAACAGGACACAAGTTGTTGACATTAACATGTTTAGTTTGAAATTGGGTTCTAGTGGGTAAGCTACCAGAAATGGCTCTCCAACCGAAATGCAGGACTTTCGGGGGCACTTTCAGCTGCCAGAAGTTTTTCCAAAACTCGCCAGACTGCTGCATTTCTTCTTCATTTTGCTGCAGAAATCTGTAGGCGCTTTTGGTAGAGTAAAAACCAGAAGTTTCAAAGAACCAACTACATTTATCTGTGGTAGCAGAATCCAAGAGTGGAGTTCCCAAAATTAGAGCACGGTCTCTATCATTGAATAAATCAGCCATTATATCGACATCCCATCTTTGCTGGTTAATGTGCATCAAACTAACAACATAATTACCAGCTAAGGCAGGGTGAGAAGAGGTTATTAATGGCTGATGCTTGTCAGGGAGCCACGGATCAGTAGTGATGTTAGTCCTTAAACCATTACCAATCCTAATTCTTGCACCAGCTTTAATAAGGCTTTTTGCTTCAAAGATACTCTTCCAAATGAAGGAAGGATTGTTTCCAAGAGAGGCTGAGAGGAAAGACCCTTCATGGAAATATCTAGCTTTATAAACTCTGCAAACTAAGGAATCATCCTCAGTTAACAACCTCCAAGCTTGTTTCCCAAGCAAAGCTAAATTGTAGTCTCTAATGTCCCTAAAGCCCAAACCACCAACCGTTTTATGCTTACACATCTTGCTCCAACTGTGCCAACTAACTCCATTCTTTTCCTTTGAAGATTTCCACCAAAAGGAGCTCATTATTCTCTCCAAGCTTCAACAGGTTTCTAATGGTAAGAGGAAAACTGACATGGCATAACTTGGAACAGCTTGAGCAACTGTCTTCAAGAGAACTTCTTTTCCTGCTTTGGATAAAAATCGGTTTTCCCAGTTGTGCACTCTTTTCTGCATTTTATCTTGTATGAATCCCAAAATTGCTTTCTTGTTCCTTCCAACAATGGACGGTAGTCCCAGATACAAGCTTGTGCCATCAGCTTCTTGTATATTCATTATCTGAGTCATTCGAGCTCTTACATCAATGGAGGAGTTACTACTAAAAAATATTGAAGACTTATTGAAATTCACAATCTGGCCAGAAGCATCTTCACAAGTTTTCAACAACCGAATCACATTAGAAGCTTCTCTGTCATTAGCTCTGCAATATAGATAACTATCATCTGCGAAAAGCATGTGTGAGATAGTAGGAGCTCCATTTGCAACTTTACACCCTCTAATTTGACCAGTACTTTCAAAGTGTTTGATCAATGATGAAAATCCTTCAGCACATATCAAAAACAAATACGATGAAAGGGGATCACTTTGGCGAATTCCTCTCGAAGGAGTTATAGGAATTGTTTATTCAAAAACTTTTTTTTAACAAACCTATTATTTATTTGATCTAAATTGTTATGATTAACTTGTTGACAGATAATGATTTAATTTTAATTATAGTCTAATTGTCAATATATCTTATAAATAATTTGTAACATGTAAATATTGTATTTCTCTACTCTGGTGGCGAGAGGCTTTAAGGTAGGCTATGTTCCGTTTGAGTGGAGATCCTATCCTTTGTTTCGAGATTGTGTTAATTGTTTCAAGGAGTTTGGGTCTGTGAGTGTTGTGGCTATCCCAAGATCTGTGAATCTTGTGGCTGATGCCCTCGGCCGTTGGGCTAGATTGGAGAAACTTTGTTCCTCTGGTTGTTTAAGGGAAGTGGCCCCCTTTGTGGTCACTAAGTTTGCTTAGTTTGTTTTCAATAAAGTTTCACTTGACCAAAAAAAAACCATATATTGTATTGCTACGAGGGGTTCTTAAAAAAAAAAACTTGGATAAAGATTGAGATTCAGAAAATTTCTACTAACTAAGTGCATGTTTGGCATCATAACTAGAAAACTGTTTTTTGTTTTTAAAAATAGAAAATTGTTTTTTGAAAACAATTTGGCTTGTTTGGCCTTGTTTTCTGAAAACAGTTTTCAGAAAACAAAGTTACAAAAAACAAGAATTTTGAAAACAACAAAATGTTATTTTCTGTTTTAAAAACCAATTCACTTTTAGTCAATATTGTTTTAAAAAAACACTAACCAAACATGACTTGTTTTTAAAAACTTCAAAAACTATTTTTTGTTCTCATTTCTAAAAATAATTTTTTGAAAACAAAAAACAAAAAACAATACCAAACATGCTCTAAGCTTTTCTACTATCTGATAAATCCGTAGAAAGAAACCCTTATTTTTCATAATTATTCAAGTTAAGGAGAGATTAACATATGATATCACAAACAAAAGTGTTTGAAGTAAAAGTGATACGAGCATATGTACCAATCTACCAGCTAAGAAATGGATATTCATAAAACCAGAACAAACTAAAAGAAAATGAACTCCAGCAGTTCCACAAATGCATGGTCAAGTTTTGGCTATTCTCAGCCCAAAACTTGTACATGACACTAAACCATTCCAACAAAAACTTCAAAAAGAGTGAAAAACAAAAGACCATTTTTAGTACAAAGACTGTAGACTTCCCTCTAGAAACAATTATCTTTAAATGGGTAATCTCAAAAATAAAATTCAAGCAAAGCCAGTGCTTTACTTTGAAAGTTACCAAGTCTACGTTGCTGTCACTTCTCTTATAATGAAGATAAGGACATTTAAACCCAACCCATTGAGAACCAAAGCAACTTGCATTGTTTCTCTTGGGGGAAAGTGAAATAGTACAAATACAGTCCATGCCATTAAAACTATTGCTGAGCATTTTTGTTTAGTTTCACTAGCTAGTTGAGGAGTAAAGCAATCAGCTCAAAGAAAAGAAGAAAAAAATCTTGTACTTTAAGTATGGACATGTTAAAAATGTAACAATATTTTTGTTTACTTTCAAGCCAAGAGCCATATAGTATTGTCTTTAATTCACTTCATTTCCAAAAGTAATTAATATGCATCATATGCATATAAATTATAGCACATTGTTGTTTCATTATTGGAATTTTATACAAATCAATAATCAAAACTAATCTACCAACAAAGCATCATGGATAATTTATTTAATCTTTCTTTTCTTTCTTTGTTAATGATAACAGTTGCTGCTGGGAACATGCTGCTGCATAATGACAATATTGCCATGTTTGATGATGAGCTAGAAAGCCGGGACATAATTGAGGAAGAAAACGATTTCGATTTCTTTGATATCCCTTCGTGGACAAGCGTTCGTGGTAGCAAGATTCTTGTGAATGTAGATAGCTTTGGCGCAGTTGGAGACGGCGTTGCTGATGATACACAGGTGATGCTGAACAACAACACATTGTATAACTAACTGTACTTTTCATATTTTGTTTTATATAACCAAATGCACTTAACTGCTAAGTAGTCTAAGAAGACTGGTGAGAAGATACTGGATGATGTCCAAAGTGTCATTATTCATTATAAAGAATCATTTATATTTATTCTTCTATATTGGGTGATTGAATTAGGCTTTCCAAAAGGCTTGGGATACCGCCTGCTCAACATCAAGTGCGGTTCTTTTAGTACCTCAAGATCGCCGTTATCTTGTCAATGCAACGAAATTTCAAGGGCCATGTGCAGAAAAGTTAGTTATCCAGGTAAAATCACCTGTAATGATCTCAACACAGACTATGATATGAAGTCTTTGCAACCATTCTCCTGTTTCTTATTCTCACAGTTGTGGTGGTGACAATGACTTGTTATACTACTCTGCAGATTGATGGAACAATTGTGGCACCAGATGAGCCAAAGAACTGGAATCCAAAGTTTGCGCGGCAATGGCTTGATTTCACCAAACTTGAGGGAGTCATATTCCAAGGGCAGGGAGTTATTGATGGCTCGGGTAGCAAATGGTGGGCAGCATCCTGCAAAAGGAACAAGACAAACGTCTGAATCTTTCCTTATTTACTTCTGTAAACAAGTTTATGAACATGAAACTAACATGAGCTCTCTTTCTTTCTATTACAGCCATGCAAAGGGGCACCAACGGTAAGGATCTTTCTCTTAGTTATAATTGTAGATTCAATGATGAACAGTAAAAATAAAGAGTTTGATTTTGCAGGCATTAACTATAGATTCAAGCAATGATATAAAGGTAAAAGGTCTCACCATACAGAACAGCCAACAGATGAATTTTGTCATTGCTCGGTCCAATGTTGTCCGAATTACTGGTGTAAAAGTTACAGCTCCAGGAGACAGTCCCAACACTGATGGAATACATATCACTCAATCAACTAATGTGGTTCTACAAGACAGCAGAATCGGAACAGGTTTAATTAAATTTCATTACACATATCCTAAGTGTGTTTTCTACGGGGTTTTTATTGGAATTTGATTTCAGGGGATGATTGTGTCTCAATTGTCAATGCTAGCTCCAACATCAAGATGAAGAGAATTTATTGTGGACCAGGACATGGGATAAGGTATCATCAACCCTTGAGTTACACTTTTTTCAATCCTTCTTAGACATTTGATTTCTAAAAATCAAGAACAATGATCAGTCATGATCATGGACAGTGTAAATAAGTAATTCTAAAACTTCTTTTTTCTTTTGGTGCAAATTAAAACTCTACTACAAAGCATTGGAAGTCTTGGAAAGGACAATTCCATAGGCATAGTTACTCGAGTGGTCTTGGATACGGCAGTCCTCAAGGAAACTACTAATGGTCTCAGGATCAAGACTTGGCAGGTACATTCTCTTACAGTAACACCTATGAGTTCTCAAAGAAATTGAGAGAAACAAAATCTCTTATATGTGTTTGTTCCTTTCTTTGTGGGGTTTTATGTGCAGGGAGGTTCTGGTTATGTTCAAGCTGTACGTTTCCAAAATGTGAAGATGATAGATGTAGCCAACCCCATTATTATTGATCAGTTCTACTGTGATTCTCCAAAAAGTTGCGAAAACCAGGTAGGTACCCCGGACCCCTCCCTCCTCCAAGTTTCTTGTTTTTACCATACTATGCATTTCAAATTCTTATAACAACACTCGAGCTGTCTTTTATTTACTTGATTTGCCAGACTTCTGCAGTGAGCATAAGCAAGATCATCTACAAGAATATAAGCGGAACCACAACGAGCAAAAAGGCCATGAAATTTGCTTGCAGCGATACAGTCCCATGCAGCAACATAGTTCTGAGGAATGTTAACTTAGAGAAGAAAGACGGGACAGTCGAGACCTATTGCAACTCTGCTCAAGGCTTTGGATACGGGAATATTCACCCTTCAGCTGACTGCCTTAGCAGTCATGATGACAAGAACCTTCCACCGATCAATCAGAATGATATCGTCCACACTGAACTCTGATAACATTGGTTTGCCTAAAGGCATATACAAATGCAATGTATATACTTAAATTATACAGAAGCTGCAGAGTGATCTCTAGTAAGGTTTCTTGGTGGGGGTTTGAGGTGATCAAGCTAAATTTTATGGGATTTTCAGAGGTAGATTATACCTAATGAAATTTAAATGTGTTTAAACTATACAAAAGTGAAAGCAAAGGTATCAGGCCATTGATTTGATAATTGATACAATATTTTTGGCCCAATATCATATAATATATACTGCCTACCTCACAAATTCACAATGAGAATGCATAAAAGTTCCAAACTCAATAATTGATATCATCACCTAATAATCTCCAACTTTATAAATGGCTTTCTTTCAAGTTTAAAGACTCTGCAATTGCAACAATTACACAACCATCCCATTTGACTTTTGTATATAATATAATACACAACTGACTAGCATACCGAATCTAATGACAGAGAAAGAGATACAATTCAAGCTCTGTTACTAAATCCAAATAAGAGAGAAATAGAAACATATATTACAAGAATGAAATACATATATTGGATTGGGTTACAGGGTCAAAATTAAATTTGAATCATGGAAAGTGAAGCCCATGGTTTAAAGTGAAATCAAACCTGATTGTCAGTATCAACAATGTCAGAGCCTGCTGATGCTTAGTCCAACACATCCAAAGAAACATATTTTCGGATCATATGGAACATTCTGCAATTCATGGGAGCAATTGACTTCTGTCGCTCTTGACCAAACCCCATCATTGAATATGTGAAATAAAACGCTAATGAAATTCGCAATTAATATAACGAAATAATTATTATACGATTAGGAAGATGAAGATTTAAGGGCTTCAGACTCAATATTACTGTAAATCTTTGAAAAGCGACCAGTTGTTTTGGGTTTTGGTTTGAAGGTTTTCTTTCGTAGACCGAAAATTTCTTGTACCAATGGAACGTGAACCAGAACTAGCTTCCATGCCAAGAACCACCCTGCAAATTCACATGTATATAAATTTGATTTTGATCGGGAGAGAGTTGAATTGAGTTGGAAAAGTCAGAATAATTGCTTACCGAGAATAATCAAGGAAAGAACAAATGCAATAGCGAGAAGTGGGCGTAGAAGGAAAATGTTGAGAGAGGAAAGAGAAAACTCAGAAGAGGACGACACAACCTCCATTGATGATTTCTTCACGTTTCTACGGAAAGAAAACGTCTTTAGACTCTTTTACCAAAACAGGACTTTTTTGACACACCAATCGGCACGACCAAGATTCGACACACACAAAAAATGAGTATTGGGGATCACCATTTTGCTTCTGAATTAGAATTAGTTAGCGATATTTTTTTAAATTTTAATTGCACTAATGAGTGTGGTTGGCACGAGTAGTGCCTTTTAGCAATTCTAAAAAAAAAATATATATATTTATGCACGATATAACACGACATAAAAAAATATAAACTTAAGCACGTAACGAAAAAATATATACTTAAACACGATACAACAAGCCCAAAAATTTATCACTTAAGCACGGATAAATTAATTCTAAAGCATGACACATTAAAAAGTTCAATATATTATTTTTCTTATTTAAATCATAATTTTATATCTATTGAATAAATACTTATAAATTTTCCACTATAATATTAATATTGTTGATAGAATTTTAATTTTATGGCTATATAACTCAAAGGAAACTACATATATATATATATATATATATATATTTTTAAAAATAGAAACGTTCATTGAATCATAAATGAGACCTCATGATCATTACAAAATAAGTCCGCTAGGATGGACAATACAACAAACTACCAAATTGTTTGTAAATAAAAGCCCACTTAACTATATTATAGGTAACAAAGTTACAAATTTTAGAAATACAAAAAAATACACAATCAACAAAATAAGTAGAAAGCCTATAACAAAAAAAAAAAGAATAGTTCTCAATCTCTCAACAAAAAACCTTGGGATTGAGAGAACTAATCACTATTTTTGAGTCGCTCTCTATAATGATAACCTTGTAACCTTTTTTACCATATTAAGCGTCAAGCAACACGAGAGGAAATGAGTGAGTAGGAAAAGGACATTTGTTATGAGCTAAATTTCAAAAAAAAAAAAAAATTATCCTACACCAAACATTTTATATCACCGTCAAAGTTTGTTTTGCGATACTATTGGGGTTCCTGCTATAAGCTAAGCATCATTAAATATAAAGATAACTTGAGTAATGTTCTCACAAGAATCTGCACGACTTACGACTCTACAACGTGACTTATGATTATGAAGGATAGATTGCTTAGTTACCTTTGCACTTGAGTGATACCTAACTCATAACAGTAATATCTTCGATATGACCCATAATGCACACTATCACTACTTCAGGAATCTCTTAAAGAAAATTTTGAAGAACATTTTGAGAGAAGAACACTAGAAATTTTATTTAGTAGAATACTTTTTTGATGCCCCTTACAATGAAAATGACGACTCTATATATAGTCATTTACATGAGGTAGGATACAAAATAGAAAACTTCCTCGAAATTTCCTACAAGTAAACAAGCATACAAAAGGAAAAATTGACATCAAAATGACAAACAGAGAAAAGGACAGTCTGACAACAAATGGACAAACTGACAAACATAGAAAATGACAAATTGACAAACACACAATTAGAAAAAAATTCTTAGAAACATCATGACTATCAAGAATTTTTCCACTTATTGTTATATTATATTGTTATAATATAAGATAGATTAAAATATTAAAATGTAACATATTATATATTGATATGAGATTAATGTATATAATGTGTTTGAGAGTTACATACATCTAATATTCACATAAATTGTAACATAAGAGGTGGAGTTACTTACATTTTGTAACCTCCACAATTATCACCAATATTAAGTGTGTAAAAAGGTGTCACACATTTTAATTTGAAATTCTTAATGCTATGGGAGTTATGGTGTGTGCATGAGTTACATATCATCCATGAGGGTTATGAGTTTGAATTTCAAAGTGTGTGATCTTAAACACTATAAATAGAGGTATTTGGTTCATTTGTGAAGACACAATTTTTGTGAGTTTCTATCAAAGAGAGCACCTTGCTAGAAACTATAAGCTTGATAATTCTAGAAAGCTATTTCCATTTCTTTCTTCCCTAAGTGCTTGTGGTAGGAGGAAATAAGCTTTTGGACAAATGTGCAAAATCTTGTTCAAGTTTTGTGATTCCCCTACTTGACACTTGGTGTTAGTGGTGTTGAGATTGTTCTCACATTTATATATATATATATATATATATATGTAGGCAGCCGATTTTGTGCCCAAATGTGCAAAACACGGAATGGAATCCGTGTACGGCAGGTAGGTCCCACGTTAGAATAGTTATAATTTTTAATTATTTATTTAAGTTGGCAACCGGTTATTCTAGGTTAGGTAACCGGTTGTAAATTTGTATTTTTAATTAAAAAATAAAAAGGTACAATTTAATTACTGTTCACGTCAGTTAAAGTAAAAAAAAGTACAACAGTTTTACTGTTCGTGGCAGTTAATTGTACAAATATACTGTAGGCAGTGGGTCCATGTTGTCGGAGTGGGGTTATTTTGGTATTTTACATCATGTATGTAATTTTGGAATTGTAGTTGAGTACATAATATCACGTACCGAGTACATTAATTGTTTATGCATGCTGTTTAGTAAAATTAGTGTACAAAATATCACGTACCGAGTACAAAATATCACGTACAGAGTACATTCATATTTGTTTCGTAGTACATTGTTAAGAATAATTTGTTATAAATTATGAAATTATGTGTTGGTATATATTGAGTTTTACGTTGGTGTATTATTTTTATTTTTATTATTGTGTATAAAAAAAATTAATTACTATGGAAATTTTTGACCTTATAAGATTGAATTTTCTTGGGTAAAATAATTTATTTGTTCATTAATTATAAATTTGAGATTTGTTGAGATAAATACCTTAAACACGGCAAACATAACATGAAGTATATAAATGTAGAGTTTTTGAAGCAATAACTAGAGTCATAAACCTTAAAACATCAACGGTTAAAAATAGCTAGTTATATATATGAATGACCATAGTATGATTCTTGTGTGGTGGAAGGCGGTTCAGGGAAATACGCGTTGGAGTGTTCATTGAATGAGTCAGTTGTTGGTTGATTGTGTGACCGTTGCCCCTGAGATCCACTATTCTGTTGACGGTTTGGGCACCGCCGATAATCATGGCCTGATGAGCGACAAATGCGACAATGTCTTGAGTTTCTTGGGATCTGCTCCCCGTTCGGTCCTTCCCTTGGATTTCCCGTACCCTTTGTTCTCACAACTTCAGGGTCTTTAATAATGTTGGGGTTGTTACGATATCTTCCAGGTTGTGGCGTCTGTCCTTCTGGATTGGAACTCATCTCAAATTCTTCCTTGAACATTAGAGTTAGCCGTTCAATCTCTTCCTTTGCACGCGTGTACGAATCCTCTCGTTTTTGCCGCATAGAAAGTGAAGTTATAAGTTAATGAGCTGAGAGATCCAAACCTAGCCATCTCATAAATGTGTTGTTGTTCTTGGGCCGGGGGGTTAAAATGTAGGTGGAGATTTGTCTTCGCGGATTTGCTCCATCGCTTCATGAGAAGAGTATTAGGTATTCTTCTGATGTTTAATCTTTTCATTGTAGCCCATAAATGTCTACAAGGGTACCCCTGACTTTCATATAGCATGCAGCTACAGTGTAGTGCTCGTTGGCCTTCACAGTAATGAACTCGGTATCGGACCTCCGGATGCTGAAACTTTCCAATGGTGTATATCTGCCACTCTCCTTCTTGCTCCTCACTTATGACAAAATAATTATTCTCTAAATCAAGCTGCTCAGCAACCTTGTGGTACATAGTTCTTGTGTAGAATTCAGCACATTGGTTGTAGTACGTGGTCAAGCATGTAGGATTAGGTGGGTGAGGTCGAGTGCATCTGCTTTTGAAGTCATTTGCAGTCTCGTTGTGTCTGAGCTTTGAGACTGTCATATCTATGGTTGTGACGAACTCACGCAAGCAATAATTCTTCTCTAAAAATTTTTTTAGGGCCGAGTTGATCGATTCGCAACGTTGTGTGGTTCTCATTCCTGCAACGAATGAACCCCTTAAATAAGTTTCTGCCCACTGTTTTCTTGTGTCGAATGTTGTTTGGCACCATTCATTATCTGTTAGTTGTTGGGTTTCGACGACGTCTAACCATCTTGCTTCGAAATCCTCCTCCTCGTAGTAGTTGTACATTAGATCTTTAAATATTTTCAAGAAGATCGGATCTTTAACCTTTTTGGAAGCATTTGTATTGAGATGCCAAGCACATAGACGGTGTGTCACATCAGGCATGTGTTCCATGATGGCTGTTTCATGGCCACATCTTGGTCGATAACTACAACATTTGGCTTCTTATCTCCATGGCATTCGAGAAATTTTTGAAGTAGCCAACGATAGGATGGACGCTTCTCGTGGAGGAGTAGAGCGAACCCGAAGATGCATGTGTTGA
Source organism: Cannabis sativa (assembly GCF_029168945.1). Classification (NCBI taxonomy): domain Eukaryota; kingdom Viridiplantae; phylum Streptophyta; class Magnoliopsida; order Rosales; family Cannabaceae; genus Cannabis; species Cannabis sativa. The sequence goes on from NC_083607.1 coordinate 55,123,171, forward strand.
AATGGTGGTTTACGACAATGAGAACAAGTGAGAGGCTTATTGTACTCATTTGTCATGTAGGTGGTATCAAACCCTAGTACATCCCCAAAAGCCACATAGTCGACACGTGAGTTTCCATCTGCCCAAAATAAGTTAGCCAATCGATTCTCCTCGTCCACCTGATATACAACGAAGAAATTTGGATCCCTCTCTGCGAGACAATCAAGAAATCCCAACGCTCCTTCCGAGTCCGTCTCTATCTTTTCTTCTCGCTTGGCACCAGCAACCCTGTTGTAGACATCTCGAAGTTGACATGGCATTCTCTCGTAACCTCCACTTTGCAAAGCAACATGGGACATTATGTTGGCAGTTTTAATTCCAACTGAGTTCATCGACCTAACTTGGGCAAGCAAGCCATCGGACACTACTCGGTATGATCTCAAAAATTGTACCTCACTTGATGAAGCGAGGTCGTGATTGTGTATTGTGCTGAACTCTTTGCATTTCCAAGTGTTAGACGGTTGTGTGAGTAAAATACGTAATGCTGCCTGACATCCGGTTCTAGTGACATCATGAGGTCTCTTTTTTCTTTGTGTTTCCGTTATTGTGATTCTTTTGTAACCCTCGGAACAACAAACCCACCTGCGCATTACGATGACTCCGTGAGAACGTCGTACATCATCTTTTCTTGTGCCGAAACCCATCCGTTTCGCATACATTTCGTAGAATGCTTCCCATTTTCCCAGTTTGTCGAGACTCTTGCCTAGGACGTCACATATTTGAATCTCATTCACTGGTTTTGTGATGTTTAGCTACGTTGTTATGCTTTCCCATTCGTAGGTTTGTTCCTCATTCATGTTCTCTCGCTCGAGACTCGGCCTCCATATTGTATCTGTTTAAATTAACAAATTAAATGATAAAGTTAATAGGTAAGGAATGGTTTTCGAGAAAGATAAAAAAAAGGACTTACTGATAAGTAACCAATTGTTCCTTCGACGTTAATGTACTGGAGTGGAGTTACAGTGTTCGATTGTTATTGATATCCAAGAATTAGAGATGAAGAGTAAGGGAAAGATAGTGGTGAGTCGATTTAAATTAGATTTTATGAGGTTGAATGCCTCAGATTGTAGAGTAATATGGGTTGGTGATCACATTTAAGTGTGTTGGGCTGATATTAATGGGCCTTTCAATATTCCACTCTCGTCGTACTTTTGAACAGTAAAATAGTACAATTACATTTACTTTTGAATAAATTAATTGGAAAATAATGTTATTGTATGATTTTTGGGTTTAGATATTTTGTTGAGTTGTATGGGTTGGTGGTAACATTTAAAATTGTTGGGCTTATATGAATGGGCCTTTACCAACCTTTTTTAATGAATTAAACCACTTCGTACGTCAGGATAAAAGTAATAGTACATTTTTGTATTTCTGGAGAATAAAGATTGAAAAGTAAGGATGTTTTTTTTTTTGTATGAATTGATGACATTTTTTAGTAGAATGGGTAGTTTCTCCCATTTATATATGTTGGGCATTTATATATGTTGGGCTGATATTAATGGGCCCTTCACCTACATCTTCTTATGAATTAAACCGTCGTTGTACGTTAGAACGATGCAAGTAGTACATTAGGTTTTCTGGGAAAACGGGATTGATGAATAATGTTGACATTTGACCATACTACGTACGCCTACACGTGTATTTAACTGTGTAATTCAGAAATTTAACCACCCCTCTTTTGACACATCAGATGTGCCCAATGGAGTACATCCCAGTAGAGTACAGCTAACTAAAAAACGTACTGTAGGGTTATTCTCCACGACTTATATAACACACTTGAGACGTTTTCCAATCCAGCCTCAAGTTTATAGAGAAATGAACTTGTAATTTAGTTATTAGCATTACATATATCAAATATGAGTTCAGGTCCACACTGGGTTATTTTCAATGGACCAAATGAAGGTATCTATAGTAGGTACGAAGACGCTGTAAGCAAAAACACTAATTCTGATGCGTCCATAAAAATAATTCGTTATGAATCTTTCATAGAAGCTTTCTCTGCTTTATGTCTACATGGGGAGACGGGACAATGCTTCAATGGGCAGCAAGTTAGAGAACTTTGCTGTGTTAATGAGTTTCCCTGCATGTGGGATTCTGATGATGATAATGATGAAGAGGCTATCCTTAATTCTGTTTCCTCACTGTTTGATGAGGGTGAATGCTCTGGTGCAAATAAATCACCCGAACAGGACAACATGAAAGATTCGACTGACAAAGGTGAGGACTGAAATGGAGATGATGTAGAAGTTGGGGACAAAGAAGGAGTGGATACTTCTCCAAAAAACAGTAAATGATGCTTTCTGTTAGTGTCCAAGTTATGTTATTTTATATTTTGATGCTATAATGTACTATCAGTATTTGTTATGAAATCTGTACTTCGGTTTATTTTGCAGTATTAATGTCACTTTCCTCATTAATTAATTGTGGAATTAAAAGTGAAGTGAATCATTGTGAAATCACAATCGCAAACAGAAAGAAAATAGACTTAAAATAATATAGTAGAGTTACACACAACTATATATATAATGGAGGTAAGTTCTTCAATCTCATTAAATGGCCTAACAAAAAGTTGATAGAACGGCCATATGAGATGAGTTGTAACAAAAGTACACTATATATATATAAAATACCACGATTGAAACCGAACGGATGTTCAATCAAGTTCTATAACTTGAGGGAACTTCCGTTGAGACGGAGGGCTATTGTCTCTGAACGGGGACTTTGGTCGTGAAGGAGTTTCTCTTGGAGTAGTGATTGGTGATTCTTGTTTTACATGAAGTGGGTAGTGGGGTATGGACACCTCGGTGTAGTCGAGAATGTCATCCATGATACCCTCTAATTTTTGTCTTGAAGTGTTGGCTTCTTGCATGAAGTGGGCTGTATGGTACAGGTGTTCCGCCAGTTTGTACGACTCCTGCTTGGCCTCCGTGGCTCGTGAATGAGCCTTCCTTGTCAGCTTTTCGTGTTCGTGGAGAACAGACTCCAGCCTTGCACAGTTTGGACATCCTGACATGGAGGCTGAACGGAGTCTTGGACTCCGTGACGGTGTACCTACGGATCTTGTGGAAGAGAAAGGATGCGGTGGGGATTTTGGAGGACTTGTTTCAAAAGGGTTGAAGTTTTGGTAAGGGTCCATTTGATTTAGGAAATAGTAAAACGGGGTTTCAAAATAAATGCTTAGTTTGTAAAACCTAACCTTTACTTATATAGTGGTTTGGTGGGTTGATGTACACGTAATTCGGTTCATGTAATTTAATAATGGATTTTTTTTTCCCAATTAAACCATTTAATAGTTAATAAATTTTGACAATGGTAATATCCACTTACGACAATCTAAAAAATCCCAATTTACCCATTTAGTTAACCAATGTTAATAGAGTGAATCAAATCCAAACAAAATCTAAGTAATATAAAAAAAGTACTATGTGATGTGACATTTTTCTATTAAAAAGAATAGTACGTACGGTTTTTTGATTTAAATAATAATTTCCAGATTTGAAGTAAAAAAAAATGTCACATCACCATCTTGAAATAATAAGTACATGGTTTAAATGGTGAAATAAAAAATGTGATATGACATCCACTCATTTCAGTAGTCAATAATTTATTAACATTTCACTTGTCCAAATTTTAATAACAAAAATGTGATATTAGTATATTACAGCCCAACAAATATTAAATCTCCTTAAGTAATATACCTAGGTTTCGTGTTTGCATATAGTATCTTAATTAACTCAAATCAGGGAATCCCATGAGATCTGCATGTACTGAATTTGATTTGACGTTACACTGTGACATCTCTGACGTACGTTATTTAAAGCATATGAAATATTCCATTTAACGTCAGTGAGTACACTGTAGGACGTAGACAGAAAATTAAATATTGATAAGACAACAATTGGTTTTTTTAGTGAGTATGCAGAAATTAAAATTAGAGGAAATTAATAGTCCATACTTGGGTAAGAAGATTACAATATTTGGACAATTTTGAAATAATTCCCAACAATATAAGAATGTGGACTATTAAGAATGGGTAGTAGTCCAAATTTAGTACAACTCGTAAATAGGAAATGGTTGAAACTGTATTAAAATAAGTATTTTACGAATAAATATGTACGAAATTATAGTTTACATTTGACAACAACTTCTAATTATCTCATTAAATTCAAATATTGAGTAAACATAATTGCACCATACTGTATTTACGGTGTGACGTACTGTGCACAGATATTGATGTACGTTATTTTCAAACTTGAACTTATTGAGATATGGGAGATCCATCTTCTGCCGTACATTGAAATACGTCACAAATATATTTGCTAATTAATTTTTGGGAACCACATTGCAATTTTTCACATATTTATTTAAACATTACAAATTTCCAATATTAAAAGTGAACACCCAACTACCATTACCATTAAGATGTTATGAATCCGTGTTGGTAAAATTAATATTAAATATTTTCATTTAAAACCTGATTTGACTAGACTGTACACCCTATCAATCAAGATGACTTCGTCAATGCATTGGAAAAAGACATTTGGAAAATCCAACCCAAATTGTGAAGTGAGTTCAAATTTCAAATTAAATAATATTTAAAAATAATAATTAATAATTTCAAAGGTATTACTAATTACTTGATAGTAATTATATGTCATTATTTCACTAATTTTGTACCATTAATCCGTATAAGGTCACAACATTAGGGTGTACCATCTACTTTGAAAACCCTAGCTCATCCACTTATTTTATTTTGGAATTATTTTTTAAAATCTGACATTGCAAGTGTTGTTCGTAACTTATTGGAAATAGTGAAACTCAATGGCACATATTGAGTGAACATATTTCCATTCCAAATAAAATTTAAGTTTACAGTTACAAAGACATACACAATAGAACAGAATTTGTACATAACTTAGTTGTATCCCAAAATAAATTAATTAGGATGTTTTTTACACTGAAAAATGTAGGTTGTATTGAGATATACTATAATATCAGTACTATTATCACATGATGCTTTATCTGACTCAAGACTTTAGTTTTCCACCCCGCGTGTCGATTTTGGTCCAGTGTTTGGCGCACCGACGGCTGTGTCAAATATGATAACACTCATCCCCCGATGGCCTTGTGGACTACGGGAGGTTGGGTAGGTTCGGTTGGGTGGGAGATTTGGCGGCGTCTCAAGTAGTTCCCTCCAGCCTAATCCACCAGTCCGAACCCTTCGTCAACATTACCTGAATATACATGTAGCGCGTACATAAAATTTCTAAGAATCAATTTGTAATAATATAATATTTAAAAAAATATACAAAAATAGTTGAGTTATTACCCAGATTTATTATGAGATGATTGATTGAATTGCTGAAATTTCCTTAATGCATCTACAACACACGGTTGTATTGCATACCAATCCTTCTGTTTACACATCTTCACTTCGGTGCAACAACAATACATAATTTATTTTTTTCATATATTATCCCTACACATATGTGTACAGGAAGGGAGTGAGTTCTCTAGGAAAGAGAACAATACTAAATTGAGGTGTGAAGGAGTAAGGACAGGTAGAGGGGTATATATAGTACTTGTGGATGTGATTGTGTTGTGTAGTCTTTTCAAAAATTAAAAAATAATAATTAATAGAAACTAGTACGGCTAAAGATGGGGTGATATGACACCAATACAAACCTGATTTTGTCAATGCATTGAAAACCGTTACTTCAACATACCCAACCAACTAATAAATTTTCCTTAGAAGACGTAATTTGAACCAACCTATTGACCGGTTTTGTTATGGTTTGGTTCAGTTTGTACGTGTAAGAAATTAGTACAATTTGTGAGAGAAAAAGTTGTTATTAGTTTGTATTTGAATTCTAATGTCCAATAATCAGTTGACATGTGTAGGATGTATTACCTTTTTTAATAAAATAAAAAATACTTATTTAAATATACAAACCTTTGAAGTCAATATGAATGAAAATAATGTGTGTCATTTAAATATACATTTTGAATTTTCACTGGGTTAATATCAAAGAAACTTAATGTTAATAGAATCTCAAACAGTACATATGATGTGACATATAACTATGTAAAACTCAGCTAAGTACGTTTTTACAATAAAATAATAATTTCAACACTTAAAGTAAACAACAAATCCTTCAAAACCCTAAAAAACAATTTTAAATAAATGAGGAAGACCTTTTTTGTATTTTAAAATAATAAACATTTTAATAATATTTTCCCATCAATCCATATACGGTCAAATCAGTAGGTTGTACATGAGGAAGCAATTTGACCTAAGACTGTAAAAAACGCTGACATTCGCCTCCCGCATATCTTTTCTTCAAGAGTCTGGCGCACCGTTGTGTCAAATATAATAACACTCATTCCTCGGTCGCCTTGTGCACTCGGGAGGTTAAGGTTCGGTAGGATGACATATTTGGGTGGCCGTTTTGGAAGTAGTTCCCGCCACCCTAGTCCACCCATCCCAAACCTTCGTCAACATTTACTGAATACACATGTACCACATACATAAAATTTTTAAGAAACAATTTGTAATAATATAATATTGAAATAAATAGACATAAAGAGTTGAGTTATTACCAAAATTTGTTATGAGATGATTTATTGAATTGCTGAAATTCCCTTGATGCACCTACAACACACGGTTGCAGTGCATACCAATCCTTCTGTTTGCACATCTTCACTTTGGTGCAACAACAATACATAATTTATTTTTTTAATATATTATACACACGTCTACATATAGGGAGTGAGTTCTGTAGGGTAGAAAACACTACGAAATTGTGAAGGAGTAAGGAGAGGTAGAGGGGTATATATAGTACTTGTGGATGTGATTGTTGAGTGTAGTCTTGACAAAAATTTTAAAATAATAATTAATAATATAACCCTAGGTACGGCTACAAATAACCTAAAGCTATTTATTTGACTTTTTCAATCCCTTGAAAAACGTAGTATCAACAAACCCAACCCCCTACTAACTTTTCCTTGGAAGACGTAATTGGAACCAATATGCATGCTCGGTGACAACATTGAATTGGTTCACTGTGCTAAACAAAAATTATGTATTTAAATAAGGTAAATGTTGCTCCCATTGTTATCACATGTAGCAACAAATATCCTAATATTATGTCCAATTAAACATGTGTGGCCAAATGAATAAGAAATTAAATTAGGATGTTTACTAATAATGAAAACTCAATATTTATTTAAATACGATTTTAATATTTCATTAAAATATTATTCGTCGGAGTAAATGTTGCAATATTTTTTGTAAGATTACATTAACGTATCAATCGTTGGAATCAAGATTACAATCAGTGGCGGAACCAGCCCTTAGTCTTAGTAGGGGCCTAAGTATGTTGATTTTTTTTAGCATAAGGATAAAGATTTTTTGTTCTTTTGTAGGACAAATATGAAGAATTTAGTACATTGAGAGCATAGGGTAAATTTATAGTATACCCCTTAAGGGGTTGTATTTGTTTTAGCATTCAGGACAACTTTTAGTCAACTATTTTTCCATAATTGCGTACATTACAATTATTGAAAATTTTTAGAAAATTTCGAATAGTAAATAGTGTAAAAAATAAGGTTTAAATATTTAGTTGAATATACGACTGTTTTTTCTTATACGTGTGGTAAATAACTATTTGAGCTTTATTTTCGGTACTGTAAACTATTACAAATTTTTTGAAAATTTTATATATGGTCCTAAATAAGTACATCGTATGCGATTATGAAAAAAAAAAAAGACCAAAAATTTTTGGGTGATTCTACAATGCACCCCCTTAAAAGGGGTGCAGTAATGCACCCTTACCTATTTCGACATTGAGAAAAAATTTAAAGTGTAATTTTTTTTCATATTCATATTCGTTTACGTTATAGTTAATTAAGATATTCTATAAAATTGTGACAAATTCGGAATAATTTACAATATAGAAAGTAGTGTTCAAACAATCTATTTCACACGCTTATAAAATAAAATAGTCACGTGTGCAACAAAATTGATACAATTCTAAACAAAATTGTTTTAGTATAAAAGCATAAATAATCATTGGCCCATTTATGAGCTTTTGAGTTTTGAAATAGTCAATTTTCTATCAAGAAATATATATTTAAAAAAAAGCAATTAATATAGATATACATTTAAAAATCAAAATGTGAGGAGGGGCCATGGCCCCAGCAACATAGTACCGCCATTGATTACAATAATTTTTTGAATACTATATAAATATAGATATTTAATAACAAAACTGTATAATGTTATGAATACAATAGTACTTTAAGACAAGAAGTGACTCTAGTAATAAAATCAGGAGAATAGTGAATCCGGTACGCTTCATGATGAACTGAGTACACACTCAGCCCAAACAACCTAAATTCATAGTGCGACTTCTGCCATACTGCATCGGTGTCACTATGTACAACCCTAGGTCGAACTTCATTTGGTGAGTTCGTTAGAAGAGGAGTGACTCCGGTACCCAACAGCAAACTTCACTACATACTGTGTCACCGCGCATGTAAACACCGCGAGTGACAACGTCAGTACTACGAATGGTTGACTGTCGCGTCGTACAACCCTAGCTCGAACTAGATTCAGTGAGTTTTTTAGGAGGATAGTGACTCCGGTACACCAAAGCTAACTTGACTACATACTGTGAGTCGCATTAACCAAAAAACACCGCCTGTAGCAGTGTGAGTGCTACGAAAGGTTGACTGCCGCTCATTAGAACCCTAGCCCGAGAGGACGTTCAGTGAGTTGATCCTAAGGATAGTGACTCTGCTACACCAATGCTAACCTGAGTACTTACTGTGACTCGCATTAACCAGAAAACACCCCAGTAACAGTGTGAGTGCTACGAAAGGTTGACTGCCGCTCATTAGAACCCTAGCCCGAGAGGACGTTCAGTGAGTTGATCCTGAGGATAGTGACTCTGCTACACCCCAGTAACAGTGTGAGTGCTACGAAAGGTTGACTGCCGCTCATTAGAACCCTAGCCCGAGAGGACGTTCAGTGAGTTGATCCTGAGGATAGTGACTCTGCTACACCAATGCTAACCTGAGTACTTACTGTGACTCGCATTAACCAGAAAACACCCCAGTAACAGTGTGAGTGCTACGAAAGGTTGATCGCCGCTCATTAGAACCCTAGCCCGAGAGGACGTTCAGTGAGTTGATCCTGAGGATAGTGACTCTGCTACACCCCAGTAACAGTGTGAGTGCTACGAAAGGTTGACTGCCGCTCATTAGAACCCTAGCCCGAGAGGACGTTCAGTGAGTTGATCCTGAGGATAGTGACTCTGCTACACCAAAGCTAACCCGAGTACTTACCGTGACTCGCATTAACCGAGAAAACACCCCAAATAACGAGTGTGAGTGCTACGAAAGGTTGGATCGCCGCTCATTAGAACCCTAGCCCGAGAGGACGTTCAGTGAGTTCCTCCCGAGGATAGTGACTCTGCTACACCAATGCTAACCTGAGTACTTACTGTGACTCGCATTAACCAGAAAACACCCCAGTAACAGTGTGAGTGCTACGAAAGGTTGACTGCCGCTCATTAGAACCCTAGCCCGAGAGGACGTTCAGTGAGTTGATCCTGAGGATAGTGACTCTGCTACACCAATGCTAACCTGAGTACTTACTGTGACTCGCATTAACCAGAAAACACCCCAGTAACAGTGTGAGTGCTACGAAAGGTTGACTGCCGCTCATTAGAACCCTAGCCCGAGAGGACGTTCAGTGAGTTGATCCGGAGGATAGTGACTCCGCTACACCAATGCTAACATGACTACTTACTGTGACTCGCATTAACCAGAAAACACCCCAGTAACAGTGTGAGTGCTACGAAAGGTTGGATCGCCGCTCATTAGAACCCTAGCCCGAGAGGACGTTCAGTGAGTTGATCCTGAGGATAGTGACTCTGCTACACCAAAGCTAACCTCAGTACTTACTGTGACTCGCATTAACCAGAAAACACCCCAGTAACAGTGTGAGTGCTACGAAAGGTTGACTGCCGCTCATTAGAACCCTAGCCCGAGAGGACGTTCAGTGAGTTGATTAGGAGGATAGTGACTCTGCTACACCAAAGCTAACTTGACTACATACTGTGAGTCGCATTAACTAAAAAACACCGCCTGTAGCAGTGTGCGTGCTGTGAAAGGTTGACTGCCGCTCATTAGAACCCTAGCCCGAGAGGACGTTCAGTGAGTTGATCCTGAGGATAGTGACTCTGCTACACCAATGCTAACCTGAGTACTTACTGTGACTCGCATTAACCTGTGTGTCAGAGATGCGATAGTAACAGGATGTTCATTGTTACCATAACGAACCCCCCGTGAAGAATTGTAAATTTGTAAAAAATATTCCAACATGTAATTTTCGGCTTCATGACAGAGATACTGATAGTAACAGGATGTTCACTGTAGACAACACTATTTTTTTTATATGTAATAATTATATAATATTAAAAAAAACTAAATAATTATAAAGAAATATTAATCAAGACTTTTATAAATGTATTTGTTTGTATTTTTATATCCTTAAGTGTGATAATAATATATTCGGGTGTTTGCAGTGTCGGTAGTGTAGTTTTTAACCCTTATTTTTTAACCAATCCATACATGCGGTTTTTCCAATTTCTCAAACCGCAGTCGCACCGCGAAACTAAAAATCGCAGAACTCGCACTGCGGAAAATGGTGCGATGCGGTACTGTTTTTTCGATTTGGACTATTACCAATAATTAAACTATCACAAATACAACAAAACTTGAGTAACAATTGTGAAAAATTAAATTTCAATCAACGTAAATTAAAATATTTAATGTTTACTAATATTGGCATCCCTACTAATATTATTTAATGGATTTAACAAATATTTAGTAATGTAATATGGGACGTACACTGTTCACTTGATGGACCTTGTCAATTCACACAACACTAAAATATTATTTTAAAAGAAAGGACCGGTTGAGACATGACATGATACGCTTCCCAACGAAACAATCAGCCATGCCCTATTATGTTGTACGAATTAGGTTTTGAAATTGGGGTTTATTTTGGCACCAAGATTGATAATGTTAGAAAACTTTTTAAAAAAATTCATTTTCCCACCACTAACTCATTTGGAACGTACCTATATATAAACAGGTGCCCCCTTTACTTGTGAGTGACACACATTATCTCCACCATAGTTAGAAAAAAAAAAAAAAATTTGTACACCTCACTCAGAAATTATAGTACATCGCACATGGTGGCTGGTGGTGGAGAAGACTCATGCGGGTTCGATGGGGGTGGTCCGCCTTGGAGAAATTCACTTCAGGGACACCCCCATTGCTACTGTGGTGATCTAGCTTATGTTTGGACTTCTAGTAGTAGAGCAAATCCTGGTCGTCGATTCTTCGGATGTCCACACTATGTAAGAGTTTTGTCTTTTTAGATTCAAAAGTACTTCTCATTTATGTTTTACGTACTTAGGCGGCCATGATAAACTAATAGGGTTATTTTCAACTCAGGAGAACGATGAAAGTCGAGGATGTGATTACTTTTGTTGGATCGATAAATCACATGGTAAGAGAAGTACAGATGCTACACCTGGATTGCGAAACCAAATCAAGATTTTCGAAGAAGATAAGAAACGCAATGAGAATGTTATTAGAAAATTAATTTTTATCATTTTTATTTGCCTTCTCATCATTGTCCAACTTATATTGCGTTGAAGATATGGGTTGTCCCAAAATGCAAATGTTTTGTATGTCTTATGTTCTCAAAACTTGTTTAACTTAATTGTGTAGAACTTAATAGAACCGTGTGGATGATGACGAAAATTTCATTTGGTATGAAGTACCCACAACGTTCTCAAAATTTTATGTTTTCTACATTTCTAATTTCTGTAGCAAATTTCGTCAATGGGTTCAATGTGAAGTTGCAAAATTATATATTATTCACATCTTCGTATTTGTTATGTGAAGTAGCGCAATGAGAATGTTCTATATTCCATATTTTTCCTCATTACTATGTTATGAAAAACCATATTTAAGGGGGCTATTGTTTATTTACATTTGGTTAGAGTAATGGTACATTTGGTTAGAGTAATGGGAGTTGATATGGTATGGTTTCAATCTTTTTTTTTTTAAATGTTCTCAAAACTCAGTTTAAAGTTGAATGACTACAAAGATTTGGTAACTAACATCAAACAATTAACAAGTGACCTTTGTCGTTATTTGTAATGTCATAGTACATGTGTTTTGAAAATACCGTTTAAGGAAAAATCGGTTTAAAGTTTAATGACTACAAAGATTTGGTAAGATTAGGCAAGTAACATGATTTCCTTCAAATAATTAAGAAGAAGTCACCTCTTCACCAAAAAAACAAATAAAGAAAATTAAGAAGTCACCTTTGTTTTCTGGTTAAATAATTTCTGTGAAGTACAGTCAACTACTTTGAAGTATGGGTACATTGTAAGAGTTGTTATGGTATGAGTACAAAGATTTGCTAAGTATGGTTTAATATATTGTCAAAACTAAAATAAACACAAGTCATCAACATAATAACCAGTTCCAAACGTGAACTAATAAAAACAGATGTCTAAATCCAAATGCTCCGAAATCCAAACTAAACAACACACAAATAACACAACCTATGCTCCCAAATCCAAACTACACAACACACTAATAACACGACCTATTAATAACACAACCTATTAATAACACAAGTGTTTTTCACACACTATTCACCATATGAAATCTTAGTCTTGGTAGGCGAAGCCTAGGGGAGGCTCTTGACGGGGGAAACATGTTTGCATTGCGAGACTTCGCCGTGCCGAACCGAGGATCGCGTGGAGACTTTGACGGACTACGCAAAGGGGCCGAGGACGATGCAAATGAGCTGCCTTGTGCAGCCCTACGATCTTCAACCACTTTGGTACGAATTTCATTTTGTTCATCAGTTATGATCCTCGCAGCGATTTCCAAACGTGCCTCAACCGGTGACGTGCCACAATACAGAAACAAAAACAAAAACTTAGAAAATGTAATTAACTCTAATCAACTTCACAGTAAAACACCGAATAAAATTGAAATTACACAACGTTAATCTCAATCAAACTTGCGTAGTACATTCTGAAATATTTAAAAAGTGGTATACCTCATCAACTACTTCTTCCTCATTGGCCACAGCGTCCATGTACTTCATGACGTATACTCCGCAATCTCGGTCATTGTCTTGTTGAGGAAGCCCGCGATCTTTCCTGTCAATTCTGAAATCCACGAAAGTCACATTCTTCGACCTATTCTCCTCAAACAAAAGGTCCAACGTCGACAACTGCAAAGGTATACAATTAGTTAGAGTCAATGAAGAATGAGTTATTCACATCAAACAATGAAACTTTGCAAGTTTACCATTTCTTTCGTAGCCTCCACACGATACTTCTCATTCATTGCGGTGTGTAGGGAGTCCATAAATGAGACAACCTTCGACTTCATATTTACTTCGGCACCAAACCAATGTGGTGCACCTTCTAGAGTCAACACCGCACAAACATCTACAATTTAATAGAGGAACAATAAAGTCAAAAATAAATTGAAATTACAGACCATATAGATATTCGACACTACAATGACCAATATGCATCGCTAACATATCTCACTTTTCAAAATTACAATTAAGAACGACCATGTGTATATGATGAAGTACCTTGACGCATTTTTCGAAGTTGTCTTCGTAAAACAGTTTTGACCACTCCTGGTCTTTCGCAATCCTCTTCACATTAAACGAACCGAGAGTTTTTTGCTTTGCAAAAGCATTGTTCATCTTCTCAAGTAACGTAAATTACAACCAAACCGAATTACAAAATTTAAAATAAGCCGTACAAAGCAAAGCAATGACCGAGATGCGAGTTGGCATGTACCAAACACGAGGTTGGTCAGGTAATCGACTATCACGTTCGTACTTGTTCATTAGTATAGAAAAACGATCAATGATACGCAACAAAATGAAATATGATTTACACATGTACAATAAATGATACATATTTAGTTAATACTTTGACACTTACGGATCCCTCAACTTCTCGCAACGGTCGCAACGATGCCATGCACCTCCTATCCACTTCAAACTTTCGAAATTTCGCAAGCACATATACGATTCAATTGTAATCAATGTAATCTGTTATTAAAAATTTCTACAAGTATATCATAATGAGAAATACGAAAATAACATTTACTTACCCGGATCTAACGTGTTGCTAAAAATAAACTTGTAAAACCCATATTGGTTACGGGGGATCGCTTCCTTCGTCTTGAATGGCCCGACAACAGTTCTGCCCGACTCAATGAATTGCTCGTACGCCTTATCGTTGAAGTCATCCTCAATTAAAGGCACATTCTCCGACTGTGACTTCTTTGATTTGACGGGGGCTTTGCCTTTATTCCAGAAAGATGCCACTTCGAGTATATCAAAGTCCTCATCGTCGAAGGTCTTATGTGCGGCACCTTCATCTTCAACGGATTTTGTAACGAGATAGTGAAGGCGTACTTACGGAATCCACCACATTTTCGTCGGATAGACCAACAACATTAGTCTTCGAACGGACGGGGGACTTCAACGGGGACTCCTCCACGGCTCGGCTGCACTCCGCCTTCTTCCCCGTTTCCGCAAACGGCATCGTCCTCCAACTCTCGGTCAATACCACCTACACCTTCTCCTTTGTCCATAAATTTCAAAGAAAATGATCTCAATCGAGACTTTAACTCATTCGAGATGTACTCCTTCAACTCGTTGATAGAGCTGACAAAGTGGTCACTGCTCTTTCTTCCTTCCGAGTCCGAGTAGTAGTTGGGCAGTATTACGGGATTCGAAGTGAGCGTTATCTGTTAAACATAAAAAATTTAATTTTTCAAACCCAAAATAATTAATATCAACTGAAATCACTTTACCACATTGTAACCAAAATTCGATGTACCTTGTCGCTGTTGGGACCCCCATTGTCTTTCACAAATTTGTAAGCGGACTTACATTGTTTACTACCCCAAAAATCAACGGGGAGCACTGTTCGGTCGACATATCCAAAGTTCCACTCCACGTGAGTCAAGTACACCAACTGTCACAAACAAACAATGTATTGGTAATACATTCGACTAATAAATGACAATATTATATTATAAACTGAATAAACACATTTACATAATTGAAAGATAACAAAATCAATGTACCTGGAGGAATAAGGTGCGACGAGATACATTCTTCGTCGCCTTATTTCGGAATCTGAAAATTGAGTTCATCAGATACCTGAACCCCGCAGTCGCCCAGTTCTTGTGGCGAATGTCCCTGGTAACCCTAAGGGAGTGCAAGTACCCCGAAGTGATATCGACCCCCGTTTTCGGCGCAAGGACTGTCCCTATGACCACCAAAGAAAATTTAATGAGAAATAGGCTGTCTGCCTCAACGCACTCCAACAAAGATTTCTCCAACATTGTCAAGGACACGGTGTACTCGACAACGTTCAATATCTCCTCCAGATATCGAGTGTCACTATCACCCTCGGTGACTACAGGATCCCCTCCGTCGTCCACCCCCATAACATCTCCGAACATCGCGGCAGATAAGTGAATTTTCCTCCCATACAAATCCAGTATGCTAGTGGTTGGGTCAACATGTTTGATTAACCAACTCACTAGTCGGGTGTCAACGTATGGTGCATCCTCTCTGATGAATGATCCAAATCCAGCATTTTGGATCACATCTTTCTGCTCCAGGTTCAGGTTCTTGCAAATCCTCATTAAACGGTTGAAGGAGCATCGACCGTACACAGATGCTTCTTCACTATCAGGAGCACCCTCTTCCTCATCCACCTCCACTTTCTTCCCCTTGGCATCAGCTGCCTTTGGTTTCCTCCCCCTTGTTTGCACGGCCTTCTTAGCGGGATTAGGGTTAGGGTCATAGCTTCTCCACTCAGACTTCTCCTCGTCGGTGAAACCTTTATATTGCACTTTTAATTTGTCGGTAGCCTGTAATATGAGGCAAACTTACATCAACTACAGAGTACATGGAAAGAATCGTAAAGTACGTCAAACAACCCTACGTCAATTACAGACAATTGATATAAAAAAATTAAGTAACAGTCGACATCAAACCTCTTTCTCAGTTAATCCCTTCTCAGCTGCTCGAAGGGCTTTGTAGTTCGCATTGCTACATATGGACATAATTTCAATCAAATATATAATAAAATAAATGTTAACCATCAATCACACGAGTAAACAACTATCCATCATTCAAAACTTACAAGAAATTTCTCCAACCAACCGCATTATCGTTCGGCTCGGGGGTGACATCCTTCTTTACGGGTTCATTTCCCCCTTTCCTTTTGCGTTTCCCAGCCATGTATGATGAACCTAACCAAATTAAAGATAAACAAATTTAAACTATAAGGACTACATATTTCAACAAATACACTACATAAAAAAAAAAAATTGACCAAAAGACAATGAAAATCGTGCATTGTAATCACCCAAAATCACATCAAATCAACTTAACCATTCGGCATTGGAAAAATTCAGATTTCAAACACACATTTCATGCTTCTTCCATGTTACACATTAAAGTACATTAAAATGATGTGAAACTCTTTTCAACTAAATGATTTCCACAACCAAAACAATGAACAAAACAAACCTTAACTACTAACTCCCATAACTAAAAAGTGGTACAAACGAGTTGGTACAATCCGTGAGAACCAAGAACATAAAGCACACACATGAATAGACAAAATTCCCCCAAACTTAACCAATCTGGGTACCTTGTACCTCTTAATTCATAATGAACAGAGTACAAAACCAGTTGGAAAACATTTAATATCAGAATTAACAAAACAATGCTTCACTACTAACTGTCGTAACCAATTTCAATAACTTCTCCAATAATTCATATACACAAAAAATCCAAACTGCCATAGTTTTTATCAATACTGTATCTCATTAACTCATGAATCTTGTGTCTAAACCATCCAATTTTTCAAAACAAATTCATAACAATAGTCAAATCTAAACTACAACTTCTAATTAAAGTACAACAATCACTCACAACAGATAACAAAAAACATCACATTTGGTAAGTAACAATCTGAACTAAAAAATTTAATACCATAGTTTCTTTACCTAACTAACCATTCCATTGTTTTCCTTACTTTCAAAAATTTTTTTTCGGTCAATATAGGGCAGCCCACGGTAAAACATTTGGGTAAAAAAAATACACACCAAAATGACCATACACGTGAATCCAAAACACTTTCACAATAAAATTACCAAATTACCAATCAAAATTGATTTTCAAAAATAATTATTTTCCACCAACACTATACATACCAATGTTTACATTGCTTTTCTTTCTTCCATTACATTATTTTCTTAAAATTGTTTCACTGTATTAGGATTGTTAATCCTTCTGTTCATGATTCAAGAATCATGGCAGTGACAATGGTGAAAACAGAGAACGAAATCCAATCTTCAATAACTGAATATATTCACTATTATTGCATATATCCAGAGTACAATAGAAGAGTAATTTATATATTCATTACACACCATAACCAAACAAAATTAAATCCAACAGACTATACTCGAAAGGAATTCCTCCTACCGATAGAGAGATTGAGCGGAGATTGGGCAAGGGAAATAGTGCCAACAAGTTTTGCTATGCTTTCGGATGAAACCCTAAATATGACTTTGGTTTTTAATTGGGCTTCTGGTAGTGGGCTATGATTATATAGGAGATTAATTGATAATAGAATATTCCCAATACATCTTCAAACAAGTTTCGTACAATAGAACACAAAAACAAAATAAAATGCACATACACGGTTGAAGAACAACACTTCTCTTTACAAAAGTTTAAATCTTTCTTTAACAATGTTAGACAATTTTTCACATCCCCAAACTAAAGAACGAACAAACATGCAAAAGAAGAATAAAGTTTGTACATTCGGAGAAACTTACTTGTACACCGAGGTCGGAGACGGAGAACCAGAAAACGAAGTACAGTAACTCCGAACGTACTGCAGTTTCCTCCCCCAAATTTGAAAATAATTTTAATCACTACAAGAAAATGTGAAGAACAAGAAGAAGGAACTGTGAAGAAGAAGAAGAAGGAAATGTGAAGAAGAAGAAGAAGAACAAGGAAATGTGAAGAAGAAGAAGAAGAAGAAGAAGAAGAAGAAAAAGAACGAAATCTGAAGAAGTGTGAAGAAGAACCAAATGTGCCCTAAATACCCCACGAACCCACTATTTAGTGACTTTTCAAAATTGCTAACTGTCACCCGTACATCAAACGTCACACCTCACACGTCAATCGCCAATCGGTGTCAGTTTTTCAAAAATTAATTAATTTAAAATACAAAAAACCAACCGGTTACCATTTTTCCCCCCCTAAATACCCCTACTTTAACCCCAGCCATTAGATCATGCCCCAATTTAATCCAACGGCTACAGTACAATCACGGATTGTATTCCCTGTTTTGGCATAACGGGACCAAATCCTGTCCCTATATATGTATACTATTATTTATATTGTGTTTTATAATCTTCTCTTCATCTTCTTTTTTATACTTATGTGCATATTTTGTCTAGAGTTGTAACATTATTTTATCAATATTATTGTTCTTGTATTTTTCATTTTGAGTTATATTTTGACATTGGTCTTTCTATTGAAGCACCTATAAATTTCCAACACTTATTGCTATCTTACACAAGTAAGAGATATGGAATCTTTTTTTTCTACTTATTAGCGGTCGATAATTGGCTCGTGATCAGCATTGTAGCTTGAGTAGGGCTGAACATCGGGCGGGTTGATCGGGTTTCGGGTTTATGGGTTTTGGGTTCGCAGTTTTCAGGTTCAAAAAATTGTACCCGGACCCGACCCGTGAAATAGTTCGGGTTCGCGGGTTTTGGGTT
Organism: Cannabis sativa; assembly: GCF_029168945.1. Taxonomy (NCBI): domain Eukaryota; kingdom Viridiplantae; phylum Streptophyta; class Magnoliopsida; order Rosales; family Cannabaceae; genus Cannabis; species Cannabis sativa. The sequence goes on from NC_083607.1 coordinate 55,142,167, forward strand.
TGCGGGTTTGCGGGTTCGGGTTGACCCAACTCATTAATTTTTTTTTAAAAAAAAAATCAAATTTTATGTGGGTTTTTCTATATATTAAATTAAGCATATAAGTTATAAACTTATAACACTATAATCTATATTCGTTAGATTAAAATAAAATAAAAAATGCATTAATTTCAAATCTAAAATACAAAAGTCAAGTTCCAAACTACACATAATATATTATATTGTTATTTTTAATATATTATCTATGTAATAAAAATAAAATGATTAGATTTTAGGGTTTTTTTTATTTTTAATATATTATATATGTAATAAAAATAAAAAATAAATAAAAAGTGACCGGGTTGGCGGGCGGGTTCGGGTTCAACCCGAAACCTGGTGACCATAAAAAACCAACCCGCGAACACCCCGAAAGTGTACCGGGTTGAACCCGACCCGCCCGAACAAAACAGATTTTTTAAAATTTTCAAGTTAACTGGGTTAGGTCCGGGCGGGTTGGTCGGGTTTGGGTCAAACCCGGTCAATATGTTCAGCCCTAAGCGTGAGTCATAATTTGGGTCCTCCTGAAATGGGTGCCAACCTGATGGTTCATCATCTTCATCACTTCCAGCTGGTGGACACGCATCATAACCAAAATAAACAATCTCCCATTCCAGTCCATTGTACTGAAAGAGATATGGATCCTGTACCTTTTACGATTTCTTGGTCCATGTATGGATCTTATGAATCCTCATAAATGCTTGTCTTACGGAGTATGACCCCTACAGTGTGTTTCTTTGAATAGTGAAGATTTTTTCTTCTTTGCTTTATGGGCTTGGACCTGATTGTGACTATTTTCAAAAATTTTGAATTTTTCTAGAGATTTTGCTATGCATCGTGAATAATCTAAGGGAAACATTTCCCATGGGGCATCATCTTCTATTCTTGGACAAATTTCTGGTGGAATAGTCTGGTTTTTCTCAAAAATAACCTTTTGGAGATCTCTGTACTCTGAACTTTCTCTGAAAGGTGCTTCTTGGGAGCCGTGTATAGTTCAAAAGTGGGATTGCAAACTATTTTCCTATTCTCATCCAATTTTGCATTAACACTGATAAAGAAGACAGTGTAGCAATCCATCATGTTGGCTACATGTGGTGCTGATGGATAAACAAAGACGTGCCTATTGTTGCGAACTTTTTCCCATTCATCCTAAAGTATTTTTTCCACTCCTCTAGAGGAGCGTACCAAGACAAAATGTCCATTTGGATTTGTTAGGTTGGTTTATTTTTTTCTTGTTCGAGGAAAGACTGTATAACAGTGTGAAGAGCAATAGCTTGGACTTCGACAGCCATTGTACAGAGGCATGTTAGGTACCAAAAAAGATGAGCTATGGATTTTGGAGTGAAAAGTGCAGTTTGGAAGGGGAGCAAATTGGCAAAAGTATACTTTGGGTGAATTAGAAAATTATGTTGAAAATAAGTTCCAAGTTTGGAGAGAATTTGTTCGTGAGTATAAATAGCCCTGTGTAGGTCGGTACTTATTTAGAATCGACAGAGATGAGTAAAGTGTCTTGTGTTTGAGGGATGCTAAGATCAAGAGCAAGATCCTGAAGCCGATATGCCATCTGATAATGGAGTGTGGCGCCAAGATAAGTTGGGTCTTGATCCACTCCTACTGTCTATACTTCTACTTTAAAAGCATCAGTCAGTCGATTATCTCTTAAAGACATGTTGAAATCTGGAAACAGAGTGACGACCATTGTTCCTGCATTTAAGGTAGTTTCAATAGTAGCTATACTTGTATGGTGATATTTCCTCATTCGAATATCAAGAAGACCAATATGAACGCTAACTGGAAGGTCCTTCCTGCCATGATAATTTAGAGCAAGGCGAATAGCACCAAAGTGGATGTAGGTATAACCTTGTGCCATCCATTGTGGAGGGAGTTCAGGTGGAATTTCAAGAGTCACAAATTGGACTTCTGGTGTTGGTGCAAGTTGGCACTGCTGAATTTTGAGGCTTGAATGTATTCTTTTGGAGCTTTGAAGGATGGTTTAATAAGTGCTTTAATGGATCTAGTAAAAGAGGAAGGAGTCTTGGTGAAAGGTTGATATAGATTTAAGAGAGGAAGAGAATCGAAGGTAATTTTATGTTCATCTAGAACATAAGAAAGCTCGTAAAGGAAGTCTAACTTATTGAAAGTTGATTTTCGACAGGGGGCAAAGGTGTAAGTGCAAGAGGGGCAAAAAGAAGAGTATTGAGTGAGCTTGATGATTCGTCAAAGTTAGCCATAGTGAAAAGTAGAAACTCGTCCATAGGATAGTATGAGTTATGACTCTGATACTATTGGGATTTTTATTTTAAATCCCAACATTGATGTAAATTAATTATGTTGGGAACAATTTGAGTTTAAAAAGTTATTGCTGAAAACCAAATTAACATTTTTTAGGCATTTAATAATGAAAATTGAAAAGATAAGAAGATTCAACAATTTATGAAGTAAAACTTGAGTTTTTTTTTTTTTTTTTTTTGCTATTCAATTTGAGATTATCTTGTGCTTTGAGCTCCATCTATGAGAGCTTATTTTAACATAAAGCATAGTATTAAACACAACATGTAAATCTGTACAAACATGCCACAACATGCATATAGATCATGAAGCAAATCCAATACAAGTGAAGGCTTAAGAAATTCCATGAAATGTTGGGTGGCAAAATAAGAAGGTAATCAAATATCCCAATAGCGCCTTCCGCAACTAATGACAAGAATTTTCTTTACTATGTCTCATCTTTACCAGAGTAATAGTGCCGGAAAACGCACGAGAAATCTTTGGTTTCATGACCATCCTGGCATAGATCTGTATAGCTGCAGAAAATAGTCAGTTCATCAGGTACAAGAAACTAAACATATTCTTTTGAGTTGGTAATTATAATAATAAGAGGTTAGACCTTAAGAGAAGTAAAAGCCATTTTATGCCCTCTAATGGGATTTGATGATATTTCCTTGGTTTGTAACAGGCAGTGTGACATATTGTGACAAAGATAAGAAATTTGACAGATACTAAAATTATATCTAACTCCCTAAGCTTTCATGAATAATAGATAAGAAACAATGTTATCATTGTTAAATTAGCAATAACTTATGACACAAGTAAGTTGTTGAAGAATTTTAAAACCAACTTGTAATGCGTAAATTTTGTTCACTACTTCATAAGAGATGGAAGTTTCTTCTATGAATCAACATGTTTAGTTTCGAATTATGTTCTCTATTATCGAGCTCAGCAAATCTAACACTATAAACGCTATCTGTACTTAATAGATATGAACAAACAAAGTTCAATGATTTTCACTGAATAATACTGAAATCTAAAAGTTATGTGCAATAGCCAAAGCTTTGAGAAGACTTACATTTGTTGTGCTTGGTATGTAAATGGAGAGTTATGGCCGACCTCTTTGGCAGAAGTGGCAGCAAGATTTAGATCCTTAGCCTGAAATGTTCATAAAATCTTTAATTATTCTAGAGTGAAGTTGGTACCACTAATCAAATTATTATAAGAAAAACAAAAATTCTTATTTCTGAGTTAATCTGAACTGCAAATGAATATATTAGTTAAAACCAGGTAAATTGTTGAGAGCAATATGGCCTTATGAATTGAGTTTTACACAGTATAAGAACCGCGATTCTTTTCTTACAACAACAATTAATCTTAACCACTAACCATAAGTTTAGTTGCAAAGCCACCATCATAATTCCTTGAAGAGGGCACCCCTTCCATCACTCCAGGAACAGGATTATAAGTGTCACTGTCATGCAAGATATTATGTACTTGTAAGAAGATAAAAATGAAAATCCGAAAATTTTCATAACCAAAACTTATTCTTTTTCTAAGAATGAACATTTCATTGAAAATAATCCGAGTTTGATACATCCATACAAGTTCAACAAAACTTATTAATCCACCATTCTTTTACTTAATATCCATTTCTAAATTGGGTTTCTTCTTAATGTTTCTTGATAAAGAAAAGATTGGTTAAATTCGCAAGGATATTTTTTGCTGTAGGATGTAGATCATAGTGTTTTCCAACTCCATTGGAGAGGCTTAATGGTTGTTTTCCCTTAATAAACAACAGACACCATTTGATAGCATGACCATATCTAGATTTTAGTCTACTACAAACATTAGAAGTTCAAAGAAAATTGTGATTCAGTTAAATTTGCCTTGGAATGCTCGAATGAACTCTCACAAAATAGTAGAGAAGTTGTCATATACCTACTCCAACAGCGAGCGCTTGAAGAATTGAATACTTTTGTTAGAGTGCTCGCATCGATCCCTAAAGACTGACCAAGAGAGAGGGCTTCTGAGACACCAAGCATACTAATAGCCATTGCCAAATTATTGCAAATCTTTGCCGCCTGAATAGCAAGACACCCCAATAGGTATCAAATATGTTGCAACAATTTCTTATAGGGGTATATAAATCAGGCATATAAATATATATATTAGCAATAATCTGAACCTATTTATTTTATACAAAAAACTTGAAGTTTGTATCATATGATGAAAAAGAGAGAGCACTTCAAATCTATGTCACCATGTGCGGAGTCATATTAAGCATGAACTACAATGAAACACTAAATAAAGTTGTGAATAATGTGAAACATGATGTATTTTCATGTATGACAGCTTACCGAACCATTTCCTGCTCCACCGCAGTATACTGTGTTCTTGCCCATTGAATGGAACAGGGGTTTTGCAGCCAAGTAAGCCTCCTCAGGGCCACCAACCTGCATAAATATCAATAATATTTATTTATTTATTTTTAATTATTATTATATATCTTATATATTAGAAACAAGAACATAACTTTGGTTCCATCATGAATCTCAGGAAGCTTAGGAGGAAGATTTGCAAAGATTCAAAAGTGGCTCAACCGGTTTTGCTCTTGGTAAATAGTCTCTAATAATTCACCTAATTCTAGGAAATTGCCTCAATGTCACTAGTATCTTCATGTCCCTAGAAGTGATATTCAGGTAAAATGAAAAGGAAACTTCAGGAAATATGGAGATTTTTCCTCAAAATAAGCAAAGCCGTTGTATCTATTCCAACAAAAAGAGTCAAAAGGTGTTTTCATTGCATAGCAAAGCTCATATTTTCCTTCTTATATGACACAATGACAAAAAATGAATCATATTATACCATGAAAGTAAGTGTCCCAGCTTCTGCAGCGAGTACACCGCCAGATACAGGAGCATCCAACATTACTGGAGTCTCTTGATGACCTTCACAAATTTACTTAATCAGAGCAGTCAATCATAAAAATAAAAATAAAAAACCCAAAAGAATATATCATGCTTGCATGCATAGCAAAAAGATCAGCATAACCTTTTCTTTTTGGCATTTTCTCAGGTAATATCAGCTACTGGGTTTACCAAAGGCACCTTCAAAATTACTTTGAACCATTCTATCATTTACTACAAGGTATTTAGCTTGTCATAACACCATCCATGTTTCTTTAATTCTTTTTCTAGTCCAAGAACCAATGTCATAACATAGAAGTCCAATTTTAAGTAGGCTACACTAAATTCTGATGTATCAAAACTTTCAATGAACCGTACAAGAAAATTTCGACGCAACCATATTGCAATACTTTATCTGTTCTTGATAGTTATTTCAATCTGAAATTGAGAGAAAAACCATGCACAATATTATGTCCCCGTTCCAAGCATCTTCTATTCTTTCCCAACTCATCAATAGAACATGGTAAGCTTGTTTGTTAGTAAATTAAGACTCCTCATACCATCACCATGCAATTTTATTCCTAAAATCTGTCACTAAACCGAAACAAACATGTTATTCCTAATCATTTTCGAAGGAGAAATTATTAGGCCTTAATTGTTTCTGTCATGAAATAGAATTGAGTAATGCTCTTCGGCAACTTTCCCTACTTCTAGTTTCCAATGTCTTACACTCTTAGGTTGATCGTCTTGTAAAAACAATCTGTCACTGTCAGAATTGTGCCAAAGTTTTCATGCTGGACCGTCAATTTCATAAAACAAATGTACCCTAAAAATATCTTGATAAAAAATGTGTTTATGTCAGCAAAAATCTTCATCATTGTTGTAGTCTTCTACATCTAGTTTCCTATACAGCTTGGGAAATAAATAACTGAACATACAATTTGGGTAGCGTTGAATTATAACAAATTAGCAACATAATCAGCAGATACCCTTCCAATTGAGATGTGTAACAGGCAAATGAAAACAGTATGCTTGTATTTTTAGCACTTATGATACCTTTTTTCTCCTTTAACATGCATTCAGATATGGTAAAAGAAAGCTTCCTTGATGTTTGGGGATCGATTGTAGATGAATCTATCATTAGCCACGGTCGCAAGACATTCCCACTTTGAAGCAGCCCATTAGGTCCTGTGTAAACATCAGTGACCTGCATAAAACACACAATATGACTAGTATGAAACCATAAGGTCATCCCATATTAGGGACTCCACTACTCAACCTAAAGTATTTCAAGTAACCCTCTCTTTACTGTTTAAGCAATTAGGAGAAATGGCATATGAAATTCCATCAGTATATGGAGCTTGATGAAATTAGCTACCAAGTTATGCACAAATCAACAGTTTCTAACAAGGGTATGTAATTTCGCATACAAATTAAAAAGCGGGTATGAAACCATTTATACTCACATGAGATGAAGAAGGAAGCATTGTAATTACAACATCACTGACTTCACCAATTTCAAAAGGAGTTTCCTTTGTGACAATTCCCATGTCAGAGAAGGCCTTCAAGGCATTAGAATTTCTGAACAAGAACAAAAATCTCACCTCTAAATACACAAATATACTAACAATCATTGGCATATAAAAAAACAACAAAAGATAATCAATCAATGAATTCAAATACATTACATGTCATGTACGGCTATTTTGTATCCGGCCTTTATTAGATTATTAGCCATTCTGAATCCCATATTTCCAAGACCTATAAATCCAACATTCTGCAATGCACCCATTAAAAATATTTACTGTGCTTCATAGTGAATGCTTTGATATATGATACACACACACCTATATATATATATATAGATAGATACCCGTAATGTTTCATTAGAGATAAAAAATACATTAAACCATTATCTCAGTGGGGGGCAAAATGAAAATTTAGAACAAGAAGAAGAAGCTTTGTTTGAAAGAGTGTAAATACATCAACAAGACAGATAGTGTATTAGATTCAATTTATTTAATATACAATAAAATACAGAAACAGCAAAGAAATAACATAAAACGATAAAACCTTGAACACGGTTGATAAAATCAGATTACAAATAAAACCCATTAAAAGCCAAATAATAACAATAATAATAGCCATGAAAATTGATCAAAAACCCAGTTGAGAATTAGGAAGATTATAGTATAGAGTGATAAATAAGAAAAAAAAAACAAACCTGAAATGGAGGAGGAGGGGGATGGAGTAGTTGAGATGAAAATCTGGGGTGTGGATGAGAGAATTGAAAGGGAAGAGAAGTAAGAGTAGAATGAAGAGAAAGCAATGATCTTGCTCTACACCACCTGCCCATGATTACTGCTTACTTAACCTCTTCTTTTCATAATCATTCACTCTACATGTCCCAAAACCAACATCTATGACTGTGATGTGATCAAATACATACAAAAAACCTTAATGTTAAGAAATAAATAAACACTTACACAATCATTGTCTGTTACTCATCAATGTCATCATCATCATCCCCTCAAAAATTGAGAAATATATTATTGTAAACCACTACCTTTGGTACCACTCAGAGACTCAGACTACTGCTATTGTAGCAGGCTTAGCACTTATGTTTTGTCCTTTAGCCTTGGTTGGTATATAATATGCATTTTTTTTTTTTTTGAGAATATGGTATATAATATGCATTATTGCTTAATAAAACGGGGTTTTTCTTTTGTTCATTTATACATTTTAAAGCATTTCTTTTTCATTTATAGCGTGTATCTCTATATATTAAAAGTGTTTATTTAACGGCATTTCTTAATTTAACAGAATATACTTTAAAAATAAAAAAATATTCTGTTAAATTTAACGATAAGTTTGATCTCCCGTTAATTTTCAAAAATATATAAATAATTAAACCAAAAAAATTAAACAATCTTCTTTTAAACATTTAAACCAAATAATTAAATCCAAAAAATTAAACAATCTTTTTTTAAATTAAAAAAAAAAATCATCTTAGCCACATATCTCTATAACATAACAAACCGTATATCATATTTTTTTTTATTAGTTAAAAGTTAACAAATAAATAAAAAATTAACAAATATTAATATTGTTACACGTTTAAACCCAATAATTAAACCCAAAAAATTAAACAATTTTTTTTAAATTAAAAAAAAAAAACTACACCAATACCCACCCTAAATAACAATCATCAATATAAAATTTAAACTCTATATAAAAAAAATTGTTTATAACATAAAACATTTGAATAACAATATGTATATTATAGGTTTATATACACAATTATGACATTCTTAAGAATTAGTTTTATAAAACATATCGTTTATAACATAATTTACAATTAGTCACTAAATTCTTGAACAAAAACCCCCTAGAACTTAAAATAAAACTAATATTTACGTGGCTCGCTACGTAACTCTCTTCTAGTAAATTAAAAATATACGGTGCTTTACTTATAAATTTCTTAGTCGCAACAGACGAAATAATTTAAATTGCAACTCAATTAAAATTACAATCCAGATCGTAACGCAACTCAACTCAATATACAATTCACATTGTAACCTACGAAGCAACTTAAGTTAAAAAAATAATAATAAAATTAAAAAAAATGTAACTTACCAGTAATTCCTCATATTTTTTGTACTCTCTTTCTTTTTATTTTCCTCTGAAAATGGAAGTAGCAATGCAACTCTTATATAATAATTTATAATTAATTGAGCAACTACTTGTGGAGCATTGTTTAAAGGGGAATTTTTAAAAATATTCTCCAATATTATTTATAATTTTACAACATAAAAAAATTAGATATCAACTTCACGACAACTATAATATATTTATAAAATAATCAAAAAAAAAATAATTTATTATTTTTTCGAAAATGTATTTTTATAAATAAAAAAATAAAATAAAAAAATTGTGTTAATTTATTTTTGTAATTGTTTTTTTTTTTAATTTTTAGTCTATTATATAATTGTTTTTTTATTTATATGTAATAGTACAAGGTATGAACATTAAAAAGAAAAAGTATATTATTCTTCTTAACGCAGTTTTACATTATTTAAGTATATACTCTAAAAATGTCTGACACTCTTTTTATCATTTTTCTTGGAGTAATAGTGTACTATTTCACCAAATTAATATGAAATTTGTATATCGTGAAAACTTCAGTGGCATACTAAATTAACGTGTACCAAATTTTACAACTATTAATATGTATATTGGCAAATTACATTCAAATATTACACACTATAATGTGACAGTTTTAGAACACAAAGATTCCAATTTAAATACTTGTGATTAATTTTTAAAAATATTATTACATTACTACGTGTAAAATATTCGTGTAATATAATTTGTGAATTCACATATTCATTATTCAATTTTTTTTTTTATTTATATGTGACCTTGAGCTAAGAAGGACGAGGCTTGAGCTTAAAGTTCACCCAACTCAAAACTCAAAAAAGAAAATTCTTTTCAAATATATACAAATATTTTTTTAAAATACCATATATTTTAAAAGACAACAATTAATTTTTATAATATAATAATGAATATAGTTTGTTTTTATAGAATATAATAAAATCCTTGGTTTATCCAAAATTTTAGGCATAGTATTAAGACTTATCCATTGTTAACTCCACGTAATTTCGTCTTATCCTTCACAACTTTTGGAGAGTTAAGATAGGTATTCACACATTATATAGTCATTGTATTTTTATTCTTAATTAATCTCTTTCGAAATTTATGTACGTAGTAGAACTACTATGGTTTTTTTTTAAAAAAAAAAAAAAAACTCTATCTGTTTCAGAGTTTTTTTAAAAAAAATAATCTAATAGCTGTAAATTTTTTAAAAATTCTGAATAATTTATAGTGCTAAAAATAAGATTTAAACCGTTACTTACCACACATATATGAAAAAACAGTCGAACGTGCAACGAATATATAAATTTTATTTTCAGCATAGTAAACTATTCTAAATTTATTAAAAATTTACCGATAGTATTAAATTACTATAACATACACAATCATGAAAAAATATATTAAAAAACTCTCATTGATGTCAAAACAAATAAAAAATCTACTAAAACATCCATTTAAAAAAGAGTAATTTACAGCATAAATATTTAAGTTTAACTTCTAATTACAAATAAATACTTAAGTTTATTTTTTGACGGTAATAATACCTAAGTGATAATTTCATAACTTTTGTAGGTACTCAGCTATTAAATGTCAAGTAAATTGTTACGTGACAATCCTTGATTAGTCAAAGTCATTAAATTTTTATTTTTTTAAAAAAATTAGTTTAAATATACCAATAAAAAATAACATGTGGATAATAAATTAATATTTAATGGTCAAGTACTTACAGAATTCTAGAAATATAACTTAAGTATTATTACGGCAAAAAATTAAATGTATGTATTTATTTACAACTGTGAGTTAAATTTATATATTTATATCTCAAATTACACTTTAAAAAAAAATATTATAGACTTACTCAACATATTTTATCTCCTTTTAAAAAAAAAAATCACTTTTATCCACAATTGTTATTATAAAGATTTTATATATATTTCTTAAATGCTCGTCTTTATTACATAATTATACGTATTATTAATATCATATTTGTGTAATCTAATATTCTACCAAACATAAAGTAGTATTAAATTTATCTCAATCCATGATCCAAATCCAATAAAATAATCTTATATCCTACCCTACTTTACACCACTCACATCAATTTCTTTATTCTATTATAATACCATTTTAAGACCATCTTCAATCCTAACTTTACTTTTAATTATTATTTTTTTAACATTTTTCACTCTAAACTACTATTTCATCTCCCATTTTTTGTCCTTTTGAATGGAAAAAATCTAAAATAGTAATGGGAGATGAAATAGTAATTTAGAGTGAAAAAAAGTTAAAAAAAAATATAAATATTAATGGAAAATTCTACAATACACTCCCTTAAAATAAGTGTATCGATGCACTCTTATCTGTTTTGCTATCTAAAACAATATTTAGTCTAATTTTTTTATGGTCGTATACATTATAGTTATTTAAGACATCTAGCAAAATTTTAAGAAATTCGAAAAAATTTAACACGTCGAAAACAATATTTAAAGAGTCTGTTGTACGCGTAATTTTTTTATTTTATACGCGTGTAGAATAGACGGTTTAAACATTGAAGTCTATATTGTAACTTATTCCGAATTTTTTAAAATTTTACAAGATGCCTTAAATAACTATAACATATATGACTATGAAAAAATTTAGACTAAAACATTCTTATAGATACCGAAATAGTTGGGGTTGCATCAGTACACTCATTTTAAAGGGGTATATTGTAGAAGCACACAATATTATTAATTTTACTTCAAATTTTAATCAAACCAAAGATATTCTTTTTTTTTTCTCTTTATTCATCAATATTATTGATAAATATTTATATTAATAAATATATTTGGGAAATTCTACCATACACCCCCTTAAAATGGATACATTGATGCACCCTTATCTGTTTTAGCACCCGAGATAATTTGTTAGTCAAATTTTTTCTCATGGTCATGTACGTGATAGTTATTTAAGACATCTTGCAAAATTTTAAGAAATTTGAAAAAATTTAACACGCCGAAAAATACATTCAAACAGTGTGTTGCACGCGTGACTATTTTATTTTATACGCGTGTAAAATAGATTGTTTGAACATTATTTTTTGTATTGTAAATTATTCTGAATTTCTCAAAATTTTATAGGTTATCTTATATAGCAATAACGTACATGAATATGAAAAAAAATTAGACTAAAAAATTCTTCTAGATACCGAAACAAGTCAAGGGTGCATCAGTACATCCCTTTTAAAGGAGTGCATTGTAGAATCACCCAATATATTTAATTAGTTATCATTAATTTAAAACATGCAGTATAATTTATAACTGTTGTAGTTGTTTTTTTTTAAAAAAAATAAATAAATAAATATGTTTCTAGTTTATATTTGTAATTGCTGTTGTTATTTTTTTAGGAAAATTCTACAATGCACCCCTTTAAAATGAATATATTGATGCACCCCTATCTATTTTAGCATCCAAAATAATTTTTTAGTCAAATTTTTTCTCATGGTCATGTACGTTATAGTTATTTAAGACATCCTGTAAAATTTTAAGAAATTTGGAAAAGTTTAACACGCCGAAAATTATGTTCAAACAGTGTGTTGCACGCATGACTATTTTATTTTATACGCGTGTAAAATAGACTGTTTGAACATTGTTTTCTATATTGTAAATTATTCCGAATTTTTCAAAATTTTGTAGGATATTTTAAATAGCTATAACATACATGAATATGAAAAAAAAATTAGACTAAAAATTTTTTCTGAATGCCGAAACAAGTTAAGGGTGCATCAGTACATCCCTTTTAAGGGGTGCATTGTAGAATCACCCATTTTTTTATGTTGTCTTTTTAATTATTTTTAATTTTAAATTTGATAATTCTACTTGTATTTTACTTTTAACAGAAATTTTATGGGTGATTCTACAATGCACCCCCTTAAAAAGGATGTATTGATGCACCCTTAACTTATTTCGGCATTCAGAAAAAAAAAATTAATCTAATTTTTTTCATATTCATGTACGTTATAGCTATTTAAGATATCCTGCAAAATTTTGAGAAATTCGGAATAATTTACAATATAGAAAACAATGTTCAAACAGTCGATTTTACACGCGTATAAAATAAAATAGTCACGCGTGCAATACAATATTTGAACATAGTTTTCGGCGTGTTAAACTTTTCCAAATTTCTTAAAATTTTACAGGATGTCTTAAATAACTATAACGTACATGACCATGAGAAAAAATTTGACTAAAAAATTATTTCGGATGCTAAAACAGATAGGGGTGCATCAATATATCCATTTTAAGGGTGTGCATTATAGAATTTTTCTGAATGCCGAAACAAGTTAAGGGTGCATCAGTACATCCTTTTTAAGGGGTGCATTGTAGAATCACCCATTTTTTGATGTTGTCTTTTTAATTATTTTAAATTTTAAATTTGATAATTCTACTTGTATTTTACTTTTAACAGAAATTTTATTGTTGTTGTATTTTATATTTGTAATAGTAGTAACTGCTGTTCTTATTTTTCTTATGTTGTCTTTTTAATTATTTTTAATTTTAAATTTGATAATTCTATTTGTATTTTATTTTTCACAGTAATTTTTTGGCCTAAATTTTTATTTATTTAAATTATTGAAAATTAAAATGTGAAATTTAAATTATAATTATAAAAATTATAAATAATATATAATAATATTTTATTGTAAAATATAAGTATAATTGAGTAAAATAACTAGAAATATTTTTGGAATAAAATTTTTTCTTCATATGAACAGTGCTGCTTTCGATAATGAAGGTGCAGAGTTTATTATATTTTTTTTTATTGAAGTTAAAGATAAAGCGTGATTAGAGTTGAAATTTTTTGAATTTATAGCTTTTTTTTTTTTTTTTTGAAAAGGGGGGGTGCTTTAAACCTGAGAAAAGAAAAACAACATAAGAGTCCTCAGGAAAGCCAGGAAGGCAAACAGCCATTCCAACAATACTCACCATCTAATCCTAACCCTGCCCTAGCACAATTGTGAGCCAATTTATTGAACTCACGAGGCACAAAATGAAGAGTACAGGTAGGACTGAACGATAGCAAGTGTCTAATCCGAATTACAAAATCACTCAAAACAGAGTAGTTACTAAAAGACCCATTAACTTTATCCACTAAACCCTTGCAGTCAGATTCCACAATATCAACAGGAAGATGAACACTTTGAGCCCATTCTAAAGCTAGAAGAAGAGCTTTGGCTTCTGCAACATCAGGAGGCACAGTTCCTGTCAACGGAGCAATAACGCCAGCCACCACCTGATCTTGAGCATCTGTCACCACTACACCAAGACTATGCTTTTTCAGATTGGGATCGAGTGCAGCATCAGTATTAATCTTGTAGCTAGATGGAACCACTGAGGAAGAGGGCCTGAGTGAAGTCCGTTGCACATTACATAAACCTGCTGCTTTAAGATTGGCAGACTCAAAATCCTGCAAATAAGCAACTGCATGATCAAATATGAACATTGGGGACAAGCATCTATGATGATGCAAGTAATTATTTCTCTGTGACCACACCATCCAGAGGAAGCAAAAGAAAATACATAGCATTTGTTTATCAAAAGTCTCAACTGCTTTCAAAATAAAGGCATAAATATTCAAAGATTTGTTTTCAGCATAAAAAATATAAAAGGAGGAATTTTTCCAGGCAGTTTTGACTCTAGAACATTCAAGAAATGCATGTGTGACCGTTTCTGGAGTTGCACGACAGAGAGGGCAAAAGGGAGCAGGGATAATGCGTCTATGATAAAGATTAGAAGCAACAGGGATAGAATTCAAGAGAATGCGCCAGACACAATGCTTAACCTTCGCAGGAATGGAAGAAAACCAAATTTTAGACCAAAACCGTTTATTTCCCAAAGGAGATGAAGAAGAGGGAATATCTCTAGGACTAAGGGCAAGATGATATGCAGATTTAACATTAAAAATCCCAGAATTAGTCTTTCCCCAGATTAAAATATCAGGACACGTATGCCCTGCTATAGGTATATCCAAGATATGATCAATAATGAAAGCAGGGAAGTGACCTTGCAGTTTATTCAAATCCCAAGCACCAGAAGGAGAAATAAAGTAAGATAAAGAGGGAGAAGGAGGAGCGGCTATCAAATCAGAATCCCTGAGAGTACAATTGGGCAACCAGCGATCATTAATTGTGTTGATAGTCTGCCCATTACCTACCTTCCAACAAAGACCTCTCTTCAGAAGATCTCTACCCCATATGATACTTCTCCAAGAGAAAGAAGGGTTATGACCTGGAACAGCATCAAGAAAAGCAGTTTGTGGGAAATATCTTGCTTGGAGGGTGCGACTGAGTAAAGAATTAGGTGTTTGAAAAATTCTCCAAGCCTGCTTTGCTAACATAGCCTGATTAAAATGAACTAGGGACCTAAAACCCATACCTCCCACGAATTTGGATTGGCAGATCATAGACCACTTTTTCCAATGAATTGAAGGGCGATTAGGGGAAGAGCCCCACCAAAATTTAGACACCATCGATTCAAGCTATTTACAGATTTTGGTAGGAATACGAAAACAAGCCATAGCGTAAGAGGGAATAGCTTGAAGGACAGCCTTGACCAAAATTTCCTTTCCAGCCTTAGAAAACCATTTATGATTCCAAGATTGAAGAACAGACAAGACCTTATCCTTAAGAAAAGCAAAAGATTGATATTTAGCTCGAGAAAAGCATTGAGGAAGTCCGAGATACTTAGAGATAAAAGGCTTATCCACCAGTCTGAAAGTATGCATAAACATATCTCGAACATTAGCTTGAGTGTTGGGAGAGAACAAAATGGATGATTTATCAAAATTAATTAATTTATAGCTTTTAAATAAAAAAGGGATTTTGAAGTATTTTATTGGAGACGCTTTAAAATTTTTTATTTTTTATTTTATCTCACATATTTTTTATATTTTTTTTATTTCATTTAAATAATATATGTATAAATACTATTGATTCTTTAAAGTGAAAGTAAATAATTAAAAATAAAATAACATATAAATGTTGATGGGAAAGAGAAATAAGAAAAGGGACAAAAGAAAATATTAAAAAAATGTATACAAAAGCATATTTTTCTTGGAGTGAGGGTTAGCTAGTTTAGCTAAGGCTATTGAAGCATCTGATTGAGAATGGTTTTAGAATTTTTAGCTATTTAATTTTAGGTTATACATAATTCAATTTCTATTATATTTAGTAATATTTGTAGTTTAGGTAGCTAAAGTTAAAGTTTTAAATTTGTAATCAGTATTAGTTTTCACTCAATTTTTTTAGTGGATAAAATAATTAATATTTATAAAACGATAATTTCGTTCAATTTCATCAGACTAATCTTATATGTTTCCGTTGACACTCAAAAATTTAAAATCTAAACCTTACACATATCCCGTTTAAAATATGAAACTGACAAAATTTAATAGAATTATAAATTTACTAGTATTGAGTACTTTACTCGCTAAAAACTAAAAAATCATTAGGTGTTACAAATCCAAAACATTAGTCACTTATGTCATAGATATCCCTTATATTACATTTCTATCAAAATTTGAAATAATATAATTTATTAAATTTTGTTTTAATATTTATTAGTTAAATTCATAACATACTGTATTTTTTTTTATATAAATACTAAAAGGCACATGTGTTGTATTAGTGTCCAATATCATCTTATGTTATTATATTAATGTAATTATGTATTGAGTTATGTATATTTTAGTTTGATAATTATTAATACATATATAAAATAAAAAAATAATAATATCTACACTCATAAATTACACTTATATGTCAAGCCATTTTTAACAAGTATTCTTAAATAATTATTATTAGTTAAAATTATTAGGTGATTCAACAATGCACCCTTTTAAAATGAATGTACTGATGCACCCTCTATTTATTTTGGCATCCAGCAAAATTTGTTAGTCTAATTTTTTTTCGTATTCATGTACGTTATAGTTATTTAAGGTATCCTACAAAATTTTGAGAAATTCGGAATAATTTACAATATAGAAAATAATGTTCAAACAGTCTATTTTACACGCGTATAAAATAAAATAGTCGCGCGTGCAATACACTGCTTGAACGCAATTTTCGGTATGTTAAACTTTTCCGAATTTCTTAAAATTTTACAGAATGTCTTAAATAACTATAATTTACATAATCATGAGAAAAAAATTGACTAAAAAATTATTTTAGATGCTAAAACAAATAAAGATATAAATATCTCTTTTAAGAAAGTATATTATAAAATTTCCCAAAATTATTTATCCCGTGTTGAATTTTTGTGTAAAGTATGTATGTGCGTACTGCGTACCATTACTCTTATTAAAAAAAAATTACTAACCATTCCAATAGTAATTAGATGTACCATTTCTTTTTATTCCAATAGTACCACTGGTGCTTAATAGTCATCTTCTTACCAAATATTAAATTCTCCCATCCACGCATGTGTTCTTATTTATTAAAATTGAGTGGTCAACAAAAGTTCATTAACTCAACTCAAGAAACCCATCAATCATTACAAATCTTCAATGCAGATGCAATGGACACCAAACTCATATTTAACATCTTTTTTTCCCAAAGCCATTTTCAAATAGGTAACAAACAATATCAAATGACCAACTATCATTAATCATCATGGAAGTGAAAAAAAAAAATCATAATGACAGTAACAGTTGAAATAAACATTTGCATCCTTTTCAAATATGATCCATTTTTACAACAAAAGATTAACAAACTTAACTCATCATTACATTACACCAAAAAGGACACAAAAATAGGGAAGCCAATGAGATATTAAGTCCCCTTGAAAAATCAATAAGTTAGATTCAAACTAACAACCTTATATTGATGAAAGATCTTCATATATAGTTTTGATACCAGGCCTTTCTGAAACTGATCTTATACATCTCAATCCTATTCCAAGCACTTCCTTCATTCCCTTCTCTACTAATGGATTCCCCATTTCGGGTGTCAAAACAGCATCAAAACACTCAGAACCACGGCCTTCAGATACTCTCACGCGTACCCAATCTGTCAAATCAACACCTCCTCCTTCCTCACCCGAAACCACATCACCAGCAGACCTTCCAGTTAAGAGTTCCAACATTATAACACCAAAGGCATACACATCAGACTTGAAGGAAGGCAATGGCTTCTTCATAGTAGCTAACTCTGGTGCGCGATAGCCTAAGACACCTGCATCAAGAATTTGTTCCATAGTGCCAGCTTGAGTCATCAGACGGTGGAGGCAGTAGTCGGCTACACGAGCATTGAGATCAGGACCATCTAGGAGTATGTTTGTTGCCTTGAGGTTACCGTGTGGAACAGCTCGGTCAAAATGAAGATAGTTTAGACCGCGGGAAACATCAACTGCAATTTTGAGCCTTTGTGCCCATGTTAATGGGGGACCTTTCCTTCCCGGACGATCTAAAGAAATGTACTTAAAGTTCATTAGACAAGACAATTAAGATATTAAAGGCAAACAGATAAAGTTAAGCACTTTAACAATCAAAAACACAAAAGATATTATGTGAAAGGTAATCTATAACATGGTTTTCTATAGTTCCTAACACACCATACATAGCAATAAAATAGAGGCAAACTATATTAAAAATGGGATCTTTCTCTTTTGCAAGTACTCTTCACAGTTTCATTTTGGACAATAAAATAAAAGGTTTTATATGTAGAAACAATTGAAAGATAAATGAGTTACCATATAGATAGCTTGCAAGACTTCCAGGTGAGATGTAATCTGAAAGAATAAGCTTCTCATGCTGTGTTGGCCCCCAGTAGTACCCTTTTAGACCAACCACATTAGGATGCCTGATATTTGCAAATTTTTTAGCTTCCTTGGCAAACTCTTTTTTCTGTTTTGCCACACCTTCTCTCAACCATTTCACTGTCAAGAACAGCCCATTGTCCAAAGTTGCCCTGTATGACGTCCCGTGGCTGCTTCTCCCCAACACTTCAGCAGGGGCCCTAGACAATTCCTCAGGCGACAATGTGACAGTATCATCGAGAAAATAAAGCTCGCCCACCAGTCTATCTGGCGACCTCACATCCAATTTTGCAAGGCTTTCTGTGGCAAGCAAATCTCCAGACTCTGGTGACCAAGACAAATGACTGTCCTTCAAAGGAGAAGAAAAGCCAGCAAAAGCAACAGCCTTCTCATCAGAGCTGATAATTTCAGACGATGATCCTTTTTTCGATGCTACAAGATCCTCAGCTGAAACAGTCAAAGCACCAACAGTGTCTGTTCCACGAATTCTAGAGGGGTTCGGTTGAGCATGCCTATTGGCATCCTTTTTGATGGTGTGCTCGGGGGGTATTCTTCTTGCAACACGAATGTAATGAAAGAAGATTGCAAGCAGAAGAATAATGAGCAAAGCAACAATACAAGATGCTATTATTATTACTTTGACCACTGTCTTGAGTGACTTTTTCTTCGAGTTTTCAGCTGGTGAATTGCTTGAATCAGGAGAACCACTTGGAAGACTCAAACGATTGTTTCCAGGAAAGAAAGATGATCTTGGAAACCTTCTTAGGTTCTCTGGCACAACACCATTAAGATCATTGTAGGAGGCATTAAAGCCTTGAAGGGAATCAGGGAAGTTATTTGGCAGAGGGCCTGTAAAATGATTCTGTGATATGTCTAATGAGCTTAGTGAGCTCAAGTCAGTAATCGAAGTAGGTAGTGAACCAGAAAAGTTGTTTCCTGCAATATTGAGTACTTGAATTGGAGTTGAACCCAATTGATCAGGAAAATAGCCACTGAACTGGTTATGAGAAAGATCAAGAATTTGAAGATTAGAGTTACTGGGAGACACAGGTGACAATTTAACAGAACCCGAAAATAGATTATGATCAAGATGAGCTTCTTGCAAGGTTGACATTGTTAACAAGTCATTAACTGATCCATCAAATCGGTTGGAACTGAGATCAACAACTCTAAGCTTTGGATACCGAGTTATTACACGCGGAAGAGAGCTACTGAGTGAATTCCCGGAGAGGTTGAGATAATTTAAGCGCAAAAATTGTGGGGTTACCTCAGGAATGATTCCTGTCAAACGATTCCGACTCAAATCAAGGAATTCAATGTTTCCCCATTTCGCCATCCTGGTTAGATTTCCTTCAAACTGGTTGTGTGAAAGATCAAGAACAGAACAGCTTCCAGTCAGCATTGGTAAGTCACCAATAAGCACATTGGAGGAAAGGTTGAGGACACGTAAATTCGTGGACGAGATCATGCTAATTGGTCCTGAAAATTGAGTAAATGTAAGATGTTTAGTAGATCATACAAAAAAAAAAAGACAAATTATTGTAATGAAGGTCAGATAAACAGATCACATAACAAACTAACTGTTACAACAAGAGGACCTATAGTAGTTGGTAGTTGAATTACCTGAGAGATTGTTGCCACTCAAATCTAGTTCAGTTAAGACCAGAGAATCTCCTTTTAATAGGTTGTTGGGAATCTCTCCAGAAAACCTGTTGTTACTGAGCTTGAGGACTTGGAGATCATAGACAAAACTAAATCCAGGGAGTTCACCAGAAAGCTGATTGTAGCTCAAATCCAACACCTTCAAGTTTTCGAATATTTGGAGCTCACCACCACTTACCAGTGATCCAGTAAGTTGGTTATGGCTAAGATTCAGGAATTTGATAGTGTCAGAAATCTTTGATATAAACTTCTCCTGCTGTGAACTAGTTAGCATATTGCTGCTAAAATCTACATGAGTGGCAGTTGTGAAGAAAAAAAACTCAACATCAAGATGACCCTCCAGCATATTCCCGTGCAAGTCAATTACATCAAGACCTGAAATCAGCTCAAGCCCTTTTGGGATTTTCTTGTCAAAGCTGTTCAAAGACATATTTAGAAACACCAGCTTGTCTAACTTTGTCAGTGATGTTGGTAGTGACCCTGAAAAGGAGTTTCTAGCCATGTCCAAGGACTGGAGGGAGGAAAGCCCCGAAATTGATTCAGGAATAGAACCCGAAAAGTTGTTCCCAGATAATGAAAGGTTTTGTAAGCTCTGTAATCTACCAATCCCCACTGGTAAGGGAGAAGAGAATAGATTATTGGAGATATCAAGATATTGGAGGCTGCGAAAGTCAGCTATATTGTCTGGAATTTTGCCACTGATTGAGTTGTTGGCCATGGAAAGCTTGACAAGCTTTGTGAGATTTGCAAACACACTCAAATCTGCCTCAGCAGAAAGACTTAAGTTGTCAAGAACAACACCAGCAACATTCCCACCATTGCAGACAATTCCATTCCAAGAAGAAGGACATCCATTAAAGTCTATAGACTCATCATTCCAAGAATTTAGGACATAACCAGTGGGATCACGCTTGATACCCTTTCTGAATTCAAGTAAAGCCAAAATGTCCTGGGAAGGAAGTTGTCCCATGGCAGATACAAAAAGTAGGAATAATACAAAAAGCCCACCAAACTTCATTCTACTCCTACAAACAAATTCACCCAATTGAAGAAAAAAAGAAAGAAGAGAAAAAGATAGCTCAGCTAGGAGAAAAAGTGGGACTTTCAAGCTTCTAATTCTCAAGTCCAATACCACTTAACAAAAAACATAATCTAGCAAAGCGTGCTCCAAATCTAGGAGCTAATACAAAACACAACTCACTCCTACACTTATATACAGTGAAACAACAGACATAATGATGACATTTTGTGCAGAATAGAAAGGTGATAGAAACCTTAGAAAGCAACACAATGATTTCTGAAACACATATAAACAACTAATGAACTCCACTATGAGTTAACAAAAAGCCACCACTTTCCCTAAACGAAGAAAACTCAGTCTTTGAGTTGCAGAGCTTCAAGGAACTGTTCTTCTCTCCTCCCCAAAGAACTATTTTGCTGATGAAGTACAGCTTCAGACTGAAGAACTGACACAGAACAATAAATGTAAGAAATAAATTAAACAGCACAGAAACTTAACCAACTCCAGAGATCTAAAAGCATTAAAGATGCAAACTTTCTTTACCAAGATCCCATTTTTAAGAACAATGAGAAACCCAATACTAACTTACTATCTTAGTAAAAAGATACTTGATAGTATATAAAGACAAAAGCTTGCAACAATCTGAAATAGATAGAGAGATTACAATGAAGTTGTAGCACCATACCAGTTGCACATTGTCCCAAAGAACTCAGCTTTCATCTTCAAGAAAACCCATGAATAAACAGGAAGTGGGTTTGCAAATTAACAACCAGATGGCATTAAAGAGAAGGGACCCAGAAGATTTTTTCACCATAAGCCCTTTTAGAGAAAGAAAAAAAAAAGAAAAGAGAGAAAGAGGGGTAATAATAATAATAAGAAATCCTTTGGTTTTGTTTACTAAAAATACTGTCAAAAACTTAAAAAACCTATTTTCTTTTTCTTCATTAATTAATGCAAGTGAAAAACAAAACCTTTATAAAAGCTAAAAAAGAAAATGCCTTTGTCACTTTTCGACTGGGTTCTGAAAAGGGTAACATGTGACGACACTAAACAAAACAACCAATATTTTGTGATGGGAACAAAAGATTCAATAATAAAAAATTCAATGCAAAATTGAAAAAAAAAAGGTCCAATTTTTAGTTCATCCTTTTGAGAGGTTTTAGTGTCAGCAGAAATGGGAAAGTAAGCGGGAAAATGCTAGGGTTTTTTTTAGGGTCTTTTGGGTGTGATTTTTTCATTGTTTAGTGTCACTACTTCACCCGCCAAAATAGGGTTTAGTGTCTTAGTGGACCTCAAAGGGTTTATCAAATCAAGTTTATTTAAGGTTCTTATTGTTATAATAAAAAATGATTTTGATAAAATTAAAGAAAAAAAAAGTTATGGGAAGATGTGTGGGGCAGTGCCACGTGGGACATAGGGCCCCACAAATGCCCCTTTGACCAGGTTTGACTTCCTTGGCCCCACTCTTTATGTTCGAGTTCCAATGAGACACGAGAGGTGGAATTAGGTGGAAGAATAATGGTGAATTGAAACATTGGAGATGTGGGGCCCACAATCTACACCTTCCATTGCTCGTATGACACATGTCAAGGGTCCCACAACTTAAACTTGTGAATTTTATTTTGAAAGAAAAAATTGAGGGTAAAGATTAGCTTGTGAGTTCATAAATAAAAAGAAAAATTGTGTTTGATGATATCATTTTTTATATTTTGGAGGACCACTTTTAGATATCACAAACAAACCCAACAAATTTTTGTTAAGTTTTGGTAGTAAGGTGATATAATTGGATTGGAAGATTTGTTGTCTTTGTTGTTTTTGTGATTTGTTTATGAATATTTCAAAGTTTACCTAAGAAATGGTGTGAAATTTGATTATATACAATGAAAACATGACTAATTTACTTTGTTTTGAGTTGAAACTATGTTGATAGCTTACTCCTTATTGTGTGAAATTTTGTTAGCAATATTAGTGAAACTTTAAACTTATTTCAGATAAAAAATAAAACTCATAATATTTACAAAAACCACATGAATAATGTTGTATTAATTTTCATTATCATATTTCAAATAAGGTTAATTATTTATCACAATCATAATAGAAACACAAAAATTACATTTCTTTTTAACAAATAAAAATTACACTTTCTTTTTGAATTCATTAGTCAACTGAACCAAGAATTATTACAACGAAATACAGATGCCTAGCAGCAGAGGAAAGACTCACATTCCATCTAGAAGAAACTTTAACGTCTAAAGCTATCTTAACTAAACAATGAGCGAGAAGGTTCACATCTCTACGCTCAAAACAAAACTTTACACAACCAAACTTACAACACAAAAAAGGAAATTTTAGACAATAAATTATCCATGTCATTCACCCTCCAGTCTTGTTAATAATTAAGTTAATAGCATTGGAACAATCAGAAGCCATCAACACATGGTCATTCTAGCGACACTAGCAAGCTTCGGACCACTCTGAATAACATTAAGCTTTACAGCCAAAGGACTAAAAGGCTTCGAGAAAAACTCAGAAGATGCAGCAAGAACCTGGTCACTGATGTTACGAACAACTGCTCCTGCATTGCAGCTCCTCAAAGTTTCACTAGCTCCATCATATGGACATTAACCTTCTAAACATTCTCTAGAGGTGGATTCTACTTGTGTTTAGAACTCAACTTCTCCTCTAGGTGCTTTGATATTTGGAAGTCTCTTAAAAGGGAAGCACCCCATTCCACAATGGCTCTAGGATCCAAATAGCAGTCGTCATAGGTCCAGGAATTCCTTTCTTTCCAGATTTTCTAATAAAGGATAGAGAAAAAGAAAAAGTCTTCAGTGAAAAGAGTATTCAAACAAACCTCCAAGAATTCACATAGATTTCTTGTTGTTATTCCTTTTATGCTCCTCCACAAATTACTTTTCTTTCGAACTGCAACAACCTATGGACACCTCTAAATGGCATGGATAATACCCTCTTTAAAGTTTCCATCACATCTAGAACACTTCAGGCTATTGGTGACTTTCCTACAAAACAAAATATTGTTAATGAGAAGCCACGAGTGGCTCGCTTTCCATAAAAAGTATTTAATCTTTTATAGTAACTTCTAGATACAATTCCAAAAGGATTCTACTCTCTTCACATTAGAGGCTTCAATGCGAAAGACTGAGTTAGCTATAGTTTTATACCCACTCTTCCCACTATACTGTTCATTTGTTGTATAATGTCAGAATATCTCATCTTTTACCTCCTTATCGTTAGTAGGCACTACATGAATCAAATTCACAAAAAATTTGCTCTAATAAACTCCTCATTCCACTCACACTCCCACTTTTTTTTAGATCAATCACATAAAGATCACCGGGGATAGATATATTGTCAAGAATTCTAAAGCTAATGGGTCTTGGTAATCACGTATCTGTTGGGTTTTGTGCCCTAAATAAAACTCATTTCAATATAATTAGATTTACTAAGTAGTAAAGATCAAAAATTGCATTTTATGTTGTATGGTTCACATGATTTGTTTTATGATTATGATTAATGTATAAATTATATTAAGTCCAGATCACATATATAAATATATATATTTGTTTATGATTATAGTGTTGTCAGCACAGTACAATATAATCATGATTATATGTTCAAAAATTTATTTCCCATGATTTGTTAGTTCAGTGGATTTAGACTGACATGATAATCGGTGATAAGGTATACTTACACCTTGGATAAGTGTTATGTCCTTTTTAGGCCATTGGCAAAGTTTACCAGTATCGGATGTATGGAGTATACATTGGAAGGGACCGATATTGATGTTAGATAAGATAACATAAACTTACTGTTATATCTTTCTAAGTCAATATCAATGGTTGATCTTAGGTATATGGATCTGAATCCTGATATGCTTAGGTTCAGCTTAGTTGTATTATTTATGTTCTTTGAGGTGTTTGTGGAAGCTAACTATTGGTTCTGGCGAATATTTACATCATGGGAACATGGTAGTTTAATTGAGTGGGAGCGTTGATCATAGATATGGAATCTATAACTTCTATAAGTATTTAGAAGTGAAACGATAATTTCCTTTGAGCTTGGTTGAGTAGAAATAAATGATTGAGGCCTCATTTCAGTAATTATATTAGTTTACTGAAATATCATTTATAGGTAGCTAAGTATTTTAAGGATAAAATACATTGAAGGGTAGAACGGTAAATTTGTCCCTTTTCAATGTAGATCATCTATAGAGGATCTTTGACTATTAAGATTGTAACAATGGATAATCATAATATATTTATATCGCGGTACATATAGAGCGTTTTATATAATTGAGAGTGCTATTCAATTCCAAATCTATAGTGGCGTAAGGCGGAATTAATAAGTTATGGTAAATTTTAAATCTACTTATTGAAAGCTCAGTTATATAGGCTCATGGTCCCCTCACTAGTTGAGATAATATTACTTGCAGACTTTGTCAATTGATTTTAATTAATCAATTATTATTCTAAAATTAGACTATTTCTTATTTATGAATTTTCACTAAGTAATGGCTTAATTGTGAAGAAAAGAGGTTTTGGGGTTAATGTATTAATTAAGAGACTTTGTATGGTCTACTTAATAAATTATATAAATGACAATTTTATTTGATAATTAATTATAATTATTAAATAAATAGTTTTGGCATTTATAAGATTGAATTGGAAAATATGATGTTATTGAAAGAAGAATAAGTGGTTGAAATAAAGTGGCAAAATTATAACTAGAAAGTGGTCCTTTGTATGGTCGGCCTTAGAAGTGATTTTTGCCCAATATTTTATTCTTTTTTAATCCATATAATTCAGCCCTAAGCCCTAGTTGAAACACTATAAAAGGAACATGATGCTCTCACTCATCCACTTGATTTTCAACCTGCCAAAAATCTAGTTTTCTCTGTTAGACAACTAGTAGATGAGAGAGTTCCTTCTATAGTGATTTCACCTCCTTCATTGTTCTTCACCATAGTCAAGTACTCAATCATAGTGAGTAAGATGATGGTAACCAAACCCGAAGGAAAGAAAAAGATCCAGGCTCAAATCTTGATAATACTCTGCCACGAAAATGAACAAGGGTTAGAGATTTGAGCGGAATGAGTCATTATATTTCGCTGCAACCAATGTAAGGTTTTCTAAACTCTTATGTTTTTAATTTCATTGTTTTAGAGATATTCATATTTAGGATGTTGATTCAATATAATTGTTAGTAAATGTAGATCCTGGTAAAATATTCCCAACAGTATCTTCAACAACTTGTATATTGTCTCCACTTCCCACCCGCCACCTATAGCCTTTAAGAATAAGCTCTTTTTCCCACACGAGGCTACGCCAAACCAACGAAGCCTTAAAACCTTTCTTTGCCTTAAGAATAGAAGAATTCAAGAAGTAAGAATCTTTGAGCACTTTTGAACAAAGGCCATTCTGATTTTTTATAATTCTCTAAACTTGTTTTGCAATGAGAGTTTGATTGAACATCTCAATATTACTGAAACCTAAACCACCTCTCTCTTTAGGCTTACAAACAAAACTCCATCTGCACCAATGAATTTTTTTTTTCACTTGAACCCCACTAGAACCGGGCAAACATATTGTGGAGACTATTAATGGGTTTTTTAAGTCTAAAACAAGTCATACAATAGTTGGGAATAGCTTGAGCCACCGCTTTAATAAGAATTTTCTCGCCAACTGCAGAGAAAAAAGATCCATTCCAACCTTTAAGTTTGTTCCAAACTGATAAACTCAAAAACCTCTTTCTTTTTCCTTCCAACAAATACAGTAAGCGCAAGTAATGACCATGGTTATCCACAATTTCAACCCCCAAAAAACTAGCTAGCGATTTCCTAGTAGCCATTAGACCATTCTTGCCAAATGACATGTCAGTTTTATGAAAATTAATAACATGTTTAGAAGCTTCAGCATATTTATGCAGAATAGTCTTAAAGCACTGACATTCCTCTTCCACTGCTTCAAAGAAAATCAAGCTATCATCTGCAAAGAAGAGATGAGACACACTAATTCCACTTCTACCAAACTTTAACCCCTTGAAGTTGCCAACTATTTCCTTATATTGAATAAGGCTCAAGAAAGCCTCGACACATAATAAAAACAAAAAAGGAGACAATGGGTCTCCCTACCTCAACCCCCTTTCAGGTGACACTTTTGTTGGAAATTATTTTACCATGATCTAGATTTACTAACAAGTATGTTGGATTAACAACCTAATATGAATTCTAAAACAATGAAAATAAACACATATAAAGTTAGAAAACCTTACAGTGGGTGCAGCGGAATAATATGACTCCTTCCGTTCAGATCTCTAGCCCTTGATTCCTTTCTGTAGCAGAGCATCACCAAGATCTGAACCTGGATCTTCTTTTCTCCTTCTTTGATGTAGAAATTCCATAGTCTTACATACTATGATTGAGATACCACTTGATGTGTGTGGGCACTACTCATTCACTCAAAGTTTCGAAATTTAGAGAGAAGAAAAGAGAGAGAGGCGTGTGAGGCTTTTTCTGAGAGAAACAAAGTGATCAAAGATGTGTGTGTATTTCCTCAAGCCAACACTTTCTATTTATAGAATTCCCTCTAGGTTTAGGTTAGAATTGCATGGCATTAAAGTAATGGAAACTACAAATGGAATTTCCTATGCATAGGGCCGGTCATACAAAGGGTATTGGGCCTCACTTTGCAACTTTCCCATTTTGTTATTTTCCATTCCCATTTTCTCAAAAATGCCAATTTTCCAATTTAACCTCTTAAATGCCAATTCTAATTATTTAATAACTTGGAAATAATTATTAAATAATATTGCCATTTAATATATTTATTAATTTAGACATATAAAGTCTCTTAATCAATAAATAAACCTAAAATCTCTTTTCTTTACAATTTCGCCCTTGCTTAGTGAAAATTCATAAAGTAGACATAGTCTAACTTTTAGAATTATAATTGATTAATTAAAATCAATTAACTGAGTCTTACAAGCAGTATGGTCTCAACTAGTATGGGGACCATGGGTCTATATAACCGACCTTCCAATAAGTCGAACCGAATTTACCAAGTAAATTCCCTAACTTATTAATTCCTCATTGAATCCACACTTAGAACTTGGAATTGCACTCTCAGTCATATAGAACGCTCTATATGTTCCACGATATAGACACGTCATTAGTTATCCATTGTTATAACCCTAATGTGATCAATGATCCTCTATATAGATGATTTACACTGTAAAAGGATTAAATTACCGTAACACCCTACAATGTATTTTATCCTTAAAACACTTAACCCTGTATAAATGATGTTTCACCTAAGTGAAATGAGATCTCCACCATTTATCTTCGTTTGGTTAAGCTCGAAGGAAATCATCCTTTACTTGTATTTGCCAAATAGAAGCTATAGATTCCATATTTATGTTAGCGCTCCCACTCAATTGCACTACCGTGTTCCCAAAATGTAAGTATCACCCTAACCCAAAAGTAGGCTTAACTTAAAAAATCAAAGAACACAAATAACACTCTTGAGATTGAACCTAACCATATCAGGATTGAGATCATTTGATCTAGGATCAACAGGTGATATTGAATTGAATAGATATTACGGTAAATTTTAACATATCTAATCAAAGTTCAATATCGGTCCCTTCCGATGTATACTCCATACATCCGATACTGGTAAACTTTGCCAATGTCCTGGAAAGGACATAACACTTTTCCAAGGTGTAAGAATACCTATCGCTGATTATACCATGTCAGTCTAAATCCAGTGTTCTGACAAATCAGGGAATAAACTTTTGAACATATAATTAAGATTATATTCCACCGTGCTGACAACACTATAATCTTTAACCAACTCATATGTTCTGGACTTAAAAAGAATTCATACATTATATACATATAATCATGAAATAAATCATGTGAACCATGCAACATAAAATGTTATTTCTGATCTTTATTAATAAGTAAATCTGATTATATGAAATGAGTTTTATTTAGGGCATAAAACCTAACAATTTTCCTTTAACCTCACCATTAATAAGAAAAGAATACGACACAAAGGATACACAATTAAGAATCTTCCTTACCCATCTCTCATCATACCCAAGTTTCAGCATTACTTTTTTGAGGCAACTTTTGAACCATTTTTAAATCTATTCTTCCTCACAGTATGAAGGTCCTCAAAGCCAATGATCACATGCTCACGTATCTACCTATTGTGCACAAAAGCACTATGGGCTTCGAAATTACCTCAGGAAGTGTGAGACGCAATTGATTAGCCATGCATTTCAAAATAATCTTGGAGGCTATGTTGCACATATTGGTGGGTCTAAATTCTTCAATCTTCTTTGGTTGACTTTTGCAATAAGAAAAATCAGCGTCTCATTTAGATTGTCCATGGGAAAATCTCTGTTTAACACTAGCAGACACCTTTTGATTACATCTTCTTCGACCACACTCTAGTATTTGTGATAAAATAGTCCTAGAAGACCATCGAGCCCAGAGCCTTCGACAGTTTTAAATCTTTCACAGAAACTTTCACATTATCTTCTATAAATTTCTCCAGTAACATCTCATTCATTTCATTCGTCGCTTTTGTTTGTATCACATCAGTAACACGGTCAATGAGCCCAGCTCTTGGCTTCATCGAAGTAAAGAGCTTTTTGTAGTAGGCTTCCACAATTTCCTCCACTATTCCTCATCATCATGCCAAACTTCCATCTCATCCGAGAGCCCCAAAATTTCATTTTTCTTTCTTCTCGTTGAAGCTTTATGATGAAAGTATTTGGTATTTCTGCCCCCTCCCCCCCTCCCCCACTTGAGCCAATCTACACGACTCCTTTTCTTCCAATACTTTTCCCCTTTTTCTAGTAATCAATTCAACTTCTTTTCTTACTTTTTTCACATTCATCCAAACATTATGATCATTCATCTCATAGAGCTTCTTTAAGTTACATTTTACTTCATTTAGCTCCTTCTTGTGCTCTTTTTTCTTCTTCTTATTTCAACTATAAACACACCTGCTTAGTTTTAGCTTTAAATTTGAGGTCGTGCCATCTGCAATCTCTTTACTCCATGCCTTAATCACAATATCTATGCTCTCAGCGCCATCACACCAAGCTTCTTCAAAATGAAACATTGTGTTCCTGTTTTTCCTTCTGCATTTATTCTCCTCAATCTCAAGATTACAATTTACTACAAGAACACGATGATCTGAGTTGCACCAATCCATAACACTAACACTAGCATTTGGGAAATTTTACAACCAATTTAAATTGCAAAGATCCTTATCCAGCCTTTCAAAGGTCATACCATTCTCATGGTCATTGTGTTGGGTTTTATGCCCTAAATAAAACTCATTTCAATATAATCAGATTTACTTATTAATATAGATCAGAAATAACATTTAATGTTGCATGGTTCACATGATTTATTTTATGATTATATGTACATAATGTATAAATTCATCTGAAACCCTTTTCACATACTTGATCCTGTTTATTGTGTTGTCAACACATTGGAAAGTAAACATGACTATGTGAATAAAGTTTCCTAGATTTATCAGACACAGGGTTTTACTGATATGATAATCTACAACAGAGTTTACTTGCATTTGGAGAAATGCTATGTTCTTTCCAGAGCATTGGTTAAAGTAAAGCTCAGGTTGGATGCATGGAGTATGCATCGGAAGGGACCGATATTGAACTTTGACTTAGATTTATTAAACTTACCGTAATATCTATTCAAGTCAATATCGCCTAGGTTATCCTAGATCAAATGATCTTAATCCTGTTATGATTAGGCTCAATCTCAAGAGGTTATTCATGTTCTTTGATTTGTTAGTTAAGCCTACTTTTGGGTCAGGGTGATACGTACATTTTGGGAACACGGTAATGCAATTGAGTGGGAGCGCTAACATAAACATGGAATCTATAGCTTCTCTGGCGAATAGTAAGTAAAGGATGATCTCCTTCGAGCTTGACCAAACGAAAATAAATGGTGGAGTACTCATTTCACATAAGCTGAAATATCATTTATACGGGGTTAAGTGTTTTAAGGATTAAATACATTGTAGGGTGTAACGGTAATCTAATCCCTTTACAGTGTAGATCATTCATATAGAGGATCATTGATCAAATTAGGATTATAACAATGGATAACTAATGATGTGTCTATATGGTGGAACATATAGAGCATTCTATATACTGAGAGTGCAATTCTAAGTTCTATGCGTGGATTCAACGAAGAATTAATAAGTCAGTGAATTTAGGTTATAAATTCTTGATCTACTTATTGGAAGCTCGGTTATATAGGCCCATGGTCCCCCCACTAGTTGAGATAATATTGCTTGTAAGACTCATATAATTAGTTTTGATTAATCAATTATAATTCTCAAATTAGACTATGTCTATTTGTGAATTTTTCACTAAGTAAGGGCGAAATTGTAAAGAAAGATGTTAATTCCATTTTTGGCATATTTAATTGACAAAAATATTTTATTATTTAATGTATATTTCGGCTGGCATATATTGATATGGTTTCCATATTTGTGTAAATCAAACTTGAAAGGAAAGTTGTCTAGCTTTCCTATTTTTGGAAAAAAGGTAAAAATGGTAAGTTTGGTTACCCATTTCGTTTTTTATCTAACCAAATTTGTTATTCTGATCTTGTGTTGAGTTTCCCATTTTCTAAGATCAGGTTTCTTGAAGAGAAAACCGGAGCTAGACTTTCCTTTTCTATAAAAGGAAAGTTGTAGTTACTGCCCACGATTCTGTATGTACAGAAACGGAATTTCCTGGACTGATTGAAGAATTATTTTAGGGAAGTTTCTAGTGGGTTGATGTAACACCCTAACTAACTTAGGCGTATTACGTGATTTTTAAACGTACTGTGCAGCTCGTTGCTAATCAACGAGGTTTATGGGAAAACGTGATTAATTAAAATTTTTGCTTTTTCATTAAACTTATAAACCATTTTGCAAAAAGTCTCGGGATCCCGATTTATAAAAATATTTACAAACGTTTTCACTGTTCAACTTTTACATCAAAATAAAGTCGTCTAACGACAATTACAAAATCTCAGCCGTCTTTGTCCCGAGGATCGTACGCTCCGAGCCTAACCGCCCCGAGCATGTACAATCCCATAAGCTCGCTCACGGTCCATCGGCAATCGCCTTGCCTTTACCTACACATGCAACGTAAGCCGTGAGTCGACGGACTCGCAAGAAAAGCATAATAATATCATACATAAAACCGATCGCCGTGTCCAACACGATGCGAGTCCCGCTACGCCATGTCCAACATGGTGCGAGCACTTCTTGCCATGTCCAACATGGTGCCGAGTTTTGAACGTTCGGGGGACGGTACTATTGACACGTAACAACACGATCGGTCGAGCCGGTCATACTCCGCCGCTGGTCATACTCCGGCTGTACCGACGTGTTACTATATCCTCCGATCGGTCGAGCCGGTCATACTCCGCCGCTGGTCATACTCCAGCTGTACCGACGGGATACGTCAATAGCACGGAACCACCAACCAAGTGTCGACTGATCGGTCAAGCCGGTCATACTCATTCTTGGTCATACTCCACTGTACCGACGTGACGGGGTTGGATGGTTCGAAGCCTAAATACATATCTAATGTAATCTAACAGGCTTCCTACATGCACGCTAAACATGTAATCTACATATGCATACTGTTATACTAATCTTACGGATTCGATTTCGGGTGTCTTGGTCAACCCGACCGGAACCGAAGCCGAACGGCGGATCGGCTCCTAAACCATAAAAACCACAACGCTATAAGTGACACGCTAAATCACTTCCCGGGGACTAAAACTCGAAACTAAAAGTTTCCCTATCGATAAAAAGCATGGCAATACCCCTAAAAACCCAAAAACGAGGAAAACTAGGGTTCTGAAAAATCCCCCATCCGGAAGTCCGGTTGCCCAACCGAATTCGGTTCTGAAAAATACGAACCCCCATCCGAGATTCCGGATGCTCAGGGAATCGGTTCCTCGCGACGGCAACCAAAAATTCCCATATCTTGACCAATTCGAACCCAATTGATCCCAAACTTTCCCGGACCTCCTCTATAGGTCCCAAATAACAATTCTAGGGCATCAAACCTACCCAGAAATCCCACATGCAAAATTCACCATTAAAGACCAAGCTTTGAGTTCAAGAACTCAAACTTGGTTAAATCCACTATCATGCACCCTAGCCTAGTTAATTCTACTTAACTAAGCATTAAAACACCTCTGCAAACCAACAATAACATCCAGCAAATATACAGAAGCAAAACATGGCATTTTCTCACAAAAATCATCAATTTTCACATATAAATTAAAAACTTGAACAACCTAGCTACTCATGCTTCAAATAACTCATTTATCATCAAAAATTATGCTTTGAATCCATAAACTAACAACAAGATTACAGCAGCAAGAACATTTCACAAACACATGCATTTTCAACATTTTTCACTTGAAATCTCAAGAAAACTAAATAGAAAAAGCAAGACAAGATTTACCTTGAAGAAAATACACTTTGATCTTGCTAAAACACTAGAAATCACCCACAAAAATCCCAGCCTTGAACCCTCCAATCTCAGCCGAAAGAGAGGAAAAGAGAGAGAGAGCTTTTCTAATTTTTTTTTTAACTTTTTTAAAAATTGGCTAAGTGTAAAAATGAGAGAAAAGGATTTTCAAGCTTAAAGTATCATTTTATTTAAATCTATTTCAGCCAAAAAGATTAATTAGAAACAAACATTTAATTCATTTATTAACTCATATAAGACAAAGTACTAATGGGGCAAAAAGACCATTTTGCCCCTCCACCATAAAATCACTAAAAACATACTAAAGGGGTATTTTTGGGACATTCTAAATTCCCGGCCATTCCCGACATTCCCAATGTCAAAACCCGTCCCCAAAATACTAACATACTAAATTGTGATTTCTACTGAGCCAAACGCCGCGTTCCAAAATACCGGACACCGGAAATGCGAAATATAAAAACTGCTGATAACATACTCATGCATATCTGAATTCCATAATAAATTATTTAAATAGCTATAAATAATTTCCTGATTAACATAAATAACAGCTAATTTCCAAATTAACTAAGCGGGCTTTACAACTATCCCCCCCTTAAAAGGATTTCGTCCCCGAAATCTAACCTGAATAACTCTGGATATTGAGCTCGCATATCTGATTCTAGCTCCCAAGTGGCTTCTTCCACCTTACTGTTTCTCCAGAGAACCTTGACCAACGCTATGGTCTTATTCCGAAGGACTTTATCCTTTCTATCCAGGATCTGCACTGGCTGTTCCTCATAGGACATATCTGACTGAAGCTGAAGGCTCTCATAACTGATTATATGAGAGGGGTCTGAAACATATTTTCTCAACATTGAGACATGAAATACGTTGTGCACTGCTGACAAAGCTGGAGGCAATGCTAACCGATATGCCACTTGACCTATCTTCTCGAGAATCTCGAAAGGTCCTGTAAATCTAGGGCATAACTTGCCTCTTTTCCCGAAACGTTTAATCCCCTTCATCGGAGATACTCGCAAAAACACATGGTCCCCTACTCGGAACTCAACATCTCGACGTTTCGGATCTGCGTAACTCTTCTGTCTGCTCTGGGAGGCAAGCATTCTAGCTTTAATCTTCTCTATTGCCTCATTGGTCCGTTGAACTGACTCCGGACCTAGATATTTCCTCTCCCCTGTCTCATCCCAGTGAATAGGGGATCTACATTTCCTACCGTACAACAGTTCATAGGGTGCCATCCCTATCGTACTCTGATAACTGTTGTTATACGAGAACTCTACTAACGGTAGGTATTTATTCCATGAACCCTCAAAGTCCATAACACAGGCTCTCAGCATGTCCTCCAATATACGAATTGTCCTTTCGGATGACCATCTGTCCGAGGATGGAATGCCGTCTTGAATTTTAGCTTTGTACCCATTGCCGTTGCAAACTTTGCCAAAATTTGGAGGTGAATTTCGGATCCACTGTCCGAAACTATAGACTTCGGTACCCGTGAAGTCTCACTATCTCCCCGACATATAACTCGCCAACCGATCCCACTTTGTAAACGTCGTTACGGCGCGAGAAAATGAGCAGATTTCGTAAATCGGTCCACCACTACCCGGATGGAATCATACATACCGTGGTCCTAGGTAACCCGACCACAAAATCCATAGTAATATCCTCCCATTTCCATTACGGTAGGGTTAGAGGCTGCAACAACCCTGCTGGTCTCTGATGTTCAGCCTTGATCTGCTGACAAGTGAGGCATCTCGATACGAATTCTACCAAATTCTTCTTTATACCGCTCCACCAGAAGTACGGTTTCAAGTCTTGGTACATCTTGGTGGTGCCGGGATGCAGAGAATACGGGGTAGAATGAGCTTCCTCAAAGATCTCGTTCCTCAAGTCCACACTGTTCGGGACACAAACCCTGGCTTTATACAAAAGCATCCCATTGTCTGACACTGAAAAGTCTTTGGCTTGACCAGCCAATACCTCATCTCGGATCTTCTCTAACTCCGAATACGTCGTACGAGCAACTTTTATTCTTTCTAACGGATCGGATTGCGGCGTTAAGTTGTGTAGGTGACCTACCACAAACTCAATCTTGGACACGACCATATCCTCTGCTAGCTGAGGTGAGATCTGAACCATGCTAGCCACTTGCCCGGGACCCTTTCTGCTCAGGGCATCGGCCACTACATTGGCTTTCCCGGGATGGTAAAGAATCTCACAATCATAATCCTTCACTAGCTCCAACCAACGCCTTTGTCTCATGTTCAAATCTTTCTGAGTAAAGAAATACTTGAGACTTTTATGGTCGGTATAGATCTCGCACTTCTCACCATACAAGTAATGCCGCCAAATCTTCAGTGCAAAAACCACCGCGGCCAATTCTAAGTCATGAGTCGGGTATCGCTGTTCATAGTCCTTTAACTGACGGGAGGCATAAGCGATAACCCGATCGGCTTGCATCAATACGCACCCCAAACCCTGTTTGGATGCGTCACAATAGACCACGAACTTCTCCTTGTCCGAAGGCAAAGCTAGTACCGGAGCAGTAATCAACCTCTGTTTCAGCTCCTGAAAACTAGCTTCGCATTTATCTGACCAGATAAATCGCTGATTCTTCTTTGTAAGCTCGGTTAGGGGCATTGAAATTTTGGAGAACCCCTCCACGAACCTACGGTAGTACCCAGCTAATCCCAAGCTTCGATCTACATCCTTGTCTTCGGTCTCGGCCAATCCCTGACGGATTCGATCTTCCCGGGATCCACCTTGATCCCATCTTTACTCACTATGTGCCCTAGGAAGGACACCTGAGACAACCAGAACTCACATTTCTTGAACTTGGCGTAGAGTCTACGTTCTCGAAGTCGTTGCAGTACCATCTGAAGATGTAACTCATGCTCCTCTTCTGACTGAGAGTACACGAGGATGTCGTCGATAAACACAATCACACAGATATCGAGGAAATCCTTGAATACTCTATTCATCAGGTCCATGAATCTTTGCGGGAGCATTGGTTAGTCCGAATGACATAACCGGGAACTCGTAGTGTCCATACCTAGTGCGGAAAGCGCGTCTTTGGAATGTCCTCCTCTCGGATCCTCAGGCGATGATAACCCGAACGGAGGTCAATCTTAGAAAAGACCGTCTTCCCCGAAGCCGATCGAACGGGTCATCGATCCTAGGTAATGGATATTTATTCTTCACCGTCGGCTTGTTCAACTGCGTAGTCGATGCACATCCTCATCGATCCATCCTTCTTTTTCACGAACAAAACCGGGGCTCCCCAGGGTGACACACTGGGCCGAATGAACCCTATGTCAATCAACCCCTGGAGCTGAATCTTTAACTCCTTAAGTTCGGCGGAGCCATCCTATACGGGGCTTTAGAAACCGGATCCACCCACAGTGCCAAGTCAATCACGAAGTCGATCTCCCGATGAGGTGGTAACCACGGAAGTTCTTCGGGAAAAACGTCCAAAAATTCCCGAACCACACCGATGTCCTGCGGCCGAATGGTGTACGGCCGAGTGGTGTCCACCACCACGGCCGAAACCCTAAGCACCCACCGTGCATTAATTCTCTCGCCGACATAGCCGAGATCACGGGATCCGAGATCCCTGAACCGAACCCACAAATACGAACGGTTCTTCACTTTCTGGTTGGAAAACCACCATCTTCCTCTTGCAATCAATGCTCGCCGAATATTTAGATAGGAAATCCATTCCTAAAATAATATCAAATTCGACTAAGCTCATCTCTATCAAATCAGCGCTCAACTCTCTACCATCTATCCTGATCGGCATAGACCTAATCCACCTATTGGAGATAACCAATTCTCCGCTGGTAACGGGGTTCCAAACCACGACTCATATCTATCAAAGGGTCTACCCAACTTACTAAAGACTACGGCCGCCACATAAGAACGTGTAGCCCCGAATCAAACGACCTTTGAATAAAACGAGTCGTTAATAAGAATCGACTGTAACAACCGATGGGTGGCATCCGCATCGGCTGCGTGATCGCGAATACCCCGGGTGGAGTGGGCATCGGCTGGAGCTCTCGGTGCCTACGGCGGAGCCGGGGACATTCCCTCTTGAAGTGCCGGGCATGCCACAATGAAAGCATCCCCGCCCCTTGCACTCTCCCCGATGGTGCCTCTTGCGGCTAGGGCACTCGGGGGTAGGAGAAGCGAGTCTCATTACCACCGGGACGACTCCCTCCGTGCGGTTCCCCGGAACCTCTTGTTACGCTCGAGCCGCCGGAAGCCGGTGGGTGCCCTCTTCCTGCGATCAATGGCCGAACCACTACTCCCCGCCGAAGCCTCGATGCGGGAGGGGTAGGAGCTCCGCCACCACCCGGAGTACTAGCTGACTCTGACATGCACCCCACTGCGCCCTCGGCTCGCGGTGCCTTCTCCACCATCCGAGCGTAGGTGGTGGCCGTCGTCCGTGGTAATCATCGGGTCATGCACGATCTTGGGATGCAACCCGTCCGGATACTTCTCCTTCCCGCCGAAGTCGGTCGGCACAATACCCGAGGCTAACCTCGCCAGCCGGTCGAACCGAGTAGTATACTCGGTGACACTCATGTTCTCCCGCCGGGGTCGGGTGAACGAATTCCTTTCTCTTGGCGCTTCTAACCGCCTCGTTGTAGTACTTCGCGTTGAAGAGTTCTGGAACCTCTCCCAAGTCATGGTGGTGACATCGTGAATGCGAGACACCATGTCCCACCATACCGGGGCATCCTCACAGGAACCGGAATGTGGCGCACACCACTTTGTCGTTGCGGTGACACCCATAAAGTTCAAGATTCGGTGATCACCGTAAGCCACCGCTCGGCTTTCGACACATCCGGACCTCCCGGGAATACGGAGGTGCTTGCTTCGAACCGCTCATATAAAGGTTCCAATGCGTGGGCCGCCACTACCATCTCGGCACAGGCGGCGGGGGCGGGTGCCACCGGAACTGCGGCACCGGAACTGCAGGAGCACCCCGCCGTCTCAACCTACGAATCTCGAGGTCTTGTTCTTCGATCTGGCTTGCATCTCCGCAAACCGCAACTCCCGGTTCGGGGGCTCACGATCGGTTCTGGGGAGCTGGGCGGCTGTGGCGGGTTCTCATCACCCCGACCACGAGCCTGCCTCGGGGACCTCTACCTCGCCCCTAGCAGTGGGGGAAACCGAGCTCCCTCTCCCCGATTCGACCCCACCGAGTTGCCTCGACTCACGGTAGTCCGCCTGGCGTCCATCTAGTTAGAACCGCCTGCGAAACCAAGAGTTGGCATATCAGGTCGTATTCAAGGCGAGCTTACTAATGCCGCTTAATTTGGAAATTAGAAATGAAACATGCGCCTATTCTACTATCAGGCTACTAACATGCTTCCTAACAGGCTTTTCTTTTTATAACTGAATAAAATAAACTACTAAAGCAATAAAGGCTTACCGAACCGTGAGCAGGAGCTAGCTGGCGATGATGATTGTACATGTCGTGACGATCTTCGGAAGACAACACAGCGGCTCTGATACCAAATTGTAACACCCTAACTAACTTAGGCGTATTACGTGATTTTTAAACGTACTGTGCAGCTCGTTGCTAATCAACGAGGTTTATGGAAAAACGTGATTAATTAAAATTTTTGCTTTTTCATTAAACTTATAAACCATTTTGCAAAAAGTCTCGGGATCCCGATTTATAAAAATATTTACAAACGTTTTCACTGTTCAACTTTTACATCAAAATAAAGTCGTCTAACGACAATTACAAAATCTCAGCCGTCTTTGTCCCGAGGATCGTACGCTCCAGCCTAACCGCCCCGAGCATGTACAATCCCATAAGCTCGCTCACGGTCCATCGGCAATCGCCTTGCCTTTACCTACACATGCAACGTAAGCGTGAGTCGACGGACTCGCAAGAAAAGCATAATAATATCATACATAAAACCGACCGCCGTGTCCAACACGATGCGAGTCCCGCTACGCCATGTCCAACATGGTGCCGAGCACTACCGCCATGTCCAACATGGTGCCGAGTTTTGAACGTTCGGGGGACGGTACTATTGACACGTAACAACTGATCGGTCGAGCCGGTCATACTCATTCTTGGTCATACTCCGGCTGTACCGACGTGTTACTATATCCTCACGATCGGTCGAGCCGGTCATACTCATTCTTGGTCATACTCCGGCTGTACCGACGGGATACGTCAATAGCACGGAACCACCAACCAAGTGTCGGCTGATCGGTCAAAGCCGGTCATACTCCATTCTTGGTCATACTCCGGCTGTCGTACCGACGTGACGGGGTTGGATGGTTCGAAGCCTAAATACATATCTAATGTAATCTAACGGGCTTCCTACATGCACGCTAAACATGTAATCTACATATGCATCTTGTTATACTAATCTTACGGATTCGATTTCGGGTGTGTCGGTCAACTTTGAGGCCCGAAGGCCGAACGGCGGATTACTGGCTCCTAAACCATAAAAACCACAACGCTATAAGTGACACGCTAAATCACTTCCCGGGGACTAAAACTCGAAACTAAAAGTTTCCCTATCGATAAAAAGCATGGCAATACCCCTAAAAACCCAAAAACGAGGAAAACTAGGGTTACGAAAAATCCCCCATCCAGGAAGTCCGGTTGCCCAACTGGAATTAGGTTCTGAAAAATACGAACCCCATCCGAATTCCGGATGCTCAACCGAATTCGGTTCCTCGCGAGCGACAACCAAAAATTCCCATATCTTGACCAATTCGAACCCAATTGATCCCAAACTTTCCAGACCTCCTCTATAGGTCCCAAATAACAATTCTAGGGCATCAAACCTACCCAGAAATCCCACATGCAAAATTCACCATTAAAGACCAAGCTTTGAGTTCAAGAACTCAAACTTGGTTAAATCCACTATCATGCACCCTAGCCTAGTTAATTCTACTTAACTAAGCATTAAAACACCTCTGCAAACTAACAATAACATCCAGCAAATATACAGAAGCAAAACATGGCATTTTCTCACAAAAATCATCAATTTTCACATATAAATTAAAAACTTGAACAACCTAGCTACTCATGCTTCAAATAACTCATTTATCATCAAAAATTATGCTTTGAATCCATAAACTAACAACAAGATTACAGCAGCAAGAACATTTCACAAACACATGCATTTTCAACATTTTTCACTTGAAATCTCAAGAAAACTAAATAGAAAAAGCAAGACAAGATTTACCTTGAAGAAAATACACTTTGATCTTGCTAAAACACTAGAAATCACCCACAAAAATCCCAGCCTTGAACCCTCCAATCTCAGCCGAAAGAGAGGAAAAGAGAGAGAGAGCTTTTCTAATTTTTTTTTTAACTTTTTTAAAAATTGGCTAAGTGTAAAAATGAGAGAAAAGGATTTTCAAGCTTAAAGTATCATTTTATTTAAATCTATTTCAGCCAAAAAGATTAATTAGAAACAAACATTTAATTCATTTATTAACTCATATAAGACAAAGTACTAATGGGGCAAAAAGACCATTTTGCCCCTCCACCATAAAATCACCTAAAACATACTAAAGGGGTATTTTTGGGACATTCTAAATTCCCGGCCATTCCCGACATTCCCAATGTCAAAACCCGTCCCCAAAATACTAACATACTAAATTGTGATTTCTACTGAGCCAAACGTCGCGTTCCAAAATACCGGACACCGGAAATGCGAAATATAAAAACTGCTGATAACATACTCATGCATATCTGAATTCCATAATAAATTATTTAAATAGCTATAAATAATTTCCTGATTA
The DNA here is from genome assembly GCF_029168945.1 of Cannabis sativa. Taxonomy (NCBI): domain Eukaryota; kingdom Viridiplantae; phylum Streptophyta; class Magnoliopsida; order Rosales; family Cannabaceae; genus Cannabis; species Cannabis sativa. The sequence continues at coordinate 55,183,869 of NC_083607.1, forward strand.
ACATAAATAACAGCTAATTTCCAAATTAACTAAGCGGGCTTTACAGTTGAGGTCTTGTTCAGACCGAATGTAAGCTGTCTATGAGATGTATATTCATTATAAATACATCCTATAGCTGCTAGGTTTTGAATCTCTTTCACACACTTAGAATTGCTTTCATATCTTAAGGAAAGAGTGTCTTTGTTTAGTACCTCTCTTGGTACCTCTCTTGTATCTTTGAATTCCATTCATATCTTTAGAAAAGAGAGTCTTTGATTTGTAGAGAAGAGTTGTTCTACTCTTACTCTGTTTATTTGTTGTTTGTATTGTCTTGAGTCTGTATTCAAGTCTACAACGAAGAAGAACATCAGTGCACCTTCGGGAGAAGGGTATTTACAAGCTTTCGGGAGATTGCTTTTGAAGTCTTGCATCGGGAGGATACAAGCACACAACCTTCGGGAGATGATTGTATAGGCTTTCGGGAGATAGCCTTTAAGCCTTGAATCGGGAGGATTCAAGCACTCTTCAAGGTGATCGAAGGGAGTTCGAGCACTTGGAGTTTTATCAAGATTTGGTTAGTAGGTGGAATACATCAAGCTTGCGGCATACAATAAGAGGGAGTCTATTTATGCATAAGTCAATTACTTTGTATTTTTGATACCGATCTAATGAATCTTATCTCTGGGCGTGGCCCCGTGGACTAGTAACAATCTGAAAGGATTGTTGAAACCACGTACAAAAATCTTGTGTGTTTTTACTTTTATGCACTGTTTGTTTTTCTGGGTTTCTCTGGAGTTACAGAGTTGCATTCTGTAACTACAGAAAACTGTTTTCAGTACCAGTTTTATTATTCCGCATTTAATTAATCATTTAATTAAATAATCAAACTGGGAATATTAAAATACGGAATTTCAAAAGAGTTTTAGGGGCATATTTGTTAATTATGATACTTTGTATGGTTCAATTAATAAATATGATAAATGATAATATTATTTAATAATTATTTATAGTTATTAAATAGTTAGAATTGGCATTTAAATGGTTGAATTATAAAATTAGCGTTTTTGAGAAAATCAGATGCAGAAAAGATAAAACTGCAAAATTGCAAAAAAGTGAGGCCCAAATCCACATTGTATAGGGCCAGCTACTTTTGTAGGGTTTTACCTCTGATATTTTCATTATTTTAATGCCAAATAATTCAAACCTAACCCTAGTGGAATGCTATAAATAGATAGTGAAGGCTTCAGGAAATTTACACTTAACTTTCACACTTTTCATTCAGAAAAACCTGAGCCTCTCTCTCTCTCTACCTTGGTCGACCACTCTCTCTCTCTCTTCCTCCTTAATATTTTGAAACACTTAGTGATTAGAGTAGTGCCCACACACAACAAGTGATACCTCAATCATAGTGAGGAAGATCGTGAAGAAAGACTTTCAGCAAGGAGTTTCAGCACTAAAGAGTCAGAGAAAGAGATCCAGGTTAAGATCTTGATAATACTCTGCAACAGAAAGGATACAAGGGTTAGAGATCTGAACGGAAGGAGTCATATTATTTCGCTGCACCCAATGTAAGGTTTCCTAAACTTTATATGTGTTTATTTTATCGTTTTAGAAAGTTCATATTTAGGGTGTTAATCAACATACTTGTGAGTAGATCTAAGATCCTGGTAAAATAATTTCCAACACATTGCTCTAAGTCATCTCATTCTTTACAAAGAAAAAGTTAATGAGCCCACAATCCTCAACGTCAAAAAGTTGTGACTAGTCTGAATGGTTTTTCCAGATAGCTTGTCCTCCGTAAGGAAAGTATTTCTGGATAGCTTGTCATTAGTTTAGAGACATACTTCCAGGTAGCATGTTATCAGTCTTGAACGCCCATCTGGAGGGCTTGTATCTATCCAGATAGTCTCGTCCGGATTGATTCTTATGGATTATCCATACTGAAAGTGCATTATTGAAGCTGACGTGGAATATGTTGCTAGAGCTGACTTGGACAATATCATATTAATGTGTTCGACGTCCCAACATCATTTTTTTAATTAACCTCCTTCACACTTTTCTTTTAACAAACAAAAATTATGCACATTTTTTTAATAATAAAAAAATTACACATATGATTAGAGGTAATTATAGCTTTTTTTTTTTGTTAATGAAACTACGATTTTTTAATTATCGTGATATAGTTTCTCCAATTGAAAAGATCTCTAAAAGTTGTTTTAGTTATGGAAAGATAAGTGCCATCCGGAAGGGTGTTCCTGAATTTCTATCAGTTCCACCCGTAAGGATTCTCAGGGAAAGCTAGTCTTTTTTTCCAGAAAAGAGTTATGAATGGCTAGTTGTTCCCTCCTAGAATGGAGTCCCGAATAGTCGACTCTAACTGTGTTTTCCTATCTGGGAAGTCCCTTCAACATGTTTTTTGGTCTTCAGTGTACAAATGTGCACTCATCACAATGCCATAAAGAATTGCACAAACATGGTATAATTGAAAATATGAATTATTGGGACCTACCATTTTTTGAAGCTTGTGTTTTAAGGAAACAACATAAGCTGAAGTTCACTCCAGCAAGACATACAACTAACAAGATACTCAAATATGTGCATGCTGATCTTTGGGGGCCATACAAAGTGCATACTCACTTTGGTAAGAAATATTTTTTTTTATATAATTGATGATTATAATAGGTGTGTTTGGACCTATTTTCTAGAAACTAAGAATGAATGCCTAGAACAGTTTAGAGTTTAGAAAACTCAGGTGGAAAATAAAACCGATCTAAAAGTTAAGAACCTTAGGACAGACAATGGGTTAGAGTTTATTAACTCTGAATTTGACATGTTGTGTCTAGAGTATGTAATCAATAGTTATAGAATCATAGTGAAGATCCCAGAGCAAAATGGTGTTGCTGAAAGGATGAACAGAACCTTATTGAGTATAGTTAGATGTTTGTTGTTCAATTATGAGTTAGAGAAACCAGTTTGGGGGAAGCTCTAGCTACTACCACCTACATTATAAATAGAAGCCAAAACAAAATTATAGGCTTGAAAACCCCTTATGAAATGTGGTACAACAAAACCCCAAGCCTAATTCATCTAAGAACCTTTGGGTGTACAACTTATGTACACCAATCTATCGATAAGCTGGAACCTATATCAGTTAAGAGAACTTTCCTAAGTTATGCCTTAGGTACCAAGGGGTATAAAATATGTATTTTCAAGAAGGGTAGACCAAAGGTTGTGATTGTTAGAAATATTGTTTCAATGAGTTAAAATATCCTCACTTGACTTTTAAGAAAGGTAGCGTGTCTCCGTGTGATGCAGGAGAAATAACACTACGCACATGGAAATGGAATATGGAAGGAAACACTTGGAAGAAGATTCATAGCCGGAAGCTAGTATGGAACCGAAAAATAATGCACAAACGAAAGTTGATGATGAGCCAAAAGATTACAAAGACCAAATAGGGGTTCTGGGAGGATTCAGATAGGAAGGTTTGGAAGGTTATCATTTGGCACGTAATAGAACCAGAAGATAGATTCACCCTCCAGCAAAGTTTGCGGAAGCAGACTTAATAGCATTTGCACTGTCAGCAGTACAACAAACTAAAATTGAAGATCTCAGAAGCCATAAAGAGGTGATTCCATGTGGAAACAAGTCAAAATGGCTCCAGGCCATGGATGTGGAGATGGATTCTCTCTGGAAGAATAAGACTTGGGTAGTTGTACGGAAGTTAGAGTTCAAAAAGATTGTGAAGTACAAATAGATTCTCAAGGTGAAAGAGGGAATTAATGAGAATGAACCAATTTGATTCAAAGCCAAGTTAGTGGCTAAGGGCTTTACTTAGGTGGAAGGAATTGACTACACTGAAATCTTCTCACCTGTGGTAAAGTACAAGATGATTAGATTGATGTTGTCTTTGGTAGCTCAAATGGAGTTTGAAGTTGAACAAATTGATGTTGAAATTGCCTTTCAAAATGGATTATTGAATGAAGAGATCTACATGAAGCAACCCCCTGGTTTTCATGTGGAAGGAAAATGAGTTGAATTAGTATGCAAGCTCAACAAGTCCTTATATGGTTTGAAATAGTCCCCAAGACAATGGAATATAAGATTTTATACTTATATGCAACAAATTGAGTTCAATCGATCTACATATGATCATTATTTATATTTTAAGAATCTAGAGCAATCTACAGATGTGTTCTTATTGCTAAATACAGATTATATGCTCATCATGAGCAAGGAAAAATATGAGATCAAAAGTATCAAAGCCAAGTTGAAAATATAATTTGAGATGAAGGAGCTTGGACCAGTTCAAAAGATACTTGGTATTGAAGTTTTAAGGAACAAGCAGGAATGGACAATCAACTTGAAGCAGTCTGGGTACATCGAGAAAATTATTCAGAAGTTTAACATGGAAGATGCAAAGAGTACATCCATTCTGTTGGGCGGACAATTTGTTGTCGAAGGAATAGTGTTTGAATAGTGCGAAAGAGAAAGAGGAAATGAAGGTTGTACCTTGTGATGTAGTTTTAGGATGTCTAATGTATGTAATGGTGAGCACCAGGTCAAACATAGCTCATGCTCTAAGCATCCTGAGTTGGCTCATGTCCAATCCAGGTATTGAACATTGGAAGGCCCTCAAATAGTTATTAAGGTACTTAAAGGGCACTTGGGATTTTGGTCTAAACTATGAGAAAGAAAAAGGAGAACTGGAGTTAAAAGGGTTCGTGGACGCAGACAATGCTCCGAATAGAGATACTACAAAATTGTCCACTTCTCGCTTATTCATGAGAAACCAGAACTGTATATGTTGGAAGGCCCAGTTACAGTATGTGGTTCCTCTTTCCACAACAGAAGCAGAATTTATGGCTACGACGAAAGCATTCAAGGAAGCTCTATGGCTTTGGGGAATTTTGTTTAAATTGAAACAATTAAGAGGAGGAGTGATTGAATACCGGATAGTCAGTCATCCATCCATCTTTGCAAAGAGCCCGACTTATCATGAAAAGAGAAAATACATAGATATAAGACTCTACTAGATTAGAGAGAAGATAGAAGAATGACTGGTTGAATTAGAAAAGGTCAGATCAGAAGATAATCTTGTTGATGTTCGGACTATGGTCTTAATAGTAAACAAGTTCAAACATTACTTGAACTTGATAAATCTCAGAAGTTAGTATAATGAGATTTCTGGAACACCAAGTATGATGACTACATTCTTTCTTCATTAACGTTATATTTTAATTTGAACGAACTAAGTAGAATTTGTGGTATAGTTCCTCCAAATGAAAAGATCTCCAAAAGTTGTTTTAGTTATGGAAAGATAGGTGCCATCCAGAAGGGCGTTCTTGGAAGTCTATCAGTTCCACCCGTAAGGATTCTCAAGGAAAGCTAGTCTTCCTTCGAAAAGGAGTTTCAGATGGCTAGTTGTTCCTTCCTAGAAGGGAGTCTCGGATAGTTGACTCCAACTGTGCTTTTCCTATCTGAGAAGTCCCATTAGCATGGACTTTGGCCTTTAGTCCCAGAAGCGTAAGTCTCATCCAGAAGCACGTTTCTTGTGCTGACGGGAAGATTTTGTTTAGAGGACTTTATTAAGTTTGTTAAGTCCTAACCAACTTAACAACTTAGCACGTACAACCACCGACTTTAGAATCTATATCCTGAACCTATAAATACCACCAATACTTATTAATTGAGGAGAAGAGTTCAGAGGTGATTTCGAAGAGAGAGATTGAGAGGTACAGAGAGAGGTACAAAATAAAGAGAGAGATTGGATTTGTATTTTGTATGAAGAATCTTCTATAGATGAAGAAGATTCTTGAGTGAGAGTGTGAGAGATAAATACTTTTAGAGAATCTGACAAATAATCGATATTGACTATATTGTACCTAGTTCTTGCTCAATCAATAAATAAAATTTGGTAGTGTTCTTGAACTGAAGTAGAGCCATAGATCACATCGATCTAAATGATTTGAACTAGCATATATCTTGGTGTTGGTTGTATTATTTTATCATTTTACTACTTTAATTGTTCTTGGTTTTAATACTCTACTCATTTCTGTTTTAATCTCTGTTTGTTGCATGTGAATTATTAATCTTATCATTACTAATTGTTTGTTGATTAAATTTTAATTAATTTTAACTTTGCACATTAGTTGTAATTTTCCCATAATTATGATTGAAAAAATAACTAAATTTCATCTGTGATTAACATTATTTTCATTTATAAATTGAATTCATTATTGTATGTTATAAATGATCTTAATAAATGGGGTATCATTTAGTTGTAGTTGTACAAGGTCATCTTGAGTTGATGTTTCTTCAAATTTATTTTCTTTTAATTACTTATTTTTGTGAATGGTATAATTACAACGATGATACATAAATATGGGTGTGGTTGACATATATGATAATGCATTCAAAGCATCCAAAAGTATAAAGAATAATAGAATTTATAGTAATAGTAATTGAGTAAACAAAACGCATATAAATGAGTGATGTTTAAAAGTTTTGCTTTCTTTCACATTAACTCCTAATTATGTAGCATTTTTATTTCTTTATAGTGTAGTTGACTTAGACAACAACACCAATATAATTATGCATTTGGTAGATTTTTATCACACATTTTCAATACTATTTAATTTGGCTTATGGTTTGTCAATGTTGTTAAATTTGTTCTTATATGATTTTAATAACCCTAACCGAGCCCCCAAGAGAGTGATTAGAATCTATGTTGATAATATTGGTGTTGCTAGAAATGATCAAGGTAAATTAATTAATACAAAATCAACATTTTTGAAGGAACCAATTGATGTTACTACAAATGAGCTATGTGCTATAAGAGGTGCCAATATGGCTGCTGAAATGAGATTCTTGAGTTTTGTGATTGTGTTTTATTGCTGCCTTGCGATAACTTTTATTAATAGGCAAGTTAGCCATTGTGCCATTGGCACAATTTAGTTTTTAGAGAGACTAATATTTTAGTTTATTGATTAGCAAGTTTAAATTTTAAAGTGCATACAAGGTGCAAAGAAAATTACTTTTGTTGCTCATTCCGTATTGAATTTGATTTCATTGTAATAAAATATCTTCAATCTTTTTAATTAAAAAATTAAAAAAAAAATGTTGATCACTATGTTTATTGTTAATTTATCTTACTCATTGTGAAATAGTTCAAAATGCTATAGCTCATCCTGTTGTACGTTTAGTTTTATCTCTTAACTCTTCTATACTTTTATGGCCTGATTTACCGTCTTGTTTCTAATTTACGACTATTTTGTATTGAATTTTTATATTTAACTTTTTGCCTTTTAATGAAATTTTGGCCTTTTGCCTTTTAATAAAATTTTCCTTCCGTTCAGAAAAAAAAAAATGAAAAATCATATAAGGTGCAAAAATTTATGTAGCTGTTAAGAATAATTGGATAGAGTATAAGTGAATGTTCTGTTTTGTTTTTTCTTTTCATTTTGTTTTAAAAAAAAGTAGAAATGTGACAATCTAAAATAATAATAATAATAAAAATAAAAAATATTCTTATTATTACAGTATAAACTGTAATTTTCTCTAATTGCAATGTGTGACACCTAGAAAAGATTTTAACTCTCCTTGCTTTGCAATTGATTTGAAAGAAGAAAACAAAGGCCTTTAAAAAGTAAATGTAGAAAGGATGGCAAAGGCAAAATGATAACCCCAATAAATGGTACAAGGGGACAATGCAATCAACTTATTAACCCCACCAAATATAAACAAATAATGCCAAAATGTGAAATAAACATGAATATTAGGCATACATTCTTGTTTCTGCCTGTGATTGTTTTTGTTTTTTAATGACTAAGTAAATGCCACACAGTGAAACACACACTAATAGATTTGCCAACGGATATTTGTGTTTACTCATGTTCTAGAATTATTTAATGTATTTTGTTTGGATATGAAGTAACAAACTAATTACATAAAAATTCATATTATCAAAAATGAAACATATTAAGTAATTACATACACACCAATTCTTATAGAGATTCCTCAATTACTTCCAATTTTATGAAAAATGTGTAATTATATTATTAAACAAAAGGGCCAAACCGAATAATTATCTTAAAATACACCAGTTTCAATGATGATTTTACCAACGCACTCTTAAAACTGAGAGGGTCTATCATTACATTATTACCATTACTAAGATAAATCATGACGTCAAGGATGGGATTTTTGTGGTTTTAATGATCTCAATCTTAGAGTTTTTAACAAAAGAATGTAACTGAATGTGGTCCTAGTTCCTAAATGAGATAAGGGGCATTGGTATTTAAGTGGGAGAGACGTAGAGAACGGTAGGTAGGTAGAAGAAAAAGTGGCCAAAACTTTTCAATAATTATCAAGCACATTTTATAATTAATTATGGGTCTCTTAAGGGCAGAAAAGCTCAAATTTCCCATTTCTAAACCATTTAACTGATCAAAATGAAACTGATTTCAACAACTCTGGAAGAAATTACATTACCCTAAACAAAAGGTTAAACAAGTTCATACAACAACCTAACAAAATTCTGATGTTGATTACCTTTGATTGAAGAATTAAGTAATAGAATAGTCCCAAACCCAAAATGTGTGGGAGAAAATCTCAGCTTACATAATATCACAATTTACAATCCAAGTCATTCATGTGTAAATCAAATAGGGTAATGTTTTCAGGTTAAGAAAAGTACATAAAAAAAAAAAAACTAAATTAAAGAAATTGAGATTCTCAAAGCATATTAGTTTATACAGGTCTTATCTAGCATGCATTATCCACAAGACTCTTTTCAACAATACAATTCATTTCTCTAATAATGTTGGTGAATAAATAACACAATCCCAAAACTGCATGATACAAAAATATTACCATGAATTTTTGTTGTCCTCTTTTTCTCAAAATAGAATTGTTTACAGTAGAAATAATGGAGGCATGTGATGTGACAGACATATTAAGTTGAGCTACTTAACTTGTTAGCATATACATTCCTCACTTCTTTCCACCTCCAGAAACATTAAACTTGAAAAATATGATGTCTCCGTCTTGAACCACATAAGTCTTCCCCTCTTGTTTGTACTTTCCAGCAGCCTTTGAAAAAAAAAAATAGTGTCACAACATCAATAATTTAGACTTGTAAAACTCAAAATTAGGGGGAGAGAAAATTAAGTGCTAACAATATTTTCCAATGAATACTTAAGTCAGTTTTCAAGAGCATAGATATCGATAAATTAGCTAAGTAACAAATAATTATCACTTGGGAATCCAAAATTAATTTCTGGTACGGTGGATGAATAATAACAACACTAAATTCACTCATTAATATGATTAAAAATGCCGAAGACGATGGAAGAATGTAATTACGAAAATATAATTGAATCTTTCTGGTTGTAGAGAATACCTTCACAGCTGATTCAGTGCCGAGTTCCTTCAGATCTTCAAATTTCATGACCTGCACATTGTTAGAAAATCCAAAAAAGTAACTTCTTTGCTCCAACATATGTACTAATAAGAGTTGACACAGTTAATATGTCATGATAACGCTGTATGATAGATTTTTAGAAGTGAGCCTAAAAATAAAGCAACAGCAGTAACAAAATGTTTGGCCTTCAAAAACTTTGAATTAACTATATCTTAGTTATTACCATGCACAAGTTTTTGGGAGAAAAAGAAAGAATATTGATATAACCTACGCTGCAACACCGAAACAAACCATAAGGTCCACCCAAGCCTGGCTCCAAACTCAAGGGTTCATTTGGGACTTGGGCATCCCATCCCCATTATTCCGGAGACACCAAAGGGTGGAACTTAAAGCTCAGAAGATACTAATCTCTCAAAGTCTAGTACAACTTGAAAACCAATTTAAGTTTTGATTATTCAATATAGAGTTTGGTAGAAACTGACATATTAGTGAACAGCTATGATTGGCTAAATATTTACTATTAAAACAAAATACAATCATTCTCTCTCTCTTTCCACTTTTTCTTTTCTGCTTTTAAAGGGAGTGGGTAGGGTTTGGGGACAAATTCCAACAAACATAAAGGATTTGATGGTCATGCTAGTCATTAGGTATGGCAGACAGGTCAGCACTAACATTAGGCAGGTCATGGAATTAACACTTATAATTCTTGTGAAGTAAGAGTTGCAACTAAAAGTAATAAACAAAACTCATTGACAGAAAGTAAAAAGAATCAAGGTTTCAGCAGGGACCTCGGCACAGATGAACCCTCTCTCAAAATCAGTATGGATGGCCCCTGCAGCTTGAGGAGCTTTTGTCTGCCGTCTGATCTGCCAGCACTTAACCTGCAAAAGGCAACTTATTAGAAACATTTTGAGCCAATAAATCATCAACGTGAAAGTATGAAACACCAGGATGTACATTCACATAAATTGGAAAAGATGGAAAGATGATAAATTTGTCATGGGAGGAGAAAATAAGTTATCAAGCACAGGGAAAGACAGCTTCTCATTTTTCAGAAACAAACTCGGGTCTGCAACATATCTTTCTTGAGATTTGATCATTCTACCCAAACACCTTAAGGTGGTAATTAAAGTATTATGTCTGCAGTTATTAATTGTGTAGTGCAATAATAGTATTTTTGGTAGCTCATATGAGGCTTTGAATGGAAATTTAATAAACTTCTAAATTTCTAATGCACAGCCATGACAAGAGTTATGAAGGCAATTAGGAATAAACAAAATAAACAATTTAATACCGTGAATTTCAAATATAGCGGAAGCTAAAGTAAAAAAGATGGAAAATTGAAGACATTTTACCTCATCAGGACCAGCTGTGAAAAAGTAAATGAGATTAATTGCTGCAAATCCAGTCTTTATGATCTTTGGAAGGGCACTGCAACATAAATGCATCAATGTTAAATACATTGTACTCGTACAAATTATAATTCCTATGTTTTGCATGTCAGTGATTCATTAAAGGATTCACAACAAAAGACTCTGAACTAAAAAAGATCAAAAGAATTACAGCTTATGGAACAGCTATTTTATGTTATTGCCCAAACTTCAGAGATGAACTTGAAAGGAAAAAAAAACAGACAACCAGAACCTAGCCCAGAATGGAATAGAAAGAAAACAGAGTAATTATTTGGTGACTCGTAACTAATTACAAATCATTCAAATGAAAAAGAATGGATTCCTATAATCACAAACAAAGAGGATCTAGTTTAAGCTGTTTTCCATTGTAAAGGCCGTTTTTAGTATGTAATTGTATCACTATAATATATGACAGCATTCACTATTAGTATCTTATTAAAAAGTACACACTTTCCAATATCATTCTGCCTGATGGACAAATATGTAAACCGCTTGCGGGTAGTTGGAGGTTCCATAAAAGCAAGGATATAAAAAGTAGAATTCACCTTTGTACTTTGTTCTCTTCACAATACTTTGCCGCTTCATCAGGTGGCAGATCAGCAAGATTTCTTTCTAAAGCGCAGCTGAAAGGAATAATTTGTTCCCCACCATGTTCTTGGACCCTAGAAAAGAAATTACCATCTTATCCTTATTCCTTCTAACAAATAAGAAATGTCCAAACATAACAAATATAAATAAAATACTAACAAAACTATCTGGAGATATTACTTAATAATAGAAAGACTTGAGAGTAAAATAAAAAGTTGATAATAATAAGGTACCAAAAGAAACTCTTAATTGCAATTTGCCACAATATAATGGTATTCTTTTTAATGTCAAGCCTTTTAATTTTGTTTGGAAATCCTTTTCCCGTTTAGAATAAAGGGGTGTTTGCTTGCTGTTTTCTTACAAAGATACTTGTGATTTGATTCAAAGTAAAAGGAATTTAGGGATTTCCTTCTTTCCTTAAATACTCTTGGCTAGAAAATAACTTCTTATAGCAATAGCTTTTGTTTTAGTTGCTCTAATTATGGTGTGTTTCTTTATAAGGATGCCTTATCCTCCTTTATCAAATTCTTTCTTCAAAACAATTTTTTTCTTGCGAAAAACAATATGCATTCTTCTGTGTGAAGAATATAGCTGCAGTTCTTCCTGTTGCTGAACAAAATCACTTTGATCCAAAAAGAACTGATGGGTAAAATTTTGGTAAGTTGACACTGGTGTAGAATGTACAGAAAAGTAAGGCATGTTGGTAACTAATAATACAAAATGTGGAATAAAAGACATACTTTACACGTAAACCCAAATTAACAAGAGAAAAAACAGTATATGAATGATCGTACCAAGCATGTATCTTTGGCAAAAACTTGTTCTTTTTTCTTTGGTAATCTTTCTCATTCATGTTAACCTGTGAAGAAAATACAGAATTAAATATCGGAGGATGTATAATTTTTTATTCAGATAAGGTATCTTTCAGATTAAATACTAGATTTATTTGTACGACTGATTCTTAACCTATTTTTTTAAAAGCAAATTAGTCCCAATTTTATCTGATAAACACCATTAATTTCTCTTAAAAAATTAAGAGACAACTATTAAAACAATATCTCTTTCTCTCTCACAACATGATTCTCTATCCAACCACCACCCCTCTCACGATCTCCTCTTCTTTCTTTCTCTCTCTCTCTCTAGCGGTCTCCTCACTCTAGCTTATGAAGTTCTTCAGGTTTTCTGTTTGAATTTGTGATCTATTTGCCGCTACTTCTGAGATTATTATTAATGTTATTGAGTAGGACTCCTTTTGGGTATGCTTTTGTTATTTAGTTGCTGCTACCTGACTTGGATGGATGTGGAGAACAAGTTTTCAAGAAAAAAACAAAAGAATTGAGGACTAACTTGCCAAGAATTTTTTTTAAAAAAAATGCCTGAAGAAATATGAGATATAAAAAATGAATATTTTTATATCATACAACAACAACAAAAATATGAATCTTACCAAGTAAACAACAGGCTTGGCAGTTAACAATTGTAATGTGTTCAGTATTTCCACATCTGCAGCTTTCCATTCCCCTAGACGAACATCTTTACCGTCCTCAAGCCATGCCTTGACCTGTAAATACATATGCATTATTACCGCACCCTTCAAACGATATGAGCATGCCAGATTACTATCTTAAGAAATCAGAACGCTTCTGAAATTGATAGTAAAACATTCATACAAGTACAAAAGAAAATGATGTCTAACGATTAACTCTACTCTTCTTTTGTCATTTATATTACATTTTACTAATTGAATTGGACATTTGACATAATTATACATCAGTAAAAGCTCTGACATACAAGAGCTGCAAGAGTATTTAATGAAACAATAATTATATCTTTATGTACAACACATACCCTTCCGCAGCACTCAAGCTCTACTTTCAGCTGCTTGTCGTTGCTCCTCTTCATACTTTTTTCAACATCCTCTATTTTCCTCTCCATAAATTCAATATCCTGTAAATGAATAGCACCGAGCAAAGGTTGTAAAATCCATTCGACCAGTAATTTTAAATGGTGCAACCCATAATATACTGTTAACTCCTAATCGTTCCATACTTGAATGAAGGCCTTTTACCTTGTTAATGTGTAAGACAATTGGTTAATGTATTTTTCAATGTAGTATAGAATTTCTAGAGGGTACAAGAATGCTCTTCAGTATATATTATGGAAGGAATATACATGAACATCAAATAGTGGAACATATGAATATCCATATCATACAAGCCAATACTTATTGTGTTGTGACATAAGCATGGTATATCAATTTTTAATTTTATATGCATCTCCAATTACCAAGTGATAAGTCTGAAGAATTGAAAAGTACTCTACTGTTATGACTGGGTTGTTAGTGTGGATAGCTGGCTGCTGGGGTATGTTATAAGTTTAACTTATAAGGGATTTGTTAGCAAGGAGAGCTAGCTGTACTCTTAGAGGGCAGGTCACAAGGTAATTCATTAGCCTAGAATATGAGAATGGGGATAATTCTAGAGTCTATTAGGAAGATTCTAGAACATGAGCATTGTGGAGGTGGTAATAAATAAAGGAGGGGAGAGTAGATGGTGTGGATTGTTTTGTAAAATGTTCGAATTCTCCTCTAATTTTCCTTTCTATCATTCAATGGAAAAGGTTCAGTACCCATTTTCTGATTTTGGTTCTTATCATTTACATGTTTGGTAGGCTTTGAAAGAAACCAAAATTGACTTGGTTAAAAGTGAGTATGCAGCTATCTCTTAAACTGCAAGAGATATAGTAGGGAAATGTAACTATATACATGAAGAAATGCTGAAAGAATTAAATGCACCATGCACACCAAATTCAAGTACAATGGAGCATTTATACACACAAGCCAATAAATTGTAGAAACAAGTGATATACATACCTTTAGTCGCAATTCTTCACTAATAATCTCTAAATCCCTCACAGGATCTACTGTGTCATCGACGTGAATAATATCAGGATCTTCAAATGCACCTGAGGCAATATTGAAGAGAACCCAACTTAACAAATCAACTCATATAAGATGACTATTTCACACTAGTTCACTGCAATCGGATGCAAATAACTACGTGTCTTTCATCTCCCACAATGAGGTAGACAGCAAATTTATTCTACAGTATTGCTATAAGTAGGTATAACAATTTGATCAAGGAAACATGGGAGAATCTGACAGCTACATACAATAAGAAAAGTATCCTCTACCTGTTGACATTAGAAATACAATACTGGTTGCTGCTAAATAGATTAGTAGTCTGTAGATTAACTTATTTGAGGTAGTTGATCAAAAAAAATATTAAATAATGGTTCCATACTGGTATGGAGGACTGAGAGCAGGGGGTGAAAGAGTTCATCCACCAAATAAACCCAAATTTACCAAAAAGTTTTCATACAATGCTGTCAAGACAGGACAGCAGAAACAAAATACCAATAGCTGCGACAAGGAAATTCTGGTGATATTTGGTGGACCGAAAACCTTGGAATCTCAAAATAAGAAAATAAATGACAGAAGTATAATTACACCTACAGAAGAATGAAACTTAAAAGTCTTTGAGTGAGAATTCAAGGCAAAGATTATCCTAATTTTTTTGTCAGGTTCAAAAACATGATTAAAGAAAGAAATAAAGAACAGGGCTTATTCCAGGATTTCTTTCTTTATTTGATGACAGCTAGAGGGATTTAGAAGTGATGGAGCTTCAACAAGTTTTTACCTGGGACACACAGCGAGACCAAAATATTGTATACTAACTTTTTGTCTGTATACCCTCCTGAACTAATTTGCTACTAGAAAAAACTAAGAAATTCAAACATGTGCATTCTTGACAATCTAAATCTTACGTAAAACATGGAAAATTCCATCAACTGCTCGAATGTGAGATAAGAAACTGTTGCCCAAACCCTGCCCCTGATGCGCACCCCGAACAAGTCCAGCTATATCATGAATTTCTAGAAAGGCAGAAACCTGTTAAGAAGAACGAACTAATTAGCATATTCCAAGAAGAAAGGTGTAATTATTAAGTTTCCACAACAGTAAATTTCTGAAAAGTTTTAAGTATAAAAATAAAATGTTCAGTATCCACTAAATGAGAAGGTAAAACTTCATCAGTATATTTCCTAGAAGAACAATAACTTTTAAGCTAAGGGATGTTCAAAAGTTAAGACTGGACCTTCCAATTCCCAGGAATATAAACCTGGGCAACTACTCAGAAATTGAATCTTAGTCACTCAATTGGATTTTCTTTTGCAGTGTCATAAAACGTCAAGCCTACGTGTTATCCACAAATCTTGTTAGTTGATTTTGTTTTTGTAATAAAAAAGTAGATTTCATCTCCTGTAAGGCTATAACTATTCCCTCTACCATTTTCCAGTGAAATAAAATATATTTCTTAATGCCACTAAACAAGTTGAAAGAGGAAGTTGGGTAAGAGAACATACAACACTTTATCTAACTTATTACACCTGACAGAATGGTACGAACAAATCAAAGTCATTTGGATTTGGTAGTTCTCCACTGACTTCTCTCTTTACCTGTTTGTATATGTTCCTAATGGGTGTGCACAACCTCTAACCAGTAGGCAAGACATCCTAAAACAAGGATCCCATTTCAATCTATACTATAATGCTACCACTGATCTTAGATCACTTCCTCCTAATTCATAAACTCATACTAGCTTAAAGGAGAAAAAATCAACACGACAACACCTATAAGTCACAAGCTATTAGACTATTCAATTTTTATTTTTTGCACAGAACTAAGAAAAATATTAATAAATAGTGTTGCATGAAGACCAGATCACCTCTACAGCAATTAATGACGAAGATAGAAATAGAACAAAATAGCTTTATAAAAATGAGAAACACACCTCACTCTTTGGCTTGAATTGTTGGCAAAGCCATTCAAATCGCTCATCAGGGATATTTACCCGAGCCTCATTAGGTTCAATTGTGCAGAAAGGGAAGTTCTCGGCAGGAATTGCCAACTTAGTAAGCGTGTTAAAAAGAGTAGACTTCCCAACATTTGGCAATCCAACCTGTCGAGGTAAGTTCAACAACAATGTGAGCTAGCAAAGAACATAAACCATTAAATGCAAGTTTGCTACATCATTAAATTTACACACAGAGCCTTAATTTAGCTAAGATATTGAAAACAAGATGATTTCTTTTCGAACTATCCAACTGTAAACCATTCTTTAAACATCTATTTCAATTTTCAGAAGCAAATCCACACTAAGATTTTTTTTTTTTAGTTAATTCAGCTTAATTAACTTCTAACTCAAAACAAAATGGAACAATTTTTTAGTGAGAAAACTTACAAACTTCTCTAACCATTGTCGAAGTAAACAACCAATTTAAAATCAATCCATTTGTTGTTTTTCTTTTCCTACAGCTTGAACAAACCCAAAAACATATACACACAAAAATGTCCATTTCTATGCTCATTTTCCTACTTTTCCCAGGAAATGAAATAAAAAAACTCAAAAAAGTCGGGAAAATCAATGAGAATTGAAGCATTATCCAGAGAAAGGAGATTTTACGATTCCGATCTTGAGATGAGAAGAGAATCGTCCAAGAATGGGTCGCTCAGCCGGTACTTCCTTTCCCTTTGCGGTTTTGGGAGGCATCTTGGTTCAGTGAGAGTGACAGTGAGAGAGAGTTCTAGGGTTGTTGCGAGGTGGAGAAGGGAGGAGAGAAATGGAATTACTGCTCTGGTTTTTTCTCTTATATACCCAACGGTTTACGAACCCTAGTGGTAGTAGTGACGGACGTAGTCACGTTATCACAACGCCGAGTTTTTGACTCGGCTCGCTCAACTCGTTGCTTTTTTCCCCTAACGATTAACGGCCGTTAAATGTACAACTATTTTATTTATGGACCAATTTGCAAAAATAAAACAACTCTCCAATGTATATAAAGTTTGGGCCTAATTTTGATAAAAAATATTTCTAGTTGGATTGAAAAAACACACAATTTAATATGTTGGGTTTTCTATTTGGATAAATTATTAACTTAGACCTTATCTTTAAAAACAAAAAATAGTTACAGTAGAACCTCTATTCAAGAATAGACTTGGAACCAAGCAAATTATATTCTTATTGAGAGATTATAACTAAATAGAGTTATACTAGAAAAAAAAATTAAAATACTAAAAAATATTAATCTAACCATAATAACAATAAATAATTATTAATACTATATTATAATAAAATTATTTTAGAGTAAATATAATGGTAATACATATGTTACAATTTAGAATAAAATTATTAATTTTATGTAAATAAATTTACAAAACATATGTATATATTTTATTAAGATGTAATTATTCTTATATAGAGGTATACTTTGTTAATACGGGACTTAGAAAATGTATAACTAATTACAATTTAGAGGTTATTCTTATTTATAACTGGCCCAAATTGGGACTTGATTTTTTTATAACAAATTAGAGGTTATTCTTGAATAGAGTATTCTTAAATAGAGGTTCTACTGTATATGTTTTGCAATTAAGGGTTTGATTGGTTTGTGATTCAAAAATTGTGTTTTTAAAAAATGTATTTTGGAAACAAAAATTTAAATTTTGTAAGTGAAAAATTGTTTCTAAATATGTGATTGGTTGTAGTGTGATTTAATGTTTTTGAGTTTAAAAAATTAAATATGTGATTGTGTTGTGTTAAAATTAGATACGCAAGTGCACGTAGTCACAAACAAGTAATACAATGGTAAGTAAAAGAGTATCGTCTCCACAGGGACTGTGAAAATAAAATTTCTATTGCAAAAACTAATTACCAAGCAACAAGCCTAAAAACTAAAATTAAATGATTAATGAATCAACTAAAGGAGTAAGAAAAATAAGTAAATTAACTCAAAAGTAGATGCAAGATGAAAATAAAATTTAGTTGTAAGCTTTTGAAATGTGAAAGGCTTGAACTATTGAATCCCCCTATGTTTAGCAAAAACTGTGCGTTTTTGCTGCAGCAAAAAGTTAGCAAATCTTTAGCAAAAATCCCAGGTTAACAAGAACTCCATTAAAGTGCACAAAACTCTTCCAAATTTTATGCAATCAATCCTTGGGCCTGTTCAAACATATTCCTATGCCAAGCAAGCTCAAGAATACCATTTCAAGCATAGTTCTCAATTGTTACACAAGGATATAACATATTCCTATGTTATTTCAAATCTAACCTAAAAAAGATTAAGAACTTGTGTCATTCAAGCTAAGTCCATTACATTTAACCTTTCCAGAATTAAATATAACTCAATAATCAAGCTATTGGTGGCCAAACAATATCAAGAAATTAGCAATACACACACTTGAATGAACATGAGAATTTTTACTAAATATTTGCATAAGAAAATTACTCAACTAAACATAGGATTCTTCAACAGTTCAAACCATTAAAAAGTTTAGCTCATAGCTAACTCAAGAACCACCATTACAAGATAAAACTTAGACATGGAGTTTGAATGTTAAGTTAAAGAAATTAAAAGAGAGAAGAAATTAAAAGAGAGAAGAAAGTAATAGCAAACAATAATGGAGGATTTTTCCAAAAGGATGGATGTTGAATCTTGTTGTGCTTCTCCTCTTTCCTCCTCCTTCTTCTTCTTCTTTCAATCTTCTTTTTTTCTGTGTAAAAATGGCAGCCCCCAAAACTCCTTTTTCGTTCAGCCCCTTTCTTTTCCCTAAAATGGAGGCTTCTTTCTTTCTTATCTCTCCTTAGGTTTTGTACATTTTTGCCCCAAATAAACCCTACACATGTCATGTAGATAGCCTCTCCATGTAATAGCTCCAGCCACCACTCTTATATTGCCACATCATCTCCACAAATGCCACATCTTTTAATGAAATGCCAACTCACCCTTTTTCTAAGAAAATAAAACACATCAGCCACAAATCTGTTTGCTGCAGCAAAAACTTCACAGAATTTCAGCAAAATTAAGAACATGACTAACTTGCTATTTTCTTTGCCAATTTATGCACAAGAGTTATTGATTTTAACTAACAACTTCAAAATACACACAAAGACATAAAACACTAAAACTTTCACAAATTAAGAGACAAACATAATTTAAATGACACACAATTACATAAAAAACATGCTTGAAGTGATATCAAATAACTCTTTACTCAAGAGTTATCAAATACCCCCAAACTTATGACATTGCTCGTCCTCGAGTGATGAGAACAAAACCACCCAAACTAGAACAACAAACAGCTCACAGAATTTCAAAACAAACGACACTGAACTGAACAAAGATATTCAACCAAAAACAAAAACAGGATGCAACTTGTCTTGTCAATGCACACACCTAGGGGAAATAGCTCTCAGGAATAATGTTTTGCAAAAGGCAACTGAATGAAGATCTTGCTCAAGCGTTAAACCAAATTCTTTAAGTTTAAATGTCGCTGCCCAAAATAGGTGTCAAGTGCCCCTCTCTCTTGTTTTTTAAACATAGCTTTTCCTAAACAATTTCGATCAACTAACATGTAAGCTAAACATTGGTCCTCAAGTTCAAATGATGCCTCCATAGGTTACCTAACAACTTCCTCTCCACTAATGTAGACACACACCACTCCAAGGATCAATAGGACTTTGCCAAGCTTGTAATGATAGGCTAGGGTGAAGGTAAGATAGGGAAAATTAGTTTCGGTTCGAACCACCCTAAACACATTGATCTTTATAGGACCTAAGCAATGCACAATAAATTCTTCCCTTAAGAAACCCCACAAACCACATATAACTCTTGCCACTAGCTTTAATTCTTTACTAATATATATATATATATATCTACATGCATTTTTTTTTTTTATATTTTTTTTTTTTTGGCACCCCCAAACTTATTTTTGACTTTGATCTCTCTTTTTTTTTTTTTTTTTTTTTCAAGAAAGGGGGGACAATTCTAAGTACAAACTTTTTTTTTTCTTTTTTTTTTTCATTTTTTTTTGAATAATAAACTTATATAAACTAAATAGAGATGACATAAACTAGCTAGATGGCAAGATACCAATAAAGGTGAGAACCACTCCCCCCCCCCAAACTTAAAGAACAACATTGTCCTCAATGTTTAGAAAAAGAGAAAAGAAAATTGGCAAATACTCACCCAATTGACATTCACTCACTACGCTCCCCACAACTCCCAAATATGCAATAAAAATTAGTATCTTATAAAGACCAATGCGTCTTGGGGGTGAGGTGAAAAAGAGAAGTTATGTCTAGCTAGGCTATGTAGTGGCGAAGAAAAGAAAATGTGAATATCAAGCTCAAAGGGGAAAAACTAGGGATAAAATATTCAAGGGTAGGCTTCAAGGTTCAAACGTTCCAAACATGGCCTATATCACTTCCTCGGGGTAGGGATGTCTAGGATTTCGCCTCAAGGAAAAATTGCTAAGTAATTCTAGAGACTTAAACTCTCACAAAGGTTTAGTTCAAACTAATTAGTGACACAAATCATTTAGTCAAGCTATGAGCACAATCAAGAGAGGCAAACTTTCAACAACGAAGGGCAACCAACATGTTAACTTAAAACAAGCAGCTTAAAACTCAAAAAGAAAAACATTCAGTTTCAAGAACTAAGTGGAAACACAACATCGTCATCGAGCCCCCCTAGGCAACACTAACAAAGACAAGATACAACCCGAACATAAAACAACAAGACAAACAACAACAACTATAACAGAAAAAACAAGAACACAAATAGAAAAGACAAGTGAAAAATAAATACTGAAGCTGAAAGAAAAAATACTCCCTCTGTCTATCCCTCGGGGTCATCCTCTGAAGCGCTAGAGTCTTCCGGAGCTTCTGGATCAGTCCATCGAGCAAACACTTCTTGTGGGAACACTGGAAAGTCAACTATCGGCCTTGGCGCCATTCGCTTTAGAGATTTTGCTAATGCAGTGTCACGTGCCTGAACATAGCGAAAGTAGGTAAGTTGCTTCTCCTCAAGGTGTGCTAGGCGATCCATGATTTGTTCGTGCTGAGTGCGAGGAAGATTGGCGGAAGTCGTCTGACTGCTAGATGGTTGGTGACGTTTGGGAGGAGCAGTCGAGGGTGTGCAATGAGTGGCAACACGCTGAATCGAGACCAAATCAATGCTGATCCGCTCTCTCAGAAGTTCTTCATCGTCCCCAATAGCGGCATTACCCGCTAGGCAAATCTGAGTGATGAGAGCGGGGAAAAATAACTTGCCGCCTTTTTTCTGAAAACACTTCCAAATTTCCTCATAAATGATCTTGCCCACATTTATTTTCTTGCCTGCCAGGATGCAATACAATAAACAGAGGCGTGTTTGGCTCACTGTGGTGTCATGTGTTGTGGGCATCAAAGAGCACTTAATAAAAGCAAGCCAAACACTCGCTTCAGGCCGTAGAGATGAGTGTAACAAGGTGCGGTGGCCGGAAGACGAGATAGACCATTCAGAACCCGGGTGAGCAACAGCACGAAGCACGGCGTCATATGGAATAGAAGCTGGGTTAATCCTCCAAAGAGCAAACTCATCCTCAAGCGGAGCTCTCAATCCATATAAGTCGTTAATCACATCAGGAGAAAAGGGAACACTCTGACCCCTCACTCTAACGACATCAGGATATTTTGGATCAAGAGCAGCATAAAATGCAGGGGCAACCGAGGCCACAGCGGGCTTAGGAACTGCACAAAATTTCTCCCACTTGTGCTCCGCAATCAAATTGGTAATATATGCAGGTAAAGCTTCCGGGGCAGGGAGAAAGCCGCGCTCGGCCAACTGGCTGCGGGTTCGTAATATCTCAAACCGCTCTTGATGACGGACGGGGTCGGCTTTGGCTCTAGGACGAGTAGTGGGGTTCTGTTTAGGTGGTGGACATGTGAAAGTGGTGCGCTTAGGCTTGGGTTGGCCCTTGGAGGTTGAGGGAGAGGCTTTGGCGAGTGGAGCTTTGGGTTTAGGTGAAGAGGCCTTACGGGGACGAGTACGGGGTGGTGAGTGTGTGGAGGAGGAAGGCAAGGCAAGGGTTGGTGGGTTTGGGTGGGTTGGTTGTTGTGGTGGAGGTTTGGGCAAGGTGTTGGCCGGAGCTTTACGCTTACGAGATTTTGATTTGGTGGTTGACATGGCTCAATCTCACAATAATAAGCTTAAAAATATCTGCTAAACAAGTCACCACTCAACAGAATATTAGTAACCAAAATTAATCACATCAAGTTCAGCATGCTATCAACACATTTTAGTGACAATAACAATCTTTCAGCTTGAATATCCACCTATAGACGCAAAATAAGAATTAAGCACAATGAGCCCTAGAATATGCAATCCTCTAAACAATATAGATTCTCAAAATGCAATCACCCAACACTAAAATTATCATCATGACAAAAATGGGCAGCAATTTCAACATTATTATCACAATAAATTAGAGCATAATTCTATCCCAACAATATCACCAACCAAAACAAAAGAAAATAAGCATACCACAACAAAAATCCAAAGAATGCAATGCCAAAGTCGGCACAATGTGGAAGCTCCTCCCACTCAACAGTCACCAACTAAAAATGGTGGTTTCGGACTACTGGAGCACCCGGAGAAGGGCGGTGGTGAGTGTGTCCGACGGGTTGAGGGATGGTGGCCAAAGAGAGGGAAAGGTCGGGTTAGGGAAAGGTCGGGTCTGGTGAAGTGGTTTCCAGGCGAACTCGGGTCTGGTGGGTTTTGAGGTGGGCTCGGTTTCCTGGGGGTCGAACAGTGGCGGCTGGGTGGGTCAAAATCGGAGCAAGGGGCGGAGTCGAAATGGAGGTGATAGAGGGTCAGTTTCTGGGTTTTTGCAGAGATGCGATGGGGTGAAATCGCGAACAATGGTGGCCGGCGATTGGGTCGGCTGATCGTGGGGTGCGGTCGGGTGGTGGCGAGGAGGCGATGGGGTGGTCGGGCGATGGGGAGTGGTTCAGTTTTCTGGGCAGGAGGAAGAAGGAGGGGGCTGGGAGTGGTTTCTGGGTTGGGTTTCGAAGGTGGGGGCTGGGAAAGTTTTCTGGGTTGGGGGGAAAGGTCGGGTTAGGGAAATTTTTGAAATTAAATTTTTTTTTTTTTATGTAATAATATTAACACAGAAATGGAGGCTTCTTTTTTCTGTGTAAAAATGGCAGCCCCCAAAACTCCTTTTTCGTTCAGCCCCTTTCTTTTCCCTAAAATGGAGGCTTCTTTAGGTTTTGTACCTTTTTGCCCCAAATAAACCCTACACATGTCATGTAGATAGCCTCTCCATGTAATAGCTCCAGCCACCACTCTTATATTGCCACATCATCTCCACAAATGCCACATCTTTTAATGAAATGCCAACTCACCCTTTTTCTAAGAAAATAAAACACATCAGCCACAAATCATTTCTTTGCGGCAAAGAAAACTTCACAGAATTTCAGCAAAATTAAGAACATGACTAACTTGCTATTTTCTTTGCCAATTTATGCACAAGAGTTATTGATTTTAACTAACAACTTCAAAATACACACAAAGACATAAAACACTAAAACTTTCACAAATTAAGAGACAAACATAATTTAAATGACACACAATTACATAAAAAACATGCTTGAAGTGATATCAAATAACTCTTTACTCAAGAGTTATCAGATTGGTTGAGAAAGTAAAAATAAAAAAGTAAGAAATAATTGGAGAGTTTTTGGATTCAATAATTTGAAAACATAAAAAACATAAAAAATGGTGTTTTCATTTTTTAGTCTAAAACTCAAAATAGTATTCAAATTTTGTTTTTAAAAACACTCAACCAATCAATAATTCTTAAGTGGACCCCACCATTTTAATTTTAAAAAACATAAAACAGTTTTCAAATCCTAAGTGAATGTTCTCACAACTGAGTAAGGAAGAAAGTGTATAGAAAGTGATGTTGGTTTGGTTAATTTGGTTTATATGGGATTAATTTTTTCGCAGAAGTAAGAAATATCAGGTGGAGATTGTTGTTTTTTTGGCGCGTATCACTCTTGATAAATAGAGAAAAGCTTAAGAAAAAGTTCGTTTTCTTCATTTGATATTTAGTATCTTTTGGATGGGGTTGAGTCGTGGTTTAAACAAGGTTATGAAAAACTCAAGGTTAATTTTGATGCTACGTTGTTTGACGAGGAGGGAAGGCATAGTTTTGGTGGGGTTGTTATGGATCACCACGTTTGAGTCGAGGTTGGGATTTCGCAACTGGGGTTGGGCGCCCTACGATTGGTTAACGATATTTTTTAAAAGTTATTATATTAAATTATATATGACCAGATTCTTAAATGCACACTAGCAACAAGAGAGTGCCTAATAAATAATTGGGGCTTTTTCATTTTTACACTTTAAAATAGTTTTTTTTTTTTTTTTTTTTTTTTTTTGCATTTTTACAAAATTCTACATAGATTCCCCTATTGTAACTAGCGTTGCAACTTAAATTGCAATAAAAAATCGTAGAGAAACCCCTATTGCAATTAGCGCTGCAACCACTTTAGAAACCTAAACTGTAATTTTTTTTTAAAAAAAGGTAAAAAAATAATATATGAGGTAAGTTCCCTAAATAATTTCCTTCTACTTCATTACTAGTAGACACCAGTAGTGCCTAACATTTTTTAGACGTGTTACTTTATGATTAGCTAGCAATACTCCTTAAAAATTATTACATTAAACTACATAAATTTTGATATTTAGTTGAACCAATAATAATATTAACACATCAAAAACGTGTTAACCAGTGTAGTAGTGCATGTTTGGCATCATAACTAAAAAACTGTTTTTTGTTTTTAAAAACAGAAAATTATTTTTAAAAACAATTTGACTTGTTTGACCTTGTTTTTTAAAAACAGTTTTCAGAAAACAAAGTTAGAAAAAACAAGAATTTTGAAAATAACAAAGAGGAGTGCTAGGGAAACTCTTTTTTGCACTCTCTTTTACACTCTCTTCCTAATTGAGTGACATGTGTAACTTTCTAAAATATGTTTAAGTATAGTTACAATTATACCCTTTTTTACTTATCATTAATAATTAAAATGTGTTATCTCTTATATCTAGTTTGAATAATGTCTTTATTTCTTATGTTAATCGATCTGCAAATAGGGTTGCCCATTGTGTTGCTAGGGCGTCTTCTTTATCGTCAGGTTGTACGTATTTTGAGCGGAATGCTTCGTCTTTTTTGTGTGACATTGTTAAGGTTGATGCCTATTAATCTTAATGAAATTTCCTTATTAAAAAAAATGTATTATCTCATTTACTTGTTTATTTGTTTGGACTATTTTATTAATTTCTCATTTTTTTACTAAGTAATATGTACTACTATGCATCATTTTTTTTTAATAATAAATATGTAATATTTTATGTTATTAAAAATAAAAAACACTAACTCTTTTTTTTTCAATAAATTTTACATCAGTTTTTTTTCTTTTTATATTGTATCATTTTTTAAATTATTTTATTTCATATTTGTTATATATATATATAAAAAATAATAAAAGGAAAAAAATAAACTAATATAATTATGCTTAGTCAATAGTATATGTTAGATCGATTTACTTTTGTTTTATTTTTTTAAGTAAAAAAAAATTAGTTTCATGAATAGGCAAAAAAAAAAAAAACTAATTGATTTAACATATGCAGTATATACATATTTGATTAGAGAGAAATTTGAAAACTATTTAAGAGAATGTAAAAAAAATAAAAACACGAATATTTTTTTAAAAGAATGATATGAAGCAAAAAAAAAAAAAATGAAAGAAAATAATAAAAAAATTGGTAAAAAATTTATGAAAAGAAATATTTTTCTATTTTTTATAAAGTAAATAGCCAATATTTATTATAAAATAAATTAAAAGAATGATTTATTGTGGTACATATTATCTATTAAAAAATAAAATTTTAATAAAAAAAATTATATAATTTAATTAAGTTTTTTTATTGTCTAAATAACAAACAAACAAGTTAATAAAATCACACATTTTAATTATCTGTAAAAATAAATAGATTAATTATTAGTTTTAAAAAAATAAATGAGATGACTCATTTTAATTATCATTAATAAAAACTAAATCATGAGGACATAATTGTAATTATTTTTAAATATAATTTAAATTGTTACACATGTCACTCAATTAGGAAGAGAGTGTAAAAGAGAGTGCAAAAGAGAGTTTCCCTATCACTCCTCTGAAAATATTGTTTTCTATTTTAAAAACCAATTCACTTTTGGTCAATATTGTTTTTAAAAATCACTAACCAAAAGTGACTTGTGTTTTAAAAACTTCAAAAACTATTTTTTGTTCTCATTTCTAAAAACAATTTTTTAAAACAAAAAATAAAAAACAATACCAAAGATGCTCCTAATTTTTATCATTTCTCTTTTAAAGATGAACCTTAAAAAATAGTTAACACGAGGCAGAAAATCTGAAGGATGATGTGATGAGATACAGATGTCGAATTTGTATTGGTGAAATAGGGAAGAGAATTCAGAAGAGGACAAGTGTTGATAATATATTATTACAACAACCCATACCCATACCAATACCCAAACCCACAAACAAAAATTCATATATTTTCTTCTGCTAATCTCAATCCCAACATCTTCAACCTCAACCTCAATTCTGGTAATTTCATTTTCCTGCGTTCACCTCTTCATTCCCGCCAATTATTGCGCTTTCATTTTGAATTTCGGTCGACCTTTAATCATTGCAGTTGTAAACTTTGTTGTTCTATCTTCGAAATCCGGGACAATTTTCTGCTTGGAATTGACTACCAAGGATTGGAGTTTTTCTCTGCCATTATCATTCTAAAGTAAGGGTTTTTAATCCAAATTATGTAATTTTGCTATAATTGTCAATATTTTTGGTGTTTTTTGTTTTTATCTTTTCAATTATGATTGATTGATTTAGGGTTTCTTCTTGAAGGAAGAAAGGATAGTTTGCTGGTCCAATTAGGGCTGGCAGCTGGGTAATTTCCACCACGGCTCTTTGTAAAGAGACTTGTGCTAAGAAGATTAATAGGGGTAAACAATGCAAGGAAACTGTTCCTAAATTCTTGATTGCATCCCCTACGTTTCACGGTGGTCGTGGTGCCCTACCTTCGGCTGGTGGGCATCCGGCGGATCTTACCTTCCTTGCTGGTGGTGGTTGCTGAAATTCGCACTCAAACTTATATTTTTGGATCATCTATACTTGTTAAGAATACTGATATTTTTTGTGGGTAGTTTTCTTTTGGTTAACTTGTTCATTGGTACAAATAATCTATTTAAAAATGGTTGGGATCAAGCAGCTTCAAGATGAGAATTTGTTGGCGAAATCTAAGCAATCAAAGTTGCCTCAGTTCCTTGAAGGTATGGTTTCAGATTATCCTTATTATCTGTCTAATTTTTGTTCCATTGCTTTTATCTTATACGCTAGTGTGATGTGCTAAACCCAGATGTTTACATATAATGGCTGTTCTTTTCATACGTAATATCCATTAATAAATGAGGTTTTAATCAGGGGTTTGTGGAATAAGTTTTTGCTCCACATGGTTGGCACTGACACTATTATATTATTAGTTTTTGTTCTAGAGTTTTATTGGTTTCAGAAAGTTACAAAACACTATACAGTTAGTAGTTGCACTGACCGAAGTGTTAGGCATAGTAATACTTATGTCTACCTTGCAACACCGACCTGTGTATTCTCTCACCTTTACTGGTTAGTCGGAAGTAATTAGTTAGGGGATATTTTATTTCCTGGTATCATACTTTGGGTCTTTACATAAAAGATCATGCTAGGTGATGAATAATAATGGTGCACTATTTAATGGATATGACCATCCACTGAGTATGTGTGTACCATTGTTTGGTTTTCCTAGGTTATTGTGTTTGTAGTGCAAGTACATGACCGACGTGTTTTTTTCTTGTCAATTTTATTAATTAATTGATAAATAGCAGGTATCAAAGTCCCTCTTTACCGCTTTGGTAACCAATCTCTAATCGATCATGAATCCTTTGGAGAACTTTCATGCATCTCTGAGGATGGAGATAGCATTTTAGACACTCTTCTTCTTGCGCAGGTATAGAAAACTACTAATTTCATGCTGGCTTTTTTAACAAAGTTCTAGCTGTTACTTCTATGTTCATTCTGATTGGCAGTGGGAAGATCGAGTGATGAAGGGAATCTTCCGATATGATGTGACAGCTTCTGAAATTAAGGTCTTTTTTTCTAAACAAATTGTATTTTCCTTTAAAGCTTATTGACATAGTTATTAGATGGTTATTTATTTTTGCAAATACTAATGAACTGTACAGGCTGTTGAAGGCAGGAAAAAGTTTCTTGCTCAGTTGAATGAAGGATGGAATCTGGGTCATTTTCCAAAGCCAGGAGAGAACCAGACTATCTATCAAGAGGATGTATTTCCATTTAATTCCGTGAAACAGCATGATGAGCTACTTTTCTGTGTTGCAAGCAGCGAACAAACAAAGCCTGTGTTAATTTCTTCAGCTGTTGTGCCTGATAATGCCTTTTTGATCTTTATAAATGTAAGGATTTGGTTTTAGTAACTTGTGTGTGTTTATGTCCAATTTATCGCCAACTTTGATCCTTGCTATGCAAACAAAGCCTAAAAATTGTAGCTTTCTATTTATGCTAGCATATTCTTTTTGCTAGCCAGTGATTTACTAATCTATTTGAACTTTTAAAGGCATCTCCGGTGGAATATGGCCATGTCTTGCTGGTACCATATCTCAATAATAGTTTCTACCAACTTCTGGATGTAAACATCTTGGAAATGGCTGTCAGGGTTGCTGTTGAAATAAATAATTGCTGTTTCCGGTTGTTTTATGACTTCTCACCTGATGCTTCTCATCTACATTTTCAGGTATAAACTCACTTAATCCCTTTAGTGTTTTTTTACATAGAGTAGCATCGTGTAATTCTCTTTGGGATAACTGGCGGGTGTACCTGCGTTTTGATGTTTTTGGTGGGTAATGGTTTTGATTTATTGTTTCATATATTGCCAACTCATGCCATCTTTTATTCAGGAAGTAAAAAACAAGTGTTGATATTTTTACTAATGAACCTACCAATTATAAGGCCTTTTATTTTACAAGTATTTTGTAATGTTATCATTGCTAACTTTTCTTTGGTGGAGTAAGGAGTGTGTGCATTACTTTAATTTCTGTTATGTTTGACCTTGTTTGCAAATGCCCTGAAAATTCATTTGTGTGCAGGCCTGCTATTTTCCCAACCCTTTAGCCGTTGAGCTCATGCCTGTTGATACGATTTTTGGTGACTTGCAAAGTTGGATGCATATCTCAGTTGTCACCGATTACCCAATTAAGACCCTCCTACTTGAGAGCAGTCACAAGTTTAAAATAATGATGGAGGTTCTTGTCAATATTTGCTCTTGTCTTCAGGATTTGAGCATTTCTTACAGTCTTCTGATATCTGATTGTGGCAAAAAGATCTTTTTATTTCTTCAGGTAAATGAGCTTTAGTCTTATGTTTATGTGCCTCCTCTTTATTCTCATCTCAAACAAAATCAATTCTCATTAATGTCATGGACTAAATGGAAACCCAACTTTTTATTTATACTATCTTTACTGGAAAATTATATTGTTTTCATTGTATTTTGTCAAGATTTATTGGTTTGTTAATTCTGACCTAATCTTTCTTTTACGGTTTCAGAAGTCGAAAGACTCTTCCTTCCTTTCTGCTTGGGAGTGTGGAGGTTACTTCTTGTATAAATCAAGGTCAGAATTCGGCGAGTGTACTGAGAAGACTATGCTGAAACAGCTCAGCTCTGTATCAATTGATGACGACGGTTTTAAAGCTGTGAAGCTTCTCTGTTGCAGCATAGCAAGTAAATTTGGTTTTTGAATTTCGAACCTACAATAATGAGTTTCATGGCCAAATATAACTGCTAAATAAAAGTCCATACTACTTCTAAAGTTAACATGTATTCAAGTTTCCAACTTGCTTAAGACTCACAATCCGTGTTGAACAAAGAAAAAGCACTAATATAGCTGTGATTGAAAGAATGATTTACATGATTCTCACATCTTAAGTGAGATTGCTTAGTTTAACAAAAGGGAAGAAAAAAAAAGTGAGATTGCTTTACTTCTGACCTTTACCTTTTTAGCACTTTTTGCTGATTCATGACAGATTGATATAGAGACATGAGAATTGATATACTAGATTGCAAAAGTGGTGGAATAATGTGATTTTCAACTTACACATGGGATATAAATTTTCTATCACTCCAAATTTGAGTTTCTTTTTCACTTTTTGTTCTTTTTCTTTTTTTTCAAGTACTAAAAATTACAAAAAGTTCCTTTTTTTTTTATTGTACCCGAAGTCTCAGGGCATTCAGGAGAGTTTCCTATATCATGTGTCAAAGTAATGACAGTTGTTGCTTTATTTGAATTTTTGAGCTTTATGATCTGGCAATGGAGTTAATACTACACAGCTCACTAGTAAACGACAAAAGTGTGTTGTCGTTTTTTGTTTTGGGGTCTGTTCTGCACACAATAAAAGAACATTTTTAGGTATATACCAAGATAGACTGCTCTGAACATCAACATCATTTAGCAAGGGTCACCATCTTCTAGCAAAACAGCCAAAATTTTCAAAGCTATCTATTTTTATTGTATTTTTTGTAAAAGCGATGTAATATAACGATATACAAAAATGTCAAATTGAATCCACCTAATAAATAATTAAAACTAGTATCTCTATTGATATGCTATTACCATTTTTATTTTAGTAAACATGCAAATGAAAATTATTACCATAGAAATAACTTCTATTCACCTGAAGTAAAACATGCCAATTTTTAGTATTAGCCCGACCTTAAATTTATAACAAGCTTTTTTCCTTTTAAAAAAATTACCACGAATTCTTTAATTTTTTAATTAATTTTTGACAATTTAATCTCTTTATTTTGTTCGTAGATTTAAAATATATTCTTAATCATCAATTACACGGTTTTCTTCTTAAAAA
Organism: Cannabis sativa; assembly: GCF_029168945.1. Taxonomy (NCBI): domain Eukaryota; kingdom Viridiplantae; phylum Streptophyta; class Magnoliopsida; order Rosales; family Cannabaceae; genus Cannabis; species Cannabis sativa. The sequence goes on from NC_083607.1 coordinate 55,215,188, forward strand.
ATACATTAATTTAATTGCTAATATTCTTACATCTCTCTCTTTGCAAGTATACTACTAAACTGTCTTAAAATATTACCATAATTTCTTTTTGAAGAAAATAATAATAATAATAATAACAAACAAAAAATCCAAGATTATTTTGCACGTTCCTTCCTCTTATACATTAGTTGAAATTTTCAGTCAAACATTTGATTAAAACGGGAAAGAGATGTCCATATTATTCCATTTATATATATATATATTTATATTTATATGCTTTTAAGCTAAAAGCTTAAAAGAATTAAAATACTGAATACACACAAATGACAGATCCATACCTTAAAAGACAAAAAGTGTAAAGGATACCTTTGTTCCCTTTTCCAATGAACAACCAAGTTTATGCATAGTTAGCTGGAAAAAACAATGCAATAAAATGAATAGAGAATATATTTGTATAAATGCATACATACACACACAAAAGAAAATGAAATCCAACAATTTTTTCACTTAATAACCTTCCAACTACCAAACAAAATCTTCAGAAATATAGGAAGAATTCTATTTTGAAATTTTAAAAAAATGAATAAATCAAGATGTAATAAAAAGAATCAAGCTTGTGAAGCTATATAAGATAATACAACAGAAAACTAACATTTTGACTGAATTTAATTTAACAAATTTAAAAGAATTTGTAAGACAAGTCATAAGATTTCAATCTCTAAGTCCTCATTGGTTTTTGATGCAAATCTGCTATGAGAGCTGAGTTGCAGCTTCCATATCATCAATTCCCCTTGATGTTGTAGACTTTTCTATGGAGCTGGCATCTCCATCGAAACCGGGTCCTTCTTGCTTCTCCTCTGCTGCAGCTGCTGCTCCTTCATCTGGCCCCAATGCCTGACTACGCGAGAAGGAATTATCGGATGCATTGTTACGCATCCAAGCTTCGTGGAGTTGCAATACATACTCGAGATGCCATAGAACTTCCCCCATTGTTGGCCGAGTCTTCCCTTCGTCGGCCAGACATTTCTCTGCTATCTCCCCAAACTTCTTCAATGATTCAGGACAATAGCTTCCTTTGAGACGAGGGTCGATGATGGTTTCGAGGGACTTCTGTCTTTGCCATCTCATTGCCCATTCTGCAAGATTTATTTGATCTTTGGGCAATGTTGGGTTTATAACAGCTCTAGCACAGACAACTTCAAACAACACCACCCCGAAAGAGTAAACATCGGATTTCTCAGTTAGCTGCTGGCGTCGGAAATATTCAGGATCTAGATAACCAAAGCTTCCTTTTACTGCAGTGCTGACATGAGTGTGATCCAAAGAAGGGCCATTTTTAGACAGTCCAAAATCTGACATTTTTGCTACAAAGTTTTCATCTAACAGTATGTTAGTTGTCTTAACATCTCTGTGGATTATTCCTTGCTCAGCTCCAGTATGAAGGTAATGGAGTCCTCTTGCAGCACCAATGCATGCTTCTATTCTCTGTTTCCAGGTTATGGGAGGGAGATCACTCCCGAATAGATGACTTCTAAGTGTCCCATTTGCCATGTACTCGTAAACCAAGATCATTTCGCGCTGTTCTTCACAATAGCCAATCATGGAGACCAGATGCCTATGCCTGAGCTTGGAAAGCATCTCAATCTCAGTTTCAAACTCTCTAAGGCCTTGGTTTGATTGCGGATTAGCCCGTTTGATTGCTGCAAGGGTGGCATCTTCAATCTCCCCTTTGTACACCTTACCAAAGCCACCAACTCCAATCATCAATGTTTCATCAAAGTTATTTGTTGCAGCACGAATCTCGGCTAATGTAAACCGCTTCCCACCTCTAATAGTAGCCATAGATCCATAAGGATTCTGAATTCCTCCCTTGGCATTTCCTGTGCTGTTCCCAATGGATCCATGAAGAAATAAAGGCCGCCAAACAGAAGCATTGTGTTTGGTGTCACTCGATTTGGCTCCTCCCCGGCCTCTGCAGAAGCATAGTACGAAAACAACTACAGCAGCCAAGATAACAACAGAAGCCAAACCTGCTCCAATTCCTACCCAAAGGATAAAACTTTTCGATTTTCCTGAAGATTTCCCAGCTGAATCATATCTCTCCACATAAGCAAGATTCCCATTTCGACTCAGCTTGAAAATTTCTAGCCCATTTAAGAGAGCATCGGTTACTGCAGCAGCAGCAGACGAATCAGGCCCTAACTGAATCCACAGTGTGTCAAATTTCGAGGACACCGTGTCAACAAAGTCCTGATGGTATGCCTTGTTCTTCCCTCCTGCTCGAGAGAAAACATCGAAATTATCAGCTGCAGTTCTGTTGTTGATGTAGATTCTAAAGGTTCTTTCTTTTGCCTGAGCATAAACTAGCTCACAGAAATGTAACCGAACTAAGTAATCGAAATCAGGATGCACTTCAAATTTCCATGACATGTTGAACCTTTTCTCCAAGACTTCATTGTTGGACATAGATCTAGCACTTTCATAAACAAGAAGAGGAGCCACTGAAGAATCATTCATGGAAGCATAGGTAATATTGGAACTATTATGAATTTCAGACCCTGCATTGGCTGTGATCATATAGCTAGAATCAACTTCCCATGTCCTCCAAAGATCTGAGTTCTCAGAAGGTTTAATCTCATCCCCCCCAACATTCAACCTATACATAATCTCAACCCCTCGCCCATTCAAATTCAGATTCACTGCATTTCCACCCACTTTACCAACAGACCCTGGAAAGAAATTATCAACAACTGGGATAACCTCTATACCATTAACAAATCCAAATGACCCTTTAGTTGGGATAAATTCAATAACAAGAACACTAGGATTAACATCCAAAATATACTCTTTAACCAGAGAAAAAGTAGTGTTGCCTCCAGAACTTTGCAACACCATGTTCTTGTGTGAAAGCTCACCAGAAACACTGAATTCTGAAACCAGTTTCAGACCATTTGCCACAACACTAAATGAAGAATCATTTACATTGAAATTCTTAAATGGGAAAGGACAAAAATGAAGCCTTACCACACAGTAACCCTGAATTATTGGAAATGTGTAGTTCATACCATCAGTGAATACCCGGGCAGTGTTATACACTGAAGCCAACTCCAACTTGTTACTTGATGATGGAGTTGATTCAGCAACTCCATGAGAGCTGAGAGTGAGATTGTTATTAGGAGCTAAATCACCAACCCATTTCCTACCCTCCACTTCAACACTGGAATTAGCTCCACAGTTAATGAAAAAGGAGTTTGATTGAGCTTCTCCAATTTCCACAAACACAAAGAAAACAACTAAAAGAAGCAGACCCAATACACTGCCTTGTACCTTCTTCCCCATATCACCCAATATTCTTCTAGTATTTCAATGAAAACAAAGATTACCCAAAACTCAAAAGACCCAATAATACAAACAACAAACCCAAAAAATCCCAACTCTTTGCTCACAAAACTACTTCCATTCCCCAAATGATTTGACAAGAACTATTTTTTTTTTTTCTTTTTCAAGTTTGGGACCAATCCAATCACATCAGAATAGGTTTTCTAAGCTATTTTCATGACAACCAATCTGTTATTCTGACTTCTCACCGATTTAGAACCAAGCAAGAAGGGCTATGAAAAGCCCACCTGTAACTTCTTCTAAAAGTAGCTTCTCTTCACTTCCAGAGACCAGGATAGGTCACAGATCTAGAGGAAAAAGATAAAATGAACAAAAAGGGTGGAAATTTCTTGCTTAGCTGAGGAAAAAAGAGAACACCAACTGAGGAGATGAAGATGATAATGATGATTATGATGATGATGATGAAATGGGGTTGCTTTTAAATTTGAAAAAAATTATATAAAGAAGAACATGGGTTGTTGGGAACAGATTGGAAAAGAAGATCAGTTCATATCTTTGGGGTGGTTTTTGTTTTGTTTTTGTACCTCTTTTACTCTTTTCTTTACAGAAGAGAGTTGAGAATCTGACAACATTGAATTTGTACTTTACTACCACCCTCTTTTTTTTTATTATTTAATTCTTAACTGTTGCAACAGGTGCTTTCTTTTTTATTTTTCTATTTTATTTTAGTCCCCAAATAAAATAACACCTAATACGGTGCCCACTTTTTTATTTTTATTTTAGAGAACTGTTTTAAAATAGAAATTTAAAAAAAAAAAATTGAAGAAAATATTCTAAAACCTTTCTTTATTTTAAAACTTTTTTTAGAATTACTATTTATATTTAGGATATTGGCTTATACTTTAAATTTTTTAACAATTAACCACCTGAATCGATTTTTTAATAGTAAAACTACCCAAATTCTCTTTCTGTTAGCTATTTACTCCTTCTATTCAAAATATTATATTAAGTATCACGGTGGACATGCCACACTGTACACAAGTGCATACTTGATAAATTTTTAGTGGTATATGCAATATATATTTTTTATAATTTATTTTTTTCTTATTTTTAAAATTTTTAAATATTAAAATTATTTTTTGATAATTAATATTACGTGAACTAGTAAAAATTTTTCACGTCATGTTCACCATGGCACTTAACATAGTTTTTTAGATGAAAGGAGTATATAGCTAACAAAAAGGGAATTCGAGTAGTTTTGTCACCAAAAAAATCAATTCAAGTAATTAATTGTTAAAAAATAAAAAGTAAAGAAATGGGGCGGGAGTTTATTTATTTTTGCATTACATAGTTTATGTTGTACTATCCAGTAATGAGAGATAAAAAAAAGTTTAGTATAAGTTAGAGAGAAAGAAAAATAATGCTAAATATAAACATATGTTTTAATATAATATAAAAAGAGAATAAATTGTTTAATTAAATAGTAAAATTACAAAAAAAATTATCTTATATATTATTTTTTAACTTTTTTTTTAAAAAAATTTACGGTATGGGTTTCTCAGGTGATTTTTCTGATGGTTTTTATGTAGGTTGCTATACGAATTTTGGTTGCGATTTAAGTTGATCTGTTAGTTGCAATTTGAGTTTCTATGTGAAATTTTGTAAAATATAAAAAAAAAAATTAAAATATTTTAAAGTGTAAAAATAAAAATAAAAATAAAAATAAAAACTCTAAAAAAACCATTAAAAGTTCTCATTAAAAAATAATCTCCATATATATAAATAAATAGAATGATAGAGATAGAGCTTATATAATTAAATTACATAGAATAAATATAATATAGAATAAGACTTAAGAGGCATGTGTTGCCAAGATGGGACTCCATATTACTTAAAAAGTGAATCACATGCATATGTCTGAGAGTGAGAAAGATGATACCAACACAACACTAAAAAAAATTTATCAACTCTTATACATATAAATTAAATATATTAATCCTTTGTATTATATGAATATATAATTTAAATTATTGGATGTGACAATTTTGCAAATATAATTAAACCTGGCCCCTCTAATTAATACAAAAGCTAATACTTGTTGGCTCTTGGCTGGCTCATCCGTACCTAAGAGCCTCTACGGAGTCCTTTTGCCCTATCCAATTCCCATTATTGATTATTCATATTTATATTCATTGATGTTGATTGAAATAATTGGCACAATATTTTTTTTTATTATTTTTTTTTAATTTGCAGTCAAAATTTTAAAATTGTTAAATTAGGTATGATTAAATTTTTTAGGCCCCAAAAATTATGGTTATATTTTTTAATTGGGTCAATATTATTTTGAATCTTATATTTTGTAAAAGTTACTAATTGAATTTTATGTTTTGTTAAAGACATAATAAATTATGTATTTTTCAAAATTGTACAAATAAAACCATGAACTGATTTTTTATCAAAATAAAATTTAATAATAATCTAATCTAAAGATATTCTGACAAAATTAATTATATTTTCTGTATCTGTTCTTGTTAAAAATTATCTTAAAGTTAGTTATATTAAAAAGTAAAATTATTAAAAATTGAGCTTAGGGTCCTATTTTTACCATTTTGAAAAATATAAAATTCATTTTATCATTTAACAAAATAAAAAGTCCAATTGGTAATTTTTACAAAACGTCCAAAATAGTATTTACCTTTCCTAATTTTTACAATTATGTTGTTCAGTAATTATTCCGTTCCTTTAGTCTCTTAAGTGTCAAAGTAGTTTACAACAAAATTTTATTACTTCACCAAATTTTATTTCAAAAAAAAAAAATTAAAAATTAGAAAATAAATAATTAAATATATATATAAAAATTAAAATCAGATTTCTTTTAGAAATAATTAATATTTAGGGTAAATACTATTTTGGACCCTGTGTTTTGTAAAAATTACCAATTGGACTCTCTGTTTTGTTAAATGACAAAATGGACCATATATTTTCTAAAATAGTACAAATAGGACCCTGAACTGATTTTTTATCAAAATAAAATTTAATAATAATCTGATCTAAAGGTGTTATGAAAAAACTGTTTACATTTTCTGTATCTATTCGTGTTAGGAATTGTCTTCAAGTTGGTTATATTAAAAAAGGTTATTAAAAATTAAGCTCATGTCCTAAATACCATTTTAGACCCTCTGTTTTACAAAAGTTACCAATTGGACCCTGTGTTTTGTTAAATGACAAAATAGACCCTGTATTTTCTAAAATAGTACAAATAGGACCCTAAATTGATTTTTTGTCAAAATAAAGTTTAATTATAATCCGATCTAAAAGTGTTATGACAAAACTGTTTACATTTTTTTTGTATCTGTTCGTATTAAACATTGTCTTCAAGTTGGTTGTATTAAAGAAAAAAGTTGTTAAAAATTAAGCTCAGGGTCCTATTTTTACTATTTTAGAAAATACAGGGTCCATTTTGTCATTTAACAAAACACAGGGTCCAATCTGTAACTTTTGCAAAACACAGGGTCCAAAATGGTATTTACCCTTTTTACAATTTTGGAAAATACAAAGGTCCATTTTGTCATTTGTCCACTTAGTAACTTTTGCAAAACACAAAGTTCAAAATGATATTTACCCTAAAATTTAACCAACATATTCCTTCTCTTCTTATCACCCTTCACCACCACAACCATCGGTGACCCTCCGGAATCTGAATACCCAACCAAAACACCAAACCACCTTGTAGAAGACTCGTCCCCTCCCTCTCCTCCCCGACCCATTTAAACCCAACCCCCTGCAAAAAAAAAAAAAAAAAAAAAAACCTCAAACAAGCCCAACAAAACCACTCGGATCACCAGCACCACCACCACTGAAATCACTCAGATCACAAACCCAACAAAATCAAACGAAAACCCACAAACCCCGCAATCATTTTTAGATCTGAAATCACAAATACCACAAACCAAAATACAAAACTGATCGAGAAATGACGTCAGGATTCGCGAGGGGGAAGGAACCTTTGAGTTCCGTGAGTTCTCAGGTTGTATCGCCTGAGGTGGCGGTGGTGGTGACGCTGTGATAGCGAGAGCACCGAGAGGGAGAAAGGGAAGCAGGGTTTGGGGTTTCGGGTTCTGGGTTTTGAGAAAAAGGAACGGAGGTCCATGTGAGGTGAGAGGGGAGGGTTGACGGTGCTGCTTCCTAGAACGTCGCCGACGCCGCAAGCAGAGGGAAAGAAGAAAAGAAAAAGAGAAAAAAAGAGTAAAGAAAAAAGAGGAAAAAAATTAATTTTTTTTTCTAATTTTGAAATTTGTTAAATATTTTAAATTATTTTTTTATTATTATTAAAATTAAGTATACCAAAAAAATTTCATCATGTGTACACTTGTGTGTATGATAGTTCATTTTGGACAATGGTAGAGGTGGGGAAATATAACTAAGGTAAATTGCAGTAAAATTCTTAATACTTTCATTTTGCTTGCATTTAACCCCCAAACTCAAATTTGGGTGGTAAAACCCCCAAAACTAGTTTACAGTTTCCATCCACTTTAGGTGTTAATTGTCATGTTAGATTGTCCATGTGTACATCTACGTGGATATGGTGTACACATGACACAATTTTATTGGTCTACGTAACAAATTATTTAAAAAAAATAATATAAATATAAAAAATATATATTAAAAAAAAAACTGAAAATAATTAAACTTAAAAATAAATTTAGTTTGAGGGTATAAATTGAAAATGATAAACCTTAATTGGAAACTCTAATTCTCTTTCTTCCTCACTCGACACCCACCCTCTCTCTCCTCTCTGTACGTTTGTGCGGCGGCCACTGGAACGACATGACCACCGTGATCCGATCACCCACGCCCCGATAGGACCACACATCATCGTCCGTAGGCCCAAAAAACCCCAGGGGCACACGGCTCGAGATCACGGGGTTAACGTCGAGCTTGATGCGAGAGAGGGATCACAACGTTGGACTGAGCTTGACACGACGAGAGAGAAAGGGTTTGAGAGCAAGAGAGGGATTGGGGAACACGAGTTCCTGGGATTTCGTGGCTCGTGGAGGTCAGCCATGGCCTCCGTTTAGGCCTTCGCCGAACGAGGGTGGCTCCACCGAGAAAATCAAGAGAGACAGAGAGAAATAGAGTTCCAGCGAGGGTGAAACTGGCGAGAAGGGGAGAGAGATATCAGAGTTTCTGGGTTTTTCTGAGGGCTGCAAGAATGGAGGTGTGGTCCGTTTAGACCACCGGCGCCGGCAGAGGGTTGTCTTTGGTTTGGCTGTCATAGGTAGAAGAGAGGGAGAAAGAGATGAGTTAGGGTTTTCAAATTAGGGTTTTCTATTTTTTTTTTTTTTTGGAAAGAAATTAGGGTTTTCTTATTAAATTTCTGATGTAAAAAAAAAAAAAAAAGGAGAGAGAAGAAAGGAATGAAAAAGAAATGAAATTTTTTTCAGAATTTTTATTTATTTATTTTTTTAAAAAAAAAACTGAAAAGAAAAAAGATTGTTTTTTAATTTTTTAATTTTTTAAATACTTTTTACGTGGACCAATAAAATTGTGCCATTTATACACCGTGTCCACGTAAATGTACACTGGACAATTCAACATGACACTTAACACCTAAAGTAGATGGAAACTGTGAATTGCTGACAGTTTCCTAGTTTGAGAGGTTTTACTGCCCAAATTTGAGTTTTGGGGGTTAAATGCAAGCAAAATAAAAGTATGAATAATTAGCAAATTTACTCCCTGAACTTATGTCACTACCGACTTGTGGCCCCTAAAATATACGGGTTGTTAGAAAATCTCCCTAATATATTACCACTATATTAATGTACCCTTTCTGTTAGGTTTTTTAACAGACACCCCGTTTATTTATTGATGTGGCATAAGAGTGAAGGTTAAAATTGTAATTGACAATAGCTTGGATGGAAAAATAACAGACTCATTTTCTTTTTCTTTTTCTAATTATTTGTTTATTTTTGAAATAACAAAAAAGAAACAAATTAAAATAAAATTCCCTTTATTGAATAAAAACCAAATATAAGAAGAATTTTATCTTAAGTTTTTGAATTCAGTAAGAATATAACAAACACCTATAGATTTATTAAGATAAAAAAAAAAGCAAAAAAGAAAAACACGCATAGATTTAGGACAACTGTTTGAGAAATTTGGGTACAAGAACTGTGAATAGGGGAGAAAAGGGTTTCTACGTTGAGAAAGAAGAGGGGTACCCGAAGAATGATTGTTTAGAGATCGATACCTCCTTTTACGGTAAGTTTCTTAGATTTTTTTCTTCCATTTTTTTCTTCATTTTGAAACAAGTTTGCCAAAAATTACTCTTTGAAGAGAGAGACCGAGTACATATAACATTGAGTTGAAATGCTAAAAGTGTCTTCATAACTCATAAGAGTCCAAATTCTCTTTAACTATTTAGTCTTTCTTTGTTTTCTATAATAAATAAATAAAAAAAAAACTTGTTGGTTTGGTTCGTTAAAGCCATTTTCCAGCCAAACGAGCCCAGAAAAACAATGGTTGAGATTTCACCATCAATAAATATAAATGAAATTTATATTCATTCAAATATTAATATTTGAAGTTTTAAAAAAATATATTAATATTTTGGATGGTAACTCTTAAAACCACCAAATAATAATTTATATATTAAATTATTTGTATTTGTAAGTAAATCTATATTTCAATCATCCTTAATGATTTCTCTCCCTTCAAATAATAATCAACTCCCAAATACATCTATATTACAGAGAGAGGCGGAGAAGAAGAAGACATAAGAAATTAAGATCTTTTTTTTTATTTAATTTTTAATTAAATCTTTTTTTGTTTGGTAAGAGTATTTAATATTGCAATAAATTTTTAACTATCATCAAATTATTTTGCCACCTCAGATTCTTTTATGCCACATCATCAAATAAACCGAAATCTGTTAAAAAACTTAACAGAAGGGGGACATTAATATAGTGGTAATATATTGGGGAGATTTTTTAACAACCAGTATATTTTAAGGTGCACAAGTAGGTAGTGACATAAATTGAGGGAGAAAATTTGCTAATTATTCTAAAAGTATTAGGAGTTTTACCGCAATTTACTCATATAACTATAATTTTATTCAGAAAATTGGCTGCAAATTACCTAATCTTTTTAGTCATTTTTTACTTTTGTTCTCTTAGAAAGTTTTACTGTTATAGTTCTTTCAAAAAAAAAATAAAAATTACTGTTACAAAATTGTTTATAATAGGAGTGAAAATTAGATTAAAAGTCTTTTTTTTTTTTATGTAGAATGGGTGATTGCACAAAGACTTTATATTAAAAGATTATTTTTTTATCATAATATTTTTTTTAATAATGTATACATAATAAATATTCATAACAATAAACATGCATTTAATAAGAAAAACAAAAAACAAAAAGAAAAAAAAACTGTTAAAAATTTATTCCAAATGATTATAAAAACTCAATTTTAATTTTCCATCCAAGACCTCCAAGCCGCTTAGGCCAGCCCTTTAGTTTTCATACTTCTTGCAAATTAGACTTTATTTAAAAATTTAATAAACTGACCAAGTATTTTCAACTGCATATTTAACAATGTGTGAAGAGCATTTAGCAAAGAATTATCAAAATTGAGCCAAGTGTAAATTGACTTGGAAAAAGAAAGCATTTTATTAAGATCCATATACTATTCTATTACCTTAAATCATTATTATTATATATTATTTATTTATCTATTATTATTATGTGTATGTGACATGACAAGATATAACATAACAATCATAATCAAACCATTTGCATCTTCTATGCTCCCATGTCCTTTACCTCACCTTATCTCATATATCTTTTTCATTGCATTTAATAATACCTTTTTATATTCTATTTATATATACGTATGGTTTTTTTTTTTCTCACTAGGATTTCGATCAAATCTCCAAATGTTATTTTAATATGTAAGGGTGTAGATGAATTGATCCAATTTAATTATAATTGTCTAATTCAATTCAATTACAATCCACGGTTAAATATTGAACATTCAATTGTGATTGGAATTGATTGATTATTATTTTTAAATATTTAATTAGATTGGATCAGATATTAGATGAGGTGTTCGAAAATCTAATACATTTAATATCCAATCAAACTAGTTAGTATTTTCGTTTAGTTTAGATAAATAATTAAATATTATGTTGTTATACTTAAATATATATTATATATGAAAATTAAAATTAAATTTTTTACAACTTTTTGTCAAATTGGATGGATCCAATTCAATCCAATAAATATTAGCTCTAAAATATTTGGTGGATCTAATTCGATCCAAAAAATTTTACCTTTAAAATATTAGATAGATCTAAACTAATTCAATCAATATACATGAAATACATTAAATGGATAGTTACGATTCAATCCAATATTTATTGAATGTTGGATCGATCAAATTACTGAAATTAATTGGATCGAATTAAATGACAAAATCTAACATTCAATAAATAATTAAGGCGAAAAAAAAATAATATTATTAATTTTAAATGGTTGTTCTCATAAAAACATGGAACTTGAAATATAGTATCTTTTACATGTCTGGTTTGACAAAGCCCAAAACAAAAGCCTATTTACAAATGACCCAAGTGTGTTGGACCAAACCACTCCTTCAGTCGAAGATACAAGCAGTGACCCAGCCTTCTCAACCAAAGGAAATTACAGTGACTTTATCATGGTTGTGAGACGTTGGGGAGGGAAGTGAATTCTGTTAGCAAGAGAATTGCATTTCTTCTTTTCTTTACTGGTTAATTATATAAACACTCTTTTGTAATTTTGAAAACCTTGCCTATTGAATTAAATTGCAAGAAATTCATTTGGAGACTTGTCTTGTCTCGACGAGGGCTGTTACACTAACAATTGGTGCTTTCATTATTTTCTTATTCTTCTCGGGATTAAAAAGTGAATCACATACATATGTTTGAGGGTGAGAAAGATATACCAACACAATACTACATAAAAATTCTATCAACTGTTATACATATTGTTGTGGTTGGTCTTTAAGTGAGGAAATATTTTTTTTTAGCTCCACCAACTTCTAACTGTTTTAACTAACTGTCAATTATGACAGTTAGTATCGAGCTCTACAACCAAAGGCTATTTATAGCCATTACCTTCTACTACTTCAGACACAAGTTGAGAGAGAGTTTTCAGAGTTTTTTGTGAGCTAGTTTTGAGAGAAAGAAAGAGAGAAAAGATGAGTGTTGTATTGGCCTATGGTTTGTTTGATCCATAGTGTCACAAGTGAGATTATTTGTAATTGAAGTTGTGCTTATTGAGTGATTGTGTCATGTACACATTGGGGATCAACAACTGAAATTCTTTCTTCTAGCTCAATAAAGATTGGAGCCATTGGGGTTGTTCTGGCTGAGGAGTAGGCAGGTGATTCATCATCACACTGTTCGAACCTCGTAATCTCTTGTGTTCAAATTAGATTATTCTTCTTGTCAAATTGCTCTTGTTACTGGTTTCGTATACTGGTTCAATATACTGTATGTTTTTGAAGTTACTTTGATCTTGATCAATCTTTCTTGTTTCATGATAAAGCATTTGATCACATTAAATGGTATCAGAGCTCAGTCGAGGGACAACGTCAAAGAACTGAATCAAGACATCAAGAAAGAATCAAGATCTGATCTGCAATGGCTTCAACACGATTCGAAGTTGACAAGTTCAATGGCACCAATGACTTTGGTCTATGGAGGATCAAAATGAAAGCTTTCCTTGTGCATCAGTGAATTTCATAAGCCATTGATCGAGAAGAGCTTGCTACTCTTGGAGAAGACAAGAAGAAGATTAAAAAAGTTCAGAACAAGGCACACAGTGCCATACTACTGAGTTTAAGAGATGAAGTAATCAAAGAAGTTTCAAGTGAAGAAACTACAGTGGGACTATGGGAGAAATTAGCTTTAATATGCCTTAAAAAGTCACTAGCCAATAAGCTTTATCTGAAGAAGAAACTGTATACAATGAGAATGGATGAAACTAAGGACCTCAGGAAGCATTTTGATGAGTTTAATAGGATAATCTTGGATCTTAACAACATATGAGTCAAAATTGAAGATGAGGATAAAGGATTCTTGCTGCTGAGTACCTTGCCAAAGAGTTGTGAGCACTTTGTGAACACCATTCTGTATGGGAAAGAATTATTGACCATGACAGAAGTTAAGTGAGCATTAAACTCAAAAGAAATTCAAAAAAGAAGTGAAGAAAAATCAAATGGCTATGGTGAAGAGCTATTTGTTAGAGGTAGATCAGAGACAAGGGAAAATAGAGGTGTTTTTCACAAGACAAATCACAAAGGCAAGCAGTACAAGGGCTCAAATCAATCACATAAACCAAGGTCTAACTCCAAGATAGGAGAATAGTGCTACTATTACAAGAAAGATGGTCATTACAAGGATGAACGCAGGGCATTGAAGGCCAAACTTCAAAGAGACAAGAGCAAAGAAAGAGGAGATGCAGGTGTTATGGCAGATGGCTATGAGTCAGCTGATGTATTGGTTGTCTCTAGCCAAGAATCAGGAGACTCATAGATACTTGACTCAGGCTGTTCATTTCACATGACACCAAGAAGAGAATTATTTGATAGTTTCAAGAAGCTTGATGGTGGATCAGTCCTGTTAAGAGACAACAAGGCATGCAGAGTTACATGAATTGGAACTGTAAGAATCAAGCTCCATGATGATCAGTTCAGAACCATTCAAGATGTTAGGTATGTTCCAAATTTGAAAAGAAACTTACTTTCTATTAGTGAATTGATTGAGAGGGGTCATACTATAAAAATAGATAGTTCTTTTAAGATCATGAAAGGATCCCTAGTTGTCATGAAAGGAGAACTTAGAAATGAAATTTATTATCTAAAAGGTAAAACAATTACTCGTGAGAGTGGTATTGTAACGCCCTAAATAATTAGGCACGCTACCCAAAATACTTATGAAACCCCAATCCCCTAAACGGGATTACTAATCAAAATAGCGCAGAATTTAAACTTTTATATTAAACAGAAAGAAAATAAACTTGTAATATATTTAAAACTTTTAAAATAGTTGGGATCCCAAAAATATTTACAACCGCTATTACAAGTCATTTATTTCTAGCCGACCTAAACGTCAAAATAGAATTCAAAAGTTCATCACTGATAGACCCTTAACCCGCTTGGTCTGATATGGCTTGAACATGTACATTCTTCATCTTGCTCCTCAAACTCATGGTTGATCAGCCACTGACTTACCCTTTCCTGCACAGTAGAGCACCCGTGAGCCAAGCCCAGCAAGACAGTATAAAACATATCAATAATATGCTCATCATACAATATAAACAACAATGCTATTCAAATTTGTCTGTGTGACACAGACCTGCATGTTACGCTCACATGCATATTTATGTCTACGTGGCGTAGACCTACGTGTTGCGCTCACACGTCTATTTATGTCTACGTGGCGTAGACCCACGTGTTGCTCTCACACGTCTATTTACAATAAGGCCTTAGATCAGTTCATCTCGGTTCTTGTTACCGAGTCCAACCTGGTTATGCCTTGAGCGCATAACCCTTAGTCTCAACATATATATTTATCATATAATTATTGGTGCCACTGCACTATTTGTCTATTTGCTATAGACCTGCGTGTTACGCTCACACGCCTATATATGTCTATGTAGCATAGACCTACGTGTTGCTCCCACACGTCTATATATGTCTATGTAGCATAGACCTACGTGTTACGCTCACACGTCTATTTACAATAAGGCCTTAGTAAGGTTTATCTCGATTATAATTACCGAGTCTAACCTAGTTATGCCTTGCTCACATAACCCTATTCATATATATTTACGTAATCCATACATTACGTTCTTTCAGTGGTTTATCCTAGTAATATACTAGGTCTAGCCAAGTTATGTCTTATGCACATAACTCTTGAAATATATGTATGTATTCAATAGATAACAAAACATATAGAATCTTAGGGTAATAACCCTAAATTACATACCAAATAGTCTCTCATATAACATATCATTGCATGCTCAAAATAACACTTATAGAGATTAATAACCCTAATTCATGCTTTCACTTGATTAGCAATATTATTGTACATCATGACTTTCTTACCTTCACATAACTTCTAGGGTAATAACCCTAGACCGCATTACTATCAAACTCAAGGTACTAATTTACCGAGTCTAACTTAATTATGCCTTGTGCGCATAATTCTTTATTACAATCTATTTAGCATGGCATAGCATTTTCACATTAATAATTACTAGGGTAATAACCCTAGGCCATTAAACCGCTCACTTTAGGGTAATAACCCTAATCTCGATTTCTAATTATCACCAATATAATATTCAATATAAGCACCACTGTGCATATCTCTACGTGCAACTACTGTCTTACCTGTTGTCCTGCAAAGGCAGAGATTCCGAATCCCCGGGTGCTCCTGACCAGGTGCCGGTAATCCTAGTCACACAATCCGGGATTTTCACAAATAGGGTTAACCCCTGATTTCATATTCATAAAATAAATTCATGGCATTTCAAATACAGATAATCACATAGAGCTCAAAAAGAGCTTTCCAACGGTATAAAGAACGTCCCAAACGGAGTCCCGAGTCAAAAGTTATGGCCGAAACAAAATTCAGCATTTCCCGATGAACTCCAACCGGAATTCCGGATGAACCAACCGGAATTCCGGTTGTCTGGGCAGCGAACACGAAATTTCTCAATCTTTAAACCCCCAAAACTCACTCAAATCATCCCCAAACATTCCCAAACTTTCCAGAGCATCAATATATGTCATAATAAACATATTCCACAACTTAAACCCAACAATTGCACTAAAAATCAAAAAGTGCCATTAAAGCACCAAGCTTGAGTTCCATGAACTCAAGCTTGCTTTTCACAACCAAAATCACAATTAATCCACTTAGAGCAGCTAGCAAATATTATAGGGTCTAAAATACATATTTATGCATCAAAATCCAACAATAAACCCCATAATTTCAGATTGTAAAAATCAACTTAAAATTATGTTCAAACTCCAAAACTTTAAGCTCTAAACTTGAGCTTCAACTCAACCAACTCAATCAATTTTCCAGCTGCAAACACTTTCAAAAATCTGAATTCAAGACATGAAAATAACCCTAAAAATTTATCTAGAGCTCAATCAAACACCCAAGCAAGGATTCAAGCATCACATACTCAAATTCAACAAAACTAACTTCAATTCCTTTACACATGCAATCTCAAGAACATTAGCACAAACTTATGCTTTTACAACACTCAAATTCAGAAGTAAAAATCAAGATTAAAGTCATAGGAAACTACCTCAAACTCAAACCAAGAGTAAGCTCAAAGTTCTACAATTATCAAGCTCTAAAACTACCAAACATCAAGCACTTTTCTTCAATTCTTAAAATTGAAAATCAAGAGAGCAAGAGAGGGAGAGAGGGTCGGGTAAGAGAGAGGAATAACACCAGAAATTAATCCATTTTTTTTTAAAGAAATTCATCTTTATCCATCATAGAAAATAAAGGTCAAATGACCAAAGTGCCCTTAAGGCCAAAACACACATGATCACCCTCACAAGGGTAAAATAGTCATTCAATACTCAATTAATTTCAAATAAATTTTAGATTATCATTCATCAAATAAAATGCCAAATTATCAATCCAATTTACATTTTGGGCCCGAACCCGGTTCGGCCCGAAATTCCCGGTTGTGACTATACCGCGCTAACCTGTCAGAACACACCTGAAAAGACAACACAGGCATACTATATAATAATATAGTTCTATTAAGCACGTAATTAAATTAATTTCATCATTTTACCCTTCTCGGGTCATAATTACCAAAATACCCCTGGCTCACCAACGGGGTCTTTAATATATTAAAATTCATATAAATCACATATATTGAATTATATAATAATATAATTCCTCCATTATACATAATTATCTAGTTAGGGTTTTGCTAATCCATTTCTTAATTCCGGGTATTACAGGTATGGTGGTTAAAGGACTAGATATGAAAAGCACTAGGCTTTTGTTGGGTTTTGTGCCCTAAATAAAACCCATTTCAATATAATCAGATTTACTTATTAATAAAGATCAGAAATAATATTTTATGTTGCATGGTTCACATGATTTATTTCATGATTATATATATAATGTATAAATTCTATTTAAGTCTAGAACATATGAATTTGTTAATGATTATAGTGTTGTCAGCACAATGGAATATAATCTTGATTATATGTTCGAAAGTTTGTTCCCTGATTTGTCAGTTCACTGGATTTAGACTGGCATGATAATCAGCGATAGGTATTCTTACACCTTGGATAAGTGGTATGTCCTTTCCAGGGCATTTGCAAAGTTTACCAGTATCGGATATATGGAGTATACATCGGAAGGGACCGATATTGAACTTCGATTATATATGTTAAAATTTACCGTAATATCTATTCAATTCAATATCATATGTTGATCCTAGATCAAATGATCTTAATCCTGATATCATTAGGTTCGATCTCAAGAGTATTATACATGTTCTTTGATTTGTTAGTTAAGCCTACTTTTGGGTCAGGGTGATACGTACATTTTGGGAACATGATAGTATAATTGAGTGGGAGCGCTAACATAGATATGGAATCTATAACTTCTATAGGAATTTAGAAGTGAAACGATGATATCCTTCGAGCTTGGCTAAGCAGAGATAAATGGTTGAGATCTCATTTTACTTCGCTGAAATATCATTTATACGAAGCTAAGTGTTTTAAGGATAAAATACATTGAGGGTGTAACAGTAATTTAGTCCCTATTCAATGTAGATCATCTATTAGAGGGTCATTGATCAAATTAGGATTATAACAATGGATAATTAATAGCGTATCTATATCGTGGACCACATAAAGCGTTCTATATGACTGAGAGTGCAATTCTAAGTTCTAAGAGAGGATTCAATAAGGAATTAATAAGTTAGGGAATTTACTTGGTAAATTCGGTTCAGCTTATTGAAAGCTCGGTTATATAGGCCCATGGTCCCTATACTAGTTGAGACCATACTGCTTGTAAGACTCAGTTAATTGATTTTAATTAATCAATTATAACTCTAATGTTAGACTATGTCTAGTTTATGAATTTTCACTAAGCAAGGGCAAAATTGTGAAGAAAAGAGATTCTAGGTTTTGTTTGTTAATTAAGAGACTTTATATGTCTAATTAATAAATACATTAAATGACAATATTGTTTAATAATTAACTTTTAGTTATTAAATAATTAGAATTGGCATTTAAGTGGTTAAATTGGAAAATTGGCGTTTTTGAGAAAATGGGATGGAAAAATGACAAAATGGCAAAATTGCAAAGTGGGCCCAATCCACATCCATGGCCAGCCACACTTAATGTATTTTACCATTTATTTTTTCATTATTTTAATGTCAAATAATTCTAACCTAAACCTAGGTGGTTACCTATAAATAGGTAGTGATAGCTTCAGGAAAAAGATGATGCATCTCATTCCTTCAGAGAAAACTTTCTAGCCGCCATTTTCCCTCTTTTTTTCTTCTTCAATTTCAAACCTTGAGTGAATGAGTGAGTGCCCACACAAATCAAGTGGTATCTCAATCATAGTGTGGAAGATTGTGAAGAATCCAATCAACAAGAAGGAGAATCAGCATCAAGGAAGGAGAGAAAGAGATCAAGGTTCAGATCTTGGTGATGCTCTGCTACAGAAAGGAATCAAGGGCTAGAGATCTGAACGGAATGAGTCATTTTATTCCGCTGCACCCAATGTAAGGTTTTCTTAAACTCTTATGTGTTTAATTTTATTGTTTTAAAATTCATATTAGGATGTTAATGAAACATACATGGTAGTAAATCTAGATTCTGGTAAAATATTTCCAACAATTGGCCTCAGAGCCATTGTAATGATTTACTTTCATGAAATATGAATTAAAACGATGATATGTGTTGATTTGGATGGTTTCATGTTGATATGTGTGTTATATGATGATTGATTGATGTTTGTGAAATTTTATGAAAATAATTGTATTTTCGTTTCTGAAATTATTTTTATTGGATAGTTTGGAAAAAATTAAGCAATTCACTTTTTTACAGAACTCAATTTCTATTTTATTTGAATTAGTTATGAATTTCTGAAAATTGGAAAATATGAGGGGTGCATCATCCCTCACACGCGCGCGGATCACCTCATTTTCCTCGAACGCGTGCGCATTCAGACACGCCTTGTCCGAGTTCTCTCGGTCAGGACAGGCGATGCTGTCTGAAGATGGCCCCATGCGCGCGCGGAATGGCTGCTTGCAGCCTCCAGCGCCGAGAAAACTCGGCCAGATGCCCCCCCGAGCGCGCGCGGACAGTATGCATTGCATACTATCTGTACCACTTGCAAATTTTTTCGTTTTCTTCGATTTTTCATGATATTTCATGGAATTAACTTCCGTTTTTTTGTGTAGTTTTGTATTTTGATTTTTACTTTTCATATTTCAAATCTAATTATCAGAAATAAATTAATTTGAATTTTTAAAATTAATTTGAGATATTAGTTTAATTTGAACTTGGAAATAGGTAAAAATCTATCTTTTTGCTTAATTTTTTATCTTATTTTTAAATTTGATTATTTTATCTTATTTTTAAATTTAACGTCAGATATTAATATTTTTTAAATATTTTATTTTTTTTAAAATAATTTGACCTTATTTAAAATTAAAATAAGATTACTATAATCATGATATTTTGAATAGATATAAGATATTTTGCTAACTTTTAAATTTTGTTATTTTTTTATTTAAATTAAATTATAAATCAGAAAATGATATTTTTTTTGAATATTTAATTTATAAAATAACATGAAATTTAAAAAGTAGTTAGCAAATTTTTTTTAAATGATATTTAGGTTAGTTGAAACCTAATTTTTTCAAAAATTATAGGTTTAATTTTAATTTTTTTTATTATTTAAATTTATTTTTAAAAACCAAAAAAATATTTTATTTATTTATTTATTTTTCAAAATTTTATTTAATAAATTAATTAATTTAAAATTAAATAAATCCTACATCCAACTATCTAATTCAACTTGTTGCAAGAGTATGTGTTTTAGCTTGTGTGTAAGTTTTCTAAAACATATTATTGCTTGATCTAAATTGTCATGGTTAACTTGTTGACAGATCCAATGATATGATTTTAACCCATGGTTCAATTGTCAATAGGTCAAGTAAATAATTTTTAACAGGTAAATTTTACATTCTTCTTTCATCTGTGTATGACCTAGTAACATGATAGGATCCATCCAAATCTGTGTGCCTGTGTGAGCCTATATGTTCACTCTAAGTTTAGATGCATATAGGTTGTTATTTAAGGCCCATTTAGTTTATGAGTCTATTCAATTAATAACAGTTGTTCATTTTAAGGTTAAATTCCTCTCTTTTGGGCCTTGTGTGAGAGTTTGGGGCCAATAGAAGTGGGTACGTGTAATAATCAAAAATGTTTTTACTACGTTATTCTAATTATCTCAATGTGGAAGTAGTGATTTCAAAGAATATGATACTAATACATTAGACAAATAGTATTTTTCTAAGTTATGAGAATTATGTCATTTTTATTTTGGACTTTTTATAGATTACTTTGGGCTTTTAGGTGTTGGGCTTGTTGAATTATGAGTTGACTTTATAGTATAATGATTGATATTATAATTATCATTATTGTTATTATTAGTGAGTATTATTAGTTGTACATTAACTTAGTCCTAGGTTGAGTTGGTTTCAACTTTCAAATTTAAAATGATATAGATTATATAAGAAATAGGATTTAGTTACAAATAAATTGGTCCATAAGAGAAGATATATGAGTGCATGGTAAGATTGATTACGTGGCTAGCATTAAGATATTAGATCTCATTAATAAATCTTTGAAGACCATTTCTTTCCAACCAACGTGCATGGCTTTGATGATCATTATTCTTTTTAGTATTCCACAATTATGCTACAAAGTAGGAGTATGGATGATATAGTTAGAGAATTAGTAGCAACACGAATTAGGTGGTAATTAAGTTACTGTTTGAAATGGAGCTTTTCTCTCTACTGTTGAATTAATCCAAAGTGTTTTGAGCATGAAACATATATACGGCTGCCATGTGGATTTAATTAAAGATTGGTTCAATAGTTTTGAGTGGAGTGTGGTTAAACTAACTAGAGTTAAGTCCACTCAAAAATCTATAAATAGAGCTATGTAGTGCACTTATTTCCTCACTCATATTCAAAGAAGCCATCAAAATTCTCAAACCACGCTCTTACTAAATTTCATATCTAAAACATTCATCTTCTTTCTTGAGCCTTCTCTCTACCGCCAGCTATAGTCACTTTCTTGTAATCCCACTAATCACTTGTTTCTTGAAAAGCCATAAGCCAAAATCACTACACCACCATCGCCTCTCCTATATATATATGTAATATCCAGTTTAAAATAGTATTTAATTTTTCGTTTGGATATTAATTGTGCGAGGATAATTATTTTATTTATTTGTGTTGTTAGTGAGTTGATATTATTGCTTAGAGTAGTTGTACCATTTTTTTTAACGAAAGTTAAAGTTGTATTAACTACGAAAGTAAAATATTATGATATTTTCATAAGTAGGTAATCGTTTAATTAAAGCCCGATATGAAAGTCCATTAGGTTTTTATAATATATTTATTTATTACATTTAATTAATTGTATAAGTGGTATTAAATAATATTATTATTTGATTAATGTTAGAAAAATCGTAAGTTTAGAAAAATTCGCAGGTTTAGAAACTGTTTTACTAAAATGACCATATCTGGAGTTTTATAACTCCGATTGAGGTGATTCCAGTGGCGTTGGAAAGATAATTCAAAAATCTATAAATTTTGTAGAAATAACCATATCATAATTCGTAATTTTTTTAGGTAAAAACTAAGCCCTAAAGTTACGAGATTATTGCTATTATGTTAATATTATTATTATTCATAAAACTAAAAGTCAGAATAGTATAGGTTTCATTAACCCTAAAATTATATCGTTGTTGTATTCTTCCCACCTATCTGAGCAAGACTAACCCTAAAATTTTCAAATCATCTTTCCATTACATCCTTAGCCAAATCTATACCACTCTTCACTCTCATCTTTGATCACCATCATCTTATGTCTATAGATCCAAGCAGCTCGATGTATTTGAGGTAAGAAACTGTACATTTACTTATTTCTTGATCACAATATGAGAATATTCGTTGGTGTCATTTTCTTATTTTTTAGAATGAAACATGTCTCAATAAAACTGTCATATCTCTTTAAATACTCATCTGATTCTCGCAATCTTGGTGCCTATAGAAAGCTTATTGAATTTCCCATAATTCTTATGAACAAAGGTTTTACTGAATCAAAATTTATCTATGTCAAAATTAGTATTTCTACGCTGTTTGTTGTAAATCGTTTTTTTATATTTTCTATATAAGTTGTCTCAGTAAAATTCAAATATCTCTCTGAATAATGATCTGATTCTAGCGATCTTGGTACCGTTGAAAAGATAATTCAATTTTCTAAAAGTTTTATGAAGAAACCATTCACTAATTATTAATTATTCTAAGTCAAAATTATTGTTTTATTTCTGTAGTTCGAAATCCATTTGTTTCAGGATTTCTAGAAAACTGTTTCGGTATAATATCTATATCTCTTATGTTATAACTTCGATTTTAAAGATTTTAGTGTCATTAGAAAGGGAATTTGATTTTCTAAAACTTTTATGAAGAGAGTATTCTCTGATTTGGAATATTTCAGTATCAAAACTTTGGATTTTCGATGTCTACTGTGATTTAATACTCCATATTCCTTCTCAGAAATAGTTTCAGTATAACTATCATAACTACCTCAGTTTTAATCCATTTTTAGTGATCTTTATATCATTGGAAAAATAATTGAATTTCCTATAATTTTTATGAAGGAAACTTTCACTGAATTCGTGTAGTTATTGGTCAAAAATAGTATTCTTTCTGATGTACTGTAAGAGTGCGAATTTTAATGTTAGGGCCTTGACCCATGTGTTATTATAGGTAGTAGTGACGAGATAACAAGTTTAAGCAGCGGGATTTGAGGTAAGGAAATTAGATATTTTTGTTTGTGTTTATTTTCATAAATTTAAATTCTTTATGTATTGGAATATAGTTTATGCTTTGTTATTATGAATATGTATGTGGTACTGAGAATGTGTGGTATGGACACAATATGAGTTTATGAATTGATATATTGATTAGGGTTGTTTTGACTTGTATATGTTGTATGTTGCATTCATATATTGTGTGCTGTATGCTGCAAGTTGTATGCTAACGTCTCAGGTAAAGTGAGGGACCATGGTGGGGTATGATACGGGGTAAGGCCGTTGAATGTAGAGATACCCTACCCTGCATTTTTCTGAGTCGTGTATGAAATTATTATGGTGGGGTATGATACGGGATAAGGCCGTTGAATGTAGAGATACCCTACCCTACATTCGTCCGATTTGTGTATGACATTATTATGGTAAGGTATGATACAGCGACAATGCTGTTGAATATAGAGATACCTTATTCCATAGCAATGGTAGGGCTAAATGTGCCCATGTTATTGTAGGGCCAGTTAAGCCCAGGTTGTGTATGGAGTGGCTATGATACGCCACATTATGGTAAAGACATGATATGATTGAAATAATTATTATATGTTATTGCTATGAGTATGATGTCAGGGTTGTGATCCCTACATATATGTAATGGTTTCGTTTAGTACAAATATATGGTATATGATATAGCTTTCCATATCTGGAGTTATTTAAGTAACAATTATGAGCTAAGGTATATAATATTGTTAAGACTGGATACGTTAATATTATAAAGAATCGTATTATTGTGAATTTTAAGATATATTTAGTGTATTGAATGCTATTGTATGTTAAGCATTTCCTTACTGGGCTTTTAGCTCACCCCCCTTTACTTTCCCCCTACAGGCAATAGACAGGGAACATTAAATGTAAGTTTGATGAGTTGGGTCAGTTCTGGTATGTATACTGCGAGGGGCTATGGACGAGTAAACGGTCTAGAACGCCGGTGGAGCCTTGATTTTGTTTTTTTTATATAGTAAAGTAATTTCAGCTCAGTGGGATGTTACAAATCTATTTTTTTTGCACTCAACTACTTATTTTGTTTCTAATATGAATGATCATTCACCTTTGTGCATATTTATTGTAAAACCCACTGTGTATTTCCAAACAGCTTTGAATCTTTTTAATTAATGCATCAAAATTAGTATTTTGTAAAATAAGGCAAAATATTGGGGCGTTACAGTTGGTATCAGAGCCGATCTTTCCTTAGCCCGAAGGATACTCACAGTATACATACAGAAGACTGAAAAGATCCCTCTCACTATAACATAAGTGTTGGTTTAAATATGCTTAGTGTTGCTATTAATAGTTTTATATGTGATACATAGATTTTTGTTAAAATATGTTTCCTAGAATTAAAGCCTCATCTGTAGTGGGTGCTTAGAGAAATTAAGAGTATATTACCTCTTATGATTGATTACACATTTTACGAAGAAGATGAATAGGTTTTATATTTCTTTATTGCCTTGAATTGAAACTAGGAAGGACAGTGTTCCTTTCTTGAAAATTTAGAATAAATTATATTAGGAATTCATAAGACTTTGTTTGATAAATAGAATATTACTAGTTAAGCTTGACAACATTAAGTTTAGATATGTTCATGGAATCTTCTCTCCCTATAATTGAACTCTTTTGTTTCTATTAAATCAACATTTCTTGTAAGAGCTCACACATGCAACTAGAAGATCAGTTAGAATCAATTTGAAAGGAACGACAAGTAGAGGTGGGGGCTAAGGATATGTGTGTTCCGCTGACCCACAAAAGGTTGATGTTCCAGATCGAACCCAATAGTAGTTAAGGCTAATGATCTAATAGAGGCATTGGAAGGAATGTGAGCATGACTAAGACGATTTGTTGAAGAGTTTTCACAGGCTCAGCGCAATAGATCACCAACACTAGTAGTGGAACTTGAAGCACATAATGAAATGTACCAATAGCCAACTAAATATCGATGCATAGAATTGCACCTGTCTACAAATGGTTAAAGATGAAGTCTCTACACCTAGTTATGAAAGGAAGCCCAACCTATAGGGAGTAGGGAATGATTTAAGATAGTGGATGCTATACTAGACTAGATAGAGTATTTTATGAAACTCACTTATTAAGAAAGATGAAAGAATAGAATTATAAGGAGCAGGTACTGTCTTGATGGATATTCTATGGATACACACCCCTAAGTTAGATGGTAAGAAGTATGAATATTGGATATGAAGACTTTAGAGAAAAGTCTATTATACAAATTAGTCCAAAGAGGACTATGCCATCACGTAAAAAGGAGTGTAGCGTACTGAACATAATCTAGAATAAGAAGTTAGAAAGAGACCTGATATAATTTTTTTTTTAAGTAATAACTTATGAAGGTATCTTGAACACCAAGAGATAAGTAAGCTTCAAACTCAAGGTCAGCTACTTTGTGAGGAGACAATAAAGTAAAATGCGCATGGTTTAGATAAAGACAATTTCAAAGGAGGAAGAAAAAGAAGATTTAGACACGGCTAACAATTTGGGTACAGCATGAATAAGAGGCAACACAGAGGACAACTATACAGAACAATTCAAACTGGACAACTTGGAGATCATAGATATAGCTTCGTAAAGGATGAAAAAAATAAACAACTATAGAAAGTAGATCATAAATTCAAGACTTGAGGAAGAGGGGAAATTAATATTCAAGGGTGACATCCCTAGATTCTAAATACCCATCGATACAATAACGGTGTAGATCATAACTCAAGGAGAAGAGGTTAGGAAAGCCTCACTCAAAGGCAAGAGACAAGTGAGACACAACTAGCACTAAAGTGATACATCTAGAAGAATTTCATGGAACGACAAGGACCATACGAGTTTTTGTGAAGTGTTGGGATTATAAAATGATCAAGCAACATAAAGGCACAGAGTATGCAAATGATACTACAATCCACTCATGATTTTCTTTGTGGACAATAGTATGAGTATGTTTAAGTGAATAGAAGCAAATAAGAAAAAAAAACTTACAAAAGTGTTAATTTTGGTCAAGAGAGGTGGCATTTCTATGCTATATAGTGTTAGAGGAAAGAATGACATCAGATCTGCCAAAAGTTAAAGTTGTCAAGAGCTAAGAATTCAGACAAATATTTGAAACTTTCTCGACCCAGAGGGTTAGTAATGGAGCAATATCCTAGAGGAACATACTAAGATGGAATAAGACAATAGCCATTGTTTGGAAAATAACTAAAGTTTATCTAATTGGAAGTGAGGAACTTATAAGGAAAGAGAACAAGATGTATATATTGATAACATGATTGCATTCAGATATGGAATGAAGATGCTTAAGTGAAGTATGGACTTATTTTTAAAGGTAGTTTAGGAAGTACGAGTCAAAGAGCCCTGGCTAAATAATTATAAAAAGTGAGTCTCTAGTAGCAAATCAAATACAAGTGGGGTGTAGGAGGTATAGTAACGATGAACAGAGTAAGGTCTGTTCGGCATGATTTGCCAATTATGTATATAGTATCCTTACCCCGACAACTTGGTTGATTGATATATTATGAAATTACATGATTAACCTATGGTTAAATAGTAAATGATAAATAAATAATTGGGCTACCTAACCTATGTTAAGGTTGAACTCGTTTTAAAGGGTTACCAATGCACTTACGATATTTTAGCATATATGATCTTACTTGATTAAAAGTAGATGGTCTGTACTCGAATGTAAGTTGGTTTTAGATTTTGGAGGTCTTAACAGTGCAATTAAGAAGTTGGGATTTATTTTGTGAACTATAGAGGTCTACAATATGTAAGACATAAATATGGTTAGAAAAATATATGGTATTATAAATATGAAAGTGATGTGATACCCAGAAGGTTAGTATAATAGAAGAAACAATCATTGAACACAATTACACAAATCTATCAGCATTGCAGATTTAGACTTCATCAGTATAGCAATGTAACACCACCTGATGAAATGTGGAGGAAAGTAGGAAAAATGGCCGATACTACTGGAAGGATTCCTCTTTGGATAATATGTACTGTAACTGGTGTTCTTGTGATCGGTTTACTTGATATTTTCTTTTATGGTTCAAATTCTGGATTAGGTTCATCCCTTAGTTAATATTTAGTTAATAAATGATAAAATGAAATATAGATGCTTATGGGCGATATCTAATGAAACTGTCGCTGGAATTGAGATCTCATCCAAAGAGAAGGATACCAAATATCTAGAGTTTCTTTTTGTATATTATGTGGATGATCCGATCCGCGAGGACCACGATTGGGAATTGTTTGATCGTCTTTCTCTGAGGAAGAGGTGAAATATAATCAACTTGAGTTCAACATAGCTATTTGAAATCTTAGTGAAAGACTGAATTTGTTATCTCATGTTTGCCTAGCAGACAAAAGTTAATGGGGAAAACTAGATAATCTCATAATCAAGTCAACTTGATTGAAAGGAGTAATGGAGGACCAAGCACCATAGGAGAAATTAGCGAAGAAAATACAATAGAGTGATACAAGAAAGTGACTACAAAAGAAACCAATAGCAGTTACCTAGGAAAATGGGAAGGCGTAACAAGTGCAATGAATATATGGATAAAGGATATCAAGAAGTGAATGTTAGACAAAAAAGTGGTCGAAATGGATCATTAAAATATTTATATATATAAGACTTTTTTTTTAGAGCTTACATGTTTATTTCCAAGTGTCATGGAACAAGTGTCTATCGATGAGTGAGTAACATCTATGAAATTGAAAGAATGACACTGTAGCCTTACAGTAGAAAATCAAGTAGAGAAGTAAGATTTTTTTTATACGTAATAACATTTAACTAAAGAGTGGGAATGATTAAAGAGAAGTTTGCATAAGGTCTTCTACCATACTCCTTGTGTTTATTATTTTGTATTGTATAATGTGTTCTCAAGTGACATGTAAGGATGTTCATTTAGAGAATAAATAGTTTTACTCTTAATGGCATGTAAGGATGCTCATAGAAGAATAAATAGTTTCACTCTTGATGTCATGTAAGGATGGTCATAAGAGAAGAAATTTTTTTATAATATTACGAGCATGCTATTGCAAAACTTATGTATTTAAAGCATGTATATGTAATTTATTATGATAGAGTACGTTTTAATTTTTTAAGTAATGTACAGAGAAATAATAATGCTTAATTAATAAGTTACTTGTATTATATGTGTTATGGATTGATCGAAAAGATATAGGTTAAATGCATATTTGTTGGCTCCATATAGTAGATAAGGAGGTAATGCGGTAAGTGGTGAAAGACATGAAGACTCAACACCCCGAGTGTTGGTAAGTTAAATTTCGAGGACGAAATTTCTTTTAAGGAGGGTAGAATGTAATATCCAGTTTAAAATAGTATTTAATTTTTCGTTTGGATATTAATTGTGCGAGGATAATTATTTTATTTATTTGTGTTGTTAGTGAGTTGATATTATTGCTTAGAGTAGTTGTACCATTTTTTTTTTTAAAGAAAGTTAAAGTTGTATTAACTACGAATGTAAAATATTATGATATTTTCATAAGTAGGTAATCGTTTAATTAAAGCCTGATATGAAAGTCCATTAGGTTTTTATAATATATTTATTTATTACATTTAATTAATTGTATAAGTGGTATTAAATAATATTATTATTTGATTAATGTTAGAAAAATCGTAAGTTTAGAGAAATTCGCAGGTTTAGAAACTGTTTTACTAAAATGACCATATCTAGAGTTTTATAACTCCGATTGAGGTGATTCCAGTGGCGTTGGAAAGATAATTCAAAAATCTATAAATTTTGTAGAAATAACCATATCATAATTCGTAATTTTTTAGGTGAAAACTAAGCCCTAAAGTTACGAGATTATTGCTATTATGTTAATATTATTATCATTCATAAAACTAAAAGTCAGAATAGTATAGGTTTCATTAACCCTAAAATTATATCGTTGTTGTATTCTTCCCACCTATCTGAGCAAGACTAACCCTAAAATTTTCAAATCATCTTTCCATTACATCCTTAGCCAAATTTATACCACTCTTCACTCTCATCTTTGATCACCATCATCTTATGTCTATAGATCCAAGCAACTCGATGTATTTGAGGTAAGAAACTGTACATTTACTTATTTATTGATCACAATATGAGAATATTCGTTGGTGTCATTTTCTTATTTTTTAGAATGAAACATGTCTCAGTAAAACTGTCATATCTCTTTAAATACTCATCTGATTCTCGCAATCTTGGTGCCTATAGAAAGCTTATTGAATTTCCCATAATTCTTATGAACAAAGGTTTTACTGAATCGAAATTTATCTATGTCAAAAATTAGTATTTCTACGCTGTTTGTTGTAAATCGTTTTTTTATATTTTCTATATAAGTTGTCTCAGTAAAATTCAAATATCTCTCTGAATAATGATCTGATTCTAGCGATCTTGGTACCGTTGAAAAGATAATTCAATTTTCTAAATGTTTTATGAAGAAACCATTCACTAATTATTAATTATTCTAAGTCAAAATTATTGTTTTATTTCTGTAGTTCGAAATCCATTTGTTTCAGGATTTCTAGAAAACTGTTTCGGTATAATATCTATATCTCTTACGTTATAACTTCGATTTTAAAGATTTTAGTGTCATTAGAAAGGGAATTTGATTTTCTAAAACTTTTATGAAGAGAGTATTCTCTGATTTGGAATATTTCAGTATCAAAACTTTGGATTTTCGATGTCTACTGTGATTTGTTACTCCATATTCCTTCTCAGAAATAGTTTCAGTATAACTATCATAACTCCCTCAATTTAATCCATTTTTAGTGATCTTTATATCATTGGAAAAATAATTGAATTTCCTATAATTTTTATGAAGGAAACTTTCACTGAATTCATGTAGTTATTGGTCAAAAATAGTATTCTTTCTGATGTACTGTAAGAGTGCGAATTTTAATGTTAGGGCCTTGACCCATGTGTTATTATAGGTAGTAGTGACGAGATAACAAGTTTAAGCAGCGGGATTTGAGGTAAGGAAATTAGATATTTTTGTTTGTGTTTATTTTCATAATTTTAAATTCTTTATGTATTGGAATATAGTTTATGCTTTGTTATTATGAATATGTATGTGGTACTGAGAATGTGTGGTATGGACACAATATGAGTTTATGAATTGATATATTGATTAGGGTTGTTTTGACTTGTATATGTTGTATGTTGCATTCATATATTGTGTGTTGTATGCTGCAAGTTGTATGCTAACGTCTCAGGTAAAGTGAGGGACCATGGTGGGGTATGATACGGGGTAAGGCCGTTGAATGTAGAGATACCCTACCCTGCATTTTTTGAGTCGTGTATGAAATTATTATGGTGGGGTATGATACGGGATAAGGCCGTTGAATGTAGAGATACCCTACCCTACATTTGTCCGATTTGTGTATGACATTATTATGGTAAGGTATGATACAGCGACAATGTTGTTGAATATAGAGATACCTTATTCCATAGCAATGGTAGGGCTAAATGTGCCCATGTTATTGTAGGGCCAGTTAAGCCCAGGTTGTGTATGGAGTGGCTATGATACGCCACATTATGGTAAAGACATGATATGATTGAAATAATTATTATATGTTATTGCTATGAGTATGATGTCAGGGTTGTGATCCCTACATATATGTAATGGTTTCGTTTAGTACAAATATATGGTATATGATATAGCTTTCCATATGCAGGTTATTTAAGTTACAATTATGAGCTAAGGTATATAATATTGTTAAGACTGGATACGTTAATATTATAAAGAATCGTATTATTGTGAATTTTAAGATATATTTAGTGTATTGAATGCTATTGTATGTTAAGCATTTCCTTACTGGGCTTTTAGCTCACCCCCTTTTACTTTCCCCCTACAGGCAATAGACAGGGAACATTGAATGTAAGTTTGATGAGTTGGGTCAGTTCTGGTATGTATACTGCGAGGGGCTATGGACGAGTAAACGGTCTAGAACGCCGGTGGAGCCTTGGTTTTTTTTTTTTTTTATATAGTAAAGTAATCTCAGCTTAGTGGGATGTTACAAATCTATTTTTTTTTGCACTCAACTACTTATTTTGTTTTTAATATGAATGATCATTCACCTTTTTGCATATTTATTGTAAAACCCACTGTGTATTTTCAAACAGCTTTGAATCTTTTTAATTAATGCATCAAAATTAGTATTTTGTAAAATAAGGCAAAATATTGGCGCGTTACAATATATATACACACATAAATATATATAGGGCTCATCACATTCTTCATCGTTTCGACGTCACTACCTTCATCGTTTTACATTCAAGTGTCTAGTGCTCTACTAGATTTTATTTGGAAACTAAGGTATCATTTTATAATTTGAGATTAGTAAATTCAAATTTAAGGTTTCATATATATATATATGTATATATATACCCCTATAATGTGTTCTAATTAATAAGTATGAAATTTAGGTTTTTCATAAGATAATTATTTCTGAAGGGTCACTTTCATTGCAATCAAGACTAGGACTCCACAATCGAGGTAAGGAAATTAAGTAGAAAAAAACATAAGTTTTTTGTATGTAATAACATTCATAAGAAGAGCGGGAATAGTAATAGAGAAGTTACCTAAGGTCTTCTGCCTGACTCTTTATTGTTTGTTATTTAATGTACTGTATAATATATATTCAAATAATATGTTTATAAGATTCATGTTATTTATGTATGTTTACAGTATTAGAGCATGGCCATTGCTAAAGGTATATATTTAAATAATGTGTTTATAAGATTCATGTTATTTAAGTATGTATGTAAATAGTGTGTTTATAAGATTCACATTATTTAGTTATGATTGTTATGTTATTTAACTAATGTATAGTAGTTTGACATTATTTAAATTAGATAGATTATAGTTTATGTGACATGGTGTGACCGAGAAGACAATGGTTAAATACTTGACTGTTGGGTCTATATGGTAGATAGGGGGCCATTTAGTAGTGGGTACGATTTTACTGAACCCAGCCCTCCGCCATTTAGTCTAATAGTTCGGGTTATTGCCAAAGTCAGACTCGGGCGTAATCATATTATGTGACTTAGCTTAGAAACTAGTTATTAGTTACTAGTGATCAAATTAAGTTTTTGCTATTTGTCTAATTATGTGCATTTTAGTTGTGTGTTTTCTTTTATTTATGTCATGACTACCTGACACACATTTCCTTACTGAGTTTAGTAGCTCACCCTTATCAAATTACCCTGTGCAGACCAAGATAACTGAAAGTCTAGAATGCCGATGGCGAGTGGAACTTTGGACGCTTGTGTGTGTGAACTCGCTGAGGACCATATAACTGCGGGCGGTCTAGGGCGCTCTGTTTATTTATTTACGCTATTAAATTTATGTCGCAATTATTTTAGTTATTATTTATTATGTCTTTTGTACGAAAACTGGCCAGTTGTGAACATTTTCAAGTATTAAATAAAATGCGACATTATGATTTTCTGCGTTTAACACTTGTAAATAAAATTAATATTTTTATAAAAGTACGGGCATTACAGTACGACATACTGAACCTAACTCCCCCTCACATGAACTACCCCAACTATGAAGGCCCATTTGCCTGATTTGGATAACTGTACTAGGTTAATTAAATTAGTTTAACCTAATAAAATTGATTAGCAACATAATTAAGTTTTAAAATATATGAAATTTATTTTTCATTTTAATATTTTAAAGTTAATTGTTAGAAAAACACTCTTAGTTTAATGAAATTATTTCTAGATAAACTATCTGTATTTTTCTTGTATTTAATTAAATATAGAATTATAACTAACTAGATTCTTTCTGAAGTTTATTTTAATTATTTCATTAAATATTCCTATTTAAGATGTAAATTAGTTATTTCTAACTAATTTTATTTATCAACTTAAATTTGAATATCTTTTGAAATTCAAAATTAAGTTGAGGAATTCTAGGAATTGGTTATTGAAGATTCTTAAGATATTTTTTAAGTTGATATTTTTTTAAATATACATCAACTTAAAATGGAATATTTTTCAAATTAGGTGGTTACAACTTAAATTAGATATTTAAGTTGATATTTTATTTGAAAAATATTTAAGTTGGATATTTTAGATTTTTTTCTATAACAACTTAAATTAGATATTTTTTCAAATTTTAGAAAAATACTTAGTTAATTGAAATATATTCTAGATAGTTAATTCTAGAACTAGTTATTTTCTAATATTAAATTAGGAAAATATTTTAGATTGTAAAATTAATTGTTTAATAATTAATTTTGGTACAATCTAAGTTAAGTATATTTTCCTAGTATTAAACTAGAATTAATAATTAAGTCTCCTCTATACTTAATTATTTATTTATTGAATTTAATACATTTAATTAAATTGAAAATTTAAATATCTAAGTTGATTTTCATCATGATACTTAAATATTATTATTTTCATGTTATTTAATTAAAATAGAGAATTATTTTAAGTTGGAAATTTTCTCTAAAATTTCATAACAGCTTAAATTTGAATAATTTTTAAAATATATTTTTTTTATTAATCAATTTTCAAAAATTGCATTTAATTATGCAAGATATTTTTGAATTTTTTTTGAAAAATAGATTAAATTTGTAAATTAATTATTTTAATTAATTTTTGAACCAACTTAAATCAATGATTTTTTCATTTATTGATTAATGAACTAAAATATATTAAAATTAGAAATTAAATTAATTAGTCAATGAAAGTCTAGATAGATATTATCTGTTTTGCTTGAAGTATTTTTCTAGTATATTTAATTAAATAGAAAATTAATATTTAAGTTGATTTTCATCATGATACTTAAATATGTGAAATCTTTCTTTAATATTTAATTAAATAGGAAAATTATATTTTAGTTGAAAATTAATTTTTATTAATTAATTTTAGGCCAACATAAAATTAGAATAATTTTTCCACGATTTATTTTTATTTTATTTTAAAGCATTTAATTGTATTCTTAAATACTTTAATTTTTGAAAATGCAATATATATTTACAAAAATATGGTATAAGAAAACACATAAAATTGTAAAGAAAATAAAAAACCCATAAGCTATGGATTAAAAATTTATGCTATAAAAAAGTAAACTTTAAATTTTTTCCCATATTTTATGTAAATTCTACTATAGAATATAAAGTAAAGTAACAATTAAATAAGGAGCTAGCTAGGACAGAGATGTAATAATGATTGTTTAGTATATATATACACGTATTATTAGCCTATACCATATGTATATTTAAATATGGAAAATTTATTGTTGTTAACCCGAAGTTTTTTCCTGGTGACATGGACATCAATGTTTAACATGTGAAGAAGGATGACGTGACGGAGTTGAGTAGACCCGAGTCATAGTAGTCGACCTAGGAGGGGACCCTAGCCCTGTGCCTTGGTTGACCTCGGGAGCTCCGAGATAGAAGTTCGTACTTCAATAACTTGGATCCAACTCACTATCTTTCAGTATTCTATAACATGAAAACATGGAGCAACCTAATCCAAGCCCTAGGAGCTAAAATTTGATTTAAAGTAAAATTTTAAGTTAGTATTCTGTACCGTCCAGGTTCTGAAAGCTGAAAATACACGAATCAACACCTCGAAAATAAAATTTGATTTATTTTTGACCACCCGAACACCTGGTGCTCGGGCACCCCAACGCCCAGGTTGACTATCTATCAATCTGGGCCACTTCTTAGCATCGATCAAAAATCCAAGTTTTGCAGCTTCTTCTTCTTCATCAAAAATGGAGAAACAAGTGCTTTCGAGGAAGACATAGCCCATCTTGGATGCCGAAACAAGAGACTAGCGCCAAGTTGACATTTTGCTAACAAAGGCTAATATCAAGGAGTTTTTTCGAGAATTCTTCCAGACATATTCTCTATTTCTAGCAAGGATTAAGATTTAACTATTTTTGGGGACAAAACAAAACTTCCAAACGACCTGAAACTGGACCTAGTGCCAAGGTTGACACTTGACACCAGTGGCGGAACTACATACATCTATGGAGTGGCCATGGCCCCCCCTAACTTTTTAGAAAAAGAAAAAAAAAATAAACATAATGTGATATTTCTCTTATTATTAAGCCTAATAAAAAATTGTGAAGTTGAAATTGAAAAATAAGCCCAAACCCAATAGCCCATTTAAATTAGTTATCTATTTTATGGTAAAAAGTAACAAAAAAATGATTAATATAATTTATTTTTTAAGACTACTTTTGTATGATATATATTTATATGTGTCTTAATATATGTATTTTTATGGTATCCAATACCATATTAATATGACACTTTACAAGTGGTTAGCATTTTCTTATATTATTTATTAAATTAAAATATTTAGGACCCGATATTATTTTACACCAATAACGATAGGTCACTTTTCACTACGAAAAATCTTATTTTTAGTCACAATAAAATTTGTGACTAAAGATAAAATAGTTGTGGCTAATTATAAATTATCATTATTGTGTTGTGACTGAAAGGTCCATGGCTAAAAGTATTAGTCACAAAAATTACAATTTGTTGTGACTAAATATGTTTTTAGTCACAATATTTGTTGTGATTAAAACTAAATTAGTAACAACTTGTAACTAAATACTATGTTGTAGTCACAAGTAACTTCAACAAATTTATGTTGTGACTAAAAAGTTGTCACTAAAAGTAACAGTATTTGTAGTGGTTTTTAGTACTTGGCACTATAAGGTGCTCTTTATTATTTTTTATTATTTTATATACATTGTATAAAGGTAATTAACTTTTTATATTGATTTATTAAATATTACATACTAAAAAAAATTAGGTGAAAATATATTTTATTTGGCCCCTCCTTATTTCGTCGTCTGGTTCCGCCACTGCTTGACACTAGACCCAACACCCACGTTGACATATTGTTCCATTTCCAATCAGTTTCTCAAAAAAGTGTTCTGAGGCATTTTTTTTTGTCATCAGAAATAACGAAGGTACAAGCAAACTCGAGAAGAAAACCACAATCTCAAGGGTATCAAAACTGAGCCCAGTGTCTGGGGTGATAATCAACGTGGTACGCTGGTTTCGATTACTAAAATGTGAATTTTGCTCCAAGAATTCTCTCTGAAATAGTTAAAAAACGATGTAAGAGACCTTGTCCTCATGTTGAAGAACCTTGGAAGTGCTAAAACGTAACTCGAAAGCTCTAAAATAAGCACCCAACGCCTAGGTTGACAAATGGTCTGATGCATTGGGTTCTTCTTATCCGATTCTGATTTTGTTTCGATCGTCTGTCTAGTTTTTGACAATAAATGAGAGTCATGAAGTCAAAAAAGTTAAATTCACAACTTCATATTTTACTTTTTTAACAAGGTGATTTACTCGTAAACCGGGTAGTTTAAGTCTCATATTTTGGATAACGACAACATCTTTGAGAATTGGTAACGACAACATCAAAATATTACTTAGGAATCAAAAAATACATCCCTGACGCATTATCCCACTCACCCAGCATTGAGGTTGGGCGTTGGGCCCAGAATAACCTTCAGTAAAATAGTCATAACTCACTCAATATTAATTCAATTGGCGTGATTCAACTTGCGTGTCAAATCTATTTCAATGTTCTATCAAGTCTTGTCTCGCACTTTAATCATAATTTTGAAGCTATTGACCCCAAATTTTACCCCAAGAGAGTTACAAATTTAAGCTACAACTTACCCAAAGCAGATCCCGTCGTTGCGACTCGAACTCCAAAAATTGATGATCAACTTCAGAAGTTAATTTTTACTGTTAGATTATCATCTATGGTCAAAATAGCCTAAATGTATTTTTCCATATTTTTTGGAATATTTTATTCTCATTTAATAAGACCTCCTTCACCTATAAAAGGAGAGCTCCTCTAATTCTTTTTTAAAAGTTTAGAAAAATAGCCATAAGGTCAAAGCACTCTCTTTAGTTTCTCTCTCTAGAAATTAGAACATCTAGACTTAGACATATTTCTGTAATCCATCTCGTTCGTGAGAATAAAAACTCAAAGTAGACGTAACTCCATTACTGTCGCGACACAGGTAGTGAACTACTATAAATTGTAGTGTCTTTCTATTTATACTTAACATATATCTCATTCTTACCAATCTAACGAGTGGGTGTGGCTTAGAGTCTACGTCTATATTTTTGAGTCAACATTTACTATAGCCAAATGTGGAAAAACTCCACTTTATCATGTTGAAGTAACTTTACAGTGTTATTAATAAATAAATATTTTGTTAATATTTTTTTTTTCATTACTAGGTTGACAGACTACAGGGTTGGGTGAATCGAATCAAAGGATTGAATCCTTTTTGTCCTAGGGATAGAACATGCTCCGGGCCTTCTACTTGCCTTTTCATTGAAAAAGAGCACCTACATCGAATAATATCAACACATTGGACAAAACTTTATTGGGTACTTTCATTTGTGGTTTTCGTTTGTACAATGATGCTTAGTCCGAAAACTAAAGAATCAACCAACAAAATAGACCTTGCCTACCTAATTATAGTGAGTGTATCGATAGTTGGATATGGAGATATAAAACCAGTGGCATTGTTCTGTTATTTTCTCATTTTCAACGTTATATTTTGCCTAATATGGCTAGAGCATTTTCTAAGATGTTTATTTATGAACCTTTTTGGTTCGAATTGGACACCTCTCACCCGTATCAAGAAATTCGATTTTACTTTAGTAGCTTTGCTATTTCAACAAATTTTGGGAATAACAGCATTCTACAGGGAGTATTATTCCATCCAGGATAGTGTTTATGCTAGTTTAGTAACCTCAATGACAATAGGATACAGAGATTACTCATTCCACACTCAGCAAGGGCGAATCTTTGCAACGATATGGATTATTCCAAACTGTTTTGTCTTCTCAAGTTTCCTATCGATGATCTATGATTACTTTCAAAGGCGAAACAATTTGAAGAATTTGAAGAATCAGCTGACCACTGTGGATCTTGCAGAAGGCAGGACTCGAGCAGATTATATGACGTAATTAATTAAAGTCATATTACATTAATTAATAATTAATTGTTAATTTCAAATTAATTATTTATATGTCTAATATAATTTTGTTTTAATTATTTGTAGTAAAGCCGAATTTGTGGTATTTTATCTGCAGAAGTTAGAATTGGTAGATACTCAATACATCGATGTTATTGAAGAATAATATCACGAGTATACCAGAGAATATGGTAATACAGTTATATTTGGTCAAGTCATTGATGACTACATGGAGTAGGGATTGCTTCAAAATCCAAGACTAGAAGCAAATGTTGTAGCAGCACATGATCCTTGAGGTATTAAAAGCATTTGTCTGCTATAACATTTGCCTCTAGTCTTAGATTTGGAAGCAATCCCTACTCCATGTAGTCATCAATGACTTTATCAACTGTAACTACATTATCATGTTCTCTGGCATACTCGTGATATTTTTCTTCAATATCATCGATGTATTGAGTATCCACAAATTCCAACTTTCGCAAATAAAATACCACAAATTTAGTTTTGCTACAAATAATTAAAACAAAATTATATTAGATAAACAAATAATTAATTTAAAATTAACAATTAATTATTAATTAATGTAATATGACTTTAATTAATTATCACATAATATCTGCTCGAGTCCTGCCTTTTGCAAGATCCACAGTGGTCAGCTCATTCTTCAAATTGTTTCTCCCTTAAAAGTAATCATAAATCATTGACAAAAAACTTGAAAAGACAAAACAGTTTGGAATAATCCATACTGTTGCAAAGATTCGCCCTTGCTTAGTGTAGAATGAGTAATCTCCGTATCCTATCGTCATTGATGTTACTAAATTAGTATAAACACTATCCTATATGGAATAACCCTCCCAGTAGAATGCTACTATTTTCAAATCTGTAGAAACAGCAAAGTTACTAAAGTAATACCAAATTTCCTGGTACAGGTGAGAGGTGTCCATTTTGAACCAAAAAGGTTCATAAATAAACACCTTAGAAAACGATCTAGCCATATTATGCAAAACATAACGTTGAAAATGAGAAAATAACAGAACAATAACACTGGATTTATATCTCCATATCCAAATGTCGATACACTCACTGTAATGAGGTAGGCAATGTCTATTTTGTTGGTTGATTCTTTAGTTTTCGAACTAAGCATCATTGTACAAACGAACATCACAAATGAAAGTACCCAATAAAATTTTCTCCAATGTGCTAATATTATTCGATGTAGGTGCTCTTTTTCAATGAAAAGACAGGTAGAAGGTCCGAAGGATGTTCTATGCCTTAGACAAAAAAGATTCAATCCTTTAATTTGATTCACCCAACCATGTAGTGTGTCAACTTAATAATCAAAAGAAAAATAATTATTTATTAATAACACTGTAAACTTATTTCAACATGATAAAGTGGAGTTTTTCCACATTTGGCTATAGTAAATCTTGACTCAAAAATATAGACATAGACTTCTAAGCCACACCCGCTCGCTAGATTGGTAAGAGTGAGATATATGTTAAGTATAAATAGAAAGACACAACAATTTATAGTAGTTCACTACCTTTGTCGCGACAGTAATGGAGCTACGTCTACTTTGAATTTTTATTCTCACGAGATGGATTGCAGAAATAAGGCTAAGTCTAGATTCTTTAATTTCTAGAGAGAAACTAAAGAGAGTACTTTGACCTTATGGCTACTTTCTAAACTTTTAAAAATGAACTAGAGGAGCTCTCCTTTTATAGGTGAAGGAGGTCCTATTAAATGATAATAAAATAATTCAAAAAATATGAAAAAATACATTTAGGTTATTTTGACCGTAGATGATAATCTAACAGTAAAAATTAACTTCTAAAATTGATTGTTAATTTTTGGAGTTCGAGTCGCGACGGCAGGACCTGCTTTGGGTAAGTTGTAGCTTAGATTTGTAACACTCTTGGGGTAAAATTTGGAGTCGATAGCTTCAAAATTACGATTGAAGTATGAGACAAGACTTGATAGAGCATTGAAATAATTTTGACATGCAAGTTAAATCGCGTCAATTGAATCAATATTGAGTGAGTTATGATCATTTTACTGAAAGTTGTTCTGGGCCCAACGCCTAACCTCAACGCTGGGTGAGTGGGAAAATGTGCTGGGATATATTTTTTTAATTCCTAAGTGATATTTTGACATCACTTAGTCCATTTTCTATGTTTTAGCAAAGCTAGTCACCTATTCTCAAAGATGTTGCTGTTTTCCAAAAATGGGAGACTCGAAACTACACAGTTTATGAGTAAATAACCTTGTAAGAAAAGTGAAATATGAAGTTGTGAATTTGATTATTCTGACTTCATGAATCTCTTTTATTGTCAAAAACTAAATGAACAATTGAAACAGAATAAGAATTGGATAAGCATAACCCAATGCATCAGGCCATTTGTCAACCTAGGCGGTGGGTGTGTATTTGTTGGAGCTTTCGAGTTTTCGTTTTAGCACTTCCAAGATTCTTGAACTTGAGGACAAGGTCTCCTACCTTGTTTTTTGACTATTTCTGAGAGAATTCTTGGATAAAAATTCACATTATAGTGATCGAAACTAGCGTACCATGTTGATTGTCAACCTAGGCACTGGGCTCAGCTTTGATGCCCTTGGGATTGTGGTTTTCTTCTCGAGTTTGCTTGTATCTTTGTTATTTTTGATGACAAAAAAAAAATGCCCCAAAACATTTTTTGGAGAAACTAATTGGAAATGGCCTAAGTTGACAATATGTCAACATGGGTGCTGGGCCTAGTGCCAGGTGTCAACCTTGGCACTGGGTCCAGTTTCAGGTCACTTGGAAGTTTTGTTTGGTCCCCAAAAATAGTTAAATCTTAATCCTTGCTAAAAATGGAGAATATGTCTGAAAGAATTCTCGAAAAATCTCCTTGATATTGGCTAAATGTCAACCTGCCGCTAGTCTCTTATTTTGGCACCCAAGATGGGCTATTTCTTCCTCAAAAACACTTGTTTTTCCATTTTTGAAGAAGAAGAAGAAGCTGTAAAACTCGAATTTTCGACCGATGCTTAGAAGTGGCCTAGATTGACAGATTGTCAACCTGGGCATTGGGGTGCCCGAGCACCGGGTGTCCAGGTGGTCAAAAATAAAAGTTCTCAGAATCTAATTCTAATACCTTAAATTTGTTCGTGGTATGTCTAGTTCATATTCTAATAAAAAGTTTTACCTATTTGCACTAAGACGGTCTCGAAAACTGAAACCCTAGTTGGGGCTATCAACTTGGGCGTTGGATGAAACCCTAGGTGCCCAAGTTGATTTTCGAGGTGTTGATTCGTGTATTTTTCAGCTTTCAGTGCCTGGACGGTACAGAATACTAACTTAAAATTTTACTTTAAATCAAATTTTAACTCCTAGGGCTTGGATTAGGTTGTTCCATGTCTTCATGGTATAGAATACTGAAAGATAGTGAGTTGGATCCAAGTTATTGAAGTACGAACTTCTATCTCGGAGCTCCCAAAGTCAACTTGGGTGCAGGGCTAGGGTCCCCTCCTAAGTCGACTGCTATGACTTAGGTCTACTCAACTCTGTGACGTTATCCTTCTTGTCACGTGTAAAATATTGATGTTTACGTCACCAGGAAAAATTTCCGGGGTTAATAACAACAAATTTTTCATGTTTAAATGTATAAATGGTATAGGCTAATAATATGTGTATATATATACTAAACAATCATAATCACATCTCTGTCTTAGCTAGCTACTTATCTAACTGTTACTTTACTTTATATTCTATAGTAGAATTTACATAAAATATGAAAAAAAAAATTAGAATTTACTTTTTTATGACATAATTTTTTAATCCATTTAACTTATGGATTTTTTTATTTTCTTTAAAATTTTATGGGCTTTCCTATACCATATTTTTGTAAAAAAAAATTCATATACCATATATTAATTTTTTCTAAACGCAGAGCCTCTACAACTCAAAATCCATTTTCTTCAAACTTGTCTTTCGATCTCGAACACACATTGCCTTCCGTCCCATCGTCAATCTGCCCCTACACCCTCCGGCCGTAGACCCAAGCTCCGACAGCCAGAAATTTAACCCTTTTTTTACCCATGATTTTCTTTCGAGCTTCGATCTCTTTCTCTTCTTTTCAAATCTTATTCTAAACTAGATCTATGGAGTATGTTGCTATGTTGTTTACAGTTAAAGTTGGTGAAGAGTTAAGAATACGTGTTGCATCATTTTGGACTATTATTGCTTGTGGCTTATTGGGGTATACAAAGTATGATAATCTTGTCAATAAAGGGCTTACTACAAAAATATGTTTACCCATATATCTCTAGCTAGATCTATACCATTTTTAAAAATTATAATTAATTTTTACGTAATTAGTTATAATGATCATTTTATTTAGGGATTTTTTCTATAATAGGTATTTAAGACTTAAATTTTACATTTTTAGCTTAGTTAGGGAAATTAAACAAAAGAAGAAATTCAAAAGTTTTTTTTTTCAAAAATACCTATTGAATCTGCTTCCTCCTCCGTCAATGTATATAATGTACGTATATAAATTACATGATGAGATCCATCTATCAATATAATTCTCTTTTGATCTTATTCGTCACATTATAAATAAAATATATATATATTTTATATAGAAATTTTTTTGAAGGCTGTGAATTTATGTATGAAATTTTATATTGGGAGTATATGTTATATTTGTTTAAAGATTTTTTTTTTTTTAAAAAAAAAAGTAGTGTCAAGGACTTTATTCATTAGAGATTTTACTTCAGTAAACAATTTTTATTTTATAACATACAAAAATATATTATATTCAATTTTGTTTGGTGAATTAGATTGTAATTACTTTGTATGTATACTATTATATCATTATTTTGATTATGTATTTTTGTAGGGTGATTATAACTAAATAAATTAATTAAAATAGAATAAAAAAATATTAATCATAATACACATGTATAATTTAGGAGGATTATTTTAGAAATACTCAAAAATAACAAAATTTTTACTTTTTTTTACAATTTTTTTTTTATTTTTACCTT
Source organism: Cannabis sativa (assembly GCF_029168945.1). NCBI lineage: Eukaryota > Viridiplantae > Streptophyta > Magnoliopsida > Rosales > Cannabaceae > Cannabis > Cannabis sativa. Next base: position 55,258,741 of record NC_083607.1, read on the forward strand.
TTATCGACTTTTTTCCCTTACAAACTGCTGTTTTTAAGTTGTTTAAAAAAGACCGTTGTTGACACGTTGCAAAAATAAAAGCATAACTTTACGACAACATGAAAACAACATTATTTTTCCTCTAAAAAAATCACAAATTCGTATAAATTTTGTATAGCTGTTTTGTTGTTGTTTTACAGTTATTTTCATGCTGTTGTCTAGGTGTTGTATAATTATTTTCTAGTTGTTTTAGTTGTTCTTTAGTTGTTTTTTTTTTGTTTTACTGAACACATTATTTATTATAGTTGTCATGATGTTGTTTTTTTGGTTATTTTTTTTATTATTTTATAGTTTATTTAGTTGATTTATAGTTGTCGTGAGGTTGTTTTCTCGTTATTTTTAGTTGTTTTTTTATTTTTTTCTAAGAAAAGTATAATTTTTAACTTTAAAAGCGTCTTTTTATAAATAAAAGTTTTACGTCGTAAAATTGAAAATAAAATATAAAAAATAATATTTTTTAAAATTTCTCTTTGAAAAATAAATAAAAAACAACACACAAATAAAAAAAAAATATGTATATATATTCATTTCTATTGAATAAACAACTAAATAACAATAAATAAACAACTGTATAACAACTTCACTACAATATGCAAATTACATAGACATGTAAACAACTCCACAAATTGCATCACCTCCAGAAGAAAAAATAAATTTACAAGCAACTACAAAATACTTGTATACTAACTCAATAATGCCTATAAATAAACTAAAAATATACTCATTTTTCTATTTGTTAAACATCTTAATAATAACTAACAAACAATTAAATGTAGTGTCAGGAATCAACTACAAAACAACAAGAATAAAACTAAAATCAAACACTCGGATAAGCTAAATATTGAAGAATCTATAATTATTTGTTCATCAATTGTTTTTATGTTTTTATATCGTTGTTAAATAGTTGTTAACAGATAAAAAAATATATTAACAACTATAGTCTTTTTTCTAAAAAGAAAAGAATATAAATATACCAACACTCGATGTAGAAATTAATAATATAATAAGAGTTGTTTCTCACTGTACTAAAAGATATAAACAACTTAAAAGGAAATTATAATGTTCAATATCACATGCAACATACATGTGAAATTAATTAGAAAAAAGTTCAAAAAAATATAAAAGCAACGTTTCTTACCAAAATATTTTGCTCTTCAGCTACAACCAAAACCAAATATTTCTAAATCATTAATCCATGCACAGTAGCTTCAACCTTCTTGGAAGACTTTTGAACATTTTCTTTTACACTTTCTATGTATGTAACTCACTTCATTCTACCAAAGAAATAGAAATGAACAACAAGTCTATTCTCATCAGCTTTGAAGTTCATCATTACTAGAAATCAAGTCCCGCAGCAATTAAAACAACATCAAAACAACATTAAAAAAACTATAAAACAACTTTCTACTATGATTTTTTTCTTCAAATGAATGAACTACAAGCAGAGAACGTTTCAAACAAGACAAATAAAAAAATAAGTTATAAGCCTTGTAATATTTTTCTTTAGAAGGTTCAACTTGTAAACACCATCAGAGATCTTATCACGCACCTAAAAAATATTAAGATGACAAAATTAATAAAACAATGAACCGTTAAAATACGATTAATAGTTAAACAAAACTGTAAGTATATCATGTATTGAACAACATAAAAACAACAATATAACAACTAAAAAATAACGTAATTGTAAAACTTAATAAACATGAAACTAAAACAAATTTGGAGTTGTTCTTGGAGCTGCTGCTTTAAGCAAATCTGGTAGTGTTGCCCCTGAAATTATTGAGCTAATTGGAATTAAGGAGGCCCTTAGTTGGATAAAAACTAAGAGCTGGAACTCTGTCGAGGTTGAAACTGATTGTCTAATGGCAGTCCAAGCTATCAACAATAACATGTTTCTTCCCTCTACATTCGGGATGTTGGTCCATGACTGTCAACATCTTCTCTCTGAGTTATCTTATGTTAATTTGTCTTTTGTTAAGCGTTCTGCTAATAAGGCCGCGCAATTTCTTGCACGTAGCTCTTATTACATGTCAGATCGCACTCTTGATGCTAGTAATTTACCATCCGAGATGGTAGAAATTGTAATGAATGACTTTCTTCATTAATAAAGCATCTCTTTCATTCAAAAAAAAAAACAAATTTCAATTATAAAACTCAAATACAACTAATAAATGTAAGACTTAATTCAATGATATAGTTTCTTTTTAAGAACCATATAATAACTAAATTAAAATTGAAAATTAACTAATTATAAACAGAAAAAGTAAGAGACATAAACCATTTAAGGTTGTATAATTCTTCTTACTAAATACATCAAAAAAAATATATAAACAAAACAAAATAAGTCTTTGAAACCAAACAAAGACAATAAAAATTATACATTAATCTTTTGAGTTGCAACCTCGACATCATTATCTCACCTTTTGCCCTTAAAGACTCTTTAATATGGATGACTTGGTGAAACAACAACAATAAAATAAATTAAAAGATGAAACAACTATAAATCAATTAGGGATTAAAAATAAGCTAGATGTGATTTGTATTACGTTGAATAAATATTATTAAAAAAGTGTACTTTTAAATAGTATAATTTTTTTTATTATTATTATTTTGAATAAAAATAATTAAAAAAAACCAAGTTTTAGATTGTTCTATTTTGGCAATTAAATAATAACAACAACAAATTGAAAAAAAAAAGTTACTTTTAATATTATTTGAAAGAAATAATCAATTGGTCACATAATCTCTATTTTTTTTTTTTATTTAAAATAGGTAGTTATTTAATTAATATCACATTTATTTTTTTAATTGAGAGAGAGAGAGAGAGAGAGAGAGAGAGAGAGAGAGAGAGAGAGAGAGAGAGAGAGAGAGAGAGAGAGAGATAAATGAAGAGAAGAAACAGAAAATTGAAAAAAAAAAAGAGAAAAAGAGGGAGTTAACATGTAAAAGAGACTAAGAAAAAATGGGGGAAAGATGACATAAACAATAAAGGTATTTTTGTAATTAAAGAACTTTTTGAAAAATAAAATTGAAAACCAGATTTTATAAAAAAGTTTAAAAGACCAAACATAAATAAAAATGTAAAAAAGATGATAAATTTGACATCTAATGTAAAAATCTCTATTATTTATTTATTTGGTGGAGTACTTATTTCTTATTGACTGTTTTATTAGTGTGTTAATTTTGGACACATGTATATATATATATATATAAATGTGTCTGTTTCTTTTTACATTATCATCATCATCATTAGAGTTTCATTTCTGCCAACAAATTATGAGATATGTAAGTTGGTCAATTGTATTAGTTTAGACTTATTTTGTTTTGTATTATGTGTCAATTCTAATTTCTTGCATTTTGAATTGTGGCGGGTTTGAATAACTGATTTTGAACTCTTTAGTGGTTATAATTTTGATTTTGATGCTGCTCTTGTCCAATATTACACTTGTTTTTCTCTAAGGGGCCACTCAATGGAATGAGTGATTCAGCTGTATGAATAGACCATATAGAATAATTGTTTTCACTATCTTGTACATGTTACATTTGATTTGTAATTTGGAGTTGTTTTGTAATTGATATTTTATTTTGAATCTTGAACCATTATTACCTTTTGTTTAGTTTTTTTGAATTAGGATAACAAGCAAGGTAGCTAGTTATTTGTTATTACTACTAACTATTTACATTCGTGTCAAATTCCTAATACTATTTTGTTTTTCATTTAATTATATTGGTTCAACACCAAAAAGCTAAGCACTAGTTAGTTGTTGCTAATGTGCTTGACCATGTGGAGAATGTGACCAAGGTGTCTAAGGACCTTAAAGGAATGGTAGGTGCCATAACTAGAGTATTTCAATTTATTCTTACTGAGAGCTAGCTGGTGTTAATTTTAGATGTCCTTATTACTAAATGCTAATGTTGATTTGATAATTAAATTTTTGGTTTGAAGATTTGAACCCGAATTGTGCAAACCTTGTGTTATTTTATATGTTTTCAAAATTATTACTATTCGTAAATTGTCAACAATCTATGTATTATGCTCAATATTTATGATCTTATTTGTAGGGTGTCCTTTTGATATGTATGAATTTTTAAAAGAGTTTGGTTTTAGGTTATGAGACTTTGGAGGTGAAGCATGGGTTGTACCAGATAGCAAAATCCTATCCTTGAAGTTCTTACTTAGTAATGCATGGCTTATACTTTAAGCAATATCACATGAGGTTAGAACTTGTTTCCTTTGTTTATTCCATTGTTAGTATAATTGATAATTTAAAAGAATTTGAGATTCAAACCCCACACTTATATTATGGTTTTTTTTTTTTTTTTTAATTATAACCAGTTTCTAAGTTATTGTGTGTTGTATGTTTTTACTCATTTTGTTGTGGAACCGATTCTATTTAATTTATATGTCTCAGACTTGTTGGAACTGATTCCCTCTTTTTTTTTTTCTTCTAATTATGACCAATTTATGAGTTATTGTTTATTTTTTGTTTACTCATTTTGTTGTGGAATCGATTTTATTTTCATTTATGCATTAATATTTTTGGAATGATTCCCTTGTACTTTTTTTTTTTTTTTTTTTTTTATTATAACTGGTTTCTGAGCTATTGTATGGTATTTGTTTTTAGTTATTTTGTTGTGGAACCAGTTTTATTTTAATTTATGTCGCAACTAGTTTTTTTTATTTAAGTCATTTTAGAAAATAATTCTTGAATTATTTATATCAAAAACCGATTTGTGATTTAATTAATTTAAGGAATTGGTTTTTAATTTAGTTATTTCGGGAACTAGTTTTTGATTTAGTTAATTCTAGGAATCACTTTTTAATATTTTTATTTAACTAATTTTTGTGTGTAAGTTTTTATCTTGGTTTCTCAAATTTTTAACTAGTTAATATAATCAATTTCTTTATCTTATTTTTTGTGTTATCATATGTTATTTTTTTTACCTATTTTGTTATGGAATCGATTCAGTTTAGATTCATGCCTTGGTATTTTTGAAATTAACCCCCACATTTTTTTTAATTATAACCAATTTATGAGGTATTATCAGTGACGAAGCCAGAAATTTAGTTGAGTGAGGGCTTGAATAAATATTAAGTCAAAACTAATAAAAATAATGATAAATGTATCTTTCAAATTTTCATCTTCAACAAAATAAAATAATACTGTTGACAAAAATAAAATAAAATATTGTCAATGGTATTATTTTATTTTTTAATAAAGTATTATTTTTTTTTATTATTTGTATTAGACTACTTTTAAAATGGGCTTGATTAGAATAAGAGTAGGCTCATGAATCATGATTAAGATATTGAGTGAGGGCTTTTGTGAATTGGACTTTAATAAATTGAGCAAAGTGAATTAATATATGTATATAACTACATATAAAAAATTTGATGTATATATTTGAGTGAGGGCTTTAGCCCACACATGGGCTAAAGTCCCTCCGTCCCTGGGTATTATGTGTTATTCATTTTTACTCATTTTGTTGTGGAACGAGTTTTATTTTTAACTTATGTTTCAGTGTTTTATGAACTGATTTTCTCTTTGTTTTTTTAATTATAACCAGTTTAAGTTATTTTGTGTTATTTGTTTTTATTCATTATTTTATAGAACCGGTTCTATTTTAATTTATATTTAAGACATCTACTTCTGGTGACTTTTTCAGACACAGAAACTTTTTTAGCGATTTTTCCAGTGACTTTTTCGATAACTTTTCTGGTGGTAATAACTTTTCCGGTACTTGTGATTTTCTAGCAACTTTTTCGGTGTCGGTAATTTTTTTGGTGAAACTTATTATTATAAATTTTATCAAATTTATTTATTATCTTTTTTTATTTTTTATATTTTAAACTTTGATTCTATTTTACTTTTATATTTTTTTTCATTATTTATTTATGCCATATAAAAATAAACTCTATCAATTTTTCTAGGGATATTTTCAAAAATATGGGAAAAATGAGTCATCTTATGATAAATATGGCAACAAAACTAAATGCCACAAAATATGGCATTAACTAAGGAAGCAAACTACAAATATGGTTTTTTTTAAAAAAAAAACCATATAATAAGTTAAAAACAGAAACTAATTTTAAATGAATAAAATTTACTATTTTTAACCATATATAAACAAAATCTGTACACAATTTTCTCTCTCCTGCGATTCTTTCTCTCTCTACTGCGATTCTCTCTTCTCTCTTTACTGCGATACTGAGATTCTCTCTTCTCTCTCTACTGTGATTCTCTCTTCACTTCATCATCTTCTCCGATTCAATTCATCACTTCTCCTTGTCCAAATTTATTCTCTGATTCAAACAAAACTGATCTGAAAAACAGCCATGGCCATGGCCAAACACACAGAAGCAACCTGCAACATCGCACCTGATAAGCAATGAAGCTCTCACCTTAAACCAGAAAACGCATTCTTAAACTCAGAGCAGAGCATCGATCAACCTGCACACATAAAATTCAATCAACAAAATCAAGCCAACACCGATCGTCCCTGTCAACAACGATCAAAATAAAATACAGGTACACTTATATAAATTCTGCTATGAATATTATAGGGATATATATACTGCAAAAGAAAATTACACCGATTATGTACAATTCCAATTTAAACTTAAAAGAAAAAAAAAAACTAGATTGAAGTAAATTTCATACCAAAACTATATGATCTTGCATTGCTTCATAATGAAATGTCCATACTTAATCTAGATTTAGACTATGAAGTTTCACAAACAAAAAAAAAAAAAGAAAAGGAAAATTAAACATTATGAAAAATTCAGTTTTAGACGTCCACGATCAAAAATGAAAAGATTACTGAAAATTATGAATATAAAACCGGTTTCTAAAAACACTATATATTTTAACTAAAAGTTCTTAAAATGATATTATCTGTTAAACATAAACAAAATATAAAGTAATGTTGGAAACCGGTTTCTGAAATATATAGGGAAACAAACACATATAATTTTAAAACAAAAAAAACAAAAACCGGTTTCTAAATACATTATAAATTGTAACAAACAGTTTTCAAAAATGATATTACCTGTTAAAAATAAACAAATATACAGTCATGTTGGAAACCGGTTTCTGAAATATATAGTGAAACAAACACATTATAATTTTAAAACAAAAAAAAAAACCGGTTTCTAAAAACAATATATATTTTAACTAAAAGTTCTTAAAATAATATTATCAGTTAAACATAAACAAAATATAAAGTAATGTTGGAAACCGGTTTCTGAAATATATAGGGAAACAAACACATATAATTTTAAAACAAATAAAAACAAAACAAAAAAAATAAGAAAACCAGTTTCTCAATACATTGTAATTTTTAACTAACACTATTTAAAATACTGTGTACAGGTATGGACTCAATAATGTGTGTGATCAAATATGGAAGGCAATGGAAAGAGGATAAAAAGTATGAAGACTACATAATGACTGGACTACTAATACCAACAAACTGTGATCTAAAAAGTTTGTTGGAATTAGTAAAGGCTGAAATCAAATGCAACACAACAATAGAAATGCATTACCAGTTATGCCCAGACTCACCACCAATGAAAATAATTAGTGACAACTCACTGATGTTCTACTTACAACTGAGAAAGACACAAAATGCAGTTAGTGAGTCTCCACTCTGCATCACAACAATAGACGAAACAAGACTCCAGATCATTGCTCAACAAAAACCAGAAAGTGAATCTGTAAGACAAGATACAGATGTTCAGAAACTGGTTTTACAAATAACCAATCAGCCAACATACGACTATATGGAATACGATAGAGAAACCTCAGAAATAAACGAGGTACTTGCCTTACCAAACATATTTCAAGTAGCTGATAGTGTTGCTGATTGTATCATTGAGAAAACACAAGAACACAAAAGGAAAAGACAAGAAGAAGAAAGACAAATAATAACAGATCATAAGGTTTTCAACATTGAAAAAGGACAGATCTACAAGGACAGAAAAATATTGAAGACTGCAGTGGGGTTTTTTTGCTATGATTAACAATTTTCAGTTTAAAACCAAAAGATCTGAACCAAGAGAGTATGTGGTGACTTGTGTGGATGGCAACTGTAACTGGTTTCTGAGAGCTTCAAAGTTTAAGAGTACCTCAACATTCAAAGTAAAAAAATATGTCCAAGATCACAACTGTCCAACAAATACAATACACAAAACAACCAAGAAAATATAAGGAAAAAAGAAGACATACCAAATTAAAATCCTCCACCACATCCTTAGTTTTACTTTTCTTTGATGCACTAGCGTCATCAATAACAACTTTCATTTTCTTGCTTGAAACAACTTCCGCCACAACCTTCTGAGTCTGAAAAATCATCATCATTGACTGCTTGAAGGACATTAGTAGCCTTCTTACTGACTTTTTTACTACGGTGTTTGTGAGAAACATAATCAGTAACATCACCTTTAACATCTTGATTATCAACCTGAAAAAATAAACATAAACAAAACAGAACAAATTAAAAAAAAAAAATCAGTTTTATATAACATACTCAAATCTAATAACAAACATATAAAGGATAAAAACCAATTTTCAAGGAAAAAATACTTGGAAAATTTAAACACAATAAAAATACAAACCAACATGAAACATAAAATAAATGCTAAACCGAATTCAGCAAAATTTAATACATACTTAAAGTTTCCGGGGAGATCTTCTTGTTGGAGCTTTCAAGGGAATATCTTCCACAACATTATCGACCTTAAACAAAACAACAAAAAATCAGTTTCATCCCAAAAAAATAAATAAACAAAAACATGAATAAACAGCAAAAAAACATATTAAAAAAAAACATAGAGCATACTTTGGATTTACGCGGAGATTTCCTCGTTTCAACTTCAACAGGTTTTTCTTCTTCGACAAAAGGATCCTAATAAAAATAAATAAATAAAACCAGTTTCATAAAAACAATAAAAAAACAACAAACATAAGTACTAAAAACCGGTTTCAATACAAACATAAAATATACTTTAGCTTTACGTGAATATTTTTTTGGTCGGCCTTTAGCCTTCGTAGCCGGCTCAATCTTTTCAACAATAGATGAGACTTTTGAGACTGATTCACTCTCCATCTGATAAAAAAACAAAACTCAAAATAAACATTAGACACAAACAACAAATTAATCCTGATAATTAACACGAAAACTAGTTTCACACAAAATCGAAACAAAACAACAAAAAAAAAAAACAAAAAACATAACGACAATTTCCTCAACAGTAATTAACTAAACAATAAAACTAATAATCCAACCCAAAGGAAACCCATTCAAAGATCCAAGCATTTTGCAACATCAACCTTAAAACCACCCACACACCCAAATTATCACAGAATGCACAAATAACACATATCTATAACATAAATCAAACTCCAGAAACTTGTTTTTGACATGTTTCAAAATTAGGAATCCGAGGATCCGAAACAACACCTGCATCATTTCTAACCTATTTTTAAAACTGTAATCATGATCTAGAAACTGGTTTTTCATATGAGAATTATTTTGAAACCTCAAACCTCAAAACCACCCATACACACCAAAAACCAGTTCCTATAAATAAAACAAAGATTATAACTGCTCAAACACAACAATAATTTCTTCATGCAAAATAAAATCCCTACAAGTTTATAATTGATACAATATTTTCAACAGAAATTACATGGCTTTTCAGATTACACAATAAACCCACAATTTATTACAGCACATTGACTCTAAAACCCGAAATTACTAAAATCATCAAAAAAAATCATACCCAAAAACCAGTTTCTAAAAAATGAAAGAAAATTTATCACTAAAACCAACAAAAATCATACCCAAAAACCAACCAAATTTAAAAAAAATAAAATAAACACAACAACAACACCGAATATTAACAAAAATTAAAAAAAAAACTAAACAACAAAATTCTAAAGCATAAAACAAAACCCAAAACACAAAATACTCAACTAATCCAATATGAATAAATACAACAACACAATAATCACTTCGGATTAAACATTTTTTTTAAAAAAAAGAAAAACAACAACACACTAATAATCTTAAAACAGAAAATGGGTTGAGATTGTTTTCCAATGATTCTCCTTGTTTCTTTCTTAATCCTCCTAATTTTCTCTCAAGGAACTACTCTCTTCTATTCTCATTTTTCCCACTCTCTCTTCGGATTAAGCATAACTCAACAAGAAAATGCAAAATAAAAAAATAAAAACGAAAATATAAGAATGTAAGAACGATTAAGAACAAATGCAACTTCAACAAACCCACAAAATGAAAAGGAACAAAAAACCCTAAAATTAGAGAGAAAAAAAAAGAAAAGAAAAAACTCATGCTTACCTTGAAGAACACACAAACAATGGAAGCTCTTACCCGTAGCTCTTATCTGAAGAACAATGGCGGCAATGTCCTCCAAAAATCGAGAGCAAAAAAAAAAAAACAGAGGACGAAAATGAAAGAGGAAAAGAAAAAAGAGGAAAATGAAGAAATGGTGAAATGAAAAAAAAAAAGGGAGGGAGAGAGATAATAGTATAGGTTGTTTAAAGAAAATATGTCTGAATTGGAAACTGCAAAAATAAACTAAAATGTAGAAGCAACCATCAAATCATGATGATTACATGCAAACCCTCTAAAAAAAACCAGTTATGTTGAAAAAAAAATAAACCAAAAAAAATCTAAACACCTAAAATTACTAAAATAACCTAAATAAACTACAATACACACACTATGGGCTTTTGACAAATAAATTCCAGCCATATGGGCTTTAAAATCCCATAAACTATGGCCAAACTTTAAAAAAGCCATATAAAGTGTTCATAGTTAATTATGCCATATTTATCATAAAAGGTTTAAAAAATCCATACTCCACGTAAATTCTACATTTTTCTATATCTATGAAAAAAGCCCAATGGTAGTACTATTACTAAACATTACTCTTTTCCAACTTTCAACTACATTAATAAACACACCGATCTCGTATATCTAACATAATTATGTTACATGTCACATGTGCATACATTGTACATCAATCGATTTAACATGGTTAATTAGAATAATATTCAACTTATTTAATGTATTAATAATCTAATATTTTTGTACATATCACATAATTCACCCATTAATAATAATTAGTTATAATCTGAAAATCAATAACTAATAATTTTGTTCTCTAAACTTTCAATAATACTGATTATGCCCCTTAAAATATACGACTTTAAGAATCTTTTAAACTTTTACATTTATAGAAATTTAGTCATTCTGTTAGGTTCTGTCCCATTATTCCGTTTAAATATTGGCGTGTCTTTGTGAATTAACAACTTTGCCCCCTAAACTTTGACAACTATCAAATCGTACCCCCTCAAAATAAAAATAAGAAAGATCAATTTTTTTAGTAAATCTTAAAAAAATTAATTTAGATCTTAAGAAAAATTATTTTGAATCAATAAGAAAATTAAAAAAAAAATTAAAATTTTTAAACTAATTAAGCGATTAAAAAATTATTTATTTTTATTAAAAAATCAATTTAGATATAAAAAGTATATATTAAAAATTAAATTTTTGTAAAAATTAAATTTTATGGAACAAGTTTGAGTATATTTTTTTTCCTCAAAAATCTAGATTTGTTTAGTAAACATAACATTTTTTTAGTTTAATTTTTTGTTCGAAAAATCTTAGTTTGATTAAATTATTTATTGGATTTTTAATAATTTAATTTAGTTTAATTTTTTAAGATACGTGTTTATAAATAATACAAAGTTTGAAAATACTTTTTTAGAAATAATTTAAGTTTTTTTAAGTAAACTTAATATTTTTATAAGGTTTTTTTCAATAATTTATTAATTTTTCAGAATTAATAGAACATTAAAATTTTTAAAATTAATTTTTTAATAAAATAGGACAAAATTTTGTATTTTTTTTTTGTCAAAGTTCAATAGATAAAAATATTAACTTTTAACGGTAAAAGAAACAGAACCTAATAAAAGGGGTATACTTACGTAATTATTATATTTTAGAGAGAATTTTTAACAAGCTATATATTTTAAGAGGCAAAATCAGGTAGTGTCGAAAATTCGAAAATTAAAAATGCTAATTATTCTTTAAAAATACTATTTTATCTCGTTTCTAACCTTAAATTATTATTATTAATTCACTTTTTTTTGAAAATTAAAAACTATTGAATTAATTTGATAACATTAATAATTGGACATTAATGTTAAAAAATTGGACATACCAAAAATTGATGAACATGTTCGTACACCCTCATCCTACCTGGAGATATGATCCGAAATGCTGAAAAAACAACATAAACGGTATATTATTATATACTAGTTCAAATGCAACCACAAAGGTGGGCGTATAAAGGTATTGGTTGTAGTTCAAATAATATGGCACCATGATTCTAATTAGTTACATCAAAGACCTCAGAGATTAATAGCAACATAAGCTAAGCCACAGTAGATTGATTTTCAAGAAAATGGGAAACCACTTACTTGGCGGGCCTTAACACCAATCTTATTTAAGTAAGCTGCAAATATCATTGTTGACATGCACTCCCCAAATGAGACCAAATAATCTTCATCATAGCAATCCCCTTCAGTAGCTGTTCCAAGAAACCTGCAAAAATAAGTTGATTCATAATATGCAAAAAAGCTAAAATAGACAATAGATTAAAGACAAAACAAATATCATCCACAGTCCTGTGTAGTGTAGGGCAGACTAAGTTAGTGTGAGAGAAAAATCAAAAGTACTATTTTGGTTCTCTTTGTATTTACAAATGACCTGAACAATTACAAATCAGAAAATCCTTGTCTTGCCTGTGATGCAATTCTTGGATGAAACTCAACTCTTCGAGACAGCTTTTTCTGCAGCCTAATAAATGAAAAACCATATTAAGTTAAGAATCACTATGTAAACAATGAAGAAAGAAAATAAACAGAATCTCAATAATAGAACTACAGATGTCTGATATTATACCAGTAAAAGCATGTTAGTGGTTTTCCCCATTGTAGAGAGAACAATCACAGGTCTCTCTTCTCTGGGAAACTAAGAATAAGATCAGCAACCTCTCTCATCCTCTCAGCAGAGGCAACAGATGAGCCACCAAACTTCATGACACAAGACAATTGCTTTTTGAAAAACCGTGTTTTTGCAAATGTCAGTTGTATATAAGAAAATATAAAAACTGTAATCGTTTGCAGCAGCAGAAAGTAATTTTGCTACAGCAAAACTAAACAGGCAGAATATAAAATACTTGCAGAAAAATAAATAACTTGACACAAGAGATTTATACGTGGTATCAGTGTTCTCACGAACACTCCTAGTCCACGGGGCCACGCCCAGAGAATGAAATCAATTAATAAAGTATCAAAATTACAAAGACAATTGACTTAAACAAGTTTAGACTCCCTCTAAAGTATTGCCGCAATCCTTTGTAATCCACTTTATGAATCTGACTTCTTGAAACACCTTCAAGCCCGAACTCCCTTCGTCTTTGAAGTGTGAGTGCTTACTTCCTCCCGAAGTAAGGCTTTAACAAGTCTTCTCCCAAAGACCAAGTGCTTACTTCCTCCCGAAGTAAGGCTTTATCAAGTCTTCTCCCGAAGACCAATCTCTTGTTCAGTCAAGTAGTTCTTCACAACCTCTAGAATAGAGTAAGAACAGAAATAGAACAACTAGAACCTAGGTGAACAACTAGGCTCTCACAAAACAAAGAAACACTCTCTTCTCTCAAAAGATAAATGTAAAAAATGAATAATGGAAGAGGTAAATCGAATGGTTGCTCTCTAGGCTCTATTTATAGATCATAGAAACCAAAGAGGCAACCACAATTTCGAATTAGCAGCTGTACAAAAACTTTCCAAAAACAAACACGATCTGCTACATCAGATTCGGATGCTGACGAAGCAGATCTGCCCAGAAACGGGAAACTTACTCAAATCGGGTCCGATCTTCTTTCGAAGCTTGATTCCTGCCAAAAACAGATTAGATATTCTGATTGTATCAAGATACAATCGAAATTAATAAGGAAAAGGCAATAATCAAAGTTTCCCTAAAAAAGACAACTTTCCAAAAGAGAATTCCTTCTCTTTTGAGAAGTTTTCAACAAAGGAAAGTTCAGCTGAAAGTGCAACTTTCCAAACAAGGAAAATGGCAACTAATAACCGAATAAAAGAGGTAAGAATTCGAAAATGAATGCATAGCAATCTTACCATAAAAAGGAAAAATTATTTTGTCACCTAACTTGCCAAAAAAGGACTTTACAATCTCCCCCTTTGGCACTTTAGATGAACAAAATAATTTTTACCATAAAGTACCTGCAAAGCAAAGTTAGCAAGAGCAAAAGATACTACTCCCCCTGAGTAACACAATCAAATATCACAATAAAAACAAAGAACATGCTAGCTTTAAACATTAAGAACACAAGAACTAACAAGCCACAACTCCCCCTGAAAAAAGGGTCCAGAGTTGGGCAACAAACCAAAAACATAAATATCTCTCCCCCTTTTTGTTTATCGGAGTGCCAAAGTAAACAAAGAACAAAAAAATAGACCAAAGTTTAATTAAAAAAGAAACAAACTATAACACTTTAATTTTTGTAGAGTTTAATCAAAGTGGACAGTTGCCTGGACATGTCATGCTGGACATCAGCCATTGCTTCAAGACGAGTGTACACATTCTGAAGTTCGAGACTTGACTTCCGGGAGTTACGCACGGCGAGCTGAACTTGCACCGGCGAAGCGACGGCGGCACCAGCCTTTGGCCGTTTTTGAAACACACCATCAAAGTATTCAGAGGGTTGGAATGTAGGGCCAGTGATGGGAGGCTCAAGTGTTTCATGTGCTTGGGCCACATTCTTCTGAGAAGATAAAACCTTATAGATTAGATTTGGAAATACAAGTTTGAAGGTTGGCTTTTTACCTCTTCGGAAGGAGACAATCTGGTTGAGAATATGAGAGGCTAGATCAATGGAAGTTCCAGAAGTGATGCGGTATAGGAGTGTAGCCACTTCTTGCGACACCACGGTCTTGTTAGAATTTGGAACCCAATTGCTTAGTGCAAACCGCATAAGGGAAGCATGAGCAAAAGTGAGGTGAGTAATTCGAAGACTCTCCCCTGGTTTCAATTCTGAACGAGCACCAGTGAGTTCAGAATGCATCAAGTCACGATCCATGGACATCACAACATTGGATACATTCTCAGGCAATTGCAGAGCCTGAGCAATGTCCTTTTCAGAAAATGAGAACCAGTGACCCCTAACATAAACTCTCCTATACAGTCTAGAGTTCTCATCAAGGAAGTCATCAGTAAGATTAGCATAAAACTCTTTAATAATGTTAGCAATGAATCCAATGAAACCAGTAAGAGTGTTTTCCCATTGATGAAATTGAATGAACTTTACAATACCATAAACACGATGGGCATGCAAATCATAATTCCTCTCACTTTCAAACTTACGGGTTGCATATAGATTCCAGTCACGCTCATTGTCTCGATAGTAAAAAGTTGGACAGCCAGAGATAGAGGAAGGGATATTACCAGATGGAGGATCTTCCATGGGCTGCTTGCCTTTGGCAGCAGCAGAGGCCTTTGCTGCAGAAGTAGTTTTCGAGCGAGGAGGCTCTGGTTCGAGTTCTGTGTCCTCACTGTCCTTCTTAGTATGCAGAGATACTGATTTGTCTGAAGAGACTTCCAATGGATCCTCTTCTTCTGAACTGGAACTCGAGGAATCCGAGGGAGGATTAGTCTTGAGTTTCTTCTTGGCTGGAGGAACAGACTTCTCTCGAGATTGAGAGGCCTGAAGTTCTTTCTCAGCCGAGGCTTGCTGGGCTCGAGTTCGAGTGGAAGGGCCTGTTGGAGTGGTGCCAGCTATTGATGCAGCAGGAGGAGGAACAGCCAATGGAGGAGGAGATTCCTTAGAGGATTCAGATGAGGAAGTCCAGGTGCGATAGGGCCTTACCGATTTGCGAGCAACTTGCTTGGGTGGACGTTTTGGCTTCACGGCTTGAGATTCACGCTGGGGAAGCGATGAATCTCCAGGCTTTGCAACAGCAGGAGGAGGAACTGAAGCAGCAGGGGGTGCACTAGAAGGAGTTGGAACGGTTTCTTCTAATTTTTTAGTGTGCCCTAGGTTCTTGGTTCTCACCATTTTGGAACTGAAAGAGAAGATGAATAGTGACAGACAAAGAACAAGAAAGAAGGTTCGGGTAGGTGGAGAAATTAGTGTCAAAATTTGGTTTATATAACCTTGGAATCAAAACAAGAAAAATGAAACCAATTTTGAAAATTCAAATGGTAACCGCCAGCCCATGAACCAAAAGAGGAAACCGCCCACTTCTCAACTCCTTTCCCCCTTTTTTTTTTTAAAAAAAAAAAATAATAAATAAAAGGAAACTAGAAATGCCAACAATTTTTTCCAAAAATAAATCAATCTTTCAAGAATAAAGGCACATTACCATATAAAGATTAATCTTTACTTGGAAAAATATCATAATAAATCAAAGAAAGAATGAATGTTGATACTTACCATTTATGCACAAGATTTTCTTAACCCATGAAGCAAGTCACACGCCTCCCTCTTTTTTTTTTTTAAATTAAAACCGAAAATAAAATATAATGTGTACAATAAATATATGTGATTCGAACCAAGCAAATGAAATCAAATATCATTGACAATTGACAAAATAAATTACATGTTATGCTTTTAAGGAAAATAACTAATTAGTATCTCATGAAATAATCATACTTAATTGATGTTGAGGAAAAAGATATGCATGTTACTGAAAATTGTGAAACAGGATTATCAATTTAATTTTAATAGAGGAGACTTACAGATTTGAACACACTTGTCAGACATAAGTGTGTGCAGTGAAAATAGGATCATTGTCCTTGGCAAGATTTTTCATTTTCGCCTTTTTCAATTTGATCCCGCAACTGGATGCTTTCACACCATACTGAAGGTAGCCCTTTTCTATGGTAGTGCATCCTCATCATAGTTGCTAATTACAATGTTCCAGCTTACTCATCAAATGGCTTTCACACCTCAGTATGGGTAGCTCTATTCCAGCAAGGGGCCTGACAAGACTGAAACAAAAATTGCTCAACTCTGTATAAGAACATTATTTAATCCTAGACACACATAAAGAGTAACATGAACCTTTTAGCACAACATCACAAAGTATGATCAGACTGAGATCCTAACTAATTATAAACCAAAAGCATAAACATGATTTGTCAAAATACAATGATAGATGATTAAGAGCTAGAGAAGAATCACATAATACTATTGTACAAGAATTATGAACAGATAAAATTAAACAATGCAAACTCCCAAAGACTTTCTGAGGGAGTCAAAGCGACTTGCATCTAGGGCCTTTGTGAAAATATCAGCTAATTGTTTTTCAGTATCAACATATTCTAATTGCAATGATTTATTTTCAACAAGTTCCCTGATAAAGTGGTGTCTTATGTCAATGTGCTTTGTTCTAGAATGTTGAACAGGATTTTTGGAAATATTTATGGCACTAGTATTGTCACAAAAAATAGTCAAAACACCCAATTCAAACCCATAATCAATCAACATTTGTTTCAACCACAATAGTTGAGTACAACAACTACCTGACGATGTACTCAGCTTCGGCAGTGGATAAGGAGATGGAATTCTGTTTCTTGCTATGCCAAGATACTAGATTATTCCCAAGAAAGAAACACCCTCCACTTGTGCTCTTTCGATCATCAGCATTTCCTGCCCAATCTGCATCACTAAAACAAGCAAGATTTGAATTGGTATCTTTTGAGTACCAAATTCCATAATCAGGGGTGCTATGAACATATCTAATAATCCTTTTTACAGCTGATACATGAGATTCCATAGGATTACTTTGATATCTAGCACACACTCCCACACTGTAACAGATATCAGGACGACTAGCAGTTAAATACAAAAGACTTCCAATCATGCTACGATAGAGTGTAGTGTCTACCTTTACTCCATTCTCATCTTTTGTTAATTTCAGTGTGGTGCTCATAGGAGTACTTACCTGCTTAGCCGATTCAAAGCCAAATTTCTTGACAAGGTTCTTAGCATACTTGCTTTGAGATACAAATGTACCTCCTTCCATTTGTCTCACTTGAAGACCGAGAAAGAAATTAAGTTCACCAACCATGCTCATTTCAAATTCACTTTTCATTTGGTCAACAAATACCTGCACTTCATGGTTAGATGTAGAACCAAAAACTATATCATCAACATAAATTTGAGCAATGATAAAATCAGATTTTATACGTTTGATGAAAAGAGTTTTATCCACACTACCTTTGTGATAGCCATGAGAAAGTAAAAATTGAGTCAACCTTTCATACCAAGCTCGAGGAGCTTGTTTCAGACCATACAAAGCTTTTTCAAGTTTGTATACATGGTCTGGAAATTGAGGATCTTCGAATCCTTTTGGTTGCTCAACATAAACTTCCTCATTCAAAATACCATTTAGGAAGGCAGATTTCACATCCATTTGAAACAATTTAATATTCAGAATACAAGCAATACACAGAAGTAAACGAATTGATTCTAATCTTGCAACAGGAGCAAAAGTTTCATCAAAATCAATACCTTCTACCTGTGTGTATCCTTGTGCCACCAAACGAGCCTTGTTTCTCACAATTGTACCGAACTCATCACTTTTATTTTTAAACAACCACTTTGTTCCAATAACATTTATACCTTTTGGTCTTCGGACCAAAATCCATACCTTGTTGCGAACAAATTGATTGAGTTCCTCTTGCATTGCATTGAGCCATTCCTCAAAGGTCATGGCTTCCTTCACATTTTTCGATTCATATTGAGAAACAAAGCATAGAAAGCTGATTAAATTAATATACCTTCTGCGAGTTACCATGCTTTCTTCAGGATTTCCAAGGATGAGATCTTTTGGATGATTCAGTTTGACTCTGGTGCTTGGTTCTTTCTGAATAAAGTCAGTGATGATGTTTGGATGAGTCAAGATAGACGGTTCTGGTTCTCCAGTTTCAGTTGCGACGGCGGATTCGTCATTTGCGGCATCGGCCTTTGGGTTCTGTTGCATCGGGATCTGTTGTTACAACACGGAGGAGTATCCATGAGACTATCTATCTTGGCTTCTGTGGAAAACTCTGAAAAATCTCTAAAATCATCAACAACCACATTAGCTGATTCCAAGACAGTTTGAGTTCTCATGTTATAAACACGATAAGCTCTACTGTTTAAGGAATATCCAATAAACACACCAACATCACTTTTAGCATCAAATTTACCAATATGCTCACGATCTCTATAGACATAACACACACATCCAAAAACATGAAAATGACTTACATTGGGGCGCTTACCTTTCCAGATTTCATAAGATGTTTTTGAGGTACCTGGACGAATAAACACTCTGTTTATTATGTAACAAGCTGTGTTAATAGCTTCAGCCCATAAGCGCTTTGTCAACTTCTTGCTATTTAACATCACTCTTGCCATTTCCTGCAAAGTTCGATTCTTCCTCTCAACAACTCCATTTTGTTGAGGAGTTTTGGGAGCTGAAAATTCATGAGTTATACCTGTAGATTTGCAAAAATCATCATACACAGAATTTTCAAACTCCTTACCATGATCACTTCGAATTTGAACAATTTTCCCAATATTACAACCTTTCTCAACTCTTAATCTCAGACAAAGAGTTTTAAAGGCATCAAAAGTGTCAGATTTTTCTCTTAAGAAATCTACCCAAGTAAAACGAGAGAAATCATCAACACACACAAAGATATATCGTTTACCATTCAAACTTTCAACTTGGATTGGACCCATAAGATCCATGTGAAGCAATTCCAATACCTTTGAGGTATTGATATCGAACACTGAGCTTGTGAGTGATTTTTAATTGCTTCCCAAGTTGACACGGTTCACACTTACCTTCACTTTCCTTACCCAGCTTGGGAAGACCTCGAACAATACCTGCATTTGACAATTTTTTCAGGTTTTTAAAATTAATATGCCCAAGCGTGGCATGCCACGGATACGTGGTGTTGTTGATAGGCGAGTGACAAGTAAACACAGGGGTTAGAGTGTAACAGTTATCATTGGATCGAAATCCTTGCAAGATACATTCATTGTCATCATTCAGAACATAACAATGATCACTATCAAAAGAAACAGTAAACCCTTGATCACAGATTTGACTGATGCTAAGTAAATTAGCCCTCAGTCCTTCAACTAACATCACATTTTTCAGTCTAGGTAACCCTTCAAAATTTAGAGTTCCCATACCAACAACTTTTCCAGATAAGCCATTACCAAAAGTGACTTCTCCACATTGCATAGGCCGAATGTTAGTCAAAAAATCCTTGTCACCTGTCATATGTCTAGAGCAACCATTTGTCAAAATACCACATTTGAGATGCGGCGGTTTATCGGAAAAACCAGCTAGACACTTCTTTTTCACCCATATTTGTTTCAAACCTTTATGTTTCTTTTGAGATTTTTTCAAATTATCAAAATAATTTGTTTTAAACAGATTGTTCAATGTGAAACATTTAGGTCTGATATGTCCTTTTCTACCACAAAAATGACAAATGGGAACAAATCTTTTTACCTGAGATCTTACCCTTTTCGAAAATCCTGGAGATTTTGCAGCATCAGAAGCTGTTCTGTTCTTTGCCACAGCCGTGAAACTGTTACGGCAGAGTTTGTAGCCTCAAGGTGATTCGGTGGAACACTAGATTTTACAAACTTCGTGACTCCAGAACTTTCCATTCCATTAGAACCAAGGCCTGCAAAACCTCTCTGACCTGCATTCTGAGCTTTTTCAAAAATAGAAGATCCAGGATTAAGCATTTGAACATTTTTCTTAAAGTTTTCAAGTTCCTTCTTTAATAGAGAGATTTTTTCATCTTTATCACAAAAACTTGTCTCATATTCTTTTATTTTCAAATCACACATTTCAATCTGATGAGACAATTTTTTATTCAATTTATTCAACTCTCTATTTTCAGAAGCAACCTGAATCCATTTTTCATACATGACTTTGTATGATTCGGCAAGAGATTCTTCACGGATTTCGGACTCATCCGAATCGATTCCTCTTGTTTGGTGGTATTATTCAGACATACCAATCTATCTTTCACCTGTGAATCACACAACACATTAGTCATAACAGAGGTTAGGGCAACATTTTCAGTAATATCTTCATCACTTTCAGTTTCATCATCACTCCAAGTGACATTGAAACTTTTCTTATTCTTTTCAAAGTGTTTGCACACTCAGATTGAATATGCCCAAAACCTTCACATTCCCTGCACTGAATTCCCTTTTTGTTAGAGACAGATGGTTTAATGAAAGTATTACCTTTTGAACCTTTCGAAATATTCTTTTTATTTCCCATCTTTTTCATATATTTCTGAAAATTCTTAGTTAATAAAGCAATCTCATCATCACATTCACTATCAGAATTTTCATTATCAGTAACTTTCAAAGCAATACTTTTACCTTTATCAGCAATGGATTTGGGTTTGTCCTTTTGTTTAATCTGTTGATTTAATTCAAAAGTACGTAAGGAACCCATCAATTCTTCCACTTTCATAGTGCTAAAATCTTTAGCTTCCTCCATTGCCAAAAGTTTAGTATCAAACCTTTCTGGAAGAACTCTAACAATTTTTCTCACAAGAACAGAATCATCAAGCTTTTCTCCAAGAGCAAAATATTCATTAGCAATGTCAGATAACTTTTCATAGAATTCAGTTACAGTTTCATTATCAGACATTCTAAACTCATCAAATTTAGTTTGAAGCATGATAAATCTAGATCTTTTCACATCAGAAGTTCCTTCAAACTGAGTTTGAAGAATCTCCCAAGCTTCCTTAGCAGAAACACAAGATGATATAAGTTTAATGTAACCCTCACCTACACCATTAAAGATAGCATGCAAGGCTTTGCTATTGTAGGCAGATAGTTTATCATCTTCAATAGACCATTCCAGTTCAGATTTTATAATAGTATTACCTGAAGAATCTGTCTCAACTGGAGGAGACCAACCTGATAGGACCATTCTCCACGCCTTCTCATCTTGAGATTTGATGAAGGCTCTCATTCTAACTTTCCAATAAGGATAGTTAGAGTCATTAAGCAATGGTGGTCTAGAAATAGAACTTCCTTCTGCAAAAAATGACATTTTAACATAAAAACGTTATAGGACCACACTAAGAGTTTAGTGTCCCGCTCTGATACCAATTGAAAAACCGTGTTTTTGCAAATGTCAGTTGTATATAAGAAAATATAAAAACTGTAATCGTTTGCGACGGCGAAAGTAATTTTGCTACGGCAAAGCGAACGAGCGAGAATATAAAATATTTGCAGAAAAATAAATAACTTGACACAAGAGATTTATACGTGGTATCAGTGTTCTCACGAACACTCCTAGTCCACGGGGCCACGCCCAGAGAATGAAATCAATTAATAAAGTATCAAAATTACAAAGACAATTGACTTAAACAAGTTTAGACTCCCTCTAAAGTATTGCCGCAATCCTTTGTAATCCACTTTATGAATCTGACTTCTTGAAACACCTTCAAGCCCGAACTCCCTTCGTCTTTGAAGTGTGAGTGCTTACTTCCTCCCGAAGTAAGGCTTTAACAAGTCTTCTCCCAAAGACCAAGTGCTTACTTCCTCCCGAAGTAAGGCTTTATCAAGTCTTCTCCCGAAGACCAATCTCTTGTTCAGTCAAGTAGTTCTTCACAACCTCTAGAATAGAGTAAGAACAGAAATAGAACAACTAGAACCTAGGTGAACAACTAGACTCTCACAAAACAAAGAAACACTCTCTTCTCTCAAAAGATAAATGTAAAAAATGAATAATGGAAGAGGTAAATCGAATGGTTGCTCTCTAGGCTCTATTTATAGATCATAGAAACCAAAGAGGCAACCACAATTTCGAATTAGCAGCTGTACAAAAACTTTCCAAAAACAAACACGATCTGCTACATCAGATTCGGATGCTGACGAAGCAGATCTGCCCAGAAACGGGAAACTTACTCAAATCGGGTCCGATCTTCTTTTGAAGCTTGATTCCTGCCAAAAACAGATTAGATATTCTGATTGTATCAAGATACAATCGAAATTAATAAGGAAAAGGCAATAATCAAAGTTTCCCTAAAAAAGACAACTTTCCAAAAGAGAATTCCTTCTCTTTTGAGAAGTTTTCAACAAAGGAAAGTTCAGCTGAAAGTGCAACTTTCCAAACAAGGAAAATGGCAACTAATAACCGAATAAAAGAGGTAAGAATTCGAAAATGAATGCATAGCAATCTTACCATAAAAAGGAAAAATTATTTTGTCACCTAACTTGCCAAAAAAGGACTTTACACTTTTCATTCTCGTCAAGACTCTGATTCCCTAACTGAGTTTTTTCAAGCACATCAACTACACTTCTTTCACAACTAAACTTTTACACTTGAATGCAACCCCTTAGAGCTGTAAGACACAGAAGATGCAAAACGAAGCCGCTGAGACAAGGAAGACTGATTTTGGAATAGCCTCCTCGAAGATACTGAGCATGGAGTTTTAGCTCCACAATATTGCAATGCTATCTCCATTGTTAAAATAATCTCAATGGATCTAGTATCTGAAAAACCCTATAGTTATTTCTCAAGTGCCAATCTTCTCTGATGGCAAACAAATTCAACGATCCCGAAATCAGATTAACCAAAAAAAACACTTGCATTTACGGAGCAACACTCATCCCCTCATTCAAGAGCCAAAAAGAAAAACACGAATTCATGATTCTAAATGCATTTCCTCATTCATTGCAAAGTTCACTTTAACAATAGCACAAATTCAAAAAAGAGAGATGTTAGAGAGAGACACCTTCAAAGAATGAATGTGCAGAGCTTTGAGCTTCGAGCTCTGTGTAGGGTTTCACAAAACCAGTCGCCGCCTCCCTTCCCTTGGTTTCTTTCTCTCGTTTAACTCTCTCTTACATATATCATATATGTAATTTTCAATAAAATAAAAAGAAACAACGTGCATCTTATAATATTCGTTTGGGGAATTTTGTTGCTACTCAAAGCCGGAAAAAATTAAGAAAAATGAGGATAGATTTAGGAAATTAGAGCAGCAACCCTAAGAGAACCCTCCAAGAATAATGTATATATGACTGATAATAATGATTAGGGTTGAGGCACCTTCTTTCTTCGTTCTCAAAACCCTCTAACAGAAAATGGATAGAGTAAGTATGGTATGGTACGGAGGAGAGTGGGAGGGAGTGGTGACTGTGTCCACTGTCACTGTCCAACCTATACATTCTTATATATAAGAGAGAGAAAGAGAGAGTACGTATGGTAGGTAGGTAGGTATAATTAATGAATCTCAGTTTAAATAAATACCATTAATTAGTACAAAACTAATACATATATTATACATTAATTAATTACACTTATTTTGTCTGTATATATAGGATCCATATATTTTTTTTTTTAATTAACCTAATTATTAAAGGGTACAAATTAAATATATATAAAAATAAATAATAATTAAATAATTTTATTTTATATTTGATGAATAAGGTTGAGTGAGTGAGTCATTGGTTATCCAAAAAGGCACACTCTTTTGGCTCTCATTTCATTTAAAACGCTCGTTTCACATCACACGCATGAGGATTAACTGAAAAGCTAAACCCAATTTTTACAACTTTTTCATTTTTAAACATATATAAATAGTCAAATATTAATGAATGAGTATAGTTTAGACATAATTTTCATTGAAAATATGTATATTTATTTCAAAAGGTCTTTGACTAAAGTGCCTTTTTAATGTAAATATAGATAATAAAGTTTAAGTTTTTAATTTTTGGAAAAATCTTTAGTACACCTATTCTAAGCAGAACTTTTTAGTAAAAAAATTATGATTACATTCACATACATTATTTTTATAGAATCACTTATAAGTTTTTAGAATATTCTGAATAATAAACTGTATTAAAATAAAGTTCAATCAGTTGTTTTCAAGATATTTAAGAAAAAAAAATTATGCATATATTAAATATTTAAATATTATTTTCGGTAAATTATTTATATTCTTTAAATATTTACAAAAAAAAATTCCAAATAATTATAATATACTCAACAAAAAATATTTAAAAACTTTCCTAAAAGTAACAAATAGATAGAAGTATACCGTTTATTAACCAATAAAAAATTATATAACAATATAAAATACACAAAATTATCAAGTATACTAATATTTGAACCCACTATCATATCACCTTCCACTTAATCACCTAACACTTAATCACCATTCCATTTTCCATCAATAGAATATAAAAAGTCCTTACCTTCCCCACTATATTCATTCCTTAAATATATATATATATATATATATCTTACTGTTATAAAAGTGTGTTAATGGTATCTATATTGACTATACCAATTTTACCCCTAATAAAATTATAAAATTACAATAATACTAATATTTTTGAACTTTTCTCTATATAGAATTTTGTCTTGTATCTATTAAAGGACAATACACTTTTAACTCAACACATAAAACTGTTATATTATTATTATTATTATTTATTTATTTATTTTTTAACAAAGTGATTAAAATCACTCATGAATTTACGACGCCCACGTCCGCCACCGGCGCTGGAACCTCCTCGAACCAAGATAGCTCATCGTCTAACCGCAGAGCATGCTTTGCCAACCATAGGCCGCTAAAATCTTAGAGCGAGCCCCATGGGACAAAACTGCCCCCGGAAATTTAGGCAATAAAGCTATAACATCTTCCAACAACACTCCCAACTCAATAAAATACTGAAGTTCCACCTGAAAAAATATCAAAAAACAGAATAAAACTTTAATCAGAAAACTATTCAAACTGAATAGAATCAACTAACCACCAAGACTAAGCAACTAGATCTCCCTATAAAATACTAAAACTAGCCAAAGGGAGTACCCTTTGGCTAGTAACAACTAAATTATAGCATTCTACTTCATAACCTTCATAGGATCCCTATTCCTTACCTTTACTCTTTTAAAAAATAAACATAAATAAAATTTTTCTTTTAATATCCATTATTCCTTAAATATTCAAAATATTATATACTAATTCTTTCATTTATTTCTTAAAAGTATAACTTATTTTTAGACTAAAACATGTCAAAATTCTTAAAAGTCAAATTGTTTATTATTTTATTTATAGCGTAAAACATGGTATCTATAATCTTTATTCAGCCTAAATTAAACAAAAATTGTATTAATCTCCTTAAACCTTAAGATTGTACTCTTCACATTCAAAAATACATTTTTCCTAATACCTCTTAATCATACATTTAATTATTAATATTAAATTAATATTGATTAATCCAATTCGGTATTATGACATAATGCTTCCTTATTTATTATTTAAAAAGATGACCTCCTAATTATTATACCTTTCAAATTATTATAAAAACCATTAATATTGGTATCTTCCTATACAACTAATAAGGCAATAATCTCAATACTTCATTAGCATTTACCTCCCATTAATTTCAATATCTTTCCAAAAATAAAAATAAAATAAAAAAAAATATTCTCAATTCACAATAAATGTTCCTACCTCCAATTAATTACAAAATCCCACATTTATAATTTATATACCAAAATTAATATTAAGTCATTTATAATATTATGTTATCTATAATAAACTCATATTTATAATTTATATAGCCAAAATTAATATTATTTTATCCATAATAAACTAATAAGACAATAATCTCATAATTACATACCATAATTGTTAGCCATTAAATTTTATAATATTTTTATAATTAATGATATCTTGTAATTTTAACCAAATTACCCTAAATAATTAGGGGTCGTCCATAAATCAGACGCGAAAACCTTGAAAGGCACCAAAGCCATAATAATGGCGCAGCTCATCCATCAAATTTGTACTTCCATTTCTTCCATCAAAAAAGCTAATACCACTCATTCAGAAATTATTTAAAAATACAAATAATGTAATAATTTTGGTACATTCCCATAATATTGATAACAAACCGAAATTCCATAATAATTTGACTTCCCAAATATATCTGAAGCAATATATTCTCATTAGACCACTGGTATTACCACCTCCCTTTATTACAAGATCCTCAAGATTCTTATTCTTCAATTTATTTAATTCATTATAATATTAGAATCTGAATACTAAAATTTCAAACACGAAAATTCCTAAAAAAATATAAACTAAAATATAGCTAATAGGAATTAGCGTTTAAAGTAAACCCTCTTAAACCTTATTTCAGTTTAAAATATTCTTTAAATCATACCTTAACCAAAATAATCCTTTTATTCTGACTAATAAATCTGTATAGTGCATAACTTTAACTTTAAAATATTATTCTGTCAAAATTTTCTTATACATTCAATACCGGAAAACGTGAAAATTTAAACAAACTACCCTAAATAATTAGGGGTCCAACCATATAATAGGTGCTAAAGCCTTATAAGGCGCCAAAGCCATAAATAATGGCACAAAATAGAACAAAATCAATATAAAATAAACCTATAACAAAATTAACAGTATATCCCATTATATCAGCTCACCCAAAAAAGAACAAAATCAATAACAAACAACAAGATGAAATCAACTATCCACCATTTCAGCCTTCAACCCAACACGACACTGATCGAGATCTCCCAGGCTCAAAACTAAAATTAAAAAATTTAACTCAAAATCTTCATCACACTGTGCAAACATTCAAGCAAAAATTCTAAAATCTATAGGCCTTTCACTAACTCAAAAAGAAATCAGCATAAATTCTCAACCAAACCAACTACAAACAATCTTAATGAATCTAAAACTAAAGGACTAGTGTTATCTAGATTCACATACTGTATGTATATACAATCTGTGGCACAAAAATAAAAAATAAAATAATATAAACTAGAGGAATAGTGTTACTATGTTTTAGAAATCTGTCTCCTATGGAGAAATTGAGGTCTCACGGGCCAAGAAAATTTAGGGGATTAAAGATTTTGGGTTCGAAAAGATATTTCTAAAATTCATAACTCATATGAATATCTAAAAAGAATGAAAGATTTAATTCAAAAACAAGAAAGAAACTCACCTCATAATCGAGTTTTCAGTCCAATCCAAAAGAGGATCTGAGATATCATTCAGATCTGATCTTTTGTTTTCACAGAGTAATATAGAGAGAGATTGAACATATAGTATTATATATTGATTTTATTTTATTTGATCTCTCCTGTTGAAACAAACATGATTGAAAAAACCATGATGACGATGAGGAAAAAACTCCAACTTGATTCTTTCCATGCCCAATTCATCTTCATGCAGCTCATATTTAATCATGAAATAGATGTAAATTGGATTTTAAAAACCAAAACTCTAAAACCCGCTGCACTTGGGAAAGAAATAACTATTTTATTTTAATTAAAGGTTTAATGATATATGGACATATTATTATTATTATTATTATTATTATTGAAAGTAGCATGAGTAATAACCTTAGTACTACTTGTTCCATCTCTTTTGTCACATATATACATACATAGCTATAGTGCGTTTAATATATACTAAAAAATTCACATATCACATTTATATATGCATAATTAAATAATTTAGTGTTTTTTGTATCATTTTTTTATAAATAATTTAATGATTTGATCAAATAATATCACTATGGGTCAAAAGAAAGTAATAGTATCTACTCGGCCACTACAGTGGAAATGTGTTGAATCAAGAACAGACAGTAAGCGTCTTTATTATGGACGCTTTATTCTGGCTCCACTTATGAGAGGCCAAGCCGATACAATAGGCATTGTAATGCGAAGAGCTTTGCTTGGAGAAATAGAAGGAACATGTATCACACGCGCAAAATCCGATAAAATACCCCATGAATATTCTAACCTAGTACGTATTTAAGAATCCGTACATGAAATTTTAATGAATTTGAAAGAAATTGTATTGAGAAAGGACAGATGTATAGAACCTTTCAATGAGATAGTGCTTTTTCAACTCTCTCAAAATGGAATATATTCCAAACATATATGCCATGGTTCCTTACTTCGACAGGATACAAATATCTAAATTTGATATTTTTAGATACTTTTTCAGACCTATTGCCGATACTAAGTAGCAGCCCAAAATTTGTATCCATTTTTCATGATATTATGCATGGATTAGATATATCATGGCGAATTCTTCAGAAAAAATTCTGTCTTCCACAATGGAATCTGATAAGTGAGATTTCGAGTAAGTGTTTACATAATCTTCTTCTGTCCAAAGAAATGATTCATCGAAATAATGAGTCACCATTGATATCGACACATCTGAGATCGCCAAATGTTCGCGTTCGGGAGTTCCTCTATTCAATCATTTTCCTTCTTCTTGTTGCTGGATATCTCGTTCGTACACATCTTCTTTTTGTTTCTCGAGCCTATAGTGAGTTACAGACAGAGTTCGAAAGGGTCAAATCTTTGATGATTCCATCATACATGATTGAGTTGCGAAAACTTCTGGATAGGTATCCTACATCTGAACTGAATTCTTTCTGGTTAAAGAATCTCTTTCTAGTTGCTCGGGAACAATTAGGAGATTACTAGTCCATTTTCTTTCTCATTCTATTATTAATTAAATTTTTAGCCTGGAAACCCAAGTTCTTAGTTTCACGCGGGTCAATCTGCTTTTATTCTTTTTCGAATTTATTTTGAATTCTAAAAATTAAGATAAGAAGAGAAGGGGAGGGATTAGTCACAAATTTTTGATTGTATCTCTAATTTAATTTTCGTCACCCCTTCCCAATTACTATCATTAAAAAAGGGGGAATATCAGCGCATCCGGAAATAAACGATTGATCTCTATCAATAATCCTGCTAAAGACCCAAACCATATAGTACTTACTACCGGTCGGTTATGTCACGAGGTCTTTAAAGCCTATATGCGATGAATAAACTCCGACAACCATGACATATTTGCTTATTTGGACAGAAACATAATTTCATTTCTTTCTAAACGAAAAAGGAATGGTTAATTACACATAACATAAAGAAATAAGTCTTTTTTTTTTTTTTACGAGGTATAACTATAAAATTGATTTATTTGTTACTTAATTGACCATAGACCTATTTCCCTTTTTACTTAGGAGTATTGAACACACCTATAATTCTGAGTTTCATGTTACTTTTAACAAGAGACGGTCTTTGTCTAAAGAAATGCCTTGAGAAAGGGCAGATGTATAGAACCTTTCAACAAGATAGTGCCTTTTCAACTCTCTCAAAATAGAATATATTCCAAACATATATGCCATGGTTCCTTACTTCGACAGGATACAAATATCTAAATTTGATATTTTTAGATACTTTTTCAGACCTATTGCCGATACTAAGTAGCAGCCCAAAATTTGTATGTATTTTTCATGATATTATGCATGGATTAGATATATCATGGCGAATTCTTCAGAAAAAATTCTGTCTTCCACAATGAAATCTGATAAGTGAGATTTCGAGTAAGTGTTTACATAATCTTCTTCTGTCCAAAGAAATGATTCATCGAAATAATGAGTAATTACAATAATACTAATGTTTTTGAACTTTTTTCTATATAGAATTTTGTCTTGTGACTATACCAATTTTACCCCTAATAAAATTATAAAATTACAATAATACTAATGTTTTTGAACTTTTCTCTATATAGAATTTTGTCTTATATCTATTAAAGGACAGTACACTTTTAACTCAACACATAAAACTGTTATTATATTATTATTATTATTGAAAGTAGCATGAGTAATAACCTTAGTACTACTTATTCTATCTCTTTTGTCACATATATACATACATAGCTATAGTGCGTTTAATATATACTGAAAAATTCACATATCACATTTATATATGCATAATTAAATAATTTAGTGTTTTTTGTATCATTTTTTTTCTTGTCCATGCTCTTTTCTTTTGTAAATTGAGTTGTATATATTATTTTAATTTAATTATTTATTTTAATATCTTCTTAAATAATTATTACAAAAATAATTATGCCTTTATATTTTAGTTAAGAATCTCTATATGTAATATTTTTTTTCTTTTTCTCTTTTTTTTATAATAATTATGATTTTTATATTAACATAATATTATTTAAGTTCATTTTTTTCATAGTTGTGTACATTATAGTTATTTAAGACGACTTGTAAATTTTTAGAAAATTTTAAATACCAAAAATAAGATTCAAATATTTTATTGCACGTGTGACTGCTTCTTCTTATACATGTGATAAGTAATTGTTTGATTATTATTTTCGGCATTGTAAACTATTTAGAATTTTTTAAAAATTTACAGATGATCATAAATAACTACATCATACATGATCATAAAAGACACTTAGAATTAAAAATTTTTCTTAAATACTGAAACATATAATGCAATTTACTACAACACCTGTTTAGGGAGTGTGTTACAGATTTTCTCTAAGTTTTTTTTTATTAATTTTTTTTAAATAATTACAGGTTGAAAATTTAATAGTATATATCGTAAGAAGCTATTCTATGGTGCACTCCTTAAAAAAGAATGTACCGATGCACCCCCTTCTAATTTTTTTCCATGGTCGTGTACGTAATATGTTTAAGACATCCTACAAAATTTTAAAAAATTCAGCATAATTTAAATTATAGAAAGCAGTGTTCAAACAATCTACAATATTTATTTAAATGTTTGTCTTTTACTATTCTATCTTCAGTATAATAATAAAATATGTACTTTGTAACTTGTACTATAATTAAAATAACATGTAAAAATTAAATTATATAAATTTTTGTTATAATTATTTGTGAAATAAAAATATAAATAAAATGCAATAAGTAGAGCTAGGCACGTGCATTGCGCACGTGCTACACTCACTTAGTATATATACACGTCACTATGTCTAATTTTTGGATGTATATTTTAAATATACATTTCAAAAAAAAAAAAATTGTTGTAATTTATATCTATATATTTTGAATTTCAAAAAAAAAAAAAATTATATCCATATATATTCATTAATAAACTTTTTTTTGGTCTTATTATTTTGCAGACCTTTTATTTTTTATGGAAGCGTGAAATATTTGTGAGGAGACTAAAGTGCAAATAGAAATAATTCCAGGGGACCATTATATACATTTTTCAATAAAAAAAATTAAAATTTACAAAACCATAACGGAAAAAAGTACAATCTAATTTTTTTTAATATGATATTATATAATATAGTTATTTAGAAAATTTCTTAGGAAATTCTAAGGATGTGTTTAGAAGAAATTACGCTATATAATATAATGTGTGTTTGGATATATTAGGTTTAGAGAGTGAAAATGATTTTTATTGATATTGAAGAGCTAT
Organism: Cannabis sativa; assembly: GCF_029168945.1. Classification (NCBI taxonomy): domain Eukaryota; kingdom Viridiplantae; phylum Streptophyta; class Magnoliopsida; order Rosales; family Cannabaceae; genus Cannabis; species Cannabis sativa. The sequence goes on from NC_083607.1 coordinate 55,291,185, forward strand.
TCAATTGAATTACAATGGCAAGAGTGAATGTTTATATAGGAAGGAAAGTCGGTTAAGCTAGTAACCAACTAACCGAACATAACTAACAATAACAACCTATAACTAACATAACTAACTTAGCCTCTTGGAGACAATGTCATGGAAATGAGTGGGGAATAGAGGCTTCATGAGGATGTCAACTAGGTTGGACTTGGAGGCAATGTGATTCATTTTGATGGTGCCATTGGTGATCTTTTCTCGGATGAGGTGACAGTCGATTTCACGTGTTTAGTACGCTCGTGGTAGACGAGATTCTCTAAGATTTGAATCGCTGCATTGTTGTCACAAAATAATGTTGATGGAATCCTATTTTGGATGCCAAAGTTGTGAAGAATTGAGTGGAGCCAAGTTAGCTCAGAGGCTGCATTAGCCATGGCTCTGTATTCTGCTTCAACAGAAGAGCGAGATACCGTGTGTTGCTTTTTGGACTTCCATGATGTGAGAGATTTGCCAAGGAAGACACAATAACCTGAGATTGAAGCATGCTCCCCAGTCAGCATCTGCGAAAGCTTGAAGGTGGATTGGTTCAGGTTGGATGCCACAAGGAATACTCCTTGATAAGTTCGAATAATTCTCTCAAGAACTCAAGAAGAAAACCTCTAAAAAAAAATTCAAAAATAATCTAATTTGCCAAAGTGTTTACAAGGCTTTATATAGCCTCCATTGGGCCCTTACACCCACAGAATAATGGCTCTTATACACGAGCACGCCACTCTGGCTGCTTCTTGGATTGATGACTGACCATACAGACCAACACGAGTGTTTTCAGCGTGCTTTGTTCTCACTCGCACGCTTCTTAGGAAAGCTTCCCAGGAGGTCATCCATCCTAAAATTGCCCAGGTCAAGCACGCTTAACTGTGGAGTTCTTTCGTGATGGGCTACCAAAAAATAAGATGCACCTTGTTGATATAGGTAGTACCAATCAATCCATGGAGTTCTTTCGTGATGGGCTATAGAATCAAGTGGGATGATTCTGAGACTGTGTAGGTATGGACCTACACAGTCTCAGAATCATCCCACTTGACCTTCCCCAGGCGATGTGGGATTGCACAGCTTACCCGGTGTTTCCCTTTACGGATCACGGGACTACTGAATTTCACATTGCACGTCCCCCTGGTGCCATAGCAGCATAGGAGGTCTTTGTGGCGAATGACAACGATGCCTTATAACATTCTAGGGTCGTTCCTTGATTGCCAAGCTGACAACTCGTACCAGCTACCGTTAGGAACTTGACAGACAAATAGTATACTAAGGAGATGACTCAAAGGTCGTAGAGGGTAGGCCTTTTGGGAATCACATTGTACGAAGACTTCACGTCCACCACTATGAGTGTGGCCATGATGGTGGTATGCTTTGGGGTAGTTCCAATAGTGAGTGACAGTTTGATCTTACCATATGGAGCAATATCAGCTCCGCTGAAACCATACATAAGCTGCCTGCATGGTTCCAAGTCTTCTAATGTCAAACTCATTCTGATTAGGGCTTGCTGGAACATGATGTGACACTATTAAATGTGTGGCCATATAGATCTCCTCTCTTAGAGCCAAGAAAATAGATTAGGTGGTGAAGCAAGGGTCATACTCTTGTAAGGGCTTGCCCCAAGTCTTAAGCTTCTTTCCCCCAGAGGAGTTGCCTTGCTTACCACCATTGTTGGCTCTCTTTTTTCTATTCAAACCTCCCTTCTTCCCATTGCCTTGTGCCTCAGTAGCAGGGACTTCAGAGTCTGGTGACTTCTTCTTGCCACCCTTTGAGCCCTTGGCTCGGGAGATGGCTTCTTCAAGTTTGATAAATCCATCTGATCTATCTAAGAAGTTATTCATGGTGTATACTGCCTTAAGACGAAGGTCCAACCATAGAGGACTCATCTCCTTGAGTTCAGTTGCAAGTGTCATGACCCTTGCGCCCTTGCTAAGACTTTTGGTCTTAGCAGTTGCCTCTAAGAACCGTTGGAGGTAGTCCTCGAGGGGCTCGTCTTCCTATTGCTTGACATCCACCAAATCATTGGGCTCGATCTGGCATTTTCGAGAAGGAGCGAACTGGTTGCCAAAAGCATCCACTAGATCTTTCCATGAGTCGATTAATCCAGGGGAGAGCTTAGGGTACCATCGTTGAGCTAGGCCTATCAGTGTGGCAAGAATGATTCTGCATCTGACGTCTTCTCTCACACCTTGGAGATCGATCTTCACTTTAAAGTAGTGGATGTGAGATAATGGATCTTCATTCCCGGTGTATTAATGCCAGGAAGGGTTCTTAAACTTTGGAGGAATGTGAAGAGCTTTGATTCGTTTGGAGAGCGGTGAGGGTCGCTCTTTGTCGAGCTCAAATTCAGATAACTTAAGAATCATAACTCCCTTGGGGTGAAATTTGATGATGATAGATTCATAATTACGATTAAAGTGTGAGACATAACTTAATAGATCATTGAATTAGCTTCAAAATTCAAGTTGAATCGTGCCAATCAGATCAATATTGAGTGAGTTATGGCTATTTTACTGAAGTTAATTCATGACCCAACGCCTAGGTTGACATCCCAGCGCCATGGTTGACATCCCAGTGCCCAAGTTGACATATGACGTCAATCTAGACACTGGTAAGTGTAAAAACATCCAAGAGATGTACTTTAAGATGCTTAAGTGACATTTTGACATCACTTAGCTTGTTTCTGTGTTCTGGCAAAGTTGGTTACTAATTTTCAGAGATGTTGATGTTTTGCGGAAATGAGTGACTCGAGACGCTTTATTTTTGAGTGAGTTGGAAATGAGAAATACAAAGTTGTGAATTTGACTTCTCTGAAATCATAGACCTTTTTTATTGTGAAAAACTAGACAGGTGGTCGAAATGGCATCTATAATATCCCAATAAGCCTAATAGTTAATAACTAGGGTTTATATTTATATTATTTATTTTATTTATTTATTGTTTAATAAAATTAGTTAGATATATTTATTTTATTGTTTAATAAAATTAGGTGGTCGAAATGGCATCTATAATATCCCAATAAGCAAAATTCGGTGATGACGTGGAAGCGAAAATTCGGTTACGGTCTGGTCGGTTTGATGGTCGGTTTTGGTTTTTCGATTTTTATGAACACCCCTAATATACTTTATAGTACTTGTATTAGTTACATTATTCAAAAGTCTAAATTTATTTATTTATTTTATTGTTTAATAAAATTAGTTAGATATATTTTTTTATAAAATTTTATATATTTAGAAAATATAATTAAATTGTATTAATTTTAATTTTTATTATTATTATTATATAAGTTAATAATTAGGTAATAGCAACATTTACACAAATTAATTAAATTATTATTAAACATGAAACACGCAGTAAATAATTATTCAGTAACATTTTATTAAATAATTTATATGAAAAATATAATACAATTCCCTCATATAAAACTATAATCTTATAAAAAAAATCAAAGTAAATTCTTTTTTTTAATTGCACTTTAAATTTCTAATCAAATGAGCATATGCACTTTCTATGGTTTATTTTTAATTTTTTTTTTTATTTCCGGTCACTTATTGTGCTTATAAATTCGCTAATATCGTCAACTATGATTGAAATATTTGTACCTTCTAACTAACTAATTTAATAGTCATTCATCATGTCATCATTCATCAAAATTTTAAGAGGACCGTACGCCAATCCATGAGCTAATAGAAAAATATGTAAACTACGATGTGTATAATTAAATTCCACACAAAGTTCTGTGATAATTTCAGCCACTTGATTTAAGATAATTTTTGTATGCTTGCCTTCATACATATTTTGAAAGATCATATATAGATCATCTTGTACCAATTTTTTGATCAAACGAAGAACATGTTTTTTTTCTTATAAAAAGCTTCTGACTATGTTTGAGTTCCTTTAAAGGTTTACATAAGGCTTTTCGGCGAAGTTCTTCTACATATGAAGTGAAACTTGCTTTCCGAAAGATAGGCATGTGCTTTAGTTGTATGTCAATTAGATCGAAGATAGTTTCTCTATTGACATCTTCAATTTGAATAAAATTATTTTCATTGTTTTGTTTTATATCTTTTATCTTATTTTTTTTTTATTATTCGTTTACGATGCAAATTAAATGATTCATTTAAGTCAATTATTTCTTACTATTATCTCAGTGGCACTCATCATTTTCATCATTTTCTTCTCATCCATGATTTAAAATAATATAATTTAAATGTAGTAAAAAGTAATAGGCAAAAATTAGAAAAAAAATATTCCACAAGACAAAGAGTATGTGTTCTTACAAAAAAAAAAATATAATAAACAATTATGCTATAAAATACAAGTTAACTAAAAAATTAATTTATATTATTATGGTTTACTAAAAACAATTTGCATTTTGATATATAAACAAATTAATTAAATTATTATTAAACATAAAACAAGTAGTAAATAAATAAGCAATAACATTTTATAAAATAATTTATATGAAAAATATAATACAATTCCCTTATATAAAACTATAACCTTATGAAAAAATTAAATCAAAGTAAATTATTTTCTTTAGTTGCACTTTAAATTTCTAATCAAGTGAGCATATGCACTTTCTGTGGTTTATTTTTAATTTTTTTTTTCGGTCACTTCTTGTGCTTATAAATTCGCTAATATCGTCAACTATGATTAGAATATTTGTACCTTTTGACTAACTAGCTAAATAGTCATTTATTATGCCATGATTTATCAAAAGTTGAAGAGGACCGTAAGCCAATCCATGAGCTAATGGAAAAATATGTAAACTACGATGTGTATAATTGAATTCCAAACAAATTTCTGTGATAATTTCAGCCACTTGATTCAGGATAATTTTTGTATGCGTACCTTCATACAAATTTTGAAAGATCATATATAGATCATCTTGTACCAATTTTTTGATCAAACGAAGAACATATTTTTTTCTTATAAAAAGCTTCTGACTATGTTTGAGTTCCTTTAAATGTTTACATAAGGCTTTTCGGCGAAGTTCTTCTACATATGAAGTGAAACTTGCTTTCCGAACGATAAGCATGTGCTTTAGTTGTATGTCAACTAGATCGAAGATAGTTTCTCTATTGACATCTTCAATTTGAATAAAATTATTTGCATTGATTTATTTTATATCTTTTATCTTATTTTTAATTATTCGTTTACGATGCAAATTAAAATAATTCATTGAAGTCAAGTATTTGCTTGCTATTATCTCAGTGGCACTCATCATTTTCATCATTCTCTTCTCATCCATAATTTAATATAATATAATTTAAATGTAGTAAAAAGTAATAGTCAAAATTAGGAAAAAAATCTTCCACAAGACAAAGAGTAGATGTTCTTACATAAAAAAATATAGTAAACAATTATGCTATAAAATACAAGTTAACTAAAAAATTAAATTATATTATTATGGTTTACTAAAAACAATTAGCATTTTGATATATATAAACAAATTAATTAAATTATTATTAAACATAAAACACGTAGTAAATAATTATGCAATAACATTTTATCAAATAATTTATATGAAAAATATAATACAATTCTCTCATATAAAACTATAACCTTATAAAAAAATTAAATCAAAGTAAATTTTTTTCTTTAGTTGCACTTTAAATTTCTAATCAAGTGAGCATATGCACTTTCTGTAGTTTATTTTTAATTTTTTTTTAATTTTTGGTTACTTCATGTGCTTATAAATTCGCTAATATTGTCAACTATAATTGGAATCTTTGTACTTTCTGGCTAGTTAGCTGAATAGTCAATCATCATGTCATCCTTCATCAAAAGTTGAAGAGGACCGTAAGCCAATCCATGAACTAATGAAAATATATGTAAACTACAATGTGTACAACTGAAATCTACACAAATTTTTATGATAATTTTAGCCACTTGATCCAGGATAATTTTTGTATGTTTGCCTTCATACAAATTTTGAAAGCTCATATATAGATCCTCTTGTACCAATTTTTTGATCAAATGAAGAACATATTTTTTTCTCATAAAAAGCTTCTGACTATGTTTGAGTTCCTTCAAAGGTTTACCTAAGACTTTTCGGTGAAGTTCCTCTATATATGAAGTGAAACTTACTTTTCGAACAATAGGCATGTGCTTTAGTTGTATGTCAATTAGATCCAAGATAATTTCCCTATTAATATCTTCATTTTGAATAAAATTATTTGCATCGTTCTGTTTTATATCTTCTATTTTATTTTTTGTTATTCGTTTACGATGCAAATTAAAATAATTAATTGAAGTCAAGCATTTCCTTGCTATCAACGGCACTCATCATTTCCATCATTCTCTTATCATCCATAATTTAATATAATATAATATAATTTAAATGTAAAAAAAGTAATAGGCAAAAATTAGGGAAAAAATATTCTATGAGACAAAGAATATCTGTTCTTACAAAACAAAATGTAGTAAACAATTATGCTATAAAACACTAGTTAACTAAAAAATTCATTTATATTATTATGGTTTACTAAGAACAATTTGTATTTTGATATATATACACAAATTAATTAAATTATTATAAACATGAAACATGTAGTAAATAATTAAGCAATAACATTTTATCAAATAATTTATATGAAAAATATAATACGATTTCCTCATATAAAATTATAATCTTATAAAAATGTAAAATCAAAGTAAATTTTTTTCTTTAGTTGCACTTTAAATTTCTAATAAAGTGAGCATATGCACTTTCTATGGTTTATTTTTTTTTATTATTATTATCTTTGGTCATACTGAAATCATCTAGAAAGTGAATGTAGTACATATATCCTTCCTTGGATGGGACATATGAAGGTTCCCAAAGATTAGTGTGAACCAATTCTAAGGGAAAGGAAGCTCTATTGGATGACACATGATATGGTAATTCGTGACTTTTGCCTAACTTGCAGGCATCACAAAACTTGAGTTGGTTAAGGGTGCTTGTGTGATTGACATGTTGGGTTTTGTGCCCTAAATAAAACTCATTTCAATATAATCAGATTTACTTACTAATAAAGATCAGAAATAACATTTTTATGTTGCATGGTTTACGTGATTTATTTCATGATTATATATATAATGTATGAATTCTATTTAAGTCCAGAACATATGAATTTGTTAATGATTATAGTGTTGTCAGCACTGTGGAATATAATCTTAATTATATGTTCGAAAGTTTATTCCCTGATTTGTCAGTTCACTGGATTTAGACTGGCATGATAATCAGCGATAGGTATTCTTACACCTTGGATAAGTGTTATGTCCTTTCTAGGGCATTGGCAAAGTGTACCAGTATCGGATGTATGGAGTATACATCGGAAGGGACTGATATTGAACTTTGATTAGATATATTAAAATTTACCGCAATATCTATTCAATTCAATATCACCTGTTGATCCTAGATCAAATGATCTTAATCCTGATATGATTAGGTTCGATCTTAAGAGTATTATACATGTTCTTTGATTTGTTAGTTAAGCCTACTTTTGGGTCAGGGTGATACGTACATTTTGGGAACATGATAATATAATTGAGTGGGAGCACTAACATAAATATGGAGTCTATAACTTCTATAGGAATTTAGAAGTGAAACGATGATATCCTTCGAGCTTGGCTAAACAAAGATAAATGGTGGAGATCTCATTTCACTTCGCTGAAATATCATTTATACGGAGCTAAGTGTTTTAAGGATAAAATACATTGAAGGTGTAACGGTAATTTAGTGCCTATTCAATGTAGATCATCTATTAGAGGGTCATTGATCAAATTAGGATTATGACAATGGATAACTAATAGCGTATCTATATCGTGAAACATATAGAGCGTTCTATATGACTGAGAGTGCAATTCCAAGTTCTAAGTGTGGATTCAATAAGGAATTAATAAGTTAGGGAATTTACTTGGTAAATTCGGTTCGACTTATTGGAAGCTCGGTTTATATAGGCCCATGGTCCCCATACTAGTTGAGACCATACTGCTTGTAAGACTCAGTTAATTGATTTTTTATTAATCAATTATAATTTTAAAGTTAGACTATGTCTACTTTATGAATTTTCACTAAGCAAGGGCGGAATTGTAAAGAAAAGAGATTCTAGGTTTATTTATTAATTAAGAGACTTTATATGTCTAATTAATAAATATATTAAATGACAATATTATTTAATAATTAATTTTTAGTCATTAAATAATTAGAATTGGCATTTAAATGGTTAAATTAAAAAATTGGCATTTTTGAGAAAATGGGAATGAAAAATAACAAAATGGGAAAGTTGCAAATTCCTTATATGGCCGGCCACTATGCAAGCTTTTACCATTTTATTTTTCCATTATTTTAATGCCATACAATGTTAACCTAAACCTAGATGGCATTATATAAATAGAAAGTGTTGGCTTCAGGAAACTCATGTCTTGTACATTGTTTCTTTCAGAGAAAGCCATAGTCGCCCCTCTCTTTCTCTTTTCCTCTCTAAAATTTCGAAATCCTTGAGTGATAGAGTAGTGCCCACACACATCAAGTGGTATCTCAATCATAGTGTGTAAGACTGTAGGAGAATCCAAACAACAAGAAAGAGAATCAGCATCAAAGGAAGGAGAGAAAGAGATCCAGATTCAGATCTTGATTGTGCTCTGCTACAGAAAGGAATCAAGGGCTAGAGATCTGAATGGAAGGAGTCATTATATTCCGCTGCATCCAATGTAAGGTTTACTAAACTTTATATGTGTTTATTTCATTGTTTTAGAATTCATATTAGGATGTTAATGAAACATACTTGGTAGTAAATCTAGATCCTGGTAAAATATTTCCAACATGACATTAGACAAAATTTTGGCAAGGATATTAGAGACAGGATGTCCCAACTTGGAATGCCAAATGTTCACATCCTGAGCAGCATTAACAGAAAAAGCAGCAAAAGATGCATTTGGACTACAATAATTGTTTTCTTTATTGGTTATAGAATTGGTACAAGAGTTAGAGACTACATCTGTAGTCTCATTATTACATTCATTATTACATTCAGAAAGAAAAGAAGATTTGGACTCCTTAGTTTCTAGTTGACACTGAATATGGACTGGTGTTCTTGTGGTAGGTTGAGTAAACAAATGTAGAGCATTTTTTACTCTTCCTTTAAGTAAGACCTTCCATGTTTTCTTGTCCTTCACAAAATAGTAGGTTGAGGGAAATTCAAGAAAAACACTTATCTTTGGTGAGTTTCCAGACACTAACAATATTTTTGATTATTTGGGGAACTTTTAGGACAAAATTTGATGTTAAAGGAGAACTAGCAGCTGGTAAAGAGGAATTACCTAGGTGGGAAATATGAAGTTGCATGCCATCGCCAACTACCAAGGAGTCAAACCATGATAAGGAGTTTAATTGTCTAAATGTTCCATGCTAGTGGCAACATGGTTGTTGGCACCTGTGTCAGCATACCATTCATGATCATGAGCAAAGTTAGGAAGAACATTGGAGTAGTAGGCTTGAGGGTCTTCTTCCTAAATCTCAGTGAGTAAGGCTTAGTTTTCACCAATCTTGGGTGGTTGAAATTTTTTGTCAAATTGATAGTGACATACGTGTGACCAAGTTTATAGCACACTTGGCACACAAGATGATTTGAGGGATAACCACGGCAAGTAAACCTTGTGGAGTTGCGATTGGGACTAGTTGATGTTGGAAATTATTTTACCAGGATCTTAGATCTACTCACAAGTATGTTTATTAACATCCTAAATAAGAACTTTCTAAAACGATGAATTAAACACATATAAAGTTAAGAAACCTTACATTGGGTGCAGCGGAATATAATGACTCCTTCCGTTCAGATATCTAGCCCTTGATTCTTTTCTGTAGCAGAGCATTATCAATATCTGAACCTGGATCTCTTTCTCTGAATCTTTGATGCTGAAACCTCCTTCTTGATGAAAGTCTTTCTTCACGATCTTCCTCACTATGATTGAGGTATCACTTGCTGTGTGTGGGCACTACTCATACACTAAGGATTTTCGAAATTGAAGGAAGAAGAAAGAGAAAGTGGGTTTGGCCAAAGATAGGGAGAGAGAGAGGCTCAGTTTTTTCTGAATCAGAAGTGTCAGAAGAAAAGTGTAATTTTTCTGAAGCCTTCACTATCTATTTATAGCATTCCACTAGGGTTAGGTTTGAATTATTTGGCATTAAAATAATGAAAATATCAGAGGGAAAACCCTACAAAAGTGGTCGGCCATGCAAGGTGGATTTGGGCCTCACTTTTTGTAATTTTGCAGTTTTATCTTTTCTGCATCTGATTTTCTCAAAAACGCTAATTTTCAAATTCAACCATTTAAATGTCAATTCTAACTATTTAATAACTATAAATAATTATTAAATAATATTGTCATTTATCATATTTATTAATTGAACCATACAAAGTATCATAATTAACAAATATGCCCCTATAAACTCTTTCTTTACAATTTCGCCCTTACTTAGTGAAAAATCACAAATAGACATAGTCTAATTTGAGAATTATAATTGATTAATCAAAACCAATTACATGAGTCTTACAAGCAATATTATCTCAACTAGTGGGGGGACCATGGGTCTATATAACCGAGCTTCCAATAAGTAGATCAAGAATTTATTACTAAAATTCACTAACTTATTAATTCTTCGTTGAATCCACGCATAGAACTTAGAATTGCACTCTCAGTATATAGAATGCTCTATATGTTCCACCATATAGATACATCATTAGTTATCCATTGTTATAATCCTAATGTGATCAATGATCCTCTATATGAATGATCTACACTGTAAAGGGAGTAGATTACCGTAACACCCTACTATGTATTTTATCCTTAAAACACTTGACCCCGTATAAATGATATTTCAGCTTATGTGAAATGAGTACTCCACCATTTATGTTCGTTTGGTCAAGCTCGAAGGAGATCATCCTTTGCTTACTATTCGCCAGATAGAAGCTATAGATTCCATGTTTATGATAGCGCTCCCACTCAATTGCACTACCGTGTTCCCAAAATGTACGTATCACCCTGACCTAAAAGTAGGCTTAACTAACAAATCAAAGAACACGAATAGCCTTTCAAGATTTAGCCTAATCATATCAGGATTAAGATCATTTGATCTAGGATCAACTAGGTGATATTGACTTGAATAGATATTACGGTAAGTAATAAATCTAAGTCAAAGTTCAATATCGGTCCCTTCCGATGCATACTCCATGCATCCAACCTGAGCTTTACTTTAACCAATGCTCTGGAAAGAACATAGCACTTCTCCAAATGCAAGTAAACTCTGTTGTAGATTATCATATCAGTAAAACCCTATGTATGATAAATCTAGGAAACTTTATTCACATAGTCATGTTTACTTTCCAATGTGTTAACGGCACAATAAACAGGATCAAGTATGTGAAAAGGGTTTCAGATGAATTTATACATTATGTACATATAATCATGAAATAAGTCATGTGAACCATGCAAACATTAAATGTTATTTCTGATCTATATTAATAAGTAAATCTGATTATATTGAAATGAGTTTTATTTAGGGCATAAAACCCAACAGTTGAGCCACCACCTTTGGCATTGTAATTGCTATTTATTGAACTAGTAACAAATCTTGAAGAACTGGCTGAGAGATTGGCTAAGGGCTTAGATGTGTGATCGCCAATAGTCAAGTGTCTCTCCAAACTACTTTCATGAGTGAGAAGTAGAGACTGTATGGATTCAAATGAAAGATCGTCAGCAAGACTAGTAACATGAACAACCACTGGGTCGTATTCTGATCCTAGACCATTGAGTAGGTGCATGATGAGATCACTCTCGTCTATGGGATGGCCATCTATGATTAAAGAATCACTAAGAACCTTGACCTTGTCGAAGTAATCAGCAATCGACAGGTTGCTTTTCTGAATCGCCGAGAGTTGGGATTTGATCTGAAGTAACTGAGCTTTAGATTGAGAAGAGAATCTCTGATCTAGAGCTCTCCAGATTGTATAAGACAAAAGATGATTCACAAGCGATCCAAGAATCGATTCAATCATTGATGATCGAAGCCAACTAAGAAATAGCTAATCCTTTCATTTCCAGGTTGTGAACTCTGGATAAGTAGCACCATTGACTAGTCTTTCTGGGGGAGCAACTCCGGTGAACAAAAGATCATCAAGGTCATGCCCAATGACGCTGGGAACAACTTGAGATTTCTAGGCCAGGAAGTTAGAGCGATCGAGCTTCACTGTTAGTAAAGAATTGAGAGAATTCTGAAATGGATTCCAGGTCTGTTGAGGAGGAGCATAGCCAGAGCTTTGCCCCTGAGTTTTGAGTAGCAGAACGAGGTGGATTTTTGAGAATTTGAGGATCCTTATGAGACTTGCGTCAATGGCTTCCTAATACCATGTATGAACCTATCGATAAAACACTATCTAGAAATAATTGAAGCGAAGGTCTCTAAGGCTTGTAAAGGTCAAGACCTTAGAGGAGAAAGCCTTTATTTATGGAGAGTGAGTACAGAGAATTGTAACAAACTAACAGAGAGAAGCAACAAGAATTACAACAAAATTAGTTTGACAGAGTTAGTTACAAAACAGTGATAACTAACATAACTAATTAAGCTGTAGAAGTTAGTTGGTTGTCAAATAAGCACAAATATGAATAGATCACTTAATAACGAAAGAAAGAACCATTAACTAATATTAACTCATGAAACAATATCAGACAATATCCATCAAATCTATAAATTGAGAATTTAACTCATAATCTCTAAACACAAATCTATGATTAAACTAGACACAATTAAATTTATAAGAAAACAAGGGAAGAATAGGAAACTAGTTGGAAACTATCACAAATCATCCACACTCGTTCTAAGTTTCTTTTTCTTGTATTTCTAGGATTCTATTATGTCTATCTCCTCTCAAAATTGCGACCCACCTTTTATTAGAAGAGAGTTTTATACAAATTATAATTAATACAATTAAAATAATATACAATAATTTAAAAACTAAAAAGGCGTTTGGTTCGAGGTGTTCAAAATATTTGATTATAGGACATATTATGAAAGAGAATATGATTGTAGGGAAACGTGTAAACTGTGTTTAGCTGTATAGGGTAATATCTAATCATATTCTCACTAATTGAATTACATTGTTTGATTGAGTACATAAATTTTATATATTATTTTAAATAAATTAAAATAATTTTTTTATTTTTTTATTTAATGTTAATTATACATAAACACATAAAATAATAATTCATTAATGAAATATATTAATTAATTAGTAGATATTAAATTTCTTTATATTTTTATGAATTCAAATGAACATTTTCATATATTCTATTACTATGTTATTTATGATTGTTTAGTATGCCATTTATATACAACATCATAAAATTTAAAGCAGACATATGTCATTGCCAATAATATAAAAATAACTAGTTTCAAAAGAAAAAAAATAATCTCACAGAATAAGTATACAATGAAAGGAAATAATTCAAGTGCACTTTTTTTTTAAGGTGTGAACATTATCCTCGTAAGGATAGTTATATTACTAGGGCATGTTTGGTACACATGACTGGATTGAATTAGATAGACTAATTTGTCTAGTCCAGTGTTTAGGCATGCTGGATGTCTGGATAACTAATCCAGCTAATCCCATCTGTCTAGAATTATTTAGGTCATCTAACAGGGTAGGATTAATAATCCCATACATGTGAGATTTTTTTTTATCTTTTTTTTTTTTAATTTTAATTTTGTTACTGCATTTTAAATTAAATAAGAATGTAAATCAAAGAATTATTACAAATTTATTTAAAAAATTTATTCATTAAAATTAGTGACAATATATAATTTTGAATTATCATACATAAGCTTTTAAAATTTAAAATAATATTAATTAAACAATAATTACTTAAATTGTTTATAAGAAAACAATATGATCATTCTTCTTAAATTATTAAAAAATTTATATTAATATTTTAGAAAAATAATATTTATATTAAATTAGTGATTAAATTAATATTTAGCATAAATAATTTTGTATTCTTTAAGTATATTTTTTTACTATTTTTAATTATTTATTAAATAAAACTATAATAAATTATTTTATGATATATATTTGATGTTATTATTTTATTTTATAATTTAATTATTTTTATTATTCGTTTTTATTGTTTTTAAGAATTATTCATTTTTATTTATTTATTTATTTATTATGTTTTTTATTTTAAAAATAAATAAATAAATAAAATAGTCCAGTCTACTCTTAAACCAATCATAAGATTATTTCAGCATAATCCCCTAAACAGACAAAGTAATATTTCACATGAAAATTCTATATTAGGTACATTTATTTTGTCCTTATAGCATAGTGATATTTTTTTGACCATTTATAAAAATGACTTTTGAAAGTACAAGATAATTATTGTATAATTCATTGCATTAAATCAAATATCTTGATGTCAAAAAAAACTTTGCAAATATAAAAAAGTCACGGAACCTAATAAAATCACAGTAATTTATGTATCCAAAATTTTAATTATTGACAACAAAGTTAAGAAAATTAAAATTAGATGTTCTTCTATTTTTTTTTTCTTATTTTATTTAATTTTATTAAAAGATTTTATATATAGAAATTTCACTAAAAAAATCATTACTTACATATTTTACTTATACATATTTTTATTATTATTTTGAAAGAATTTATTTAATTATTTATTTATTATTACATAAGCAATATTTTTTTAACATACATAAATAATGTTCTTCTAATGGAACATGATTTTTTTTTCCTAAAATTTTTCTTTTCATAATTAATTTGTTGAAACTAAAATGTAAGTTTCTTACTTAATAAAAAAAATCCTAAACGAATCATACTATTAGTTATGAAATAAATTTTTTTCTTAATTATGCCTTTTTTTTTTTTTTTTACATAATTATGTCTTTTTTTTCTTGTTAAAAAAGACTATAGAAAAATAAAAAGTAAAAAATAGTGATATTCATAATTTTTTTTAATTATACATAAATATTATAGTAAAAGATAATTATCTGAAGAAAAAAAAAAATGTAGTATCTACATATTTTTATTTTATTTTTTAGTTTTTAGTAAATAAAAAAAAAAGTATATAAGTATCATCAAATTTTTGATGGAAATGACAATAGAGGTCATGTTGCTTTTCTTTTGGCGTGAATAATTTCGTGACAAATGGCACTACTACTTCTCCATCCCTAATCCATGCTTCTAACAAGCTACAAACTCTATCTTTATCACAAGGAAATTCGGCTGGTTTATCACTTCATTTCCCTTTTTTATGGGCTTCAAAATTTTGTCTGTCTTGAGCTAGCGCTATGTCAACACCACATTTTGAACCTTTCCATGGTTGATGTGTTTGGTCGTTTTGGTTGGACGGCTTGGTCAAATGGAAAACAGTTGTTGCAGTATTTCTTGATTTAGCTATAAGCTCTACAAAATTGTATATGGCATGGTTTCAATGTGTAAGCGATATTCATCCAACATGCCTTTGATACACATTTTGACTAGATCCTTTTCAAACATGGTCTCCGCATAATCAAGAGCTTCCCTAAAATTTTGAAAGTAATTAACGAGTCTTTCTCCTGATAAGTCAGCTATGCTCCATTTATCTTCATTCGTAAAGAACACTTTGCACAAAATTGAGAGACCATGTCGTCCCAACTCCTTATACTCCCTAATGGCAAACTTGCATACCAAGAGTATGCTCGATTAGTGAGAAACTTTGAAAATTCTTGGCTTCTTAATTAAAGATCATGCGCATATATACCTAAATCATTTATAAATTGAAGGATATGTTCTTTGGCATTGCCAAATTTCCCATTTTATTTTCGATATACCGGACTCATGTAACCACAAGGGTAAGATTTGACTACAACTTCCACAGGGTAGGGTGGATGAAAGTCGATGGAAGTTACTGATGATGATGATTTACCCCTTTAAAGTCGAGACCAATCAATTCGTCTTTTGTGACGAACTCAAAGGAAGACCGAGCCTCTTCACCAATCCTTTCAGCAATCTCAAAAGTTCTGATTCCTCGAGCATTATCATGTGTCGCCTGAGTTCGTTGTTCATTAGTATGTACTTTCCTTATCAAAGATTCATTTACTGCACGTTCTTCAGGTAAGCCACTCCTTTCAACAGATGCTTCTTGGTGTGCCTGTGGTAGAAGCGAACTCAGTAGCTGCATCACGTCGTCTTGGGCCTTTTGGAGCTTTTCTAATCTGGCTAACACAACCTCATCTATGTTCGTCAGATTAGTATTGTTGTTATTGTTGTTGTTGTTGTTGTTATCATTTCGCAAGGTCTCTATTCGGATCCGACAGTCTGGCTCTCGAGTATCGGAGACAGACATTTGGATTTAAATGAGAGAATAATTTTTTTTTTCAAGTGAACGAATTGAACGTTTTCCTTAGTATATATATAAAGTATATTTATTGATATATATATAAGTATATGTGAACTATTTGAAGAAAACGCTCTCTAGCAGAGTCGGCAAAATGTTTAGGGGTTCTAACTAAACATTTAATTATAAATATATAATAAATAAATAAATAAATATAATGATATAACGCGAAATAAATAATTATAAATTTAATATAAATTATACAAATAAACGTAATTATAGCATAATATGTATATATGGCACTACTACAAAATATACATTCTGTGTCGGTTCGAGTGACGTTTTTTTTTTAAAAAAACTGATACCAAAAATCACCCTCAGTCTTTGGTCTCGGTTTATAACTGACACTTATAATGACTTTAAGTGTCAGTTAATAGACCGACACTAAAAGTATAACTGAGACCAAAAAAAAAATTAAAAAAAAATATACATACCGATTGAGTATAAGTGTCTGTTTATAACTGGCACTAAAAGATTCTTTAGTGTCGGTTATAAACAGAGACTTAAAGACACTATTTTTTAAAAAAATTATAAAAAAAATTCAGTATAAAAAAAGTATAAATAGAATATTTGAAAACCCTAATTGGAAAATCCTCTCTCTTCCCTTCTCACTCTCCCTCGATACCCTCTCTCGCTCTGCTCCCTATGGTGCACGCCAGCAGCCACGACCAGGCCTCGTCTCGGCCACCTGCTCCCGAAACGACAACCACCACGGTCGTTTAAAGCCCTAATTTCATCACATTTTCATTCTCTCTCTACCGACTTTGTCAGTCTCTCTCTTCCCAAACCCCACGGCTCCCTGCTCCTAGCGGAGGGACTAACTTCGGTCGTCCACCGCCTAAACGGAGGCAATTTCCTAACTCCCCGACCCCCAAAATCTAGGTACCCCAACCCGACTCTCTCTCTCTCTCTCTCTCTCTCGTTTTCGTATTAGGTGAATACATTTCCTAAATATTTTTGTGGCATTAATTCTCTTCTCTTCTGTGGTTCTGTTCTCTTTTTGTATTGATTAGCTATAACAGAAAAAGAGATTCACTCGTATGCATTTTATGTGTCCAGACCTTGAAATATCTCTTCTGTTAATTGGAGAGAGCTTATAAATTCTAGTTGGTCAGTACCCATTTCATCATCATTTTCTTTAATCGTTGTGGTGTTTTATGTTTGTTGAATTTGGTTAATTGGGCATGTTATAGAATCTATGAATTATGAGTAGAAATTAGAACAAGTTCATTATTTTTTTCAATCTAACTCATGGAACTCATGGGTTTGTTTGCTAATGGAAAGTTTGTGAAAAAAAGCTTGAGAATGATAAGATCCAAATATTTAAACTATGTATGGCATGAAAGGGGAATCTGATAGTTTAATAAAATATTTGAAATATTGATTGTGTGTTGAGTTGAGTCTGTCATGCAAATTTGGTTTAATGAAAATTCCCTTTTCTAGTTTTTGATGAATCGGTCCTTTTATGTTGATATATATGTTGAGCCTATCATAGAATTTAACTCAGGGGCTATGTCCAAATCAATAACATACAATTTTAGAAATTTTACTTTTAACTTTTCTTTTTTCTTTGTTTGTGAATAATTTCCAAGCCCTATTAAGTGTTGCATTCTTAGGAACAATTTAGTAGTAAAAAACTTTGTTGCTTGCTATTGATCATAATGTAGACATATTATAGAGCTTATTATTAGAATATTTCTAATTAAGGAAATAAAATAAAGTATTGATTTGTGATAAATAAATATTTTATATTCATTGAATCTGACAAAATCAATTACGTAATATTCTATATATGGTCAGATTTAAATATTCATTACCTGATTTGATTTCCTGAATTAATTGTCAAAATATTCTGACAATTAATGTGACACAGATACCGATGGAGTATCTCACCTATAAATATAGGGTCTCGGTCCCCAAGCTCCTCACTCATTCTGTTCATAACAGCAAATTCTATCTAAAGAGAGTTGAGAGAGCGAGGAAGCCCGATTACCCACATCAATCAGTTTCTTTTGCAGATCAAGCTTATGTGGGACTAATGCTCAAAGATTCAATGACTGGAGGTATTTTAATCTTATAATCATATAGTGTATATGTTCATTTATTCCGCATGTTATACACATACATATGTTTCAGTTTATACATAATAAATGTCTAACAGTTGGTATCAGAGCAGTTTTATTTATGCTTTAATTTTGTTTGAGTTTCATATATATATATACATATACAGTGTCCATACATATAAATATTCATATTTGGTTGATTTATATATATCTTTATATATAAATTTTCATTTAATTATTCATTATATCATATATATTATATATATATATACTTCAAATCCAATAATTCTTATACATATATATATTCTATTTATTCATTTATATATATATATTATATATGGTTCTATGTATATATTTTTCGGTATATATATGTATATATATTTATATATGTATTATATATACGTTTTATTGCATAATATTGATTATAATACTCTCCTTCATATTTATAATATTTTAGGTAATATATACATTATATACGTATATTTATAAACACGTGGAAATTTTAGTTTTTTCAGTCGTGTTTGTTCCGATTTTAATTTTCGTTTTTAGTATTTATTTCAATTTCTATGCATCACTACATTCGTATAGCATTGGTAAGCATGAAAACCTATTTTGGAAAACAAAGAAATATCAAAAAAAAAAAAATCTGAAAAACACCATTTGGACCCGAAAATTTTTAGTATTTTTAAAGTCATTGTTTTCCGTGTTTTCGATGCATGAAATCTATATGGATGCCTTATTTTTACATTTAGATTCATTGGGAATTGATTTGGGGTCTTTTGGTCGCCGGAAACGAAATTTAAGATCGGGTTTAGGTCGGGTCCGTCGGACTCACGTGCAGAAAAACGGGTCCAAATGACCCGGGTTGGCTATAGTAGACGACTCCGTACGACATGTCGTTTATCTTATGTTAAAATCGACATGTCGTTTTTAAGTAGAGAGTTTTGGCCACTCCGTACGACGTGTCGTTTTTCCCTTATGTAATTTTTAAACCCAAGGTCGTACGACTTGTCGTTTTCTCTTATGTGAAAAACAACATGTCGTTTTCCAGCATGAATTTTTTGAGTCCGACTCCATACGACGTTCGTTTTTTAGGGCAGATTTTTTTTAAAAAAAAGGGAGGAAAATTAAGAAAAAATTAAGAAAATTCCAAAATTTTATTATTTTTATTTTTGAATTTTATTCTATTTCCTTATTTTTGTTGATTTAGTCAATTAAATTACATTTGTTTAAACTATTCATTCATATATTATATGTTATTTAGTAATAAATTATTATGGAAAATTTTTAATTTGGTAAATTAATTACATGTTTTATATGTAATTACAATAATTGTGATATTTTAAGAATGTGAATATTTGATTATTCTACAATTAAGTTCGCAATTATTATATTTATTTACCAATTAAGTAATTTATTGATTGAATTAATTGATAATCTGCCATTAAGTACATTCTTTAATTTTGCATTTAATTCATTTTATATAATTAATTGTACTAATTTATATATTTACTTTATTTATACAAATTAATTATTAGTGTAAATATTTAAAATATCATATGGTCATAAATGCATAATTAAATATATATTATGGAATTAAGCATTTAATTTATTATCATACAATAATTGTATTTATTTGACAAATTTATTTTTTAATACAATTAATTTTGATTTGTATGATTTAAATGCTATACATAAATTCCTTTTATAGTGCTAGATATATTTAGAAATATTCAAACATTAAGATAGGTTGAATATTTTATCTAGCACATTAGGTTTCATAAAACTTCATAAAATTATTCATAAAATATTCATAAAACATTCCTAAAATGAATAAAATATGAATAAAATGTAAGTAATTTTGTGGTTTGACATAAGAAAACATGAATTTGGGACAAATGCTCATATCTAGAACGGTTTTTAATGATCTTCGGACGACCACACTAGGAGCACTAATCTCGGTGATTGTCTATTATGTTAATAACAAAATTACTTTTAGGTAGAGCCTAATACCTAATGTCAAAGTGAAAATATAATTTTATATAATTAGGGAATAGCCACAACATCCTTGTTTGTATAAAATTATATATTAATTAAAATTCACCTTAATGGACATAACTTGTAATTAATTATATATGTATAATAATTTTACCCCACATGAATTTTATTATATTTGTATAATTAATTAGGATAATATGTTAAATTAAATTCTCTTAATTTACCCCACAGGGAGTTATGGGGATTTAATTTAATAGTGTTATCACAAATTTAATTAAAGATAGATAATAAACTTTCATTTTCCTAAACTAATTGTTTAATTAAATCTATCATAAGGTTCATCTAATTTTATTAAATTTAAAATTTAGCCCACAGGCAATTAAATTCTCTTAATTTATCTCACAGAAAATTGTGTAGATTTAATTTAATAATTTTATCATAAAGTATAAAATTTTGAAACATTAATAAAATAATTAAGTGTTTCATACGTTTCATTGAGATAGAAATATTAAACTTTAAATTTTTCATAAATTGTGTAAATCTATCATAATCTACATCTAAATCTAATCTTATTAAATTAAAAATTTTGCCCAGAGGTAATTTTTGTTTAATAAGATTTCATATTTAAGCATGTTTATTCATTAGTAAAAACATGATTCATTTAAATCTCAAAACTTTATATTTAATTTTATTACATCACTATTCATAAATTTCATCCTAGTAGAAATTTTCAAAATTTATTCTGATAACTTCATCTAGAATATACAGTTTTTACTGTATAATTAAGAAAAATAAATCACAATTTATTATCACCAATAAATTTTCAATTTATTGTGTATGAATTCATTCTAATATAGTTAATGTGATTATTAACATATAGTAGATTATTTTAAATTGTTATTCCACATTCATAATTTCTTGCAAGGTTTACAAATAAACCTAAGAAAGTCAGTAATTGTGAGCAAATCTTATCCACAAACATGATGACTTCTCACATTTAGAAGTTTAAAGAACAAGCAATATAGTAGTGACTTTGTTTTATAATTAGCAAAGACCTTTATGTTCCAAGCTTCTTTTGAAACTTGATTTAGACACATTTAAAGGTCTTTACTATAAAATGATGCTCATAAAGATATGCAAGTTCAATCTAACAATAAGAAATGTGTTATCAATAAGAATTCTTCTACATTATAGCACTAAAAATTATGGAACATATCTCCATAAATAGAATAAATGTTAGTAAATGGTGAGGATATTTATTACACTTGATTTTAATAACTTTATTTAGAACTTGTGTGAATTTCATTAAAAATATGTATTCCAACAAGTCAAAATCGATGCATATTAGAATTCTATCATATTAGAAATCACACAAGTCAATTAATTTTGAAGACATGGACTCAAATTTTGCATCTCATTTTTAATGATTACTCACATAAATTATATTTCTACAAAAGTATAGATTTATATGTTTCAAAGACATTTAAATCTTAAATAGAGAAATAGTGCATTTTACATATTAAGATAGCGAGATCAAATATAAAATGGAGAATACTACATTAAAATTCGTGAGTATGGATAAACTCCCAGTCCATTTGCAAAGTTTCTTTAAAAGTATGGGTTCATTGCCCGATACATATGCTTGGTACACCCAAATTATAGTGTGTGACAAATTTAAGAAACTAAACATTTTTTGGACATGGGGTGGAGCCTACATAGCAAACTCCAAACTTTCTTAAATATTTGTCTATTGATACTCTTCAATAGGGGTGTACATATCGAATCGTGTTCTAACCAAAGTTGTTTCTCAAATATATTTTGAGTTGTGATAAGGTTGAAAACCGACTTGATGACATGTATACATTTTATAAATACCCATATATAGTTAGAGTACAATTGTCAAAGAAAAGATCTGGGCCCAAAACCATAAATGAGCATACTTCATTTGAAAAGCTATAAGGTTTAAGGGTTACATATTTTATTATCCATCTCACAACACTAGAACTGTAGAATTAAGAAATGACTTGATCAGTGGGAGTGATCAATCTAGGAACCTAGTCTTTGAGATTGACCATTCATATTTTCTCAAACTTCCACCTCAAGTGTTAGATTAATTATGATTCACAACAACCCTTAAGGTTAATGGTTATTGAGAATTTATAACTAATCATTAATAATCTACAAGTCATTGATAAAATTTTAATAAGTTATGTTATTTAATAATTGCTTATAATTTCTAAAATAACATGCATATTGAACCATTTGCTCTTTTAAGAGTTTGTTGGTCCATCCTTAAGATGATTTATTAAAACAATAAGATCAATGTTTTCTAGTGATTACATTTTGTACAATAAGAGTTCAACTACAATATTAATTTGAGACACAAATTAAAATATAGAATGATAAAGAATTGAAGTTGTAGTACAATATGCCATGAATGAAGAAATGAATATCTTAAAGAGCAATAAAGTTTATCTTTAGTAAAGTTGCCTAATAGGGTGTAGAACATTAATTAAGTATAGATTTTTTCACCAATAATATTCATTAGACAGCATTAAGAAACATAAAGATATAAAAGAATATTCATTGCTAAGAAGTTCATTTTGAAATAGAAATCAATAACAAAGGAGATTTACATTCTCACTTATTTTTATAAATGATTCTATTATAGACCTTGGCATTTGTTGCTCGTTTCAATTCATTAATCAATTCCAAATAGTGAACTAGAGGAGAAGGTATACAGACTGCCATAAAGATTTTCCTCTAATAGTGGTGAACATATGCAAGCTTAAAGTGTCTACCTATAGATTAAAACAAATATCTCACAAATTGGTATTATATCATCTTTTTTTTTAGGTTTGAAAAGAGAATTATGGAAATAATTATATACTAGAAGGTTAGTGGGAGTAATATTTGTTTTATACATAGACAATATATTACTTGTAAATGATGATAAAAATTTTCTATATGAGGTGAAATAATTCATATCTTAAATTATTATTTTGAGATAATGAATATAAATAACATGTATAATTTTAATTAATTAGAGAGTAGCCACATCATCTCTGATTAAATAAAATTATGTATTATTCATTTGATATAACTTTTATCTTTAAGTGTGATAAATTCAACTCAAACCAACATCTGAAAAATGATTTGGAATGAGAATAAATTAAGAACATTCATTTGCTTCTATTTTAGAAGCCTAATGTATGCCAAGAGTCTGAATAAGACTTTGCATTACATTTGTTTCAGGATCGTTAAGTAGTATCAGAATAACTAAGTTAAGACCACTTTATTCTTCATACAAAGTGATGAGGTGTCTTTAAGATACTAAAAACTATATTCATACATATTTTAAGATGAATTGGCCATCTAGAAATATAGTTAACTAATTAGATTCTAACGTACTTCACTGGTTGTATTGATTCACGTAAATCAATATTTTATTACGTCCTTAAGATTACCAGTAAGTTATATTGTAGAGAATCTTGATTGTTATTTTCACTATAGAAGTCAGATTCATTTATTGTTTTGAGGATACATCTTGTATGATGTATTATAGAATTTTATAGTAGACCTAGAGTTCAAAATTACAGTTTCATTAGGCCATTAAGAAAATTTTGCGATAAATTCAGCTACAATATTTATGGCTAATAACTATAAGAGTACTGGTCGAAATTGTTGGAAATATTTTACTAGGATCTAGATTTACTACCAAGTATATTTTATTAACATCCTAATATGAATTCTAAAACAATGAAAATAAACACATAAGAGTTTAAGAAAACCTTACATTGGGTGCAGCGGAATATTATTACTCCTTCCATTCAGATCTCTAGCCCTTGATTCCTTTCTGTAGCAGAGCATTATCAAGATCTGAATTTGGATCTCTTTCTCTCCTTCTTTGATGGTTGATTTTCCATAGTCTTACATACTATAATTGAGGTACCACTTGATGTGTGTGGGCACTACTCATTCACTCAAGGGTTTCGAAATTTAGAGAGAAGAAAAGAGAGAGAAGGGCGTGTAGCTTTTCTGAAAGAAACCAATGTTCAAAGTTGTGTTTTTCCTGAAGCCAACACTTTCTATTTATAGAATGCCCTCTAGGTTTAGGTTAGAATTGTATGGCATTAAAATAATGAAAAAATAAAATGGTAAAGTCTTGCAATGTGGCCGGCCGTACAAAGGGAATTGGGCCTCACTTTGCAACTTTCCCATTTTGTTATTTCTCATTCCCATTTTCTCAAAAATGTCAATTTTTCAATTTAACCTTTTGAATACCAATTCTAGTTATTTAATAACTTAAAAATAATTATTAAATAATATTGCCATTTAATATATTTATTAATTTAGACATATAAAGTATCTTAATTAATAAATAAACCTAGAATCTCTTTTCTTTACAATTTCGCCCTTGCTTAGTGAAAATTCATAAAGTAGACATAGTCTAACTTTAGAATTATAATTGATTAATTAAAATCAATTAACTGAGTCTTACAAGCAGTATGGTCTCAACTAGTATGGGGACCATGGGTCTATATGTTGGGTTTTATGCCCTAAATAAAATTCATTTCATATAATTAGATTTACTTATTAATAAAGATCAGAAATAACATTTTATGTTGCATGGTTCACATGATTTATTTCATGATTATATGTATATAATGTATGAATTCTTTTTAAGTCCAGAACATATGAGTTGGTTAAAGATTATAGTGTTGTCAGCACAGTGGAATATAATCTTAATCATATGTTCAAAAGTTTATTCCCTGATTTGTCAGAACACTGGATTTAGATTGACATGGTATAATCAGGGATAGGTATTCTTACACCTTGGAAAAGTGTTATGTCCTTTCCAGGACATTGGCAAAGTTTACCAGTATCGGATGTATGGAGTATACATCGGAAGGGACCGATATTGAACTTTGATTAGATATGTTAAAACTTACCGTAATATCTATTCAATTCAATATCACCTGTTGATCCTAGATCAAATGATCGAAATCCTGATATGGTTAGGCTCAATCTCAAGAGTGTTATTCGTGTTCTTTGATTTGTTAGTTAAGCCTAGTTTTGTATCAGGGTGATACGTACATTTTGGGAACACGGTAATGCAATTGAGTGGGAGCGCTAACATAAATATGGAATCTATAGCTTCTATCTGGCAAATAGAAGTAAAGGATGATTTCCTTCGAGCTTAACCAAACGAAGATAAATGGTGGAGATCTCATTTCACTTAGGTGAAATATCATTTATACAGGGTTAAGTGTTTTAAGGATAAAATACATTGTAGGGTGTGACGGTAATTTAATCCCTGTACAGTGTAAATCATCTATATAGAGGATCATTGATCACATTAGGGTTATAACAATGGATAACTAATGACGTGTCTATATCGTGGAACATATAGAGCGTTTCTATATGACTGAGAGTGCAATTCCAAGTTCTAAGTGTGGATTCAATGAGGAATTAATAAGTTAGGGAATTTACTTGGTAAATTCGGTTCGACTTATTGGAAGCTCGGTTATATAGACCCATGGTCCCCATACTAGTTGAGACCATACTGCTTGTAAGACTCAGTTAATTGATTTTAATTAATCAATTATAATTCTAAAAGTTAGACTATGTCTACTTTATGAATTCTCACAGTTTAAGGATGAAATCGTAAAGAAAAGGGTTTCTAGGTTTAATTATTAATTAAGAGACTTTGTATGTCTGATTAATAATTATTTTAAATGATAATATTATTTAATAATCTATTTTAGTTATTAAATAATTAGTTTTGGCATTTAAATGATTAGAATTGGAAAAATGGCATTTTTGGAGAAATTGAAATAAAATTGAAGAAACTGCAAAATCCAAGTGAGGCCCATATCACCCTATGGCCGGCACCTCTTTGTGTGTTTCCCAATTATTATTTTCAATTTTAATTGCCATGTAATTGCTAATCAAAACCTAGCAAAAATAAGAAAGTGGTTGATCACACTAAATAAGGCAGTTAATTGATTACACAGTAATTAAGGAAACTGTTTTATTTGGAAAGTTGTGTTCTCCCTTCTCCCTATATAAAGCAACCTTTGTTCTCTTCTCTTGTAAGCCATAAGCCACGAAATTCAAGAGAGAAAAAGAGAGAAAAATTTGAAATCCTTGTGAGATAAGTAGTGCCCACACACATCAAGTGGTATCTCAATCATAGTATGTAAGACTATGGAATTTCTGCATCAAAGAAGGAGAAAAGAAGATCCAGGTTCAGATCTTGGTGATGCTCTGCTACAGAAAGGAATCAAGGGCTAGAGATCTGAACGGAAGGAGACATATTATTCCGCTGCACCCACTGTAAGGTTTTCTAACTTTATATGTGTTTATTTTCATTGTTTTAGAATTTATATTAGGATGTTAATCAAACATACTTGTTAGTAAATCTAGATCCTGGTAAAATAATTTCCAACACTATATAACGGAGCTTCCAATAAGTTGAACCGAATTTACCAAGTAAATTCCCTAACTTATTAATTCCTTATTGAATCCACTCTTAGAACTTAGAATTGCACTCTCAGTCATATAGAACGCTCTATATGTTCCACGATATAGACACGTCATTAGTTATCCATTGTTATAATCCTAATGTGATCAATGATCCTCTATATAGATGATCTACACCGTAAAGGGATTAAATTACCGTAACACCCTACAATGTATTTTATCCTTAAAACACTTAACCCTGTATAAATGATATTTCAGCTAAGTGAAATGAGTACTCCATCATTTATTTTCGTTTGGTTAAGCTCGAAGGAAATCATCATTTACTTTCTATTCGCCAGATAGAAGCTATAGATTCCATATTTATGTTAGCGCTCCCACTCAATTGCACTACCATGTTCTCAAAATGTACGTATCACCATGACCCAAAAGTAGGCTTAACTAACAAATCAAAGAACACGAATGACACTCTTGAGATTGAACCTAATCATATCAGGATTAAGATCATTTGATCTAGGATCAACAGGTGATATTGAATTGAATAGATATTACGGTAAATTCTAATATATCTAATCAAAGTTCAATATCGGTCCCTTCCGATGTATACTCCATACATCCGATACTGGTAAACTTTGCCAATGTCCTGGAAAGGACATAACACTTTTCCAAGGTGTAAGAATACCTCTCGCTGATTATACCATGTCAGTTTAAATCTAGTGTTCTGACAAATCAGGAAATAAACTTTCGAACATATAATTAAGATTATATTCCTCTGTGCTGACAACACTATAATCATTAACAAATTCATATGTTCTGGACTTAAATAGAATTCATACATTATATATAATCATGAAATAAATCATGTGAACCATGCAACATAAAATGTTATTTCTGATCTTTATTAATAAGTAAATCTGATTATATTGAAATAGATTTTATTTAGGGCACAAAACCCAACAAACTCCCACTTGCACTAATATAAAACAAAATGTGCATTTCAAATAATTATTAACACCTTGATATATAAATCAAGTGTAGTAGTAGTAAACTCCTCGTAATAGGATCTGACAGGTTGAATTAAACACAACCTCTTCTCCACCATTACTCTTCCTTAATCACAAAATCTTTGATAATGTGAAATTCCTCTCTATATGTCTACTCTCTTGGGATACTGGATTCTATACTTTTGGCAACTACTTCTTGGTTATTCAAGAAGTAACACTAGTAGTTAAAGGCAAGTTGGAACGGTGCCACAAATGTATAGAACTTTTCTTAGGCTGAATAAGTACCTTTCCTGCAACTTTAACATTCAGTCTCTCTCTGGTAGACTAAGAGATTTCAGATAGGTTTTTACACTTCTCCAAAATCACTACTCCACCCCCAGAGTAATCACCATCTTATCAGCAGACTTTCTAGCACAAAGGCAAGTCTCGAAATCTGATATGGTGTAGTCTAAGAGTTTTAAACACACCCTTATTGACTAACATATAGTTCCTCTTCTTAATCTTAAGATTTACTTGATTGTCTTCCAATGTTCTTCTCCTGGATTAATCTGATACCTACTCATTACTCCCACTCAACAGCAGGTGTCTGGTCTAAGGCATACTAAAGCATATCTGAGACCTCTCACTGTTGATTTAAGATATTCTTTCATGGCTTTATCTTTTCTGGAATAGTTGAGACTTTTCCTTAGATAAATAAAATCTAAGCTTAGAAGTTGTGAAGCTTCTATAGATTGCCATTGGAAAGAAAATGCTTCAGCATCTTACTAAAGTAAGTTGCTTGCATTAGAGTAAGTAATAACCAGGTATACCACAAGCCATAGGTTTAGATAAACTCAAACCTATAATACTAGGAACATGAAATTTTGTTAAATCCATTGAATAGACTTTATTAACGAAAATTTTCTTTGATGTCCTTGTAATAGAAAACTTTAGGTTACTCCATGTGAATAGATTAAACCATAGTTCTCTTGGCTTTCTTCTTAGTTTCTTATCTTGCCAATCCATTACTTATTTAAAATCACAATGGATTTTAATCACTAGTGTCTTCCAAGTCATAAGAAGGTGAGTTCCTAGAAACTCTCCCACTAAGACAAGGTACCGTGAATTATGTCTAAGAAAATTAAATGGTATGGACCTCTTCGGTTGCGTTAAAAAGACAGAGACAGTGGGATCATCATGATAAGATGATAGAACACTTTTGGAATCAAGAAAAAATATCTCCTTTATTTGCTACTTTATTTTCAGACTTAGTCATTTTCTTAGAAAAATAGTATTTGTTTAAACAAACACTTTCTTATCTATTGACTATGGGATATTCCACCCCTAATCACTTAGAATAGCTAACAAACATGCAAACCATGGTTAACAGTTCTTGCTTTTCTTAAGATTTGATTAGGTCATCCATGAATTGAGTATACAACCATTGCATCATTCTGAAATTGTATTACCATAGAAGGATTTAGGCAACGACTAGTAACTAATTATCAATATGCAACTCGAATTTCTGGGGAGGTAAGTTTGGATATAATTCAAAAATCAAATTAATGATCTTTAACCACTAACTATTTCTCCACCCTTATCAGTTCGCAAGATTTTTAACCACTTACCTTAATGGTTTTCCACTATTGCTAGAAATTCATGAAATTTTCCAAACATTTCAAATTTCTTTTGCATAAGGTAAAATCTAGAGTGATCGTTTTAAGAATACAACGAAAACTCATATCCACCCTTGAATGTACATCCATCTGTGAATGAGATGAACTTACTTTCAGTGGATATAGACATATTAACTCTTTGCAGAGATTGATCTTGTCAAAACCACTATGAACAAGATACAAAAGCCATAGATTTATTTGGTTGCATCTTTTGATGACTTAAGTTTAGTTATATCAAAGAGTTCTTAGAATAGTGCAAGTGGATTCTGGTCACAGAATACTAAACTCATACAGTTTAAATCCATTGATAGAAAATGGTTATTAAACACTTGTGAAAGTGTAACTGTATAATTAGTAATTTATTCTTGGACCACCACTACTAATCTAACTCTAAGTCTGATTTGCCCATACAAGTAGGAGATTTCTAAGATTGAGGGTTTATATCATTTTGGGATAGAATTTCGGGAATATAATCAAGTTCGTCATTTAATTTCTTAAGAGAAAATATAAAATGACATGAAATGATTTATAGACCATTCATCTAATGATATGTCATTGAGCTAATTCGAAATGAATAAGCTAAGAGGAATTAGGATAATTTCGTTTTAAATAAGAATCCAACGATGCTCCGATTAGCGAGAGTCAAAGTAATCTTATTTATACAATCTTGTTGTTTCATATTGTAAAATACTAGTCTAAGGTGTCATCAATTGATGAACAGTTAGATGTTGCATATACAATATTTATCTTTCGAGATCTAACACTATTATGTTAGTCTAATGGTAAAAATCCATTAGGGATTTATCTCATTAGAAAAACAAACCAAGTTAGACCAACAATGAAGATTCAAAATTAAACTACAATTTAATAACAGAAAATAACATGATTCAATATAAATTCATACACAATTCAGAAATTATTAAACATATAGCAAGTAGGAATGACAAGTGAAAATACTAAAACATACAATCCTAAATAATTTCCAAGGTCTTCAACAAACTGATATCAGTGTCCCGTTTAGGCGAGAGTCAAAGCTACCATCCATTGAATAGAGTTGTCAGCTCATCTAAAATGATAAACATTCTAGCAACTTTTTATTCTATTAGGATTGAAATCCGCGTTGTCTCGTTTAGGCGAGAGTCAAGGCTATTCTATCTTATGAGCTTCCACCATTGTTTCATATTCTTGCAAATCTTATACAGTCGCCACCATTAGGGTGATCAATACTATATAAAAAACTTACAAGATTACTTATCTTTCGAGATTAAACGGTGCTAACTTGCTAATGAACGTTCCTCCATTAGGGAGGATTACTCACTAAAACAATAGCTATGTAAAACCAACAATGGAAATCGAATATTCTAATAATAAAGCTCATTATTTAATGAATGTTGTATTTTCTCCTAATATTTATTTTAAATATATATATTTATTTAATTAAAATTTTCAATTTAGAATAAAAAATTTTAAATATAAATTTTAATTTAATATTTATAAATTATACTTAGATGGATATGAAAATAACGTGAATTATTTCCATCTTCGTAATAATTTTCATAAATATTAAGAAAATTATTCAATTTAAGTTGTTTCAAAATTAATTTAAATTAATTTACAACTCAAATTTAATTTTCTATAAATATATATTGCATTTCGAAAAATGAAGTGTATAAGAATACTACTTTCGAAAATACTTTAAAATAAAATAAAAATAAATCCTGGAAATATTATCTTAATTTTATGTTGGCCCAAAATTAATTAATAAAATTAATTTACAACAAAAATATAATTTTCTTATTTAATTAAATATTTAAAAAAAGTTTCAAATATTTAAGTATCATGATTAAAAATCAACTTAAATATTAATTTTCTATTTAATTAAATACACTAGAAAAATACTTCAAGCAAAACAGATAATATCTATCTAGACTTTCATGGACTAATTAATTCAATTTCTAATTATAATATATTTTAGTTCATTTATTTTAATTAATCATTAAATGAAAAAATCATTGATTTAAGTTGGTCCAAAATAAATAATTTTCAACTTTAATCTATTTTTCAAATAAAATTCGAAATTTCTGCATTAATGAAATGCAATTTCGAAATTTTGGGAAAATGATTAATAAAATAAAATAAAAATATATTTTGAAAATTATTTAGCTTTAAGTTATTCTGAAATAAGATTCCAAACTCAAGATAATTTTCAATTTTAATTAAATAACATGAAAATAACAATTTTTAAGTATCATGATGAAAATCAACTTAGATATTAAATTTTCAATTTAATTAAATGTATTAAATTTAAGAAATAAATAATTAAGTATAGAGGAAATTTAATTATTAATTCTAGTTTAATACTAGAAAAATATACTAAACTGAGATTGTACCAAAATTAATTAATAAACAATTAATTTCACAATCAATGATATTTTCCTATTTAATATTAGAAATAATAACTAGTACTAGAAATAACTATCTTGAACATATATCATTAACTAAATATTTTTTTAAAATTAACTTTAAAATATTAAAATAAAAAATAAATTTCATATATTTTAAAAGTTAATTATGTCGCTATTTCAATTTTAATTAGGTTAGACTAATATAATTAACTTAATACAATTATTTAAATAAGGCAAATGGGCCTACAATTGGGGTAGTTCATGTGAGGGGGAGCTGTGTTCAGTATGTCGTACCCACTTCTATTGGCCCCCAACTCTCACACAAGGCCCAAAAGAGAGAAATTTAACCTTAAAGTAAACAATTGTTATTCATTGAATAAGCCCAAATCTAATTGGGCCTAAATAAAATTACTTATGTCAAATTTTATTGGGCTATTTACAAAAATATGGAAAAATAAAGATAAGTTTTGATATATATGGCATAAAAACTTAATTACACTAAATATGGCATTTTTTAAAAAAACTTACAAATATGGAAAAAAATCTTGAGTAATGCCATAAAAAACTTAAAATTTGTATTTCTTTTTATTTATTTTTTCTTTTTTTAAAAAATAAAATACTAAAATAAATAAAAAATGATCTCAACTATAGATATTATTTTTTTTTTTACAGAAATTAAACTTGTTTTTTTTTTTATTTAAACTACTATTTTTTTTCTTTGTTTTTTTTGTTAAAAACTAATTATTTCATTAAAAGCAACAGAAAAAAAAAAAAACCAGTTTCATCAACATCATCCTGAAGAAAAAACAATATAAAAAATTATAATCTAAAGATAATATAAACTTTAAAAATCAGTTTCATCAACATTGAAAGAAACTATTAATTTCATTAAAAGAATAAAAAAAATAGTTTCATTATGTTATTAGAATTTTTTTTCAAGTTACTTTTTTATTATTTTGTTTCTAGGTTGGAAACTTACACTTATATTTTGTTATTAAATTATTGGTAGGCATTATGTGTTGTTTTGATTATATTTGTGATTAGTATTTTTTTTTTTTGTATATTTGTGTGTGTGTATGTTTTTATTTGATTGTCTGATGAAACTGGTTTCAATTAACTTTATTATTAACATTTGTATTTTGTTATGATTTTTTATAACGTCAAAACTGGTTTCACATGTCGAAACTGGTTTCACATGTTTTAACTATTCAGTAATGGGGTTGCTCAATTTTTATGATATTATTATATATTTTTTCGTTTGTATAAAACCAGTTTTATTATTGTATGATATTTGAACAATAATTTTTATTTTATTTTAATTAATCAGTTTCTGACATACATATTATTTTATTATTTTCATAACTGGTTTTTTTTAAGGTATTAATTTTTTTTTATTGTTGTTCATAATTGAGTTTTATTCAATTTTTTATTAATTTATCTCAAGAAACTGGTTTTTATTTGTTTGTTTTTATTTTGGTTGTTTTACTAACTGGTTTCTCACATTCCATTGTTTTTTTTTGTTATTCTTTTATGGTTTTTATTGCACTTTTGTCTCTTTAATTTTCTTTGTTTCTTTTTTTTCTCTTTGATTTTAATTTGTGATTCTCTTTGTTATATTTGCTACATATTGTATGTTTAAATTAACTCTAATTTTTGAGCAAGCAAATAAAAAATTAAATGCCAAAATAAAGAATGAAGTTAGAAGTTTGATTATTAGGTATTGATATAAATTTTATATGTTTGAAACTGGTTTTTAAATTTAGTATTGTTAATTTGTAAAAGTTTAGTTATTAGGCATTGTGTATTTTTTATTATGTTATTGTTGAAACTATTTTTTTTTTTTTTGCCTCTTTTAATGAAATAATTCGTTTATTTTAATATTGATGAAACTGGTTTTTAAAGTTATTATCGTCTTTAGATTGTAATTTTTTTCATTATCTTGTTGATGAAACTATTTTTTGTATTCTTTAAATGAAATTATTAGTTTCTTTCAATGTTGATGAAACTAGTTTTTAAAGTTTGGATTCTTTTTAGATTATGATTTTTTATATTGTTTTTTTTTTTCAGGATGATATTGATGAAACTGGTTTTTTTTTTTTCTGCTGTTTTTAATGGAATAATTAGTTTTTAACAAAAAAAAAACGAATAGTAGTTTAAATAAAAAAACAAGTTTAATTTTTGTAAAAAAAAATGAAATATAAAAATGTACACTTATTAATTATATATATTAAGAGAAAAAAATTAGGTTAAGAAAAAAATTGAAAAAAAAAAAAAAAGAGAGACACAAAGAGAAATTAGAAAAAAAAAATAGAGAGAGATAAGCGAAAGAAAGAAAAAAAAAAGTAGCAACTGACTTAAAAGTTGAAAAGAAAAAAGAGAGCCAAAATTGACTAAAAAATATATAAAAAAGACAAAAAAAAAAAAACTTTTTAAAGTTTCAATAAGTAAAAAAGAAAAAAAAATTAATAAAAGTATAAAAGTAAAATGTTCTTGTCAAATTAAAAATGTAATGTTTGAAAAAAAATGTAGTATTTGGTGTAAATTTTTCAAATAAAAAGAAACCCTAAAATGTAAGTGTAAAATAAATTAAAAAAATAAATAAAACTAATTAAGCTAAAAACAAAAACATAAAATATGAGATTGGATAATAAGTTTATAAAAATATGGCATATCAAATACCATAAAAAACTTAAATGTGAAAAAATGCCATAGAAAAGTGGCAAACCTAAAAATGCCATATTTTTCTAACTTTGTTATGAAATCCCATATTTCATGTAATTTTCACAATTTTATTTTAGCAACCTAGTCCATTTACTTAGTAAAACTTAAATGGACTTCTTATATGCATCTAAGCCCAATAGCAAACATATAGGCTCACACAGGTCAAATGATTTGGATGGACGCTATCATGTTACTAGGTTTACACAGATGAAAGAAGTACAAATTTTACCTGTTACAAATTATTTATAAGATCTATTGACAATTGGACTATAATTAAAATCAGATCATTGGATCTGTCAACAAGTTAATCATAGCAATTTAGATCAAATAAATAATAAGTTTGTTAAAAAATTTTTTTGAATAAACAATATAAAATAAACAAACATTGTCCATGTAATAGATGTGAAATAAGATATTAATATAATTAAATTATTATTCTTAAACTAACCAATTAAATTTTTAAAAATTTAGGGTTGTTAAAAAAAACAAACTTAAAATCTCAAAAATAAAAGAAACTAATTTTAAAATATCTAGATTTATCAAATTAAATTAAATATCTAATAAGATCAATGATTTGAAAGAAAGAATGTTCAATATCACTTTCAAATCTTATAATTTAATAAAATAATAAAATAAATCAATTTTAAAATAGATTTGGTTAGATAATTATTATTTTAGGAATAAAATAATAAATAAATAATAATTACTATAATTATATGTCAAAATATCTCAAATTAAGCAATATTCAAATTTCTACAAAATATCTAAGTTATTTAAATATTTAAGATATGATTTATAAATTTCCAATAAAAAAAAATGATATATATATATAGAAAAATATCATTTTTAAACTTATAATTTATAAATAAGTAAATATTTAACAAAATAAAAAATTTTGAATTTGAAAATATTATGATAAGTATATCTATAAAAATATCTATGTTAATTTTAAATTTATTAATTATTTAATTTGTCATATAAGATAATTTTAATATTTTAAATAAAAAGATAAAGTTATCTTTTAATTTAAAATATGTTAAATATCAAAATATCTAATCTTATAATTAAATAATATATAAATATTAAAGAAGTTAACAAATTTTTAAATCTAACCATAATAGGAAATATTTAAAATTGGAAAAATTCCAAATTGAAAATATTTTAAAATTGGAAATATTTCAATTTAGAAATATTTAAAATTGGAAAAATGAATTTTTGGGAAACAATTCCATGAAAAAATT
Organism: Cannabis sativa; assembly: GCF_029168945.1. Lineage (NCBI taxonomy): Eukaryota > Viridiplantae > Streptophyta > Magnoliopsida > Rosales > Cannabaceae > Cannabis > Cannabis sativa. The sequence goes on from NC_083607.1 coordinate 55,327,204, forward strand.
GGATTTTTGGGGAAAAAACCCCAAAAATTGCAATTTTTGGGTTGGCTGCCCATGAGGCTGCACGTGCAGCCTCTAGAGGCTGCAAAATGCCCAAAACGCGCGCAGAGCAGACTGATTGCAGCCCCATCTGCCGAGTTTCTGCCGAGAAAACTCGGCGGGCTGCAGGGTTGCCAGGCGAGATGCACGAGCGTGCTGCTGGGTGAATGACTGCGGTACGCGCGCGGTTGGGGGGTTGTCCGAAGCACCTGGTGCATGTGTGCACCTAGCTTCGACACCCATGAATCCCGATTTTCTAAAATTCATAACTTTTTCAATTTTTATCAGAATCGAGTTCCGTAAAAAATAAAATTGCTTAATTTTTCACAAGGAATCCAAATAAAATATTTTCAAAAATAGAAAAAAAATATTTTTCATGGAAAAAATTCGTACAACACAAACTTTCATCACATAAACACATAAACCAACATGAAACCATCCAAATTAACACAAAACATATAAAACATCGTTTTAATTCATATTACATGAAAGTAAATCATTACCATGGCTCTGGTGCCAGTTTTTGAAAATATTTTACCAGGATCTAGATTTACTACCAAGTACGTTTTATTAACATCCTAATATGAATTCTAAAACAATGAAAATAAACACATAAGAGTTTAAGAGAACCTTACATTGGGTGCAGCGGAATATTATGACTCCTTCCATTCAGATCTCTAGCCCTTGATTCCTTTCTATAGCAGAGCATTATCAAGATCTGAATCTGGATACCACTTGATGTGTGTGGGCACTACTCATTCACTCAAGGGTTTCGAAATTTAGAGAGAAGAAAAGAGAGAGAGGGGCGTGTAGCTTTTCTGAAAGAAACCAATGTTCAAAGTTGTATGTTTCCTGAAGCAAACACTTTCTATTTATAGAATGCCCTCTAAGTTTAGGTTAGAATTGTATGGCATTAAAATAATGAAAAAATAAAATAGTAAAGTCTTGCAATGTGGCCGGCCATACAAAGGGAATTGGGCCTCACTTTGTAACTTTCCCATTTTGTTATTTCTCATTCCCATTTTCTCAAAAATGTCAATTTTTCAATTTAACCATTTAAATGCCAATTCTAATTATTTAATAACTTAAAATTAATTATTAAATAATATTACCATTTAATATATTTATTAATTTAGACATGTAAAGTCTCTTAATTAATAAATAAACCTAGAACCTCTTTTTTTTACAATTTTGCCCTTGCTTAGTGAAAATTCATAAAGTAGACATAGTCTAACTTTAGAATTATAATTGATTAATTTAAAATCAATTAACTGAGTCTTACAAGCAGTATGGTCTCAACTAGTATGGGGACCATGGGTCTATATAACCGAGCTTCCAATAAGTCGAACCGAATTTACCAAGTAAATTCCCTAACTTATTAATTCCTTATTGAATCCACTCTTAGAACTTGGAATTGCACTCTCAGTCATATAGAACGCTCTATATGTTTCAGGATATAGACACGTCATTAGTTATCCATTGTTATAATCCTAATGTGATCAATGATTCTTCTATATAGATGATTAACACTGTAAAGGGATTAAATTACCGTAACACCCTACAATGTATTTTATCCTTAAACACTTAACCCTGTATAAATGATATTTCAGCAAAGTGAAATGAGTACTCCACCATTTATTTTCGTTTGGTTAAGCTCGAAGGAAATCATCCTTTACTTTCTATTCGCCAGATAGAAGCTATAGATTCCATATTTATGTTATCGCTCCCACTTAAATGCACTACTATGTTCCCAAAATGTACGTATCACCCTGACCCAAAAGTAGGCTTAACTAACAAATCAAAGAACACGAATAATACTCTTGAGATTGAACCTCATTAAGTTCATTTGATCTAGGATCAACAAGTGATATTGAATTGAATAGATATTACGGTAAATTCTAATATATATAATCAAAGTTCAATATCGGTTCCTTCCGATGTATACTCCATACATCCGATACTGGTAAACTTTGCCAATGTCCTGGAAAGGACATAACACTTTTTCAAGGTGTAAGAATACCTATCGCTGATTATACCATGTCAATCTAAATCCAGTGTTCTGACAAATCAGGGAATAAACTTTCGAACATATGATTAAGATTATATTCCACTGTGCTGACAACACTACAATCTTTAACAAATTCATATGTACTGGACTTAAATAGAATTCATATATTATATATATATAATCATGAAATAAATCATGTGAACCATGCAACATAAAATGTTATTTCTGATCTTTATTAATAAGTAAATATGATTATATTGAAATGGGTTTTATTTAGGGCACAAAACCCAACAGAAACTAACATATCGACATTAGTATTTAGCCATAAAAAGGCTTGACAAGTGGTCATTAATCACGCAAATTGAATTGGGTAATCGCATATCCTTGACTAAAGGCATGCTGCAACACAAATTTAAGGATCATAAAGTAAATATGGGATTCAATTAACCTATATGCAGTTTTTTTATTTGTACAACCAAAAATTATTCAATGAAACTCTAATTTCGATATTTTCTCATATTTATGTGCACCTTAATTTTGTTTGAGAAAATTATCATAAGAGGACCTGAATAAACATAAGGGTTAGGTTTATTCGCTTAAATACATTGCCACATAAAGTACATTGTTATGTAGTAAATGTATTGTAATACATAGAAGATAATACTCGACTCATAATGAGAACATGTCGCTATGATTCGTATGTTTATTATATAATTAGGAACGTTTGAGTTTAAATGTTGACCAAGTGGGAGAATATTAGAATATTTTTAATTAAGGAAATAAAATAAAGTATTGATTTGTGATAAATAAATATTTTATATTCATTGAATTTGGAAAAAATCAATTACGTAATACTATATATGGTCAGATTTAAATATTCATTATCTGATTTGATTTACTGAATTAATTGTCAAAATATTCTGACAATTAATGTGGCACAGATAGCGATGGAGTATCTCACTTATAAATATAGGGTCTCGGTCCCCAAGCTCATCACTCATTCTGTTCATAACAGCAAATTCCATCTAAAGAGAGTTAAGAAAGCGAGGAAGCCCGATTACCCACATCAATCGGTTTCTTTTGCAGATCAAGCTTATGTGGGACTAATGCTTAAAGATTCAATGGCTGGAGGTATTTCGATCTTATAATCATTTAGTATACATGTTCATTTATTCTGCATGTTATATACACATACATATGTTTCAGTTTATACATAATAAATGTCTAACACTTATTGTATAAGAAATAGTGTCTTTACTCATTGTTTTTAAGGAATGAAACTAGTATTTAAGTTTAACATTTATTTAACGTATTTCTATGGTTTGACTGATCAGTTTTGCTCTGTGATCTTTTGTTTTCAGTTTGTCTACTTTTTCTTCCATTACAGTAGTACTAGCATTGATGTGGAGAACTTAACAATGTCATTTATGTTTGAATTCTGGAGGTGTTCCACATGCTGTGTTTTGTTGATTCAACTATTTGTTGTTCACTTGCACAATTCAGGTTGTGTAAAAGCTGTATAGTAAACTCCATATTAATAAAAGTATTGTTGATCATATATCAATATTGATTATTGATCATACTATTATATTTTTTTGAGTGTACATATTTCATTTTCTTTCTAATTCAAGAAACTTATTGCTTGTTTGATATTGTGTATTTGGTTTAGGATATAATGCTTCTCCTCGTAAAGTTTCAGTTTTAGTGGCATAGATGTTATTGAAGATATAAAGTACAAGTACAAGTCCAACAACAACAACAAAACTAATAATCAATTCAATACATTGTAATATTTATTTACTTATTAGTTGTAACTTGTAAGGATTTTGGCAAAAGCATTAATAGCATTGGTTATGCTTGTTTTTCTCTTTTTCCCACTTACTGCTTTGTGTTTGGTTTTTGCTTTCAGGGTCTTCCTTAACCAACAGAGAAACACTAGTGGAGAAACAACTAACTTTATTTTCTTCTCAACATTGAGTTTTTAGATAGTTGTTATTGCAGCCATGTGTTTACATCCACATATTATATAGCTTATTGTATTTAGCAACTATATTTTCAAGATTTATTAGTTTGATTGTTTAGGTTTGTTATGTATTTTTGTAGTGATTAATAAACAAATTTATAATTTTATGTAGAATGATAGTAGTTTTTTTTTTTCAATTATATTAATAAGTAAATTATTTTAATTTATTGTAAATAATATTTATATTATGCTTTTAAATTCTTTTTGTTGATTTTAGTATTTTTTTTATTTTTTATTCCACTTTAAGTGTCAGTTTTAAACCGACACTAGAGAGAGTTTTATTGCTGGTTCTAAAACGATACTAAAACTCAATAATGTCGGTTTGAAACCGACACTAAAGGAAAAACATATATGTATAAATTAAGTGTCATTTTAGAGCCGACACCAAAACTTTGACTTTTTGTGACTATGGAATAGGTGTGAGTTTTGTGAACCGACACTAAAAGTATAAGTATCAGTTTAAAACCGACACCAAACGTATATTTTGTAGTAGTATGAATTATAAGTGAAACTATATGTATATATTGTTAAATACACGTACACATATAAATATATATATATAGAATATGTAATACACAAATTTAAGTAGTTTGACAGAATATCATTTGCCTACCTCTACGATAGCATTTAAGCTATAATTAGATTTTATTAATAAAATAGAGATCTACAGATTTTAAAAATTATTCTTAACAATGGTCTCAATTGTGTATAAATGGGTATTTTAGTGAATAGAAGTGGTATTAACGTAAATTTTAATTGTGTAGAGAAATTAGATGAAGAAAAAAAGACAAGATAAAATAAACAAAGAGTGTGCATATAAATACACTTGTTTGAAATTTATCTTTCTGAAGAATTTAAGATAAAAGATTCAATGGAGTTTGTATACAAGCATGTTGCTATGCTTTGACGCTTACAAGCAACCGGTGTAGAGGAAGAGAAAGCAAGGGTAATCTCTTTCAAGATTGATAAGACTGTTGGAATTATTTTACCACGATCTTAGATCTACTCACAAGTATGTTGATTTAACAACCTAAATATGAACTTCTTAAACGATAATAAATTAAACACATATAAAAATAATAAATCTTACATTGAGTGCAGCGGAATAATATGTCTCCTCCCATTCAGATCTCTAACCCTTGATTCCTTTCTGTCGCAGAGTATAATCAAGATCTGAGCCTGAATGTCCTTCTTTGTTGACTCTGAATTCTACACAGTCTTCCTCAATATGATTGAGGTATTACTTGATGTGTGTGGGCACTACTCTATTACTTAGAGGGATGTCGAAAACAGTGAAGAAAGAGAGAGAGAGTGGTAGCTTCAAGAGTGTTTCAGAGAAAGAAAATAATGCAATAAAGTGTGTCTGAAACCTGAAGCCTTTACCTTCTATATATAGAATACAACATAGGGTTATGGTTGAATTACATGGCATTAAAAAATAAAAAATAAATGAGAAAAGGGAAGCAAAGGTGGCCGGCCATAGCATTGTGGAAACAAGCCTTCCACTTTTCCAACTTTCTTATTTCATCATTTCTAGTTTCCCATTTTCTCAAAGATTGCCACTTCTTTCATTCAACCACATAAATGTCAAATCTAATTATTTAATAACTATAATTAATTATTAAATAATATATATTGTCATTTATTTTATTTATTAATAAAAACTAATCAAAATTTTTCAATTAATAAATATACCCTGTAAATTCTCTATTTATTGTTTTACCCTTAATAAGTGATAAATTCACAAATAGACATAGTCTAACTTGTGAATTATAATTGATTAATTAAAACCAATTAAATGAGTCTTACAAGCAATATTGTCTCAACTAGTGTGGGGACCATGGGTCTATATATCCGAGCTTCCAATAAGCAGATCAAGAATTTACAACTTAAATTCACTGACTTATTAATTCTTCGTTGAATCCACGCATAGAACTTAGAATTGCACCCTCAGTTATATAGAACGCTCTATATGTTCCACCATATAGACACGTCATTAGTTATCCATTGTTATAATCTTAATTTGATCAATGATCCTCTATATGGATGATTTACACTGTAAAAGAATTTAATTACCGTAACACCCTACAATGTATTTTATCTTTAAAACATTTAACCCTGTATAAATGATATTTTAGCTAAGTGAAATGAGTACTCCACCATTTATTTTCGTTTGGTTAAACTCGAAGGAAATCATCCTTTACTTTCTATTCGCCAGATAGAAGCTATAGATTCCATATTTATGTTAGCGCTCCCACTCAATTGCACTACCGTGTTTCCAAAATGTACGTATCACCCTGACCCAAAAGTAGGCTTAACTAACAAATCAAAGAACACGAATAATACTCTTGAGATTGAACCTAATCATATCAGGATTTAGATCATTTGATCTAGAATCAACTAAGTGATATTGAATTAAATAGATATTACGGTAAGTTTAATAAATCTATATCAAAGTTCAATATCGGCCCATTCCAATGCATACTCCATGCATCCAACCTAAGTTTACTTTAACCAATGTTCTGGAAAGAACATAGCATTTCTTCAAATGCAAGTAAACTCTGTTGTACATTGTCATATCAGTGAAGCCCAGTGTTCTGATAAATCTAAGAATTTTTATTCACATAGTCATGTTTATTTTCCACTGTGTTGACAACACAATAAACATGACCAAGTATGTAAAAAAGGTTTGAATGAATTTATAAATTAAATAGACAAACAATTGATAAGATGAACCAAAACATACACAAATAAATGAAAAATACTTCTGTTATTTTATTGATATTGAATAATCTGGATTACATTGAAATAAAGTTATAGTTAGGACATAAACTCCAACAAAGACATGCTTGATGGGACTAGACGCCTTCTTTTCCTCTTTCCTTCTCTCTATCCGTCCCGAGCTAATAGCTTGGGTGAATGTATTTATAGAGGTAGCTTATCATGCCTCTTCAAGGTGAACCTTATCTTCTTAATAGAATCAAGTGGCAGTTGCTTTCACCTTTATGCATTCACACTTAAACCCAGGTATATATTCATCTCAGGTTTTGTGCGGCTACCATTCATGTTTTTTGTTTTATACACAACTATTTACTATTTCACTTCTTATACTGTTACTATTTTATTTGCCATTGTCTGTATTTAAAGAAAAAAAAAACGCTCAATGTTTTTTCTTCATACAGACAATTTTTTTACTGTTCAAAGTTGATTACTCACCTCTCTATTTTTTTTACTACGTAAAGGGTTGGTGTTCCTCCTGTCCATAGATCATCATGCTCTTCTTTCACTTCCATGCATCACACCAATCTTTTATTGCTCAAAAATGATTATTCATCAGTCTTTTCACTTCCATGCATCATACTAATCTTTTTTCTGTTCAATGTGATTACTCATCTCTTCAACTTTTTACTACGTAGAGGCATGGGAAGGAAGCTCTTCTGCCTATAAATTACCACATTTTTCTTTTATTTACATGCATTTCCTTCATTCTTCCTATGAAACCTCCTTTTTGCCTCTTTTTTTTGAATATCAATCCTGAGGTATGTCTTCTAGAGGCCACAGTTCATCTCCTCACGCACACAACATAAATCTCATTACTAAACTAAAATAACTCCCTCCTGATGCTCTTTTGTACCTTAACGATTTGCGAAATAAAGTATATTGTTTGGAGCAATCTCTTTCTAATTCAGAGGATGTTAATCGAGAACGAACTATGGAATGTCATGATCATATATGTCAACTGGATGGCCTAACTGGTCGTGTTGAAGAGCTGTCTTTGAGAACACTGTTTCTCAGAAACGAACTACTGCATGCATCGACTATTATTTCTAAAAAAAATGCCGAGATGAGGCGTGTCCTCATCGAGTATGACATAAACGTGCATGTCCTTTGTGATCAATTTAATAGGGATGTGGAGATGTTAAAGACTGAAATCCAAATATGGTTCCGTCAATATTTGAATGCTATATTTCCTGTCTCGCTAACATCTCATCCTTAATAATCGGGGTACTCCATTTGATAACATGTATGTTGTATAGTATGTATATATATGTGTCAAAACTGTTTAGAATATTTAAAAAAAAAAATCATTATAACTCAATATTAAAAAATTTATGATCCTTTAAAACAAAATTTAATTTAATAAATAAAGATATGTCCTTTAATATAAAGAACATGACCAATCAAAATAGTCTAATTGATAAGTTTTATCTCGGTTAAACTTGTTTGAATAAAATTAAAAAAATAATTGACTATGACAATATATAATGTTTAAAGAGAGAATAAAAAAAAATTACAAATGACAATGTATTTATTTTACAGACAATATTTAGCTATAGTTTTTTTTATTTGTTTTTTTTTTAAAAAAAAAAAAAATTGTAGTAAGCCGAGTAATTCAGACATAACAATATGTAGTGTTCCTTCATATTTACTTTATTATTTTTTTATTTTTAAAACAAACATCTTTTTATCTTTTCCTCAAATAAATTTATTAAAGTGTTGTTATCTTCAACTGGTTTCTACATATAGTTGACGGGTATATTTAACAAAAAATTATATATTTTCTAATACAATATTTAGCCTTATTTTTTTTTATTTACTTTCTGTTTAAGTTTTGGAAGCATTATTATATTTGTAGGTTTACCTATCTATTTGTAGTTTATTACGTAGAAATTATTTTGGTTGGTTAAATTTAATTAGGGTTTGTTTATTTTATAAAATATATATACATATATTTAATTCATAATTATTTTATCTGTAAAAATAAATAGATCGTCATTTGTGAATTTTTTTTTATAGTGCGTTGGTATAACCCTTTATATCACTATTAATTCATAATTATTTTGTCGATAAAATAAATACATTATCATTTGTAAAATTTTTTTTTATATTCTTTCTTTAAACATTATTTAGTCATGGTAATTTTTTTTTTATTTTATTCAAACAAACTTAACCGAGATAAAATTTATCAATTAGACTATTTTAATTGGTTATGTTTTTTATTTAAGAGACATATTTATTTATTAAAGTAAATTTTATTTTGATGGATCACAAATTTTTAATATAATTTTTTTTTTAATATTCTAAACAGTTTTGACACACATATATATACATATTATACAATATACATGTTATCAAATGAAGTATCCCGATTATTAAAAATGGGAGATATTAGCGAGACAAGAAATCTAGCATCCAAATATTGACGAAACCATATTTGGATTTCAGTCTTTAACATCTCCACATTCCTATTAAATTGATTGCAAAGGACATGCACGTTTTCGTCATGCTCGATAAGGACACGCTTCATCTCGGCATCTTTTTTAGAAATAATAGTCGATTCATGCAGTAGTTCGTTTTTGAGAAACAATGTTCTCGAACACAGCTCTTCAACACGATCAGTTAGGCCATCTAGTTGACGTATATGATCATGACATTCCATAGCCTGTTCTCGATTAACATCCTTTGAATTAGAAAGAGAGTGCTCCAAATAATAATTTATTTCGCAAATCATTAAGGTACGAAAGAGCATTAGGAGGGAGTTCTTTTATTTCAGTAATAGGATTCATATTGTGTGCAAAGTGAGGAGATGAATTGTGACCTCTAGAAAACATATACCTCAGAATTGATATTCAAAAAAAAAAAATAAATAAATAAAGGAAAGTTACATGGGAAGAATGAAGGAGATGTATGGAAATGAAAGAAAAATGTGGTAATTTTTAAGCAGAAGAGCTTCCTTTCCATACCTCCACGTAATAAAAAATTGAAGAGATGAGTAATCACATTGAAAAAATTGTGTGATACATGGAAATAAACAGATTGATGAGTATCATCTTTGAGCAATAAAAGATTGAGTGTAATGCATAAAAGTGAAAGAAGAGCATGATGATCTATGGAGGAGGAACACCAACCCGCCACGTAGTAAAAATATAGAATGGTGAGTAATCAACTTTGAACATTAAAAAAATTGTCTGTGTGAAGAAAAAATATTAAGCATTTTTTTTCTTAAACACAGACAATGGGTTAATATTAATGAATAAAAAAAAATTGTGTGAAAAAAATAAAATAATAACAGTAAAAGAAATAAAATAGTAAATAAATGTATATAAAACAAAAAACATGAATAATAACTGTACAAAACCTGAGATGAATATATATTTGATTTTAGGTGTGAATACATAAAGGTAAAAGCAGCTACCACTTAATTTTTTTACGAAAATAAAGTTCACCTCGAAGAGGCACGATAAACTATACCTCTATAAATACATTCACCCAAGCTATTAGCTAGGGAAGGACAGAGAGAAAGAAAGAGGAAAAGAAAGTGTCTAGTCCCATCAAGCTTGTCTTATCAATCTTGAAAGAAACTTTCTTTACTTTCTCTTCCTCTACACAGGCTACTTGTAAACGTGAAAGCATAACAACATGCTTGTATACAAACTCCATTGAATCTTTCACCACAAATCCTTCAAAAAGATAAACTTCAAACAAGCGTGTCTATAAACACGCTCTTTTTTCATTTTATCTTTTCCTTTTGTTCTTCATCTTATTTCTCTATATACAAGCAAAATTTACGTTAATACCGCTTCTATTCCCTAAAATACCCATTTACATACAATTAAGAGCATTGTTAAAAATAAATTCTTAAAATTTATAGATCTCTATTTTATTAATAAAATTTAATCAATGCTACCGTAAACGTATACAAATAATATTCTGTCGAACTACTTAAATTTGTGTATTACATATAGCAATATACACACATAGTTTCATTTATAATTCATATATACATATTATAATATAATTACTTATAATTATTTATTACGTATTATATTATAAGTTTTTATTTATTTATAATTAAATGTTTAGTTAGAACTCTTAAATTCACGTTTGGCAGGTTAAGACTAAGTAATATTAAATATTTATTTTTGATATATATGATACATAAAAACAACTAATTCTTATATTTGAATGATGAGGTTTCTTTTGGTTACTTTGAGGTTGGATAGCTGATGTTCGAACTGTTAATTATTATTTTTCTTCAAATAAGTGTTAAAATATGATATAATTTGGATATCCATAAAGACTAACTAGGTAGTATAGCTAGTTCACTAGAGAAATAATTATCTTACAATAAGATATACAACTTAATAGCATCATTAATGATGAATATGATTAGGGATTAAAGTGTTAAAAAAAAGTAATGTATTATTATATTTAGTATATTTGAAAAAAAAAATATTATTTATTCTAAAAAATGTGCTAAATTTTATCCGTACTAAAAATTGTACTAAATTTAACATAAAATATAATATTGTACTAAATTTAATTTACAATAAATTTTAAATTTTTTTTTTATTATGATTCTATTAATTATTATGATTTTTTTTTTATTTACTAAAAATTAATTATTATAATTCATTTATTTTTATAACTTTGTTTATCTACCCATATTATTATTTAGACAATAAAAATAAAAATCAATATATTTTTGTAAATATTTTTAATAAAATATTAAATGCTTATCAATAATAATCATTATATTTTACATTTTGGTTATTGATTCACAATTTTGTAAATAATACACCAAATATAATATAAACTTATTTTTATGTTAAATATTATTACAAATTTTACATTTTGGAAATGGTGCTAGATCCTCTTACATCTCGTACCATATATATACTCGTCGACCCTGGTATAGACGGACTAGGCACGCACCTAAAGCCCACTTATTTTAGGAGCCCAAATTAAAAAATTATCTTTTAAAAAATATATACATATTTTTTTAATAATTTTTAAAAATACTATTTATCTTTATAGTAAAGGCTAAAAAAAAAAAAAATTTGCATATAGCCCATTTCAACTCAGGTCAGCCCTAATTCATATAGTAAAACTTTTTCGACAAAATCTATTAAAATTAAATAACAGACTTACATTTTTCTCAATATGAAAAAAAAAAGTGTTGAATCTAGTTATATCCTAGAAATTAATTTCGAGTGATAAAAATATGTGCTAATATTTTGTATACCAAAAACTAATGGTGTAAATACCAAAAATATGGATGGTGTTGTTCTATTCTCATATTCGTGTTATGCCTACCCGGACCAGCCTATTTTCTATATAAGTTTAAATTGGTACTCTATTTTTTTCAGATTTTATTTTTATAATTAATAAAATAATTACTATAAACTATGTATCTTTTATAATTCAATTATTTTTATCTAGTTTTTAATAAATGCCTTGATTTTTCCTTTTAGTTTTACCTTTTCTTTGTTTAGTCCCAATATTTAATTTTCATTTTATTCACCCATACCTCATATTCTTTTTTTAGGAAACCCATACCTCATATTCAATGAATATATCACTTTTGTTCTTTTATTTATTTCTCTTTTTTAATTTTCTTTTCAAATGGTTTCCTCAATAACCAAACCAGAAAGATAATTCGGACAGTTTTTTTTAAAAGAGCAAGACCCTTTTCTTTTTGATGTTTTCTTAAATGAAAGAGATTATGTAAAAAAATAAAACAAGAAATAACAAGACCAAAACCCCTAAATAAATAATCATCAAAATACTAACTTAATAACTTTACACAAAATCTGGAAAAAAAAATAAAATGACCTCTTACCTTCTTGAAGACCAAATCAATTAACTTCACAGAAAAAATAGAGACCGAGCTAATCAAATCTGATATCAAAAGAATCTTCAACTTGAATTCTTTCGATTCTCTTGACAGAAAAGTTTGAGTTGTTGTGAGATTGTACGAAACTGATCCATTCATATATATGTTGGTAGAGGAGGATACACACACTGCTTGTGCTACGTGTCTATAAATGAGATACTTGCATGCATTTACACGTGGCGCTATTCTAAGAAAAGGTTTAACAGGTGTTGAGTTTCCACTAACCCAAGGTGTATTTCTTTTAAAATTTGTCAACAGGTGTACCGGAGTGGACTGGATGTTATAAAAGAACTTCTACTCGTGCTGGATGTGCCATTCTATCTCTAAATTATTTATTTAAAAATTGAATATTTTTAGTTTTGATTATTGTTATTAAACATTTGTAAGACTTATAATTACGTATTATTTTATAATTAATTAGTAGTTATATATATTATTTATTAAATTAAAATTTATAAAAATTAATATTTAAAAAGATTTTTTTTTATTTTTATCCAAAAAAATAATAATATTACAAAAATAATTTAGCTGGCCAAATAAACAAATATATAACTCAAATAAAAAAAATTATACAAATACCCCTTACACACACCTTCAACTTAGAATCCATGCTTTTTGGGCAACGCGTAAACACGCAGCAACTCAACGAGACCGAAACAAAAATTCAACCAAAAGGAGAACCACCATTAATTCCGGCGACTTCACCTTAGAAGCTGGCCAGAATCAATCAAAACAGGTGCTGTTTCGAATTCATGAAAAAAAAAAAGTGTAGAAAAACTACTACAAAACTAAAATTCAATTAGAAATCTAATTTAATTTGCATAAAACTAATGTCCTGACTTCAATTTTCAAATCCATGTAAATGCAGATCTCAAAAAGTTGAACAAGAGTTCCCAAACAATCCAATTCAAGTATAATCCAAAAAAAATTACATCAATATTATAATAAAATATTTATCCTAGTGTATTTTCGTTGTTTTTCAAATTTCTAATGATAAATTTCTTGATATTAAATCATGAAGAGACTTGTAAATAGGGTTACGTACGTGGAAATAATATTCTGACTTTTGATGTTTTATAATAGTTGCATTACAATTATTTTGTATAATATGACGTGGATTGAGAGCCCATCAAAAATGTGTGTACATATGAATGCTTTATATAATAGGTCCATCGTCAGCTATGAAAAGCCCAAGCATGCAATACATAAGTGTTATCTCATTAAAGAATATGGATTATGAAAAGCCTAACATGCAACACAACTTATCACACATGTCATTAGATAGTTGACAGGTGTTATTTCAGTTGTAGGTGTTATTTTTTTTTTATAAAGGTTTATAGATATAGAAGGAGAAATGCTAAAGGGTATCAGTGGTGCCTAGTACATTCTTACGTGTTAATATCGCTATTGGTCAAACTAAGTATCGGGTCCCATATAATTTAATATAGTAGCTTTTAGAGAGTATCGCTAGCTAATCGCAACGCGACATGTCGAGAAAGTACTAAGCACCACTGGTGACTAATAGCAATGCTCGATATAGAAGCAATAGATACATATCTACGGATGTTTAATGATTAATGTTCTCTTCAACATAATCTCGGAAAAATAATTATTACTTCAACTTAATAGCCCTTTACTTTTGCCACTTGAATGAGAGTGTTTTTAATAAAAAAATAATTGAGATCAATTTGCAATAAAATAAAATAACTATTATTGTTTTAAAATCACATATGACTATTTTAGAGATTGGAAATTATTATTTTTGGTACCGATGCTTTTGTTGATTTGAATTATTTTTATCCGATTGAGAACTCTATAGTTACTATTTTCATGGCAAGTTAACTTGATTTATATGTCTTTATCTTTACATAAATTACATTTCATCCTCTTCATATACGCAATTTTATTCTTTAGGAGAAAAAAGTGAATGAAAATTCATGAAAATTTCTTGTTTTTCAAATGGAGAATTATTGTTCTACAATAAGTTTGGGCGTTATAACAAAAAGGGAAAATGTATGGAGAGCCATCCAAAACTTGGAGCTAAGATTTCCAAGAGTTACTCCACTAGGCTGGTGAATTTGAAATAAGTGTCACCTTAAGTTCATGCAGGAAACTACCATGTGGCTCACATATTGTACAAGTTAAATGTGTTGGGTTCTAGGTAAGAGTTAATGTTTTGCAACAATGTATAGAATTTAGGATAAATACTATTTTGGACCCTGTGTTTTGTGAAAGTTACCGATTAGATATTTTATTTTGTTAAATGACAAAATGGATCCTGTATTTTCTAAAATGGTAAAACTAGGACACTGAACTTAATTTTTGACAATTTTTTTAATATAACCAACTTAAAGACAATTCCTAATACGAACAGATACAAAAAATGCAAATAATTTTGTCATAGCACTTT
Organism: Cannabis sativa; assembly: GCF_029168945.1. Lineage (NCBI taxonomy): Eukaryota > Viridiplantae > Streptophyta > Magnoliopsida > Rosales > Cannabaceae > Cannabis > Cannabis sativa. Next base: position 55,342,358 of record NC_083607.1, read on the forward strand.
TAGATCGGGTTATAATTAAATTTTATTTTGATAAAAAAATTAATTCAGGGTCCTATTTGTACCATTTTAGAAAATACATAGTCCATTTCGTCATTTAACAAAACAGAAGGTCCAATTGGTAACTTTTGCAAAACACAGAGTCCAAAATAGTATTAATCTAGAATTTATGTTCTGAAATGTATTGCCTCGTATATGACAAGACAATAGTTGTACGCTTGCTCTCAAATAACATGATCTGATCAAGTCAAATATCATTTTAAATACCACTTTTTTGTATTTTAAATATAAAGCAATTATTTATACTTATCTAAATATTCAATTATATGTGAAACATGGGCAATAACCACCCATCAATTGTAACTTTTCACTAAGATAAGATTGAGTAACCACCATCTTAATCCTATAAATAGGGGTTCACTCAAAGGGAAAAGAGAGAGAGACAATTCTAATTTACAGAAACTTTGCCAAATTGTAAATCCAACCAAAACTCAAAAATAATATGAACTCGTGGAGTAAGTAAATTTTAACTACAAAACCACGTAAAAATATCTGATGCTCATATATTAATTTTGTCTTTTCCTTTCTTGAAAAAAATAATCTTCTTAGATTAAGTTGATGAAAAATCACGTCAACAACAACAATAATTGATAGAACAATGTAAATTTGAATTTAGCCCTAATTAATTCATGAGAATCAAACAATAAAATTAAAGATTAGCGGAAGCGTACCGGAATCCATAAAATTAATTTTGAAATGGTATGATCTTCTAATTTTGCATCAAAACTATCTTTGAAACCTTAGTGCATGTTTGACATCATAACTAAAAAACTGTTTTTTGTTTTTAAAAACAGAAAATTATTTTTTGAAAACAATTTGGCTTGTTTGGTCTTGTTTTTTGAAAACAGTTTTTAGAAAACAAAGTTACGAAAAACAAGAATTTTGAAATCAACAAAATGTTGTTTTCTGTTTTAAAAACCAATTCACTTTTGGTCAATATTGTTTTTAAAAAAAACTAACCAAACATGACTTGTTTTTAAAAACTTCAAAAACTATTTTTTGTTCTCATTTCTAAAAACAATTTTTTGAAAACAAAAAACAGAAAACAATACCAAACATGCTCAGTCTCTTGGTGATGGGGATACAATAGTAAAAAGATACGATGCAAATTAGGGACCATTACCTGTTATTAATGACTAATAAAACAGTAACTAGTCTTTATTTACTATTTTTAATTTGATCTCTCATCAAATCAGAAATTATCTCAATAGTATCCACATATTAAAATCATGACAATCATGCCCTTATGTCATAAATTTTATTCTAAAATAGACCACATTAATTTGACTCATTTATATGATGACTCAACACACATTTTTATATATACAATTGTGTCTCTAAATAAATAAATTTCTAAAAATCCCCCACTGGACCACATATGTATATATATATATATAAATGTGTTAACCTTATTGAGCTCATAATTTTGTCATCATAACCGTAGATATGTACAATCTCGTCCATTAACTATATCAACATAGGTTCAAAACGATTTTTGTTGTATTAATCACAACTAAATCCATCAATGGCCACATATCAACATGTAGATCAATCATGATAATGTGGTATGAAAATTACATGCATAGTGATCTATTCATGTCAATTTTTAATTGGTCCTACTTTACTTTATAGAGATCAAAACCTTAACTTAATGTACAGAGTGAAATAAATTGAATGACATAATTTCTGATCAGAAAAAAACAAAAATACACAGTGGCAGACCCATGTTTTAATTGGAAGATGGACGTAATTTTTTTTTCATATATAAAAATATTCCAAAAAAATAAGTAAATATTAAGAAAAACACAATTCAATGTTTCAATTTTCAACTAAAAATATGTTAAATATCAAGCACTAAAAATCTTTAAATAAAAAAAAATTAATCTAAAACGATGTTCAAAATATATAACATACTCAATATCTTAAAATCTTAGTAAAATATATCAATTTTTGAGCTCATATCTTTTAAGTTGTCCTCATCGAGTTTTCATATTTTGAAAATAATAAATAATAAGCTCGTTGTCAATAGCATTGAATATATCATTTTTAAAATATACTATCAAACTATCATTCAACCATTGATCTCCTATTTTTTTGCGCATTTGATTTTTTACAATGTTCATAGCTGAGAATGCTCTTTCTACTGAAGTTGTTGCAGCTGGAAGTGTTAGTGCCAATTTAATAAGCAAATATAGGGGTGGGCATCATCCAATCCAATCCAATTGAACCGAACCGATCCAATCCAATCCAATTACAAAAAGTTGGATATCCAATTACAATTGGATTGGATTGGATGCTAAAAGTTGGATTCTAATTGGATTGGATCGGTTATTGGATGTCAATCTCAAAATCCAATTAAAAACCGATCTAATCCAATTACATTTATATATATTAAAAAATTATTTATATAATAAAAAATATTGAAAAATATAATAAATATTTATTAGATTTTTTTTGTATGTTGAATTTGTAACACTTAATTGTTTAGTGTATTTATTTTCATGATATTTTGTTCTATTTTATTACTTAGAAATGTTGTTGTCTTAATTATTTTAAAACTTTTAGCTACAATACACTTGTAAGAATAGTATATTTATGAAGTATTAAACTTAAATAAAAAGTGATGCTTAGTTTTTTACGTATTTTTCTTTATATTTTTAAGCTAATATTGAAATTTAGGTGTGTAATTGGATATCCAATTAAAAAACCAATCCAATCCAATTAGTAATTGGATTGGATTGGATTTTGAGGCCTAATTGGATTGGATCGGATGATGATTTTCCAAATCCAATTACTAATTGGATTGGATCGGGTGAGGAAAAAAATATTGGATTGGATCGGATGTCCACCCCTAAGCAAATATACCAACGAGTATACTTCATGTTTTCTTGTGTCTACTAGTCTCTTAGAAAGATCAGCAATTCCTTTCAATTCTGAAAATGCAACATGAGAACGCATATCTTCAACATAAGTTTGAAGTTGACACTCTAACATCTTTAAATTTGTTGTAGAAAAATCATGTGGATAAAGTTGAGCAAGACAAATTAACTTTTCCTTGTCAAAAGTAGAAAATAAATTATTGGGAGACAACATGCCAAACAAAGCAACAACTCAGTGTTAGCCTCATTGAAACGACTATTCAGCTCTTGTAGTTGTAAATCTATCATAGTATTAAAATAATCAATACGAAAGTAGTGAAAATTTGTAAGCTTTGGAGCCTTGCATCGTGATTTTCCTTGAGCACAATACATATTATCCATATTCATCAATATTCATCTCAACACAGAAATTAGACACTTCTTCCATTAGAGAATTCCATCCATTATCTCTCATCATTTGTAATTGTTTCTTGCATACTCTAACTAAATCCATGGTATTTACAATTGAAAAACCGTGTGTTTTGCAAATGTCAGTTATATATAAGAAAATATAAAACTGTATGCGTTTGCTGAAGCAGAAAGTAATTCTGCTACAGCAAAACAAAACAGGCAGAATATAAAATATTTGTAGAAAAACAAATAACTTGACACAAGAGATTTATACGTGGTATCAGTGTTCTCACGAACACTCCTAGTCCACGGGGCCACGCCCAGAGAATGAAATCAATTAATAAAGTATCAAAATTACAAAGACAATTGACTTAAACAAGTTTAGACTCCCTCTAAAGTATTGCCGCAATCCTTTGTAATTCACTTTATGAATCTGACTTCTTGAAACACCTTCAAGCCCGAACTCCCTTCGTCTTTGAAGTGTGAGTGCTTACTTCCTCCCGAAGTAAGGCTTCAACAAGTCTTCTCCCGAAGACCAAGTGCTTACTCCCTCCCGAAGTAAGGCTTTATCAAGTCTTCTCCCGAAGACCAATCTCTTGTTCAGTCAAGTAGTTCTTCATAACCTCTAGGACAGAGTAAGAACAGAAATAAACAACTAGAACCTAGATGAACAACTAGGCTCTCACAAAATAAAGAAACACTCTTCTCTCAAAAAGATAAAGGCAAAAAATGATTAATGGAAGAGTTAATTCGAATGGCTGCTCTCTAGGCTCTATTTATAGAACATAGAAACCTTAGAGACAGTCACAAGTTCGAATCTACAGCTGTACAAAAACTTTCCTAAGAAAACACGATCTGCTACATCAGATTCGGATGCTGATGCAGCAGATCAGACCAGAAACGGGAAACTTGCTAAAATCGGGTCCGATCCTCTATGAATGCTTGATTCCTGCCAAAAACAGATTAGATATTCTGATTGTATCAAGATACAATCGAAATCAATAAGGAAAAGGCAATAATCAAAGTTTCCCTAAAAAAGACAACTTTCCAAAAGAGAATTGCTTCTCTTTTAAGAAGTTTCCAAACAAAGGAAAGTTCAGCTGAAAGTGCAACTTTCCTAACAAGGAAAAGAGCAACTATAAACCAAATTTATAAGTTAAGAAATCGGGTATGAATGCACAACAATCTTACCATAAAAGGAAAAATATTTTGTCAACTAACTTGCCAAAAAAATACTTTACAATCTCCCCCTTTGGCACTTTAGATGAACAAAATATTTTTTAACACAAAGTACCTGCAAATTAAAGTTAGTAAGAACAAATAACAACTCCCCTTGAGTAACACACTCGAAATTGTAAAACAACAAAACAACATGCTAACTTTTAATCCAAATAAGTTCACAAGTACCAAACACAACTCCCCCTGGAAAAAGGGTCCAGAGTTGATAAAAACAAATTGAATGCTCAATAAAATGCACATTAATTAAATTATATTTTGACAACTAAATTGCCAAAAAAGGACCTAACAACAATATCTTGATCACCTCTTTGTAAGACTTGTGACAACTTATTTGTAATTCCAAGTATATTCTTCACCAAATGCAAGCTAAACACAAAATCATATGTTTGCACCACTTGTAACATAATAGATGCTCCATACTTTTGGTCACTATTCAAACTATCATCTGCAATCTCCTCAACCACATCAATAATAGATGAGAACATGATAGTAAGGCTTACCAAAGTATGAAAATGTGATCCCCAACGTGTGTCACATGGACGTATAATCCCATTTTCTTGATAGGCCTTTTCTACTTGAAAGTTGTTCACTTTTTAATGCTTCAATGACTTTGGTAGCTTATTTTTCTCGAAGAATATTGCGACGCTTAGATGATGCTCCAACAATATTCACTATATTTGATACCACAATGAGAAAAGTATGATAACTCTTGAGTAAAGAGTTATTTGATATCACTTTAAGCATTTTTTTTATGTAATTGTGTGTCATCTAAGTTATGTTTGTCTCTTAATTTGTGAAAGTTTCAGTGTTTTATGTTTGTGTGTGTAATTTGAAGTTGTTAGTAAAAATCAATAACTCTTGTGCATAAATTGGCAAAGAAAATAGCAAGTTAGTCATGTTCTTAATTTTGCTGAAATTCTGTGAAGTTTTTGCTGCAGCAAGCAGGTTAGTGGCTGATGTGTTTTATTTTCTTAGAAAAAGGTGAGTTGGCATTTCATTAAAAGAGTGGCATTTGTGGGGATGACGTGGCAATATAAGAGTGGTGGCTGGAGCTATTACATGGAGGGGCTATCAACATGCCATGTGTAGGGTTTATTTGGGGCAAAAAGGTACTAAACCTAAGGAGATTGAAAAGAAAAGGGAGCCTCCATTTAGAAAGAAAGAAGGCTGGACGTGGAGAGAAGCTTGGCTGCCATTTTTCTACAGAAAAAAAAAAGAAGATTGAAAGAAGAGGAAGAAGAAGGAGGAAAGAGGAGAAGCACAACAAGATTCAACATCCATCCTTTTGGAAAACTCCTCTATTATTGTTTGCTATTTCTTTCTTCTCTCTTTTATTTTCTTTAACTTAACATTCAAACTCCATGTCTAAATTTTATCTTGTAATGGTGGTTCTCAAGTTAGCTATGAGCTAAACTTTTTAATGGTTTGAATTGTTGAAGAACCCTATGTTTAGTTGAGTAATTTTCTTATGCAAATATTTAGTAAAAATTCTCATGTTCATTCAAGTGTGTGTATTGCTAGTTTCTTGATATTGTTTGGCCACCAATAGCTTGATTATTGAGTTATATTTAATTCTGGAAAGGTTAAATGTAATGGACTTAGCTTGAATGACACAAGTTCTTAATCTTTTTTAGATTAGATTTGAATTAACATAGGAATATGTTATATCCTTGTGTAACAATTGAGAACTATGCTTGAAATGGTATTCTTGAGCTTGCTTGGCATAGGAATATGTTCGAACAGGTCCAAGGATTGATTGCATAAAATTTGGAAGAGTTTTGTGCACTTTAATGGAGTTCTTGTTAGCCTGGGATTTTTGCTAAAGATTTGCTAACTTTTTGCTGCAGCAAAACGCACAGTTTTTGCTAAACATAGGGGGATTCAATAATTCAAACCTTTCACACTTCAAAAGCTTACAACTCATTTTTATTTCCATCTTACATCTACTTTTGAGTTAATTTACTTATTTTCTTGCTCCTTTAGTTGATTCATTAATCATTTAATTTTAGTTTTTAGGCATTTTGCTTGGTAATTAACTTTTGTAATAGAACTTTTATTTTTACAGTCCTTGTGGAGACGATACTCATTACTTATCAATGTATTACTTGTTTGTGACTACGTGCATTTGCGTATATCTAATTTTAGCACAACGAAGTACCTATATTTTTACAAAATAAAAATTATTAATTATTAAAAACATAGTTTATGAAATGAGTATTAAAGATAATGAATAATAAAGAAAATACTTATTAAATCATATTTTTTGGCCACACCCATGAGCACTAACCGTAACTGCTGAGCAAAATAATAGACAAAGAAAGCACATTCATTTTCCTTCATGATAATACTCTTTAAACCATTAAAATCTCCACTCATGTTATAGCTCTATCATACCCTTGACCACATAATCTAGATATGCTCAACCCATGTTTTGAAAATAGCTTATCAATTGCTATTTTTAGTGAGACATCTGTGGTATTTGGATCATGTTCAATCCCAATGAATCGTTCAATTACATACCCTTTCTTGTCCACATAACGAAACATTACGACCATTTGCTCTTTCATAGCTACATCGCGGGATTCATCAACTAACACAAAAAAATATAACATCTACCATGTCTTCAATAATAACATTGATTGTTTCAACAACACATGCATTTACAATATCCTTTTGAATCTTTGGTGAAGTTAATTTAAGATTTTCAAGAGCATTCTTCAAAGCAACAACTCTAATTTTTTCATTATGATTAGCCAAAAAAGTTACCTTGATTAGTAGAATTTTGAGACTCATCATGACCGCAAAATGCAAGACCTTTTCGTAGAAGAAATAAAATACTGTCAACTAATCCAGTTAATCGAACATAGTAGCTATTTCGATCACTGTTATTCTTCTTTGAAAATATATGTTGAATTTGTTGTTTTTCATTCATCAAATCTTCACACTTCTTGTAACTTTGATAATGATCACTATTGTGATCTCCTACATGACCAATAAGTCTTTTTTTATCCTTCCAATTTGAAAAACTTTTACTAACAAATGTTTGACCGCCACCTTGTTTTCTAGTGTCTGGTTTAAAAATATAGCAATATAGACAAAACACAAAATTTTTACTGATGCTATATTCTAGCCAAGTATAGCTACTATTGAAACTACCTTAAATGCAGTAGGGTTCCTGCTATAAGCTAAGCATCATCAAGATCAAAGATAACTTGAGCAATGTTCTCACAAGAATCAGCACGACTTACGACTCTACAGCGTGACTTACGATTATGAAGGATAGATTGCTTAGTATCTTTATACTTGAGTGATACCTAACTCATAACAGTAATATCTATTAAGTATGACCCGTAATGCACACTATCACTATCTCAGAAATCTCTTAAAGAAAATTTAAAAGAACATTTTGAGAGAAGAACACTAGAAATTTATTTAGTAGAAAGTTTTCTGATGTCCTTACAATGAAAAGGATGGCTCTATATATAGCCATTTACATGAAGTACAATACAAAATAGGAAACTTCCTAGAAATTTCCTACAAGCAACCAAACACACAAAAGGACACTCTAACAACAAAAGGACAAACCAACAAAATGACAAGCGGAGAAAAAGACAGTCTGACAACAAATGGACAAACTGAATAACTGACAAACATAGAAAATGCCAAACAATAAGAAAAAATTCCTACAAACATCATGACTATAAGGAATTTTTCCACTTATTGCTATCTTACACAAATAGGAGATATGGAATTCTTTCGTTCTTCTTATTAGCGGTCGATAATTGGCTCGTGATCAGCATTGTAGTCTGAGTCATAATTGGGGTCTTCTTGAAGTGGGTGCCAACCTGATGGTTCATCTTCTTCATCACTTCCAGCTGGTGGCGTGCATCATAATCAGAATAGACGATCTCCCATTCCAATCCATTGTACTGAAAGAGATAGGGATCCTGGTTGATTTCTTGGTCCATGTATGGATCTTGTGAATCTTCAAAAATGCTTGTCTTACGGAGTAGGACCCCCACAGTGTCTGTTTCTTTGAATAGTGATGAGTTTGTCTTTTTTGCTTTAGGGGCTTGGACCTGATTGTGACTATTCTCGGAGATTTGGAACTTTTCTAGAGCCCTTGCTATGCGTCGTGAATAATCTGGGGGGAACTTTTCCCATGGGGCATCATCTTCTATTCTTGGCCAAATTTCTGGTGGAATAGTCTGATTTTTCTCAAAGATAATCTTTTGGAGATCTCTGTACTCTGCATCTTGCTCTCTGAAAGGTGCTTCCTGGGATCCGTATAGTTCAAAAGTGGGATTGCAAACTATTTTCTTGTTCTCGTCCAATTTTGCATTAAGACTGATAAAGAAGACCGTATAGCAATCCATCATGTTGGCTACATGTGGTCCTGATGGATAAACAAAGACGTGTCGATTGTTGCGAACCTTTTCCCATTCATCCCAGAGTATTTTTTGCCACTCCTCTAGAGGAGCGTACCAAGACAAAATGTCCATTTGGATTTCGTAGGCTGGTTTATTTTTTTCTTGTTCGAGGAACGACTGTATAGCAGTGTGAAGAGCCATAGTTTGGACTTCGATAGCCATTGTACAGAGGCATGTTAGGTACCAAAAAAGATGGGCTATGGACTTTGGAGTGAAAAGTGCAGTCCGAAAGGGGACGAGATGGGCAAAAGGATACTTTGGGTGAATCAAAAAATCGTATTGAAAATAGGGTCCAAGTTTGGAGAGAATCTGTTCGTGAGTATAAATAGCCCTGTGAGAGGCTTTGTCCTTTGCTGACCTTTTGGATTTAGAAAGGATGAGCTTTGCATCTCGGGGAAATGAGCAGGGAAATGAGCAATTCTTTTGCGATGATGATGATGATGCCATGATATATATGTATGGAATGGTATGGGACGAGTTGTGGCTGATTAAAGGGATGGTTTTGAGTGGGTGTGAGGAGACCATATTTATAGACTTAGGTCTAGATAAGAGGTCGGCCAAGATATTTTCTTTTCCTGGAAGGTGTTTTATTTCAAAAGAGTAATGATCAAACCATGTTGCCAATCTCAAAAGTTGAGTATTGGTTGTCTTATTCTTTTTTAGGTCTATCATTCCCTTTGATGCAGCAAAATCGGTTTCCACTAAAAAATGATGGCCGATGAGGTGGAACTCAAATTTTGTTATTCCCATCTTGATTGCAATCAGTTCTTTGAGCGTTGAATGATAATGGAGTTGGGAATCTTTGAAGTGTCCACTCTTGTATCCACATATTCGTCTTTTTCCTTGTTCATCTTGCTCTAGAAGGACAGCACCCCAATGTCGGTCACTAGCGTCTGTTTGAAGAACGCGTTTTCCGTCAGAAGGAATCTGTAGAGGTGGTAAATTTTGCATGATTTCTTTCAGTTTTTTGACTGCCACCGTTTGGTCATGTGACCATTCTGGACTATTCTTTTTGAGCATATCGCTGAGTGGCCTTGTCAGTACAGATAGTCGGGGAACAAAGTCTCGTAAGTAATTGATGATGCCCAAGAATTGTTGCACCTGAACTTTTGTGAGATTTTCATCTGGGAATTTGAGTAGTTCATGGGCTATATGTGGTTGGGCTTCATATTGTCCTTTGGATAATTTCATCCCAAGGAATTCTATTTGCGTCTGTCCAATAATCATTTTCTTTTCAGACAACATGATACCATGGGCTCTAGTGATAGAAGCAAATTGGGCCAATAACGCTTGATGGGTTTTTGCATCAGGAGAAAAGAGCAAAATATCGGCAATATAGATGAGAGCCTTTTCCAATATTGGGCCATATATTTTGGTCATAGCCTTTTGGAATAGGGAAGGGGCAGTTTTGAGCCCGAAGGGTAGGACGGTCCACTGGAAATGATTTTTTGGAATGCAAAAGGCTGTTTTGGGTCGATCATCTGGTTTGATGCCTAATTGCCAAAATCCTGCTTTTAGGTCAAATTTTGAAAAAATATGGGCTTTGGATAAACTGGCAAACAATGAATTCTTATTTGGTATTGGGAATTTATCATCTGCTAAGAACTCGTTCGGGGGCTTGTAATTTATGACCAACATTTGCTTTCCTCGAGCTTGCTCTGATCGATTATTGACATAAAATGCATGACATGCCCATGGAGAGGAAGTTGACTCTATTAAACCCTGCTGCTCTAGCTCTTTGCACTCATTGGACGCCATATGTTGGTGTTCTGGATTCATGCCTGTGTGACTTGCCTTTGTAGGGTTGATATCTTCATTAAGCTTAAAAGGAAGGCTTATGAAGAACTGTTGATTTTTCCAAAGAGGATGGTCACATTTCTTCAGGAATTCTGCATGATTATTGGCACATGAGACTTCGATGAGCTCCTTCCTTATCTGATGAAATGGGTCATGGGGTATTAAGAAATAGTTTGGTATTGTTTCCCATGGAGCAAAATGTCGTTTGTAACCAAGTCCACTAGGGAGAATACGCAAACCCTTCTTCTTTGTATAAAGATCGAATCCAACAATTAGGTCTTTTCCGGGCAATTTTGATCTAATGACTCTGTGAGTAACAGAACACCCTGGGAAGAACTGCAATCGAATCGGTTTGCTGATGAATTCTGTGCAAAAAATACCTCCATTTGCAGCATGGAAGTATTGTTTCTCTTTCTTCCAATATTCTTTCGGAAGAATATCAGGGTTCATATTGTGTATGATGCTCCCGTGTCAAAGAATCCGGCCACTTTTATCGGCTTGGCATATTTTGTTGGAAGAACTCGCACAGTGAGGACAGGGGATGGCTGCATTGTGTGAATAGTGGACATTTGATAGCATTCTGGAGTGTCTGAATCACTCCATTGTTCGAATGCACAAAGGGAGTCTGAGTTGAATTCATCATCGGTGGAGAAGATTGACTCTATGTCGTTCTCTTTAAGAGACATCCCGGTCGTTTGTTGAATATGTGATATGAGCTTGACTGTTTTTCCTTTTGGGCACTGTTTTGCATAATGCCCCTTTTTTCCACAGACGAAACATCGATCAGATTTTTTGCGAAAGTCACGCTTCTTTCGTAAAAATTTTATTTTACGTCCCTTGTGTTTTGAGAACTTGAACGTCTTGAACTTGGTTTTTTTCTTTGGGGTTTTGCAGGAACACGAAGATTCAGAAGGGCATTTGATGAGTAAATCTCGTCTGCTACAAACTTTGCCTAGTTTTTTGGATTGCTTCATAAATTCCTGGAGAAATTTCTTCTGGGAGCACATTTTTTCAAGGGCCTTTAAGACTAGTTGGAAAATTTCTCCAATTGTAGCATCCGTTAGGCTTTTCCCTAATCCAGAGAGTAGCCTGAAAGTTTCTTTGCCAAGAGGCTCTGGAATAGAGGAAAGGAAGGCTTGCTTTAGATTTGGATCATCAATTCCACCTATTTGGTAGAATCGTTTAGTCATTCTTTTGTAATGCTTTTCTAAGTCTCTTTTGTCCATTGAACAACACTTGAGCTTGAAAAACTCTGCTCTAAGTCTTTCAGTTACTTGTGCATCTTGGCCACAAAATTCGACATAGAGATGGCTTACGGCATTTGCGACAGATGGGAGTTGCAGGAAAGTCATCTGTCTATATTCACCTAGGCTTGTCCACCAATCCTGCAAAGTTCCAGTGAATCTTGAGACAAAATTCAAGAGGATCGTCCCAGTCTGTGCCTGTGGTTTTTGTGTCTCCAAGCTTAGCCAAGCTTGAAATTCTTGGAATCTTTCTCGCCATTTAGATGGGGGAATGTCATCAAGAGTAAAAGTTTGAAACTTAGAATATTTACTCTTTTGGTGATGCTTGGATTCTGTGTTCTTTGTAGCTGCTTCTTCTTCATCTTCTTCACTTTCATCTTCACTTTTGACAATAGGCTCAGTTTGAGAGTATGCAGATTGAGCCATAAAATAAGGGGGGTACGTCATCATCAGAAGTATCCGAGTCTTTAGACTCGTCACTAGTACCCGAATCTTGGGATTCGTTACTAGTATCTGAATCTTGTGAGCAAGTTTCAGAATTTTCTTCTTGGTCAGAAGAAGAAGAAGAAGAAGAAGACTGACTATCAAATTCTTCATCTGGTCTGTGGAGCATGGCAGAAATCGGATTATGTTGGGCCATGAATTGCTTTGGCTCTTTTTCGGATAGGAAGGATGCTCGTGGAGGAGAATTGTCTAGGCTTTCCTTTTTCTTCCCCTTTTTGGTTTTTTGTTGTTGATTTTCGTCAAGCATTCGTCTAAGTCGGAGAAGTGAGTCTTCTTGCGAAGAGACTGAGAAGGGTGATGTTGGAGAGGTCTTTGGCATGGTTGAGAACTGCCATGGTACTGATGGTGTATTTGCTCCAAAGAGTGTTGACGGAGGCCCCGTAGGGTATGATTCTCGTTGAAAAAATTGCTTTTTTAGAGATTCATACTGGGTTTTAAGGGCTTTCATTTCTGCTTCTTTAGCCAAGAATAATGACATTGGAACAGAGTTTGATTTTATGATGGCCATGAGTTCGTCATGCGTCTGTTGAATCTTGTTCGTCAACTTTTCAATAATCGTATCTTGTGATTGTTGTTTGACGATTGTCTCTGTGCGGGCGATGTGTTTTTCTACCTGTTTTAAGACGTGGTTTTGGGCGATCATATTTTCTGTTTGCCAATTTAATACTTCTTCGGCTGCTGAGACCTTTTGTAAAGTTCCATCAACATTCCTTGTCGTAGGATTGTGTATTTTTGGATGGTGGGAAGTGGTGCCCTGATCTTCAGTTTTTTCAAACCTCTTGAGAGGAGGAAAATGTTCATCATAATCAATGGATGGGCTGGAGGTGATCATGTTTGCGTCAGGAAGTGATTGAACTGATTGTTGAACAGCTGGTGTTGGAAATTTTTCTCCATGCTTCTTCATCCATTTTGCTTGTCTTTTGTAACAAGGCAAAACTATCTTAGGCTGTGAATCTTGTGAAGCATCGTCTGAATCCCATCCGGTAGGTTCTGGCATAGGCTGATTGTAGCTCTTTGGTGCAGAGTATTTGACTATGTAGTCGAATTTTCCCGATGGTTGGCCTAATAAACCGATGGTTTTGTCGCTTCTTTCCAATTTTTCCTTTAGTCGTCTTCCTGGAGTTGGACGTGGTGAGGGCTCATCATCTTTTAAACAACTTTTGCAGTTACAAACATCCCAGTATTTATGCCCCTCGGAGGATTCAAAAGCATAAATTGGCTTTCCTTGGGAATCGAAGTACAAGATTTCTGCATCTATTGACTGGATTGGTGTGATGACGTATTGGGTGTGAAAACAGCTAGGTGTTTTTGTTTGGCTTCTGTCAAAAATAATTTCGACAGACCCATCTTCTTTTGTATGGTAGGAAGGTTCAGTTGTGGTCTGAACCACAGGCTGTGGCTTATGAAGTTTTTCATAGTTGGTGACCCACGACTTGGGTAAGAGCTTTGTGAGTTCTTCAGTGGTCATTTGCTTTGGGACATGTGTGCAGGTGGGTACCTGTTTAGAATCGACGGAGATGAGTAAAGCATCTTGTGTTTGAGGAATGTTAAGATCAAGAGCATGATCTTGAAGTCGATATGCCATCTGATAGTGGAGTGTGGCGCCAAGAGAGGTTGGGTCTTGTTCCACTCCTACTGTTTGTACTTCTACTTTAAAAGCATCAGTCAGCCGATTATCTCTGAGAGACATGTTGAAATTGGGAAACAGAGTGACGACCACTGTTCATGCATTTAAGGTAGTTTCAATAGTAGCTATACTGGCATGTTGATATTTCCTCATTCGAGTATCAAGAAGACCAATACGAGCGCTAACCGGAAGGCCTTTACGACCATGATAATTGAGAGCAAGTCGAATAGCACCAAAGTGGATGTGGGTATACCCCTGTGCCATCCATTGCGGAGGGAGTTCTGGGGGATTTCAAGAGTTACAAATTGGACCTCTGTTGTTGGTGCAAGTTGGCACTGACTGAATTTTGAGGCTTGAATGTATTCTTTTGGGGCTTTGAAAGACGGTTTAATAAGTGCTTTAATGGATCTAGTAAAAGAGGAAGGGGTCTTGGTGAAAGGTTGATATGGATTTAAGAGAGGAAGAGAATCAGAAGTAATTTTATTTTCATCTGGAACATAAGAAAGTTCATAAAGGAAGTCTAGCTTATTAGAAGTTGATTTGCGACAAGTAGGAGAGGGTGTAAGTGCAAGAGGGGCCGAAAGAGTACTGAGCGAGCTTGATGATTCGTCAAAATTAGCCATTGTGGAAAGCAGAGACTCGTCAATAGGATAGTATGAGTTATGGCTCTGATACCAGCGCTTTTGTTTTCCAAAGAAAGTAAGAGGAAAATTGTGACTTCTTGGTTGACAAGGCCCTTGTTGTAAATAATGTCTTCGAATTTCATCCTGAATATTGGGATTATAATTAGAAATCGGAGCTCGTAATCTAGGATCAGTTGGAAGATTTGCCATATTTATTGAATTACAATGTCTCTTTGAACTTCTATCAACCTCTGGTTCAATTTAATGTGATAAATTTAGAACTATTGAATAATATTTTTTATATATCTACAATTCAAATATAAATTATAATAATTAGATTTTAAATTATATATAAAATCATATAAACACAAATATACATGTAAATTTTTTATAGTCTAATTTCAATTTAGTTAGTAAACTATTTATCCAAATAGCTAGTTATAAAAAAAATTAATCATAGATAATGATTATCGATCCAAGCCATACAAATTTTTTAGGTTAGTAAACTAATTGATCCATCATAATATAATTCTGATCATTGATCAACATTATTAAACAAGTACATAATACATATATATAATGTATATACCTATACATTTTATGGTACCACTTGATACTTATTTATAAATGATATATGTAAATATATAATTTATATGACTAAGTCAACATTTATTTAGTATATAACAACAAACACTTACATATCGTCTAGCTAAAGTATAATGGTGTGTTTATAAATCATTTATGCAATCTGCATCAATATGTCAATATAGTTACCAATTTAGTATTACTCAATGAATTAAAATCTCTATGACCTTATCCAAAAAAAAAAAAAACAAATCTCAATACTACAAATTTAAATACTAAACTCAATCAAAATTCATAAGAAACATAATACTAAAGTAAAATTACTAAAATTTCTTTATTAAAAATTTGATATTATATTTAGGGCTATTATCTATGAACTAATTACTAACACTAAAATAACAAATCAATATATATTTTAATTATTAAAAGTATAAAATAAATATGCCCTTTGGTTAAATGATGAGCTATCTTGGTTCGAGGAAATTCCACCACCGATTGTGGTTTGCTGCATTGTTCATCACGTGTGATTCTGTTCATCGCGTCAAAAAAAAGTATAAAATAAATAAAATTATGGAGGAGATTTTAATAGTTACATCAAATATGTAACTATCATGGTTATTACATTTATTTTTAAGCATTAGATCACTATTGAATGGTTGTGATTAATTTAGAAATTTAAAAAATAAAATAATAAATAACTTGTAACTTAATACTTTATTTCCTTATAAAAACTTAATTAAAATTAATTATATTTAAAATTAAATTACTAATAATTATTAATTAATTTTATGCAATTTGTTAATAAGTAAAGATCTTTTAGCAATTATTTTTTTAACTTAAATAATTTAAATAATTACAACAAAACTCCTTATAATTTAAAGATTACACACATAACCTTAATTAATAAAAAATAGTATGAATGACCTCTAATCAGAGGTAATTTTACACTCAATCTTATTTTTTAACACCTTTAGGGCTCGTTTGGAACGTCGTATTAGGTCGTATTGTATTGTATTGTATTGAATTGGATTATGTATCATATTTTTATATAATATTATGTTAAACTTCAATTTATACTAAAATATTATATATTTAGGTGACAATAAAAGTTAATACCACATATAGTTTTTACATAAAAAAGTTATTGCATAAAATACACTTTAATATAATACTATACAATACAATATGGTATAATACAGTGTACCAAACAAACCCTAAGTGCCAAATTAATGTGTCAATCTAAGATTGGTTCAAGTTATTTAGTTTTTTTTTTCTTTTAAAAAAAATGAAAAATTAAGTAAAAAAATGTAATAACAACTATAAAATTAATGATTGTTATGTTAGACTTTTATTTGGGCTTACATTAAGTTTTATTGGTTTTATTAAAACTTGGGTTGATTGGATAGTTCTTTGCTGTGTTAGCCCATGTTGTTGGTGATCAATTGTTAATGGGCTTAGCATCTGTGAGTAAAGTCTAGGTGAAGCAGAAGTGTGGGCTTTTCTAGTTGACTGAAGCCTTTGATGAGCGGTGCCCGGCCAACTAGGGTTTTGTAGCTAAGTCCCCTCCCTAACTCTATAAATACATATTGTCTCATCACAATTGTATACCTTTTTGATAATCAGAGAAAATAAACTGCTTCTGATTTAGAGATCTAGGGAGGAAGACTTAGTTGATAGTATTGCACTATCAAATTGGAGTAACTGTTGTGGATCAATCAGAGAAAATTGCTATGGATCAATCAGGTACACATACTCAATTATCATATACTATTATTGTGTTCTATGTTATATACAAATAGATCTTGGGTTAATTGTTAATTTATCTAACATGTGGTATCAGATTGCCTATTGTATATGATTTAGAACCTATAATTAGTATAATTAATTTGTATATATTAATTATTCATAATTTCATATTAATTTCGTTATTATTTTATGTGTAATTTTTTGTTTATAAATCTTAAAACTTTAGGGATTTTATTGATCGTTAAATTCTCTTTCAATTGATATATTATATGTTTGAATTCATAGTCTATATTAAGAGAATTTTAATTTTAAAGTTTTAGGGTTTATATAATTATAATATGAAATTATAATTTGTGTGTTTTGATTTTATGGTTTTTGATCTAAAATTGATGATAGATTTGTCATTATCAATTGTTTAAGATTGTTCCTACATGATTAATTTCGGATTCAAACCGAGATTGGCATTACAATTTTTTTTCTATTGTGTTTTTCAATTTTCGGTTAGATATTTGCCATGAAATTTAGAGATTTACACCTTAATACCGGAAATTAGTAGCTTAGATTGATTAGAAATTACATCCCGAGCAAAACCCATCCAAAATCCCCACTTTTCGACGAATTTTTGGCCGGAAAACTGTTGCAGACCCGACTGGGGCCGAACCGGGTCGTCTGACCCGCATGCTGGACCCGCTGGAGGTTGAAGACAACTCCCAGCCGCGAAGCCCACTCGCGCAGGCGGCGCGTGGGGGCGCGTGGGGCCGGCTGGGAGGTCCGTTTTCGACGATTTTTTTTTTCAGCGTTATTAAAATTCAATTTCTGATTTTTCTATGATTTTTAATTAATTTTTTGACTCCGTTTAATAATTATTATTATTTTAATGATAATTATGTAGTTAAAAAATTATTAAAAATATTTTTTGATAATTTTTCGAAATTTGTCAATCATAGAAAATTTTTTGAGTTTCTTCTCGTTCCATAAGACATAGTCACTCTCTTATTTAATTTATTTTGACTATGTAATCTCCACCAATATTCTTTATTTCACATTTTTCCATTAATTGTTGTTCTAAAATTATAAAACTTGATTATTTGATATAAAAATAATGTGTTATGGTGGACACTTTATTTTTTTTAATTATCAATATAATAAAAGCAATTATATATCTCTTTTGGAAATTTGGTTGAAAATTATTAATTTTCAATGATTGTTTTATCACCAAATTTCACATGTTGAAGAAAATATTATATTTTTGGTTGACTATATGTGTAATTACTTGCCCAAAGGTAGTATTTACATATATTAGTTCACATTCCATGAAGTGAGTTAATATTAAATGTATATATTTTAATTATTTGCCCAAAGGTAATAATTTAAATATATAAATTTA
The DNA here is from genome assembly GCF_029168945.1 of Cannabis sativa. NCBI lineage: Eukaryota > Viridiplantae > Streptophyta > Magnoliopsida > Rosales > Cannabaceae > Cannabis > Cannabis sativa. The sequence continues at coordinate 55,360,866 of NC_083607.1, forward strand.
TTATTATTTTTTGTTTGAATTAATACATATTTTTAAGAAATTTATTTGCCCAAAGGTAATAAAATTCTTAAATGATATGTATTTTTTCTTTGTTGTTAACTTCATGAAGGTAGATCATGTGTGTGTTATATTCTCACCCCAAAGGGGAGTTTATAATGACCAGTTGATTCTACAATATTTTCTAATACATTGCTCATATTGCTTATTCAAGTTTTAATTTTTGAATTTTTTCAGTCTCCTTTTCTGTGAACAACAATAATGCTTCCATCCATATTTTGAATGCTTCCAACTACAAGACATGGAAACGAGATGTGGAATTTACTTTAGGCATAATGGATTTGGACTTGTGCCTACGAGAAGAAAAACCTGCTGATCTTATCGACTCCGATGTACCGCCGAGAGAACTCATCATGCACAATGGGAAAAGTCAAGTCGACTTAGTCTTCTTACTATGAAAAGATCCATTCCTGAACATCTATTGAGTGGTTTGCCAGACACTACAAATGCCAAAGAGTTTTTCAATGCTGTAGAAAAATTATACGACACTGGAGAAAACGCTGAAGCTGGGCATCTTATGGATGAAATGACAACCATTAAGTATGATGAATTAAAAGGAGTGCGAGATTTTATTCTGAAATTGGTGAATGTTCAGTCCAAGTTAAAAGATCATAATATTCCTCTTCCTGACTCTTTCATTATTCATCGAGCTCTTCATGCTCTTCCTGCCTCTTTCAGCCTTATCAAGACAGCCTACAACACTTACAATCAAACATGGACTATCAGCGATCTAATTTCTCAGTGTGTAGCTGAAGAAAGCAAGCTTAAAAGGGAGAAGAATGAATCTGCTAACTATGTTTCTCACCTCAAGCCCAACAAAGGTAAAGGAAAATTCAAGAATAAAAATGATGGTGCTACAAAACAGAATGGTAATGGTAAGGAGCATAAGAATAAACAGAAGAATAACAATGGAAAGTCCAAATACTCTAATGTGAAGTGTTACTTTTGTGAAAAATTAGGGCATCGGAGAACGGACTGTCACAAATTTAAGACTTGGTTAGAAAAGAAGCAAGCACAATCAGGTAATCCATTGGCATGTGTTTGTTTTGAATCTAATCTAGTTGATGTTCCTATTGATTCTTGGTGGTTAGACAGTGGTGCTACTTGTTCATGTTTCGCTTCCTTACAGGGGCTAAGGGATCTCAGGAAGCCAAGTGAGAGGGAGTCCAAGCTTAAAGTTGGCAATGATGTTGGAGTTGACGTTATCTATGTTGGAACATTTATTCTTGAATTACGGTCTCGTGATAAGATTATTACGAACAATACTTTTTATGTTCCTACTTTTAAAAGGAATTTAGTTTCGCTTCCTCTTTTGGTTAAACAATGATATTCTTTTCATTTTGCAAATGATAATGTTGACATTATGCTTGACTCTCGAATTATTGGAAATTGCTCTTATTCTGATGGTCTTTACAAGTTGTCATTGGCTCCTTTAGATTCCTCTTTTAATGTTGTGAATACTGTGGGTAAAAGACCTCATATTAAGGAAACATCCTTATTGTTATGGCACAAAAGATTGGGTCATATTTCCAGAGAAAGGGTTGATCGTTTAATTAAATCTGAAATACTTCCTCCTCTTGATGCTTCTGATTGGGATACTTGTGTTGATTGTACTCGTGGAAAATTGACTAAAACAAGAAAGAAGACTGCAAATCGCAGTCAATCTTTATTGGAAATTATCCACACAGACATCAGTGGTCCTTATTCCACCACGTTGTGCAGAAATAAGTATTTTATCACTTTTATCGATGATTTTTCTCGTTATGGATTCACCTATTTAATTAAAGAAAAATCTGACGCCCTTGATAAACTCAAAATTTTTCGAAATGAGGTTGAGAAACAATTAGGAAGAGTCATCAAAGTTGTTCATTCTGATCGTGGAGGAGAATATTATGGTCGTTATACAGAATCTGGACAACACATGGGGCTTTTTGCAGTACTTACAAGAAAATGGTATAGTTGCTCAATACACTATGCCCGGTTCACTTCGAGCAAAATGGCGTTGCTGAAAGGAGAAATCGCACTCTCATGGATATGGTTAGAAGTATGATGAGTAGAACAAATCTTCCAGAGTTTTTATGGGGTGAAGCACTTATGACTGCAACTTATATTTTAAGTCGTGTTCCCAGTAAATCTGTTCCCAAGACCCCTTTTGAGTTGTGGACTGGGCGGAAGCCTAGTCTAAATCATCTTCGTGTATGGGGTTGTCCAGCTGAAGTAAAGATTTATGATCCTAATTTGAAAAAGTTAGATCCGAGAACAAATCGTTGTTATTTCATTGGTTATCCAATGCGCTCAAAAGGCTATCGCTTTTCTTGTCCCACTCGTGGTACGCGAATTGTTGAATCTCGCATCGCTAAATTTCTGGAATTTGATGTTGCTGAAAAAATTCCTTCAACATCTCTTGAAATGGGGGAGTCATCTAAAGGAATTTGTATTCCTATGTCAGTTTCAAGAGATGATTATAGTAGTCTCCATCCTACTCCAGTTGGTAATGCTCCCATTGTTGATGAATACATTGCTCCCGATATCGAAGATGATGAAGGTCCTATTATTGATGAAGGGCCTATTAATGATGAAGCTCCTATTGTTAATGAGAATCCTGTTATTGAAGAAATTCCAGTTGTGGAAGATGTTATTCAAAACAATGATCAACAAAGAGAAGTTATTCCGAAGTACCTCCTCTAAGAAGATCTCGTAGACAAAAGAAGTCAACAAAGTGTCATGATAATTTTGTTTATCTTGGAGAAGGAGAATATGATATTGATCATTTTGTGGATCCTGTCACTTTTAGTGAAGCACTTAATAGTCCACAATCTTCAAAATGGTTAACAGCTACGGATGATGAGATCGACTCCATGAAGAAAAATGGTGTATGGGAGCTAGTTTTATTACCTGATGGTTTCAAACCAATAGGTTGTAAGTGGATTTTAAAGGCTAAAAGGGATAAAAAGGGACAGATTGAAAGGTTTAAAGCGCGTTTAGTGGCTAAAGGCTTTACTCAAAGAGAAGGTATTGATTACACTGAAACTTTCTCACCTGTTTCCACTAAAGATTCATTCAGAATTATTATGGCCTTAGTTGCGCATTTTGATTTAGAGTTGCATCAAATGGATGTTAAAACTGCTTTTCTGAATGGAGAATTGAATGAGGAAGTCTATATGTCTCAACCTGAAGGCTACAAGGAGAAAGGAAAAGAACACTTAGTTTGCAAGTTGAAACGATCCATTTATGGTCTCAAACAGGCATCTCGCCAGTGGTACTTGAAGTTTGACCAGGTTGTGACATCGTTTGGTTTCGTAGAGAACAAGTTTGATCAATGTATTTATATGAAGATCAGTGGGAGTCGTTATATTTTTCTTGTTCTTTATGTAGATGACATTTTACTTGCCAGCAGTGATTTGTCACTACTAAATGAGACCAAAAATTTTCTGTCTTCCAATTTTGATATGAAAGATCTTGGAGAGGCATCATATGTTTTGGGGATTGAGATCCATCGTGACAGGAATCGAAAAGTTCTTGGCTTATCTCAAGAAGCTTACATTAATCGTGTGCTCAAAAGGTTCAACATGGATTTGTGTAAAGCTGGTTCTGTTCCTATTCTGAAAGGGGACAAGTTCACTAAGCAGCAATGTCCTAAGAACGACTTGGAAAGAGGAGCAATGAAGAACATCCCTTATGCAAGTGTAGTAGGGAGTTTGATGTATGCTCAGGTTTGCACTCGACCTGACATAGCTTTCGTAGTAAATGTTCTTGGGAGATATTTATCCGATCCCGGCCTTGATCATTGGGTTGCGGCCAAGAAAGTTTTGAGATATTTGCAAAGAACGAAGAGTTTTATGCTTGTGTATAAGCATGTTGACAATCTTCGAGTTGTTGGTTATTCGTATTCGATTTTGGTGGTTGTGTAGATGATTTAAAGTCAACTTCGGCTATATTTTCACCTTGGCGAGTCTTTGCTATTTCTTGGAAGAGTGTCAAACAGACTTTGATCACGTCATCTACTATGTATGCTGAGTTTGTTGCATGTTATGGGGCATCTTTGCAAGCTTTGTGACTGAAGAATTTTATTTCGGAGATACGAGTGGTTGATTCTATTTTCACACCTATGCTAATCTATTGTGATAATAATGCTGCTGTTTTCTTTTCAAAGAATAACAAGATTAGTAGTGCTTCTAAACATATGGAAATAAAGTATCTCACTGTTAGAGACTTGGTCAAGAAAGGAGACATTGTTATTGAAAATTGCAAGACCGAGTCGATGTTAGCTGATCCTCTAACCAAAGGGTTAAGTGCCGTGCTGTTTAATAAACATGTTGTTAATATGGGCATTTTAGAATCTTTTGATCTTTTGGGTTAGTGGGAGTTTTGTTTTCTGTTTGTTTTTAGAAATTATTATTTATAATTTTCTGAATAAAGTTATGAACTACATTTTATGTTTCAATATTTTTATTATTGAATGGATATGTTTTCAATTATGTTTTGTTATATTCTCGAGAATGATTGAATTGAAAGCATGTGGTTCATATTGTTGTGATCATTGTCTTTTAAATTTATTTGCTTATTGACAATGATATGTTGTTGGCTTAATTATTTAAGCAAGTTTAGTGACACTTACTTATTTTAAGTGGTGTATGTTTAATTTCACTGGCTTATTTATTAAGCATCACGGTATCAGTGAAATTGAGGACTGATAAGGATATTATGTTATTTTATATTGATCACATGTTGAACATAATTCCTTACCACACTACTAGACTTATTGACCATGTCGATTTAATACTTTGGTATTTGTGATTATGAATGTCTTTTGTTGAGTTAAAAACAATATGACTGTCATAGTTCATTATCAAAGGTTAAATTGGACCGGTATGTTGAGATGCTATCAGAGAACTATCAGTTTTTAAAGTGGCCACAAATGTTTTCCTGTTGTTCAACCCATGAGTCGTTTTCAAACAAAATTATTTTGATATATAATATATATGTATTAAAATCAATGTAGCCCAAGTGGGAGAATGTTAGACTTTTATTTGGGCTTACATTAAGTTTTATTGGTTTTATTAAAACTTGGGTTGATTGGATAGTTCTTTGCTGTGTTAGCCCATGTTGTTGGTGATCAATTGTTAATGGGCTTAGCATCTGTGAGTAAAGTCTAGGTGAAGCAGAAGTGTGGGCTTTTCTAGTTGACTGAAGCCTTTGATGAGCAGGCCCAGCCCAACTAGGGTTTTGTAGCTAAGTCCCCTCCCTAACTCTATAAATACATATTGTCTCATCACAATTGTATACCTTTTTGATAATCAGAGAAAATAAACTGCTTCTGATTTAGAGATCTAGGGAGGAAGACTTAGTTCATAGTATTGCACTATCAAATTGGAGTAACTGTTGTGGATCAATCAGAGAAAATTGCTATGGATCAATCAGGTACACATACTCAATTATCATATACTATTATTGTGTTCTATGTTATATACAAATAGATCTTGGGTTAATTGTTAATTTATCTAACATGTTAACAATTTTCGCTCCTAGTTGAAATCATCTTCATCAATCTAAAGATTGTAAAAAAATTTATCAAAGTAGGTTACCAATTAATTGAAATTGTTGATTCTTTTTCACAAATAAGCATAACAGTAGGAAAATAGCAAGCAAATTATTAAAAACTAAAGAGAAATCTAACTGTAGTTGGTTGGATAGAGAAATGAGTTTGTGGCAGAGATGTAGGAGATTGTATCGAAGTGAAAAATTCACATAATGTTAGGTTGGGACAAACTGAAACCTTAATTTTTTAAAATTCTTTTTTGAAGGAGGAAGATGAGTCAAGCAGTTGTTGCAAAATAATAATTAGATGTAATTTTTAAAAATTAACTAAGTATTCAAAAATTTATTTTAGAAGGGATGGAAGTCTAAATTTTGTAAAAAAAAATAGAATTTTATTGTAAATATTATAGTTAAATGGTTTAAATGTTAAAAATATTATAATAAGGACTTATATATAAAAATAAAATTATTTATAAATATTAATTGTTAAAAAATATCTTATTAAATATTTAAATTAAAAATAAGATGAGTTCTACCGTCAACCTACTATTACAACTTCTTAGTCAATCTCCACGGTCAAAAACACCTGTCGGAATATTTTTTTTCAAATTTTTTTTCATAGTGGTGTACCTTTTGCTTACAACATCATCCCTGTAAATTTTTGAAAAATTTCGAATAGTTTACAATGCCAAAAATACGTTTGAAGTTTTTTGAATTCGCATGGTAAACTGGAATATCAGAAACTTTGTTTTCAACAATGTAAACTATTCGAAATTTTTCAAAAATTTACAGTGATGATACTGTAACTATAATGAATATCGTTATGAAAAAAAAAATTAAAAACATATTTCAGGTGATTTTGAAAGTCAAAGTTGACTAAGAGATTGTAATTAGTGCTCATTCTAGTTTATTTTTAGTATTTACTAGAATATTTCTAAAATTTAAAAAATAGAAATTAAAAAACAAAAAAAATCAAAGCAAATTGCGATTGGTCAATCTTAGGGGCGTGGCAGAGCTGCAAATTAACAGAAAACTGGGTTCGGTTTTCTTGTCTGAAACCAAAACTATTCAATCATGGCTGATCGAGGGTTTGGCCATTCTCATTCGATTCCCGTGAACAGTGGCACAAATGAGGTTGAAGGGAATTTCTCTTTGGAAGAAGATGAAGCACGTCAAAATGGAGATGGGCCCAACGTCGTTTTGGGTTTGGACGGTGGTACCACCTCTACTGTCTGTGTATGTCTTCCATTGATGGCGGACCCCAATGATCTCCCTGACCCTCTTCCTCTTCTCGCTCGCGCTGTCAGTGGTTGCTCTAACTACAACAGTGTTGGAGGTTTCAATTCATTTCCCTTTCTTTCTACTGATTCAGTTATGCTTTTTTTTTTCCTTCTTGTTTTGGGAAATCTTGTTTGGTTTGGCAAACCTTATTCAAATTCCTTTAATGTTGCATAAACTTTAGCTTTCGCTTTTAATTTTGAATATGCCCAATTTATTATCAGCTCAAGGGAAAAGGGTTAGCTATTTTCTTCACATTTTGAAGAAAATATTTAATCTTTAACTGTTTTTTGGAGCTTAAGTTAAAGTTAATTATGTTCTTTTCTTTTTGATATTTATTATGTTATCTTAGTTGTATTAAATGTGTTGGATTGAACAGAGAATGCTGCCAAGGAAACATTGGAGCAGGTTATCACAGAGGCCCTTACAAAATCTGGTTCAAACTGGTCTGCTGTTCGTGCTGTTTGTTTAGGTGTCTCTGGTGTTAACCATCCAACTGACCAAGAGAAGATACTGAAATGGCTAAGGTGAGTGAATCTGAATATTCTGTTCATAATATGTTTTCCACCTTTTTGTATGCTGAATTAAATTTATATTGCCTTTCGCATATATTCGATTTTTAAGAGTTCAACTTTCAAAGTGGTCTTCATTTGTGTCAAAGCTCTAATGTGAATGTCTTTGATTTCATGATTTTTGAGTTGACCTTTTACTAAGTGTTTCTGTATGTTTTCATTTAAAGCAGAAAGATCACAAATAGAAAGATTTAAGATGTTATAATGCTTTGCTGATGAATGTATATATAATCATATGATGTTATAATGATTTGCTGATGAAACAAGTTTCATGCGTGTGGAGTTTAAGTTCTATGATCCCTAGGTGTATTTTATAGTTATGTGTGTGATCTTGAGAAGTTATAGTTATTGTTTTTACTATGTTGATTGCCTGGTATCCAGACGTATTCTAATTTACAAATGTCAATGCAAAACAAGTTCATGATAGTGTTAATATAGGACGAAATAACTTCCCTTACAAATATATTCATATTACTCTCTAATTCCCTTGGAGTTGCTTGATTGACTTTTCAGGGATATATTCCCTTCGCATGTTAAAGTATATGTTCAAAATGATGCTGTCGCAGCTCTTGCAAGTGGGACCATGGGAAAGCTTCATGGATGTGTATTGGTTGCTGGTACAGGGAGCATTGCCTATGGCTTTTCTGAAGATGGCAAAGAAGCTCGTGCTGCGGGTGGTGGACCTATCTTAGGCGATTGGGGAAGGTATGAACTTACTTTTACTATCGAGTTTAATTTTTAAATGAAGAAGATATGCTATTTTTGTTTAACTTTATTTGCAACTGGCTATAGTTTTTTTTTTTCTCTGTTAATAATAAAGGAAATTTCTAAATATGAGATGCTTTACTATTAGGCAATATTTGATTGCTTGTTTATTTTATTTTTTATTGGCTTCCAATAAAGTTGTTAAGAATAGGATTTTGTTCTAAGCTCGTCTAATGGAATCATAGTATAAGAGAGTTGACTTTGGACAATCACCTTTTATAAGAACATGCTTTTGAAAAGGAAAGAATAGTTTGCAATTATTAAGCTAACATTAGATGTCAGGTTAAAGAAGATGAATGTGTGTATATAGAAATTAGATTGTTAGAAGGGGAAAAAAGAGATAAAGACACAGACAATTGAGTTTATGGAGAAAATGAAATTGTTCAAATTGTCTACTAGGTCACTGGGAGGTCTCCAGTTGAACTGACAGGGCCAAAATTTCATTAAAGAAAAAAAGGAAAATCGGTCAAATTGTCTAGATTTTTGTTGAAATGTGGGTTATGCAGAAATTGTTTCTGTAGATTCTGGAGATATCTGTGCATTTTGTACTTCCTATGTTGAAATATTAAAATACGCCTTATTCTGGAAGAGCTTTTTCTCCTTCTCTACGTATTAGTAATATTGATTTATCATTGCATTAAGAATAGCTCCATGGAAATGTTAAGGCTTTTATCTTTGAGTGAAGTTGTATGAAAAGCTATAGAAAAATTAAATTTAATTTCAAAGCCCCCAACTTGCTAGGCTTTGCTAGTCTTTAGAGACTATCGTGGTTTATAATATGGATTTCTTAGTAAATGATCTGATTAATAATACACTTGCAATTGCAGTGGTTATGGGATTGCTGCACAAGCATTAACTGCAGTAATAAGGGCTAATGATGGCCGTGGTTCACAGACAATGCTTACAAGTAGAATTCTAAAGGCCCTTGGTCTTTCTTCTCCTGATGAACTAATTGGGTATGTGATGCAGAATCAAATAATTACTTAGCATAATTAGAATCATTTGATTAATATGTTTTATCTGATTTTGAGTAATTTGAATTCTAGTGTATTAAATCCCTAAAGTTTCTATTTATTTACGATTTTGTTAATTTGAATAAAATTGTCTACCATAAATTTTATGACTATGGCTGTCAAATGTAATTTTAAATGCTTGTTTAAATTCTGTTATCTGCTTGGTGAAAATGTGTTGGTACTTAGTGGTTTCATGTTTATTTTGACCTTCTTTATCTAGAGTCTTAAAGTCTACATAAATCATAAATGTATCTAGGAAGAGCTGAACTAGTTAAAATTGGGAGTATTTAACTAGTTTCTGTTTTAAATTTCGAAATCCCGCTACAATAAAGTAACAAATTTTTAGCATTCATTAACAGATTGGTTCTGTTCATGCATTCGTTATGCTGTGAGAGGAGAGAGTTCTTGCATATTTAAGCCCGAAACCTAATTATCATTTAAACTATTTTCACTCACGAAGCTGAGCCGATCTGCAGCTTCTGTACTGTATTGATCATTTTTCACATATTTTTGTACTCAATTGATATTTTTTCTTTTCCAAAGTGGAAATGAAGCTTAAACAAACTGATATTGTTTTATACGGTTGAAGGTGATTTAAGTGTTTGAAGATCAATCATGCAATAACATTGGCGTAAGCAACGTGGTATCTGCATGGACATGGATTGTTTGACTAGACCTAAAAAACAGAAAAGCTTTGTCATATTTCTGGTTATATTTTTTTTTTCTTGGATCTGCACTTCTACAGCCCTTTTTTCTGTGAGAGTAGTGATATGGGCTGTAAATTGCATCGCAGAAAACTTAGATATGAGAACCCGTTCCTTAGTATTTATGTGTTTTTGATAAGGTTAATGCTTTGCCAAAGTGGTCTGCGCTGTTGTTAGTAGGTGAACTTATGCTTCAGTTCTTGGCTGACCAGTGTAGTGTCCAAGCCTACTGCAAGTATGTCTGTGGTCTCACAATGTTTCGCGTGCATCCTGGTGCAGAATTAAAATGAAAGTCAGTTTGCTTTGTCTGAATGTTTAGTCTTTAAATTGGAGAAATCTACCCTTATGAAAAACATGGTCACTAATAGATAAATGACTTTTTATTGTCATGTATTGTGATCAAGAAATATTTTCAGGCTGAATTCAGTGTCATTAAATTTAGGTGGACTTATGAAGATCGATCGTGGGCTCGCATTGCAGCACTTGTTCCAGAAGTGGTGTCATGTGCAGAAGCTGGAGATCAAATTGCACATAATATTCTAACTGAAGCTGTCAAGGAATTAGCTCTCAGTGTTAAGGCTGTTGTTGAAAGGCTTCGCTTGTGTGGTGAAGGTAATATATGATATCATTATTTAGTTGGCTCAAATGATTTTCTGTTTACTAGCTTTAAGCAATTTGAATTAAGAAAGTGAAGTGAGATTGAAGAGTTGGGATATCTGAAGTATTTTTTTATAATGGCAGCACAGATTTTACTTGACGATCACATTAACTACTTCATTCATGATGCATACTGAAATTTGATTGCAGATAGTACTGGCTCATTTCCTGTTGTGATGGTTGGCGGTGTCCTTGAAACGAAGAGGGCTTGGGATATCGGAAACGAAGTTGTGATCTATATCAAGAAATTCTTCCCTAATGCTCAGCCAATACGACCAAAGGTTATCATTCTATGCTATTTTTTTCTTCATTTTTATTAAAATCATCAGTTCAAATAATTTGCATTCACTGGTCAGCATTAAGAAATTATACCTGAGTTGAGAGTGATACGATTCTCTCTTTTAATTTCTATGAAGTCATCCAAATAAAAAGGATAATTTGCATCCACAGAATAGTTTCTTGTTAGAACATGAGAGTGTCACTCCAATGCTTCTTACTGCCTTACAAATACCTCATAGTTTTATCATATCGAGGTTATTATGTTCAAGTACCTTCTTTCATGTTCTTGTTAGTCATTGGCTTCACATGAATACCCTTATCTGCATTTTTGAAATCTCTGCAGTTATGAGACAAAGAATCGATGATGATGATTGAAATTTCCGTCACACGAGTATAATAATAGCATTATTTTTGCATTTCTCACTGTTCTTTTGAGGTTTGTAATGGAGTTGAACTGACTTTCTAAACTCAGGTGGAGCCTGCTGTTGGTGCAGCATTGTTGGCTTTCAATTTCTTGATGAAAGAATCAGAAGTAAATAAACATAGCTAACATTTGACTATACAGCTTATAAGTAACACAAGAAGTTTACAAGAAAGAAGCCCAAGATTATAACTTGAAATCGAATTTTTACATAAGTGTTTTCATCACTTTATCTCTCTTGTTGCTAAGAAAGCGGCTTTAGGTGTTCCTATGGCCATCAGCAACTATTTGTTGGAGTTTCACACTTTACCAATGTACAAATCAACTTTCTACAGAACCAAAATGATATCTTTGTATAACCCAAATGATTTTTTTGTTTGATTCTTTGTATAACCAGTGAAAGTTGAGAAGAAGATTTTATCAAACTCTACGCACTCTGTTACATTTGTTTCCTTTGATTCTGATGGACCTTTTTTTCTCTTCTGTTTAAGGTGACAATCAGAAGATAGAAACGGAATTCAACTCAATTTTTTAAGAGAAAAAAAATGAATTTGATTTTTTTGTTCTTTAACATGGAAAAGGGAGGCAAGTGTTAAGAGATTCAATTTTATATGGGTGAATATCGGTATAAATATTTAAAATTTTAAGTTTGTAAGCAGCATAAACTGAATATTTATTTTTAGCGGTATAAGTATTCAATATTTGTAAAATTATAATTTTTTTTTAATTTAATCGGTACAAATTTTGTTATTGTTTTAAACATGACACATATAAGGTTCAATTTCTAGGTTATTGGGTTTAGACATAAACATGTAGTATCAGTTATTTTTAAATAGTTTTTAAAAAAAATTTAAAACAGAGCTTGTACCTGTACCGATAAAATTAGAGAAAAATTACAATTTTACAAATATTGGATACTTATGCTGCTAAAAATAAATATTAAATTTATGCCACTTATAAATTTAAAACTTTAGGTACTTATATCGTTATTTACTCATTTTATATTTATAGAAACTTAGAATTACCACTTTTAGATTGAAAGTATTACAAGGGAATAATAATTTTTTTCCTCCCTTTTTCTTGCATTTTCCACTGTGATTATTATTTCTCCTAGATCATTGTCTTTTGATAAAGGATTTGTTTTAAAAAGGAATAAGAAACAGTTTTCAAGTGAAAAAGTAAAAGGCATGAAGAAATGATTTTGAAGTATAAAATTGTGGTAGAGCCCATGTAATGTAAAGCTGGAAACAAGGCATTGATTAAGGAGTAGGGGCAAAAATGTCATCACAGACACTTGTGTTGACAGAGAGAAAGACAGACTTTTTGAATAATTTTTTGGTGGAACCATAGAATTGTTATTTGTCTGTTGTGAGTAGACCGAATAAGACAAATCCAGTACCAGAATAGACTACAAAGTACAGTATTTGGAACTTGGAAGAAGAGAAATATTTTACTCACAATTGGCAACCAATTTCTATCTGTATAATATATGCAGTAGTAATCATTTCATACAAGGACATTGTTGTACTTTACCACCTAAATAATAACAAAGGATTTGGATTTTGGTGAAAACAAAATAGTTAGGACAACACCATAACAAGAAAAGAGAGAAAATCTTGGTCATTTTTGTGGTGAAACCTCACCCTTGAACTCACACTGTTCTGCAATAAAACAGTATAACAAGATTGATCCAAAACTAGAAAAACAGAATGCAATTAGAACTAAAATGACACTTGAACAAGAGTAACATAACAAGAACTAGTGAACACACAAGTGAGTGAATACACAAAGCCCTTTATTCAATCTTGATCGTCATCATAAACATGGAGCCACTACAAAAATAAAAATAATAAAAAAGTTGTAACTAATTATAAATAATTATTTTTATGTTGTGACTAAAAGTATAAATCACAAAAATTATAATTTACTGTGACTAAATTGTTTTTAGTCACAATACTTATTGTGACTAAATTTAAATTGGTGACAACTTGTACCTAAATAGAGCATTTTACAATTTTGTATACATTATTTTAATTAATTACAAAATATGTGCAAAAAAACTTATTATCATTTTCTCATACTTTTTTATATATAATTAAAAATTTTTTATAATTTCTTTTATAATATATATATATGGTAATAATTATTGATTATTATATATATGGTAATATTGGCTATGTTTATTTTTACGTTTACAATTATAATAAAAAACATACTAATAATATAAAATATTTTATATATGTGTTTATTTTATTTTTTATTAATTAAACATACTAATTTAATAAACAAAATAATAATATTCACATAAGTTTATTATATCACTCTATGCGTGTTATGTTTATTTTTTAGTAATTTTTTAGAAAATAAATAATATATATATAAAAATTGTTTATCTTTATCTTTTTCTTTGTTTATTGTGTCATGTTTATTTTTTCTAATTAAATAATTTTTGAAATTTATAAAGTTATGTTTGTTTATTTATTTTTTGATGTAAGAATTATACTTCAATAGAAAATTCGTTCACTAATTTTTTTAGAAAATAATCAATATATAGAAACAATAGAAAAAAAAATATATATTTATTTTAATATAGTATAAATTATCTATGTTTATTTTTATGTTTACAATTATAATAAACATACTAATAATATAAAATACTTTGTATATATATGTATATTATGTTTTCTATTTATTAAACATACTAATTTAATAAATAAAATAATAATATTCAGATATGTTTATTATATCACTCTATGTGTTATGTTTATTTTTAGTAATTTTAAGTATTGATTTATATTTATATACATTAATGTTTATAATTTTGATATTGAAAAAAAATTATTAAATTATAATAATTCATACTAAAATAGATAATAAACATTTATCTTTTAATAAAAAAAAATTAACTTGTTTATTTTTATAAAACTGTTTAATTAATTTTACGAAATTGTTTATTTTGAGTTTTAATAAACATAGTTTATTATTTAATGATTAAAATGTATGGTTTCATGTAATAAGTTTTCAAAATATATAACTTTTTAAAATAATTTTTTTTACACATTTTTTGTAATTATGTTATTTTTGTTGTACATTTATAAAAAGAAAAGCCCATCTAAATACTATGTTTTATTCACAAGTAACTTTTTGTTGTGACTAAAAGTCACAATTAATCACAAAAATTTATTTTATGACTAAAAAATTGTCATTAAAGATAGATGTTTTTTGTAGTGAGGAGAACTCGAATCCAAGTTGTACAGACTACAAATGAAAAGAAAAATTACAATTAACAACACCTTAGATGAGCACTCTCAATCAAACACATAACATTATCTTTGACATCCCTCCATTCACTTTTTTCTTTCTAGAATTACAATCTTTTCTCTGTACAACTTAAAATCTAATTCACTAGTCACTAAAACAAGTTAAAGGGCTTCTCTTTTATAGTAGTTGGTTGGATCAGATTCTGACTTGGTTCATCACTAACTTTTTTGTTTTGTGCCACATAGGACAAGTATTTGTGGCTGATGTGGCAGAGAGTAAGCTAGAGAGCCGAATCCACCACAAATTCACCTGATTTGGTTCACTTGCTCATTGCCTAGGTAGAGTTGTTAGAGTTAGTGACATTCTTACAGTTTAGTGTGCTCGAGTTGGACTTGTGACTGCTCTCAAAGTTCTTCAATTAGATCCAAAAATTCTTGATTTAATGCATGATTTCGAGTTGGATCATAAGTTTTTCTTCTGTGAGAAGGTATTGTAGTTTCCACTAGGATTACTGCTTCACACCCATAGGTCATTGAATATGGGGTGTGTCCTACTAAGGTTCTTTCTGTGGTTTTACATGCCCAAAGAACTCGTGAAAGTTCTCCGACCAGTGTGCTTTGCATGCCAGAAGCTTCTTCTTCAACTTTATTTTTAAGATCTTGTTTACAACTTCCAGTTGTCCATTTGCTTGTGGTCTGGCCACAGCTAAAAAACTTTTGATGATTTCGTGCTTGACACAAAAATCAGTAAATTGATCATTATCAAATTATTTTCCATTATCATATACTATTTTATGTGAAAGTCCATAACAACACACAATATTTTTAATGATGAATTCTAGGGCCTTCTTAGATGTTTTGGTGTTCATAGAGTCAACTTCCACCCACTTGGTTATGTAATCAACAACAACAATGGCGAATTTGACTCATCCCTTTCTAGTTGGAAGTGATCCTACCAAATTGATTTCCCAAACAACAAAAGGCCACAGACTATTCATCAATGTTATCTCTGTTAGCGGGGCTCTTGGAATCTTGGAATAATGCTGATATTGTTCTCATTTATGAACATAATCAGTACAATCCTTTTTCATAGTTGGCCAAAAGTATCCTTGGTGAAGGATCTTTTTGGACAGACTAAGTTCGAATGTATGATCTCCACCAAATCCTTCATGTATCTCATGCATGACAATGCTTATTTTTTTTTTTTAGCTTTGCACCTTAAATAGGGCATTGATAGCCCTCTTCTGTATAACTTTCTATTCATGAGCACATATCTTGGGGCTTGATATTGAATCTTCTATAAAGTTGCTCTATCATTTGAAAGTGTTCCAGATTCCAAATACTTTTGGATGGAGCCATCTAGGAAGTGGAAAGATCAATAACCGTTACCCCCAGTGTTTTTGTGCTTAGAGCAGAAAGATGGGCGATGGGGACTAATCTGTACTTATCTATCTTTGGGTCTATTGCTAACTTTGCTAGCATATCTGCGAAGACATTTTGACATCTGGGAATTTTCTTGACAAAATAATGCTTAAAATGTTGCAATAGATCTCTGGATTTTGCTACGTAATTAACCATATTCTCCCATTTAGTTTGGTATTCTCTAGAAATTTGGTTGACTACTAATTGTAAATCACTATAGAGCTTAATATTCTAGGCTCCAAATTCTTTAGCTAATTGTAGGTGAGATATCATTGCCTCGTGTTCTGCTTCATTGTTGGAGGCTTTAAACTCAAATCAGAGTGCACTCTAAAGTTGATCTTTTGCGAAGAGATGAGAATTAGGGGTGGGCGTTCGATCCAATCCAACCTATTTTCTTCATCCGATCCAATCCAATTAGACCTCAAAATCCAATCTGTTGCTCCTAAATTCGCCCAATATACGTGGACCAGTCAAGAGGGGACACGTGGATCAAATTACTTGAGAAGAACTGCTAAGTCTTTGTATGACACCAGGAAGCATTATTCGCATGGGTCTCGGAAGATGTACCCGGAGTACAAGGTACTCCCGGAAGCGAGCATAGCTTAAAGGCACTCCGGGATGTGTCAGGTCTCTCCCGAGAAATCAAGTCGCATTTAATGCTGCATGGGAGGAAGCGTGTTGGGACTGTAACACGCAATAAAGTCTGACGGCACAACCCCCAAACAGCAGCGCTACAGTAATGATCATTTAAGTCTAGCGACGGCTACTCTGCGAAGAGTCACGTCAATCATAAGACAAAAAGGACATTCTCCATAAAAACCCTACAGCACCTAGGGATTTGACCATGCATCACCCATGGTATATTCATCGGAAATGCCCAACTTTATGGATACTTACAGACACATATGTAAGAACAATTCTAGGGATTACCCCACCAAAACACTATAAATACCCCCTCAAAGCTCATTTAATGGGGTCGGAGAATCTTGGTTGCTAAAGAGCAAAGAGAGAAAAAACTCACCAAGAACATTCTTTGTATTAAAGAGAGAAACATTCTCCCAAGTGTAAAATCTGTATTAAAGATATCCATTAATAGCAGTGGCTCGTGGACTAAGGCTCATTAACGCCCCAACCACGTAAAAAGTCTTCATCTCGCTTTCTTACAGCTCATTGTTATATTCATATTTTATTAGTTGCCGAAAACCTCGGTCAACATTTTGGTGCTTTCATTGAGAGCTGAGGAAAGCTGCTTCACAACAAGCATTTAACTTCACGACAATGGTGGAGACGAGAGCTACACGTCACCCTCGCCCTCTAGAAGACGCTCAAGATCCCAATGAAGAGGATGTAGCCTCAAGAGCAGCAGAGGAATCCGAGGAAGAAGTTCCAGATGAAAACCACGAGGAGCATCTCGACGAGTACGCTTACGATGATGGAAGCTACCAAGAGCTGGTGCTCCTCAGACAAAAAGCTATCGATCACGAAGCTGAGATCGAAGCTCAGAAAGTGCAAAATCAAAAGATGCAAGAGGTGATGCTAGCCATGCAGAAAGCCATGGAGGCAGCTGGCATTCACGTGCATCCCAAGGCAATGGCCGCTGGACTCGACAGGGAGCCAGCTACGTCTTCGCCTAATTCCCAGCAGCAAAGGCCTAGGGAACCTAGCCCTATAAGGCACCCTGCTGAGGAAAACCAAGCAAAAAACCCTACTTCTGCCCCTGGTCGAAAGAAAAAGGCGCAGGATCCGCGAAAGGTCCGCTCAGATTTCCCTAAAGGGAAAGGTCCGCAGAGGGGCAAGCCCCAAAGAGGGAGTCTTGGCCCTCAGGATCGAGGGGACCGGAAAAGCGTTTCCGTGCACCAGGAACCAGGGGGTAGAGGAAGAGGAGGACAGAGATGTCCACCCATTGATCTGAGAAATCAAATCAATGGGAATCAAGGTGACCTCCGGGATCACCTTGATCAAAAAAGATACAGACCCGAAGTCTCCTCGGGTACTGTAAACGAAGGGATTATGGCAGAGCTTGCTATCCTTCGAAAAGATATTGCCCGAGTCTCCCGGAGGCAGAAGGGAGATGACTCCGACTCGGACAGTGAGGACCGGGAGCCCTGTGCCAAGCATATCCTGGAGGCGGAGCTCCCTAAAAACTTCAAAATGCCCGAAATGGCGGCATATACTGGGAACTCCGACCCCAGTGATCACTTGTCACGATTCAACCGAGTCATGACAGTCATGCGGGTCAGCAATGACGCCAAATGCCTATGCTTCCCCCTCACTCTGAGCGGCTCGGCGGAGGAATGGTTCAAGAAACTAGAACCAGGATCGGTGGGATGTTGGAACAAACTCCAAACCAACTTCCGGAGACAATTTGTCGCCGCCAGGAAGGTCAATTTGGAGGTGAGTGCCTTGACTAACATCAAGCAACTACCCACCGAGACCTTGAAGAATTACATCAAGAGGTTCCGAGAGGAAGCCTCGAAGACCAAGAAGGTCGACGACGGACAACAGCTTGCGCTTCTCCAAGCAGGAATCCGCACTGGGACTCCCTTCTGGAACGAATTACAGCAAGAAGGCGTTGTTAGCCTTCAGGACTTCCAGAAGCGAGTCCAAAAATATATTAACCTCGAGGAAGCCCAAATCGTGGCTTACGGAGGCTATTATCCCACCGGGATAGCAGGATACATGCCAGGAGTATCGCCCTCGGGTACTGTCCCGACCGCGACCCCTCCGATTAGTGGCATACAGTTTTCTGCTACTCCCGGATACAGCCAGGGCCAAGCTCTGCCCCCGGCATCTTCCCATTACGGCAATCCGTCCGGGGTGAATGGACGGGCTCCTTCACAGGCTGCCCCAACCGCTAGCTTAACAGGCCCTACCCAAGGGTCTAGAAGCAAGAGATCTTCCAAGGGCAGCACCCGAACGGGAGAAAAGCGCCAAAAGAAGGGGTACACACCCCAATACACCCAGTACACAGAGCTCACGGACTCTCAGGAACGTGTCTATTTTGCCACAAGGCAGAATACGCATTACCGGAGGCCCCAGCCATTGTACAGGGACAGCTCCCGGAGAGATCCGAGTAAAAGGTGCGAATATCACAACGATATTGGCCACAGCACCAACGAGTGTAAAAATCTCAAAGATGAGATTGAGAATGCAGTCGGTTGGGCCACCTCTATGAGTGGATCAAAAATAGGTTGCCCCACCTTAACCCGGGGCAGGTGGCAGGGGGCATGCCTTCGGGAACACCAGGGGGTACAGCAGGAGCATTGCCTCCAGCTGCTCCCGCAGGTGACGCCCAGCATATACCCGGACTACCGCCCCGGCCTAATGGACGGGTAGCCATGATCTCCGGAGGTCCCCATATCGGAGGAAACACTCGAAAGGAGCGGAAGAGATATGCCGAGGCCGCAAGGCACAGTGAGGTGTGGGAGGTCACTCAACTCCCAGCTCAAAGGCCTCGGCTAATGGACCAGCCCATAACGTTCACGGAAGAAGACGCCAAGACGGTGCGTTTTCCTCATCACGACCCGCTGGTCATAGAGACCCCCATTGCAAATAAAGTAGTGGCCAGGGTCTTGATTGATAATGGAAGTTCCGTGAACTTGCTCTTCAAAGAGGCCTTCACTGCGATAGGGTTGACCGACCGGGATCTCTCTCCTAGCGGATCGCAGCTCACAGGGTTTAACGGGACAACTCTAATCCCGATGGGGAAAGTCAGGCTCCCAGTTACCCTGTGCCCGGATACTCCCCAGAGCACGTTCAAGTATTGCACCTTCGTGGTAGTAGACTGTCCAACAGCCTACAACGCAATCTTGGGCCGACCGGCCCTCGTCGACTTTGGTGCAATAACTTCTATCCGACACCTATGCCTAAAATTTCCTAACCAGGAAGCCGGAGTCGGAACGGTGAGGGGAAATCAAGGAGAGGCCAGGCAATGTTACAACGTTGCCACCCACTTGCCGGTGCTCATGGTCCGAGGGCCTCCTGAAGTAGAAAAGGCTGAAGAAGACGAGTTGGATCCTCGTATAGGATCCGAAAGGGTCGTAGAACCAATGGAGGACGTCGAAGAGATACCAGTGTGCGACGACGACTCCACCAAAGTACTCCGGATAGGGAGAGGCCTAGATCCGGAGGAAAAGGATAAAATAATAAAAACACTGAAGGGCGCCATTGACATTTTTGCATGGCGCCAAGAGGACATGACCGGCATCAGCCCTCATGTCATCACCCATGTCCTCAACGTCAACCCGGACATGCCTCCTATACAGCAAAAGAGACGCCCGCTCGACTCGGCGAAAGCCGAGGCCTTAGAGAAAGAGGTGGATAAACTTTTGTCCAATTGCATGATCCGCGACGTATACTATCCGGAATGGCTGGCCAATCCGGTCCTGGTACCCAAGCCAAACGGGACTTGGCGGGTTTGCATAGATTTCACAGATCTAAACAAAGCCTGCCCAAAGGACTGCTTTCCGCTGCCCAGGATCGACCAGATGGTGGACGCCACCTCCGGATTTAAACTACTATCTTTCATGGATGCCTATGCTGGGTACAATCAAATAAAAATGCATACGGCAGACCAGGAGTGCACTAGCTTCAGGACCGATAAGGGGGTATACTGTTACCTAGTCATGCCCTTCGGACTGAAAAACGCCGGAGCAACCTACCAAAGAATGGTTAACCGGATGTTTAAAAGCCTCCTGGGACGAAATATGGAAGTATATGTAGACGACATGCTCGTCAAATCCAAAGCATGCAATAGCCATGCAAACGACTTAGAAGAATGTTTCGAAGTCGTCCGGAGGTACGGCATGAAGCTTAATCCGAAAAAGTGTACCTTCGGGGTCAAGTCGGGAAAATTCCTGGGCTTCATAGTCAGCCAAAGGGGGATCGAGGCAAACCCGGAGAAAATCCAAGCTCTCTTGGACATGCCATCCCCCAAGAAACACAAGGACGTGCAAAGTTTGACCGGAAAGGTGGCCGCATTAAGCCGCTTTATCTCGCGATCCACGGACAAGTGCATACCCTTCTTCAACATACTGAAGAAATGCCAAAAGTTCGAATGGACGGACGAATGCGAAGAGGCATTCAAAAGGTTAAAAGACCATATGGCCAAACCTCCTATCCTATCAAAGCCCGTCCTTGGAGAAGACTTGTTCCTTTACTTGGCCGTCTCCGAGCATGCGGTCAGTGCTGCATTGGTCCGGGAGGAAGAAAAGATTCAGCACCCCGTGTACTATGTTAGTAAACGCATGATAGGGGCCGAGACAAGGTATCCGGTCATTGAAAAGCTGGTATTCTGCCTCCTGATGGCATCGCGGAAGTTGAGACCATACTTCCAAGCCCATCCGATCAGAATTTTGACCAATCATCCACTCCGGCAAGTTCTCCAGAAACCTGAAGCCTCCGGAAGACTCCTCAAATGGGCAATGGAACTAAGTCAGTTCGACTTGCATTACGTGCCCCGGATTTCCGTAAAAGGCCAAGCCTTGGCGGACTTCATCACCGAATGTAATGAAGCCGAGGCAACAGCCAATACACCGGAGCCATCCATCCCCACTTGGAGGGTATTTGTGGATGGGGCTTCTAATGAAAACGGTTCAGGAGCCGGAGTGGCTATGATATCACCTACTGGGTTGCGGCTCCAGGCAGCACTCCGATTCAACTTCACAGCTTCGAATAATGAAGCCGAATATGAGGCCCTGATAGCAGGGCTAAAGTTGGCTAAAGCTGTAGGAGCCAAGAGGGTGGAAGTCTACAGCGATTCTCAGCTGGTCGTAAACCAAGTATCCGGAGAATACCAAACCCGCGGTGAAAGGATGGCCGCGTACGTAACAAGAGTCCGAGAACTGCTCCACGAGTTCACGTACTATAAAATAGAAAGAATCCCCGAGAAAAGAACGCTCACGCGGACCGTCCGGCTAAGTTAGCCTCGGACGGTGAGATCGAAGAGCGGGGGGTAGTACCAGTGGAACGTTTGGCAGAGCCAAGCATCAAAATAAAAGAGACCACACAAACGGTTGGGCAAGAACCCGAATTTGGATGGTCCCCATCATAAAATACATAACCACGGGTGAGTTGCCCCAAGAGAGGGCACCGTCTCGAAAGATTCGCATCGGGCTCATCGTTATGTAATGATGGATCAAATTCTCTACCGAAGAGGACTCAGCATGCCTTATTTAAGGTGTGTATCGGACCCTGAAGCTAGACAAATCATGCTGGAGGTCCATGAAGGGTTCTGTGGAGATCATACGGGAGGACCCAGCCTCTCAAAGAAAATATTGAGGCAGGGATACTTCTGGCCAACAATGAAAAAAGATTGTATAGACTATGTCCAAAAGTGTGACTCGTGCCAAAGGTACGCGAACATACCGAGAGCTCCTCCAAATGAGATCACGGCGATGACAAGCCCCCGGCCCTTCGCGGTACGGGGCATAGATCTCATCGGGTCTCTACCTACGGGAAAAGGAGGAGTAAAGTATGCAATAGTAGCAGTAGACTACTTCACCAAGTGGACAGAGGCTGAGCCTATGAAGACAATAACCGCTAAGAAGGCGTTGGACTTTGTTATCAAAAACATAGTGTGTCGATACGGCTTACCTCACAAAATAGTCTCGGACAATGGAAAGCAATTTGATTGCGAGGAATTTGCGACTTCGCAACCAACACGGAGTAGTGAAAAGCTTCTCCGCGGTAGCCCGCCTCAAACAAACGGCCAAAGTGAGGCGGTCAATACAATCCTAAAGGTCACCCTGAAAAAGAAGCTGCTGGCTTGTAAAAATAACTGGCCTGAAGAATTGCCAAGGGTATTGTGGGCCTACCGGACGACCCCCAGAACCACAACCGGTCACTCGCCGTTCTCAATGGCATACGGTTGTGAAGCAATGGTCCCGGTGGAAACATTATTCCCATCCCACAGGAGAACGACCTACGATCCGGCCACTAATCAGGCCCTGCTCCAAGAAGCTCTGGATCAAGTCGAAGAACTCCGGGATGAGTCCCAAATACGGATGGCCGCTTATCAAAAGAAGGTGACCAAGTATTTTAACTCCAAGGTTAAAAACAGAAAATTCCCTATTGGTGACATGGTCCTAAGAAGGGTCTTCCCAGCCACCCAAGAACCCGGAGTGGGGGTACTTGGACCAAATTGGGAAGGACCATATGAAATCGAGGACGAAATCGGTTCTGGCACTTACAAACTGAAAAGAATGGACGGAACTACTGTCCCAAGAGCCTGGAATGCCGATCACCTCAGAAAATACTACCAGTAGCGAATTAAAAACTTAGCTTTTGTTCAAAGGGTTTGTACCGTCCAAATGTATGCCTCCTCTATATTAAATAAAACTGAGTGCCTTAAAAACAAAGTTTCTATGCCACTCAGGGGGGTACTAGGGTATACCGCACGGACAAACAAAAACAAGCTAAGTAAAATATCCTGACCCAAAGGGCAGGTCAAGCTAAGTAAAATATCCTGACCCAAAGGGCAGGTCAAGCTAAGTAAAATATCCTGACCCAAAGGGCAGGTCAAGCTAAGTAAAATATCCTGACCCAAAGGGCAGGTCAAAAACATGCGCAAAAATAAAGAGCGTAAGCATGAAACCCTGAGCCAAAGGACAGGTTGAAATATATAAAGTGTGAAGAAAGATCGCACATATATATAAATAAAAAAAAAATAAAATATCCTAGCCCGAAGGGTAGGTCATACACATATAAATGGCCCGGGGACAGGCCTTAAATTGTCTCCCCTTCAAATAAAAGCTGCCGCCTGTATGTAAATTGTTCTGAGGCAGCAGCAAGTATGTACAAAAAAAAAAGAGTTATAAAGAGAACGGGTATAATCTGGGTCAATAATATGGCAGCTCAGTCAGCCGCCGGCGAAGACGAGGTCCGATCCGTGCCTCAAGCTCAGCATCAAGTCTCTTCTTCTTTTCCCGAAATTTGGCAATCATGTCCTCGGGTTTGGGATAAAAAGAAAGCTTGATACTCTGATCATTGGTGGCCCAAGCCATGTAGACACCATCATCAAAGCGCTTCGGGCACCGGGCGCAGGAGACGGGAGAAAGGAGCTCGGCCCTCTTGGCCTTCCTGATAGACTGATCATTGAAGTCCCGGAGCTCCTTCAACTCCGCAGCTAGAGCGGCCTTGGATTCGATATCCGACTGGTGAGTCTCCTCTAGAGACCTCACCTTGGCGGCCATTTCATCCAAAGCCTCCCTGGCCTCCCGAAGGTCTCGCCTAGCCTTCTCGGCAGCCTCGGTTTGAGCCCTTAGCTCCTCCTGATGATGGGCCTCCATCCTGCCTCTCCGCTGGGCCTCGGCCTGGATCATGTCCTCCGCCTGAGCCTCCCTCCGGATGGCCTCCTCTTCCCTGGCCTTGGCCTTCTCTTCCTTGGCCTTGGCCACTGCCTCCTGGCGCTCGGCAGCCTCCTGGTAGATCTGCCTCTCCGCTGTAAGGTCTTGGAGGACCTTCTTGACGTCGTTCATGTCCCCAAAATCGGACAGAGCGAAGCCATGGCTTATGATGTTCTTGGAGAGGCGACCAGCCTCAGCTGCAAGCTGAACCATGACGGGGTGTAAGGAAAAATTCCTCAAAGGAAGAAAACAAAATACAAACACCAAAAAAGGAAACGCAAGAAATTGCAAAGTACTTACCACTGTGAGGGAATGGCTGAGGTCCTGGACCTGGAAGATGGAGTTCAGGGAAGCGCAAGTGGCAAACCGCTTGGGCGCACAGCGTGTAAGCTGAGAAGCGAACTCACCGGTCATTTCCGCGGCAAAGGGAGCCAAAGTGGGCCCTAGGAGGGGACGGAACCAGTCCGCCAAAGGATCCAGGTTGAGGTTCCACGGATCATGATAGTCCGGATGGCTAATGCTCGCCTCAACCTCCGCTCGCAGAATCCTCCTAAGGGCCTCCACATCGGCATATCCCCGGGAGTACTCGTCCATAGCGTAGTTGTGTTTGGCTATGCGAAGCTCCTGCCTTGCCTCATCCCCCGGAATCGGGGTAAGCTCAATGTGAGGAGGAGCAGGATTTTCCTCCATCGGAGAAACCCCGCCGTCTAGGCCATGAGCGGGAGTGTCGGCCCTCCGAGGCCTCTTCGGCTCATCCTGGGCAACCATCTTGCCCTTGCGCTTGCGAATCAGAGCCACTTCAGGCTCCTCCTCGTCCTCCTCTGCTACCACTGGAAGAGCTTGAGGCTCTCCAGCACCCTTGGCGGCTTCCTCCGAGAAGTCCCACCCTTTCCCCTGGCCTTCTCCCGGAAGCACCTCCTCGTCATCCACTAAGTCAATGGTTTCGGGAGGGGCGCCGAAAGAAACCTTCAAGGAAGGGGCCGGGGGAGAGGGAGTGAAAGCCGGAGGAGCCACCGGAGTATGGACCCCGGCAAGCTGTTCCAGGATGGCATCCATGGAGGTACCTGTTCCAATAAAATAAGCAAGTGTTAGAAGTCCGTGAGAAACTGCTTACAAAAAGGTGCAGCAAATAAACTACTCCTACCCGGACTCCCTAATTCGGCCCTAGCAAAGTCCCGAACTTTAATGCGCGGCAAGATCATCTCCAAGATAACCGTCCGAGGGCCGAAACCACCGGACGCTATGTAAGCCGACGGACCTAAGGGAATAGGTTCGGAGGGCGGGACCCATCCGGGACCGACCTAGGTAATCTCCTAAGTTTGTAAAATAAAATTCCTTCAAATGATCCCCCCACCGGGTCGACGGCATCTTAAACCTACGGAGACGCTCGTCGAACCCTATGGGCCTACGACTGGTATATTCATCAACGGAAGGGACATACTGAATTATCAAAGGAGACTTACCACCAGCTCCAGAAGTGCTAGCACCGGGAGCGCCCGAGTTTGGTTCGGGACCGAAGGCCGAGGCGGGAAGTACGGTTCTCAGAAGAACCTTCAAGACGAAGGGGTCCCCCGGCGGAAGGACCTCCAATCTCTTCTTGAAGAATCTTGTCAAAAAATTTTGCCTCGGACTTCCCGCCGATGGCTTGGCTCCTCCGCACCACCGGGCTCCCCACGCGAAGCCCTCTCCCAGAGGCAGCCTGGGCACTAGAATACGCCTTCTCTTGGGCCTTCCGGTAGAGATAATCTTGGTACTTCTTCTCTGCCGTAGCAATAAGCTCATCCCGGAAGGCCTTCTCCGCAACCGGCGCCCTCACGTTAGGGCAAATAACCTTGGAAAGGTTGGAGTCATCCACGGATTGGTGAGAAAGGATAAGTTTAGCCTTTCTGCAATTCTCCGTGGTGACCAGGCCCCCGACGTCAAGATCGGCATGGTCGTAGGAGGCGAAGGCTTGGGCCCTTCGAAGGAAAGCCTGAGTGGTGAGCGTCCGCTGGTAAGGTGGGATTCGCACCCACTCCGTGAGAAGCTCCGGATGGTCCACGGCCCTAAAACCGGAGGAGAAGAAAAATCGGTGGCGGTACTCCTTAACATGAGTCTGCCTATTATACGGAACCACCCCTTCGTTAGCAGGGTGGATCCGGAACCCATAAAAACCGTCCTTAAGTTTGTCCCCTTTCTTGGGGACGGATACAAGTTCATAAAAATACAAAATCTCCGCGGCCGGGAGACCCCCAGCCGCGCGCGGAGTAAAAAATAAATAAGCCTGAGAGCAGGCGGTAAGCTTGAGGAATAAGTTGGTATGGCGCAAGGCCGACAAATACAAGAAAATTAACAAAATAATCCTGGAGCGGGAGCATTGCACCGGCCATCAGATGGGTCTGACTCCAAGCCCCGAAGCCATCATAGTTGAGGTTGGGCGTCTCCGAGTCACGGGGAGGCCGGTGGAAGGTCCCTGAGGTAGAGGGTTTGATTCCAGCTACATTGATGATGTTCTCCAGCTGGTGAGGGCAGGTCAGGGTCGATCGAAGCTCGGCCGCTTCCCAACCAGTAGCGCGGGACTTGTACCCTTCCTGGGCAACAGGTCCCAGAGAAACCTCCTCCAGGGTGGCAATATTCTTCCCCTTCTTCTTTGAAGACTTCGAGCCAGAAGCAGACATGTTATGCTCTGAGAAAAACAAAAAGAAAAAACCCAGCAGTTAGGCCCCATATCAAACCCTAAATCAGAGAAAAAAGGGAGTGGGGGTCCCCTAACCGCTGGAAAGAGGCCCCCTCCGGACACGTGTCACCTGGGAAACTCAAAAGAGAATCCCTGAACAAGTGTCGGGTGCGGTAAAATCACAGTAAAAGTGGTTTTGCAAAAAGGGGAAGAAAAGGGAAAAGTTTTCCTATGCCCTAAGCGATGGCTAAACGAAGGATACATGGCCTTCTTCAAACAAAACTGTACGCCTACGACAGAGGCATGACAATGGCGACTCTACAGCTAATACAGTAAAACGCAAAGCAGAACTCGAAGAACTCAAACCCTCATACTCCAGAAATCTCTAAGTACGAACCCAGAAAACAAACAAAATAAATGTAAGCATGTTATTATCTAAAGATGCAAAAAACTTACAGTTGATTGTTGAACTGGGGGTACTGGGTATGATTGAGCGAGAGTTGAGAAGCACTGGCAAAACCAAACACTGGAAAATTACAGGAAGTGTTTAAGTGTTAAGACGGTTTGTGCTACTTTGAGGAATTTTTCTCTCTGAGAAATTCGAGCAAAAATGGTAAGGAATGGAAAGTAACCGAAATGAAGGAAAGGTGGTGGCTTTTATAGGCAAAAATGCATGAGGAACAAGCGTCTTCACCTACCAATCGTACGGCAGGGGAAACGCACGATTCGAATTCCCAAAAGATCAACGGGCTAGATCAATCTACCATTAAGGCGGTGCAAACGTTTGAGTATCCGCCTGACACCATCAATGCGCCGCATCAATCATAGGGCGTGAAACGAATCGACCTCTGCAAAAGTGAATCACTGCATTTAATGCCATTATTAGACACACCTTCACGCGCCCCCAAGTCGTATCATAAGACCGAGGAGGCGGCTGGAAACATTCCTGCGAACAAACGTATTGTCGCATTAAATAACATCATTTAATGTGCCCCCACGCGCTCGAGGCTCGAGCTGGGGAAATGAGGAGTCAACTGGAGACACTTGAACAAGCCTTGGTTTATTTTTACTAAGTAAACAAGGCTTGGGGGGTAAATGTTGCTCCTAAATTCGCCCAATATACGTGGACCAGTCAAGAGGGGACACGTGGATCAAATTACTTGAGAAGAACTGCTAAGTCTTTGTATGACACCAGGAAGCATTATTCGCATGGGTCTCGGAAGATGTACCCGGAGTACAAGGTACTCCCGGAAGCGAGCATAGCTTAAAGGCACTCCGGGATGTGTCAGGTCTCTCCCGAGAAATCAAGTCGCATTTAATGCTGCATGGGAGGAAGCGTGTTGGGACTGTAACACGCAATAAAGTCTGACGGCACAACCCCCAAACAGCAGCGCTACAGTAATGATCATTTAAGTCTAGCGACGGCTACTCTGCGAAGAGTCACGTCAATCATAAGACAAAAAGGACATTCTCCATAAAAACCCTACAGCACCTAGGGATTTGACCATGCATCACCCATGGTATATTCATCGGAAATGCCCAACTTTATGGATACTTACAGACACATATGTAAGAACAATTCTAGGGATTACCCCACCAAAACACTATAAATACCCCCTCAAAGCTCATTTAATGGGGTCGGAGAATCTTGGTTGCTAAAGAGCAAAGAGAGAAAAAACTCACCAAGAACATTCTTTGTATTAAAGAGAGAAACATTCTCCCAAGTGTAAAATCTGTATTAAAGATATCCATTAATAGCAGTGGCTCGTGGACTAAGGCTCATTAACGCCCCAACCACGTAAAAAGTCTTCATCTCGCTTTCTTACAGCTCATTGTTATATTCATATTTTATTAGTTGCCGAAAACCTCGGTCAACACAATCTAATCCAATTACACACCTAAATTTTAATATTAACATAAAAATATGAAGAAAAATACGTAAAAATTAAATATTACATTTTATTTAAGTTTAATACTCCATAAATATACTATCGTTACAATATAATGCAACTAAAAGTTTTAAATAATTAAAACAATAACATTTCTATGTAAGAAAATAGAACAAAACATCATAAAAATAAATACACAAAACAACCAACTGTTACGAATTTAACACGAAAATAAAATCCAATAAAAATATAATTAATATATATTATATTTTTTATTATATGAATAAATATAAATATTTTTTTAACATATATAAATGTAATTGGATTGGATCGATTTTTAATTAGATTTTGAGATTGACATCCAATAAAACCCATTCAATCCAATTAGAATCTAACTTTTAGCATCAAATTCAATCCAATTGTAATGGATATCCAGCCTTTTGTAATTGGATTGGATTAGAATAGTTCAGTTCAATTGGAATGTATTGGATTAGGGGTGGGCATCATCCAATCCAATCCAATTGAACCGAACCGATCCAATCCAATCCAATTACAAAAAGTTGGATATCCAATTACAATTGGATTGGATTGGATGCTAAAAGTTGGATTCTAATTGGATTGGATCGGTTATTGGATGTCAATCTCAAAATCCAATTAAAAACCGATCCAATCCAATTACATTTATGTATCAAAAAATTATTTATATAATAAAAAATAATGAAAAATATAATAAATATTTATTAGATTTTTTTGTATGTTGAATTTGTTACACTTGATTGTTTAGTGTATTTATTTTCATGATGTTTTGTTCTATTTTATTACATAGAAATGTTATTATTTTAATTATTTAAAACTTTTAGCTACAATACACTTGTAAGAATAGTATATTATGAAGTATTAAACTTAAATAAAAAGTGATACTTAGTTTTTACGTAATTTTCTTTATATTTTTAAGCTAATATTAAAATTTAGGTGTGTAATTGGATATCCAATTAAAAAACCGATCCAATCCAATCCAATTAGTAATTGGATTGGATTGGATTGGATTTTGAGGTCTAATTGGATTGGATCGGATGATGATTTTCCAAATTCAATTACTAATTGGATTGGATCGGATGAGGAAAAAAAGGTTGGATTGGATTGGATGCCCACCCCTATATTGGATGTTGCCCACCCCTAATGAGAATGATTTCTACTCTAGAACTTTTCTTGCTTGATGCTCTGTCTACATATATCTTTTAGACTTCCAGCTTCGAGATGGGTTCTTCAGGGTTGTTGTCCATCCCTGTGCATTCAATAATGAAGTCTGCCAAAGCTTGCCCTTTAATGGATATTCTAGGCTGGTAATGGATGTCAAAATGGCTTAACTTTATTGCCCATTTCAAGAGTCTTCCAAACACTACTACAATCTAAGCCTTTAGCTTCCCTTTTTTCAATCTAATTTATAAAAAGGGAAGCTAAAGGGGGTGAAAATATCTGCATTAACATTTAGAGGCGGTTTTTTGGTAAAAACCGTAGGTATAGAGTGTATATATATCTATGCCGTCGGTTGGGGGTTGGGAAAAATCAGGGTTTTTTTATATAACCCTATGGCGTCGGTTATTAGGTATTAACCGACGCCATAGGTGCCACTTTTATTCGACACGTGGCACCTGTGGCGTCGGTTAATACCTAATAACCGACGCCATAGGGTTATATATCAAACCCTTTCTGCTTCGTCTTCCTCACTTCCTCATTTCACACCTTGCTGAGGACGAAGAACAGCCACCCACAGCAGCCCCAAACCCACGAAAAAACCCTCGCCAACCACCACTAAAACAACCTCATTCACCCTCATTTCTTAACCATTTTACCCCATTTTTGTCTTAAAATCTTCTATTTTCTATACCTAAACCTATACTGTAAAAAAGTTTAGTTTTTTTCCCCTCTATATACCAAACCGAACCTATTATAAAGAAAGGTGGTGGGTATAACTCCGGCCACCGATTTTAGCGGAGAAAACGTTGAGTCTCAACGTCCATTAAGGTATAAATATGCTTTCTATTCATTTTATTTGTGTACATTGGTATTATTTCGTTTTTGTAAATTTTTTTAGAATTTTTTTATTTTATTAATATTATATTGTGTGTGTTCTAGAGGTGGTCGGATTTTTGTAGCATTTTATCGCCGGATTGCGTTTATAAGGTAAATATTTATTAACTTGATATATAATATATATGTATATATTTTGTGTTTTATTATTGAATATGTGTTTATATATATCTTGTGTGTATATACTATTTGTATATTTTGTGTATTTGTATTGTATATATATTTGTTGTGAATGAGAATGAGAGGTAGTAGGAATTTAATTAGTTTAGAGATAAAATTTTTAAAATAATGGTAGTGTGAATATATAATTGATTATATATGTATATATATTTATATGTTATTTTTTAAAAAATTAACTATGGAAATTAGTAACTAGCTAGTAACTTGCTACTTTATTTAATAACTAGTAAGTAATTTAATAATTAAAATTTTAAATTGGTTGTATATTGCATTATGTTATTGGTTGTGTGCTAATATTTGAGGGTCGACATATTTCGGTGTTGATCGAATTTGCAATAGGTATATCCATCCACTAACCTTATGTTAGTATAAATAATTATCAATGCATGCTTAGTTGAGTTTGAATATCTTAAATATTCATCCGTAGTGAAGTAGGTTCTGCGAATACATGTACTGCGGTCGGATAGGTGGATAAATTTTGTATTGTTTATGTTAGTTTCTTTGTTCTGTATTGTTATATTTGTTTTGTTTGTTACTTAGGCACTTTTAAAATTTTTGGGAACGTCCAATTACAGCCGTTATGCTGCCAAAATTTCAGTAGAATTTGGATCAAATTTTATTATAAAAAACATAAATGTTAAAGGAAAAGTACATAACATAAATAACTAGGTTATTACTCGCTAGTTGTAAGAAATTAGGTGACATAACACATTCATATTTGACTCAAAACATGTTCGTATTAGTAGGTCTTTATATTTGACTCAAAACATGTTCGTGAAATTAGGTGACATTTGTTTTGTTTGTTACTTTAGGCACTTGTCTTGTATAATCTAATTGATGTGTCTATGCATTTATTATACTTAGTAGGTCTTTATATTTGACTCATAATATGTTCGTGTTAGTACCATGATTATCAATGTCAAAGTTCATATTTGAAAGGTTCTCAAATTTTGTCTATGAATGGTATTAGGAAAATGTTATTAATAGATTTAATTTTTTTGGAAACGTTCAATTATAGCCGTTATGCTGACGAAATTTTGGTAGAATTAGGATAGTATTTGATTTTCGTTTCTCTTAAACTTGGTTGTTAGGATTTTATCGGAAGTGACTTTATCGGAAGTCAAGTACATAATTTTTGGTATAAGGTATGTTTTCTTTAACTTACTTTTATAAGAATATTTTTTATATATATTTAGATAATCCTTAAATACTTAGAGTAATTTTCGAATAATATTAATACATAGGATAGATATTGTTGAGTGTTAATGATAGATATAGTAAGCTAAAAAAAATACAAAAATATTGGGATAATATACTAATTATTATACAAAACATAACTTAAAAAATTATAAAAATAATAATAATATACTAGAAAAATACAAACCTATATTATAAAATTTAAATGTATAGAAATATTAAATTACATAAAAATTAAAATATTACACATTATTTTACTATTCAATAAACTAATTATTATACAAAACATAACTTAAAAAATTATAAAATTAATACTAATATACTAGAAAAATACAAACCCATATTATAAAATTTAAATGTATAAAAATATTAAATTACATAAAAATTAAAATATTACACATTATTTTATTATTCAATAAACTAATTATTATACAAAACATAACTTAAAAAATTATAAAAATAATAATAATATACTAGAAAAATACAACCCCCTATTATAAAATTTAAATGTATAAAAATATTACACATTATTTTATTATTCAATAAACTAATTATTATACAAAACATAACTTAAAAAATTATAAAAATAATAATAATATACTAGAAAAATACAAACCCATATTATAAAATTTAAATGTATAAAAATATTTAATTACATAAAAATTAAAATATTACACATTATTTTAATATTCAATATACTAATTATTATATAAAACATAACTTAAAAAATTATAAAAATGATACTAAAATACTAGAATACAAACACATATTAATTATAAAATATAAAATATTAATAAAAAAATACCTAATATACAAACATATAGAGCAATGTAAATTTGTATTTATTTAACTTTTTAATTTAATTTTATTTATGCTTTAATTTAATTTAATTAATAATACAAAAATAAATTTAGATTTTTAATAAATGTAAAAAAAAAATTTAGGAAACCCCTATGGAGTCGGTTATTTAATAATAACCGACGTCATAGGGGTCCTATGGCGTCGGTTATTTCATAATAACCGACGCCATAGGGGTACATATGGCGTCGGTTGTTATAAACCCTTTAGCGTCGCCCTGATCAGCGTCGGTAGCGAATTTCGCGAAAACCGACGCTGAAAGGGCTTAAAAACCGCCTCTAAAGGGGGTTTTTGTAGTAGTGAAATGACCCAGGTTTTTGAAACACATGGCGGAGGTTATGATTTGTTAGTACCTTGATGGCGTGGGCTTGAAAGTACAATCTTAACTTTTGTCATGCAATTAGTAAGCAATAGGAAAGCTTTTTGATCATTCAGTATCCGGACTTCACGCCCGACAATCTTTTGCTTACATAATATACTGAAAGTTGTACATTTTCTTCTTCTCGCACTAAAGGGGCAGTTATGGCGTGATCTGACACTGCCAGGTACAAAAGCGGCACTTCTCACACTAAAGTGGTAGCATAATATGAAGTTGTACCTTTCCATGTTTGCTTCGATTCCTCTAGAACTGACAATGAAACCTAGAAAATTTCCTGGGGAAACTCTGAAAGTGCTTTTATTTGGGTTTAATTGCATTCCATACTTTTGGGTGATAGAGAAAGTTTATTCTAAATCTTCATTATGGCTCACGAAGGTCTTTGACTTCACCAACATGTCATCAACATAGCCTTCCATATTCTTTCACAGAACTTCTTTGGACATCTTGTTGACAAGGCATTGATATGTTGCTCTGATATTTTTTAATCCAAATGGCATGACCATGTAGTAATAAATTCCTTTGTCAATTTGGACGCTAGTGTGTTCCTGGTCAACCACATACATTTTGATCTAATTATAGCCGGAGTATGCATCCATAAAGCTCAAAAGTTCATACCATGAAGTTGCGTCAACCATCTAATTTATTCGTGGAAGTGGAAAGCAGTCTTTAGTGCAAGCCTTATTTACATCTATGAAATCTATTACATTCTCCAAGTTCCATTAGGCTTTGTGACCAATACTGGGTTAGCTAGCCATACTAGATATAAAGCTTCCTAGACAAACTCTATGTTAGTCAACTTGTCTACTTCCATCTTCACTACTTCTGCTCGAATTGGATCTCATGGTCTTCACTTCTGACAAACTAATTCCATAGTTGGGTCTGTGTTTAGAGCATGACAAATCACATGTGGGTTGATTCCAATCATGTCAGAATGGCTCCAGACTAATACATCATTATTTCTTTTACTATAGAGAAAATTTTTTCTCTAACAGCTGGAGGAAGATTATTTCCCACTTTGATGACTTTAGTGAAATCTTCATCACTGATGCACACTTCTTCTATCTCCTCCACAGGTTTAATTGTCTCTTTACACCTACACATGGATCTAGCTCATCTTCTTCCCGGACAACCCCCAGTGCTTTCTGGGTGGATGTTCCAGGTTTTTCATGATTTCTTTCTCAGACCATCAAAACAGTTTTGGTCGAGACATTGTAACAACTTCTTGCACTCTTCTGGTTCCCTCTGATTGTCCAATGATTTCGATATCACTTGGGAACTTTAAGCATAAGTGGTGAATCAACGTCACAGCCCTAAAGTCAACTAAAATAGGTCGTCCTAAGATGATTGTTGACCTCGCTTTTAGTCATTGATAAAGAGTCTAATTAAAGAGATTTATAATAATTAAATAACAGAAAGTAAATAATATAAAGTAAAGAAAACACCAAATTTTATAGATGTTCAACCCCTTATAGTTGGTTAGCCTACTCCCTTTTTCATTGTATTGACTTGTGAGAGGATTGAGTAAGAATGCTTTGATCTCTCTTAAAAGCTCTTATAATGATCTCTGAGCAATTTACTCTTAGATTGATTTTCTCTCTTGAGTGTTCTCTCTCTGATTTTTTTGTGTCCTTGAATAGTGAGATGAGACCACTATTTATAGGGATTAATTACATGAAATTAGTTTCCCTAATTAATAATAAATAAAATGGGAAACTAGTTTATTTCTATAATTACAATGAAGAAATGAGAAATTTAGATTGATTACATTTATTCTCTAAAGATACGAATTCATCCCACAAATGTAAGGATTGTGTTGTGACTTGCAAGCTTTGAAATATACGAGATACATCTCAGAAATTGTTAATTTGCACCCCTTGGTTGGTGCATGCGAGCTACCTGCCTAGTGGAGCTGGTTGGATGTCTACTCATGATCTGTCCAGACATTCTACCATCTATGTGTGACTTTGATCATCATAACTATTTGTACGACCTACTAGGAGTAGAATCATCTACTCATGTTGTGAAATATGTTACACATGTCACCTAGATGGATGCCATGTCATAGTGCATAAATTTGGATAAAAATGACATTGTAGGCTGTTGGGCAATCTATCACCACAAAAGTACAATATTTGAAAGTCGATACTATGTTGCTTCCAGAAACAACTCCATTCTGTGTAACCGATAACTATATTTTTCTCATTAGAACAAGTGTATCTCCATTAAAGCCTTGGAGTTGAACTAGGCAGGATACCAGATTTGTTTTTACAAGACCTATGGCTTCAAATGTTGGGATTTTATGCTCTAAATAAAACTCAATTTTATTGTAATCTTATTTACTTTCAATAAAGATCAAAAATCATATCTTGACTTTGTCATATGCTTTATTCACATGTTTTGTACATGATTATAGGTTTAATATATAAGTTCTATTAAATTCCTAACATATATTTATTCACAATTACAGTGATATTATCATAGTGGAAAGTAAATGTACGACCTACTAGGAGTAGAATCATTCGCCCAGGTTATGAAATATGTTACACGTGTCACCTAGATGGATGCCATGTCAGTGTAGAAATTTGGATAACTTTTTCTCCCCAAGTTCGTGCGAGATCTTCTTGGTCGCACGTGGACTTATTCAGCCAGGAAGCTATCAGATAGTTGACGCGTGTCTGGTTATCATCTTTGATTCAACGTGACTTGATCGAACGACTCTTTGGTGTTTGGGGCATTTAATACTTCTTGAAAGCTATACCTCGAATCACACAGTGACGGTTGAGTGACAACCCCATGTGTGACATCTGTACCATTTTCAATGAGTACTAACATCTGATTTAGGGGGAAAAACCAAAATATTCAAATTTTAAATTAATTAATTGCTCTTTTTAAACACTTATTAAAGGGGTTAAAAGCTTTTAGGGGATTCTTTTAGCCATTTTTACTCTAAAAAAATCAAAGCAAAGAATCTCTCCTTTTTATTCTCAAATCTTCAAAGAAAATATGTTGGAAACTCCATTGCTAATACCCTCCAAGAAAGTTTAGAAAGCTTCAAACAATGAGTAAGTTGTCTTCCCCTCTTTTTTATGCAATATCTGTTGAGTACATGCATTATTTTCTGAACTTCTTGCTACGAGATTTCTATGTTCTTAAGTTTTTCTTGACTGATCATAGACTAGATGATATTAGGGCTTTTAACTTTGACTAACATATATTTCGACCTTCTGATTCTCTAATTTTATATCACTTTTAGCCTAAAAATTTTTATATTCACCCATTCATGGGTTTCTGAAAAATTTCTAGATATTATTCGTGATTTCGAACTTTTAGGTTTGGGAATTCTATTTTAGAATGAAATTCCTTCTTTTTTATCATTAGTCGGCATGGTCAGCATATTGCACATGTTTTTCTCCTTTCCCCTTGTCCAACTCTCATCTCTTGTCTCTCATCTTTTTGTAGATGAACCCTAGTAAGTTCTAGGGAGGTAAACACCATATCAACCAGGATCTACTTCAGTTCTTATGCAAAGATCATCCTTGACTCCATACAAATTCATCTTCATCTAGTGAAAATCTTTTAAATTCTAGTTTTGAGGATTTGAAAGCGAGCAGTGACCGTATAGAGTCCCCGAAGCCCCTGGTGAAGCACCACCAATACCCTGAGTAAATACGTGGAGAAGAGTATGGTTGCTTTATTTGGGAACTAAAGAAAGGTTGGAGGCGCTATCTTTTTTCTTCTTGGACGTATAGTGTCCGACCTGGTGTTGTAGACACACTTATAGAGGGTCGGGCAACCCAATCTGCCAGGAGTACTACCGTAGCTGATATTGCTATCACTGTTGCGAGGCATACATATAAAACAAAGCAACCATCCAAATGTAGAATGATGGCACGGACCAAGCAGACTATGAGGAAGGCCTCAAAAACTGATCCTCACTTTGCTTGGCTATTTGCAGCAGCTAGGGTGGAGCAAGCCAAGCCTCCAAGCAAGGATGAAGTAACTACAGGAGGGGAGATTGAAGTCCAAGAGGTTGAGGACCATGGAGAGATTTGCACTGCAGGTCCCTCCAAGGTCCATGGAGAAGAAGAAGAAGACGATGAGAGAGCTTAAGTACTTCCTTTTGGTGGCTACAAAGAGGTCAGAGAGTTTGTCTTTGAGGAGGAAGATGTCTTGGTGGCAGGCCAAGATTACATTGAGGAAGAATACATAAAGGCCCAACCTTTAAATAATTAAGGTCCGAAGGGTGCTCGGTGGGTCTCGCCATCATCCGTGGTAACCTTCAAGAGATTGACTAATCTCTATGAAGAAGGTCTCCTTGGGAAGGTGGAAGCGTTCTTTCCTAGTCCAAACAACTAGGAGCAAATCCTAGAGGGGGATTTTGTGCATGGTTGGGGCCACATGCCAAACAGAGTGCAATGCTGTCTTTGCATCCCTATTTCAAAGAAATAGCCAATTATTATGACATATGTCCAACCCAGCTCACCGCCAAGGGCATAAAGTACCTTGACACACTGTACGTGCTTTATGCTTCCTAAGGATGGAGTCAGCCACCTACCCACAACACTAACTATTTATTTGATCTAAAGTCTAGCCCCAAGCAGAATAGGTTTGGGTTTTTCTACTTTTCCCAGAATGAGTGTAAATGGCTGATCGGCACCACGGACACGGATGTGTCCAGGATTTGTAGAGGACTACTACTTTGTCAAGGACATGGGTACCAACCACATCAGTTTCTAGCACATTCCACCTTATTATCATCCTCCCTTTACCTCAGGTCTTAGATCAGGAGCCCAAAAAATACTCCAACTGCTAGAGTCAGCTCAGAATATTTCTTTCTTGGCCATTGAGGCTAATTTCATTTGGTACGGGCTCTACCCATCTGATGAAGTTCAAGAGCCTGAACAAGCGACTGAGGAGGTTACAACTTAGCAAGAGGCTCTAAAGAAAAAGAAGAAGAAGGCTCTCCAGGGTGACCAAGTGCTAATTGAGCGGCCCATCATGATTAGGAATGATCTTAAGGAGGTTGCTCATCCTCTGGTCTAGGTGGCAGGGAGAGGAAAGGCCATGATGGTCGAGGATGAAGAGGAGGACTCTTTTGATGAGAATACCCCTTCACTACTTGTTCAAGAGGGTGCTCCTGTTGACATGTAGGGTAGTTTATTTTTCACTTATCCTTGTTTGTTTATATTTTTAACAAGTATACTTTCCTTTTATGCAGTTATGTTGGAGAAAATGTTGCATGCTATAAAGAAGAGGACATGCGATGTATCCGGCTAGAACTCTCCCACCAAACATCCAAAGGTGGACGATACTCTGCCTAAGAGTATTCCTCCAAGCTCCAAGACTCCTCAAGTCAACACTAAGAGGAGTTTGGCTGCTGACTCCTCAAATATTCTTGATGTCATCCCTAAAGTTGTTCCTCTGACTAAGAAAAATGCAAAGTATGAGGCCTCCACTACCTCAACCAAAAACTCTAAAGGGGCCAACACTAAGGGGCCCAAGTTACCAAGGTCATTGGCTACTCCACCTATACTTCACCCAGAAACTAAGAAGGGCAAAGAAATGCTCATTTTTTATCAAGATTGCATGATGCCAGAAGTAAATGAGCAACTCACAAGGGCGAAAGAGATTCCAGTGAAATTACTGGTCGGAGGAGTTCTGAAAGAGGTCACTCAAGTAAGTGTTTTTCCTTAAGATTATCTTTATAAAGACTTTGCTTTGTACATGCTTTAACTCTGTTTTCCCGTGTGGGTTAATCTGAAGTTGACATACACTTATTCTCGACCCAAATATGCTGCTCTAAAGGCCACAACAACTATCGGTGAACTAAAGAAGGCATTGGAAGATGCTAAGAAAAAGGCCGAGCAAAAGAGTTTTTAGTTAGGCAAAGTAAACAAGCAAATAGTTGCTGCATACAAGCTCATTGAAGATTTAAGGCAAGAGATTAAGGACATGTCGTCCACAGCCAAGCTCAAGGAGGACTTTGAGGCGGTGACTGTAACACCCTAACTAACATAGGCGTATTACGTGATTTTTAAACATGCTGTGCAGCTCGTTGCTAATCAACGAGGTTTATGGAAAAACGTGATTAATGAAAATTTTGCTTTTTAATTAAACTTATAAAATAATATTACAAAAGACTCGGGATCCCGATTATAAAATCATTTACAAAAAGATTTAACTGTTTAACTAATACACAAAATCAATGTCGCCTAGCGACCAGTTACAAAATTAGCCTCGCTGTCCCGATGATCGTACGCTCCAGGCCTAACCGCCCCGACATGTACAATCTTCACAAGCTCGCTCACGGTCCATCAGCTTTAGCCTTGCCTTTACCTACACATAAACGTAGAACTGTGAGTCGACAGACTCAGTAAGAAAAGCATAATAATATTCATACATAATCCCGGTCATGATCAGACGCCCATACCCCTGATCATAACCCTAACTGCCGTGTCCAACACGATACTGAGTCCCGCTACTGCCGTGTCCAACACGGTATTGAGCCACTACTGCCATGTCCAACATGGTACTGAGTTCTGAACGTTCATAGGGACGGTACTATTGACACGTAACAACCTGATCGGTCAAACCGGTCATACTCATTCTTGGTCATACTCCGGCTGTACCGACGTGTTACTATATCCTCACGATCGGTCGAGCCGGTCATACTCATTCTTGGTCATACTCCGGCTGTACCGACGTGACAGGGTTGGATGGTTCGAAGCCAACATACATAACTAATGTAATCTACTAGGCTTCCTACATGCACGCTAAACATGTAATCTACATATGCATCTTGTTATACTAATCTTACGGATTCCGAATTCGGGTGTGCGTCAACTTTGGAACTTTAGCTGAGCGGCGGATTACAGGCTCCTAAACCATAAAAACCACAACGCTATAAGTGACACGCTAAATCACTTCCCGGGGACTTAAACTAGGAACTAAAAGTTTCCCTATCGATAAAAAGCATGACAATACCCCCTAAAACATAAAAACGAGGAAAACTAGGGTCCCTGAATTTTCCCCAACCGGTAGACCGGTTGCCCAACCGGAATTCCGGTTCTGGAAAATTCAGAACCCTCATCCGGAATTCCGGATGTACAACCAGAATTCCGGTTCCTCGCAGGCAGCAAACCCAAATTTTCATAACTTGCACAAATCAACCCCAAATCACACGAAACCTTCCAGACCTGTTCTATACCTCCCCTAGAACATTTCCATAGCATTAAAACAACCCAGAAACCACAGGATACGAAAAATGCCATTGGAGCTCAAGCTTTGAGTTCTAAACTCAAACTTGAGCAAAACCACCTAACATGCATTCAAACTAGCTTGAATCCTCTTAAACTAGCATAATATAACCTCTGAAAACAAATAAACACATTAACAACAACACAGCATTAGATTCACCACATTTCTTCCAAAAATCACATTTTTGCATAGAAAAACTATAACTTGCTCAACCTAAGAATCATGCTTTATAAACAGCTCATTTAACTTCAATTAAACATGCTTAAATCACAAAATTCAACAACAACATCACAGCAGCAACATACTCAAATAATCATGCATGCAACATCATATTTTCATCAAAATTCCACAATTTTAAAGAAGAAAACAAGAGAGGCTAGCCTAGCTTGGATTAAACACACAAAATCCTTGAATCCACAAGAAAAGAAGAGCAAGAATCCAGCTGCTCCTAGGGCCGAAAAAGAGAGAGGAAAAGAGAAAGCTTTTCTTGAAAATTTCTATTTTTTTTTTTTGGCTAAGTGTAGAAAATGAGAAGAGAATGATTTTTAAGGCAAAAATACACTTAACATAAAACAATATTATTTCAGCCAATAAATCAAAAATAACATTTATTTTTCATTTAATAAAAATCACTAAAAGACAAAATCTCATTGGGGCAAAAAGACCATTTTGCCCCTCCACACTAAAATCACATGAAACACACTAAAGGGGTATTTTTGGGAACTTCTAAATTCCCGGCCATTCCCGACATTCCCAATGTCTAATAAACCGCCCCAAACTACTAACATGCTAAGTTGTGATTTCTACTGAGCCAAACGCTGGGTTCCAAAATACCGGGCATCGGAAATGCAAAATATGAAAACTACTGAATGACATAACCATGCATTTTTGAATTCCATAAATAACAGTATAATAAATTATTTAAATGGCTATAAATAATTTTCATAATTAATCATAATTAACTGCTGATTTCCAAATTAAACTAAGTGGGCTTTACAACTATCCCCCCTTAAAAGGATTTCGTCCCCGAAATCTAACCTGAATAACTCTGGATATTGAGCTCTCATATCTGACTCTAGCTCCC
Source organism: Cannabis sativa (assembly GCF_029168945.1). Classification (NCBI taxonomy): domain Eukaryota; kingdom Viridiplantae; phylum Streptophyta; class Magnoliopsida; order Rosales; family Cannabaceae; genus Cannabis; species Cannabis sativa. The sequence goes on from NC_083607.1 coordinate 55,402,768, forward strand.
AGGTGGCTTCCTCCACCTTGCTGTTTCTCCAGAGAACCTTGACCAATGCTATGGTCTTATTTCGAAGGACTTTATCCTTTCTATCCAGGATCTGCACTGGCTGTTCCTCATAAGTCATGTCTGGCTGTAGCTCAAGACTCTCATAACTGAGTATATGAGAGGGATCTGAAACGTATTTTCTCAACATCGAGACATGGAATACGTTGTGAACTACTGATAAGGCTGGAGGCAATGCTAACCGATATGCCACTTGACCTATCTTCTCGAGAATCTCGAAAGGTCCTGTAAATCTAGGGCATAACTTGCCTCTTTTCCCGAAACGTTTAATCCCCTTCATCGGAGATACCCGTAAAAACACATGGTCCCCTACTTGGAACTCAATATCTTTGCGCTTCGGATCTGCGTAACTCTTCTGTCTGCTCTGTGAGGCAAGCATTCTAGCTTTTATCTTCTCTATTGCCTCATTGGTCCGCTGCACTGACTCTGGACCAAGGTATTTCCTCTCCCCTGTCTCATCCCAGTGGATGAGAGATCTACATTTCCTACCGTATAACAGTTCATAGGGAGTCATCCCTATCGTACTCTGGTAACTGTTGTTGTAAGAAAATTCTATCAACGGTAGATACTTATTCCATGTGCCTTCAAAGTCCATAACACAGGCTCTCAACATGTCCTCCAATATCTGAATTGTCCTTTCGGACTGACCATCTGTCTGAGGATGGAATGCTGTACTGAATTTCAGCTTTGTACCCATTGCTCTTTGCAAACTTTGCCAAAATTTGGAGGTGAACTTCGGATCCCTGTCCGAAACTATAGACTTCGGTACCCCGTGAAGTCTTACTATCTCTCTGACATATAACTCTGCCAACTGATCCACTGTAAATGTTGTTCTAACCGGCAGAAAGTGAGCAGATTTCGTAAATCTATCCACCACTACCCAGATGGAATCAAACAAACCCGTGGTCCTAGGTAACCCGACCACAAAATCCATCGTGATATCTTCCCATTTCCATTCTGGTAGGGTTAGAGGCTGCAACAACCCCTGTGGTCTCCGATGTTCGGCCTTAATCTGGCCGACAAGTGAGGCATCTCGATACGAATTCTACCAAATTCTTCTTCATACCGCTCCACCAGAAGTACGGTTTCAAATCTTGGTACATCTTAGTGGTGCCGGGATGCAGAGAATACGGGGTAGAATGAGCCTCCTCAAAGATCTCATTCCTAAGTTCCACACTATTTGGAACACAAACCTTGGCTTTATACAAAAGCATCCCACTGTCTGACACTGAAAAGTCCTTGGCTTGACCAGCCAACACCTCATCTCGGATCTTCACTAACTCTGGATCCGTCATCTGAGCGACTTTTATTCTTTCCAACAGATCAGATTGCAGCGTTAAGTTGTGAAGCTGACCTACCACAAACTCAATGCTGGATCTAACCATATCCTCTGCTAGCTGAGGTGAGATCTGAACCATACTAGCTACTTGCCCGGGACCCTTTCTGCTCAGGGCATCGGCCACTACATTAGCCTTTCCGGGGTGATAGAGGATCTCACAATCGTAATCTTTCACTAATTCTAACCAACACCTTTGTCTCATATTCAAATCCTTCTGAGTAAAGAAATACTTGAGACTTTTATGGTCGGTATAGATTTCACACTTTTCCCCGTAAAGGTAATGCCGCCAAATCTTTAATGCAAAAACCACTGCGGCCAACTCTAGATCATGAGTCGGGTATCGCTGCTCATAATCCTTTAACTGACGGGAGGCATAAGCGATGACCCGATCGGCTTGCATCAACACACACCCTAAACCCTGTTTGGATGCGTCACAATAAACTACGAATTTCTCCTTGTCTGAAGGCAAAGCTAGCACTGGAGCGGTAATTAACCTCTGTTTCAGCTCCTGGAAACTAGCTTCGCATTTGTCTGACCAAATAAATCGTTGATTCTTCTTTGTAAGCTCGGTTAGGGGCATTGAAATTTTAGAGAACCCTTCAACAAACCTACGGTAGTACCCAGCTAAATCCAAGAGGCTTCTAATCTCTGTCACTGTCTTCGGTCTCGGCCAATCCCTGACGGATTCAATCTTCCCGGGATCCACTTTGATCCCATCTTTGCTCACAATGTGCCCTAGGAAAGACACTTGAGATAGCCAGAACTCACATTTCTTGAACTTGGCATAAAGCTTATGTTCTTGAAGCCGTTGCAGTACCATCTGAAGATGTAACTCATGCTCCTCTTCTGATTGAGAGTACACGAGGATGTCGTCGATAAACACAATCACACAGATATCGAGGAAATCCTTGAATACTCTATTCATCAGGTCCATGAATGCTGCAGGAGCATTGGTTAGTCCAAATGACATAACCAGAAACTCGTAATGTCCATACCTAGTGCGAAAAGCCGTCTTCGGAATGTCCTCCTCTCGGATTCTCAACTGATGATGACCTGATCGAACAAATCATCGATCCTAGGTAATGGATATTTATTCTTCACCGTCAGCTTGTTCAATTCCCTGTAGTCGATGCACATCCTCATAGATCCATCCTTTTTCTTGACGAATAAAACCGGGGCTCCCCAGGGTGACACACTGGGCCGAATAAACCCTATGTCAAGCAACCCTTGGAGCTGAATCTTTAATTCCTTAAGTTCAGCTGGAGCCATTCTATACGGGGCTTTAGAAACCGGTTCCACCCCTGGTGCCAAGTCTATCACGAAGTCAATCTCCCGCTGAGGTGGTAACCCTGGAAGTTCTTCGGGAAAAAATCCAAAAATTCCCGAACCACCTTGATGTCCTCTGGCCGAATGGTATCTGGCCGAGTGGTGTCCACCACCACGGCCAGAAACCCTAAGCAACCGCCGTGCAACAATTCTCTAGCTGACGTAGCCGAGATCACCGGGATCCGAGATCCCTGAACTGAACCAACAAACACAAATGGTTCTTCACTTTCCGGTTGGAAGATCACCATCTTCCTTTTACAATCAATGCTCGCCGAATATTTAGATAGGAAATCCATTCCTAAAATAATGTCGAATTCGACTAGACTCATCTCTATCAGATCAGCACTTAACTCTCTACCATCTATCCTGATCGGCATAGACCTAATCCACCTATTGGAGATAACCAATTCTCCGCCAGGTAATAGGGTTCCAAACCCTGATTCATATCTATCGTACGGTCTATCCAATTTACTAAAGACTCTAGCCGCCACATAAGAATGTGTAGCCCCATAATCAAACAGCACTGAATATAGCAAGTTAATAATAGAAAGCTGACCTGTAACAACTGATGGGCTGACATCAGCATCAGCTTGAGTGATAGCGAACACCCTGGCTGGAGTGGGTATCGCTGGAGCTCTCGGTGCCTCTGATCGGAGCTGGGGACAGTCCCTCTTGAAGTGTCCGGGCATGCCACAGTGAAAGCATCCCTGACCTTTGCACTCACCCCGATGGTGCCTCTTGCAGCTAGGGCACTCGGGATAGGAGAATCGGGTCTCAGTACCACCAGGACGACTCCCTCTGTTCTGGTTCCCCCGGAACCTCTTGTTCTGACTCGAGCCACCGGAAGCAGTGGGTGCTCTTTTCCTCTGATCAATGGTCGAACCACTACTCCCCCTGCTAAAGCCTGATGCAGGAGGGGTAGGAGCCCCGCCACTCACCGGAGTACTGGCTGACTCCGACATACACCCAACTGCGCCCTCAGCTCGCAGTGCCTTCTCCACCATCTGAGCATAGGTGGTGCTGTCGTCCGTGGTGATCATCAAGTCATGCCTGATCTTGGCATTCAACCCGTCCAGATACTTCTCCTTCTTGCTGAAGTCGGTCGGCACAATACCCGAGGCTAACCTCGCCAACCGATCAAACTGAGTAGTATACTCGGTGACGCTCATATTCTCACGCTGGGTCAGGTGAGCAAACTCTTTCCTCTTGGCGCTTCTGACCGCCTCGTTGTAGTACTTCGCGTTGAAGAGTTCCTGGAACCTTTCCCAGGTCATGGTGGTGACGTCATGGATCTGAGACACCATGTCCCACCAAACCAGAGCGTCCTCCTGGAACTGGAAAGTGGCACACACCACTCTGTCGTTACCGGTGACACCCATGAAGTTCAGGATCTTGGTAATCACCGTCAGCCACTGCTCGGCTTTCATCACGTCTGGACCAACCAGGAAAACCGGAGGTGCTTGCTTCCGGAACCGTTCATACAGAGGTTCCAATCTATGGGCCGCCACCACTATCTCGGCACAGGCGGCGAGGGGGCGGTGCCACTTTGGAACTACGGCACCGGGCTGCGGGAGCACCTGGCTCGTCTCAACCTGTGAATCTCGAGGTCTTGCTCTTCAATCCAGGCTTGCATTTCCGCAAACCATAACTCCCACCCCGGGCTCCCCGATCGAGCCGGGGAGCACAGGCAGCCTGTGGCGGGTTCTCCTCACCCCGACCACGAGCCCTGCCTCGGGGACCTCTACCTCGGCCCCTAACAGGTGGGGGAAACTGAGCTCCCTGTCCTTGGTTCGACCCCGCTGAGTTGCCCTTACTCCTGGTAGTCCGCCTGGCGTCCATCTGATTAGAACCGCCTGCGAAACCAAGAGTTGGCATATCAGGTCGTATTCAAGGAGAGCTTACTAATGCCGCTTAATTTGGAAATTAAAAACGAAACATGCGCCTATTCTACTATCAGGCTACTAACATGCTTTCTAACAGGCTTTTCTTTTTCATAACTGAATCAAATAAACTACTAAAGCAATAAAGGCTTACTGAACCGTGAAACGAGCTAACTGCTGATGATGATTGTACATGTCGTGACGATCTTCGGAAGACAACACAGCGCTACGATACCAAATTGTAACACCCTAACTAACATAGGTGTATTACGTGATTTTTAAACATGCTGTGCAGCTCGTTGCTAATCAACGAGGTTTATGGAAAAACGTGATTAATTAAAATTTTGCTTTTTAATTAAACTTATAAAATAATATTACAAAAGACTCGGGATCCCGATTATAAAATCATTTACAAAAAGATTTAACTGTTTAACTGATACACAAAATCAATGTCGCCTAGCGACCAGTTACAAAATCAGCCTCGTTGTCCCGATGATCGTACGCTCCAGGCCTAACCGCCCCGACATGTACAATCTTCACAAGCTCGCTCACGGTCCATCAGCTTTAGCCTTGCCTTTACCTACACATAAACGTAGAACTGTGAGTCGACAGACTCAGTAAGAAAAGCATAATAATATTCATACATAATCCCGGTCATGATCAGACGCCCATACCCCTGATCATAACCCTAACTGCCGTGTCCAACACGATACCGAGTCCCTTCGCCGTGTCCAACACGCATCGAGCCACTACCGCCATGTCCAACATGGTACCGAGTTACGAACGTTCATAGGGACGGTACTATTGACACGTAACAACCCGATCGGTCAAACCGGTCATACTCATTTCTTGGTCATACTCCGGCTGTACCGACGTGTTACTATATCCTCCCCGATCGGCCGAACCGGTCATACTCCATTCTTGGTCATACTCCGGCTGTACCGACGGGATACGTCAATAGTACGGAACCACCAACCAAGTGTCAGCCTGATCGGTCGAACCGGTCATACTCCGGCTGCTGGTCATACTCCAGCCTGTACCGACGTGACAGGGTTGGATGGTTCGAAGCCAACATACATAACTAATGTAATCTAATAGGCTTCCTACATGCACGCTAAACATGTAATCTACATATGCATACTGTTATACTAATCTTACCTAGATTCCGAATTCAGGTGTGCCGGTCAACCTGACTGGAACTTTAGCTGAGCGGCGGATTACAGGCTCCTAAACCATAAAAATCACAACGCTATAAGTGACACGCTAAATCACTTCCCGGGGACTTAAACTAGGAACTAAAAGTTTCCCTATCGATAAAAAGCATGGCAATACCCCCTAAAACATAAAAACGAGGAAAACTAGGGTCCTTGAATTTTCCCCAACCGGTAGACCGGTTGCCCAACCGGAATTCCGATTCTGGAAAATTCATAACCCTCATCCAGAATTCCGGATGCACAACCGGAATTCCGGTTCCTCGCAGGCAGCAAACCCAAATTTTCATAACTTGCACAAATCAACCCCAAATCACATGAAACCTTCCAGACCTGTTCTATACCTCCCCTAGAACATTTCCAAGGCATTAAAACAACCCAGAAACCACAGATACGAAAAATGCCATTGGAGCTCAAGCTTTGAGTTCTAAACTCAAACTTGAGCAAAACCACCTAAAATGCATTCAAACTAGCTTGGATCCTCTTAAACTAGCATAATATAACCTCTGAAAACAAATAAACACATTAACAACAACACAGCATTAGATTCACCACATTTCTTCCAAAAATCACATTTTTGCATAGAAAAACTATAACTTGCTCAACCTAAGAATCATGCTTTATAAACAGCTCATTTAACTTCAATTAAACATGCTTAAATCACAAAATTCAACAACAACATCACAGCAGCAACATACTCAAATAATCATGCATGCAACATCATATTTTCATCAAAATTCCACAATTTTAAAGAAGAAAACAAGAGAGGCTAACCTAGCTTGGATTAAACACACAAAATCCTTGAATCCACAAGAAAAGAAGAGCAAGAATCCAGCTGCTCCTAGGGCCGAAAAAGAGAGAGGAAAAGAGAAAGCTTTTCTTGAAAATTTCTATTTTTTTTTTTTGGCTAAGTGTAGAAAATGAGAAGAGAATGATTTTTAAGGCAAAAATACACTTAACATAAAACAATATTATTTCAGCCAATAAATCAAAAATAACATTTATTTTTCATTTAATAAAAATCACTAAAAGACAAAATCTCATTGGGGCAAAAAGACCATTTTGCCCCTACACACTAAAATCACATAAAACACACTAAAGGGGTATTTTTGGGAACTTCTAAATTCCCGGCCATTCCCGACATTCCCAATGTCTAATAAACCGCCCCAAACTACTAACATGCTAAGTTGTGATTTCTACTGAGCCAAACGCCGGGTTCTAAAATACCGGGCACCGAAAATGCAAAATATGAAAACTACTTAAGACAAACCCGCCTTAGACGATTTCTATGATTTTTGGAAAGTGAATCTAGAGGCCAACTTCGACTATCTTAAGGGAGATCTCCGTACTAGCTTTTTTGACTTCTACGAGGCTCAGAAAGCCAAGGAAGAAGAAAGGATGGCTGATAAGGACTCCTCTTCCACCCAAGAGCACGAGAACCCTGCTGCTGAAGATTCAACTGTTGCCACTCAAGATTCATCCGAGTAATACAAAGAGCATGGAACTCCTTTGGAGTAAAATTTTAAAACTTTTTTGATCTGTTTGGCCTAAGGGCCTATTTTTTAGTACAATGTGGCCGACCAAGCGGTTTTAAACTTGGAAAAATATTTTCATTTTACTTAAGACAATTGACTAGCCGTGCAGCTTTTAATCCTGAACTTATCCTGGTTTGTTATCTTAATATAAATATTTTCCTTTAAGTCTGAATTTAATTTTTGCTTGAGCTTGTTTTTTACCAATGATTGTATGGGTATAGTTGCTCCCTAAGTGACTGAGCAGACTTTTCACTCTTGGTCACTTGTATTTTACAAGTTTAATTTTGTCTATTCGGCTTTTAGGTTTAGGCAAACCCTTTGTACGCATCTTAGGTAATCAAATAACTTTCTATAATTTGTAAAAAAGATATAAAATTGACACATGAAAATTATTAAAGGGCACTAGTGATCATCGCGATGATTTATAAAGTGTTATAATATTATTAGTATAATTAAATATCAAGTTTTATATATTTTAAAGTAATAGTTATTATTAAAAAATTTATTTATTAACAAAAATGTCATCTTATAGTAGCGTTATTATCTACTTGTGTTTAATAATAATGCAAGTCTATAATTTACTTTTAGACTTTAAAAAGAGTATATAAAGAAAGTTAATTGTGGTAAAATCTCAAATATTTTTATTTCGCTTTCACTTAGTCTCTAAAATTCAAATTTTAGCAACAAAACTCTTAATACTCGTATTCTGTTAGCAATTTAATATATTCATCTATTTTAAGTGTTAAGTGTCATATTGGACTATCCATATGTATATCTACGCGATCATAGTGTACACGTAGCACAATTTTATTAGTCCACATACAAATTTATTCAAAAATTAAGAAATTAAAATAAAAATCATTAAAAAGTAATTTTTTTTTTATTTCTTTTCTCGTTCTTTTTTTTCACGATCTCTCTCTCTCTCTCTCTCTCTCTCTCTCTCTCTCTCTCTCTCTCTCTCTCTCTCTCTCTCTCTCTCTCTCTCTCTCTCTCTCTCTCTCTCTCTCTCTCTCTCTCTCTCTCTCTCTCTCTCTCTCTCTCTCTCTCTCTCTCTCTCTCTCTCCCTCTCTACATTTCTCTTCTTCATTTACAAACCTAACCACCACCACTACCCACCGCAACTCACCACCACCGTAACCCAGTACCACCATTGCAATACAGCACCACCGCCGTACGAACCCGACGAAGACCCAAAAACCCCGACATGCTATCTTTGATCTTTCTCTTTCTCCTTCATCGGTCTCGGCTCAACACCGATGAGCCACCTCCAGTGACACTCGACCAAAATAGAGACCAATGCGGGCCTCCTTGACTATTTAAACCTCAATACCCTTAGGTCCCCTTTGTCCATCACTGTCTTAGCGGACCAAGTCAGTTTCGAAAGTGGGCTCCTTTCATGAAGATCTTTCAGATCTGAAACTTGCAGTGGGTCGTGCCCCTGGTTTAGAGGAGATGAACTAGTTGTGCTGATGGGATGAAATCGAGCTCAAGTAGGTCGGAAAAAGAGAGAAGGTAGAAATGATGGTCAGTTTATATGCAACGAAGAGATGAAGGTGGATAAGTTTTTGGGTTCAGATGAAAAGGGAATAATAAGTAGAGGGTTCTGGTCAGAAAGAAAGTGGCAACTATGGAGGTTTTAGGGGGAGAAGAGAGAGGTATAGGAGGAAGGGATTAGGGATTTGGTTTAAAAAAATGGGTTAATTTTTTTGATTTTAGAAAATAAAATAAAATGGGGTTTAAAATGTGTGAGAATTAAAATGGTGTATTTATGGTGGTGGGGAGAGGAGTTACAGAGAGAAGTGGTTTTGGGAGAGAGAGAAATCGTGGTTATGTGAGAGTAGTTTCGGGAAGAGAGGGAGTTACGAAGAGAGAAGAAAAAAATAATTATGTAAATTTTTAATTTTAATATGATTTATTTTATTTTTTTATTTTAAAATATTATTTTTATTTTTTCAAATAATGTAATTACATGGACTAATAAGATTGTGCCACGTGTATATTATATACATGTGGATAATCTAGGATAATAGTTAATAATCAAAATTAGATAGAGGTGGTAAGCTATTAACAGAACACGAGTATTGAGAATTTTGTTACTAAAATTTAAGTTTTAAAGACTATGTGCAAGTAAAATAAAAGAATTTAAAATTTTGCTGCAATTAATTCTATAAAAGAAATAATAAAAAGGGGTGCTAAAAGAATAATAAAGAAAAAAAATTGTAATTATTATTCATATTTTGAAATTGAAGATAGATAGAATTACCCTTTTATTAATTTTTTTTTTCTCGAAATCTCATTAATTTAGGTATCTAAATCTCTTGAAAATTGTTTTTTTTTTTTTTTAAGAAATGAAAAAACAGAAATGATTAAGCAAACCTATCACAACAACATTTAGGTGTATAATTAATTATAGCCTTTGTTCTTGTGAAAAAAGCCTTTGTTAAGCTTCATTTCCCTCATTTCAAAAATTTAATCATCAATTCAATGGTGGGCCACAGGTTTCAAATTCCTTGAGATGTAGTAAATGACTAAAGTACCCTCTATTTGACTAAAAAGATGGAAAATGAATAAAAATTTAAAAGAAAGAGCACTTGGTTATGATGACACACATGATTGCTTTAAATAAACAAGTATGTTTGGTTTGTTATACTTATCAAAGTTGTACAATCTTTTATTCCACAAATTAAAAGAAAAAACCTATTATTCCATTAAAAAAAAAGGGCTGTACAAACTACTTTTTAAGATTCTTAAATTAAACCTAAATCTTTGTCTTAAAATAAATAAATAAAAATGCATGTTTTAATTATTACAGTTGTTAGATGAGTTGTCTTTATTAATTTATTTGTGTAAAATGAAGAATAATAAATATAAAAAAAACAAAGAAATGAATCCAAATTCAAGTAGTTTGCCAAGGAAATGACAAATGACCATTTTGTACTTTACAATGAAAAATAAAATAATAATGCATAAACTAAATTGAATAATTGAAGACAATATATTAACTAACAGGCTATTATTTATTTATTTTATTTTTTTTTGAATTCACTAACAGGCTATTATTGAGTAGTAGATAAGAATCATAAAGTCCACAAAATTTCCCCAAAAGTTTTAATTAATGTATATTTAATGAAAGTAAAGGGTAAATTGGTAATTTCAAAAACGAATTTACAATTGTTAGGCCAAAACTGCCAAGTTTCAGTAGAAACAAATTCATTGTATGCTTACATCACAAATCTCACCTGAGGAACACAAAAAAAAGAGGGTATTTTTGCAAAAATAAGAGTGGCAGAATTGTAAATAATTGGAATTAAGGGGGCAATTTGATATGTTAATATTACTCCCGCTCTCAAAAATTCCAGTACTCTCTCTCTCTTGCTCGGCATAACCACCTCCGAAAACCCTAAAAACCAGTCAGAAAAACTTACAAAAAAGCTTTTCAAAAAAGTTAATTTAACGGTCATCTTGGGATTTTGAAGCCCCTTTTCACCGTTGATTTCTTCTTCCAATCATGATCTCACTTTTGTGGATTTAACATACTTCACCAGTAAGTATCTGGTTTTAGCATTTTTTTTTGTTCTTTTTCAACTCTTCAGTGTTTTTTTTTTGGTTGGTTTAGACTTGTTCATAGAAGAAGAAGAAGAGAAATGGGTTAATGCTTATTTATTTGCAGTCCGTTTGGTTGCCGAGAAAGTGCTATAAAGATAAAGATTCTGCTTTCTTTTTTTGCTTAGCAAGAAGAATACCCTTTTTGAGATTTTTTTCATATTGCAAATTAACTAAATGCTATCAAGTTTCGTGATTTTTTGTTACTTATATGTTATAGCATTATCTGGGCATGCTTCTGAACTTTTTTCTTTCTTTCTTGTAACTGAAATTTTGCAGTTTGGTTGCTCCATATGGTAATTTAATGTTCTAATTGTGGAGCCTGTGGATGAATTTATTATGCTAGGTTCTATAATTTCTTGAGTTGTAGTGGAGGTAATTTTGTTGTTAAATAATTGTGTAGAAGCTAAATGATCATGGAACATATGGAAGTTGTAGATTCTGGGGTTGAATCTTGTTTAAATGGTTCCATGCAAACGAGTGGTGATTGTAAAGAAAGTGAGAATTTGGGTGATGTTATTGTTGCTGATTTCGATTCTTATTGGCAAGATCTCTATGACCAGTTGACCGACCGGTTGACCTTATCTAGAATGGTTAGTGATTCTGTAATAAAGGGCATGGTGACTGCCATTACACAAGAGGCAGCAGAGAAAATCTTTCAGAAAGAACAAGAAATTGCAGGGTTGAAGGAAATGTTAAATGCTTATCGTGTTGGTATGGATGAAAAAGAAACTGTTGGATCTTTGGCAAGGGAGCCGGAGTCAAAAGGTAAGGTGCATTGTTGCTTTGTAGAAGCCATTACTGAGCACAATAAGATGAAAGACAATTTGGGAAGTCTTAGAAACACAGGTAGAGAACAGTTAGTGAAGCTTAGGAAAGAAATCAACCAGATAAGAGGGTGTAATTCTATAAAGAGGAAAAGTTCAAGTTCGGAGTTGCTAGGATTGGGTGGCATACTGCATGAAAATTCATCTGAAAAACGGTGTGATGTGGATAAGATACTTGATAGCCTTAATAACACTCTAGAAACTATTTGTAAAGGGGCGGAAGACGCAGTGCACTTGTCTAAGGAATCACTGCATGATTGGAAGCTACAGCAGGAGTTTCAAGCAGAAATTGAAGCACTGGTGATTGGGAACTGTATTCGTAGTCTTGAGCGAGAATTCGAAGAAAAAGTGTGGGGCAGAATTTCTGGTGACAAAAGTATAAGTTGGTTTGGAAGGGTGCAGGAGATTTCAGGTCTGCGCGAGGAACTAGGTGTCATTTCTAATGCTTTGTGTATTTCTGAAGCAGGTCATCTAATTTCTCATGGATCCTTTGATAGTGAAGGGTGGTGTAATGGTAAAGTAAATGATCATTTTCACCACAAAGTTCTGAGTAATCACGTGACACCGACATCCTCCCACCCGGAAGAAAATGGAAAACACGAGGATCCTCAAGCTAAAAAGCTAGAGAGTTTGGATCTGAGCCGATTGAAGCACATGTCAAATGTTGAACTAATTAGCTACTACAATAATGAGATGACTAAGATGAAGAGAAATCATGAATCTAAAGTACAAGAGATGACTGAAGACTATTTTACCCTTAAGAGGGAATATTTGAGAGAAAAGGGGTCTTTGCTTTCAAAGAAGGATAAGGAGTTTGATATGTTGAGGAGAAAAATCCCAGAGGTGATTTCGAAATTGGATGATATTATTGCAGAAAATGAGAAATTACCGATCTTTGCAAGTAATGCAGAGACTCTTAGTGGTTTGAAGGAAAGAATGGAAATGCTTCTTGCAGAAAATCGCCAGCTCAGGGATTCTCTTACAGAGAAGAAGAAGGAAGTTAAGGTCCTTTCAAGACAAGTTTCTGATGGTGCGGAGAGAATGTCACATCACTCATTGTCTGAGACAAAGTTATTACACACCATTAGATCTCTTAAGTCTTCTATAGAAGATCTTCATATTGAAGCTTCCATTGGTGCAGATGTATTTACATGTCTTCTGAAGGAAATGGTGGGCCAAATGAATTGCATGGCGGAAGAGTCATTTTTGGAGTACAGTGTTATGCAAGAGTTATATGAAAGCATAATTAAAGAAGTTTCTGATGCTGCTCAACTTGCTAGCGACTGTAAAATAACAGATTCAGATATGCTGCCTATCATCATGCTGGGGCTGACTGAAGCTATTTATAAAGAATCATGGAAAGAAGCCAAGAGTAAACTAAGTATGGTACACACACAATATATTCATGAAAATGAAGCTCGAGTTTCCCTCGAGAAGGAATTATTTGAAAAAGAAAAAACACTAGAAATAGAGGTAGCAGAGAAAGAAAGGTTAAAGCAAGAAATAGTTTATCATGTAGAAGAGAAGATGAAGTTGGCTCAGGAGGCAGCAGCTGCATTGGAGATTGAGAAGGAGCAATTGGTATTAGCTACAGCGGAAGTCGAGTGTTTAAGGCTTCAAATATGTGACCAACAGACATTGATTTCAAAAAGCAGTAAAGAATCAGATGTTATGAAATGTGATTTGGCTTCTGCATTGGAAGAAATTGAACTGTATAAGAAGAAAGTATCCGAGTTGAATAAAGATTTTGAACGCACAGCTAGAGAGTTAAGTGAAGCTGATAAAGAGAGAAAAATACTTATGACTGTTACCCAGGAGAAGCAGGCTGCAATGTCATTGCATGAAAGGAATGAAAGGGTGGTTAGGAAACAGTTGGAGTCAATGGCTATTCTTTTTAATGGCTTATCTAAAGCTGCAACTGATTTTGAATGTCAAGTAACAAATGGCCTATCAAAGCATAATTCGAGGTACTCTCTTCTTTCATGCTTTGACTTGAATTTCTTTTTTCTAGCCATTGTTTTTCGGTATTTAGTTGATATTTTCTTCTGGGTGAGTTGACTATGGATGCTTGGTTAATCTTCCATGATATATTTGTCCATTGGAATTCAAAAATATTACTATGCATTCAATTTAATTCTATTGTTAATCTTCTCAGTAGTTGTAATTTATTGTAATAATATTTTCTCCCATGCTGGATAAGGCATGGGTGTCAAAATATTGGATTAAACTTATATGTAACACAATTACCCTTATGGCCCGTTTTGGCCAATTGGACTGGATTGGACAATTGTACAGTCAGTGTTTGGACATGTAGGAGGACAGGATAATTAGTCTAGTCCCCCAAAATAATCCCACTATTTGTCCCATTCAGAAGTGTGGATTAAGAATCTTATGCAGTTTAGTTTAGATTTTTAAAGTAATTTAAATGGAATTATTGAAAAAAAAGTTATATATCAAAAAAATAATTTTCTAAATTTGGTGATGTGCAATTTTGGATCCTTTTGCCATGCACAAGGTATTAAAAAGGGTGTTCTTTAAATAATAGAATGCCTTGTCAGGTTCTAATATAAGACAAACAATATAGTACTAAAATTATTTATCCTTTTAAACTATTAAATTATTAGAAAAAGTATTTATTTTTCATAATTTTACTAAAACATTTGTATTAAAGTATATAATATCTTAAAATCTTATTCAATGTAAATATATTTGTTATTTAAACAATTTTATATTATTTGTTTTAATTATATATATATATTAAATAAAAGTGTGATAAATTATTTCATTATCATTTAGTCCTATATGCACCAAACACAATGTAATACTTATAAAATCTAGTGTAAGCTAGTCCATTCCAAATCCCATTCCCAGTCCCATCCAATACTCAAGTGCAATCTAATCTGTTGGCCAAACGAACTATTAATGATACTTTATTTTCTCTCTCTCTCTCTCTCTTTTTTTTTTTTTTTTGTATTTATGTTTTTCTTTAAATTGTGGATTGTCTCATTTTCTTAACTTTTACCAAATTACATGCGCGATCATTTTTCTTTAAATAGTATCAAACTTAACAAGCGAAATTCATGATTTTCTGTTTTCAATTTGTTGAGCACTTTTCTTATGGTATCCCTCAGCTGTAATTTTCTTTTATTATTAAACGAGAAACACTTTCCCTTATGGGAAATGTCATTTATTTTCATAATGTTGTGCAGAATGACGTTTGATTTTAACTCAAACTTAATCATAAGAGATTGTGGCTTTGTTGTTTTCAGGTTGAAAAGTGTGAATTCGCAATCACGTTTGCTTATTCAGAAAGCTAATATACTGAGAAGAACAGGTGTGCTTTACAAGCAGAGGCTTGACCGAAGATGTTCTGACCTTCAAAAGGCTGAAGCTGAGGTATTTTTCGCTTTAGATTGGTGAAATTTATTCTTGGTTTGATTTTCTGCGAGAAAGAAGTTGAACACGTATTTATAAACTATCGTAAAATTGCTGCATAAACAGTGGATTTAGAGCTATTTTTATTATAGAATGATAGTCATGTTAGACGCATGCATTTATGGACCAAGGGAGGGACATAATAGATACCCTTGTGTATTTTCTTATATAACAATGTATGGTTCAATAGAAGTATTACTTATTGTATGGTCTTCTAGAGTAAAATTTACGGAAATATTAAGATACGAAAAATCAAGATTTGTAACATGTTACTGAACTTTGGAAACACTATGAAATGTGATATGTTTTAGATTCATTATTGGAAATTTAGGGAATCATTTTCTCTTTCTAAAGTATACTTTCTTTTTTACTTTCTTGAAATTTTGGTGTGGCTTTATCACTATTTGAGTATATGTTTGATGGATTTATCTTGGATTTCAGGTTGATGCTTTGGGGGATGAAGTGGAAAATCTTTTGGGTCTTCTTGAGAAAATATACATTGCTCTTGACCATTACTCACCGATTTTGCAACATTATCCTGGAGTAAGATACTTTCTCAAATGTCTAGTTGTGATGTTACCTCTATATTTATATATACTCATTTTAAAATATAAAGAAAACAAATTTAATGATGTGAAACACAGAATGTTAGTTAAGAATGCTAGTTAGTTGCCTGCTCGTGACACACACCTAATCTTACACTCAGTTACGCCATGGATGCACATGAAACGAGTGTTTACACAAGCACACTAACTCATTGATTCATAAATATGATTGGTCATGAAATTAAAGTTTGTATTTATTTTTGTTATTTTCGATTCCCTTTGTAAATTCTAAGCTGTAACAGCTTAGTGAGTAGAAACAACTTTCTGTGCTCATTCATATGAAGGGTTAAGAAAAACAAATTAGTTTAAATATAAAAGAAATAACAATTTGAATGAGTTGTTTAGATATCACAGAAAGTGCTAACTCTTGCTTACTTTATAGTATGATATAACGAGCCTTTAATTCTTGAATACATCATTCATGGCAAGTTTACAATCTTGTTTTGCAAATTTGTTATTTATTGCTATCTATATAATTCCACTTTGTTCACTATAATACTTATTTTCCCTCTCAGAATTTCAATTAGATGATCTTAAGCAATTATTTAACAAAGTAACCAAATAATTTTTTATTATGGCACCACTAAAAGGGACCGAAAAAGTATTTTTCGGAAAAAAAAGAGACTAAAACTACAAAATCCAACAGTACTTATTTATTCCAATTTAATTGTTATTATTTGGTTGTATGGCTCCATGTCAAATACTTCTAAACATTTTTCAAATTTGTTATCAGATTATCGAGATCCTGAAGCTGGTGAGATCAGAATTAAGTGGGGTTTCGTCTACTAGATCAATTTGATCTGCATATCTGACTGCTAAGGTAATATTCCCAGCTTAATATCATCTACTCTGAAAACCCTTTGTTAATTTGACTCTAATACCCCATTTATTTTACTCATTGAAAGCTGCATAGTTATATAATATGTTATTATTACAGCTTTGTGGATGCAGATTTCTTTTGCTATACCTTTGTTAAAACTAGTAAAGAATTCAAGAAAATACTTGCACAGTTGAACCAAAGAAGATATACCATAATGTCACATCTCTGGTGTTTTTTGGGGTCCGTACAAAAAGAAAAACTGAAGAGAAGCTAAAATGGTGGTGGGAAAAGGCTTAGAGACCTTGGTTTTTGTTTTTTGGTTCAGATAGTTGCATATTTTTGTTCTATAGAGAAAAAGCCTCCTTATCTCCAATATCCATGAGTTTCTCTCTCTCTCTCTCTCTCTCTCTCTCTCTCTCTCTCTCTCTCTCTCTCTCTTTTCTTTTCAAGTAGATTTTTTTTTTCAGTTGTTTATATAGAAAAGCAGAATTGTATATGTCCCTAGAGCAGATAGGAATTTAGCTTCTTACAGAGTAATGTTCAGATTCAGATGCCGTTTTGCCTTTTCCCTTTGCTGATGTGATTGTCGTTTCTTGCTGATATGCTTGTTAGTGAATGCACATATATTGTTTTGTCATATATTTAAAAAAGATAAAAAAAAAAAAAAAAGGAAAAGGTAAACTATACATAAGTTACAGGGGAGTCTTTGATGGAGTTCTTTGCAAAAGACCGTATTTTTTGAGGGGTGTTTATAAAACGATCCAGTGCAATCCACAAAGTGCGAATTGGATTGGATTGAAAAATTTAAAATCCGTACTCGTATGGATTAGATATTATTTGATATGTAAAAACAATGGATCTAATTTAATCTACACATTTTTATAAAAAAAAAAAATCAAAAAATTATATATACAATATTATTTTAATATAAAAAAAATAGTTACTTAAAACTTTAGTACATATAATACTATTATATTTCAAAACTTGTTATTTGTTATTTTATTTATTTTAATTTGTTATTAATGATATAAAATAACAATAATTTATTTTATTTTCTTACTAATTATATAAAAATATATATATATTTTTTATAAATATTAAATAATTTAATATTAAAAATTAACAAATTTAAAATAATCGATCTAATTTGCTTGCAGAATAGATTTAAACTATTGTGCGGATTGGATTAGATCCAAAATATGAGATCTATACTTAGTGCGGATTAAATGCACTATGAATAAAATAGTCTAGATTGAATTGAATGAATACCCTTAATATTTTTCAAAGGCTTATCAAATTTTATTTCATTTTTTTATTATTTCCTAAAAATAAATGAATAATACATAAAAACCATCTTAAAAATAATGTTTTAGTTTTTTTTAGTTATATTAACTTAATAGAAATTATATGTAAAATAATCTTTGGTATAAAGTAAGGTTCTTTAGTGGCTCCTATCCATAAACAAATATGATATGAGGCTCAATTTGATTTTTGGATTATGAGATTACCCACGATGGTTGATTACCAAAATACATCAAAAGAATTAAATTATGAATAATAACAATTAAAAATTACTATTTAAAGATCGTAATTGAGACATTACTTCTTGTTTAACTTGTTCTCTTATTACTTTTCCAGTTGTTGTGAGAGGAAATGGCTTATTCCAATGCATGAATTTCTTAGGTATTTTAAACCTGAAAAAAAAAATCATAAAGAAAGTGTTGTCAATAACATGATCATATAGTATAGCCAAAGACACCTTCAACATTTCTAAGGTATGGATTCCAAGAAGAGAGCATTACCGAGCTAAATTCCTTTCTCTACAATGCTGTTGTAGAATCTCATGAGATATGAATTGCTTTTGTGTCCCAGTTGAGTGCTCAAAACTTCCATTTGACCAATGCCAATCTCTTCTCACTTGAATACAAGCAACAACCATCTCTGTAAGCCGAGTGTCGGGAATTCCAACGGTAACAACGCCTTGTACTCCTATATGTTGAGATAGAACTGCCTCTACCTAAAGATCAGAGATTTTTCAGAACATTAAATCAACTTTTAGTACTTGTAACTTGCAACAAAAGAACATTACCAAGCTTACCTCTTCAGGGTAAATGTTCTCCCCTCCACTCTTGATTCGACCTTTTGTTCTTCCAATCAGCCAAAGATTACCATACTCATCTATATAACCTATATCACCTGTGTCAAGCCAATCTTGGTTGATGGAACTTGATGAATTTTTGGGACTTTGATCCCAATATCTAAGCATTACATGAGAGCCTCTAGTTAAAATTTTCCCAACATGAGAGGACCCTTCAGAATGGATCTTTACTTCGATGTGGGGAGCTGGCTTTCCAACACAGACACCTTGTTGTTTGTGTGCTGGAATGGTCTTTGAGATATCGACAGTTTTGTGTACTGTTGGATCATGCAGGGTCATGAAGGTTAGGGAAGAGCATGCTTCTGTCATTCCTTTCCAAATAAGGACACAAAAGAAAATGAGTGAGGCAGCAGAGACATTGTTATAATATGAGTACATCTAGTTCAAGATTTTATTATGCTAGAATGGACTGAAATTGATTAACCCACCATATGCTGAGAGAAGCTTAGCTCTTGGAAATAATTTGACAGCTTCTTTGGTTAGTGCAATTGACAAACCACCACCTCCATTTAATATCTTCTTGACACTCTCTACTCCCTTCCAGTTATCCTTTCCCCTAACATGTTTGAAGATATGTACTTAGAAAACTATTAGTGTATTTATAAACTTTTATTATTAAACAGGACAATGCGGGTGATAGAACATTCTTGAGAGTGACAATTTCATAGCACCATATCCATTTCCTAACTGAATTACCAGCATATTCTTCAAATTCACGATATCGATTTGTTCAATTCAAACAACAATTCTCAAATTTGCCTGCTGTCAATTTCCTTCTACCCTCAATCTCTCATTGTTTCTGCATAATGTTTTGTCTATTGAATTGAGGATCCCTATTCGGGTCTATCAAACAAATATGTTATACCTTGTTGAAGAACTCAAATCAGCCATCATTGCAGGTACTGTGATTAGAGAAGTGACATTGTATTGCTGTATGACCTCAAGGGCTAATTTGGCTTCAAACTTAGGCATGAAGACATGACAAGCTCCAACGAGTAGCATAGAAATAGCTGAAGACAAACCACCGATATGACAAAGTGGAGCAGTATGCAAATACACCTGTATATATATGAAGCAAAAGTCATTCAGTAATACTTCCTTCATTTCCTTTTGAACTTTGCTTAAACCTTAAAACATAATTATGAAAGACATAAACTTGATATTGCAAACTACAAACATTGGAGTAACAGAAAAGGTTCATGAGAAAAGGCATACATCATCCTCACTGTAACCAACGATGGCAATTTTAGCAAGGGACTGTACGATCAAATTTAAATGGCTTATAATAACTCCCTTAGGCCTTCCAGTGGTTCCTATAAACATAACATAAAATCAGACTATTAAAACTAAAAAAATCTTCCTTCTAGATCTTTATGCGACTTAATTAGAAGCTGAAAAGCTATAAACATAGTTTCTGCTCCTATCATACACATGTAAAGATTCTCTTTCTCAGTGAAATTCCTTAGACAATGTTGAATGGATAATCGGATATATTGTCAGAAGAAAATACAGATGATTACCTGAAGTGAAGCATATAAGAACAGCACCATCAGGTGCCCATGAGTAATTCAATGATGAATCTTTCACCAAATTCTTCCTTAGTGTTTCAGTAGTTAGTGCTGGACAAAAATAAGAATATGAAACTAAATTTCATCAGCACACATTTCAGGTCATAGTAAAAACTAAAAAATAAGAAAAATGCCATACTATTCTTCGAATTTGACAATTCTGAGTCTGAGGATTCCAAGGAAACATGCCACCTTAGAAAAGGAAAATCATAGTTTTGGAGCTTCGAAGACCATAACTTGCAGCTTTCATCAGTCACCAGCATAACAGGTCTCACTGCTTCCACTGCCAATAATGCCTCCTCAAAGCTCTGTGAGAAATTATAGTAAAGGAATTTAGTGTAAAAGATTTCTTTTAATTTATCAGTTCTCCCCAAAGTTTAAACTTAATAAACATGGTTGACATCGCTACTTTTTTTCCAGGTTTCTCCTTTATGCGTTGCCAACAATTCATACACAAGGCCTAAAACAAGTTGGATGGACAATCCCAACAGAATAACAAAGAGAGAAGTGCAAATTCAGACAAGCAACATTGTGATAAATCAGATCCAGGACAAAATTTCCATAAGCTTTAAGATTTCCCTTTTTAAAGATGGCTAAATACAGAGAAAAAATGCAGACAAACAAGGCATACTTGACTATTTGAAGCTCTTCTCCCTCACATACACTCAATGTTATAGTCTGTAAAATCCTTTATAATTGCTTTCATATAGCTATATTTCAGTAAAATCCTCCTTTATAATAACACTCAATGTTCTTTACTAATTAGTGTAGTGTTTTAAATTCTGCATCAAACTTGCTTCAAACAAACAAGGAGGATTTCACTGAAAATGATGCATAACCTTTGAGTGGAGTGGAGCAACTATTTTTTTTTAAAAAATAAAAAAACACCAAGACAAAATGCCCACAAACAAACAAGGCACACTTTACCATTATAACACTCAATCTGAATCCTGCTAATCTCAATTCCCTTTTCCATTTATCTCATTCACTATACACAGTGAACTCTTACCCAATCATTTGATAAAACTTCATGTTCGTTTTCAGTTTGTCCCCATTCAAAATTTGTGTCTATAGTTCATAGTTTACAATTGAATCATCATCAACACAAATTCATGCATAACAGTAACGATATCAAGACTCACCCAACGGTAATTGAGAGGAGCAACTATTCCACCCACAAAAGCGATAGCCAGAAACCATTCCAAATACAACTCACTGATGAAAAAAAAAACCTCAAATCAATCAACCATTTCTGCTACCAGTTACCACTCCGGACCAGAATAAAGCTGCTTAATTTCTTACCTGTTCAAAGCTGCGACGGCGATGACGTCACCGGAACCGATACCGAGGGTGAGAAGAGCTTGAGCGAGAGCAAAGACGGCGTCGACAAAGTCGGGAGCAGTCTTTGGGCGGGGACGGTGGGGGGAGATGGTGAGCGGAGAGTTGGGAGGGAGAGTGGATAAGCGGGTGAGGCAGTGGCAAATGTGGGGGTGGGAGTAGTTAGGCATTCTTCTTCTTCTTCTTCTTCTTCTTGAGTTTTGGTATGGAGATGGAAATGGAGTTGAGAACGTTATCTGGTTTGAGGAAGCGGGAAATGTCGTTTGGATATCGTTATATACCCAACCAATCATGCATTTACCTCATTTTCCACTACATAATAATAAAAATAAGGCTTAATTAGTATTTTTTTTCTCCCCAAACTTTGATATGTATCCAATTATATCCCTTGAGCTTTTATGGCTGTTAAAACTTCTCCCTGAACTTAATCATAAGAGGTTCGATCTCTTAATAATGATAATAGCCTACTCCCCTTTAATTTGTATTGACTTGTGAGATGAGAACCAAGGAGTCTTTGATTTCTCTCGAAAGCTCTTACAATGATCTTTGAGTCATGCACTCTTGAATCTATAACTCTTTCTTATGATTCTTCTCGTTTGTTTTCTATGTTAATTTCCTATCCTTGAATAGTCAGATGACTTCACTAATAAGAAAAATAAGAAAACTAAGCAAGTTGCCTTTCTTCCTTGGTACTGTGTATCTATCCCATGAAATTAAGGATATTCTCGTGTTTTGTAAGCACAAAGATATATGGGATATATCTCTGAAAATGTCCAACTTGCATTCTCTGGTAAGCTCATGCGAGCTGCCCACATGTTGGAAGCTGGTCGAATGCTATCGCACACCCTACTCGGATGTTACAGCTTCTGCTAACTTTGAGTATCAAATCTCCATGTACAGTTCATTACAAGTAGAATCTTCTGTCCATGTCATAGAATTTGTTCCACGTGTCACCCAAATAGATACTACGTCACTCTATGTAGAAATTTGGATAACATAAAGTAAACTAGTATCAGATGTATCAGCTATACATCAGTCGACTGATATTGATAGTGGAAAAGATATCATAAACTTACAGTTTTATCTTTTCTAAGTCAATATCATTCAGTAGATCATAGATCATTTGATCTCAATCCTGAGATGATTAAGCTCTAACTTAAATACATTACATGAGTTCTTTGACTTATTCATTACTGAAAAACCGTGTTTTTGCAAATGTCAGTTGTATATAAGAAATTATTAAAACTGTAAATGTTTGCAGCAACAGAAAGTAATTCTCACATAAAGAAACGAACGTGAATATAAAATATTTGCAGAAAAATAAATAACTTGACACAAGAGATTTATACGTGGTATCAGTGTTCTCACGAACACTCCTAGCCCACGGGGCCACGCCCAGAGAATGAAATCAATTAATAAAGTATCAAAATTACAAAGACAATTGACTTAAACAAGTTTAGACTCCCTCTAAAGTATTGCCGCAATCCTTTGTAATCCACTTTATGAATCTGACTTCTTGAAACACCTTCAAGCCCGAACTCCCTTCGTCTTTGAAGTGTGAGCGCTTACTTCCTCCCGAAGTAAGGCTTCAACAAGTCTTCTCCCGAAGACCAAGTGCTTACTTCCTCCCGAAGTAAGGCTTTATCAAGTCTTCTCCCGAAGACCAATCTCTTGTTCAGTCAAGTAGTTCTTCACATCCTCTAGGACAGAGTAAGAACAGAAATAGACAACTAGAACCTAGATGAACAACTAGGCTCTCACAAAACAAAGAAACACTCTCTTCTCTCAAAAGATAAATGCAAAAAATGAATAATGGAAGAGGTAATCCGAATGGTTGCTCTCTAGGCTCTATTTATAGAACATAGAAACCAAAGAGGCAACCACAAGTTCGAATCTACAGCTGTACAAAAACTTTCCTAAGAAAACACGATCTGCTACATCAGATTCGGATACTGACGCAGCAGATCTGACCAGAAACGGGAAACATGCTAAAATCGGGTCCGATCATCTATCAATGCTTGATTCCTGCCAAAAACAGATTAGATATTCTGATTGTATCAAGATACAATCGAAATTAAAAAGAAAAAGGCAATAATCAAAGTTTCCCTAAAAAAGACAACTTTTCAAAAGAGAATTTCTTCTCTTTTAAGAAGTTTTCAACAAAGGAAAGTTCAGCTGAAAGTGCAACTTTTCTAACAAGGAAAAGGGCAACTAAAAACCAAATTTATAAGGTAAGAATCCGAATATGAATGCATATCAATCTTACCAAAAATGAAAAAATTATTTTGTCAACTAACTTGCCGAAAAAGGACTTTACAATACAACTTACATGTAGGCATGATACTTACATCTTGAAAACTCGGTAGTGCAATTGAGTGAGAGTGTTAATCATAGATATGGACATCTATAGCTTATATGCCTATTAGAAGTAAAATGATGGTTCCTTAGAGTTTGGCTTAACTTGATAAATAATAGAGCGATCATTTCAATAATTATATTAGTTTTTCAAAATATCATTTACAATTAGCTAGGTGTTTTAAGGATAAAATACATTGAAGGGTAAAATAGTATTTTTGTTCCTACTCGATGTCAATCGTCTATAAAGGATCAATGATTGTTGTGATTGAAACAATGAATAATCCATTAAGTATCTATATTTGGTACATAGAATGTTCTATGTAATTAAGAGTGCAATTATGAATCTATAGTGAAGTCATGAGGAATTAATAAGATAAGAAATTTACTCGATAAATTTTGAATTACTTATTAGGAGCTTGGTTACATAGGCTCATGGTCCTCACATTGTTTGGGAATAATATCATCTTGTAGACTCAACTAATTAATTTTATAAGTCAATTAGAATTCAAAAATAAATCTTATTTGAGAATTTTTACTATGGTTGGGCAATTTTGAAAAGAAAAGAGAAATAGGGGTTTATTTGTTAATTAGTACACTTTGTGGGTCTAATTAATAAATATATTTAAATTATATTTTATTTAATAATCATTTATAATTATTAAAATAAAATTAATATTTAATAATTACATGAGATAGGTGGTAAAATAAGAAAAAGACACATTATTTCATTTAAACAAAATAAAGTGCCAAAAATTTAGGGAAACTTACAAAAATACTGAAATTTGGGTTAACTTTTACAAAAATAATGTCACTCGAAAATCTTTTCAAAAATACTGTGTTTTTATAAAACACCAATAAAACACAAAGCATAACAACTCAAAACAACAGTAGAACATCTAAAAAACACCAGTAGAATACCAGTGAAAACTTAACACAGTATACTGCAGTATGAAACTTATAAGAAAACACAGTAAAAAAGTAAAAAATACCGCCTGACAGTATTTTTGTAAAAAAAATTAGTATACCATGTAAATTTCCCAAAATTTAACACTAAGGCCCATTGTATAATTCGGCCCTATAGTTGATTTAAGCCTAAGTCTTCTATTTCAGTCCATTTCATCTAACCTAACTCCAAGTGAATGCGTATATAAAGAAAGTGATGAGAAGAGAGATCCAACCTAACCTAATTCTATGTCACACAACTCTCTTCTCTTATTTCTTTGTAATTTCAAAATTCATTGCTTTCCCTCTCTCAAATATAGTTCCAAAGGTGTTTGCATAGTAGCCGACACTATTCAAGGTGATACTCAGGCCTTTTTAGAAGACTATGATGAACACAATCGAAGGAGGAGAATATCCAAGTATAAATCTTGATAATGTTCTGCTACAGACAGGAATCAAGGGCTAGGGATCTGAATGGAAGGAAACAATATATTTCGCTGCAACCACTGTAAAGATTTCTTAATCCTTTTATGTGTTTATTATTGTTTTAGAAAATTCATATTTAGGATGTTAGATTAGAATCAATTTAACATACATGAGTGAGTAGTAAATTAAAACTATGGTAAAAAAAAAATTCATCAAGCATTGTTTACTACTTTTGCTAAATTTTTTGCTTCTATTAATGATTTCTATGATTTTTTTTTATTGGGGTTCCTCGCTCTAGGAATGAAGCGGCTTGTAGACTTGCTTCTTGGACTGCTTCAACCAACAAAATTGAACCGACTTGTATTGGGCAGTTAGGTTCCTTTGTATCTATCTACCATGCTCATTTTTGCTTAGTTAATATATCTTCTTTTTTAGCAAAAAAAAAAAAAAACCTAGTACCCACATTAAATTTTATATAAAAAAATGGTTATTTATTTACTTTCAAAAATAAAAACAAAGTAAAATGATTACTAGAGATTGGGGAGTGGGATCTTCATAAATTATATAGGTTATGATCATGACACACAGAGATGGTCTTCTACTTTCTCTCTAGAGTCAACCTTCCTTCGTGTCACCCTGAGTCTTCTCCTTGAGTCACCCTGTATTCTTAGTCTTTCCATCTTGTCTTTCCCCGATCCTTCTTCTTTCTAGTGCTTAGGTTCTTTGCCTTTTGGGTTTGTCCTTTCCTTAGGCTCGTTAGTTTTGTCCATTGGCTGCTGCTGTTTTCGGGGTTTTAAGTGTTCCTTTGTTTTTCGGTTCTGGTAGTTTGTTAATTTCTGTTAAGTGTTAGGTAAGATTTGGGTTGGTGGGTGCCCCTTTTGTCTCTGTTGGGGTTCATTTATTGCTTTGTTTCTTGGTTCGTTATTCCTCTGTTTGCTGAACATTTATGGAGTCATTCATTGTCGCCAGTTCTCCTCTCAAGGGTAAGAACTTTTCTTGCCAAGAAACTTCTGTCAAACTCTCTCCGTGTCCCTCCTCGGTTCAGGCTTTGGCTGCGTCCTCTTTGTATGGGAAAGTGATTGCTCCCATGACTGTGGATATCCCTATTGTGCTAGACTTTGTGGCAAAGACTTGGAAAAGACCGGTTAGTGTTGTTGCTATGGTAGATGATTTGAAGACTTCCAATGTGTTCAAGTTTGGTTTTGATAACACAGACGATAGGAACTGGGCTATCTCTAACGGCCCCTGGTGCATCCGTGGATATACATTAGCTTTGCAAGATTGGTCTCCGAGAGTGGATGGGCCGATTTTGTTTAACTCTCTTCGAGTTTGGGTTCAAGTTCATAATCTTCCCCATGAGTTTTACTCAAATGACAATGGGCTGCTTCTTGGGGGTCTGGTTGGGAAAGTGGTTAAGTTAGAAATGGAGGAGGAGAAACCAGCTTCTTGGTCCACTTTCTTTAAGTTTTTGGTTGAAGTCGACATAAACGAACCCCTGGTCTCAGGGTGCTTTTTCGATCTGAACAGTGGCGTCAAACAGTGGTTACAAATGAAGTATGAAAAGATTGGCATTTTCTGCTACAACTGCGGCCGTCTGGGCCATCAACGTCGAGGCTGTTCTCTGTCGTCGCGGGTGACGGTGGCGAAAGGTGATGGCATTCCTTTTCCAATGTTCGGACCGTGGCTTTCCACGTCCTCGGCTTACCATGACGTTTTCTCCTGTCCGTTCTATGGTGGATCGAGTTCTTCTTCGTCGTTGATAACGGGCAAAAATGGTGGTGCGTATCGTCCGTCGATGGTTTCCCCGGCTATGATTGATGGCGGTTCAAAGGGGAACCCTGCGTTGGTTCGACGTTCGAGACAACCATTGAGAGTGACTTCTCGTGCTGCAGGCGTACTTGGGAAGGCTCATCGACTGGTGTGGCATCCTAAGCAATCGGATGTGAGCTGTGATAAAATTGTTTCTGTTTCTGGTAATGGAGGAAAGATTGAAGGTCTGAGAAATGGGAAAGCAAGTCAGGACTTAACTACTTTGAAGGAAGGCGTGGAGAGTGGGGAATTTAAAATTAATAAAATTGCAAATTTGAATCATAGGGTCGTTGCTTTGTCTTCTTTGGATGATGGGCCTTCTCCTATTGGGTCGTTGGTGGTTTTAAATGAGAAGGAAGTGGAGCTTGTGGAAGGTGGGCCTCTAGGTGATAATAATCAATTAAGTGGGCCAATAATTGATTATTCTCATTTTCCTAGTGGTGGGCCGGTGCTGGGGGAATTAGAAAAGCCTTATGATGGGCCTATGGGGAACCCCATAATGACTTCTTTACCCAATTCTAGTGGGCCGGCGCACATGGATAAGGTAATGGGTGCACAAAGTGGGCTTAACTCTTCCGATCCTATGGTTGAATGTGAGAAGCAATCTCACTTTAATGAAGAACAAGCTTTGTCTCAATTCTTCAAAGCTCAAGAGGATTTAATGAATGATCTAAAACATTTTGGCAAGCTGGATTTATATGAGATTCGCAAGATAGGTGGGGATATAGGTGTCCCGGCCTCCTCTGAAGTTAATGAGAGGACGACACCTTTCAAGAAAAGGAAATTTGAATCTTCTGCTTCTCTCTTCTCAAGGCCTCACAAAGTTCATCGCAAGTACCCGGGTGTCGTCCGCGACTTTCCATGGGACACTAAGCAAAAAGAGAATGATTCTGACCTAGTCCCTGACGAGCCTTCTGAAGATAGTTCCAACTCCCCGAGCCGCTCTGGTATCTTGAAGAATCCTCTGATTGGCTCATTTGTGATCGATGATGCTGTGTCGAGTGGGTCTGCTTACTCTCATACCCCTGTGGAGGAGAATGTGGAATCTCCTCCACAGGAGCCATGAGAGGCATTGCTTGGAACTGTAGAGGGTTAGGGCAGACCTCTACAGTTCGGGAATTGAAGTCCCTCATCCGGTCTCGATCTCCTGATCTTCTCTTTTTGACCGAGCTCAAAGTGGATGCTAATCCTCTGGTACGTATTCTTAAGTCCCTCTATTTTTATTATAATATTTGTGTTCCTGCTAAGGGTAGCGCGGGTGGTATTATCTTGGCTTGGAAAGTTGGGTTTATTTTTGAATGTATTTCGTGCACTTGTAATCATATCTCGGGGATAGTGTATTCGGATCCCCCTTCCCATCCTTGGCTCCTTTTGTGTGTTTATGGTCCCCCCTATTTGCATGCTAAGAAAAAATTCTGGTCTGAGTTCTTGAACCTAGGAGATAGATTCGGGGGGCCCTGGCTTATTTTGGGGGATACAAATTTTGTTCTTAATGCCTCAGAAAGGGAAGGTTCTTCTGGCCGGGATCCGTTTATTCCAATCATATCTAATCTTATGGATGCTCGTGGCCTTATAAATATGCTGATCCAAGGGGACAACTTGACCTGGGACAATCATCGGTCCGGGCGGCATCATGTGAAATCTGCTTTAGATAAGGGTTTAGTGAATGGAGCTTGGCTCAATTTATTCCCCAGGGCTATCTTGTGTTCGTCCCAGACTAGCAACTCTAACCATAGGCCCTTATGCCTTATGTCGAATGGTCCGGGGACCAAGTTCAAAAGGTGCTTTAGGTTTGAGGAAGGTTGGACCCGTGATTCTAGAAGTAATCTGGTGGTAGCTAACGCTTGGAACTCGGTCAGTCATGCCTGGGCACCGGCGAGAATTTTCAAAAAAGTTGGTGCTACACGGGTGGCGCTTCTGAATTGGAATCGAACCCAATTTGGTAAGCTTGATGTGACTATTAAGGAACTTGAAGATAAGCTCAACTCTCTTCAGAGCCTTCCGGCTAGGTCTAGAGATTGGAATCAGGAATGTGAAGTTCGCCGGGAACTCAATGAATCAAGGGAAAGAAAAGCAATCTACTGGAAGCAAAGGGCCAGGATTTCGTGGCTCAAAGATGGGGATAAGTGCTCAAAGTTCTTTTTCCTTTCGGCCGCCATTAAAGGCCGGCGGAACGCCATTGAGAGTATTATGAATAGAGATAACGTCTGGATAACTGGACGTGAGGCCATTGGGAGGGAGTTTACTGAGTTTTTTAAGGGTATTTTTACGGAGGCGGCTACTAGCCAGGAGTACAATTGTGCTCGGTTGATTCAGGAGCGATTCTCCCATGAGGAGTTGGATCACCTTGTTAACTGTCCCAGTTCTGATGAGATTAAGAGGACTTTGTTTGCAATGAACAATCATAAAGCCCCGGGTCCTGATGGGATGTCAGTTTTATTTTACAAGCATTATTGGGAATCTGTTGGATCTGATTTTTGTGATGCGGTACTTGACTTCTTTGAGAACGGTAATATGCATAGAGGGATCAATGCCACCAACATCGTCCTCATCCCGAAGGTCCAGAACCCTAAACGTACCAACCACTTCAGGCCCATTTCTCTGTGTAATGTGGTGTATAAAGTCATTGCGAAGATTTTGGCGAACAAAATTAGACCTATTCTCCCTTCTATAATTTGCCCAACTCAAGCTGCCTTCGTCCCGGGGAGAAATATCCATGATAACAATGTCATTGTTCAGGAGATAATTCACTCGTTTAATAGGAAGAGAGGTAAGGAGGGTTTCTTTGCCATCAAAATTGACCTGGTTAAAGCGTATGATAGGTTGAGCTGGAAATTCATTGACCATGTTCTAGAGTGTTATGGTATCCCTACGAAATTCCGCCATTTGATTTCTCAATGCATTTCTACTACGACCCTCAATATTTGCCTTAATGGGGGTCAAGTAGGTAGAGTTAATCCTTCTTGTGGACTCCGCCAAGGAGACCCGCTCTTCCCTTATCTTTTTATCTGGGCTGCTGAAATTCTCTCAAGATTAATCCATGATGCCCTTGACCGGGGCTCCATCAAAGGGGTGGTCCTGTTCTATCCCATATTTTCTTTGCGGGCGACTTGATTTTGGTGGGTAGAGCCAATTTAATTGAGGCAAATGGCTTCTGGAGCTGCATAGAAAACTTCTGCTCTTGGTCTGGCCAGTAGGTTAATAAGCTCAAGACGACAATTTTCTTTAGTAACAATACCTCGGTGAACATGCGCAGAGATATCAAGGAAGCTTTAGGAATTGATTATCCTGAGGGGTGTTTAAAATATTTGGGTCTCCCCTTGTTCAGATCTAGGCAGAAAGATGTTGACTTCAACTTTATCCTAGACAACCTAACGTCAAAACTTCAGGGTTGGAAGGCAAAGACCTTGTCAAAGGCGGGGCGTGCAACTCTTATAAAATCTGTGGGCTTGTCTTTGCCTATGTATGCAATGCAAACTACTAAGCTCTCTTCTCGGATGGTTAACCGGATTGATAGTTTGGTTAGAGATTTCTGGTGGGGGTTCGAGAAAGGAAACCATGGGATCCATCTAAAGGCTTGGGACAAGCTCTGCCTCCCTAAATCTTTAGGTGGATTGGGTTTTTGGAAAACAAAAGAAATGAACCAGGCCTTCTTGGCCAAATGGGGGTGGAATATCTTGAATGGGAGCCAATCTTTGTGTTCTCAAGTTTTGATGGCTAAGTACCTCCGGGGAAATGATTTCCTCTCTTGCAGGTATAAAAATTCTGATTCATGGTTTTGGAAAAGTGTCGTCAAGGCTAACTCTATCCTGAAAAAAGGGGCCTGCAAGTTGGTAGCTAATGGTGAATCTACGAACATCTGGTCGGATCCCTGGATTGCACATTTGAAAGACTTCTGTCCGAAACGAATAAGGGATGAGCCGTCTAAACTAATTAAAGTGGCGAAGCTTATTCTTAACAATGGTCAATGGGACTTACAAAAGTTGAAGTGTCTTTTTGATCATGAAACTGTAGCGGCCATCTTGAAAGGGGGCCACCCCTCTGGTATGGGCCTTGATAGATGGGTATGGACTCTGGAAAGTAGTGGGCAGTTCACGTGTAAGTCTGCTTATCTAACCCAAGCCTTAGAAAGAGCTTCACATTGTGTCGTCGCTCCAAAACTTTGGAACAATCTGTGGAATAGCAAAATCTTGGAGCGTCACAAGATCATGTGGTGGAGCATTTTGTCTAACGCTCTCCCGGTAAGAGCTGCAATCGGTCGCAGATTCTAAATAGCAGACACAAGCTGCCCCCTATGTGGAATGTGTGAAGAATCTGTCGAACATCTATTTCTTTCATGTGATGTGGCTCAACATTTATGGCGTTCTTCTCCTTGGGGTATCTATCCGGTCTGTGACACGGGTATTCGTGTCTGGGATTGGGTCAAGTTCATCTGGGATCTTAAATACAAAGGAGCTAATGTTGATGATATTTTCTTGTATGCTTCTATTATTGTGGATACTATATGGAGGGTGCGTAATGACAAGATCCATAATAACTGCTCTGTTGATTTTAACAAATGCTTTGATATTATTTGTACTTCCTATGCAGATATGTATGATTCCTTGCTCTCCAGTCCGACTCCTGCTTTACCAAATGCCTGGTCCCTTCCTCCTCTGGACTGGGTTAAGCTCAATTGCGATGTGAAAGTGGGTTTGGAGAGTATGTGTATTGCTGTTGTGGCTAGAGATCATATGGGCAGAGTGATTAGAGTTCATACAGCTCGGGAGGAGTTCTCGGATGCTCTGTGTGGTGAAGCCGCGACTTGCTGCTTGGCTGTGTCAATTGCTTTGGATTCCGGCTACAAGTTTGTTATTGTGGAGAATGATTCGAGAGTGGTTATCGACGCCATCAATGGGAAGGGATCTCGTTGGGCTTTAGAGAACTATATCTCATTTTGTACTAAGTCATCTCCTTTATTTAATAGTTGTAATTTCTCTTATGTCAGTAGAACATGTAATTTTGCCGCTCATAATGTGGCTAGATGGGCCTTCTCCCATCAGATGTATGGTTCCCTACCGGTCTCTTCTATACCGGAAACTCTATTTTGTAACGACTGTGAGGTCTAACTGAGTTTTATTTTATAATATAATCGCTTTCATCAAAAAAAAAAAAAAAAAACAAAGTAAAATGATTACTATGTGTTTTAATTTTTTCACCTAAAAATGGTTACTATGTGTTGATACTTGATATTGTGCATTGGCATGCAAAACCAATTATCACAAAAAGCAAACATGAAATCGTCCCCCAAATCATTTTCAACTTCACAAATAATCCCAATAAAAAAATAAAGAAAAGAAAAGAGACTCTATTCAAAGTGAATAAAGGTATTTTAATCTTACCTATAGTTTTTCTTTTTTGAAAGAAGGTTAGAAGCATTATTTATTTATTTTTCAATCGAATATCTTTACATTTTTATTTGTACTTAGAAAAAAGAAAAAAAAAATATTTCGTACTATAATAGCAAGACACAAATCGAGCCCAATTTTCCTGTATTATTTCATTATTTTTCTTTTTCTTTTCTAAAAGAAAAAGTAAAAAGAAAAAGGAAAAACCATTTATTGACCAAATTCCCTTTATTATTTTATTTCTTAATGCTCACAAATTAAAACTTATTGATTGGAAAATTTTATGACACGTCACTAAAATTGGATGTACCTATTTGTTTTGTGTTTTTGACATTTAAATGTTTTAATCTTAATTTTTTTATATATATACAAATTTTTTAGAAATTTAGAATAACTTTACGTATTAAAATAAAATTCAAACAATATGTTATATGTAGCGTTGGATATCCGATTCAATCCAATAATTTTCTACTCATTTGATCCAATATAATTAGTAATTGGATTTGAAAAAATTATCATCCGATCTAATCTAATTAGACCTCAAAATCTAATCTAATCTGATCCAATTACTAATTAAATTGGATCAATTTTTTAATTGGATATTCAATTACACGCCAAATTTATAATATTAACTTAAAAATATGAAGAAAAATATATAAAAATTAAATATCACAATTTATTTAAGTTCAATACTCCATAAAAATATCATCTTTACAAGTGTAATGTAACCAAAAGAAAAAAAACTAAAACAACAACATTACCAATTAATAAAATAGAATAAAATATCATGAAAATAAATGGAAACTTACAAAAATATTGGAATTTGGGTTAACTTTTACAAAAATACTGTCACACGAAAATCTTTTCAAAAATACTGTGTTTTTATAAAACACCAGTAAAACACAAAGCAGAACAACTCAAAACAACAGTAGAACACCAGTAGAACACTAGTGAAAACTTAACACAATATACTGCAGTATGAAACTTATAAAAAACAGTAAAAAATACCACCTGACAGTATTTTTGTAAAAAAATGGCAAAAGTTAGTATACCATGTAAATTTCCCAAAATAAATACATAGAACAATTAAGTGTTACAAATTCAACAAAAAAAAAAACTGCTACAAATATAATTAATATATTATTTTTTATTATATAAATCAATATAAATAATTTTTTAATTTATATAAATGTAGTTGAATTAGATTGGTTTTTAATTGGACTTTGAGATTGACATCCAATAACCGATCTAATCTAATTAGAATCTAACTTTTATCATCCAATCCAATCTAATTGTAATTGGATATTCAATTTTTTTTATAATTGGATTGGATTAAATCAATTCAGTTCAATTAGATTGGATTCGATGTTGTCCACCCCTAGTTGCATGTGTGCCTTTTTTTTTACTTTTTATACACGTTTGAAGTAGACAAATTGAACTCTACTTTTTGTATTGTAAATTTATTTCAAATTTTTCAAAACTTTTTCAATATTTTAAATAACTATAATATACACAAATATATATACATAAAAAAAATTAAAATTACAACTATCCCAAGAATAAAGAATATAAATAAAAAAAATTACAGTTATTCAAATATCAAAAAAAAAAAAAGAAAAATAGGATATTGGTAAACGTAAGACTTCAATCTTCTTTAGTAATAATACTTCTGATGTTTTAAAGAGTGACATCAAGGAAGCCTTGGGCATTGGATCCCCCAAAAATAACATTACATACCTAGGGCTTCCCCTGTTCAGGTCAAGACAAAAAGGATGTTGATTTTAATTTCATTCTGGATGGCCTCGCTTCAAAGCTTCAGCGATGGAAAGTAAAAACTCTTTCTAAGGCTGAACGTGCCACCCTCATTAAATTTGTGGGCCTCGCTATGCCAACCTATGTCATGCAAACTACTAAGTTGTCTAAACATCTTGCTTCTAGAATTGATGGAATGGTTCGTGACTTTTGGTGGGGGTTGTTGGGTTTTATGCCCTAAATAAAACTCTTTACAATCTGATTAGTTATCAATATAAGAAATTTGAAGTGATTGATGTTTGCATGAATTTTACATGCTAATGGTTTAATATGTTAAATATGTTTATTACTTTCATACACACAAAATCAGTTAAATCCAGATCATATGTTTATTCACAATTACAGTATCGTCAACACAGTGGAATGTGATTGTGATCATATGAATCAAAAGTTTTGGTCCCTGTTTCATCAGTGTTATTGGATTTACACTAATGTGATAATCAGCGATGATGTGTACTTACACTTGGAGTAAGTGTTATGTTCTTTCCAGGACATTAGTAAAGTATACTAGTTTCGAATGTATGGAGTATACATTGGACTGGACCGATATTGCAACTAAGTTAAGATATTACAAACTTACCGTTATACATATCTTTCCAAGTCAATATCAGTAGTTGATCTTAAGATTGAAAAGAATCTAAATCCTGATATGCTTGGGCTCAACTCAGGAGTGCTATTCATGTTCTTTGATTTATTAGTTAAGCCTACTTTTGGGTCAGGGTGATACGTATATTTTGGGAACATGATAGTATGATTGAGTGGGAGTGCTGAACATAAATATGGAATCTATAGCTTCTACTGGTGTATAGAAGTTAACTGATGATTCCCTTCGAGCTTAGCAAATAGAAGTAAATGGATGAGCTCTTGTTTAACTGACTAATTATTAGATCACTAAACACCATTTACAGGTAGCTAAGTGTTTTAAGGGGCAAAATACATTGAGGGGTGAGAACGGTAAAGAAATCCCATCTCGATGTAAATCATCTATATAGAGGATCTTTAAATCACAATAAGATTATAACAATGGTTAAATGAGATAGTATATTGGTATCGTGAAACATACAATATGCTCTATATAAGTCTGAGAGTGCAATTCTAAGTTCTAAGAGTGGATTCAACGAAGAATTAATAAGTAGGAATTTACTTGGTAAATTTGGTTCACTTATTGGAAGCTCAGCATATAGATCCATGGTCCCCATTCTAGTTGAGAACATTCTGCTTGTAAGACTCATTAATTGATTCGTGATTGATCAATTATAATTCTAAAGTTAGACTATGTCTGATTTTATGAATTTTCACTAAGCAGGGGTGAAATTGTAAGGAAAAGAGTTTTCTAGGTTTATTTATTTATTAATAGACTTTATATGTCTAATTAATAATTAAATTAAATGACAATATTATTTAATAATGTATTTTAATTATTAAATAATTAGTTTTGGCATTTAAAAGGTTAGAATTGGAAAATTGGCATTTTTGAGAAAATAGAGATAAAATTTGATAAAATTGCAAAATTAAGTGGGGCCCATTACAACACCTATGGCCGGCCACTTATAAGGCTTTTTCAAATTATTATTTTTATTATTTTAATGCCAAATAATTCTAAACTTAAACCTAGTAAGTTGCCTATAAATAGAAAGTGATGGCTCAGTCAAAACAACAAGTTTTCAATAAGCCTTTCTGACAGAAATTTCTCTTTTCAGAAAACTGAGCCTTCCTCACTCTCTACCTTGGCCGAAACCTCTCTCCCTCTTTTCCTTCATCTTTTTCGTGACCCTAGTGAAAGAGTAAGTGCCCACACACAGCAAGCAGTAACTCAATCATAGATTGGAAGACTGTGAAGGATCAAAGCTTGAAGAAGAAGGAGATTCGGGCTCAGATCTTGATTATACTCGCTACGTAAAGGAATCAAGGGTTAGAGATCTGAGTGGAAGGAGACATTTATTCCGCTGCATCAATGTAAGGTTTTCTTAACTTTATATGTGTTTATTTTATCGTTTTAGAAAGTTCATATTTAGGATGTTAATAAACATACTTGTGAGTAGATCTAAGATCCTGGTAAAATAATTCCCAATAGGGGTTTGATAAAGGTAATCATGGGATCCACTTAAAAGTTTGGGATAAATTGTGACTTCCCAAATCTAGGGGGCCTCAATTTTCAAAAAACTAGAGAGATGAATCTGGCTTTCCTAGCCAAATGGGGTTGGAACTTATTGACTGGTATCCAATCTCTATGTTGCTGTATCATAGAAGCAAAATATCTTAAAGGAAGAATCTTTCTTCATTGTGAGTCCAAAAGTCAGATTCGTGGTTTTGGAAAAATGTGGTGAAAGCTTCCTCCATTTTAAGGAAAAGTGCGTGTAAATTGGTGGCTAACAGGAGAGATACTTCTATATGGGAAGATCCTTGGGTAGTCCATGGGAATAATTTTATCCCAACTTCTAATAACCCTGGGGCTTCAAGGGTTTCAAAAGTTGTTGATCTGTTGTCAGAAAGTAGTGGTTGGGATGTTTAGAAATTGCACGGTCTTTTTGACATAGAGACTATGTCTGCCATTTTAAAAGGTGGCCAACCTACAGGTCACGGTAAAGATAAGTGGATTTGGTCTAAGGAAAAAAAGTGGGCACTTCTCCTGCAAGTCTGCCTAATTAATCCAAGCTTTACAAAGATCCTTTATGTGTGAGGTCGCCCTCTCTCTCTGGAACAAGCTTTGGAATAGTAAAATTCTAGAATGCCATAAGGTCTTGTGGTGGTGTATCATGTCTAATGCCCTTCCGGTGCAAGCAGTTCTCAATAAGAAATTCCATATTGAGGATAAGATGTGCCCTATTTGCAAGGTTGAAGAAGAATCCTTAGAACATCTATTTCTCTCTTGCAACTTGGATATTCATCTATGGAGGTCTACTCCATGGGGTATTTTTCCCATTGTCGGTTCTGGTATTCGTATGTGGGACTGGGTGAAATTCATTTGGGAGTTAAAAAAATAAGACATTAATATTAATACTGACAAGGTGTTCCTCTATGCCTCCACTATTGCTGATACCATTTGGCGGGTATGCAATGATAAGGTACACAATAATAGGCCGAATAATGTAATTCATTGCATGGATTCCATTCGCTCATCTTCTATAGATTATTGTGCCTCCATCTTTACCTCTCCCTCCTCATTGGTGGTTGATGTTTGGCGCCCTCACTCCAGGATTGGCTCAAACTGAATTGTGATGTCAGAGTTGGTTCGGAGAGCATGTGTATTGATGTGGTAGCAAGGAACTAACTTGGTGAGGTGGTTTGGGTTAGAACAAAACTTTTACATTTTGCTTATGCTTTGATTGCAGAAGCGGCTGCTTGCTGTTTAGCTTTGGAAGTGGCGAAAGCTAATGGCCACAAGTTTGTTATGGTGAAGAGCGACTCTAAGGTGGTTATCAACACTCTTTCTGGAAAGGGTTCTTGTTGGATGCTTCTGAACTATGTTTCGTTTTGTAATAACACCTTTTCGTTTTTTGATGGTTGCTCTTTATCTTGTATTAATAGAACTTGTAATTCCGCTGCCCATAATATAGCAAAGTGGGCTTTTACCCATCAACGGTATGGATGCTTACCTGTAACTTCCATACCTAGGAACCTATTCTGTAACGGCCAAAAGGTCTAGTGTTAGCTATATATGTACGTCTCTTTTCAAAAAAAAAAAAAAATTAAACCTTCTCAAATATGAAACACCCTATTGATTCAATTTCTTTTTATTTCCAGCATGATTCAATTGCTTGCCTAAGTTAGTTTTAGATGTTAAAGTTTTCTTGTTGGAACAGGATTTTACCCTCTCTTGCTATGGAGAATGGAGGAAATGATCTTTACATGGAAATGAAAGAATCTGGCGTAATTAATGAACAAAATATTGCCGAATCAAAAGTGGCTCTTGTCTATGGTCAGATAAATGAACCACCAGGGGCTCGTATGAGAGTTGGTTTAACTGCTCTAACTATGGCGGAGTATTTCCGAGATGTTAATGAACTCCCTTAAAAAAATGGTACTCTTATCTATGCATTAACTTTCTTATTTTTATTTGAGTTTTTTGCCGTTAAACTCTCTCAATTATTACTCCACTTGCACTTAGCTTTGTAAGTTTAAATTTTGACGGTAACATTTTTTAAAATACTGAATTGCTTGTAAATTTAAGGTGTCATTTATTTTTTTACAGTTAATTGCCAATATAAAATACTTATATGTACTTTTTTGTACATGTATAAAATTTATATTGGTAAACTTAACATTATTATTTTAAAATATAAAAATTATTTCAAAATTTATATATTTTTTATTTTTATAATTTTATTTAATTTTAAATTGAATTTTGAAAATAATTTTTAAATAATAATATAAGTGTATTAATATAAATATGTAATATGTTACACATAAATAAACTATAATAACAATGAATTGAATGATACTTTAAATTTACTACTAATTTAGATTTTACCACCAAAAATTAAAGTTTAATAGTGAAAAACAACGTTAAATTTAGCCCTTTTTACTTAATTAGCAAAAGCAATAGAGGACAAAGTAGGTAGCGGCGGTTATTAAAACCTTTGTTTAAAATTTAATAAAAGAGCTAATATTATTATTATTATCCTTAAAAAAAAAACAGTGACGAATTTTGTGTGTGAAGACAAAGCAAGCATTTCAACCTTAAAACGACACCGTTTTCTGAGCTTTATCCATATTATTAAGCTCTTATATAAAAAGGCCCCCACACTCACTAAACTCCACTGCTTAATAGAGAGAGAAAGCAAAGTAGTTACCAGCTAGAGAGAGAAAGGGGAATAAGAGAGAGAAAGAGGAGAGAATATCTATGGCGTCATTCTATTCTCGACCGGCGATCGTCGCAATTTGCACGATCATCATCTTAATTATGGCCGGAGAATCGGAAGGTAGAGAGCTGAGGCCATCGGAACACGGATTGGAGTACCAGGATTCTCCGCCGCCGGGAAAGAAATCGCCGGAGATGGTGACGTTCTTTGGAGGAGGATCGGAAGGCAGCGATTCGAGGCCTTCGTCTTCGTCTTCCGATGTTGCATTGCCGAAGGCTATGAACTCGAACGATACATCGTGGTGGAGCAACGGCGGGATCCGAGATGGCCGCGGCGGTGGCGGCGGAGGAGAAGGAGATCACGTGAGGCACGTGCTGGTGTTGGCGAGTGTGGTGTGTGGGATTACAGGTGTGGTACTGTTAGTAGCATCAGGTTTTATCTTTCTTTTTAGGTTCAAAAAGCAAAAATCTTCTTCTCCTTCGTCAACGTCACCACCACTACACCCACCACCCTCATTATGCCTCAATAATACCAAGTAGTCATGCTTTTTCACTGAATTTCTTACACTTTGCTTTTTCTTTTTTTTTTTAAGAAAAAAATATTTTTTTTTTAATTTTTTTTGTTCTTTTTTATTTTAGGTATAATACAAGAGAAAATGAGTGTATAATGCAATTTTTTTTACTTATTATTTGTATGGATGGGGTTACTCATTCTATGCTACTTAAAAGATATTTAGTTTAATGTTATCATATAGGGATATTTTTTATTTATTTTTTTTTTGTTAGGGGAGATGTTATACATATCTAACTAACTACAATAATTTCATTATATTATTAAGAGTTTGAATTTTTTCTATGTGACATTTTGTCAAACAAAATTTAGGTACTTTTTATGGGAATCCACTTATGAGTCTTTTAGTTCAATAAATGACAATTTACTATTCCCTCCAAAAATAAAAATCTATTACTTATTATTTTTCCTATATTATTTTTTAAATGTCCAAAAAAAGAGTAGTAATAATTTTGAAGTGTATGGTAATTTTTTTTTCTTTTTTACAAATATGGATGGTAACTAACTTTTGTTTCATGAAATATTGTACATGTTATTTGGAGAAATACTATAATTTAGTAATGAAATTATAAAGCATTGTCGGCTGGGAATGAATGAATGAGTTATGAGTCTCTGACTGAATGACGCGGTTTCAAGGCAAAATTATTTGAAAATCAATCAAAGCCAAGTCATACATTGAAATCAATATAGTAATAACTATTGTTCTCAGAACTATAATATAATGCTCAGAGTCTATAATAATAATTTAATACAAAGTCTAAACTCACAAGCAATCTCCCTCAAAAAAAAAAAAAAAAAAAAAAAACTCACAAGCAATCTTTCTCATTTGTGTATACTAAGAGCAACTCTATCCAACTCCAAATTCGAAGCAGAAAAATAAAGCTAGCTACAAATTTTCCCCCAAATTATAATATATACTAAATTATATTTCCTAATTGTACATGCGTAGAACTTAACATTTCTCCAAATTATTGAGAGAGTTGAAAATTGGGTCTAATTTGGATTAATGTGGCAAGTCATTATCTCTATTGTTGGGTAACTATTAGCTCATTTTTTTATTTTTACACTTTAATATAGTTTTTTTTTTTTGCGCAAAAATTCAAATATCAACTAACAAAGCAATTTAAATCGTTATTAAAATTTATCTAAAAACACACGTAAAAACTATCGGAACAACCCAAAATGTAAATTAAAAAATAGTAATTTTCTTATTTTTTTTCTCTTTTTTTTTTTTTTGTCAAAAAAAAAAAAAAAAGACAAAAACAAAAAAATCAACATTTTGATTGGTTGTTTTATAGTGACGGCCCACTTTTCTTCTCTCTCTTTTTTTTCCACAATTGGAGGTGATCTAATAATATTTTTAAAAAAATTAACTACTTATTGCTATTTAGAGACTATAGTGATTATTATTAAGATTATTTAATATCAAGTCACATATTGCTATTTAATTACTTTATTAATAATAATTTGACATAGGTGTAAGGTGTTTTATAGCAATACTTAATTAAAATTATTAATATTGATATATACTTTATATTTATAATATGCTACATCATTTTATAATTTTATATGTATTTATTGTTATTAGTTTAATTTAATATTAAATCTCATTTATTTATATTTAAATTAACTTTATATAAAATTTGATATTAAATGGCATTAGCTACATTCATGAACATGGTATGACTATTGAGCACCATAGTGTTTTGAACATTGCTATGGCCTATCTAACACTAGAATATATGATGATGTAATTAAGTAATGAATTTCACATCTTTTACTTTAATTAACAAAGTAAATAATTTGATACTAAATTGTATCAATAATAATGTCTACTTAAAGTTGTGTTTAAGAACCTTTAACAGTTCTCTACTTACTATGTTATAGCGATATTGATTATTGTTTTACATTCTATAATCAAGTATACAAGTTCATAATATAAATAATTATTGCTAATTTTATACTGGTGTATAAACCAAGTTTTAGAGCCCTCACGATTGATAACGTAAAATAGAGATGGTTTAAAATATTTAAATAATCAAACAAAAAATACACTACATTAGACACTTTAAACTGCTTATTTAAAGTTTTCTTAAATTTCTTATTCATGCAATATATTTATAGAATATTATTCATAGCTAACTTTTTTTTATGTGTAGAAATATGTATATATTAATATTACATATTTGAAATAAATAAAATATATTTAAAAATTTACAAAAAGTGATGTTTCGGTGATGTATTTTAAAGTAATTAATGTATGATGTAATATAAAAATTTGAGGCAAAATATAGAAAAAAAAAATAATTAATCATACATTTTGAGAGATAGAGTAGAAAAATTATGAAAGTGGTCACTACAAAAAAGAAGAATCATTGATATAATCATAAAGGTAATTTTATCCTATTGTCAAAAAAATTATAATATAATTTTTGAAATAATAATTTATTAACTAATATATTCATAAAAAAAAGATTATTACTCTATTATTTAAAAAAACATTGTTATTAAGCACCAATAGTTTTTAATATTTCTAGATATGTCACCTTACAATTAGCTAGCAATACTTCCTAAAAATTATTACACATAACTATATGAAATCTGATACTTAGTTTAACCAATAACGATATTGATACATAAGAGAGTGTTAAGCACCAAGTTGATTAGAGCATTTCTCATAATTTAAGGACCATCTTATTACAATCAATGCAAATATTTATTATTTCCCAAACTCTTATGAGTTCTTTCTCAAACAGATTCACTAACTTGACCCATTCCAAATCCAAACTATCTACTTCCATATTGCCAATTGCCATACCAGCTTGCACATGTGAAATTTTGGACAGTTTCCATTATTAGATTGGACCACCACATTTCCCATTCTTTTTTTCTCTCTTATACAGTATACACTATACACCCTGTTCTGTCAAACTCAATTCCTAATATCAAAATGTCTTTAATTAGTACTTATGATAATCTCTGCAATCATAATATCTTTTCCTCTGAAATTTTTGAAAAGGACAGTGGTTAAAATTTAGGTAGGTTAGGTAAAATTTTAAAATTTACTAATTGAAAATGTCATAAAGGAGAGTGAGTGTCTATATGACTGGAAACCATTTATGTTTTGTAGTAATTATCACTCTTTTCACTAATTCATCCCTAATTTTTCATTTGCTACTACATTTGAGGGTAGCTTGGTTCTAAAGTTTTTTTTTTTTTTTTTTTTCTTGGTTCTAAAGTTTTTTTTTTTTTTTTTTTTTTTTTTTTTTTTTTTTAATTTAAGCGTTTATATATTACAACCATGTTTTACGTGGGACTCAATCCAGGACCTCCAACACACATACACACCCACCTATGGCCACCTGAACTAGCCTAAAGTGGTTAGCTTGCTTCTGAAAGTTTGATAAGCATCTCTATCATTTTTCTGTTCATCAGATTTATTTATTTATTATTTTTTGGGTAGAAAACATTACAACTCTCTTCTACAAGTTTCTTGGAGTGAAATGACTTCTGGGTTTGTTTTAGAAAAAAAAAAGGAAGATATACCATAGCATAGAACTATTGAGAAATTGACAACTCAACAAAGAAAATGTCATTCTAAGCTGAAATTAAGACAAGTAATGTCAAAAGTTGATTCCCACCCAAGTATAGGTTTCCACCATTTTTTTCTTTTTGGCTAAAAACAAATAATCTTCACAACCCACCTCTTCTTAAGAATCAAATTTCGTTTTGGAGTACTTAATTTTGGCTTGTTGTCAAATGTCAAAAGCACCTTTTTACTGTAGAAAATTACAAAATAAAAAAAGTAGTGGCACTCCAAAACATACTTCTGTCAAAAGCTCCTAAGTATAGTCAACAAAGCATTTACTTTTGGAAATGTGGTCTACTCAATACCTTACCTTGTTGGGTTCAAAGAAAAAGAGACAAACAAAAAAAGAATCAGAACAAAGGTAATGAGATCTTCTCATATAAGCAATCAAAGCACATTTAGCAATTAGCATATAGCCTAAATATTCTCATGTACATTCAAATACAGAACTAATAATCAACAAGAACAAACACAAAGTGGAAAAGACATACAACCTCATCTTCATCATTGGACAAAATCTGAGTAACTTAAAGAGAAAAGGGGGAGAGATTTTAGGTTATAAATAGTTAAATACAAGAAAAAGAAGGTAAGTTGTTCGGTTCCATTGTCCTGCGAATATCCTCATCATTGAAGTTACAAATTCTTATTAGAAGAAAATCGAAAGAATAACAAGATATGTACCTATTGTTCAAGAGGCATCCACTCTAGTTCTAGCTCTAGTTCTCCAGATTCCACATTTTGAAGCTTGAGTGACACCTCTTGTTTTACCTTCCCATCAATAATGTTGACAGTGCTATCTTCTATGAGTGCATTGTCACTTGACTTCAACCATTTTCCAATCTGCATGTTTCCAAACATTCCCGCATCACCGAATGCCATTGCTGAGGTTATCAAGGGTTGAAGATCAACTTCGGCTTCTCCCATTATGTCGTCCGCTGAGAAAAGGTCATGATCAAACACCCGCTGCAACATCGAAAGACCAATGATTATCACAATTTTCACTAAGATTTGATCACAGTATTGAGTCATCAATAAAACATATGTGCAAAGAATTCTAAAGAATACAAATGCAAGTTGTTTGGCTGTGTTTTCAGTTTTCAGTTTTCAGAATTGTGTTTTCAAAAGTAAGAATAGAAAATAGTTTTTTATCATTTTAAAAATTTAATAGTGTTTGACACAGGTTTTTTAAAACTGTTTTAAAATTTTTCTTACTTAAAAAAAATTCGATATTCTACAAATGCAATCTACATTTTCTGAATGTGAACGGGTTGAGATATATTGCCAGAAACAACAGTATGGAAATCAACAAGAAAACACCTAAGCTCCCGATCCATACTATTCACAAGCAAGAAGGGGT
This sequence comes from Cannabis sativa, assembly GCF_029168945.1. NCBI lineage: Eukaryota > Viridiplantae > Streptophyta > Magnoliopsida > Rosales > Cannabaceae > Cannabis > Cannabis sativa. The sequence continues at coordinate 55,447,522 of NC_083607.1, forward strand.
CTCTTACTATTTAGATTCATGTAGATTAATTTTGCGTTCACAAGCATAGAGAAAAGCAAGTCTAACAAATTTGAAATTTGAAAAAACATATAAAATATACTTACCAACTTTAAGGGTCCGAATGGCTGAGGAACCGAAAGCATAAGTTCCTCATTCCAGACTGGATTCAAATTGCTCTTTGCCACGGTCGTCTGAACACTCTGCAGTATCAACAACTTATCATGATCACACAATTAATATGGCCATCTAAATTATCGAAAAACTTCAATTATTTAACAACAACAAAACCAGCTTGAAAAATCTGATAAAAAGGTGATAGAAATATTCTTATGAAGATGATTCTCTTATCACACGAAACAATTAAATCATATTTATAGCAGCTAATGAATAAATTGGCTTCCAACTAATACTAAGCTATTGTTCAGGTTCTCATGTTTTTCACTTAAAATGTTGGAGTGATAAAATTCAACATGACATTGCGTTCCGTTGGAAGGAATGAATACACAAGAATATAAATGGGAAAGAGAATAGGAATGGAATAAAATTTAAAATGATAAAAAAAATTATTAACTTTTTTTTCATCGAATGGAACAGTCATTCCACCAAAATAGTGGAAAAGACATTCTATTGGAATGACATTCTAGTACTTTCAAATGCAATCAAGCATAGGAATAGAATGAAAATGAATTCTTTTCCTTTATTTTCTATTTCATTACCTCTAACCAAACACAACCTAAGGGGGTGTTTGGTTGGGAGTAATGAAAATTGGTGAAGACATGGTTCATCCTTTAAGAGAGAGTAGATGCAAAGGTTCAAAATGAAGATCTGCAAGAGGCCCAAGCGAAGATCGACACTCGAAGGCTTGAGGAGAAGCCTGCAAAAGGAAATCCCATCGAGATGGCAGACTTTCCAGCAGGCACATCGTAAGGCTAACTGCAACAGACCGGGAGGTTATGATTCCAGTTTTGTGAATGTAAGAAGTGCAAATAGTGGATCACACAATGAGCCTTCCTTGATGAGGATGACATGGTGATGGCACTCCTTAACTCACAGAATGATTGGTAATAAGAGTGGAAAGGAATGGAATGAGCAATTTGATTCCTTATTGCTTGTTTGGCTTTGAACAATTTTCAACCTATGCTTTAAATATTTTTAAACTTTTGTATAAATTTCCGAGAATATTTTTGCACGCACTTTGGCTAGAAAATGAGTTTATGTTAGTTAGAGGAATCTCTCCTCTAATTTGTACTCTCTTGTTCTAACTAACTAATAATAATGTTATTCCTCACCAAAAAAGAAAAAAAAAATGAAACCGATAAAAAAAAAAGTATTCATTTTCTTCTTCATCTTCCATAGGAATGACCTTTCTATCCATTTATAGGAAGATAACACTTTAACAATTTAAAATGAAACCAAACAAAGAAGTGTGAATTGATTTCAATCTGTTCTATTACATTACTCACAACCAAACATAGCGTAAGGGTGTGTTTGATTGGGAGTAATGAAAATAGAGGAATGGGAATGAGAAATAGAAAGGGAATAAGAATGGAATAAAAATAATATAGTAAAAAAAATTATTTCAATGGAGTAGAACCAAACAAAAGAATGAAAAACAATTCCTTTCCATTTCATCACCCTCAACCAAATGTACCCTAAGGCTATATTTGGAAGTTGGATTTGCGTGAGGAAAGAAAAAGGTAGGAAAAATGTAGGAAACAAAAAGTGTGGAGATCAAAAAAATTAATTAATTTTTCAAGTTTGATATGGAAAATTTTGTTGAATAGAGTGTTTTTCTTACAATTTTTCTTTCCATACCAAAATGAGAATTTACTATTTTTTATTTTCCACTTTTTTTTTCCTACATTTTCCTTATCTATTTCTTTCCTCGCCAAAATTCAACTTCCAAACATAGCCTAAGAGTATAAGTATAGAAAACCAACGTAGGTGAAAGCGATGCACTTGATGGAAGCATAGACATAAGGATTATGCAGCAACTGCTACATAATCAGGGTTATGCCTCCATTTCTTTAACTACCACTTTTCTTAACCACAACCATTACTAGTGCTTTATTGCACTGTGCTCATTTCTTTCTTGCATAAAAGAAGCTATATTTCATCTACGTACACATTGTAAGCACACTACACACAGGGTTGAGTACTATTAAAGGGGGAAAATGTTAGTATTAGAGCAGATATGTTAAGAGTAGTTACAACTACAAAAAAGACAAAGGGAAGAGAAAGAAGACCTGTTGCCCAAGATTTAAAATGACATAAGGATCACTGGACAGCATATCTCTGACAGCTAAATTTTTGCCTCTTATCACTTTCACCTTCAATAAACCAATAAATTCCACCATTCCTTCCTGTAATTATATTCAACGACGGTCAGTTGTACAGAAGCTAAGCTGCCAAAAAGTTCATAATTATCATTAAAAATCCAAAGAAACAAATAATGTGGTAAGTTTCATCTCTTATTTTCATGGTTAAGACTGTTGCTGGTCCAGTCAAGTTAATGAAAAGCTCAAATACCACATAAGTATAAATGACTTAAACTACCCGGGTGCTTGAAATCTTCAGTTTTGATGAAAAAGTGAATCATTAATGTACAAATCTTATCAACATCAACATTATTCTAGGGAACCATCACAAAAGACAAACAACTAAGGCAATAACAAACTTACCAAACTATGTGAATTTGAACTCCGAAAACTATCCATAAGCTTCCTAGAGAAACTCGATTGAAGAGAGGTCTTTGCAGAAGAAATGGATGAAATTCTCAAGCTAGGTTTCAAAAATTCTTGAAGCTCATATTTTGACCTATGTGAAGTATTACAGTTTTGATAAGTACTCTCTTTAAGAGTAAAGAAGATCTATAAGCTGAATTCATCATGGCGTAGAGTTCAAGATTATATGTCATGTTTGACAAAATAAGTTTGAGCTCACCGGATATATTTTGAACGCTCATCGTGACTAGCACTTGGTCCTGGCTTTTTAATTCCTTCAGGAATAAAAGCCTCATAAATTGAGTTAGCAGAAGAATTTCCTCCAACTTCAATCATTGAATCAATTTCATCATCAGACCATTCATCCAATGTCACAGACAAGACCTGAAGAATTCAAGTTCATGTTATTCAAAAAGGTACATAAAATTTGTTACTTACTATGTTTATAACAACAATAATTCCCTTACTCTATAACTATGACAATACACAAGGTGAGCCAGCCAGTATAAAAAAATTACCTTTGAGATATGTGAACCAAGGCTTCTGTGTACACCACAGCATTTTAAGCATATAAAAACTCCAATATTTGCTGACCTGGAAATGCAGTCAATCTCTTGTAAACTTCACATGGAGAAGAACATAGGATAAAATCATGAATTTTTAGTTGTTCTCACTCATCCACCTCTTTTCCCAGAACAACTTTATGACAGAAAACACCTTTTTCACAGTTAACATACAGTATCAGTGTATCAAGGTGACAGAACTTACGCCCACTTAGGATCTGGTGCACCACAATCAGCACATACACGATTATCTTTTTCATGCAATAAATCCTTTAATCTTCTTTTCCCTGTAAAAGAAATGCATAGTACCAGCTACTTTATGGAAAGTTTCAAGTAAAAAAGCTGCACATAACTATATAAAAGAAATAATAACAAAAACTTTTCAGTAATATGTGTAGAAACGAAACCAAATAGAAAGACAATGAGAAAAGTCCAATCATCCTATTCTACAAAAATCATGTCCCTTTCAATAATTTTCTCTCATCTTGTCAGAAGTACACCATAAACTCTAATATCAGATAATACCCTTCTTCAAATAGTATTTTCGAATCATGGAAAACCCTTCATTAATGCAGAAAAAACTATATCTTGGTGGGAAAATCCACAAAATTAAAGCACCTTTGACTGTAATCCTGCTCTTGCAGCTGCATATAATATGGTTAGCCTAATAAAATAACCTTTAATGCAGATGAAAATCTACAACTACCAAAGTGCAAATAAAAACCCCACTTGGCATAGAAAACGATTACCCTTATGAATGAATAGCATTATTACATTTACAATTACAACCATACCTGATGAAGGTCTCCCAAGCTCATATGGACGGTCACCCATTGCTCTGCTCTTAGCCAACTATCATCCAACAATAACTCTCCTCTTTCAAATTGCCTGCACAAAAATCACCAAAATAAAAATGAAGATAAAAACAAGTCCACAGAAACAAGGAATGGAACGGCTTCAACATAGAACTACAGAAATTGTGGTGCAGAATCAAAATCATTTGAAACCAAGTAAAATTTCTAAAAACATGTGATCTTAACTTGAACTTGATATATGACTTTAGCAAAAGGAATCAGATTGGATTATCTAGCGACTGCATGTTGCCCAGAGATCATTACAAACAAAATAAAACTATACCCAATTGTCAAAAATCATTAAAAATATCAGTTTAGCCATATAATTCGTTACCTGGGTCGAAAGATTAGAAGGAAAAGAAAAACCAGCCCAGATATTTTGAGAGGAAATAATTATTTTTCCCTGTAACCAAACACATAAAAATCTAGAAAAGGACAAATATATATATCTACCTATATACGTAAGAACTTAATGCCGCAACCGTTGAATATAACAAAGAAAAAAAAAAAAAAAAAAAAAAACTTGATCAGAAATGACAAACACAAATATTGGGTGGATTCCGAAATTGGCAAAACCCCATTTGAAAGATTAATCAGTAAGACATTTCAAAATCTAAATTGAAAGATGTTGACAAAGTAAGAAAGCATAATAATAATTAAAAAATATGAAAGTGATAAGAAAATGAATGAAAGGGAAGATCTGAGGATGAAAGATAGTTATTTGAAAAGCATTTACCAAATGGGAAATTGGACGTGAGAGAGAATTAGATTGAGAATGAGAATGAGGATGAGAATGACCCCTGAAAGCCAAGGAGGAGATGGTGTCTCATATATTCTGACTCTCTCTTCTTTCGTACCAAATAATAAATAAATAAAAGAATGATCTTTCTCAGTTTTAAAATATTATTAATTATTGTTTATTACAAATTACAATGTGATTTATTTTTTAATATTTTGGAAAATGAGAAGAAGAAGAAAAAAAAAAGTGTAAGAGTTGGAATTGTCCCCTTCCTCGTGTCATCATCATCATGGTTGACATAAACGCTCGATTGGATACACGTGGCACACATGCTTCATCTTAGAACATCTCCAACCAAAATTTAGGAATATTTAGGTTTGGTTTGATCTGAATTTTAATTTTTTTTAAAACTAAACTAGTAATCAATTAAATGTTTAAATTATACTAAACCAATCCAGTTAAGAATAAATTAGTTTAGTTCTAATTGTGTGGTTTGTAATTCGTAAATATTTTGATATTTTTTTGTTAAATTATTTTTACTTTAAAGCTTATAATACGTTGTTGACTGAAGTTTTCGACAACTAATAATTAGAGTTGTATGAAGTTAGGCATTAATGATTCTTAGTCTACGAGTCACTATATTTATGAGAGTTTTTATTACAAAGCTCTCTTGGTTGATCCCTATTTATTATTGGGGTATTTATAGGCTCATAATGGTGGTAAAAGACCACTATTGTCGTGTTCAATTTACACCATACTTGGCTATTTCTCAAATCTGATTTAAGGCATAATTGCTTATTTTATAATGGGTTTTAGGTTATCTATAAGTGTTTGGTGGGATGTGATTTATTCCTTATCTATGACTTGACAGCTCATTTATGCAATCGCTGATTGATGCCTGGGGGCTCATGAAGTCTGGGAGTGATGGGTTTGAACCCTTAAACACGCTAGTCAGCGTAAGGTGTTTGATGATCTTCTCCATGCTGCACTAAATGCGTATACAGTGTTTTGGTCCTTGAGTGACATCATCTTTCACTACTCCTCTCCTATCATCCTCCAGATATGCCTTACTCACGGAGAAGGTCAGGCGAGGGATGTTCGCGGCCTAGCTGGATACTTCCGGAAATGACTAATATGTCATTACTTCACTTTGGAAGTAATTAGGGTGATGTGTCTCGCACCCGTGGGTCCTACTGCCACATGGCCACTCTTGAATGCCATGTATTTTGAGAGAAATTCTAGGCAACATTTACCCCCAAGTCTTTTTTTTGCAATTTTGTAAAATAGAACTTGCGATGTGCCTCCTGAAGCAATGATGACATGCTACTCATGACCATTTTAAATGCTACTCATTATCTTCCCTCATTTTTGGCAAAACAATTTGATTTCTTATTCGACTCTGATGCCATTAATTGCAGGATGTCATACAGACATTCAAGTGATGTAACTGTCCTTTTGGTTTTGTCCACATGCCAACTGCCCCTAGTCGTTGGATCACACGATTTTTAATTTTTGAGTGAGGACCGTTGGATGACTAACAATTCACGTTGCCTCCGCTAGTTTATAAAACTCCTCATTCTTCTTCTTTATAGCTTTTACTCTCACATTTCTCAAAATCTCCAAACCAGTCGAAATTCCAGGCAGCCCAGACTTCCTTCTACTCTTTCTCTGATGTTGCCAAGCTCAGTTTTACTGGCGTTTCGTATCAATATTTGCAACTGCTCGATTTTCTTCTATTTGTAAGTTACTAACTTCAAGAGCTTTTTCTTTCCCTTGCTTTATTTCTGTAACTTTATTTTGTGATATGCTGGCATGACTGTGTTGTTGATATGCATGACTGTGTTGTTGATACTATGTGTGTAATTGGGGGAGTTTTCCCAAGTCTTGTTCAATGTTTATTTTTAGGCAAGAGATTTCCATGTTAGGGCTAGTAGACTTCGCCCCTTTTGTTTTCTTTCCTATCATCTGCACCATATCTAGACTTTCACTAACTAATTTCTTTATTTTTCTAATTAAAATATAATATATTTTAGTCCATTTATTTTAATTAATCATTAATGAAAAATTTATATGATTTTTTTTTTGAAAGGAAAATAATAATTTTATTAACCAACAATCTCAGTTACAAGACAATGTAACAAATCGGTAGGAACAGACTCCATACCAAAACGACAACCAGGAAATAATGTAGAAGCTCGTGCAAAGTTGTGAGCTACCACATTAGCTGATCGTTTAACAAAGAAAATAGAAACATGCTTTAGTTCCGAGGAGAGTCGTTTACACTCATCAATGATTTGTCCAAACAAAGATAACATTTTAATTGAACTTCGAAATGCTTGAACCACCATGAGACAATCTGTTTCAATACTAGCTTGCTGCCAGTTTTTCTTCTTAATCCAACTCAAGGCTTCTCGGACCCCGATTGCTTCAGCGACTTCCGGAGTAGCAGCCCCTTGGAAGTGTTCAGTTCGGCCTTCGATTAGGAAACCGTGATGGTCGCGAGCTACCATACCGATCCCGTGGCTGGTTCCATCCTCAAAAAGAGCAGCGTCAACATTGATCTTGATACTATTTTCACTTGGAGCGGACCATTGCTCGACCCCATCACCCGTCTGAAAACCAGACCATGATGACTCAATGAGAGTGCTTTGAGCATTTGTCCATTGATCAAGATAACCTCTAGCTAACACTACAATTCCGTCAGCATTTACCACCTTTTTTTGCCAAACAAAATCATTTCGGGTACTCCAAATCGCCCAACAAAGTGTTGCAATTAGACATCTTTTACTTGAATCGGCACCAGTAAAAACCCGAATGCACCAGTCAAGAAAAAGAGTGATATCGGGGGTGATATTTGTACCAATCCCAACTCGATCCAAACCGGTTTTATGTGTGAGCAAGTGACCAAGGCATGTAATATAGTCTCTTCTTCCTCTCTACAAATCGGGCAGAGAGAGTTAACATTAACTCTCTTCGTTTGCAGCATACAAAGAGTAGGAAGGCAGTTCTTACCCACACGCCATAGAGTATTCTTCACTTTAGGAGGGATTTTTAGGCGCCACATAGTAGCCCAGAAAGTTGATGCAGCATCTACATCATTATCCCATCTACCATTAACTTGTTGGAGGAGCTTGTAGGCACTTTTGACTGAGTATATACCCGAAGCTTCATATGCCCATGTCAATGTATCTTTAGCAGCCGATTGTTGCAAGGGAATTTGCACTATCAATCTTCTATCTCTTTCCTCAAATAAATCTTCTAAAATTTCCATATCCCAACCTGTGTCATTCATCTTCATTAGGCTATGGACTTTAGCATCAATTAAACTAGGATGAGAAGTAGAGACATAAGGATTATCAGAACAAGGCAGCCATGGTTCGTTAAGAACATTGATTTCGGTTCCATCCCCTACACACCAACGAAGCCCTTTCCTTACAAGTTGTTGCGCTTCCCATACACTACGCCAAACAAAACTAGGATTGTTACCTAGAGAGGCATCAAGATAAGAGTTGTTGGGGTAGTAGCGAGCCTTAAAAATCTTGGCCACGAGAGAGTCGGGTTGCACTAGGAGTCGCCAACCTTGCTTGCCAAGAAGAGACAAGTTAAAATCACGAAGGTGACGAAAACCCATACCCCCTTTTTTCTTGTGAGTACACAGTCGGTCCCAAGAAAGCCAATGGATCCCTTTCCCTGACTTGTTAGAAGATTGCCACCAAAACTTTGTCATAATTTTCTCCATCTCCCGAGTAATGTCGATTGGAATTAGGAACACGCTCATAGCATAGCTTGGTAGAGACTGAGCCACAGTTCTTATTAAAATCTCTTTCCCTGGCCGAGAAAGGAATTTTGCTTCCCAACCTTCAATTCGTTTTTGAACTCGCTCCTTTAAGCCCAAGATATAGACTATTCGTCCCTGCTATAGTCATGCCGAGCCTTTGGCTAATATTGTTACGAGTTGACAAGGTTGTGTTAGTGTTGAAAAAAATAGAGGACTTAGAGTAGTTAACTTTCTGACCTGAAGCCTCTTCAAATTTGCTCAACACCTCTTGTACTCTTGTAGTTTCTTCCATAGTTGCCTTACAATATAGATAACTGTCATCCGCAAATAACATATGCGATATTCGGGGGGCACCATTTGCAACTTTGCAACCATGTAGTAAACCACGTGCTTCGTATCGTCGAAGGATCGCTGAAAGGCCCTCAGCACATAGGATAAAAAGATAAGGGGATAATGGATCTCCCTGTCTAATGCCTCTTGAAGGAATGATGGGGCCGATTTCGTGTTTACCATGAATCACTGTATAGCACGCTGAAGAAACACATTTCACTAGACGCCTAGTCCACCAGTTTTCAAAGCCTAGCTTACGGAGCATGGCTTCAAGGAAATTCCATTCTATTCTGTCGTAGGCTTTGCTCATGTCAAGCTTTAACGCCATGAAACCATCTTTCCCTTTCCGCTTTCTCTTCAAATAATGTAAGACTTCAAAAGAAATAAGCACATTATCTGAGATGAGTCTACCTGGTATGAAGGCGCTTTGATTCTCCGACACCACTCTGTCCATGAAAGGCTTCATGCGATTAACCACAACCTTAGTTATGATTTTATAGGACACATTACACAGAGCAATTGGCCGAAGTTGGGTCATGTTCTCGGGTTTCTTATTCTTCGAGATTAGGACAATATTAGCATCAGCGCAGCCCTCTTCAAACTCTCCAGTAGCAAGAAAATTGTGAACCATTTGAATTACATCCTTGCCTACAATTGACCAACTTTTTTGATAAAAAGCTGGTGTCATACCGTCTGGGCCTGGGCTTTTGTCGGGGTGCATTTGAAACACTGCTTTTTTGACCTCTTCTTCTGTAACTGGCTGGCGGAATTCTTCATGAGCTATTTCAGGAATGGTGGTGTTGACACAATCAATGATCTCTTGAAAAGTACCTCATGCCGATTGGAAAAGATTGTTAAAGTAACTAGTAATTTCCATTGGTAATCCATTCTCCCAATCTACCCAATTACCATGGCCATCTTGCAACCGGTCAATCTGATTATGCCTTTTTCGAGTAGTAGCTGTTTTGTGAAAATAGCTACTGTTTTGATCCCCCTCTTTCAACCATAACTGTTTTGAACGTTGTTTCCAGAAAGCTTCTCTTTGGTCAAGCACTTTAAACAATTGTTTTTTTACTTCACTATATCTCTGAACCGAGTGAGAATCTCTCTTGTTTTTCAGGTTGGCAAGTTCAACTTTACACTTTCTAATTCTCAGTTTAAAGTTACCTGTGATTTCTTTTCCCCATGGACCAAGCACATCGGCACACTTCTTTATTTTTGCTGCTAGATTATTGTCGACTGAAGCATCCCAACAGTCTCGGATAATCTCAAAGCACAACGGCTCTTTGAACCAGGCATTTTCAAATTTAAAGGTACGGCCAGGAGTGAATTGTTGAACAATGTCGGGTTCCAATAGAATTGGGCAATGGTCAGAAGATGATAATTCTAAATTGGTGAGAACAGCAAGAGGAAAAACCTGGGAAAAAGTTGGAGTGATCAACGCTCTGTCAAGCCGCACCTCGACCCAGTTTTGAGTGCCTCGGCCTTTCTCCCATGTAAATGGATAACCCGTCAATTCCATGTCTTGTAAATTACAGTCCGTCAATGCTTGTTGGAAACCAGTTATCAACTGGTGCGGATAACGTCGACCTCCTCTTTTATCTTCTTGTCTCATCACATTGTTTAAGTCCCCGATTACACACCATGGGAGATTGGAGTCTCTTGATAGGAACCGAAGGAGATCCCAAGTGAAATGCCTTCTGTTTCGAACTGGTTCCCCATAGACCCCCGTTAGCCTCCACTCGCCTCTCTCTGGTGAAGAAACCATGATGTCGATATGGTTAGTTGAGTAACCAAGAAGTCGACCCTCTGTTTGAAAACGCCAGAACATAACCAAACCCCCAGCACTTCCTTGGGCTTCCACAATGAACATTCCTTCAAAGCCCAAAGCACGGCCCACTCTTTGCATTTTACTTTTGTCACTTTTTGTTTCACAAAGGAAAATAAAATTGGGTTTCTTTTGAGACACAATCTCCTTAAGGAATTGAAAAGACCGCTGGTTCCCAAGCCCACGGCAATTCCAACTTAACACATTCATAATTCCTGGCGGGTCTGTGAACCAGAACCCGCCCCAAACAAGTTTTTTGTACTACCATTTGCTTCAGCATCCATATCCACATCTATTACATCTGTAGGCCCAGTGGTATTTTTCACATTTGTCACATGTCCCACGTTTTCCATAACCAAAAGCCCACTTTGATTGGCAAAGCCCATTCTCCTTCTCTTATTTTCTATAATAAGAAGAGCCTCCTCATTATTAATTGGATTCGTCATATCAGTCCCCCCTTCTTCAGTTTGAAATTGCTCATTTCCCACACTTTCCTTATTCGGCCTCTCATTCAAAAGTGGGAAATCCTCTTCCATATTTCTTGTAGCTTGATTGGCTGCACTAATTGATTTATTTTGATTGAATCCCAGATTTTGTGCTTGATTTATTCCATGTTGACCGCACCCTGATTTGCTGCTTTGTTTGGCTGTCGAAGATATAGCATTAATGGGATTGGATACAGTAGAGTGGCCGGAGGAAGAAGCACCGCCGGTCTTCGTGGCAATTCCTGGTTTCAACCATCTCGCACCAGCAGCGTAATTCCTTCGTCTCGGGGGTGCTTTCATCTCTAGACCATAAGGCTTCTCTAACTGATCATAGGGAGTATCAAAGAGACGATCGCAAAACCTCTCGGAGTGTCCAAGAACTCCACAGATGAAGCAAAAGGTTGGAAGGTCCTCGTACTTGAACAGAGCATGACAACTTAATCCTCCCTGTTTAATCAGTTTCTTTTTCCTTTTTAGTGGCTGAGTGACATTGATTTTTACCCGAATCCGCAAATAGTCCCTCCATACACCAACAAAGTTGTTAGGATCCGATTTGACATATTCCCCAAGGTAATTACCCAGTCCCCGAATCACAGTTTCCGACATAAAACCCGTTGTCAAATTGTGAAGCTGTACCCAGAAATCAATTCGATTAAGTGGTACTGATCTGGGATTTTCGCCTTATTTGAGTCGCTCAAATAACAAAGGAACTCGGTCAAAAGTCCATGGGCTTCCTTCCTTAACCCGTTCAATGTCCACTTCATGATAAAATTGAAACAAATACAGATTGTTCTCTAATTCTTTCACATACATTCCTCTCCCCGGTTGCCATAGTTGTGCCATTTTATTTTGCATCGCTTGAAAATCAATCGATCTGTGAGTGAGAAAACGTCCCACCAAACACCATCTATCGTCTATCTCAAAGGCCTCATCATGTTCCCCTTCAAATAGTAGTCCCTCTTCCTCATCTTCTTCAATGTGCAGGGCTGCATATTGGTCTTCCAAGTTGGGATCGGTATTCATTTTTACAAGACAACAGACACAAAAGCTAGACAGTATAGCCAATAGAACCAGTTAAAAGACCACCAATACAAGAATAAATCCTTTGATCGACACAGTAATCAATCAAACATAAACCAGAAGTACATTCATACACTCAGACCAGAGAAAATCAAACACTCATACCATGTCATACGACAAGACTTATGCTACAATCTTTTTTATTTGACTTTATTTTGAGGAGGATATTTTTAGAATAAGGGAAAAGTTAAAAAAATTTATATGATTTAAATTGATCTAAAATTAATTAAAATAATTAATTTTCAACTTTAATCTATTTTTCAAAAAAAAAAAATCAAAATTATCTGCATTTAAATAATGTAATTTCAAATTTAAAAAAAAAATGATTCATAAAATAAAATAAAATAAATTTTGAAAATTATTATAATTTAAGTTGGTCTGAAATTAAAATTTCTAACTTAAAAATAATTTTCTATTTAATTAAATATTCTGAAAATAACTAATATGTAAGTATCAAGAATAAAATCAACTTAAATATTTAATTTCCAATTTAATTAAATGTATTAAATTCGTTTATTTGCATCAAGCTTTCGAGGGGCTCATTCAAGACTTACTCTTACTATTAATCAACAGAAAATAAGAGCTTTGGTTTCGACTCATCAGGATAAAGGTAAGCAAAAGAGATATTTTCGTCGTTTGTGGATCACTCGGCTAAAGTATCTTGAATAAAATCAACTTAATTATTAATTCTAATTTAATACTGGAAAAAATATTCAAATTTAAGTTGGTCCAAAATTAATTTCCTAATTAAATATTAGAAAATATAATTAGTTACTAGAAATAACTATCTAGAATATATCTCAATTAACTAAGTATTTTTCTAAATTTAACTTTAAAATATATTCAATGAAAAATAAATTTTATATATTTAAAAGTTAATTATGTTCCTAATTCAATTTTAATTAGGTTAGACTAATATAATTAACCTAATACAATTGTTTAAATAAGGCAAATGAGCATTCACAATTGGGGTGGTTCATGTGAGGGAGGGCTGGATTCAGTATGTCGTACCCACTACTATGGCACCCTAACTCTCACACAAGGCCCAAAGGAGAGAAATTTAACCTTTAAATAAATAATTGTTATTCATTGAATAAGCCCAATTCTAATTGGGCCTAAATAAAATTACTTGGGAAATTTGAATTTCCATACCTACATAACTTTATAATTTTTTTCTTAAATGCATACTTATTAAAATTTGTAATGTATGACTATTTTACCAATTTTCCAAAACTATCCCTCTCATTTGTAAATGCTCAGCCGACTCTCACCCACCATCAACCCCAACCCGAACCACCTTCACCCACGAAAACCCTCACCCACGATCAACCCCAACCCGAACCACCCTCACCCACGGCGTCGACTACCCTCACCCACGATCAACCCCAACCCGAACCACCCTCACCCACGAAAATCCCAACCCGAACCACCCTCACCCACGAATCTCAACCCCAACTCGAACGACGGTCGAAGCCCAGGTCACCGCCGGTCCCACGATTCCCAGGCCCCTCATCACCGACGGTCGAAGCCCACGAATCCCAGCCCCCCTCTTCACCGCCGATCCATCAGTTCGAAAACAAAAAAAAACAAAAAAAGAAAAAAAGCCCCAGGTCCGATGGTTGGACCATGGGGTCCGACCAATCGGACCCCATCGGACCCCATGGTCCGACCATCGGACCCCATGGTCCGACCATCGGACCCCTCTCTCTTCGTCTCTCTCAAATCTAATGAAAAAAAAAGCCCGGTCTGATGGTCGGACCATGGGGTCCGATGGGTCCGATTGGTCGGATCCCATCGGACCCATGGTCCAACCATCGGACCCCTCTCTCTTCGTCTCTCTCAAATCTAATGAAGAAAAAAAAAAAAAGCCCGGTCTGATGGTCGGACCCCATGGTCCGACCATCGGACCTGGGGTGTGGGATGCCGAGATAGAGAGAGAAAGAGAGATGCTGTGAGAGTTTGAGGGTATTTTTGGGGTTTTGAGAAAAGTGTCATATTTTTGTTAGTTTAAAATGTATTGGTTTAAGAATAAAATATTTTAGTTTTTTAAGTATAGAAAATCAAATTTCCCAATTACTTATGTGAAATTTTATTTTTTAGCAACCTAGTCCATTTAATTAATTAAATTTAAATGGGCTTCCTATATGCATCTAAGCCCAAAAGCAAACATATAGGCTCACACAGGTCAAATGATTTAGATGGGCCCTATCATGTTACTAGGTTTACACAGATGAAAGAAATTGCAAAATTTACCTGTTACAAATTATTTATAAGATCTATTGACAATTGAACTATGATTAAAATCAGATCATTAGATCTGTCAACAAGTTAATCATAGCAATTAAAATTAAATAAATAATAGATTTGTAAAAAAATTTTGAATAAATAAGTAATCAAACATTACAAACCAACATGTAACAGATAATGGAAAGTAGGTTAAGATATTTCTATTTTAAAAATTTAAAAATTGAAAAATATCTTAACTAGAATTTAAAATTTAGGTTGTTAGAGAATATTTGAAAAAAAAAATCAAAAAACTAACAAATCTCTTAAATATCCTAAATTCTAACTTAAATTCAAATATCTAACCAATTTTCAAAATTTTAAGTTTATTTAAATAATTTAAATTAATTAAATATCTAATAAGATAATACAATATAATATCTTGAATTTTAAAATTTAGATATTCCTAATATTATATTCTTAATCTTATAATTTAATAAATTAAATATTACAAAAATAAAAAATTTGAAAAATAAGATATTTTATGGTTAGGATATTATCAATTTTATTTAAATAAAACAAAATATCCTAAGTTTGAAAATTTTATGGTTAGAAACCCTAAAATTTCTATTCAAACCTAAATTAACAAATTTTCAAAAAAATTCATGTTATTTTGCCAAAAATTAGTTTTAATTAAAAAAAAATATTTAATAAGATAAAATGTCAAAACTAACATTTTTCAAATCTTATAATTTAATTTAATAAAATATATTTTAAAAATAACAAATTTTTTTAAAAAAAATATATGGTTAGCAAATTTTTGAAATTCAAAATAGATTATTTCTAATATTATTAATATTTTAATATCAAAATAAGATTATTCAAATTTTAATAATAAAATAGATAATATCTGATCTTATAATTAAAATAAATAAAATAATCAAAATTTCCAAAAAATTAACCATAAGGCTACTTTTGTGAAAAAATAAATTTTCAAATTCAAAACCTACTAATATCTAAAAGTAATTTTTTTTTTGACTAACTGGAAAATTCATTAATCAAAGACCAATACAAGTTACAACAAGGCCACACCTAATCGGCCCCAACCACACCCCAGCTGCAACAAGCAGCCACTACAACAGAAGGCGTAAATACATGCCTTTTTCAGCTTGATAAATCTTCCTATTCTTTAAACTATACAACCTGTATTTAACTAATTCTTTAATCTCATTTACAATCTTCAATATAGTTAAACAACTACTATTATGCACACAAAAATTCCTATTTTTCCAAATCATGTACACTGTGGCAGCAAAGAGCATGTTAACCACACCAGAAATCTTGTTAGAAAACCAACATCGCCACCTATTGTAGTCCAGCGACCAGGCAGCAACACCACACCAATCAAAAATCTGCTTCACCACCTCCCTAGAGACACAACAAGTGAAAAAAAGATTATGGTGGCTCTCCTCTTCACTCCCACAAACTGGATAGAGACTAGAGTCTAAAATGATGTGAAACTTATGAAAATTATCTCTAGTAAACAAGTGTCCATGAACCACCTGCCATAAGATGAATCTATGCTTGGGCAGAGTAAGATTACACCAAATAGATTTGTAATAGCTATCAATATTCAGCGTTATAGTCCCCAAATACAATCTGGCAGCAACAAATTTACCTTTCCTTACAGCTGTTGTCACCATAGGCTTGCTGAAATGGCTTCTCAAGTGACAAAGTTTCCTCCAATACCAACTTACATCCCCTTTCAACTCATAATCCCAAAACTCAGCACCTTTCATATAGATGTTGTTGACCCATTTGACCCAAAGAATGTCATGCTTATCCATAATAGCCCAAACAAACTTCCCAAGAATAGAACGATTCCAAGTTGTACCATTCTTGAACCCGAGACCACCAAACGGTTTGGGAAGACAAACCTTATCCCAAGAAGCCAAATGAATTTTACTTCGGTCACCCTTAACTCCCCAAAGAAAGCCTCTACAAAGCCTCTCAACCTCCTTTATAACACTTTGCGGAAGGATGAAAATGCTCATCCAATAGTTACGAAGACCAAACAACACCGAATGAATGAGTTGAATACGTCCCACATAAGATAAGTGTTTTGTTGCCCAAGTAACCAGCCGCATTTTTATCTTTTTTATGATAGCATCACAATCTTCCCGTCTCCACTTAGTAGGCCTAAGGGGCACCCCAAGATACTTGAGAGGAAAAGAACCCTCACTAAATTGTAAATCATCCAAGATCGCCTCTTTTTCAAGCATATTAACACCCCCAAAGTACACTAGAGATTTATCCTTGTTAGGAAATAAACCTGTAGCTTCAGAAAAACATCCCAAGGCAATCTTCAAATGGTGAGCCGCCAAGACAGAGCCCTTGCTAAACAGAATGAGATCATCTGCAAAGCATAAGCTGATCAACTGGAGGCTTTTGCACATAAGGTGGAATTTGAATGTCTTCTCCGAAGCTTCTTTTAGTAATCTCCTTGAAAGATATTCCATTATTAGCACAAATAAGAGAAGAGACATCGGATCCCCTTGTCGAAGCCCTTTTCTCCCTTGAAAGTTACCATGCAATCTTCCATTCAACATAATCGAATATGAAGTTCCCTTTAGACACTTCATGATCCAATCAACAAATTTGGAAGGAAAATTTAAGCCTACAAGTAAGTCTTCAACAAAGCCCCAATCCACAATATCATAGGCTTTACTGAGATCTATTTTAATGGCACACCTTGGCGAAACATTCTTCCTCCCATAGTTCTTGATCAAGTCCTGGAATATCAAAATATTATGAGCAATGGATCTCTTCTTTATAAAAGCACCCTGATTTTGATGAACCAGCCACGGTAGAACTTCAGCTAGTCTTTTGCTCATGAGCTTAGTAATGCATTTGTATAAAGTTGAGCAACAAGCTATAGGACGATAGTCTATGGCTCTCATGGGATTCTCCACCTTAGGAATGAGAGAAATTACCGTTTCATTGAACTGCTTAGGAATCTTACCCGTATTAAAGAAATCTTTGATCGCTAGGCACACTTCAGCCCCAATTTCTTTCCACGTGACCTTGAAAAATTCAGAGTTATATCCGTCCGGCCCTGGACTCTTCGAACTAGGGATACTGAACAAAGCTTCCTTAATCTCCTTATTAGAAAAAGATTGGACTAATCTCAACTGTTGGGACAACGACAGCCAATTGCCAAGCTCCATGGACTCTTTGTCAAGCTTTTTAGTAACCGAACTGCAGTTGCCCATATAGCTTTTAAAATGATCAACATAATGCCTAACCACATCAGAATAGTTATCAACAATATTTCCTTGCATATCAACAAAGCTAGCTATCCTATTCTCTTCTCTTCTTTTCTTAATACAAGCATAAAAGTAGGCATTATTACCATCTCCTTGGTTTAGCCAAGTTACCTTACTCCTTTGGACAAGAAAACTATTCAGCATTTTTTCTCGAAGATGATAACAATCAGCAGACTCTTTTTCCTCTTTGATAAATCTTTCAACTCCCGGATGACTTTGAGCTTGTAATCTGGCTTCAAGGAACTTGTCTTTAGCCTTCTGAAAGTCCAACTCCACATTACCCAACCTAGCATGATTAAAAGACTTTAAGACATGCTTCAGCCGAGCCAACTTAGACCAAATCCCCAATAAATCAGCAGAGAAAATCGGTTTATGCCAGCTATCCATAACCAGATTCTTGAAATCACGATGCTCTGTCCAATAGTTGAAGAATCTAAACGGCTTTACACCTATCTCCACCATAACAGCCGAAGAAACAACAATAGCACAATGATCCGAGACCTCTTCCCAACTGAACGAAGCTGAAGAATTAGGAAACAAGTCCATCCAATCCTCATTCTTAAAAGCATGATCAATTCTCGAGTATATTCTATCCTTACTCCCTTGATTATTTGACCAAGTAAAGAAAGAACCCTGCCTTTTCAAAGTATCCACCATTCCCAAACTAAGCCAACCATTAAAATCTTCAATCTCAGCCCTTGAAACCGGTTTACCACCAACTCTATCCCCATAATTAATTAAGGAATTAAAGTCACCTAAAAGGATCCAAGGCTTGATCGGGAATCTCAGAGTAGCTAGGCCCTTCCATAACACCTTCCTCTCATCTAAACCATTCATCCCATACACAAACGTAACACAAAAAGCCTCCGTGTGACTAGCCAACTTCACATAGCAATGGACAAATTGGCTAGTTTCCTCAATAACTATCACTCTAGCAAACGTCTTCTTCCAAATTATTAACAATCTTCCCTCTATTGTTGGGCTATTATAGCTCTCCCAACCACAAAAAGTTTTAGACATCATTTCTTGAACCTTCTCACTTTTCAGCTTAGTCTCAACCAAAGCTCCAACCCCAATTTCCTTTTTTTTACAAACTTTTAGCACAGCCTCTTGTTTCTTCTCTTTATTGAGGCCTCTAACATTCCAACACATCACATTGCAGCAATTCATAAAAAATGAACCAAAGACCCATCTCCTTGTGTCCCACTCTCCCTATTTTGCAACATTTCGAAAGTATTCTTAGCTTTATGATGTTCTCCATGTTCCCTAACCACTTGCTTAGTCTTGAGAAGATGAGCTCTTTTTGGTGTTTCCCAACTCTCCTCAGCCTCTCCCACACTCACTACCCCAACCTTCAAAGCTCCATGACATGATTCTTTAACTTCCTCTCGGTCTCTCAAGTCCCCTACCTTCTGTTGAGATATAGCTCCATCCTTCTCCCCTTCCTTACCCAATCTTCCCTCTACTCTATTCTTGCCATCACCTCCCATATCACTAGCCTCCTTTGCATTAGTTTGAGCATCATTAACACCATTCTTTTCCTCACCAGCCCCAACACCTTTTGCATCTTTTTTAACCCATTGCTTAACCTCACCTTTCCTACACTCAGCCATAATATGCCCAAATCCCCCACAATTTTGCATTTAACTGGCAACCATTCATAGTCCACCCCCTGCTCAACCAATCTCCCTTTCTCATTAAGATAATGTATTACTTTCGGAGGATTATCAGTAATATCCATTTCTACTAAAACTCTAGCAAATTTGACCATAGTTCTATCCTTTGTAACTTTATCCACCATTATCGGGTTGCCTATAGTACTAACCAAAGCACTTAAACAATTCTTCCCCCAATATTGCAATCCCAAATCAGGTAAACGAATCCACAGTGGTACAGATTTAACAAGTTTCACAGCATCTAAATCAGTAGTCCAAGGTCTAGTAATTACCAGTTTTTGATCAAATTGGATGACACCATGCTCCAAGACGTGATCACGAGTAGCTTCATCATTAAACTTAACTATGGTGAACCCACCATTCATTCGCACAATTTGAGCAATCCCCAGGTTTCCCCACATCCTTCGAATAAAACCTTCAAAAACAGCAAACGGTGGATTCGCTCCTAGAACCATACAAATTACTGCAGAGCTCCAGTTAGCCGCCTGCATAACCACCTCCTCTGCATCAATTTGGGCTATTTTAATGCCTTCCTTAATCAACGGTTCTTCAAATCTCAGTCGGCCTTCCTGGTCCTGGAAATTTCTGGCCGATAGTATCCTCAAATGATTCTGAGATTGAGTCTGCAGATCTTCGGCCTCCACTTTGTCAGCCCAGTTTTGCTCCTCGTTAAATTCTTGCCCATCACCTAGGTCAACCTCTACTGTCTCTCTGTTCGCATCTCCTTCTTCCTCAATCGCATCTGCAACACCAGTTTCCTCTATTTCATTATCGACCCCAATCTGTCGACTATCTCCCTCACTGCGATTTCCAGATTCCACACTCAACTCACGAATAACAGGCTTTCGAATCGCTCGCCGCCGCTTCGCCATGGAAGGGGCCTGGAGAGAAAATGCACGCCGTATCTAAAAGTAATTTTAATTAATTAAAAAATTAATAAAAATTAATTTTATTGTGATAATTAGATTTTTAATTAGAAATTTAGATTCTACACAAAATTATACCAAATTTTCAATTTTATTTCAATAAAAATGATTTTTAGATAAAAAAATATGACAAAAACAATTTTAGTGCATAGGGGTATGCATACCCCTACGTGCGCGGATGGAGGAGGCTGACTGAGACAGAGGGCTATATGCAGCCTCAGTGGCCGAGGATGCTCGGTGTGAACAGCCCTTCAGACAGGGATGTGTCCGAGAATTCTCGGTCAGCTCGTGTCTGAAGGGGCATGCTGTCCGAGCGATGCCTGGTAACCGCGCGCGCACACGTGTGCATCCGATTTCAGATATTTTCATCCAAATTCAATCATAATTAATTCATAAAAAATCCAAATTGGAAACTGTAAAAGCCTAAATTCATTAATTTTTCGTCTACTTTTCAGTAAAAATATTTCTAGAACGAAATAAAAAAAAATTACAACATACATTGCGATTTCCATACAATCATCAAATAAGCACATAAACTATCATGAAACCATCCAAATCAACACAAATATCGTTTTAAATCCATATTTCATGAAAGCAAATCATTACCTTGGCTCTGAGGCCAGTTGTTGGATTATGTTTTACCAAGATCTAGATTTACTACCATGTATGTTGTTTAACATCATAAATATGAATTTCTAAAACAATATAATTTAAACACATATAAAGTTTGAGAAACCTTACAGTGGGTGCAGCAGAATTATAATGGCTCCTTCCGCTCAGATCTCTAACCCTTGTATCATGTCTGTAGCAGAGTATCACCAAGATCTGAGCCCGAATCTCCTTCTCTTGAATTTGGATTATTCACAGCCTTACACACTATGATTGAGTACCACTTGATGTGTGTGGGAACTTACTCTATCACTATAGGGTTTGAAATTATGAAGAGAGAAAGAGAGAAGAGTGGTTCGAATGGCATAAAATAGATGGCTCAAAATTTTGACTAAAGGCAAGTGTTTTCATCATCTTTTGATTTGAGACCATCACTATCTATTTATAGGCAATCACTTAGGTTTAGATTTGAATTATTTGGCATTAAAAAAATAAAATAAATGGTAAAATAGAGCAATAGTGGTCGGCCATAGGATGTGGGCCCCACTTTGCAATTTTGCCATTTTTCCAACTATTTATCTTATTTTCTCAAAAATGCTATTTTTCTAATTCAACCACTTAAATGCCAAAACTATTTATTTAATAATTAAAATTAATTATCAAATAAAATTGTTATTTAACATATTTATTAATTAGACTTAATAAAGTCTCTTAATTAATAAATAAACCCTAGAATCTCTTTCCTTAACAATTAAGCCCTAGCTTAGTGAAAATTCATAAACTAGACATAGTCTAATTTTAGAATTATAATTGATTAATTAAAATCAATTAACTAAGTCTTACAAGCAGTATTGTCTCAACTAGTATGGGGACCATGGGCCTATACAACCAGGCTTCCAATAAGCAGAACTAGAATTTACTAAGTAATTTCCCTAACTTATTAATTCCTTATTGCATCCACCATAGAACTTGGAATTGCACTCTCAGTCATATAGAACACTCTATATGTTCTTCGATATAGATACGCTATAAACATTTAACCATCGTTTTAATCCCAATAATCAAAGATCATCTATAGATGATTTATACCGAGTAGGGATAAATTTACCGTTTCACCCCTCAATGTATTTTATCCTTAAAACACTTAGCTTCCTATAAATGATATTTCAGTGAACTAATATAATCATTGAAATAAGAGCTCTTTCATTTATCTCTATTAAGCCAAGCTCGAAGGAAATCATCGTTTCACTTCTATGTCCAGATAGAAGCTATAGATTCCATATCTATGTTTAGCGCTCTCACTCAATTGTACTATCAAGTTCTCAAAATGTACGTATCACCCTGACCAAAAAGTAGGCTTAACTAACAAATCAAAGAACATAAATAACACTCTTGAGATTGAACCTAAGCATGTCAGGATTAAGATCTTTTGATCTAAGATCAACCAGTAATATTGACTTAAAAAGATACAACGGTAAGATTATAATATCTTTACCAAGATCAATATCAGTCCCAGTCCAATGTATACTCCATACATTTGAAACTAGCATACTTTGCTAATGTTCTGGAAAGAACATAACACTTATCCAAGGTGTAAGTATACTTTATTGCTGATTATCACATCAATGTAAATCCAGTGCACTGATGAATCAGGGACATTATCTTTTGAAGCATATAATCACAATTACATTCCACTGTGTTGACATCACTGTAATAGTGAATAACTATATGTTCTGGACTTAACAGATTTTGTACACATTAAACCATAAACATGAAAACTACATGTAAACATAAATAATTTCTAATCTTTTATTGATAACAAATCAGATTAGATTGAAATGAGTTTTATTTAGGGCATAAAATCCCAACATGCAGGTGCACAAAAAAAAAGAGTAAAACCTATTAATAATTAATATATTTTTTTAAAAATAAAATAATTAAATATGTAAAATTATAAATATTAAATATGATTGGATGGACATTAGATTGGATGATATTGGATTGGATCCGTTCGGTTATCTATTGGATCGGATGTCTCATCCAACTTCCGATCCGATCTAATTGGATTTTTAAAATTTGTATCCGATCTGATCCAATTATAATTGGATATCCTATTTTATTGGATCGGTTGGAATTAGATCGGATGACTTTCTGCAAGCATAATCCATGAATATGTATCTCTATTTCGCACAATTTAAACAGCAACCAGTACAAGCCATGTTCATGTTCAAATTGGCAAAGCAGTAAAATATCTATAAAAGAACTCCATATTTTTTTCTCTTCTAATTTTTTCAGCTTATTTTTATTAACTAATAAAGAGAATAATTTAATTATTCACTTCCTTTTTTAATGGATAAAAATTACTATAAATTGCACATTGTGGTAGGATTTATTTTTACTTTCTATTATGTAACTACAATAAAAAATATTGTTATTAAAATTTAGGGTTATTTTCAAAAATATGGGAAAAATTATTAAGGTTATGATAAATATGACATAAAAAGTAAACATTAAAATTTAGGTTTGTTGCTAAGAAGAGAGGGTTTGTGAAGAGTTATGGATTTTGCCCTAAGATTTATATGCTTGGGTTGGGCTCATATATATGGGCTTAATAAAATAAATATAAATATTGAAATTTTAAAAAATGTGGTGCGGTGCAGTTTGAATCGCGGTTTAATAATTCAAAACCACAAACCGCACCGCACCGCGCGATTTGGGAAAAATTCAAACCGCAACCGCACCGCGAAGAATTTCAAACTGCATTTTTTTTGCGGTGCGGGCGGTTTGAGCGGTTTGATGTACACCCCTACTAAATATGGCATTATCTAACCAATCAAACTAAAAATATATTTTTTTAAAAAAAAAAACTATATAAAACATTAAAAAGAAATCTGAATTTAAAATTCATAAAAAATAAAAATTTAATTAATTACTATAAAAAATATTAAAATTACCTTAATATTTATTTTTTTTAAAAATAAAATAAATAAAACTATAGTGATCGCCGAAGTTGTCACTCGTGCCGAAAAAGTCACCGGAGTTTACTGTCGACACCGGAAAAGTCGTCGGAGTAGCCGCCGGTGTCGGAAAAGTCGTCGGAGTTGCTGCCGGCACCGAAAAAAAAAACGTTAGAATTAGCATTGTCGCTGGAAAAGTCACCAAGAAACTGATTTCTTGATGAAGAAACAGGTTTCTTGGAAACCAGTTTCTTGGTGATTTTTCCAGTAATTTTACCGGTGACGATGCCAAGTCAGACGACTATTCTGGAGTTTGATGTCGGTGTCGGAAAAGTCGCCGGAGTAGTTGTCGTTGTCGAAAAAATTGCCGGAGTTATTGCCGACGTCAAAAAAGTCGTCAGAATTGGCATTGTCGCCAGCAAAATCACTAGAAAAATCACTAAGAAAGTAGTTTTTTCATCAAGAAACTGGTTTCTTCACCAAGAAAGTGGTTTCTTCATCAAGGAACTAATTTTGTTACACAACAATAATAAAGATTATGAAAACAAAACAAAAATGATATACACTGAAAATAATTGAAACCAGTTTCATTAATCAACCAAATAGAGAAAAAAAATAAAAAAAATTACCAAGAAACTGGTTTCTTCATCAAGATATTGGTTTTTTGATGAAGAAAAAAAACCTTTCTTGGTGATTTTCCGGTAATTTTTCCATCGACAATGCCAATTCCGACGAATTTTCCAGAGTTTACTGTCGGTACTGAAAAAGTCACTGGAGTAGCTGCTGGTGTATTAGTCGTCAGAGTTGCTACCAACGCCAGAAAAGTCGTTAGAATTGCCATTGTCGTCAAAAAAATTACCGAAAAAATTACCAAAAAACTGGTTTCTTCATCAAGAAACTAGAAACCAGTTTCTTAGTCATTTTTCCAGCGACTATGCCATGACTTTTTCGAAGTTTTCTATCGGTGCCAGAAAAATCGCCGGAGTAGCTGCTAGCGTCAGAATAATCGTCAGAATTGGCATTATCAATGGAAAAATCACCAAGAAACTGGTTTCTTGGTGATTTTTTCAGTAATTTTTCCGGCGACAATGCCAATTCTAACGAATTTTCCGGCGCCGGCAGCAGCTCCGACGAATTTTCCGACACCAACCGCTACTCCGACGACTTTTCCAGCACCGGCAGCAAACTCCAGTGACTTTTTCGGCATCAATGACAAATAAAACTTCCTAAACAAATAAAAACATTAAATATGAGATTTGAAAACCTAATTACATATATATGGTATATCAAATACCATAAAAAGACCTAAAAACAAAAAAATAACATATAAATTGGTCAAACTTAAATGTGCCATATTTATCATAAAAACTTTTAAAATTCTAGTGTAATTTCCTCTAAAATTTAACAATCATGCAATAATTTTAAGAAGCCCAAAGCCCAACACCAAAATGCAACTACCAAAGGAAGACTTACTCTCTTCCCTTAAAAAGCATTGTCCAACGACTAAAACTAAAAACTCACAAATTAAACCAATTAATGGTTCAGCCCAATAAATAAGATGACCCTATAGAAACTAATTATATAACATATATATAAATCAAATGAATAAGATAAATATTATTATTATAATAAAATATATTTATTATAGTGCATCTAAAACAATATATTTATTACTGTGTATTTTTAATATAGGAAAATTTACATTGTATATTAACTTTTATTATTTTTTTTACAAAAATACTGTTAGGCGGTATTTTTTACTTTTTTACTGTGTGTTTTTATAAGTTTCGTACTACAGTATACTGTGTTTATTTTTTAGTTTTTGTTTGTTTGTTTTAGTGTTGTTTTACAGTTATTTTCCATAATTTATTTTTTTTAACGTCGATTTCACTGTTCTTGCTCCATCTTGCTGGAATTAATGTGGTAGTTCTATCTGTGGGTGTGGAAGATGGAGGCTATAAATACATTTCTTGTTCCTTCTCCATGGTTATTTTGTGGTTATTTTTTTATTTTGGTTCTCCTAAAAATACATTTGACGAGCTCACTAGAAAAAAAAGTTTTGAGGTGTGTGGTTCTTTTATGCTTTTTCTAAGTGGTTATATCTGCTTATTATTTTACATTTATTTTTTTGTTGTTTTAGTAGTTTTTGTTTTGATTTTTTTAAGATTGAGCTTGCAAATATAACTGCTATTGCATTGGGTATTAAGGCTGTGCAGAATATGTTTTAGTTTTTGGATTGATATGCAAAATGACCCTAAATTTGGTAATTAAGTTAGTAAATGTCCACTTTTTAAAAAAAAATAAGAAAATGGCCAAATCTAATAAATTAGCTAATAAAAATTATAAAAATACATTTATCACATATTTTTTTAAGCAAATATATATAATAATAAAATTAAGTTACATAATTTTTTTAGTATTGCATATTATTATATTGTAATAAAAATAAATAAACACATTAGATCATTTAAATATATACATTAGTATTAGATATATCGTAGTACACAAAATTAATATACCGTAGTAATAAAATTATATACCACAAAGAAATTATAACAATACTAAATTAATACTCAAAAAATATATATATCATGCTAACAAAATTATATATACCACCATTAAAATATGAATACATACCAAAAAAAATTATATATAATAAAATAGAAACTAAATATCATATTAAATAAATAATATATTATAAACAACAAAAATCATATACCATACAATAAAACGTATATACCTACAATAAAAAATAAAATAAAATAATATAATATTATTAAAAAAATTATATATATCATATTAACAAAATTATATATCACCTTTATGTATACTAAAATAAAAACTAAACATGCATTATCTAAAATAAAATGATATACTCTACAATAAAACTTATATACCATATAACATAAAATATATACCTTACAATAGAAATATATATAATAATAACAACAAATAAAAATAAAAATATATAGGATGCTAATAAAATTATATATCATGTCAACAAAAGTACAATAGAAAATAAAACTTAAATATTATTTAAAAAATTATATACCGTATAACAAAAAATACATATATCATACACCAAAATATATATACAAAAAATAATAAAAAAAAATATAGATTACTAATATATATATATGTATGTATACTATACTAACCAAATTATATACCACAATTAAAATATATATACCATGACCATTGTATATAATAAAATAAAAACTAATTAAATATTATTTAAAATAAATAATCATACAATCAAAAAATATAAAAATAATAATTAAATATATGTAGCATGGCAATAAAATTATATACATACATTAAAATATTTTTATTATGCTAATAAAATTATATACCACTATTATACATATCATAATAAAAAATAAATATCATCTAAGAATAATAATATACCATACAACAAAATAGAAATTATATATCGTACAACAAAATCTATATACCAACAACCCAAAACAACTCATAAAAAATTAAAAAAATTAACATAACTTTAAAATAAAAAAGATTTTAACAAAACTAATATAGATATACCATAATGTTTAAATAATTTGCTTCTAATTCTAAAAAAATAAAAAATAAAAATTAATGATTTTGAAATAAGGACATTTACTAACATAATCTTATGATTTAGGGTCATTTGCTATATTTTTTTGAAATGAGGACATAAACTAACATAGTCCTATGATTTGGGGCCATTTACTATAATTTCCCTTAGTTTTGTTAATCATGTTTTCCTTTCTTTTGTTCGATTTGTTTTAGTGTTGTTTTACAGTTATTTTGCTATGATTAGTTATTTGATATCGATTTTATTTTTTTTCTTAATCTCACCGGAATTAATAGTTATTTTCTAATTGTTTTGGTGTTCCTGTGGTGGTTTTGTCCGTGGATGTGGAAGATGGAGGCCTCATTTTTTTTTTTGGTGTTTACAGTATAAAAGGAAAAAAAAAATGGCCAAGACTTAATAAAAATAATTTCTGTCATGTAGCAGTATTTTTGTAAAGATTGGACCAAGAATCAGTATTTTTGTAAATTTCCTTTAATATATTGTTTTAAACCTACCACTAATACTATTAATGCATATAAGACTTCAATATAAATGTAATTTAATATAATAAAATTGAATTCATAAAAGATAAAAATATATAGAAACTAGTTAACAAAGCCGCACTTCGTGCGGCATGTATAATAATTTTAAAAATTTTATTCACATAAGGCATCAGTTTTTGTAAAATATTTACATTTTTACGTTCAAAGAATATTTTTTTACATTTTTACGGTTTTTCAAAAAATAACACGAAAATAACATAAAATCAACAAGAAAACAACATAAAAGTAACATGAAAATAACATCAAAATAACAATAAAAATAACATACAGATAACAAAAAATTAACAACAAATGAACAAAATTTCAACATAAAAGACCGTATTTTATGTAAATAAAATCAAAAAAAATCGTAAAAATGTTTAAAATTCCATGAAACCGTATTTTTGTTGTTTTTTTTGTTGTTTTTGTGCATTTGTGAAATTATTCCTTTTTTTTATTAGGACAACAAAACACAACTTTTTTAATTACACGTAAAAAATAATAGAATTACAACTTAATACCAAAAATATTAAAAGTACATATAAATAGCAAAAAAAAAAATCACTAATTTTTCATATATATATATATTTATATTATTGCCTTATTAAAGGAGCACCACAATTTAGTTAACCTTTGCTCCTAATAGAGAATTTAGTCCTTATTTCCTCAATGTGTATTTTTTTTTTTTTTGCATGAATCTCCATGTGTATTTTTTTAGAAGCCTTTCAAATAGAATAAAAATGTATTTAAACAATATATAAGAGAGAATTATTTATATATATAAATAAGTCATATATATATAATAGATAAAAACTAGTGGTTAAAAATACTTACTTTTAATATAAAATTAGTTTGTTTTGTTCTTTATATACATACTATTTTTAAGGATTAAAAATTGAAAAGTATTTATTAATTATATCAATTAATTAGAAAATAAATAATTAGGAGAAAAAAAAAAACTGTAGGAATTTAATGGACAAAAAAATGTAAATAAATTTTTGATTGATTTAGGTAGAAGTTGAATATGTATGAGTGATATTGATTTAGTTAATTGTATAAATGAAGAAGTAGTAAGATCTGAGTATATATTTAATTGGGTTGTTATATTTTTTTCTTTAATATTATTAAATGAAAAAAATTATAAAAAACAAACCGCAACTTAGATAAAGTAGAAAATTAAAAGGAGGTTAAGTCACCACACCTATTTTTTTATTTAGATTTATACGTAAATATAAAAATATAAAGATAAATAGATAAATTAGAAAACAACTTAAAATTAAATATTAATAATTCAAAATTAAGTTTATCAATAATAAAAGAAACTTCTTAAATTAATACTTTTTTAGAAAGTTAAATAATTAAAAATTATACATATATCATCTTCAACACATTAATTAGCCTTAATTAAATGATGCAATTTATAAAAAGTTAATATAAAAGTATGTGATGTGTTTTTAGAAAGTTAAATAATTAAAATTAATAAAAAAATACTAATATATAATCTTCAATGCATTAGTTATATTATGTAAATTATTAAAAAAAATCAAAAGGTATCATTAAAATTAATATAAATATATATGTAATTTATTATAAAATAGTTAAGATAATAAAAAATTAAAGCTCATGATTGAAGGAGAGAAATATAATAAAAATTTAATTATTCATTATGAAAATGTAAAAAAATAAAATTAAAAAAAAATTATATTAGCTCTTATAATAGGTTTTCTTAGATATACATGTATATATCTGTGTTATAATATATAAAAAAATTTATGGAGAGAGATAAAAATTTATCATTTTATTATACTTTGTAATGAAAAAATAAATAAAAATCAAATTAATATAGATTTTTAAAGTACGAAGAATTACTAATAACTTTGAAGTGAAAAAATCTATTAAAGAAGAGCTTGATACTTAAATATATATATAAAAAATCTTTCAAAGCAAGAAAAAAATTATCCAATAATTTTGTTGCAAAATATTCATTGGAGAATAATTTATCAATGAATAGTCTTTTTCAAGTAATCTAAAAATATAAAACATCAAAAAATTAGAAAAATATAATAAAAACTTAAAAAATGAACATACATTGCTAAGTAGTGAAAATAGATCAACATCAAGAATTAAAAAGAAATAAAATTAATATAACAAAAATTTTAAAACTATGAGTGGACTTTGGTACAAAAAAAAAAAAAATTATTGGAGAAAAACTTAATACTTAACTTGTAATTAAAACTTTGACAAAAAAATTGTAATTAAAAACCAAATAAAAATAAAAATAATATAATTTTTCATAGCAAGAGAAAAAACTACCTAATAATTTTGCTGCAAAATATCTATTGGATAAGAATTTGCCAATCATTAATCTTTTCCAAAATCTAAAAAATATAGAACATCAAGAATTAAAAAAAATATATATAACAAAAAATTCAAAAAATAAATGTATATTGTCAAGTAATAAAAATAAATCAACATAAAAAATTAGATGGAAAAAAAATTAAAATAACAAAAATTCTATAAAGTTTAACTTATATTTGAACATTATATATAAGTTTTTTATAATGGAAGAATATAATAGTTTTTTTTTTTTTTTTCAAATAGAGAATACAAATGGTTTTAATATAATAATAGAATATTAATATACAATGATAAGAGTTATATAAGAATATAAATAGGTTTTTTTAATTAAAGAATACAAATAATTTTACTATAATAATTGGACATTAATATTGCAGCAAATAAGCTTTCAAAAAATCGTAAAAAAGCAATCAAAAAACCTTATTAAACTAAAAATCAACAGCCACTTTTCTCAGCCCAAAAAATCCAAACCCGAAATCCTATAGAATCCAGAAAAATAACATCAAACTCAGCAATGGGGGATTCAAAAACCAAATACACATTATATATTAAAATTTCAAAAAATCCAAAAACTCTTAAAAGAAGATCATAATTTTTCAAAAAGAAAAAGAAAATAAAATTACTACCACTGTAGTGGAGGGTTCAGTGGTGGTGGTATCCAATAATAAATAGTTTTTCTAACAAGATAAAACAAAAAATATTAATATAAATAACTTATATATGATAATATTGTAATATATATTACCAGTTTACAGAAACGAAAGACAAACGAGACCAACGGAGACTGGCGAAGACCGGTGGACACAGGTGGGTGGATCGGGGAAAATGAAAAATTTGAAGGAGAAGAGCATTATTATGTAATCGCAGACCACATATTTGTTACAATTATATTATAGGAAAGAAATCAAAAAATAGTAAGACTAGAGTGGGAAATGCTTATGGAATTATCTCAACTCAAAGAGGACAAATAAAGAAAACAAGAATGAAAGTTGAACGAGTTAATTCTATAGACGAAATATTTATTTTATTTCTTATTTATTTTTCAAAACAAATTAGTGTATCTATATTTTATACTATATACTAATATAAAATAGTGAGTTTTTTTTTTTGAGATAAGTAAAATAGTGAGTTGAATAAGACAAAATTTTGGTTGTAAACATATTATTACTTGAGGATAATATAATTCATTTTATTATTATTATTTTAGTCGGTTTTAATTTTTTTTACTAAATCAATTTTAAGATTTTTTTAATAAAAAGGAAAATATAATATTTGAACTTAAAGAAAACAAATTAGGAAAGTTGAGGGGCGGTTGGGATTTTTTTAAAACTGTTTTAGATATATATTTATATTTAATATTTTAAAATATATTTTAATTAGAACGTTACAGTTAAAATATGCTTATAAATAAGCCATTCATAAGTAGTACTCGAAAACTCTTTATTTTCTGCAAAACTTATTCTTAGTTCGAACACATTAATTTAATAGGTTTTCATAATCCTTAACATCCTAGCTAGCTCCCACTTACTTGAATAGCATCTTAGCTAGTTTCTCTTCACTTCAATAACATCATTTTCAGATCAACTACCAACACAGAAGATAGTAAAAACAAACAAGCATACAAAGTAAATAATCAAATCTTAAAACTTTAAGCTGATCTTAATATATACATATTGTTTTTGTGTTGTAATTTCATTATTTTTTCTATTGTTTTCTTGTTATTTGTATACTTTTTTTTATGTGATTTTCTTGTTTCATGTTATTTTTATAAAACGCTATATAATTCTAATTAAAAACTATTAAATTGAAACAACAATTTTGTAAAAATGTAATATATATATATATATATATATATATTTGGCTGTAAAAATATGAAAATTTTGCTAAAATGGTATTTTGTATAAATTTCCCCATATTCTTTATATTATATATCATAACTCAAATATAGATATTAATTTTTATTATCTTTCTTGAATAATAATATGTAAAAGCATCACTTAATTAATTTTAATTTGCTTCTAAATTATACAGATGGAGATTATGGATATGTCATTTTGCTCCTACAACCATAATATGAACACCATTTGCAAATTTTGGGCTGTTGGACAATGTAAAAAAGGCGAAGCATGTGAATACAGACATTCTTGGGGATCTAATGGTTTTCAGGAATTAGCTTCATTACCCAAAACTTTAACTAAGGTATACATACAAATTATTTATAATTAATTAACTAATTCAAATATTAATTGAGTCTACCATGAAATATGAAATGAATATACTAATTTAATGAATATATATTTTTTTAATATAGGTACCTAGGAAGCTACAAATTGATGAAGTGAGTTGGTTTCCTCCACCACAAAATTTCATTAAAATTAATACTGATGGCGCTGCAAAAGGTCGTTCCAACGAAGCAAGTTGTGGAGGCGTATTTCGAGACTGCAATGGCACGATTCTAGGAGCATTTAGTTCATTTCTTGGGAATAAAACTTCACTCGAAGCAGAACTCTATGGAGTGATTAAAGCAATCAACATTGCCTGTGCTAACCAATGGCATTGTGTATGGTTAGAAGTGGACTCGATTCTCACTTTGTCAATGATAGCCAATAACAAAACAGATGTTCCAATCACAATCAGAGAAGAATGGTTGAAGACTTTACAGCAAATTCAAACAATGAATTTAATATATTCACATATATACCGAGAAGGAAATCAAGTTGCCGATCTGCTGGCCAATCACGGTTTTTTTTCCAGAGACGAATTTTCGTGGTTTTCAGAAGCTCCTAACTTTATTATAAAAGAAGCTTTAAGGGATATCAATGGTCCTGTTAGATATAGAGTTAAGGCATAAAGAATTTTGAATGTAATTCGTATGTAAATTTTATATTTTGTTGTTCAGTATATTATAATGTAATAATACAACATATTTTCTTAAAAGAAAAATGATATGAATGAAATTATTAAAACTATTTTAAATCATGAACAGTTCTTTACATGTAGAAAAGTTATAGTATGGTATAGTTCACTTAATTGGCTGGGTTGAAACAAGTTTAGTATGATTAGATCATAGGAATTAGAGTTATGTGCTATTTAGTAGTGGTGGGACTATAGGGATGATTAGGCATAATTTTGGTAGAATTGGGCATGAAAAACACTCCTCTGTTTAGAGCGAACATATTCCAATTAAGACTTCTAAATGAGATAAAGCACAAACAAGAATGTTGTTGTATTAGTACTATTCACATTCATTCACCTAACTACTTAGCTTAAGAGTGTGAAAATCGAAATTAAGTAATTCCCAAGTGCAAAGATTCATGCAAATTTAGATTGAGACTTGTTCATGACTGTTTCACCACAAACAAGGCAGAGGCATAATGACACAACTAATCAGAAGACAATACTTGAGTGCATAAAGCATGTAAAATGGCACAATCAACTTCTACACAGAGCTGCAGTACAAGCATATTATATTAATTAATACTCATAAATGGCCAATTCAAAATAGTTTCTCAATTTGTTTCATCCCCCGAGAAATCCTTCTTCTCTCATATTATTCAACAATTAATACAGATGAATGACAACAGTACTACTACTCAAACTACTCCTTGAATCTCATCAGAAGGGGGATGAGATGAAAGAACATTATCTGGGTAAGCCTAGATAGCAATGGAGATGCTTAATGTGGTCAACAAATATATGTAGTATCAATAGACTTCGACATGCCAATGCTTGTTCTTTTTGAGCTGTGAAAGTTTCTCATCCCAACTCTCCCCTCTCTGCTCAGCAACCCTCTTGAGGGTTTCTTGGATTCCAGGCATCATCCCTTTGAGTCCACAGAAGTAAATGTGAGCTCCATTGTCCAAGAGTTTAAAGATTTCGTCACTGTATTCTTCAATCTTATCTTGGACGTACATCTTTCCACCGTTCTTGTTCTTATGTTCTCGGCTAAGTGCTTTGTCATACCGGAAGTTATCAGGGTAGTCCTTGAGATATTTGGTGAACTCTTCATCATAAAGTAGACTGTCATTGTTGGCAACCCCGAGGAATAACCAAGCAAGGCCACCGAACTTGAAAGTTGGAACAGATTCCATGAACATACGACGTAGATAGCCTCTGTATGGTGCAACACCAGTTCCAGTAGCGATCATTATGTGAGTGGCATTTGGGTTATCTTCAGGCAAAAGCATTATCTTGCCAGAGGGGCCTGCAATAATAGGAAAGAAGAAACATGTTTCATCAATCTTTACCAAAATAAAATGAACATGACAAGTGAAACCATACACAAATAAGTTAGCCAATAATGTCTGCTTTCAATTTCCTTGGTTCCTTTCTAAACCTACTTGAAAGAAATACCCCTAACTAGTACCTTCCATAACTAAAGTTCTAGAGGCAAAAACAACCCTTTCATGGCAGAACCATACTCGACATTCATTTACCTGTAACTTTAACTTTATCTCCAGGCTTCGAATTGCACAAGTAGTTACTGCACACCCCATTCTTGGAAGGATCCTCTTTCCCTGTTTCAGGATCATAGTAAACAGCACGACGCACACACAAGCTAGCAGTCTTACCATCAAAGAAATCCCCATACCTAGTCGATGCTATAGAATAAAGACGAACATTCTGAGGCATTCCAGGTTTCTTTGGGTTTTCGCCCTGTGATGAAAACAAATATATTGTTTGTATTAGCATAATGTTTCACAATGAGATCTAACGCGAAGATTATACGTAATGATCTTGACAACTTACCGGGGGAATTATTCCATAACTTTGTCCTTCCCAGTAAGGTACATTGCCGCCATGATCAATCACGACATGGCAAGTCTCTCCAGGTGCTTTTGGGCCCACTATCCTCTCAACAGAAACAATGGTTGCTGTGTAAGGTTCCTTAGGCTTGTGTAAATTCAACGGGGGCTCTTTGGCATCTTCAAGGTGTAAAGGCGAAACAGCGACCTTAGGCGCGGATGCTTGTTGCACAGACATACACAGTACTTTTCGATCTCTTGACACCCCATTCTTTGTCTTGAAGTTCAAAGATAATGTAGGTGCCAAAGATTTATCAGGAAAGTTTAGAGTATTGGTCTGCAAAACACAAATAAAACAAGTTTTTTTTTTTTGAGAAATCATCAACTATATAAAATAACATATACACCATGGCTCAGATTATATTAAATTCTTTATGGTCCAACCTAGAATTCATTTGTCCTTACACAAATTATTAATTCATATGGATTTTGTTTGAGACTAATGACCATTAAAATCATTATAGAGGAACAACTTTAAAAAGTGCCATCAAAACTAATACCACTGAACATGAATAGGGAAAACAATCAATCTATTGTAAAACAAAACAGACAAAAATATCCAAAAATTGAATGTTTTCAATTACAAAATCATGTTTTGTCCAATCTGGAAAACGACAGGTATTTGTCCATACTAGATTACAAAACCCTTCAATTGAAAAAAAATAAAATTGATCAGCAAACAAACCTTAAACACAGATCGCTTAAGGGAGCAATCACTTCCAACGGGAACAGTCACAGAAACCTTCAAAACGAAACAAACCCATTAAGCAAAAGTTGATTTGGATATGAGAAAACCAATAAAGAAAGAAAAAGATTAAGACTTTGCTCAACATTCTCGAGAACCAAACAAAGGGTATCTAAAAAGCAAAGACAAACCTGAGAGAGGGTGGAAATGGAGTGAGCCATGGCGGAGAAATCTAGAGAAAGAGAAAGATATTTGGGGAAGGTTGAAGAGAGTGAAGGGTGTTAATATAGTTATAGGGAAGGAGAGGAGTAGCTGATTAGGTGTGTTGAAGAGAGTGATGATCCTTTGGAGACTATCAAAGGACAGGTTTAGGCTTGTGTTTGGTTGGTTCCTTCGGTTTGCTCTTTACTGTAACTACGGCGCCATCTCTCTCTCTCTCTCTCTCTCTCTCTCACTTTGATTGACTTTCTTTATTATTATTATTGTTGTTCTCTGCTTGAGTAGTAACTTGCAATTTCTTTATTATTATTATTATTATTACGGTAAATAGCAATAAGTATCTAAATTTTAAATTTATAAGTGGCATAAATTCAATGATTTTTATTAGTAGCATATGTACTTAATGTTTGTAAAATTGTAATTTTGCTTTATTTTTGTCAGTACATGCTCTGTTTTAAATTTATTAAAAGAAGATTTAGAAGTAACTGATACTACATATTTACGTCTAGACCAAATAATTCAGAATCTGGATTTTATATGTGCCATGTTTAAGACAATAATAGAGTCTGTACTGATGAAACTGAAAGAAAGTTATAGTTTTATAAAAATTGAGTACTTATGCCGCTAAAAAAATCATTAGTTTTATGTCACTTACAAACTCAAAATTTTAGGTACTTCTGTCTCTATTTAACCTTATTATTATTATTATTATTATTATTATTATTATTATTATTATTATTATTTCTCTTTTCCAATTTTTCTTTTTGAGGAATAAACTATTTGTTTATTGCATTAAAGGCCCTCATCACTATATTATTAGCTAAAAAGGATGATCACATCAAACCACTTGTGAAACTTACCAATATTGTTGTTGATGAATTCAAATTGGCTTTGGATTTTAGGTGTAACTTCATTAGCATATTGCACTTTAACGTATGAAACATTATAAGAGGTGGCCTTTAATGAATAATTAGTATTTTTTTTATATATTTATTAAATTAAAATACTAACCTAATATTAAAAGAGAAATTTATAAAAATACTAAAATTTGAATTAACTTTTACAAAAATACTGTCACACGGAAATCTTTTCAAAAATACTGTGTTTTTATAAAACACCAGTAAAACACAAAGCAGAACAACTCAAAATAACAGTAGAACACCTAAAAAACACCAGTAGATACCAGTGAAAACTTTACACAGTATAGTGTAGTATGAAACTTATAAAAAAATACAGTAAAAAAGTAAAAAATACCGCCTAGCAGTATTTCTATAAAAAAAATAGTAAAAGTTAGTATACCATGTAAATTTCCCTATTAAAATGAGCAATATCAAGCTTGAAAGTTGGTTTGTTGGGGTTTTCTTCTAAAAAAAATGAGCAATAACAATATTTCGTATAGTATGATTACCATTTTTTTTCTTGAATTGGTACTGTATAGTATAAGAATTCTACAACATTTGTTATATCAATTTTTTTTTAGGGCTATTTACAAAAATATGGGAAAATAAAGATAAGTTTTGATATATATGGCATAAAATTTAATTACACTAAATATGTCATTTTTTGAAAAAACTTACAAATATGGGAAAAAGTCATCAGGAATGCCATAAAAAACTTTAACTCTGTATTTCCTTTTATATATTTTTTTCTTTTTTTTAAAAAATAAAATACTAAAATAAATAAAAAATGATCTCAACTATAGATATTATTTTTTTTTTACAGAAATTAAACTTGTTTTTTTTTTTATTTAAACTACTATTTTTTTCTTTGTTTTTTTTTATTAAAAACTAATTATTTCTTTAAAAGCACAGAAAAAAAAACCAGTTTCATCAACATCATCCTGAAAAAAAAACAATATAAAAAATTATATTCTAAAAATAATATAAACTTTAAAAATCAGTTTCATCAACATTGAAAGAAACTAATAATTTCATTAAAAGAATAAAAAAATAGTTTCATTATGTTATTATATTTTTTTTTAAGTTACTTTTTTATTATTTTGTTTCCAGGTTTGAAACTTACACTTATATTTTGTTATTAAATTATTGGTATGCATTATGTGTTGTTTTGATTATATTTGTGATTAGTATTTTTTTTTTGTAATTTTGTGTGTGTGTTTTTTTCTTTTTTATTTGATTATCTGATGAAACTGGTTTCAATTAACTTTATTATTAACATTTGTATTTTGTTATAATTTTTTATAACGTCAAAACTGGTTTCACAGGTTTTAACTGTTCTGTAATGGGGTTGCTCCATTTATATAATATTATTTTATATTTTTTAGTTTGTATAAACCAGTTTTATTATTGTATGATATTTGAACAACAATTTTTATTTTATTTTAATTAACCAGTTTCTGACACACATATTATTTTATTATTTTCATAACTGGTTTTTTTTAAGTAACTAGTTTTTATAACTGATTTTTTTATTGTTGTTCAAAATTGAGTTTTATTCAATTTTTTATTAATTTATTTCAAGAAACTGGTTTTTATTTGTTTGTTTTTATTTTGGTTGTTTTACTAACTGGTTTCTCACATTCCACTGTTTTTTTTGTTATTCTTTTATAGTTTTTATTGTATTTTTGTCTCTTTAATTTTCTTTGTTTCTTTTTTTTCTCTTTGATTTTAATTTATGATTCTCTTTGTTATATTTGCTGCATATTGTATGTTTAAATTAACTTTAATTTTTGAGCAAGCAAATAAAAAATTAAATGCCAAAATAAAGAATGAAGTTAGAAGTTTGATTATTAGGTATTGATATAAAATTTATATGTTCGAAACTGGTTTTTAAATTTAGTATCGTTTGTAAAAGTTTAGTTATTAGACATTGTGTATTTTTTATTATGTTATTGATGAAACTATTTTTTTTTTTGCCTCTTTTAATGAAATAATTCGTTTCTTTTAATATTGATGAAACTGGTTTTTAAAGTTAGTATCGTTTTAGATTGTAATTTTTTTCATTATCTTGTTGACGAAACTATTTTTTTTATTCTTTAAATGAAATTATTAGTTTCTTTCAATGTTGATGAAACTAGTTTTTAAAGTTTGGATTCTTTTCAGATTATGATTTTTTATATTGTTTTTTTTTTTTCAGGATGATGTTGATGAAACTGGTTTTTTTTTTCTGCTTTTTTTAATGGAATAATTAGTTTTTAACAAAAAAAATAAATAGTAGTTTAAATAAAAAAAAATTTAATTTTTGTAAAAAAAAAATGAAATATAAAAATGTACACTTATTATATATATTAAGAGAAAAAAATTAGTTTGAGAAAAAATATTTAAAAAAAAAAGAGAGACACAAAGAGAAATTAGAGAAAAAAAAATAGAGAGATAAGAGAAAGAAAGAAAAAAAAAAGTAGCAACTGACTTAAAAATTGAAAAGAAAAAAGAGAGCGAAAATTGACTACAAAATATATAAAAAAGACAAAAAAAAAAATTGAAGCTTCAATAAGTAAAAAGAAAAAAAAAATTAAGAAAAGTATAAAAGTAAAATGTTCTTGTCAAATTAAAAATGTAATGTTTGAAAAAAATGTAGTATTTGGTGTAAATTTTCTAAATAGAAAGAAACCTTAAATGTAAATGTAAAATAAATTAAAAAAAAAATAAAACTAATTAAGCTAAAAACAAAAATATAAAATATGAGATTGGATAATAAGTTTATAAAAATATGGCATATCAAATACCATAAAAAATCTTAAACGTGAAAAAATGTCATAGAAGAGTGACAAACTTATAAATGCCATATTTTTCTAATTTTTTTATGAAATCCCATATTTCATGTAATTTTTACATTTTTTTTAACACAATTACTAGTCTTGACGTGGTAAAAATATTATAATTGAGACTTTGAGGACAAATTGTTCGCCAGCCATTGGGTCATTTAAAAAAAAATGCCATTTGGTCGTCTTATACTACACTAGTAAAAATGTGTCGATATGAGATGTCCTTTATGTGGATTGAATGATGAATCTATTGAACATTTATATCTATCTTGTGAAGTGGCCCTGCATTTGTGGCGATCCTCACCTTAGTGTATCTACCATGTTTGTGATACTGGTATTCGTCTTTGGGACTGGGTAAAATTCATCTAGGAACTTAAAAATAAGGGGATACAGGTTGAGGAAGTCTTTCTTTATGCTTCAATTGTTGTTGACATTATATGGAGGATGCGCAGTGAAAGGGTACACAATAATACTCCTCCTGATGTGCTGAAATGTATTGACAATATTTGCACTTCTTTTGCAGAGCTACATGCTTCTCTTTTGCCTAACCCTGCGCCGATCTTGTGTGAGACCTGGACTCCACCTCCTCAGGATTGGATAAAAATAAATTGTGATGTTAGAGTAGGCTTAGAGAGTATGTGCACAGCTGTTGTAGCAAGGAATCATCTGGGTAAGGTGATTTAGATTCACACGTCTCGGCTGAATTTCTCGGATGCCTTATGTGGAGAAGCTGCAACCTGCTCTTTGGCTGTCTCGTCGGCTTTGGAGTCAGGTACAAGTATGTTATTGTGGAGAGTGACTCGAGACTAGTTATCAATGCGCTCAATAGGAATGTATTCCATTAGGCCCTTAATAACTATATCTCTTTTTGTATTAAGTCATCTCCCTCTTTTATTAGCTGTAACTTTTTAAATGTTAATAGAACTTGTAACTTTGTTGCCCATAATGTGACTAAGTGGGCTTTCACCCACCAATTGTACGGTTCCATTTTGATTTCCTCAGTTGCAGAGGAACTATTTTGTAATGACCAAGAGGTCTAACTAGTGTTTCGGTTATTAATGCATGAATACGCTTAGTTTCAAAAAAAAAAAAAAAAAGTAAAAATGTGTCGATGTTAAATTCAATCATTTATTTACTTATTGAAAAATCGTGTTCTTGCAAATACTAATAATTTTCTTTAATAACAGTAAAGAAAAAAAATAGAAATAATAGTGCAGAATTTAAAAACTTGACATAAGAGAATTGTATGTGGTATCAGTGTTCTTTTAAACAATACTAGTACACGAGGTTACGCATAGAGAATGAAATCAATTAGTAAAGTATCAAAGATTACAAAAATAATTGACTTAAACAAATTTAGACTCCCTCTAATGATTTGACGCAACCCTTTGTAATTCACTTTGCTAATCTGATCTCTGAACTACACTAAGTAGTGAACTCCCTTCAATTATTGATGTGTGCTTAATGTTGGGTTTTGTGCCCTAAATAAAACCCATTACAATCTGATTAGTTATCAATTTAGAATATTGAAGTGGTTTATGATTACATGTATGTTACATGTTTATGGTTTAATATATATACTTGATATATGTACAAAATCAGTTAAATCCAGAACATATAGTTATTCACAATTACAGTATTGTCAGTACAGTGGAATGTGATTGTGATTATATGATTCAGAAGATTTGGTCCCTGTTCATCAGTGTTTTGGATTTACACTGATGTGATAATCAACGATGAAGTATACTTACACTTGGAGTAAGTGTTATGTTCTTTCCAGAACATTAGCAAAGTATACTAGTTTCGAATGTATGGAGTATACATTGGACTGGACCGATATTGAACTTGGTCAAAGATATTGTAAACTTACCGTTGTATCTTTCCAAGTCAATGTCAGAAGTTGATCTTAGATTAAGAGAATCTAAATCCTGATATGCTTAGGCTCAATCTCAGGAGTGTTATTCATGTTCTTTGATTTATTAGTTAAAGCCTACTTTTGAATCAGGGTGATACATATATTTTGGGAACATGATAGCATAACTGAGTGGGAGTGTTGAACATAAATATGGAAATCTATAGCTTCTACTGGTGTATAGAAGTAAAGTGATGATTCTTTTTGAGCTTAGTTAAATAGAAGTAAATGGATGAGCTCTTGTTTCAGTGACTGTATACTAGATCACTAAAACATCATTTACAGGTAACTAAGTGTTCAAAGGGGCAAAATACATTGAGGGGTGTAAACGGTAAATTGGTCCTATCTCGATGTAAATCATCTATATAGAAGATCTCTAAATCACATTAAGATTATAACAATGGTTAAATGAGATAGCATATTGATATCGTGAAACATATGATATGCTCTATATAAGTCTGAGAGTGCAATTCCAAGTTCTAAGAGTGGATTCAACAAGGAATTAATAAGTTAGGGATTTACTTGGTAAATCGGTTCAACTTATTGGAAGCTCAGCATATAGATCCATGGTCCCCATTCTAGTTGAGACTATACTGTTTGTAAGACTCTATAATTGATTTATGATTAATCAATTATAATTCTAAAAGTTAGACTATGTCTAATTTGTGAATTCTCGCAGTTTAAGGATGAAATTGTAAATAAAAGGGTTTCTAGGTTTAATTATTAATTAAGAGACTTTGTATGTCTAATTAATAATTATTTTAAATGGCAATATTATTTAATAATCTATTTTAGTTATTAAATAATTAGTTTTGGCATTTAAAAGATTAGAATTGGAAAAATGGCTTTTTTGGAGAAATAGAAATAAAATTGGGGAAACTGCAAAATTCCAGTGAGGCCCATACACACCATGGCCGGCCACCCTTTGCTTGTTTCCCAATTATTATTTTCAATTTAAATTGCCATATAATTGCTAATCAAAGCCTAGCCTAAATAGGAAAGTGGTGGATCACACTAAATAGGGCAGTTATTCAATTACACAGTAAAAGAGGAAACTGTTTTATTTGGAAAGTTGTGTTCTTCCCTTTTCCTATTTATAGCCGCCCCCTCTCTCTACTCTTGGTATGCTTTTGCATGGGCTTGTGTGTGCAATCACTATACACGAAATCAAGAGAGAAAAACAAGAGAGAATTTCGAAAATCCTAGTGAGAGAGAAGTGCCCACACACATCACTCAGTACCTCATCATAGTTTGGAAGACTGTGAAGGATCACATCCAACTGAAGAACTTTCGGGCTCAGATCTTGATTATACTCTGCTACAGACAGGAATCTGAGTTATTTGGGTTAGAGATCTGAGTGGAAGGAGACACTTAATTCCGCTGCAATCACTGTAAGTTATTCTTAACTTTTATGTGTTTAGTTCATCGTTTTAGAAGTTCAATATTAGGTTGTTAAATCAACATACTTGTGAGTAGATCTAAGTTCCTGGTAAAATATATATCCAACAACTGGCACCAGAGCCATGGTAATTGATTTGCTTGCAAGAAATTTGGACTTAAAACGATTTGTTAGTGATTTGGATGGTTTCATGGTGTGTCATATTGATGTTTGATTGATGTTTGTGAATTCTGGGAAAAATAATTGATTATCTGTATCTGGAATTATTTTTATTGGATAGTTTGGAAAATTCTAAGCAATTTACTTTTTTACAGAACTCGATTTCGATTTAATTTGAATTAGTTATAAATTTTTGAAAATCGGGAAAAATCGGGGTGGTGATCACCCTACCCACTCGCGCGGAAGGGCTGCTGGCAGCCTCCCAGCGCCGAGAAAACTCGGCAGATCACCTTCCTTGCGCGCGTGGATGGTATGCAACGCATACCATCCATACAGTGTGCTATTTTTCTTCGTTTTCTTCGATTTTTCATGCTATTTCATGGAATTGACTTCCGATTTTTGTGTAGTTTTGTAATTTGATTTTTGTTTTTCAAATTTCAAATCTAATTATCAGAAATAAATTAATTTTATTTTTTAAAATTAATTTTAGATATTAGTGTAATTTGATTTTGAAAATAGGAAAAAATCAAGTTTTGCTTACCTCTTTTCTTATTTCCTTTAAAATTTGATTATTTTAATTTTTTTTTTAAGGTCAGATATTTTTTTTTGGTAACTTGACCTTAATTAGGATAAGATCAAAATAATCATGATGTTTTAAAAGAGGAAATAAGGTATTTTTGTTAACTTTTAAATTTTGTTATTTTTACTTAAATTAAATTGTAAAACAAGAAAAGGGTATGTATTTACCATTTTCTATTTTATTATTTAATTTATTAAATAACATGAAATTTAAAAGGAAAGTTAGCAATTTATTTTGAAATGACATTTAGGTTACCCAAAACCTAATTTTTCAAAATGGTAGGTTTAATTTTTAAATTTTATTTTTCGAAATATATGTTTAAAATTAAATAAATCCTACATCCAACTATCCAAATCTAACCTTGTTGTAGGAGTATGTGTTTTAGATTGTTTGTAAGTTTTCTAAAACCTATTATTGCTTGATCTAAATTGCCTTGGTTAACTTGTTGATAGATCCAATGATCTAATTTTAACCAATGGTTCAATTGATGATAGATCAAGTGAATAATTTGTAACATGTAATTTTTACATTCTTCTTTCATCTGTGTATGACCTAGTAACATGACAGGATCCATCCAAATGTGTATGCCTGTGTGAGCCTATATGTTTAATTTCTATTATAGATACATATAGGTTGTTGTTGCTAAATAAAATGTCATAACCTGATAGATTTTATTTAGGCTCATTTAGTTAATGGGCCTATTCAATTAATAACAGTTGTTCATTTTAAGGTTAAATTCCTCTCTTTTGAGCCTTGTGTGAGAGTTGGGAGCCTTAGAAGTGGGTACGACATACTGGACCCAACCTCCCCTCACATGAACAACCCCAATT
The DNA here is from genome assembly GCF_029168945.1 of Cannabis sativa. Classification (NCBI taxonomy): domain Eukaryota; kingdom Viridiplantae; phylum Streptophyta; class Magnoliopsida; order Rosales; family Cannabaceae; genus Cannabis; species Cannabis sativa. The sequence goes on from NC_083607.1 coordinate 55,492,388, forward strand.
GTGAAGGCCCATTTGTCTGATTTGGAAAACTGTGCTAGGTTAATTATACTAGTTTGACCTAATAAAATTGAATAGAAACATAATTAATTTCCTTGAAATTAATTTAAGAAAAACATAGTTTAATGAATTTCATTTCTAGATAAACTATTTGTATTTTTCTTGTATTTAATTAAATAAAGAATTTTAACTAACTAGATTCTTTCTGAAACTTACTTTTATTATTTCATTAAATATTTCTATTTAAGTTATGAATTAGTTATTACTAATTTTTCCTTCTAACTTAAATTTGAATATATTTTGAATATAATATTAAGTTGAGGAATTCTAGGAATTAGTTATTGAAGATTCTTGAAAGATATTGTTTTAAGTTGGTTTTAAACTTAAAAAGGGAATATCTTTAAATTAGGTAGTTACCACCTAATTTTGATATTTAATTAAATTTTGTTTGGAAAATTTTAAGTTTGTAAATTATAGATTCTTTCTATAATAACTTAAATTAGATATTTTCCAAATCTTGAAAAGATACTTAGTAGAGTTGAGATATTTTCTAGATAGTTATTTCTATACTAATTATTATTTTTAATATAGGAAAATATCATTGATTGTGAAATTAATTATTTAATAATTAATTTTGGTACAATTCAATTAAGGATATTTTTCCTTATATTAAATTGGAAATTAATGATTAAGCCTTCTCTATACTTAATTATTTATTTCCTGAATTTAATACATTTAAATTAAATTGAAAATTAAATATCTAAGTTGATTTTCATAATGATACTTAGGTATTGTTATTTTCATGATATTTAATTAAATAAGAAAATTATTTTAAGTTGGGTATTTCTATAACAACTTAAATTTGAATAATTTTCAAAATATATTTTATTTATTTTATTAATCATTTTCTTCAAAATTGCATTTAATTATGCAAGATAATTTTGAATTTATCTTGAAAGATAGATTGAAGTTGTAAATTAATTATTTTAATTAATTTTTGAATCAACTTAAATCAATGATCTTTTTATTTAAGTGTAAATACCATTTTAGACCCTGTGTTTTGCAAAAGTTACCGATTGGACCCTCTGTTTTGTTAAATGATAAAATGGACCCTGTATTTTCCAAAATGGTAAAAATAAGACCCTGAACTGAATTTTTGTCAAAATAAAATTTAATAATAATCCGATCTAAAAGTGTTATGACAAAACTGTTTACATTTTCTGTATCTGTTTATATTTTCAAGTTGGTTATATTAAAAAAAAAGTTGTTAAAAATTAAGTTAAGGGTCCTATTTGTACCAGTTTAGAAAATATAAGGTCTATTTTGTTATTTAACAAAATAGAGAGTCTAATTGGTAACTTTTGTAAAACACAAGGTCCAAAATAGTATTTACCCTTCATTTAATGATTAATTTAAAATAAAGGAACTGAAATATATTATTAGAAATTGGATTAATTAGTCAAGAAAATCTAGATAGATAATATTTTTGCTTGAAGTATTTTTTCTAAGTAAAGTTTGATTTATTTTAATGTGTTTCGAAAATTGTATATTTTTGGAAATACAATATATATACAATATTGTTGTCGAGTGAATTTTGCAACACCAGAATATATTATTTGATTAATACCAAAGAGAAATTTCAGAGAAACGACAAGTGCGAGTATTCGACCTAGAATGGCGAGTACTCGACTGGGAATGTGAGAACAACCAACAAAGCTGGAAAATATCAATAAGACAAAGAATTATAGTGGTTCAGTCAAATTGTGATCTGCTTAGTCCACTGTAGCAAAGGATTCGTAGGTGCCATTTCATGGTGGATCACCCCTTTATATACAAAGCAGGTGTCCAATCGGTTACATAAGGATCACATTCATTGTTAATCCATTATTTACATATTGAATTGCAATAATTAAATCCAAACAACGTTAACATTAATAAATGAGTGACAGTTACTAAGTCCATCAACGTATGCGTCTTCCGCATCTGCGAGTTGACTGTTCATGTTCCGTTGTTGAGCTCGCAGAGTTATCATTACGTTTGGACTGTCTGAGTCCTTAAGCAATCGCCTCTTGTAGACATCGCATATCGAGCTGATAGAACCTAGACATGCGAGTCTATATCGGTTTATGAAGGCTATTGGGTCGTTGGGACCAAATCGCACCATAGAGAGTTGACCTCTATGCTTTCGCAGAAGTATAGAGAGGATACTCGCATATGTCCCAACACATGCGAGTTGGATCTATTCTCTCATCCTGCATAACGCGAATTACAGTTACGCGATCCGACTTTGGTCGTACTCGCAAGATCTTGCTGGCCTTATCCTGGCTAGGTTCAAACTTCGAGGAGTCTCTCATGGACATTTCAGCTTCCATTGGTAATCTGAATATACGTGTCCTTTAAATAGGAGTCTTGTCTCGAGTTTCTAGGTGAGAGAAATCTCACTATAACACATGCCCCTAGTTTCGCGATGTGACAGGTGCGGTCACAGAGGGGTATGTTCCTGGGTAAATTCATAGAATATGACCTGTAAACTGACATAACCGCACACGATATACTTGTATAGGCACTGTTTCACGTCTTGAATACTCGTGGGTATTCAGATGAACAACTCGAATATCCGCTGGTATTCAGATGAACAATTTGAATACTCGCGTATTGCCAAGATTTACTTTCTTTTGATTGATAGCTAGATCTTTTAGGATTTTTATATACCGTGGGTTGAGTTGCGAGGGTATCAATTGTCGTTCCAAATGGTGGGTGTATCTCAGTATTCTAATGGTCATATATGCGATTATATGCCCCTTGAGATACTGAGGTACACCCAGCCATTTGCAATATGCGATGATACTCAAATGATCGTACCCTTTGGCTGATAGGTAATCTCGGAACGGTGGGAGTATCCCAGTAACTTCAGGGTTATGCTCGAAAACGCATGCCCCTTGAGTCACTGGGATTCTCCCAGCCGTTTCTGGAGGTATATCGCTTGGCCCAGGATGCGTGAATTACTCGCCCAAGACAGTATTATCTCTTCTCGCATATTGGTGGGGTGGTCAATATTCGTAAGGATGCTGACCATTCTATCGAGTGCGACTTTATAGTTTAATGCGGGTGAGATCACTTACTTTGCTTTTCACACATCCATCACGCTGAAAAGATCTTCTATCTTTCAGATGAGCGACTTGTCGGATAGCCAACAGCTCGGCTCCGGAGGCCGTGCATTCGACGGTGAAGTTGACCAGGAGGAGGACATCTTTCTCCCAACCTCGCTTTCCGAAGAGGAGGCCGCTCCAATAGAGCTAGGCCCGATGTCTTCTGTGGACATCGAAAAGATGGTGCAGGAACTCGCAGAACCTGGGACCATCGACATTCGAGACAGCGAGTCCACTGTGTCGGCCCGCGACTACCTTATCCAATCGAGGCGTGCTCCTGACATCGAGGTCGAGGAGATGGACGATGAATGGACGACCCCAGTTCGCGAGTCAGGTGAGGACGAAGAGAAGGCGGAAGGGAGTGGGACAGATTCGGTTGACGATACCCAGCTGAATGAGCCCTTCGCGTGTGAGGATTTAATTTCGAGGGTTTCCAAATCAGACTTCACCACCTTTGTGAGGTTAAATTTGCTGCGACTCGCGTTTCAGCGACCTAAACCGTCTCAGAGAGCGCATCTTCCGTTTACTAACCCTGCGATCATTCCCACAGAGGATGTGGTAGTCTCAATACCCATCCTTCGGTGTGGGGTATCGGTTCCCTTCCATCCCTTCATCGTAGCTATTCTCAGGCGATATGACGTATCGCCTTTTTAGCTAACTCCAAACAGCTACCGCACTGCCCTAGCCTTCTATGCGATGTACATGGAGTATGTCCATAGGGCCCCCTCAGTAGAAGAGTTCAGCTATTTCTACGACATAAAAAGCGTAGGTCTTCATAATGGCTTCTACTGTTTTAGCAAATGGGCGACTTCTGAGATCAACGGGGTTGAAGGAATGGTGTCGAACATGGGGGATTGGAAATCGAAGTGGTTTTATGTCTTTAAAGTCCCGGGGATTAGAACTGACTTTAATCGCAGACCTAGTATGTCGCGTGTTTATTAACTTAGACATTTTCTGAATTACTTTTGAGATCTTTTGCTTACTCGCTCTTTGTTGTTCTCGCAGATAGACCGATTCGACCAACACTTGACTCGACTAGCAGACAGACGGCTGAAATCCTCGGGAGCCTTCTGGTACAAGATCGCGACTGGCGATTACTGTGTACGACTGCGAAGTTGCGAGAACATCAGCTGATTCCTGAGAACGCAAGTCTTCAAAGGGAGCCAGTATACAAAGAACCATCCGAGAGGCAGCAAGAGCGAATAGACAAATGCCTTTCTAAGCAAACTCTTCGACCAATCTCAGGTAATTAATCTCTTGTTATAAACTAATAGGTAGAGTTTGACTTATACTTATCTTTCATTTATCTTCGCAGATATGACTTTCTTGAAGTCTGCACCTGTCTTGAAGATCAAGCCGAAGGGTGGAGCAACGACGACTTCGCCCGTTGTCGCCCAAAAGAGGAAGAGCGATGCGATGGATACCCTTGCCACAGACTCTTCCAAGAAGCTGGCCAAGACCGCACAGGACAAGGGGAAGAAAGTCGTAATCGATCCATCTGTTCGAGCTCGCGACTTCCTAGCCATGCAAGAGAAGTTCCTGGCCGAGATCCCTTATGAGGATCTTGTTACGCGCTCTGCTGAGCTGGCCGCGCAGTCGATGGCTCTGTTCATAAAAGCTGCTGCTACTCCTTCGAAGGAAGCCGACTCGCTGAAGAGGCAAAATGCCCAGTTTCAAGAGAACATAAAAAGGCTGAAGCAAGAAGTGGCTAAGAAGGAGAAGGAGCTCGAAGAAATCAGCAAGGCTAAGGAGCAGGCGGAGCTTGAGGTCAAGAAATCGCAGGCGACGATCGAGGACATGACCCGCGATTTGGAGACTGAGAGAGAGAATGGGAAGAAGCAGTATGATCAGGCAGTGTCTGATTATATTTATACCACTCTTTCTAAAGTTCCAGATTTCGATTTCTCTCTTCTCGGAGCAGAAGCCGCTGAGATGGCCGAGGCTTTTCGTTCAATGTCGCCTACTCAGACCCAAGGTGGGGGAGGGAACCTTCCTGATGAGGTCGAGGGTGCAGAAGCTGAAGAAGTCGAGAACGAGGTCATCAGCAAAGTCGCAGATGAGACTGCTCCTGCTGCTCCAGATGTTTAATTATGTTTTTTAATTTTACTTCTCTTTTTTATATATGCGGTACAGGGGTACTCGCGCTTTTGTACTTAGACAAATTTCTTTTTATTTTGGACAAATTTATATCCCAACGGGGATCACTATCCTTAAACATTTTCGCAGTACATGGGTACTCGCGTTTTATATATATATTTGCGACTTCAATTACAGCTTGGTGTAATAAGTAGAAATATTTACAAAGCTGATAAAATTTTTGAAAATTTAACAAGTAATTTCATTCATATAATCAATAGTACATTCGGGCATATATACCCCCCTATACTTAGGATTTTTTTCTTTTGAATGAAAAATATCTAAGTATAAGTACAAGAGTGAACATAATCGAATAATGCGAGTACTATTGATAATAAAATTTCAAACTCTCGCCATTCCATGCTCGTGGAATCGCAATTCCATCGAGTGTTGCGAGTCGATACGTTGCATCACCAATTTTTTCTGCGATGAGGTATGGTCCTTCCCAATTATCCCCAAAGACCCAATGCGACGGGTTTTTGGTATTTGACATTACTCTTCTAAGGACCAAGTCTCCTGCTCGCAGGGCTTTTACTTTCACTTTAGAGTTAAAGTATCTTGCAGTTCGCTATTGGTAAGCCACATTTTTTAGGTGCGCTTGGTCACGCTTTTCCTCCAAAAGATCAAGGCAGAATAGCTGATTCTCGTGGTTCTGCGAGATGTTGAAAATATCTCTGCGTAGGGTACCTGCCCCAACCTCAACTGGCAACATGGCCTCGCACCCATAAGAAAGTGAGAAGGGTGTTTCGCCAGTTGTAGATCGAGGGGTCGTATTATAAGACCATAGGACTTGCGGTAACTCGTCTGGCCAAGCTCCTTTGCGATCTTCTAGTTTCCCTTTTATGGTGTGTTTAATTATTTTATTAATGGCTTCAGTTTGTCCATTACTGTAATGACCGCTCTAGTTTATGAATTAGTAAAGGCAATTAGCACTAATTTTTATTATTTTATTGTTATGTGTGAATTAATTTATTTGTGGACCCCAATATTTAAAAATCAATATTTGAGTTATAATTTCTCAATTCCGGAGATTTTATTAAACTCTAGGGGTATTATTTAGCTTATATGTGAAATATGTTAATTTTGTAATTTTTGCTCGGCGACAACGGAAAATGCGATGGATGGCTAGATTGATCACATGGGTAAGTTTAGAACCCTATTTCATAGTGGGGAATATTTTAGAGGAATTAAATTATCGGGATTGAGCGGGGTTATGGAAATTGACCATTTTGCCCCTAGTTTCAAAGAAATACCCTAGTTTAAGTCTAAGGGCATTTTAGACATTTTGTTAATGGTAGGTTGAGGTGGCTTATTGGGTAATTGACACCTAGCACTTGATCCTTTTTTCAGCCATGAATTAATTAAGGGGAAATTCAATTCATTTGAGGGAAAATCAAAGGAAACCAAATTTAGAGAACTCCCACTTTTCTTTCTCTTTTCTCTTTCGGCTGGGGCTTGATCAAGGAGGGAAGGGCTGTTAATTCTTGGAGTTTCCAGCAAAGGAAGCTTGAAAGATTCTGTTGAGGTAAGCCCTAAGTGAATCCTTCCTAGTTTCTTAAAGTTTTTAAGCTAGGTTGAGTTGGTGATTTTGCTATTTAGGGGCTGTTAGGTTTGTTTATGATTAGGGTTCGAATTGTATAGGTTATTTGAGTTAAATTAAGTTCCTAGCAGCTGATTTTGTTGATTGGATTAAGCTTTGTGCAACCTTGAGCTTTGAATGTAAAGCTTTGTTCATTAATGGCAATTTGAGTTGTGTTGGTTTGTTCTGTGAATTACTGCTTGGAAATGGATGTTTATACATTGTATAGGTATACTGGAAAGTTTGGGAAAGTTTGGAATTGATTTGAATCAAGGGGGACAAATTTTTGGGTTTACGGATGAGCCGGAATTCGGTTAAGGTGGCCTATACCAACCGGTCGGCCGGTTGGTGACCCGAACCGGATACGGTTGGATCCGAGCACTGTTGGGAATTTGTCCAGAACCCTAGTTTTAGCCAATTTTGGGTTATATAGGGTATTGCCATGAGGTTTATTGATAGGGAAATTTTTAGTTTCGAGTTTTAAGTCCCGGAAAGTGATTTGGCGAGTCACTCATCTGTGTTATCATTCTTGTGATTAGGGCATCCATCTAGCACGTAAATTCCGTTCAGGTCGGCCAGCACACTTGAATTTGGAAAACAGGTAAGAACTGTGTATAATGTATGATGTGATTATCTGAATGTGTGTATATGTGTTTATATATGCATGCTTGAATTATGTTAAACACTACCAACACTTGTGTGAGTGTATTGGTACAGTGATTGTTGTTAATTAGAGTACGATACAGTGATACCAACACAAGCATAGAAAATGCTAAGGTGTGTGGTACATCACTCAGTGATACTCAGTGATCGGGATAAACCCTACCAACACTCGTACAGCGAGGTACGTTGTGTATGTGGTATAGTGGTTGTACCCTGGTATTGAACGTTCATGCTCATCTGTTAAGCTCTGTAAATAGGTGTATGGGCGCCTATTTACAGGTCGGAAATTATATGGTATGTTATATGCATTTCTTACTGAGTCTGTTGACTCACAGTTTCTGCTTCCATGTGTAGGTAAAGGAAAGGCGAAGGCTGAACAGGAGTGAACCTGAGCTTGGATGAGATTGTACATGTCAAGCAGCGCGACCTGGAGTGTTCGGTCTCGGGACATCTGGGTGTTGTATTTTGAAAGTCGCTGTGCGACCCAGAACTTGTATATTTTGAATGTAAAGTTTTAATAGTAAATTTTCAAAAGTTTGAAATCGGGATCCCGGAATTTGTAAATATTATATTAGTTTATAAAGTTTAATAGTTAAAGCAAAAATTTTAATTTGACACGTTTTTCAAGAAATTACTTGATTAGCAAAGTTTGCACAATAATTGAAAAAGCACTGTAGCGTGCCTTAGTATTAGGGCGTTACAATTTTTGGTATCAGAGCCGCCAGGTTTGTCTACCGAAGCTTGCTATGACATGTACAATCTTCATCAGAGAAAGCTCGGTTCACGGTTCAGTAAGCCCGTACTTGTTTAGTATTTTAAATAAGTGTGATGTGAAAGCATGTTAGGAAGCATATTAGATTTAAATTAAATATATTTCTTAAAAAGAAAAGAAAGTGTGTTGCCTTTTTGCTATTAAGAGCGGTGTTAATTTTGATCGCCGTCTAACCTGCCTACCTTATGGATTCGCAGGCTAAGTCCTATTAATGGACGCCCCGCGAAATACAAGAAGCCAGGGTGGCATGGTTGAGGCCGGAGGCGGTCAGGGGAATCCTCAAAATCCCCGTGGTCGCGGTCGTGGCCGTGGTAGAGCTCAGGGTGGTCGCCCTGTAAATCCACCTCAAGCTCCTCCTGATTGGGAGCAAAGATTTGCTGAAATGCAAGAGAGGATTCGTCAGCAAGATGAAGAGATTCAAAGATTGAGGCAGCAGGGTCCTCCTGCCGTGCCTCCTCAACAAGTTCAAGCCGTTGCAGTTCCAGCGGTGCCAGCAGAACAATCTGTTGTTGGCAACCGTATGGAACCGTTGTACGAAAGATTTTGAAAACAGGCCCCTCCAGTGTTTCTGGGAGGCCCTGATGTGATGAAGGCCGAGCAATGGCTTTCGATGATTGAGCGCATTCTTAACTTCATGGGGGTGGTTGGAAATGATCGGGTGACCTGTGCCACTTTCCAGCTTCAGGAAGATGCCCTCGTGTGGTGGGAATTGATAACCCTCACACGGGACGTCACGCTGATGACCTGGGAAGAATTTAGGGAGTTATTCAACTCCAAGTATTACAATGAAGCGGTCCGCAGTGCAAAGCGGAAAGAGTTCACTGATCTAGTTCAGACTGAGGGTATGTCAGTCACTGAGTACACAACGAAATTTGATCGGTTGGCTAAATTGGCAGCAGGAATTGTACCCACGGACTTCAGTAAGAAAGAAAAATATTTAGCGGGTTTGAGTGCAAAGATCCGGCATGATCTGGTTATTACCACTACCGAAGCAACCACGTATGCAGATATGGTTGAGAAGGCTTTGAGAGCCGAGGGTGCAGTAAAATTTCTCCAGGAGCCCCGGGTGACTCCGAGTGTTGGTGGGACCCCCACTGTTCCTACTCCTGTTTATGGTAGGGATGGTGGTGACTCCACCATTGAGCAGAAAAGAAAAGTTGTTCCAGTTTCTGGTGGCTCGGGGCAAAGCAAGCGGTTCCGTGGGAACCAAGGCAGAGGAGGACGCCAGGGTTATTCTTATCCTGAGTGTCCAAGGTGCAAGAAACATCATCCGGGAGAGTGTAACCGGAAGACATGCTTCCTATGTGGCATGGTGGGGCATTTCAAGAAAGATTGCCCCCAGGCAAGAAAAGAGGAGCCAAAAGTTGAGGTGAAACCGGTTCCTGCTCGTGTGTTTGCCATCACCCAAGCTGATGCTGCAGCCAGTCCTTCTGTTGTGACAGGTCAGCTTCCCGTCAACAACTTGTTATTTACAGTATTATTTGACTCGGGAGCTACACGTTCATATGTGGCTACAAGGGTGATCGATCTTTTGGGTAGGCCTTGTGACATTTTAGAAAGAGGGTTTGGAACCCTAATGCCTAGCGGGGAATTGGTTATCTCTAATAGGCGCATTAGGTCTATGCCGATTAGGATCGAAGATAGGGAATTGAGTATTGACCTTATAGAACTGAAATTAACTGAGTTTGATATTATACTGGGAATGGATTTTCTATCCAAGTATTCGGCCAGTATTGATTGTAGGCGTAAAATGGTGACTTTTCAGCCGGAAGGTGAAGATCCATTTGTTTATGTTGGATCGATTCAGGGGTCTCGGATCCCAGTCATTTCTGTGTTGAGAGTTAGGGATTTACTATGCAATGGTTGTGTAGGATTTCTAGCAGTAGTTTTTGACTCCAGCAGACCTGAAACATTTGGGCCTGAGGTAGTCAGGGTGGTGAAAGATTTTCTTGATGTGTTTCCCGAGGAATTGCCGGGATTGCCGCCACAGCGAGAGATTGATTTTGTTATTGATTTGGCACCTGGAGTCGAACCTGTTTCTAAAGCTCCATATAGGATGGCTCCAGCGGAACTCAAGGAGCTTAAGTTACAACTTCAGGGGATGCTTGATATTGGGTTTATTCGACCCAGTGTATCGCCCTGGGGAGCTCCGGTTCTTTTTGTGAAAAAGAAAGATGGTTCCCTCAGAATGTGTATTGATTATCGGGAACTGAACAAGCTGACGATTAAAAATAAGTACCCGTTGCCTAGGATCGATGATCTGTTCGATCAGCTTCAGGGAAAGACAATGTTTTCGAAGATTGATTTACGGTCTGGTTATCATCAACTCAGAATTCGGGAGGAGGACATACCAAAGACTGCTTTTAGAACCAGATATGGGCACTATGAGTTTCTGGTAATGTCGTTCGGATTGACCAATGCTCCTGCAGCCTTTATGGATCTCATGAATAGGGTGTTCAAGGATTTCCTCGATAACTGCGTTATAGTGTTTATCGATGACATTCTTGTATACTCTCAGTCAGAAGAGGAGCACGAGCATCATCTTCGAATGGTGTTACAGCGATTTAGGGATCACAAGCTGTATGCCAAGTTCAAAAAGTGCGAATTCTGGTTGTCTGAGGTGTCCTTTTTGGGTCATATTATTGGGAAAAATGGAATTATGGTTGATCCAAACAAGATAGAATCAGTGAAGAATTGGCCGAGGCCCAAGTCTGTGACTGAAATTCGAAGTTTTCTCGGGTTAGCAGGGTATTATCGACGTTTCGTCGAAGGATTTTCTAAACTTTCTATGCCCCTAACCGAATTGACCAAGAAAAATCAGAGATTTGTGTGGTCAGATAAGTGTGAATCAAGCTTTCAGGAGTTGAAGCAGCGCTTGATAACAGCTCCGGTGTTAGCTTTGCCATCAGATCAAGAGAAATTTACTGTGTATTGTGATGCATCCAGACAGGGTCTGGGATGCGTTCTGATGCAAGCTGACAGAGTCATAGCTTATGCCTCTCGTCAACTGAAGGATTATGAGCAGCGTTATCCAACTCATGATTTAGAGCTCGCTGCTGTGGTTTTTGCTTTAAAGATTTGGCGACATTATCTTTACGGTGAGAAGTGTGAAATATATACTGATCATAAAAGTCTTAAATACTTTTTCACCCAAAAAGATCTGAATATGAGGCAGAGAAGGTGGTTGGAGTTAGTTAAGGACTACGATTGCGAAATATTATATCACCCCGGGAAAGCCAATGTTGTGGCCGATGCTCTGAGCAGAAAGGGTCCCGGGCAAGTGTGCACTACGATTATGATAGCTCCTCAACTAGCCTCAGAAATGATTAGTGCGGGAATTGAATTCGTGGTCGGGAAACTACATAATTTAACACTCCAATCTGATCTGTTGGAGAGAATCAGAAAGGCACAACTGGAAGATTCCGAACTAGTTAAAGTTCGAGAGGAAGTAGCGGCTGGTCGGCCTAGAGGTTTTTCAATCTCGAGCAGTGGAATGTTGTTATATAAGGCTCGAGTCTGTGTTCCTTGTGTGAATGAGCTTAAGAAAGAAATATTGGATGAAGCTCACACCACTCCATATTCGTTGCATCCGGGAACCACCAAGATGTATCAGGATTTGAAACCCTACTTCTGGTGGTATGGGATGAAAAGAGATGTGGTGGACTATGTGTCTAAATGTTTAACCTGCCAGCAGATTAAGGCTGAACATCAGAGACCGGCAGGGTTATTGCAACCTTTAATCCTTCCAGAATGGAAGTGGGAGGACATCGCAATGGACTTTGTAACTGGGCTACCTAGAACTACAGGGATGTATGATTCTGTATGGGTCATTGTGGATAGATTTACAAAGTCAGCTCACTTTCTACCAGTGAAAGTTACTTATTCAGTGGACCAGTATGCTGAATTGTATGTGAAGGAGATAGTTCGTCTCCATGGAGCCCCTAAATCTATTGTGTCAGATAGGGATCCAAAGTTCACATCGAAGTTTTGGGTGAGCCTTCAGAAGGCTATGGGTACCAAGTTAAAGTTTAGTACAGCCTTTCACCCTCAGACTGATGGTCAGTCAGAAAGAACTATCCAGATTTTGGAAGACCTACTGAGAGCCTGTGTCATGGACTTTGAGGGTTCATGGAGTAAGTATTTACCTTTAATTGAATTCTCCTACAACAACAGCTACCAAAGTACAATAGGGATGGCTCCCTATGAGATGTTATATGGTAGAAAATGTCGTTCTCCTATTCATTGGGACGAGACAGGAGAAAGGAAATATTTGGGTCCAGAATTAGTGCAAAGGACCAATGAAGCTATTGATAAGATCAAGGCTCGGATGCTTGCCTCTCAAAGCAGGCAGAAAAGTTATGCTGATCCGAAGCGCAGAGATGTTATATTTCAGGCAGGGGAACATGTTTTCCTGCGGGTTTCACCAATGAAGGGTATTAGACGCTTCGGGAAGAAGGGTAAGTTAAGCCCTAGGTTCATTGGGCCATTTCAGATACTCGAGAAGGTCGGGCAGGTAGCGTATCGGCTAGCCTTACCACCAGCATTATCAGCTGTTCATGACGTATTTCACATCTCTATGTTAAGGAAATACGTGTCAGACCCGACTCATGTCTTGAGTTATGAAGCCCTTGAACTTCAACCAGATTTATCCTATGAAGAGCAACCTGTTCAGATTTTGGATAGAAAAGAAAAAGTTCTTCGGAACAAGACTATTGCACTGGTTAAGGTGCTCTGGAGAAATAGTAAGGTGGAAGAAGCCACCTGGGAGTTGGAGTCAGATATGAGGACTCAACATCCAGAGTTATTCAGGTTAGATTTCGGGGACGAAATCCTATTAACGGGGGGATAATTGTAATGACCGCTCTAGTTTATGAATTAGTAAAGGCAATTAGCACTAATTTTTATTATTTTATTGTTATGTGTGAATTAATTTATTTGTGGACCCCAATATTTAAAAATCAATATTTGAGTTATAATTTCTCAATTCCGGAGATTTTATTAAACTCTAGGGGTATTATTTAGCTTATATGTGAAATATGTTAATTTTGTAATTTTTGCTCGGCGACAACGGAAAATGCGATGGATGGCTAGATTGATCACATGGGTAAGTTTAGAACCCTATTTCATAGTGGGGAATATTTTAGAGGAATTAAATTATCGGGATTGAGCGGGGTTATGGAAATTGACCATTTTGCCCCTAGTTTCAAAGAAATACCCTAGTTTAAGTCTAAGGGCATTTTAGACATTTTGTTAATGGTAGGTTGAGGTGGCTTATTGGGTAATTGACACCTAGCACTTGATCCTTTTTTCAGCCATGAATTAATTAAGGGGAAATTCAATTCATTTGAGGGAAAATCAAAGGAAACCAAATTTAGAGAACTCCCACTTTTCTTTCTCTTTTCTCTTTCGGCTGGGGCTTGATCAAGGAGGGAAGGGCTGTTAATTCTTGGAGTTTCCAGCAAAGGAAGCTTGAAAGATTCTGTTGAGGTAAGCCCTAAGTGAATCCTTCCTAGTTTTTTAAAGTTTTTAAGCTAGGTTGAGTTGGTGATTTTGCTATTTAGGGGCTGTTAGGTTTGTTTATGATTAGGGTTCGAATTGTATAGGTTATTTGAGTTAAATTAAGTTCCTAGCAGCTGATTTTGTTGATTGGATTAAGCTTTGTGCAACCTTGAGCTTTGAATGTAAAGCTTTGTTCATTAATGGCAATTTGAGTTGTGTTGGTTTGTTCTGTGAATTACTGCTTGGAAATGGATGTTTATACATTGTATAGGTATACTGGAAAGTTTGGGAAAGTTTGGAATTGATTTGAATCAAGGGGGACAAATTTTTGGGTTTCTGCAGATGAACCGGAATTCCGGTTCTGGGTGGCCTATACCAACCGGTCGACCGGTTGGTGACCCAGAACCGGGATACCGGTTGGATCCGGTCTGCCTGTTGGGAATTTGTCCAGAACCCTAGTTTTAGCCAATTTTGGGTTATATAGGGTATTGCCATGAGGTTTATTGATAGGGAAATTTTTAGTTTCGGGTTTTAAGTCCCGGAAAGTGATTTGGCGAGTCACTCATCTGTGTTATCATTCTTGTGATTAGGGCATCCATCTAGCACGTAAATTCCGTTCAGGTCGGCCAAAGACACTTGAATTTGGAAAACGGTAAGAAGCTGTGTATAATGTATGATGTGATTATCTGAATGTGTGTATATGTGTTTATATATGCATGCTTGAATTATGTTAAACACTACCAACACTTGTGTGAGTGTATTGGTACAGTGATTGTTGTTAATTAGAGTACGATACAGTGATACCAACACAAGCATAGAAAATGCTAAGGTGTGTGGTACATCACTCAGTGATACTCAGTGATCGGGATAAACCCTACCAACACTCGTACAGCGAGGTACGTTGTGTATGTGGTATAGTGGTTGTACCCTGGTATTGAACGTTCATGCTCATCTGTTAAGCTCTGTAAATAGGTGTATGGGCGCCTATTTACAGGTCGGAAATTATATGGTATGTTATATGCATTTCTTACTGAGTCTGTTGACTCACGGTTCGCTTCCATGTGTAGGTAAAGGAAAGGCGAAGGCCGAACAGAGTGAACCCGAGCTTGGATGAGATTGTACATGTCAAGCGGCGCGACACAGGTGTTCGGTCTCGGGACATCTGGGTGTTGTATTTTGAAAGTCGCTGTGCGACCCAGAACTTGTATATTTTGAATGTAAAGTTTTAATAGTAAATTTTCAAAAGTTTGAAATCGGGATCCCGGAATTTGTAAATATTATATTAGTTTATAAAGTTTAATAGTTAAAGCAAAAATTTTAATTTGACACGTTTTTCAAGAAATTACTTTGATTAGCAAAGTTTGCACAATAATTGAAAAAGCACTGTAGCGTGCCTTAGTATTAGGGCGTTACAATTACTCTGCGGGTAAGCAACTGCGGAAAAAGCCTTCTTAATTCCCGAATCGTCGCATAGCTGTCTCATCTCTTTACAGTCAAACTGTTTTCCATTGTCTGAAATGAGTTTATGCGGAATGCCAAAACGACAAATGATGGAGGTATAGACAAACTCGCGCAATTTCGTTGCTGTGATGGTTGCGAGTGCTTTGGCTTCGGCCCACTTCGTGAAGTAATCAACTGCGACTACAGCATATTTGACTCCGCCTTTTCCTTTGGGTAGCTCGCCGATTAAATCAATTCCCCATATTGCAAAGGGCCATGGACTTGTGATAGAATGGAGGTTACTCGGAGGCTGGTGGGTGTAAGTGGCTATTCGCTGACATCTGTCACACCTCTTTGCAAACGCAAGAGCATCTTGTCGCAATGTTGGCCAGTAATACCCTTGCCGCATAATTTTTAACGCAAGGGAATTACCTCCGGTATGATTGCCACAAATCCCCTCGTGTACTTCACGAAGTATGTAACCACAATCCTCTCTACTGATAGATTTGAGAAGTGGCTGACTAAAACTTCTGCGATACAACCTTTGGTCATATATTACATAACAGGCTGCTCGCTGTCGCAATTTTCTTGCCTCTACTTTATCATCGGGTAAGAGCCCCTTTTCCAGATATGCGAGGATAGGAGTCATCCAGGTAATCTCCTGAACGCCATCTATCTCCATGATTACTTCTTGATTTATGGTTGGGTGAGCCAATACGTCTACCGGAATCACATCGAGCAATTCGGCTTCTCTAGTTGAGGCCAAATGGGCCAATGCGTCTGCGTGGGCATTCTGAGCACGCGGTACTCGAGACACGACTACATTTTTGAACTTCTGCATTATTTCGCGAACAATGGCTAAGTATTTAACCAATCTTTCGCCTCTTACTAGGTATTCTCCATTCACCTGGCATACCACGATTTGGGAGTCGCTAAAAGCCTAAAGATACTCGACTTTCATCTCGAGGGCAAGTTTCAATCCTGCGATTAAAGCCTCATACTCGGCTTCATTGTTAGATGCGAAAAACTCAAAACGTAAAGCAGCGTGTACCTTGAAATTATTGGGACTGATTAGCAAGATCCCACTACCAGAACCTTCGCTATTTGAGGTTCCATCGACGTACAATGTCCATGTTTCTCTGCCAGCTATAGCAATGTCACTTCTGTCCTCTACGACTGCCACCTCGGTGCTGGGGAATTCAAGTATAAAATCTGCCAAGGCTTGCCCCTTGATCGCAGTTCTTGGTTTATACTTGATGTCGAACTGACTCAACTCCATCACCCATTTTAACAATCTCCCCGATGCTTCTGGTTTCGCTAGAACTTGTCTTAAGGGGAAGTTCGTCAAAACTTCAATGCCGTGAGCCTGGAAGTAGGGTCGCAATTTTCTTGAGGATATTATCAAAGCGAAAGCCAATTTCTCCATTTGGGGATAACGTGTCTCGGCATCCAGTAATCGCTTACTGACGTAATACACTGGGTATTGGCGACCTTGGTCCTCGCGTATTAGCACCAAACTAATCGCATATTCTGAGACGGCCAAATAGATGGACAAGACTTCTCCGGACAATGGCTTTGACAAGATCGGAGGCTGCCCCAAGTGCGTTTTTAAATCTTGAAAGGCCTGCTCGCATTTTTCATTCCAATGGAACCTGTTGTTGCCTTTCAAAGTCTGAAAAAACTCCTTGCATTTATCAGAAGATCTGGATATAAAGCGGTTTAAGGCTGCGACTTTACCTGTGAGGCTCTGAACCTCCTTTGGCTTGGTGGGTGATGGCATTTCTACCAATGCCCTGATCTTCGCAGGATTGGCTTCTATTCCTCGCTGATTAACCATGAAACCAAGGAATTTCCCAGAGCCAACCCCAAAGACGCATTTCAGTGGATTTAGACGCATCTTGTATCGTCGCAGTATATCGAACATGGCCTGTAAGTGGACAATATGATCCTTCGCATGTTGTGATTTTACGAGCATATCGTCAACATATACCTCCATGGTCTTTCCAATGAGATCTGCGAACATCATATTCACTAGCCTTTGATAAGTCGCGCCTGCGTTTATTAAACCAAAAGGCATTACTTTGTAACAGTATAATCCTCGATCAGTAATGAACGAGGTATGCTCCTGGTCTGGTTCATACATCGGGATTTGATTATATCCCGAGTATGCATCCATGAAACTCAAAAGTTCGTGACCTGCAGTGGCATCGGCAAGCTGGTCAATGCTAGGAAGAGGAAAGTTGTCTTTGGGACAGGCTTTGTTTAGATCTGTAAAGTCAACACATGTGCGCCATGAGCCATTTGGCTTTGGCACAAGTATGGGGTTTGCTAACCAGTTGGGGTAAAACGACTCCCGTATAAAGCCGCAGGCAAGGAGGCGGTCGACTTCTTCTTTCAGCGCTTGGTACCTCGCGGGGTCCATTTTGCGGTGCTTTTGTCGGACACCTCGCACTTCGGGGTCAATGTTCAAGCGATGACACATGACTTGCGGAGATATCCCGACCATATCTGAATGTTTTCAGGCAAAGACATCAAGATTTTGCTTTAAAAAGGTCGTTAATTGTTCTCGCAGCTGTGAATTTAATTTAGAACCAATTTTTAAAACCTTGTTATTATCTATAGGATCTATAGGTACCTCGATTGTGTCTTCCGCGGCTTGGGCTGCGGCGGTGTGATCGAGGATTCTTGGATCCAAGTCTGGTTCGTCTATGTGCGGCACCTCCTCGATCCTGAGGATCTCCTGGCGAGGAGGTGGTGCTTCCAAAAGGTAGATAACATTTACTGTCCTTTTTTTTGCGAGTTTAACGGCTGCGTTATAACATTCTTGTGAGTCAGATTGGACTCCCCGCATCGAACCTACTCCAGCGGGAGTAGGGAACTTCATTGTCAGATGATAGATCGAGGTTATGATCTTCATCTCCTTCAGGATTGGTCGACCAATTACGGCGTTATACGCTGAGTATTGGTCGATTACTGCGAAGTCTGCCATTGACTTGGCTGTCACTGGGGCAGTTCCCAAAGTGATTGGGGGTTTAATCATTCCTTTAATTGCTATGACATCTCCCGAAAAACCATAAATACTCGATGTCATAGGTCGCAAATCCTTCTCCTACAACCCCATTTGTTTGAAGGCTTGGAAATTCACCAGATTCACTGAACTCCCATTGTCAACCAGTATGCGATGGACATTGTCTCCACCAATATTGGCGACTATCACCAGTGCATCAGAATGCGGGTGATGGACCCATCTCGCATCACTCTCCATAAAGATGATGTCATCGCATTCTTTCTTAAAGAGCTTCTCGGGCCGTTCACCAAGATTATTCACATTGGTAAGCGGCTTCTCCTTGGCTTCTCTAGCATACCGTTCTTGTGATTTGCGAGAGTCGCCTGCGATGTGTGGTCCTCCAATTATAGTCAGGATATTTCGAGGTGTTCTGGAGCCACTCGCATTCTGGTTTTCTCCTTTGTCATCCGCTTGGGGATGACTTTCCTTGCTCCTTTTGTACTTGTCGAATTTCCCTCTCCGGATCAGCTCCTCTATTTCATCCTGCAAGACCCAACATTCTAGAGTAGTGTGACCAATGTCCTTGTGGTACTTACAGAATTTTTTAGGATCCCTCCGGTCGCGATTTCCCCTGATGGGGGGCGGCTTCTTGAAGACTCCGTTTCTTTCTTCAATCGCGTAGATATGGTCTCGAGGGACTGCGAGTTCAGTATAATTGACGAAGCGAGGTCCACCCTTCCTTTTTGGCGGGGATTCCTTCTTTGGAGGAGACTTGGCCAGCTTCGGACTTCGCTGTCTTCGCGGGCTGCGTCTTCTTGGGCTTCGGCCCCTGGAGTTCTTCCCTCGCGGACTGCGAGATCGTGACCGCGGTATGGGTGACCGGCGCTTGTCCTTCCCCTTCTCTAACTCCGCTAGAGAATTCTCAATTCTTTTGTGAGGTTCGGCCATGGCGAAGAACTCTACTAAGGACTCGGGCCTTCGAGCTTGTAGTTCCTTCCAAAAGTCGGTCCTCGGCAAGATACCTGTTATCAACATGCAAACAAGCGAAGACTCGGGGGCCTTCTCGACCTTTGTTACTTCTGCGTTAAAACGTTTGAAATAGTCTTGTAAAGACTCACCAGGTTCTTATTTGATGTTGGCCAAAGTCGTATAAGGTGGCCTATACGTCATTGTGGCCTGGAAATGCGTGAGAAATAGGTCGACGAAGGTTTCCCACGTCGATATTGATGCCTCGGGTAATTGGGTGAACCAATCATGGGCATTTTCCTCGAGTGTTGCCGCAAGAATGCGGCACTTTGCGAGCTATGGTACCTGGTCTACTTCCGTTATAGTATTAAATTTTTCTAAATAGTCTATCGGGTTAGAAGTACCTTTATATTTGAGGGATTCGAATAGACGAAACCCTTTTGGAAGTTGAGCCTGTCGCACCTCTGTAGTAAAGGGCGAGGTGCCATGCAGCTTATATATAGGCTTACGTTGCTGCTCGAGCATTTTCAAAGCCTGCAGGAGCATGCTTTGGTCAATTCCTCCTGTCACAGGAGCTGGAGTCGCTGCAACTGCGGGGCTCGCAACAACTGCGGCAAGGTTTGCTGGGACATTAATCCCAGTGGTCGCGATCGGCGCGATAGGCGGGTTATTATCAGCGTTGGCACCCTGATCGCCCACATGGGGATCACGGAGTGTCTCGGTATTATGTGGGCCGCGAGAGCATGCCCTAAAAACTGCGTTGAGATGTTCACGTAGATCACCTCGGTGTACCTGATAACGTCCTCCCTGTTGTGTCTGTACAGAGCCGGACCTTGTGTACCTGCTCGGAGTGCGACCATGCAACGACGAAGAGGCTGATTCTGCGTCGTTGTCTCTCGATGGTCGGCTGCGAGGATTACGGCGCTCAGGATCTTCGTCGATTTGTGTGCTCTGGTTTGGAAACCTTGTGGATTGATCCCTTGACATTGGATGGTTCAGGTCTAGAGCTTCAGGGTTAGTTCTTCGTTCCCTGCGTACACGGTTAGTATGATGTCTAGAAGTTGTTACCTAAGGGTTATCGGTGCGAATGGCGGGAACTCGAGGAGGGCGTCGAGCTCGGCTCTGTCCATCTACTTCGGCTTGTAGTGCCCGCAGTTGATCCTGAATCGCAGCATATTGATCAGTGGTGAGCTGGATCATTCCTTCGGACACCACCGCCGGAGTGACGGGGGGAAAATGCATGGTTGCTGGTGGCGTGGACGTGTCCCCGACTTGAGGGCCCGTCGTTTCTGGGAATAGGTTGAGAGGTCTGATATTGCTCCTCCCTAGTCCGCCATTGATGACGTCCACAGGTGGCACTCCAGCTCCAGACAGCGGTACACTCATCATTCCAATACTGATGGACCCGTTGTTAGCTCCGTTAGCGTGATTTCCAGCCATGATGATTAGTGTTCTTTGAAATGAATGAAATCTTTAGTCGATTCCCACAGACGGCGCCAAATGTTGTCGAGTGAATTTCGCAACACCAGAATATATTATTTGATTAATACCAAAGAGAATTTTCAGAGAAACGACAAGTGCGAGTATTCGACCTAGAATGGCGAGTACTCGACTGGGAATGTGAGAACAACCAACAAAGCTGGAAAATATCAATAAGACAAAGAATTATAGTGGTTCAGTCAGATTGTGATCTGCTTAGTCCACTGTAGCAAAGGATTCGTAGGTGCCATTTCATGGTGGATCACCCCTTTATATACAAAGCAGGTGTCCAATCGGTTACATAAGGATCACATTCATTGTTAATCCATTATTTACATATTGAATTGCAATAATTAAACCCAAACAACGTTAACATTAATAAATGAGTGACAGTTACTAAGTCCATCAACGTATGCGTCTTCCGCATCTGCGAGTTGACTGTTCATGTTCCGTTGTTGAGCTCGCAGAGTTATCATTACGTTTGGACTGTCTGAGTCCTTAAGCAATCGCCTCTTGTAGACATCGCATATCGAGCTGATAGAACCTAGACATGCGAGTCTATATCGGTTTATCAAGGCTATTGGGTCGTTGGGACCAAATCGCACCATAGAGAGTTGACCTCTATGCTTTCGCAGAAGTATAGAGAGGATACTCGCATATGTCCCGACACATGCGAGTTGGATCCATTCTCTCATCCTACATAACGCGAATTACAGTTACGCGATCCGACATTGGTCGTACTCGCAAGATCTCGCTGGCCTTATCCTGGCGAGGTTCAAACTTCGAGGAGTCTCTCATGGACATTTCAGCTTCCATTGGAAATCTGAATATACGTGTCCTTTAAATAGGAGTCTTGTCTCGAGTTTCTAGGTGAGAGAAATCTCACTATAACATATATTGGTAGAAAATTATATTTTGAGTTGCAAATTAATTTAAATTAATACAACTTAAATTAAGTAATTTTCTTAATATTTGTTGGAAAGTTAATACTAAGATGGAAATAATTCATTTTATTTTCTTAGCCATCTAAGTTTAATTTTACAGATATTAAATTAAATATTATTTAGATTCTATTCTAAATTTAAAATTTAATAAATATATATATAGATTTAAAATAAATAAATAATAGAAGAAAATACATTTTTTAAATAATGAGCTTTATTATTTTAAGATATTCGATCTCCATTGTTGGTTTTACATAGCTATTGTTTTAGTGAGTAATCCTCCCTAATGGAGGAATGTTCATTAACAAGTTAGCGCCGTTTAATCTCGAAAGATAAGTATGCTTGTAAGTATTTTATATTAGTATTGATCACCCTAATGGTGGCTACTGTATAAGACTTACAAACGTATGAAACGATGGTAGAAGCTCATGAAATAAGAATGACCTTGACTCTCGCCTAATCGGGACAACGTCGGATTCTCTTTTCGATCGAATAAAAGGTTGCTAGAATGTTTGTCATTTTAGATGAACTGACAACTCTATTCAATAGATGATAGCTTTGACTCTCGCCTAAACGGGACATTGATATCAGTTTGTTGAAAACCTTGGAAATTATTTAGGATTGATTTTTTTTTGTATTTTCTCTAGTCATTCCTACTTGCTATGTGCTAATAATTTCTGAATAAGATTTTGTGTTAAACCATAATTGATATCTATGTGTTATCTCGTAGTATCCTGAATTGCAATGTCGAATCCCATGTTGTCACTCTTAACTGAAAATAAGCTAAATGGGTCTAACTTCCCAAAGTGGAGAGAAAACATTAACATTGCTCTCATAGGTGAAAGTGCCTCGTTTGTGTTGACTGAGTCGTCCTCTGAGCAGCCAGGTGACAATGCAACCAAAACTGTGAAAGAAAAGTTCGAGCGTTGGCAGAATGCTAACAATAAAGCTCGTTACTTCATGCTTTCCAGCATGGTTGACACCTTGAAAACAAGGTTTGCAAACACTGTCACGACTGCAGAAATCATGACGCAGTTACCTGAGCTATTCGGTATGGCATCTATCCAGTCTCGTTTTGACGCGACTAAGAAATTCATCAACGCACGGATGGAACCCCATCAGAATGTGCGTGATCACCTTCTCTAGATGGCTAGTTATTTCCAGGAAGCCCAGAATCATGGTGCTGAAATGGATTAGACTACTCAAGTGAGACTCATTTTGAATAGTCTGACTCCAGATTTTCTGCCCTATACATCAAATTATGTCATGAATAAGAAGGAGCAAGACTTTCATACTTTAGTCAATGACCTTCAGACATATAAAAATTTGATTGGAGGTCCCAAGAAAAGAGGGAATAAACCTCAGAATTCTGGAAATGGTAATAAGACGAGTAATCCTGAGGCACATGTTGCTTCTACTTCCAAATCTAATCATAAGAAGAAGTGGAAAAATGCCAAGAAGCGAGCTCAAGCTGCGAAAGCAGCTAAGAACAAAAAGGCTGGAGCTTCTGGTGATACACTAAAAGGAAAGTGTTTCTACTGCAATGAGAAAGGCCATTGTAAATCCCAATGTCCTAAGTTTCTCGCAAAGAAACAAGGTATTTTCTTTATAAACTGATGTGGTTTTAGTGAATTATTATCCTTTTGGATTATTAATTCTGGACTACTAACCTTGTTTATTATTCTTCTTATAACTCAAGCTTCTTAAACTCGGATGTTGTCTTAGCGAGTTGGATTAGAAAGCTGGATGGTGGATGGAGATCGTCTACGATAAAGAAGAAGCTTTTTTTTTGAATTAATTGTTTAGTTTTTCAAACAATTTGGATTTCAAGTTTTGGGATTTTATTCCCTGTTTGGTTCTCATAATATTGCAAACAATTTTTGGTTTATAATAAAGTTTTTTTTTAAATAAATTGCAATTTATGAGTTGAGCTTCAGTACTTTATCTTATCAATTACCAATTGTTATATTTATTATGTTTGTATGTGTATGTGTTTTTATTATTGATACAAATTCTAAAGGTATTTAAACTCCTTACAGAGTTATTACTACATAAACACTAGAAATTAATTCTATGTTTATGAATAATTGTTAGTTCTAAAACAATTATTTGACAATTTGTTTAATAAAAAGATCTTTTGATCTGATAGGGGTGGAGAAAAGTTAAGAATAATATGCAGTTCAACGATCCTTTATATCTAATGAACTCTGGATTATATTCAACTCCACAGACTCTCTATCACACTTAAAGATTTACAACCTTTAGGGGTGGATCATAATCTCTATAAACTTAGGGGTGGACTTTATTCTACAGTACCCTTTGTGACACATAATGTTAAACATTGAAATAATATAATAAATTAGCTATTATCAGAATAAATCCCTGATCTTGATTATATGTTCCAGTTTAAATTTACTGTTGTAATAGTTAATGATGCCATTAAAGTTCTTTGATAATGTATCACATTACCTTAGTTGAGTGGGAGAATATTAAAATTCTTTACCCATCTTCGTTTGGTTGATAATTGTGATAGGAACTTAAGAACACCTCTGATAAAAACAAGTCTAACCATTCACATGGATAGAAATAACTTATCAGAATTATGAGAATAAGATAGAAGAATTCTTGCATAGTCTATTCGAAAGACTTGATTCAAGATGTCTAATCCTCATAACATTTTATGGTATCTTGATTTGATTGCTTAAATCTCTAGCAAGTATTTTACACTTCAAATACTAGACTGCTATGTTGTTGACCTAGTCTTAGAGAAACTTACAGTTTCAGATTAAGATAATAAGTCACAATGAGATGTTCCCAGAAACAATAGTAAAAGGTTAAAAGTTTCTAACCAGACATCTGCTATTGAGTGGGAGCCATCTGAGATGTAATCAAATGGGGAACATTAGGGGACAATCAAGAAAGATTTATAAAAGTGACCTATATGTTATTAAGGAACTATGCATTAGTGATACCAATATCCACACCGACTCATTAAGAATTATGAGATGGTGGTTACTCTGGGGGTGGAGGAATCATTATAGAAGAGTGTAAAAACCCATCTATAATAATTCAAGCTTCATCAGAGAAGACATAACTTTGTAAATTCGAAATTACCAGAAAGTTATTTTACTGAAGAAAATTCTACACTGCATTATCTCAATTCCAAATTTTAAAATTTGAGAGATATGTCTTCTGTTTGTTCAGATGTACTTAATGGGCAGTAAGGATTTCAGTATCCCTTGATGAGTAAAGCATATAGTTAAGGAGGTTTCATAAGTTTTATGAACCTGGTTTGTAATAACCAAAATATATGTTACTATTCTTAGATATCTCGACGTGGACTAGTAATTTTTTTTTACATGTCAATTCTTTGCTAGTGATAATAGAAAGTAGTATATTTCCATATTTCATATAAACAGGTGACATTTATTTAAAGTTTTGGCCTTTATAACTTTGTCTACATTGTTAGGTTCATGTTGGCATATTACAATTAAACTAGTAGCTCAAAATCCTAGAACATGTAACATGAAAAATTCAATTATTAACTTTTTCTTTCTATGCAATGTTTAGAAATTTTGAAGAGGTAGAGATAGTTAGTGGACCACGTGGCAGTCAAGGGTATTAATAGACCATTTCTTGTAAGTTATATGTCATTTGCATTTAAGGAATAAATTATGTGAGGTAAAATAAGTTATGGAGCTTAAAAGAATTATAGGTAATTTATATATGATTTTAATTATAGTTGTCTTTGAACTATTTATATGAATTGAGGTGTCATAACATACTTGGTGTAGAAAACATGTGGCACATTATAGTTTCCATTATGGTGATATAATAGATATTAAGTAGTAGTTAGTTAGAGAAACAAGTGTGGGAGAGAATAATTCAAAATATATGACCAACTAAGGTTAGTTATGCATGGAGACACAAGCTATTCAAAATTCAAAATCTAGTCTTTGGTGGAGAGTACACGTAGGAGATTAACATGGATCTTAACAAGTACACTATGAAGACCAAGCAAGGTCTTTGTTCAGCTCACACCAAGGAGAGTTTTTCTCTTTATTCAACAGATTAGACCGAGTATGATGAGAGTTGAGAATATAGTGCTTTAAAATGATGTCTACTATATATTTATTTAATATTTTTAAAAACTACCCATAGTTAGTGATGAGTTAGTAGGAACGTGACATAGGGTTAACTAGAGTCCTATATATAGAGCCTTAGTTATTCATTATTTACTCATTACTCAAAGCCATCACTTATAGCTCCAAAGCCAAGCTCTCGAGATTCTCACTCTTTTATCTCTTGCATTCATCTTAGACCAAAGCTACTACTCTCTAGTCCATAATAGAAGTTATAATCTTTCATATTTTTCATTTCAAATTGTCTTCTTATTTCATCAAAGACTCTCCAAGTCCTTGTTGTGTCTACGATCATTAATTATCCCTCTACCACATCAACACTATCATCCTTTCTCATATATATATATATATATATATATATAACTATTTCATCACATTGGCATCACCACCCCCATTTTCACATTCAAGCTTTTTAGTGCTCTACTAAATTTTCTTTGGAATCTAAGGTATCATTTTATTTGTAGATTTAAGATTAATGTCTTATATATATGTATATATGTAATACATATACATATACCATTATGATAAATTCTAATTAATAAGTATGAAATTTAGGTATTTCGTAAGATAATTACTTCTCAAGGATCACTCCTATTGCAATCAAGACTAGGACTCCACATTCGAGCTAAGGAAATTAAGTAGAAAAATATAAGTTTTGTGTATGTAATAACATTCATAGAAAGAGTGGGAATAGTAAAAGAGAAGTTAACTAAGGTCTTCTGCCTAACTCTTTATTCTCTGTTATTTAATGTACTGTATAATATATATTTAAATAATATGTTTATAAGATTCATGTTATTTATGTATGTTTACAGTATTAGAGCATGGCCATTGCTAAAGGTATATATTTAAATAATGTGTTTATAAGATTCATGTTATTTAAGTATGTATGTAAATAGTGTGTTTATAAGATTCACATTATTTAGTTATGATTGTTATGTTATTTAAATAATGTATAGTAGTTTGACATTATTTACATTAGGCAGATTATAATTTATGTGACATGATTTGACCGAGAAGATAATGGTTAAATACTTGACTGTTGGGTCTATATGGTAGATAGGGGGCCATTTAGTAGGGGGTACGATTTTACTGAACCCAGCCCTCCGCCATTTAGTTCAATAGCTCGAGTTTATTTGCCAAAGTTGGACTCGGGCGTAATCATTATTATGTGATTTAGCTTAGAACCTAATTATTAGTGACTAGTGATATGATTAAGTTTATGTTTTGCTATCTGCCTAAATATTTGCATGTGCATTTTAATTAAGTTTTGTTTTTATTTATGTGACTACCTGACACACATTTCCTTACTGAGTTTAGTAGCTCACCCTTATCAAATTACCATGTGCAGACCAAGGTAACTGGAAGTTTAGAAAGCCGGTGGCGAGTGGAACT
This sequence comes from Cannabis sativa, assembly GCF_029168945.1. Taxonomy (NCBI): domain Eukaryota; kingdom Viridiplantae; phylum Streptophyta; class Magnoliopsida; order Rosales; family Cannabaceae; genus Cannabis; species Cannabis sativa. The sequence goes on from NC_083607.1 coordinate 55,519,556, forward strand.
TTGGATGCTTGTGTGTGTGAACTCGGTGAGGGCCATATAACTGCGGGCGGTCTAGGGCGCTCTATTTATTTATTTACGTTATTAAACTTATGTCGCAATTATTTTAGTTATTAATTATTATGTCTTTTGTACGAAAACTGGCCAGTTGTGAACATTTTTAAGTATTAAATAAAAATGCGACATTATGATTTTCCGCGTTTAACGCTTGTAAATAAAATTAATATTTTTATAAAAGTACGGGCGTTACAGTTTGGTATCCGAGCCACAGTTATATCAGTCCCGAACGTTCTCACGAGTTACACACATCAGCCAAAAATTTTCCGCTTGCCACCAAGTAAGTCCATTATATATGCTTGCATTTTATGTGTATTTTTTTTTTGTAATTTCTAAATTGGCATTTTACTAAAAAAAAAAAAAAAAAAAAAAAAAAAACCCTTAGTACCAATATCCAAGTTTAGGTACTACCCATATGAAATAAATTTTTTTAATACATATAAATATATTTCAAGTTAGTTTAAAATAAAATTTTTGGGTGAAATTTTAGAACTTGATGTTAGATAGCACCATATGACTCTTGGAAAAAAAAAATCATAGAATTTTTTCTTTAAGTAACCATATAAAAAAAAAATGCGTGTCTTATTATCTTATGTGATTATTTATTTTATCTTTGAATAAATAGAAATTATTTGTGAACTAGTTATGTAAGTATGGGCTTTTTTTAAAATAGTGATATCTTATTTAAGTTTATCTTCTTTTAGAAATTCTTAGAAACAAACAAGGAACATTAGGAAATAATGTCTCCAAGAAGATCAGTTCGAATCAACGGCAATAGAAACATCCACATGGATGCAGCTCCAGCACCCGCAAGGGGCGAAGGCCGAGGTGATGGTCGAGGCGGAGGCCGACGTGGAGGCCAAAGCGGTAGGAGAGGTAGACAAGGAGCATCGGTAGCACCGGTAGATGAAGTAGCACTCGAACAACAACAAGCACCTCCCAATGCTCAAGTTGAGATACTCCGAGAAAACGCTCGTATACGTGAGGAGATAACTCAAGAAATTGCAAGGCTACGAGCTGAGAATGAGGAGTTACGCCGGAATCAAAATCCACCCGTTAGAAACCTAGCTCTTCAACCAGCTGCATTGAATCCAGAACCAATACAACATTTTGAACCTGTGTACGAGCGATTCAGGAAACAACAACCACCAATATTCAATGGGAGCTCGGACTCACTTGAAGCTGAGGAATGGTTGCGCTCAGTGAAGTCCATATTAGAATGTATGGACCTCACTGATAGGGAAAGAGTATCCTGTGCTGCCAGCCTACTTAAAAAGGATGCACGGATCTGGTGGGAAGTAGTAAGACAAAGTCGCAACATAACAACTATGACCTGGTTGGACTTTGTTGATGTGTTCAACAGGAAATACTACAGTGCCGCCATACTGGCTGCAAAAGAAGATGAGTTTATGAATCTGAGGCAGAACAATCTCACTGTCACGGAGTATGCTAGGCAATTTGACCGTCTGGCAAAGTTTGCACAAGAGATCGTACCAACCGAGGCCCTTCGGGTCAAAAGGTTCTTGAAGGGGATGAACCCCATGATAAAAAAAGATGTGAAAATCATGGTGGGGACCAACACAGTTTATGCTGAGGTGTTAGAAAAAGCTCTCGAAGCTGAGTTGCTCGAAAATGATATAAAGAAGGAGAATGCTGCTAAGTGGGAAGCCCGAAGAAACAATGGAGGAAATCAAGAGAATAAGAGAATACACGAGGGAAATCACGGTAATGATCGTGATAAAAAGGGGAAAGCAGTGGTCCAAAATAACAACAATGGGGTGAAAAGGTCCTATGTAGAATTCCCAATTTGCCCCACATGTAATAGAAAACATCTTGGGGAGTGTAAGATGAAGTCTGGGGTGTGCTACAATTGCGGGCAGCCAGGCCATCTGAAGAAAAATTGCCCAAAGGGACAAAAGAAGGAGAACCAAGCCGCTCCTGCTCGAGTGTTTGCTCTCACCAGAGGAGAAGCGGCCACAAGCAACACTGTTGTCTCAGGTCAGGTTTCTATTTACGGATTGCCTTGTAATGTTCTCTTTGATTCTGGAGCCACTCATTCTTATATAGCTACTAGGTTAATTGATAGTATAGATAAGCCATGTGACCTACTTAGATGTGGTATTGTGACGGAGTTACCCTCGGGAGAAACCATGTTATCAACAAGAAGAATGCGAGATGTACCTATCATAATCGAAAGCAAAGAACTCATGGGCAACCTAATAGAGCTGGAAATGAAGGAATATGATGTTATACTTGGGATGGATTGGCTATCTAGTCACGGTGCGACAATCAATTGCCGAAAGAAACTGGTCGTTTTTGAAACAAAGGTTGGGGATCGATTTATTTTCAAGGGCAATAAGCTGGCCCTGAGGACTCCAGTAATCTCTTCCCTAAAAGCAAGTCAGCTAATGAAGGCGGGGTGTCTGGCATTCTTGGTCAGCGTAGTGGATCGAGCAATAGAGACGCAACTAAATGTGGAGAATGTGCACATAGTCTGTGAATTTCCAGAGGTCTTTCCAGAAGATTTACCGGGATTACCTCCAGACAGAGAGGTGGAGTTCATCATCGAATTAGCCCCAGGGACTAATCCAATTTCAAAGGCTCCATACAGAATGGCACCTAATGAGTTAAAAGAGCTTAAAATACAACTACAGGAGCGGAGCTCTTAGACAAAGGGTTCATTAGACCAAGTTACTCACCTTGGGGTGCGCCGGTACTCTTTGTCAAGAAGAAAGATGGAAGTATGAGGATGTGCGTAGACTACCGTGATCTCAACAAGGTGACCATCAAGAATAAGTATCCTTTGCCAAGGATTGACGATCTCTTTGATCAATTGCAAGGCTCGGCTGTGTTCTCAAAGATAGATCTAAGATCTGGGTATCACCAGCTGAAGGTCCGGAAGGAAGACATACCCAAGACAGCATTCAGAACACGGTATGGACACTATGAGTTTTTGGTAATGTCTTTCGGACTAACTAACGCCCCAGCAGCCTTCATGGATATGATGAATAGGGTGTTCAAGGAGTACCTAGATAAGTTTGTTGTTGTATTCATTGATGACATTCTTATCTACTCCAAAACTATGGAGGAACATGAGGAACACCTGAGGATGACTCTAAACCGACTCAAGGAGAACCAACTATATGCCAAATTTAAGAAATGTGAATTTTGGTTAGAGAAGGTGGCGTTCCTAGGCCATATAGTTTCCAAAGATGGAGTCGAGGTGGATCCTACAAAGATCGAAGCGGTCAAGAGCTGGCCAACACCTAAGACTGCAAGTGAAGTAAGAAGCTTCTTGGGTCTAGCTGGTTATTATAGACGCTTCGTTGAAGGATTTTCCAAGATCGCAACTCCTCTAACCAACTTGACTCGAAAGACGCAGAAGTTTGTCTGGTCAGAAAAGTGTGAGGGTAGCTTCCAAAGGACAAACTAATAACAGCCCCTGTATTATGTGTTCCCGATAACAAGGATAAGTTTGTGGTGTACTGCGATGCATCGAAACAAGGGCTGGGATGCGTGTTGATGCAAAATGACAAAGTAGTAGCGTATGCCTCAAGACAACTTAAGGAGTATGAACAAAGGTACCCAACACACGATCTAGAGTTGGCAGCAGTAGTTTTTGCGCTAAAAATATGGAGGCACTATCTCTACGGGGAGAAATGTGAAATTTATACCGACCACAAGAGCCTGAAGTACTTCTTTACGCAGAAGGAACTCAACATGAGGCAGAGGCGATGGCTAGAGCTTGTTAAGGACTATGATTGTGAAATCCACTACCATCCGGGAAAGGCCAACGTAGTAGCAGACGCGCTAAGTAGACGCAGTTATGCTAGCTTGGCAATACTGGCACAAATGGAGAAGCCCCTACAACAGGAACTCCAAAGAAGTGGTATAGAGATCATTACACAAAAACTAGCCAACCTAACCATTGTCTCAACGCTGCTACAAGAACTTAAAGATGCACAGATTGTTGATGAGTTTTTACAGAAGAAAAGAGCAGGCTTGCCAGAGAAGGAGGCAAAGGATTTCTCTGAAGGTACAGACAGCATGCTGAGGTATAAGGGAAGAGTGTGTGTAGCCAATGACGTAGAGCTTAAAAGAAAGATCATGATGGAAGCACACACTACACCCTAATCAATGCATCCAGGGTCAACCAAAATGTACAATGACTTAAAAACTTCGTATTGGTGGCCAGGGATGAAGAAGGATGTAGCTGAATTTGTAGCTAGATGCCTCACATGTCAACAAGTTAAGGCTGAACATCAGAGACCAGCAGGGATGTTGCAACCCCTGGAAATCCCTAAATGGAAGTGGGAAGATATAGCCATGGATTTTGTGACAGGACTACCCCGAACAACCAAGCAACACGACTCAATTTGGGTAATTATAGATAGACTCACAAAGTCAGCACACTTTGTTCCAGTAAAGTCTACTTACAACGCAGAACAGTACGCTGACTTGTACGTACAGGAGATATTGAGGTTGCATGGAGTTCCAAAGACGATAGTCTCTGATAGAGGTTCAGTATTCACCTCCAAATTCTGGGAGAGTCTACATAAGGCAATGGGGACGCGATTGAAATTAAGTACATCATTTCATCCCCAAACAGATGGACAATCTGAACGCACCATCCAGATACTCGAGGATATGCTTCGAGCGTGTGTGCTAGACTTCACTGGCTCGTGGAACAAGTATTTACCCCTAATGGAGTTCTCCTACAATAATAGTTATCAAGCCACAATCGGAATGGCACCATATGAGATATTGTATGGACGAAAATGCAGGTCACCGCTTCACTGGGATGACGTTGGAGAAAGACGCTACTTAGGTCCAGAAGCAGTAAGAGAAGCTTCAGAAGCAGTTGAAAAGATACGGCAAAGGATGCTCACCGCCCAAAGTAGACAGAAAAGTTATGCATATCTGAAAAGACGGGAGGTTGAGTTTTCTGTAGGGGACTTAGTGTTCTTAAAGGTATCACCTATGAAGGGGATTATGCGTTTCGGAAAAAGGGGAAAGTTAAACCCAAGATTTATAGGTCCTTTTGAGATACTAGACAGAGTTGGTCAGGTAGCTTACCGTTTGGCCCTACCGCCAACATTAGCAGAAACGCATAATGTTTTCCACATTTCTATGTTACGAAAGTATGTACCTGATCCGACACATGTGCTTAAGTACGAGAACTTGAACTTGCAGCAGGACATGAGTTATATGGCATGCCCTGTGCGCGTGATAGAAAAGGGAACAAAGGTCTTACGAAATAAGACTATACCCTTAGTCAAAATCCTGTGGAGTGATAGTTCTGATAGAGAAGCGACATGGGAGTTGGAGAAGGACATGCAGAATCAGTACCCCAAATTATTCTCAAGTAAGTAAATTTCGAGGACGAAATTCCTTTAAGGAAGGTAGATTGTAATAACCAAAATATATGTTACTATTCTTAGATATCTCGACGTGGACTAGTAATTTTTTTTACATGTCAATTCTTTGCTAGTGATAATAGAAAGTAGTATATTTCCATATTTCATATAAACAGGTGACATTTATTTAAAGTTTTGGCCTTTATAACTTTGTCTACATTGTTAGGTTCATGTTGGCATATTACAATTAAATTAGTATCTCAAAATTCTAGAACATGTAACATGAAAAATTCAATTATTAACTTTTTCTTTCTATGCAATGTTTAGAAATTTTGAAGAGGTAGAGATAGTTAGTGGACCACGTGGCAGTCAAGGGTATTAATAGACCATTTCTTGTAAGTTATATGTCATTTGCATTTAAGGAATAAATTATGTGAGGTAAAAGAAGTTATGGAGCTTAAAAGAATTATAGGTAATTTATATATGATTTTAATAATAGTTGTCTTTGAACTATTTATATGAATTGAGGTGTCATAACATACTTGGTGTAGAAAACATGTGGCACATTATAGTTTCCATTATGGTGATATAATAGATATTAAGTAGTAGTTAGTTAGAGAAACAAGTGTGGGAGAGAATAATTCAAAATATATGACCAACTAAGGTTAGTTATGCATGGAGACACAAGCTATTCAAAATTCAAAATCTAGTCTTTGGTGGAGAGTACACGTAGGAGATTAACATGGATCTTAACAAGTACACTATGAAGACCAAGCAAGGTCTTTGTTCAGCTCACATCAAGGAGAGTTTTTCTCTTTATTCAACAGATTAGACCGAGTATGATGAGAGTTGAGAATATAGTGCTTTAAAATGATGTCTACTATGTTATTTATTTAATATTTTTAAAAACTACCCATAGTTAGTGATGAGTTAGTAGGAACGTGACATAGGGTTAGCTAGAGTCCTATATATAGAGCCTTAGTTATTCATTATTTACTCATTACTCAAAGCCATCACTTATAGCTCCAAAGCCAAGCTCTCGAGATTCTCACTCTTTTATCCCTTGCATTCATCTTAGACCAAAGCTACTACTCTCTAGTCCATAATAGAAGTTATAATCTTTCATATTTTTCATTTCAAATTGTCTTCTTATTTCATCAAAGACTCTCCAAGTCCTTGTTGTGTCTACGATCATTAATTATCCCTCTACCACATCAACACTATCATCCTTTCTCATATATATATATATATAACTATTTCATCACATTGGCATCACCACCCCCATTTTCACATTCAAGCTTTTTAGTGCTCTACTAAATTTTCTTTGGAATCTAAGGTATCATTTTATTTGTAGATTTAAGATTAATGTCTTATATATATGTATATATGTAATACATATACATATACCATTATGATAAATTCTAATTAATAAGTATGAAATTTAAGTATTTCGTAAGATAATTACTTCTCAAGGATCACTCCTATTGCAATCAAGACTAGGACTCCACATTCGAGGTAAGGAAATTAAGTAGAAAAATATAAGTTTTGTGTATGTAATAACATTCATAGAAAGAGTGGGAATAGTAAAAGAGAAGTTAACTAAGGTCTTCTGCCTAACTCTTTATTGTCTGTTATTTAATGTACTGTATAATATATATTTAAATAATATGTTTATAAGATTCATGTTATTTATGTATGTTTACAGTATTAGAGCATAGCCATTGCTAAAGGTATATATTTAAATAATGTGTTTATAAGATTCATGTTATTTAAGTATGTATGTAAATAGTGTGTTTATAAGATTCACATTATTTAGTTATGATTGTTATGTTATTTAAATAATGTATAGTAGTTTGACATTATTTAAATTAGGCAGATTATAATTTATGTGACATGATTTGACCGAGAAGATAATGGTTAAATACTTGACTGTTGGGTCTATATGGTAGATAGGGGGCCATTTAGTAGTGGGTACGATTTTACTGAACCTAGCCCTCCGCCATTTAGTTCAATAGCTCGAGTTTATTTGCCAAAGTTGGACTCGGGCGTAATCATTATTATGTGATTTAGCTTAGAACCTAATTATTAGTGACTAGTGATATGATTAAGTTTATGTTTTGCTATCTGCCTAAATATTTGCATGTGCATTTTAATTAAGTTTTGTTTTTATTTATGTGACTACCTGACACACATTTCCTTACTGAGTTTAGTAGCTCACCCTTATCAAATTACCATGTGCAGACCAAGGTAACTGAAAGTTTAGAAAGCCGGTGGCGAGTGGAACTTTGGATGCTTGTGTGTGTGAACTCGCTGAGGGCCATATAACTGCGGGCGGTCTAGGGCGCTCGATTTATTTATTTACGTTATTAAACTTATGTCGCAATTATTTTAGTTATTAATTATTATGTCTTTTGTACGAAAACTGGCCAGTTGTGAACATTTTTAAGTACTAAATAAAAATGCGACATTATGATTTTTCGCGTTTAACGCTTGTAAATAAAATTAATATTTTTATAAAAGTACGGGCGTTACATGGTTCCAGATATATGGGTGGATTCAAATATACTACACTTGATCAGAGGATTGAGGCAAAATATTGATTGTAATGCACAACTTGTTTTATGTTAGTGCAAGTGGGAGTTTGTTGGGTTTTATGCCCTAAATAAAACCCATTACAATTTGATTAGTTATCAATTTAGAATATTGAAGTGGTTTATGATTACATGTATGTTACATGTTTATGGTTTAATATATATTCTTGATATATGCACAAAATCAGTTAAATCCAGAACATATAGTTATTCACAATTACAGTATTGTTAGTACAGTAGAATGTGATTGTGATTATATGATTCATAAGATTTGGTCCTTGTTCATCAGTGTTTTGGATTTACACTGATGTGATAATCAGCGATGAAGTATACTTACACTTGGAGTAAGTGTTATGTTCTTTCCAGAACATTAGCAAAGTATACTAGTTTCGAATGTATGGAGTATACATTGGACTGGACCGATATTGAACTTGGTCAAAGATATTGTAAACTTACCGTTGTATCTTTCCAAGTCAATGTCAGAAGTTGATCTTAGATTAAGAGAATCTAAATCCTGATATGCTTAGGCTCAATCTCAGGAGTGCTATTCATGTTCTTTGATTTATTAGTTAAAGCCTACTTTTGAATCAGGGTGATACATATATTTTGGGAACATGATAGCATAACTGAGTGGGAGTGTTGAACATAAATATGGAAATCTATAGCTTCGACTGGTGTATAGAAGTAAAGTGATGATTCTTTTTGAGCTTAGTTAAATAGAAGTAAATGGATGAGCTCTTGTTTCAGTGACTGTATACTAGATCACTAAAACATCATTTACAGATAACTAAGTGTTCAAAGGGGCAAAATACATTGAGGGGTGTAAACGGTAAATTGGTCCCATCTCGATGTAAATCATCTATATAGAGGATCTCTAAATCACATTAAGATTATAACAATGGTTAACTGAGATAGCATATTGATATCGTGAAACATATGATATGCTCTATATAAGTCTGAGAGTGTAATTCCAAGTTCTAAGAGTGGATTCAACAAGGAATTAATAAGTTAGGGATTTACTTGGTAAATCGGTTCAACTTATTGGAAGCTCAGCATATAGATCCATGGTCCCCATTCTAGTTGAGACTATACTGTTTGTAAGACTCTATAATTGATTTATGATTAATCAATTATAATTCTAAAAGTTAGACTATGTCTAATTTGTGAATTCTCACAGTTTAAGGATGAAATTGTAAATAAAAGGGTTTCTAGGTTTAATTATTAATTAAGAGACTTTGTATGTCTAATTAATAATTATTTTAAATGGAAATATTATTTAATAATCTATTTTAGTTATTAAATAATTAGTTTTGGCATTTAAAAGATTAGAATTGGAAAAATGGCATTTTTGGAGAAATAGAAATAAAATTGGGGAAACTGCAAAATTCCAGTGAGGCCCATACACACCATGGCCGACCACCCTTTGCTTGTTTCCCAATTATTATTTTCAATTTAAATTGCCATATAATTGCTAATCAAAGCCTAGCCTAAATAGGAAAGTGGTGGATCACACTAAATAAGGCAGTTATTCAATTACACAGTAAAAGAGGAAACTGTTTTATTTGGAAAGTTGTGCTCTTCCCTTTTCCTATTTATAGCCGCTCCCTCTCTCTACTCTTGGTATGCTTTTGCATGGGCTTGTGTGTGCAATCACTATACACGAAATCAAGAGAGAAAAACAAGAGAGAATTTCGAAAATCCTAGTGAGAGAGAAGTGCCCACACACATCACTCAGTACCTCATCATAGTTTGGAAGACTGTGAAGGATCACATCCAACTGAAGAACTTTCGGGCTCAGATCTTGATTATACTCTGCTACAGACAGGAATCAAGGGTTAGAGATCTGAGTGGAAGGAGACACTTAATACCGATGCAATCACTGTAAGTTATTCTTAACTTTTATGTGTTTAGTTCATCGTTTTAGAAGTTCAATATTAGGTTGTTAAATCAACATACTTGTGAGTAGATCTAAGTTCCCGGTAAAATATATATCCAACACTTAATTCCTCCCGAAGTAAGGCTTAAACAAATCTTCTCCCGAAAATATATGGTCACTTCCTCTCAAAATGAGACTTGAAAAAGTCTTCTCTCAAAGACTCACACTTGTTCAAAGCTTCTCTTCAACCTATTTTAAGAATATTATGAGATCATAAAAAAAAAAACCAAAACCTAGCTGAACACTCTAGGTTTTTACAAATAAAATACTCTTCTCACAAAGAAAGATATGAAAATATGAGACTAGAAGAGATAAAATCGTTTGGCTGCTCTCTAGGTCATATTTATAGAACATGGCAACCCTAGAGATAGCCACAAAAACGATTTCACAGCTGTACAAAACTTTCTTAAAAAATTTCTTAATTTCCAACATCAGAATGGGGCTCTGCAGTAGCATATCAGATTTGGAAAGGAAACTTTCCAAAATGGATCAAGATCACGAAAATCAAGTTTCTCAAAGTTAGATAACTTTCCATAAGAGAATTTCTTCTCTTACAAGAAGTTTCCTAAACTAAAAGACACCAACTGAGAATGAATCTTTCCTTAGAAGAAAAGAGTAATTAGAGGCACAAAATTAATGTAATAAAAATAATTTAAATGCTAAATAAAAATGCACATCAATTAAAAATATTTTGACAACTAAATTGCCAAAAAAAGATCTAACGATCTCCCTCTTTGTCACTTTAGATAATCAAAATATTTTTAATAAACAAGAACCTGCAAAACAATGTCAGCAAAACAACCATATAAACTCCCCCTAAGAAGCACAATATTAAACTAAAATAAAAAGCTAACTTTGACCAAAGTTGAACACAAACACAAACCTCAACTCCCCCTAGACAATTGAGTATACAATTAAAATATTAAAACCCTAAATACTCCCCCTTTTTGTTTATCTATAAGGACCGAAGATAAAAAGAAATCAAGATTTCCCCCCCCCCCCCCCCCCAAAAAATTAAGATCTGAAAAAATCAATTATGATCAACAATTAAACAAAATACAAAGAATAAGAAATTAAATTTTAAGATGAAACTCATCAAAAATTTACCAATTAAAGCACATGTTGATACTTAACAAAAGAAAGACAAATGACTAATTTTTCTTAGCCCATAAGTCAAGTCACAGGACTCCTTTTTTTTTAATAAAAAAGATACAAGAAACTAAAATATTTTATACAAAAATTAAGTTATTCTAATGCATGCATCTTTCCAAGTTTATAAAAAGGACAATTAACTATGTTATGCTTTTGAAGATGATAAGAATTTAGTATTTCAAATACAAATCATACTAATCAGATGTTGAGAAAAATAGACAAATTACATAAAATATGAACCACCATAATATTTGAATCCTTATTCTTCTCTTTTCAAAATTTTGTGTGATTGAGTAATTGCCCACACAATTTAAGGCAGTACTCAAGATAGTGTGGAAGATTTGTAGAATTCTATTAATTGAAGGAGAATCCAGGTTCAGATACTTTATGACTGAAAGGATCAAGTGTTAGAGATCTGAACGAAATGAGTCATATGATTCTGTTGCAACCAATGTAAGGTTTTCTATAAACATTTATGTGTTGATTTCATTATTTTAGGGAATTCATATTTAGGATGTTAGATTATAGTGTTATAATCATACATGTTAGTAAATCGAGATACTGGTAAAATAACATCCAACATTAATGACTTAGGATCTAATTTGGTGACATGTAGACATACATCTCGAGCAAAACAAATACTGCCAAATACTTAGGAGCAATGGGAAACAATGACTTAGTAGGAAAAAGAATTTTAAATGGGATCTCACCATTAAATACTGAGGATGGCATATGATTAATAAGAAAGTATGTTTTGGAAACTGCATCGACCCAAAAAGGTCTAGGAACTTTCATTTGAAACTAGAGGGCATGTATAGTTTCAATAAGATGCCTGATTTTGCGTTCTGGTACACCATTTTAGGGTGCAGTAACAATGCAAAAAGTTTCATGAATCATGCCATTAGAGATCATATAAGAGAAAAATTACGCAGATGTGTATTCCTTGGCATTCACTTCGCAAAGTACTAACAGTCACATTAAATTGATTTTGAATCTCACAAAAAGCACAAAATATAGTAAATAACTTAGAACAATTTTTCATTAAATATAACCAAGTAACATGAGAATAATTATCCACGAAAGTTGTTGGGAATATTTTACCAAGATCTAGATTTACTAACAAGTATGTTGAATTAACATCCTAAATATGAATTCTCTAAAACAATGAAATAAACACAGAGTTTAAGAAAACATTACATTGATTGCAGCGGAATATAGTGACTCCTTTCGTTCAAGATCTTTAGACCTTGATTCCTTTCTGTCGCAGAGCATTATCAAGATCTGAACTTGGATCTCTTTCTCTCCTTCGGGTTTGGTTACCACCGTCTTACTCACTATGATTGAGTACTTGACTTGCTATGTGTGGGCATGTCACTCTTTCACTATAGGTTTTGAATATGGAAGAACAATGAAGGAGGCTGAAATCACTAAGGAAGGAACTCTCTCATCTAGGTTGAAGGCAATAATTAAATTGACAAGAGGATGAGATGAGAGCATCATGTTTATTTTATAGTGTTTCAACTAAGGCTTAGAGCTGAATAATATGGATTAAAAAAGAATAAAATATTGGGCAAAGTAAACTTAAGGTCGTACACTTTAAAGGGCCAGCTTCTAGTTAGATTTTTGCCACTTTATTTCAACCAATTATTCTTCTTTTCAATAATACCATATTTTCTAATTCAATCCTATAATGCCAAAACTATTTATTTAATAATTATAATTAATTATCAAATAAAATTGTCATTAATGTAATTTATTAATTAGACCATACAAAGTCTCTTAATTAACAAATTGACCCCAAAACCTCTTTTCTTCACAATTAAACCATTGCTTAGTGAAAATTCTTAAATAAGACATAGTCTAATTTTAGAATTATAATTGATTAACTAAAATCAATTGACTGAGTTTGGAAGCAGTATTATCTCAACTAGTGAGGGGACCATGGGCCTATATAACCGAGCTTTCAATAAGTAGATTTAGAAGTCACCAAGCAAATTCTCTAACTTATTAATTCTGTCTTGCGCCACTATAGATTTGGAATTGAATAACACTCTCAATTATATAGAACGCTCTATATGTACCACGATATAGATACGTTATGATTATCCATTGTTACAATCCTAATAGTCAAAGATCCTCTATAGATGATCTACACTGAATAGAGATAAATTTACCGTTGTACCCTTCAATGTATTTTATCCTTAAAATATTTAGCTACCTATAAATGATATTTCACTAAACTAATATAATTACTGAAATGAGATCTTAATCATTTATCTATATCAAGCCAAGCTTAAAGGAAAATACTGTTTCACTTCTAAATACTTATAGAAGCTATAAATTCCATATCTATGATCAGCGCTCCCACTCAATTGAATTACCATGTTCCCAAGATGTTAATATCCGCCAGAACCATAAGTTAGCTTCCACGAACAACTTGAAGAACATAAATAATACAACTAAGCTGAACCTAACCATATCAGGATTAAGATCCATAGACATAAGATCAACCATTGATATTGACTTAGAAAGATATAACGGTAAGTTTATGATATCTTATCTAAGATCAATATCGGTCTCTTTCAATGTATACTCCATACATTCGACACTGTTAAACTTTGCCAATGCCCTGGAAAGGACATAACACTTATCCAATGTGTAAGTAAACCTTATTGCCGATTATCATGCCAGTCTAAATCCAATGAACTGACAAATCACGAGAATTAAACTTTTGAACATATAATCATGATTATATTCCACTGTGCTAATGACACTATAATCATGAACAAATATATACATATTTACATATGTTCTGGACTTAATAGAATTTATACATTAAACATAATCATGAAATAAATTATGTGCACCATGCAACTTAAAAGTGATTTCTGATCTTTTATTAATAAGTAAATCTGATTATATTAAAATAGATTTTATTTAGGGCACAAAATCCAACAAAAGTAACATAGATAAAGTAAAAACTCACACGAGAATACCTGAATCCAAATTTAGATAAAATAGGAGAAGGATCCCAAACATCAAAATGAACTAACTCAAAAAAAAAAAAAAACACTAGCACGATTATAATTTCTGATATATATATATTTTTAAGCAAATTTTGAACTTTTTTGGTGTCAGTTTTGAACTGACAGTTAAAAGGTGTTCAACCTCTTAAGTGTCAGTTTAGAAACGACACTAAAGAGGGTGTCTTTTTAAGTGTCAATTTTTCTTTTAGTATTGTTGGGTTTTATGCCCTAAATAAAACTCTTTACAATCTGATTAGTTATCAATATAAGAAATTTGAAGTGATTGATGTTTGCATGAATTTTACATGCTAATGGTTTAATATGTTTAATATGTTTATTACATTCATACACACAAAATCAGTTAAATCCAGATCATATGTTTATTCACAATTACAGTATCGTCAACACAGTGGAATGTGATTGTGATCATATGAATCAAAAGTTTTGGTCCCTGTTTCATCAGTGTTATTGGATTTACACTAATGTGATAATCAGCGATGATGTGTACTTACACTTGGAGTAAGTGTTATGTTCTTTCCAGGGCATTAGTAAAGTATACTAGTTTCGAATGTATGGAGTATACATTGGACTGGACCGATATTGCAACTAAGTTAAGATATTACAAACTTACCGTTATACATATCTTTCCAAGTCAATATCAGTAGTTGATCTTAAGATTAAAAGAATCTAAATCCTGATATGCTTGGGCTCAACTCAGGAGTGCTATTCATGTTCTTTGATTTATTAGTTAAGCCTACTTTTGGGTCAGGGTGATACGTATATTTTGGGAACATGATAGTATGATTGAGTGGGAGTGCTGAACATAAATATGGAATCTATAGCTTCTACTGGTGTATAGAAGTTAAGTGATGATTCCCTTCGAGCTTAGCAAATAGAAGTAAATGGATGAACTCTTGTTTAACTGACTAATTATTAGATCACTAAACACCATTTACAGGTAGCTAAGTGTTTTAAGGGGCAAAATACATTGAGGGGTGAGAACGGTAAAGAAATCCCATCTCGATGTAAATCCTCTATATAGAGGATCTTTAAATCACAATAAGATTATAACAATGGTTAAATGAGATAGTATATTGGTATCGTGAAACATACAATATGCTCTATATAAGTCTGAGAGTGCAATTCTAAGTTCTAAGAGTGGATTCAACGAAGAATTAATAAGTAGGAATTTACTTGGTAAATTTGGTTCACTTATTGGAAGCTCAGCATATAGATCCATGGTCCCCATTCTAGTTGAGAACATTCTGCTTGTAAGACTCATTAATTGATTCGTGATTGATCAATTATAATTCTAAAGTTAGACTATGTCTGATTTTATGAATTTTCACTAAGCAGGGGTGAAATTGTAAGGAAAAGAGTTTTCTAGGTTTATTTATTTATTAATGGACTTTATATGTCTAATTAATAATTAAATTAAATGACAATATTATTTAATAATCTATTTTAGTTATTAAATAATTAGTTTTGGCATTTAAAAGGTTAGAATTGGAAAATTGGCATTTTTGAGAAAATAGAGATAAAATTTGATAAAATTGCAAAATTAAGTGAGGCCCATTAACACCATATGGCCGGCCACTTAAAAGGTTTTTTCAAATTATTATTTTCATTATTTTAATGCCAAATAAATCCTAACCTAGACCTAGTAGTTGCCTATAAATAGAAAGTGATGGCTCAGTCAAATTACACATGCTTTCATTAGCTTTCTGACAAAAATTTCTCTCTTCAGAAAACTGAGCCTTCCCACTTTCTTTCCTTGGCCGAAATACCTCTCTCTCTTTTCCCTTCATCTTTTTCGTGACCCTAGTGAAAGAGTAAGTGCCCACACACAGCAAGCAGTAACTCAATCATAGATTGGAAGACTGTGAAGGATCAAAACTTGAAGAAGGAGGACATTCGGGCTCAGATCTTGATTATACTCTGCTACAGAAAGGAATCAAGGGTTAGAGATCTGAGTGGAAGGAGACATTAATTCCGCTGCATCAATGTAAAGTTTTCTTAACTTTATATGTGTTTATTTTATCGTTTTAGAAAGTTCATATTTAGGATGTTTAAACAACATACTTGTGAGTAGATCTAAGATCCTGGTAAAATAATTCCTTACAACTGGCCTCAGAGCCATGTTAATTGATTTACTTACATGAAATTTGGACTTTAAAACGATTGTTTGTATGTTCTTTGGATGGTATCATGTTGTATTGAGTGTTATTTGATGATTGATTGATGTTTGTGAAATTTTCGTGAAAAATAATTGTGATTTCGTTTCTGGAATTATTTTTATTGGATAGTATGGAAAAAATTAAGCAAGTTAGCCTTTTACAGAACTCAATTTGGATTTTATTTGAATTAGTTATGATTTTTTGAAGATTTGACAAAATCGGGGCTGATATTTTCCTGCGATCGCAGAACTGTCCGTACAGTTTCGAATTTTTTCTTTTTTCTTCAATTTTTCATACTTTTTCATGGAATTAACTTCCAATTTTTTGTATGGTTTTGTATATATACTATTACTATTCCTAATTCAATTCTAATTATCATTTTGAATTAATTTAATTTTTTTTTAATTTAATTCAAGATATTAGTGTAATTTCAATTTGAATAGAATTAGTATTTATCTTTTTGCTTAAAAATCTATCTTATTTTTAAATTTGATTATATTTTTTTTTTAAATTTAAGGTCAGATTTTATAAGATATTTATAATATCTTTTAAGATATATTAAAATATCTTATCTTTTAAGATATTTTTTTAATAATATCTTATCTTTTAAGATTTTTTTTAAAATCAAATCTTTTTAGATATTTTGACCTTATTTAAATTTAAATAAGATATTTATAATCATGTAATTTTAAATAGATATAAGATATTTTACTTACTTTTAAATTTTGTTATTTTATTTATTCAAATTAAATTTAAAATCTGAAAAGATATTTCTTTTATCTTTTCTATTTTTTATTTTTAAAATAACATTTAATATTTAAAAGTAGTTAGTAAATTTTTTGAAATGATATTTAGGTTGGTTGAAACCTAATTTTTCAAAATAGTAGGTTTAATTTTAAATATTTATTTTTTAATAAATTCGAAATTTAAATTTATTTTTTATTTTATTTTCGAAATTAATTAAATTTTTTTAAATTTATTTTTTTTCGAAATTAATTAAAATATTTTTTTATTATTTAATTATTTATTTTTCGAAATTATTTATTTAAAATTAAATAAATCCTACTTCCAACTATCGAGCTAACCTTGTTGCAGGAGTATGTGTTTTTGGCTTGTGTGTAAGTTTTAAAAACCTATTATTACTTGATTGCAAATAGCCATGGTTACTTTTTGCCAGATCTAATGATCTGATGGCTCCCTTGGTCAAGTTAATAATTTGTAACAGGTAAAGTTTACAATCTTCTTTCATCTGTGTATGACCTAGCAACATGATAGGATCCATCCAAAGTGTGCCTGTGTGAGCATATATGTTTATTTTATTATATAGATGCGTATAGGTTGTTGCTAAATAAAATGTCACACCATGATAGATTTTATTTAGGTCCATTTAGTTATTGGACCTATTCAATTAATAACAGTTATTTATTTTAAGGTTAAATTCCTCTCTTTTGGGCCTTGTGTGAGAGTTGGGAGCCATAGAAGTGGGTACGACATACTGAACCCAGCACCCCCTCACATGAACTACCCCAATTGTGAAGGCCCATTTGCCTGATTTAAATAACTGTACTAGGTTAATTATATTAGTTTGACCTAATAAAATTGAATTAGCAACATAATTAACTTTTAAAATATATGAAATTTATTTTCATTTTAATATTTTAAAGTTAATTTTAAGAAAAACACTTTTAGTTTAGATATTATTTCTAGACAAACTATTTGTATTTTTCTTGTATTTAATTAAATATAGAATTTTAACTAACTAGATTATTTCTGGAGTTTATTTAATTAAATATTCCTATTTAAGTTATAAATTAGTTGTATCAACTGATTTTTCTTAACTAACTTAAATTTGAATATTTGATTTAAATTTTAAATCAAGTTGAGGAATCTTAGGCATTAGTTATTAAAGATTCTTAAGATATTTTTTAAGTTAATATCTTTTCAAATATTAACTTGAAATGGAATATCTTAGATATTTTTTTTTGGTTAATATCTTTTCAAATATTAACTTTAAAAAGATATCTACAAATTAAGTGGTTACAACTTAATTTGTGATATTTAATTAAATCTAGATTTGAAATTATTTAAGTTTTAGATTTTTTCTATATAACTTAAATTAGATATTTTTCAAAATTTTTTTTTTTGAAAACATACTTAGTCAAATAAGATATTTTCTAGATAGTAATTTCTAGACTACTTATTATTTCTAATATTTAAATAGGAAAATATTATACTTTGTGAAATTAATTATTTAAATAATTAATTTTGGTACAATTTTATTAAGTATATTTTTCCTAGTATTAAATAGAAATTAATAATTAAGCCTTCCCTACACTTAATTATTATTTCTTGAATTTAATACATTTAATTAACTTGAAAAATCTAAATATCTAAGTTGATTTTCATCATGATACTTAAATATTTATTGATTTTTCATGACACTTATTTAAATAGAAAATTATTTTTAGGTTGAAATTTAATTTTTCAACTTAAATTTAAATAATTTTCAAAATATATATTTTTCTTTATTTTATTAATCAATTTCGAAAATTGCATTTTATTTATGCAATATTTTCGAATTTTTTATTTTGAAAAATAGATGGAGTTGTAAATTAATTATTTATTTTAATTAATTCTTGGACCAACTACAATCAATGATTTTTTCATCTAATTGATTAATTTAAAATAAATGAATTTAAAATATATATATATTATTAGAAATTGAATTAACTAGTCAAAAGAAAATCTAGATAGGTGATATTTTTGCTTGAAGTATTTCTTTTCTATTTTTTTTTATTTTCGAAAATTGTATTTTTTATATACTTTAAATTTTCGAACCCAATAAATATATTCTCAAAGGAAATTTTTAAGTTGCTAATTATTTATTTAATTCAACTTAAATTAATCTCCTTAATATTTATATTTAAGATTATTACTAAGATGGAAATAATTAATTTTATTTCAATCACCATCTAAGTATAATTTTATAAATATTTATTAAATTCTTATTTTTTGAATTTTAATTCTTAATTTAGAATTTAATGAGATTTATTTATTAGAATAATAAAGAAAATACATTTTAAACAATGAGCTTTATTATTATTAAGATATTTGATCTCCATTGTGGGTTTTACACCGCGTTTGTTTTAGTGAGTAATCCTCCCTACTGGAGGAACGTTCATTAGCAATTTCGCACCGTTTAATCTCGCATGATAAGTGGTTTGTAAGTGTTTTATATGGTATAGATCACCCTAATGGTGGCGACCATATTTGACTTGCAAATTGCGAAACAATGGTAGAAGCTCATGAGATAGAATAGCCTTGACTCTCGCCTAAACGGGACAACGCTGGATTCTGATCTTGATCGAATAAAAGGTTGCTAGAATGTTTAACATTTTAGATGAGCTGACAACTCTATTCAATGGATGGTAGCTTTGACTCTCGCCTAAACGGGACACTGATATCAGTTTGTTGAAAACCTTGGAAATTATTTAGGATTGAATTTTTTAAGTATTTTCTCATATCATTCCTACTTGCTATGTGCTTATAATTTCTGAATTGATTTTGTGTGTTAAACCATTATTTAATTTCTATTTGTTGATTTCTATTATTTTGTAGTATCCTGTTTTGTCAAAATGAATCCCATGTTATGTTGGGTTTTATGCCCTAAATAAAACTCATTTCAATATAATCAGATTTACTTATTAATATAGATCAGAAATAACATTTAATGTTGCATGGTTCACATGATTTATTTCATGATTATATGTACATAATGTATAAATTCATCTGAAACCCTTTTCACATACTTGATCCTGTTTATTGTGCCGTCAACACATTGGAAAGTAAACATGACTATGTGAATAAAGTTTCCTAGATTTATCAGACATAGGGTTTTACTGATATGATAATCTACAACAGAGTTTACTTGCATTTGGAGAAGTGCTATGTTCTTTCCAGAGCATTGGTTAAAGTAAAGCTCAGGTTGGATGCATGGAGTATGCATCGGAAGGGACCGATATTGAACTTTGACTTAGATTTAATTAAACTTACCGTAAAATCTATTCAAGTCAATATCGCCTAGTTGATCCTAGATCAAATGTTCTTAATCCTGTTATGATTAGGCTCAATCTTGAAAGGCTATTCGTGTTCTTTGATTTGTTAGTTAAGCCTACTTTTAGGTCAGGGTGATACGTACATTTTGGGAACACGGTAGTGCAATTGAGTGGGAGCGCTATCATAAACATGGAATCTATAGCTTCTATCTGGCGAATAGTAAGCAAAGGATGATCTCCTTCGAGCTTGACCAAACGAACATAAATGGTGGAGTACTCATTTCACATAAGCTGAAATATCATTTATACGGGGTCAAGTATTTTAAGGAATAAATACATTGTAGGGTGTAACGGTAATTTAATCCCTTTACAGTGTAGATCATTCATATAGAGGATCATTGATCACATTAGGATTATAACAATGGATAACTAATGATGTGTCTATATGGTGGAACATATAGAGCATTCTATATACTGAGAGTGCAATTCTAAGTTCTATGCGTGGATTCAACGAAGAATTAATAAGTTAGTGAATTTTAGTGCTAAATTTTTGATCTACTTATTGGAAGCTCGGTTATATAGACCCATGGTCCCCCCACTAGTTGAGATAATATTGCTTGTAAGACTCATGTAATTGGTTTTGATTAATCAATTATAATTCTCAAATTAGACTATGTCTATTTGTGAATTTTTCACTAAGTAAGGGCGAAATTGTAAAGAAAGAGTTTATAGGGGCATATTTGTTAATTATGATACTTTGTATGGTTCAATTAATAAATATGATAAATGACAATATTATTTAATAATTATTTATAGTTATTAAATAGTTAGAATTGGCATTTAAATGGTTGAATTAGAAAATTGGCGTTTTTGAGAAAATCAGATGCAAAAAAGATAAAGCTGCAAAATTACAAAAAGTGAGGCCCAAATCCACTAGTATAGGGCCAGCCACTTTTGTAGGAAATTTAAACTGATATTTTCATTATTTTAATGCCAAATAATTCAAACCTAACTCTAGTGGAATGCTATAAATAGATAGTGAAGGCTTCAGGAAAATCACACTTTTCTTCTGACACTTTCTGAATCAGAAAAACCTGAGCCTTCTCTCTCCCTATCTTTGGCAGAACCCACTCTCTCTTTCTTCTTCCTTAAATTTCGAAATGTTAGTGTATGAGTAGTGCCCACACACAGCAAGTGATACCTCAATCATAGTGAGGAAGATCGTGAAGAAAGATCATCAGCAAAGGAGTTTCAGCATCAAAGATTCAGAGAAAGAGATCCAGGTTCAGATATTGATAATGCTCTGCTACAGAAAGGAATCAAGGGCTAGATATCTGAACGGAATGAGTCATTATATTCCGCTGCACCCAATGTAAGGTTTCCTAAACTTTATATGTGTTTATTTCATCGTTTTAAAAAGTTCATATTTAGGGTGTTAATAAACATACTTGTGAGTAGATCTAAGATCCTGGTAAAATAATTTCCAACAACTGGCCTCAGAGCCATGGTAATTGATTTACTTGCAAGAAATTTGGACTTTAAAACGATTGTTTGTATGTTCTTTGGATGGTATCATGTTGTATTGAGTGTTATTTGATGATTGATTGATGTTTGTAAATTTTCGTGAAAAATAATTGCGATTCTATTTTTGGCATTATTTTTATTGGATAGTATGGAAAACATTAAGCAAGTTAGCCTTTTACAGAACTTAATTTGGATTTTATTTGAATTAGTTATGATTTTTTGAAGATTTGAAAAAATCGGGGCTGTGCTGATATTTTCCTGCGATCGCAAATCTGTCTGTACAGTTCACAATTTTTTTGTTTTTCTTCGATTTTTCATGCTTTTTCATGGAATTAACTTTCGATTTTTGGTATAGTTTTGTATTTATACTATTACTATTCCTAATTCAATTCTAATTATCATTTTGAATTAATTTAATATTTTTTAAATTTAATTCAAGATATTAGTGTAATTTGAATTTGAATAGAATTAGTATCTATCTTCTTGCTTAAAAAATCTATCTTATTTTAAAATTTGATTATATCTTATCTTATTTTAAATTTAAAAATAAGATATTTATAACCATGTAATTTTTAAATAATATAAGATATTTTGCTAATTTTTTAAATTTTGTTATTTTATTTATTTAAATTACATTTAAAATTTGAAAAAGATATTTATTTATCTTTTCTAATTTTTTATTTAATTTTTATTTATAAAATAACATTTAAAATTTAAAAATAGTTAGCAAATTTTTGAAATGATATTCAGGTTGGTTGAAACCTAATTTTTCAAAAATTGTAGGTTTAATTTTAAATTTTTATTTAAAATTTCGAATTTTTTTAAAATTTTCGAATTTTTTTTTATTTAATTAATTATTTTCGAAATTAAATATTTAATTTAAAATTAAATAAATCCTACATCCAACTATCCAACTAACCTTGTTGCAGGAGTATGTGTTTTAACTTGTGTGTAAGTTTTCAAAACCTATTATTACTTGATTGCAAATAGCCATGGTTACCTTTTGCCAGATCTAATGATCTGATGGCTCCCTTGGTCAAGATAATAATTTGTAACAGGTATAATTTACAATCTTCTTTCATCTGTGTATGACCTAGCAACATGATAGGACCCATCCAAAGTGTGCCTGTGTGAGCCTATGTGTTTAATTTTATTATAGATGCATATAGGTTGTTGTTGCTAAAATAAATTATCATAGTTCTTGATAGAATTTATTTAGGCTTATTTAGTTATTGGGCTTATTCAATTAATAACAGTTGTTCTTATTAAGGTTAAATTCCTCTCTTTTGGGCCTTGTGTGAGAGTTAGGAGCCATAGAAGTGGGTACGACATACTGAACCCAGCACCCCCTCACATGAACCACCCCAATTGTGAAGGCCCATTTGCCTGATTTGAACAACTGTACTAGGTTAATTACACTAGTTTAACCTAATAAAATTGATTAGCAACATAATTAATTTCATTTATTTTGAAATTAATTTAAGAAAATTATAGTTTAAAGAATTTTTTATTCTAAGCTAAACTATATGTATTTTCTTGTATTTAATTAAATATAGAATTATAACCATCTAGATTCTTTCTGGAGCTTAATTTAAATTTTTCATTAGATATTCCTATTTAAGTTGATATTTAGTTATCTTCAACTAACCAACTTAAATCTGAATATCTTTTGGATTTAAAATTTCAAAATTAAGTTGAGGAATTTTAGGCATGGGTTATTAAGATTCTTTAGATATTTTTTAAGTTAATATCTTTTCGAATATTAACTTAAAATGGAATATTTTCAAATTAAGTGGTTACAACTTAATTTTTGATATTTAATTAAATTTAAATTTGAAAATATTTAAGTTCTAGATTTTTTCTAATACAACTTAAATTAGATATTTTTTCAAAATTTTGTGGAAAAGATACTTAGTCAAATAAGATATTTTCTAGATAATTATTTCTAGACTACTTATTATTTCTAATATTAAATAGGAAATATTATACATTGTGAAATTAATTATTTATTAATTAATTTTGGTACAATTTATTTTAAGTATATTTTTCCTATTATTAAACTAGAGATTAATAATTAAGCCTTCTCTACACTTAATTATTTATTTCTTGAATTTAATACATTTAATTAATTTGAAAATTAAATATCTAAGTTGATTTTTATCATCATACTTAAATATTTCTTTTTCATGACATTTAATTAAATAGAAAATTATTTTTAGTTGAAATTTATTTTTTCAACTAAATTTAAATAATTTTCAAAATATATTTTTTCTTTATTTTATTAATCAAATTTCGAAATTGTATTTCTTAAATGCTGGAATTTCAAATTTTATTTGAAAAATAGATTAAGTTGTAAATTAATTATTTATTCTAATTAATTCTTGGATCAACTTAAATCAATGATTTTTTTCATTTATTGATTAATTTAAAATAAATTGAATTAAAGTATATTATTAGAAATTGAATTAATTAGTCAAAGGAAAATCTAGATAGGTGATATTTTTGCTTGAAGTATTTTTCTAGTGTATTTAATTAAATAGAAAATTAATATTTAAGTTGATTTTTATCATCATACTTAAATATTTGAAATTTTCTTATATATATTTAATTAAATAAGAAAATTATATTTTTTGTTGTAAATTAATTTTATTAATTAATTTTGGGCCAACATTAAATTAGAATAATTTTTCCAGGATTTATTTTTTATTTTAACATGCATTTTTCGAAAATTGTATTCTTAAATACTTTAATTTTTCGAAATGCAATATATATTTATAGAAAATAAAAATTTGAGTTGTAAATTAATTTTGTAACAACTTAAATTGAATATTTTTCTAAATATTTATTGGAAATTATTACTAAGGTGGAAATAATTCATGTTATTTTCATATCCATCTAAGTAAAATTTATAAATATTAAATTAAAATTTATATTTAGAATTTTTCATTCTAAATTGGAAATTTTAATTAAATAAATATATATTTAAAATAAATAGAATAAATAAAGAGAATCAAAGAAAATACAACTCTTTTTAAATAATGAGCTTTATTATTAAGATATTCGATCTCCATTGTGGGTTTTACACCGCGTTTGTTTTAGTGAGTAATCCTCCCTAATGGAGGAACGTTCATTAGCAATTTCGCACTGTTTAACCTCGCATGATAAGTAGTTTGTAAGTGTTTTGCATGGTATGGATCACCCTAATGGTGGCGACCATATTTGACTTGCAAATTATGAAACAATGGTGGAAGCTCATAAGATAGAATTGCCTTGACTCTCGCCTAAACGGGACAACGCTGAATTCCAATCTTGATCGAATAAAAGGTTGCTAGAATGGTTATCATTTTAGATGAGCTGACAACTCTATTCAATGGATGATGCTTTGACTCTCGCCTAAACGGGACACTGTATCAGTTTGTTGAAAACCTTGGAAATTATTTAGGATTGTAAGTTTTAGTATTTTCACTTGTCATTCCTACTTGCTATATGTTTATAATTTCTGAATTGTGTATGAATTTATATTGAACCATGTTATTTTTTGTTATTAAGTTGTAGTTTAATTTCGAATCTTCATTGTTGGTCTAACTTGGCTTGTTTATCTAATGAGATAAATCCCTAGTGGATTTTCACCATTAGACATACATAATAGTGTTAGATCTCGAAAGATAAATATTGTATATGCGACATCTAGCTGTTCATCAATTGATGACACCTTAGACTAATATTTTTACGATATGAAACAAGAAGATTGTATAAATAAGATTACTTTGACTTTCGCTAATCGAAGCATCGTTGGATTCTTATTTTAAACGAAATTATCCTAATTCCTCTTAGCTTATTCATTTCGAATTAGCTTTAAAAACATATCATTGGATGAATGGTCTATAAATCATTTCATGTCATTTTATATGACGCATATGATTATAATCCCGAAATTCTATTCCCAATTGATATAAATCCTCAATCTTAGAAATCTCCTACTTGTATGGGCAAATCTGACTTAGAGTTTTTATTAGTAGTGGTGGTCCAAGAAAGAATTACTCATTATATTTGGTTGAATTTAAGTCTTTGACTTTAATTTTAGAATCCAAACAGAAATTTTCTTATATTTCTAATTCCAGATACAATACAGTTACACTTTCTCAAGTGTTTAATATCCATCTTTTATTAATGGATTCAAACTGTATGGAATATGAGTTAGGTATTCTGTGACCAGGATCCACTTGCACTATTCTAAGAATTCTTTTATAAACATATGTCATCAAAAGACACTACCACATTTTTTTTAATCTATGGCATTTGTATCTTGTTCATAGTGGATTTGACAAGATCAATCTCTGCAAAGAGTTAATATGCCTATATCCACAGAAAGTAGTTCATCTCATTCGCAGATGGATGTACATTCAGGGGTGGACATGAGATTTTCGTTGTATTCTTAAAACGATCACTCTAGATTATACCTTTTAGCAAGAAATTTGAAATGTTTGAAAAATTTCATTAATTTCTAGCAATGGTTAAAACCATTAAGGTAAGTGGTTAAAGATCTTGCGAACTGATAGGGGTGGAGAAATAGTTAGTAGATATGCAGTTCAAAGATCATTAAATTGATTTTTGAATTATATCCAAACTTACCTCCCGTAAATTTCGAGTTGCATGTTGATGATTAGTTACTAGTCGTTGCCTAATTCCTTCTATGGTAATACAATTTCAGAATGATGTAATGGTTGTATACTTAATGTAAATCATTACTAGATTCATGGATGACCTAATCAAAATCTTAAGAAAAGCTAGAACTGTTAACCATGGTTTCTTAGCTATTCTAAGTGATTAGGGGTGGACCATCCCATTGTCAATAGATAAGAAAGTGTTTGTTCAAACAAATACTACTTTTCTAAGATAATGACTAAGTCTGAAAACAAGTAGTAAATAAAGGAGATATTTTTCTTGATTCCAAAAGTGTTCTATCATCTTATATAACATATGATGATCCCACTGCCTCTGTTGTCTTGTCACAACCGAAGAGATCAATACCATTTAATTTTCTTTGACATAATTCACGGTACCTCGTCGTAGTGGGAGAGTTTCTAGGAACTCACCTTCTTATGACTTGGGAGACACTAGTGATTAAAATCCATTGTGAGTTTAAACAAGTAATGGATTGTCAAGATAAGAAACTAAGAAGAAAGCCAATAGAACTATGGTTTAATCCATTCACATGGAGTAACCTAAAGTTTTCTATTACAAGGACATAAAAGGAAATTTTCGTTTATAAGTCCATTCAATGGACTTAACAAAACTTCCTGTTCTTAGTATTATAGGTTTGAGTTTAACTAAACCTATGGCTTGTGGTATACCTGGTAATTACTTACTCTAATGCAAGCAACTTACTTTAGTAAGATGCTGAAGCATTTTCTTTCTAATAGAAATCTATAGAAGCTTCACAACTTCTTAGGCATAGATTTTCTTTATCTAAGGAAAAGTCTTAACTATTCCAGAAAAGATAAAGCCATGAAAGAATTTCTTATATCAACAGTGAGAGGTCTTAGATATGCTTTTGTATGCCTTAGACCAGACACCTGCTGTTGAGTGGGAGTAATGAGTAGGTATCAGATTAATCCAGGAGAAGAACATTGGAAGACAATCAAGTAAATCCTAAGATTAAGAAGAGGAACTATATGTTAGTCTATAAGGGTGTGTTTAAAACTCTTAGACTACACCATGTCAGATTTCGAAATTTGCCTTTGTGCTAGTAAATCTTTCTGATAAGATGGTGGTTACTACCGGGGTGGAATAGTGATTTTGGAGAAGTGTAAAAACCTATCCGAAGTCTCTAGGTCTACCGAGAGAGGACCGAATGTTAAAGTTGCAGGAAAGGTACTTATTCAGTCTAAGGAAAGTTCTATACATCTTTGGCACCATTCCAAATTGCCTTAAACTACTAGTGTTAATTTCCTGATTAACCAAAAGTAGTTGCCAAAGGTATAGAATCCAGTATCCCAAGAGAGTAAGACATATAGAGAGGAATTTCACATTATCAATGATTTTGTGATTAAGGAAGAGTAATGGTGGAGAAAAGGTTGTGGTTAATTCAACCTTTCAGATCCTATTACGAGGAGTTTACTACTACTACACTTGATTTGTATATCAAGGTGTTGAGATTATTTGAAACGCACTTTTTGTTTTATATTAGTGCAAGTGGGAGTTTGTTGGGTTTTATGCCCTAAATAAAACTCATTTCAATATAATCAGATTTACTTATTAATATAGATCAGAAATAACATTTAATGTTGCATGGTTCACATGATTTATTTCATGATTATATGTACATAATGTATAAATTCATCTGAAACCCTTTTCACATACTTGATCCTGTTTATTGTGCCGTCAACACATTGGAAAGTAAACATGACTATGTGAATAAAGTTTCCTAGATTTATCAGACATAGGGTTTTACTGATATGATAATCTACAACAGAGTTTACTTGCATTTGGAGAAGTGCTATGTTCTTTCCAGAGCATTGGTTAAAGTAAAGCTCAGGTTGGATGCATGGAGTATGCATCGGAAGGGACCGATATTGAACTTTGACTTAGATTTAATTAAACTTACCGTAAAATCTATTCAAGTCAATATCGCCTAGTTGATCCTAGATCAAATGTTCTTAATCCTGTTATGATTAGGCTCAATCTTGAAAGGCTATTCGTGTTCTTTGATTTGTTAGTTAAGCCTACTTTTAGGTCAGGGTGATACGTACATTTTGGGAACACGGTAGTGCAATTGAGTGGGAGCGCTATCATAAACATGGAATCTATAGCTTCTATCTGGCGAATAGTAAGCAAAGGATGATCTCCTTCGAGCTTGACCAAACGAACATAAATGGTGGAGTACTCATTTCACATAAGCTGAAATATCATTTATACGGGGTCAAGTGTTTTAAGGAATAAATACATTGTAGGGTGTAACGGTAATTTAATCCCTTTACATTGTAGATCATTCATATAGAGGATCATTGATCACATTAGGATTATAACAATGGATAACTAATGATGTGTCTATATGGTGGAACATATAGAGCATTCTATATACTGAGAGTGCAATTCTAAGTTCTATGCGTGGATTCAACGAAGAATTAATAAGTTAGTGAATTTTAGTGCTAAATTTTTGATCTACTTATTGGAAGCTCGGTTATATAGACCCATGGTCCCCCCACTAGTTGAGATAATATTGCTTGTAAGACTCATGTAATTGGTTTTGATTAATCAATTATAATTCTCAAATTAGACTATGTCTATTTGTGAATTTTTCACTAAGTAAGGGCGAAATTGTAAAGAAAGAGTTTATAGGGGCATATTTGTTAATTATGATACTTTGTATGGTTCAATTAATAAATATGATAAATGACAATATTATTTAATAATTCTTTATAGTTATTAAATAGTTAGACTTGGCATTTAAATGGTTGAATTAGAAAATTGGCGTTTTTGAGAAAATCAGATGCAGAAAAGATAAAACTGCAAAATTGCAAAAAGTGAGGCCCAAATCCACTAGTATAGGGCCAGCCACTTTTGTAGGAAATTTAAACTGATATTTTCATTATTTTAATGCCAAATAATTCAAACCTAACTTTAGTGGAATGCTATAAATAGATAGTGAAGGCTTCAGGAAAATCACACTTTTCTTCTGACACTTTCTGAATCAGAAAAACCTGAGCCTTCTCTCTCCCTATCTTTGGCAGAACCCACTCTCTCTTTCTTCTTCCTTAAATTTCGAAATGTTAGTGTATGAGTAGTGCCCACACACAGCAAGTGATACCTCAATCATAGTGAGGAAGATCGTGAAGAAAGATCATCAGCAAAGGAGTTTCAGCATCAAAGATTCAGAGAAAGAGATCCAGGTTCAGATATTGATAATGCTCTGCTACAGAAAGGAATCAAGGGCTAGATATCTGAACGGAAGGAGTCATTATATTCCGCTGCACCCAATGTAAGGTTTCCTAAACTTTATATGTGTTTATTTCATCGTTTTAGAAAGTTCATATTTAGGGTGTTAATAAACATACTTGTGAGTAGATCTAAGATCCTGGTAAAATAATTTCCAACATGTTATCACTGTTGACTGAAAATAAGCTGAATGGATCTAACTTTAATAAATGGAATGAGAACATTAATATTGCTCTCATAGGAGAAAGTGCCTTGTTTGTTTTAACTGAGCCGTCACCTGAAGTGCCTGGGGACAATGCATCCAAAGCTGTGAAAGAAAAGTATGAGCGTTGGCAGAAGGCAAATGACAAAGCTCTATACTTTATGCTTTCTAGCATGGTTGACACCCTTAAAACTCGGTTTTCTAAAACTGAGAAGGTTGCTGAAGTTATGACGAAGTTAAATGAGCTATTCGGTAAGGCATCACTTCAGTCACGCTTTGACGCGACTAAGAAGTACATCAACGCACGGATGGAACCTCATCAAAACGTGCGTGATCATGTTCTCCTCATGTCTAGTTATTTCCAAGAAGCCCAGGATCATGGTGCTGAAATGGACAGTGCTACTCAAGTTAGTCTTATCTTGAATAGCCTGACTCCAGCATTTCTACCATACACATCAAATTATGTCATGAATAAGAAGGAAATTGACTTTCATGAATTAGTCAATGACCTTCAAACTTATGAAAATTTGATTGGAGGACCCAAGAAGAAAGGGAGTAAACCTCACAATCCTGGTAATGGTAATGGGACGATGAAACCTGAAGCATATGTTGCCTCTGCTTTAAAGCCCAAATCGAAGAAGAAGTGGAAGAACACCAAGAAGCGAACAAAAGCCATGAAAAAGGCTGCTCCTTCTGGTGATGCTACACTTAAAGGAAAGTGTTTCCACTGCAATGAAAAAGGTCATTGGAAACCCCAGTGTCCTAAACTTCTTGCAAAGAAACAAGGTATTTCCATTAATAAACTTTAAAAGTTTAGTGAATTATTATCCAATTGGATTTATGATTCTGGACTAACTTTGTTTATTTGTTTTCTTCTTCTTATAGGCCAAGCTACTTGAACTCAATTGAGTTGGATCAGAAAGCTGGACCAAAGGGTGAAATCGTCCGATGAAGATGAAGCTCTTCATTTTTGAATTAATTGTTTTAGTTTAAAGACAATTTGGATTTCAAATTTTAGTTAGGGATATTTATCCCTGTTTTTCTCATATTGTTGCAATACATTTTTTATTAATAAAGTATTCCTTTTTTCGAAATCACCATTGCAATTTATGAGATTGAGCTTCCTTTAATTTTATCTTCATCAATTATTACCACATTATATTTGTATGTTTGTATGTGTAAGTGTTTTTATTATTGATGCAAATTCTATAATATTTACAACTCTTCATAGAGTTATATTATATAAACACTAGAAATTATTTCTATGTTTATCAATAATTGTTCATTCCCATACAATTATTAAGAATTTGTTTAATAAAAGGATCTTATGATCTGATAGGGGTGGAGAAAAGTTAAGAAAACTATGCAGTTCAACGATCTTTTATATCTAATGAACTCTGGATAGTATTCAACTCCACATAAACTCTATCACACTTAGAGAATCATGATCTTCACAACCTTTAGGGGTAGATCATAATCTCTATATACTTAGGGGTGGAGGTTATCCATAGTACCCTATATGTATATTCTTAGGGGTGGAGTCCATTCCACAATTCCCTATGAAACACATATCTTGTTTAAACATAGAAGTAATATAATGAGTCAGCTATTGTCAATATAAATTCTTGATCTTGATTGTATGTTCCATTTCGATTTTACTGTTGTAAGTAAAAGTTTGATACCTTTGAAAGTTCTTTGTTAAAGTTTCACACTACCTTAATTGAGTGGGAGAATTTTAAAGTTCTATACCCATCTTCATTAGGTTGATAATTGTGATAGGTACTTAAGAACACAACTGAAAAGCAAATCTAACCATTCACATGGATAGGTATAGCTTATCAGAATTATGAGAATAAGATAAAGAACTCTAGTTCAGTCCATTCGAATGACTTGAACCAAGAATTCTTAATCCTCATAAAATTTGATGGTATCTTAATTTTGATTACTTTATCTCTGGCATGTATTTTTCACTTCAAATACTAGTCTGCTATGTTGATGACTTAGTCTTAACTTAAAGTTTCAGACTAACACAAAAGTCACAACTAGGTAACTCTCTAAACAATCAGAGGTTAAAAGTATTATTTAACCAGACATCTGCTATTGAGTGGGAGCTATCTGAGATGTAATCAAATAGGGAACATTAGAAGATATTCAAGAAGGATTTATGAAAGTGATCTATATGTCAGATATTAAGGAACTGTGTATCAGTTGTCTTTGTATCTCACCATCTAATTTCGTTTTAGATGAGATGGTGCTTACTTTGGGGGTGGAGGAATTATTGTATAATAATTCAAGCTCTACCAACTATAACTTGGTCTATTCGAAAATACCAGAAAGTTATATCACTGAAGAAAAGTCTACACTGTATTATCTCAATTACATATTTTAAAATATGAGAGATATGTCTTCTGTTAATTCAGATGTACATTTAAAATAGTAAAGATTTCAGTATCCCTTGATGAGTAAAGCATATAGTAAAGGATGTTTCATAAGAGTATTTATGAACTGGTTTCTAGAAGTTTGGGTGGATTCAAATATACTACACTTGATCTGAAGATGAAGATATCAGATTGACCTATTTGCACAGTTTGTTTTATATTAGTGCAAGTGGGAGTTTGTTGGGTTTTATGCCCTAAATAAAACTCTTTACAATCTGATTAGTTATCAATATAAGAAATTTGAAGTGATTGATGTTTGCATGAATTTTACATGCTAATGGTTTAATATGTTTAATATGTTTATTACATTCATACACACAAAATCAGTTAAATCCAGGTCATATGTTTATTCACAATTACAGTATCGTCAACACAGTGGAATGTGATTGTGATCATATGAATCAAAAGTTTTGGTCCCTGTTTCATCAGTGTTATTGGATTTACACTAATGTGATAATCAGCGATGATGTGTACTTACACTTGGAGTAAGTGTTATGTTCTTTCCAGGGCATTAGTAAAGTATACTAGTTTCGAATGTATGGAGTATACATTGGACTGGACCGATATTGCAACTAAGTTAAGATATTACAAACTTACCGTTATACATATCTTTCCAAGTCAATATCAGTAGTTGATCTTAAGATTAAAAAGAATCTAAATCCTGATATGCTTGGGCTCAACTCAGGAGTGCTATTCATGTTCTTTGATTTATTAGTTAAGCCTACTTTTGGGTCAGGGTGATACGTATATTTTGGGAACATGATAGTATGATTGAGTGGGAGTGCTGAACATAAATATGGAATCTATAGCTTCTACTGGTGTATAGAAGTTAAGTGATGATTCCCTTCAAGCTTAGCAAATAGAAGTAAATGGATGAACTCTTGTTTAACTGACTAATTATTAGATCACTAAACACCATTTACAGGTAGCTAAGTGTTTTAAGGGGCAAAATACATTGAGGGGTGAGAACGGTAAAGAAATCCCATCTCGATGTAAATCATCTATATAGAGGATCTTTAAA
Organism: Cannabis sativa; assembly: GCF_029168945.1. Lineage (NCBI taxonomy): Eukaryota > Viridiplantae > Streptophyta > Magnoliopsida > Rosales > Cannabaceae > Cannabis > Cannabis sativa. The sequence goes on from NC_083607.1 coordinate 55,553,027, forward strand.
TCACAATAAGATTATAACAATGGTTAAATGAGATAGTATATTGGTATCGTGAAACATACAATATGCTCTATATAAGTCTGAGAGTGCAATTCTAAGTTCTAAGAGTGGATTCAACGAAGAATTAATAAGTAGGAATTTACTTGGTAAATTTGGTTCACTTATTGGAAGCTCAGCATATAGATCCATGGTCCCCATTCTAGTTGAGAACATTCTGCTTGTAAGACTCATTAATTGATTCGTGATTGATCAATTATAATTCTAAAGTTAGACTATGTCTGATTTTATGAATTTTCACTAAGCAGGGGTGAAATTGTAAGGAAAAGAGTTTTCTAGGTTTATTTATTTATTAATGGACTTTATATGTCTAATTAATAATTAAATTAAATGACAATATTATTTAATAATCTATTTTAGTTATTAAATAATTAGTTTTGGCATTTAAAAGGTTAGAATTGGAAAATTGGCATTTTTGAGAAAATAGAGATAAAATTTGATAAAATTGCAAAATTAAGTGAGGCCCATTAACACCATATGGCCGGCCACTTAAAAGGTTTTTTCAAATTATTATTTTCATTATTTTAATGCCAAATAAATCCTAACCTAGACCTAGTAGTTGCCTATAAATAGAAAGTGATGGCTCAGTCAAATTACACATGCTTTCATTAGCTTTCTGACAGAAATTTCTCTCTTCAGAAAACTGAGCCTTCCCACTTTCTTTCCTTGGCCGAAATACCTCTCTCTCTTTTCCCTTCATCTTTTTCGTGACCCTAGTGAAAGAGTAAGTGCCCACACACAGCAAGCAGTAACTCAATCATAGATTGGAAGACTGTGAAGGATCAAAACTTGAAGAAGGAGGACATTCGGGCTCAGATCTTGATTATACTCTGCTACAGAAAGGAATCAAGGGTTAGAGATCTGAGTGGAAGGAGACATTAATTCCGCTGCATCAATGTAAGGTTTTCTTAACTTTATATGTGTTTATTTTATCGTTTTAGAAAGTTCATATTTAGGATGTTTAAACAACATACTTGTGAGTAGATCTAAGATCCTGGTAAAATAATTCCCAACAAGTATTTCTTTACTAACCGACACCATTGAGTACTCTTTGGTTTCGGTTTATAACTGACACTTAAGAGATAGGCTAATTATTGGTGTTGGTTTTTTAAATTGATTCTCGAACCGACACCAAAAGTGACTTTTGTAGTATTGAATTTTTAAGTTTTTTTTTCATTAAAAAGGACTTTAATATTCCACACCTTGACATGAACCCAACCCACCCCAACCTCATCATAGACTTCGGATGTGGGTCCCAGACCCAGACTCCAAATACAGACCTTGGACCTAGACCCCGCTATGGACTTGGACTTGTATTCTGGACCAAGACCCAAACTTGAACCTGAACTCTAAACTTGGAGCCAAACCCTGGCCCCAAACCCTGAACCCAACTCCAAACCTAGGTATATGTGAGAGAAAATGTAAGAAAAATGGTAGAGAAAACAAGAAAATTTATTTTTGAAATAAAAATAATATTTTGATGTGTTCTAATTTTTTTATTTTTTTTGTTTGTTTTTATAAAATTGTTTGTACAAAAATGGGCCAAACACATCCTATTGATTTTTAAAAGAAATTTTATGTTTTTAAAAAGTGAAAATATTTTTTTTTATATTATGAAGTTGAATATCGCTTTAAATTTGGAACATTCTCTTTGTGAGAACTACTAGGCTAGAGCTACTTTAGACATGAGTGAAAGGTAAAATAGAGTATTAGAGTTAGTCCCACATTACTAATGTGTGGAGATAAATTGTCATATATAAGATGAATGGGCTACTTCTCCCATTGCTAATTAGTTTTGAGATAGAATCTCATTTATCTTATCCCAAATTCTAACATGGTATCAAAGCCACTTATTATCCGTTGTGAGCCCAAATTACTACGAGTGTGTATAAATTGTCATATAATAATTGCCAATTGATTTTGAGATGAAACCTCATTCATCTTACCTCAAATTTTAAGATATAGTCTTTACTAGGGCTGTACAAAAAAAATTGTAAACCGCCTAAACCGAATAACCCGCCCAAACTGAACCGAAAAAACCGATAAAAATTACAAACCGAAATAACCCGAAAAAATTACAAACCGCCCAATCTGTTAATTGGGCGGGTTGAAAATAGGTCCAACCCGCCCAATTAAACCGACCAACCCGACCAACCCGATTTTGCACTTTTTTTTTTTTTAAATTTTTTAGTTTTTATTATATATAATATAAATGATTAAATATATAATAATATAAAGTTATATACTTAATTATTAGTTTTAAAGTCATATATATGGTATTGTACTTTGGTGGAATGTGATATTTTTAATTTATTTTTAAAATTTTTGTTAATTTTGACTTTAAAACTAAAAAAAAAAAAAAATTGGCCGGTTTGGGCGGGTTAACCCGACCAAACCGCCCAAACCGTTGGTCGGTTTATAGAATTTTTTTTTTAAATTGGGCGGGTTGCACTTAAATTTTAGCAACCCGAACTTTAGATTGGGTTAGAAAATATATAGGATAAACCGCCCAAACCGACCGATGTACAGCCCTAGTCTTTACTTTCATTTTGTCTAAATGTTTGTGGTTTCTTTTGATCATTGTCTTTTGAAACCATTATTTGATCTTCTCCTTGTGAAATTTACCGGCCTTTATTTGTTGGGTTTGTCCCTTTTCTTCCTATTGAATCTGATATATTTATTTATTCAAAAAAAGAAAAGAAAAGAAAATTTTGTGAAATGATGACTTTTCCATAAACTCTCAAAAAAGTACCAAATCATATTCGAGGGAGTGGAGCCCAGCTGAAAGCTTGATCGCCGTACAGATATATATCCTCAGACAATTCGGTCATCATCCACCTTTAATCTCATCCAGCCACTTTGGGGGACCCACTCATTTGTGGACGAGATTAGCCACGCGGTCAGCTCATTCCCCTGCCCGTAACAGTTACTATCTTTTAACGGTCCAGATTCATCCTCTTTTTATAATCCAATCAACACGTATTACTACTATTATTATATTAATTAATTAAGAAAATTCAACGAAACAGTAAAAACGAGAATATAATAATAATAATAATAATAATAATAATAATTCAATCATGTCAAAAAAAAATTCAATAATAAAATTGGTGGATTGAGATTTTATGAGTGGAGAAATTAGAGAAGTATCAAGAGCGGTGGTAAAAACCCAGAAAATTCCAATTTTAGAGTTAAAATTTTCTCGAGAAAATTTAACTAAGAAATTTTTTTAAAGCCCGAATTTTATTTTCTGAGAAACGAGCCAAACAAAACCAAACTAAGAGGGAGTAGAAGGAAGAGGAGGAGGAGAAGAACAGCGAAAGAGGGTAAATTGTTCGATTCCTTTGAAACCCTAGCTTTGCATAGAATTTTGCTGTTGGACAATGTAGAAAAGGGGTTTAATTGGGTTTCTTCTTTGTTTGTCTTCGTTTTCTGTGTCAATTATTGGTGAGTTGTACTTTTGTTTCGAGTTTGTTGTGAGAATTTTGAATTTAATGTCGGGTTTTGGGGGGGCAATTCGGGTTTTTAATTGTAGCTTGGGTTGAAAATTTTCGTGTTTATGGTTGGCTTATTGAGTTAGATTTTGGGGTTTGCGTGAATTTGTGGTGTTTTTGATGAGTTAATTTATTTGAATTTTGGGGTTTAATTGATTTGGGTTACGATAATTTTATTATGGGTCAGTTGGTTCTGTAACGTTTATGATGTTGTTGAAGTTGGAAACTTGGGAATTGGGATGCGATTTGGGAGTTGAAGTTAGCAAAAGCTTCCTGATGTTACGAAATTCAAAGAGTGAGCAATTGGGTATTCAACGCTATCTAAATATTTTCAAGTTTTTAAATTATCAGAGCTAGTTAGGGATTGATGTAGCTTTTGAAAAAAGGCTACCAGTTATGGTAGAGTTTAAGTTTATAACTGTGTGTCACTAACTCAAGTTCATTCCAATTATCCTTAATGTCTCATTGGAACTCCTTTATTTAATATGAAACTGTATTTAAGTCTGCCCCACCCAATCAATTTTCCATGGTTTACGTTTTTAAGTTTAATAAAGTGGATTATGAGAGGCTTTAGAATCATTTCCAAGTGGCCACTAATGTTTTGATGGTCTCATATTAGATACCACAAATGCATGGCTCTAAACAATTCAGTTTATGATGACTAGATTTTGCAATGGTACCTTGTTACTTGTTATTAATTGAAGATCTTAACTTGTTGCATTTTAAAGAACTCATAAGAGTCTAGATTGATCTATATTGTGATAAATTCATCTACCGAGACATGTTGGTGCTGCTTTGCATTTTAATCCTCTTTATGTTTTTGTAAGTCAGAATATAGCTCTTTTATATTTCTACTGTTACTAATTGAAGACTGCCTTTTGAATTATGATTATTTATGAATGACTTGGATATTATTGCATTTCCTTGTTATTTTGGTATCTATATGGTGATTTTAGTTCTAATTCTGTCAGATATCGGGGATTCTGTGCACTTGGTGGCGTCATGACGTCTTCTGTGCATGAACTTTCTGGTATTATTTTCTCCTCAAAAGTTACCCTTATGCAATACCTTTTGATGTATTTGTTAACTTGTAAACAATTTGCAGAATTGGACTGGTTATGCTTTGTTACCTGTTAACCTCCTTTCATATGAAAAGATTGACTTATTTTTCAAGCATTTACCTACTTAAATTTGGACTATTTGATATTCTATTTTCTTTATATTATTTATAAGTATTATACTATTTCACGTCCTTGTTTTTTGGTTTAAATACCAACTAATATTCACGAGGTGACACTAAATTACAAAATACCACCTTGAGCGTATTTTTAGTCAAAGTTATTATACCCTTTCTTTATTTAACTGAAATTATTTTATATTTTTAAAAATCTTATTAAAATGAAACAAAAGGATATATATTTTTTAAATGTTATTTACAATATGAATAAAATTTTATTCTAAAACAGTTCGAGAAAGTAATCTTTATATATTATAAAAAAGGATGTAGTTTTTAGTGACACATTAAGAATTTGTTTTCTTGACAAATAAATTAATGATTATGTTTTAATTAAAGAAAATATTTATAAGATTTTTATAAAATGTTAAAATATATAAAAATAATTTCAAGTAATTACGAGAGTTCTATTGAAACTTTGGATACTATCTGTACTTTTACTGTAGTAATGATGATTTATGCAGTCATATATTGTGAACAATTACTTGCTCAATTTTCGGTTTCTTTCCTCTTTTTAATTTTCTCAGAAGCCTTGCTTCACTAGTTATATCATATGGTTTCGGCCATGATGTTGATATGATATGGTAATGGAATATGCTGTACAGTCTATAGTAGCAAGTTTTTAGTCACTATGTTGTTCTTTGGATCTTCTCTAAAGCTATACTTAAGTACCTGTTGCCCACCCCGTCTTTTTTTTTTGTTCTTTCCTGCAATGTTTAACCTTCTTTACAATATTGATTACACAGACAACTGTGAGGCTGAAGAGCAGCAAAACCACTCAGATTCTCAGAACCAGTCTTCTTCTCCTGCACCTGGAATGCCTAATACTGTAATGTCAGCTCCAAATGTTCAGTATGCAACTAGTCCGCAATTTGGAGCAGGACATGCAGTGGTATGTTCTTGAAACAAAACTCTTTGCTGCTAATGTCTTTCATACAATGATGTCCACGAACTGTTCTGTTTCACTGTAGTTTGCATCTAATCGATTGATTAGCTGTTCTGATTCATATGGATTTGCTCATAATTTCCATATGATCTATACCTATTTGTGTATACACATATATTATTGTGTAAATGTTTTTGTCTCTAATTGAATGAAGATGTGAAAGGTGTGACATTTTGATGTATATGTTAGGAAGGAAGAAAGATCCAAATAGGAATAGATCATTGCAGGGTTATGTGGGGATCCTAGTTTTAAAAAAATAAAGGAATAAAGATCCACATGCATGATAAATTTGACTTATCTTCTACACGATTTTAAGGATTCTACACATAATTTATACGAAGAATGTTACAAGGACATTAATTCCTTCTTGGATTCTTGATGTTGGGCTTTGTTATTGAAATTTTTTCTTCTTTGTTAGGAGTAGGACCTTATTTTCTATTAATGTTGCTTCCGAGTTTGAGCAGCTCTATAGTTGAATAATTTGCTAGGTTTATACTTTATAGGCCTCTAATTTACACATTATTTTGTCTTTCAGAAAGAATATCAAGACTTATTAGAATTAGATTTAAGTTTTTATCAAGGGTTTTAGGGGACTGGAATCATGTGATATTTGACTGCAAAGTTTTTTTAGTGTCTATATTGTGTTTAAATATTTGTATTGTTTTTTCCTCATAGCCTCAAAAGGGAATTGGATTGCTGACACTAAGGTGGTCCAACAGAAATTGAGTTCCCCCTTAGTAAGCAAATACAGGAGTTGGAATAAAATTCATTCCTTTCTTCTCCATTTCCCTGAAAGAAAACCTGGCATAACTTAGTAGCGTTGTCAAACATTTGAAGTAATGCAATGTGGAATCAAACACTTCGTGAGGTTTACCTTTTTCATTCTTCTAGATCTGATTTACCCTCTAAATATTTTTCAGAAACGGAATAATTCAAATGAAAAACCAACTGGTTTAGCTTGTTTTTGTTTTTCCTTATATGCTTTGATTTCGGGCATGGATATTATGTGGTGTATATTATGATATTATGGGTGTTTATAGATGTGATTGCCCAAGTACGGACAATAACGACTTCTAATTCAGAAAACAGAAATCAATTATCAACTGTATACTATTTAAAATTAAGAGCTTTGAGAAATTCAACTAATAAAACCTTATTTGATTGCAGGCACCGGCGGCAGCTTATCCGTATCCAGATCCTTACTACCGAAGCATCTTTGCTCCCTATGATGCACAACCTTATCCTCCACAGCCTTATGGGGGACAACCAATGGTATGCAGTTTCGCACATTCAACAGATTAAAATTTCCATATTAGAATGTGGCAGTGTACTTGTAATGGAACTCACAGTTTCTATCTCAATATCAATATGTTTAATAATATGTATGTATATTTTCTCAGGTCCATCTTCAGTTAATGGGGATACAGCAAGCTGGTCTTCCATTGCCATCAGATGCCGTTGAGGAACCTGTGTTTGTGAATGCAAAACAATATCATGGCATCTTGCGACGCCGACAATCTCGTGCAAAAGCAGAATCAGAAAATAAAGTTATCAAGTCTAGGAAGGTATAATTATTGAACCTGAAACATCTTGCTTCTTTTCTTGGTTGCGGGTTCTGCTTTTGCTTTTGGTTGTTTCTAAGTTCTAACTTGCTATCAAACTTACCTTGCAGCCATACTTGCATGAATCTCGACATTTGCATGCGTTAAGAAGAGCTAGAGGATGTGGAGGCAGGTTCCTTAATGCGAAGAAAAACGAAAAGCATCAAGATGAAGAAGATACACAGGTTGACAAATCACAGTCTCACATCAATTTGAACTCAGATAAAAACGAACGAGCCCCTGCAGATGGCACAACTTGAATAATCTGGAAGAATCATTCAAAGGGGTCTCACAAAAATCAGTTAGTCATAATCAAATGCTAGGAAAACTAAGATCCGCTGGTGGGTTCGTTGGCTAGTTGGTAGCTGATGTTCGTGCATCATGACGGGGTCTATACTTCGACCGAGTAGTGTGAATAGGTTTTTTCAAGTGGTAAATTTGTAGGAAATGTTACAAAGATGAAGCAGTGAAGTCTTTTTGAAAAGCACGTGATAGTTTCCTTTTCTCCATGAGGAGATTACTACTTCATTTTGGCCTTTGCTTAATGAGGTTGGAAACTTGTTTTCCTTAACAAAACTCAAAAAGAGAGTCGTTGTAGTTTGGTTTGATTATGTGTCATTAGTTTTAGAAGATAATCAGATTTAGATGCTGTGAGATGTGGTATTAGTTTCATTCCATTATTGTCAATTGAGGAATAAAAGGTGAGTGGTGTTGGCTTGAAAAAAAAAGATATAGTGGCTTGTTTCTATTACCATGTTATATGTTGGATATAAGTAGCAAGATTGCAATTGAAAATGATTTTCTTTCATGGAGTGGAAAGAGGAGAGTTTGGGGTGTGGGATTTCTAGAAAGCTTAAACAATTAGAATTTTAGAAGCCATCAAATTTACTTGATTTCTTTTGACTTTCACTTTGACTTACTGGTGTGTTGCCTTCAGGCCATTTTCTCATCTTAACTTGGGCTTGGCCCAGTGCCTTATGGGCTTAGACCTCTAAAATTATGGACCTGCACCTTACTTTAAAGTTCTTAGGAAAAAGAAGATAACATGGTTAAGAATCTGTCTACTTACATTTAGTAATAAGTAATTGAGAAGTCCTATTACTAATTGGGATTATTTTACAAAAACATAAAAACAACAAAAAATTTATAAAAATACGGTTTTACAGAATTTTAAATATTTTTACGATTTTTTTTATTTTATTTGCAGAAAATACAGTTTTTTTATGTTATAATCTTGTTAATTTGTTGATAATTTTTTGTTATCTGTATGTTATTTTTTTGTTGTTATTTTCATGTTACTTTTATGTAGTTTTCTTGTTGATTTTATGTTATTTTCGTATAATTTTTTAAAAAACTGTAAAATGTAAAAAAACATTCTTTGAACGTAAAAATGTAAATATTTTACAAAAAAAAATAATGTCTTATGTAATTATGGTTTTTCACGTAAAAAATAATTGTTATCCCTTTGTTTAGAACTCAGAATTTTAAGAGGGCAAAAAGTGAATTCTGCTTTTTATTTTTTTTTTTTTTATTTAGAATGTTAAGAAAAATAAGATTATATTTTTAGAAAAATAAATTAATTTTATAAACTTTACAACAATTATAAATATATAAAGCTTGATTTCAAGATTTTAGGAAAATATTGTCCTCACTTTTCTTTCCATTGTTTTCCTTGTAAAAGAAATTCATACTAAAATCTGATATCCAAACATAGCCTAAAAGATATAAGAGTGACTTGTTTGGTAGCCTAAATGGGGACTCTAAACCTTACAAGTATTAATTTGTCTTAACACTCCTAACCTATTTCTCATAGAACTAAGCATACATATTTCAACCCCCCACTGGAATGTGGATTAACCTATGGTCCCCCTTCTCCTACTTTTTTTTTTATTTTTTAAAAAAAAAAATTCCTATCTTGTGATAAAAAAGTTCATAAATAATGCATAAAATATTGACCATTCACATATAAATACTTCAGACTACTATTTATTTGGTATTGGATCCACTGCTAATTAGGATATTCTTTTTGGCAAATTTATGCAGGAAGTAGTGTCAGAAAACTCCCAAAGAGTAGGACCCAACTACAACCATCAACCATCACGCCATGAATAAAAATGGGTACAAAACCTATTATAATTAATATAATGGGGTATTTTTCAGCTATAACATAATATTTCAAAAAATTTACACATAACAAATTTTGAAGATGCAAATAAAAAAGAATTATTAGGTTATATAAATCAAAACAAAATTGGTAAGAAACAAAAAACCAACTTATGAAATTGATAATAATTGGGTATTCTACCCATAAAATTATTTAAAACTTCTACCGTCATCATAGATTTTTTGCCTCATTTATTATGAGTACAATATGATAATGTAAAAAATCATAAAACAACTATACAACACAAACAAGAAAACACACACACACACACACAAAAACCCTCAATACCAACCTGTTAAACACATTAAAACAACTGTACAACACCAACGTATAAAAAATCATAAAATAGTTCTACAACACTAATGAATATAGTTGCTGCACAAAATAAAAAGAACGACTTCATCGAATTAAATTCTAGGTTGAGTCTCGGTCTAAGTCGCTCTCTTTAAGACATTCACGACACTGTTTAGAACTGTGCAAACAGACTACCAGTCTCGTCATCCTCAGATTAAAACAACCTAGTCGAAACACTATATCAAAGCTCTATTGCATGATAGAGAACCATCGAAATACCACACCCAATATAATCGTACTACTGCTCAAAATACATTTGTAATATAATCGTATATAATTTTTTTTGTGAGAACAAAATGTATTTCTCCCGTTGATTCTAATTATATAGGGAACACACCAAAAGTAGTAACGAGAAGAAATACATTTCTGATTAGGAGAACATAAGAAAGTGAGATAGTGAGAACGATGCTAAAAATCAAGACGAGACAACGTCTTTATATACTAATTAAGTAAACACGTTTAAAAACTATTTTAATTAAATAAAAAAATGAATAATAATAAAAGAAATAAATTTTCTCTAAAAAATAAAGTGACACCACACCCACGCGCGCATGTGGTGGTCTGGTGTGTGAGTTCTCACCCATCTGCACAAAATGGCACTACTACAAATATCAGAATTCGCGACGGTCGTAAAAATAATTTTTTTCAGTGACCGTCGCTAAAAAAATTAAGTAACTATTTAAAACCGTCGGGAAAAATTTAGTATTCCCGACGGTTTAAAGTTGTAGTAAACAAAAATTGCGACATTTTTTAATAAAATACAATTTTTTAATGGACCTTTATAAGCGACTGTTTAAAACCGTCGCCTATAAGGGTCCATCGAAAAATCATCACCTACTTCTTGCCACATTTTCCACGTGCTCACCTACTTTTTTTCTATTTCCCACATGCCCACCTATATCTTCTTACCTATTATTTCTTCTTCATTTCCCACACCCTAAAACGAAAATCTTAACTCTCCACAACCCCACCCACGCCTCCGCACCATCGCCCTCCTCTCTCGCCGTCTTCCTCCCTCTCTCGATCTCCATTTCTTCTTGTCTCTCTCGTCCATCGATCTCCACCCACCCCTCCTCCCTTCGGTCTCCTTCTACTCTTCGTCGCATACGTCGGACCACCACCACCTTCCGTCGGTGTCCCTCTCATCTTCGTCTCATACGTCGGACTACCACCACCTCATGTCCATCTCCCTCTCTCTCTTTCTCTCTCTCCAAGCTCGGTATAAATACATTTATTTATTTATATACTTTTTTATTTATTATATATATTTATTTTGTTATTGTATAAATTTAATGTGTTTTAAAGTTAGTTGTTATTGTAACAAAATTAATTAGTTGTTTTATTTTAATTTAGGTAAAATTATAAAGCTAATGGAGGAAAAAAATGGGGGAAAATATAGTTAATGGCAGAAAAATCTCTATTTTTTTACTTTTTTTTTACATTCCCGACGGTTTAAAACCGTCGCCTATAACAGGGTATAGGCGACAGTTTTAAACTTGTATAGGCGACGGTTTTAAACCGTGCCCTATACTATAGGCGACGGTTTTAAATCGTCGCCTATAGTGTAGGGTACGGTTATAAACTGTCGCCTATACCCAGTTATAGGCGACGGTTTTAAACCGTCGGGAAACCCACATTAGCGGCAGTTTTGAACCGTCGCCTATTATGCCCGTTTTACGACGGTCGTATAGGCGACGGTTATAGAAACCGACAGGAATACTTTAAACGACTATTTAAAAACGTCGGGAAAACCCATTTTTATAGTAGTGTGGGTACCTCTTAGGGCCCCAACCCGTGTTCAAATTTGCACATTATATACACTTCTAATGAAGTATTTCTATCCCACGTGGGACTCAATATACTCACACACTTCACTTCTCATACAAAGATTTTGTAAAATTTTACTAAAGATCCAACAATCCCCCACTTGAAATTTTCAAAAAATATTTTCTCGAGCAGTAGTCTAAGTAATAAGATTGAGCATAGACAAAGGTATCTATCGATTTAAACCTTTGCGTAGTGAATACTACTTAGAATATACTAGAGTGACTCGCCTTGAACTCTATCTCTAACGATGTACCACACACAACTTTTCTAAGGTGTAGTCCAAAAGCACGTGCTTTAATAGTTGTGCATGTCTATCCCAGTATAGTGAACACTCAAAAAATTTGTCTGAAATTTTATAGGAAGCGGCCCCAGTCCCACATTCACGTAGGTGAGTCTATCAAGAGTACTCTTGTAGCTCGGTACACCACTCCACAGAGAGTATAGATCTCATTAAGAATTTCTATTATCTCAACGTTCTATCGCTTCAACAATTCATGCTGCACATTTCTTTTAAAATAACATGATCTCATTCTTATCACATCATAACTTGTTATTACCCATTGAACATATTTTTTGGGATCTCTAATCTATAGGTCGGGTTACTATTATGAGTGACTCGTCATTCTAAGCCAGTAGTCCAATTCCTTTCGAGATTTTAAGGACTTTCTCTCTAGCTTATCTTTTCATCAAAGGATCGACTAAATTTTCATCAGTGCGTACATGATCTATTCTTACTGCTCCAATAGAGAGGAACTCTCTAATACAGTAGAACCTCTATCCAAGAATACACTTGGGACCAAGAAAATAATATTCTAATTGAGAGGTTATAACTAAATAGAGTTACAATTGAAAAAAAAAAATCAAAATATCAAAAAATATCAATGTAACGAAATTACCAATAAACAATTCTTAATACTATATTATATTAGAATTATTTTCGAGTACATATAATATTTATACATGTACTATAATTTGAAATAAAATTATTAATTTTACATAAATAAATTTATAAAATATATGTATATATTTTTTTAAGATGTAATTATTCCTATATAGAGGTCTATTTTATTAATACGGGACTTAAAAAATGTATAACTAATTACAATATAGAGGTTATTTTTATTTATAACTGGCCCAAATTGGGACTTTATTTTTTTTATAACAAATTAGAGGTTATTCTTGAATAGAGTATTCTTAAATAGAGGTTCTACTGTAGTACTATGTTTGCGATGAATCTATCGTCTCTTACCGTTATAATAACAATTCTACACTTTTCTACATTTCTCATCACAAAGATGAGGTTTCAAGTTTGAATTCTCCTCCCCTAATATTAAAAAAGTTATTTTTAAAAAAATTTACAGCAATATTATCATTTATGCTTTAAAATTATTTTTTTTATAATTTTTACGTTTAAAATTTTATTTTACATTCTTACAGTATTCTATAAAAATACAAAAAAAACAAAAAAAAAAATTACATAAAAATAACAAGAAAATAATATCAAAACAATAACAAAGCAACATAAAAAATAATATATAAATAACAAAAAATCAACAATAAAATATAAAAATACACTTAAAGACCGTAGTTTATGTAAATAAAATTTAAAAAATTGTAAAAATATTAAAAACTACGTATAGATTGTATTTTTGTATTTTTTTTAATTGTTTTTGTATTTTTTTTTAAAAAATTATCGTGATTAAAAACTAGTCTAAAAAAGAGGAAAAAATTCCATAAGCCCTTGTTATAGCCCAAGGGTCAATCCATTTAACAAAAACAAGCTCACCTAGTCACCTGTTTAACTACATTACCTAGGTAGGTTTCCCTTAATATTCTAGCAAGTATCATGAAGATACATATAGGTAACTGGTTATATGTAAGATAGTAACAAGTTACATTGATGGTAATCGGGTTACCTTATATAATAGGTAACTGGTTACCGGGGCGGACCCACAAAGAGGCGAGGTGGGGCAGTCGCCTAAAAAGAAAAATTGGAAAAAAAATATATATACATTTTAGTTAGTTACAACATATATTTATAAATAAAAGTGATATCTATACACATAAAACAAGCTTTGGTATAATAGTAAAGTCATTTCATGCATCTAAAAGAGGTCATAAGTTTTAATCCCAATAAAAGCATGTTTACTTTAGTATTTTTATTTTACTTTTTGAACCTCTACCAATAATACTTATATTTAATGTCTTAATTATTGAACCAAATATATTTTATTGTTACTTTTTTTTTACTTTATACTATAATACTAAAATATAAATTTGCATTAATTTTTAACATGTTATACAATGTAGAAAAAAAAAATACGCACCCCCTCACTTATACGAAAAAAAATGTCGCCTCCCTCAACTTAAATCTTGAGTCCGCCACTTACCCCTAATATTCTAACAAGTATTATGATGATATAAAATATAAGTAATTGGTTACTTCTATGATAGTAATAAATTACTTTGATGGTAAACACTTATAATATGGTTAATTGGTTACCCTTTAGATGGTAACATATTACTTTTATGGGAACATTTAGGCTATGTTTGGTAGGAAGGGGAGAGAGTAAATTGGATGGAGAGTATGAGAAATAAAAGTGATATTTGTTCTCCTTCATGTTGTTTGGTATTAGGAATATACGTGGAGTATGGTAAAATAAATATTAAAATTATTATTTTATTATTTTTTTAAGAGTAGAAAAGATCTTTTATACAATTTTTTGTCTTTCTCTTAAATTTCACCAGAGGGATTAAAAATTGTGTTTGAGGGAGACTCTCTCCCCTTCTATCTATCATCTCTCTATCTCTCTCTTGCCAAAACAAAATAATTTCTCAATATCCCTCTTCCTCCAATCCACTCCTCTCTCTCCCTCCTTCTTACCCCTCTACCAAACATAAAGAAAGATTTGAAAAAAAGGAATAAGTTATAATTTATAAATATGAAAGTAATAACTAACTAACCAATTATTATTATTTTTTTTAGAAAAAAAAGTAAACAATGCAAAAGAATAAATAAATATTTTAAAAAATGTACATAGTAGAAAAATTATTTTAAAAAATAATACACTATTAGAAAAAGTAATATGAAAATATATCATGTTAAATATGTTAAAACAAATATAAAAGAAATGGAAGTGCAAAATGGGAACAAAGAAAAATGAGTGGAAAGAAAAAAAACAACCACAAATATATATATATATTATATATTTATTAAAGTAATTTTACATCAAAGAAAATATAATTAAGGAAGATCTAATGTTTGCCCATTATGAAGGATGCCAATATTATAATTGAACAAATAAAAAATTTGATTGTTGTACTATTCCCCCCCCCCCCCCCCCCCCTAAAAAAGGCCTAAAGCCAAACACCACAAAGGACATAGGGTGCTCAACATCGATAAAACTAAACAAAATAAAATAAACAAGCCAAATAAAAACATAACATCAAACAATTTTACAAGACTTTCCCTAGCGCAAAGGAGGTCGCACGAAGGCCCAAGACAAGCAGACCAAAGACATAAGAACAATGCCATCTTCCGATGAAAAAAGTTTACATTTTGCCATCCAATGGGGTTCTGAACGGTGAGGGTGCTAAGACAAGAGAAGCACATCCCTTTGGAAAAAAATTGAGTCCCTCCCCCCCTTTATATCAATGACACTCTAAAAGCTAACCACAAGCCATTGTGTACCAAAGCCAAGACGCTTGAGTAGAAACTCATGGGACACTAAGATCTGAGAAAACAGGAAGAGAAACAATGCTCCAAAGCCCAAGTTCTCGCCTAAGAAGGGCCGCTATAACTCACTGTCCCCAAAAATAAAAGGGAGATAACCCACAAAAACCCACATTCGTCGCCTCCCACCAGTCCATGAGATCGGAGTTACCCACGACCATCGACCTAAACTTGAGATACCTCAAAAGAGACGTCCATCCATCTTGGTTGATGACCACTCGCCTGAAAACTTGGGCATCAAAGAGCCGACCTCAAGGAGAAAGAAAAAGGGTAGACGTTCATCACCACCGCTCACAACAACTATCCAACGGAGGACCCTCCACCTTCAACCTACTACACCGTGGAGCCTAGACCCTAGGCGCCACCAGCCAAATCTGGCCGGCAGTGCCCAAGTATTAGAAGCCCTAAAACGGGCAAAAAAGAAAAGAAGCAAACCCTAATCTTAGAGAGAGAGAGAGAGTGGGGGATCCATTTTGACCACAACCTTAGTTATGGCAATAGCTTTGTTTTATTTGGGGGTATTAGTTCTTGAAATGACTTTTGAGGTTATTATTTGGGGGCATTAGACCATTTATAATGCTGGCTACACCTCAAAAAGTTTAACACTATGTTTATGATGGAGAGTTTAAAGAGGAGGGAGATGGGTGATGGATGGAATGAATTGTTACTTTCCGTAATGTTTTTTTTCCTTTTTTTTTATTGGGAGTTACTTTTCTTAGGGAGAGTTTGGAAAGCTACGATGAAATTAAAATTTGGTGTAATTGAAGATAATTATATAATTTTGTGTGTTTGTCTGATCATGTAATTACACTATAACTATGTAATTAGAGGAGTAATTTATGACATAAATACCTAAGTTTAACTCTCAGTTGTAAATAAATACCTAAGTTTAATTTTTGGCGGTAATAATACCTAAGTTATATTTTTGGAACTCCGTTGGTACCTTACCATTAAATGTCAATTCATTATCCACGTGTCATTTCTTTATTGGTATGTTTAAACTTTTTTTTTTTTAAAAAAATAAAAATTTAATGACCTAAACCAATCAGGGATAACCACGTGGTAAATTACTTAACACTTCAAAGTCAGGTACGTACAAAAGTTTCAAAATTATAAATTAAGTATTATTATCGTTAAAAATTAAACTTAGGTATTTATTTACAACTGGGAGTTAAACTTATATATTTGTGTCGTAAATTACTCTAATTAGAGGTAATTGAAAGACTTCAGTATCACTCTTTAATTCTCATACCCCTCATATGAATTGGGTGTAATTACTTAAATATTTCCATTTTAAGGACTATAAATTATTATTTTCCTGTTAATTACTAACTATTTTTTCCAAATAGGACATTAGAAATTCATAAGTAATTACCACTTCATATCTAAACACATCTTGTATTTTAAAATATAGTGTGATTACTATGTTGTGTAATTACTACCACAGTAATTACACTACTCAGTAATTATACAGTTACTTCCAAACACACTCTTAATATTGTTTGGTGTTAAGAGAAAAGATATAATGATGTATTTAAAATTCAAAGGTAAAATTACTAAATTATTTTTTATATAATATATAAAATTACTAAATTATATAATATGGAAGGATGAGAGTTGACCCTAAGTTAATTTGAGTCTTAGAAAAACTAATTTTTTGGGTTCTTATTATAAGAATAAATAATATTTTTAAATTTTTTTAAAACAATATGTATATTTATTAAATTATATTTATTTTTATTTGGATACTTAAGATGAATGGGCCCTAGACTAAGGCCCTACGCACGGGCTTAATCTACTTTAGCCTAGGACGACCGATCCTGAGAAGGATATATATTGTATATGGAATTTTCTATAAAAAGATTTGTTTTGTTATAAAATCCTTCATTTTTTGATGGATTTATTTTGGAGGATTTGGAGGGATAGCTCTTTCCTCAATTTTTCATTTCCCTCTCATTTGTTTTCTTGTAAAATAATTGATATTTGCATTCCTCCCAGCCCTTTTCCTCCTACCCTCATTACAAAAAATTTAACTTTTAGTCAAAACAAAATTTATAACTAAAAGTGAAAATTAAATATAAAATATTATTCTTATGTTATTACTAAAAAGTTTGTCGCTAAAAATATTTTATTCATAAATTATAATTTGTTGTCACTAAATATATTTTTAATCAGATCACTTATTGTGACTAAAACTAAATTAATAACAACTTGCATGTAAATATTACTTTTTAGTAACAAATAATTTTTATTGTGACTGAAAATGATATCAAGTCACGAAAATGTATATGGTTACAAAAAATTATCACTAAAAATAGTAATTTTAGTAGTGCCTTTCCATCCTTCCACAATTTTTTCTTACCCAACATAGTATAAGTGTTGGGTTTTATGCCCTAAATAAAACTCTATTTCAATGTAATCTCTATCATTTAAATATCAATAAAGAAACAGAAGTATTTTCATCACATATTGTGTCATTTGGTTCATGTTATCATTTATTTGTTTATTTAATTTATAAATTCATCCAAATCCTTATCACATTTATGTCATTGTTTATTGTGTCGTCAGCATAGTGAAAAGTAATTAAGATTGTGTGATTAAATATATATTTCTAGGTTTATCAGTACACAGGGTTTAACTGATATGATAATCTACAACATAGTTTACTTGCACCTTGGATAAGTGCTATGTCCTTTCCAGGGCATTGGTTAAAGTAAAGCTTGGGTTGGATGCATGGAGTATGCATCGGAAGGGGCCGATATTGAATTTTGAATCAGATATGTTAAACTTACCGTAATATCTATTCAATTCAATATCACCTAGTTGATCCTAGATCAAATGATCTTAATCCTGACATGGTTATGTTCGATCTCAAGAGTATTATACATGTTCTTTGATTTGTTAGTTAAGCCTACTTTTTGGTTAGGGTGATATGTACATTTTGGAAACATGGTAGTGCAATTGAGTGAGAGAGCTAAACATAGATATGGAATCTATAGCTTCTATCAGGGCATAGAAGTGAAATGATGATTTCCTTCGAGCTTGGCTAAACAGAGATAAATGGTTGAGTACTCATTTCAGTGCTTATGTTTAGTTCACTGAAATATCATTTATAGGTGGCTAAGTGTTTTAAGGATAAAATACATTGAAAGGTGTAACGGTAAATTAATCCCTATACAATGTAAATCATCTATAGAGGATCATTGATTATTGGAATTATAACAATGGATAATTGATAGCGTATCTATATCGTGGAACATATAGAGCGTTCTATATAACTGAGAGTGCAATTCCAAGTTCTATGGTGGATGCAATAAGGAATTAATAAGTCAGTGAATTTACTTGGTAAATTCTAGAGCTGCTTATTGGAAGCTCAGATATATAGGCCCATGGTCCCCATACTAGTTGAGACAATACTACTTGTAAGACTCAGTTAATTGATTTTGATTAATCAATTATAATTCTAAAATTAGACTATGTCTAGTTTATGAATTTTCACTAAGCAAGGACTTAATTGTGAAGAAAGAGTTTCTGGGGTTAATTTGTTAATTAAGAGACTTTGATAAGTCCAATTAATAAATATATTAAATGACAATATTATTTAATAATTAATTTTTAGTTATTAAATAATTAGATTTGACATTTAAGTGGTTAAATTAGAAAATTGACATTTTTGAGAAAATACGAAGGAAAATGAGAAAATGACAAAATTGCAAAGTGGGGCCCAATATCCAACCCATGGCCGACCACTCTAATAGCAATTTACCATTTATTTTTTAATTATTTCAATGCTAATTAAATCTAACCTAACCATAGGTGGTTTCCTATAAATAGGTAGTGATAACTTAAGGGAAAATGCATCTCATTCCTTCCGTTAAAATTTGAGCCTCTCTTCCTATACCTAGCCGAAACCATTATCTCTCTCTTCCTCTCTTCTAAACCGTAGCCCATAGTGAAAGAGTGAGTGCCCACACACATCAAGTAGTACTCAATCATAGTGTGTAAGGCTGTGAAGAATCTAGTTTCAAGAGAAGGAGATTCGGACTCAGATCTTGGTGATACTCTGCTACAGGAAGGATACAAGGGTTAGAGATCTGAGTGGAAGGAGACATTATATTCCGCTGCAACCTTTGTAAGGTTTCTTATACTTTATATGTGTTTATTTCATATCATTTTAGAAGTTCAGATTTAGAATGTTAATAACATACTTGTTAATAAATATAGATCCTGGTAAAATAATTCCATCAATAAGTGACTCACTAATTCATTTCAACCAATCAGCTTTCAGTTAAACATGTTTAAAATTCGATACACCATATTTTTCTAATTTATTTTTTTGACTTTTTGAGTATATATAATTTTTTTAACCATGTTGCAGAAAATTCGTCACCATCAAACATGTTTTTTCAAATATAATTCCAACTCTTTAGAGTGAAAAAAGTTATTATTTTTTTGATCAATCAATCATGTACTTCATTACTCCAAAAACACATTTACAACCTATTGGCATCTTCAAAGGAAGACCCGACTTTAGTCTATACAGTACAATGTAATTACAAATACCTTGAGTATTATATGTTACAAGTCACGGCTACACCTCATCAATAGAGAAATCAATTGCCAGCAGCTGCTATAGGGCAATAGACAGCAGTAGCTGCTGCTAAACCAGTTGGCACCAGCAGAAATAGAAAAAAAATAGCTGCTATAGAAGAGCAAACCAGTCGGCATCAGCTGATTTGTATTTCTTTGGCCAATTACACAGCACTCTATTCTTTACATCTTCCTTTATAGCACGGACAACAACATCTTGTGCTATTCTCCTTGAGTTCCATAGCAAATCATTGCGATTTTTCCAAACATGGTACACCAGAGTAGCTACTGCAGCAGTGATTACTGCCTTCCGAAACCTGCTCATTTTCTTTCTTTCCAGCCACCTGCACAATCTGCTCAAGTCTATTGTTTCAACTCTCCAACCTAGCCAAGCTTTAACTTGAGAAAGACAAATAGTAGAGAAAGAACAAGCAAAGAAAAGGTGCTCTGTAGTCTCAGGATGATCCATATAGAACAAGCAATGGTCTTCTCCAATGATGTTATGCTTGTACAACCTCTCTCTAGTTCTAAGTCTATCTTGGATTGTAATCCACAAGCAAAAGCTATGCCTAGGGATGTTAAGTCTATTCCATACCTCATGACTCCAATTCACTTTGCTTTGAGAGGGGCAAAGAGATTTGTAGCCATTTGATATGCTGTATTTGGTGCTTACAAATTGCTGCATGTCCATAACACCTTTGATTTGTGTTTTAACCGAATTTAATTTCCTCCAATACCAACTAGCCTGAGGTGGAGCTTGATAAGTCCACCAATCCTCTCCCTTAATGTATACACATTGTATCCATTTAATCCACAAGTTATCTTCTTTGTAAGCAATTGCCCACGCATATTTTGTCATTGCAGCAATGTTCCATTCTGCTATTCTTTTCAAACCGATCCCCCCAGCTGCTTTTGGTTGGCATACATGATCCCAGGCAATTGGACCCGGCCCTTGAGAAACCTGATTTCCTTTCCATAAGTATGCTCGACAGATGGCTTCAATATCCCTTATAGTTCGCTTTGGAAGCACCATAACTTGGCTCCAATATGCATGGATTGACATGAGAACTGAGTTAACCAGAACTGCTCTCCCTGCCAAAGACAAGTTTCTAGTGCTCCAAATTTTGATTCTGGCTGTCATCTTATCTGCTAGAACCATACATTCCTTTCCTGAGATTCGTTTCACACAAATAGGGATACCTAAGTATTTGAAAGGAACCTCTTTTTTGTTGAAACCCGAGCAATCAAGAATGCGTTGCATTTCAGAGTCTTCCATACCACAACAATATATGGCAGACTTATTAGGGTTCAGCTGCAGGCCAGATGAACATGAAAACAATTTAAGCCCCTGTAACATATAGTAAATACTCTTAAAATCACCATGGCTAAATAGTATGACATCATCTGCAAACATCAAGTGATTCAGTTTGAGTTCAGCACATCTATCATGGAACTTGAACTTTTGCTTAGCTCCAATCTTCAACATTATTCTTGATAGATATTCCATACCAAAAACAAAAAGTAGAGGTGACATTGGGTCTCCTTGTCTCAAACCCCATTTCCCTTCATAATATCCATGTAAAGAACCATTGATCATGAGTGAAAATCTGGGTGTACGAACACATATCATGATTAGCTTGATAAACTTCTCAGGGAACTTAAATTCATAAAGCATTTCTTCCAAAAAATCCCAATCAAGAGTGTCAGACGCCTTCTGAAGATCAAGTTTAATCATACAGCTGGCCTTAGCATTTTGCCTCCCATAGTGTCTGATCAAATCCTGAAAAATCATGATATTATTGGCGATAAACCTCCCAGAAATGAATCCACCTTGGTTTTGCGCAATCAGATCAGGAAGAATTGCTTTCAACCTTGAACAAATGATTTTAGTGGCGGTTTTGTAAATGACATTACAGCATGCTATAGGACGGAAATCACTAACTGTATTAGGGCACTTACACTTAGGAATAAGTGTTAAAACAGTAGTATTGATTTCTTTGAGGATCTGACCTGTATGCAAGAAAGATATTACCGCTTCACTAATATATTCTCCTATTAAGTCCCAATTATCCTGGAAAAAACAACTGGTGTAGCCATATGGACCTGGTGCTTTGATTCCTTAAATTGCAAAGATAGCTTTCTTGACTTCGTCTTTAGAAAATTCTTTCAGTACCAAGTCTGCTTGATCCTTGTTAACAAGAGGCCCCAACATCATAACTCCTTGATTAACCTTCTTCCTTCCTTCCATTTTAGTACCAAGTAGGTGCTGATAATAAGCAATGAAAGCAGCTGAAATCTGATCTGCTTTATCAGTTCGGGATCCTTGATGGTCTTCAATAGAAAGAATACTATTAGCCCTTCTCCTCTCCTTGATGCTAGCATGGAAGATGGATGTGTTGTCATCTCCATTTTTAATCCAAGAGACCTTGGATTTTTGAAGCAAAAATGAGTTGAGTCCCTTCAGGAGTTGTCCATATTTTATCCGAACAGCATTTTCAGTAGCTATAAGGTCTGAATTAAGAGGATCAGATTGTAATTTCAGCTGAGTTTCAAGGAGCTCTTTCTTTGCTTCATCAGTAGCATTTTGGATGTTAGCAAAATGCTGTCGATTCAGCTCTTTAAAAGCTCCCTTTAGTTGCTTCAGCTTTGTTACAATTTGATACATCTTAGATCCGTCAATTCTTTGATTCCAAACTCCAGAAACGATCCCATTATAACTAGGATGAGCAGTCCACATCTTGAAGTACTTAAATGGCTTTTTTCCACCAAGTATTTCATGAGACAAAGAGATTATAGCTGGAGTGTGATCAAATAATTCCTCAGCCGCAAAGATAACTTCAGCAGAAGAGAAACTATCTAACCACTTTTGATTAGCAAGAACTCGGTCTATCTTGGAACAGATTCTCTCATTTCCTTGCCTCTTATTATTCCAAGTGTAGAGGCAGCCCCCATACTTAACATCTTCAAGCATACAACTTCCCACACAATTAATGAACTCAGTTTCTTCCAAGTATTTCACTCTTTTCCCAATCCTTTCCTCTTTGAACAAGATATCATTAAAATCTCCCATAACCATCCATGGTTCAAGGGAAATCAAACTACACAAATCATTCCATAAGAGTTTCCTACCCTCTATATCATTGAATGCATACACAAACGTAGCAAAGAAAGACTTACCATCCAAAGTAGCGACTTGTAGATGGATAAGTTGGCTTGTACATTTGAGTATGTTCACTGAAAAACTAGAGGGATTCCATGCTACAACTATTCGGCCTCCATCATGCCAAGCATTATTAGATGTAAAGCACCATCCTTTGAATATATTTAAGTATAAGACCCCAAGTTTTGAGGCCTTTACTCTCGTCTCGAGGAGACCAACAAGACCAGCCTTATTAGCATGCAACATGCCTTTGACTTGATTTTGCTTTCCATGGTCATTGATCCCTCGGACGTTCCAACAAATGATTCTATCCATTTCCAAGAGGAGGATCTCCCCCTCCTCTTGTGTTCCCCACTGTTACAACATTGTTGGTGCCAATCATAATTCTCCCATCATTATAAGCACCAGCTGAACCCTGTCTATCTGCAAAACCAACAGAAACTTGTCCTTCTGCCTCATTTTGGTCAGCCTCATTCCTTTCAGTTAGCACCTGATAGGTGTTAGTAAGTTGTGTTGTCCCAACATCCACCTTAGTCTTCACTTTGAGACCTTTACCTACTTGTCTAAAGCCATCACTGTCAGTTTCATTTCTTTTTTCAACACCAGAAATAGCAGTCTTGCTGCTATCTTTGACTACCCATTGCTGTTGTTTCCCTTCCTTCTTTTTGCAATCTTCAGTAGTATGGCCCAATCCTTTGCAATAGTTGCATTGAAGAGGCTTCCACTCATATTTAATCTCCGTAAACACATTGAATCCATGTTCATCTTCAAAAGACACTCGATTGGGAAAATCTTACTGTATTGACACTTCTATGAGAACTCTCGGGTAGCTCAGTTTATTCCTTTTCTTTGTCATATTATCCACCTGCAGAGGGGTGCCCAATGGCCCTACAATTTTGAATAAAGATCTCTCACCCCAATATTTAAGTTCAAGTTCTGGTAATTGAATCCAAATTGGGACTGATCTAATGTCTTCCTTCTTGAAGTTGACATCCGGATCCCAAGCTTTCATCACTAGAGGTCTATTATTAAAGAACACATATCCACCATTCAAAATTTCATCCCTAATTTCCACAGATTCAAATCGCACCAGAAAAACACCATAAGAGAGGGATCCTACTTTATCAACCTTATCCTTCCATATCCTCCTAATGAAACCTTCAATGACTGATAATGGGGGATTAGCCCCTAGGACATAGCAGACAATAGAAGATTTCCAAAACTGAACCTCATCCTCAATATCTTCAAGGGTGATCTTAACCTTACTAGCAATCTCAGAGCTCTTAAAAGAGGAATCTAGGTTTCTCACCACAGTACTAGAACGTAATATAGGAGGAGTTATAGAGTTACCTTGTCGAACGTTGGTCGAGCATTGCCTATTTGCATTCAGAAAGAATGCGAAATCTCTGCTAACATCTTCCTGCCTCTGAATCGCTTGCAGAGACGACTTCGGGGATAAAACCAGTTGGTTCTCATCCTGCGATCTCATCCTCTCATCTTCGCCTCCATCTTCACCATCAGAAAAATCGATTGGCTCAATACCAAGAACTGCATCCATCGTTTTAGTTTTACGCACATCTGCAGTTGAAATAGGGCCTCTCTTTTTCGGTTTCTTGATCTCTGATTTCTGCTTCCCCTGTCTCGCTCGAGTTTTCGCCATAGCACCAGCTAGAAGTTGCACGCGAGAGAGAAAGGAAAAAGCCCCTTTAGGTGTATTGAAAAAAGTTATCATTACCATTTAATATATCGTCGGAGGAACTCCACAGTGTAAAAATGGAATCATTTAATTATTATTATGGTGTAATTATCACACACATATATAGTACTAACTAGTAGCTTGAATTGAAATATCGGTTTGAATCATAAAATCCACACATTATATAATCAAAGAGGGCTTTCTTAGAAATTTTTTAATCCTCAACTCAACTATATTGGAAGTATTTATATATCTATATATCACTCTATCTACTTATAGGGGTTATTTTCTCTATTCAAGTCAACTAGCTTAGAATAATACATAATTATTCCCCACTTAGTCCACTCTTTTGGAAAGTGAATTATATTTTATTTTATAATTATGCCAATTTATAACTATGTAAAACATATGGGATATACATTGGATATGTCATGTGCATTACTTTCACTTTTACTTTGTTTTTCCACACCCTAGGTTAAAAGTACCAAATATATTCACCATCAAATTATGATCCTTGTGATATATTAGTATTTAGTAGTTATTGTTTTATGTTTTGGAAATAAGATGAATGGTATTGATCTATTTACCTCAAAATATTTCACAATGTGCTCATGAACCTAACACATAATATTAATGAGTCATGTTTTAATTGAAAATAATATGGTGTGGCATTATTCTAGACTAGTGCAGCAGCTAGCCAAGTCAGGTCATCTAAATAATCTAACTTAGGCCTTTAGAAATGTCAACTCCATTAACATATTCTTAAGTTGTTAATTAATTAAAAAGTTTCTAGTTTGACTAGTCATTAATATGGTGATTTTTATCAAGGAAATTCTTCTTCTTCTTCTTCTTACTTTTTTTTTTTTGGAAATATTTTATCAAAAGTTCATGCATTCAAATTGTAACTTTTGTACTCCTTAAAGTACTAACACTTGTAAACAATATTTTACTAATTTGCATATCTTTAAATTTAGCTTATTAATCCTTCGAGGTAAGCCTCTTTTTCTCCTATTTCGTTATGCATCCGGTTCCGTTATACAACTCTATCTCTGTATTTCATATCCTTCTATGAAAAATTGAGTGTTGAGTACCGTCCTAGCGCATTCGAACCGGTCCTTGCCTCTTTCTCTATGATTAATATTAAATTTTATAAATAATATTAAGATAAAAGATACAAATTTGTAAGAAAATAATATATATATATATGATAACCCTTCTCAAAATATTGTTAGAGCATTTCACATCCAAAAAAGAGTGTCAAAGTCCAACCATCAATAACAATTAATAATAATAAAAAAATATTTCTAAAAAATATTTCTTCTCCCTTATTTATTGGATGTAATTTTATTAATATTAGTAGATCTTGTAATTTTGTAGTCCATAATATAGTAAATTGGGCTTTTGCTCATCAGAGATTTGGTTTTATTCCACTATCATCTGTTCTTGCAAACTTATTTTATAATGACTTGAAAGTCTAATTTTACCCATCTATTATAAGTACGTTTTTTTTCAAAAATAATAATAATAATAATAATAACAATTTATAATAATAAAAAAAGATTTTTAAAAAATATATATTTATTGTGTTGGCACATGTACCAAATTTTACAATATTGCTCTTCTCTCTCTTCCACCTCATCTCATATGAACCCACTTATGACAAACACATCTTGTATATATGCAACAATAAAATGGAACCAAATGTAGAAAAAAAATTCTTTTCAACCTTAAATATAAGTAGCATAGCTGCTCCTAACCCATTTTTATTATTAGTTAGTTTGTAAATATTCTAATTAAAAAATAAAAAAAAGAGGTCCACTATGGCAGGTTGAAGCTGGCTTTAGGCAACATTTTATGATGTCAACATATGGTGTTGCCAAGGGATCCCACATTTCATTTTGGGCTAATTTATATTTTTTCTTTTTGTTTTAAAAAAAAAAATGCAAGTTGGCACCGTTGTTAGTTATTGAGTCTGCAACCAAAGTCTCACATTGACTAGAAATAGAACAGATCATAACAATATCTCTATTAGTTGAGGCTTTTTGGGAAGATGCTTAAGAACAAAACTATAATGGTTTAAACCCAAAGCGAACAATATCATACGAAGAGTAGAGATGGATGGTGTACATCGTCCTAACAAGTGGTATCAGAGTCAGATCCTAAAATTGGCCATGTGAATGAATCCTCGGAATACCAAACAAAATAGATGACCATCAGTAATCTCACGACGAGATTCGTGGATGTGCTCTTGTAGACAGGTTGTGTGCTCTAGAGGAGTTGGCTTGAGAAAAGAGCAAGAACTCTTGAGGTAGAGTGGATGGATGAAAGATCGTTTCAGAGGAGCCAAAGTTGTCCTTTGTTTGAGGGGAGGATTGTTGAGTGTGCAACCAAAGTCCCACATTGGTTAAAAATAAAAAGATCGTGAGTATATAAGGATGGATAATATCTCTATTGGTTGAGACCTTTTGGGAATGCGCCTAAGAATAAAACTGTGAGGGCTTAAGCCAAAGTGGACAATATCATACTAAAAGTAAAGATGGATGGTGTACGATGTCCTAACACTGGCAATACTAATAATGTCCTAATTATCTCATAAAATTGAACTTTATCTCATCTACCACCTCATCATTATTTGATTCTACATCACACAAGCAACCTACTAGAATATTTTCAAGTGATGTCCTTATGCCAAACATTTCTTGTAGCATCATGCATTGGTGATGCACATAAATATACTTAATTTATAGCACATTAATCTAACACATTTTAGTACTAAGTATTTTTAATTAACTTTGATCAAGTATATTATAGATTTATTGACACTGAAAAATGGCCAACAAAAATACTATTTAATAAGCGTTAGTTGTTGAGAAGAGCATAAAGGAAAAATGAACACCATATTTTTATCGTAATTTACTCCTTGATTTCATTGGTAATAGGATTTGAGCTTTTATTGATCAAAAGACACTTAGAGCACAATTCAATCTAATGTTTTTAGTCAAGAGTATTAAAAATCTGACTTAGAGCACAAATCTAAAGTCAAAAAGAATGCCTGAGAACTGAAATTTTTAGAGAGAGAAACTCTAAATAGAACGAATGTGTATTTAAAAAATGAACTGAATCAGCCTCCTATTTATAGGAGAGGTTGCAATCTAAGTTTATTTCTTTCTAGTTGATTTGAGATCATTGAATGATGCCACACTATCTTTGGATGGTTGAGATTTTCCATCTAGTTTCGAATGGTGACCATTGATTTTGAGATCAAATGAGGTCCGTTGATCAAATTTAGGTGCTCTGATACCCTAAATTTGTACTTCAGATTGCAATTTATTCTTGATAAGAAAGAGTCTAAATTTTGATACAAACATTTGACACTCATCAAAAGGTCTTTTCAATAAATTTGGAATTGTATTAATTCGAGTTATGTCGAGTGAGATATGATCAAAACACTGCACGGTATGTAGTTGCCTTGGTAATCACAACCAGATAAACACACTCAGCGAACAAATAAGCTTTTTGGTTCACTTGGGCCCAAATTATACATAATTACTCATTCTTTGCATATTTTAGATTGCTAAAGTGATATGGGAAATTATGAAGGTAAATACTTGGTTTTTTCTTCTTTTTTTAGAGAGTGTACAGAGATCACTCGGGTGGTGCCTAATGCACCACCTGGATGCATGCTCATCTCGACCCCCCCTAGTTAGGGCCATGTACAATTATTGTTTTGTGTGTGTTGTTTTAATAATTTTTTTGTATTAATTTAAACTTTACAAAACATATAACATAATTACAAAAATATTCAAAATTATTTCCCAAAACATACACCAAGTACATAAAATTCATAAGTATCTCTAACGACATCCAAACTAAGCTTGTGTTGTCCCAAAGATTGAACCTCCAGGTCTAACCGTCTGGACAGGCACGACCTTAGGCAAAGGCGGGCTAGGCCTGTGCCTAAGGCCCACCTAGACTAGGGGTCCAAAAAAGTTTTTTTCCCCTTATAAAAGTACACATTTTTTTCACTGATTATATTAAATACCATATTTTATTCTAAATAAGGGCCCAATTTTTTTTTTCTATGGCCCACTATATTTCAGGATCGTCCCTGCATTTGGATATGTACAATATTCACCCAAGCTCCACACTCACTGCTATTCATTCTGAGCGTTACCTTTATCTACACATAGAAACATAACTGTGAGTCGACATACTTAGTAAGAAAAGCATACATCATACAATATATATCTGACATGTAATTAGGCACCCATACACCTAATTCCCTTTTATGCCATTTGTCACCTTAGGATGTTTTTGTTTTATTTTTTTTAAAAAAAAATTAATAAAATTTGATTTGAACTGTGCTTGTCACGTTTGTGGCAGTTTTTTTTTATATTTTTTTTAATAACAAATAAATTAAGAAAAAAAAAGTGATGAATTACTGTCTTTACCCCCATATCTTCTTTTCATTTTTTTTTCTTTAGTTTTTGAAAAATTTAGCCACTTTTATGTGTAGATTGCGGTTGTATGTTGGTTTTAGTTAGTTATTGATCAATTATTTATTTCTCAAAAACTATTTTCACTCTAATTTCTCCCGGACCATTGTTGCTTTTAGTTCTATAAATATTTATCTTATTTTATTTCCATGGTTGTAAACCCGTTCTAATTCTTCCTCTCCAGTAGTTAAAAAAGTCCAAAAAAAAAATCCCAAACAAACTTACCTCGATTACCTACGGGGAGAAAGAATACTAAAGAGAATCACCTAGTCCTACATCTTCGGTTGCTTTTAAATGGAAGTCAGTTGTTGAATCTTCTTCCACGAGGAAGTCTAAAAGACCTCGACATATTTTGGAAGATTCTAATTATTATTTCGAGCTTGAAGATGAGTTTTTAGAAATACCTAATGTTCCCAAGGTAAGTCATTTGTTTTTGAGTTTTTTTAGGGTATTTGTATCATATTTGATAAGTTGTATATATATATAATTATGTTTGAGTTTATTAATGAACACTGTTTAGTGTGTTATTTATATTTTTATGTGTATGTGTATGTGTTTGGTACTTTTAAATGATTTTTGTATTTTTAACAATTGTCTTGGTGTTTTTTTCGGTTTGATTTGATTTCTTGTAGGGCAAGGGTAAATTTCTTGTTGTTAATATTCCTCCTGATATTATTTTAGAGGAGCTTCCTGGTAAAATGGTTGTTGAGGTATGTGATTTTTTTTTAGTGGTTATATTTGCTATATTTTTTGTTTGTTTTAACAAATTTTGCACGTTGTTTTCCTATAGGATTGGTCTTGTAAGTATAGGCGTTCTTAGAACTATCATTCAAAAGTTATCACTTTTGGGTATTTTGAAATTATCAAAGATATCAAACACATTTTAACCCCAACCCAACTTGACATGTTTCCCAAGACAATATTCGGTCATTTTCTCTGTTTACCCAAGTACACTATTCACTTCCAACTCATACATGGTTTGTTCTTGAGGGAGGCTTAACAACTAAATAAGTTGGAGTTTTGGGTTCTGCGGCAGGAATTTGCTTAGATTTAGTGTTGAGAAGTTTACTTATTAGTAACTATTCTAGATTTCCATGTGGAGTCTGATATTTTTTAGTACAAGCATGATAAAAACATGCTTGTTGAACATTGTTTAAAGGGCAAGAAAAAAAATTTCAAGACTTCTATCCAAGTTTCCTTTACGGCTAACAATTATAGGGACAATGATGATCTAGCAGTCAAGTTGGCTGTATTATATTTTGTTCAGTGTTATTTGATGGGTGGTCCTCCTGGTAAGGTTTGTTTTGATTGAGGAGCTTGACATGGTGGACATGGGTTGTTACGATGAGTATGGGTGGGGTAAGGAGTGTTTTGAGATGATAATTGAATCGTTTAAGGGTAAGATAGATACAGGTATTATAAAGGTTAAGAAGAAGGAAAATGATGGTGGGTTTTTATAGGTTTTTGGGTTTTCTGCTTGCATTGTAAATTTGATTTGTTTGAGTGTTATCCATATGTTGTTTGGAAACTTTTGAGGTATTCAAATTTTGTCATTCTGAGGCTTCTTGACTGGCCTAAAATGACAAAGCTGAAAGTATCGCAGTTGAAAATAGATAACGTCAACAACATCATATTTAATCGGCCATTGAAAGAGGTATTTGTGTGTTGTCTTACTTTTGTTTTATTATTGTTTTAGTGTTATTGTTGCAGATGTTATTTAGTTATTTGTTTGTATTTTTAGTTTATTCAGTTTCAACCTTTTGTTTTTATTTTATTTTATTTATTGCAGTTACAACTAAAAAACATTTGGAGAGATTAAGTTTGAACTTGGTTGATTATTTCTTGGGTGACACGACTCCCTCCTTTATCAAGTTCAAATATAAATGGACTTGTGATCGCGATTCTGAGAGTGTCCTCAAGTCTCTTTTAGAAGTTGAACATGTTGGTCCATCATCATCAAAGGCGCATGAACATGTCACTTGTATTGAGTACGAGGATTTGACGAAAGATGTATCCTTTGTTATTAGCCAGCAGTAGATTCTTATGTCTAATGTGGCTGTATTGAGCAAAAAATGGACATTCTTATTGAGGTAACTTTTTTTTGTGTAGTTTGTTTGTAGTTTTTTTTAAGATATTGCTTAGGTTTTAATTGAAATTTTAATTATTTTATTTTAGTGCTCGCATGTTGCTTCTACACAACTTGGGACCCAATCTGATGATGTGCTCCGCACTTTAAAAAATGATGAGGATGTGGATGTTGATGTCTATAATAAAGAAGATATTGGTGATGAAGAAGCTAGTTCTGAGGAAGATGATGAGGCTGAGGATGATGATGGGAAAAAATAATGATGTTGATGAGGATTATGGGGACGATAGTCAAGATGATGAGGAGGAGGATGATGATGTTGGAGATGGTCGTGGGCAGGGTGAGTCTAGTGCTAAAAATGTGAAAAATGAGGAGGGGAGTGTTGTTGTTGAAGTAGGTGCAAAGGATGATGAATGTGCATAAGATGCATGTACTTCTAAAGAAGGCACTAATAATCATGTTGAAATGACTGATGATTTAGGCATTCTTGTAGATCGTAATGAGTATTGTATTTTTATTTGGTTATCAATTTTTATTGTTGTTTTGTAGTCTATTTATCTTTACGTGGTTGTTTTGTAGTTTTTTCACTTTTGTTGTCTTTGATTTGTTTTAGTGTTGTTTTTCCATGATTTTTTTAAATATAATTTATTTCGTTTTTAAATAGATGGTATCCTCTAACCCAGTGTTGGTGGTTCTGCCACTAAGAATGTGTGCCAAAAAAATAATCTTGAAATAGTTGTAATTCAAGAGACTCCTATATTACATCCTTCAAAGAGGGATCGAAAGAAAAGACCAGTTTTGAAGTCTCCATTTATGGGGCTTACTTCTGGTGATTCCACATCAGGTTCAACATCTATTTCAACTGATGCGTCCCAGTTTAAAATGGTCAAATATGTTGCTGGCTTGTGCCTGTTGGACGATAAAATTAGTGAACCTGTTGATCTCTAATTGGTGTCTAAGTTTGACTTTTGGCTAGCTAAAGGTCTAAGAAAACAAAAATCAATGTAAGTGCTTCTATTGTTTATTATTATATTTCATTTTCTTTTAGTCGGGTTTATTTTTGTATAATATAATTTTATTTTCCAGCACTACAACTAATGTAGATTGCAAGGGTAAGGAGAAAATATCTCCACCATTATTTGTTGTGGTGTTGAGAAAGTTAACAGCAAGATGTGGTTCCACAATCTTAATTAGTTACCCTAACAGCTTCCCAACTTTGATTGCAAATTTTCTTACCGTTGTTTTGTAGTTATTTTTATTTCAAAATATAGATCTGTTTTAATGTGATGTTTTACAGCTGTTTATTTTAGCTTCCCATTTTATTGTTCTTATCTTAGCACATAGACTACATTTTTTATTACTTGCCCAAGAAATTTAAGTATGCCAAGAGCCAAAAATCAAAGTTACAACAACAACTGATTACCTTTTCAGTGCTAGTACATAAGGAATTTGTATAATAGGTTTGTTGCAAAGCAGTTAGATATAGGGGTGTTCATCCAATCCAATTTGTAATATTTTGCTCATAGTGCATCCGATCCGCACTAAGTGCGGATTTCATTTTTTAGATCCCATCCAATCCGCAAAATAGCTTAAATCCAATCCAATCCAATCCAATCCGTAAAAGTGCGGATTAGATCAGTTATTTTGGATTGGTTACTTTTTAATATTAAATTATGTAATATTTATGAAAAAAATATTTTTCTTCGCATAACTAGCGACAAAATAAAATATATTATTGTTATTTTATGTCTCCAACAACAAACTAAAATAAATAAAATAACAAATAACAAATTCAAAGGAAGAAAAAAAAAATTATGTATAAAGAAATGTTTAATTTTATTTTAAATTGTGTGTAAAAAAATTATATATAAGAATGAAATATACATTTAATCAATTAAATTTTAAAATATAATTGTATTATATGTATTAGACTCTTAAATTATTATTTTATTTACATTAAAATGTTATTTGTACATATATATTTTTTTATAAATATGTGTGGATTGGATTAGATCGGTTACTTTTACATATCAATCAACATTCAATCCGCACAAGTGCGAATTTTGAATTTTCCAATTCAATCTAACGCGCACAAGTGCAGATATCCGCACTTTATGAATTGGATTAGATTGGATCGTGCGGATTGGATTAGATCAGCTATTTTATGAACACCCCTAGTTAGATATCTCTGTTTTGTCCCTTGACTATACTATGGCACAGTATATTCGGTGTGGAAAGATGTTATGTGGCACTCTTTGGCACTTAGTTGATCACGTTGTTATACATATTAATGTGAAACTGGATGATCATTGGATATGTAGTCAATTAAACATTTCTGAGCACCGAACATATTTGTACAACTCCCTGAGATCTGGTAGGTATTTATCAGCTGCAAAAGAGGCGTGAAAGCCATTTTTTGTGATCCTACCTCACTATTTATCTATGTTATATTTTCAAAGCCTTCACAATGAATTAAGATTCAACACTATGGAACCATTTTCCATTGTTCCTATTGATGGGTTGTCTGAGCAGGTCACATCGTAAATTATTCCTCATGCCTTATCTTGTTTATTTTTTGAGCTATGTTTTTGTTTTCATTATTGTTCAATTTTTTTTCAAGATTTTTTATGTTGTTCCATGGTTATTTTGTAGTGACTGTGTGTTTGTAAAAGCATTTGTCGAGTACTATATTGACAACAATCCCATCTTGTCTGATGATTTTGATGTTAAAGTTCATCATGATCGCTTAGCAGTGTCATTCTATCATTATGGATTGAATAAGCAGATGGAAAACATTGATAGTGAACTCGAGTCTTCATCACCCGTTGGGAAGTAATGATCTACAATTTTGGATCACAACCCTAGTGTTTTTTAGTTGTTTGAGATTTTTTAAATATCTTGTTGAATTAATGTTGTTGTTGTTGTTGTTTTTGTGTGAGCACGTTCTAGACAATATGTAGGATTTCTATATTTCTTTTTTTTTTTCCTCCATGTTAAACATTTTTGTTTGGATTATTCATGCTTGAATGTATATATTATTGTTTCTTGTTTATTTTGTGATTGTTTTGTGTCTATTTTAGAGTTGTTTTACCGTTGTATTTCTATATTTCTTTATATTATTTTTTAATATTTTTGTTCTACTCAATTTTGAAACATTGACAATATTATTTAATAAAAATCCAATCACAATTAATCAAATCATTTATATCTTAATTACATGTAGTATCCAATTATTTTAAAATCCAATAAAGTATGTACACGGATCATTGACATAACTCTTTAACATTAATAGAAAAATAATAAAACTTGTATGTAAATTCTGTTCCTTAGTATCCTATGCTCAAATGTATATTCAGTTTTTTTGCCGTTGTTGGATAGTTGTTCTGTAGTTGTTCTTGTTCTTTCTTATCTTTGATGCATTTTCCTGTATGTTCTCTTGTTGTGCCCTAGCACCCCACATTTACTGTACTTGTTATGTTTTTTCTTTTCCCCACAGCTTGCACCCTCCTTTCTTTTGGCCTTCGAGATTTCATCTTTTCAGTAGGAAGCAAGACTATTATATCTTTCACATATTGCGGTACATCCCACTAACTTTGGTGTCCTATTGGGTACAGTATTCCTTTATAAGTTGCTATCCAATTTTTCTTTGTGTGGTAATCTAAACAGTACTTGTACGGGTCCATGTTCATCTCCTTCAACACATCCACAACATGTCCACAGGGCATTTTCATCAATATGGAACCTATTGCACGTGCATGTTCTCTCTTTGAGCATGGTTCTTTTATTCTGGTCACCTCAAACAAATATCAGTGGTTGATTTAACCTGTGTAATTTTAAACCAATATTTATTAAATTTAGAGAACAACAATGGGACAATCCTACAATGATGTTAGAAAAACCATAATAGTACCAGAATGATTATGTTTAAGAATTTAAAGCGCTGAAATATAGATCTGACCTCCAAATTCAATGAGTATGTGTAGTTGTTTAGTAGCTTCTCTTCTCCAGGTGGTGTTAATTTAGTAAATGTGTTTTGTACTTTTGTCTTATTATTATGTGTTTTGTACTTTTGTCTAGAAGAGGCTCGCATTGTTGAATATTTTAATCAGTGGTATTCTATTTTTTGCTTGGTACTAGATTTGCAGGGTTATTTTTGTGGGTTCGGACACCATTGAAGAGAGGAAAATCTGTACGAACTGTTCATACTTGTAATCTTTTGGTATGAATTCTCTACTAACCTCGTAATCAACATAATTTTTTCCTTCTTCCCATCGATCATTGCTCTTCTAGAGTACTGGTATAGATTCTATGCCCAATAATATTTTGACAGAATTTCAACAAACTAACATTAATATTAAAACATACTCAAAATAATAGTAAAACAACTATAAAAAAACTACACACTGTTATTTTTTTGTTACGGTAGTCCATTTTTTGGGTGTCCAATTATTTTCTATATCCTTAATTTCTTATACATTGAAGATAAATGACCAAGAACAACTCTAAAACTACGTTAAATCTGTTAAGATTTAATGAGAATTATTACTAAATTTATTTTTATCCCAGTAATGATGTATATGAATCTTTAATTTGTTCCATTACCCATATATATAAGTTATATTTCAGAGCTGCATATCATTTCTATAATTGAATTCAAGATCAATGTATGAGCACCATTTATATTTTCAGATTCAAACAATTTTGTGTGGGTTTAAGATTCTTACCTTTTTGATCCGTTTAATTCTGGTATTGATGAAGATTTTGTGTTTTGTTTTCACATTGACTTTAGTGTTTATGGTTTATCTTATCGATATAATTAATGGTAGTTTTTCTGTTTGTTTTGGCGTTGCTTTGATGTTTCAGATGATAGGTGTGGCGTTGCTATTCATTTTAGCCTCTGTACATTATAAAAGAAAGAATATTAAAAGAGGGCAGTATAAATGTAATTTTTAACGCATTACAGTAAAAATGTAATACTTAGCCCATTTTATATGTAAGTTTTTTTTAAAATAAAATATATTTATAAATATTTACTAAATTTGTAGATAACTTTTTAATTACAACATAAATGTTTTGTGAATAAATATTACTTTTAATCCAACAAATATTACTTGTTAATAAAATGTAACATTTAAATATAAGTTGTCATTAATTTAATTTTAACTACAACAAGTTATTAATAATTTGTAGGTGCAGGCTGAGTGGTGCTCATCAATGCTGTTTTATTGACTATCCACACTTATTGGAGCCAAATATTGATCCTCCCAAAGAAGGTAATATCTGAAATTGAGAAGATTTGTAGGTGCTTTTTATGGAAGGGTCAAAGCAATATGAATGGTTCGGGTAGTGTAGCCTGGGAAACATTGTGTAAATCAAAGAAAGAAGGAGGCTTGGGGCTTTTGGATATTAAAGAATGGAACTTAGCAGCTATTATGAAGCATGTATGGGCGGTGGCGAACAAGAAGGATAATCTATGGATAAAGTGGATCCACTGTGTCTATGTTAAGCAAGAGGATTGGTGGAGCTATAAAGCTCCATCAAATTGCAGCTGGTATTGGAAAAAGGTAGTCGAGGCCAAAGAGAAAGTGAAGATTTTGGCAGACTGTGATCAATTTACTAAAGGAGAGTACAAAATTGCAGATGGCTACAAGATGTTGACTCCCCAACAGCAGCAAGTTCATTGGTGTAAAGAGGTATAGTGCAAACTTAATATCCCAAACATAGCTTTGTGTTGTGGCTAGCTACACTTGATAGATTAAAAACTAGGAATCGGCTATACACTTTCAAAATAATAGATAGCCCTTTGTGTATTTTCTGCAATGTTGTAATAGAAACAAGAGACCATTTATTTTTTGATTGTGGGGTTCCTAGTTCATGCCTTTCTCAGCTCAAGCAATGGCTGAATTGGCATGCAAAATCTAGTTGTGTCCAGGGGCTGTTAAGGTGGATAGGAAGGAGCAAGATGAGCAGTTTTAAGAAACAGGTGTATGCTTCCTCTCTCGCTGCTCTGGTTCACCGAATATGGTTAGCCAGAAATGATAAAATGTGGAACCAGCAGGATGTTTCTGTGCATCAAATCTGCCAGCAAGTATCTTGGCAAGTCAAAACGCGAATCTCATGTGTCAAGCCGAAGAAAATGAAGCAAGGTGATGAGGAATGGTTTGGAAAATTAGTATAAACTCACTATGATACTTGTATAGATAATACATATATTATGGCCTTCCATTGAAGGTGCATTTAGGTTGTAAAGTTTTAAAAGTTTAGTGGCAATGAAAATTACAGCTGATTCATCAAAAAAAAAAGTTATTAATAATTATAATTTTTGTGATTAATATACTTTTAGCTATAAACTTTTTAGTGATAAAATAATAACTTATGTTTTATCGCATTTTTTTTTTATTTTTAGTCACAAATTTTATTGTGGCTAAAAATAAAAATTTTAGCAGTGGATATAGATTCATTTATTTATTTTATTTTTCATTCTTATATTAATATTATTCATATTATTTTATTTTAGGAGATTCATGATTCATGCCCTCTGACGTATTGTAGCATTATATATAGTTCATACATATGTCTATACAAATATATATGGTATATATTCTCATAAGATAGTGCCCTAACTAACCATTTTTTTCATAGGATTAATGGTACTAGTAATAAAAGCAATACAAGAATAAAAGATGGAAGAGTCAAAAAAGTGTGGCATCTAGTAGAATTGACCATTTTTGTCAATCATATTGTGGGTCAATCAACACAACATGCATGATTATTTCTCTTGCAATTATATCTTCATCAATGATATTTATATGTATATATATATATATATATATTTGGAGCATATAGTATTGGAGGTGTTCTCAATATTCAACATATCACTATTACTCTCTTTTGTTGTTTTTACATAATTATCATCTTATTCCATATGTTTCCACAATAAAATCATTTCAAGTTTGCCCTAATAAACCTCAAAACGTTTGTTCGATTTGTCTTTCTATAAGGAAATTGCATGACCTTCATTTATTTATTTTTCAACTCTGATATATAAGGTTGTTAGCATCAAGACAAAGAAGGTGACAATATATATATATTAGGCATGGACTTGTTTTTGTTTATATTCTCATCTCCTAATGATGCCCTTTTCTGAAAATTACTCACATTTTAATATATGCATAACTTTTCAATGTACTAAAAACCCTATATATGAACCAATTGCCAAAAGGGTCCCATCTAGGGCTAGAAGTTGGAGAGTGGTCCTTTATCAAAGACCATATATATTATGTGGGGCTAATAAGCTTAATTATTATTTTTAACTCTTTATCTTTCCATAATGAACTTTTTTTTTCTTTTTTCTTTTTAATTAATAAATACATTGTTTTGCTAAAATTAATATCTGCATATCTGTCTTGGTGTCCTTCTAGATTTATTCTCTTTTATGGATATCTATATTTTAGGGAGATGGAAAACATTATTTAGTAGAGAGAGAGAGTAAACATATATTTTGTACTAAAATATTTTATTAAAATTTGAGCTAATTAAATTATAAAACTTCTCCCCCACAAAAAAAAAAAAAATTACAAAACTTTATGGAAAAAATTAATTAAAAATTAACATTTTAAAAGTGATTCTGTAATATTCTAATAAGCTTAATGGTAAATAATTAGAGTTTATATTTATATTATGGGTTAATCAGGTAATAAGTGAGATTATGATCCTACTAATCTATTTCAGCATAAAATTTAAATTTTGATATAAGTGAGTAAATAAGTGTAATTGTAATTTATAAATTACAAAGATTTATATAGCATGTGTGAATGTAATATGAGTTATATGTGGAATAAAAATATTTTCAAGTTTGGAGACCCTGAAGATCCGATAAGTGGATATATAATCGTAATTTGTTAATTATGGAGATTTATTTGAAATACGTTATATGAGTTATTTGTGAAATAAAAATATTTTCAAGTTCGACAACCTGGGAGACCCGATTGAAGGCTAAAAATGTCACAACAGTTTTAGTTAGAAATATTGTGGGATTATTAGGATAATTTAATTTTAAAAATACCAGTGTATTTTGGGATACTCGAAATTGGCCAAATACCTTAAAAATAGAAATTTTTTAGTGACTAAGAAATAATAAGATAACTGATAAAATTTTTGTTAATATTATAATATTATTATATTGTTATAATATTATTATATATATAAAGTTATGTTAATATATATATTATAAGTTACAGTAAAAATAAACGAAACGAACGAAATTCTCGTTCTTCCTCATTCGATAAAATTTTCTTCCTCTACATTAATTTTCTCAATTTTTAATCTAAAATCTAGCGATTTAAGCTCTAGTAGTAGCAAGATAGCAAATCCTTGAAGAGAAAAAATTTAAGGTATGGTTTAATTTCGTTTTAAGTTTAAAAATAATTAGTTTCATATGGGGGTTTTGTGAATTAGAATAGTACTTATGAAGGTTCCGACCTTATAGGATTGTTCTAGGGTAGTCATGAGACTAGTTTCGATGTTTTCTTGCTGAAACTGAGGTGATTTTGGGTTAGAAATTGAGTTTGGAACTTTTTAGTCCGAACATTAATTGCGTTTTTCATTTAAGGGCTCGATTTTTATTTCTGTTACATAAGGATGGTAATATTTATGGTATATATGTGCCCTGTGAAGTTTGGAGTGATTACGATAAATTTTGATAGTGTTTTGGTGAGTACGAAATTTGAGATTTTCGTGTTTCATAGTTTTTAGAAATTCCTAGGAAATCAGAAATCGTATTTTTGTCATAACTTTTCACTTAGGTATCCGTTGTGGACGTTCTATATACCGTTTTGAAGCTTGCGATGATCTTTAAAATATGGTGTATATTTTGGAGCCAAAATATAAGTTTTATTTTAGTTTATTTTTACCGCGGGGTTTGATAGAAAATCCTAGATTGTCTTATATGAATATTAAGTAGTGTTTTAGGATAAACACTTATTGGTTTATCGTTGTCATGACATAGGGCCGAGATCATCGGGGATAGTTCTCCACTTGAGTTGGTTGATATGTATGAACTTGGATTAAAGGTAAGAAAAGTATATTGTACTGCATAGTACGTTATATTATAATACAATTAATAGTGTTATGAATTGATTAATATTGAGATTGAGGTATAGTTAATATTGTTATATAATGAAAAGATTGATTGGTTGAGCAATGGTAATGTATGAAGCTATGAATGTGATATACAAACTCACCTGATTAGGTGGTGCGATACTCCTAGCGACGTACCGGGCATAGGTACGGGCGTTAGTGACATATGAGTACCGAGCGTAGGTATAGTCTCACTTGATTAGGTGATTCGATACTCTTGGTGACGTGTAGATACGATATCAGTGATATGAAAATTTCCAGGTTATGGCATACAATGAAACCGTTGTAGGGTTTCCTCCTGGCGACATGTAGATACGACGTCAATAATATAAAAATTTTCAGGTTATGGCACTGAATGAAACCGTTGTAGGGTTTTCTCTTGGCGATGTGTAAATACGGGCATCACTGACATATGATAAGTACTGGGCGTAGGTACAGGCTCGTCTGATTAGGCAATTACTCCTAGCGACGTGTAGATACGGGCATCAATGACATATGATAAGTACCGAGCGTAGGTACGGGCTCGTCTAATTAGGCAATGCGACATATTGGTGCCAAGTTGTGGCACGGGCTCACCTGATTAGGTGATGCAATTATATGATATATGAGTGCATGTTTTTGGCACGGGCTCACCTGATTAGGTGATGCAATTATGCGATAAACGGTGCTAGGCTATGGCACGGACTTGCCTGATTAGGCAACGCAATACAACAATTTCTAGCAAAATTTTATTATGTTGATCTAAGGTATACTTCCCTTAGCTTTCCCTCTTTGATTTCTTATGTTCCATGTTGTGTTTTATGTATGTTTTGAGTTCTAGGTTATTGTAGTTAGTGTTTGTTTGTGTTAAGGCATTCTGTAATTTAATTGAAGGTTTTTGAGTTGTTTTGGTGTTATTTAATGGCTTGGTTTTTGTGTTTGGACAAGGTTTGAGCTTTAGAGCTCAAATTTTGGTCTTTAATGGTGAATTGAGTTTCAGGGGTTGTTTCTAGTTTTTATTGCATGAATTCTCTTCATTATAGTGTAATTAGGTACTCTGGAAAGTTTAGTTGCATTTGGGGTCGATTTGAGGTTATGGT
Source organism: Cannabis sativa (assembly GCF_029168945.1). Classification (NCBI taxonomy): domain Eukaryota; kingdom Viridiplantae; phylum Streptophyta; class Magnoliopsida; order Rosales; family Cannabaceae; genus Cannabis; species Cannabis sativa. The sequence continues at coordinate 55,594,679 of NC_083607.1, forward strand.
GAGGTTTTTTGCAGTTTCTGCACTGAACCGGGATTTCGGTTGGTCCCCAAAAAACCCTACAGAACTGGAATTCCAGTTGGGGAACCGATTTACTAGTTGGGACATTTTAGGAAATCCTAGTTTTTCCTCTTTTTGTAATATTTAGGGTATTGTCATGTTATCCATCGATAGGAAAACTTTTAGTTTCAAGTTTAAGTCCCCAAAAAGTGATTTAGCGTGTCACTCATTAGTTTTACGAATAATGTGATTTAGGGGCCTATAAATCATCGAGCAGTTGTTCCACTCAAGTTGGTCGTCACACCTGAATTCGGAAACGAGGTAAGATTATTATAATGATATACAGTATATGTGTTTACATGTTTAGCGTACATGTTAGTTAAGCCTGTTAAATTATATTATAATAGCGGTATCAATATATTTAGTATTATATTGGATATCGATAAATGTATGATGGCTTAAGTACTATCTGACAGTATCACATCGGTACGACTAGAGTATGACTAGCGTACTGAGTATAAGCTAATATTATGGCAGATAGTACTGTACTACTTGGCAGTATCACATCGGTATGACCAGAGTATGACTAGCGTACCGAGTATAGGCTGATATTATGGTCAATAGTATTATCGTACGAACGTTCTAGACTCAGAACCGTGTTGGACACGGGGATAAGGTTATGGTTGGGTGTATGGGCACCTGATTATAATTTGGGTTATAGTTATGTTATTATTTATGCTTTTCTTACTGAGTCTGTTGACTCATAGATATTGTTTGCATGTGTAGGTAAGGGCAAGGCTAAAGTTGTGCAGCCGTGAGAGTGAGCGGATGAAGATTGTACATGTCGGAGCGGTTAGGCCTGGAGCGTACGATCTTTGGGATAGCTAGATGTATTTTATTTAATCGCCAGGCGATAACTTTTGTATTATGCACTATGAAACATTTGTAAATATTTTGTAACGGGATCTCGGTTATATATACTATTATTTTAGTATTTTTAAGTAATTAAAGAAAGTTTTAATTTTTTACGATTTTTAATAAACACGCTGATTAGCAACCAGCTGCATAATTAATTTAAAATCACGTTAACACGCCTAAACTAGTAGGGTGTTACACGTTGTTAGGTTTCTTACTTGTCGGTTGTCTCATTAGAAAATGATAGTGACATTGGTTGTCTCATTAGGCAACTGTATAAATGTTGTCGCATTAGGCAACAACGAGTAATGGTTACTTTATTAAGTAACATCATTAGTTTGTCTTATTAGACAAATATTTGTTATTAATGATTGTTTATATTGGATAGCGTGATTTATTGCTTGGGAATTAAATATGTGAGTATGATGTATGATGTTTATCACAATAAAGATGGCTAGTCTAAAACATGTAGTTAAAGCAAATAAGAACAAATCACACAATCCAAAAAACAAAAACTAACAATCAAATTAACTAAATCAAGGAAACATCAACTAAGATTCATCATATTCCTAAATTGAGAATTTAGTTCATGATATTCATGTTCATATCTATAATAAAACTAAAAAGAACAATTAACATAAAAGAAATAAAAGGAGAAGAAAGAAACTGATTGTGGAATAGATCTGGGTTGCCACTCTCGCTCTAGTTGTCGTCCTTTTTCTGCTTTTAGGGTTAATTTTCTCAATCCCCACTTTTTAACTCAAAGTTTCCTTAAATAGAATCAGTTTACACTCAAAATATTACAAATATACAAAGTTTCCCTCGAGTCATACAAACTCTCTTGCTGCAGCCACCAAAAGCCTCGGCGCGGCGAGATCACCGCCATAAGGTCGTCCCTTCTCTACCCAACTTTTGTTGCGGTCATAAGTCCTCTTGCCGCGGCGGTGAAGAATTGGTTGCGGCCATAAATACCCTCGCCGCGGCCACCGAACCAATCTTCAATTCATGCATTCTGCCAAATTTTGGCCGCGGACATAAGCCAACTCGTCGTGACCACAAATGGTCAAAAAATATTTTTTTTAGTGTAATTCATCTCACCCCGGTCCTTTATCAGATTTTTGATGCTCTGGACTTGTACAAACTATGGGAAACCTAAAAGTTAGGGCTGTACAAAAAAAAATTCGTAAACCATCTAAATCGAATAACTCGCCCAAACTAAACTAATAAAATCGGTAAAAATTACAAACCAAAATAACCCGAAAAAATTATAAACCGTTCAATCTGTTAATTGAAAATAGGTCCAATTCGCCCAATTAAACTGAATGATCCGACCAACCTCTATAAATTTCATGTGTGGTTCGAGAGATCAACACTAATACATACATGTATATAATAATACTGTGCTTTATAATATATTGATAATTATTTTGATTGGCCAGAGGAAAATGATTCGAAATAATAGGAAACATGCATTGGAAAGTGACAACAAATATGATAGTGTACCAAGGAATTGAGTTAGTGATGGTATTGATCATGAAGGCAGCAAAATGATGGTACCAGCAATATATATGTATATATATATACATCTTTATATTTATTTTATAAATATATATAAAAATTATACTATATAATTAATTCACATATTTGTTGCACTTTGGAATTACCTATAATATAATTATAATACATGAAGTAATGCTTACGAATTAATTTAACATATACAAACACTACCACAGAGATATAATGCATTTTATATGTTCCTTTAGATCGATAGAAATGAGTAAATTAATGAAAAGAAATATATATTATTATGCTTATATATTTATATAAATATAATATATATAGGGTGTGTTCCGTACTTAATGTTTAAAAACTTGTAACGATATAATATATAGTTACACTAATAAATTTTCATTTTTTTTTTTTGAATAATTTAAAATTCAGCATTACAATATATTTCAAGCCGTACGCACACATATAAATATCAAAACAAATAATTTGAATCCTAATCTCAGCATATATAGTAAATTATTTAAATTAAAATTTATAAAATAATTTAGAATATTTAATCTTTTGTTTGTTTGTTTTTTTATTTTTTTTTAAATTTAAATTTGTAAAATTAATAAATTATCTTGTAGTTGTAACTACACTACAAAGAGAAAAAAAAAACCCTTGTAATTCTAAATTAAATTATACAATATGTACTGCAAAATATTAAAATTACATATAAAAGTAATTAAAAAAAATCATTACTCAATAATTTTTCATTTATATATAAATGGGAATGAAGATGTGAGATGAATAACTAGAAATAATTGTTTGGCATATTAATCATCTTTAATTATGAGGTACCCTAAGATGTCTAACACATTAGAATATCGTCATTGATTTAGTATCAAGTCTTTTATAATTAATTAAAATTAAAATATGTGTGAGACTCGATATTTATTTGCACAACAAATTCACATCTAATATTAAAGTTTTTTATTAGTATTCTTCACGTATATATATGTAATATATATAAAAGGAGGAAAAGCACATTCTAACTATAATAGAATATATAGTTAATATTAAAGCTCTCTCCTAAACTAAGTCATGTGTAATAATCTAATTTATAGTACTTGTACTGCAGCATTAAATATATATATATATATATAAGTATAATTATGTGAGACCATTTGAATGAAAGTACTTATAAAATTGTGATCTGATATGGTAACATGCAAAGAACTAGGAATATATGTGCATGCATGCATGTTGATGAGGATCAATGTTTTTTCAAATTTTCAAATGTTGACAAACGATATTATGCTATTCATAACCTAATATAATATTGAATTAAACATAAATTTATATATATATACACACATATATATACTTAAAACAGTTGTCTCTCTTTCTCTCTCTTGCCTTTTTCTATCTCAAAGGAAAGTGTTGACAAATTAAATTCATATACTTAAATACCACTCCTAATGATAACAAGTATATATTATAAATATATGATAATATTGCCAATGCTAATTATTAGTAGCAAACATATTAAGATTTACCCATCACATGAGTAAATCCCCTCAATTATACTATTTTTCCCTTTCCTCTTCTTGAAATCTTGATCATCTATATTTATCTATATGTTTCTTGCTATACCTTTACACTTCTTATCATGCATGAAGAGAGAGAGAGAGAGTTATTAAGAGTAAAATGCAAGCAAAGGCACACAATTCTAGAGAGAGAGAGAGAGATGTAAATTGGTGGTGGTGGGGTATTATTTATTTATGTGATAAGTCTATAAAACTCTTTTGGTGCATGACAAAACATGGGGCCTACCCATCTTCTCCACCCAAAAGAAAATGAAGCACTTTTTTTTTTTTCTACTTTTTTCTTTTTGGTTAGGACGGGTCCCCAAGATGGATATGGGGCTGGAAAAAGTGATTTTCCATTTCAGATTATATATTGAAAGCTTTTATTTTTTTGGGTGGGTGCAAAAAATATGATAAATTGAGTTGTGTACATTGGAACATGGTTCAGTGGACCTGATCGACCCAACAATGGTAGGGTCTTATAGTGCTTCTCTTAACCCTAATTTTAATTTGTGTTCTAGCTTTCTCTTCATCTTTTATCGATCCAAAAAAAAAGTAAAAGAAAAAAGTAAAAAATAAAATGTAAGAAGGGCTTCTTCATCATCATAACATGTATAGCTAAGGAGACAAGAAAACAGCAAGTGAGTTTTGTGTAGCCATTGACTCCTCCTAATTCTGCCTCCATCATAAGCCCATTAATTATATTATATTATATTATATATATATATATTTATATATTTGTATGTATGAGAGAGAGATGTATGAACTTTGAAATTGTGTTATATCAAGCCTTGGATGCTTTCAATTGTGAAACCCTTTTGTGTAAAAATGTCAACCTTGTGAAATCTAAAAGTCAATAGCTAGCTTTTATCTCTATAATCTTTTTCTTTTCTCTATATATAAATATATGTATATATATAGATTGGATTCTTGTGAGTGAAGGGATGGAGGTGGGAAACACTCTCAATTGTTACCAAAAGAGATGGTTGGTGGTGGTCGACCTTATTTGTTATTTGGTATTAACCACAAAAGTGATTTTGAATAAGGGATTAGCTATAAAGTACTTAAAATTAGAATCTATTTAACCCTAATTAGCCTAGCTTAATTAGGTGTTCGAAACTTGACATATAATATAGATTTCTAATAAGTGGGTTGATTATTAGAATCTAAGCATTGAGTTAACATGTGTTATTTTTTTAGTAACCTATATAGCTATAGCTAATATATACAGAGGCTTCATTCTATCCATGTTGCCCTAGCTAATAATAATAATAATAATAATAATAATAATATAATAAATTGTACATATATAATGTAATCATATAGAGAAATGTTTTTGAAGGAAATCATATAGAGAAATGTTAAAGAGTACCAATAGGTTAGTACTCTTGTAAGGTATAATATTCCTAGTAAGGGTCAGCAATATCCATACCAATTCAATTACATACCAATATTACAATTGAATTATTGAGTGGATGTGAATTGTTCATTCATTCTAGTTGAATTGGATCAGTTATTGAATGATACTTTCAAAATTTAATTACAAATCAATCAAATTTAATTATATATAATATACATTAAAACCATCTTATATTTATTTATACATAATAAAATAATAATATTTAAATTTCTTTTATACTTGTTTATTAATTTTGGATCTTAGTACACCTTCTTAAATACTTCATAAAAATAACTCTTAGAACTTATGTGTAGTTTAGTTTTTATGTGCTTTTTTTTTATATTTTTTTAGTTAAAATATAAAATTGTGTAATTGACGAATCAAATTTTTAAGTCTAATTAATTTAAATTTGATGATGTTTTTTCAAGTTCAATTACTATTAAATTGAATAGGTTTAATAAAAATAAATTGGATTAGATGCCTACCTTTAATTGCTAATAATATAATTTAATATTATTTTTCACTCATTTTTCTTTAATAAAAATTATAAAAAACTGCTACCCATTTATATAGACTCATATGTATTAAGCCCTAATATGCAATGCTTAATTATATATTGTTATGCCACTTGGCAGATAGTGAACGAAAGCATGGGTATATAATAAGTTGCCTTCATTATAACTCTGCACATTAAATAATTGTGTATATCTCTACTTAATTCTATGCTCTCATAACATAAATATGAGAAATGTTAAAGTGGTGCCTAGCAACTTCTTATGTGTCAATATCGCTATTGGTCTAATTAAGTATCGGGTCCCATATAATTTAATATAATAGCTTTTAGGGAGTATCGCTAGCCAATCGCAACGCGACATGTCGCAAAGGTGCTAGGCACCACTGGTGCCTAATAGCAATGCTCCATAAATATCATCTATGCATGTATACATATACTATGCTTAGTACTAGGTTATAAATGGCTTATTATTATCATATCAAGATTCAAGACCATCTATGATTAATTATAAATATGCATACATTCACATGAAGCTTGTTGTATATAATTTTTTAGTTTGGTTTTCATTAGTGCTTAAGGATTACTTTGTGGCCGGTCAAGTGGCTAGCTATAGCTACTCCATCATTTTGACTAAAACATAGATATGTTTATTTTATTTATTTATTCACTTACATTAATAATAAATAAATAATTAGTGTAATTGAAAAAAAAAAAAAAGTGACAAATCTTAATTTTAAGAAACTAAAAACAATGGTTCTAGTTGTTTTACATTTCTCCTCACAAAAAGGAGGTTTTCATGTCAAATTTTCCCTCCAATATTAAAAAAAAAAAAACTTAAAACATCAACACGAAATAGTGATATGTATAATATAAGAGAGCAACTAAAAATAAAACGGGTCTAGTTATTAGAGTGTTTAAAATTTTACAGATTTAATCTAATTTATAAATTGTGGATTGAATACACTTTTAATATTAAAGTAGCCAATTTATAATTCAATCCACACTTTATGTATATATATAACTTTTGAAAATATTTTATGTAAAATATTACAATTTGAAATTTAATATATGTGCTGCAAAAATGATAGTATAGCATAATAAAAATTAAGCTATTTAGAAGTGTATACCCACTAAATGGGTTCATTTTGTGTATATTAAAGGGGCAGATTGGTGGCAATATAGTGCTAACACAAATGATAGCTGGTATTGGAGAAAATTAGTTGCTTTGAAGGGTAAGGTCATGGAACTTTTTGATGAAAATGAAAGACAAAAGTGCTGTACTCAGTATAATGTATCTCTCGGCTATACAAAGTTGAAACTTGCTGGTGTGAAAAAACAGTGGACATCTGTGGTGTGGAGTAGATTGAATTGTCCCAAGCATAGTTTTATTTTATGGCTCTCCATGCTTCAAAGATTGAAGACAAAGAATCGAATGAAGGTGTACAGACCTGAGATTGACAGTTGCTGCCATTTATGCAGCAGTAATGAAGAAGAGAGTGTTGATCACCTCTTTTTTGCTTGTTCTTTCTCCCGAGAATACTTTGATTTGGTTAAAAACTGATTGAGATGGAAGACTAGTGTGCAAACTGTTGAAAGGGTCGTGTTGTGGCTTGGAAAAGCTAGGATGAGCAAGCTCAAGAGAGGGGTGCACGCAGCTGCTCTTGTTGCATTGATTTACCAAATCTGGAGCTGCCGAAACAACAAACTTTGGGAAGGTAAAGAAAATAACTGTAGGGTGATTTTTCAACTTGTGCAAAATGTAACTAAGAATAGAGTTTCATGTATATGGCCAAAGAAAGTCTCTAATAGTGACAAAATGTGGTTTGATTCATTGTAAAAGTGTGATTTGCATTCTTGTAATTTGTACATAGTATAGAAGTGAGGTCCTCATATTTTATTTGAGGATGCTCTTTGGTTGTATATTTGGTTGTTTGGAGTAATGAAATCATCTTATTCATAAAAAAAAAATAACTATCAAATTTTCCTTGAATTTTTTGTTCGTTAAAAAATTTTCTCAAACTATATTCCCAGTGATGAAATATAGAAATTTTGTTAAATTTTATCTCATATGGCTAACCAAATATTTAAGTTTTCAATTATTAGGGAATAATCGAAGACATAGGTCTCACTCCACGCGGAAGCCTATGTCTTCGGTTATTAGAAATAATTGAAGACATATGCCTTTATGTGGGGACTTGTTTCTTTCACTACAAAAAGAAGGGTCTATAACGAGGACATTTATTAGAAATTCACATGTCCTCGGTAAAACGATACAACGAGGACAAGTCCTCGCTAAAAAATTATTTTTAGAGGAGGCTTATTGTTAGAAGTTGATTTCATTGAGCGCCTAGAAACGATAAAGCAAACCTTTTTAAAACTATTAATTATAGTAAAAATGTTTCATAATTAGCTACTAGTATAAAATTTATATGGAAGAAAATAATGTAACTAAACTAAAAAGTAAATATTAGCTCGGATGAAATTTGTCAAGAAATAGAGAAGCACATGGCTTGGTTTTAGTAGAAAACAACGTCCAATAAGGATAAAGGCATTATATGAATGGCTTGGGAGAGTTTGGTTGTGCACCAACAAGCTTGCAGTTAATCAACCGGTTAATTCTCTATTTCCTGTTGATCATCGCAATTGGAATATTGATTTAGTCAAGGACATGTTTAACTCTCGTGATGATGTTCTAATCTTAGACATTCGTCTGAGTTCCAATGCTACTGTTGATTGTTGGTCCTGGTGTGGTGAACGTACATGTGATTTTTCTATCAAATATGCTTATAACCTCTACAAACTCAAAAAGGTAATTGGTCAAGTGTTGATAACTTTGATTTTGTAACGTTCACGCTTCAAGCCTCTATTGGACCCTTACACCCATAGAATTATAGCTCTTATACACGAGTTCGTCACTATGGCTGCTTCTTAGACTGAAGATTGACTCTACAAACCAAAACACGAGCGTTTCCAGCGTACTTTGTCCTCACTCGCATGCTTCTTGGGAAAACTTCCCAGGAGGTCACCCATCCTGAAATTACCCCAAGTCAAGCACGCTTAACTATGGAGTTCTTTTGTGATGGGCTACCAAAAAATAAGATGCACTTTGTTGATATAGGTAGTACCAATCAATCTATTTAAGCCCTCTTCAACTGTGTAGTCCTTTACTTATATAGTCTCAGAATCATCCCATTTGACCTTCCCCAGGTGGTGTAGGATTGCAGAACTTATCCAATATTTCCCCTTACAGATCACGGGAGTATTGACTGTCACAAACACCTTCCGTACGGGGTCTGACGTCCTCGTCAACCACACTTCTAGCTAGGTCAAGGCTCTGATACCATTTGTGCTATAAAAAAGTTTATAGCTTATTGGATAGAGGTCGATGGTTAATATCCCACCAAGAGCATTTTTATTGTGACAGTTAGTAGTCTCGTGATCTATAAGGGAAAATACCAGGTAAAGCTGTGTAATCCCACCCTGCTTGGGGAAGGTCAAGTGGGATGATTATGAGACTGTGTAAGTATTGGACTACACAGTTGAAGAGGACTTAAATGGATTGATTGGTACTACCTATAACAACAAGGTGCATCTTGTTTTGTAGTAGTCCATCACAAAAGAACTCCATAGTTAAGCGTGCTTGACTTGGGGTAATTTCAGGATGGGTGACCTCCTAGAAAGTTTTCCCAAGAAGCATGCGAGTGAGGACAAAGTATGCTGGAAACACTCGTGTTAGTGGGTCAGTCTTCAGTCTAGGAAACAGCCACAGTGATGAACTCGTATATAATAGCTATAATTTCGTGGGTGCAAGGGCCCAATGGAAGCTTGAAGTGGGGACGTCATAAATGGTATCAGAGCCTTGACCTAGCTAAAAATGTGATCGACGAGGATGTCGGATCCCATAAGGGGGGTGATTGTGACAGTCAGTAGTCCTGTGATCCGTAAGGGGAAAGAACAGGTAAGTTGTGCAATCCCACATCGCTTGGGGAAAGGTCAAGTGTGATGATTTTGAGGCTGTGTAGGTATGGGACTAGGATTGATGATTTGTTCGATCAACTTAAGGGAAAAACAATTTTCTCAAAGATTGATCTCTGCTTGAGCTATCATCAGTGGAGAATCTGAGAGGAGGATATTCCAAAGACTACCTTTCGTACTAGTTATGATCATTATGAATTTTCGGTTATGTCTTTTGGACTAACCAATGGTCTAGCAGCTTTCATGGATCTAATGAATAGAGTATTCAAGAATTTTCTCGATATTTGTTGTGATATTTTGCACACGCAAGTGCACGTGTAAAGCCCGCTTAGTTAATTTGGAAATTATCAGTTGTTTGTGATGGATTATGAGATTATTTATAGCTATTTAAATAATCTATTATACTGTAATTTATGTTATTCAGTATCTTGCATATTTTGCATTTCCGGTGCCCGGTATTTTGGAACTCGGCGTTTGGCTCAGTAGAAATCACAACTTAGTATGTTAGTAGTTTGGGACGGTTTATTAGACATTGGGAATGTCGGGAATGGCCGGGAATTTAGAATTTCCCAAAATACCCCCTTTAGTGATTTTTATGTGATTTTAGTGTGGAGGGGCAAAATGGTCTTTTTGCCCCATTGACTTTTGTCTTTTAGTGACTTAATTAAATTGAAAAATAAATGTTATTATTTTATTATTTGGCTGAAATAGATTTTTAGTTAAAGCCTTCTCTTTATTTATTTCCTTTTCACTCAAAATCATAAGTTTAGAAAATAGAAAAAAATTGCAAAAACTCTCTCTCTTTTCCTCTCTTTCTCTTTCGGCTGGAGGGTGTTCCAAGGGCTGGAAAATTCTGATTTCAAGCTATTTCTCTTGCATTCTAAGTGTTCTTCATCCTTGGTAAAGTTTCTACACTTCTCTTTTTATAATTTTAGAAAAAAATGTGTGAAAAGGTGATGATGCATGCTTGATTTTAATGTGTTCTTGCTGCTGTAAATTGAGGTTAAATTCAGAGGTTTAAGCTTGTTAGATTAGGGTTATTTAAAGTTGTTTTGATGCATGATTATTAGGTTGAACAAGCCATAGCTTTTTATATGCAAAAATGTGATTTTTGAAGATATGTTGTGAATCTGTTACTGAGATGTTGCTATTGTTTTGATTAGTTTTCAGAGGTGATTTTATGTATGTTTTAGTAGACTTGAGTGGGTTTGATTGCATGCTAGGTGGTTTTGCTCAAGTTTGAGTTTAGAACTCAAAGCTTGAGCTTTAATGGCAAATTTTGATTCTGTGCTTGAAGCTTTGTTTTATCACTTGGAAAATGTTTATTAGGGTCTAATTAGCAGGTCTGGAAAGTTTGGTTGAGTTTGGAAACGTTTTGGTTGGTGAAATGATTTTTGAGGTTTTTACGGGTAAGCCGGCTAGCAGGCTTTACATCGCATGTAAAACCTAAGCCGGATTTTGCGGTAGGGTGAGAAACGGTTTTTCTCAACTTGCCGTTTCGTGCTAGTTTCGGGTTTTCAGACAGTTTGTTCTCTGCTAGTTTGGGGGTATTTTAGTATTAAGTTGCAGTAGGTTAAGTTTGGTTTTAAAACCTTTGTCCCCGTTGTGATTTAGCGTGTCACTTATCGGTGTTGTGATTTTTACGGTTTAGGAGCATGTAATCCGCCGCTCAGCTAAGTTCCACTCGGGTTGCGCACACCCGAATTCGGAATCCGGGTAAGATTAGTATAACAAGATGCATATGTAGATTACATGTTTAGCGTGCATGTAGGAAGCCTATTAGATTACATTTGTTGTATGTTGGCTTCGAACCACCCAACCCTGTCACGTCGGTACGAGTGGAGTATGACCAATGACGGAGTATGACCGGTTCGACCGATCAGCCGACACTTGGTTGGTGGTTCCGTACTATTGACGTATCCCGTCGGTACAGTGGAGTATGACCAGGCGGCGGAGTATGACCAGGTTCGACCGATCGGGAGGATATAGTAACACGTCGGTACAGTGGAGTATGACCGGCGGCGGAGTATGACCGGTTCGACCGATCAGGTTGTTACGTGTCAATAGTACCGTCCCTATGAACGTTCGAACTCGGTGCCATGTTGGACATGGCAAGAAGTGGCTCGCACCATGTTGGACATGGCGATGGCGGGACTCAGTATCGTGTTGGACATGGCAGTTAGTATTATGTATGAGTATTATTATGCTTTTCTTACTGAGTCTGTCGACTCACAGATCTACGTTTATGTGTAGGTAAAGGCAAGGCTATAGCTGATGGACCGTGAGCGAGCTTATGAGATTGTACATGTCGGGGCGGTTAGGCCTGGAGCGTACGATCCTCGGGACAGCAAGGCTGAATTTTTGTAATTGGTCGTTAGACGACTTTTATTTTTATGTAATGGTTAAACAGTTGAAACTTTTTGTAAATGATTTTATAATCGGGATCCCGAGTCTTTTGTAATATGGTTTATAAGTTTAATTAAAAAGCAAAATTTTTAATTAATCACGTTTTTCCATAAACCTCGTTGATTAGCAACGAGCTGCACAGTATGTTTAAAAATCACGTAATACGCCTAAGGTAGTTAGGGTGTGACAATTTGGTATCAGAGCCGCCAGGTTGTCTTCCGAAGATCGTCACGACATGTACAATCATCATCAGCAGTTAGCTCGGTTCACGGTTCAGTAAGCCTTTATTGCTTTAGTAGTTTATTTTATTCAGTTATGAAAAAGAAAAGCCTGTTAGGAAGCATGTTAGTAGCCTGATAGTAGAATAGGCGCATGTTTCGTTTTTTTTTTAATTTCCAAATTAAGCGGCATTAGTAAGCTCTCGATGATCGTGACCTGAAGTGCCAACTCGGGATTTCGAGGCGGTTCAGACTAGATGGACGCCAGACGAAATATTAGGAGTCAGGGCATCTCAGTCGGGTCAGATCAAGGTCGAGGAGCTCAGTTCCCCTCAAGTGTTTTGGGCCGAGGTAGAGGTCCCAGGGGCAGAGTTCGCGGTTGGAGCGATGTTAACTCGCGCGGGCTGCCCAAGTCAATCGGGAAGCCCGTAATTGGGAAGTTCGGTTTGCGGAAATGCAAGCCGGATAGAAGAACAAGACCTCGAGATTCGTAGGTTGAGACGGCGGGGTGCTCCTGCGGTTCCGGTGCCGTAGTTCCGGTGGCACACCGCCCCTGCCGCCTGTGCCGAGATAGTGGTGGCGGCCCATAGACTGGAACCTCTGTATGAGCGGTTCCGGAAGCAAGCACCTCCGGTTTTCCTGGGAGGTCCGGACGTGATAAAAGCCGAGCAGTGGCTGACGGTGATCACCAAGATTCTGAACTTTATGGGTGTCACCGGGAACGACAGAGTGGTGAGTGCCACTTTTCAGTTTTAAGAAGACGCTCTGGTCTGGTGGGACATAGTGTCTCAGATCCATGACGTTATCACTATGACCTGGGAAAGGTTTTAGGAACTCTTCAGCGTTAAATGTTATAACGAGGCGGTCAGAAGCGCCAAGAGGAAAGAGTTCGCCCACCTGACCCAGCGAGAGAATATGAGCATGACGGAATATATTACTCAGTTCAGCCGGTTGGTGAGGTTAGCCTCGGGATTTACGCCAACCGATTTCAGTAAGAAAGAAAATATCTCGATGGACTTAATGTGAAGATCAAGTATGACCTTATGATCACTACCGACGATAAGACCATCTAAGTTGAGATGGCGAAGAAAGCATGGTGAGCTGAGGGCGCACCTAGATGTATGTGGAATCAGTTAGGACTCCGGAATGTGGCGGGGCTCCTACCCCTCCTGTGTCAGGTTTCAGCAGGGGAGGTAGTGGTTCGGCCATGGACTGGAAGAGGAATCATCCACTGCATCCGGTGGCTCGAGGCAGAACAAGAGGTTCTAAGGGAACCAGAATCAAGACGATCGTCAGGGTAGTGTTGAGACCCATTGTTCCTACTGGAGTGTCTCATTAGTGAGAGGCATCCTCCGGGTGAGTGCTTGGGTCAAGGTTGTTTTTGTGTGGCTGCTAGAATCTCTAGTAAATTGGTTAGACCGTGTGACAGATATGAATCAGGGTTTGGAATCCTGTTACCTGGCGGAGAATTGGTTATCTCCAATAGGTGGATTAGGTCTATGCCGATCAGGATAGATAGTAGAGAGTTAAATGTTGATCTGATAGAGATGAGTTTAGTCGAATTCGATATTATTTTAGGAATGGATTTCCTATATAAATATTCGGCGTGCATTGATTGTAAAAGGAAGATGGTGGTCTTCCAACCGGAAAGTGAAGAACCGGTTGTATTTGTGGGTTCAGTTCAGGGATCTCGGATCCCGGTGATCTCAGCTATGTCAGCGAGAGAATTGTTGCACGGCGGTTGCTTAGGGTTTCTGGCCGTGGTGGTGGACACCACTCGGCCAGATACCATTCGGCCGGAGGACATCAGAGTGGTTCGGGAATTTTTTTGGACGTTTTTCCCGAAGAACTTCTAGGGTTACCACCTCAGCGGGAGATTGATTTCGTGATTGACTTGGCACCAGGGGTGGATCCGGTTTCCAAAGCCCCGTATAGGATGGCTCCAGCTGAACTTAAGGAAGTAAAGATTCAGCTCCAAGGGTTGCTTGACATAGGGTTCTTTCGGCCCAGTGTGTCACCCTGGGGAGCCCCGGTTTTGTTCGTCAAGAAGAAGGATGGATCTATGAGGATGTGCATCGACTACAGAGAATTGAACAAGCTGACGGTGAAGAATAAATATCCATTACCTAGGATCGATGACTTGTTCGATCAGCTTCAGGGGAAGACGGTCTTTTCTAAGATTGATCTCCGTTCGGGTTATCATCAGTTGAGAATCCGAGAGGAGGACATTCCAAAGACGGCTTTCCGCACTAGGTATGGACATTACGAGTTTCTGGTTATGTCATTCGGACTAACCAATGCTCCTGCTGCATTCATGGACCTGATGAATAGAGTATTCAAGGATTTCCTCGATATCTGTGTGATTGTGTTTATCGACGACATCCTCGTGTACTCTCAATCAGAAGAGGAGCATGAGTTACATCTTCAGATGGTACTGCAACGACTTCGAGAACATAGACTTTACGCCAAGTTCAAAAAAATGTGAGTTCTGGTTGTCTCAGGTGTCCTTCCTAGGGCACATTGTGAGTAAAGATGGGATCAAGGTGGATCCCGGGAAGATTGAATCCGTCAAGGATTGGCCGAGACCGAAGACAGTGACAGAGATCAGAAGCTTCTTGGGATTAGCTGGGTACTACCGTAGGTTCGTGGAGGGGTTCTCCAAAATTTCAATGCCCCTAACCGAGCTTACAAAGAAGAATCAGCGATTTATCTGGTCAGATAAATGTGAAGCTAGCTTTCAGGAGCTGAAGCAGAGATTGATTACTGCTCCAATGCTAGCTTTGCCTTCGGACAAGGAGAAGTTCGTGGTCTACTGTGACGCATCCAAACAGGGTTTGGGGTGTGTATTGATGCAAGCCGACCGGGTTATCGCTTATGCCTCTCGTCAGTTAAAGGATCATGAACAGCGATACCCGACTCATGATCTAGAATTGGCCGCAGTGGTTTTTGCACTGAAGATTTGGCGGCATTACCTTTATGGGGAGAAGTGTGAGATCTATACCGACCATAAAAGTCTCAAGTATTTCTTTACTCAGAAGGATGTGAACATGAGACAGAGACGTTGGTTGGAATTAGTGAAAGATTATGATTGTGAGATCCTCTATCACCCCGGAAAAGCCAATGTAGTGGCCGATGCCCTGAGCAGAAAGGGTCCGGGGCAAGTAGCTAGTATGGTTCAGATCTCACCTCAGTTAGCAGAGGATATGGTTAGATCCAGCATTGAGTTTGTGGTAGGTCAGCTTCACAACTTAACGCTGCAATCTGATCTGTTGGAAAGAATAAAAGTCGCTCAGATGACAGATCCGGAGTTAGTGAAGATCCGAGATGAGGTATTGGCTGGTCAAGCCAAGGACTTTTCAGTGTCAGACAGTGGGATGCTTTTGTATAAAGCCAGAGTTTGTGTTCCGAATAGTGTGGAACTTAGGAATGAGATCTTTGAGGAGGCTCATTCTACCCCGTATTCTCTGCATCCCGGCACCACTAAGATGTACCAAGATTTGAAACCGTACTTCTGGTGGAGCGGTATGAAGAAGAATTTGGTAGAATTCGTATCGAGATGCCTCACGTGTCAGCAGATTAAGGCTGAACATCAGAGACCAGCAGGGTTGTTGCAGCCTCTAACCCTACCAGAATGGAAATGGGAAGATATTACGATGGATTTTGTGGTCGGGTTACCTAGGACCACGGGTATGTATGATTCCATCCGGGTAGTGGTGGATCGATTTACGAAATCTGCTCATTTTCTGCCGGTTAGAACAACATTTTCAGTGGATCAGTTGGCAGAACTGTACGTCAGAGAGATAGTGAGACTTCATGGGGTACCGAAGTCTATAGTTCGGACAGGGATCCGAAATTCACCTCCAAATTTTGGCAAAGTTTGCAACGGGCAATGGGTACAAAGCTAAAATTCAGTACAGCATTCCATCCTCAGACAGATGGTCAGTCCGAAAGGACAATTCAGATATTGGAGGATATGTTGAGAGCCTGTGTTATGGACTTTGAAGGCTCATGGAGTAAGTATCTACCGTTGATAGAATTCTCTTACAACAACAGTTATCAGAGTACGATAGGGATGGCTCCCTATGAACTGTTGTACGGTAGGAAATGCAGATCCCCTATCCACTGGGATGAGACAGGGGAAAGGAAATACCTAGTTCCAGCGTCAGTTCAGCGGACCAATGAGGCGATAGAAAAGATAAAAGCTAGAATGCTTGCCTCACAGCGCAGACAGAAGAGTTACGCAGATCCGAAACGCAGAGATGTTGAGTTCCAAGTAGGGGAACATGTGTTTTTACGGGTATCTCCGATGAAGGGGATTAAACGTTTCGGGAAAAGAGGCAAGTTATGCCCTAGATTTACAGGACCTTTCGAGAGTCTCGAGAAGATAGGTCAAGTGGCATATCGGTTAGCATTGCCTCCAGCCTTATCAGCAGTTCACAACGTATTCCATGTCTCGATGTTGAGAAAATACGTTTCAGACCCCTCTCATATACTCAGTTATGAGAGCCTTCAGCTACAGCCAGACATGACTTATGAGGAACAGCCAGTGCAGATCCTGGATAGAAAGGATAAAGTCCTTCGGAATAAGACCATAGCATTGGTCAAGGTTCTCTGGAGAAACAGTAAGGTGGAAGAAGCCACACAGGGAGCTAGAGTCAGATATGAGAGCTCAATATCCAGAGTTATTCAGGTTAGATTTCGGGGACGAAATCCTTTTAAGGGGGGGATAGTTGTAAAGCCCGCTTAGTTAATTTGGAAATTATCAGTTGTTTGTGATGGATTATGAGATTATTTATAGCTATTTAAATAATCTATTATACTGTAATTTATGTTATTCAGTATCTTGCATATTTTGCATTTCCGGTGCCCGGTATTTTGGAACTCGGCGTTTGGCTCAGTAGAAATCACAACTTAGTATGTTAGTAGTTTGGGACGGTTTATTAGACATTGGGAATGTCGGGAATGGCCGGGAATTTAGAATTTCCCAAAATACCCCCTTTAGTGATTTTTATGTGATTTTAGTGTGGAGG
This sequence comes from Cannabis sativa, assembly GCF_029168945.1. Taxonomy (NCBI): domain Eukaryota; kingdom Viridiplantae; phylum Streptophyta; class Magnoliopsida; order Rosales; family Cannabaceae; genus Cannabis; species Cannabis sativa. The sequence continues at coordinate 55,612,210 of NC_083607.1, forward strand.
GGCAAAATGGTCTTTTTGCCCCATTGACTTTTGTCTTTTAGTGACTTAATTAAATTGAAAAATAAATGTTATTATTTTATTATTTGGCTGAAATAGATTTTTAGTTAAAGCCTTCTCTTTATTTATTTCCTTTTCACTCAAAATCATAAGTTTAGAAAATAGAAAAAAATTGCAAAAACTCTCTCTCTTTTCCTCTCTTTCTCTTTCGGCTGGAGGGTGTTCCAAGGGCTGGAAAATTCTGATTTCAAGCTATTTCTCTTGCATTCTAAGTGTTCTTCATCCTTGGTAAAGTTTCTACACTTCTCTTTTTATAATTTTAGAAAAAAATGTGTGAAAAGGTGATGATGCATGCTTGATTTTAATGTGTTCTTGCTGCTGTAAATTGAGGTTAAATTCAGAGGTTTAAGCTTGTTAGATTAGGGTTATTTAAAGTTGTTTTGATGCATGATTATTAGGTTGAACAAGCCATAGCTTTTTATATGCAAAAATGTGATTTTTGAAAATATGTTGTGAATCTGTTACTGAGATGTTGCTATTGTTTTGATTAGTTTTCAGAGGTGATTTTATGTATGTTTTAGTAGACTTGAGTGGGTTTGATTGCATGCTAGGTGGTTTTGCTCAAGTTTGAGTTTAGAACTCAAAGCTTGAGCTTTAATGGCAAATTTTGATTCTGTGCTTGAAGCTTTGTTTTATCACTTGGAAAATGTTTATTAGGGTCTAATTAAAGGTGTCCGGAAAGTTTGGTTGAGTTTGGAAACGTTTTGGTTGGTGAAATGATTTTTGAGGTTTTTCGGGTAAACCAGGCTAACCTGCTTTACATCGCATGTAAAACCGGTTACCCGGATTTTGCAGTAGGGTGAGAAACCGGTTTTTCTCAACTTGCCGTTTCGTGCTAGTTTCGGGTTTTCAGACAGTTTGTTCTCTGCTAGTTTGGGGGTATTTTAGTATTAAGTTGCAGTAGGTTAAGTTTGGTTTTAAAACCTTTGTCCCCGTTGTGATTTAGCGTGTCACTTATCGGTGTTGTGATTTTTACGGTTTAGGAGCCTGTAATCCGCCGCTCAGCTAAGTTCCACTCAGGTTGACCGGCACACCTGAATTCGGAATCCAGGTAAGATTAGTATAACAGTATGCATATGTAGATTACATGTTTAGCGTGCATGTAGGAAGCCTATTAGATTACATTAGTTGTATGTTGGCTTCGAACCACCCAACCCTGTCACGTCGGTACAGGCTGGAGTATGACCAGCAGCCGGAGTATGACCGGTTCGACCGATCAGGCTGACACTTGGTTGGTGGTTCCGTACTATTGACGTATCCCGTCGGTACAGGCTGGAGTATGACCAAGAATGTGAGTATGACCGGCTCGACCGATCGGGGAGGATATAGTAACACGTCGGTACAGCCGGAGTATGACCAATAATGGAGTATGACCGGTTCGACCGATCAGGTTGTTACGTGTCAATAGTACCGTCCCTATGAACGTTCAGAACTCAGTACCATGTTGGACATGGCAGTAGTGGCTCAGTACCATGTTGGACATGGCAGTAGCGGGACTCAGTATCGTGTTGGACACGGCAGTTAGTATTATGTATGAGTATTATTATGCTTTTCTTACTGAGTCTGTCGACTCACAGATCTACGTTTATGTGTAGGTAAAGGCAAGGCTATAGCTGATGGACCGTGAGCGAGCTTATGAGATTGTACATGTCGGGGCGGTTAGGCCTGGAGCGTACGATCCTCGGGACAGCAAGGCTGAATTTTTGTAATTGGTCGTTAGACGACTTTTATTTTTATGTAATGGTTAAACAGTTGAAACTTTTTGTAAATGATTTTATAATCGGGATCCCGAGTCTTTTGTAATATGGTTTATAAGTTTAATTAAAAAGCAAAATTTTTAATTAATCACGTTTTTCCATAAACCTCGTTGATTAGCAACGAGCTGCACAGTATGTTTAAAAATCACGTAATACGCCTAAGGTAGTTAGGGTGTGACAGCACGTATCGTGACAAGTAGTAAACTCACCAAGAGTGAGGTCGATCCCACAAGAATTGTAGTTGAGTACGTTAAAATTAAACTTCTTCTATTTGGTTAAATAAAAATTAAGAAAAGATTAAAATAAAAATAGTGCAAGAATAAGCAATTAAATTGAATAGGAAATTAACAGTTAATAAGAACTAGGGCTTCGACTTCAATTATTTCAATTGATTATGGCCTAATATGATTATCTCTATATTATCAATTTCTATGCAATAGCAGGTTTACTAAGGTAATTTATAGTCTTCTAAGATATATAAACCTTAATTACATGCAAACTTTCTACTCTCATGATAAATTTAACATGCAACAGACATTAAACATAGAAATCCTCTAAGTTATCTAAACCGTACATGTACTCTCGTCCTGTATCGAAATTCAGTTTTATTTCACTATAGCATAATCAATACTCACTTCTCAGATCTCGCATCAAAATCATAAAACAGTTAATTGATGGCCAAAGTAATTAAGTACGAATGAGATAGAATACATGGAAATTAGGGGAAAATAAATCATATTAAAACCATAAAACAATGTTAAACAATCTCCATCTAAACCCTAATTAAATGTTTAGCTACTCATGTTTATGAAAGCACAATCATACGCATTAACTTTAAGAAAATAGAGAAGAAAAGAATGTTGAAAACCTCTGAAGAATGCCTCCAATATTGCAGCTGATCTCTAAAATTCGTCCTCTATATTCTCTGTTTATTTCCCTATGAAATTATTTGGAATCGGATGATTCAAGATGTTCTAGAAAGATAAAAGAGAGATCTAGAACTTTTATGTTTTGATCTTTTTCAAAATCTAATCAGAAGATAGTCGAATTCAGGCTTGAAGTTTCAGCTTTATTTTTTTGCATAATTTTTTCTATTTTAAATATTATCTTTTTGTGAGATATTTTTATCTTTTTTTCCATCTTTTTTCTCTGATATTTTTCTAATATTCTTTTATTTTAAATCTGCAAAAATAAAAGATAACAAGCGTAAAAATGCTCCAAACACGATTAAAACTCAATTAAAAATATACTAAACTTAATCTAAAATTAATACTAAAAATAACCTAACAATATTTGTGTTATAGTATTTATCGATGACATCCTTGTGTACTCTCAATCAGAAGAGAAGCATGAGCAACATCTACAGATAGTTTTACAGCGATTATGAGAACACAAAATCTATGCCAAATTTAAAAGTGTGAATTTTGGCTATCCCAAGTGTCATTCTTAGGACACATTGTCAGTAAGGATGGAATTATGGTTGATTCGGAAAAGATTGAATCTGTCAGAGATTAGCCGAGACAAAAGACAGTTACTGAAGTTAGGAGTTTTCTGGGTTTAGCTGGTTATTATTGGCATTTTGTTGAGGGATTCTCTAAGATCTCAATGTCCTTAACAGAATTAACTAAAAATAGTTAATGATTTATATGGACAGAAAAGTGTGAAGCAAGTTTCCAAGAGCTGAAGCATCAATTGATCATAGATCCGGTATTAGCATTACCATTAGATTAGGAGAAGTTTGTAATTTACTGTGATGCATCTAGACAAGGTCTGAGGTGTGTTCTGATGCAAGCGAATAAGGTTATTGCTTATGCTTCTCGAAAGTTGAAGGAGTATGAACAACGATATCCAACTCATGATCTAGAATTTGTTACACTAGTTTTTGCGTTGAAAATTTGGCAACACTATCTCTATGGAGAGAAGTGTAAGATTTATACCGATCACAAGAGCCTCAAATATTTCTTTACTCAAAAAGATTTGAATATGAGATAGAGGCAGTGGTTGGAACTAGTTAAAGATTATGATTGTGAAATTCTTTACCATCCTGAGAAAGTCAATGTAGTGGCAGATGCCCCAAGCAAGAAGGGTCCTGGGCAGGTATCCAACATGATTATGATTTCAGCTCAATTGGCAGATGATATGATCAAATCAGATATTGAGTTTGTGGTTGGTATATTCAGTAAATTGACGTTACAATTAGACTTGTTAGAAAGAATTAGATTAGCTAGTTAGTGGATCCAGAGTTGATAAAGACCCGAGAAAAAATTATGGCTGGCCAAGCTAAGGATTTTGCAGTGTCAAGTAATGGAATGCTACTTTACAAAACCAAAGTTTGTGTCCCGAGTAATGTGGAGCTTAGAAAAAAAAATTCTAGATGAAGCTCATACTACACCCTATTCATTATATCCTGGTACCACCAAGAAGTATCAAGATTTAAAACCCTACTACTAGTGGCGCAGTATGAAAAAAGATGTGGTAGAGTATGTATCTCGGTGTCTGACTTGTCAGCATATCAAGATTGAACATCAAAGACCTGTAGGGTTGTTGCAGCCTTTAACTCTTCCTGAGTAGAAATGGGAGGATGTCACTATGGATTTCGTGGTTGTATTGCCTAGAACTTCGGGTATGTTTGATTCCATATGGGTAGTTGTGGATCAATTTACCAAGTTAGCACACTTTTTACCTATGAAAATAGCATATACAGTGGACCAATATGCAGAACTCTATGTGAAGGATAGTAAGACTACATGGGCTCCGAAGTCCATTATTTCAGATAGAGATCCGAAATTTACTTCCAAGTTTTGAGAAAGTCTCTAATGAGCCATGGGAACAAAGCTAAAATTCAGTCCAAGAGGACAATTCAGATACTAAAAGATATGTTGTGAGCCTGTGTCATGAATTTTGATGACTCATGGAGTAAGTATTTGCCACTGATAGAGTTTTCATACAACAATAGCTATCATAGTACCATAGGGATGACTCCCTATGAAATATTGTATGGTAGGAAATACAGATCTCCAATTCATTGGGATGAAACTGGAGAAAGAAAATACTTAGGTCTAGAATCAGTTCAGCGGACCAATGAGGGAATAGAGAAGATCAAGGCCAGAATGCTTGCCTCTCAGAGTAGGCACAAAAGTTATGTTGATCCAAAACGAAGAACTATAGAGTTTCAGGTAGGAGATCATGTCTTCCTACGGGTATCTCCAATGAAGGGGATTAAACGTTTTGGGTAAAAGAGCAAGTTATGCCCTAGATTTACAGGGCCTTTTGAGATTCTCAAGAAAGTTGGATTGGTAGTTTAACGCCCTAATGCTAAGGCACGCTACAATGCTTTTTCAATTACAGTGCAATCTTTGCTAATCAAAGAATTTTCTTGAAAAACATGTCAAATTAAAACTTTTATATTAAATATTAAACTTTATATTATATCAAAATATTTACAAGTGTCGGGATCTCGTTTTCAAACTTCTAAAACATAATATACCAAAATACATATTAATCAGGTCGCACAGCGACTACAAAATACAAATCCTAGATGTCCCGAGACCGAACACTCCAGGTTGCACTGCTTCAAGATGTACAATCTCATCCTAACTCAGGTTCACTCCTGTTCAGCTTTCGCCTTTCCTTTACCTACACATGGAAGCAAAACTGTGAGTCGACAGACTCAGTAAGAAAAGCATATAACATATCATATAATTTTCGACTTGTATTTAGGCACCCATACACCTATTTACAAGGCTTAACAGATGAGTAAGAACGTTCAATTCTAGGGTACAACCACTATACCACATGCACTACGTACCTCACTGTACGAATGTTGGTAGGGTTTGTTTCGTACCCTGAGTACCACTGAGTGATATACCACGCACCCTCAGTACTTTCCTGTACTTGTGTTGGTATCACTGTACTGTACTCCTAACCAATATTCACTATACCACTGCACTTTGTACCATAACTGTACAAGTGTTGGTAGTGCACATAACACTTTAAGCATGCATATACACATAACATATATATACACTCAGATATTGATATCACACATTATATTCAGTTCTTACCTTCTTTCTAGATTCAAGTGTGCTGGCCGACCTGAACGGAAAATCTTATGCTAGATGGATGCCCTAATCACATTATGAAACCGGGTAAGTTACATGATCAAAAACCTTAATCCTGGGAAACCCGAACCCACAACCCTAAGTTTTGTTATACTCTCTATAGGTTACTCAAACTCTGGAATTAGGGAAACACCCAACCACGACACTGAAATGGACGAAAATCGAGGAAATGAAGTGTTTTGGGGATCCTGCCAAAATCAGCTAGCCGGTTTTAGAGGTCTGGAAAAACCGGTAGCCGGTTTGCACTAGTTCACCCCAAACCCTTCACCTCTTGCTTAATTTTCCACCAAATGCCACCAAACTTTCCAGAGTGCCTAAACAATGCATAGACAATATTTTCCAACCAGTATTTCATAGAAAAACCCAATGAATCAAATTATGCCATTAGAGATCAAAGCTTTGAACTCAAAGCTTAAACTTGCACAAAACTAAATCCAAACATCAAAACCAGCTGCTCAAGGCTATATTCAACTCAAATGAACCTAGAAAATCAAACCCTAAACAAATCTAACCCTAACAACCCTCATTTCACAAAATTCATAACATGAACCAAAGTAAAAGCTTTAAAACACACAACTATAGGTTCTAGGGTTACCTTAACTCCAAGACCATTTGAATCCTCAGCTTAATTCCAGAAAATTGGGGAGAAAAAGTTTTGTCTCAGCTGAAAGAGAGAGGAAGAAAGTTCCAAGAGAAAAGTCTTTCTTTCTAATTATCCTTCTTTCCTTAATTTTCCTCAAATAAACTAAAGCTTAGGAAATTAATCCTTTCTGAAATAAAAGAGGCCACATGTCACCCCCCTAGGCAGCCACCAATCCACCATCTAAAATGTCCAAAATGCCCTTTAAGTTACAACTTAAATATTTCTAAAGTTAGGGGTAAAATGGTCAAACTCCATAACCCCGCTTAATCCCGATATTTTATTTTCTCTACAATATTTCCCAATAAGAAATAAGGTTCTAAACTTATCCATGTGATCAAACTAGCCATCCATCGCATTTTCTATTGTCGCCGAGCAAAAATTACAAAAATTACATAATTCACATATAGAACAAATAATACCCCTAGAGTTTAATAAAATCTCCAGAATTGAGAAATTATAACTCTAATACTCATTTCTAATATTGGGGTCCACAAATAAATAAATTCATAAATAATTATAAAATTAACAGAAATTAGTGCTAATTGCCTTTACTAATCCAAATTACTAAAGCAGTCACTACAGGTAGCTTAACGTCTATCCTTGCCAGCTATGCATAATGTATTTCACATTTATATGTTAAGAAAATATGTTTGAGACCTGACAAATGCTTGATAGAAAGGATAAAGTCCTTCGAAACAAGACAATAGTTCTGGTAAGGATCCTCTGGAGAAATAGCAAGGTGGAAGAAGCCACTTGGGAGTTGGAGTCTGATATGAGAGCTCAATATTCAGAGTTATTTTGGTTAGATTTTAAGGATAAAATCCTTTTAATGGGAGGATAATTGTAATGACTACTTAGCTTTATTATGAGAATAAGCAGATAATTATGTTTATTTTCAGAAGTAGACTTTTAATTATTATTTTTATGATTATGAAGATTTATTTGAATTCTAGGTGTATTAATTATGATATATATTTATATGAATTTTATATTTTTCATATTTTTATGCCCGGTAACAGTGGAATGCGACTGTTGGCCTAGGAGTCACATAGATATAGTATAGTATCTTAGTTTTAGTGGGGCTGTATATTAAGGCATTTGGAATGTCGGGAGTGTTTGGGATTTTGGTTTAGGACCATTTTACCCCTAAGTATGTTGGTTACTTCTTGGTTAAGTAAGGGTAAAAAGATCATTTTACCCTAATTAGTTTTTTTTAGTAGGATTTTTAATAAATCCTAAGCTTATTTATGGAGTAATAGGCTGATTGATATTAGGAAGAGATGAGTCATCTTCCCTTTAGTTGATACTTAGCCATATAGAAAAAAATCAAAGCTAAAACCTTGTCTCTTTTTCTCTCTTGTGTTCGGCCAAGGTAGAAGCCCAAGGAAACCAGAATATTTCCTCACCATTCTGTACCAATTTGAGGAGGAATTCAACCTAGAATCAAGATCCTTGGTAGCGAACTCAAGGTAAGTTCTTTTTCTCTTAAAATTGTCAATTTTTGATTTAGGTTTTTCATACAATTTTGTGATTGGTTGCTGTACGTTTTGATGTTAATTTTTATTGTTTGAGTGATTTTAAGTTGGTTTTGGTAATTGTTGTTGAGCTTTTAAGCTCAAACTTTGTTATTTAATGATGGATTTTGTTATTATTGATGGATTATGCAATTTCAGTTGGATTATCACGTTTTTTCATAAACCCTTTGATTAGCAAATGAGTGCACAACATTAAGAAATCACAATAACACGCCTAGTCTAGTAGGATGCTACAGAGAGAGAGAGAGAGAGAGAGAGAGAGAGAGAGAGAGAGAGAGAGAGAGAGAGAGAGAGAGAGAGAGAGAGAGAGAGAGAGAGAGAGAGAGAGAGAGAGGGGGAGGCGATCGAGACTTACTTGGGCTGGTGGTCTGTTACGAAAATTAAACACAATACGCAAGTATACGTAATCAAGTAGTTTACTCACGCGAGTGAGGTCGAACCACAGGGAATTTGATTAATTACTACTAAACTATACTTATAATTCTATTTGGCAAATCAAAAGTATTTATGATTGAAAAAGGAAGAAAGAAATTCAAGAAACTTAAAGAAACAAGTGAATATTAAATCAAGATGAGAGATTAGGGAGGAGAATCCTGTTGTTAGTTTACCACAATTGTTAATGCCTAATTGCTATCCTTTTCTTGAAGTGAATGACAAATTATAAATTAACCTAACTCTTTTCAGATCCTTTAGGTTCTAAATCACATGCTCTCTAATTAATCTCTTAATTAAACTAACATGAAATTAGCATTAAGCAATAATCTAATTGTCACAAAGGCTATGCAAATACTCTCGTTTCACATCAAAACCTAGATTATCCAATTTTAGCATTCTCAATTCTCACTTTTCAGATTTTGAATTGAGATCATAGAACATGTAGAAGGTGATCAATCTTACACATGGAATTAAGCACAAATATAGATAATTTCACAATCAAGATGGAGGAATGACAATTATTCATTAACTAGGAAAAACTTAAAATAACATTCATCATCCTCCCTAAATAGGAGTTTAGTTCAAAACATCCATAATCAAATCCATAATTAACATTGAAACAGAAAATAGCATAGAAAAATTAAAGAGAAGAGGAAGAACTAGTTGAAGCAATTGATCCAGGTCGCCACAAGCCGCTCTTCTAGCCTCCTCCTCTATTTCTAGGGTTCCAAATCAGAATGAACCCTAATTTTCACGAACTCTCTCTATTTAAACCAAGTCTCATCTTTAAAATTCGTGAAATTACGAAACTGCCCAAAAATCCCGTCACTGGGGTCCCCGTCGCGACGGGGTTAAGCTTCGTTTCTTCAAAATCTCTCTGCCAATCCCCGTCGCGACTGGGACATTTCCCGTTGCGACTGGATTAGGCAGCGACATAATTTTTAGTTTTTCTTCTCGATTCTTTCACCGCGCGTCCTCGATTCTTGTACATACTTTCTTTAGACACCAGAGGACCTGAAACAAAAGAATCAAGCGTAAAATAGCCCTAAAACTAGAAACAAAGAGTGAAAACTAACCGAAAAATATGACCCGAAACTTAGACTAATTTTAGCCTAACATGGTCCTCGGAAAACGCTTGGTTTGGTGGTCCTCGGCGACGACAACTGGGTTGTGGTCCTAGTTACCTGCTTCATCAAGAGAGAGAAAGAAAAGAGGATAACTGAAAAAATGAAAAAAGAAAAAAAAAAACGATAGAAAAAAAGTTTTTTTAAATGGTTTTTTTAGTTTTATTTTTTTTTAATAATTTGGATAAAAATTATAAATTGCTAACGATATCATAGTTTTTAGAATTTTACTGTCAAAATTTAAGTTTTGAAAGTTAATTACAAGCAAAGTAAAACTATTAAAGAGTTTTGCTGCAATTAACTCTTATATGTTTGCGTTTTATCATTTTTTTTTTAGAAAAAATCCCTGTTGTTATAAATTAAACAAAAGAATCATTTACAACAACATAGTTTATTGGATCTTTTTGTTTGTGTAGTAGATTCACCCAACGTGTTTATTTTGGACAACATTTGGATTGTATCTCCTTCAAATGAAATGTGGAACATTGTTTTATTTTCAATAATAATGATATTTTAATTATAAGTAGTTATTTTTTTAGGGTTTTTTTTTTTTATTTTTACACTTTAAAATATATATATATTTTTTTATATTTTTACGGAATTTTACATCGAAATCCCTATTGCAACTAGCGCTGCAACCTAAATCGCAACAAAAAATTGTATAGAAACTTCTATTGCAACTAGCGCTGTAACCACTTTAGAAACCCAAACCGTAAATTTAAAAAAAAAAAAAAAAGTTAAAAAAACAGTATATGGAGTAATTTTTTTTTTTTTTTTATTGATATGTAGTTATTTAATTATGATTAGAGAGTTGATAACTTTTGATAGTGAAATATGGTAACAGGCAATTATCTGTGTCTAATTTAATTTATAGATTATTTTAGTAACATATAAAATTATTTATATTACATAGTAGGAAAAAATGAGGTGAGATATTGTAGGAGTTCTTCAGGTCCATCCCTCAATAACTTCAATAACTTATCATAGCAAACATTTATTTATCATTCCCCTTCATAAAAGGAAACACATTTATTTATCATAGCCACAGAGTAAATTTACCTACTAATTATTATTCTTGGCTCTTGTGTTTTATCTTTATTCTAAAAAGTTTTATAACAATAAGAATGAGTATGTTATTAAATATTAGTAATGCCTAGTATTATTTAAAAGTAGCAATTTTTTTGATTAATTAGTAATATTATTTAAAAATAAACACCCATATTTAATTAAACAAATAGAAATTAAGACACCTAAAATAGTGTTGCACACTACTAATTTCTTTCAAAGCCTTAAAAGAGGATAGACATTGTGTTAAGGAAAAATGGATCCGGATTTAAGTTTGGATTCGGGTTCGGGTCAAACCAAAACCGTGCATTTGTTAACGAGCCATAATAAAAGCAAAACATTTGTAATATTACACAGCCTTACTTTTTGTCGATTTCTTCTCGGCCTTCACGATTCCCATGCACAAATTCTGTCTAAAATGTATGTATGTATGTATATACACTACAACCCCTTCTTTACACGTATAATACTTTTGGTATGTATGAGTATGTATGACCAATTACATCAATGATGCTTATGTTATGTATGATGATGATGATGATGCAAATGGTCCACACCATAAGTCCTCCTCTCCATACTATGTGCATCAATACAAAATAATACTTACTATTACTGTTGTAACCATTATGGAGTGAGAAGCTGTACAGTAGTACACTCTCTTGTCTATTATTTTTCTATTTATTTATTTATATATATATATGTGTGATGAAAGAAAGAGAAAAATTAAAAAACAAAAGAAGAATTGAATCGTCAAAAAACGTCTCCTCTGATATGTCTGTCTAACAGAGTGGCTCATATCAGCAGCAACAGTAGCCCAGTAACACAGCAGCAGCAGCCTCTTCCTATTTATTACTCCTTTTCCTTTAATTCTTTCTCTTTCATTTTTCACATCACACAGTTATATAAACAGAGACAGAATATTATATTATATTATATTATATCATATCATATCAGTATGTGTATCCCTTGTGCTATTTATATAAAAGTGCAAACTTTTTCAGATTAATCTTTGGGAAAAAGAAAAGCCCAGAAAAAAAAAAGGCAAGACAAGGGTAGGAGAGGAGTAATGGATTAGCATTGGCCACCTGGCTTTTTTCATTTTCTATTTTTCTTTTTTTTTTGATTTCTTTCTCTGTCACAATATACAAAGCCACAAACAAAGAAACATATATTTACACAAGCATTCTTTCTTTCTTTGTTTGTTTCTCTTTCTTTCTCTTTCTGTGGGTTGGTGTTATAGAAAAATTCTCGAGATTGGCGTCTGAGATAAAGACCATCAACTAGAGAGACTTTACATAAAACCCTTCTCCCCCTCTTTCACTGTTTCAAAAACTTACAACTTTGCTCCTTTCATTCATTTTTCACTTGGGTTTTAAGAGAGAAAAGCCAGATATTTAGAGAGAGAGCTTTTGTGTGTGTGCTTCAGAGAGAGAGAAAACTTGAATCAAGAGCAAGCTGATGAAGGAGTGTGGAGGCTCTCTTGGTGAAGAGAGCCTACCCCGTGAGAATATATTGAAGAACAATACAAACGAAGAAGAAGAACAGTTGATAACTCAAACTTTCTAAGTAAAAAAAAAAAAATCTCTCTTTATTTTTTTATTTAATTTGTCTAGAAAGACTTAAACTTTACTGGTTTTTTTTTTGTTGTTTTTACTGATTCTGTTCTTTTTTCTTTTGGGGGTTGTAGTTTAGCTCTGGTTTTGTAAAAGGGGTGGTATTGTATCGTTAGATGGCTCTTGTGATGCACAAGGATTCACCAACAAATAATTGTTATAAGCAAATGGATAATAGTAAGTACGTGAGGTATACACCGGAGCAGGTTGAGGCCTTGGAGAGGGTCTACTCGGAATGTCCAAAGCCTAGCTCTTTAAGAAGACAGCAACTCATTAGGGAGTGTCCTATTCTCTCTAATATTGAACCAAAACAGATTAAAGTTTGGTTTCAGAATCGCAGGTAATTTCATACACATACATATATGTTTGTATATAAAAGAGTTCTTCAAACACAAGATCAGTTCTTTCTATCTTTCTTTCCTGTTATTTATATGAACTCTTCATTTTAAATCATAAAAACTGTTGCTTGTACAGCTATTTTGTTAATTGTCATTTTCTGTGGCTTCTTGTTTTACACTTGCCTACATTCTAATTGATTTTTGGGTTTCATTTTCTGGTGTCCTTTTCTGAAGTTTTGAGTTCATTATTCTGATACATACATATATGTATATATAATATACCATAATATTTTTGTCAACTGTGATTGCCTAAAGTGTCATCATTTCGTCTTATTTTTGATCTTATTTTGAAAGCAATGTGAGTAATCAACTCCTGGATCTATCTCTTCTATTGGGTACATCAAAGATGTGTAGATGTGTGTGAAAAGCATAGTTTTTTTTTTCTTTTCATTTACTATTTTTCCTGTGAAGTTTCTTTGGAATGTGTTTTTTTGTCTCCCACGCTCCTTTCTTTTCATAAAAGTAGTCATCTTTCTTTCTTTTTTTCTTCCCATTTTTTATACTCTAGTATCGATTTAATGCTAAGAATTTTATGTAATAATATATTATTCTCTAGATTTCTTTGTAAGTTTCAAGAGATTTTCTTTTTATGCGTGAGTTTTGCACTCTTTTTATGCTTGCAGCCTGTTATGTGTGGTTTTTAGCTCAATGAAAAAGGATTTTTGTCCATTTCTTGTGGACAACATTGATTTTTTATTCTTCTCCCTTTTCTCACTTTACCTACTTTTTTTTTCTTTAATAATAGTTAAATCTCTTTCTACCTTCTTTCTCTCCTCATTTATGGATTTCTAGGGAAAAGCTTTTGTTTTTAAATGTCTGACAATTTCAACTGAAAAAGGGTTTTTGTTGCCATGATCTTTTTTCTAGTCTAAATGAAGGATTATGATTTATGACAGCGAATTTAGTGGGCTTTAGCATGCCTTCACTTGTTGCTTTCTCTCCTATTTCAATTAGGTTTTTAATGAATAAAATAATGCATCTGTAGATCTCAGTTTTCCATTTAATGGCAGTAGTAATGTGTAAGCTTTGGAGAAAGAAATAATAATTATAATAATAACAATAATAAAACAAAAACAGTGATGATTATGATGTGTGAGGTCTCCCAGAACATGGTTTGGCTTGTTAATTACTTAAACTCATTTTCTTGGGATGATACGTTCTTGCCTCTTAATTTGTCACTTTGTTTAATGAATTCTAAAAACTTTGGTAGCCAAAGACTAAAAAGTTCAGTTTCTTTTTCCTAATTTCAATCATGGTCAGCTGTATTTTTGTCGTTTTCTGCTTCTTTATTCTTCTTTTCTTTATATTATAAAAATGGGGGCATTAGTCAGTGCAACCTATTTTTGCCCATTCAGTGATATGATAGCATAGTAGTAATTTTGGGACCCCTTATTGTTTTAACTTGATTTTTATTAAATCATTATAATATAATTCAAAATTAAACAAGTTAACAACTTTGTTAATGCATATGTACTCTTTAACAACATTGCTTATGACAGTATTTTAAGTTAACTTTCAATAAATGACTGTCTTTTTTAGCTTTCAAGTGATGAGTGATTCTCTAAATTCTTATGTTTTTGTATGCTCTTTCGGTAGATGTCGCGAAAAGCAGAGGAAAGAAGCCTCTCGACTTCAGACAGTTAATCGAAAACTGTCTGCTCTGAACAAGTTGTTGATGGAAGAGAACGATCGTTTACAAAAACAGGTCTCACATTTGGTGTATGAGAACGGATTTATGCGAAATCAACTGCACACTGTAAGAAGTTACACAAAATTCAGTCTTTGCTTGATGAGGTTTATGCTTGTGACATAACTTTCTAATAATAGTAATGTTTTATCATTCTTAATAGGCATCTGGGACGACCACAGACAATAGTTGTGAGTCTGTGGTCATGAATGGTCAAAACCAACAACAACAAAACCCAACACCTCAGCAGCCCCAGAGGGATGCTAACAACCCAGCTGGGTGAGTAATTTGTCATGTTAAAGTTTATTGCTTTATTACACTATTTGAGTATTTTGGTTTAAGTAATTTCTGAACTTTTTTTACTTACCAGCCTCCTAGCTATAGCAGAGGAGACCCTGGCAGAGTTCCTGTCTAAGGCAACTGGAACTGCTGTCGACTGGGTCCAGATGATTGGGATGAAGGTATATACTCGAAGCCTACACCGTACCGTCTCTTACTTAAATGAACTCAAATTTCATGCCATGTTTTTAATTTGTAATGTGTGATTTTGTAGCCTGGTCCGGATTCTATTGGTATCGTTGCTGTTTCCCGCAACTGTAGTGGGGTAGCAGCACGAGCTTGCGGTCTTGTGAGCTTGGAGCCCACGAAGGTACTTTTATCTGTTGCTAATTGTGATCTCTTCTACTGAATAGTACAAATAATTACCCTTTTCTTTCTCTGGTCTAACACGATTTTAAAAATTGACTATAGGTCGCTGAGATTCTCAAAGATCGTACATCATGGTATCGCGACTGCCGTTGCGCTGATGTATTGAGTGTAATTCCTACAGGAAATGGTGGAACCATTGAGCTTGTATATATGCAGGTATTAACATAAGCTATTCTTACAAAAATGTACAAGTTTATCTTTTTATGAAGGTTCTATTCTATGATTAAATGTCATATTTTACTAACGAAAGTTTCTTCCCACCAGACGTATGCACCTACAACATTAGCAGCAGCTCGTGATTTTTGGACACTGAGATATACAACTAGCTTGGAAGACAACAGTATTGTGGTAAATATTTTTACTAAGTTTGAATTTTGTTGTGTTGTATGTACATATTTCTTACAACGTAAAACTTCTATATTGCAGATATGCGAGAGGTCATTGACTACTTCAACTGGTGGTCCGACTGGCCCTCCATCTTCATGTTTCGTAAGGGCAGAGGTGCTTCCTAGTGGATACCTAATCCGACCCTGTGAGGGTGGTGGCTCCAGTATTCACATTGTTGATCATGTCGATTTAGACGTGAGTTCCAAACGAATCCGAACTTTCTTAATTGTTCCATTATTTTTACTTAGAAAACTCAACTGTTTTTCTTTTTCAGGCTTGGAGCGTTCCTGAAGTTCTCAGGCCACTCTACGAATCATCGAAAATCCTTGCTCAGAAAATGACTATTGCTGTAAGACCAATAAATTTTGTTTGTTTATTGATAGTTGTGGTCTTTGTAATTTATGTTTGACTTTTGTTTCTTCTGTTAGGCTTTGCGCCATATACGACAAATCGCTCAAGAAGCTAGTGGAGAAATACAGTATGGTGGAGGCCGCCAACCTGCTGTCTTAAGGACATTTAGTCAGAGACTCTGCAGGTAAAATCTTTCATCTGTAAAAGCAGTAAGAATTATATATATTTTGATTTAACTTGCTTTGTTTACTTTGTATTGTTCTTCATTGGTTGGTACTTCTTTATGCATGGTTATAGGGGTTTCAACGATGCAGTCAACGGGTTTACAGATGATGGGTGGTCGCTTTTAGGTAGTGACGGGGTTGAGGATGTAACCATTGTTGTCAACTCATCTTCAAACAAGTTTCTCGGTTCCCAATACAACGCATCAATGTTTCCAACTTTTGGAGGGGTGCTGTGTGCCAAGGCATCGATGCTACTTCAGGTATGTTCAACTTACTGCTTTAAAGTCTTTGTCTCTGCTGTGGATTGGTTTTGACTCGATGTTCATGTCTCTGTTGTGAATCAGAATGTTCCTCCAGCTTTACTTGTTCAATTTCTGAGGGAGCATCGATCTGAATGGGCTGACTACGGTGTTGATGCTTATTCTGCTTCATGTCTTAAACCCAGTCCTTATGCAATTCCTTGTGCAAGATCTGGTGGATTCCCTAGTAGCCAAGTCAACTTACATCTCGCCCATACTGTGGAAAACGAAGAGGTAAGATCTTAGCCACTCGAAAGAAACTTTGCCTCGCCTATTCTTGTTATAATATTTTGTTTGGTATCTTAAGTTTACTTTCTGTAACTAAATGCAGTTTCTTGAGGTGGTTCGGTTGGAGGGCCAGGCTTTCTCTCCCGAAGAGGTTGCTTTGGCACGGGATATGTACTTACTACAGGTTTGCATCACTTCACAACTTCTTATTTTGTTGTAGTTTTTTATTTTCATTTTAATTTTTTAACACATCCCCGAACATGTTTTGGACAGCTTTGCAGTGGTGTTGATGCAAATGCAGTTGGTTCCTGTGCTCAGCTTGTTTTTGCACCCATCGATGAATCCTTTGCTGATGAAGCTCCATTGTTACCATCTGGTTTTCGTGTCATTCCATTGGATCCAAAGGCGGTTAGTAAAATTGTTCACCTTAATTCATTAATTTTCATCTGAAAGGACTTCCCTGTTGGTCTTAATGTCTTATGAACTATTTTCTTTTTTTGCAGGATACACCTGGTGCCACCCGAACACTGGATTTGGCCTCTACTCTTGAAGTAGGATCAGGTAGTGCCCGTCCAGCTAGTGAAGCCGACGCAAGTTACAATCTCAGGTCAGTCCTGACTATTGCCTTCCAATTCACTTTCGAGAACCATACACGAGACAATGTGGCTGCTATGGCTCGCCAGTACGTGCGCAGTGTTGTTGGGTCCGTTCAGCGGGTCGCAATGGCAATTGCTCCCTCTCAGCTTGGCTCACAGATAGGACCAAAAGCCCTACCTCAATCTCCCGAAGCGCTAACCTTGACACAGTGGATTTGCCGAAGCTACAGGTTTTACTCACTATATAAGTTAACAAAATGAAGCCTTTTCTTATAGAATATTCTCATTTCGGTTTTAATTGCTTTAGGATACACACTGGAGGAGAGCTTTTTCAAATGGATTCGCCGCCATCTGGTGATGCCATTTTAAAGCGACTCTGGAACCATTCCGACGCAATAATGTGCTGCTCTGTGAAAACCAATGTACTAACCCGAGCCTGACTCCAAACTCGTCTTTTCTTGATATCGAATTTCCAGCTGAACTTATCAAACTTGAAAATACAATTGCAGGCGTCTCCCATTTTCACCTTTGCAAACCAGGCTGGACTTGACATGCTTGAAACAACTCTAGTTGCCCTCCAAGATATAATGCTCGACAAGATCCTTGACGAAGGCGGTCGGAAGAATCTGTGCTCTGAGTTTTCCAAAATCATGCAGCAGGTAATTCAGATTCGTGGGGCTGTAGCCAACTGAACTGAGTACATCTTGTGCATAATCTAATACCCTTTTTTGTGACAATTGCAGGGTTTTGCTTATCTACCAGCCGGTATATGCGTGTCGAGCATGGGAAGGCCGGTGTCGTACGAGCAGGCTGTCGCGTGGAAAGTTCTGAACGATGAGGACTCTAATCATTGCTTGGCATTCATGTTCATGAATTGGTCTTTTGTGTAATGATTGAAGAACAACACCTTGGCTTATTATATATTTATCTATTATAAGTTATATATTATATAGCCTACTACTTCTACTACTACAAATATATAGTTATGACTTATGAACTGGATTTATTTCTATGAAACTCCTCCTTCCCATTCCATTTCCTGTATGTAACTTTATATTTTGGTTAAGTGGGGTATCAGTTTAATATAATATGGATATTTCTTTCTACTGTTTGAGAAACAAAATGTTAATTAGAACATATGAAAATGAATGAATCTTTTGGACCAAACTCAAGTCTAAATAACTTTTTTCAAACAAAAACTCTTTATTGTCTAATTTTGTCGTGGCATTTTGAAATTTTGGACCATGTTTACTATGAGTGAAACAAACTTAAAACAGTAATTCACAAAAACTTAAAAATAATAAAATTAAATTAGAAATGTTTAATGGGAACGTTATTCTTTTGTAATACTATATTCATTTTTTTCAAAGAACACAATACATTTTAATAACATGTTTTTTCCTTCATGATTAGTGAAAATATAAACCAAGAAAGTATGTAACAGTTTCAACCGAAAAAAAAAATACAGTATTAATTGAGTGAAACTAATAAAATTAATGGTGAGTTTACTTATATATAAATACACAATTGACATCTTCGATTGGGGGCAACATTTGTAGTTGTTAAAATACACAAATCATGTTAAAGTATTAGGGTGATTTTACAATACACTTCCTTAAAAGGGATCAACTGATACACCCTTGACTTGTTTCGGCATCTAAAAAAAATTTTAGTCTAATTTTTTTTTCATATTCATGTACGTTATAACTATTTAAGATAACTTACAAAATTTTAAGAAATTCCGAATAATTTATAATATAGAAAATAATGTTCAAATAACTTATTTTACACGCGTATAAAATAAAATAATCACGCGTGCAATACACTATTTGAACGTAGTTTTCGGCATATTAAACTTTTCTAAATTTCTTAAAATTTTACAGGTTGTCTTAAATAACTATAACATACATGACCATGAGAAAACTTTTGACTAAAAAATTATTTCGGGTACTAAAGCAAATCGGGATGCATCAATATATCCATTTTAAGGAAGTGCATTGTAGAATTTCCCAAAATATTATATTTTTTACTTTTCTCTCATTCACCTAATCTATATATTAATATAAAGGAAAGTACAAATGAGATGAAGTGGCATTCTATAATTATTTTTTGGCTATTTATCTATTTTATTAAGATTTTAGTAAATTTGTGTTTTCTTAATTTTGTGCATGTTGAATCATATGACTTCTTAATAATTTTGTTTTGGTAAAGTCCCACGTGGATTACAAATTATATATAGTGGTTATACTATAGGTTATAAATAACATATTTTTCATTTACTTTAATATGTTCAAAAAAAATTTTCTTTTTATTTGTATGGGTGATTGAATTAATAACTCAATCTTGCCCAATGAATTTTTTTTTAAATGAGTTATATATATTTTTTTAATTGGTCAAATTTATATAAATATCAAATAATTAGTATTTTGCATTTGAATATTTTTCTTAATTATTTATAATTTTTAAAATTTACTTTTTCATCTTATAATTACTTTCAATATATATTTTCTTAAAGCAACTTTTAATATATATTTTAATTAGTGTATATTTATATTTAATTTTTGCATTATACATTTTTATATAAGTTTAATTTGTCATATATTTTACATCTAAAAATAATCATGTTCAGTAACACGTGAACAAATTCAATAAAAATAAAACTTTTACATAAATTAGTTTAACACCGAATCGACTTTACACATAATAGGGTGAAGATATAGTAGGTTGGTACATATTTTGTGTGCACATATAATTATTCTAATTATTACTAAAAAATTATATATTTTCTTAACACGTACTTAAACTTTTAATAACTAATTACAATTTAAATATCATTTTTATTTATAATCGTCCTAAGTTTGGACCAAAATTATTTATAGCAAAATTGAGATTAATTTTATAGAAGTTTTATTATGTTTACAAACACATATTTTTAAGTAATTTGACATCATAAAAATAACTTATACATATTTGTAAATTTTTACAAATTTGTAAATTCTTATAGGTGTTTACAAATAATATTAATAAAAACAATTTATTATATTTGAAATTAATTATTTTTAATATAAATTAAAGAAAAAAACTAAACATGTTATTCAAAAAAAAAAAAAAATAGAAAAAAACTAAACATGACTAAAAATGTAATGTTTCCTTATTGTAAAAAGTAATTATTATTAACACCTTATGTTTTACAAAATAAATTGAATGATATCATGAACTTGAAATTCATCGAACTATTTTAGTGTTAGAATTATATTAGAAATTAGACTAAAATTGTTGAAGATAAATTTTAGAATTAAGATTAAAAGCGTTGGTCTAAAATCAAACTCAAAATATCATTATGTTTTATTTTACAAGATATATGGTCCAAAATTATATTAACTCTAATACAAAACTTACAAAACCGCGCAAAGCGCGGATATGTTACCTAGTATTTAAATAAAAAAAATTCTCCACACAACTCTAAAAATTAATGATTTTTCAAGTAAAAATAATAAAAAAAAAATTATGTGGTCATTATCTATATTGAGTAACATTTTACAAAATTAATCTTAAAAATTAAATTACAAGACCACACAATTCCTATTGGAGATGGTCTAAGAGTCTAATTAATTGAGAATTAAATTCACCTTTTAGATTGATGAATCCGAATAAAAATTAAAATAAATTGTTTACTTGACTAATAAAAATACACAATATTTATATTGAGGTAACATTACCGTAAGTTTTAAACATTTCCCATTCAGTAATCTCATTTTAGGAATCTAAAAATACCCTTAAATAAAGTTTTATTTGAATTTTTTCAAAATCCTACTTTGTTAAAAAAGAAAAATTGAAAGAGTACAAAGTAATAAATCCCATATTTTACTCCCATCCCTAAAAGTAAAACACACCATATATTTTAAACACTATAATGAAGTACTTATCCATCTTCATTATTGAAAGAGTATTGTTATTGGGCACCAGTGGTGCCTAACACTCTTAAGACGTGTCGTGTCTTATGATTGACTAACGATACTTTCTAAAAGTTATTATATTAAATTATATGAGACTCAATACTAAATTATACTAATAACTATAATCACACGTAAGAAAGTAATTAACACAATGATACTTTTTAGCATTTCTTTTACTGAAAATATAAACCAAGAAACTAATAATGTAACAAACAGTTTCAACCCAAAAAAGATTTTTTTTTTTTTTTAGAAAACCCAAAAAAATGTAACAGAAGCTCCAGAACAAGCTAATAAAATGAATATAAAAAACAATAAAAGAAAGAAATACTCATTATTATCTGTAATAAATAAATTGAAGGACCCCATTAATAATTTTAATTTCATTTAGGAAGATGACAATCACAAACGACGAAATTGATGGTCCTAAAGGGATCCCCTGACTGATGTCGTTTTCCAATACTCTTCAAAGCCTGAAAAAATAAAATAGTCTGACTTATGTTACAGAAAAGGGTCAAATTAAAAAATTAAAAAGTTTTTTATTTTTCTTAAACTGAAAAATAACAACAGATTTGACAGATGACAATAAATTTTGGGGACTTTAACAAGTAGAGATACCTACCTATTACTCTAAAATATTAAGGCTAGACAAAATCCATGTTCACCAACACATTATCTTTTGTAATAAATGAATGAAAAGGCCTCATTATGACTACTCCTATAATTGTTCTGGTTTCTTTTCTAGCCTTTTTTTATTTTCTTGACTTTTTAAGCACTACATAAATAGAAGTTTCAGAAGATAATGAAATTGGACATAATAATAATTATTATTATTATTTATATACATAAAACAATACAAGAAATCTCGTCCATAGATTTGCTAGAATAATAATTTTTAAAATATAATTCTATTTTAAAATGAACTTATATTGTTGTTTTGAGTTTGATTTGATCCAAACTATGAATTTTGTTTTTTTTTTTTAAAAATAAGCTCATTTATAAAATATTAGATCTCACGGTCGTTACAGCAAATGTTCATATAAATAATAGCAACATTAAAACAACCATATTAATTGTGGATAAAAATTTATTTAACCACGTTATGAGCTATAAAATTATAAGTTCTAACCGTAAAACAAAACTATGAATCTAGTTGATGAGTTGAATTTTGATAAAGCTTATTTCTCAAAATTTTCTATTCTTTAATTTGATCTAGCTGTTTTGATTGTAGAAGTTACTATTAGTTATAATGTTTCTCGGTAAGTATTTCATTTTTCTATGTCATTTTAATATGGTAATTGTTGGTGCAGTAGTTTTTTTTTCTTTTTTGTGAAGAAATGTATCCACTTCATTGGATTGGTAAAGATTAAGCACTTAGGATACAAAATAGAGGATAGGGAATAAGGGTCATCTCCAATCAAGACCTCCTCTCTATCTAAGCCTAAGGCAAATTTTGTTTAATTAGTTATGGGCACTAGTGTTTCCCTTTCTAGGAACAAAACTAAGTGAAACATGAGGAAAAAGAGATAGAGAATGATTAATATTATTAACAAAGTCTTCAATGAAAGCATTTGGTAGCTGGGGATTTTGTATGTGGTCCACCAACACATTACAATCAGTTCCTATTTGGTAGCTGGGCATAGTGTTGTTGCTCAGTTTTGATATTTGTTTTTGTGAAAGAAAAATTAATGGTTTAAAATATGATGTTGTACTGTTTTGATTTTGGTGGTGAAAAAAGTAACCTAATAGTTGAATTTGGATCTTTGTCTTAATAAAATAACAGTAATAATAAATTTGAATTTAGTCAAATATGTTAAGCCTTAATAGATTTTTGCAAAGAGTAACTAGAAGAAATATAATTTTTGAGGTATTCGTTTGTCATTATTCATTATGAAGTAAGTGATAATTATTTCTGAAGAAAGAATAAAAATAACCAATAAAAAAAAAAAAAGAGAAATTAAGATTTCATTCAATTAGAAAATAAAAAGTAAAAGAGGTTCTAGCGCTAGTGGTGGACGTCTGAGTCGTAAATTCATGTGATTCTAATTACTTTGTCAAAAAAATAAATCAAAAGTAAAAGAATATAACTAATAAAAATATTATATAAAAAACTAAGACTAAAATAATTCTTAAAAATTATTTAACTGTAACTTCATACTTAAAAATTTAAATTTAGTCGAATATGTTAAGTCTTAAAAGATTTTTGCAAAAAGTAACCTAGTAGTGGGAGATTTAACTTGATATTTGAGTCTTCGTATGTAATACCCGGAATTTAGAAATGGATTAGCAAAACCCTAACTAGATAATTATGTATAATAGAGGAATTATATTATTATATAGTTCAATATATGTGATTTTATATGAATTTTAATATATTAAAGACCCCGTTGGTGAGCCAGGGGCATTTTGGTAATTATGACCTGAGAAGGGTAAAATGATGAAATTAATTTAATTACGTGCTTAATAGAACTGTATTATTATATAGTATGCCTGTGTTGTCTTTTCAGGTGTGTTCTGACAGGTTAGTGCGGTATAGTCACAACCGGGAATTTCGGGCAGAACTGGATTCGGGCCCGAAATGTAAATTGGATTGATTATTTGACATTTTATTTGATGAATGATAATCTGAAATTTATTTGAAATTAATTGAGTATCGAATGACTTATTTACCCTTGTGAGGGTGTAGGTGTGAATATTAAGCTATGGGGGCATTTTGGTCATTTGACCCCTAATTACTATGTTTGATTAAAATTGATTTTTTGATGAGATGAAATGCAATTTTCTGGTTTTGTATTCCTCTTGGCCGACCCTTCCCCTCTCCCAAACCCTCTTGTGATTTCAAGTTGAATTTGAAGAAAATTAGTGTGAATTGGAGCTAATTTTTGGAGCTTGATTGTGGGGATTATTCTTGCTTAGTCTTGAGGTAGTCTCTACAGTTTTAATTGAGTTTCTAATTGATTTTCCTTGCTGAATTTTATGGTTTAATAGCATGTATAGTTGATGTGTTCTTGTGTATGCATGTTGTTAAATCTTGGTGAAATTGCATGATTTGGTTGGGACTTATGTTTGTTGAACTTGGAGTAAGATTTTAGGGTATTTTCTAGGTTGAAAATACATGTTTTATTTGGTCTTGAGCTGCTGGAAAATATTGGAAAGATGTTGGTTTTGAAGCTTTAGTTCAAGAGCTTGGATTTTATGAGTTAAAGTCATGATTTGTATTTAATTGTGGGATTTTGGATGCATGAGATATATGTTTTTAATCCTATAATATTTGCTAGCTGCTGTAAGTGAATTAATTGTGATTTTGGTTGTGAAAAGCAAGCTTGAGTTCATGGAACTCAAGCTTGGTGCTTTAATGGCACTTTTTGATTTTTAGTGCAATTGTTGGGTTTAAGTTGTGGAATATGTTTATTATGACATATATTGATGCTCTGGAAAGTTTGGGAATGTTTGGGGATGATTTGAGTGAGTTTTGGGGGTTGAAAGATTGAGAAATTTCGTGTTTGCCCATACAACCGGAATTTCGGTTGGAGTTCATCGGGAAATGCTGAATTTTGTTTCGGCCATAACTTTTGACTCGGGACTCCATTTGGGACGTTCTTTATACCGTTGGAAAGCTCTTTTTGAGATCTATGTGATTATCTGTATTTGAAATGCCATGAATTTATTTTATGAATATGAAATCAGGGGTTAACCCTATTTGTAAAAATCCCGGATTGTTTGACTAGGATTACCGGTACCTGGTTAGGAGCACCCGGGGATTCGGAATCTCTACCTTTGCGGGAAAATTGGTAAGACAGTAGTTGCACGTAGAGATATGCACGGTGGTGCTTATATTGAATATTATATTGGTGATAATTAGAAACCGAGATTAGGGTTATTACCCTAAAGTGAGCAGTTTAATGGCCTAGGGTTATTACCCTAGTAATTATTAATGTGTAAATGCTATGCCATGCTAAATATATTGTAATAAAGAATTATGCGCACAAGGCATAATTAAGTTAGACTCGGTAAATTAGTACCTTGAGTTTGATAGTAATGCGGTCTAGGGTTATTACCCTAGAAGCTATGTGAAGGTAAGAAAATCATGTACAATAATATTGCTAATCAAGTGAAAGCATGAATTAGGGTTATTAATCTCTATAAGTGTTATTTTGAGCATGCAATTATATGTTATATGAGAGACTATTTGGTATGTAATTTAGGGTTATTACCCTAAGATTCTATATGTTTTGTTATCTATTGAATACATACATATATTTCAAGAGTTATGTGCATAAGACATAACTTGGTTAGACCTAGTATATTACTAGGATAAACCACTGAAAGAACGTAATGTATGGATTACGTAAATATATATGAATAGGGTTATGTGAGCAAAGCATAACCAGGTTAGACTCGGTAATTATAATCGATATAAACCTTACTAAGGCCTTATTGTAAATAGACGTGTGAGCGTAACACGTAGGTCTATGCTACATAGACATATATAGACGTGTGGGAGCAACACGTAGGTCTATGCTACATGGACATATATAGGCGTGTGAGCGTAACACGGAAGTCTATAGCAAATAGACAAATAGTGCAGTGGCACCAATAATTATATGATAAATATATATGTTGAGACTAAGGGTTATGCGCTCAAGGCATAACCAGGTTGGACTCGGTAACAAGAACCGAGATGAACTGATCTAAGGCCTTATTGTAAATAGACGTGTGAGAGCAACACGTGGGTCTACGCCACGTAGATATAAATAGACGTGTGAGCGCAACACATAGGTCTACGCCACGTAGACATAAATAGGCATGTGAGCGTAACATGCAGATCTGTGTCACACAGACAAATTTGAATAGCATTGTTGTTTATATTGTATGATGAGCATATTATTGATATGTTTTATACTGTCTTGCTGGGCTTGGCTCACGGGTGCTCTACTGTGCAGGAAAGGGTAAGTCAGTGGCTAATCAACCATGAGTTTGATGAGCAAGATGAAGAATGTACATGTTCAAGCCATATCAGACCAAGCGGGTTAAGGGTCTATCAATGATGAACTTTTGAATTCTATTTTGCCGTTTAGGTCGGCTAAAAATAAATGACTTGTAATAGCGTTTGTAAATATTTTTGGGATCCCAACTATTTTAAAAGTTTTAAATATATTACAAGTTTATTTTCTTTCTGTTTAATATAAAAGTTTAAATTCTGCGCTATTTTGATTAATAATCCCGTTTAGGGGATTAGGGTTTCATAAGTATTTTGGGTAGCGTGCTTAATTATTTAGGGCGTTACAATTTGGTATCAGAGCGCCAAGGTTTTTAAACTTCCTGTAGACCGGCCGAACATGTACATTCGTCGTCAGAGATAAGCTCGACTCATGGTGCAGTAAGTATTGAGAGTAAATACTTGACTGTATGTGTGATCATCTGTTTACTGCTTTCCATTTTAGGCAGTATGCAAGCATCTAGAGTATGTATGTGTTATGTGATGCCATGCTATAAATGCTAATTGTTTATGTAAATATGTATGAGGTAAATAGATGAGTTAGGGTTTAAGGCATTAAGTGCGTAAGTGTGGTATTGGTGCTTAATTCGCTGGGGTTGTTGATTACACGGGTACTAGTAGTAGACCCTCTTTAATCATCTAGACCACAGGGCGAGTTAGTAGAGCTTGGTGTAGACCAAACCAATTCACTGCACTGCCCCCACCTCTGCGGAATCCAGGGAATTAATGCGGAGGTTGGCAATGCTAATCCTCCTGCTGAATGGCAGCAGATGTTTCAAGAAATGCGAAGTGTCATACTTCGTCAAGAAGAAGAGTTGCGACGATTAAGGTAACCGGCTGCCCCTGTTGATCAAGTGTTACCACCAGCACCTGTGCCAGTGGTGGGTAACCAGGGGTTTGTTATGCCGCATTGAGACTCGGTGTTTGAGCGGTTCGTGAAGCTGCAACCTCCAACTTTTCTAGGAGGTATTGACATAATTAAGGCCAAGCAGTGGATGAAGAGAGGACTGAATGCCACAATCAGTCAGGACTTGAAGGTTACCACTTCATATGACACTTTGTACAAGAAAGTGATAGAGCTAGCCTTAATTGTTGAGGAGGCTGAATAATCTGTAATAAATGAGCAGACCGCAAAGGATGCCGTCATGACATCGAATCCGCCTGCTAGTGGTAATGTCAGTAAGGGGACCGACAGTGGCAACCCTGATTACAAAAGGAAGGCTGAGGCTTTCGAAGTATCAGGGAGTAATAGAAAGTATCGGGGAAATTGAGGTGACCGTCAAGGTCACGAATCCTCTTTCAAGTCATATCTTGAATGTCCGAAATGTAAGAATCACCATCAGGGTGAAAGATGGGCCAAAGCTACGTAGTATACTTGATATAGATTATATGAATCGGACGTTCCAAGATTACCTGATTAGATGTGTGATCGTGTTTATCGATGACATCTTGGTGTAATCTGAAACAGATAAAGAACATGAGTTGCATCTCAGATCAGTTTTACAATGATTACGGGACAATAAGCTGTATGCTAAATTCAAGAAGTGTGAGTTTTGGTTATCCCGTGTCTCATTTCTGGGGCACATAGTGGATAAAGATGGGATCATAGTGGATCCGACAATAATTGAAGTTGTTCGGGATTGGCCAGTACCGAAGTCAGCTACAGAGGTCAGAAGTTTTCTGGGTTTGGCTGGTTATTATCGTCAGTTCGTTGAGGGATTTTCAAAGATTGCTGTACCCTTAACGGAGCTGACCCGAAAGAACCAGAAGTTTGTTTGGACTGATCGGTGTGAGAAAAGTTTTCTGGAGTTAAAGCGACGCTTGATTACCGCTCCTGTACTAACTCTTCCTTCAGATAAGGAAAAGTTTGTGGTATATTGTGATGCCTCGAGACAGGGTCTCGGCTGTGTGCTTATGCAGGTTGGGAGGGTAATAGCTTATGCTTCTCGGCAGTTAAAGGAGTACGAGCAGAGGTACCCTGCTCACGATCTAGAACTCGCAGCAGTGGTATTTGCGCTAAAGATTTGGCGGCATTACCTTTATGACGAGAAATGTGAGATATACACTGATCATAAAAGTCTAAAATACTTCTTTACCCAGAAAGACCTGAATTTGAGACAGAGGCGTTGGCTAGAGTTGGTGAAGGATTATGATTGTGAGATCCTTTATCACCCTGGTAAGGCCAACGTGGTTGCTGATGCCTTAAGTAGAAAGGGTCAGAGTCAGTTAAATACAGTGAAGCAAATCTCCCAGCAGCTAGCAAATGAGATGACTCGAGCTAAGATTGAGTTGGTTGTAGCGTAATTAGCTAATATTACCCTGCAATCTACTCTTTTGGAGCGAATCAAAGAAGCACAAGTGCAAGATTCAGATTTTAGAGGACATGCTACGGGCATGTGTGCTTGACTTTGAGGGATCATGGGTAAAGTACCTTCCCCTGATCGAGTTTTCTTATTATAACAGCTATCAGGCAACAATCGGGATGGCTCCTTATGAACTTTTATGTGGAAGAAAGTGTAGATCGCCCATTCACTGGGATGAAGTGGGTGAAAGAAAGTTCTTGGGTCCCGAAGCTGTTCAGAAAACAAGTGAGGCAGTTGATAAGATTAGAGCGTGAATGCTCGCGGCTCAGAGTAGGCAGAAGAGTTATGCCGATCCAAAGAGCAGAGATATTGATTTTCAGGTCGGGGACATGATATTTCTCCGAATATCTCCGATGAAAGGCATAAAACGCTTTGGGAAGAAAGGAAAGCTTAGCCCGAGGTTCATTGGACCTTTTGAAATCCTTGAGAGGATAGGGCAAGTAGCGTACAGGTTGGCTATGCCCCCAGCGTTGGCAGCTGTACATAATGTGTTTCATGTTTCAATGCTCCGGAAATATGTCTCAGACTCGTCCCATGTTCTGAGTTATGAAGCATTGAAACTTCAGCCGGAATTGTCATACGAGGAACAACCAGTGCAGATACTTGATAGAAGAGAAAAAGTCTTGAGAAGCAAGACAGTGGCACTGGTGAAAGTACTGTGGAGGAACAGTAAAGTAGAAGAGGCAACCTGGGAACTCGAGACGAATATGCAGCAGAAATATCCGGAGTTGTTCAGGTAAATTTCGGGACGAAATTTCTATAAGGAGGGGGTAATTGTAATACCCGGAATTTAAAAATGGATTAGCAAAACCCTAACTAGATAATTATGTATAATGGAGGAATTATATTATTATATAGTTCAATATATGTGATTTTATATGAATTTTAATATATTAAAGACCCGTTGGTGAGCCAGGGGCATTTTGGTAATTATGACACGAGAAGGGTAAAATGATGAAATTAATTTAATTACATGCTTAATAGAACTATATTATTATATAGTATGCCTGTGTTGTCTTTTCAGGTGTGTTCTGACAGGTTAGCGCGGTATAGTCACAACCGGGAATTTCGAGCCGAACTGGGTTCGGGCCCGAAATGTAAATTAAATTGATTATTTGGCATTTTATTTGATGAATGATAATCTGAAATTTATTTGAAATTAATTGAGTATTGAATGACTTATTTACCCTTGTGAGGGTGTAGGTGTGAATATTAAGCCATGGGGGCATTTTGGTCATTTGACCCCTAATTACTATGTTTGATTAAAATTGATTTTTTGATGAGATGAAATGCAATTCTCTGGTTTTGCATTCCTCTTGGCCGACCCTTCCCCTCTCCCAAACCCTCTTGTGATTTCAAGTTGAATTTGAAGAAAATTGGTGTTAATTGGAGCTAATTTTTGGAGCTTGATTGTGGGGATTATTCTTGCTTAGTCTTGAGGTAGTCTCTACAGTTTTTAATTGAGTTTCTAATTGATTTTCCTTGCTGAATTTTATGGTTTAATAGCATGTATAGTTGATGTGTTCTTGTGTATGCATGTTGTTAAGTTTGGTGTTTAATCTTGGTGAAATTGCATGATTTGGTTGGGACTTATGTTTGTTGAACTTGGAGTAAAATTTTAGGGTATTTTCTAGGTTGAAAATACATGTTTTATTTGGTCTTGAGCTGCTGGAAAATATTGGAAAGATGTTGGTTTTGTAGCTTTAGTTCAA
This sequence comes from Cannabis sativa, assembly GCF_029168945.1. Lineage (NCBI taxonomy): Eukaryota > Viridiplantae > Streptophyta > Magnoliopsida > Rosales > Cannabaceae > Cannabis > Cannabis sativa. Next base: position 55,642,465 of record NC_083607.1, read on the forward strand.
GAGCTTGGATTTGATGAGTTAAAGTTATGATTTGTGTTTAATTGTGGGATTTTGGATGCATGAGATATATGTTTTTAATCCTATAATATTTGCTAGCTGCTGTAAGTGAATTAATTGTGATTTTGGTTGTGAAAAGCAAGCTTGAATTCATGGAACTCAAGCTTGGTGCTTTAATGGCACTTTTTGATTTTTAGTGCAATTGTTGGGTTTAAGTTGTGGAATATGTTTATTATGACATATATTGATGCTCTGGAAAGTTTGGGAATGTTTGGGGATGATTTGAGTGAGTTTTGGGGGTTTAAAGATTGAGAAATTTCGTGTTCTTTGCCCAGACAACCGGAATTCCGGTTGGTTCATCCGGAATTTCGGTTGGAGTTCATCGGGAAATGCTGAATTTTGTTTCGGCCATAACTTTTGACTCGGGACTCCATTTTGGACGTTCTTTATACCGTTGGAAAAGCTCTTTTCGAGCTCTATGTGATTATCTGTATTTGAAATGCCATGAATTATTTTATGAATATGAAATCAGGGGTTAACCCTATTTGTAAAAATCCTGGATTGTGTGACTAGGATTACCGGCACCTGGTTAGGAGCACCCGGGGATTCGGAATCTCTACCTTTGCAGGACAACAGGTAAGACAGTAGTTGCACGTAGAGATATGCACGGTGGTGCTTATATTGAATATTATATTGGTGATAATTAGAAACCGAGATTAGGGTTATTACCCTAAAGTGAGCGGTTTAATGGCCTAAGGTTATTACCCTAGTAATTATTAATGTGTAAATGCTATGCATGCTAAATATATTGTAATAAAGAATTATGCGCACAAGGCATAATTAAGTTAGACTCAGTAATTTAGTACCTTGAGTTTTATAGTAATGCGGTCTAGGGTTATTACCCTAGAAGCTATGTGAAGGTAAGAAAGTCATGATGTACAATAATATTGCTAATCAAGTGAAAGCATGAATTAGGGTTATTAATCTCTATAAGTGTTATTTTGAGCATGCAATGATATGTTATATGAGAGACTATTTGGTATGTAATTTAGGGTTATTACCCTAAGATTCTATATGTTTTGTTATCTATTGAATACATACATATATTTCAAGAGTTATGTGCATAAGACATAACTTGGTTAGACCTAGTATATTACTAGGATAAACCACTGATAGAACGTAATGTATGGATTACGTAAATATATATGAATAGGGTTATGTGAGCAAAGCATAACCAGGTTAGACTCGGTAATTATAATCGATATAAACCTTACTAAGGCCTTATTGTAAATAGACGTGTGAGCGTAACACGTAGGTCTATGCTACATAGACATATGTAGACGTGTGGGAGCAACACGTAGGTCTATGCTACATGGACATATATAGGTGTGTGAGCGTAACACGCAGGTCTATAGCAAATAGACAAATAGTGCAGTGGCACCAATAATTATATGATAAATATATATGTTGAGACTAAGGGTTATGCGCTCAAGGCATAACCAGGTTGGACTCGGTAACAAGAACCGAGATGAACTAATCTAAGGCCTTATTGTAAATAGACGTGTGAGAGCAACACGTGGGTCTACGCCACGTAGACATAAATAGACGTGTGAGCGCAACACATAGGTCTACGCCACGTAGACATAAATAGGCATGTGAGCGTAACATGCAGGTCTGTGTCACACAGACAAATTTGAATAGCATTGTTGTTTATATTGTATGATGAGCATATTATTGATATGTTTTATACTGTCTTGCTGGGCTTGGCTCACGGGTGCTCTATTGTGCAGGAAAGGGTAAGTCAGTGGCTGATCAACCATGAGTTTGATGAGCAAGATGAAGAATGTACATGTTCAAGCCATATCAGACCAAGCGGGTTAAGGGTCTATCAGTGATGAACTTTTGAATTCTATTTTGCCGTTTAGGTCGGCTAGAAATAAATGACTTGTAATAGCGTTTGTAAATATTTTTGGGATCCCAACTATTTTAAAAGTTTTAAATATATTACAAGTTTATTTTCTTTCTGTTTGATATAAAAGTTTAAATTCTGCGCTATTTTGATTAATAATCCCATTTAGGGGATTAGGGTTTCATAAGTATTTTGGGTAGCGTGCCTAATTATTTAGGGCGTTACATCGTATGTTATTATGCTTAATGAAGTAATTAGGCATCTGCAAATTTCAATTTCGGTCAAATATGTTGAGCCTTAACAGATTTTCAGCAAGAAATAACTTGATTGTTAAATTCTTACTTTTCATTTTTACTAATGAAGTAACTTGATCCATGCAATTTTGAATTTGGTCAAATATGTTAAGCCTCTTATAGATTAGTAGAAAAAGTAATTTTAAGAGTGTTTGGAAAGTCACCCTGTAATTGGATTTGAATGTAATTCGAGGTTGTTATTTGTGTTTCTGGATGGGTATACTCCATGCCCAATAACAGCCCCAAATGAAATATTGGATCAAACTCATAAGCAGTTAGTCCTTTCGGATAAGTAGAAGACTTGTCCAGGCGAGAAACCTATCAAGCATGGCATACGTTTAGAAGATATTAGACAGCACATCTAAGAGAAGTAAACAACGAGCATCTAGATGTCCAGCTCAGAATTATTCTCATTAATTATGAGATCTCGAGATATCAAAAATTAACTCTTAAAGATCTCATCCGAATATCATGTCATCCTAAATATGGAAAGAGAGTAATTAGCAATCAAACATTTAATGTGTCTTTAATTCTCCACGAAGATAGGACACGATTTTTGGCAACTGTCAAAATGATGTGGTATCCACATTAGCAGACACCAAGCGCCTCATGGACCAAGCTTCATTAGATAAGCCCTAGTCAATATGTTACTTGTAATGACCCCATCAATGGGAAAATATTAACGAATAAGAACCCTAAACACTATGGGCCCGTTTGGTACACATAATTGGACTACATTGGACTGAAAAAGATTGGACTGGACTGGACAAGATTGGATTATGCTGAAAGTAATCCTGTGTTTGGTTTAAGAATAGGCTGAACTATTTTATTTATTTTCTTTTTAAGAAAAACTTAAACAAAAATAAAAATATATAATATTAAATTAAAATATATAATAATAAATAAATAAAAATGGATGATTTGCAGTAAAAAATAAAAAAAATAATTAAATTATAAATAAAATAAAATAATATATCTTATATAATCAATTATATATCATAAATATATAATAGAATAGTTTATCATATTTTTTATTTAATAAATAATTAAAATAGTAAAATAAAAATACTTGAATAATATAAAATTATTTATGTTAAATACTAATTTAATATAATTATTAATTTCTTAAAATATTTATATAAATTCTCTAGTAATTTAAAAATAATCTACAATTTTATTGTCATATTGTTTCTCTTAGAATCAATGTAAGTAATTATAGTTTAATTAATAATATTTTAAATTTTAAAAACTTATGTATAATAATTTAAAATTATACATTTTCATTAATTTTAATGAATAAATTTTTGATAAAAAAATTTATAAATAAATGTGTGATAATTTTTTTCATTTGAATTCTTATTAAATTTAAAATATATTAATAAAATCAAAATTTAAGAAACGATAAATTTTTTTTTTCACCTGCATGGGATTATTTATCCCACCCTGCTAGATGGGATAAATAATCTGTGGGATAAATAATCCCAGACAAATGAGATTAGTTGGATTAGTTATCCAGACTTCTAACATGCCCAAACACTGGATTGGACAGATAAGTTTGTCTAATCCAATCCAGTCATGCGTGCCAAACGGGCCATATAAATATAAGAAAAACCCTTCATGCAAAGGAGTTAGAAACTTATTCCTCAACCGCTCAAGCAAAGTTTTGAGTTTAGACATTCTTATAAACCGTAATGCTTTTCTAGCTTTAAAGTAATAATATTAACTCATGGACTAAGACTCATTAACGCTCAAACCACGTACAAATCCTTGTTGTTATTTTCTTTATATTTGATTAATTTCTTTAGCTTTTATATATTATAAATCGATTTTTGAAAATTTCGGTAAACATGGATAATTATTAAATTTAGCGTGTTTGTCTGACTATATAATTATACGATAACCATGTAGCTTGAGATAATATAGGGGTCTTAATTACATTCATCAATTCTCATGGCTCTCCATGAAAATTGGATGTAATTACACTGTGTAATTACTAACAACTTTACATTTCAAATGTTAATTACATAACAATAATATATGTTTTGCCAAATGAAGCAATATGAATTCATATGTAATTAGTACCTTACATCCAAACACACTATATATTTATTTTAAAATATAGTGTAGTTACTACTCTCGTGAATACTATAATTAATTCCTTAGTTGCTTCCATACACACTTTTATAGTTGAATTTTTGAAAAAAAAAAATTAAAAGTTCAAATCGTTGCTTGCCACGTGTATAAAAAAAAAATCAAACGTGCAACAAAATATTTAAATCTTATTTTTCAAACTGTAAAGTATTCAATTAGTTCTAAAAAACTATAATATACATGATTATAAAATAAAATGAACTAATAAGTTTTTTTGGAAGCCAGAACAAATAAAAAATATACTAAAATGATCTTTTAACATGATCACTTAAAGCAAAGATCTGAAATATGACATAAAAGTCCATCAAAATTACTACAACCCTTTCTAGATTAGATGTCTTAATAAGGTGGATAGGATTGAGATAATTTGAAGCTACATACACGTTGCTTACATCCTTCTCTACCGCAAGCCGTAAACCAACTTTGATTGAATTCAATTCAGCAACAAAAGGAGAATGAGGCATATGAAAGAAATCAGTTTTTGCCCATAGAACATGACCAAGATTGTTTCTAATTAGCACTCGTGTGCTAAACAAATTATCTTCTATGGTATTATTCTTTAAACCCCCAACTTGTTGGGTTTTATGCCCTAAATAAAACTCATTTCAATATAATCAGATTTACTTATTAATATAGATCAGAAATAACATTTAATGTTGTATGGTTCACATGATTTATTTCATGATTATATGTACATAATGTATGAATTCGTCTAAACCCTTTTCACATACTTGATCCTGTTTATTATGTTGTCAACACATTGGAAAGTAAACATGACTATGTGAATAAAGTTTCCTAGATTTATCAGACACAGGGTTTTACTGATATGATAATCTACAACAAGAGTTTACTTGCATTTGGAGAAATGCTATGTTCTTTCCAGATCATTGGTTAAAGTAAAGCTCAGGTTGGATGCATGGAGTATGCATCGGAAGGGACCGATATTGAACTTTGACTTAGATTTATTAAACTTACTGTAATATCTATTCAAGTCAATATCGACTAGTTGATCCTAGATCAAATGATCTTAATCCTGTTATGATTAGGCTCAATCTCAAGAGGCTATTCGTGTTCTTTGATTTATTAGTTAAGCCTACTTTTGGGTCAGGGTGATACGTACATTTTGGGAACACGGTAGTGCAATTGAGTGGGAGCGCTAACATAAACATGGAATCTATAGCATCTATCTAGCGAATAGTAAGTAAAGGATGATCTCCTTCGAGCTTGACAAAACGAAAATAAATGGTGAAGATCTCATTTCACATAAGCTGAAATATCATTTATACGAGGTTAAGTGTTTTAAGGATTAAATACATTGTAGGGTGTAACGGTAATCTAATCCCTTTACAGTTTAGATCATTCATATAGAGGATCATTGATCAAATTAGGATTATAACAATGGATAACTAATGATGTGTCTATATGGTGGAACATATAGAGCATTCTATATACTGAGAGTGCAATTCTAAGTTCTATGCGTGGATTCAACGAAGAATTAATAAGTTAGTGAATTTTAGTAATAAATTCTTGATGTACTTCTTGGAAGCTCGGTTATATACACCCATGGTCCCCGCACTAGTTGAGATAATATTGCTTGTAAGACTTATATAATTGATTTTGATTAATCAATTATAATTCTCAAGTTAGACTATGTCTATTTGTGAATTTTTTCACTAAGTAAGGGCGAAATTGTAAAGAAAGAGTTTATAGGGGCATATTTGTTAATTATGATATTTTGTATGGTTCAATTAATAAATATGATAAATGACAATATTATTTATAGTTATTAAATAGTTAGAATTGGCATTTAAATGGTTGAGTTAGAAAATTGGCACTTTTGAGAAAATCAGATGCAGAAAAGATAAAACTGCAAAATTGCAAAAAGTGAGGCCCAAATCCACATTGCATGGCCGACCACTTTTTTAGGGTTTTTCCTCTGATATTTTCATTATTTTAATGCCAAATAATTCAAACCTAACCCTAGTGGAATGCTATAAATAGATAGTGAAGGCTTCAGGAAATTTACACTTAAATTTCAACACACTTAAAATTTTCTACTTTTTCATTCAGAAAAACTGAGCCTCTTTCTCTCCCTATCTTTGGCCGACCACTCCCTCTCTCTCTTCTTCCTAAAGATTTCGAAATTCTTAGTGTTAGAGTAGTGCCCACACATAGCAAGTGATACCTCAATCATAGTGAGGAAGATCGTGAAGAAAGACTTTCAGCAAGAAGGAGTTTCAGCACTAAAGAATCAGAGAAAGAGATCTAGGTTCAGATATTGATAAGGCTCTGCTACAGAAAGGAATCAAGGGCTAGATATCTGAACGGAAGGAGTCATATTATTCTGCTGCACCCAATGTAAGGTTTACTAAACTTTATATGTGTTTATTTCATCGTTTTAGAAAGTTTATATTTAGGGTGTTAATCAACATACTTGTGAGTAGATCTAAGATCTTGGTAAAATAATTTCCAATACAACTTACATTCGGTTAGTTAGTTAGTCTTTAACTAACTTAACTGTCAAAAATGACAACTTGCATATTGGGTCCTTTGGTTTGGCCTATATAAAGAGGACTACTCATTTCATTTCACTAGAAAATAGAAAGAAGGGGAATAGAAAGAGAATAGGAAGAGGAATAACAAGAGAGACACAAAACAGTAGAGAGAGAAGTTAGAGTGAGAAATTGAGAGAGATATCTGAGAGAGAGAGCTGGGATTGGGAAATTGTATTGAGCAACATTGTCGATTATGTTGGCTCGGGTTAGTGAGTTAATGAGTGTTGAAAGATTACACCAGGGATGACCTACTGTGATTATTTCCTTATAGTTCCTGAGATTGATATCACTAATTCTCATTATCAATAAAGATTGGTGACAATGCTTTTAAATTGAAGTATGACCAAGTTCACATTGAACTTAGGATCGGAACCAATATAAATCTTGTGTGTTGTTGTGTCTGAAAGCTATCTAGATTCATCTGTGTTATTTTTCTAGTTTAATGTGTCCTGGTTTTTTTGTTTTTAATTTGTTTGTTTTAATTTAACATTTATTTGTTTAAGTGTGATCTTGAAATTAGAATTATAGAGGTTAATTCTTATGTATCAGAGCTAAATTTCCTACATCCTCCTTACTAGTTTCAGCATCAACATTCACCTTGAGACAATTTTCCATAGAAGGACACCATCTGGGAGAGTGAACAGGTTGTTGTTTAGCCTACTTATCAACTTGGAGATCCTTAGAATTAACTTAGCACTCCACTCCACCAGCATCTCAACACTAGGAACAATTTTTCCATGATTCCATTTGTTTCTCTCATTCCAAATATTTCAAGAAGTAAAGAGCACAAAATCTACCACATAAAGATAATGTAACGTATGATCAAGAAAGGCAAGAGAAGAGAGTCATTGAGACAATGAGATTATAACTTTTAATTTTTTTCCACAAGCCCCTTCATTTCAAAGTTTCAATTATTGAAGAGCATCACCAAAGAGTATGGATATTGTCCTCAACCTCTATAAATTGTTCCAAAATGATTCAATTTTCATCTCATATTTTTTTTTTTTGAACAATGAACAATTTTCATTGGAAAGAATCAGCGTTGATCATAAAAAGAAGAGGTGAAAAAACATCCATCCAAACTAGCTCATCATCCACCCTAAATGCATGCCCATCTAATTCATGCTTAGCCATATAAGCTGAATGATTTGCATGAATAAGAGACGCCTTAAGAAAATTAGACAATGAATTAAAAAAATATCTAAAAGAGAATCTAAATCATTACATGAAGAAAATCTCTTAAAAAAGATTGAGATCAAAGCTAAACAATTAGACTCAAAAGAATTGACAAGAAGACCAATTCCAGCAACCAATCTAGAGCTACAGCTTTTGCTTAAATAACTAAGATTCCTTGTGCCCATCCTAATATAACCAAAAAAGAAAGAATGGTAGCTAGAAAAGTCAATACCTAGACCAAAAAATACCAAACAAATAAATTTAATAATTTGACTCGAACATAAGTATGATAGTTGGGTCTAAGCCCTAGAGTTTTATTTTTTGGCACCTTCCCAAAATGCCTCATACTAATGGAGTAGGTGGAATACTTATATTCAAGGAAAATCTTGTCTATTCTTCTGATGTAGTAGGACTTGGGTTGATACCCCAACAAAAAAAACCACATACTCGTGGCCTCCCCTCCAGCAAAACTACCTTATGTTGCCGTTATCACCAACGTAACTCGTCGTGTGACCATCACCTTTGTCAGGAAGACTTTTGACACGGGTCCAAATATCGATCTCCGTCTTATACCGCACGCCATCTGACTACCTCAATATCAAGTAGAATTTCAATATGACACCATACACATCTTCAATCGCAAGGTCATCACATTGAGAGATTCTCCCATACATCGCAAATGCATCCCCCCACTATCCCAACAGTCCTGAACCATTAGCTCTGGAACCACTTATTGGGCCCCATTCTTCCACATTGTTGGGCCGCCACCTCAACTTAATTCCAATATTAGTATGATATTGTCCGCTTTAGGCCTAAGCCCTCACGATTTTGTTTTTAGACACCTTCTCAAAAGACATCATACTAATGGAGTACGTGAAAAATACTTATATTTAAAGAAACTTTTGTCTATTCTTGTGAAACTTGAGTTGATACCCCCACCAACTAAATATAAGAACCAACAACAAAATAAACAAAAAATATTACTTACCCATTAATTGTTCTCAAAATTGGTTCAGTGCCTAAAAAAAGCTTCTCACACTAATTTTTCTTACTTGTAGTAGCTTGGAGAGGTGAAATGTATACTAAATGTAAAATTTTAGTGTGAATTAGTTAGGGAGAATGAGAGAATATAAGGTAAGAGAGAAGAGAGTGAAGAGAGAAAAAGAAAGAAATATGTGGGGAGGGGGGGAGTAGTATATGGAGGGATATTTTGGGTACTCCACAAAATGTATACTTATTCTCCTATAAGTATAAACTTTGGCCTAATTTTTTATTTTTTCCGTAAGATATGCATAAATATAGTGAAATTTTCCAAAACAATTGAAAAAGCCTGAATGAAGCTAGAACCAGGAAAGCAATTTACTAGAAACAAAGGGCGAGAATTGCGTGGCTTAAGGATGGTAATAAATGCTCCAAGTTCTTCTTTCTCTCTGCTGCTATTAGAGGGAGGAGAAATGCCATTGAGTGCATTTTGAATAAACATAATGTCTGGATTAGTGAGCGGGATTTGATTGGTCAGGAATTCTTAGATTTTTTTAAAGGTATCTTCTCTGGAACTAATTCTTATCGGCAGTTTGGCCATTTATTTAGGGAAAGGATTTCTCTTGAGAACCAAGTAGAGGTTGTTGAGTGTCCTTCTCGTGAAGAAATAAGAAGTACTCTGTTTACCATGAGTAATCATAAAGCCCCTGGGCTGGATGGAATGTTAGTTTTATTTTTCAAACATTACTGGGAGTCAGTTAGAGACGATTTCTGTGACGTGTGGATGATTTCTTTGTCAAAGGAAAAATGCATAAGGGGTGAATTCAACAAATGTAGTGCTAATTCCAAAAGTGAAAAACTCGAAGAGACCGAATCAGTTTAGGCCAATCTCTCTTTGCAATGTAATGTATAAGGTCATTTATAAAATCATTGCCAATAGAATTAAGCCTATCCTCCCGTCTCTTATCTGCCCTACTCAAGCGGAGTTTGTCTCTGGTCGGAATATTCAGGATAATAATGTTTTGGTCCAAGAGATTATCCACTCCTTCAATAGGAAGAAAGGAAAAGAGGGTTTCTTCGCGATCAAGATAGATCTAGTTAAAGCTTATGATAGGTTGAGTTGGAGTTTTATAGATCATGTTCTTGGTTGTTTTGGCTTCCCTCAAAAGTTTTGTAGTTGGGTCTCTCAGTGCATTTCCACCGCCTCTCTCAACATTTGTCTTAATGGTGGTCCGGTTGGCAAGATCATGCCTTCTTGTGGTCTCCGCCAGGGTGACCCGTTATCCCCCTACCTTTTCATTTGCGCAGCGGAAGTGTTATCTAGGCTTTTGGAAGAAGAGCTTGGGAAGGGATTTATTAAAGGGATAAAGCTAAGTAGGGGGGGCCTGGTGCTCACCCATATTTTCTTTGCTGATGACCTCATATTGGTTGGACGGGCTAACATAAATGAAGCTAAATCGTTTTGGAATTGTCTTGAGAAGTTCTGTTCGTGGTCTGGGCAGAAGGTTAATAAACTTAAAACGTCAATATTCTTTAGCAAAAATACCTCTCCTGGTATGAGAAGAGGAATTAAAGAAGCTTTGGGTATAGATACTCCTGAGGGGGTTATTAAGTACTTGGGGTTGCCTCTCTTCAGATCTAGACAAAAAGATGTTGACTTTAATTTCATTCTTGAAAATCTTATGTCTAAACTTCAGGGGTGGAAGGCTAAAACTTTGTCAAAAGCAGGCAGGGCTACCCTTATTAAGTCTGTAGGGCTATCTTTGCCCATCTATGCTATGCAGACTACCAAATTTTCTAACCGCCTTGTGAATAGGATTGATGGTATGATCCGCGACTTCTGGTGGGGCTTTGAGAACGGGAACCATGGTCTTTATCTCAGAGCCTGGGATAAACTTTGCCTCCCTAAATCTCTGGGAGGACTGGGCTTTCGGAAAACAAAGGAAATGAACCTTGCCTTTTTGGCTAAGTGGGGTTAGAATTTAATAACCGGGAGTCAGTCGTTATGTTGTAAGGTCCTGGAGGCTAAATACCTAAGGGGAAAGGATTTTCTTACTGCAATTATAAAGATTCTGATTCTTGGTTTTGGAAGAATGTCGTTAAAGCCAGTGCAATCCTCCGAAAAGGGGCTTGTAAGAGGGTGGCTGATGGAAGAGACACTAGCATTTGGAGGGACCCCTGGATCCCTCACTTGAAAGGTTTCATTCCGAAACCGAATGGAAGTATAGGTACGGATAATAACTGTGTGGCTGATCTCTTATCTCCTTGGGGTGGGTGGGATATTCCTAAGCTAAAAAATCTCTTTGATCATGAGACGGTTTTAGCTATTCTGAAAGATGGTACCCCCTCGGGAATTGGAAAAAACAGTTGGATATGGACGTTGGAGAGTAATGGGCGTTTCTCTTGTAAGTCGACATATCTGGCTCAGGCTTTGGAGAGAGCTCCCCAATGTAATGTCACCCCAGCTCTTTGGAATAAACTTTGGAATAACAACATTATGGAGCGTCATAAGGTTCTTTGGTGGTGCATCCTCTCTCAAGCTCTCCCCGTTCGTGCAGTGATTAAAAGAAGAATTCAGATTGAGGACATTAGCTATCCGTTTTGTGGTTTGGGTGAGGAAACTATGGAACATCTGTTTCTTACCTGTGATGTGGCGATGCACTTGTGGCGTTCGTCACCGTGGGGAATCTTTCTTGTGAGTGATACTGGTATCCGAGTTTGGGATTGGGTGAAGTTCATTTGGAGCCTTAATAGGAGGGGCATCCGGGTTGAAGATGTCTTTCTTTATGCTTCTTTTGTTGTTGACAATATATGGAGAATGCGTAATGAGGCGGTACATAATAATAGTTCTCCTGATATTGTAAAATGTATTGACTAAATTTGTTCTTCTTTTGCAGAGTCACATACTTCTCTCTTGCCTAGTCCTTCGTTGCCTGTGAAGGATTGCTGGATGCCTCCACCTCTGGATTGGATAAAATTGAATTGTGATGTTCGCGTGGGCTTGGAGAGTATGTGCACTGCTGTTGTGGTTAGGAATCACCTGGGGAGGGTGATTTCTATTCACACATCCCGGTTGGATTTCACGAAGGCTCTTTGTGGAGAAGCGACGGCCTGTTGCTTGGCGGTGTCTGTTGCTTTGGATCTAAAGTATAAGTATGTGATTGTGGAGAGTGACTCGAGACTAGTAATCAACGCTCTCAATGGGAAGGCGTCCCATTGGGCCCTAGAGAACTACGTCTCCTTTTGTACTAAGTCTTCTCATTATTTCTCTTGTTGTTATTTTTCGAATGTTAGTAGGAACTGTAACTCACAATGTTGCTAAGTGGGCTTTCACCCACCAAGTGTATGGATCGATACCGATCAACTCTGTACCGGAAAACTTATTGTGTAACGACCATGAGGTCTAGTTTCTTTTAATATATATCTACGATTATGTTAAAAAAAAAAAAATTCCAAAACAATTAGTATTACAATTCGTTTTATTTCACATATGTAATGTTATGCATCTTTATTATATTGTCTAATATTATTATTATTATCATCATTTTACTTGAGGGTAATTATTCTGAAAGACTTACATAACTCATAAATGGACTTTACGAGCTAAATTCAATAAATGTATGCAACTGTAAAAAACATTTCATAACTAGTAAAACACATTTATTTTCCCTTTCTAAAAAAAAAAAACACATTTATTTTTCTCTTATTTATTTTTGCTTTATCAATTCTCCTAAAAATCTTACCTGCTACACTGTGATCTACTACATTTTGTGTGTATCAATAAATACTTTTTATTTCTATTATTGATTTTATTTTATTTTTTCCAACCAGCCACTCATTTTCCTAACACATTACTTTTTTTTGTCCCTTATAATTGGATTCGAATTTCGAACCATTTATTTTCTCTCCCTATCTCATGTCCATCAATGTCTTTTCAAGCCTTAAAATTAAATAAAAAAAGAAATATAGAAATACCTCATAACTAAATTGATCACATGATATCCACATTCTCTCCTCATCCTTCTCCTTTGTTTTTCAAAAAAAAAAAAAAAAAAAAAATCTTTTCTACTTTATGAATTTTGATAAGAAAATCTTCAACTTTCGGAGTGACCAAATCAAATTAATTTCCATTTAAAGCAATAAAATATTAAAAGCCTCATTTATTATGTCAGCAAAAGAAAAAACACCTATTTAAAAAGAAATACATCATAGGTGATAATAGGTATATACGGGTCTATAATAGTGTGTTAGGGACCCACTTACACATCATTTTTTATTATTTATTTTTAATTTTTTTTTATAAAATACATCAATATAATTTTTTTTTTCTTTTAATTTTTTTATTTACACAAAAATAACTTTAAATAATAAATTATTCTTTTAATAATTTTATGATATTCTTTTTCTTCTTTTATAATTAATTTATAATTATTGTGAGTTAATTACGTGTTATTTTTATTTATTTTTTTATCTTTTAATAAACAAAATATATTTTTATAATTTTAAAATTTTATAAAAATATTTTATTATTAAAAATTTTAAAATGTAAAATTATAAATAAAACGTAATTTTTTTAAAAAAAATTTCTCTTTTTTTATAAATTACTTAGAGTATTTTTATAAGGCACATTACTAATTAGCACCACCTAAAAATAATATTTTAGGATTAATTAATAATATTACATAAAAAATTCATTATAACTGGATAAAACACCTTCAAAAAATTACTAAACACCATTGTTATTTTTTAATATTTCTTTAAAAGTACAAATTTTTTAATTAAATAATTAATTATTTTTTTTTTTGTAAATAATGATAATAATAATTAAAAAAATGTTATTTTCCAAAAAGAGCCAGCACTTTCTGACCAATCTCAGACCACGTCTCTGCTCCCTTATCCTTGGTAAAGCAGCTGACCAAAATAAAATGCTGTTCCCTTGTGGGACCCACCTACATAGTACATACGTACTTAAATACGTATATACTCATACATACATACATACATACCCATGTATTTCCATTTTAACGTATGCCTCATACATATATGTCATACCATACATGACTATTTGCATAGGGAATTTTAGATGGTCATCACTCATCATTATTATGGTTTGTACACGAGGGTAATTTAGTCTTTTCATATATTTTCTTCGTTTGAAATTCGAGGAAGAGTTCATCAAAGCTTAGTGCGTTATATTTCGAGCCTCGTGCTCAAATTATAAATCTGATTTTTTCTTTTCTCTCTCTCTCCAAATTTCCCCCACCTATTATCCATTTTCTTTTCTTTTCTTCCAATCACAAATGGAATGTACGATGAAGAAAAGAGACTAGTATATATTTGAATAATTACCCTTTTGAGGTATATATTTCTAGTATTGTGATGAGAGTTGATCAGGAAAAATATAGTTAATAATAATACTAATAATAGAAAGAGATATAATAGTTAACCATTTGTTATAATGATTAACGACTAATGTTAATTTGTGTACCTTAAATTATTCTAAATTTATAGATATATTCATTTGATGTGTATAACAAGAAATAATATATATTGCTAATAATAATTTTGCCCTTATTTATTATTATTATTTTATAGCTAGGCATGCAAGGAAGCCCACGTTTTTTATAGTAAATTAATAGAAACATGTATATATGGTTTTCTTTTTCTCATGCATGCCAAATTTAAATACATTATATATATATATATCATTATATAGTATGTGAATAAGGTGTAGAAAGGTTAAAGACAAATGAACTTTTCCCAGGTGGGTATTTTTCAGAACACGCGTGCTGTTAGATCCTTTTCATGCCACACTCTTATTTGTTTTATAGCTTTTTCACAGTCCAACCAAAAAAACTTAATAAAATTTATTATTAAATTAAATACAGATAAATTAAAAAAGCACTGCTTGATTAATATAATTATCAGGATTTTTATTTTATTGCTTAGAAGATCATAGCAGTGTAAATTATCATGGCATCTGAGTGATAGTACTCTGTTTGAAGTTTTCATTAGGGTGCCTTAAATATAGTGAAAAATAAAGGATAAGGTTTTAAGTTTTTGAGTTTTGACTCATTAATTGACTCTATTCTCTTAAAAAGCTGTTGTTATTAACAAAGTGAACAATGGACTTCAAGAGTGGACCTCTAAGCTACTTTCAAACAATTCTAATGATTTATAATTTGTAAAGACTCCAACTGGTCTCTCAACAAGGCTAAATTATTTTTCAAGGATGACCCTCTTTAGATCTACTTCTTAAGAATTAATCTTTCTTTTATCTTTCTATTATTGTAAAATAAGAATAATTCACAAAAATAAAATATTATTCACATAAGGTATATAATGAGAAAACTAAAGAATGTCTCATATATATAGTCTTAAAAGTAGACAGGTGTCCAAATGTGAGTAAAAGGTCTAAAATATAGTATAACTAATCTAACAATAACATAATACTAATTAAAGAATATTATAATTCATATTGGTTTATCACTAACTATTGACTGATTTTTAACTATAGGAAAATGATGAATTATGCAAGCTAATTAAAAAAAAAAATCAATGAAGAGGGTAGATACTTATCGTGTTACCTGAAAACACAAACTTACGACATGTCGTTTGTCATTAAATGATTCTTATTGCCATTAACAACATATTGTTTTCCTGAATGAGTCAATATATTCGAAGCCTTAAACCCTCAATAAGTCTTTCTCTGGCCTTCCACTGGAAAAAAAAAAAAAAAGATAAAGCAAGAAATTGATGTAATAATGGTCCTAATGGAAAAAATTTAGATGATGTTCAAAGTTGGATTGAGTTAGTAAGACAAGACAAATATTTTAAGGATTCAACAGAAGCAACATAATATATAGGAGGCCCTAATCAGCTGGTATATCGAACTTTTTTTTTTCTTCTTTTGATAGAAATAGAATTTCATTATAGGAAAACAAATCGTAACATCATAAAACCTAGTTGGAACAACACACACGTGATACCCACTTATAATTTTAAGAGTAATTTGTGACATAATTCCTATAAGTGTCTAGTTTATTATAACTAATCCCTAATTTTAAAATTTTAGTAGTACAACTTCTTAAATTCATATTATGTTAGTGTAAAGTCCTATGGCAAATTAGTTGACAAAATATTTTTTATTTAATGGTAAGATTGATTTGCATTTTTACCGAATTCTTACCTTGTATATTCGAATTTAGTTGCTCTTTTCTTGGTTAGGAAAGATGCTTTTAATGCTGAACTTTCCTTTGTTTAGAAATTTCTTGTAAGAGAATCTTTTCTCTTATGGAAAGTTGGTCTATAAAGAAAACCTTGATTAAATATTTTATCCTCATTAATTTCGATTGTATCTTAATACAATCAGAATATCTAATCTGTTTATTGTAGGAATCCAGTCTTAATTGAGGATCGGACCCGATTATAGGAAGTTTCCTGTTTCTGGTCTGATCTGTTACGTCAGCATCCGAATCTGATGCTGTAGATCGTGTTTTTCTTAGAAAAGTTTTGTACAGCTGTAGATTCGATCTTGTAGCTGTCTCTAGGGTTTCTATGTTCTATAAATAGAGCCTAGAGACCAGCCATTCGAATAAGCTCTTCCATCATTCATTTTTTGCACTTATCTTATTTGAGAGAAGAGAGTTTCTTTGTTATGTGAGAGCTTAGTTGTTCATCTAGGTTCTAGTATTCTATATATCTGTTCTTACTCTATCTTAGAGTTTGTTAAGAACGACTTCACTGAACAAGAGAGTGGTCTTTCGGAGAAGACTTGATAAAGCCTTACTTTAGGAGGAAGTAAGCACTTTAGTCTTCAGGAGAAGACTTGTTGAAGCCTTACTTCGGGAGGAAGTAAGCACTCACACTTCAAAGACGAAGGGAGTTCGGGATTGAAGGTGTTTCAGAAGTCAGATTCATAAAGTGGATTACAAAGGATTGCAACAATAATTTAGAGGGAGTCTAAACTTGTTTAAGTCAATTGCCTTTGTAATTTTGATACTTTATTAATTAATTTCATTCTCTGGGCGTGGCCCCGTGGACTAGGAGTGTTCGGGAGAACACTGATACCACGTACAAATCTCTTGTGTCAAGTTATTTAAATTTCTGCAATTATTTTTATATTCTGTCTGTTTTGTTTTGTTGCTGCAAAACTGGTTTCTACAGTAACAGAATTACATCCTGCTTCTGCAGGCGTATACAATTTTGTATTTTCATATATATTATTGACATTTGCAAAAACTCGGTTTTTCAATTGGTATCAGAGCGGGACACTAAACTCTTAGTGTGGTCCTTTAACGGTTTTGTGTAAAATGTCATTTTTTTGTAGAAGGAAGTTCGATTTCTTGACCACCTTTGCTTAATGATTCTAATTATCCTTATTGGAAAGTTAGAATGAGGGCTTTCATCAAATCTCAAGATGAGAAAGCTTGGAGGATGGTTCTATCAGGTTGGTCTCCTCCAGTTGAGACACATTCCTCAGGTAATTCTACAATAAAATCTGAACTGGAATGGTCTATTGAGAATGATAAACTTTCTGCCTACAATAGCAAAGCGTTGCATGCTATATTTAATGGTGTAGGTGAATGTGTTGGGTTTTATGCCCTAAATAAAACTCATTTCAATATAATCAGATTTACTTATTAATATAGATCAGAAATAACATTTAATGTTGCATGGTTCACATGATTTATTTCATGATTATATGTACATAATGTATAATTCATCTGAAACCCTTTTCACATACTTTATCCTGTTTATTGTGCCGTCAACACATTGGAAAGTAAACATGACTATGTGAATAAAGTTTCCTAGATTTATCAGACATAGGGTTTTACTGATATGATAATCTACAACAGAGTTTACTTGCATTTGGAGAAGTGTTATGTTCTTTCCAGAGCATTGGTTAAAGTAAAGCTCAGGTTGGATGCATGGAGTATGCATCGGAAGGGACCGATATTGAACTTTGACTTAGATTTATTAAACTTACCGTAATATCTATTCAAGTCAATATTGCCTAGTTGATCCTAGATCAAATGTTCTTAATCCTGTTATGATTAGCCTCAATCTTGAAAGGCTATTCGTGTTCTTTGATTTGTTAGTTAAGCCTACTTTTAGGTCAGGGTGATACGTACATTTTGGGAACACGGTAGTGCAATTGAGTGGGAGCGCTAGCATAAACATGGAATCTATAGCTTCTATCTGGCGAATAGAAAGCAAAGGATGATCTCCTTCGAGCTTTACCAAACAAACATAAATGGTGGAGTACTCATTTCACATAAGCTGAAATATCATTTATACGGGGTCAAGTGTTTTAAGGATAAAATACATTGTAGGGTGTTGATAACTCTAGAAATTAGAGTTATTTTTCACATTTTTTTACTAAAAATTGGTTTAGTTCTTAAGTTTTTAATTAATTTAGTAAGTTTTTAATTATTTTTGAATTTATTAGCTTTATTGTAATTTTATATGTTTTTGTGTGCTTTTATAATTATTTTATTATAATATGTTATGTGGTATTTATTTTTAATTTTATTTTAGTTTTTAATTAATTTTATGTATTTTTAGGTGTGTTTAGAAGAAAAAGATTGGGATTAAATTGAAGAAATATTGAAGAAATGGAGCTAAAAGTACAATTTTTAAAAAAAGAAATCTCATCGGCCTTATGCAAGGCCCACTTGCGGTCAAAGTCAGCTTCCCATCGCAGCCGTCCACGTCATGATCCGAAGGTCCAGAAGCGTGCGTGTAGCACACCCCAGACAGCAGCAAGTGGGCGCAGCAGAAGCCCCTTTCACTCCCAGCCGCGTGGGGTCCAGCTCGTCAGCGCCCCACTAATCAGCGCCTGCCACCCGTCCACATTCGTCAGCGCCCAACGAACCAGATCTCGCCACGTGTCCGCCTGCTGAGAAGAAAAAAAAAGTGGTGTTAATTCATTTACTCATCCGAAAATCACATTCATAAACACCAAATATTTCATTTTCTCCCACATATTTCACATAAATATTCTATTTACTCTTCCCAATTTATTTCACCTAAATAAACATTCCTAATTTATTTTTACCCTATCTTTTCACTATTTTTCTATCCAAACAAATATTTATTTTTTTCCAATACTCTTACACATACTCTATTTATCCATTCTCTTCCCAACACTAATTAAATTAATCAATTTATTTATTTTATTTTGATTAATTTAATTCTCTAATTTAGCCTATAAATATGGTGTTGGAAGACCTCTTCAAGGACACATCTCTTCACCCCCTAAACACCTCTTCAACCCAAAACACTTCTCCATTCCACACTCTTCATTTTTACCATTTTCTTTCTACCATTTTTACACTTTGAAGAGCATGTCAAGTATGTTTATCTTTTGTAATTTTTATCTAGTTATGAGCTTCTAATCTTTTTTCAAGATTATTAAGATGATGATGAAGCAAAATGTAACTAGATAGTGTTTATGTTTGTATGTTGATTTCCCATTTGTGCTATAAAGTTCATGGATTTTTCTATAAAAAATATGTCTTTTTTATCTTCAATATCATGTATTTTTGATTGTTAAAGCATATTTCCACTTAGTTCTTCATTATGCAAAAATATAATACTCTTTGATTAAATGTCTTTCATTAAATTGTTTACATCTAATTCTTAGAATATAAGTGTTATATTTTGCATAAACATAGTTTCTTTGATTTTGTGTAGTTTCATTAAATTGTAACACATTTAATGCTTAGAAATTATACATTTTATAAGTGAAGAAAAATCCTACCTTTTTGAAAATAACTTGTACTTAAATGAAAAATATATTTTAGAAAATATGGTGAGATTTATTTCAACTATATCTAAAACTTGGGAATCAATATACTTATAAATATTATTAAACTTGCATTTTGTGGATTCTAATATCTTAATAATCTTATTTTACACATCTTATTTGAAAATCATTTTCATACTCACTCATCTTTAATCTTAAGTATTTTAGTTACTTGTCTTTTATTTTATTTTGCAAAACTAAAATCCCATCAAATATTTGGAGCTAGGTTAGAATATTCTTATTTTGTTTGAAATAGTTTCTTTTGATGTTAGTCAACTCCCATGGGTTCGACCTTGCACTTACATGAACACTATATTCCGAAACGATTCGTGCACTTGCGAGTATAAATATTAAAACACTCACTTTTGAGGACAACAGGGTGTAACGGTAATCTAATTCCTTTACAGTGTAGATCATTCATATAGAGGATCATTGATCACATTAGGATTATAACAATGGATAACTAATGATGCGTCTGTATGGTGGAATATATAGAGCATTCTATATACTGAGAGTGAAATTCTAAATTCTATGCGTGGATTCAACGAAGAATTAATAAGTTAGTGAATTTTAATGCTAAATTCTTGATCTACTTATTGGAAGCTCGGTTATATAGACCCATGGTCCCCGCACTAGTTGAGATAATATTGCTTGTAAGACTCATATAATTGATTTTGATTAATCAATTATAATTCTCAAATTAGACTATGTCTATTTGTGAAATTTTCACTAAGTAAGGGCGAAATTGTAAAGAAAGAGTTTCAGGGGCATATTTGTTAATTATGATACTTTGTATGGTTCAATTAATAAATATGATAAATGACAATATTATTTAATAATTATTTATAGTTATTAAATAGTTAGAATTGACATTTAAATGGTTGAATTAGAAAATTGGCGTTTTTGAGAAAATCAGATGCAGAAAAGATAAAACTGCAAAATTGCAAAAAGTGAGGCCCAAATCCACTATGCATGGCCGACCACTTTTGTAGGCAATTTAAATTGATATTTTCATTATTTTAATGCCAAATAATTCAAACCTAACCCTAGTGGAATGCTATAAATAGATAGTGAAAACTTCAGGAAAATTACACTCTGATTCAGAGAAAACCTGAGCCTTCTCTCTCCCTATCTGGCCGACCACTCCCTCTCTCTTTCTTTCCTCTTAAATTTCGAAATTCTTAGTGTATGAGTAGTGCCCACACACAGCAAGTAATACCTCAACCATAGTGAGGAAGATCGTGAAGAAAGACTTTCAGCAAGAAGGAGTTTCAACATCAAAGATTCAGAGAAAGAGATCTAGGTTTAGATATTGATAATGCTCTGCTACAGAAAGGAATCAAGGGCTAGATATCTGAACGTAAGGAGTCATATTATTCCGCTGCACCCAATGTAAGGTTTCCTAAACTTTATATGTGTTTATTTCATCGTTTTAGAAAGTTCATATTTAGGGTGTTAATCAACATACTTGTGAGTAGATCTAAGATCCTGGTAAAATAATTTCCAATAGAATGTTATATTAAACTTACATCATCTTGTGTTTCTGCCAAGGAAGCTTGGGAGATCCTTCAAACTTAGTTTGAAGGAACATCTGATGTTAAGCGCTATAGATTTATTATGCTTCAAACTAAATTTGATGAGCTTAGGATGTCAGACAATGAAACCCTAACTGAATTCTACGAAAAACTATCTGATATTGCTAATGAATATTTTGCTCTTGGTGAAAAACTTGATGATTCTGTTCTTGTGAGAAAAATTGTTAGAGTTCTTCCAGAGAGGTTCGATACTAAGCTTTTGGCAATGGACGAAGCTAAAGACTTTAGCACAATGAAGGTGGAAGAATTAATGGGTTCCGTGCGTACTTTTGAATTAAATTAACAAATTAAACAAAAGGACAAACCCAAATCCATTGCTGATAAAGGTAAAAGTATCGCTTTAAAAGTTGCTGATAATGAAAATTCTGATAGTGAATGTGATGATGAAATTGCTTTGTTAACAAAGAATATTCAGAAATATATGAAAAAGATGGGTAATAAAAAGAATAACTCTAAATTTTCAAAGGGTAATACTCCTATTAAACCATCTGTTTCTAACAAAAAGAGAATTCAGTACAGGGAATGTGAAGGTTTTGGGCATATTCAATCTGAGTGTGCAAACACTTTAAAAAAGAATAAGAAAAGTTTCAATCTCACTTGGAGTGATGATGAGACCGAGAGTGATGAAGATAATTCTGAGAATGTTGCCCTAACTTTTGTTATGACTAATATGTTCTGTGATTCACAGGTGAAAGCTAGACTGGTATGTTTGAATAATACCACTAAACAGGAAGAATCAGATTCTGATGATTCTGAGATCTGTGAAGAGTCTCTTGCTGATTCTGATGAAAAATAGATTCAGGTTACTAGTGAAAATAGAGAGTTGATTAAAATGAATAAAAAACTGTCTCGTCAAATTGAAATGTTTGAGTTAAAAATAAAAGAATATGAGACAGATTTTTGTGATAAAGATGAAAAAATCACTCTGCTAAAGAAGGAACTTGAAAATTTTAAGAAAAATATTCAAATGCTTAATCCTGGATCTACTATTTTTGAAAAAGCTCAAAATGCAGGTCAAAGAGGTTTTGTAGGCATTGGATCAAATGGTTTGGAAAGTTCTGGAATCATGAAGTTTGTAAAATCTAGTGTTCCGACGAATCTTCCTGATGCTGCAAATGTGAAGTCTGCTGCAAGAGTTTCACAACCTGTCGTAGCAGAAGCAGTTTCTGCTGCAGCAAAATCTCCAAGATTTACAAAAAGAGTAAGATCTGAGGTAAAAAGATTTGTTCCCACTTGTCATTTCTGTGGTAATAAAGGACACATCAGACTTAAATGTTTCACGTTGAAAAATATGTTTAAAACAAATTATTTTGGTAATTTGGAAAAATATCAAAAGAAACATAAAAGTTTGAAACAAATATGGGTTAAGAAAAATTGTCTAGCTGGTTTTTCTAATAAAAGTGCTGTATCTCAAATGTGGTATTTTGACAGTGGTTGCTCTAGACATATGACAGGTGACAAGGACTTTTTAATTAACATTCGCCCTATACAGTGTGGGGAAGTCACTTTTGGCAATGACTTAGTTGGAAAAGTTGTTGGTATGGGAACTCTCAATTTTCAAGGGTTACCTAGATTGAAAAATGTGATGTTAGTTGAAGGACTAAGGGCTAATTTACTCAGCATTAGTCAAATTTGTGACCAAGGGTATACTGTCTCATTTGACAGTGATCATTGTTATGTACTTAATGATGATAATCAATGTATTTTGTAGGGATTTCGATCCAATGATAATTGTTATACCCTAACTCATGTGTTTACTTGTCATTCAACCATCAACAACACCACAGATTTGTGGCATGCCAAGCTTGGACATATTAATTATAAAAATTTGAAAAAAATTTCAAATGCAAGATTGTTCAAGGTCTACCCAAGCTTGGTAAAGAAAGTGTTGGTAAGTGTGAACCATGTCAACTTGGTAAACAATTAAAATCACTCAAAAACGTGTGTCTGATATCAATACCTCAAAAGTATTGGAATTGCTTCACATGGATTTTATGGGTCCAATTCAAGTTGAAAGTCTAAATGGTAAGCGCTATATTTTTGTGTGTGTTGATGATTTCTCTCATTTTACTTGGGTAGATTTTTTAAGGGAAAAGTCTGACACTTTTGATGCTTTTAAAACTCTCTGTTTGAGATTGAGAGTTGAAAAAGGTTGTAATATTGGGAAAATTGTTCGAATTCGAAGTGATCATGGTAAGGAGTTTGAAAATTCAGTGTATGATGATTTTTGTAAGTACTTTGCAGACGACCAGTCTAGAAAGAACATGAAACACTCCCATTATCTTGCTAGATAGTTGTTCATAAAACTAAATATATATATACCATTGAAGCTTGGAGTCGAGGAGGGTAGAGTCTAGGGGCTTTGCAGTCACGATGGTGGAGCAGGTGGCGGGCAAGCTCCATTGGAACGGATAAACGTTATTAAGAGAGAGAGAAAGAATAGTAAAACTAAGAGAAAGAGAGGGGGAGGGTTGGGCGGCAACGAGAGAAATGAGTGGCTCTGCTCTGAAATGGCTCGATTGAAATGGGAAACCTAATTTGGATTTGGGGATGTTATAAAAAAAATAGTCCCTTTAGCTTCGGTTATAAACTGACGCTATGTGTTTGCGTATAATTTTTTTTTTTAAAAAAAATTATCTTTTGCTTCGGTTTTCATTTTAGTGTCGGAGTAATAACCGACGCTAATTAATAATTATTTGCTACGGTGACCAACTGAAGCAAAAAATTACGAGTTGACTTTTGCGTCGGTCAACAAGTTTGACCAGACGCGTTGACCGACGCAAAAACCTCTTTTTGTAGTAGACTAGTCTACAGGTATAACTCATGAATTTTCTGCTCCCAAAACTCCTCAACAAAATGGAGTTGTTGAGAGGAAGAATCGAACATTACAGGAGATGGCAAGAATGTTGTTAAATAGCAAGAAGCTGACAAAGCGATTATGGCAGAAGCTATCAACACAGCTTGCTATATAATAAACAGAGTGTTTAATATTCGTCCAGGTACCTCAAAAACATCCTATGAAATTTGGAAAGGTAATCGTCCCAATGTAAGTCATTTTCATATTTTTGGATGTGTTTGTTATGTTTCTAGAGATCGTGAGCATATTTTTGTCAAATTATTGTTGTCGTTACAAGGTTTGACAAATTATTGTTGTCATTATTTTTTCATTGTGGAATAACCATAGATTTTTCAATCTATTACCTCTTTTCATAGTTTTGGTGCATTGGTGCTTTTGGTTGTTGCTATCCCGAAAATCGTCTAAATGACGTGGCATAAAATTGAGTGACACGTGGCATGTCAAATAACTATATGGGTGGCACTTAATGAATGAACGATACTAAGATTGGATGGCTCCCGAGAGAGACAAGGAAGTAAAACATACTATGTTAGAATTGTTGAATCAGCTAGACAGTCCTACCACTAATGGTTTTCCAGTTAGCAACGTTTAGATAAGCAGTGTGGGCCGACTTGAATAAAGAAATCGAATTCTCTAAGGTTAGATCGATCAGATAAAACAACTTACTCTAAAGATCCATGAAATCAGCTCCTAAATCTTTGAAGACCAAATTATTATGGGTGCCTAAAGACTAGGAATTTGGTGAATATTCATTATTAGTTATATATTGTGTAATTAATTAATGTAATTGATTTACTTATTAGCTTATAAATAGTAGCTGATTTTAGAGAAATGAGATTCATTTTCGATTCAAGAGAGCTCTTATGCTGGGAAAAACTATGTATGTGTAATCTTTCAAAAATTATTGGGAAACTCATTTTCCAACCCAAATGATCTTAATTGTTTTGAGAGTAATAACAATCTAAGGAAAGTAGGTTATTTCTAAATAACTAAGACCAAACCTCTATAAATTCTCCTGTGTCGTTGATCATTCAATATTATTTTTATTTGTTATCTTACAATCACATTGTCGTATTTCATAATTTCGCATCGTTGACTAAAAATGGAGTCAATATTTTTCTGGTTTTATTGAAAGCTAAGAATACTCTCAAATTTGATCCTAAAATTCCTTGCAATCCACACAATCTACATTGAAAAATGGTGTAGACGAGAAGATGAACATCTGTTGAGCCACGTGACCCAATTGCAGTTGATCCCATGTTCAAGTACCACCTACTAATAACTTGAACAACCCGAATGTGCGCCTACCACCACGACTGCCTCTGTGGAGACGAGGGCTGGTGACACAGTCTCGAAAGAGGGAAGGCCAAGGAATACTTCTATTCAATGTGGATACCTTTAGTTTTTTTATTTGTGGACTGAAAAGCCAACTATATCTATTGTTGTTTAATCATTAAATTTTTTTGGGAAATATTTTGTGGACCTATCTTGCATCATACATGGAGAGTTTGAATTGAGTTTTTTAATAGGTCCAGGAATCATAAATATGTTAATTGCATTACAACCATCAAGATCAATGTTTGAGTGTGTGAAGTCTGCACTTATTATTTTTTCTATATGATTCGCTGAAGGATTTTTTAATGTTGGATGCAAGAAAAGTAGTAAGTGTGCATGAGACAATCTTCTTTTTTAGAACTCAATTGTGTATATACCTACAATATCTTTGAGGAAATCAGAATTGTTGGAAACCAACAATGAATTTTTATAAAAAATTAAGTTAATTTTATTGTGAATTCCAATCATATAGGAACTTACATATGATTATTTTTTAAACAGTTGTTCTTTTTTTTTTTTTTCAGATTGTGCATTAATTGGGTCAAGTTTATATTAAAAACTATTAACCTGGTTTTCATCATCTTTTTGGCCAATTAAATTGATGATGTCATTTATTTTTGGTCACTTTGTGTTGCAAGTGAATTACTAAGAAATAAATCAAGATATTCAACCCATTTACAAATAGTCATAGCATTATGATAATTTTGTACTTTATTTCATGGTTCCATGTAAGTGATGAAGGCAAAATAATTGATTTTCTCCCTTTTTGACCAATCTAAATTAACATCGTCCATTAAACCAGTAAAGGTTTGTCCTGAGTTTTTTTTGTTACTTCAAATCCATCTAAATCATTCTTCCTCACTTGTCATATAACAATCTACTATATATTGTTGCAGTAGTCAATCATTTCGATAAAGAGTGTGACCTTCATCTAATCTTTGTTACAGCCTTAAGCAATAATATTCTCTCATTGTCAACATTTTCTTCTTAGAATCACTCTCATTTGCATTTTTAGGAGTGGGAAGTCTATATCCATTTTCACTGTAAGAGTGTATTAATGAGTATGTTATAAACATGAATATTGGATGGAAATCTATGATTCTTTGAATTCCTTTAGTTTGATGTTCTATAATAACATTAAGTTTAGAGTTCTCTTCATTGAAATATACAAACTATTAAGCTGAAGAAAAATATTTTAGGGGCAAATCACTATATATATATATATATAATATTTTTCTTCTTTATATTATTGGCAATTCATATTCAATTTTCAATTTATATTTTTTAGAAGGGGATTTTTTTAAGTATTTGTTTCCTTTATATAGTCTTATTTGATTTTCCTTCAATTATATTTTAAATGTGGGATCTTCATTTGATTTAATTAATGTTGTAAATTAATCAAACACTTAAATTTATATTTTGATGTAAGGTAAACTTATTATATAAGGATTCTTCCTTGGGAGCAGTTGGTGGAGAATGACTCTTAATTATTGGAGAATTTGTTGGGGGGAGAATGTTCATATTTTGGAGTACAAAAATGGCTACTAAGATCCCAATTCCTTTTTTCTCAAGGCTTAAGGGTGATTGATCGTTGTCCATGAGGAGAATAGGCAATGGAGTTCTTTGATAGAATTTTCAATGAGGAGAATGCCAGTCTTATTGAAAGAATTTCGATGGAGAGTACACTGCGAGAAATGGTTACATGGCTTACTTCACATGAAATAGAGTATGCTACAAGTTCTTACATAACACAGATAGATGAAATACTTACTTTAGAAACTTGCCACCTTTGGCTTCCCACTAACAAATTCCTTTTTCTTTTTTTGCTAGAAATATTTTTCTTTTGTATGATTTTTGCAAGAAATTGACTAACACAAATCTGTGCTACTAGAGTACTTGTAATTGCAAGGAGGACTTCCATGGTTTTGTTTTCAATCAAAGATCTTTTGAATTGTGATGCACATAGCATTGCTCAGTTTGTTTTGGTAAATTGTATATATATATTATAAGTTATGTTATACTAGTGTTGATCCTCCAGTCCAGGCAATGATACAAATGAGTGTATTACAATTACATATGCAATAATTGTATCAGAAAGCTTATCTTTTTGGGTGAATATGAATTATTGTATTGCTCAAAACATCCAACCAAACACTTTGAATCCCCTTAATCTCATTACACTCCTGTATATCTATATATTACTACAAAATATTGATTCAAGCTAATCTCTATCTATACACTTGACTTTACTAGGCATTACACAAAAAGTAGTAAGTTTATTCTCTCTTTGTATCATCTGTACAGTGTGATTGATTTGCCATACCATGTGTGACTAAAGAACATCACATCACTTCTTACCCTCTAAGAGATTATATACCAAAACTGGCTGTGCTTAATTTAGTGATCCAACAGAGTAATAATCTATTAACATTAGTTGCTTCACTCTTCAATCAGTTAAGACAAACTTTTCTGTAATGTCATTCAAAAACATAAGTGGTTGATGTATTCAATCTCATCACCACACAAAACACAATTTTTATCCATGTGTGAATGAACTTGCTGATCTGAGTTCTGGTCCGCAATTTCTCCATTACTACTAGCCACATTATAAATCTTTGCTTGCCCATCTAAAATTACTAGTGTTTTCCATATTATTTATTTCCAAATAATGTAATATAAAGTAAATGCTGTTTGAGATTATACAAAGGTGTTTGGAAAATTAAATATTTACTATTTAGTTTATTTTAGCCAATATATAACCTATGAAGAGTTTACAAGTTTGTAACTGATTTGTAACTCTCTTGATTGATGATAATATATTTAAGTGTAATAAAGGGAGATACTACACAAAATGGTTATATATAGGATTCAAAACTATGATTATGTAGCTCTTATAGTATAGTAATGAGTGGAAAGACCCTTTGAGTTCGAATTGGTGCATGAGGAGTACAAAACTCAATATTTGTAACCTATTGAAAAGTGGTAGCCCACATGTCGACCAGAGACCAATCTACTTATCTGTCGTTAGGAGGGTCATGGCCCTTGCTAGTTTTTTTCTAAAATATATATTTTACATATACATATGAGTATTATTTCATATACATATAGCCTAATAAGACCTTGCACAGGCAATAATCATGTTGCATAAAATAAGTTGAATTGTCTAAATGTTACATCTAGCTAAAACATGCCTCATTTAGATTTCAGGAAAAATTGGAAAAGCAAATTAATTAATAGAACATTTTAAAAAGGCATGATTTAGAGTATGATTTTCACATTTCTTCACAAGCAATATCAATGTACATTAATGTGAGAAGAAAGATATCACATCCACAACATACATAATTTCTTTTAATCTCTCAACTTGTTTCTTACTACAATTTTTCCTGATGCAATAGTACTCAGACTAACTAAAATCACAATAAAATTACGGCTTATTTAACCACTTTTTATTTCTCCCTTATTGAAAAACAAAAACCAAAATCAATATACACTATAACAAACTCTAATTTGTTAAAAACCACAAAACATTAATACCAAATTCATATAGCAAATATTGAAGACCCAAAGAAAATATATTGCAGCAATAGTCAAAAAAGAGTTTCTATTTTTTTGGAGCAACAAATGTGTATTGCATGCTCATCAATATATGTATTTCAGATCACAATAATTTATTACATATCAGCAGTAATTAACAAAGTAAATGAATAAAATGAGGCAGTTGTTAAATTCTTAATCTTTTTCAATTCTCACCAACATAAGAAATAAAAGCAACAACCTTGACCGACATATATAATTCAGGCCATCATCTTACACAATTATACATTTACAAATATATATTTGGTGGAAAATTGTGAAATGAGATTAGGAATCAAATTTGATGCCAAAAAAAAAAAAAAAAAAGAAAAATGAACAGAAGACAATAAGAGAATTCCCTATTGTACGCACAGAATTAGTAACTATAAAAATTTAAAATCATATATTAAACGTTTTTCTTGCTCCATCTCAATAATTTTTCTAAGCAAACAAACACCAAAATATCAAAGAAGACTAACGACTAAAACGATATTACGTGAAAGTATGCTGCAAATGCATGGAGTAAAAATAAGTCACTAAGATATTATGTCCACCAGTTTATGGGTGCACAAATTCTGTCCACCATTTTTTTTTATTTAAGCGTTTATATATTACAATGCATAATTTGGACACTCGAATCCAGAACTTCCAACGCATCTTCTATTACAAACAATCTGATTATCTAATTTTGACCGGCTAATATTACAGATCACTTCTTACCCTCAGCATTACAGATCCATAGTTGGAGCTCTACAATACTTGACTATCACCAGACCTGAAATCTCATACAGTGTGAACAAAGTATGTCAATTCATGTCAAATCCTCTTCACACACATTGGAATGATGTTAAGAGGATCTTGAGATATCTCAGTGGCATTATTTCTCATGACCTGTCTCTACAAAGACCTACTGAGCTTGATGTCACTACTTTCTGTGATGCAGATTGGGCCACTGATCCTGATGATAGAAGGTCAACATCTAGCTTTTCTATTTTCTTTGGTTCTAATCTTGTTGCTTGGCAATGCAAGAAGCAACACACTGTCTCTAGATCAAGCACAAAAGTTAAGTATAGGAGTTTAGCTCAAGTTGTTTCTGAGATCACTTGGATGCACTCATTGTTTACAGAGATTCATGTTCAGCTCCCTAGATCTCATGTTATTTGGTGTGACAATTTGAGCACAATTCTCCTTACTGCAAACCCTGTTCTACATTCTAGGACTAAGCATGTTGAGCTGAATTTGTACTTTGTTCGTGAAAAGCTTTCTCAGAAACTGGTGCGAATCCAGCATGTTCCTGCAGCAGACCAAATTACAGATGGTTTCACTGAAGCCACTTCAACACCTCGATTTGATTTTTTTCAGAACCAAACTTGGCATTGGTCCCTGCACCAATTCCAAGTTTTTGAGGGGGAGTGTAAAGACAGTTAAAGAGTTAGTTAGTTGTTAGTGGTTGTTGTCCAATTCTGTTACTTTTCTGTTTGGTCTGTTGGTTCATCTTTGGCTCTTTGAGCCTTGTATATATAGTGTTGTTCAGCTCAATATTGTAATGAGAATCATTCTTTCCTTTCATTCTCTTTCTCTGTTTCTTTCTGTCTTCTTCTCTTCCTTCTCTTTCTCTCTGTTTCTTTGTTCCTTCTTACACTGCAGCAATGGTGAGCAAAGCTTCCAACACTAACTGGCCGCCACTGCCAGACTTGATTTTTCAGACCCTCTTTGTGTTGAGGTTGCTGCCTGTTGCTTGGCTTTACTGATGGCGACAAAGAAGAGATGTAATTTTGTTATTGTTGAGAGTGACTATCGGGTGGTGATTAACTCTCTTTTGGGAGTGGAGTCTTGGTGGGATATCGCGAATTACACTCGGCAATATTTAAGTATTTCTTCGTTATTTGTGGGTTGTAATCTCTCTAATGTAGCTCGTTCTTGTAATGTTTGTGCCTATAATGTAGCGAAGTGTGCTTTTATACAAAATCTTTATGGTTATCTGAATGCTAATGACATTCCTTTGAACCTAATTTGTAATGACCTTACGGTCTAACTACTTCGTTCGTTTAATATAACTCTTGTTTTTCAAAAAAAAAAAACATTTATATTTATAGGGAAAATCTAATGTAGGACTTTTTAATTCTTCCTTATAGTCTCGGGAAGGTTATTGGACCAATAAGAATAAACCACTCTAGTTGTACACGTGATGTTGATGTACCTTTATACATCTGAGTTTTTTCTTTCAATTAAATATTATATATGTACATATGCAATGGGACTTGTGGGTCCCGCGACTATGGGCTTAAGTGGGTTGGTAATCTTAGAGCGTCTCTAAATACACATTACATTTAGTGTTAAAAAATATTTTTACTCTAATCACAACACTAAAAAATATATTTTTATTACTATATTAATTTTCTAATAAAATAAAAAAAAAATTAATGTCATATAAATTAACAAAAATCACCACAATTGTTATATTGAACTAATAATTTTCGGCAAGTTAAATTTTTCTAAATTTTTTAAAGTTTTGCAGGATATCTTAAATAACTATGATGTACACGACCATGAAAAAAAGACCAAAAAGTCTCTCGAATGCCGAAACAGGTAGGAGTATATCAGTTCGCCACTTTTAAAGATGATTGTTTTCGGCATCTTAAATTTTTTTAAATTTCTCAAATTTTATATAAATATACACTATTTATATATATATATAAAAAAAAAAGACTAAAAAAATATGTTAGGTGCTGAAACAAAAGTTTCTCTTTTGAAGAGGAATCCCCTTGTAGACGTAATTGACTCAGCTTGATTGATAGAAATTTTTTTTGAGAAAAAAAATTAACAAATTATTTTAAATAAAAATATTAATACATAATTTTATAATAATATTAAAGCAAATTAATTTAAAAGATAATAATAGTAAAACTATGTATGTAAATAAATTGGTGGCAAAAGTGCTTAAGTAATTAATTTTGTTATAGTTAACTATTAGTATAAAAATAATTGATATCAAGGTTTGTAAGTAAAATTATTTTTTGTAAATAAATACCTATATAAAAACAATTCAAATTAACTTTATAAAAAAAATAATAACAATTCAAATTAAAAATTAAAAATTTATTAATTATTAATATTATTTTTTTAGCAGTGGATTATAGGTCGATTGCTTGTTGCTCTACGGTC
Organism: Cannabis sativa; assembly: GCF_029168945.1. Taxonomy (NCBI): domain Eukaryota; kingdom Viridiplantae; phylum Streptophyta; class Magnoliopsida; order Rosales; family Cannabaceae; genus Cannabis; species Cannabis sativa. Next base: position 55,674,865 of record NC_083607.1, read on the forward strand.
TACAAATGCATCTCTAAATTGTTGTGTTCCAGGCTTGCTCAGGTGTTACCCATTCTTGTTAATCAGAATCAAGGAGCTTTTGTTCAGGGGAGATCGATTGCTCAAGATATCATGATTCTCCAAGACATCTTAAAGAATTACAACAGGAAGAACGTGTCTCCTAGATGTGCCATCAAAGTTGACATCAGCAAAACGTATGATATGGTAAATTAGGATTTTCTAGAGGAGCTTCTTAATGCCTACAAATTGCCAGCTAGATTCATCAAATGGATAATGACTTGCGTGAGAGCCACATCTTACTCAATTCTTATGAATAGAAGAGTTCAAGGCAATTTCAAAGGGAAGAAAGGTTTGAGACAAGGGGATCCCCTTTCTCCTCTTCTCTTTGTTCTGATAATGGAGTTTTTAACAAGGAAGTTGAAGATGGCAGCCAACAAGTCAGATTATAGATTCCACCCCATGTGTAAGAGTCTCAACATCATAAACTTATGTTTTGCTGATGATCTTATATTATTTGGTAAGGGGAATATGCAATCAATCCAGGTTATAAAGAAGTGTCTGGAGGAGTTCAAAGATATCTCGGGGCTTGCTATTAATACAGGTAAATCTCAAATGTACTTTGGAGGGGTTGGAGAAGAGACTAAGCAGGCTATAATGAGAGAATTAAATCTAACTGAGGGTACTTTTCCCCTAAAGTACCTGGGAGTCCCTTTGAGGCCGACTAAATGGAAAGCTGAAGATTGTAGTGTGACAATCAAGAAGATTAAACAAAGACTTCTCTGCTGGGCAACTAGACACCTTTCTTTTGCAGGAAGAGCGCAACTAATTCATTCAGTTCTTCTTGGGTTTCAGAATTACTGGATGAGTATTTTTATCCTGCCTCAAAGCATCACTAAAGAGATAGAAAAGTTGTGTAGTGGGTTCCTTTGGGGTTGGAATGGGCATAGAAGTAAGCTCCATGTGGTAAGCTGGGAGAAAGTTTGCCTGCCTAAACATTATGAAGGTTTGGGATTCAAAGAGGGGACTAAATGGAATGAAGCTATCATAGCTAAATACCTTTGGGCCATTTCATCCAAGAGTCATGACTTGCTATGGGTGAAATGGATCAATGATATATATTTCAAAAATAATTCCATTTGGTCCTATAATCTCAAGACTGATATGAGTTGGTACTGGAAGAAAATTTGTCATGTACGGGATAAATTTTCTAGATCTGATATTGTTAATGCAGGTGCTAATGGGAAGTTCAGAACAAATCAGCTTTATAACAGCAAATTGCCGCAGGTAGTTTGGGATTATAGCAGGAGTGTTTGGTGCTCTTTCATCATGCCAAAACACAGATTTATTCTATGGCAAGCTTTAAATGCTCAGCTTTTCACTCGAGACAAGTTCCAACAGTTTCACATCGTGTTGGACAATATTGATTGTCCGGTTTGTGGATAAACAACTGAGACAAACCAACATTTTTTTTCGAGTGCAGCTACTCTCAAATGGTGCTAGAACAGATCGGGGGCTGGCTAGGGAAAAAGACTTGGTCGGTTGAGTATCATGGATGAAACATAGGTTGATTCTTGACAAAAGGAACAAGCTGCACAGGATCCATATGGTAATCTTAGCTGCTGTGATTTACAATGTGTGGATTAACAGGAACAATTGTATTTTTAGAGGCTATTCTTGGCTGGCAGCTAAGATAGTTCAGGAAATTAAAGAAGCTTCTTTGTGTAGATTGAATATAGCGAAAAAAAAGGAAAATAGATAGACTTGAGAGAATGTACATAGAGCAATTATGTTGTAAATAAGGTTTTCGGTTGGTCTAAGCTTGTTTTTGTTGCTTAGATTTGGTTGTAATTGCTTGTGATTATTGAAGTTTGTTCCTTCTTGATCAAAAAAAATATATTGTTTTTTTTTAAATATAAATATTATTATAATATGTATAAAGTTTTAATTGTATACAAGCAGTTCTATCGTGAGAGTATACACCTTACATTATAATAACCACATGATCTAAAATCAATAATCAAAAAAAGTTCCATACTGGTAGAAAATTTTTGCTAGGTTCTATCATAGTCTTACCCTATATTTATATAGTCATATTCATATTTATATAATTATAAATGTGATTGCATAACCTGCAATTGTAAAATTCATTACTGTAGACTTATTAAATATTTTTTTATTTCAAAATTAAATTTAATTTTGCAAGTATTTTTTAAAAATAGATCTGTTCTTTAGATTATTGTTTTTCTTTGTTCTCTTTATATATTATTTTATTTCATTTATATATTAAATGTGGGATTTTTCATTTGTTTTGTTTAATGAAATCAATATGGAAATTAATATGGTGTTCGTTGATTATATTTATCCAAGTGGGAGAGATATTGGAATCTTGTATGGACTAATATAATCACAAACATAATTCCATATTCACAACCATGTTAGATGTTTTATAAAGAGACCATATGAGATTTTTCCTTCGCAACAACTCTCAAGATATTAAGATTCAATAGATTATATCATTTTTTATTCTGAATAGCCTTATGAATGTTGTGATTGAATAAAGATTTACATCTAAGACTATTTAAGGAGTTTTAATATTATGAGGTAATATAAGACATTATATTTGACAATCTTGTACTTTAATCATATAAGAGAAGACGAATATCTCAAAGGTTTTATTGAGAATATATAGTTTAATATGTATGTCCCTCCTAGCTATTATTAATGTTAATAAGTAAATAAAGTTACATATGTTAAAGTTTTAAGCTGGTATTAGACAAGTTTTAAATTTTTTTTATGGAATAATTGGGTTTGTCCCTCATTTTGTTGCTTCCGCTGTTATTATTAATGATCTACTATTGGCCAGAATATGGTAAGAAACTCTATATGTGGACAATTAAAGATAAAGGATTGAGACTGTTTGATGAACCTGTATTTCTATACACGAGACAAGTTTGATAACGTATACCTCTAAATTTCTAATCTATAGCCATTGGTAGTTCTTAATCCTTATTTGGAGAGTTGATATGGTTATATCACGACTTCCAAGATACGATCAAATGTGAATTTTTTAGGCTTGAATCCCATATTAATTGGGAGATTTTCTTGATGGTCAAAGTAAGGTGAATTAAAGCCTGTCCACTAGAACGGTTAGAGCAACTGGAGCTCCTATTACACCTAGAAGCTATTGTTGGTTGTTGGCTAGGCTCAATCTGCACCACCGGGCTTACCCAACTAAGTCTACCACTATAACAATGGTTTTGTTATGAGTTGTAAAGTGGTGACTAGTTGGAAATCAATACATAAGGATGTGAGAACTAAATTCTTGTTTAAAGATCATACCTTGTTAAGTGGCTCGACTAAGCCTAGAAAAGGTAACTAAAAGGACACTCGAATTCAATAGATTTAATCCCTTTTGAGGAAGGACATCAAGATAGTGATTACTGTAGTTTTCAAAATGGTCAATTCAAAGCATTATCGTTAGTCAATACTATGTGAGAGATCAGTGGGAGCAATGGTATGTTTATATTGTTACTTGATATAGTACATTGCTCATATTTTATGATAGTGATCTCTTTTGGAGACGATTGAACTGATATTTGATAATCTTTGGAAGAGGAAGAATCGTTGATGAACTTTATATGGTCAAATTATTTTAAATTCTTTGTGATGAGATCAACAGTAAACTAAATTTTCACATAGTATTTAAAAGGTTAGAATTGGAAAATTGGCATTTTTGAGAAAATAGAAATAAAATTGTGAAAAACTGCAAAATCCAAGTGAGGGCCAATAACACCTGTGGCCGGCCACTTAAGTAGATATTTTCAATTGATATTTTCATTATTTTAATGTCAAATAATTGCTAACCTAAACCTAGTAGTTGCCTATAAATAGAAAGTGATGACTCAGTTCAAAATATGCCTTTTGGTCAGAAAATCAAAGATTGCCTTTTTTTTCAACAAAAACTGAGCCTTCCACTTCTCTCTCTATAGCCGACCCTATCCCTCTCTCTTTTCCTCTTCTCAATTTCAAAACTTTAGTGATAGAGTAGTGCCCACACACAGCAAGTGGTACCTCAATCATAGATTGGAAGACTGTGAAGGATCACACACAAAGAGAAGGACATTCGGGCTCAGATCTTGATAATACTCTGCGACAGAAAGGATACAAGGGTTAGAGATCTGAGTGGAAGGAGACATTATTCCGCTGCCATCAATGTAAGGTTTTCTTAACTTTATATGTGTTTAATTATTGTTTTAGAAAGTTCATATTTAGGGTGTTAAACAACATACTTGTGAGTAGATCTAAGATCCTGGTAAAATAAATTTCAACATTATGTCCTACATAGCTCTTCTTACTGGGCGTTAGCTCACGGGTACCCTGTGTGCAGGTAAAGGGAAAAACTAAACAGTGAGGATGGAGAGCTCGAGGCATGGGTTACATGTTAGGGGATTGTCACGATGTTTTGGTTTAAAAATACTTCATTAAAGATTATGATTCAAATAATTTTGTAAAGCTTTATATTTTAAATGTTATGAATAAATAAATGTTTTGTTTTAAAAATAATGAGATCTCATTCTTAGTTATTTTTTTATTAAAGAAGTCTTTTATTGTCTTTATCTTAAATGGTTTTAAACGGACTAGTAAGTGTGACGTCTCGAGAAATCGGGACGTTACAGTTAGTCAATACAAACTATGTGAAAATTTAGTTTACTGTTGATCTCATCACAAAGAATTTAAAATAATTTGACCATATAAAGTTCATCAACGATTCTTCCTCTTCCAAAGATTATCAAATAACAGTTCAATCGTCTCCAAAATAGATCACTATCATAAAATATGAGCAATGTACTATATCAAGTAACAATATAAACATATCATTGCTCCCACTGATCTCTCACATAGTATTGACTAACGATAATGCTTTGAATTGACCATTTTGAAAACTACAGTAATCACTATCTTGATGTCCTTCCTCAAAAGGGATTAAATCTATTGAATTCGAGTGTCCTTTTAGTTACCTTTTCTAGGCTTAGTCGAGCCACTTAACAAGGTATGATCTTTAAACAAGAATTTAGTTCTCACATCCTTATGTATTGATTTCCAACTAGTCACCACTTTACAACTCATAACAAAACCATTGTTATAGTGGTAGACTTAGCTGGGTAAGCCCGGTGGTGCAGATCGAGCCTAGCCAACAACCAACAATAGCTTCTAGGTGTAATAGGAGCTCCAGTTGCTCCAACCGTTCTAGTGGACAGGCTTTAATTCACCTTACTTTGACCATCAAGAAAATCTCCCAATTAATATGGGATTCAAGCCTAAAACTTTCACATTTGATCGTATCTTGGAAGTCGTGATATAACCATATCAACTCTCCAAATAAGGATTAAGAACTACCAATGGCTATAGATAAGAAATTTAGAGGTATATGTTATCAAACTTGTCTTGTGTATAGAAATACATGTATCAAATTTAGAGGTGTTATTGGCCCTCATTTGGATTTTGCAGTTTTTCACAATTTTATTTCTATTTTCTCAAAAATGCCAATTTTCCAATTCTAACCTTTTAAATGTCAAAACTAATTATTTAATAACTAAAATAGATTATTAAATAATATTGTCATTTAATTTAATTATTAATTAGACATGTAGAGTCTCTTAATTAATAAATAAGCCTAGAATCTCTTTTTTTTTTACAATATTACCCCTGCTAGATTGTAATTGATTAATTACAAATCAATTATTGAGTCTTACAAGCAGTATAGTCTCAACTAGAATGGGGACCTTGGATCTATATGCTGAGCTTCCAATAAGTGAACCGAATTTACTAAGTTAATCCCTACTTATTAATTCCTCGTTGAATCCACTCTTAGAACTTAGAATTGCACTCTCTGACTTATATAGAGCATATTATATGTACCACGATATAGAAATGCTATCTCATTTAACCATTGTTATAATCTTATTGTGATCAAAGATCCTCTATATAGATGATTTACATCGAGATGGGATAATTTTACCGTTTTCACCCCTCAACGTATTTGGCCCCTTAAAACACTTAGCTACCTGTAAATGATGTTTCAGTGATCTATAAATTAGTCACTCGAAACAAGAGCTCATCCATTTACTTCTATTTAGCTAAGCTCGAAGGGAATCATCACTTGACTTCTATACACCAGTAGAAGCTATAGATTCCATATTTATGTTCAGCATTCCCACTCAATCATACTATCATGTTCCCAAAATATACGTATCACCCTGACCCAAAAGTAGGCTTAACTAATAAATCAAAGAATATGAATAGTACTCCTGAGTTGAGCCTAAGCATATCAGGATTTAGATTCTTTTAATCTTAAGATCAACTATTGATATTGACTTGGAAAGATATAACGGTAAGTTTATAATATCTTAACTAAGTTCAATATCGGTCTAGTCCAATGTATACTCCATACATTCGAAACTAGTATACTTCACCAATGTCCTGGAAAGAACATAACACTTACTCCAAGTGTAAGTACACATCATCGCTGATTATCACATCAGTGTAAATCCAAAACACTGATGAAATAGGGACTTAGTCTTTTAAATCATATAATCACAATCACATTCAACTGTGTTGACAATACTGTAATTGTGAATAGACATATGATCTGGACTTAACAGATTTTGTGTATAAACATGATAAACATATTAAACCATAAGCATGTAAAATTCATGCAAACATAAATCACTTCAAATTTCTTATATTGATAACTAATCAGATTGTAATGGGTTTTATTTAGGGCACAAAACCCAACACATAACCTCCCCAACTAGATAACATAATCATAAACATAACAATATCACAACATTAAATCAATTCATACCATGCTGGCATACATATATCAACATATCATATCACATATTATTCTCACATATAATATAACATCATATCACAGTGTAATCCTAATGCAAGCTATACTCACACACATAACACACAGTATCTTATCGCACATTGTCCTCACATACGATAATCTACTCCCACTCATGTTGATCAGACATAAAGTGTAACTTGCCCTGCCTTGTGTTGTTCTCACACTCGGCATCCAATAGGACAATCCCTTATCACAAGTTGTACTCACCCATGATAAGATAACCTGCAAGTAAATCCATACAAGCAGCCAAAAAAAAATATCCTGCAGTGCTATGCTCACACCAGTAGCAGAAAACCTATCCTATAAGTGTTATTCTCACACAAACAGTCAAAAGCCTTATCACTATCCCACACTAATAACATTAGCATAAAACAACAATCCACCATAGAATAAAACATGTAAATACAATCCCATAATACAGTTGTATGTTTTAACATATACCCTGTGCACAGATGTCCACTCTTCTTACCTCAATTGTTAAGAACACCTTCTTGCTACTTCAAGCACCACAATGAATTTCCTTGTTGATCAAGAACAAGATCCTAAATATTTATTAACACAACAATACACTCAAAATACATTCAAGTATGAATCTTTGTACTCGTACAAAAACTTACGTAAAAATACGTAACACATAAATCAATTTCACTTCCATGACACACCAAACACAATCATTTATCACTATAATTCACACCAACACATTGCATGTACCCATATGAATATTTTTAACATAAAACATGAACTCATACAAACACTTTTTACGTAAAATTTTACTAAAATATCATTTATTAACAAAATATACCAATATGTAATTATTTACCAAAATCAGAAACTAGCATATTTCTTAACCATTTATACAGATTATAAAAGTAAGGGATATTGGCGGCTAAACTACCTGAATTTACGGTTTATAACACTTAACCACAAAAACCAAAATTTTGGCGGCTAAACTACCTAAACCCTGGTTCCGTTTTGCTCTGCACACCTCCGTCCAAAAATCACAGTTAAGTGCCACGGTGGACTGTCCACGTGTACACTCTTGTACACGTGGCAAATTTTTAGTGGTCCACGTAATATTAGTTTTAAAAAAATAATTATAAATATTTAAAAAAAAAATTAAAAATCAGATTAAAAAAAATTATATTTTTTTTATTTTTTTTTCCTTTTTCTTTTTCTTTCTCTTTCTTCTCGATAGAACCCCCTCCCCTAACCCTTCTTCTTCTTCTTCTGCCACTCTTCTTCTTCTTCCTATCGATAGAACCCCCTACATAACAAAGTCAATCGTCCCCTTCGCGTACTCAACGACAGCGACACAGAGGGAGGATCAACGATTCAAACAAAGATCTATGGGTCAAAGGTCAAAATCGGTGAGAATAACTGATTCGGTAATGCTCTAAATTTTTGGTTACATGAAACTAATAATCTGAAGCAATTAAGTTTTGAAAAGAGAGAGAATCTGGCAGTTTGGAGGCTGATACCGCTGGTAGCTCCAGTGACAATAACATTGAGATTAAGCAAGTGGTTTGGAATAATAAGTGGAGAAGAACGAGTTCTATATGTTAAGACCCTCTCCAAAAGGATGTCCTTCAAGGCCTCCCATATGCCCTTTAACCATCCTCTCTCTCTCTCTCTCTCTCTCTCTCTCTCTCTCTCTCTCTCTCTCTCTCTCTCTCTCTCTCTCTCTCTCTCTCTCTCTCTCTCTCTCTCTCTCTCCTGAATTATAAATAAAATTTGTTGTTGGATTAAACTCTTTCCCAAATTGGTGATGGAGGCGGGAATGAATGGTTTTGTGTTCACTTGTCTGTTGGATTACTCTTGTTTAATGGAAAGCCACAAAATGATGACCGGTGTCGGAGGCCGTCGTTGAAACCGACTTATCGATTGCTTTGGTGAGATTTGATGTCGTTTGATTTGAAGGAGATGACTATGGAATCATCTTCGCTGCCTTCCTCCGTCGACTGCCTCTGCCTGACGGAGACGGCCGTGAAGGCAAGGACGATGAAGGTGAAGAGCACGAAGAAAATGTAGGGGGGTTCTGTCGAAGAAAGAGAAAGAAAAAAAAAAGAAAGAAAAAGGACAAAAAAGTAAATTTTTTTTTTTTAATTATTTATAATTATTTTTTAAAACTAATATTACGTGGACCACTAAAAATTTGCCACGTGTACAAGTGTGTACACGTGGACAGTCCACCGTGGCACTTAACTGTGATTTTTGGACGAAGGTGTGCAGAGCAAAACAGAACCAGGGTTTAGGTAGTTTAGCCGCCAAAAATTCGGTTTTTATGGTTAAGTGTTACAAACCGTAAAGTTCAGGGGGTTTAGCCGCCAATATCCCTAAAAGTAATTAAATCCATTTAGAAATACGTACAATTTATTATCCATATTCATGTACTAATTTACACTTCAAACTGTATATAAAATACAAATTACTTAAATAAATAAAATAACAAAAAATCTCAACCTAGTCTTAAATTTATTTCATAGACTAGAATTATATTGTAACATCATATTGACAGTTCCCAAGCAGTGAACACAATTTTTAATATTTACTCTATTTAAAACTCAATTAAATAATTATTTAGTCACAAATAATTATAATAAATACCTACAACAACTAATAAATTATAAAAACCATTTTACTTCGTACCATAGATAGTAAATAGCATTACAAAAATATATTTTACTGTTTTAGCATCACTTAACTATTTTTCATAATTATTTTAAGTATTAACTAAATAAATTCATGAAAAATATAAAAATGATTGAAAACCCAATCTAACCATTCTAACACAGTTTATAGTCTGTACTAAGCCCTAAATAATTAACTTTTAATTTTCTAAATAATCTAGGTATTTTTCATAATTAAATTTAGTAATAACACAAATAATTCATGAGAAATACAAAATCGACCAAAAACCTAATCTATCAATTTTGTAACATTTTATAATCTATAACCAATCATAGAAAAATATATACGAATGGTCGCGCGGACCCTGAGAGGATGCTCTAGTCGCTGGGACTTTGTTTGTAAATGTGGTATTGTGATTCTGTTGTGGGTAATGGTAACTATGGGATCTGGAGATGTTGATGATTTAGTGAATATGACTAATAAGTTGGGAGTTGAGGCTGAGGAGGATTGGGATGAGAATGAGGAAGCAGCAACTGAGTTTGGTGAACATACGCTTCTTGGGAGGATTGTAGCAAAACGTGAAATGACTGCGAAATTGTTTCAGAGTATTTTTAGTAGGATGTGGAAGATGGTAGAAAACTGGAAGATGAAAATTGTTGATAAACAGAGGGATAAGGGGGTGGTTCAGATTAATTTCAATTCCAGAATAGATGCCAAAGTGATTTTGAATAAACCACCATGGATTTTTAATGGGGGAATGCTCATATTGGAAGAGTGGCCATCGACGGGAAACTGGAAAGATGCTAAGTTGGATAAGGTGTATTGTTGGACACGTATTAGAGGCTTCCCTTTGAAGTCCTTTACTTTGACAAATGTTCGCCGTATTGGCGAGATGGCTGGGGAAGTAACCGAAATCCGTTGGAGTAACACTCAACAAGTTATGCTTAATGGATACGTTCGTGTGCGCATCGGATTTCCTATTGGGAGAAGTATCTTTGTGGGCCGTTTTATTCCTTCGGAGGGGAACAAAACATGGATTCAGATCAAATTCGAAAGATTACCAATACTTTGTTATAAGTGTGGTATATGGGGTCATGAGCAAGTTGAATGCACTAGAGAGGAGGTTATGGTGGTGGACGATGCCGGAAGACAAATGCCGAAGTATGGGAATTGGCTGAATGAAGATGATCCTACCCCTAATTGTATAATGGCATTCGACCAATCGATTTGCCATATGGTTGCAGGAGGAGGGACGGATGTATCGCAACTTCGGGGACAGCGAGAAGGTGGTGTTACGATAGGTGGTGAGAACCGTCGGGATACTTCTATACTATTGGAAGATAACGGTGTGGGATCGGCCGGAGATGGGCAGACGAACAGTAGAAAGCAAACCGTTCATTCAGCAGTTTCTCAAACGGTTATGGGTGTCATGCAGAGTGGGGTAGAGAATATGGGGCAAAGCAGTTATGTTGACCACTTTATGGGTGGGGATGTGTTGACTTATGGAAAACAGCCCATGAAGTCTACGTTGGGCCCTATTAATATTGAAGACATTAATGGGATTGATGGGATGGGCTCTACTTCAAAGGGCCTTATGGATAATACTAATAGTCCAACCATTGGGCAGGAGAGAGAAGATGCTTTGCATATAGGGCAAGAGGGTGAAGTAGATGTTTGGGGTCATGAAGCAGAGGTAAAAAAAAAGAAAGAGTGATAATCGTTTGTCTCAAGAGGAAGTTGGTAGGGATCGACGGGCACAACTCAAAGGAAAACAAATTTTGGGTGTTGATGGGGATGGTGAGGCCGAGAACGATCATGAAGGAGGGAGTAATGGTGGAATTGCTACGATGGCTAAGACTACTCGGGGACAGAGGAAAAAAGTCTCTATTAAGAACAGAGCACGACAACTCAGTGGTCGAAATTCAAGGGTGGTTCAGGGGGTTTCACAAAGCATGATGGGGAAGGAGACGCAAGGTATAGCTGATGGGAATTTATTGGATGGAAATTTTGTGTTTGGAGCTGGGGGTGGTCTGATCTCAGCTCAGTAGAGAGTCACGATGTTAATGCGGAGGTGAGTATTTCTAAGACTGTAGATTTATCATCCCCGAAGCTTGATTTAAAAGCGGCGCACCTTGCGGAGCAAGGTCGCCGAGAGCAATGAAAATTTTAAGCTGGAATGTCCAAGGAATTGGGAACCCTTGGACATTACGTGCTCTCCAATCCCATATTCGGGAATTCAACCCGAGTATTGTGTTCTTGGCTGAGAGTAAACTTACACGAGTGCAGGCTGAACGTATAGCTAATACGCTTCAGTTTGGGGAGAGGTTGTGGACTGTGGATAGGGTCGGTTTAAGTGGGGGCCTGTTGTTGTTATGGCGTGATGATATAAATTTGCGAATTGATTCTAGTTCTCCAGGACACATTGTCGCTGAAGTTGCTGGAAAAGATTTTTGCCCGTGGACTCTTACTTGTTTTTATGGGAACCCGGATGCGAGTCAACGTAAGTTTTCATGGGAGTTGTTACGTAAGATGCGAAGAGAGATAGTGGGGCCGTGGCTTTGTGTTGGTGACTTTAATGAAATCGTTAGCTTGGCGGAAAAAACTGGGGGCCGATTACGAGCATCTAAGGCTATGGAGGAGTTTAGGGAGGTGTTGGATGACTGTAAACTAATTGATTTTAGTTCCATTAAGACTGAGCTAACGTGGTGTGATGGGCACAGTACTGATAGTGTTATGGAGAGGCTGGACAGAGGACTTTGTAATGAGATGTGGTTGCATCAGTTTGAGGGAGCGGACATTCAACTTCTTGATTGGTGGGAGTCCGATCATCGTGCTTTAATTGTTGATGTTCCGGTTAGAACGGGGGGAGATAAGTGTGGACAGACGAAACGAAGGAGTCGATTCCACTTGAGGAAGCATGGTGTGAGGAAGTGGAATGTAAGGAAATAGTGGAGAGCCAATGGGATGGCACTTATATTGATGGATCGGCCCATTCTTTTAAGAGGAAAACGGTGCGAGTGGGAAAGGCTTTACAGATCTGGAATAAAAAGAAAAAGAAAACGATGAATGGGGAGATTAATAAACTGAAAAAGATCTTGAAAGAGCTCTCTGCCTTGCAACAGCCAGGTGTGTGGACTGAAATTCAAAAGACTGAGAAGCAACTTAATGGTTTGCTTGACAAAGAAGAGACATATTGGAAGCAGAGGAGTCGTGCTATGTGGTTGAAATGGGGAGATCAAAATACAAAGTACTTTCATCATAAAGCTTCGGCAAGACGGAAGAAGAATGACATTAAGGGTCTTGTAGATAGTGGAGGTATTTGGCAAGATGACAAGGTTGTGGTGCAGAAAATAGTGGAGGATTATTATCAACATTTATTTACTGCTTTGGATGTTTACAATGAAGAGATGGAGGAAGTGTTGGAGGTTGTTTGGCCGAGAGTGACTGAGGATATAAATGACCAGTTATTGCAAGAGTTTGTGGAAGAAGATGTTGTGCACGCTGTGACTGAAATGAATCCGAATAAGGCGCCTGGGGAAGATGGACTGCCGGGATTGTTCTATCGTAAATTCTGGGATCAACTTCGCTCTAATGTGGTAGAGGTGTGTTTGAATATATTGAACCATAATTATGATTTGAGTTGCCTTAATAGTACCATTATTGCTCTAATCCCTAAGGTGGAGAAGCCTAAAAAGATTGAAGAATTTCGGCCTATTAGTTTATGCAACGTGATTTATAAGATTGTTTCGAAGTGTATGGCTAATAGGATGCAGAGTTCGTTGGGAGGTGTTATATCAGATTCTCAAAGTGCCTTTGTTAAAGGGCGTTTAATTCATGATAATGCAATAATTGGGTATGAGAGCCTTCATTGCATGCGGAAGAATAGGTTTCAGAATGGAAAAAAGTTGGCTCTTAAATTGGATATGGCGAAAGCTTATGATAGGGTTGAGTGGCGCTTTTTAAAAGCGGTGATGCTAAGGTTAGGGTATCGGTTGGAATGGGTGGAGAAAGTCATGCGGTGTGTATCGTCTGTTCAGTTTTCATTTCTCATTAATGGGGAGATCAAGGGGTTTGTGTCACCACAAAGGGGGCTTAGACAGGGGGATCCACTATCTCCTTTTCTATTTCTCTTTTGTGCTGAAGCTTTTTCGGGATTAATTCAAGCAGCTGAGGCTAATGGAATGCTCCAAGGAATTAAGTTTGGGAGGAATGGATTAATGGTTTCTCATCTTTTCTTTGTGGATGACAGCCTGGTCTTTTTTGATGCAACTAGAGAGGCGTGTAGCTATTTCAAATTAATCCTGGAAAAGTATTCGAAAGCATCAGGTCAAATGGTTAATTTCTCTAAGTCAGAAGTGTGCTTTGGGAGGACTGTCCAAGCGGATCTTAAGATGGATATTGCAGAGCTTTTGGGGATGAAAATTGTGGACAATCATGGTAAATACTTGGGTCTTCCCTCCTTTGTGGGCAGAAATAAAAAACAACTCTTTGATGTTATCAAGAATAGAGTGTGGAATAAGTTGCGAGGGTGGAAGGGCTCGATGTTTTCCATGGCAGGGAAAGAAGTTCTCATCAAGGCTATTGTGCAAGCCATTCCTACATACACTATGAGCTGTTTTCGGTTGACTAAGAGCACTATTAATAATATACACCGCATGGCTGCTAGATTTTGGTGGGGCTCCTCGGACAAAGGTCAAAAAATACATTGGTGCAAATGGAAGGTGCTGTGTAAACCAAAGGAAAGTGGGGGATTGGGATTCCGCGATCTGGAGCTATTTAACCAAGCGCTTCTTGCTAAACAGATTTGGTGATGTATCCGTTATCCATCATCTCTATGTAGCCGTGTTCTCAAGGCTAGCTATTATCCGAATGGGGATGTATTGCATGCGAAATGTGGTACACATGCCTCATTCGTTTGGAGGAGTTTATATTGGGGGAAGAAAGTTATATTGGGAGGATATCGATGGCGTATTGGTAATGGGAATTGTGTTCGTATAATGGAGGATCCTTGGCTACCGAGACCACGACATTTCAAGATATATGACAAGCCATGTGTTCCGGGGGGGCTATATGTTGTCGATTTAAAGAGGCCGAATGGATGCTGGGATGAAGAGTTTGTGCGGGTTGTGTTCAATGAGGAGGATGCTGATATCATTCTTAAGTTGCCTAGTACGGGGTGGGACATAGAAGATAAAATCATGTGGCATTACACAAAGAATGGGGAGTATTCAGTCAAGAGTGGGTATTGTATGGCCATGGAACTCAGGAAAGAGGTGACCCAATCGAATGAAAAGGACATGATGGCTTGGTGGAGAGGTATGTGGAAGCTTAAACTCCCTCCCAAAGTTAAACACTTTGTGTGGAAAATGGCAAATTCTTGGCTTCCAACTCATTCGGCTCTTACTTCTAGAGGTATGGATGTTGATCCGCGTTGTTCCAGATGCTCTAATGGTGGGAGGGAAAACATATTCCATGCTTTGTGGAGATGCCATGCTAACAAGGATGTTTGGAAGAGATTTGGCATTCAACATCAAATTAAAAGGCAGGGAAGTGAAGATGTTCTTGCCTTTTTTATGAGAATTTCTAAGGCTTGGGAGAAGGAAACTTTTGAATTGTTTCTGGTGGTATCATGGCAGCTATGGTACATTAGAAATAACACCAAGCATGGGGGTATTCAGCCGAAAGCAACTGAGGTGTTTGAGTGGTGTGTCCAATACCTTGAAGAGTATCGGGGTCATGGTCCTACAGGTAACAGTCCGGGGAAGAGGCAGGGAGCACAGTGGGTACTGCCGGCTGCTGGTGTGTGGAAAATAAATGTTGATGCTGGTGTTAAGAGGGGTAGGGGCTGGTCTGGTGTTAGTTGCGTGATTCAGGACAGTAGTGGGTGTGTTTCTTATGCATCTTCTACCATTCTGCACCGTGAGTATCAGCCTCTTCATGCGGAGCTTATGGCTATCCATGGTGGGTTGCAGACTGGTATACAGAGGGGTGTACAACAATTCTATATTGAATCGGATTGTCTTGAAGCTATCCAATTAATCCAAAACAAGGAGGAAAGCTGCAGAGACATTGATGGGGTTCTTGATCATATTAGACATTTGTTGTCCTATGCTAATGTTAAGGGTCTGTTGTTTGTATATAGGGAAGCTAATAAGGTAGCGCATGTATTAGCCAATTACGCTTTGATGAACAAAGCTAGTGCTATGTGGATTGGGATTAATCCCCCGTGTGCAAATCTCGCTATTTTGCAAGATTTGCCTAATCCTTGTAATTGACGTTTTGAATGAAGGAATTTGTTTTCAAAAAAAAAAAAAACCAATCATAGAAAATAAATTTAAATTTTTCTCAACAACCTAAGTATTTTCTATAATTAAATTATAGAATAAATTAAATAATTCATAATAAATCAAATAATAACAAGAAAATAAAACCACACACAGAACATTAAATAAAAGCAAGAAAACAGAGTTAAAACCTCAAAAATAAGGTCGCTGTAGTTATCACCGGAGTTCTCGTCGGTTTCGGCGCCGGCGAATACAAATCTCTTCTTCAGGTACTTTTGACGTGTATTTTCGATTGGAATAACCTTCCAATGAATCTAGGATCCCAAAACAACCAAGAAAAGCTAAAGAAAATAGCCAAAATAGCCTAAACGCGGTTGTCTTCTTCCTTGGCGATGAACCGTCAAAAATGGAGTCCAAAAATGGCACATTTCGTTTCAGACCTTAAAGCTTCGATTCTTCACGTTAAAACTGATCCTTGGGATCCCATAAACTTAAACACAATCTCCAGCAAACCCAGAAACCACCTAAACTCACTCAAATCCGAATTGCCTATGAATGTGTCTAACGTTAACCCAAAAATGGTGATTTTCGATATTGGTGTTTCTGGACTGCTTGGGTACGTTCAAACCAATCCTTAGGATCCCCCGAACTTGAATTTGATCTCCTTTGGTCCAACAAATAACTTAAACACACTCAAATCTTGGTCCGTTTAAAAAGACGGTAACCGTAACGTAAAACTTCGTCATCTCCCTCTTGACGTTTCTGGATGGCTTCGGTGCTCTTACATAACTCGTAAGAGCCTATTTAACTCAATGAAAACTCTCATCATAACCCAGAAATTCCCCAGCCCTCTCAAACCCGGTTCTTGTATTGTGGTACGTAAAGGAATTTTTAAGGAAAAATTAGGTATAGGAGGCTCATTCACAGCACAATTTCTCTACCCTAAATGCTTCCAAAAACATCCTATATATAGTCTAAGTCACTATCAAAAATTAATCTTGACCATTAAATTCAAAATATAATATCCTTACCATAGGATATTAATATATATATGATTAATAATAACAAAAATAATATTAATATAATATAAATCTTAATATTAAAATAATATTATTAATAATACCACATCTAATTTAAACTCAATTGTTACTTACTTCATATTTTAATATTCTTTATATATCTCTTAATTACTCTAAATCATAGGGACATAATAATATTTTTCACAATTGCCATAATAATTACAATTTAATCAAGTTAAATAATAATAAAATAACAAAGTATACAATACCATATTATAAACTAAAATTAAACACATATTATTATTATATTCACTACAATAATAATCACAACCTAATCAAATAATTAAATTATCTCATGTAATTAATTATTTATTTTGCATTATGTACACGCTGAGATTCTATTTTTATTGCAAAAATAAAATGTTCCTCTTCGAAAGATCAAATATTTTATTATGATCACTAAAATGTCATATTCCATCATTTCCATAAATATTCAAGTAGAAAAAAAAAATATCCTTTCGCAGAAAGCGGATATTACACTAACTATTATTGTGATTAATGTTTTAATTTTCATTGAGAATTTTTAAATGGTCTAAAGTATGATTTATTATGAAAGGCCTAAAGTTCATGTATATTAGTAATAACGAGAGACTAGTATTGAAATTGTCCCATGCATATATATATGCTTATTGAAGGCAGCCTAGGGTTCGCTTAAGTACATGCATTCCTATTGGGATAATTGTTGTAGGCATGCTGAATTGGTACTTGAGCTATCATCCTAATGGTACCAACGATTTGTTAACAATCGACAAACCAATATTGTGACATATAAAAGTTGGTTTTACTGATACCAATATTTTGTAATTAAGTGTCATATGAACACCTACAACTTCCTCTTTTATACAAAGAAAGTGTAATGGTATAGGGAGTTATATGTGACTAGGTGTTGTATGGACATTTACAGAATGTGTGGCCTGTTACGAGGACATTGATTGTACATTACAATTGTGATATTTTTGTTTTAGTGTTAAGAGTAGTTGATTATATTGTGAACTTACTGAACTTATGTGATAAATATCGCAATCATATCTTTCTCTCGGAACTTGAGAAGCATCATTGCTTCATTAATGGTGATAATGTTCCATATGTAGTGAGAAAGTCGTGGGGTCCTCTATTTTATCATAACACACACTTACAGACAACATGTCAACGACAACACTGACACGGCTTACGTGAACGTGTCTAAGAAGTCATTTCTTATTTGGATTGTTGGAGCCAAAGTTGTATTTGGTGAGGGAGAGTCATTGTTCTCATGTATGATAGACATGTTAAGGATTGTTATTATTTGTTGAAAACATGCATATTCTGGATAACCCTTATGATATGTTGTGTCTGCACACTTGTTGCTACAAGCCAGTGGCTTAGTCTTAGTGCTATGTTCGAGTGGATCCAGATCAGTAGTTATCATTATGTTTTATGAATCTCAGATGTCTCATTATGCATTATATTTGTATCTTGTCGATACAATATGATGCATAATTAGTTTTACAGACATTAGTGTTTCTTGATATTTCTGCATGTTGACACTATTGCATAGTGAGAGCACATATATGTGTAATTATGTAGTCCAAGTGAGAGAATGTTAGAATATTTTATGTGGACTAACATAATTAAGTGTTGCTCACTTAGTGTCGGTATTAGCATATAATGATAACTATATAATCGGTAATGCATGGTATTACCATCTGGCCATAATGGGATGGATATAACGTACTAAAACACTTGGGGCCCATGAACACGCTCTAAAACGGGGGTAAGTTAAAAAATACCACTTTTATTAATCAACTAATCAAATTTACCTCTAATTTTATATTTAGTTGAAACATACCTCTTTTTATATGTATTGTACCCAAAATACCCTGGCATAAGAGAGTCACATAGAGAGTATCTTGAAGTGACAGGGGAAAAATTGGTACAATGTTTAAAAAAAAAAGGTAAAAATGATAGCCTTTAAAAAGAGGGTAAAAATAAAAGAGCACAATATAAAAATAGTATAGAGTGTAATTTCCTCTCTAAAACATCTTTGGTCAGCCCATTGGGCCAAGACAATTAATACCCTCACATTGGGCATGTAGGCCCATTTAACCCATAATTTCTCATTAAAAAGGGATGTGTCCTTTTATTTGGTGATGAGAGGGGAATGTCTGTGGCTAAGATAAGTGAAGAGTGTAGAAAAGTTGTGTTCATAGAAACTCCTTGTACATTTTGTTTCTCTTTTCGATCTTTGATGTGTAGATTAAAGGGATGGGATGAGCACAAAGAGAAGTTTGATAATCATTGTGATTATTACAAGGTTATATATTACATTTGATGCCTTAAATAAGATAATATTATTATTAATGTTTGATTATATTGTTTGATGTTAAATTATATTTAACAATTAATCTTTCCGCACGAATACAAATATTAAATATATATTTTATTTTAAATTAGAGTAGGATTCCGTTCAAAATAATAATAATAATAATAATAATAGAATTGAAATAAGATTAGATTTCTCATTTTTAACTATAAATAAGCAATACTTTCACTAATTCTTTCTCGTAACTAAAAATTAATCTATTATTGCATCATTAATCAAGAAATTAATAAGTGCTACTATTAGGAGAGAATAATGAAAGTCCGACTAAATATCTATTATACAATAGATTTAGTTGGTAAAAAGCAATCACTTAAGCAGTTTGTAGTTGTAGATTGGACAAACACACTAAAAGGAAAGATAATCAAAATGGTGTTCAAAATGGATTTTGAACCTGTTTGTTCAAAATGGTGTTGTGTAATGAAAGATAATCAAGTTTCTAATTCTTTTAAAAGCGATTCTGCTCCTAATTGGAATATTTATAATATTTATAAATTTTTTTAGATTACTGTTTTTCTTTGTTATCTTTATATATTATTTTATTTCATTTTCTTTCATTTTATATTAAATGTGGGATTTTTCATTTATTTTGTTTAATGAAATCATTATTAATTAAACACTTAGAAAGTAAACCTAAGGGATATTAATTATTAAAGAATTGGCTGAGGGGAGGATGTTAGAATTTTGGAAGTCAAATGGCTCCCAAGATTAACTCCTTTTTCCTCTATGAATAATCGTACTTACCTAAAGGCTTAAGGGTGTGTTTGATTGTTATACATAATGACAAACAATAAATTGATAAACAATAAATTGATGGAATAATTACATAAAATACTAATTTTTATAAAAAAATTTACATTTATTGATAGAAATTTTAATAATGAGGATGCCACAATCTTATTAAAAGAATTCCAGTAGAGAGTACACTTTGAAGAGAAGTGGTTACATAGACTTGCTTCAAATGAAAGAGAGTTCAGACATGAGAGATAATATAAGTGGTTGTGTAGAAATTGAGTACTTCCTTTAGAAATGGAGGTCTTATTGGTGGGAAAGGAGGGTCTTATAGGTGCTAGAAATGCATACAAACAAATCTAGAACAATAAGGATCTATAAGAATCTAGATCCCATATCCAGGTTAATTACATGTTTCACAAACGCAAAATGTACAAAAAAAAAAAATTAGAAGAAACAAGAAGATGGTCCGTCTTCAGTCTAAAAAAGAGGAAATACTATAGTATGTAACCAAGTAGGAAAGACTTATTAAGGTCAGGAAAGAAAAATTGAAGACTAAAGTGGATCAAGATTCCCACCTTGCCATGAGTGTTGCAATAGTAGAATCCATACACAGCACAAGTTCATTTTTATCTGTAACATACAACAAAATGGATGAATGAGGAAGAGCCATTCAAAGCCACCTTTACAACCATTCTGCAGATTACAACTTAACATTTCCACATCAATGGAGTGTGAGCAATTATCCTTGTGATTTTTATGTCACCTCATTCCCACCTTCAACAGCAACGCATTTCAATTTGGGAGAGTGATCACTTGAAGACGAACCACAATTCCATCCTCTAAAACTGTAGCTTTGCCTGCAAAAAGGAAAATAATTAATTCCTTATACATTGGTCATAAATCTTGAGCATAAAATGAGGTACATTTGTGTTGTAGGTTTTGTCCCAATGAGCTAATGCCAAATCATCATTCTATTCAACTATTGACATTGATTAGTTAAGTTAGTTATCTAGCTTGACACCTAAGCTCTACCTACTTGATTCAACCAATGCCTATAAAAGGAAGCACCAAGACCTCATTCATGTGAGTCCAATCCGAGCCTCTCACCTAGAATTCTCTCTCTCTTTCTCTCTAATTTCTGTACAAATCTTGTGAGTGTTTAGGAGGGTTGTAAAAGTAGAATTGCTCATCCATTGAGATGACTTCTACCATGTGAGGTTTGATATGTAATGTATTCTACACTTAGACTCAATTGAGTGCATGAATCGGATTGCAAAGGTGCTAGACATTTGAATAAAGTTTCATTTGATTCAATGCTAAGTCTTATTTAATTTTCATTCATTTCTGGTTTTAGTTTCTGGTTTGTATTAATCTTGTTTGCTTGTTATGTTTTTACTGTTCTTGTTGTTAATTGGCACTGGTTTGGCCAAGTATTGAGGGTGTTTTTCACCACAAATGGTATCAGAGCAAGGGTGTCTTTGAAGATCAAGAACAACAATCAAGTGATCAAGATTCATCTTCAAACTTTCAAGAACCAAATTCAAGTCATCAAGAATCAGATTCAAGCTTCAAGAATCTGATCTGAAATGACTTCTGCAAGGTTTGAGGTGGACAAATTCACTGGCTCCAACGATTTCAGCTTGTGGAGAATTAAGATGGGAGCTTTTCTGGTGCATCAAGGGATCTATGAGGCATTGGATCCTGATGCATTAGACCTGATCGATGACAAGAGAAAAAGGCTGGAAATTGAAACAAAAGCACACAGTGCTATCTTGCTCAGTCTTGGAGATGAGGTTCTGAGAGAAGTTGCTGATGAAGAAAAGGTCCTAGGCCTCTGGAACATGTTGTCTTCAATCTATATGAAGAAATCCCTGGCAAACAAACTCTACATCAAGAAGAAACTGTATACCCTGAGAATGGATGAAACCAAAGAACTAAGGAAGCACCTTGATGACTACAACAAGATCATTTTGGATCTAAACAACCTTGGAGTGAAAATTGAGGATGAAGATCAAGCAATAATCCTGTTAAGCTCACTCCCCAAGATGTATGAACACTTTGTTGATACAATCTTGTATGGAAAAGAGACATTGACAATGACTGAGGTAAAGGCAGCCGTGAACTCTAAGGAAATTCAGAAGAAAGGTGATGAGAAAATGAATAACAATGGTGATGGCTTGCTCATTGTTACTGGTAAAGTCCCAAGAAGAGAATTCAAAGGAAGGCATGGCACAAGTGGTTTCAGAGGAAACCAGTCTAGGTTCAGTTCAAAGAACAACTCAGAGAATTCCAATTCCAATGCTGCAGCAGGGAAGAAATGTTACTACTGCAAGAAAGAAGGGCACTTTAGAGATGATTGCTTGGCTTTGAAGGCTAAGTTAAAGAGAGAGAATCAGCACAAGTTCAAGAAACATGGTGTTGCTGATGTTGCATATGGCTATGTGTCATCAGATGCACTTGTTGTGTCTAGCTCAAGATCAGATGGTGAATGGATCTTAGATTCAGGGTGCTCATTTCACATGACACCAAATAAAGAACTGTTTGATTCAACATTGGAGAATCACAGGGGTACAGTTCTCTTAGGAAACAACAAGGCTTGTGAAATACAAGGTATTGGCACAATTCAGTTAAAGAATCATGATGGAATCATGAAAAGTTTGCAGCATGTGAGGTATGTGCCAGACCTTAAAAGAAACCTTCTTTCTATTGGAATGTTTGATAGACTAGGTTTTATTGTCAAGATTGAGAATGGAGTAATGAAAATTGACCAAGGGTCAGAAACTGTGTTCAAAGGAACACTTAAGAATGGTCTATACTTTCTGGACATTAACACTACAACAGGGAGTGCTGCACCTGCTGTAAATTCAGAAAAACTGAGTCATGTCAAGCTTTGGCATCTCAGATTAGGACATGTTAGTCAAAGAGGACTTGAGGAGTTGAATAAGCAAGGTCTGTTCAAGAAGAAATTGACAGAGGGACTCGAGTTTTGTGATGAATGTGTATTAGGGAAATCTTGCAGGCTGAAGTTTCCTAAGGCTGAACACAACACCACTGAAAAACTTGGTTATGTGCACTCAGACCTTTGGGGACCCTCTAGAATTCAAACTAAAGAAGGAGCTCACTATTTCATAAGCATGGTTGATGATTTCAGTAGAAAAGTGTGGATTCATTTACTGAAAAGCAAGGATGAAGCACTGCCTACATTTGACACTTGGAAAAGGCTGCTGGAAAATCAAACAGGGAACAAAATCAAGGTATTAAGGACTGATAATGGCCTTGAGTTCTGTTCTAATGAGTTTAATGAATTGTGTAGCAGGTTGGGAATTCAGAGGCATAGAACAGTGATCAAAACACCTCAGCAAAATGGAGTTGCTGAGAGAATGAACAGAACTCTCCTTGAGAGAGTAAGATGCATGCTGCTGAGTGCTGGAATGGACAGGTCATTTTGGGGAGAAGCCATCAAAACAGCATGTTACTTAATCAACAGATCACCCTCAGTGCCCAACAACTTTAAAACTCCTCAAGAGATGTGGACAGGTAAAGCTCCTAACCTAGAACATTTAAGAGTTTATGGTTGTACTGCTTTTATGCATGTTAAGCAAGACAAACTCCAACCAAGAGCATTGAGATGCATATTTGTGGGTTACCCTGAAGGAGTTAAAGGTTATAGGCTATGGTGCCTAGAACCTGGGTATAAGAAGTGTATGATTAGTAGGGATGTAGTGTTCAAGGAAGAAGAAATGGCTCTCAAAGCTGTAAACAATTCTAAGAACAATGGAACTACACCGGATGAGAATGTACAAATTGAGGTGGAGCCTCAATCTACACCAGCACCTGCTAGTCAAAGAGAAATTGAGACTGTTGAAAGTGATGAAAGTGGAAACCAGCATGATCTAAGTGAGTATCTACTAGCAAGGGACAGAGAGAGAAGACAAATCAAAGCCCCTGACAGATTTGGATATGCTGAGTTCATTGCTTTTGCACTTATGGTTGCTGAAGAGATAGATAGTTCAGAACCATTGAGCTTCTTGGAAGCTATGAAGAGTAAGGATGCTGCAGCTTGGCTGCAAGCAGTTAATGAAGAGATGCATTCTCTTAGAAAGAACAAAACATGGATAGTTGTGAGAAAACCAGAAGGGTACAAACCAGTTGGGTGCAAATGGTTATTCAAGCATAAAGAAGGATCTGAAAATGAACCTCCAAGGTTCAAGGCAAGATTAGTAGCAAAAGGATTTACACAAAAGGAGGGTGTAGACTACACAGAGATTTTTTCCCCAGTTGTCAAACAAGCTTCAATAAGAGCTATGATGGCAAAGGCAGCTAGTCTGGATCTAGAAATTGAGCAAATGGATGTGAGGACAGCTTTCTTACATGGAGAATTAGAGGAAGAAATATATATGCAACAACCTGAGGGGTTTGAAAATGGTAATCCTAATGATGTTTGCCTACTCAAGAAGTCCCTATATGGCCTCAAACAAGCACCAAGACAGTGGAATTTGAGGTTTGACAACTACATGCAAAACATTGGATATACCAAAAGTAAGTATGACTCTTGTGTATATTTCAATAATCAAACTTACCTATTGCTCTATGTAGATGACATACTGATTTTCAGTAAGTCTAAACCAGAAATCAGCAAGCTTAAAGGCAAACTCAGTGAGGAGTTTGAAATGAAAGACCTAGGAAAGGCTAAGAGGATTCTAGGCATAGACATTAAGAGACCTTCAAGAGGAGTTATTGTTTTGTCTCAAGCCTCTTATCTTCAGAAGGTACTCTCCAAATTTGGCATGTCTAAGAGCAAACCAGTTGCTACCCCTATTGCACAGCACTTCAAACTGTCTGCTGCACAATCACCCAAAACAGATGTTGAAAGAGAGAAAATGAACAAGATCCATTATGCTAGCTGTGTGGGAAGTCTAATGTACTCTATGGTGTGTTCAAGACCAGATTTAGCTCATGCAATGAGCATGGTAAGCAGGTATATCTCTGATCCTGGTTCAGAACATTGGGAAGCACTTAAATGGACCATGAGATACAGCAACGAGGACCCTGAATACAGGAATTGTATTCAGCAAGGATAGCCAGTTTCAAGAAGAAATAACTGGCTATGTTGACTCAGATTTTGCAGCCAATCTAGACACAAGAAGGAGCTTGACTGGTTTTGTATTCACTGCTCTAGGAGGCTGCATCAGTTGGAAGTCTAATCTACAGAAAGTTGTTGCTCTGTCTTCAACAGAAGCTGAATATATGGCAGCAACAGAAGCCATTAAAGAAGCTTTATGGCTAAAGGGCTTAACTGAAGAACTAGACTTCAAATCTGAGGACATTACAGTATATTGTGACAATCAAAGTGCCTTGCATCTCATGAAAAATCCTATGTTTCATGAGAGGTCAAAGCACATTGATATCAAACTACATTTCATTAGAGACATTGTGTCATCTAAACAGGTTCAAGTTAAGAAGATCAGCACACATGACAACCCTGCTGATATCTTCACCAAGAGTGTTACAAGAAACAAATTTCTTCATTGCTTGAATCTGCTCAATATCAGAAGCTCTTAAGCTTCTCTTCTGACATTAGCTCTTTGGAACAAACCAGGTGGATTTGTTGTAGGTTTTGTCCCAATGAGCTAATGCCAAATCATCATTCTATTCAACTATTGACATTGATTAGTTAAGTTAGTTATCTAGCTTGACACCTAAGCTCTACCTACTTGATTCAACCAATGCCTATAAAAGGAAGCACCAAGACCTCATTCATGTGAGTCCAATCCGAGCCTCTCACCTAGAATTCTCTCTCTCTTTCTCTCTAATTTCTGTACAAATCTTGTGAGTGTTTAGGAGGGTTGTAAAAGTAGAATTGCTCATCCATTGAGATGACTTCTACCATGTGAGGTTTGATATGTAATGTATTCTACACTTAGACTCAATTGAGTGCATGAATCGGATTGCAAAGGTGCTAGACATTTGAATAAAGTTTCATTTGATTCAATGCTAAGTCTTATTTAATTTTCATTCATTTCTGGTTTTAGTTTCTGGTTTGTATTAATCTTGTTTGCTTGTTATGTTTTTACTGTTCTTGTTGTTAATTGGCACTGGTTTGGCCAAGTATTGAGGGTGTTTTTCACCACAATTTGGCAATGAATCGATATAGACAACCAGAGAGAAAAATTCCATGATTTGTTAGAGTGCTTTAGAAACATAAAAGACATCCAAACCTCTCTTGTCATCATTTTCCATTAATTCTTTCTATTAGAGTGATTAACCAAGATTTCTAGAGGAAGACAAGTGTAATCTAAACTTGAAAAATCAAATATCACACCTATAATTAACCAAACTCATTGAGAATGTCTCGTCCATACCTCGGAGAGCAATTGATTGTCGAGAAGCCTCATCCATCTATCGTCTGACATTAAATTAATTGGAATTTTGAGAAATTCACTGCGAATTTGTTTTCATTCTGAAATTGGAACCCAAATTCTACATCCTCTGCTTCAATCATCAAAACCCTAAAATTGTACAATCAAAATATCTGAAGAAATTTTTATTTTTTGAGAAAGAATCTGTTATTATAAATTAAAGAGAGCCGTTTACAATAACAGAAAAGATAGCCGATCAGGGTCATTCCTCAAGCCAAATATAATCATTATCCGCACTAAAGCATGTTTCGCTAAACCACGAGCAGCATGATTAGCATTTCGTCTAACATGACAAACACAAGCTAAAGGGAGATTGGATAAATGATAATGAATATCTGCAACAAAATCATAAAAATAAGACTTAATGGGTCTTGGATTGTTAATTGCATCAACAAGAAGCAGAGAATCTGTGTTAATGAAATCCAATTATAGGTTCAGACTCCGAGCAAAAATTAGACCATAAAACATGGCCTTAGCTTCCATTTCTTGAGGCCTATAGCAACCGCGCACTAATTTTGACTTTGCAGCATTGAAACACCCAGAAGAATCTCGAATAATTATGCCTAAACCAATTCTTTTTTGGGAAGAATCAAAGGCTGCATCAATGTTCATTTTGAGGCAATGCACAGGAGGAGGTTGCCACTTAATTGGAGCTGCAACACCAACCAAATGAGAAGCTTTCACACCAGTAGAGTAAGAGTGTGCACCAGTAGCGGATTGTACAACACCAGTAGAAGTAGAAAGATCTGCTACACCAGGAGATGGTACACCAACAGCACTATGACCTGCATCAACAGCTTGATAACTTGCAGCCGAGTTGATTTTAGCAGCAGCATTTTAGAAATTGTGAAGATAAGTTAATGCCTTGGAATGGATTTCAATTAATGTTTGAGGTGATTTACCATGAAGAATATTGTTTTGATCATACCAAATAAACCACATAATGCAAAAAATTATTTCCAACTCAGATTTGTTATGAACTTGTGAGAGGTGAAACAAAAATTCCTCTGGTTTTAAACCACTAGCAGATATCAGATTAAAAAGAAACCCCGAATGAAGCCACACTGATCTTGCATGTTTGCAGGTAAACATTGCATCCAAAGAAATTAATCCTTCACACAAATACAAATATTAAATATATATCTTATTTTAAATCTTTATAATATCTATTTATATAAAGTGTTCCTATATAACTAAAATTCTTGGTTTATGAGAAATTTATGGGTGACTTTTTATTTTTATTTAATAAAATAATAAAATATTATTTATATATAATAAAATAATAATAAAACCAATCTCATTAATATTTGAACTGATATTTAAGATTCTGATGTTTGTTTTCTTTAATCTTATACTTTTAACTGAATTTAAATGTCTCAAGTATATATATTATATAATGACATATAATTTACTCTCACTGATTAATCTTTTATTGTTCCCCATAAATATAATAGTGTGCATTCTTTTTTATTATTATTATAAATTGTTGTCGTTACATATTGAATTTGTATTTGACTTGACTAATCTAAGTGATAGTGTGGTAGTGGCTTTCTTGCAACAATGTACTTGAGGTCGATAGACGATCAATGTGTGAGTAAAGAGCGAGTACAAATAGTATAGGTATTCTTTCTTTTCTCTTTATCTCTTCATCTCCTATCTCTTTGAATTATATTTGTATTTATAATTTTTATTAATTTATTGCAAATTTCAGTGATGATAACATTAGGTTCGAGATGCTTGAAGTTGTATTTTGTTGAAAATACAATAAAGAATAAGAAAAATTGTTACAAATGTTATAAAGAAGACATTTATTTAGTGAATCAATTATAATTTGTGTGGAAATCTCAAATTTTGAGTTATATATATACTTTCTTTCCATGTATAGTTATTCTTCATTAATCTAATCCTTATATTTATAATGATTATATTTAGTACTATTCATGAAATCTCCATTCTCCCTAAGCAATACATAGTTTATTTGTTTCTATAATTTTGTGCTAATTTTATTTTATATTTTTTATGTGCCAATTATAAAGTGGTAATATATATCTCATATTTTCTTAAGGTAGAGTTTATATTCAATTTCATATATTGGCTAATTGTTGGTACTATCTGGTTCTATTTTTTCGTAATTTTTTGTCTTATTAAACTAATTATTATACTTTAAGTTACTCATTGAGTAAGGTAAAATAATTACCTTAACCTCTGAAATTTATACTTAGTTATGAAGATTTTGACAACAAAGCTCAATACAATTTAAGTAAAATCTTATTTTCAAGTTTAGCAACAAAATTCAAAATGAAGAAAAAAAAAGGTTTGAGCATGAATTTAGTGAAGCTATGAAAATTCAAAACATATACTGCTAAGATATTTTTTGAAACAATAATAATCAATTCTTATTTTTCAAATTAAAACAATAATTCAATTAAAAAATTATGATAATAAAAAATTAAATTAAATTTAAATGTAAACTATACTTAAGATATTTTTCAAAAAATATATAACTTTTATTTTTTCTCAAATTATCTTAAGAATTATTTTAGAATATGTATATATTTTCACATTATATATGTATGACTAAGTTTTTAAATTAATTAATATAGCATATTATTATTAATAAATTAACTACGTTAAATAATAGGTATGGTTATATATGTAGAATATTATTAAAACAATTATTCTATAGATTTTAAAATAAATATCAATAATAATTATTATAATCTATAAAATTGATTGTTATATCTATTTTCTACCTAAAGTGTGCTTATATAACAGAATTCTTAATTTATGAGAAATTCATGGATGACTTTTTATTTATATTAAAAATAAAATGGTTTATTAATAAAAATAATATAGTTTATGAGAAATTCATGGGTTACTTTATATAATGAAATAAATAAAATAAATCTCATTAAATCTAAAAAAAATACAATTGGGTTTTTGCTTTATATATTATATATATATTGCTAAATAATTGTTTTTTTTTGGGTCGATCAGGTTATAATTGTTTGCCTCCACATCTAAATCTGAATATATAAAATGTGGCTATATAAACGAATTTTGGTTTATGAGAAATTATTGACTGACTTTTTTTAAAAATAATATTATCTTTTTTTATATATAAAATGTGGCTATGTAACAGAATTCTTGGTTTAATATTATTATTTATTTTTCTGTCAAAATATTAACAGAATATTCTAATACTTGACAGAATATTCTGATTAGAAAACGTTAATTATAATTGATTAATTTTAGATAAATAATCCTACCAAAATTTAATCTAACAAATTTTTCTCTCTAGAGCAAAAATCCCAGCCTCCAACATATAACGTTTACCAGTTTATAACCTTAGTTATAATTTCTTAAGTTATATTTTATAATTTTAATTTTCATATTAAAATTTGAAAAATACTAATGAAGACAACATGCTACATGCTATTATACAAAAGTATTGCATTTATATATCCCACGATGTTTCAAAAATACTTTTGAAAGTTCATATTTAATTAATTATTAATATGTAATAAAAGATATTAGTTATTATATTATTACTTCAAACAAAGGAAAGTTCTAGCGGTGCTTTTACTTTCTAATCATCTCTTGGTTTCGGGCAGAAAGTCATATTCATGTGTTATGTGTACGTTAAATTTTTGTTAATAGGACAGGGAAGAGAGTATAGTCTTACAAAACTTGAAATGTGAACCTGAGTTGTCAGCATATACATAACCTCAATTTTGGCTTCTTTAACCAGCTGCCACACACAAGTTACTTACTCTAAATTTATAACCATTTACAATTTTTTAACACTCAAAAAGTTACCAAGTTTGTTTTCTATAGCTCTACTTATTAAGGTAGAAAAATATTTTCAGATTGACTCCTCTATTCCGTTTATTAAATGAATTATTTTCAAGTTGACACATTAACTTAAAAATGACACAATAATGACCTACTACAAAGTATACACTTATATTCATTCTATTTATTGAGAATCAAAACTTCAATCTTCTCCACTAGATTAGCCAGACACACACAATATTATTTGGACATAAACACAGGACACAATATTATAACTCAAACTCATAAACACTTAGTCGAAACTTGAACGAATAATGCCACTCTTTTAATTTTTAATTAAGACTGTATATGACTAGGCAATTTTGGTTATTGTATTATCATTGCTGCTACATAGTTGATCATTTTTAGATTTTTGATGTGAAATTTTGTATTGTGAGCTTTTTACAGTTTCTAATAGACTTCAATGAGTAATAGATTTATATAATTATACTTGGAATAAATTTTGATAATGTTGTTTGGTAGATTCCTATTTTGTTATTAGGTAACATAATATTATTATTCGTTAGGTCTGTCACAATTATTAGAATGAATCAATTTAAAATCCTTTCACTATATTGAAAGGTGAGATTGACTTTAATATGAGCTTAATTATATATTTTATTTTGTATATCTATTCTTTTATTTGAAAACAGGTGAATAAATGACTACACTATATACAACAATTAAGGACATCACTCTAACTACAGAAAGTTGGAAGAATAAAATGAGAGTGTTAGAAAAATTTGAAAAGCGGACAAATAAGAGTTCACCACTCAAATATCAAATACTTAATGTTAGCAGACAAAAAAGTATACAATCAGTTAATTTACTGTTAAAATTGTCAATACTCTACTAATAAATGCTATATTTTTCGAATTTTTCCTGTACACTCGTTGCAACAAATTATTATTTCATAAATATATATTTTTTTTTAAAAAATGAACACAGGGTAATGATGTTGAACCTAATAACTAATAATATATATATATATATTATTTTTAATTGTATTACTTTTTAATAACGTAGAAAAAAACTAACATAAAATTTAGTATACGTGCCTCGCACGTAATTTTTTACTAGTAGTAATATATATACATATAATTTCAGTTATTTGTGTTTTGTTATTATGTAGATATTATTTTAAATAATTTATTTCAAACTTATAAACTTTATAGAATTAGAATTGGAGTAGGATTCAGATAAAAATAATAATAATAATAAGAATTAAAGTAGGATTAGATTTCTCATTTTTAATTATAAATAAGTAATACTTTCACTAATTCTTTCTGGTGACTAAAAATTAATCTATTATTGCATTATTAATCAAGAATTAATAAGTGCTACTATTAGGAGAGAATAAAGAAAGACAGACTAAACATCTATTATACAAACACACCCAGAGATATCTTAGTGTTAATTTTAGAGAGAATAGAGTCTTTGACTGATTATTTGCGATTTGGAGCTATTTGTTCAGAATGTTGTTGTGTAATGAAAGATAATCAAGTTCAACAAACCGAAACATTACATAACCAAATATCGATATCATCAAGTTTCTAATTTTCAATTTGAAGTTTTTTTTTCTTTTAATTCAGTTTGCATGTCGAGAAAAAAAGCTTGGAAAAAAGTATTTATTTTTTATTTTTTTTATAATCATCTCAAAAGGTTTGGTTTAGCTTGTTGTTAATCCAAAAGAAAAAATGTGAGGTTTAGCTTGTAGTACGGAGATGGCAGCGATGGGTGTAAAGTGCGTGCTAAGATGGCACGTTACAAGCTAAGTGATACCCATAAGTTGGCCAAGTGGTGATCAAGTGGTGGCGCATGTTGTGCTGCATGCTGGTGGCATGCTAATGCTTAGTTTATACGATAGTGGTATTTTCGTAAATATCTTCAATTTTGTCCAGAACGGGACGGGACTTGGTATTCGCCATTTATTTGGGTCTACAAATACAATGGTGCAATCGGTTTGGCGAAACTATGTGATTTGGTATATGGTTCGGCCATATGTCTACAGAGCCAAAATTATATATGTTCCTGGTAGAAGGCTAAAAGCTCAGAATGCTCTTTCAGGGGTACCCTAGTGTCAGCTCTGCATCACCCCTTGCACCTTGGTGCTAAGTGAGCTACTACTGGTCAGTGGGGCTAGTAGGACGGGCATATGAGGACCACAAGGGGACTCATAGGTCTCCATGAGTTAGAGTACTCATGGACATTATCGGGCCAACCCGGTAGTGCGTTTAAGAAGCTGCCAGAGGTTAACGGGTACGTTCTCTTTGGCTTGTCGATATGCCGCTTGCACGGGACGTGGCCCAAACCTACTAGAGACGTTGTGGTGCGCCTTGGCCACGAGTTTCAACACGAGATGACACGGATAGTCATTCGTGGGCTAGTTTGCATATGCGCATGAGATGGATGCACCATGTTGGAAAGAGACAGAAGTCTAGCGTATGCTGCTAAGTTTGGTGGCTTGTCTCGAGGGCCTACCAACATGCGTGGAGGCATGGTGCCTTGAGGATTGGTCCATGGACGTATGGGAGTCCTTGGGCGACGAGGGAGATTGTTCGGACAGTATCGAATGGGGCATGATAGAAGCGTTGGCACGTTAACTTGGTGTTGGCATCTTGCCACAGATGCTACCTTGGTCACGAGTGACAGGGTGAGCGTCGGTGTTGGATTTGCCTTATCATAGTGGGAACCTACGGACAGTGCGAGTATCTTGGCTATAGAGCCTCAATGCAGCGATGCACTCATGGATGCTTGCGAGCATGACTCGGCGGGAGTCGCGCGAAAAATGAGCTCGTTGTTACTCGGATGGTTCAAAGGCTAACCTTGGCTTAGAGAAGTCAAGGTTCCGCACGGGTGTTTCGCTGCCTGAAAAAGGTGAGCCGATGACAATGGGCATAATTTTCTCTTGCTTTTTTTTGAAAATTGTACAATAAATAACTTAATAGGATGCTACCTAGCCCCTTCTAGCTAGAAATTAATACAATTATTACTATTATAAGTAAGTATATATAATTATTATCATTATTATATGTTCATAGTTATGTACATAACATCTTGATATCTATCTTATTGCTTAAGATCCCCTTGTTCGAAGTAGTAGCCATGTCTGAGATAGTGAACGAATTTTGGCAAAAGTATCTTAACCAACTTCATCTTCATCCTCTCAGGATCAAGGTACTGTTTTTTCTTTAAGTTTCACCAGTTAATTCTGAAACTTATAATTAATAATTTGATTAAGTATTGATCATCTTGATTAATTTCAGGCCATCACAGCAGGGATTTTGGTGAGATGCAGTGAGGTAATAGCCCAGAAGATCTCTAGGATCAAAAAGCTTCAACTAAGAAGATTACTTCTTATGATAATAATTAATTAACTATTTCCTTACTTATAGGAAGGTACATTCTACACTACACTCTATTGCTTGAAAATTCCTTTTAATCACACACTTAATATAAGTGCACCTATGTAATCTTGGATCTAAAATAAAGATCCTTGAAATTTATGGTTTAATGTAAATTTGAAAATCTCAAGACATCTTATCATTGAGTCTTCTCTTTGATTGTATATTACAATAGGTATGATTTCTCTTTAATTTATGATCTGAAATTACTTTTGTTGGAATCATGTCATTGAAAGGAAAAGAGATGATCTTAAGGCTCATTTGAAGGTTGTTCGCTCTGTACAATTTGCTGAACCCAAAAAGAGGAAGGGGAGGTTGGTGGAATATCTTAGATGTTTGGCTGTGTTTTCAGTTTTCAATTTTTAAAATTGTGTTTTTAAAAGTGAGAATAGAAAACGGTTTTTTGTTATTTTAAAAATTTAATGGTGTTTGGCACAAATTTTTAAAAACTGTTTTTTAGATTTTTTCTTACGAAAAAAAATCAATATTTTAGCACCATACCATGACATTAACCCATCCGGGTCTAGGTTCGGGTATAGTTTCGGGTCTAAGATCCGAGTATGTGAGCAAAATATAAAATATAATATGTTAGACAAAAAAAATTGTTTTTGAAAATTGAAAACAGCATTTTGATGTGTTCTGTTTTCTAGTTTTTTAAAACTCAATTTTTAAAAAACAGTTTTTAAAAATTTTTGTCAAACGACTCCTAATAGTTTTTAAACTGTAAAGCCAAACAGCCTCTTATTGTTTCTTTGCTCTAAATTTTACAAATAAGAGTTAATCAATTGGTCTTTTCTTTCAATATTTTCTTTATAGATAGAATGTGCATTTTTTGGTATGGTAATAGCAAATGCACTCTTCAAGTCAGTGCCAAACTCCAAAAGCCTAACAGCCAGATAATTCTTTGCATAAAATTCCATAGTTTTTACAGCCTCTATTTATATGAAATAACAAACTCTTCAATAACGAAATTGCAAAGTAACAGAATAACAACTTCTACAAATTAGTATAGGCTATTCTTCAGCTCCTCTCCAGCCTAACGAAATCCTTCAGCCAGCTGGGTCTCATCCGCACCCTCTTCTCTTTCGGCTCCAGTTCCTCTTCTGCGTGAGAAGGGCTTGCTGTTTCCCTTGAGCTGATGCCAGCCGAAGTCTCCTTTTTCTCAGCCATCACACTTGGGTCTTCTTCCTGAATCCAACCGTGGATCTGCTCTTTTATGCTTCCCTGGTCCAGCTGAATTGGGCCTAGCTCTTGGGCCGAACTTAAGTCCGTAACATATGGTTCTATCAGTTGGTCATTTTTGTTTAGCAACTATGTTGACATGCATAATTTTGTGCATGAACTAATTTGTTATCAATGATATATACATGCACGAATGGTTTTAAGACTATTGCAGTGATACATAGAAGTTCGGCCTTGTGTATGAATATGTGGGAGTGGGATTACCATTATCTATTCTTACTTATATGTATAATTATAAGCTTCTGCGCTTTGTGTTAAACTTCTTTTTCAATAAAAACATTTGCATATGATCAGTGGAGTGTGTGCAATTATCCTTTTGATTTTTACCTTCAACAGCAACACATTTGGGTTTGAAGACGAACCACAATTCCATCCTCAAAAACTGTAGCTTTGCCTGCAACATTCTCGATCAGATGAAAACAAGTGTAATCTAAACTTGAAAAATCAATTAACCAAACTCATTGAGAATGTCTCGGAGACCAATTCATTGCCGAGAACCCTCCTTCATCCATTTATCGTCTCACATTAAATCAATTGGAATTTTGAGAAATTCACTGCAAATGTGTTTTCATTCTAATATTGGAACCCAAATTCTTATCCAACACATCCACATCCTCTGCTTCAATCATCAAAATCCTAAAATAAAAATATCCAAACAAATTATTAATCCTTCCCACGAATACAAATATTAAATATATATTTTATTTTAATATACATACATATAATTTTAGTTATTTCTATTTTTTTATCATATAGATATTATTTTAAATATTTTATTTCAAATTTATAAACTTTATAGAATTAGAATTGAAGTAGGATTCCGTTCAAAATAAATAAATAATAATAATAATAATAATAAAATGAATTGGAGTAGGATTAGATTTCTCATTTTTAATTATAAATAAGCATTATTTTCACTTATTCTTTCTCATTCATTTATTATTGCATTATTAATCAAGAAATTAATAAGTGCTAAAGAAAGGCCGACAAAATATCTATTATACAATGGATTTAGTTGGTAAAAACCAACGACAAAATATCTATTATACAATGGATTTAGTTGGTAAAAACCAATAAATTAAGCAGTTTGTAGATTGGACAAACACGAAGATATATCTTACTGTTAATTTTAGAGAGAATGGAATTATTTGCTATTTGGAACTGTTTGTTCAGAATGGTCTTCTTTGATGAGAGATAATTAATCAAGTTTAATGAACCGAAACATTACATAACTAATATCGATATCATCAAGTTCCAATATTTCTAACTCCTTCTTCTGAAAGCGATTCTACTACTAATTCTACATGGAATATTTATAATATTACCAATAATAAAATTTTAGAGTCAAAAATTGTTATGCCTTATGATAAAAGATTTTGTAGCTTTTCAAAAGGTTAGGTGATTACTGTAAATAAAGATTGGACGGTAACACTATATAAACCTTATTCTATGCTTCAAGGGAATAATAATAATACTGGAGATCATACCTGCATTATTCAACTCCCTACCTTATTTCCTTCTGGGTATGATAATGATGATGTTGTCGATGATGATGATGTTGCTGCCAATGAAGAAGAAGAAGAAAATGATGATGATGATGATGATGATGATGATGATGATGATGATGATGATGATGATGATGATGATGAGGAGGAGGAAAAGGAGGAGGAGGAGGCTAATATATGTTTTACGAGGATACTGATGATCCAAATAATATCTACTGCTTAAGTATTTACAAGGCTTTACTCACAGAGGATCCTCTAGCAAATTCAAATAAGGAATGCATCCTTCTTGTATAATATTTAGTGATATGAAGGAGTTGGCTTTCATTAGACTTGGAAATAATAATAACTGTGTGACATAACTTGGACTAAAATACAACTTACAAACTATTTTAATCCAGATGATATTCTGTTTTATAACGAGTTATTTTATGATGTAATAGTCCATGGCACATTGATATCTTTTAACCTTAGAGACTCTTGTGTCAACTCAACCATAAAAGAACTTGGTCATAAGATTTCATATATCCAAACTCTTATTAAGATTTAATACATTTAATTAAAACACTAATGCATGCAATTATATTAATTTTCCTAATCCAAACTCTTACTAAGATTTAATACATTTAATTAAAACACTAATGCATGCAATTATTAATTTGCCTAATCCAAACTCTTACATTTAATAATTAGTAGTAACATTATTAAAGATTATAATTATTAGTAACATTTTATAAAAGAATAATGTACCTGAGAGTTTATGTAATAATCATGTGGGTGGAATGATGTAGGATCGTAGGGCTTAAATTTCCTCCCACATAGAAAACAATTTACTTTATTTTTGCTCGCCTATGTTTTATAAGGGCATCTTGGGCATCTGCCAGATTCAGGACTGAGAATAAAATGGATAAAAAGAATCATAAATACATCAATAAAGAGTAGGAGTTTGCGTCGGTTATTATACGATGCTAAAATTTAAACCGATGACAAACTTTAATTTTTTTTTTAGAAAAATTTTTTATGCGTCGTCTACCAACGGACGCTAATAATGCTTGCGTCGATTGGAAATTGACGCAAATACTATGAGCGTTTAATAAAAACAGTCGCTAATTAATTAGTTTTTTCACAAAATCCCTAATTCTAACTTAGACATTTCATTTTCAGAAAACCTAATATCTCATTGCTCTCTTCTCTCTCGCGCCCAAAACTCCATGATCCTCTCTTTGCCTCAAGCTCGATGAACGAAGACTCTCTTGACTAGGCCAGCGGCGCACCACCGAATCTTGAAGGCCATTTCAACCTTCTCCACTCTATTTCCCTCTCCGTTGGATCTCTCTCCCCTTCGCCTTCTTCTTCGCAACCCGTAGCCCAAACAACCACCACCACTAGCCCTACTTCTCCTTGTTCGAAGTAGTAGCCATGTCTGAGATAGTGAACGAATTTTGGCAAAAGTATCTTAACCAACTTCATCTCTATCCTCTCAGGACCAAGGTACTGTTTTTTCTTTAAGTTTCACCAGTTAATTCTGAAACTTATAATTAATAATTTGATTAATAGTATTGATCATCTTGAGTAATTTCAGGCCATCACAGCAGGGATTTTGGTTAGATGCAGTGAGGTAATAGCCCAGAAGATCTCTAGGATCAAAAAGCTTCAACTAAGAAGATTACTTCTTATGATAATAATTAATTAACTATTTCCTTACTTATAGGAAGGTACATTCTACATTACACTCTATTGCTTGAAAATTCCTTTTAATCACACACTTAATATAAGTGCACCTATGTAATCTTGGATCTAAAATAAAGATCCTTGAAATTTATGGTTTAATGTAAATTTGAAAATCTCAAGACATCTTATCATTGAGTCTTCTCTTTGATTGTATATTACAATGGGTATAATTTCTCTTTAATTTATGATCTGA
This sequence comes from Cannabis sativa, assembly GCF_029168945.1. NCBI lineage: Eukaryota > Viridiplantae > Streptophyta > Magnoliopsida > Rosales > Cannabaceae > Cannabis > Cannabis sativa. Next base: position 55,713,188 of record NC_083607.1, read on the forward strand.
AATTACTTTTGTTGGAATCATGTCATTGAAAGGAAAAGAGATGATCTTAAGGCTCATTTGAAGGTTGTTCGCTCTGTACAATTTGCTGAACACAAAAAGAGGAAGGGGAGGTTGGTGGAATATCTTAGAGCTTGTTTGGCTGTGTTTTCAGTTTTCAGTTTTTAAGATTGTGTTTTTAAAAGTGAGAATAGAAAACGGTTTTTTGTTATTTTAAAACTTTAATGGTGTTTGGCACAAATATTTAAAAACTGTTTCTAGATTTTTTCTTACCAAAAAAAATCAATATTTTAGCACCATACCATGACATTAACCCATCCGGGTCTAGGTTCGGGTATGGTTTCGGGTCTAAGATCCGAGTATGTGAGCAAAATATAAAATATAATATGTTAGACAAAAAAAAATTGTTTTTGAAAATTGAAAACAGCATTTTGATGTGTTCTGTTTTCTAGTTTTTTAAAACTCAATTTTTAAAAAACAGTTTTTAAAAATTTTTGCCAAACGACTCCTAATAGTCACTACTACAATCTAAGCCTTTAGCTTCCCTTTTTTCAATCTAATTTATAAAAAGGGAAGCTAAAGGGGGTAAAAATATCTGCATTGACATTTAGAGGCGGTTTTTTGGTAAAAACCGTAGGTATAGAGTGTATATATATCTATGCCGTCGGTTGGGGGTTGGGAAAATTCAGGGTTTTTTTATATAACCCTATGGCGTCGGTTATTAGGTATTAACCGACGCCATAGGTGCCACCTTTATTCGACACGTGGCACCTATGGCGTCGGTTAATACCTAATAACCGACGCCATAGGGTTATATATCAGAGTCTGTCTGCTTCGTCTTCCTCACTTCCTCATTTCACACCTTGTTGAGCACGAAGAACAGCCACCCACAGCAGCCCCAAACCCACGAAAAAACCCTCGCCAACCACCACTAAAACAACCTCATTCTCCCTCATTTCTTAACCATTTTACCCCATTTTTGTCTTAAAATCTTCTATTTTCTATACCTAAACCTATACTGTAAAAAAGTTTAGTTTTTTTCCCCTCTATATATCAAACCGAACCTATTACAAAGAAAGGTGGTGGGTATAACTCCGGCCACCGATTTTAGCGGAGAAAACGTTGAGTCTCAACGTCCATTAAGGTATAAATATGCTTTCTATTCATTTTATTTATGTACATTGGTATTATTTCGTTTTTGTAAATTTTTTTAGAATTTTTTTATTTTATTAATATTATATTGTGTGTGTTCTAGAGGTGGTCGGATTTTTGTAGCATTTTATCGCCGGATTGCGTTTATAAGGTAAATATTTATTAACTTGATATATAATATATATGTATATATTTTGTGTTTTATTATTGAATATGTGTTTATATATATCTTGTGTGTATATACTATTTGTGTATTTTGTGTATTTGTATTGTATATATATTTGTTGTGAATGAGAATGAGAGGTAGTAGGAATTTAATTAGTTTAGAGATAAAGTTTTTAAAATAATGGTAGTGTGAATATATAATTGATTATATATGTATATATATTTATATGTTATTTTTTAAAAAATTAACTATTGAAATTAGTAACTAGCTAGTAACTTGCTACTTTGTTTAATAACTAGTAAGTAATTTAATAATTAAAATTTTAAATTGGTTGTATATTGCATTATGTTATTGGTTGTGTGCTAATATTTGAGGGTCGACATATTTCGGTGTTGATCGAATTTGCAATAGGTATATCCATCCACTAACCTTTTGTTAGTATAAATAATTATCAATGCATGCTTAGTTGAGTTTGAATATCTTAAATATTCATCCGTAGTGAAGTAGGTTCTGCGAATACATGTCTTTGCGGTCGGATGGGTGGATAAATTTTGTATTGTTTATGTTAGTTTCTTTGTTACGTATTGTTATATTTGTTTTGTTTGTTACTTTAGGCACTTTTAAAATTTTTGGGAACGTCCAATTACAGGTAGTTATGCTGCCAAAATTTCAGTAGAGTTTGGATCAAATTTTATTATAAAAAACATAAATGTTAAAGGAAAAGTACATAACATAAATAACTAGGTTATTACTCGCTAGTTGTAAGAAATTAGGTGACATAACACATTCATATTTGACTCAAAACATGTTCGTGTTAGTAGGTCTTTATATTTGACTCAAAACATGTTCGTGAAATTAGGTGACATTTGTTTTGTTTGTTACTTTAGGCACTTGTCTTGTATAATCTAATTGATGTGTCTATGCATTTATTATACTTAGTAGGTCTGTATATTTGACTCATAACATGTTCGTGTTAGTACCATGATTATCAATGTCAAAGTTCATATTTGAAAGGTTCTCAAATTTTGTTTATTAATGGTATTAGGAAAATGTTATTAATAGATTTAAATTTTTTGGAAACGTTCAATTATAGCCGTTATGCTGACGAAATTTTGGTAGAATTAGGATAATATTTGATTTTCGTTTCTCTTAAACTTGGTTGTTAGGATTTTATCGGAAGTGACTTTATCGGAAGTCAAGTACATAATTTTTTGGTATAAGGTATGTTTTCTTTAACTTACTTTTGTAAGAATATTTTTTATATATATTTAGATAATCCTTAAATACTTAGAGTAATTTTCGAATAATATTAATACATAGGATAGATATTGTTGAGTGTTAATGATGGATATAGTAAGCTAAAAAAAAAAACAAAAATATTGGGATAATATACTAATTATTATACAAAACATAACTTAAAAAATTATAAAAATAATAATAATATACTAGAAAAATACAACCCCCTATTATAAAATTTAAATGTATAAAAATATTAAATTACATAAAAATTAAAATATTACACATTATTTTATTATTCAATAAACTAATTATTATACAAAACATAACTTAAAAAATTATAAAAATAATAATAATATACTAGAAAAATACAACCCCCTATTATAAAATTTAAATGTATAAAAATATTAAATTACATAAAAATTAAAATATTACACATTATTTTATTATTCAATAAACTAATTATTATACAAAACATAACTTAAAAAATTATAAAAATAATAATAATATACTAGAAAAATACAAACCCATATTATAAAATTTAAATGTATAAAAATATTAAATTACATAAAAATTAAAATATTACACATTATTTTAATATTCAATATACTAATTATTATATAAAACATAACTTAAAAAATTATAAAAATGATACTAAAATACTAGAATACAAACACATATTAATTATAAAATATAAAATATTAATAAAAAAATACCTAATATACAAACATATAGAGCAATGTAAATTTGTATTTATTTAACTTTTTAATTTAATTTTATTTATGCATTAATTTAATTTAATTAATAATACAAAAATAAATTTAGATTTTTAATAAATGTAAAAAAAAATATATTAATGAAAGCTGAAAAAAAATTTAGAAAACCCCTATGGAGTCCGTTATTTTATAAAAACCGACGCCATATGTACCCCTATGGCGTCGGTTATTTAATAATAACCGACGCCATAGGGGTCCTATGGCGTCGGTTATTTCATAATAACCGACGCCATAGGGGTACATATGGCGTCGGTTTTTATAAACCCTTTAGCGTCGCCCTGATCAGCGTCGGTAGCGAATTTCGCGAAAACCGACGCTGAAAGGGCTTAAAAACCGCCTCTAAAGGGGGTTTTTGTAGTAGTGAGTTTTTAAACTGTAAAGCCAAACAGCATCTTATTGTTTCTTTGCTCTAAATTTTACAAATAAGAGTTAATCAATCGGTCTTTTCTTTCAATATTTTCTTTATAGATAGAATGTGCATTTTTTGGTATGGTTCTATCAGTTGGTCATTTTTTGTTTAGCAACTATGTTGACATGCATAATTTTGTGCATGAACTAATTTGTTATCAATGATATATACATGCAGGAATGGTTTTAAGACTATTGCAGTGATACATAGAAGTTCGGCCTTGTGTATGAATATGTGGGAGTGGGATCACCATTATCTATTCTTACTTATATGTATAATTATAAGCTTCTGCGCTTTGGGTTAAACTTCTTTTTCAATAAAAACATTTGCATATGATCAATGGAGTGTGAGCAATTATCCTTTTGATTTTTACCTTCAACACCAACACATTTGGGTTTGAAGACGAACCACAATTCCATCCTCAAAAACTGTAGCTTTGCCTGCAACATTCTCGATCAGATGAAAACAAGTGTAATCTAAACTTGAAAAGTCAATTAACCAAACTCATTGAGAATGTCTCGGAGACCAATTCATTGCCGAGAACCAGGGCCGGCCAGAGGGTGGGGCAGCCGGGGCCTCGGCCCCAGGCCCCATAATTTTGGAGGCCCCGAAAAAATTAAAATTGATATAATTACACATTTAAAAAATATATAATATATAAATATTTAGCTTACAAAAGAATATGAAAAACACATAGCACAAATGGTAAGTGAATTATTTATTAGTAATGAGGTCAAGGGTTCTATTCTATCCCTTCCTCAGTTACTTTTTAGACTTAGTTATTTGTAAAAAGCTGTATAAAAAATGTCTTTTAGTTATTTGTGATAGGCCTATAACTTAAAGTATTCATATTAGACTATATAAAAAATGATTGAAGTTCTTGATACTATTAATAATATATTTATTATTTATTTTTTAAAAAAATATATAATTTAAACACATTTTTTTTAATGATACTATTAATAATATATTTATTATTATTTTTTAAAAAAATATATAGAATTTAAACACATTTTTTTTCAAATGTGTTAAAATATATGGTACTTTAATAGAGATACTCTTAGTAATTAAATATTACTTGATCGAGTTAGCTTACGTTGTAAAAAATTATTTATTACATCGAGATAAAGAATTAAAATTAACATTGTGTCAAAATTTAATTAAAATTTATTTTAATTTTATAAAAAAAAAAAAGGCCTCATTTTAAATTTTGCCCTAGGCCTATCATCACCTTAAGACGGCCCTGCCGAAAACCCTCCCTCAATCAATTAACCAAACTCATTGCGATTTGGAACTGTTTGTTCAGAATGGCGCTGTGTAATAAAAGATAATCAAGTTCAACGAACTGAAACATTACATAACCGATATCGATATCATCAAGTTCCAATGCTTCTAATACCTTCTCAAAGCGATTCTACTGCTAAGTCAAAAGTTGTTATGCCTTATGATAAACCATTTTGTAGCTCTTCAAAAGGTTGGGTGATTACTGTAAATAAAGATTGGACAGTAACACTATATAAACCTTATTAATTCTATGCTTCAAGGGAATAATAATAATACTGGAGATCATACCTTCATTATTCAATATCATACCTTATTAGACTTGAAAATATAAATAACCGTGACCTAACTTGGACTAAAATACAGCCTACAAACTATTTTAATTTAAATGATAGTCTGTTTTATAATGAGTTATTTTATGCTGTCACAGTCCATGGCACATTGATATGATCTTTTAACCTTAGAGACTCTTGTGTCAATTCAACCATAAAAGAACTTGGTCATAGGATTTCAAATATCCAACATTTAACTAGTAAGAGATATTTTATATGGACTGAGATTGCTCCTTAAATTGAAAAAAAAATAATAAAATAAATTCTTTACCAAAAAAAATAAATAAGATGAGTTTGACTTAAATATTTTTTTATATAATATAAAAAAAGATACTTTTTGATGTATTTTTTTTTTTTTTGATTAAGTAGCTAAATTAAATATAAAAATTTAAATTTTTCTTCTATTATTTGTTATTGGATCAAAATGGTAATACCCAAGTGTTCCATATATAGATATATTAACCAAAAATGATTTATGACCAAAAAATTAAATATATTAACAAAGTAACAATGTACTAACTTATCATAAATTGTTTGATTTACGATTAAATAAAGGGGAATCAAAAGATGGAACTATAGTTTGTAAAATATTACTTAGAATTATAATAAACTATCAATTATTCTCCCACATCAACAACATCATAAACTACTACTACTACAACCTATATAACATCATTCATCTTCTACTAGGACTACTATTACTTATCATATATTTTTACGTGTACAATACAACATATCCTCCAGAGGTTTGAAAGTTTTTCCGCATTGTGAACATTTTGTTTTGCTCTGCATTTTAAATTGAGAACCGATCACACGAAGAAAATATATAAATAATTGAGAAATGAACTAAAAAAGTGATTAATATATATAATAAAACGAAAATGAGCAAAAAGACATATCTAGAGGTTTCGATGTAGGAAAAATACTACCATTGACATTTTAGAACACATGAACATGAAGCACATGATTTGATTTTGTCGACCACTTGTTCGGAAAGGATTTATATAAATGCCTAAATGGTATGTATTTTTTAGTAAAGGATATGCATTTCACTTAAATTTATGCAATTTTTTTTAGTGTCCTTTGACAAAGTCAATAAACATATAAATGTTAGATTTTTTTTTAATACAATTTCCTTTTATAAGAGTAATTATTATATACAATTTCCTCCTATTTATTATTATTATTTTTTTTTAATAAAAGATCTACTTATTTTCTATCTTCTTTTAAAATATTTATTATTTAATAATACTACCCCACATCACTTCTTCAGATTTTTTTAAATAAAATAAAAAAAAATAAAAAAACTAAAAGGCTAAAAGGCTTTCAAAATAGATAATTTAGTATTTATCATTCTCTTACTATTTTTACAAATAAAATGATTTCTTTTAAAACATTTATTATTTAATAATACTACCCCACATCACTTCTTCAGATTTTTTTTAAATAAAATAAAAAAAAATGAAAACTAAAAGGCTAAAAGGCTAAAAGGCTTTCAAAATGGATAATTTAGTATTTATCATTCTCTTCTTCATTTTGTATTTTACATTTATTACATCAATTACTATTTTTACAAATAAAATGATTAAATTATATTTTTTTTTTACTATTTGTACAAATAAATCTCATTAAGATAAAAAGATAACATGTATTATCAATTAGTGGCAGTTTTACAAGAATAAATTGAAGAGCAGTCCACATAAAAGAAGAGTGACTGATTTCAAATAATAAATAAAGGTATTTTATAAAAAATGACATATACATTTTAATTATTCAACTTGAATTCTAATTGTCTTCTTTCTCCTAAATAATAAATATTATATATATACAAATAATTGATAAAATTTTAACTTTATATGTTATTATTTGTATGGTTGCATATATAAATTGAGTATCTTCCCTAAAGTGAAAAAAATAATTCTACTAATAATTTTTTTTTTATTTCGGGTGATAGTTAATGATATAATGAATATAAAAATATATCATATGCACATTTTATATGGGAATTATTTCATAAATATACAAAAATGATAAATTTTATATTTTTATGAATTTACTTCTTTCTTTTTACATTTTTATGAATTTTTTATGGATTTTTCTTACAAAATTGTAGAGTACTATTTTTTTGCTGCTTTAAAAAAAATGTTGTTTGACGTTGCAAGAAAAATAATATTTTTTTTATAACTATACAGAGTGTTGTTTTTCTATTGTTTCAGAACAATGTTATTTTGACGTTATTGTTATGGGAAAATAACGTAAAAATTACATTTTTTCTAGAAAAAAAATTCTAAAATAAAAATTTGTAAAAATGTCAATAAAAAAAGTCCGTAAAAATATATTAAAAAAAATCTACTTTTAAGTGTATTTTGTAAATTTCTTTATCATATATTTGGCCCCCCCAAATTTCTTATCCTGGCTCCGCCCCTGGTCATCAACAATTCTTCTTTGTAACGCACTAGTTAGAAACTAATTAACAATAGTAGGAATAAATGTTTCTCTAACTTATGCATTTTTTTCTTTTTATTTTTAGGAGTAATTTGATTTATAAGTAGATACAGTTGGATTGGGTAATTTATATTTAGTAGGTATAATTGGATTAGATGGGGTAATTTGGAATGAATTTGAGACACCAAGGTACTTAGCACTACTATGAAGTGGCATTGGGTAGCGGTTTCGTATAATTTTTATTAAATTAAAATAAATTAGTTAAAATATTAAATTTCATCAATAGCAATATTATACCTCACAAAGCTACTATGCACCATAGGTTCCTTTTAACATTTTTCTTTAGATTGGGAAAATACTATTTTACCTTTACAATACAACTAGTTTGAATTTTTTTTTAATGAATCAGCTGAGAAATTCATTACTAAACTTGATCTTATACAACATGTATGTACCTTCAAATAGGTTGGATTTTTTTGTGTTGGCAAAAGTTCTAATACCAGTGTTGATTTGCCAACCCTTTTTGTCAACACATCAGAAATAAATTTCATTTTACCAGCGCAATACCAAATATTTGCCAGCACAAAAATGTGCTGGCAAAAGTGACATTTCTTATAGTGTAGTGATAGGATGAGTCATTCTCTGCTATATTACTGTTGAAGTATTCTAATACTTAAGGTGTTTAGTTTCAGTTTTAAAAAAACATGTTCTGGAAATTTTGATATTTAGGTTAATTGATGGAATGCATAAATAAGATTCTTGTAAACAAAAGGCAACCCGTTAGAAATTAGACCATTAAATTTTAGTAGAAAACATGCATGACCAATCATTCAAACATAACATCTAACATTGATCTATGCATACGAGAAAAAAATTACACATGAAATGCATTTTACATTACATTAAACTAATACATCAATTTGCAAATGAGATGTGGAATAGGCCACAAGGCATTTGCCTAGTGACACTTAAATTCTTAAGAGAGAAGGTAAAGAGCATTTCAAGGAAATCATATTGTGGTCAATGTGGTGTGGCAAAAATCTGGAGTTAAATGAGGAAAATATTACAAGAAAAAATGAACCCACTTCAATCAAAAGTAATGTGGAAAAAGGGGACAAAGCTTGAGCTTCTCATATGTCAAAAGATGATCCTAAAGAAAATGTTTCACAAATTCCTCAACAAATCTACCAGGGAAGCTAATTACAAAGCCACCTCAACCCTTTCGCCAAAGATTTCAAAAGCATCATCAAGATGACTAACTTTTCGATTACTTGATGTTCTGAAGGAATTTCACATTAATATACCATTGGTGGAGGCTATGGAACAAATGGACAACTATGTGAACTTCTTAAAGGAGATTTTTAATAAGAAGTGGAGGTTTGATGAGGTTGAAACTGTGGCCCTAACTGAAGGGTGTGGTACAATGTTAACGAGTAAAATTCCTCCCAAGTTAAAGGATCTGGGTAGCTTGACAAATTTCTATTAGGGGTGGAGATGTTGGGAGAGCTCTTTTTGAGAGCTATTATCAATTTTATTCCATGCACATTTTCAAAAAATTAGGAATTAGATAAGCACGGTCTACAACTATCACTTTGCAATTGGTGAATCATTCCATGGCCAATTTGGATGGTAAGATTGACATTGTCTAGTAAAGGTGGATAAGTTCAACTTTCGACAAACTTCATTCTTCTTGACTATGAGGAAGTTAGAAAAGTTCCAAACATCTTGGGGAGCCCATTTCTTGCTACTAGGAGGATGTTGATAGAAGTTGAAAAATGAGACCTTACTATGAGAGCTCAAAATGAGCAAGAAACTATTGGGTTTTGTGCCCTAAATAAAACTCATTTCAATATAATCAAATTTACTTACTAATAAAGATCAGAAATAACATTTTATGTTGCATGGTTCACATGATTTATTTCATGATTATATACATATAATGTATGAATTCTATTTAAGTCCAGAACCTATGAATTTGTTAATGATTATAGTGTTGTCAGCACAGTGTTGATTATATGTTCGAAAGCTTATTTCCTGATTTGTCAGTTCACTAGATTTAGACTGGCATGGTAATCAGCGATAGGTATTCTTACACCTTGGATAAGTGGTATGTCCTTTCCAGGGCATTAGCAAAGTTTACCAGTACGGATGTATGGAGTATACATCGGAAGGGACCGATATTGAACTTTGATTAGATATATTAAAATTTACTGTAATATCTGTTCAATTCAATATCACATGTTGATCCTAGATCAAATGATCTAAATCCTGATATGGTTAGGTTCGATCTCAAGAGTATTATACATGTTTTTTGATTTGTTAGTTAAGCCTACTTTCTGGTCAGGGTGATACGTACATTTTGGGAACATGATAGTATAATTGAGTGGGAGCGCTAACATAAATATGGAGTCTATAACTTCTATAGGAATTTAGAAGTGAAACGATGATATCCTTCGAGCTTGGCTAAACAGAGATAAATGGTTGAGATCTCATTTCACTTCGCTGAAATATCATTTATACGGAGCCAAGTATTTTAAGGATAAAATGGGTGTAACGGTAATTTAGTCCCTATTCAATGTAGATCATCTATTAGAGGGTCATTGATCAAATTAGGATTATAACAATGGATAATTAATAGCGTATCTATATCGTGGAACATATAGAGCGTTCTATATAAGTGAGAGTGCAATTCCAAGTTCTAAGAGTGGATTCAATAAGGAATTAATAAGTTAGGAAATTTACTTGGTAAATTCGGTTCGGCTTATTGGAAGCTCGGTTATATAGGCCCATGGTCCCCATACTAGTTGAGACCATACTGCTTGTAAGACTCAGTGAATTGATTTTGATTAATCAATTATAATTCTAAAATTAGACTATGTCTAATTTATGAATTTTCACTAAGCAAGGGCAAAATTGTGAAGAAAAGAGATTCTAGGTTTTATTTGTTAATTAAGAGACTTTATATGTCTAATTAATAAATATATGAAATGACAATATTATTTAATAATTAATTTTTAGTTATTAAATAATTAGAATTGGCATTTAAATGGTTGAATTTGAAAATTGGCGTTTTTGAAAAAAATGAGATGCAAAAATGATAAAACAGCAAAATTGCATAAGTGAGACCCAATATCCAAAGCCCATGGCCGGCCACACTTAATGGCTTTTATCATTTATTTTTTTCATTATTTTAATGCCAAATAATTCTAACCTAAACCTAGGTGGTTACCTATAAATAGATAGTGATGGCTCATATTCAGACTTGACTCTGTCAGACGAAAACTGAGCCTCTTTCTATTTACCCTAGCCGCCACTTTCCTTCTCTTTTCTTCTTCTATTTTCAAACCTTGAGTGAATGAGTGAGTGCCCACACACATCAAGTGGTATCTCAATCATAGTGTGGAAGATTGTGAAGAATCCAATCAACAAGAAGGAGAATCAGCATCAAAGAAGGAGAGAAAGAGATCCAGGTTCAGATCTTGGTGATGCTCTGCTACAGAAAGGAATCAAGGGCTAGAGATCTGAACGGAAGGAGTCATTATATTTCGCTGCACCCAATGTAAGGTTTCCTAAACTTTATATGTGTTTATTTCATTGTTTTAGAATTCATATTAGGATGTTAATGAAACATACATGGTAGTAAATCTAAATCCTGGTAAAATATTTTCAACAGAAACATTCAGAATCTTTCACCCTATACACTCTCAAAAGGCATTAGGACAGTATTTAGCAATTGAAGTCATACTAATGTGGTAGAGGATTCCACATTTCAAAATCGCAAGAGAGTGAGGAAGAATCTTTCCCTTGATGAAGTTGTTAAAGATGGAGAGCCATAGAAAAGTACAGTTAAGGAGTCATTTCACCCTCCAAAGCCACCTAAAAAGAAGAAGAAAAAAAACTTAGTAGAAAAATTCGGTCACAAATATTTGAAGAAAAAAAGTCATGAGATAAAATATCCTTAAACACACGATATTTTCTTATTTTTGTAGTCTCGCGTGAGATTATGTAAATTTTCCTTATTTTTATCACTTTTCTTGTTTTTTTTATTTTTTTTGTTTCATAAATACTATATTTTAGTTTAGACATTCACAAATTAAGAGAATATTTTTAACATAAAATATATCACAGTAATTCTAGATATGAGCTTAAGCTTTCACTTTTTCCAAACTTGGCACAAGGCTGTTATTCTTCGTGGGTTTCTGAGGTGGAAGAATCGAATTTTCAAGCAAATTCTAAGGATACTATACTTGGAGCAGATTCAAAGCGAACCTGGTAAGAATTCCATCCACAAAATTGGATTTTAATTAGCTGATAAAAATGGCGGTCAACTTATTTCTAAGGTTGATTTGGAAGAGGTAGAGATTGAATCTTTCTCTTTTGCAAAACTTGGTTATTTATTTTTTTTTTTTTGGTGTGAATCCCTTATTTCAAGTTTTGAAGGTTTCATTAAGAGAATTTGGACAGAATCATTAGAATGCATTATGGCTTCACATTGGCCAGCTTTCAACTTTTCATGACGAAGCAACTCCTAATTTGATTCTTGAGATGAGAGTACTTCATTGTGACAAGAAACATGTGCTATTACATCTCTGGTGTAGTGATCTTCGTACGATTAATTTTAGTGTGCTCAATTCTAATTTGGATTTGATTGAATGGGTTGGGGCTTCAGTATTGGAGGAGAAATACCCTTAGGTGGCATTTGGTTGGAGGTAATGAGATGGAATAGAAAGGAAACCATTTTTATTCTATTCCTTGTTTGGTTGCATTTTAAAGTATTGGAATATCATTCCAATGGAATGGCCTTTCCACCATTTTAGTGGAATAAATATTCTATTTTGAAATGGAATGAAAGACCATTTCAATGCAAGATTTGAAAAAAAAAAAATAATTATTTTTTTTATCAATTTTTTTATGCATTTTAAATTTTATTCTATTCCATTCCTATTCCAATTCCCATTTCTATTTCCATTCCTATATTTTCATTCCTCCCAACCAAACGGCACATTAGTGCTCTTGTTAGCACAAATGAAAAACCTACTGTGATTTATAAGGTAGATCAAGGATTACATTTGCTCGAGTATTTATTAAAGTTTAGATTTCAGATGAGCTGCCCAGATCAATTAGTTTCTTTAATGACCATATTCAATTGATGAAACAAGCTATAAAGTATGAATGGCTCCCATGCGTGTGGTATTAATTCTTGGTCGTAGTGTGAGAATTGGCAATAAAAAATTACTAGGTCCTGGTGTGACAATTACGGCTGCAAGTAACTCCTATGAGGTGCTTCAGGAATAAGTGGTTGCTGCTTTGAATTTTTCTAAAGTTGTTGTAAATGGAAATGGTGCAATATATAAAAAGAGATTAGTAAACAAATATCTATAAATTCGAGTTTGGTGTGCTTTTTGAAACAAAAGTTCATGGAGATAAGGTTAGTGTTATGATGAAAAATAATGTGTCTGATTGGGATTTTCTAATTTTCTTGTCTTTGCAAAATTATGCTATTGAGCTTTTTTACAATAGATTTTATCTTCATTTTTCAGCTTATTATTGCAAGAGGTAGTATAACACACTTCCTTTTCTTCTATTTTTTTTCATTTTTGGGTTTTGTTCTTTCTTTCTCTGCTTAATCTTTTTTATTCAACCAATATAATTTGTAGAAAATAATAGAACATTTTAATATAAAATAAAATAGAAGAAAAGGTATTTTTAAAATGAAAAGAAAAGTAAGAAATGATTTTGAAAATTGGGGAAAATTAGATTGATTAGATTTATAAAATAATCATATTAATATCAACAACTAAAACAAAAAGATTAATCGTAAGATAACAACATAGTTATTTACGACTAGCTTGTAATTACATGTAATTTTTAATTAAAACAAATATAGTATAAAGGGATTAATATATATGTATATATTGAAAAAAAAAATATAGTAATAAGTGAAGATGGAATATTCCTATCTAACATAAACGTTAACAAATAAATAAATCCAATAATTAAACCCAAAAAATTAAACCATCTTTTTATGAGGAAATTACACATGGGATTTTAAAACTTTTTATGAAAGATATGGCAGTTTTATGTTTGTCCATTTTTTATGGCATCTTTTGATTTTTAAATTGTTTTATGGTATTTTTTATGTCATATATGTGTAAACTTAATTTTAAATCCCATATTTAATGTTTAGAGACATTATTACACAAAATTGAAAGCTATTTCTTCTCCTCCATTCAAGCATTGTACTTCCTCACTCCTTAACAGTCTACTTACCCAAATCTATTCACCAGCAACACATCCAGCGATCGGCGGCGACGACCCACACATTCGGCGACCGGCGGCGGCAACCCACACATTCGGCGACCGACGACTCAAATGGACCCTAAATATGAGATCTCTACCAACAAAACCCCAAAGACTCGAATAGATTCCATGGCCGTTGGAGATCTAAATCTACACCGTAATTGGAGCTCAACCGCTTGGTCCCGAACTCGTACATATTCTGAGGTGAGCTTCATCTTTCTTTTCGAATTGATTTTGTAGATTCCATGCTCATTTTGTACTCTTCATCCCCTAGTTGTGTTGTTTGAATGGCAGATTTTTTTTTCTTTCTTTTTAAAGAAATGAAAGATCTATATATGGGTATTGCTTTAATTTTTGTGCCTAAAAAATTACAATATCAGTTTGGTGAATGGCATATCTTTTTCTTTCTTTCGTTTTAAAAAATAGAAGATCTATATGGATATTATTTTATAATTTTTGTGAGAGTCAAGATCTATATGAGTGTTTGGTAATTTTGGTAATAAGATGAGCTTCCATGTTGAGAAGAAACAATCTCCACTTGTCTTATGTTGGCAGCAGAAGGAACTAATCTTATTCTCAACTATTTTTTATTTTAAATTTATCATATTTTTTTATATGATGGAAACTGATTTTACAGATTTAGCAATCACAATAGTTAGAAGGCAAACATTACTCTCTACTTCTTTTATTTTTACGAAGTGTTTCATCTTTTAAATTAAGTTTGGATTATATACATATGTGTTGTTGTACTTGATCAAATTTACTATACGGTTTGATTATATTTGTAGTCATGCTTTGTTACATCTATCTTTATATAATGGGAAAGTATTGTCGTTTGATCTTATTTGGTTCTGTTGATTAGGAGAGCTAATGATGACATTAGCTTCTTATATGTTTTTGTGCAAACTGGTTTTAATATTTTTATTTTTGGTGTTATGTTAATGGTGTTTCTTAAAAATTAGTTTCAATCTTTTTTTTAATCAGATTTGTCAATGTATTATATTTTTCTTTCAAAATTAAGGTGGTATCATGATATACAACTTTACTATAAATTTTTGTTATGCTTGTTGATTTTTATAAATTTTATCAATGTTATATGTAACTATTTGTTGTAAAAATTGATTTTATTATTGTTCTCTGTTTGGTTTGTCAAATAATCTGATGAAGTGAGGAAAGAAAAAAGGGGTAATTTGTATTCAAACAACTTCATTATGATGTCAGACTTTTGGTACTTTTAATAATTGTTAGTTGATGATTTGGGATTTTTTTTTCATTTCATTTTTGTTATGGTTTTGTACGAGTTCACAAGTTTTGTTATGGTTTCACAAATTTTTGTTATGATTTTTCATATGGTCAAAACTGGTTTTATAGGGTTAACAAGTTCGAAACTAGTTTCACAGTTTCGAAATTGGTTTCAGCGGGTTCATAGGTTCGAAACTAGTTTTACATGTTTTGAGGTGCTCCATTTTATGATATTATTGTATATTTTTTATTTTCATTTTCTTTTTTTATGATTTTATTTCTAGGTTCGAAACTGGTTTTGATTATATTTTGTGATTAGTATTTTGTTATGCATGGTGTATTATTTTGCTTATATTTGTAATTAGTATTATTTTTTTTTTTTTGTGTATTTTTTCTTTTTTCATTTGGTTGTTTGGTAAAACTGGTTTCTGTTAATTTTGTTGTTTAACATTTCAATTTTATGATAATTTTTCATAGGGTCGAAACTGGTTTCACATGTTCACATGTTCGAATTTGGTTTCACTATAATGGGGTTGCTCCATTTTATGATATTATTGTATATTTTTTATTTCAATTTTTTTTGTATTATTTTGTTTCTAGATTCAATACTAGTTTTTATGTGTTAGATTTTTAATAGGTTGTTTGATATGGCTGGTTTCTATGATTTAATTTTATATAGATTTGTTAAAAATTCTTTTGTGGCATGTCTTATTATTTTATTGATTTTCATAACTGGTTTTTTTAAGTAAGTTTTCATAACTGATGAAACTAGTTTAAATTATTTTTATTGTATATCATTTATGTTTTGTTTCATAATCTTCAATGTTGTTGTGTGACGATATTAGTTTTTATTTGCTATTGCTTTCATAATATTCATTGTTGTTGTATGATGAAATTGGTTTCGATTTATTTTTTGTGGTTTTTTTCGAATTAAATGTATTCCTCCAATATAAATGCAATGGAAGTCGTTGCTAAAGATTTTAAGTGTTCACTTTGAGGAGAAAGTAAATTGATCCAAGTTTTAAGGATTCATCTTTGGTATATTGTCATTTCTTTTTTCTGTATGTTCATTTTTTTTTTCAATTTATCTTTTCATAATTTTATATGTTTATTTGCATGAAATTATTTTTTTAGGTATTTTATGTTTGTTCAATTTCTTAGTTAATTATTTATAGTTTTTGAAACTGGTTTTGTTTAATAGAAAACTGGTTTTTTGTAGGTGTCTTATTAATGTTCAGTTTCTTAGTTAGCTATACTAAATAATTGATTTTCGTGTTTAAATGGTAGGTTTTTTTTTTTAAAATGTAATTGAAGTTTAAGTGTTTTTTTTTTTTTTTTGTGTTTTAAAAAACTGGTTTCATTGTTCAGATTTGTAATTAGCTAATAAATGTAATTGGTTTCTGTGAGACAGATTCTAATGGCTAACTCCAGTGACGACTTTGGCATCAAGTTGACAAACTCTAGTGACAGCGATAGCTCCGAAATTTTTTTCGATAATTTTTTCCAGTAACGATGCCGATTTTGACGACTTTTTTTTTGGCACCGTTAGAAACTCCAGTGACTTTCCGTCAATGTTAGCAAATTTCGACTACTTTTTTGGCACGACAATAACTCTTGTGACTAGGTTGGTGGTCAAGTCTTAGAGCTTCTAAGAAGGATGTAAAATTTATATAAGTTTTAGTTTTTGTATTTGTTCTTTTATTAAGAAACTCGTTTTTGATTATATAGAATTAATTGGTTTATTAAAATATTGTCTTAATAAAATTATTTTAATATTATTTCAGTTTTTATAAAAAAATATAATAAAAAGAATGTTCAGTTGACATCAATTTTTTATTCCAGTATTTTATTTTATTTTTTAAAAAAATACAATTTTAAAGTTTTTTATGGCATTTCTCTTTGTATGTAATAATTTTTCCCATATTTTAAGTTTTTTTTGAAATAAATGCCATATTTTGTACACTTAAGTTTTTATGCCATATATATCATAACTTGTATTTATTTTTCCATATTTTTGTAAATTTAAAAAAATATCTTACCCACATATCTCTCTAACAACCCTTTTTGAAATTTTTTTACGCTAAATTCAAATTTCAGAAAATAAACCCAATAATTAAACCAAAAAATTAAATAATATTTACTATTAACTTACATATCTCTCTAACAAACTACAATTTTTGAAATTTTTTATTTATTTAATATTCTATTATATAACAGAATATTCTTAATTAATTTTTAAATACATTATTTTCAAATAATATCTCACAAAAAAACAGATGACATTCTTGCGATTCTTTTTTCACGATTTTTCTACCTTCTCCCTCAAACCTATATTTTGATTCTTCTTTCTTCTCTCTCTCAATCTCTCATATCGATATGAGGCAGCCATTTCTTAAATTTCTATTAAATATACATATGTATATGTTTATTTATGTAACTATTTGATTCGACCAATGCTAGCTCCTTTTTATTTCTTGTCTTCTTCTATGTATTATATATTTTAATTGACTACTCAGATGATAATGATTTTCACACTAATAATAATATTGTCATATTCAACCTGGAATCGCCAAGTTTACATACAGAGGGTTGTAGAGCGTTTAAAATGGTTTTCAAAAATATCATTAATAAATCTATTCAAGACGATGGTTTGGTAAGCTATATTTTATAATTTTTATTTTCTTTCTTTTCTAATATGAGAATAATGATGTAAGATGGGTGTGCATAGCATGACCTGGTTCTATCAGGGAAGAAGTTATTGTCACAAACAAAACTGGCTGAAGAAGACGCTGAGAGGAATGTGAAGAAGAACATCAGGAGGGAAAAACACTTGGTAAAATGACCTTTGTGTACATTACATTTGTATCTGTTTTTGTTTTGTGTTATTAATCTACATGTCTAATTTTATAGATGAGAGAAAAGGGACATGAGATACCAGCAAATTATTTGGATGCACTTGAAAAGTTTTAATTGGTGTTACAAAAGGAGGTAGTGGTTTCTTACTATATATATAGATATATGCAGTAGTTCTCACTGTAAAGATTTATTACGTTGTTTCTCTTACTATTTATGTATTGTATTGGTGGTGTTTTAGCGTCATGCTGTTTAACTCATGCTTTTAAATTTTAGGGTTGTATTTGGCTAAACAAATTTGGTTAGTATATTATCATTGCTGCTACATAGTTTATTATTTTTAGCTTTATAATGTTAAATTTCTTTTTGTGTACTTTCCAGAGCTTCTAATAGTCTTCAATGAGTTATATATTGGTATAATTAGACTTGAAGTAAATTTTAATATTGTTGTTTGGTGGATCTCTATTTTGTTATTATTTTAGCTAGAACTCTTTTTAAATTAAGTGTGTTTATTATGTGCAATACTTTCTATTATTAGCTAAGAGAAAAGAAAATAATAGAACATATTGATGAAATATTATAATTATATATGTGTTACTTATTTTATATTATATTACAACATAAGTTTTTGAAAAATATTCAAAATTATTTTTATAAAAACATCATCAATTTGTTAAAACTATCCCTGAAATTATTAACAAAAGAAAATGAACAATTCAATTATAAGCACACCGAAAAAAATGAAAGTGTGAACTACGAACACTATTTGACCATAAAAACTAAAAAAATATATATTATTATGTCCTCATTAAACTTTAGGAATTATTTTTCTCAAATTTTTAAATTTTTAAACAATATTTTTCTTTATTTTTTTAAAAATTTATAAATCGTTTTCTAACTTTATAAAATTTTAACATTATTGTTTTTGATACATCTTGCTAATATTTCATGTCTAATTTGCTTCTCTTAAAACTTTATATAGCATTTTTATTTAATTTTCTTTTTAAAATAATTTTATGTTTTTAGTATTGCTTATTTAATAACATTCATAAATTAAAATACAACTAATTATATAACTAAAATACAAATTATGTAAAAAATAATTAAATATATAACTAAGTATACGTACATTGTACGTAACATTTATCTAGTATATATATAAGTGAAAATGATTTGTTGAGAGAATGTATAGGAATATATTGCTTAGTGGGATGATAATGTAGAAAATGCGAGAAATGTTAGTATCAATTCAACGTTATGTTTTTTTTTATATAACATATATATAAATATATATTTATTTTATTGTAAACACACAACACAAGTGTAGCTACTAGCTACATGCACACTACTCTTTATGGGACATTTTCCCACTATTTCTAGCTTTCTTCTACAAATTTTTTTAGCTCCACTATTTTAACATTATGCTAAATCTGTGTAACAATACTTATAAATTTATAAAAGTGAGATTTCTTTCCTAACACACGGTAGCTTGTCCTTCATTTTCTTGAAATTTTTGGTTGTGTTTTGCTTTGTCTCTCTCTCTCTCTTCATTATAGTTTAGAGGGGGATATGAAAGTGGGTGAGGTTTAGACATCTTTTGGGGGGTTTCAAGTTGCCCTATTTGGATCTAAGTGATCCAACTAAGTTTTTGTAAAATTAAAATTAACATGATTAATTAGGAAACTTGGATATTTTTGCTTTTTGCTTGAATAAATTTTAGTGTCCTTTTTTTGGACACTCTCAACATTATTGTTTATCCAAATTAAACTTTATGCATACATATTATACTTTTGTTGTTTTCATGTTTAAATTTAAATATTTATTGAAATAATATGACTTCGTAGCATGTTTATAGAACTTTATGAGTATTATTAGTGGCTCAATGTTAATTTGATTAGATGGATACAAAGAATTCAGACACATTGAGGATCATGCTTCTTGGCTCGAGTCTATTGAATCATATTGTATTGGCCTTTTGTATGAAGAGGCCAAAAAAAAATTACAAACAACAACCTTGGACAAAAAAAGATGGCTAAAGATAGAGAATTGCATATTTAACAAATTTGGAAAGAGGTATAAAATAGATAAATTGAAATCAAAATTCAATCGATTGAGAAAGGCACATCAAGAATATTCTCATCTTTTGCTACATACTGGAATGAGATGGGAACCTAAAACTTGTACTGTTACAGCAACTGATGAAGTTTGGGATGCTTATCTAAAGGTATTAAACTTATATTATAATGGTGTTGTTGATTATCTGTATTTTTAAATTCATTTTATATACTAATACTAATGTTGTGTTGTTTTGGATTTTGTAGAAATATCCAAATGCAAAGAGATATCGAAAAAAGGGATTGCCACATTATGATATGCTTGGAGAAATATTTAATAACACAACAGCCACTGGTGGGATGAGTTACGCCTCCACTCAACCTCCGCCTACTTCAGTTGAGGAATGCCAGCAAGAGCGTCACTTTATTGGTATTGGAGCACATATTGATGTTGATGTTTGGTATTGAATGTGATGGTAAAAATTTTGGAGAGGAAGAAGAAGTTATTGGTATACGTCGTCGAGCTACTTCTGCTCCACCTGATGCACCCAGGCCAAAGGAGAAAAAGAACAAAGGGGCTAACTCTGCTATGGAACATGTGATGGAGCAACTTGCAAAAAGTATTGCTGCTAAAACTGAGGCATCACTAGTACGAAGTGAGAGTATGCGTAAGTATATTGATTAAAGGGAAAAGAGAATTAACGAAGAAGCTAACAATATCACTGGTTCGATTAATATAGAAGATTGTAAAAACATTTTAGATGGTCTTCCAGATCTAGATGACAAAAGGTACCTGAAAGCATTGTGTGAGTTTGTTGCTTTCAAATTAAACTGTTTTCAAATTCAGTTAAACCAATCACATATTCTAGGGGTGTTCGCGGTGCGGGTGGTGCAGTTTTCGACTATTTTTTCAAACCAACCTGCACATGCGGTTTTCCGCACCGCGAAACTAAAAAACCGCAAAACCCGCACCGCAAAAAATGGTGCGGTGCGATGCAGTTTTTGCGGTTTGGACTATCACTAAATAATTAAATTATCACAAATACAACAAAGCTTGAGCAAGACTTGTCAAAAATACCATAAGGCTTGAAAATGAATATATAAAAAAAAGTTTCAAGTTTTAACAATACAATAATTAGTGGGCATAGGTTGGGCCTTCACATATTGGACCTAAATAAATATAAAAATTGGTATTTTTATAATATGCGGTGCGGTTTGAACTGCATATTAACAATTCAAAACCGCAAACCGCAAACCGCACCGCACCGCGCAGTTTAGGAAAAATTTAAACCGCGACCGCACCGTAAAGAATTTCAAACTGCATTTTTTTGCGGTGTGGTGTGGTGCAAGCGGTTTGAGCGATTTGATGAACGACCCTAACATATTCTGATACTGTTATATTTTCAAATTCTGTACCAATCACAGATTTAAAATTTAAAAAATTTAAAAACAGTTTACAAATGCTGAACCAATCATATTTTCATAAACATATTTTCAGTCACAATTTTCATATTTTCATTTCAGAATCACAATTTTTAAAAATACAGTTTTCAAATACTGAACCAATCACCCCCTAAGTTTCTGCTCTACAGTGTGGTGATTGTTAAAATAAAAAATTAGCCTCCTTTGCTTAAAAAAAAGGTAAACACAACTCTAAAATAAAAATTATATTTGGAACATTTCTTAATTTATTTGTCGCACTAATTATAAAAAAAAATACGAAATGACAAAATATTATTATTATTATTATTTTGTGAAGAAATTCTTACAAATTGAGTTGTGCTAGCATTTTCGACAATAACAAGGCGCTTATAGAATGTTATTTTGTTATTTTTTTTTAGAAAAATAATCTCATTAAAACCTACCTTAAGAGTAAGTCCAGTAGAAAAACTCTTAAGATGGAAAAGAGTGTGAGGAAATGTCATTAATTTATAAAATTCTTTTTGCAAATAAGCAGGGTAACTATGCCACCAACATAGAAAGGGTTAACTTTGCCGACGAGTGAGCAACACTGTTGACAACCCTAGCACAATACAAGAAAGAGAGTAGAAAAATTGTAACAGAAAGCAAGTATATCTCCAACAATACAATCTAGGTAAGATGATGAATAGACTTAATAACACCATTAGAATCTGATTCCATAACCACAAAATTGTACCAAGGCGAACCGCTAGCTTCATTCTTGAAAAAATACTCAAAGCTTCAACGACGACATGAGGAAAGCAACCAGACCAAGTCCATGATAATTTAGCATTGTTGAAATGATTCTCAAGAAAGCCAACCACCAAATAAACAAAAGACTATTAATTCTACCTTCTCATTAACCAGCTTTTCAAACATAGTAGTAATAGGCATGCATGTAATCCAAAACAGGTACTGAAGAAGATTATGGATAATCACCTAGCAAACCATATCACAACTTCAGAGACAGACAACTTCATAGAGCATGGTAGGATGACTTAGGACCCAAAAAGCAGTATGAATACTATATTATATCACTTTCCTTTATTTTTCTTTTGTTTCATAAATACTATATTTTAGGCTTAGACATTCAGAAATTAAGAAATATTAAAATGTTGGATATTATTTTACCAGGATCTTAGATCTACTCACAAGTATGTTGTTTAACACCCTAAATATGAACTTTCTAAAACGATAAAATAAACACATATAAAGTTAAGAAAACCTTACATTGATGCAGCGGAATTAATGTCTCCTTCCACTCAGATCTCTAACCCTTGTATCCTTTCTGTCGCAGAGTATTATCAAGATCTGAGCCCGAATGTCCTTCTCTTTGAGTTTGATCCTTCAGAGTCTTCCAATCTATGATTGAGTGACTACTTGCTGTGTGTGGGCACTTACTCTCTCACTAGGGTCGAAATTTAGGAAGAGGAAAAGAGAAGAGGGTTTCGGCCAAGGTATAGAAAAGGGGAAGGCTCAGTTTTTCTGAAGAGAGAAATTTCTGACAGAAAAGGTTATTGAAAACTTGTGTTTTGACTGAGCCATCACTTTCTATTTATAGGCAACTACTAGGTTTAGGTTAGGAATTATTTGGCATTAAAATAATGAAAATATCAATTTAAAATTCCACAATAAGTGGCCGGCCAAGGTGTAAGTAATGGGTCCCACTTGATTTTACAGTTTTAACAAATTTTATTTCTATTTTCTCAAAAACGCCAATTTTCCAATTCTAACATTTTAAATGCCAAAACTAATTATTTAATAACTAAAATAGATTATTAAATAATATTGTCATTTAATTTAATTATTAACTAGACATATAAAGTCCATTAATAAATAAATAAACCTAGAATCTCTTTTCTTTACAATTTCGCCCCTGCTTAGTGAAAATTCACAAATTAGACATAGTCTAACTTTAGAATTATAATTGACTAATCACGAATCAATTATTGAGTCTTACAAGCAGTATGTTCTCGACTAGAATGGGGACCATGGATCTATATGCGGAGCTTCCAATAAGTGAACCGAATTTACCAAGTAAATTCCTACTTATTAATTCTTCGTTGAATCCACTCTTAGAAATTAGAATTGCACTCTCAGACTTATATAGAGCATATTATATGTTTAACGATATAGATATGCTATCTCATTTAACCATTGTTATAATCTTATTGTGATCAAAGATCCTCTATATAGATGATTTACATCGAGATGGGATAATTTTACCGTTCTCACCCCTCAATGTATTTTGCCCCTTAAAACACTTAGCTACCTGTAAATGGTGTTTAGTGTTCTAATAATTAGTCAGTTAAACAAGAGCTCATCCATTTATTTCTATTTGCTAAGCTCGAAGGGAATCATCACTTGACTTCTATACACCAGTAGAAGCTATAGATTTCATATTTATGTTTAGCACTCCCACTCAATCATACTATCATGTTCCCAAAATATACGTATCACCCTGACCCAAAAGTATGCTTAACTAATAAATCAAAGAACATGAATACTCCTGAGTTGAGCCTAAGCATATCAAGATTTAGATTCTTTTAATCTTAAGATCAACTACTGATATTGACTTGGAAAGATATAACGGTAAGTTTATAATATCTTAACTAAGTTGCAATATCGGTCTAGTCCAATGTATACTCCATACATTCGAAACTAATATACTTTACTAATGTCCTGGAAAGAACATAACACTTACTCCAAGTGTAAGTATACATCATCGCTGATTATCACATTAGTATAAATCCAAAACACATGAAACAGGGACTTAGTCTTTTGATTCATATGATCACAATCACATTCCACTGTGTTGATGATACTGTAATTGTGAATAAACATATGATCTGGATTTAACTGATTTTGTGTGTGTGAATGTAATAAACATATTAAACTATTAGCATGTAAAATTCATGCAAACATTAATCACTTCAAATTTCTTATATTGATTACTAATCAGATTGTAAAGAGTTTTATTTAAGGCATAAAAACCAACATAAAATATATCAGAGTAATTTTAAAAATACATATATATATTTACAATTTAATTTCTTTCATAATAAACATGTATTAATCATTTTTTTTTAATTATTTTATGAATTCTAATCTAAAAATAAAATTAATTTATAATTATATAAAATTAGGCATTTAATTTGGTTAATACTCGAAATGAGCTCATATAAGTTTATTTGCTTTTAAACCGTTGTCTGTCTTAGTAGTGATGTTAGTAAAATTATTGGCGCGTTTATTCTTGAGTATCATTCTCCGCGAAGATTTACTACTCTGGCTTTTGGACTTGAACAATCAAACAAAAGAGGTTGAATTCCAATCTAGTAGGTATGTCGTGATACATTTACGTCAAGTTACATTTATGAGATTTTCTTTAATGAACATTAATTGATTCTTCTTTATTTCTTGTAATTTTTAGTTATTGAAGATTCTCCCTATCCATTTAGGGTTTTATCTTGATTAAGATTTACTACTCTGGCTTTTGGACTTGAACAATCAAACGGAAGAGGTTAAATTCCAATCTAGTAGGTATGTCGTGATACATTTATTTCAAGTTACATTCTATTATGTTTCCACACATTAGCAATGTGGGACTCTCTTACATCCCCTCAAGATGGTAGCTATTTTATATGCTCACCACCTTGGACAACTCGATCATAAGCGGCTCTTTTTTAGCTCGATATCCCTGATCACAAGTGGTTCTTTTGCTCTACTTTTTGGATTGGTATTTTTGAATTTTTGGTGGCTCTCTTTTTTTTTCGCTCACTATCTCCGAATCACAAGTGGCATTTTTTGACTTTTGGCTCTTGGATCAATTTTTTTTGGATTTTCGGTGGTTCCTTTTTTTGACTCTACTTTGATCGGTTTCTTTTTTTTTTTTTTTGGTTGAATAGTCACTAGAGATAAGATTTACTCTAATCACTCTGAGATTTTCTTTAATGAACATTAATTGATTCTTCTTTATTTCTTTAGTTATTGACGATTCTCCCTATCCATTTAAAGTTTTGTTAATATTATTCTTCAGTTCGATTGGGACTAATATGCATGATAGTTTTTTCTTGATTTCTTTTACAGGCTCGGCTCTGCTCTGCAGATCAATACATACAATTTAATTTTCTGGTATTACCTTCTTTGTGTATTGACATTTAAAAGTTTGTATAATTGTGATCTTTAATTATTAGTTTAAGTGTTGTGTTTTCTTTTTTTGGCCCTTGAATCAGTGTAAAATGGAATAAGTTAATCAAGGTAACCATAACGACAATGGTGTCCACCCAACACTTAACCTCCAATGCAGCTTATGTTCTTTGAAATTTGACGATGAAGATGACTTGAAACAACATCGGACTTCCCATATTATAGATTATATTGCTCTAGAAAGGTAAACATATATTAAATTCCATGTACGAGGCTTTTCAGAATATTTAAATTGTTTCTCAGCCACAACTACTCAATGAAAATTAACAAATAAAATTTTGTAATGTAAACTTGACAAAAGAAAAAAGATGGAGTTAATTTATATACAATAGAGCATAATTAACTTTCCACAAACTATAGAATTTGGTTACTGTTAACATGAGTACACAAGTTTCCTCAAAGTGAAAAAACCAATCCAAATTATAGACAACCTCAAAAGACACATGTGGACAGAAACTTGGATTGATATGCATGCTTCAGTGATGATGGAACCAATTTTATGGATTTAGTGGTGAAGAGGATTATAGATTTTTTTTTAGATCTGTGTTTGCCCTGTTTTCTGGGTATACTTACTGCAATTGGTATAGTTTTATTTGTTCAATGCCTTAATAGGTTTAGTATGCAGTTTTTGTGTGGAACAATATGTGAGTTTCTGTTAATTTTTCAGGACCCTTTCTTTTGATTAAATGAGTTTTTTTTTTATTCATAAGTGATTGTAGTTATTGTTATTCTATTTGCATAAACCCAAAGAAGCAATTATGTTGAACTAATTTCTAATGGAGAGTATCGGGAGGAAGTGATGTAACTGATGAACTAGATCCAAGCTTCATAAACTTAATGACTACTGAGATAAAAAAGAAAGTCAGAATTGAGTAACTGTTACTTTAGAGCTATAATCCAAGATTAAAATAACTAAGAACCCCAATGAGGAATACTAATAAAGAAGTCAGAAGTCAGAACAAAGCATAAATAAATGTTATGTAACACAAAAATAGAGAAGATTCAAACACCATTAAAATATTTTTCTGGTTCAAGTCAAATGTTATCTTTACAAAAAGAATCTTAACAATATAAATACATAATTCAGAGCACAAATGAAACATCACATTCGTTCACCAATTTTCCATGATCAGAAGGAACAATTACAAAAAATGAAAGGAGTTCAAAGGTGAGAAAGAAAGGATTAGCCAAATGAAAAGACATATACAGTCACAACGACCTAAAACAGAGCAAACAAGCAATCAAACCTTAAATTGGATTGAAGGGAATATTTAATTATATATAAATAAGCAAAATAAAATGAAATTAAAGTCAAGTCGTAGTAAGTAATAGAAGAAGCTCAAGGCTGGAGAAAAATTGCAGAGCAAAGAAAATAAAGGCAGAGCACAAAGAAACAGAGGATAGCCAAAAGAGCTTAACCAGAAATGGTTAGCAAAAGATCTTATTTATATTGCACAAGATTAGAAAGCAAGAAAATCATAACAGAATCTTTAACAAACTAATTACAAGACTAAACTATCTTAACCGAATAACAGAACTGCTAATTAAGGCACGTGTTCTGGTTTACATCCCCCCTCAAACGGAATGGCGACATTGCCATATGTAGTTTGCCTTTGAGATAGTTGTAGCGATCTGTAGTTAAAGATTTAGTAAGAATATATGCAGTTTGATCAAGAGAAGGAACAAATCGAACTGCCAGCTGCTTTGTAAGAATAAGATCACGAACAAAATGCAAATCAATCTCGATGTGTTTGCATCGAGCATGAAAAACGGGATTGGCAGCCAAGGTTGTTGCACCCTGATTGTCGACCCACGGAACAGGAGGTTGGGACAATGGAACTTGAAGTTCGGATAGAAGATGAGTGATCCATTTAATCTCAGCTGCTGCATTAGCCAAAGCGCGAAACTCGCTTTCAGTACTAGACCGAGCCACCACTTGCTGTTTCTTGGCTGACCACGAGACCAAATTTTCACCAAGAAACATGTCATACCCCCCCGTTGATCTTCTATCATCCACACAACTAGCCCAATCAGCATCACTATATCCATGAAGAGTGAAATGGTTAGAAACTTGAAGCTTTAACCCGTATGAAATAGTCCCTTTGAGATAACGAAGTAAGCGCTTGCATGCTTCCCAATGAGTGATGGTAGGTGCATGTATAAATTGACTCAATTTGTTGATTATGAAGGCTACATCAGGCCGAATGAGACTAAGATATTGTAGAGCCCCAAGGGTACTCCTATAGAGAGTAATATCACTAAACGGATCTCCATCATGCAAGCTGAGTTTCGTGGTAGAGCTAGCTGGATTGGGACAAGATTTAGCTCCGTCCATATGTAGCTTGGTTAATAAATCAGCTATGTATTTGCTTTGACTGAGATACATGGAGGTAGCATCCCTGTAAATCTCCACACCAAGAAAATAGTGGACAGGTCCTAAATCTTTAAGAGAGAAAGCAGTGTTGAGATTAGTGATGATAGAGTCAATAAGAGAAGAATTAGGACCAGTTATTAAAATGTCATCCACATAGACTAGAAGATAAACAAGGTTGTCATGAGAACCATGGATGAATAAGGATGTATCTGATTTGGATGCATGGAAACCCCATTGGTAAAGTGTTTGTTTCAGCTTGTCATTCCATGCCCTTGGTGCTTGCTTAAGCCCATAAATGGTTTTATGTAAGAGACACACATGTTGTGGTTTGTCTTTGTCAACAAACCCTGGAGGTTGTTGCATGTAAACAGTCTCTTGGAGAGTGCCATTAAGAAAAGCATTACTCACATCAAGTTGCTTGACCGGCCATTGGTGAGTAACAGCAATACTTAGCACAATTCTAACAGTTGCAGGTTTAACCACGGGGCTGAAAGTGTCCTCATAGTCAATGCCATGAGTTTGAAGAAATCCCTTGGCTACCAAGCGAGATTTATATCGATCTAAGGAGCCATCCCTGTTGAGTTTGACCCGATGAACCCACTTGTTTGTAATAGCATTCATATGAGGTTCATAAGGAACAAGTGTCCATGTCCCTTGTTTCTTTAAGGCAGTAAACTCAACATTCATTGAAGCAAACCAATGAGGGTGTTGAAGAGCATCTTTCAAGGACTTGGGTTCTTTGGGTAGTAATGACTCAGGAAGAGGGTGTTTGGTGGCTAAATAGGCTTTGGGTTTATAAATGCCACTTTGGGATCTGGTGGTCATTGGGTGGATTCTGGGTGTTGTGTTTCGATTAGGAATAGATGGGAGTGATTGAGATGAGTTGGAAAGAGGGAGAGATGGATGTATTGGTAAATCTGGTGGAGTTATATGTATCTGGTTTGACTCATTGAGAGGGACAATAGGATGAGTTATTTCGGGTAATGGAACAGTGATGGCAGGTGGTTCAGAATGTGGTGGGTCATGTGTAGAAGGACCACTTGTATGAATATTATTTTGTGGAGAAACAATAGCACCAAGAGCAGGTAGTGCAGCAGCAGGAGCACGCTGTGACCTGTCATTTTCAGCATAGTTCACACCAGATAAAGAGGCAGCAGTATGGTTCTCAGTGGCAACAGTTGGACCAGCAACAGTGGCAGCAGGCATGGATTGTGACACATCATTAACAAGACCAGCAGGTATGTCCTCAATAGCAACAGATGGACCAGTGGTAAAGGAATTGTTAGTACATGTAGGTGCTTGAGGACAAAATGAAAAATTGCAAGAAAAAGGTGTATGGGTGGGGGATAATACCTGCGAGTGTGTTGCTGAAGTGTAGGCAGAGGCAACTTTTTGAGGATAGAAATCCTCATTAAACACCACGTTTCTAGCAATATATATTCTCCCTTCAGTATTTTCACAGAGATATCCTTTATGATGAGAAGAATACCCTAGGAAAATGCATTGCTGAGTTCTGAAATCAAGCTTGTGTTTATTGTAGGGCCTAAGGTGTGGAAAGCAAGCACACCCAAAAAGCTTTAGAATGTTGTAATCCGGCTTGCTGTGAAATAGAGTCTCATAAGGAGTAGCAAAATTCAAAACTCTTGTTGGAAGCCTATTAATTGTGAAAACGGCTGAACTGAATGCATGCCACCAATATGACAAATCAAGACCAGCATTGGCCAATAAAGTAAGGCCGGTTTCATTGATATGACGATGTTTCCTCTCAGCACGGCCATTTTGCTCATGAGTATGAGGACAAGAGCTTTGAAAGTGAATTCCTTGATCAAGTAAAAATCTTTTGAATGGCTTATACTCACCACCCCAGTCTGCTTGAACAGCTTTGATTGGAAGATTGAACTGCTTTTCAACTAAAGCTTTCCACTTAATGAAAACTTCAAAGGCTTGACCTTTGAGAGTTAAAGGAAATATCCATGTGTACTTGCTATAATCATCCAAGAAGTGAACATAATACTTGTATCCATCTTTTGAAAGAACATGAGAGGGTCCCCACAAGTCAGTATGAATTAAAGCAAGAGGTTGGGTGGCACGGGTATGGGATAGAGGAAAGGGAAGAGAGTGGCTTTTGCCTTGTTGACAAGCATTACAGAAATTAAGATCTTTAAGTGTGCCATTGTGAGGAAGGTGATGTAATAATTTGCTCAAGTCTTAGGCATTGGGATGACCAAGTTTGCAATGCCAAGTATTAATATTTTTGCTAACTGCAGAATGAAAAAGAGATGGATTGCTAAACATATAAGATGAATGTGGAGACTTATTATTATTGTCATCAGAATTACATGAGGTTTTTACATCAGAATGTAAATTGGGAGAATTGGAAAGTGAAAAAAGTTCACACAGCAAGGCCTTTTTGGGTTTTGAAGTAGATTCATCTCCAAGCATGTAAAGTCCATCTCTAACCTTCCCTCGAAGTAGAACCTGGCCAGTATCCTTGTCCTTTACAAAGCACCAATGTTTGTGAAATTCAAGAAAAACATTGTTGTCTGCAGTTAGTTTAGAGACACTCACAAGATTTTTAGTAATGGAGGGGACTTGAATAACAGATTGTAAGTTTAAAGGACAGTTATTAGATGATGGCAAAGAAGCTGAACCAATATGAGAAATGAGAAGTCTCTTACCATCTCCAATAGCTAGAGTGTCTTGGCCAGAGTAGGGAATAGCAGAATCCATGGTGCTAAGAGAAGAAGTAACATGATCCGTGGCTCCCGTATCAGCAAACCAGATGGAATCATCACCAAAGTCAGGCAGAATGGTGGTGGATGAAGTGAGGGGATCACATTCCGATTCATGTTCAGCAAGAAAGGCACGAGGATTAGATGCTGGAATCTTGGGAGTAACCCAATTTTTATCGAATCTATAGTGGCACACAGCTGCCGTATGCCCAGATTTTAAACAAACTTGACAGATAAGACGAGAGGGAGGAAAAGAGCCACGGCCTCTGCCTTGCACACGGGTTGATTGATCAGTAGTAGAACCACGGCCAGGTGGTTGATAAGATCGTGAAGAACCAGATCTTGAGTTGTTATATGCAAGATTAGCTTGCATTTTGAGAGTGAGATCGGTTAAAGAATTATGATGTTCAAGCCGACTTTCATGGGCAGGAAGTAGAGCTTGAATCTCCTCAAGACATAGTTGATCACTTCTTGAAGTGATGCCAGAAACAACCGAGTCATAATCCAGGCCCAATCCATTAAGAAGTTGCAAGATTATATCTTGTTCATCAACAGTTGAACCAGCAAGGCCAAGAGAATCGGTGATGGTCTGCACTTTATCAACATAGTCAGAAATGGATAAAGATCCTTTATGAATGTTAGAAAACTGACCTTTGAGTTGCAACAAACGAGCTCTAGATTGACTGGAAAAACGTTGTTCCAAAGATCTCCACACAGAATAGGAGCTGGTGAATTGAGCAACAGATCCAAGGACTCCTTCAGTCATGGAGGATCGGAGCCATGACAGGAGGAGCTGATCAAGGCGTTTCCACAGCTGATATGCTGGGTTTGGAGCTCCGGTAACCAAAGTCTAAGGAGGGGAAATACCAGCAAACAAAATATCGTCGAGGTCATGGCCTATTACAGTTGGTACCACCTGAGATTTCCAAGCAAGGAAATTTATTCTGTCAAGTTTGATGGTGAGAGAGGCTGAAAGCGAATTAGAGAAAGGGTTCCATGGGGGTGCGGTTTGATTGGTAGTAGCAGGGATAGGGTTTGTAGTAGCAGGGGTGGGATGAGGGTTTTGAATATCGGAAGCAGAAGCATTATCCGGGGAAGCCATTAACGACGGTGGTCAAGGGCATCTGATACCAAGAAGAAGCTCAAGGCTGGAGAAAAATTGCAGAGCAAAGAAAATAAAGGCAGAGCACAAAGAAACAGAGGATAGCCAAAAGAGCTTAACCAGAAATGGTTAGCAAAAGATCTTATTTATATTGCACAAGATTACAAAGCAAGAAAATCATAACAGAATCTTTAACAAACTAATTACAAGACTAAACTATCTTAACCGAATAACAGAACTGCTAATTAAGGCACGTGTTCTGGTTTACAGTAATAAATAATATAAATGCATATATTGTTCTATAATTTTCATACCCAAATTTGATTAGGGTTGGGGATGGAGGGGAGTTGAGACTTGAGAGAGAGAGACAGAGAGAGAGAGAGAGAGAGACAGAGAGAGATGTAATGTGGCTGGTAAGTGGTGGTAAGTTTATTTTCCAAATAAATAAATTCAAACTAATATTATTAAGGAAAAAAAACAGGAAAATACAAAAAAAAAAATTACAAAATTACTATGGCCCGGTCCATTCAATATTTATACAATTCAAAATCAAAAAATTACAAAAATAACACCTGGTCTATACATTAAGCCGCACGGAATGAACGAAGAAGATGAACATACCTCCATCGTTCAAATCAGCAACACAACCAGAATGAAACCAAAACGAGGGTAATACAATCATCAATTCCGGGAAAATTTAACTGGAAAGAAGAACTGTAATGATCTAAACAGAAAATTATGAAGAAAAAAAAAACCAGAAAAACTGGGAAGAAACTGAAATTAAACATTTGATTTCGGTTTTAATCATTCAAAATAACTCCCTCTAAAATCGAAAATCCAGATTCATGCAATGTAGATTTGTATTAAACAGATCTGGAGCTCCCCCTCGAATCAAAACAAGATATGATATGAAAATTTTTTAAATACTAAATCTATGTTATATACAGTTGCATTTTGGTTGATTCCTGGTTTACAATGGGCAATTCAGCTTTTTAAAACACAATAACACGATCTAATTCTAATTAAGGAACGACATGTTACGAATAAGTTCGTTTTTTATTTTTTGTGGTTGCCTTATAGTTGCATTATCGTTTTATAATAGTTTATAGATTATGCAGGAATTTCAGTTGACGGGTACCAACAAATAGCAGTTATACAAGGTAAGATTTATGTAAATAGTTGCAAATTAGTTTTATAATAGTTGAAAATTGATCTGATTCAAATAAAATTGATGAAAAGCACAGGGATCACAACTATGTTAATTAGAGTTAAGTACCATACTTTTTCAAGTTGATTTACAGTTGCATCATCATTTCATAATAGTTTAATTCAATTTTTGTAGGAATTTATTTTGGACAGTAGAAAAAAGAGAAAACACTTCGACAAATGGTTAGTTTCTGAAATAAATTTAAACGTTTCTTAATAGTTTCATTTCAGTTTTATTATAGTTTAATAACAGCAATAAAACAAAAAATGACAAAAACAAGGTTTAGAACTGGAAATACAAGGCTTGAACAAAGGAAAGGAAATAGAAGTAAGTTTCTATTCTATTTCATAAATATAATTTTTTTTTTTTTTTGTTATAAAAAATAGTGTCAAAAATGTTAGTCTACAATACTAACATTATCAATAACAGAATCAAAAAAGTTTCAAAATCGTTGCCTTGCGCTAATAATAATTTCAAAATCACAGGAAAAAGAAGACATTTTATTCCTAGTTTTCTGCAATGGACAATTTGATGATCGAATGAATTATGAAAATTATGAAGCTAGTGGACATTACATTTCAGTCAATTGTAAGTATGAAGAATTACAACGGAAGCTGAAAAAGGTCCTGGAATGCAACCAAGAAAACACTGTTTTGCAACTGAAATATCAAGTCAAAACAGGATACCAACCGTTGAGGATAAAGGATGATCAAAGCCTGCATTTCTACATACAACTAAAACTAAAGAAACCCGACTTCACAACATATCCATTGTGTGTGAATGTCATCAACAACCCAACAACAACCATCAATCCATCGTTCTTTGAAAATAGTAACGCATTAGTTCCACATACAAACGCATTTGAATTGATGGAATACAATGCAGCAACAACAGAAGACTCAAAAAATCAACAACATACAATTGAAGCTACAATACTGGAAGATGGAGGAGAAAAATTCGACTTCATGGACTATGCAAAACTTGTGGCAGAGGAAATGGTTGAGCAATTGGAAAACAACAAAAACAGGGAGCCAGAAATCACAGATTATGACGAACTACTAATCACAGATCCGCAACATCCTGAAATAGAAGAAGCACAAATATATAAAGACAAAGAAACACTCCAGAGTGTGCTTGGTTTCTATGCAATTAGAAACAACTTCCAATTCAGAGTGAAAAAGTCATGTGCAAGAACATACAAAATTTGTTGCTTGGATCCAAAATGCAAGTGGGCACTAACGACATCTAGAAACGGACCAACGAAGTCATTCATAATTCGAAAGTATGACAGAAAGGTGATACACACTTGTGATCTAAACATAAGATTTGCCAACAAAAGACAAGCTACAACGAAGTTGATTGGAAACTACATTAAGCCACGGTTTACCAACATAAAAACAACTCAAACGCCACAAAACATCAGAGGAGAAATGAAACACAAGTATGGGGTGAGAATGAACTACATGAAAGCATGGAGAAGCAAAGAGCATGCGTAAGAAGAATTACGAGGAAAAGCCAATGAATCATACAAGCTGCTGCCAAGTTTTTTGCACATGCTGCAGAAAGCTAATCCTGGAACTATCGTGCACATGCAAACAGAGGAAGACAACAGCTTCAAGTACTTGTTTGTGGCACTAGATACTTCAATAAAAGGATGGAAGAAGTGCAAACCTATAATAGTTGTTGACGGAACTTTCCTTAAATCAACATATGGAGGTACATTGCTCTCTGCTTGTACACAAGATGGAAATGGGCACATTTCTCCGCTAGTTTTTTCTGTTGTGGATTCAGAAAACAACAACTCATGGCAATGGTTTTTCACAAAACTAAGAGAAACATATGGGATCAGAGAGGAACAGTGCTTGATCTCAAATAGACATGAGAGCATAATTAAGGCAGTTGCTCAAGTATTTCCAGAAATAACACATGGCTATTGTGGATACCATCTGTTAAGCAACCTTCAAGAAGAATGCAAACAAGCTCGATAAACCATTCTTTGTAGCAGTAAGAGCATACACAGAGAGGAAATTTGAATACCATATGAGCGAGCTGGAAAGCTTGGACATTCGTGTCAGACCATATTTACAACAAGTTGGATACCATAAATGGTCAAGATACCACAACAAACACAACAGGTATTCAACTATGACTTCAAACATTGCTGAATCTCTAAATGCAGCAAACTTAGCAGCTAGAGAACTACCAATCACAACATTGATAGAATCATTGAGAGCTTTGATACAACAATGGACATACACAAACAGGAAAAAGGCACAGAAAACAACAACATTTTTAACACCTACAGCAGAGAAGAAGCTAGTCAACAACTTTGTGGACTCATTGACAGAAAATGTAAAATCTCTTTAAACTTTAAGTTGCATTATAGTTTTTAAATAGTTTGTTTTCAATTTCCTGTACAGAATGACAATTGATAAAATTGACCTAATTTGCAGGTAAAGACAATAAATGAGAGCATGTTCGAAGTGGTAGAACTAACAAGATCATGGGTAATCAATCTAAAGGAGAAAACATGCATTTGCAACCGATTCCAACTTGATGAATTACCATGTGTTCATGCGCTTGCTATGATAAAAGAGATGAACTTGAATGTTTACAACTATTGTTCAGGTTAGTACACGACAAGAACATGGCTTGAAACATACAACGGCTCAACATATCCGGTACACAATCACACAACATGGGATGTATCACAGAACATAAAAGATATTCTTATTCTTCCACCAAACCAGAAAATAAGATCTGGAAGACCAAGGAAAAGAAGATTTATAGCTGATTGGGATACAAAAAAACAGAATAGGTGCAGCAAATGTAGTCAACACGGACACAACCGAAAGACATGTAACAATCAAGCAATAAAATGGGTACAGCTGAATTATTTGAATTGTTTAAGTCTCTTGAGAATTCACACATGTTGATATGTTATATTTGATAGACTGTTATTATTTGGCAAAGTTTAAAGAGTTTGCTAGTAGTTGCATAATAGTTTCATGACAGTTTTGACACTTGTTAATGTTTAATTACGAAAAGAATTTTAATATTACAATTTTTAAAAAAGTCATATATGAATTTATAAAATATGATTAATAACGATAATAAAGAAGTTGCATAACAGTAAGGAATACATTGAGGTAATATGACACAATTAAAATTACAAGTATGCTGAACATTGAAATTAGTTTGTATACAGTTGCATAATAATTTCTATAAAGTTGTGCGACTTTATAAAAAAACATAATAAATTGGAAAAAACATAAAATTGATGCTGATACAAAACATAAAAAAATAACATATAATAATGTT
Organism: Cannabis sativa; assembly: GCF_029168945.1. Classification (NCBI taxonomy): domain Eukaryota; kingdom Viridiplantae; phylum Streptophyta; class Magnoliopsida; order Rosales; family Cannabaceae; genus Cannabis; species Cannabis sativa. The sequence continues at coordinate 55,749,834 of NC_083607.1, forward strand.
TAATGTCTAATATCCTAAAAGTTTATAACCAGATCCAGAATATAAAACAAATATAATACATACAAACATAAAATAACTAACAATTGTCTGAAAAGAAAATCAACCAAGAACAACAAATTTTCACTAAAAAAAAGACCCTACTTTTTCAATTTAGAAGCCTTGAAAGACTTGTTTTGCTTCTCATCCTTGCTATCAATACTTTCATCATTTTTTCTTTGCCCGTATGAGAAGAAGAGGGCAGCAAGTCGAGTACGATAAACTTCAATGTCAAAATCAGCAGGAACATCTTTTCCATGGATGAAGAACTCGGCAAATGCAGCCACAAATGCTCTGCAATCACTAATAACCAGAAAAAGAAAAAAACAGTTAAACAACTAAAATACAACATAAAATAAACTTAAAAATAACAATTCACTTTTTCTACTGAGATGGAAGACCAGCAATCTCCACAACTCTTAGAGGAGCTTTAGGGTGAGAACCTAATCAGGAACACGAGACCTATTCTTCCAAAATCCAAGCAGATCAAAAAACAAAGGGAGTAAAACAGAACAAGCCTTCATTGCATTCCTAGCTGCAGAATTCATTTTGGCAGTCCTCAAGGAATTATAAAGAAATAAAATCCCCTCATTCAAATCAAGACGACCAAAAACCCAATGACTTTCCTTCCTAAGATTTATGATGAATAGGACATGATCGGCTTCATACCAAGTCTTAGAACACGGAATTCGTGATCCTCGTATATAATGCGCTATTGGGTGAGCAGCATGTATGTGGGACATCTTTGTTTTCATTGCCTTGGCTTTGTTGAACTTGTGGTATAACGCTTGAATGGAATCATCGAAAAGGCAGTCAGTTGTTGCGAAATTTAGTGTAACAGCAGAAGAATATTTACATTTTTTTTCCTAAGGTAATAGAATATAGTGTTCACATGCTGAAACAAACAATAAAGAAACACAAAATAGAAAGTTTAAAAATATTTAAGAAACTTAAATACAGTAACTAAACTAAAAAACAATGATAAAACAACTGAAAAACAACTATCAAAATTTTTAAAAGAAAACAGAAACTTTACCGAGTCATTGATAACATGTCACATGTAGCCAAATGATAAAATCAGGTTTTATCTTCAACATAATCAACACCTAATCTACACCCTGGGAAAAATTTCTTCGCACCATCCACATAACAATTGTAATGCCTAAAACAACAAACAAGCAACAAACAAACAACAAAAAAACAATATTGAAATCAAATACTTGCAAAAATAACAATAAAATTCAAACAAAAAACAGAATACAAAAACAGAAAGAATAAAATAGTCACCTAGGATGTTTTAGCAAACCTTCACCAACCCAAGCATCAAACTTTGCCTCAATTTCAGGAGAGACGGGATCAGCAAATGAATCGTTAAGAGCGTAAAGGCCTTTCACATAAGTAACCATCTTAAAATCCCTCTCATCTCCTCCTGATTGAGAACCTGATGACATTACCTCCATTAGAGTGCTCCTCACATCAGCCGACCCAAAATCAACAAAAGGCGATTTCAATGGTGGTGCACGCTTTCTCTTATCCAAAAGAGGAGTATCAAAAAAATAGTGTCCTCAGCTTCTTCATCAGAAGGAATGGCAGCTGCTTTTTCGACAGCAACACTTGGATTGGATTCTGGGACCTGAAAAAATTAAATTAGAAAATCAAGAAAAGAAAAAGTTACAAAACAAACATAAAACTGTCAAGCAACTAAAATAAAACATATTTTACTAGCAAACAAATTAAGCTACACTTAACTACACTTACATTGATTTTACGAAGAGCCTCTAAACCAGCCAACACAACGGTCATCATCAATTTCAAGTTGGCTTAAACCATCGAAAAAATCATCCCCCTTTAAACTAGACTCTTTGGCCTTAACGTTCTCAACATCCTTAGCACTCTCTTCACTGTCTGCAACAGTCTCAAATTGATTCACGTCATAAGCAAGAACATCACTAACAACCTTATCAACTCCAACAGCATCACCACCATCTTTACCCAACTCATCACCATTATCGGAGTCGGAATCAATATTCTCAGGATCAGGTAATTCCTTGTCATCTTCATCAGCATCATCATCAGATTCTTATGTTACTAACTCGTCAGATGATTTACCCTGAATCATACAACAGTATTGCAACTAAAATAAAACAGGAAAAAACTAAAAAATAAAAGCAGTTAAAAACTGAAACAATAAAAGTATAATTAAATACTTCATCAAAAGGTCGACGATGAATGACATTAACTTTTTCTTGAATATCCTTAATTACAGTCATGACAGACTTGAAATTAAGGTCAACAAAATACCTCAAAGAAATAAAGTCTTCGGGCAAGGATTCTTGATTCGAAATGACCAGCTCCAACTTAGATTTCAACAATTCAATGTCCTCTGAATCAGACTTCTTAGAAGATGAACCACTCTCAAATGTTTGCTTAGATATACCGCGGTTATCAATAGATTCATCTAGAAATAAACCTTCCAATTGTAGCTTCTGCCTCTCCTCATCAGTAGGACAAATGTTTTTAATCTTTAACTGAAAATCATAATCAAAACAACAAAACATGAAACAAAAATAATTAAATAACCAAATATTAATAAAATAGCCCAAAAAAAAACAGTAAAGAAACTGAAAAATCACCTTGTTCAACGGCAAATCAAAAATCTTGCCCTTCAAGTCTCTAAGAATTAGATTTTTGTTCACAATGTTATTGCTCCAATTCAGAATTCTTTGAATCCTGGATGAAACTCTTTTGCAGAATGTGTTTACCATGACATGAAAACATTCATAAAACCAAACAATAAACACCCACGGATAGCCCAACACTCTATACCAACCATCATACTGACCTCCCTTCTCTTCTTTCTTATTTTTTATTTTAATCCCATGGTGTATTCTACCTTTGAATGAATCAATAGTCAATTCAAAGGACTCCCTACCCCAACAATACTCATCCCAACGACCACTATCAACAACATCTAGATCAAACCTAGAAACTTCTTATCTGGAGTATTGCTACGAAGAAAATATTGGATGAAATATAGCACAGATAGTTTCAAACCAAGAGACTCATCCTGACCCCACCTACTACCTAAAAAAGCATCCTCTATAGCTTTATGATCTATGGTTTTTACACCACGAAAACAAACCTCAATCAACTAGTTTGATTCCTGGGAAAACAACAGTTTGTTGCAATCACCAAAACAATCAATACCAGTAATCAAATAAAACTCATCGGCACTGAACCATATACAACGGTCAGCAACCTTAGCCCAAAATTCTTTTAGATTGGGCTGGTATACTTTCCTCAATAGTAGGCTATGGACAACTTGAGGGTGGAAAACAAAATCATGTATATCCAAAAATGACCGAATTGGGTGTCACGGAACATAGACAACAAATTCACAGATAAAGTATTCTTTATATTGTCAATAACAGAGAAATTACTAGTACGAACACATTTGACTTGTAAAAATCAGAGGGACTGAATTTGTAATCCCAGACCTGCAATTTAACAAACATGGCAAATATAAACAAGAATGGTAAATAAACAAGTATTCAAACTATAATAAAACTATTAAAAAAAAAAAAAAAAACATAAACAACTCTTCAAACATATACTACAATGATCTAAAATCAAATTGTTACCCATTGATTACTTAAAAATGAACAACAAACAACTAGACCTAATAATATTCCCAAAAGACAACATACATAAACGGATTACACTATTGAAAAACTATGAAAAAAACTAAAACAAAATGAGAAGAGACATTAAAACGAAACTGAAATTTAAAAATATTTAAAAAACTGGAAAACACAAATAGAACAAAAAGGACAACAAAATGAAACAAAATTAAGACTAAACAAACTAAAATGCAAAACCCACAAAAGAACAAATAAAATTGATCAAGACAAATTGAAGCCCTAAAAATTCAAACAAAACCAAACGAAATATTGAAATGAAAAACCTAGAATATCACAAACCAGAAACACAAAATCGAGAAAATGAAAAATACAAGAAAATCCAAAAAAAAAAAAGGGGGAAACCAAAAAGAAACTGTAAACAAATCTTAGTTCGAAGAACACCACAAACATTATCTTTTTTTCCAGCAACATCTTGAGCCATTTTTTCTTGGGCACCCACCTTCGATTTCTTCTTAGGAGGAGCTTGCCCACTCTTAGATAATGGAAGAGCAAATTTAGAGTCATCCTCCTCAATAATAGGTCGTTTACCCTTGGTCTTATTAGCTAATGATTTCAATCCCATTTTAGAGCTTTTCTTTTGAACAAGGGAAGGAGATGATGAAGAACGGGTCACAGCCATGTTTATATATGGATTGAGAAACAAAAAGAAAGAGGGAAAACGGTTATGGGATCGGGTTAGTGGGAGTTGAAAAAAATTTTGAAGAACGAAAATAGGAGGGAAAATGGATGTGGGATCGTGGATATGGAAGTTCAGCAGTGGATGTTACTAATTTTTTAAAAAAAAAAAAAACTGAAAAGAAATGAAAAATCAAAGGAAAAAGAAGAAAAAAAGAGAGGGAAGTGATTGATGGTTAATAGATGAGTGATAGGGGTGATGCGATGTATGGGGAGTGTGCATGTGGTATATGTGTAATAAAGTAAAGACTAAAGAGTAAATGTAAAAATGTTGCTTTAAGCGTGTGTAAATATTAATGTAATAAAAATTCTATTTTATATTTTTGGTATAAAAATTTCATTACTAAATATATATTTTTAGGTTTAATATATTTATATAATTTTTTAAGAGTAATCATATTAAAAATTATTAGAATTTTTATAATTTAAATACACACTTACAAATACTTAAACTTTTATGTCATACTTTATAAATAAATCAATATATAGTGCTAATTTTATATTTTCTAATAATTTAAATTATAAAATTATAATATTCACTGTTATATTAAAATTTTATTATTATATAAATTTATTTATAATTAACAAATACATATATCATTATTAAATTATGGGATTTTTAATGTTTTGTATTGTAATTTTTAAATTTCTTATGTATCATACTTTTCAGGCTTGTTTATTCGTATTTATATATTGTGGCCTTTGTACCCTCTTGTGTTTAATCACATATATTTTATATCATGTCATACCAATTTATAGCATCGTATGCTCGTGTTTTTCGAGCTCGTGCTAATTTCGTGTCTTGTCAATATACCAGCACATATTTATAGCACTACAAAATAAATCATGTTTAAAAAAAAAATCAATAAATAAATAAAAGCCACTGAGTCAGCCAGCCAGTCAAGCTCTAAAGGTGAAAGACGAGTCCTAAGAGAAAACATGCGATTCTCACTCCTACCTTCTCTCAAGTCATGCAAAAAGAAGACCACTCCATCTAATCCTCTACTCTCATCTCCACTCTAACTCACATACACTTCACTAATCTCAACCCTCCATTCCCATCAACCATCCACCTCTCCTATCCGTACGATCATTTCAAACTCTTGATATATAAAAACATTCCTGATCACTGCACTTCAATTATACCAAGAGAGAAAACAATACCAATGAAAGGAGCTGTAATGGCGGCGAGTGGAGGAGGAAGGAGCGAGACTGAGAAAGAGAAGACTAAGATGAGAGAAAGACACAGAAGAGCTATAACCGGTAAGATCTTCCATGGTTTGAGAAAGCACGGTGGTTATCCACTCTCTCCACGCGCCGATATTAACGAGGTTCTCCGTCAGCTCGCCAGGGAAGCCGGTTGGATCGTCGAGCCAGACGGAACTACTTACCGCGCCGCTAATCTAGTAATTTCACTCTCTATTTTCTTTTTCCCTCCACATTTTCTCGGCAACCAAACACTCCTAAATTCTTTCTTCTTTGTTTTTTTTTTAAAATCGGAAGGTCGGAATCAATGGCTGTCCGGTATGCGGAGCGGCGAAAACGAGCGGAACGCCGACGCCGACCAGCAGCGTCGTCATTGTCGGCGGAGCCGGTGGAGAATGTTCGGCGACGGATTCTCGAAGCGGCGGTTTCCACGTCGGAGATTCATCATCCGGAGCGCTTTGTAATTTCTCCTCCGGCGGCAACGACAATATTCCGATGGCGCTTTATGAGATGTACGGTGGATTCTCCGGTGGTGGTGGCGTTTTCGAAGGCGGAGATACGGCGGTGTTTCAGGAGGAGCAACATGAACAGAGGTTGAGGCTGAGCCAGTCTCACCCATTGTTGGAGTCTCGAGCTTCAAACCAGAACACTCCTGTAGCTTCGCCTCTACATCGACCTTAGCTTTGATTAGATTTAGGACTATTTATTATATATATATAAATAATTATATAGCTAACAAAATCAAGAAAAGAAGAGTAGTAAAATTGGAAGAAAAATATATAGTAAAAGCTTTGGGTTGGTAATGTGTCAAATTTTATTTATGTTTTCATATCAACACTTTATGAAATGAAAAGTTATGTACACATTTCGTAAATGAACATGGCTGTTAGACACTTAAGCACCTTTTTAACATATCGATTCGCTAGCAATACTCGATATTGATACATAGGAGCTGATAAGCAACCCCTTTTAACATTTTTTTTTGTAAATTCAACCAAATCAGGATTATTGGCACTTTTGAAGAAAAAAAAATCATAATGTACATCTTTGTGGAACTAGCAGTTCCTAGCCACCTGGCGGCTCTGGATTGGTCCGTGATTTTTCCACGAGCTATTATTGTAATGGAGAATGAGATAATCCTTATTTTCTTCATTTCTGAACAACTTTGGAAATGTATAGGGGTGTTTGGTAAGGACGTTTAGAATTTTGGGAATGGTAATGTAAAATCAAACGAAATGCTTATGATTTTATGGAGTAAGTTTAAATTTTTTTTACTACTTATTTTGAGTGAATTGCTTATTATGTTTGTTTCGTTTGGTGAAATGCGTACAACTTTTTTTTAGGTAATTTCAAGTTCTTTAAATACTTATTTTGAGATTCTCTTAGGCTATGTTTGGTAGGAAGGAGAGAGAGTAGGAAGGAGAGAGTATGATGGATGGAGAGTATAGAAAGGATGGAGAGTAGGAGGGATGGAGAGGATATTTGTTCTTCTTTGTGTTGTTTAGAGTAAAATAAATATTAAAATTACTATTTTATCATTTTTGTTATGAAATAATATAAAATAGATGAGAAGAAAGAAGAAGAAGATGAAGAGAGAAAGAGAAAGTGAATGAGAATTTTTGAGTTGTTTATTCCAATGGGGTGAACCCCTATTTATACAAATATAAGATTGAGATATTAAGAAACTAAGAAAAATGGAAACTAAGGAGAAGAGGAATGTTGATTACAATTAATGACAATAAATAAAAGATTTGGACATCCACATAATTAATAATATTTATAACACTCCCCCTTGGATGTCCATAATAGCTGCCTTATTAAAAATCTTGCTGAAAACTTGGTCAAATGAAAAAGAGTATAGTGTAAACTAACTCCCTCCCCCTCATTTAGGCATTTGTGGAGATCTTCTAATCGACGAATTTCGATCTTGTATGCCGTCTTCTCAAATGTTGATGTTGGTAATAACTTTGTGAATAAGTTTGTAAGATTGACACTTGATTGAATATGTTGAACACCAATATGCATTTTCTTGAAGCGTATAAAGAAAAATTTCGTGAAATGTGTTCTAACTCTATCTCCTTCAATGTACCTCCTTTTAGTTGAACGATGCAAGCAGTATTATCCATAGAGAATTGCTTGGGTTGATACTTCTTTATTGAGTGCAATCCATATGTTTCCCGATATGCTATGACAATGATCTCACTCACACACATTCTCTACTTGCTTCATAAAATGCAAGTATGTTAACATGATTTATAGTTGCCTCGTTAAAAACCTTGCCAGAAAAACCCAGTGGGACAAAATCTGAGCTAAGGAAAAAAGAGTACAATATATATTTCATATTCATAACTATTTGCAAGTTGCCTCGTTAAAAACCTTGCTAGGAAAACCCAGTGGGACAAAACCTGAACTAAGGGAAAAAGAGTGCAACATAAATATGTCTCCCCCTCATGCACATATGATCCATAATTCTTTTGGTGATAATAGATCTCATAAGATTATTGTTATCACTTTTAAAATATCACCATATACAATCTTTGATCATATATTTTCTATAACTCTTCCAGAGTATGTATAGATTTCTAAATTATAGATGAGGGGTTCGTGGAACATTAGTCTTTATCCAACTAATTGTATCATTCATGTGTGTATACAAATTTGTGTTATATAAATTAACAATTAACCCAAGATCTATTTGTATATAACATAGAACACAATAATAAGATATAATAATTAGGTATGTGTACCTGATTGATCCATAGCAATTATCTCTGATTGATCCACAGCAGTTACTCCAATTTGATAGTGCAATACTATCAACTAAGTCTTCCTCCCTAGATCTCTAAATCAGAAGCAGTTTATTTTCTCTGATTATCAAAAGGTATACAATTGTGATGAGACAATATGTATTTATAGAGTTAGGGAGGGGACTTAGCTACAAAACCCTAGTTGGGCTGGGCCTGCTCATCAAAGGCTTCAGTCAACTAGAAAAGCCCACACTTCTGCTTCACCTAGACTTTACTCACAGATGCTAAGCCCATTAACAATTGATCACCAACAACATGGGCTAACACAGCAAAGAACTATCCAATCAACCCAAGTTTTAATAAAACCAATAAAATTAAATTTAAAATTTCAAGTAGATATGAACATAACATATTAATGGTACTATAAATTTTCATTTGTGACAATGATGGTACTCCAAGACTGTAATATCCTCTTTCTTGAAAGGGTAATTTTGTAATTTTTTTCCTTTTGTCGGTACTTTGTTAATTTGCATATTAAGAAAATTTATTAAACATATGAGAATGTTGAGTAAATAATTAAATACTTGTGATAATTTAATTATTTATTTTGTGCATATTATTATTGTGGGTATAACAATAATAATTATGTGAATTTATTTTATATTATGGTGTAATATATTTGTTATATTATTGTTGTCATTTTATTAGAGATATAATATAGTAATATTAATAATATTGTTATAGAATGGTGTAATTGTTACATATTTTATTATTATAATAAGTATTAGTAACATCCGTAACAAAATCCCGATAATTGTGGAACTATGAATCGTTCCACAAAATGAGTTTGTTACGATCTTTTATACGATTATTTTGAAGCCTAAAGACCCAAAAAAATTCGTAGGTGAAGAAGTCCTGGAAAGAGAGCGAGAGAGACCGATATAGATTTACATGAAACTTAGAGAGAGAAAGAGAAATTTTGATCTTGAAACACTTAGAGAGTTTCTGGGTTTGTTTGATCGTTTTGAGTAGCTTTTCTACAATCTAAGGAAGCTAATAGTCATGCCCAAACGGGCTAAGAGCAGAGGTTTCGAAATCCACCATTTTCATGCACATTCAAGCATGTTCTTGAGCAATATCGAATTTAAACGTACTTGAACCATTTCTGGGTTTAAAGAACATTGTGTTTAAGCTTATAGGACCCCAAGAATCTGTTTTGACGTGGAGAATCAAAGCTTTAAAGCCCTGAACGAAAATTGCCATTGTTGGACTCCATTTTTAAAGGTACACCGGCAACGAAGAAGACAACGATGTTGGACCGTATTATTTGGTGATTTATGGTCGGCTTGAGGTTCTAAGCACTGTAGGAAGCTTTTCCAATCAAAATAATGCGTGAAAAGCAATTGTATAAGAAGTTGGAGGCTCGCCGTCGCCGGAGAAGAAGGGCTCGCCGGCGTAACTCCGGCGAAGCTCCGATCAACACCTTCTGAGGTTTATTATTTGGATTTTCTTGGATTTTTGATCTTACTTAGGTATTTCTAGGTCTGCTATGAAGTTTTAGAATTTTCTTGCAATTATTTTATTTATTATGAATTAATTGATTTATTTTATAAATTAATTATGAAAAATAGCTAGGCTTCCCAGAAAATTCTAGAATAATTTTATATGGCTTAATATGGATTATAAAATGTTAGAAAATTGATAGATTAGATTTTTGATCGATTTTGTATTTTTCATGAATTATTTATGTTATTTATTAAATTAATTATGAAAAATACTTAGGTTGCTCATAAAAATCTAGATTTATTTTATATGATGGACTATGATATATAAACTGTTATAAAATTGGTAGATTGAATTTTTAGGTGATTATGTATTTTTCATGAATTATTGATGTTATTTCTTATTTTAATTATGAAAAATACCTAGTTTGCTTAGAAAATTCAAAGAAAATTATTTATGACTTATTACAGATTATAAAGTGTATTAGAAGAGTTAGATTCGGTTTTTAATCAATTTTGGTATTTTTCATGAATTTACTTAATTAATGCTTAAGTTAATTATGAAAAATAGTTAAGTGATGCTAAAACAGTAAAATGTATTTTTGTAGTGCTATTTACTATCTATGGTACAAAATAAAAAGGTTCTTATAATTTATTAGTTGCTGTAGGTATTTATTATAATTATTTGTGACTAATTAACTATTTAATTGAGTTTTAGATAAAGTAAATATTAAAAATTGTGTTCACTGTTTGGGAACTGTGAATATGATGTTACAATATAATTCTAGTCTATGAAATAAATTTAAGACTAGGTTGAGATGTTTTGTTATTTTATTTATTTAAATAATTAGTATTTTATATACAGTTTTAAGTGTAAATTAGTACATAAATATGGATAATAAATTGTATGTGTTTCTTGATAGATTAAATATGTTTTATAATCTGTATAAATGATTAAGATATATGCTAGCTTCTGATTTTGGTAAATAATTACATATTTGTATATTTTGTTAATAAATGGTATTTTAGTGAGGTTTCACGTAAAGAGTGTGTGTATGAGTTCATATTTTACGTTAAAAATGTTCGTTTTAGTACATTATATGTGTTGGTGTGAATCATAGTGATAAATGATTGTGTTTAGTGTGTCATGCAAGTGAAATTAACCTACGTGTTGTGTAGTTTGACGTAAGATTTCATTGTTAATCTTAGGTTATGCTTGAATATATTTTAAGTGTTATTGTGTTATTGGATTTAGGATCTTGTTCTCAACAAAGAAACTCGGCAAGAGGTTCGAGGGAGAGAAAAGGATATACTTAGCAACTGAGGTAAGAAGAGTGGACATCTGTGCACAGGGTGTATGTTGAAACATACAACTGTATTATGGGTTTGTATTTGCATGTTTTATTCTATGGTAGATTGTTGTTTTATGCTAATGTTGTTAGTGTGTGATAGTGAAAAGGCTTTTAACTGATTGTGTGAGAATAGCACTTATAAGATAGGTTTTCTGCTGCTGGTGTGAGCATAGCACTACAGGATATATTTTTGGCTGCTTGTATGGGTTTACTTGCAGGTTATCCTATCATGGGTGAGTACAACTTGTGATAAGGGATTTCCCTATTGGATGCCGAGTGTGAGAACAAAGACAAGGCGGGGGCAAGTTACACTTCATGTCTGATCAACATGAGTGGGAGTAGATTATCGTATATGAGGACAATGTGCGATAAGATACTATATGTTATGTGTGTGAGTATCGCATGCATTAAGATTACACTGTGATATGATGTTGTATTGTATGTGAGAATAATGTGTGATATGACATGTTGTTATATGTATGCAAGTATGGTATGAATTGATTTGATGTTGTGATATTGTTATACTTATGACTATGTTATCTAGTTGGGGGGTTATGTCCTACATAGCTCTTCTTACTGGGCGTTAGCTCACGGGTACTCTGTGTGCAGGTAAAGGCAAAACTATACAGTGAGGGTGGCGAGCTCGAGGCATGGATTACATGTTAGGGGATTGTCACGATGTTTTGGTTTAAAAATATTTCATTTAAGATTATGATTCAAATAGTTTTTGTAAGGCTTTATATTTTAAAGTTATGAATAAATAAATGTTTTGTTTTAAAAATAATGAGATCTCATGCTTAGTTATTTTTTTATTTATTAAAGAAGTCTTTTATTGTCTTTATCTTAAATGGTTTTAAACGCACTAGCTAGTGTGACGTCTCGGGAAATCGGGGCGTTACAATATGGTATCAGAGCAATACGGTCCTAAAGAATGTGGTTAGCCCTAACATGTAAAGTTCATTGCCACGAGACGACCTCGACTCACTGTACTGTAAGTTTTAGTTAATCGGTTCATGTTAGTTTTGCATGTTTTATGCTACGTTACATCTTGGGTGTACGAATTTAGTGTGATTAAAAATTTTCTTTGTGTTTAGAAGAATAGGTCTTAGTATTTCATCGATAGGATTATATCAATGGGATAGCTTTTGAAAAAAAAAAAAAAAATTGTTTCAAGGTGTAGCTATATTACGTAAATTAAGTTTGATTTTGATAGGTTATACTTATTTTCATAAATTAGGAGTTTAAGAGTGTATCTCAAAGAGAATTGTGATTAAATAGAGTATGACATGATAAAAACAAGTTTAGTCGTTATATTAGCATTTCTAACGAGATTGTATGTTTCAGGTTTAATAAATTAGGCTTATATAGTTATTGGTACGTTCTTAAGTTTGATATATATATATTTTTTTTTTATTTAAGTGTTAATGTATAGATAATTTTAAGCTCTATTATTTTATTAGAAATAACTAAGTTAAATTTTGGATCAAAGGGGAAATCTAATCATTAAGGTTATAATAGAAGAAAAGATTAAGCGAGTAAAATATATATATATATATATGAGAATCAAATTAAGCGATTTTTGTCCTTATGTTATTCTTAGAGAGAGTGATTTTGATAATAAATTTTATTCCTATTTCATTAGTTGGATGAATTAGTAAATGTTTCTTTTATAGTGATATGCATGTAGCTCATTCATGAGAGTATGTTAACTTGTGAGCTTCTAAGGCTAGATGTTGGCTAGTTCGCATGTGTAAGGATACCTTTTACAATCTTTAGCTTACATGCAGTTCATGTAATTTATAGAAGACATATGGTCTGTATGAATGACATCAGTTGTTGACGATATATTGGATCATTATGTGTAGGGCTACATTCTTAATTATTATGCTACAAAACATAGAATCAGGTAGTCTATTGATTGCATTGAATTAGATAATTTCGATGATGGAATTCATAATTTGAGAGGAACAGTTGTGTGGACTGAAAATGTAAAAGTAAATTTCGAGGACGAAATTTCTTCAAGTAGGGGATAATTGTAATATCCTCTTTCTTGAAAGGGTAATTTTGTAATTTTTTTCCTTTTGTCGGTACTTTGTTAATTTGCATATTAAGAAAATTTATTAAACATATGAGAATGTTGAGTAAATAATTAAATACTTGTGATAATTTAATTATTTATTTTGTGCATATTATTATTGTGGGTATAACAATAATAATTATGTGAATTTATTTTATATTATGGTGTAATATATTTGTTATATTATTGTTGTCATTTTATTAGAGATATAATATAGTAATATTAATAATATTGTTATAGAATGGTGTAATTGTTACATATTTTATTATTATAATAAGTATTAGTAACATCCGTAACAAAATCCCGATAATTGTGGAACTATGAATCGTTCCACAAAATGAGTTTGTTACGATCTTTTATACGATTATTTTGAAGCCTAAAGACCCAAAAAAATTCGTAGGTGAAGAAGTCCTGGAAAGAGAGCGAGAGAGACCGATATAGATTTACATGAAACTTAGAGAGAGAAAGAGAAATTTTGATCTTGAAACACTTAGAGAGTTTCTGGGTTTGTTTGATCGTTTTGAGTAGCTTTTCTACAATCTAAGGAAGCTAATAGTCATGCCCAAACGGGCTAAGAGCAGAGGTTTCGAAATCCACCATTTTCATGCACATTCAAGCATGTTCTTGAGCAATATCGAATTTAAACGTACTTGAACCATTTCTGGGTTTAAAGAACATTGTGTTTAAGCTTATAGGACCCCAAGAATCTGTTTTGACGTGGAGAATCAAAGCTTTAAAGCCCTGAACGAAAATTGCCATTGTTGGACTCCATTTTTAAAGGTACACCGGCAACGAAGAAGACAACGATGTTGGACCGTATTATTTGGTGATTTATGGTCGGCTTGAGGTTCTAAGCACTGTAGGAAGCTTTTCCAATCAAAATAATGCGTGAAAAGCAATTGTATAAGAAGTTGGAGGCTCGCCGTCGCCGGAGAAGAAGGGCTCGCCGGCGTAACTCCGGCGAAGCTCCGATCAACACCTTCTGAGGTTTATTATTTGGATTTTCTTGGATTTTTGATCTTACTTAGGTATTTCTAGGTCTGCTATGAAGGTTTAGAATTTTCTTGCAATTATTTTATTTATTATGAATTAATTGATTTATTTTATAAATTAATTATGAAAAATAGCTAGGCTTCCCAGAAAATTCTAGAATAATTTTATATGGCTTAATATGGATTATAAAATGTTAGAAATTGATAGATTAGATTTTTGATCGATTTTGTATTTTTCATGAATTATTTATGTTATTTATTAAATTAATTATGAAAAATACTTAGGTTGCTCATAAAAATCTAGATTTATTTTATATGATGGACTATGATATATAAACTGTTATAAAATTGGTAGATTGAATTTTCAGGTGATTATGTATTTTTCATGAATTATTGATGTTATTTCTTATTTTAATTATGAAAAATACCTAGTTTGCTTAGAAAATTCAAAGAAAATTATTTATGACTTATTACAGATTATAAAGTGTATTAGAAGAGTTAGATTCGGTTTTTAATCAATTTTGGTATTTTTCATGAATTTACTTAATTAATGCTTAAGTTAATTATGAAAAATAGTTAAGTGATGCTAAAACAGTAAAATGTATTTTTGTAGTGCTATTTACTATCTATGGTACAAAATAAAAAGGTTCTTATAATTTATTAGTTGCTGTAGGTATTTATTATAATTATTTGTGACTAATTAACTATTTAATTGAGTTTTAGATAAAGTAAATATTAAAAATTGTGTTCACTGTTTGGGAACTGTGAATATGATGTTACAATATAATTCTAGTCTATGAAATAAATTTAAGACTAGGTTGAGATGTTTTGTTATTTTATTTATTTAAATAATTAGTATTTTATATACAGTTTTAAGTGTAAATTAGTACATAAATATGGATAATAAATTGTACGTGTTTCTTGATAGATTAAATATGTTTTATAATCTGTATAAATGATTAAGATATATGCTAGCTTCTGATTTTGGTAAATAATTACATATTTGTATATTTTGTTAATAAATGGTATTTTAGTGAGGTTTCACGTAAAGAGTGTGTGTATGAGTTCATATTTTACGTTAAAAATGTTCGTTTTAGTACATTATATGTGTTGGTGTGAATCATAGTGATAAATGATTGTGTTTAGTGTGTCATGCAAGTGAAATTAACCTACGTGTTGTGTAGTTTGACGTAAGATTTCATTGTTAATCTTAGGTTATGCTTGAATATATTTTAAGTGTTATTGTGTTATTGGATTTAGGATCTTGTTCTCAACAAAGAAACTCGGCAAGAGGTTCGAGGGAGAGAAAAGGATATACTTAGCAACTGAGGTAAGAAGAGTGGACATCTGTGCACAGGGTGTATGTTGAAACATACAAGTTTGTATTATGGGTTTGTATTTGCATGTTTTATTCTATGGTAGATTGTTGTTTTATGCTAATGTTGTTAGTGTGTGATAGTGAAAAGGCTTTTAACTGATTGTGTGAGAATAGCACTTATAAGATAGGTTTTCTGCTGCTGGTGTGAGCATAGCACTACAGGATATATTTTTGGCTGCTTGTATGGGTTTACTTGCAGGTTATCCTATCATGGGTGAGTACAACTTGTGATAAGGGATTTCCCTATTGGATGCCGAGTGTGAGAACAGCACAAGGCAGGGCAAGTTACACTTCATGTCTGATCAACATGAGTGGGAGTAGATTATCGTATATGAGGACAATGTGCGATAAGATACTATATGTTATGTGTGTGAGTATCGCATGCATTAAGATTACACTGTGATATGATGTTGTATTGTATGTGAGAATAATGTGTGATATGACATGTTGTTATATGTATGCAAGTATGGTATGAATTGATTTGATGTTGTGATATTGTTATACTTATGACTATGTTATCTAGTTGGGGGGTTATGTCCTACATAGCTCTTCTTACTGGGCGTTAGCTCACGGGTACTCTGTGTGCAGGTAAAGGCAAAACTATACAGTGAGGGTGGCGAGCTCGAGGCATGGATTACATGTTAGGGGATTGTCACGATGTTTTGGTTTAAAAATATTTCATTTAAGATTATGATTCAAATAGTTTTTGTAAGGCTTTATATTTTAAAGTTATGAATAAATAAATGTTTTGTTTTAAAAATAATGAGATCTCATGCTTAGTTATTTTTTTATTTATTAAAGAAGTCTTTTATTGTCTTTATCTTAAATGGTTTTAAACGCACTAGCTAGTGTGACGTCTCGGGAAATCGGGGCGTTACAAAGACCATATATTTGTTCCATCTTGTTGTATGATCTTAATTTCCATATCAAATGATCATATATCTATAATTCTTGATACATATGAAGTACTTCAGGACATCAATACTAATGAACAAACTTTATACATTAATATTTCTCGAAATACAAAAGAAATAAAAGTTTGTTCTTCAATTAATCAAAAACTCTTCAAGAGTCTATCACAACGTATAATTTACGTATTTATATTGCATAGACAACCATACGTATTTTTCAAACAATAATTTACTTACATGTCTTTATTTCATACAAAGATCTTTGTCATATAGTGCGCGCGACTTTGAATTTATATCACTTAAGACATGTATTAAATTCTTCTAGAATTTTTAGATAAGGCTTATTTCAAATTCTCACTACATTAGGAGCTCCAAATAAATAACCTTTTGTTGCAACATTTATGTGACGCTTATAAATCCTCATAAAATATATTCCAGGCTATAATCAAAGCATGATTATATTTTCTCAATATTTAAGCCTTACTTCAATCAATCTCATGTCTATGCAAACTTTGTACAACAATTCATTATGTACAAATACATATATGCAAATTTCTCATTAGAAATATTTATTTGCACACCCTACAGGTCTTACTTCACTTTATGTGAGTAAATTTGCCTGGATTGCGTCATAATATTTTGGCCAAAAATCAAAATGTAAGTCGATGATTCTCGACAAATCTAATACCATGATCCTTGCTATCTCATGTTAGTTTATTGCATATGCAAACATTCAATATTTATTGTCGACAAAAATGATAATTTCCTCCCATATTGACATAACTTATAGAGATCTCTTTAAATTATATATTTTTCAAATATGTTTATCATTTATAGGTACCTATATAGAATCACTTCAGGGATTCAATTATGATCAAATGTGTTATGTCTAACTTCTTTTGGGAATCTCTTCAAGTATCGTTTTCATCACGGTTATCATTTTAATACTTTATAACATTAAGGTATCTCCATGAGTACCTCTAGATTTAACAACTTCAGGGCAAATCAAATGAACATTTATTAATAATTTCTACATTGTTCATTTACGCTTCAGGCGTTTTCAACTCATTCTATCTCAACTTTGAGTAATATTGATTTGCAGTTGGTATATATCATTTTGAACTATATTGTTCTTATATACTTTGTGCAAGGATCATTTTTCAAAAATTATCATCCCAACTGCTTCTCCCCCCCTGATCGAGAGAATTTTTAAAAATTGTGATATCTAATAATATTAATATACCTGTAGGGATTTCAGTATATCACAATGAATCAATATTTGTTTAAACTCATATATACTATATGACATTGAACTTTAGGTTCAATAAACTTCAGTTTCAAGTTCAATCCTTATGAACTTAATTCATTTCTAAGAATGAGTCATACGTGTATAATTAGAAATACATAAATTTACACATTTTGTAAATGCATGATTATATAATCTTATCACATCGATAAGAAACTATGCAATAAAAATCTAACAATAGCTCAAGATTGTTAAGAAAATATAATTTAAATATTTTCTATGTGCAAATATATGCACATTCTTCTTTTGAGCCTTATAAATAACAATGAGAAGAATCTTCTGGTTCTTCAACAAAATTTAGTCAAATTCTTTGACAATTTATTGCATATGATTGATCATGTCAAAATAATTCAATTAATGAACTTCAGGTTCACTATAATTTGTATTTCAATGAAACTTTCAAAGGTAATGTAAATTCATTACAACATAATCATTATAAGTTTCATTTTTATATACACGAATAATATAATTATATTATTCTCCAAAACATATATACTCTTCAAGAGTCACTATTATGTTTATCAAACTTTATATTTCTTCAGGAATCACTATCATCAATTCAATGATGTGTATAATATAAAATGTACATGACAATTCATCATGTTGTTATAATGGTCAAATAGATATAA
The DNA here is from genome assembly GCF_029168945.1 of Cannabis sativa. NCBI lineage: Eukaryota > Viridiplantae > Streptophyta > Magnoliopsida > Rosales > Cannabaceae > Cannabis > Cannabis sativa. The sequence goes on from NC_083607.1 coordinate 55,768,346, forward strand.
CCATAATATATCATTCATTTTTCCTGGTATCTTTTTAACAAGTCGTCTAATTTATTAATAGACTATTCATCAGTCTGATTATCATGACTTGATAATATTATATATTTAAATGTACAACTAGTACATATAATAAGTTATTTCTTCAGGAATCTATTCAAATAATCATTTTGTGATTCTTTATCACTTTGATTATATTGGATCACTAACAAATATTAGTAAATTATATATCCACTTTTGGAAATATGCAAACTGAATTATATAGTAACTATATATACATATCATGTACCAACAATAGTTTGAAACTATTGATTTCAAGAAATAATAAAATATGTATATATTAATTTGCTTCTCGCATTACCAATATATGTGAAATCTATATTCTTTGAAATAGAATATTCATTCTCTTTAGGTAATGATATTTAAATATTCTAAATGTACAATAAGTTTGTACAATTCACATTCTATTAAATAATCAAGTATACTTTTATCTTGATTATAAGTGTGTCCGTACTACAGGTACACGACCACTATTATTCAATTCCACACATGATATATAGATTTCATGCACTTTGATTGTGTGTGGTATCTCATGTTTTGGTTGTTTCCACTTTTTTTTGGAAATATTTGAGTAGTAAATAATGTCATTGATTATTTAAAATCATTACATTCACTTCGGGGAATGACATTGAACAAGTAGGACATTATTATAAATTTCTTAAAAATTTATTACTTGTTCATCCATAAAAATATAAGAAATTATTTAAAAATTTCTTTTACGATATTTCAAAGAATATATGAATGCAATTTTTGCATAGTCTCCAAGATGTATGCAAAATTTAATCTTTAACATATGTCAGATTCAATAATTTCCAACATTGCAAGTAATAACAATGTATAATAACATGACTAATACGAGGAATCTTTAAAAGTGATTGACTTCAATTCGTATCATTCTCTGCAGGGAATGATGAATAATAAATACTGCCTCATGTATTTAAATAACATTAGTCATGCTCATTGTTATTCTTATACTTTAATGTTTCAATGCAATTTTCTTAACATTCTTTTTGGGTATTCAAAACCCACTATAAAATTGCATCTATAATAATCATTTTTAATGATTCTTTAGTTGTATTCACATAAATACAATCATTTTTTTTTCACAAATATAAAACATTTACTTCAGGAAATGTTTGTCAAAATCTATATCGATATTAGATTACTTTTCATTGTCCTCAAAGAATACAAGAACATATATATATAAATATGTATTCATCTCTTTCATTATATATCCATCAACTATATAATGAATATTACGTTTGCATAATCTTCAGGATATATGCAAGATTTTATTGAGGACGCATAATCATCAGGATATATGCAATATTTTATCGAGGATGCATAATCTTCAGGATATATGCAATATTTTATCGATGATGCATAATCTTCAGGATATATGCAATATTTTATCGATGATGCATAATCTTCAGGATATATGCAATATTTTATCGATGATGCATAATCTTCAGGATATATGCAATATTTTATCGATGATGCATAATCTTCAGGATATATGCAATATTTTATCGATGATGCATAATCTTTAGGATATATGCAATATTTTATTGATGATGCATAATCTTTAGGATATATGCAATATTTTATCGATAATACATAATCTTTTGGATATATGTATAATTTATATAGATTTTCTCTATCATATCATAGGCACACATATATTGTAAATATTATGAATGATAAGACTATTATATATATATATATGAAATCAATAATAAATATATAAAAATATATACATACATATATAATATATAGATATATAGATAAAAAGAAAAAAGAAACCAAATGATTCTTGAAATTGTTTCAGTCAGAGGAGTATATATATAAATATATATTTAGTGTATTTTGACTTTGAAACAATTCAAGAACTTTTACAAGATACTTACATTGGGACTTGGGTAGAGACTCATGCTTGAAGCTTGGGCAGAGACTCGTGCTTGAAGCTTGGGCAGAGACTCGTGCTTGAAGCTTGGGCAGAGACTCGTGCTTGAAGCTTGGGCAGAGACTCGTGCTGACAACGTGTTATGAAATAATATAAAATAATATAAAATAGATGAGAAGAAAGAAGAAGAAGATGAAGAGAGAAAGAGAAAGTGAATGAGAATTTTTGAGTTGTTTATTCCAATGGGGTGAACCCCTATTTATACAAATATAAGAGTGAGATATTAAGAAACTAAGAAAAAGGAAAACTAAGGAGAAGAGGAATGTTGATTACAATTAATGACAATAAATAAAAGATTTGGACATCCACATAATTAATAATATTTAAAACAATTTTTAATATAATTATATTTTAAGGGTAGAAAAAAAAATTTATATAATTTTTGTCTTTTTTTTGAATTCCCCAATATTAAGAGGGATTAAAAATAATGTGTTTGGAGGGAGATCTTCTCCTTCTATCTCTCCTCTCCCTTCTTTTCTCCCTCTTGCCAAACAAGAAATTTTCCAATCGCTCCATCCCTCTCCCTCCACCCCTCCCCCTCCCTCCTTCTCTCCCCTCTACCAAACATAGTGTTAATCTTAAACTCTCTAAACCAAAACTCACAACATAAAATTTTTATGTCAAACCAAACACTAGATACAAAATAATTGGAATGACATTTAAGGTTACAAATTTAAATGCATACGTAGGCTACGAAGAACTACTTTAATATGGTTCTTCTTTATATAAATAATAAACTCTTTCTATTAATAACTCATCTCATATAAACCATTGATTCAATTCCTTACCATTTTTTTTTTCAGACCGGTCACTCACTTAATATAACTCATTTATTTAGTAAATTTAGATTTTTAGGAACTAACTTATATGTGTGTCGAGCAATATATTCACACAGTGAGTAATAATTTATATCCAGAGTAAATATTATATACTCACGTGCTAATATTTTATAGTTAAGTAAGACATCGTCTTTTATATACTATCACTACAATAAATTTTATCAATATCCGTAATATTATTAGCGATGGGCGAAATTCACCCTTAATAGTAGTAGCATTAGCGGTGGAACCAGAATTCGCCGCTAATTCTATTTATTTATTTTTTTAAAAAAAAAAAAATATTAGCGGTAGACTCCGCCGCTAATAGTATTAGCGGCGAGCCCCACCGCTAATAATATTAAAAAAAATAAAAAAAAATCGTTAGAATTATTAGCGGCAGGGGATTAACAGCGGTCCCGCTGCTAATAATTGTATATATACCCAACCCCGACTTTCGGTACCTATTTCAAAATTTATTTTAAAATTATAAAAATAAAAAATAAAATATTTAAAAAATATTATAAAATTTTGAAATAATTTTTTATAATTTCTAAATAATAATATTAGGTGTACCAATATAAATGTGCTACATGTACAAGAGTGTACACATAAGTAGTCTATGTTGGCAGTTAACTGTAATAAATAGATGACACCTTAAATTTACTAAGAGTTCAATTATTTGAAGAGTTTTATTTTACCACCAAAATTTAAGCTTTGAAAATTAAGTACAAATACAAATAGATTAATAACTGAAAATAGTATAAAAAAAAATACCTCTTTTAACTAACTCATCTCTTTCTTTCTTATTTTTTATTTTTTTTTTATGAAAAAATAACTAATTCATCTTAAAGAAAAATGACTATTAAGTTGGGCACAAAAAAATATTATATTTAGCTCAATCTCTCACCACTTAAAAAAAAAATACAGGACCAATCACGCATGTGTGACTACATCCGTGTCCTATATAGTAACACTTTTGTATAGAACGTTATTTTTTTAGTAATTCGTTCGAAGAAATAGTAACACTTTTTCAGAAGTGTTACCGTAAGTTATTTTTAATTTATTACTAAAATAATATTTTCAAAGATAATAGTATTTTAACAACACTTCTTTCTCAAGTGTTTTTTATTAAAAATTTATATAAAATAATAACATTTTTTTATGAAGTGTTATTATATGCGTGTTGCCAAATATTATTTTTGTAGTAGTGTATTACATACTTTTATGTATAACGATTGCTTTAATTGTAATATTATCGTCTTTCTCCTTAGATCCTTAGTTACATAATTAATGTTAGTTGGATTGGAATTGTTTTCATAATTCTGCTATAGACTAACTCAATAAAAAATTATCTAATTAACTCAAGTTTTAATAAAGTGATAATTACATAAGCTACTATTTTTTGTAAAAAAATTACATTTTTACATTTAAAGAATTTTTTTACATTTTTACAGTTTTCCATAGAAACAACAAAAAAACTACATAAAAGTAATATGAAAATAATATTTAAATAACATCAAAATAATAACAAAAAATAACATACAAATAACAAAAAATCAACAACAAATTAACAAGAGTACAACATAAAAAGATTGTATTTTCTGTAAATAAAATTAGAAAAATCGTAAAAAATTAAAATTCTGTGAAACTGTATTTTTGTAATTTTTTTATTATTTTGTGTATGTGTGAAATAATCCCTTTCATAAAACCAACCCAAATAAAAGTCTAATAGAATAAATACGCACACAAAGGTTTATTTTTTTTTTTATAAATCACATCAAATATAACATTTATTCAATTACCAAAAATGAGGACTAATTAGAACTTCCTATTACAACCATCATGACAGGATGTTTTTTTTTCAAAAAAAATTATATTCGTTATAGTTACAATATTAGTAAATTGTAAATTTTTAAAAAAATTCAAACAATTTACAGTACCAAAAACAAAATTTCTGATATTCCAGTTTACCACATGTTTAAAAAACTTTAAACGTATTTTCAACACTGTAAAATATACAAACTTTTTTAAAAAAAAATTACAAGAACAATGTTGTAAGCATAACAAACACTCTCATGAAACAAATTTTGAAAAAAAAAGTATTCAAATATGCATTTTTTAATACAGAATTTTTATAGGAGTTTGACGGTAACACTCCTCATTACTAAAACTAATTAAATTTTAGGGATATTGGCGGCTAAAACACCTAAATTTTACAGTTTGTAACAGTTAACCACAAAAATCGAAATTTTGGCAGCATTACTATCTAAACCCTGTTCTGTTTTTCTCTATACCCCTCTATCTAAAAATCACACATAAGTGCCACGGTGGACTGTCCACATGTACACACTTGTACATGTGGCAAATTTTTAGTGGTCCACGTAATATTAGTTTAAAATAATTATAAATATTTTAAAAAAATTTAAAAATCAGAAAAAAAAATTAATATAATTATTTTTTCCTTTTTTCTTTCTTTTTCTTCTTCTTGCTCTTCTTCTTCGTTTTTATTTCCAGAAATCAAACCCCCCAAAAATTGAACCCCAACCGTCCAGCCCAAGCCGTCCATCCCCGACTGTCCAACCCCAACCGTCCGAACTCTTCTCCGTCTCTCCTCCGCAAACGTCGAAAGGAAGTGTACAAAAAAAAAAAGAAAGCATTTTTCAAATTTTCAGATAGAAAATGAATCCAAGCACCTTAATAAACCATAAAAAATTACATATACAAGATTGAAGGAAAACCCAGTGCAAAGAGAGACCAAAATGCAAACGGTGAAGATTCATCAAGGGAAAACGCCCATTGCAGACCTTAAAAGATGAAAATTGAAAAGAGAAGAGAAAACCCAAAAGAAGTTTACCTGTTAATTTGAAAGAAGAGAAGCTTGAGCGTTGAGGGAGAAAGGCACCATTATAATCATTAATCAATGGCTTTAGAAGAAAGAGAGGACTTTAGTTTGATAAATTGGTGTATACATATTTCTTTCTTTTTAGGGTTTTGGATTTTCCCTTTTTTTTTTATTTGTTGAAAATGAATATTTTTTTAGGTTGAAGTATTAGAGGAGTTCTTGAGTCAACTTAGATGTGATGATACCCAAGTTGATGAAGATTTGGTTCTTTTGTCACCAAATCCCAAAACTTCTTGCAGAACCTCTACAAGAACCCGAAAACCAGTATTGCCAGAACTCGGAACCTTGCAGCCAGGGACTCAAACTCGACGGGGAACTGTTGCTACTCCTGCAGCTAGGAGTATTGTGGTTCGAGTTTCAGATTGGGGTTCGATTTTGCTCGTGAAAGTGAGAATGGTGGTGGTTTGATTTTTGTAAAAAAAAAGGAAGAAGAAGAAGGAAAGAAATATTTTTTTTTTATGTTTTTAAATATTTTAAATTATTTTTTTAATATATAAATTATTAAAAAAAATCTGATTTTTTAATTTTTTTTTTAATATTTATAATTATTTTTAAAAACAAATATTACGTGAACCACTAAAATTTTGTCATGTATACAAGTGTGTATACATGGACAGTCCAACGTGGCACTTAACTGTGATTTTTAGACGAAAGAGTACAAAGCAAAACGAAACTAGGGTTTAGATAGTTATGCAGCCAAAATTTCAATTTTTGTGGTTAACTGTTACAAACCGTAAAGTTCATGTGATTTAGCCGCCAGTATCCTTAAATTTTAAAGTTACTAAGTGTATTATAAACAACAAAAATTACTTCACACATGAGCAAGGCAATGGGCCATGATGCAAAATGGCCTTAAATCTAACAATTAAGTTAATAAATGTCCTTTTTTTAAAAAAATTAACAAAATGTCCTTTTAGTTAAAAATTTGATGATAAAATTACAATTATAACCTTGAATAATTAAGCGTTTGGTAAAGTTATTTTGCACAGTAGTATATCGTTTTTATGTGCAATAATATATTTAAAAAAACTGAAAGGTAGTATATATATATATTTTGAAATAACTAAAAGGTAGTATATTAGTTTAAGATTGTAGTATATTATTTTAATGTGCTATGGTATATAATGAACGAAAGACGGAAATTAAAAAATATGGAATATTAGTTTAAGTTTGAGGTATAGTTATATTTCACTAGGAAATATTGTCTTTATGTTCATTAGTATATCATGAAGGAAAAAAAACATGTGGAATATTAAATTAAGTTTTTAGTATATATATATATTCCACTATATTGGTGGTATATTAATTTTTCACTATAGTATTTATGCTCATGATTGCAAAATATAATTTTTATATGCTATTATATATTGTTGAAAAAAAATCATTTAATAGTATATTAGTTTAAGTTTATGGTATATTTATATTGATGTAAAGTATATCGTTTGTATGTGATATGTATATCGTGAAGGATATAAAGAAAAAAAAATATTAAATATTAATTTAAGTATGAGGTATAGTTATATTTGATTGAGGTATATTGATTTTATGTTCATTGGTATTTCATGAAGGAAAGAACAAGAAAAAAAAACTTGTGGAATATTAAATTAAGTTTTTTGTATAATTTTTTTTTCACTATGCTAATGGTATATTAATTTTTGACTATGGTATATTTGCTTATGATTTTAGTATATAGTTTTTGTATGCTACTGTATATTGTGAAAAACAATTCATTTAATAGTATATTAGTTTAAATTTGTCATATATGTATATTGGCTTAAGGTATATTGTTTGTATATCATACGATATATTAATAAAAAATTAATTATATGGCTAAATAACATATTAGACAACAGCAGCAGCAAAATCTAAAAGAATAAAATATATAATACCTTTTATATAATGAAAAAATAGTTGACAAAAATTCAGTAGAGAGGTTTTGATTTATTGTTTTACATAATTTCTATTAAAGTAATAAAACATATAATACATTTTATATAATGAAGGGTATTTTAGGTATTAAAAAATAAAAAAAAGACATTTACTTTATTATTTTAGAAAAGAGACATTAACTTAGAAATAGGGTCATTTACTTACATTTCTCCAAGACAATATCTGGCAAACACACCAAAAACATAAAATACTTTTTTATGTTAGAAGGAGAAAACATGATCAATTATTAAACAAAGGGAGACCATATCTATTTCCATTAAGGCAAAACAGTAATATCACTCATCATTCTATTCTAACAATATACCAGCTGAACCTAAATTTGTGAACAAAATTCCCCTGAGAAGTCAAAACTTGAGCATTATTGCCTCTTACATAAACAGTATACAAGAATGGCCAGAATGGATTCACAATTCAGATAATTAGATTTGGCAAGTTCTTCAACAATTTACTAAACTATGAATAAAATTAGTGAGTAAAACGCCCCCCAAGATGGTATGAAGTCACGGCTAACTTATCACTCTATTGCAATACAATCATTTACTTACAACATTTCTTTGAATCCAACTCTACCATTCCCTTACTCAATGAAAGAATTTGATATTCATTTGAACTTTATGTCCAGCTCAAAAGAAACCCGGGATTTCTCCAGGCATTGGAGCCAATTCATTCTTGCCAAACCTCTCCTCGTCGTAGAATGAGGCACGGACAGTTCTTCCCCCAAAGTACCGACCATCGAGGTCAATTAATGCTTTTGTAGTTTCCTCAGATCTCTCAAACTGCACGAAGATTCTTACTGCTTCATCAACTGGGAAATTTGGCTCTGTTATTTCGAATATAAGAACCCGAGTAACTGTTCCGTACTTTGCGCACTCTGATCCTACCTCGTCTTCTAGCTCATCGTCTACCTCACCAGGTCCCACCTGCAGAAAGAATGGTTTTTTTGTTAATTACAGTTGCAATAAGAGATAAATAGATACAAGCATGATGACAGCATAAAACACCTTTAAAGTGGTTCAAATATTTATTCTATGGAAATACAAGGAGAGAACGGCTGAGTTACAAGGTCGGACATCATCATTTTCTTTAAATATTTATAAAGAAAATGATGAATGTTCTAAACCCTGTGAATGTTCTAAACCTGGTGTTATGGATTTAACAAGAACATTTATTTTAAAATTAAATTTGACAAAAGGAGAGAACTGATGTAGGTGATATGATCAGTTCGAAAATAGAAGCTCTGAACTATCCACTAATAATTGATATTAGTTATTAGAAGAGCCACTCGGGTATAGATAAAGTGGTTGGGTGTGTGAGTGATCGGGGTGAGGGGAGGGGTTCAAATCCAACACTGTATCAAAAAAAGTTAATAAAAAAAAACTGATATTAGAGAGTGAAAAGAAGAAATGCATGGATAAAGAAATATGAAATTTTGCAGAGAATGCCATAGTCAGACTTAAATTCAAAAAGGATACTTAACAAACAATTATTTTCGTCTCCTTTTTTTTTGGCTTTTGAGAGAGGTGAAAGGGTGAAGGGGGTGATATAAAAGAGAATGAAAATACAACCATCTCTCCTGGTGATCAAATAGCCAATAAATTAGGATTAGAGTTCATTAAAAGAAAAGAAAGCTAGGCTTCTAACAAACCGTCTCTTGAAATTTTTCGTATTAAACTTTTTGTAATTTCGTGAAATGAAAACGTTTTATAAGAAAAGAATTTGACACAAAGAAGTGAGGAAATAGGAAGAAAACCAAAGAATTTAGCCCAACCTACAAGAAAGCAGAACATGAACTTGAACCACATTGTGTTTGTTTCAATTCCAAATATAACTCTTGGGTAAAAGAAATACAATTCAAAAACGGCACCCAAATGCACTGTTCAGATATTAAATAAAGGGGTAAACGGGTAATTGTAAGTGGTAAGGCTAAATGAATTGAGCAGTATATATAAGAGAGGAGATTGAATGAGTGGGGGATGGAAAAATGTATGGGAATTGAGCTTAGGCTCTTGGGAGAGTTGAGGTCTCTCGAATACCTCTGGTTACATTGCTATCTTTACCATTCTATTCAGCTAATACACAATATCAGATCTGCCTATTCCTATCTAGCTATTATTCTTCACTGTCTAGTCTATTTTCTAGTACCAATCTGTTCTAACTTGGCTGGACAGCAGTAAATTCCTATCATGCACTTACCCTAAACTAAAAAAAAAACTTCACCTACACCTTAACTTATTGACTTAAACATGTGAAGGAGGGCCCGGTGACCAGCTGGTCGTTCAGAAGATTGTGTGCTTACTTAACGAAAGGTTACAACTCTAATTTCAGGCATTATCCAATTCCAAATTTCCTAGTAGAAAAGTATCTAACACAATACACATCAACTATTGTTTAGATATGATAAGATGGAACTCAATTCAGTACCAACGCACGCTCAACCAATGAAAGAAAAGACCTTCCTGGGCATATAACCACTATGAAGATTCCCATTTTAACAAGGGTGGTATTCAATCAAAGAGCATGCCAACAAATGAAACAACTGAATGTATAAATAAAGGTCCAGGCAAGCATGAAAAACAGTCATACAATCTATTTCCTACAGTTCTTGTATGGTAATAGCATAGACAGCTTATACAGAATAGACATAACCCAAATCAAGCAATTTGTATGTATAACAAGATCTTTCTTAAAACCAAATATTGTTAACACTTCATACTTTGTATCATTGACACTATACAGATCAAAATTGAAATTTCTCTAACATTAAATGCAAGTAGTGAGAAAACAGAAAATATCCAAGGAAAAAGCATACCATATTTCTAAGCATAAGAACCCGAGTGGGTGGTCCATTAAGACTAGCACTCTTCACCTTCTTCTCCGACTTCTGTTCACTAGCATTTACAATGACCCCAGCTCGACGATCAGTTTTCTTGGCCATCAATGGAGTAGTAATCCCTTGTTCCTGCTTGCCAAGCCCTTGACCCTCCTTCCACCCCATTTTCGCCATCATTCTCTGTGCAGCAGTCATATGACCACCAGCACCCAATCCCAATCCACTGGTTTCCGACTTTCCAATGGCAAACCCATCTACATTATTCGGTGGAGATGGCGACCTAGGCACAGGCACTGCACTACTCATCGCCGCACGCCTTCTCCAAGCTTCCTCACCCGAAATGTTCAACCGCGAATCACCATGATCTCTATCCCTATCCCTATCCCTATCCTTCTCCCTCTCTTCTCTCTCCCTCTTCTCTCTCTTTTCCCTCTCCTCTTCCTCTTGCCGCCTTCTCTCGAGCTCTCTCCTAATCTCGGCATCCATCAATTTCTTCTTCTTCTCCCTCCTATACTCCTCGTAATCATTGGGCCTCGCCGGATCATACTCTTCAATCACCGTGGAAGTAACACCCACAAGAGCAGGCTGCGCAACAACCTCCGGAATTATCGAAGGCAGAGGCGCCACCGCCACCGCCGGCGACGTGATAGGTTTTGGCTGCACCGAAGTTAAAGGCTTGTTCTTGATTTGGGGCTTTAAAATCGTTTGTGGTGGGGCGAAAATTGACGAGGGTTTACGAAGTGTCGGCGGTGCCATTTTTGTGCTGCTTGACCAGACGGAGGAGTTGGTTGATTTCTCTTCATCGGCGGAAGAGGGCGGAGGGAGGTCACCGTACAATCCGCCTAACATCTTGGGCAAATTACTAAACCCCTTTTCTCCTCTTTCTTCTTCTTTTTCTTCTTCAAGTTCTGAAAACCCTAGAAGTTGAAATTGGGTGAAAGACGTTAGGGTTTAGATTTGGGAGTGAAATTTAAGGTGGAAGAAGGAAAGTACTGAATGTTTGGAGGTTGAAGTAGAATTGATTAGAGTTGCAGAAAAACGTAACGAGGTTTTACAACAACTTTTTTTTTTTTTTTTTGAGAAAAATACTTGTTATTATTAAACAATCAAAGTCTATAGGTGAAGGAATAACCTCCAACCAAGAACAAGTCTCATCCACCCCTAAAGCAAACTTAGCAAGGCCATAAGCCGCTTCATTTGCAGAACGTACGTTAGGGAAAAAGAATAAAAGACTAATTACATCAACTATTAAATCTGAAAAAGAGGAATTTGGATTGAAGGGAGCAGTCAAAGCATTTGTCACCATGAGGGCATCAGTCTCGACTTGTGTAACCGGTAACTGTTGTTGAATAGCCCAATTGAGACTGTGGAAGAGTGCTTTGCCTTCCATTTCATGAAATTTAAAATTACCAACAATTGGCATTGACATAGCCGCCACAACGTGTCCATTAGAATCTCGAATAACAGCCCCCACACCTGTTGTATTCATTGAAGGATTGACAGCTACATCAACGTTCAACTTAAAGCCGCCTGGAGTTGGAGGGGACCACGATTGAGACTGAGTTTGTGCACGTTGCTGGTGCGAAGCTGCTGGTGCAGAAGTTGAAGTTGTCGTCGCCTGTGGTTGCTGATGTGGCGCTGCTGATGTAGAAGCAGTTGAAGCATGGTGTTGTTGAGCTGCTCGATAATTCTGAAGCCAAACAGAGGCAAATGTGGCCAAATTCTGGGCTGATCGTGCAGTTGAACCATGCACTACCTTATTTCTCTCTGTCCAGATGGCCCACATAGTACAAAAAATTTGTTCCATCTCAAACTTAGTGTATGTGGTTGAAAGATGCAGCAAGTAATCACCACTTCGCATCGAGGTACAAGCATGCCAATTGAACGAAAAGTTCTGAGATCGCCAAACAGCCTTGGCATATTTACAACTGAAGAGTGCATGCCTCGTTGATTCCCAAGATTGTCTACAGATCGAGCAAGTCGAATCGGTTATGATCTTCCTCCTAACAAGTGAAGTAGCTACTGGTAATGCGTCATGGAGAACTCGCCAAGCAAAAATTTTGACATTTGCAGTATGTGTAGGGACCAAAAGAATTTCCACCATGACTTGAATTTACAACAACTATATGTATATGATTTCCTCAATTTTAAAAAATACTAGTAATGAATTATACTTACAAAATTAAAAAAAATATATGTGAAAAATAATATTTTTATTATATATATTATAAATAATTATATTGTATATTAAGTAATATATGATAAATAACTATATTATTATGATAATTAATACAAAAAAAATAAATTATTTTACTAATGTTCTTTCAGTGTTAATCAAGTTTATACTTAAAATATATGCATGCAAATAGTTTCTATTCCTCAATACAAATAGTTATGAAAATAATTTGCTTGGTGATTATTATTTAATATATAATTATTCATAAAGAGTGATTAAAATAATATATTATTATACTTATATAAGGGATTAGAATATTTTTAAAAAAATTTGTTGTTAATTATAATGTTTATAGATAAACTGTAATGTATGCATAGTGTTTCATAACAATAATTATTTATATTTATTTGTTATATGATTATTAGCTAAGATATGATTAAAAATTAAAAATATCACTCACAAAATTTCTCACTTGTAAAAGTATAATAGTTATTGTTGCCCTTAATTTTTCTCAAAATACGTGGACCTGGATAAGGCTGACATGTGGATCTGTAAAAACCAACACTTATGGAAATCGACTAAGTCTTAGATGAAAGAGGAGTATCTCAGGGAAGGTGTCTCGCGGAGAAGAGCATAAGAGGCATCTTTACTCTTCGGGAGGCCAGAGGCATGCTAAGGAAGTTCCGAGAGGTACAGCGATCCCTTGAACAGTCACTTCGCATTTAATGTCGGATGGGAGAAGACGTATTGAAATCTCCATAAACGATATGACAGATGGTGTAACCCTCATTTTTTTCGGCTATTACACTACAATCAATAAGGCTAGTGACGGCTACTTTATGAAGAATCACATCAGTCAAGAGGGGATAAAAGATTATATCCACCTAACTCCTAAGATACCTACGGTATAGATTCCATATCTATGATTAGCGCTCCCACTTAATTGTACTATCATGTTCCCAAAATGTACGTGTCACCCAGACCAAAAGGTAGGCTTAACTAACAAATCAAAGAACACAAATAACACTCTTGAGATCGAACCTAACCATGAAAGGATTGAGATCCATAGACTTAAGATCAACCATTGATATTGACTTAGAAAGATGTAACGGTAAATTTATGATATCTTATCTAAGATCAATATCGGTCCCTTCCAATGTATACTCCATACATCTGATACTAGTAAACTTTGCCAATGCCCTGGAAATGACATAACACTTATCCAAGGTGTAAGTATACCTATCGCTGATTATCACGCCAGTCTAAATCCAGTGAACTGACAAATCAGGGAATTAAACTTTTGAACATATAATCATGATTATATTCCACTGTGCTGACAACACTATAATCATGAACAACTACATATGTTCTGGACTTAATAAAATTAATACATTAAACATAATCATGAAATAAATCATGTGAACTATGCAACATAAAATGCGATTTCTTATCTTTATTAATTAGTAAATCTGATTATACTCAAATGGGTTTTATTTAGGGTACAAAACCCAACACGATTAAGCTCTCTACTCCCACTTCTAATCTAATTCATTACTCATGTTCTGTAACAGTTGCGTAATCTCTTCGTTCTTCATCTTGAAGACAGAAGAAAACAATGAAAGCACTAATGTTAGTGAAGTACCTCCTTCGAGACAAGGCCAATCTCCCAAAGTAAATCAAATGCCAATTTCATTCATGATGATCTCAATTAATTATAATTATCTATTTATATATTCTAGTAATTTTTGCTCAACTCTAACAGAATTTAGTTACAAGCATCTCACTCTCTCTTAGTGACCAAGCTTCAGCACATACTCCTTTAGCCAGCCAGGTTTCACTCGTCCACGCTTGATTCGAGTTGCTCTTCCCTCTATTTTGTTGAGCAAAGCTTCTTCTCCAATTTTTGGCTTGCACGTTTCTACAAGTAACCCTTCAGTAGCTGCTATGTTCTCTTCCTGCTGGGCTAACTTCTTCTCCAAGCCTTTCCTTTGTCATGGTTGCCTCTGAGTTGAGTTGTATTGGGCCTATCAAATGGGCTTCACTAACATTTTATCATCAAAAGAACATTCATATATTATAATTACTTTAAGAAAATAACATTTACTTTCAAAACGACTTCATTTCTTTTTTTTTTCTTTTTTATTTATCTCATCTCTATTTTATTTCATCAAACTTCTTTTACATTCTTCTCTATCAAAATATTGTGCTAATATATGGTTTCTCTAAATATTTCATATCGTCTACTATAGGATTTCTTGTTCTTAAATCATTAGCTACCAAAGATTGACTTTTTTCAAAAGCCAGGCCCACCAACCCTCCTTGGACTTAGGCATGGCTTGGTCAATTTCTGTAGTTTTGCTACTACGATTGAATTTTGCTACTGTGATTAGGTTTTTACTACTATGATTAGTCTTGTCTTTGTGACATAGTTTTGAGTATCTTTTATTTAGGCTACTATGATTAGTCTTATCTCTGTGAGATAATTTTGTTTTGTTTTGTTGTTGGTTCGTCTTCTTTATTCTTTGATGGCTCACCTCACTATTAGTGGTTAGTCTTCTTTATTCTTTGTGGTTGAAGGAATTTTTAATGGTGTAGTTGTTGGGATTTTATGCTTTAAATAAAACCCATTTCAATCTAATCTGATTTGTTATCAATGAAAGATTAGAAGTCGTTTATGTTTACATGTAGTTTTCATGTTTATGGTTTAATATATACAAAATCTGGTAAGTCCAGAACATATAGTCATTCACAATTACAATGATGTCAATACAGTGGAATGTGATTGTGATAATATGCTTCAAAAGACAAAGTCCCTGATTCATCAGTGCACTGGATTTACACTGGTGTGATAATCAGCGATGAAGTGTACTTACACCTTGGATAAGTGTTATGTTCTTTCCAGCACATTGGCAAAGTATGCTAGTTTCGGATGTATGGAGTATACATTGGACTGGGACCGATATTGATCTTGGTCAAGATATTATACTTATCGTTGTATCTTTCTAAGTCAATATCACTAGTTGATCTTAGATCAAAAGATCTTAATCCTGACATGCTTAGGCTCAATCTCAGGAGTGTTATTCATGTTTTTTGATTTTTTAGTTAAGCCTACTTTTTGGTCAGGGTGATACGTACATTTTGAGAATATAATAGTATAATTGAGTGGGAGCGCTAAACATAGATATGGAATCTATAGCTTCTATCAGGACATAGAAGTGAAACGATGATTTCCTTCGAGCTTGGCCATGGCTTAATATAGATAAATGGAAGAGCTCTTGTTTCAGTGATTATATTAGCTCACTAAAATATCATTTATAGGAAGTTAAGTGTTTTAAGGATAAAATACATTGAGGGGTGAAACGGTAAATTTATCCCTACTCGGTGTAAGTCATCTATAGAGGATCTTTGATTATTGAGATTAGAACGATTGTTAAATGTTTATAGCGTATCTATATCGTGGAACATATAGAGCGTTCTATATAACTGAGAGTACAATTACAAGTTCTATGGTGGATGCAATAAGGAATTAATAAGTTAGGGAATTTACTTGGTAAATTCTAGTTCTGCTTATTGGAAGCTCGGTTGTATAGGCCTATGGTCCCCATACTAGCTGAGACCATACTGCTTGTAAGACTCAGATGATTGATTTTAATTAATCAATTATAATTCTAAAATTAGACTATGTCTAGTTTATGAATTTTCACTAAGCAAGGGCTTAATTGTGAAGAAAAGAGATTCTAGGTCTTATTTATTAATTAAGAGACTTTATTAAGTCTAATTAATAAATATATTAAATGGCAATTTTATTTGATAATTAATTTTAATTATTAAATAAATAGTTTTGGCATTTAAATGGTTAGAATTGGAAAAATAGCATTTTTGAAAAAATAAGGAAATATTGTTGTAAAATGGAAAAACTCCAAGTGAGGCCCAAACATCCTATGGTCGGCCACTAGGGAAAGGAATTTCTATTTAATTTCTTCATTATTTTAATGCCTAATAAATTCTAACCTAAACTTAGGTGGTTGCCTATAAATAGATAGTGATGGCTCACACTTAAATATGATGAAAATTCACCTTCAGTAAAATTATCCTGAGCCTTCTTCTTCTATTGAATTCGAACCATCCCCTCTCTTTCCTTCTTCATATTTTCATACCTTGAGTGATAGAGTGAGTGCCCACACACATCAAGTGGTATCTCAATCATAGTGTGTAAGGCTGTGAAGAATCCAGAATCAAGAGAAGGACATTCTGGCTCAGATCTTGGTGATACTCTACTACAGACAGGATACAAGGGTTAGAGATCTGAGTGGAATGAGCCATTAATATTTCGCTGCACCCAGTATAAGGTTTCCTAAACTTTATATGTGTTTATTTACATTGTTTTAGAAATTCATATTTAGAATGTTAAATAACATACATGGTAGTAAATCTAGATCCTGGTAAAACATATTCCAACAGTAGTTACATATAGTTGAGTGCTCAAGCTAATGGTTTGAATGAACATGTTGCAACAGTTTCTAATGTTGTGTCTTTTGAACGGCAGGGAAAATTGAATGTAGGTTAAGATTAACTGTGACGCTGCAATCTTTATCATCTAATTTTATTATAGTTTCTTTAGTCAAACAATTTGAGAATCAAATGACCTATTGGTTGGCTCATTTTTTTGATTCTAATCTTGGTTGTATTTTCAACAAAGGAGATGTCCCAATCGAGTTGCAGACTATTATTTTAGTTAATTGCTTTTAATAAAATTACATGATTTCTTCAAAATAAAATAAAATATATATAGGACTCTTCTATGGGGATTTTTTAAAAAAAAACCTATAGGTGGGGCATTTAATTTTAGTGGACCCCATGTCATGTAATGATTGGTAAGTCAAATATATATTTGTTATTGTGAATGAGGACGGAGGAGATTAATGGGCTGTTTGGAATGAGTTAAGAGAAATGCTAAAGGGCACTCATGGTGCCTAACTGTTGGGTTTTATGCCCTAAATAAAACTCATTTCAATATAATCAGATTTACTTATTAATATAGATCAGAAATAACATTTAATGTTGCATGGTTCACATGATTTATTTCATGATTATATGTACATAATGTATAAATTCATCTGAAACCCTTTTCACATACTTGATCCTGTTTATTGTGTCGTCAACACATTGGAAAGTAAACATGACTATGTGAATAAAGTTTCCTAGATTTATCAGACATAGGGTTTTACTGATATGATAATCTACAACAGAGTTTACTTGCATTTGGAGAAGTGCTATGTTCTTTCCAGAGCATTGGTTAAAGTAAAGCTCAGGTTGGATGCATGGAGTATGCATCGGAAGGGACCGATATTGAACTTTGACTTAGATTTATTAAACTTACCGTAATATCTATTCAAGTCAATATCGCCTAGTTGATCCTAGATCAAATGTTCTTAATCCTGTTATGATTAGGCTCAATCTTGAAAGGCTATTCGTGTTCCTTGAATTGTTAGTTAAGCCTACCTTTTGGTCAGGGTGATACGTACTTTTTGGGAACACGGTAGTGCAATTGAGTGGGAGCGCTATCATAAACATGGAATCTATAGCTTCTATCTGGCGAATAGTAAGCAAAGGATGATCTCCTTCGAGCTTGACCAAACGAACATAAATGGTGGAGTACTCATTTCACATAAGCTGAAATATCATTTATACGGGGTCAAGTGTTTTAAGGAATAAATAATACATTGTAGGGTGTAACGGTAATTTAATCCCTTTACAGTGTAGATCATTCATATAGAGGATCATTGATCACATTAGGATTATAACAATGGATAACTAATGATGCGTCTATATGGTGGAACATATAGAGCATTCTATATACTGAGAGTGCAATTCTAAGTTCTATGCGTGGATTCAACGAAGAATTAATAAGTTAGTGAATTTTAGTGCTAAATTCTTGATCTACTTATTGGAAGCTCGGTTATATAGACCCATGGTCCCCCCACTAGTTGAGATAATATTGCTTGTAAGACTCATGTAATTGGTTTTGATTAATCAATTATAATTCTCAAATTAGACTATGTCTATTTGTGAATTTTTCACTAAGTAAGGGCGAAATTGTAAAGAAAGAGTTTATAGGGGCATATTTGTTAATTATGATACTTTGTATGGTTCAATTAATAAATATGATAAATGACAATATTATTTAATAATTATTTATAGTTATTAAATAGTTATAATTGGCATTTAAATGGTTGAATTAAGAAATTGGCATTTTTGAGAAAATCAGATACAAAAGGTGTTAAAATTGCAAAATTGCAAAACCCAAGGCCCAATCCACTAGTGTATGGCCGACCACCTTTGTAGCTATTTTAAATTGATTTTTTTCATTATTTTAATGTCATATAATTCAAACCTAGCCCTAGTGGAATGCTATAAATAGATAGTGAAGGCTTCAAAAAAAATGAGACTTTTCTTCTCACACTTTCTGAATCAGAAAAACTGAGCCTTCTCTCTCCCTATCTTTAGCTACCACTTCTTCTTTCTTCTTCCTTTGAATTTCGAAATCCTTAGTGATTAGAGTAGTGCCCACACACATCAAGTGATACCTCAATCATAGTGAGGAAGATCGTGAAGAAAGATCATCAACAAAGGAGTTTCAGCATCAAAGATTCAGAGAAAGAGATCCAGGTTCAGATATTGATAATGCTCTGCTACAGAAAGGAATCAAGGGCTAGATATCTGAACGGAAGGAGTCATTATATTCCGCTGCACCCAATGTAAGGTTTCTTAAACTTTATATGTGTTTAATTTCATCGTTTTAGAAAGTTCATATTTAGGATGTTAATAAACATACTTGTGAGTAGATCTAAGATCCTGGTAAAATAATTTCCAACAACTGGCCTCAGAGCCATGGTAATTGATTTACTTGCAAGAAATTTGGACTTTAAAACGATTGTTTGTATGTTCTTTGGATGGTATCATGTTGTATTGAGTGTTATTTGATGATTGATTGATGTTTGTGAAATTCTCGTGAAAAATAATTGCGATTTTATCTCTGGAATTATTTTTATTGCATAGTATGGAAAAAATTAAGCAAGTTAGCCTTTTACAGAACTTAATTTGGATTTTATTTGAATTAGTTATGATTTTTTGAAGATTTGGAAAAATCGGGAAATTTGTCTTTGAGTTTTTCCTGCGATCGCAAATCTGTCCGTACAGTTTCGAATTTTTTTGTTTTTCTTCGATTTTTCATGCTTTTTCATGGAATTAACTTCCAATTTTTTGTATAGTTTTGTATTTATACTATTACTATTCCTAATTCAATTCTAATTATCATTTTGAATTAATTTAATATTTTTTAAATTTAATTCAAGATATTAGTGAAATTTGAATTTGAATAGAGTTAGTATCTATCTTCTTGCTTAAAAATCTATCTTATTTTTAAATTTGATTATATCTTATTTTTTTTAAATTTAAGGTCAGATTTTATAAGATATTTATAAAATCTTTTAAGATATTTTTAAGATATCTTATCTTTTAAGATATTTTTAATTATATCTTATCTTTTAAGATTTTTTTTTTAAAATTAAATTTTTTTTTAGATATTTTGACCTTATTTAAATTTAAAATAAGATATTTATAATCATGTAATTTTAAATAGATGTAAGATATTTTGCTAACTTTTAAATTTTGTTATTTTATTTATTTAAATTAAATTTAAAATCTGAAAAGATATTTTATTTTTTTCTAATTTTTTATTTAATTTTTATTTATAAAATAACATTTAAAATTTAAAAGTAGTTAGCAAATTTTGAAATGATATTTAGGTTGGTTCAAACCTAATTTTTCAAAATTGTAGGTTTAATTTTAAATTTAAATATTTAATTAATTTTCGAAATTTTTTTTTTAATTTTTTTTTTCGAAAATCTTTTTTAATAATATTTCGAAATTAATTATTTAATTTAAAATTAAATAAATCCTACATCCAACTATCCAGCTAACCCTGTTGCAGGAGTATGTGTTTTAGCTTGTTTGTAAGTTTTCAAAACCTATTATTACTTGATTGCAAATAGCCATGGTTACTTTTTGCCAGATCTAATGATCTGATGGCTCCCTTGGTCAAGATAATAATTTGTAACAGGTATATTTACAATCTTCTTTCATCTGTGTATGACCTAGCAACATGATAGGACCCATCCAAAGTGTGCCTGTGTGAGCCTATGTGTTTAATTTGATTATAGATACATATAGGTTGTTGTTGCTAAAATAAATTATCATAGTTATTGATAGAATTTATTTAGGCCCATTTAGTTTTTGGGCATATTCAATTAATAACAGTTGTTCTTATTAAGGTTAAATTCCTCTCTTTTGGGCCTTGTGTGAGAGTTGGGAGCCATAGAAGTGGGTACGACATACTGAACACAGCACCCCCTCACACAAACCACCCCAATTGTGAAGGCCCATTTGCCTGATTTGAATGACTGTACTAGGTTAATTACACTAGTTTAACCTAATTAAAATTGATTAGCAACATAATTAATTTCATTTATTTTGAAATTAATTTAAGAAAATTATAGTTTAAAGAATTTTTTATTCTAAGCTAAACTATATGTATTTTCTTGTATTTAATTAAATATAGAATTATAACCATCTAGATTCAATCTGGAACTTAATTTAAATTTTTCATTAAATATTCTTATTTAAGTTGATATTTAGTTATCTACAACTAACCAACTTAAATCTGAATATCTTTTGAATTTCAAATTTCAAAATTAAGTTGAGGAATTTTTAGGCATTGGTTATTAAGATTCTTTAGATATTTTTTAAGTTAATATCTTTTCGAATATTAACTTAAAATGGAATATTTTCAAATTAAGTAGTTACAACTTAATTTTTGATATTTAATTAAATTTAAATTTGAAAAATATTTAAGTTCTAGATTTTTTCTAATACAACTTAAATTAGATATTTTTTCAAATTTTGTGGAAAAGATACTTAGTCAAATAAGATATTTTTTAGATAGTTATTTCTAGACTAATTATTATTTCTAATATTAAATAGGAAAATATTATAAATTGTGAAATTAAGCATTTAATTAATTTTGGTACAATTTATTTTAAGTATATTTTTCCTAGTATTAAACTAGAAATTAATAATTAAGCCTTCTCTACACTTAATTATTTATTTCTTGAATTTAATACATTTAATTAATTTGAAAATTAAATATCTAAGTTGATTTTTATCATCATACTTAAATATTTCTTTTTCATGACATTTAATTAAATAGAAAATTATTTTTAGTTGAAATTTAATTTTTCAACTAAATTTAAATAATTTTCAAAATATATTTTTTTTTCTTTATTTTATTAATCAATTTTCGAAATTGCATTTCTTAAATGCTAGAATTTCGAATTTTATCTTGAAAAATAGATTAAGTTGTAAATTAATTATTTTAATTAATTCTTGGATCAACTTAAATCAATGATTTTTTCATTTATTGATTAATTTAAAATAAATTGAATTAAAGTATATTATTAGAAATTGAATTAATTAGTCAAAGGAAAATCTAGATAGGTGATATTTTTGCTTGAAGTATTTTTCTAGTGTATTTAATTAAATAGAAAATTAATATTTAAGTTGATTTTCATCATCATACTTAAATATTTGTAATTTTTCTTATATATTTAATTAAATAGGAAAATTATATTTTTTGTTGTAAATTAATTTTATTAATTAATTTTGGGCCAACATTAAATTAGAATAATTTTTCCAGGATTTATTCTTTATTTTAATATGCATTTTTTTCGAAAATTGTATTCTTAAATACTTTAATTTTTTGAAATGCAATTTATATATTTATAGAAAATAAAATTTGAGTTGTAAATTAATTTAAATTAATTTTGTAACAACTTAAATTGGTATTTTTCTAAATATTTATTGGAAATTATTGCTAAGATGGAAATAATTCATGTTATTTTCATAACCATCTAAGTAAAATTTATAAATATTAAATTAAAATTTATATTTAGAATTTTTCATTCTAAATTGGAAATTTTAATTAAATAAATATATATATTCAAAATAAATAGAATAAATAAAGAGAATCAAAGAAAATACAACTCTCTTTAAATAATGAGCTCGATTATTATTAAGATATTCGATCTCCATTGTGGGTTTTACACCGCGTTTGTTTTAGTGAGTAATCCTCCCTAATGGAGGAACTTTCATTAGCAATTTCGCACCGTTTAACCTCGCATGATAAGTAGTTTGTAAGTGTTTTGTATGGTATGGATCACCCTAATGGTGGCGACCATACTTGACTTGCAAATTATGAAACAATGGTGGAAGCTCATAAGATAGAATTGCCTTGACTCTCGCCTAAACGGGACAACGCTGAATTCCAATCTTGATCGAATAAAAGGTTGCTAGAATGTTTAACATTTTAGACGAGCTGACAACTCTATTCAATGAATGGTAGCTTTGACTCTCGCCTAAACGGGACACTGGTATCAGTTTGTTGAAAAACCTTGGAAATTATTTAGGATTGTATGTTTTAGTATTTTCACTTATCATTCCTACTTGCTATATGCTTATAATTTCTGAATTGTGTATGAATTTATATTGAACCATGTTATTTTCTGTTATTAAGTTGTAGTTTAATTTCGAATCTTCATTGTTGGTCTAACTTGGCTTGTTTATCTAATGAGATAAATCCCTAGTGGATTTTCACCATTAGACATACATAATAGTGTTAGATCTCGAAAGATAAATATTGTATATGCGACATCTAGCTGTTCATCAATTGATGACACCTTAGACTAGTATTTTTACGATATGAAACAAGAAGATTGTATAAATAAGATTACTTTGTCTTTCGCTAATCGAAGCATCGTTGGATTCTTATTTATAAACGAAATTATCCTAATTCCTCTTAGCTTATTCATTTCGAATTAGCTTTAAAAATATATCATGGGATGAATGGTCTATAAATCATTTCATGTCATTATATTTTCTCTTAAGAAATTAAATGATGCATATGATTATAATCCCGAAATTCTATTCCCAATTGATATAAATCCTCAATCTTAGAAATCTCCTACTTGTATGGGCAAATCTGACTTAGAGTTTGTATTAGTAGTGGTGGTCCAAGAAAGAATTACTCATTATATTTGGTTGAATTTAAGTCTTTGACTTTAATTTTAGAATCCAAACAGAAATTTTCTTATATTTCTAATTCCAGATACAATACAGTTACACTTTCTCAAGTGTTTAATATCCATCCTTTATTAATGGATTCAAACTGTATGGAATATGAGTTAGGTATTCTGTGACCAGGATCCACTTGCACTATTCTAAGAATTCTTTTATAAACCTATGTCATCAAAAGACTCTACCACATTTTTTTTAATCTATGACATTTGTATCTTGTTCATAGTGGATTTGACAAGATCAATCTCTGCAAAGAGTTAATATGCCTATATCCACTGAAAGTAGTTCATCTCATTCGCAGATGGATGTACATTCAGGGGTGGATATGAGTTTTTCGTTGCATTCTTAAAACGATAACTCTAGATTATACCTTATGCAAAGAAATTTGAAATGTTTGAAAATTTTCATTAATTTCTAGCAATGGTTAAAACCATTAAGGTAAGTGGTTAAAGATCTTGCGAACTGATAGGGGTGGAGAAATAGTTAGTAGATATGCAGTTCAAAGATCATTAAATTAATTTTTGAATTATATCCAAACTTACCTCCCCAGAAATTTCGAGTTGCATGTTGATGATTAGTTACTAGTCGTTGCCTAATTCCTTCTATGGTAATGCAATTTCAGAATGATGTAATGGTTGTATACTTAATGTAAATCATTACTAGATTCATGGATGACCTAATCAAAATCTTAAGAAAAGCTAGAACTGTTAACCATGGTTTGTTAGCTGTTCTAAGTGATTAGGGGTGGACCATCCCATTGTCAATAGATAAGAAAGTGTTTGTTCAAACAAATACTACTTTTCTAAGATAATGACTAAGTCTGAAAACAAGTAGAAAATAAAGGAGATATTTAATTCTTGATTCCAAAAGTGTTCTATCATCTTATTTGACATATGATGATCCCACTGCCTCTGTTGTCTTGTCACAACCAAAGAGGTTAATACCATTTAGTTTTCTTCGACATAATTCACGGTACCTTGTCGTAGTGGGAGAGTTTCTAGGAACTCACCTTCTTATGACTTGGGAGACACTAGTGATTAAAATCCATTGTGAGTTTAAACAAGTAATGGATTGTCAAGATAAGAAACTAAGAAGAAAGCCAATAGAACTATGGTTTAATCCATTCACATGGGGTAACCTTAAGTTTTCTATTACAAGGACATAAAAGGAAATTTACGTTTATAAGTCTATTCAATGGACTTAACAAAACTTCCTGTTCCCAGTATTATAGGTTTGAGTTTATCTAAACCTATGGCTTGTGGTATACCTGGTAATTACTTACTCTAATGCAAGCAACTTACTTTAGTAAGATGCTGAAGCATTTTCTTTCTAATGGCAATCTATAGAAGCTTCACAACTTCTTAGGTATAGATTTTATCTAAGGAAAAGTCTTAACTATTCCAGAAAAGATAAAGCCATGAAAGAATTTCTTAAATCAACAGTGAGAGGTCTTAGATATGCTTTTGTATGCCTTAGACCAGACACCTGCTGTTGAGTGGGAGTAATGAGTAGGTATCAGATTAATCTAGGAAAAGAACATTGGAAGACAATCAAGTAAATCTTAAGATAAAGAAGAGGAACTATATGTTAGTCTATAAGGGTGTGTTTAAAACTCTTAGACTACACCATATCAGATTTCGAAATTTGCCTTTGTGCTAGTAAATCTTTCTGATAAGATGGTGATTACTCTGGGGGTGGAATAGTGATTTTGGAGAAGTGTAAAAACCTATCTGAAGTCTCTAGGTCTACCAGAGAGGGAATGAATGTTAAAGTTGCAGGAAAGGTACTTATTCAGTCTAAGGAAAGTTCTATACATCTTTGGCGCCATTCCAAATTGCCTTAAACTACTAGTGTTACTTTCCTGATTAACCAAAAGTAGTTGCCAAAGGTATAGAATCCAGTATCCCAAGAGAGTAGACATATAGAGAGGAATTTCACATTATCAATAATTTTGTGATTAAGGAAGAGTAATGGTGGAGAAAAGGTTGTGGTTAATTCAACCTTTCAGATCCTATTACGAGGAGTTTACTACTACTACACTTGATTTGTATATCAATGTGTTGAGATTATTTGAAACGCACTTTTTGTTTTATATTAGTGCAAGTGGGAGTTTGTTGGGTTTTATGCCCTAAATAAAACTCATTTCAATATAATCAGATTTACTTATTAATATAGATCAGAAATAACATTTAATGTTGCATGGTTCACATGATTTATTTCATGATTATATGTACATAATGTATAAATTCATCTGAAACCCTTTTCACATACTTGATCCTGTTTATTGTGCCGTCAACACATTGGAAAGTAAACATGACTATGTGAATAAAGTTTCCTAGATTTATCAGACATAGGGTTTTACTGATATGATAATCTACAACAGAGTTTACTTGCATTTGGAGAAGTGCTATGTTCTTTCCAGAGCATTGTTTAAAGTAAAGCTCAGGTTGGATGCATGGAGTATGCATCGGAAGGGACCGATATTGAACTTTGACTTAGATTTATTAAACTTACCGTAATATCTATTCAAGTCAATATCGCCTAGTTGATCCTAGATCAAATGTTCTTAATCCTGTTATGATTAGGCTCAATCTTGAAAGGCTATTCGTGTTCCTTGAATTGTTAGTTAAGCCTACCTTTTGGTCAGGGTGATACGTACTTTTTGGGAACACGGTAGTGCAATTGAGTGGGAGCGCTATCATAAACATGGAATCTATAGCTTCATACGGCGAATAGTAAGCAAAGGATGATCTCCTTCGAGCTTGACCAAACGAACATAAATGGTGGAGTACTCATTTCACATAAGCTGAAATATCATTTATACGGGGTCAAGTGTTTTAAGGAATAAATACATTGTAGGGTGTAACGGTAATTTAATCCCTTTACAGTGTAGATCATTCATATAGAGGATCATTGATCACATTAGGATTATAACAATGGATAACTAATGATGCGTCTATATGGTGGAACATATAGAGCATTCTATATACTGAGAGTGCAATTCTAAGTTCTATGCGTGGATTCAACGAAGAATTAATAAGTTAGTGAATTTTAGTGCTAAATTCTTGATCTACTTATTGGAAGCTCGGTTATATAGACCCATGGTCCCCCCACTAGTTGAGATAATATTGCTTGTAAGACTCATGTAATTGGTTTTGATTAATCAATTATAATTCTCAAATTAGACTATGTCTATTTGTGAATTTTTCACTAAGTAAGGGCGAAATTGTAAAGAAAGAGTTTATAGGGGCATATTTGTTAATTATGATACTTTGTATGGTTCAATTAATAAATATGATAAATGACAATATTATTTAATAATTATTTATAGTTATTAAATAGTTAGAATTGGCATTTAAATGGTTGAATTAAGAAATTGGCATTTTTGAGAAAATCAGATACAAAAGGTGTTAAAATTGCAAAATTGCAAAACCCAAGGCCCAATCCACTAGTGTATGGCCGACCACCTTTGTAGCTATTTTAAATTGATTTTTTTCATTATTTTAATGTCATATAATTCAAACCTAGCCCTAGTGGAATGCTATAAATAGATAGTGAAGGCTTCAAAAAAAATGAGACTTTTCTTCTCACACTTTCTGAATCAGAAAAACTGAGCCTTCTCTCTCCCTATCTTTAGCTACCACTTCTTCTTTCTTCTTCCTTTGAATTTCGAAATCCTTAGTGATTAGAGTAGTGCCCACACACATCAAGTGATACCTCAATCATAGTGAGGAAGATCGTGAAGAAAGATCATCAACAAAGGAGTTTCAGCATCAAAGATTCAGAGAAAGAGATCCAGGTTCAGATATTGATAATGCTCTGCTACAGAAAGGAATCAAGGGCTAGATATCTGAACGGAAGGAGTCATTATATTCCGCTGCACCCAATGTAAGGTTTCTTAAACTTTATATGTGTTTAATTTCATCGTTTTAGAAAGTTCATATTTAGGATGTTAATAAACATACTTGTGAGTAGATCTAAGATCCTGGTAAAATAATTTCCAACACTAACACCCTTATGAGGTGTAATATCGCTATTAGTGCAACTTAATATTAGATCTCACTTTTTTTGCTTTAATAAATATTATAAAAAATCACTAACCAATTATAGAGCAACATTTTATCGTGGTGCTAGGCACTATGAGTGCCTCATAGCAATGCTCATGGATTAATGTAAGCAAGAGAATAGTAATGTAAAATATTAACTTGTTTGTTTTGAGGGTTTAATCTTGAAATATTATTCCCTTAGTAATACAACTATACTTAAGGGGGTGATGTTGGCACCTTAAAATAGGTGGGTTTGAATGATTCCCTTTTATTATATTAATTTGAATATTATTTTTAAATTAATAAATAAATTTAAATAACATTAATTATGATTTATTATAAAAAAAATGGATAAATATTTGTACCCAAAATTTTAAATTTGTAAGTGGTATAAACTCAACGTTTATTTTTAGTGGTATAAGTACCAAATATTTGTAAACCAATTTCCTCTAGTTTTGTCAGTACAAACTCTGATTTGAATTTGTTAAAAGAACATTTGGAAGTAACTGATACTATATAACCTAATGATATAGAATTAGGGTCTTATATGTGCCATGTTAAAGATAATCGCAGAGTCTATATTGACGAAATTAGAGAAAAATTATAGTTTTATAAACGTTGGGTATTTATACAGTTAAAAATAAACATTGGGTTTATGCCACTTACAAACTTAAAACTTTGGGTACATATATTCATATATTCATTGGATGGTTTGAATTTTCATTGTATTTTTTGTCGATTTATTCGGTTTGGTTTAGGCGATTTTTTCAGGTTGAGCGGTTTGTAAATTTTGTTGAACACCTCTATCTGGTGGTAGGGATGCACACTGGGCAGAAAATTGGCGGAGAGTGCTCCTCCCATTCCCATTCCTGTTAAGGATTTTAATCCCCATTCTTACTTATTCCGCATCGGGGATGGGGCGGGAAATCCCCTAATGGGAGCGGGGACGGGGCGAGAAATTCCTTAATAAAAATATATAAAGTTTATAATAAAAATTTAAATATATAAAAATATTAAATTACTTAAAAATTAAAATATTATACATTAATTATTATTCAATAAATTAGTTATTATCCAGAACACAACTTAAAATTCATAAGAAATGATACAAATATACTAAAAAATGCAGACATAAATTATAAAATCTAAAATATTACTAAAAATATAAAATAAAATACTAAACGGGTCGCCATCGGGTCTGGGAGTGTGATCCTCGCCCCACTTAACATTTGATGACCAAAAGTAATCCTCGCCCCCGCCTTGTTTCCCATCTAGACGGAGAATTCCTGCCCTATTAAAAGCGGGTCCCCGACGGGTCCCATCCTATGAGAAAATATGCATCCCTATCTAGTGGTGTCGAAATGAAATCTAGTGGAACCAAAAAGTATAATTGAAAATTTATAAGTATGATGCCTAAAATAATACAAATGATAGATAGAGAGAATGCTTTCAAAATTAATCATAAATACAAGCAGCCCTTTAATAAGATAATGTTGCATATTATAGCATCTCCAAGGAAACACCAAATTTGGTGTAACACTATCACCAAATTTAGCGTCAAAAAGTATTTCTACTCCAACCACAACACTACAAATTACACTAAAAAAATATTCCTTATTATTATATTAATTTTTCAATAAAATAAAAAAATAATATCATATTAATTAACAAAAATTACCACAATTGTTATATTTAATTAATAATTTAAATAAACTTACTAATTAGATTAAAGATAATAATATTGTAAAATCGACAAAATTCGATAAATTAACATATCATATTGCAATAACATAAATATTATAAGGTACTTTTATAATGTATCCCTCTAAATAAAAGAGTCACGCGATAGAAAGTTTGAATTTTATTTTCGGCATGTTAAATTTTTTTAAAATTTTTCAAAATTTTGCAAGATGTATTAAACAACTATAATGTACACGACCATTAAAAAAAAAAACTAAACAAGTCTCCTGAATGTCGAAAAAGGTAGGAGTATATCAATAGGGGTGAGCAAAAAATCTAAAAAACCAACCAAACCGAATACACCGACCGTTGGAACACCGAAAAAATCGACACCGAAAAACCGAAAACTGAATTAACCGCCTTAACATGGTCGGTTTTAGTGTCAGTGACTAACCAACCGATTAAACCGAGAACCGACCGAACATATATATTATATATTATTTTTCTACATATTTAATATGCAATTTTATTAAACTAGTTTGACTTATATCTTTTTTATTTAAAGTCTTAATTATTCATTGCTTTATTTTATTATAGTTTGATGCATTTACATATTATATATACACATTCATAAAATAATACAAGTTTTTTAATATAACTCATTACCATATTAGTAGCACAAATAATTTGAACAAATTTAAAAAAGTTTATTTTACATTATTTATTTAACTAAGAAAGTTTTATTCTCAAATTATATGATATTTGATACAATACTCTAATTTTTTTAGTTTTCAAATAATTATAAAAACTTAAAAACTTATTTTTTATAAAATTAAAACGGTCGGTTTTTTTACATTTGTATAATGGTCGGTCGGTTTTCGGATTATAACTATGGAAACCGAAAACCAAATTTCGATTTTTTTTTTGTGTAAAAAACGACCAAACCGACCGTTGCTCACCCCTATATATCAGTGCGCCACTTTTAAAGAAGTGTATAATTTTTTCTAAGTTTTATAGGATGTCTTAAATAATTATAATATACACTATTATATAAAAAAATAGACTAAAAAAATATGTCGGGTGCCGAAACAAATATAAGTAATTCGTACATCACTTTTATAAATGTGCATTGTAAAATTTCTCAAAGAATAATTCTTAATTTTACAAATACAATAATATAAATATATATAAAATTAACTATATTATATATATAAAAATATTATCAGGACTACCGTGCACTGTAAATAAAACTACAAAATGCTATAAGAAATGCAACTTTCTTGGAAGATATATACATGGCATATATTGTTTTTGCAGTCTCATAACTCTCATTCGAGCTGCTCTTAGGATGTAATTGGAGAGATTAGCAATATACTGATTTAATTCACCAAAAAAAGAAATTTTAGGTGGCGTTTGATAAGTTTTCTATTTTTAAAATTGAAAAAGTGAAAATATTTTTTAAAAACATGTTTTATAAAACTGTTTTTTTTTTTAATTTTTTAATTAAGAATCAAAATTTTAAAAACAAAAAATGTCTTTCAATATTTTTTTAAACAACTTTTTTTCTTAATCAATATTTTAGACTCCGACGAGACCCGAACTCAAATCCTCCCCCCACGGCCCTGGCGCTGAACCCGGCCTCTGACCCGAACCCGAATATGACCTCAAACCTAGACCCGACTTAAATAAAATCAAAAAATAAAAATAAAAATGAACTTTACAAAACACACTTTTGTTTTTTGTTTTTAAAATTGAAAAACAAAAGTGGTTACAGAATGCATTTTTGTTTTTCAAAAACAAAATTTTTAAAAACAAAAATTTACATTCATTTGATTAAAAAATTAAAAAACAAAAGTGTTACCAAACGCCATTTTAATTAAAAAACATGCATTGCATTATTACCTAGTATTATTAAGTATTTAAGAATAGTTCATTTTTTTTTTTCTTTTGGTGGGACCAAGTTGAAAAATATAAGTTGGAATTTTCTTTTTAAATTTATAGTTTATTGTCTAGTTTTTTTTTTTTTTGAGGGGAATCACTTTTCACATAAGTCACTATTTTAATGTTAATATACTTTTAAAATAGACAATAAACTTCTTACAGACAAGAAATTCATCCTCACTTTTGTTATTTTAACCGTTAGATTTTTATATTTCCAGCCAATTATTCAATTTATTTTTTTTTGGCCAAACATAACTTTTAGAAAGGAAAAAAATGTTTTTGCAGGAAGAGAATAACAAAAAGGGCCAAACATATCATTCTTACAACAAATTAATTTTTTTTTTTTAACAATAAATTATTTGAATAAATTATTATTATTATTTGAATAAATTAGAAAGGAAATATATCTAAAAGAAATGGGAATGAAATTATATTTTGATATCAACCGTACACTCATCTCCATAGGCACTCTCTCATATCTCTCCCGCGATTGCAGCTCTTCTTCTTCTTCTTCTCTCTCTCTTTCTCTGAACCCCTTTTACTCGATCCCAATTCAATCTAGGGTTTTCGCTTTTCTCCTTGGATCTTTCTTTTGTGGCGGAACTGTACGGTGATTTTGTGGAATCGAGGAATTGGTGAGCGTGTGCTAGGGTTTCACGGAGTGGTGTTTCTGTAGATCTGACTACTGTTAGCCTCTCGGAGCCCATTTCTATTGCCTAATTCAACATGTTTTGGCGTATGGCGGGCTTGTCCACTGCGTCTCCTGTGCGTTACCCGCTTTCTTTTTCTTTTTCTTACCTTTCTTTATTTGCTTATATGTAACAGTGATCGATGTTCGCTGTGGATTGTTTTCTACGCTGGTTGAATTTCTGGGTTTTTTGTTGATTCGATTTGATTTTCTGTTTTGTTGCTGTGGAAAATGAGGGATCGGATTAGAATTTCGTGAGTTTTGATTCAACATTGCTTTTTGGGGAATTTTGTAAATCGTATGTTATTAGGATTTTCATTGGTGCTCATGTTGAGTATTTTATAGGCATTTAGTTTTTCCATTTTGGCTAAATAGGAATTAATTGCTAACATGTTGGTGGTATGCTGGATTCTTATCTGAGAAAAAGAAGACCACCACATGTTCTCAATCTGGACGAGTTTATAGAGAAATAGAGTGAAGTAAGGTATAGATAGAGAAATTACTTTTCTTGTTTTGTAGACAGAGCAAATTGGAGATACGTGGTATGAAAATGTTAGACGCTGCAGTGTTGCTGCACATTAAAATTTCGCCTAGGAATTGTAGAAACAACCGTTTCCTGATGCTTGTTATAATATTTACCATTTTGTTGTGTCACATTTGGTGCCATTTATTTGTTTATTTTGAAATATTATGTACAGCGACTTAGTTGATCTCCTTCTTGAATTGAAATAGACTCTGCTGTTCTGAATTTTAGGCTTTTCCAAGTATCCAAATGTGAGTAGAGACTAGAAAGTAGTCTTCTGTGTACTATAATATTTTAAGCACATTCTAGAACTGGTACTTAAAATTATGTAAATTACTTCTTTCATTCAAGCAGTTTTATGATTTAGAAATTTCTTGGTCTGTAGTCTTTTTAAATTATGAATGGTTGCAAAGTTCAGCTAAATTTCTTTTTTATAAAGAAACATGCCTGGACATGAGTAAAATATGTAATAGTAATTAAGTGGTTTAAACTTTGGCAAGGTTCAGTTGAGTTGAGCAATCAAGCCTCTGCTTACCTTTCGTGTTGTAGATGTGTCCTATCTGTAAATTGTAGATCTAGATTGTCACTTATGAGGTATTTAAGTTTGAGAGATAAGTGTTCGATTGTGAATTGGTAGATTGTTCAAGATTATTTGACCATTATAGGCAACACCCTTGCAATGCCACCTTAGCTTATTAAGGAATTGAAACACAAATGAGGCAGTACTAAAATCAAATGTGTTTGCCAGAAGAATTAATAGTTAGGCTATAGAAAAAAAAAAGGCTTGACGATGCTTAAATCTTGGTTGCGGCAAGATATATAATTGTTCTGTGTTAAGAATTTAGGATTGTATTCCAACTATCATGGACACATTTGGAAATAAGGACTGTTCAGGAATTAAATGGAGGGTGTGTATTCCAACTATTATGGACACATCAGGAAATGAGGACTGTTAGGTTTTAAATGGAGGATGTGTACTCCAACTATTATGGACACATCTAGAAATAAGGACTGTTGTGGAATTAGGATTTTAGTTCAATTTTTTCTTGAGGTTAGATGTTTTGTGTTCCTTTTAAGGCCATAAACAATTTTCTGTTTTGATTATTTCCACTATTTCTTATTTCCTTCACATTTACCCACTCAAGTGGAATAATTTTTCTTCTTTTGGGATGTTTTGTTATTTAATCAAGTCAAATGATTTTCTCTTGTTTCTTGTCACATTGTAGGTGGAGACAATTTTGGACAAGGATAATTTCACATTAGAGGAACTTCTAGATGAAGACGAAATCATTCAAGAGTGCAAAGCTCTTAATGGACGACTGATTAACTTGTAAAGCTTTTTGTTGTTGTTGTTGTTTTAAATTTATAAATAAATGTATATACACTTTTATTTTAACTTGCTTCATCTTTTCCTCATTTAAGCTTTGTCTCTGTGTACTATGATGTATCTATTTAATTCTTAGTGCAATTGGAGGATGGTCCTTCAAGAATTTTTATAGAAAAGGAAGTTCTTAGTTAATGCATGTGGATGGAATGCATAAACTGCAATATTCTACAATTATTTTTAAGTTCTGACCTTGGAAGCTTCTTTCTACTCCTTCGTTGATATTTAAGAAATCATAATTTAATTTTCAAGGCACACCTATTATATTATGAAATGTGTGTACATTTTTAAGCTGTAGTCTCCTATTTTCTAAAGTCCAAATAACTGTATAGTTTTTATTTTATTTTTATTTCTGCAGAAGTTAAGCACAAATTGGATAATCCTACTGGTTGTTTAGTGTTATTTCAGTCACTTTCATGTGTCATTTTTTCTTAAGAACACTATGTCTTTATGAATACATCTATTCAGTTTGTCTCCCCACTATTTTGTTTTGTAGTTTGAGAGAAAGAACCCAGGTTGAACAACTTATCAGATACATTGTTGAAGAAGCTCCTGAAGATGCTGATAGAAGTCGAAGTGTGAAGTAGGTTTTTCTTTTTTTTTTTTGAAAGTGATTACAAGTTTTACATGTGAAGATTGCTTTAATGCATTTTCTGATCTTGCAAATATATTTTTCCTCAGGTTTCCTTTCATTGCCTGTGAGATTTTTACTTGTGAAGTTGATATTATCCTCAAGACATTGGTAGAGGATGAAGAGGTCAGAAGTTTTACTGTTTAGTCCCATTTTTTCTTCACTTAATGGAAAATGTCTAGTGTTTGACGAAGTTATCTTTTGGCAGTTGATGGGTTTGTTATTTTCCTTTTTGGAACCAAAACATACTCACAGTCCGTTTCTGGCTGGGTATTTCAGCAAGGTACCTTTTTTGTAAAATTTCAGACTTAGTTATTTCTGGATTTTGGTACGAAACATTTTATGTACATAATTTGAAAATACCATTTCATATTTGCCATTTTTAGTTCCATTCCCATGATTCTTGTGTGTTTTCAGGTTGTCATATGCTTGTTGTTGCGGAAGACAGCTCCCTTTTTGAGCTATATTCAAGTTAGTACCTTGATTCTTATCTTTTTCTTTTTTTTTTTGAGCAATTGATTCTTGTCTTTTCATTTCATGTAAATTTGTACAAATATCTTTCTTTTCCTCTTTTCTTATTTTTTCTTGTCCCAGTGATGTTTTTTGAGTGAATCGCACCAAAATGAGTTGGAGAATATGCTCACCAAAATCAGTATCTTTATGCTTTTTGGTGTGATTCACTCACACCTTTCTTGTATTAGTTTCTCATTAATACAAATTGATTTTTCTTTTAAAATATATGCTGTACAATGATACGTGCTTGTGGACATGCAATCAATGTTGTGGGAACTGTAACTAATTAGAGAATAAGTTAATGATTTTTTCTCTTCTTTTGAATATAAAATTTATTGGAACCAATTAAGGAAGTTTTGGCCTTCAGACCCTTCTTTTCCTACATCCTAGTGAAATCAATACTACCATCAAATGTTAAAAGAAAAAAAGTTTGTTACGACTGAACTGAAAAATCCCCTGGTAATTTCTGCATGCAGGGTGAGAACTGAGATGTTTAAATTAAATCTATGTCTGTACCAGCTGTGTGTTTTAATTTGTAAATATGAAATAGAAGATGTCGGCTATTTGTCATTATATTTCACATTGAGCTTTTTTTTTTAAAAAAAAACTAGGCTTCACACCTAACCCTTGTGATTTTGGAACCAAGAAATTATAGCAATTGCAATATAGGTACCCGGGAGGTTTTCTTGATGTCACTTTGACTTATTTTTGGTTTGAACTCATGTCATTGTCCAGGCTCATCGGGAAATTATGCAGAAGCTTGTTGACCTGATTGGAATCACATCCATTATGGAGGTATAACTTCATTTTTTGTCCTCTGTTTTCAATTTACCCAACTGTAGAGAACCTTTGGGACTTCTTATTGCCACTACTCTCTATTGAAGGAAAATTATTGTTTTCCTGACCCCATGCACTTGGTGTGCTAGAATACACATTTGTTATAATGAAAAATAATATTTCTTGTTGAATAGGTCTTAATAAGGTTGATCGGGGCTGATGAACATATGTACGCAAATTATACTGACGCAGTGCAGTGGATACAAGATACAAATGTGCTGGAGATGATTGTGGACAAGTTCAGCTCTTCAGTAAGTACTTTGAAGTGTACACGAGGGCTATGTTTAGTGAGCTTGCATATTTTTCGTCATTCAGCTCTTCTCAGTTTTTCTTCTTTCTGTAGTTGTGCTTCATAGCTGATTCTCATGTCAGTTGAGCTATATCATTTTATATTTAACTATATTAGATAAATAGAAGATCCAGTTCTCTCTTATGATGCTTGGTTTTATGTTGAAGTCTGTGAAGAAAATGACAATGTAAATATAACACCTAGAGAGTGATAAGGTCTTCCAATGCTCAACATTACATGATGAATCTTTTTAAAATGAATTTTACAGGATTCTCCTGAAGTTCATGCTAACGCAGCCGAAACACTTTGTGCAATTACGCGTTTTGCACCTGCTGGACTTTCGGCCAAAATTTCAAGCCCAAGGTAGTATTTATACATCATGTTTTATACTGTTATAGTGTTATGCTCTAGCTTTCATATTAGAATTAATTTAATTTTTCTATTGCCAGTTTTGTTGGAAGATTGTTTCGTCATGCCTTGGAGGAATCACGTCCAAAATCTGTTCTAAATAACTCGCTGACAATATGCATAACTTTGTTAGACCCTAAGAGGTTAAATATGGGAGCATATCATATGTTTGGCCGTCAAATGACTCTTGGGTCCACTGTAACTGCTAATCCGGAGACAGTTGAGGGCATGCTAGAGAGCTTAGGTGAAAATTTGTTTCTTTCATTGCCGATCTATTTTAGCTCATGTTTCCATGTCTCGGTGTAAATTGGTAGCTGTGTTTTAATACAATTAGAGGTTTGTATAAACTATTTTGTTCTCAAAACTTGTTTTGTCCATTGGCACTGCCTCAAGCATTCAAACAAACGGTAATTCAAGTAAGGCATTGCATCCAAGCTTGCTTAATGGATTGCCTTAGTATTGCATTTTATGTGAGCTATATTATATAATTTTATTACCTAAGAGGGGTGTTCAAAGAGTCAAGCTTGTGGTATATTCCAAGTTCTTTATACGTGTCACATTGGTTTCCCTTTAATCTTTATGTCTCTTATGCTTGATCAATGTGTGCTCTTGTTTCTTATCCTCAAACATGATCAGCTAATGAAGCTTTTTTGCTAGTTTTAAAATTATGGCTTGACTATTTATCTCTTTTTGTCGCGCCAGGTGATTTGCTCAAGCTTTTAGATGTTTCATCTTCTGACAACATCTTGTTAACTACATATGGAAAGTTACAGCCCCCGCTAGGAAAGCATCGTTTAAAGGTATATTCATGGGCCATATTATCTGGTCTAGATCAGTTTTTGCCTTCTTTTTTTGGTTTGTTTCTATTTGCCCCTTGTAGGGACTTTTTATGTTTCTTACGTAAATGTTTTTGTTTTTTTTTTGTTTGATGTCTGCTTGAATTGTGTAATAATATCATCAATGTAAGCTTATGAGCTAACATGGTGTCTGAACTCTGTGCTGGATTGTGCTGAATTGGGAAATTTTTCAGATTGTAGAGTTTATTTCAGTGTTACTGGCAGTTGGTAGTGAAGCTGCTGAGAAGGAATTGATCCGTCTTGGAGCTCTACAAAGGATTTCAGACTTGTTCTTTGAGTAAGTCTTTAAGATCTTTTCCAAGCTGAAAAAAAAAAGAAAAAGAGAAGGCTGTAACACATGTTTTGTGATGGATTGTTTATTCTCTTATTTCTTGGTTTGTTGATTCTTTAGGTACCCTTATAATAACTTTCTGCATCACCACGTAGAGAACATTATAAATTCATGCTTGGAGAGCAAGAATGCTCCACTTGTTGAACATATTCTCCGTGACTGTAATCTTGTTGGGAAAATTCTTGAAGCTGAAAAGAATACCACATTGACAGCTGATTCAAACAAGGTGGTCCACTTCTTCATAATTGGTGATTATACATTAAATTTATCAGGATTTGTGTATTCTGTGTGAGCTTGTGTTGCATTTTGTTATAGTTTCTCCTTTTAGTGCAGATGTTAGATGTGTGATGTAACATGTTCATTCTTGTTGTGCAGCCAACAGTCCCTGCTGAGGGCAGATCGCTACCCAGGATAGGGAATATTGGACATATCACTCGTTTATCCAACAAAATTAATCAACTTGGGAATACAAATAGTGACGTTCAGGCTCTTCTGCAGGTTTTCTTTTCTTTATTTTCTTAGAAGTGTTTGCAGGCATAATTCATTTAGCTGAAAATTTTGTTCACTGTTTTATCAAGTTTTAGGTTGCGAGCAGTTTTTTCCTTATTAAGTTACTTCTATATCTTTTACCTCTGCATGTAAAATGCGTGTATTAATAGAAGCTAATTCCAGAAATTAGAGTATTCTATACTATTTTCATTAATATTGTTCTATATTTACTTATCTTCTTATAGGCAAACAGTGAATGGTCTGATCATACAAATGTCCTAGCAAAGCGTAATGCTCTGGAGAATGTTTATCAGTGGGCTTGTGGGTATGTTCTTTTGCTTAAAATTGTTTCTTCAAGTATGTATCTATAGTTTTGTTGTTTCAAGTGCTTCTTTTCAAAAATTTCCTACCATGGCCACAAATATATTTAATCTGGGTTAAAATTATTGCTTTTTTGCATGTATTTATGTAACACCTCTCTCTTCCCCCTATAACAGGCGACCGACCGCATTACAGGATCGGACAAGGGACAGTGACGATGATGATTATCAAGATAGAGATTATGATGTTGCTGCTCTAGCAAACAACTTGAGTCAGGCTTTCCGCTACGGCATGTATAGCAATGATATGGATGAGGTGCATAATAAAAAATATGATATGATGAAAATTTTCACAGTAAAATTTGTATAGAATGCAATCTGATTATCTAATTCTTGTCTTGTGAGTCTGATTGTTATAAGATCTATTGATAATTTTTCTTGTATATATCTATTGCTACAGCTTGAATTCATAACATTGATAGTGTTCCTAAATGCTATTTCAACTGTGTTCCGATTATCTCTTTATAACTGGAAAATCTTTATGCATTCAGGGCCACGGATCGCTTGAACGCGGAGATGACGAGGTATGAGACTTTTTTTATTTGCTTTTTATTGGGAATCTACTCTTGTGTAATATATAAGGTATTTTTTGGCGCTGATAAATACTCGATTGAGCCATGTATTTTATACAAGTTAAAGTTGCTATACAGAAGTCAATGCTGATCTAAATAGTTGTTCTATGTACTGATTGAGGTTACTATATGTATGTCTTCTCAAACATGCACCACTTTGCTTCACCTCGCAACTATAAATCTTGGACCCTATAAGCTGCATTGCTTTATCTTCCTGTATTACTAGCAGGATCTGTAGCCTGTTATTTTATTTTCTGTTGCTAATATTCAATCTCATCTTTTTTTTTTTTGCTGCATGGATGGTTTGCCATAAAATCTGTAGAACTTGTATTAGGGTGCTTGACAATATATAGAAATGTAGCAGTTGATCATTCTTTTCTCTAAATAGTAATTATAATAAGCAAAAAACTTTTTGTGATTGTGAGCCATAGACAGAATATAAAGAGTCTTAGAGGCGTGTTTACTAACTTTAGCTTGAGCATCAGTTTTTTCTTGCGCGTGTATATTGAAGTAGAGAATTTGTGGTAATGAGAAGTTTTTTGCATGACACTTGGACAGGATGTCTATTTCGATGACGAATCTGCTGAAGTTGTCATATCTTCGCTGCGGTTGGGAGATGACCAGGATAGGTAGGTCGATTTTATTTTGCCTCCATCCTGTCTATTGAGCCTGTCTCAAAGGTTTCTTAATGTGATACTTTTGTTCTTGCAGTGGTTCTCTCTTTACAAATTCCAACTGGTTTGCTTTCGAAGAAGACAACAGTGATCCCAATGAGCGTTCAACTGGGCCACTTGCTTCCCCATCACCTAATGCTGAAGGAACCAGTGCTCTCAGTGGTGGTGAGGATGTCGTAAATGTTGGTAAAGACATTACAGTTGAAGTCGAAACTGTTTCAGAACACGATAAAGCTAATGAGGATGATGAATTGATCGACACTGCAACACCTTCTGTTGAACCAGAAGCAAAATCAGAAGATAATGTGTTGCAGGAATCTAACACTTTAAGAGAAGCGGAATCAAAGGAAACCGATAAACCTCCTGAGTGGGTTGAATGGAGGGAGACTTCGGACTCTGGTGACCCATCTAGTATCCTGCCAAATGGTGAGCTTCCTTTGGAATCCCCAGATGCTGCAAAACCTTTGGAATCTTCTGATGCTGCTGAACCTTCTCCATCGTCTCCTGATAAAGTAGTAGACAAAGAAGCTGCCAGTGGACCTCCAGCAGCATCAGAGGACAAGAACCCACCATCAAAATCGGATGATGAGATTGCAGTCTCAGACCCTGCCACTACTGGCATTGCTGAGACAGCAGTTGACAAAGATGCCAGCGCTTCCATAGCCACTACTGAAGATAAAAAAGAAAACGAAGTAGAAGGGAACTGATGTAAATTCTCAAATTCAGTTTTAACTGGGGCTAACTCGGAATTTAAGCAACACATTGATGATGATGATGATCATCATCAGGTGGGAAAGTTGGATTTTAGACATTTCGGATGGTTGGCTAGGCAACTGTATTATATAGAAGCCTTGTGTGTGCATTGGTGCAGTGTATTAAAAAGCAAGGCTGCTGATTTTTTGTCCTATACCTGAGAATTTGCTCTCCCCTTCTTCGCCTCAACTTCAAGAAAAAGCAAATTTTAAGGAAAAGAAAAAACAAAAACCAATTGTGGGGAGGTTCTGATTTGCGAACAACTCTCTAGCCATTAGTTGTAGTAGTATTTAGTAGTACAATGTTTTTTATCAACTATTTTGGTATTTTCTCTCACGTGTTGCATACATTTTTTTTTTATCAAGGATCTGTCAATACATAATTTCCTTTCTCTTCATTATTCTTAAGTACATCCATGTATGTCCAAATGATTTCAGAAGATAATCTGAATATATATTGATTGCTATTATTGTTATTCTTTCTTGAAACGATATTGTTGACATTTTCCTTTTCTATTTATTTGTAAATCTATCTTTATTTATGATTTCAACACATTAATTTATTACAGTAGTAATGTAATAATTTATTTATTATTTTTGCTGGAAAACTATTAAGTAATGTAATTATTCAAGTTTAACAGCTCTGTCTGGGGATATAATATGCTTGCTCATTTTGAGCTCACTCAGTTAAAAAGGAAGAGGAAGAAGATAACTGATAATGAGCAGAATCATATATATTAAGGTTAACCAGGAAAAGAAAAATGTTTTCATTTATATTATCAACTCACTGTATAATAAAAATTGGGAAGCTACAAAATTGTTTTTTGTTTTTGCCATCTTAAGAAAGCAACTTGAGTGGATGAATTGCTACTCCATTTTGAGCTGCCGGGACGCGTCCCCACCTTCCCAATCGAGGTTCCTGTAAAATCAAGGATCTCGTAAGAAACCAGAAATCAGGACGGACCAAGAATCATTCGGTATGACGGAGAATCATTTGGGACTTTTTAAACATATTCTCAAACATGACCCCCTAAGAGTAGCATCTCAAGTCAATTCTTTCTTCACATCTTATCTACCCCACCCTTTTCAAATGTTGTCAAATGATGAAATAACTAAACATGCTTAATGCTAGCGGCTAGCCTCTACTAATTCACTATGCCAAAGTTGTGTACTATATGCTTCCACTGACTATTTTTATGATTCAACTTCACTAAAACCAAATATAAGTTAAATTTTCCTTCGACACGTGCAAATACAAGAAAAAGAACACATAAAGGAAAACATAAATCATAAAGAGGGATGTTAACAAGGGAAAGAAAATTGCCTGCCCCACTCCAGCAACAATGAACTTTCCAGATTTTGCAAAAGCCAAGGAATTCACAAACCCAACCTGCAATTTGCACAAAAGATAAAAAGAATGATTCAAAATTTGGTGATGAAAGGTAATATCATTCCTCTTTCATCTCCCACCTCTCCTCATTCATATCTTTTTCCATCCTTTTGGAGTAATAAAAGAAATTTTTTACTTCTTTTTCACTTACCACAGGTAGATTGTATAAGGGTTTAATGTCTTTGGTTTCACTCCCAATACTCCACAAACGAACAGAACCATTACCGGCTCCTGATGCAGCAAGGTCACTACTTCTACAGACGGCCACAGAACTGACCCAGGAATATACAGATGAAGAATCATATTTTTCAGAAGTGTGGTGACCATTTTCTGCATTTTAGGATCCAACGAAAATAGAGGTAAACAAGCCAGCACAAGAAATTGTAAATAAATTGCAAGAACATCCAAAGTTGGTATCTTTCATCTTTCATGGTAAGTAGAATGAAAATAAACATACAAAAGCAATGTGGTGAAAGAAGCTTCAGGTTTCAACAAAGGCAAGAAAAAAGAGGGGCAAAAAGGGAAATAAATCACTATCCTTACCTATATGGCCATTAGGAATCATTGGGCAATCCTTCTGTTCTATGTTCTTGTTTGCAGCCAACAAAGAGTGTGCATTCTTGACAATGTAAGCCGGCTTCTTTCGCAGTAGGCTCCACAGCTCAACACTTCCATCATCGGTTCCAGATAAGAATTCATCATTACTAATAAAGCAACAACATTCTAGAGAGGAAGCAGGGGCACGGAACACTAATCGAGACTCCTCAGGTACCTAATTAGGCAAGAGACTGATATCAGAACCAAATGTGCTAGAGTGGATAATAGACAACTCTCTCACTCGTGTGAAAAAAAATTCTGTTGAAAGAAGTCATTTTACCCTACCTTAAATAACTGCATACTCCTATCACGCCCAACCGTCAAAACCCTCTCTTTTCGTAGGCAATCAATGGTCAACACTTCACTTTGATGACCAAATAAAGAGCTTATGTAGGCTCTGTCCTCTGCATTCCATATCTTGACAGTTCGATCATAAGAACCAGAAAAAAGTTCAGAAGTCCCTTGCCTAAATGTTAAGCATGAAACAGGTCCTCTGTGTCCTGGAAAAGCCTGTCAAACACATACATTGACTTCACATGAGCGAAATACGACCCGCATTCTCAATTAGGAATTTCTCTCAGATTATAATTTACAATAATATATATCAGCATATTCGCCCAAATAAGAGTTATCTAGACAGAAAATATTGTCAGGCAATCATGAAAACATATATCTAACCCTCATCTCTTAACCCATTTAAAGGAAGTTTCATAATTTTAGAGTTCAGCAGGACTTTGTTAATAGATCCCTCTAGAAAGTTTAAATTGCTCAAAGGAATCCTCCATGTTTAGGAATGGTGATTTCATTCCAACTCCATTCAAGTCTAAGAAACATGTTGTTAATTATATTCAATGACAATCTTAGTAGCTGAAAAACGAAAAAATATTTACCTGAATATGTTCTCTTGTACGAGTATCCCACAAATGAACATGACGGTCAGAACCTCCACTTGCCAAATACCGTCCATCTGAGCTAACAGCCAACGAGA
Source organism: Cannabis sativa (assembly GCF_029168945.1). Classification (NCBI taxonomy): domain Eukaryota; kingdom Viridiplantae; phylum Streptophyta; class Magnoliopsida; order Rosales; family Cannabaceae; genus Cannabis; species Cannabis sativa. The sequence continues at coordinate 55,812,202 of NC_083607.1, forward strand.
AAACAAGTTTACTGTGCTTACTAGCCCGGCCTTGTGGATCCTTGGCACCATGGGACTTTAGTACTGCATCACTAGGCCATCTATATTTTTCACCCCTCCCACTTTCTACATCCCAATGCAAAATAGTACCGTCTTTAGCCGCGGAAAAGCCCTTCGAATCATCCTCTGATAGAACCACAGCTGTAACAGGTTGCCGATGCTTCACTAATAACTGAAATTGATCAGAAGCTTCTGGCTTTTGCACCCTAAATATTGAGAAAAAATGTCAAAAAAAAAAAACATATTCATTAACATAAGTTAAAACTATAGTTATACACTCCTACGCATGATTATCACGATTTAGATTACCCTTTACAAAGTTCAAATCAGCTAAGAACTGTCTTCAACATTGTTACAAATAAAACCTCCTAATGAATTTCGATTTGATAATAAGTTGGGTCACTAAATTTGAAGAGATTCACTCAGAAAACTTCGCCTTTTATTGGGATTAGTCTTTAATAGCAAATCTCACAATGCTAATAGGTGATTCAACTTGAACCATGAACGAAAAACACTTCAATGAGTGGATGAAAAATCAACATTGGCATTTTTGTGAAGAGATTACCTCGATGCAACTAATCTCCGAAGCCTGCCACTCTCCTCGAGCTGCTTCTGCTGCAAAAGCTGAGCAACCAAAGAGTCTCTCTCACCTTCCTCAATTTCCTTATCACTATCACCTCCCTCATCATCGTCATCACCTTCTTCCTTAGCCGACTTCCTCATTTTTTCCAAAAGCTCAGTCGCCAACCTCTTCCTAGTTTCGTCCACAGTCTCTTCCACCAAATCCCCATTAGCTCCGTCATCTCCATCGGAACCGCCGAAAAAATCGTCATCGGAATCGCTGCTCTCAATAAAGTCGTCATTTTTGGTCTTCTTCCGCCGCTTCTTGGGATCGTTGCCGAAGAATGCTTCATCGGAGATGGAAGAAGCCTTGCCCTTCTTTGATCCCTTAGGGCCGGAGCCTCTCTTGTTGTTCATGGTGGAGAGCTCAGCAGAGCAGAGCAATGAGAGGAAGAAGAAGATTGGGTGTCAGAAATGGCGTTGAAGGTTTTGTTGCAGAAAGAGAAAAGGTTAGGGTTTAAGGTTTTAGGGTTTCTCAGAAGAAAGAGAAAGAGAAGAGAGACAACAAAGGTTTAGGTGTCACTTCACTTGTTAGAACATTCGGTCATGGGTCTCGGATTCGGATCCGGATATCGGGTCGACAACAACACATTATTTATTATTTTCTTAAGAAAATTATTAAGGATTTACAATTAGCATTTTTACCCATAAATTTTAATATGTATCAAATTATACTCTTTAAATTTTTCTGGCCGTTTAAATTTCTCCTAAAATATTAAAGTGTTAAATTTAAGAACTTTTGTCTAATTTTATTCAATTTTACTATTTGATTATTTATGTACTAAATCATACTCCCTAGACTTTGATATCTATCAAGTCATGCCCCTCGAACTTTGACATGTACTAAATCATGCCCCTGAACTTTCATCCATGTTAGATTTTTTTACTAAAATTAGACAAAAATCCTTAAATCCAATAATTTCAATAGTTCAGGGAGCATTTTTAACGACATTAAAAGTTCAAGGGACATGATTTAGTAGATATCAAAATTCGAAGGGTAAAAATTTTAATTAGCCTAAAAAAATTATTAAGGAAACTTTTATAGTAAATATCATTTTATACTTTGTGTTTTCAAAAAATTATTAATTTGATATTTTTTTTTTGTTAAATGATGAATTAGAACCTAGTAAAAAATAATACCTAAACTCAACTATCATTATTTTTTTTAAGAAAATATAATCAATCTAAAGTGAGTTTCCAACACAAACAGATATATATATATATATAACATGTAATTAATTTGGTCTTTACACATCTAAATATGATTATTATTAAGTTTTGTTTTGACTCAATATTAATTTAGGCCACTAATGCTAGCTTAGTAGTGAGAGAGGTGTGGGAAAAAGGGAGAGGTCATGGGTTCGAACTTAGAACCTTAAAGCTATTAAGCTATTAACGGATGGGTCCCTGTGTTTTATTAAAATGTCAGTTTGATACCTTCTATTATTAATAATACTCAGTTTGTATCCTCTATTATTAAAAACAGTAAGAAATGGTACCTTTTGTTAAAATTTAATGAATAATTTTTATATTAGGACTAGATTGCCCTTTTATGAATCATTGTTTTCTTTTTCTTTTTATTAAATGTCATTTATCAAAAGAAAAATATAAAATTAATAAATTAAATTTATTAAAATATAAGACTATATATAAAGGAAGTGGTATCGTTTTCTACAAGCCAAGAGAATATGAAAGATTGTCTTCAACATAGAAGAGAAAACATGAGAAGATGATAGGGAAAATTTCATTAGTATACGTAATAGATATTTTAATAACATAATTGACGTCCATTAATTTAATATCCTTTTATTAACGTGACACATCAGTATCCTTACCGTAAATCAAAATAAGCTTATATCATTATCAGTATCCTAAACACAAAACATGCACCACATTCTTCCTCTAATTAAGGGACTAATTAATGGGTCCTTTGATAAACACATTAACTGTTGACCGAGATTTTCGGCAACTATTAAAATATGATTATAATAAAGAGCTGTAAGAAAGTGAGATGAAGATTTTTACGTGGTTGGGGTGTTAATGAGCCTTAGTCCACGAGTCTTTGTTATTAATGGATGTATTTAATACAGATTCCACACTTGAGAGAATGTCTTTCTCATAAATACAGAGAATGTTCTTGGTGAGTATTTTCTCTTCTTGCTCTTTTGCAAACCAAGATTCTCTACCCCATTAAATGAGCTTTGAGGGGGTATTTATAGTGTTTTGGTGGGGTAATCCCTAGAATTGTTCTTACACATGTATCTGTAAGTATCCATAAAGTTGGGCATTTCCAATGAACATACCATGGGTGATGCATGGTCAAATCCCTAGGTGCCGTAGGGTTTTTATGAAGAATATCCTTTTTGCCTTGTGATTGACGTGACTCTTCGCAGAGTAGCAGTCGCTAGACTTAAATGATCATTACTGTAGCGCTGCTGTTTGGGGGTTGTGCCGTCAGACTTTATTGCGTGTTACAGTCCCAACACGCTTCCTCCCATGCGGCATTAAATGCGACTTGATTGCTCGAGAGAGATCCGACACATCCCGGAGAGGCTTCACGTCATGCGAGCTTCCCGGAGTACCTTGTACTCCGGGTGCCTCCTCCGGGACCCACGCTAACTGCGCTTCCTTGTGGCGCACAAAGACTTATCAAATGTTTACAGGTTATCTGATCCACGTGTCCTAATTCGACTAGTCCACGTATTTTGGGCGAATTCAGGGGCAACATTTACCCCCCAAGCCTTGTTTACTTAGTAAAAATAAACCAAGGCTTGCTTAAGTGCCTCCGGTCGACTCCTCGTTTTCCTGGCTCCAGCCTTGAGCGCGTGGGGGCACATTTAATGATGACATTTAATGCAGCGATTCGCCTTTTGCAGGAATGTCTCTAGCCGCCTCCTCGGTCTTCTGACACGAGCTTGGGGCGCGTGAAGGCGTGTCTAATGATGGCATTAAATGCAGCGATCCGCTTTTGCAGAGGTCGATTTGTTTCACGCCCTTTGATTGATGCGGCGCATTAATGGTGTCAGACGGATACTCAAACGTTTCCACCGCCTTTATGGCAGATTGATCTGATCCGTTGATTTCCGAGAATTCAAATCGTGCATCTCCCCCACCGTGCGATTGGTAGGTGATGATGCCTGTTCCTCATGCGTTTTTGCCTATAAAAGCCACCACCTTTCCTTCATTTCGGTTACTTTCCATTCCTTGCCATTTCTGCTCGAATTTCCCAGAGAGAAAATTCCTCAAAGTAGCACGAACTGTCTTAACACTTAGACACTTCTTTCAGTTTTCCAGTGTTTGACTTCGCCAGTTCTTCTCAACTTTCACTTTACCACATCCAGTACCCCCAGTTCAACGATCTACTGTAAGTTTCTTGCATCCTTAGATAACATGCTTATATTTACTTCGTTCGTTTTCTGGGTTCGTACTTAGAGATTTCTGGGTGTGTGAGTGTTTAAGTTCTTCGAGTTCTGTTTTATGTTTACTGCGTTAGTTGTAGAATCGCCATTATCATGCCTCTGTTGTAATCATACAGCTTTGTTGAAGAGAGCCATGCGTTCTTCGTTCAACGGTTGCTTAGGGCATAGAATGGTTTTTCTTCTGTTTTTTTGTTTTTGTTTTTTTTTTGTTACTCCGTAAAACCTCTTTCTCGCGATTTCACCGCACCCGACACTTGTTCAGGGACTCTCTCTAGGGTTTCCCATGTGACACGTGTCCGGAGGGGGCCTCTTTCCGGCGGTTAGGGGACCCCCACTCCCTTTCTTGACTTAGGGTTTGGTATGGGACCTAACTGCTGGAATTTTCTTTTCCCTTTTTGTTTTTCTCAGAACACAAAATGTCTGCTTCTGGCTCAAAATCTTCGAAGAAGAAGGGAAAAGACATGGCCACGCTGGAGGAGGTTTCCGTGGGACCTGTTGCCCAGGAGGGGTATAAATCCCGCGCGACTGGGTGGGAAGCGGCTGAGCTTCGATCCACCTTGACTTGTCCTCACCAGCTGGAGAATATTATAGAAGTCGCTGGGATCAAACCCTCCACCTCAGGGACCTATCACCGGCCTCCTCGTGACTCGAAGACGCCTAATCATAACTATGATGGCTTCGGGGCTTGGAGTCAGACTCATTTGATGGCCGGTGCCATGCTCCCGCTCCAAGATTACTTTGTTAATTTCCTTGTATTTGTCGGCCTTGCGCCATACCAACTCATTCCTCAAGCTTACCGCCTGCTCTCAGGCTTATTCATTTTTTACACCGCCCGCGGCTGGGGGTCTCCCAGCCCGGCGGAAATTTTATATTTTTATGAACTTGTATCCGTCCCCAAGAAAGGGGACAAACTTAAGGATGGTTTTTATGGGTTCCGGATCCACCCTGCTAACGAGGGGGTGGTTCCGTATAATAGGCAGACTCACGTTAAGGAGTACCGCCACCGCTTTTTCTTCTCTTCCGGGTTCAGGGCCGTGGACCATGTGGAGCTTCTCACGGAGTGGGTGCGGATCCCACCTTACCAGCGGACGCTTCCCACTCAGGCTTTCCTTCGAAGGGCCCAAGCCTTTGCCTCCTATGACCGCGCCGATCTTGATGTCGGGGGCCTAGTCACCACGGAAAATTGTAGGAAGGCCAAACTTATCCTTTCTCACCAATCCGTGGATGACTCCAACCTCTCACGGGTCATCTGCCCCAATGTGAGGGCGCCAGTTGCGGAGAAGGCCTTCCGGGACGAGCTTATTGCCACGGCAGAGAAGAAGTACCAAGATTATCTCTACTAGAAGGCCCAGGAGAAAGCATACTCTCAGGCTCAGGCTGCCTCTGGGAGAGGACTCCGCGTGGGGAGTCCGGTGGTGCGAAGGAGCCAAGCCATTGCCAGGAAGTCCGAGGCAAAATTTTTTGACAAGATTCTTCAAGAAGAGATTGGGGATCGTCCTGCCAGGAGGCCCCTTCGTATTGAAGATTCTTCCGAGAAACAAACTTCCCGGCCACAGCCTCCGGTCCCCGAACCAAACTCGGGGGCTCCCGGTGCTAGCACCTCCGGTGCCGGCGGTAAGTCTCCCTTGGTAGTTCGTTATGTTCCTTCCGTTGATGAGTACACCAGTCGTAGGCCCGTAGGGTTCGACGAGCGTCTTCGTAGATTTAGGATGCCGTCGACCCGGTGGGGGGATCGCTTGAAGGAGTTTTATTTTTCGAACTTAGGAGATTACCTAGGTCGGTCCCGGATGGGCTCCGGCCCTCCGGAACCTATTCCCTTAGGTCCCTCTGCTTACATAATGTCCAGCTGGTTCCGGCCCTCGGACAGTTATCTTGGAGATGACGCTGCCAGCATTAAAGTTTAGGACTTTGCTAGGGCCGAATTAGGGAGTTCGGGTAGGAGTAGTTTATTTGCTGTATCTTGTATAAGCGGTTCCTCCCGGACTTCTAACACTTGCTTATTTTTTGAAACAGATATCTCCATGGATGCCATCCTGGAACAGCTTGCCGGGGTTCATACTCCCGTGGCTCCTCCGGCCTTCACCTCTTCTCCCCCGGCCCCTTCCTTGAAGGTTTCTTCCAGCGCTCCCCCCGACACTATTGACTTAGTGGATGACGAGGAGGTGCTTCCGGGAGAAGGCCAAGGGAAGGGATGGGACTTCTCGGAGGAAGCCGCCGAGGGTGCGGGAGAGCCTCGAGCCCTTCCGGAGGAAGCAGAGGAGGGCGAGGAGGAGCCTGAGGTGGCTCTGATTCGTAAGCGCAAGGGCAAGATGATTGCCCAGGATGAGCCAAAGAGGCCTCGGAGAGCCGACACTCCTGCTCATGGTTTGGACGGCGGGGTCTCCCCGATGGAGGAAAATCCTGCTCCTCCCAACATCGTTCTTACCCCGATTCCGGGGGACGAGGTGAGGCAGGAGCTTCGCATAGCCAAACACAACTATGCTATGGACGAGTACTCCCGGGGGTATGCCGAAGTGGAGGCCCTTAGGAGGATTCTGCGAGCCGAGGTTGAGGCGAGCATCAACCACCCGGAATACCAGGATCCGTGGGACCTTAATTTGGACCCCTTATCGGACTGGTTCCGTCGCTTCCTAGGGCCTACCTTGGCTCCTTTTGCCGCGGAGATGACCGGCGAGTTCGCTTCTCAGCTCACCCGTTGTGCGCCTAAGCGGTTTTCCACTTGCGCTTCCCTGAACTCCATCTTCCAGGTCCAGGACCTTAGCCATTCTCTCACGGTGGTAAGTACTTTGCAATTTTTGCGTTTCCTTTTATTGTTTGTATTTTGCTTTCTCCTTTGAGAAATTCCTCCTTCTTATCCTTTCATTATGGTTCAGCTTGCTGCTGAGGCTGGCCGCCTCTCCAAGAACATCATAAACCATGGCTTCACTCTGTCCGACTTTGGGGACATGAATGATGTCAGGAAGGTCCTCCAAGACCTCACAGCGGAGAGGCAGATCTACCAGGAGGCTGCCGAGCGCCAGGAGGCCGCGGCCAAGGCCAAGGAAGAGGAGGCCAAACGGAGGGAGGCTCAGGCGGAGGCCATGATCCGGGACGAGGCTCAGCGGAGGAACAGGATGGAGGCCCATCATCAGGAGGAACTAAGGGCTCAAACCGAGGCTGCTGACAAGGCCAGGCGGGATCTCCGGGAGGCCAGGGAGGCTTTGGATGAAATGGTCGCCAAGGTGAGATCTTTAGAGGAAACTCACCAGTCGGACATTGAGTCCAAGGCCGCTCTAGGCCGCGGAGTTGAAGGAGCTTAGGGATTTCAAAGAACAATCCACTGTGAAGGCCAAAAGGGCCGAGCTCCTTTCTCCCGTTTCTGCGCCGTGCCCGAAGCGCTTCGATGATGGTGTCTACATGGCTTGGGCCACCAATGATCAAAATATCAAGCTTACTTTTTATCCCAAACCCGAGGAAATGATTGCCAGATTCCGAGAAAAGAAGAAGAAGCTTGATGCCGCGCTAGAGGCGCGTATTGGACCTCGCCTTCCTCCGCGGGCTGATTGAGCTGCCGTACTATTGACCCAAATTCCACCCATTTCTTTTATAACTCTCTTTTTTTGTTTGTACATATTTGCTGCTGCCTTAGAACAATTTACATATAGGTAGCAGCTTTCATTTGAAGGGGAGACAATTATATTTTAAGGCCTGTCCCCGGGCCGTTTATATGTATATGACACCGCCCTTTGGGCTAGGATATTTTTTTATGCGATCTTTATTTGTCACACTTATATTTTTTAACCTGTCCTTTGGCTCAGGGTTTTTATACTTATGCTTTTTATTTTTGTGCATACTTTTTGACCTGCCCTTTGGGTCAGGATATTTTACTTAGTTTGTTTTTTTTTTGTCCGTGCGGTATACCCTAGTACCCCCCTGAGTGGCATAGAAACTTTGTTTTTAAGGCACTCAGTTTTATTTAATATAGAGGAGGTATACATTTGGACGGTACAAACCCTTTGAACAAAATCTAAGTTTTAATTCGCTACTGGTAATATTTTCTGAGGTGATCGGCATTCCAGGCTCTTGGGACGGTGGTTCCGTCCATTCTTTTTAGTTTGTAAGTGCCAGAACCGATCTCGTCCTCGATCTCATATGGTCCCTCCCAATTTGGTCCAAGTATCCCCACTCCGGGTTCTTGGGTGGCTGGGAAAACCCTTCTTAGGACCATATCCCCAATAGCGAATTTTCTGTTTTTAACCTTGGAGTTAAAATACTTGGTCACCTTCTTTTGATAAGCAGCCATCCGTATTTGAGACTCATCCCGGAGTTCTTCGACTTGATCCAAAGCCTCTTGGAGCAAAGGCTCGATTGGTGGCGGATCATAAGTCGTCCTCCTGTGGGATGGGAATAATGTTTCCACCGGGACCATTGCTTCACAACCGTACGCCATTGAGAACGGCGAGTGACCGGTTGTGGTTCTGGGGGTCGTCCGGTAGGCCCACAATACCCTTGGCAATTCTTCAGGCCAGTTATTTTTACAGGCCGGCATCTTCTTTTTCAAAGTGACCTTTAGGATTTTATTGACTGCTTCCGCCTGGCCGTTTGTTTGAGGCCGGGCTACCGCGGAGAAGCTTTTTACCACTCCGTGTTGGTTGCAAAAGTCAGTAAATTCCTCGCAATCGAATTGCTTTCCATTGTCTGAGACTATCTTGTGAGGCAAGCCGTATCGACACACTATGTTTTTGATAACAAAGTCCAATGCCTTCTTAGCAGTTATTGTCTTCATAGGCTCAGCCTCTGTCCACTTGGTGAAGTAGTCCACTGCTACTATTGCATACTTTACCCCTCCTTTTCCCGTAGGTAGAGACCCGATAAGATCTATTCCCCAGACCGCGAAGGGCCAGGGGCTGGTCATCAAAGTGATCTCATTTGGAGGAGCTCTCGGTATGTTCGCGTACCTTTGGCACGAGTCACACTTTTGGACATAGTCTATACAATCTTTTTTCATTGTTGGCCAGAAATACCCTTGCCTCAGTATTTTCTTTGAGAGGCTAGGTCCTCCCGTATGATCTCCACAGAACCCTTCATGGACCTCCAGCATGATTTGTCTAGCTTCAGGGTCCGATACACACCTTAAATAAGGCATGCTGAGTCCTCTCCGGTAGAGAATTTGGTCCATCATTACATAACGATGAGCCTGATATTGAATCTTTCGAGACAGTGCCCTCTCTTGGGGCAACTCACCTGTGGTTATGTATTTTATGATGGGGACCATCCAGCTGGGTTCTTGCCCAACCGTTAGTGTGGTCTCTTTTATTTTGATGCTTGGCTCTGCCAAGCGTTCCACTGGTACTACCCCCAGCTCTTCGATTTCACTGTCCGAGGCTAACTTAGCCAGACAGTCCGCATGAGCGTTCTTCTCTCGGGGGATTCTTTCTATTTTATAGTCCGTGAACTCGTGGAGCAGTTCTCGGACTATTGCTACGTATGCGACTGATAACTCTAAGATTTAGAGTTATTATCATATCTTTAAGCTTGAATTTAATGTGAATTGTGGATCAATTAATGTTTATATTGTGTAATTGTGTCTAGTTTGTTGTGTCTTTGTAATAAATGAAAGTGTGTGTGTTAGTAAGTGTTAAATAGACTTATGTTATTGTTTTTATGTGTTTTAAGCAGAAAAAATACAAGAATAGGTATTTGAAAATTTTTGGGACAAGGGGAAAAAGGAGCAGGAAAATGATTATTGCTGACTGGCATTGCTGTATCAACTGGGACATACAAGTGGAAATTAATCACCCAAGTCTATTTTCCTAATCTGAAATTACCACCACTTTATTCACTTTTAGTTTCTTATTTTTAGTTTATTTAGTTTAAAAAGTTAGTTCTCAAGTTTAGAATCAAGGCTATAAATTTTTCTCGTGAATTAATGTGTGACTTTATTTTATTTTTATTTGAAATTCTTGGAATTACTTTTAGTTGATTTGACATTATTTAGTAAAAAGTCCCTGTGGAGACGAACTTTGATTACTTATCATTGTATTACTTGTTTGTGATTGTGTACACTTGCGCAATTATAAAGCAATATAATTTTCACAACAAGTTTTTGGCGCCGTTGCCGGGGACTTTAAGTTCTAAATTTTGTTTTATCAACTAATTGACATTCTAAGAATTTTTGTGCTTTTAATCTTGCTGGTTTTTCTTTGAAATCTCAGGTATCTATAGTGTATGAACCAACAAGAAGACTTTGAACTTGCTCCTATTGATCCCGAGATTGAACGTACATTCCGAAGAAGAAGAAGGGTTCAAAAGGCTAAGGGTCGAGACATCATGGCTGAAAATTTTGATGATGATGGGGTTGCTCCACAAATTGCTAATCCCGTCATGTTGGCAGATGATCGAGCAAGGGCTATAAGGGAGTATGCAGCCCCCATGTTTAATGAGCTCAATCCGGGCATTGTGAGGCCTGAAATACAAGCACCGCACTTTGAGCTCAAGCCAGTGATGTTTCAAATGCTCCAAACCGTGGGGCAATTCAGCGGGGTGCCAACTGAGGATCCTCACCTCCATCTCCGTTCATTTTTGGAGGTGAGTGATTCTTTCAAGATCCAAGGAGTAAGTGAAGAGGTGTTAAGGTTGAAGCTATTCCCATTCTCACTACGAGACCGAGCTAGATCATGGCTCAACACTTTGCCGCCTGATTCTGTGACCAATTGGAATGACCTTGCTGAGAAGTTTCTGAGGAAATACTTTCCTCCTACTAGAAATGCAAAATTCAGAAGTGAGATCATGTCTTTTCAGCAAATTGAAGATGAGTCCACAAGTGATGCGTGGGAGAGGTTTAAGGAACTTTTGCGAAAGTGTCCACATCATGGCATTCCACATTGTATTCAGATGGAGACTTTTTATAATGGGTTGAATGCAGCTTCTCGAATGGTGTTAGATGCATCGGCCAATGGTGCTATTTTGTCGAAATCTTACAATGAAGCATTTGAGATTTTGGAGACCATTGCAAGTAACAACTACCAATGGTCCAACACAAGAGCTCCAACAAGTAGAAAAGTGGCGGGAGTCCTTGAGGTAGATGCAATAACAGCTTTGACAGCTCAAATGGCTTCCATGACGAATGTTTTGAAGAATTTGAGTATTGGGAATGCTAAAAATATTCAACCAGCTGCTGCCATTCAAAGTGAAGATGTCTCATGTGTGTTTTGTGGAGAAGGGCATGTGTTTGAGAAATGTCCATCTAATCCGGAGTCCGTTTGTTACATGGGAAATCAGAATTTTAGCAGAAACAATGGGGCATTCTCAAACTCTTACAATCAATCTTGGAAGAATCATCCTAATTTTTCTTGGGGGGGTCAAGGAGCAAGCTCAAGTACCGCACCAGCCCAAGGAAGACAAGCATATCCACCGGGTTTTTCACAACAACCCCGACATTCACAACATGCTCAAAATGCCCAACCAAGTTCTTTGGAAAGTCTAATGCGGGATTATATGGCCAAAAATGATGCGGTGATACAAAGTCAAGCTGCCTCTCTTCGAAACTTAGAGTTGCAACTTGGACATTTGGCCAATGAATTGAAAGCTAGGCCGCAAGGTTCTTTGCCTAGTGATACGGAGAATCCAAGGAGGGATGGGAAGGAGCAATGCAAATCCATTCACTTGAGGAGTGGCAAGCATCTGAAAAATTCCGAGGAGGAAATAAAGGGTAGTGGGGAGCCCACTTCAATCCAAAATGACGAAAAGTTGAGTAAAAAATCGCCCGGAAAATTGCCGATACTGCGGACCGGTTGATACGGCATCGGGTCGGCAATGCGACGATCGGCAATCCGCACCGGTATGTACTAAACCACCCCTTCCATTTCCTCAAAGATTTCGGAAACAGGCTAGAAGATGGGCAATTCAAGAAGTTTTTAGATGTGTTGAAACAGCTCCATATCAATATTCCCTTGGTGGAAGCATTGGAGCAAATGCCGAACTATGTCAAGTTCTTAAAAGACATTTTGACGAAGAAAAGGAGGTTGGGGGAGTTTGAAACTGTAGCTTTTACCGAAGGATGCAGCGCCATGTTGAAAAGTAAGATTCCACCGAAGTTGAAGGATCCGGGTAGTTTTACAATCCCTTGTTCTATTGGGGGGCGGGATGTTGGAAGAGCCTTATGTGATTTGGGTGCAAGCATCAACCTCATGCCTATGTCGATCTTTAAGAAGTTGGGTATTGGTGAAGCACGTCCTACAACTGTTACATTGCAACTTGCTGATAGGTCCATGGCCCATCCGGAAGGAAAAATAGAAGATGTTCTAGTACAGGTTGACAAGTTCATTTTTCCAGCTGATTTCATCATCCTAGACTATGAAGCTGATCGAGATGTGCCTATTATCTTGGGTCGACCATTCCTTGCTACCGGGAGAACTCTGATTGATGTGCAAAATGGGGAGCTCACAATGAGGGTGAATGATCAAAAAGTCACCTTTAATGTGTTCAATGCTATGAGATTTCCGGATGAGATAGAAGAGTGTTCCCGCATAAGTGTAATTGACTCGCTGTTGGCTGAAAAATTTCACAAGGAAGCTTGGAGGGATGAGAAATTTATAAGTTCTTTTGATGAGCTTGAAGACTTGAGTGAAGATGAAGACAACCAAGTTGCTTGGGTGGAGCCATTGCAACCTATTCCTAACTTCAAGAAGCCCTTTGAATCTTTGGAGTTGAAGGAAAGTAATTTTAAGCCTCCAAAACCCTCCATCCAAGAACCACCGAAGTTGGAGTTGAAACCCTTGCCAAGCCATTTGAAGTATGCCTATTTGGGGGAGAATGACACGCTGCCCGTTATTATAGCATCAAACTTGGTAGTTAAAAATGAAGGTGCTTTGCTAGAGGTGTTGAAAAAGCATAAGAGAGCAATCGGGTGGACTATGGCAGACATAAAGGGTATTAGTCCAACGATTTGCACACACAAGATACTTTTAGAAGCTGGTTGTAGTAATTCTGTTGAGCATCAGCGAAGATTGAATCCCGTCATGAAAGAAGTGGTGCGAAAAGAAGTGATCAAGTGGCTAGATTATGGTATTGTGTACCCAATTTCGGATAGCTCATGGGTTAGTCCTGTTCAATGTGTGCCCAAGAAAGGAGGAGTCACGGTGGTGGCCAATGCAAACAATGAGTTGATTCCTACTCGAACCGTGACCGGTTGGAGGGTGTGTATGGACTACCGGAAGTTAAACAATGCTACTCGGAAGGATCATTTCCCGCTGCCATTTATTGACCAAATGTTGGATCGTTTGGCGGGAAAAGAGTTTTATTGCTTTCTTGACGGATATTCGGGTTACAATCAGATTTCTATAGCACCGGAAGATCAAGAGAAAACCACCTTCACTTGTCCATATGGTACCTTTGCCTTTAGGAGGATGCCATTTGGATTGTGCAATGCTCCCGCAACTTTCCAAAGGTGTATGATGGCTATTTTCTCGGATATGGCTGAAAGTATTTTGGAGATATTCATGGATGACTTCTCTATCTATGGGGATTCATTTGGGGTGTGTTTGGAGAATTTGGAAAGAGTGTTAGCAAGATGTGAAGAAACCAACTTGGTGCTTAATTGGGAGAAATGTCACTTCATGGTTCAAGAGGGTATTGTGTTGGGTCACAAAGTGTCTAGCAAGGGGATAGAAGTTGACAAGGCAAAGCTAGAAGTGATTGAGAAGCTACCAGCCCCTACCACGGCGAAAGGCATTAGAAGCTTCCTTGGACACGCGGGTTTCTATAGGCGCTTCATTAAAGACTTTTCTAAGGTGTCCAAACCCTTGTGTAACTTGCTAGAACAAAATAGACCATTTGAGTTTACCGCTGAATGTAATGAAGCATTTTTGAAGTTGAAGACAGCTCTTGTTACGGCTCCCGTGATTGTAGCACCCGATTGGTCATTGCCCTTTGAACTCATGTGTGATGCAAGTGATTTTGCCGTTGGGGCTGTTCTTGGGCAGCGGAAGAATAAGATCTTTCATTCTATTTATTATGCAAGCAAAACTCTTGTTGATGCCCAAATTAACTACACCACTACTGAGAAAGAGTTGCTAGCGGTGGTTTTTGCCTTTGAGAAATTCAGATCGTATCTTGTGGGAACCAAGGTGGTTGTGTATACTGATCATTCGGCAATCAAGTATTTGATAACCAAGAAAGATTCTAAACCGAGGCTTATTCGTTGGGTTTTGTTGCTACAAGAGTTTGACTTGGAAATTCGAGACGAAAGGGACAGAAAACAAAGTGGCGGATCATCTCTCTAGGTTGGAAACTAACAATCACAGCAGCCACTTAGAGGGAGAATTCCAAATTCAAGACTCATTCCCAGATGAGCAACTGCTATTGGTAGAGCAAACACGGGTGCCATGGTATGCAGACATTGTCAATTACTTAGTTGGAGGTGCCCATCCACCTGATTTCACCAAGCGACGGCTCAAAAGTTCCTTCATGATAGCAAGTTTTATTTTTGGGATGAGCCATACTTGTACAAGCAAAGGCTCCCGATCGTATTATGCGGAGATGTGTGCCAATGGGTGAAGTTAGAAGCATCTTGGAGCATTGTCATTCAGCTCCTTATGGTGGCCATTTTGGTGGACAACGCACGGCGGCCAAGGTTTTTCAATCCGGGTATTATTGGCCTTCTATTTTTAAAGATGCTCATGCTTTTGTTCAACAATGTGATCGCTGCCAGAGAGTTGGAAATATCTCCGCCAGGAATGAAATGCCTCTTAATTGTATCTTGGAGGTGGAGTTGTTTGACGTGTGGGGTATCGACTTCATGGGACCTTTCCCACAATCCTTTGGGAATCTCTACATTCTAGTGGCGGTGGATTATGTGTCAAAGTGGGTGGAGGCAATTGCTAGTCCCAAGAATGATGCTCGAGTGGTTATGAAGTTCCTTCATAAGCATGTTTTTACAAGGTTTGGGACTCCTAGAGCTTTGATAAGTGATGAGGGAACACACTTTGTGAACAAAGTGTTGGCTGCCCTCTTGGCAAAATATAGTGTAAAACACAAAATTGCTACTGCATACCACCCACAGACCAACGGGCAAGCTGAAATATCTAATCGGGAAATTAAAGGCATATTGGAGAAGGTTGTAAATCCCAACAGAAAAGATTGGTCCCAACGCCTCGATGATGCACTTTGGGCGTATAGGACAGCATATAAAACTCCTCTAGGCATGTCTCCATATCGCCTAGTTTATGGGAAAGCATGCCATCTTCCCGTGGAGTTAGAACACAAGGCGTTTTGGGCACTAAAACATCTCAATATGGATATTTCAGCAGCTGGAGAAGCAAGAAAGTTACAGCTGAACGAGTTGGATGAATTGCGTT
Organism: Cannabis sativa; assembly: GCF_029168945.1. NCBI lineage: Eukaryota > Viridiplantae > Streptophyta > Magnoliopsida > Rosales > Cannabaceae > Cannabis > Cannabis sativa. Next base: position 55,827,617 of record NC_083607.1, read on the forward strand.
TGTTTTCCTATGAGAATGCTAAATTGTACAAGGAGAAGACAAAGAGATGGCATGATGAGAGAATCAAGGAAAGAGTTTTTGCAAAAGGACAAGAAGTGTTACTTTTTAATTCAAGACTCAAACTCTTTCCGGGAAAATTAAAGTCCCGTTGGTCTGGCCCGTTTACTGTGCAAGAAGTGACTCCTTTTGGTGCGATTACAGTGAAAGATCAACAATCCGGAAGGGAATTTAAAGTGAACGGGCAGCGGTTGAAACACTATTGGAGAGGCGAGGTCAACCGAGAGAAGACCTCAATTTCTTTGAAAGATGCTTGATCATTGTAAATTGGGGTGCCTAAAGAAAAAAAAAAAAAAAAATTTGAAAGAGAATGAAAAGAAAAAAAAAAAAAAAAAATTCGGTGAAAGGCACCCCTTGAAAAAAAAAAAAAAAAAAAAGAAAAGCTCAAGAAAAAAAAAAAAAAGAAATTTTATCTTTATATATTATAATTAGTTTAAATAATTGTCATGGTGAAATTGAAAATTTTCTTTTCTTTGTGCAGAGACTCAAGTGACAAAGGTTGTGGAAGTGAAGAAATTTTACATTGGGCACAAACACTAAGTTTGGGGTGTCAGGTTGCTGTTCAGTTGCTATAGCAACAGCTTAGCAAGAAGTGTTTTGGGTTTTAGGCAGATCAAACGAATTGGGGTTTGCAAAAATAAAGTGAATGGGCTGTCAGAAAAAAAAAACATGGGATTGTCCTATTGTTCATGATTCAATCATTGGATAGCTCTATTATTGTTCAGACCAATTATTTGACACTGTACTTTAGTGTTGAATTAAGTGAGCCCAAGTCATTTTTAGTTGATACAAGGACCCCATTTCACATTATTTAACTCAGTTTGGGCCTATTTCCTTGGTCAACTGGGCCCCAGCTCGTTTGACCAGCCCAATACTTTCCTAGCCCTACCACACTCTTCATCATCATCAATTTCATTTCCAATTCAAACTCAGCCGCTTCCTCCATTTGACCAGCAGCTCGACAAAACTTCACACTTCACTCCACCTTCGAACCACGCAGCCACTCAACCCGCTCCATTGAACCTGAGTTTCCACCCCATCACCTTCGAACCACCTGAACCAGCACCATCCATCAAATCACCAACCACGCCATCTCCTTCGAACCACACCATCACACCACCAAATCGCATCCCAGCTCCAAGCCCGTAACCTCCACCGTGACCACCTGAACCAGCACCATCATCGATAATCACCCAGTAGCCACCCACGACTTCACCAGAACACACCTCCGAGCATCACGGTCCCTACACATCCACGGATTCAGCAACTTGCACGAACCAGCTCCAATTGCTACTTTCAAGTTCATCTTTGTTCAAGCACTCAACGGATCCACCTGAAGTCAAAGCACCCAGAAACTGCGACTCCACCTCCATTCACTCCTCTCAGAACCACGACCCAGCCGTCCCTTCAGCTACTTCACCGTGAACCAACCTTCGAACTACACCGCTCACAACCAGGCGCAGTCACCTCATATCAGAACCACCAAGTGCAACAACCCAGCAGACTCAACTCTGTCAAGCCAAATTTTTCAGCCAATCCAAGCTAAGTTCTGATTTGGTGATTTCATTTGAAATTTATTTTGGATTACAGTGCTTAATTAGTGGCTGTGGTTGACCTGCTAGTGTTATAGTCAATGGTGCTTGAGTTTGTCATTATGATTTAAATGTGGTAGCAGTAGTGTGATACAGTTGGTTTGGACGATTTGAATTGGAATTTGGTGGGATTTTTGCACATTGGGCTGAGAAAGATTGGTAAATCTGAGAACAATATTGATTGTGAACTTGGGGTTGTCATTTGGAATTGTTGTTTTTTCAGTGTGGTTTTGAATTCGTTACTGTTCCCTACCGTGTTTGTCTGAGGTTGAATTGGCAGTGGTTTTGAATTCTTTACTGTTCTCTACCGTGTTAGACATAGTGCAAGTGTGAACTTTGTTGTAGTGTTGGACAGATTGGGTGCTAAGGATTGATTGTTGGAAATATTGCAAATTGAACAGAGTAGTGGTGTTGGCTAAAAAAAAAAAAAGTGGCTGCACTTGAATAGGGTACGAAATATACAGCAGAGAAAAGAAAGTTTCTAAGTACTAAGAAGGAAGAAGAGTACAAAGAAGAAGAAGATTGAGAAGAAGGAGAAGAAGGCAACATTCAAAGAAGGATTTGAGCTCAACACTCATCTCTCTTGCTCTCCACTTCGTTTTGTATCATTTTCTTCACTTTAAGCTTTTCTTTAACTTCATGAACAACATACTTTCTGGTTTTGAGTTTCAAATTTCAGCTATGAACTAAACTTGTTTGAGATTTGGGTGGTTACAAACCCTTGTATGGACTAGTGTTTTGATTTTGCAATGATGAAGTAATCTTGGCTTAGTTCAATTAGTTGTGATGAAATGTTGAATGAATGTTAATTTTTGGCCATCTTTAACATTTAGCAAGCTAGATCTTACTTGGAAAAGTAAGACCTAGTTGAACCCTTCTAATTGATGCATGATTTTTACCTTTATTTTTAGGTATTAATTAGTAGTGAAATAGGAATATTTTGCTACCATGTATAACTAAGGATTTGATGCTTTATTGGGCTATTTGTGATCTAAACCGATGTAGGAATGCATTGTGAGATTATGAATGGTTATTTGCAAGTTTTGGAAAAAGCTTGCTGGTTTTTTTTGAAATTTGTTAACTCTGCCAGGATTGCTGAGTCATTGCTGGGTCATTGCTGTATCAACTGGGACATACAAGTGGAAATTAATCACCCAAGTCTATTTTCCTAATCTGAAATTACCACCACTTTATTCACTTTTAGTTTCTTATTTTTAGTTTATTTAGTTTAAAAAGTTAGTTCTCAAGTTTAGAATCAAGGCTATAAATTTTTCTCGTGAATTAATGTGTGACTTTATTTTATTTTTATTTGAAATTCTTGGAATTACTTTTAGTTGATTTGACATTATTTAGTAAAAAGTCCCTGTGGAGACGAACTTTGATTACTTATCATTGTATTACTTGTTTGTGATTGTGTACACTTGCGCAATTATAATGCCATCCGTTCGCCGCGAGTTTGGTATTCTCCGGAGACCTGGTTTACGACCAGCTGAGAGTCACTGTAGACTTCCACTCTCTTGGCTCCTACAGCTTTAGCCAATTTTAGTCCTGCTATCAGGGCCTCATATTCGGCTTCATTGTTTGAAGCTGTGAAGTTGAATCGGAGTGCTGCCTGGAGCTGCAATCCAGTAGGTGATATCATAGCCACTCCGGCTCCCGAACCGTCCTCATTAGAAGCTCCGTCTACAAATACCCTCCAAGTGGGGATTGGTGGTACCGGTGTATTGGCTGTTGCCTCGGCTTCATTACATTCGGTGATGAAGTCTGCCAAGGCTTGGCCTTTTATGGAAATCCGGGGCACGTAATGTAAGTCGAATTGACTCAGCTCCATCGCCCACTTGAGGAGTCTTCCGGATGCTTCAGGCTTCTGGAGAACTTGCCGGAGCGGATGATTGGTCAAGATTTTGATCGGATGGGCTTGGAAGTACGGCCTCAGCTTCCTTGATGCCATCAGGAGGCAGAATACTAATTTTTCAATGACCGGGTACCTTGTCTCGGCCCCTATCATGCGCTTACTGACATAGTACACGGGGTGCTGAGTTTTTTCTTCCTCCCGGACCAGGGCAGCGCTGACCGCGTGCTCGGAGACGGCCAAATAAAGGAACAAGTCTTCTCCAAGGACGGGTTTCGATAGGATAGGGGGTTTGGCCATGTGGTCTTTCAACCTCTTGAATGCCTCCTCGCATTCATCCGACCATTCGAACTTTTGGCATTTCTTCAGTATGTTGAAGAAGGGTATGCACTTGTCCGTGGAGCGTGAGATAAAGCGGCTCAGTGCAGCTACCTTTCCGGTCAAGCTCTGCACGTCCTTATGCTTCTTGGGGGATGGCATGTCCAGGAGAGCTTGGACTTTCTCCGGGTTTGCTTCGATTCCCCTTTGGCTGACTATGAAGCCCAGGAATTTTCCTGACTTGACCCCAAAAGTGCACTTTTTCGGGTTGAGCTTCATACCGTATCTCCGGACGACTTCGAAACATTCTTCTAGGTCACTTGCATGGCTGTTGCATGCTTTGGATTTGACGAGCATGTCGTCTACATATACCTCCATGTTTCGTCCCAGGAGGCTTTTAAACATCCGGTTAACCATTCTTTGATAGGTTGCTCCGGCGTTTTTCAGTCCGAAAGGCATGACTAGGTAGCAGTATACCCCCTTATCGGTCCTGAAGCTAGTACACTCCTGGTCTGCCGTATGCATTTTTATTTGGTTGTACCCAGCATAGGCATCCATGAAAGACAGCAGCTTAAATCCGGACGTGGCGTCTACCATCTGGTCGATCCTAGGTAGCGGGAAGCAGTCCTTTGGGCAGGCTTTGTTTAGATCTGTGAAATCTATACAAACTCGCCAAGTCCCGTTCGGCTTGGGTACCAGGACTGGATTGGCCAGCCATTCCGGATAGTATACGTCGCGGATCATGCCATTGGACAAAAGTTTGTCCACCTCTTTCTCTAAGGCCTCGGCTTTCACCGATTCGAGCGGGCGTCTCTTTTGCTGTACAGGGGGCATGTCCGGGTTGACATTGAGTACATGGGTGATGACATGAGGGCTTATGCCGGTCATGTCTTCTTGGCGCCATGCAAAGATGTCTATGGCACCCTTCAGTGTTTTTATTATTTTTTCTTTTTCCTCCGGATCCAGGCTCTTCCCTATTCGGAGTACTTTAGTGGAGTCGTCGTCGCACACTGGTATTTCTTCGACGTCCTCCATTGGTTCCACGACCCTTTCGGATGCTATGCGAGGATCCAACTCATCCTCTTCAGCCTTCTCTATTCCAGGGGATTCCCAGAGCGTGAATACAGGTAGGTGAGTGGCAACATTGTAACATTGCCTAGGATTGAAGTACCAGGTAGGGAATTTCAGGCACAGGTGTCGGATTGAAGTAATCGCACCAAAGTCCACTAGGGTCGGTCGGCCTAGGATCGCGTTGTAGGCTGTTGGACAGTCTACCACCACGAAGGTGCAATACTTAAATGTGCTATGGGGGGTATCCGGGCACAGGGTAACCGGGAGCCTTACTTTTCCCATCGGGATTAGCGTCGTCCCGTTAAATCCCGTTAGCTATGACCCACTAGGCGAGAGGTCTCGGTCGGTCAACCCTATCGCAGTGAAGGCTTCTTTGAAGAGCAAGTTCACGGAACTCCCATTGTCAATCAAGACCCTAGCCACCACTTTATTTGCGATGGGGGTCTCTATGACCAGCAGGTCGTGGTGAGGAAAACGCACCGTCTTGGCGTCTTCTTCTGTGAACGTTATGGGTTGGTCCATTAGCCGAGGCCTTTGGGCTGGGAGTTGAGTAACCTCCCACACCTCACTGTGTTTCGCGGCCTCGGCATATCTTTTTCGCTCCTTGCGAGTGTTTCCTCCGATATGGGGACCTCCGGAGATCATGGCTACCCGTCCATTAGGCCGGGGCGGTAGTCCGGGAATATGCTAGGTGTCACCTGCGGGAGCAGCTGGAGGCAATGCTCCTGCTGTACCCCCTGGCGTTCCCGGAGGCATACCCCCGGCCACCTGCCCTGGATTAAGGTGGGGCAACCTATTTTTGATCCACTCATAGAGGTGGCCCAAGCGGATCAGATTCTCAATCTCGTCTTTGAGATTCTTACACTCATTGGTGCTATGACCAATGTCGTTGTGATACTCGCATCTTTTACTCGGATCTCTCCGGGAGCTATCTTTGTACAACGACTGGGGTCTCCGGTAGTGCGTATTTTGCCTAGTGGCGAAGTACACACGTTCCTGAGAGTCCGTGAGCTCTGTGTACTGAGTGTATTGGGGTGTGTACCCCTTTTTCTGGCGCTTCTCTCCCGTTCGGGTGCTGCCCTTGGAGGACCTTTTGCTCCTCGACCCCTGGGTAGGGCCTGTCAAGCTAACAGTCGGGGCCGCTTGTGAAGGAGCTCGTCCCTTCACCCCGGACGGGTTGCCGTAATGGGAAGATGCCGGTGCCAAAGCTTGGCCTTGGCTGTATCCGGGAGTAGCAGAGAATTGTATGCCACTTACTTGTGGAGTCGCGGTCGGGACAGTGCCCGAGGACGACACTCCGGGCATGTACCCTGCTATCCCGGCGGGATAGTAGCCTCCGTAAGCCACGATCTGGGCTTCTTCGAGGTTAATATATTTTTGGACTCTCTTCTGGAAGTCCTGAAGGCTGGCAGCGCCTTCTTGCTGCAACTCGTTCCAGAAGGGAGTCCCAGTGCGGATTCCTGCTTGGAGAAGCGCAAGCTGTTGTCCGTCATCGACCTTCTTGGTCTTCGAGGCTTCCTCTCGGAACCTCTTGATGTAATTCTTCAAGGTCTCGGTGGGCAGTTGCTTGATGTTGGTCAAGGCACTAACCTCCAAGTTAACCTTCCTGGCGGCGACAAACTGTCTCCGGAAGTTGGTTTGGAGTTTGTTCCAACAACCCACGGATCCTGGTTCCAGCTTTTTGAACCATTCCTCCGCTGATCCGCTCAGAGTGAGGGGGAAACACAAGCATTTGGCGTCATTGCTGACCCGCATGACTGTCATGACACGGTTGAACCGTGACAAGTGATCACTGGGGTCGGAGTTCCCAGTATATGCTGCCATTTCGGGCATCTTGAAGTTTTTAGGGAGCTCCGCCTCCAGGATATGCTTGGCACATGGCTCCCGATCCTCACTGTCCGAGTCGGAGTCGTCTCCCTTCTGCCTCCGAGAGACTCGAGCAATATCTTTTCGAAGTATGGCAAGTTCCGCCATAATCCCTTCGTTTACGATGCCGAAGAGACCACGGGCTCGTATCTTTTTTGGTCAAGGTGATCCGGAGGTCGCCTTGATTCCCATTGATTTGATTTCTCAGATCTATGGGAGGACATCTCTGTCCTCTTCTTCCTCTACCCCACAGTTCTGGTGCACGAAACGCTTTTCGGTCCCTCGATCCTGAGGGCCAAGACTCCCTCTTTGGGGCTTGCCCCTCTGCGGACCTTTCCCTTTAGGGAAATGCGAGCGGACCCTTCGCGGATCTGCACCTTTTTCTTTCGCCCGGGGGTAGAAGTAGGGTTTTTTGTTTGATTTTCCTCGGCGGGGTGCCTTATAGGGCTAGGTTCCCTAGGTCTTTCTTTGTTGGGAATTAGGCGAGGACGTCGCCGGTTTCCCGTCGAGCCCGGCGGCCATTGCCTTGGGATGCACGTGAATACCGGCAGGCCTCCATGGCTTTCTGCATGGCTAGCATCACTTCCTGCATTTTTTGATTTTGCGCTTTCTGAGCTTCGATCTCAGCTTCATGATCGATAGCTTTTTGTCTAAGGAGCACCAACTCTGAGTAACTTCCTCCATCGTAGGCATACTCGTCGAGGTTTTCCTCGTAGTTCTCGTCGGGAACTATTTCTTCTTCTTCTTCCTCGGACTCCTCTGCTGCTCTTGAGGCTACATCTTCCTCATTTGGATCTTGAGCATCTTCCAGAGGGCGAGGGTGACGTGTACTTCTTGTCTCCACCATTGTTGTGAAGTCAAATGCTTGTTATGTAGTAGCTTTCCTCAGCTCTCAATGAAAGCACCAAAATGTTGACCGAGATTTTCGGCAACTATTAAAATATGATTATAATAAAGAGCTGTAAGAAAGTGAGATGAAGATTTTTACGTGGTTGGGGCGTTAATGAGCCTTAGTCCACGAGTCTTTGTTATTAATGGATGTATTTAATACAGATTCCACACTTGAGAGAATGTCTTTCTCATAAATACAGAGAATGTTCTTGGTGAGTATTTTCTCTTCTTGCTCTTTTGCAAACCAAGATTCTCTACCCCATTAAATGAGCTTTGAGGGGGTATTTATAGTGTTTTGGTGGGGTAATCCCTAGAATTGTTCTTACACATGTATCTGTAAGTATCCATAAAGTTGGGCATTTCCAATGAACATACCATGGGTGATGCATGGTCAAATCCCTAGGTGCCGTAGGGTTTTTATGAAGAATGTCCTTTTTGCCTTGTGATTGACGTGACTCTTCGCAGAGTAGCAGTCGCTAGACTTAAATGATCATTACTGTAGCGCTGTTGTTTGGGGGTTGTGCCGTCAGACTTTATTGCGTGTTACAGTCCCAACACGCTTCCTCCCATGCGACATTAAATGCGACTTGATTGCTCGAGAGAGATCTGACACATCCCGGAGAGGCTTCATGTCATGCGAGCTTCCCGGAGTACCTTGTACTCCGGGTGCCTCCTCCGGGACCCACGCTAACTGCGCTTCCTTGTGGCACACAAAGACTTATAAAATGTTTACAGGTTATCTAATCCACGTGTCCTAATTCGACTAGTCCACGTATTTTGGGCGAATTCAGGGGCAACATTAACCATAATACTGAGAACAAAATCTTTAAATTTATAACAAAAAAAGAATATCAAAATCTCAACTTGAATCATTCTTACAAAAAAAAAAAAAAAAAACTCCATTAACGAACAAAAAAGCTTTGTTCACAAATAACACAACATCAATCAATCCTTTATAACCAAAATCATTTTTCAGACTACCGACAAGATCTACAAAATCGTCTTACTGCGATCATATATAAGATCAAAGTCACAATTTGAAACCATTCTCACCAACAAAAACTCCATTAACGAACAAAAAAAGCTTCGATTATGGTCGCCACAAGATCGATCATGAGTTCAATACCGAAACTGTTCCTCAAACTACCAAAAATACCTAAAAATTGGAGACGGAATCATTGTTGGACATAGGAACAACTCAATCGATACTTTTAAAAAAATTGATCCAAAACTTGCTCTCTTTTGTTCTGGTTTTTCTAAAAATAATTCATGCATTTCAAAAGTAACTTTTTAGTTACTTATACTGCATAAGAAACCAATTAGTTACTTTTGAGTAAAAAAAATTGTTGTTATTATTGTTTCATCTTTTCATGATATCTTTTTTAATATACTATAAATAACATCAATCAACTAACGTGCATCTATAATATAATGAACTTTTTCATTCTGAATTCTATTTTTTATTTAATTTTTCTGCATCTTCAAAAAGAATATTTTGGTTACTTATAATGTCGATAAAAAACTAATTAGTTACTTTTACATAAAAAAATAATTTTATATCATATACTTTGAGATACAATTTGGTTACCTCCAAAACTTATTTGTAAACATCTTAATAATCAAATAGTTATTTTGAAGTTATATTATGATATATCATTTAAAATATACTTGGGCAACCTTATAGTTTATTTTTAAAACTAATAAATTGTCATATAATATAATAAGCTACCATTTTTATATACCAATTATTCTATATAAATTTTTCTTACTTTGAACCTACGTGTTTATTTTTAGATTATATTACATTATTTTGTTGCTTTAAATACTTTTACGTTACTTTTTTTATTTCTCTTTTGTAACAATATTTATGTTACAATATTGTTCAAAAAAAATATTTATGTTACAATAAACTAAAAAAAAACTCACATAACAAATAAACTAATAGAATTTGTAAATAAATTAATAAACTTATAAGTTACAACAAGTTATGGTAACGTTTAGTAACACTTTTGTTTTTAAATTTTTTAATCAAAAAAATAAAATTAAAATTTTTGTTTTTAAAATTTTGATTTTAAAAAACAAAATGTGTTCTATAACAACTTTTAGTTTTTAATTTTAAAAATAAAAAATAAAAGTGTGTTCTGTGTAAATTTTATTTTTATTTTCATTTGTTGATTTTATTTAAGTTGGGTTCGGGTCTGAAACCGTGATCGGGGACCGGGTCGGGTCGACAGTCGAGGCCAGGGTCCAGGTCCGGGTTTCAAGGTCTAGGTTAGAGTCAGAGTCGAAAATATTCATTAAGAAAAAAAGTTGTTTAAAAAAATTTAGAAAGCTATTTTTTTTTTTCAAATTTCTTAAAATTTTGATTCTCAACTAAAAAATTGAAAAGTGAAAATATTTTTATTGAGCATGATTTTAGAAAATATTTTTACTTTTCTAATTTTAAAAATAAAAAATTGATTAAAAAAGTTTACCAAACGCACCTTATATTTAATAAACTAATAAGGTACAATAAAGTTAATAAAAGTTTTAAAATGGTACTAATCAGTATATATTTGAGATACATTTTTGGTTTCCTCCAAAACTTATTTGTATACATCTTAATAATGAATTAGTTGTTTTAGGTTATATTATAGTATCTTGTTATTTAAAATACATTCGATTAACTTTCAAGATTATTTTTGAAATTAATGGCTTGTCATATAGTTAGTTATGATATCGATAAGATACTAATTAGTTACTTTTAAAACTACATGTTTATTTTTAAATTATATTATGTTGTTTAAAATACTTTTACGTTACTTTATTACAATAAATAAAATAAATTACATAGTTTACTAGTAAATGTTTTAGATATCTAAATTAAGCACCGTTATTTTAAAGTTATATTACAATATCTTAATATTATTAAAGATACATTTTTGATAATCTTAATTTATTGTAAAAATTAATTAATTATCATAATATAACATAATTTAATTAACTAAATTGTAAAATAAATGTTAATTAAGAGTAAAAAAAAAATAAAGAAAGGTAACTAATTAGTATTTGATTAGTATTATGAGTAACCTAATGGTTTCTTTGATTCTCAAAATAGCAGAAAAATATATGCTTTCCATATTTTTAAATGTTCACATTGAAGAGTAAATCACAATACTATTTTTTTAAGCTTAAACGAGTAACGATGTAGCTAAAAATTCTTGTTAAAGTTAAAGATGTGAGAGAGAAATAGGAAAGAGAAAATGATTTAAGAGAGGGAAAGATATCTAGCAAGTAAATGTTAATTCTTAAAAAATAAACTTAAAATAAATAAAAATAAATAAATTTTTTATTTTAATAAGATAAAATCTTATAAAATTAAATATTTATTTGAAAAATAAAAAAGTGAGTGTGTGAGACACAGTAATTGATATATATATATATATATATTGAGATAATGTACATTAAAAAAAAAAATAAAGTACTGGGCATGTAGATTTCAAAAACGTAACATGTGAGCAAAAAAAATAAAACTAAAAAACGGTATGAAAAGAACGGTAATTTTGATAATTTTAAAAATCACATTATTTATATAAATAAAATATATTGTAAGGCTCTAAATGTAAATTTTCCAAGATGATACAAGGTTATTTTACTTGATCCAAAAACCCACCTCTTTTAGATATCATCAAGAGAAAGCAAAAGTATTAAAAAAGTTGAAGGTAATTGAAAAATTTTATTATATTTTTTTTTTCTTGTAACAATAATAATATTGTTATTCGGGTTTGTAAAACTAGCATTCTATTTAACTTTGACTTAATAATATGTATATATATATAAATATGTATGGAAGATGTTTCGATGGTTACATTTTTATTGTAACCATCATGATTACATTTTTTTAAGCCATTGGATTACTATTAAATGGTTGTGATTAATTTGGAAATTAAATAAAAATAAATAATAAATAACTTGTAACCTGAAAGTAACTTTATCATTTATTTCCTTATAAAACTTTAATTAAGATTAATTATATTTTAAAATTAAATTAATTATAATTATTAATTTGTTATAAAATAATATAAAATAATATAAAGTAGATGAGAAGAAAGAAGAAGAAGATGAAGAGAGAAAGAGAAAGAGAAAGTGAATGAGAATTTCTGAGTTGTTTATTTCAATGGGGTGAACCCCTATTTATACAAATACAAGAGTGAGATATTAAGAAACTAAGAAAAAGGGAAACTAAGGAAAAGAAGAATGTTGATTACAATTCATGGTAATAAATAAAAGATTTGGACATCCACATAATTATTAATATTTATAACACTCCCCCTTGGATGTCCATAATAACTGCCTTATTAAAAATCTTGCTGAAAACTTGATCAAAGGAAAAAGAGTATAGTGTAAACTAACTCCCCCTCAATTAGGCATTTGTGGAGATCTTCTAATCGACGAATTTCGATCTTGTCTGCCGTCTTCTCAAATGTTGATGTTGGTAATAACTTTGTGAATAAGTTTGTAAGATTGACACTTGATTGAATATGTTGAACACCAATATGCATTTTCTTGAAGCGTATAAAGAAGAATTTCGTGAAATGTGTTCTAACTCTATCTCCTTCAATGTACCTCCTTTTAGTTGAACGATGCAAGCAGTATTATCCATAGAGAATTGCTTGGGTTGATACTTCTTTATTGAGTGCAATCCATATGTTTCCCGAATATGCTATGCCAATGATCTCACTCACACACATTCTCTACTTGCTTCATAAAATGCAAGTATGTTAACATGATTTATAGTTGCCTTGTTAAAAACCTTGCCTGAAAAACCCAGTGGGACAAAATCTGAGCTAAGGGAAAAAATAGTACAATATATATTTCATATTCATAACTATTTGCAAGTTGCCTCGTTAAAAACCTTGCCAGGAAAACCCAGTGGGACAAAACCTGAGCTAAGGGAAAAAGAGTGCAACATGAATATGTCTCCCCCTCATGCACATATGATCCATAATTCTTTTGGTGATAATATATCTCATAAGATTATTGTTATCACTTTTAAAATATCACCATATATAATCTTTGATCATATATTTTCTATAACTCTTCCAGAGTATGTATGGACTTCTAAATTATAGATGAGGGGTTCGTGGAACATTAGTCTTTATCCAACTAATTGTATCATTCATGTGTGTACACAACTTTGTTCATACGAAAATTTAAAATTTCAAGTAGATATGAACATAACACATTAATGGTACTATAAATTTTCATTTGTAACAATGATGGTACTCAAAGACCATATATTTATTCCATCTTGTTTTATGATCTTAATTTCCATATCAAATGATCATATATCTATAATTCTTGATACATATGAAGTACTTCAGGACTTCAATACTAATGAACAAACTTTATACATTAATATTTCTCGAAATACAAAAGAAATAAAAGTTTGTTCTTCAATTAATCAAAAACTCTTCAAGAGTCTATCACAACGTATAATTTACGTATTTATATTGCATAGACAACCATAGGTATTTTTCAAATAATAATTTACTTACATGTCTTTATTTCATACAAAGATCTTTGTCATATAGTGCGCGCGACTTTGAATTTATATCACTTAAGACATGTATTAAATTCTTCTAGAATTTTTAGATAAGGCTTATTTCAAATTCTCACTATATTAGGAGCTCCAAATAAATAACCTTTTGTTGCAACATTTATGTGACGCTTACAAATCCTCATAAAATATATTTCAGGCTATAATCAAATCATGATTATATTTTCTCAATATTTAAGCCTTACTTCAATCAATCTCATGTCTATGCAAACTTTGTACAACAATTCATTATGTACAAATACATATATGCAAATTTCTCATTAGAAATATTTATTTGCACACCCTACAGGTCTTACTTCACTTTATGTGAGTAAATTTGTCTGGATTGCGTCATAATATTTTGGCCAAAAATCAAAATGTATGTCGATGATTCTCGACAAATCTAATACCATGATCCTTGCTATCTCATGTTAGTTTATTGCATATGCAAACATTCAATATTTATTGTCGACAAAAATTTCAATGATAATTTCCTCCCATATTGACATAACTTATAGAGATCTCTTTAAATTACATATTTTTTAAATATGTTTATCATTTATAGGTACCTATATAGAATCACTTCAGGGATTCAATTATGATCAAATGTGTTATGTCTAACTTCTCTTGGGAGTCTTTTCGAGTACCGTTTTCATCACGGTTATCATTTTAATACTTTATAACATTAAGGTATCTCCATGAGTACCTCTAGATTTAACAACTTCAGGGCAAATCAAATGAACATTTATTAATAATTTCTACATTGTTCATTTACGCTTCAGGCATTTTCATTGATTTTCAACTCATTCTATCTCAACTTTGAATAATATTGATTTGCAGTTGGTATATATCATTTTGAACTATATTGTTCTTATATACTTTGTGCAAGGATCATTTTTCAAAAATTATCATCGATCCTTAACCGCTTCTCTCCCCCGATCGAGAGAATTTTTAAAAATTGTGATATCTAATAATATTAATATACCTGTAGGGATTTCAGTATATCACAATGAATCAATATTTGTTTAAACTCATATATACTATATGACATTGAACTTCAGGTTCAATAAACTTCAGTTTCAAGTTCAATCCTTATGAACTTAATTCATTTCTAAGAATGAGTCATACGTGTATAATTAGAAATACATAAATTTACACATTTTGTAAATGCATGATTATATAATCTTATCACATCGATAAGAAACTATGCAATAAAAATCTAACAATGGCTCAAGATTGTTAAGTAAATATAATTTAAATATTTTCTATGTGCAAATATATGCACATTCTTCTTTTGAGCCTTATAAATAACAATGAGAAGAATCTTCTGGTTCTTCAACAAAATTTAGTCAAATTCTTTGACAATTTATTGCATATGATTGATCATGTCAAAATAATTCAATTCATGAACTTCAAGTTCACTATAATTTGTATTTCAATGAAACTTTCAAAAGGTAATGTAAATTCATTACAACATAATCATTACAAGTTTCATTTTTATATACACGAATAATATAATTATATTATTCTCCAAAACATATACACTCTTCAGGAGTCACTATTATGTTTATCAAACTTTATATTTCTTCAGGAATCACTATCATCAATTCAATGATGTGTATAATTTAAAGATACATGACAACTTCATCATGTTATTGTAATGGTTAAATAGATATAACCATAATATATCATTCATTTTTCCTGGTATCTTTTTAACAAGTCGTCTAATTTATTAATAGACTATTCATCAGTCTAATTATCATGACTTGATATATTATATATTTAAATGTACAACCAGTACATACAATAAGCTATTTCTTATTACTTTCATAACTAGATAAAAGTTATACATCAGGTACATACAAATATATTTTACTACTCCAAGTAACAATTGTATGTAAGACTTCTTCAGGAAGCTTTTCAAATAATCATTTTGTGATTCTTTATCACTTTGATTATATTAAATCACTAACGAATATTAGTAAATTATATATCCACTTTTGGGAATATGCAAACTAAATTAAATAGTAACTATATATACATATTCTGTACCAACAATAGTTTGAAACTATTGATTTTAAGAAATAATAAAATATGTATATATTAATTTGCTTCTGGCATTACCAATATATGTGAAATTTATATTCTTTGAAATAGAATTTCATGCCTATGCATTCTCTTTAGGTAATGATATTTAAATATTCTAAATGTACAATAAGTTTGTACAATTCACATTCTATTAAATAATCAAGTATACTTTTATCTTGATTATAAGTGTGTCCGTACTACAGGTACGCGACTACTATTATTCAATTCCACACATGATATATAGATTTTATGTAAATTCATTACAACATAATCATTACAAGTTTCATTTTTATATACACGAATAATATAATTATATTATTCTCCAAAACATATACACTCTTCAGGAATCACTATCATCAATTCAATGATGTGTATAATTTAAAAGATACATGACAACTTCATCATGTTATTGTAATGGTCAAATAGATATAACCATAACATATCATTCATTTTTCCTGATATCTTTTTAACAAGTCGTCTAATTTATTAATAGACTATTCATCAGTCTAATTATCATGACTTGATATATTATATATTTAAATGTACAACAAGTACATATAATAAGTTATTTATTATCACTTTCATAACTAGATAAAAGTTACACATCTAGGTACATACAAAGACATTTTACTACTCAAAGTAGCAATTGTATGTAAGACTTCTTCAGGAAGCTTTTCAACTAATCATTTTGTGATTCTTTATCACTTTGATTATATTGGATCACTAACAAATATTAGTAAATTATATATCCACTTTTGGGAATATGCAAACTGAATTATATGGTAACTATATATTTACATATCATGTACCAACAATAGTTTGAAACTATTGATTTCAAGAAATAATAAAATATGTATATATTAATTTGCTTCTGGCATTACCAATATATGTGAAATCTATATTCTTTGAAATAGAATTTCATGCCTATTCATTCTCGTTAGGTAATGATATTTAAATATTCTAAATGTACAATAAGTTTGTACAATTCACATTCTATTAAATAATCAAGTATACTTTTATCTTGATTATAAGTGTGTCCGTACTACAAGTACGCGACCACTATTATTTAATTCCACACATGATATATAGATTTCATGCACTTTGATTGTGTGTGGTATCTCATCTTTTGGTTGTTTCCACTTTTTTCTGGAAATATTTGAGTAGCAAACAATGCCATTGATTATTTAAAATCATTACATTCACTTCGAGGAATGACGTTGAACAAGTAGAACATTATTATAAATTTCTTAAAAATTTATTACTTGTTCATATATAAAAAGAAATTACTCAGCAATTTCTTTAACAATATTTCGAAGAATATATGAATACAATTTTTGCATAATCTCCAAGATGTATGCAAAATTTGATCTTTAATATATGTCACATGCAATAATTTTCAACATTGCAAGCAATAACAGTGTATAATAACATGACTAATACAAACAATCTTTAAAAGTAGTTGACTTCAATTCGTATCATTCTCTGCAGGGAATGATGATCAAAAAAATACATGTCTCATGTATTTAAATAACATTAGTCATGCTCACTGTTATTCTTATACTTTGATGTTTCAATGCAATTTTCTTAATATTCTTTTTAGGTATTCAAAACCCACTATAAAATTGCATCAATAATAATCATTTTTAATGATTCTTTAGTTGTATTCACATAAATACAATCATTTTTTTTTTTTGACAAATATAAAACATTTACTTCTGGAAATGTTTGTCAAAATCTATATCGATATTAGATTACTTTTCATTGTCCTCAAAGAATACAAGAACATACATATAAATATGTATTCATCTCTTTCATTATATATCCATCAACTATATAATGAATATTACGTTTGCATAATCTTCAGGATATATGCAAGATTTTATTGAGAACGCATAATCATCAGGATATATGCAATATTTTATCGAGGATGCATAATCTTCAGGATATATGCAATTTTTTTTTTATCGAGGATGCATAATCTTCAGGATATATGTAATTTTTTTTATCGATGATGCATAATCTTCAGGATATATGCAATATTTTATCGATGATGCATAATCTTTAGGATATATGCAATATTTTATCGATGATACATAATCTTCTGGATATATGTATAATTTATATAGATTTTCTCTATCATATCATAGGCACACATATATTGTAAATATTATAAATGATAAGAACATAATATGTATATATATATGAATCAATAATAAATATATAAAAACATATACATATATATAAAATATATAGATATATATATAGATAAAAAGAAAAAAGAAAACCAAAGGATTCTTGAAATTGTTTCAGTCAGATAAGTATATATATAAATATATATTTAGTGTATCGTGACTTTGAAACAATTCAAGAATTTTAACAAAATACTTACATTGGGTCTTAGGCAGAGACTCATGCTTGAAGCTTGGGCAGAGACTCGTGCTGATAACGTGTTATAAAATAATATAAAATAATATAAAGTAGATGAGAAGAAAGAAGAAGAATATGAAGAGAGAAAGAGAAAGAGAAAGTGAATGAGAATTTCTGAGTTGTTTATTTCAATGGGGTGAACCCCTATTTATACAAATACAAGAGTGAGATATTAAGAAACTAAGAAAAAGGGAAACTAAGGAAAAGAAGAATGTTGATTACAATTCATGGTAATAAATAAAAGATTTGGACATCCACATAATTATTAATATTTATAACATAATTAATTTTTTACAATTTATTACTATATAAGGATCTTTTAGCAATTTATTTTTTTATACTTAAATTATTTAAAATTTTATAGCAAAACTTTTTATAATTTAAAATTATACACATATAATTTCATAATTTAAATTTTATTATACTTGTAATCTTAATTTTAAATAATTACACTTAATTATTTAATTTTTTTATTTAAATATTTAAAAAAAAATAAGTTGAAGGATTTTTTAGAAAAAAAATGGCTGCACTTGTTATCGATTGATTAGCTTGAGGCCTCATACTTAGTTCATATAATTGTAACAAAATAATTAAATATCATTTAAAAATAATTAATTATTTGAAAATTTAGTATAAGAAGAGAATTTTAATTTGTGTCAAAAGAAGTTTAATTTTTGTAAAAAAAAGAAATTTTATTGTAAATATTATAATTAAATGGCTTAATTATTAAAATAATTCAAGTAAGGATTTAAATATTAATATTAATTGCTAAAAGAGGTCTTGTTAAATATTTAATTAATTATTTTAAGAAAATAGTTAATTATAATTAAATAATTCTAAAAAAGGAATGTCTATTTAATTAATTATTTTAATAAAATAGATAATTATAATTAATTAAATCTAAAAAAGGAAAGTCTACCTATTAGTAACATGCTATTACAGGTTAAAGAAAAATGTAACCATATGGTTACAATAAAAATGTAACCATTGAATAGTCACCCATATATAATAATATTAAAATTATGTTATATAAATTTGTTAGTATTGCATTTTAATTTTTGAAAACTAATTATAAAATAAATAAGTTTTAAAAAAAAGTCAATTAGAGAAGAAGAGATCATGATTTTTACGTGGTTTGAGTGAATGAACTCCAGCCCACGAATTAATAGTATTAAGCTAGAAAAGTTTCGAAATATTTCATACAAGTATTTATACTATAGTTGAAGAACCCTAATTCTCAATTCCTCTCGAAAATTTAATTTGTCACTCTTTGCATGAAGGGATCATGTTCTATTTATAGGAAAGAACTGCAGACGTACTCAGGCCTGACTAGGGTTTTTAGGAATCAACTAGGCCTTCTGATGGGGTAAAATACAATGTTTATTGACTTTGGGAAGATTGAGTGAGACCCAATTCACGAGATGAGGATTGTGCATACAAGCAGACACCATTTGAGGATGTCAGGTATTGTGCAAAGCCGTATCCATACCGAGAATATCAGAGAATATGGTGTTAGACAAAAATGTGGCCTTCTTTTTGGTAGCGCATGTATTCTGCCAGTCTAATGTAGGAGACAAACTCTGACACTATGGGGCCCCATGTGTGGAAGGTTCTGTGTTGTTTGATATTTGGAATATATCTGAGTGACTTTCGATTACATGTTTTCGGATTACCTCTTGAAGGTATCCAGATTGGTCTTGATAAACTCTTCGCTTCTGGGCTGAGTGGCTTTTTCTGGGCCAGGGTAATCTAGCCTTGGCAGGTTAGCGAGTTAAGCTTATGTCCGGATCGTAACCACAACTTGACATAATCATTAGACCCAAGTTTGCCCAACCTTGGTTGATAATAAGTTTTGGAATTGTACACGTTATCATTTTGGAAACTTAAATAATAATTATTATTAAAAGTTATATAAATGGGAACCAATCAAATTGTGGAAGTTAAAAAGTACACATGATTGATTTAAATAAGGTAACATTAGAGGAAATTTTTGGAGATTTTAATTGTTGATGTGGCACATACTTAAGAAAAATTAACCATTTTAGGAGCCAAACTAAAGAGTGAAATTGATGCTAAAACTTAGTATCAAAATCAAAATAAATAATGTATTAAATAATAATGTGTGAGACCGTAATAACAAATTTAAAAAAATCCTTAACATTGAAGTAGTTTTAAAGAAAATGTTGCAAAAATTATGTGTAAGAGAGATGAAATAAATTATTATATTTTTAGATAATGTGAAGATTTTAGACAACATTAAAAGAGTTATCATTGGAGATGCTCTTATAGGTTCTCGCAAGTTGGTTCTATTTTTTTTTTCGTAAATTGGTCTCTTAATAAATTAGTTTTAACAAGTTAGTCTTTAAATTTTAGTTTTAGCGAATTAGTCCCTGAAGTTTTTGTTTTTTTTTTTTTTGGCAACATTAAATCACTATTTTAATAATGAGAAATTTACATAATACACCTAAAAGTAAAAATTTTTAAATATTTTTACGAGCTTTTTTAATTTATATTTTTACGAGCTTTTTTAATTTATATTTTTACAGTTTTGTGTTATTTTTATGTTGTTGCAATGTTATACTATATTTTTACAAGAAAAAAAAATCTGCAAAAACATAAAATAAAAAATGCTTTTTTTTTTCCCATAAAAATGTAAATTTTTGGGGTTTTTTGGACATTTCTAAAATACTCTCTTTAATAATATTTTTTTTTATTTAAGCATTTATATATTAAAACATGTTTTACCGAGACTCGAATCCAGGACCTCCAACACTCACACACCCACTTATGGCCACTTAAGCTAGCCTCAAGTGATTCTCTCTTTAATAATAGTGGTTTTGGGCCTAGGCACCAGGAATTTAACTTTATTCTTTTTCAAATTGAATTATTATTATAATCAAGCACAAAATTAGAAAAATGTAAATACCATATTGCATACACAACACTAGTTAGTAAAAATATGATGAGATAAGAAACCTTTCTTTACAAATAGCTGAAACTAATATAACAATCTCGAGTGTTCTTGTGAACCACATCCATCACTTATATTTGGGCGTATACAGTTACAAAAATGTATAGCATCTAAACATTTAAATAAAGGGTACTAATAAGGGTCAAAAAGAAGGGGGAAAACACAAGAAAAATGGTTTCAACATCTAAAATTTCCTTATAAAACCCCCAAACCAAAATGAATTCATACAAAAGAGAATGAAAATCCCATATCATGTTCCTAATAAAAAGCACAAAAGCCTATGAAGATTATTCCTTAGTTACTTTAGAGATCTGATCCAGTGTTAGTGTCTCCTTCGGAGCCTCGTCGCTTCTTCTTTCCCTCTCCGTGTCTCGATCGTCTTGGAGCTTCATCTTCACTTTCACTATCATCATTTCTTAAGCTGTTTCCAGCAACAAACTGTTCTTCTTGGTGAGCCTTACCACCCCCTTGTTGGTAGTGAGCCTCATCATCTTGTCCGCTAGCTGGACCAGACATCTCTTGACCCCCCCTGACTTGGTCAGACCCCGCAACAATATATCTGTCATTTCGATCATTGGCTGGTCCCCTCAGATCTCTTCTTGGACCACGGTTTTGTGAAGACTGTGGCGGGGGTGGTGGAAACATCTGCTGTGGGGGCATGCCACCTGGACGAACAGCTCGGCCTGGATTTCCACCTTGAACTCCCATACCTCCCATAAATGGGCCACGCCCAGGACCCATCATCATCCCAAAGCCACCACCAGGAAACACACCCCCAGGTTGTGTTGGCCGACCCCGGAACATCATGTTGGATCCTGGTCCCATAAAATCACCAGAAAACCTTGGACCGTATGGATTAAAAGCACGAGGGCCTCCAAACATATCTGGCATGGGAAATCCATCAGGTGTAACAGGTCCATATGGTGACCCGTCAGCACCCATCATAACTGGGGGAAAACCTTGCATGCCAGGCATAGGTCTAGCGCCACGAGCTAGCGGCATGTGAGGAGGCCACATGACTCCTCTGCCTCTTCCTCTACCTTGATTAACTGCCCCAGGAGCCTGCACAAAGCTCTCTTCTTCATCATCACTTTCCTCTTCTTCCTCTTCTTCATTATCCTCAAATGGAACAATATCCGGATTCTCCCCTCCATTGTCTGGATTAACTCCCTTAGCTTTTTCCTCTTCTCGTTTTGATTCTGCCGCAACTGAAATTGCCTGTAACAACAAAGAAACAATTAACATTTCGTATCTCAAATTCATACATCAAAAGCAACACGTGTTAAAAGAATACACATCAAAAACACAAATAAAAATACTACATATATATTCACTCTGAAAAGAGTCTCATTCAGGTCGTAAAACCACAGCACAGCCCAAATCTACAGCAATCAAAATCGGTATTCCTTGCCTCAAGAAAATAAAAATTTGTACATAATTGAATTTCTATTAGAAACCAACATGTCATCAATGCTATGTCTTCGGTTTTAACTACTTCAAGGTTCTCAGAAGATTACAACACTAGACACAACTAGCTATTGAAGTAGGGTTTGACCTATTATTCATTCCCTTTTACTATCGATGATGATACAACCAAACGCATAATGATCAGCAAAGTTGCATCATTATGCTGACATCGTATGATCAAGTTAATGTAACTTACAAGTTTGACTTAATGGCGAAAAAAATTCATTCCAAACTTCTTATATATAATATTTATAACCCATTGTTCAGAAAGTAAACATACCATAAGTTCACTATCTGGTTCAAGATAAAGCAGCGAAGCTAACTGCTCACCAATGGAGGGCTCTAACTCTTGGCAATCTCTACTAATCTGCAATTATGGAAACATAAGAATGAGATAATGTATTTGTGCGTGTGTAACAATGAACCAGAATAATGACAAAAATGCAGCATAGGCATATATGTTTGTATATTTGGGTTACATATGAACTATAATTTCCAAGTCATCTGAATTTTTAAAGTACTATTGCTTTTGCCGGGTTTGTTCAGGCATCTTTGTACCCATCATGCAACATTTGTAAAACAGACAGTTTAATTTCTTTACCATTGCAGATGTGCCTATAAAATATGGTGAAAGAGTCAATGGTAGAAAAATATACTAGAATTTAACTTCAAAAAAGTTGATAAGACTCGAACCTAGTAGCTCAGTAAACCCAATAGAGCAGTAACAGAACTATAGAATAATAGCTGGAGAGCAGTAACAGGAGTATTGAAATTAGTTGTGGAAGAAGAGGAGAAGCTGAGATATTATTGAATGGCAGAAAATGTCAAGAGTCACAAGTTCCACAGGAATTCCTCTCCATGATGCTGTGAATTAAATTTCACTAATCTCAGAACATATCTCTTATATATACTATACGTTCCCACTAGATCCTACCCCAATGTAATGACACATATGCTTATATTTTTGCGAGTTTGCAAGGACCATGTCCCTCCCCCCTTGCATTAAGTCAAGCAAGCATAAGCAGCATCTTCCAAGCAATGTACTCTGTACTCTCAACTTTCTAAAAAGCATTTCAACTAATTTCATCTCACATCTTAAATATCATGCAACAATTCATGACATTAACATCAAACTTAGGAATAGAGAAAAAATTTCCCAAAACAAAAATTTAGTTGTTAGTATAATACCTTAACCGGTAAGTTCTCATTGTATGGATTCCTTAAATGTCGAGTCTTGTGGAAGGATAGTTCACATAACTGCAGATAAAAAATTGCGATTAGGCCGAGCAACTAAATAAATATTAATAAAAAAAGCCGAAGAAACCAAATACATAATAATAATGACAATAAAATTCATCCATCTAATTAAGTTATTAGAGCTCATTACTTTTGAGATCCACAGCCAAAAGGGAACAAGAACTACAACAATTAATTAATAACTCCAAGAACCTACTCAAGAGTTTCAAAGGATCGTGAATTCTAACACCATATCTAATCA
Source organism: Cannabis sativa (assembly GCF_029168945.1). Lineage (NCBI taxonomy): Eukaryota > Viridiplantae > Streptophyta > Magnoliopsida > Rosales > Cannabaceae > Cannabis > Cannabis sativa. The sequence continues at coordinate 55,851,293 of NC_083607.1, forward strand.
ACTAATTTAGAATAGCAAAAAAACGAAAAAACCTTCTATAATGCGCATAAATTACATGATGACAACATAATATGAATGAATAATACCTTCAACCATTTCACAGCAAAATTCCGTCCGTAATGCGCAGTTCCATGTGCATACTTCCAATTTCCCCCACTAACAGACCCACCAATTCTAGACATCATCTTTGCGCAGCCCTAACAAAAACATAGCCAGTTGATATCATCTATGCTAAAAATAGTAAGAATTTGGGAAATTATTAAAAGATCCTAGCAAGCCATATGAAACTTACATTAAGAACCACAATAATCTAGAGCACAATTTGGTTATTATGTAATATTAAATTGCAAGTACCTGGAAATGCCGAGTCCTGTTGACTGAGAAAATCAAGATAACATTTTCAGCAGAGTCAAAAGCTTCATTAAGTTTAGCTTCATTGCTTCTCTGAGTTGCCCATACTCCTTGTTGCACGGATAATTCCAGATTTTCACGGTTGCAACTTTTAACAATAAAATACCTAAATTTACATGTTTCCAAATAAATAAGTTGATTGTGTTTTAACAAGACAAACACCCATTTCTTAATGTACACACTCACAAAAAAATTAATAAAAACCCACTCTAACTAGAAAAAGATTAAAAGATGAATGGAAAATAAGAAGTTGGCAAGTTCACCTACACACAAAACAGAGACAACACTTCACATAAAAAAATAAAAAAAAACTATGCTTTTTGACAACATAGGACTGGTATTGAGGAATATTGATTATCCAGGGCTAGTCCAAGTTTCGCTAAAAGTGTACTATTACACGATGGGAGTCTAAATGAAGTCACTGAACTTCAATAAAAACTCAATGAAGTGCCTGCTCAGTGCTCTCATAGGTGGAAGCACATGCAACTATGCAAGCACTTAACAACTATGCAATGTTGGTTTGAATTGTCATCCTAGAGCTCCAAAAGGAAAAGAGAGTAATAGTGATCAATTTTTCTCTCATTATAGCATACAAAATACTTTATCAGTAAATAATTTGATCTTCTAAGTTCTAGGTATAAAATCCACTACACCCAGTTTTGACAACAAACTACAGAGAAATGAAACTCTTTAGACCATACAGCAAAATTAATTCGGCCATCCATACAAATATAAGCAGTTTACATGAATCCTTTCAACCAAAACAGCCAAATCAAAATTTTATTCAACACTAAACTCCTCAATATTCAATCAGCAAACCAGCTCATCACAGAATTTCCTCTAACACAGTTTCCCACAAGGCCAGCTGCCAATGGGTTCTATCCTGAATGCTAATTACATTAAATAAAGATGTGAAATTAAGCACACTCCAGCCTTTTAATCTACAATACAGTCTCATCTCTGCATAAGATCAGTCTATAATATTTGTAGCATTTTAGGAATCAAGTTAAGAATCTCCACTCACTAAATCTCTTTTTTATTTTTATTTTTTTGCAATCCAGCTAACCGAAAACAACAATAACTAAGACAATATCATTCAGTAAAACCAGAGCATCATCAAGTTAGGCTTTCTGAGCCCTGAGATAAAGAATTCATATGAAATTTACTAATCATCAAGTATCAACAGATCAAAATCAAGCACAGGTAACTTTCTAATTTAGAAAAAGAAAATCACAACAGGAGATACATGAACATCCTTCAACCATTAGTGTTAGAAAATACAGAGGTCTACATGTTTCCTTTCACCGTTAATATATAATCGAACATAAATCACTAAGATGAAAAGTTCAAGAGATATGAAATTGTGAGGCCCCTATATGCAAGCGAGCATAATAGAAAAAGGACTAAATGCAGTGAATTTCAAGAACACAAGAAAAAAGGAAAGATGTCTTTTAAGTGAAAATTGAGTGAATTTATCAAATGATGGAGGTGGAGTAGTAGTAGTAAAACTGTTATTCTCTAGTGTTATACTGCAGCAGGAAAACCCATGAAAAAGGGTTGCTAACACCTTTCTCATTTCTCTTCTAAAAGGGGCTTGAATAAAAAGACAAGCAGCAGCAGACAATGTGAATCATCAATAAATCCCTATGCATAAAAAAGCTATCAAAAAATAAGGAGAAACCAAACTCAGACTTCACATTTTTTAATACCAACAGAAAATAAACATTTTAATGAGAAAATGGGCTAAACATGAGTCAAAAGCAGAGATACATACATAAAATGTTAAATACAAGTGGTGTACAACAGCATAAAAAATTATATGGATGTAGTTACTGTAAGTTCAAAGAAAGCTAAGTACAGCTCAACAATGTGTATAAAACTCATCTGGAAAATTATTGATTATAATGGACCCTTTGTAATAATGTCTGTGTAAAAATACAATAAATTTATTTACATAACCTATAAAAGACCTTGGGACTCTGAACACACCTAGATATTCCTGGAGGCAGAGGTGACGCATTTTTGTTTGTCTGATTAGGCAGGCCATTGGGAACATTTTGTAACGGGTTCTGACCAGTTGGTTGGATGGACGATTGAACCTGCTGCTGTGGTTGCTGCTGGACATTAGAAGACTCTATTGTAGGTTTTCCAACCAAGCCCTGATTGATTATATTGGGGCCTTGTGCACTTTGTGATTTTTCTGTTTGTTGGGAAAAACCAGTATTTCGGTGCTGAAAGAACTTGTTATTGTAGCCATAAGAACTCAAGTGCTGAATCTTTTGAAGGATTTCTTCCACAGGGGGTGGAGGTCCAGGAAGCTTTGCATGTCTATAACGGCAATCTGGACCATTTGGGCAAAAACCTAATTTGTACCTGCAATGTCCAAGTCGGAAAACTCCTTTCAAATTTTGATATTCCAATTAATAAACTTTTAGTCATACAATTTAGTGGTAAGTTTCAATCTTACTTCTTTATGCATCAATTTCAATATTCGTGATCATGTTAGATACTTAAATCATACACATACAACATAAATTCTAACCCCCAAATAGATATAATCTCAAACCACCTTATAATAAACACAACGGCATACCAATAATTGACATCATAACCACAACAACAATATCAAAACTCTAAAAACCCAACATTCCTTCCTATTTCCAAACAGTCTATCATGGCTTTTAGGGCACTAAAAGAGCTTTAAAGAATGGCAGCAATGGCATACATACATGTTACACTCCTTGATATCTTCGTTAGTGTGTTTGTAAACACAATCCTGCTCGCGGCACTCACCGTACATCCGGAAGAAACGGCAAACGGGCATCCGGGCCTTGTCGTACTGATGAAGGAACCCACAAGCTTCTCCCTTCATACAAAGACTCCGAAGCCAATGCCGGCATACCGTCTGTCGAAAGCTCCCACGCTTATTATGATTGGCGCCAGGACCAGAGTGATCCGCCGAAACCACATGACCTTGTCCGACCGGGTTTATGGAGACGGCGGTGACGGAAGCCGAATCTGACTGAACAATTGGTCCGGCCCCGCCAATAGGGTTGGGTAGCCCTCCGGCGTCGAGACCTCCCTCGAAGTCAAAGCTGAGAACCCCCTCCGAGTCCTCCATTGTTATACCTTAGTGTACTTAGTAAAAAAATGATTATTAAAAGGAAAAACACTAAGAAATTAGGGTTTTAGAGGAAGACATAAATTTGAGATTGAGAATTGAGAATTGAGAATTGAGAATTGAGAATCTGTATGAGAGAAAAGAGTTTCAAAAAACAACAATGGCTAAAATTAGCTATGGCATTGGCTGCCGGGTTTTGGAGAGAGAGAGAGTGTGAGATCAGAAGACAGGTTTTTGGGTTTTTAACAAAAATCCAAAATTTGATTTTTTTTTGTTGGGGGTAACCCATAGGTTAAGATAACAACGGTAACAAAAAGTTACACAGAAAGAGGGGGATTTTTTCCATCCAAGAAAGTTTATTGTTTATCCTAAGGGCATGCTTAGCCAATCTATGAGCCTCAACATTAAAGTTGCGGCTAACATGAGAAAGAGATGCCCCAGGAAAACTAGACAATAGGACTTTAATATCAGGAAAGATAACCCCCAGTTCATTTAAATACACAGTCTGGTCCTCCAAAGCTGAGACCAAAGAAAGTGAATTAGAAAAAACCCTCTCCACGGGAAGTCCCACATCTTGAGCCCAACGCAAACCTACTAGTAAAGCAACTGCTTCTGCCTGGAAAACTGAAAAGGAACCTGCAAATGAGATAGTTAAACCAATAAGTACTTTTAAATTTAAAACTCAAAATTTTTTAGAGTACAATTTTTATAGAGTCAAAACCAAAGGGAAACCCTTACCTAACTTTTAACATGATAATATAATAGTATAAATTTAAATAACTCTTACGCTAAAGGAGATCATATATCTATTTTGAAAAAACATAACTATTAAAATTCTTTAAAGTTTATCCAGATAAAATCCACTTATAATTATTTAGTTAAAAATATTTAAGTTGTAGTCACATTTGTTATTATTACATCCTTTTATACCTTCATAAGTAAATTTGAAACATAAACTCAAAACTAAAAAATAGACCAAAATGATATTTACTATATTGGCCAAAATTAATACACTAAAATAAGTGTATCATAATTGTTAGAATAGACACAATTTCTTTCAAATTCAAAATTATCCCTCTCACAAACTCAACTCACTCGTCCCTCTCTCCCTCCATTCTCTCTCGCTCTCTTCGCTCGAACCAGCATCCCAACTCAAATCTCCGGCCACAACCACTGTCCCAACCCAAAACTGCGGCCAGGACCACTATCTCAACTCAATCTCGCGGCCAGGACCACTGTCACTATGAAAACCCCGACTACAATCACACATAGAGATGTCTAACGTAAGTTTTGAAACTCTTATTTAAAATTTATACATATGTTTGTTTTAGGATTTAATTGTTCATTAATTTAGGATATGTTTTTGTTTTGTAATGCCTGATCTGTGATATGTGTGAGGTGATTAGATTTAGGGTTTGTTTTGGGTCCTATCTGTGTTACTGCGAGAAATTTGAGTTTTAGCTTAGGCCCGATGCATGTCTAATATAGACCCGATATAGATCTGATGCAAGTGTTTTTGAGAAAATAATAGAGTTTAAAGATAAAGGTCCGATAAAGGACGATGTAGGTCTGACATAGGGCCGATGCTAAACCACATATGCCTAGGTTCCGATAGAGGACGATGTAAGGGTTAACAGTGAGTTCGATTATTTATGTATTTATATTTTTTTTATAAAATGTATCTCGGTCCGACTTAAGATGATGGTTAGCCCGATGATGGGTCCGATTGTTATTGCATATTTTAGCTTTTTAATAGAATTTTTATGTTTGATAAAAGATGATGGGGGCCCGATAATGTGTCTAACATTTATACTTTTGTATTAAATTTTTATATGTCCGATAGTGGGTTCGATAGAGGACGATTGTTGTTTTATAGTGTTGAAGCATTTTTTATTTTTCAAAATATGCATGTAGGTCCGATAAAGGGCGATTGTGGCTCGATAGTGGGATCGATAGTTATTGCATTTCTTATTTATTTTTATATTTGTGTGTCTGATACTGGTCTAATATGGGCCCAATATTGAGCCAATATTTTGCTGCAGAATTTCTAACTTGTATGTTCTTGTATTTTTTTTTCATAATTCAAGACCACCACGCCTTATAATTCTAGTCTTAGAGCATTACACAAGTCGTGTTACTCGGCGTAGCGGAAGTTATTACTATCCGAGGATTAAGGAAAAATTTGAGGAATTTCAATCATGGGTTATGGTGAAGGAATCCCCTTTCAAAAAATTCTTCGAGAGAAAGCCACTAAACTTTTTAGGGGTATTGATCAATCAGTTATTCATGCGTAAGATCAAATCCGAGAAGCTAGATGAGGTACACTTTTATTTCGCGAAGAAGAGATGCATATTTAGTTGGGTCGAGTTTGCATTAGTGACGGGGTTGAACTTGTTACCCGAGCCTACTGCATAAGTAATTGAAGGGAAAGGAAGTTCAAACTGGTTGATTGTGGAGTATTTCAACGGTGATCCATCCATTAGCTTTGGCCAACTACACAAAGTTTTTGAGAGTTGCACAAAAGTGGATGATGTCTACAAGTTGGGGATGGCCTTGTTTGTTATGGACGTACTCGCTGGTAAGGAGGAGAAGACAATCGTTTCTCTTTTTGTGATAAGAATAGTTGACAACCTTGAATTCTTCTACGAGTATCCATGGGGAAAAATTTCCTTCTACAAGTTGATGGAAACTTGTAAGAAAAACTTTATAGAGGTGAAGAATTAGATGCATAAGAAGATTGAGAATGGAGTTTCTCAGAAGGAGGCGAAATACTCATCATACAGATATACTGCAGTGTTTGCAATATTGGGCGTATGAGGCCATCTTAGAGCTAAGTAATGCATATGCAGTTAGGATGTTGCATCGCTTTCCAAAAATTGTCAACTGGGAAAATAAGGAGAATACCATTATCGGTAAGAACGAAGTTATAAGATTGTTTGCTTAAAATATAAGTTTTTTATGCTTTGTGTTTAGTCATATTTATTTCATTTTAATTTCCATCTAATAATATATTTGTTTTTATTTTCAGTTGACAGTGTACTCTTTGTTATGTCTCCAGTAAATGAAGAAGAGCTCGTAAGGACCATCATCGGCGGTGAGGGGCCTTTATTTGTTGACTTGGAGGAACTATTGTTGGGTGACGATGGGCAACAAACTCAGGATGCTTTGCGCAACCAGGCCCAGAAGCTTACCTCAACATTGGAAGAGGAGACGGATGCAGCCCTAATCTTTAGAGACAGTACACCACCTGCACCATCTCCACCACCAGAGGATCCTCATATTGCCCCATCAGCATCTATTCCCAACACCTCAAAGGCTCGGGAACCAGTATACTTTGCCATTTTGGCAAGGTTGGAGACTATAGAGAGGGAGCAGATTGCTTTGAGACAAGGCCAGACTACTCTTTTAAAAGGGCAAACAAAGATTATGGGTTACCTGAAGACCCTAATGGGACTGATAGAAGATCAGAGAAGACCAAATTCAGAGGTAGAGCCACAACAAGAGCTCCAATCTCTTGAAAATGAAATCATTTATCTGAATGATTATAGACTAGATGATCCTGATGATGTATTGTGTGAACCTGACCATATGAAGATTACCAGCATTAGATATACTCAAGATTTTGAGATACAAATATTGGAAACAACTCTAGAACCAGTGGAGAATAGGAGAAAGAGAAAACAACGTAGGTGGTTTGATGAGTGCACTAAAATGAAGAAGAAATCCAAGGCATCAAAGAAAAATGTGAATGCGGACCCACTTAGGGTCGTTGATCGGAAGTTGCTTTCGTCTATCCAAAGTTGGGTTCTCAGTCAAATTGGGAACAAGTATCCGAGTGAGTGCTAAACTGGTAGACACGATGCGACTTGGTTCCTCCAACTGCATACTCCGGGGCTATTGCTTGGAGACGATGTAAGTTTTTATGACTTCTAATGCTTTTGGTTTTTAAGACTTTTTCTATCTTTTTTTATTTAATCTCCGACAGATTTTGTTTTCATGTTTTAGCATTTAGATGCGGCATTTCACTTGATGAGGAGGCAACAACACGTTTTTTGAAGGTGTACCCAAATACGTGTGTGGTAATGCCTAACATTTTCTCATCATGAGTTATTACTTGGTGGGAAGTTGCGGGTAATGACCACTCTAACTTTGAGTGGGATGACAATATATTGAATTTGATTTGAGGGGATGATGTCCAATACTTGGAGAGTTGGAAGAATAAAGAGAGAATATATATGGCCCTCTTCTTCGATGGCCCAAAGCATTGGATAACTGTGGAGGTAAACTTCGATCGTTGGCTGTTGAGTGTATTTGACTCGAGTCTTGGATCGATTTCCGATGATGAATTGAAGATATACATGGAAGTGTGGGAAAAGTTATTGCCAACGTTGTTGATCCAATCTAGCCTATTTGAGAATCGTGAAATGATCGTCGTGCCTTACTTGATAGCATCAGAGAGTCAGGTTAGAAATTTTACCTCAAAAGTCATCGATCGCAACATTGTACGACAGACAAAATTAAGGTAACTTAATTACATGTAAATTTTTATATAGTAACTTGATTTAATTTTCAATATTTTATTTAATTATTTTTATTGTCTCATACAGCATTGATTGCAGGATGTATGTAATAGAGTATGTCAAGCATATCATGCTACAACTTCTGTTTGATAATGTATATGATGACAATATGAAATAATTTAGAGAGCGGTAGTGTGTAGATTTATTATACCAAAATTTAGCATGAACTTCTTTTTCTAATATATATATATATATACATATATATATATGAATTTATTGGGATGACAATGTAACTTTATTTTTTTATTGGTTTCATTATGTTCTTAGCAATTTATCTTGATTAATTTTTTTAAGAAGTATTAGACAAAAAGCACAACCAAAAGAATAAATTATTAAGAAGTTTTCACTAGCCTGATATTGGTCTGATGCATGGACTGATAGGGTCCGATAGTGATTATAGATCCTTGTTTTTAATATTTTCCAAAAGGCCTGATACTTGTCCAATGTATGGGCCGATAGGGTCTGATCGTCATAGATGGTCGTATACATCGGTCCATACGTCAGACTGGAACTGTTTTTATATATTGCATATACATAATTCAAAGGTTTTCAGTGGGTCTGATATATGGTTTGATGATGCCACTGAGGTAACATTTTGCTATTTTTAAAACTTAATGGCTGGTTCGATGCATGTCCGATGTTGGTCCAATGCTTGCTCGATGGGTGCAATAATTTTCATCATAACCCCATGCAAGGGTCGGAGAACCATCAAACTCACATCGAACTAACATCGGGCCTGTGCTTTTTTTATAGGAACAAATGTTGAAATTGTTGCTATTTTTTTTTATGAAAACCTGCTCATGCCACAAATACTAATGTTCAACAAAGTCCAACAAGATTTCAACAATAATATGGAACACTACAATACATAACAATATGATTATTAAAATTCAATAGTTATTTTAACATATGTAGGTGCAAAACTTTCTGTTGTGCCCCTTGCCACCACACTTTATGCAGGTTTGTTTTATCACGATCCTTTCACCATTACAAGCAGTTTTGTTTGACTTAATTCTTCTAACCTTTGGTGTAACGCCTTGAATAATTAGGCACGCTACCCAAAAAGGCTTATGAAACCCTAATCCCCTAATCGGGATTACTAATCAAAATAGCGCAGAATTTAAACTTTTATATTAAACAGAATGAAAATAAACTTGTAATATATTTAAACTTTTAAAATAGTTGGGATCCCAAAAATATTTACAACCGCTATTACAAGTCATTTCTTTCTAGCCGACCTAAACGGCAAAATAGAATTCAAAAGTTCATCACTGATAGACCCTTAACCCGCTTGGTCTGATATGGCTTGAACATGTACATTCTTCGTCTTGCTCCTCAAACTCATGGTTGATCAGCCACTGACTTACCCTTTTCTGCACAGTAGAGCACCCGTGATCCAAGCCCAGCAAGACAGTATAAATCATAACAAATATAATATGCTCATTCACATATGTCTGTATAGCACAGACCTGATCATTATTTCATCATGACCATTTATGTCTACATGGCGTAGACCTATGTGTTGCGCTCACACATATAATTAAATCTACATGACGTAGACCCACGTGTTACTCTCACACGTCTAAATACATTAAGACCTTAGAAGTGGTTCATCTCGGTTATGGGTACCGAGTCCAATCTGATTATGCCTTGAGTGCATAATCCCTAAATCTCATTTCAATTAACATGGCATGGCATTTATACACATATATCACTAGGGTAATAACTTTAGGCTATTAGACCGTTCCTATTAGGGTAATAACCCTAATCCCGGTTACTAAACATTCATGCATATCATTTTCAATATAAGCGCCACTGCGCATACTCTACGTTCTAATCACTGTCTTACCTGATGTTCTGCAATAGTAGAGATTCCAAATCCCCGGGTGCTCCTGACCAGGTGCCGGTAATCCTAGTCACAATACCGAGATTTCCACAAATAAGGTTAATCCCTAAATCTACTTCCACAAAAATATAAGATTGGCATTCAAATCATAGATAATCACATAGAGCTCGAAAAGAGCTTTCCAACGGTATAAAGAACTCCCAAAACGGAGTCCCGAGTCAAAAGTTATGGCCAAAACAAAATTCAGCATTTCCCGATGAACTCCAACCGGAATTCCGGTTGGACAGCCCTGAACCAACCGGAATCCCGGTTGTCTGGGCAGAGAACACGAAAATTTTCAATCTTTAAACCCCCAAAACTTACTCAAATCTTCCACAAACACTACCAAACTTTCCAGAGCATCATTATATGTCATAATAAACATATTCCACAACTTAAACACAATAATTTCACTAAGAATCAAAAAGTGCCATTAAAGCACCAAGCTTGAGTTCAAGCTTGCTTTTCACAACCAAATTCTCAATTTACCACTTATAGCAGCTAGCCAACACTAAGAATTTAAAACACATTATCAAGCATTAAAAATTCAGCAATTAAACACATCAAAAATTCAAATTTAAGCAAGATAAACACAAGCTCAACACTTTGAGCAAAATTCCTCCATGAACACACATACAAGAGCTAGAGTTCAAGGATAATTTCTACACCAATTTCACAGCTGCTAAGATTAATTAAAGAATCAATCTAACTCATAATTTCTAACAATATCACAACCTAAAATCACCCACAACAACCTTCAAGCATGATCAAAGATATAATATCATGAAAACCCTTAAATCCAAACACATGCATATCAAGAGAACATCACATAATTCATGCTTTTTCCCATAATAATTCAGCAGCTAAAACAAGATTAAGATCATGGAAAGCTACCTTAATTCTCAATACAACAAAAGCAAAGATCTTCCTCCAAATTCAAGCTTCAATCAAACCAAAAATCAAGCTTTTTCCTTCCAAAATCCAAGCTTTGAAAATTCAAGAGGGTTTGAGTGAGTGAGAGAGAGAGAGGGGTCGGGTGAGAAGGAGAAAAATCCAGAAAATTACATTTCATTTCATCAAAATCATTTTCCAAACATAGTAATTAGGGGTCAAATAACCAAAATGCCCTTAAGGCTTAAATACCCACATACACCCTCACAAGGGTAAAATAGTCATTCAATACTCAATTAATTTCAAATAAATTTTAAATTATCACTCATTAAATAAAATGTCGAATAATCAATCTAATTTACATTTTGGGCCCGAACCCGGTTCGGCCCGAAATTCCCAGTTGTGACTATACCGCGCTAACCTGTCAGAACACACCTGAAATGACAACACATGCATACTATATAATAATATAGTTCTATTAAGTACGTAATTAAATTAATTTCATTATTTTACCCTTCTCGGGTCATAATTACCGAAATACCCCTAGCTCACCAACGACGTCTTTAATATATTAAAATTCATATAAAATCACATATATTGAACTATATAATAATATAATTCCTCAATTATACATAATTATCTAGTTAGGGTTTTGCTAATCCTTTTTCTTAATTCCGGGTATTACATTTGGCTTCTTGGGTCATCGTACTGGTTGCTTCTCAAGAGATACTCCAAATGTCATGTTCTTTATGTCATCAGGCAATTCCCAATCATTCTCGTCACAAACTGGCATAATTGTACCTTCATATGTGCTCCTCCAATATTTTATTGTATAATATGGCGAGCATAGTACATACATGCTAATACTTCGTTGCTGAGCTGCAACACATGCATGAGGATAAGGAAACTTCATGATTTGGAACAAGCCGCAAGTGCAAGTCTATTCCTGCAAGTCCACTACGACACCAGTCTCAACTGATCCCCCAGGGTGGACATTCAATGTGTAAGGTCTACATGTGTCAATGTTCAAATACTGAGATTTCTCAAACTGCAATGCCAAGTCCTCCTCCATTTCTGGTGCTAGGGTCTTCGTCCACTTATTAGCTTTTTCTTTTCGCGTAACAAACCACTATTGGACTTTGGACCTCAGGAATGTTATAGAAGTAGTGATCAGAAAGCCTCTTGTGTCCTTAGTTGTGTTGTTGAAGATCTCAGCCCAATTACTCGTCATTACATTGTAACGTACCCTTAGAAAGTATGATCGAACCCATTTCGTAAATCCAATTTCCTTAAGATATAATGAAATCGCAACATTCATTGCTCGAATCTTCTCAAATTCGTTTGAATACGTGCCCATTACAAAATTATGTTAATTTTTCATTGTGTTCCCAAAATACCCCTCCCATAATTTCTCTATCTCTCTCTCTCTCTCTCTCTCTCTCTCTCTCTCTCTCTCTCTCTCTCTCTCTCTCTCTCTCTCTCTCTCTCTCTCTCTCTCTCTCTCTCTCTCTCACACACACACACACACACACTTACTTAGGGGTGTTCATCCAATCCAATCCGCACTATTTCGCTCATAGTGCATCCGATTCGCACTAAGTACGAATTTCATATTTTGGATCCAATCCAATCCGTACAATAGTTCAAATTCAATCCAATCCATCCGTAAAAGTACGAATTGGATCGGTTATTTTAGATTAGTTACTTTTTAATATTAAATTATTTAATATTTATAATTTTTTTTCACATAACTAGTAACAAAATAAAACAAATTATTGTTATTTAATGTCTCCAACAACAAATTAAAATAAATAAAATAACAAATAACAAATTAAAAGAAAGAAAAAAAAATTGAATGTATAAAAAAATATTTAATTTTATTTTAAATTGTATGTAAAAGAAAATTATATATAAAAATGAAATATATATTTGATATATTAAATTTTGAAATATAATTGTATTGTGTGTATTGGACTTTTAAATTATTATTTTCTTTACATTAAAATGTTAATTGTATATATAATTTTTTTATAAATATTTATGGATTGGATATAATCGGTTACTTTTACATGTCAACTAACATCCAATCCGCAAAAGTGCGAATTTTAAATTTTCCCATCCAAGCCAATCCGCACAAGTGCGGATATCCACACTTTGCGGATTGTATTAGATCGTGCAGATTGGATTGGATCATTTATTTTACTTGTATCTTTTCACGACATTGGAGCCTAAAATCGACCCTAAAAAATTGCACTAAAAATCGACCCAAGAAAATCACACCCATCCCTTTCTCTCTCTGTCTAAGAACCCACCAAAGCCCAACAGAGTCCACGATCTCTCCTCTTTCTTCCTCTTTGTCTATTCGCCCAAAACATTTGAGAACCCACAATCGGAGCCCAAGAGCCATGTTGCCCATAACGTCGATCGACCCAAGTTCTTCTCCAAGCTTAGGTTAAATTTTTTCTTAATAAAAAACGAAGAAAAAGAAAACTGTCGAAATGTATGCATTGTTTATGAGATACCCATCCCTTTCTCTCTCTGTCTAAGAACCCACCGAAGCCCAGCAGAGTCCACGATCTCTCCTCTTTCTCCCTCTTTGTCTATTCGCCCAAAACCTTTGAGAACCCACAATGGGAGCCCAAGAGCCATGTTGCCCATAACGTCGATCGCCCCAAGTTCTTCTCCAAGCTAAGGTTAAATTTTTTTCTTAATAAAAAACGAAGAAAAAGAAAACTATCGAAATGTATGCATTATTTATGAGATTGTTTTGTGTTATTTCTATTCAAATGAGGATTGTTTCGATTTGTCAGATTTGTTTTGGGTGTTTCATTTTTGTCTGCCAATTTTTCTCCTTTTTTTTTCGTTCAAGTTTGATAGTCTCGATATGGTCACAATGCCAACTCGATGATTGTATTCGATGTCCTCGATGTGGGCTCAACAATGGTTCAATAATGCTGTAAAAAATAAAAACTTATAGGCTGAGTTCGATGCCCTCGACGACGGTTCAATAGTAGCTTAATATCTTCAAATTTTCAGTTTATTTGTGATGGGCGGCGATGATGGGTCCAAATTATATCTTTCTTGCCTTTTTCCTTTCTTGCAATTTTATGGGCTGAGGTGGTGGAGGTTGTGCGGTGGCGGATCCAAATGCAAGTGGAGGAGCTTCAATATTAGAGTGTTTGGGAGAGAATGAAGAAATTATGAAAGGATATTTTGGAAACACTTGAAATATTAGCATAATTTTATAATAGGGTCCAATAGTAAGTTATTTTGATTTATTGGACTTATTTTAAGCATACAAACTAAAATTTTCCAATGTACCAAAAATATATACTAGTTTAAATATAAATGGTAGTGCATAATATATATTTATATATTTATTTCTATAATCAGTTAGACAATTAACCTATATTTTTAGAAATAATAAACAATATCAACCCCTGTATTACTAATACAAATTAAGGCTATGTTTGGTGGATGGGAGGAAGAGTACGATAGATGGAGAGGTTAGAGAGGATGATGAGTAAGAGAGATAGAGAGTATTGTTAATCTCCTTTGTATTGTTTGATATTAGGTGTGAGGTGAGAAGGATGGAGACAAAATTGATTAGTAAAATTATAAAATTGTCCTTTTAAAATAAAATTTTATTATTTTTTAAAAGTAGTTATTGTATTTTGTAAAATGTATTTTGCCTTTTTCTATAATACTTTCAAATTTGGAGCTCCCTCTTGCCAACTAAGTGTTTTAGTCTCTCCTTTCATCACTCTCTCTCCATCCCTTTCCATCCACTCATCTCCCCCTCCTACCAAATATAGTGTAAAACATGAAAACAAGACACTTCATGCAACGCACTTATTCACTATAGTTTATAAAGTTATTTGCGGCAAAATCCCTTTATATTTTTTTTTTGGAATAGAAATCCTTTTATATTTTAATTTTATACACTTAATTCTTTTATTTTTTTTCTTGGTGGCAAAACTCCTTATGTTTATTTATTTATTTCTTTTGCAAATTTGATGTGTCAGTTAGTTATAATCATTAAATATTAACTAGATTAATACTGTATTGGTTTTGAGGTTTTATTGTCACATATAAACAAGTGTATATAGTGGTTATTCAATTGATATTTAACTAGTACCTCAAATTTGTAAAGAAAAATAAGCTTAAGAAAATTTTATCACAAAAAACAAATAAAAAAATTAAAATATAAAAGAGTTTTGACGTCAATCACTTTAGTTTATAAAAGCAAGCATAATTAACTTTATCTAATTTACCTAATCATAGGTAAATGTTTGTATCCCACATTGAAAAGTTATAGGCAGCTCCATGTGGCCACATAGGTAAATACCCTTATGTTGTAGATAGTAAAAATCACTTTTTTGCATATGCTAATTTATAGTTCATTCCTTTAGACATAAAACTCCACGAGAGCATCTCAGTAAAAATTATTTATATATTGAGATGCATTTTTATTTTATCCTAATTGTTTAGGACCGAATGATCTATGCATTATTGTGTTGGTTGATTTTTTTTACTTTTAAAAATAGTTTTTAAATTATTCACAGTATTTTGTTAAGTTTCGTAACATATAGCAAACAAAATGATAATATAAATGTTTACAATAAAAAATATGTGTTTTAAGAAAATATCAATATTAAAAACTTTTAATATTTAATTCTATAAAAAATTATTTTTTTTTTTTTCAAAATTATACATACAACACTACCGTGCCAATAAAATAAATTGTCACAATAGCATTTTAGTTAGCCACATATGACAAAATTTAACAAAATGGGCACAACAACCCATGAATTAGTTTGGGGATCTTTAACATTTTGAAAAAAATCAAAGACACAATAATATATAAATTATGCAAAAATAACCTTTCATCTTTACCTTAAAATATCATCCTCTTTGTAAATTTTGGTTCATTAGTATTCATACATGCTCTTCTTTCAATTCTTTCTAGGCTATAAAATTAGAAAGTAAAACCCTCTTCATATTAGGACTGCACATCGGGCAGATATTCTGAGTTTTGAGTTTATTAAGTTTGTTTTTTTTTTTTGTTTTTGGATTTTGGGTGTGGAAAAATATCTACAGAACCTACTCATTTTTAGTGTCAGGTTTCAGGTACAAGCTATCGAGTTTCGATCGAGTTTGATGGATTTCACCCGATATACCCAAAATTTTGAAAAATATATATTTATTTTGTAAATGATAATTATAACCCTATCGAATCTCCTCATTGTCCTCTAACCCTCAATCTCATCATCAATCCAAAAAGAAAATCTAATCTAAGCTATCCTCTCCCCCTTATATTTAAATATGTATAAATATATACACAACATATAAATCATATATATACTATAAGAAGAAGAAGCAAAAGAGAAGAAGTTGCTTCAGGAGAGGGGGGGAGCGGGGAAGGGGATATGGCGACTGGTGAGGTGAGTGTTAGGTTTAAGGTTGGATTTATTTAACATTATATATATAACATAACGCTTTGAATCACTCTGAAATAAAATTACCAAATCTTTTTTATTTTGATTATTTTTTGATTGTATCGACGAATCCTTTTTTTTACTTAATTTTCAGTTTAGAACGACAAGTGATCTTAGCTTATAATGAAAATGTCCTTTACTTTTTTACTTTAATTTTCAGTTCGGATTTCACCCAAAACTCAATATTTAAAGAATGTCAATCCGATACTCGCCTAAAATATCATTCAGTTGCACTTGAACGTTATTCTTTTAATTGTTTTTCTTAGGTACTACTGAGTCCAGATGGGCAAGGACAAGTGCGTCAAGTGAGCTGAATTTTCGGGTCTAAATATTCAGTCCTACTTCACATAACCTCTAAATAGATAAGTTTTGTGCTTGCCCAAAGCCTACTCCTCCAAGCACCACCAACAAAGTCAGAAGTCAAAACCTTGTTAAACTCTACTGATGATGCCGCTTATGAACCTCGATATACTTTTGAAGTTTGAAATGATAATGATCTTTAAGTCAGCTACATTGATAAAGCTTTCATGTACTTTAATACAGCAAGCCAGTATGCAAAGTGTGATAAAAAAAAATATGATTTTTGATTTTACAAATAGAAATGAAGATGTTTGCAATATATTATTTTTTATGTGGGGAAGTGATGGATTGCAGACAAACCTCTACCCATCTTGACAAAGCAATAGAATTATCGTGCCATCATAGATTGTAAGTAGAAACAACACCATGATACCACCCACAGTGGAAAACTTTATTGTCAAAACAAAAACAAACAAAATAACACGAAAACAAATACAACAAACCAAAACAACACAAGAAGCAATCAATAGCAAAATTCTGATATGGGAAGGGATTAAGGTGGCGTTTGGTTGGAGGTAATGAAATGGAATGGAAAGAAAACAATTTTTATTCCATTCCTTTATTTGGTTGCATTTTAAAGTATTGGAATAGCATTCCAATAGAATATTCTTTCCACCATCTTGGTGGAATGGCTATTCCATTTTAAAAAGAAATGAATGACCATTCCAATGTAACAAGAAAAAAAATTTAATAATTTTTTTATCAATTTTTTGTATGCATTTTAAATTTTATTCCATTCCATTCCTATTCCTATTCCCATTCTCATTCACATTCATATATTTTCATTCCTCCCAACCAAACGCTTCCAAATGTTAAGGTTTTTATTCAGACTTTGTTGTATTAGATCATATTGCAAAAGTTACTAATTAGACTTTTAATTTTGTTAAATGATAAAATAAATTCTGTATTTTTTAAAATTGTACAAATAGGACCCTGAACTGATTTTTTACTAAAATAAAACTTAATAATAATTTGATCTAGAGATGTTATAACAAAACTGATTACATTTTCTGTATCTGTTAAAAATTATCTTAAAGTTGATTATATTAAAAAATAAATTATTGAAAATTGAGCTCAAAGTCTTATTTTTATCTTTTTAAAAAAATATAAAATGCATTTTGTCATTTAACAAAACAGAAAGTCCAATTATTAACTTTTGCAAAACACATAATCCAAAATGCTATTTATCCTATATATAACCATAATTTTCAGTTAAGAAATTGAAATTTTATGGAAAATTTGTTTTCAATGTTTCATATACCAACTAGCTGCGTGCTATAATGGAGATGAACAAGTCTGACAATAACTAAGTTTTCTGGAACTCTCTAGGGGGACCTTCCCTGTGCGTCTGGTTTCCATCCTGTTTCTTCGATCGGGTTTCAATCCTGTTTTCTCATCCACTGTTAATCTTTTAGTTTTTCTTCAGGTTTTAAAGTCGTTTTCTGTCTTTAAGGGATCTTTCCCTGTCGTTGGTAGTTGTTTCGTTCTCTCTTTGTCGTTTTCCCCCTGATTATGCATTTAATGCTTCTGCACTATATCTATCTGATATTAATGATTTAGATTTTGCAGAGCATTTTCGATTTTGTTTTGTTTGTCCTACTGCATTTTCTTTGGCTATTTATCTGATTTTACTATTCCTCCATTTATGGCTGCCGTCGTTTTGGGTTCCTCTAGGGAGGGGGCGATGATTATTCCTATAGCCTATGGGATATGCAGAGATTTGTTGCAGGGACGGATACAGCATCTTCACGTTGACTTCTCCAACAAGCTTTTCGTCTCCAGGTACATATCTATTT
This sequence comes from Cannabis sativa, assembly GCF_029168945.1. Taxonomy (NCBI): domain Eukaryota; kingdom Viridiplantae; phylum Streptophyta; class Magnoliopsida; order Rosales; family Cannabaceae; genus Cannabis; species Cannabis sativa. Next base: position 55,869,835 of record NC_083607.1, read on the forward strand.
TTAGCTATTTAAGGATTTGGATTCTTAGAAGGTCGTTACTCCTTTTCCTTAACTCTGCTTGTTTAGTCCCTTGCCATACTCCCTCTCTGTCTGCACTATATTTTATGGATTCCCTTGCTCTCAATATGTCCCAAATTCTTAATCTTACTGAGAAAGAAGCTGTGGTCCATGATCTTACTGATGATGATGGAGGGGATAACCAGCCCAGGAAATCCTTTTGTCTTGTCTTTAGAGTCCTTACCTCCCGTTCCATTAAACCTGACTGGTTCGAGGATGCCATGAAAAATGCATGGATCACTCGTGCACCCCTTACTTTCTCTGACTATGGGTCTGGGATGTTCATGGTGGAATTCGCTTGTGAAGGTGACATGCGTAGGGTCCTTGAAGGCCAACCATGGCATTTCGATCATAGTCTAGTCACTTGTGCCAACCCCCAGGGACTTGACACTCTGTTGCCCAATCAACTTCGTTATTCCCCTTTCTGGATCCAAGTACACTCCATACCATTTGGTATGAAATCTCTCAAGCTTGCCAAAATGATTGGTGATGAAGTTGGTGACTTTCTGGAGGTTGACAAGTCCACTATTCTTCAGGTCTCAGGCTTTTTCCTTCGTGTCCGTGTTCTGATAGATGTCTCTAAGCCGATTACCAGGGGTATCATGATTGACTTTAAGAACATCCACCGTGAAAAATGGCTTAACTTTAAATATGAAAATCTTCCCAATATTTGCTTCCATTGTGGCATGTTTGATCACACTTTGACTAAATGCATGACCTATCTTCAAAAATGTGATAACCATGCTTACCCCCCTCCTTTGCCTTACAAAATTCCTCTTAAAGCTCCTGCCAAAACCAACTTCAAAAGAAACCCGTTTGACCTGACCAACTCTATTCCTTATGATGAGCTTAACCTTCCTCACTATAATGTTGACCAAACCCTTGCTGCTGCAGTCAATCAGTTCCTGTCAACTGAAGATGTTGGAGCTGGCTCCTCTGTTTCTACTCCCTTCAGCTGTACCATTGAAAGGGGTTCTGTTGGCCCTGGTTCTAATCCTCCCACTCCCTTTGAAGGACAACCTCTCTCCCATTCTGTTCTTAATACCTCTGTAACTGGGAGTGAAGCTCCTTCTCGTGCTTTCTGTGATATGCCAACCCCCACTATGTCCTCTGTAGCCATTATTGCCCATGAAGAAGCCCTGCATACTGCTCCTTATGTGGATCATGTCTCTCGGCTGTCTGAGAAAGCTCAAGGCAAAGCGATTGCTGGTGCTAAAAGGGCTGCTTTCTCTCCACAGACTGTTGTTGTAGGCGATTCCCTTAGGAACATCCTGAAGCGTGCCAGAGCTGGGCCTACCATTGCTGAAGTTTCATCTGCTATCAACTCCACTTTTGAACAGGCGGGTGTTGCTGAGCAACCCCGCCCAGAAAAATGAGTTTGATGTGCTGGAATGCCCGAGGATTGGGGAGTCCTCGTGCATTCCGAAACCTCTTCCTGTGTATCAGGAAAAATAGGCCCAATCTTCTCTTTGTCATGGAGTCCAAGCTTGCTGCTGGCTGTGGGGAACGTTTTAGATTAAGGCTTTCTTTTGATTCTGTTTTTGAAGTCCCTAGAAATGGTTTAAGAGGTGGTCTTTTGTTATTTTGGAACTCTGCATTTGATGTAAATATTTTGAATTACTCCTCTAACCATATTGACTGTATTATACACTTTCAGGATAATATAACTATGCATCTTTCTTGTTTTTATGGCTCTCCTTATTCTGTTGAAAAAATTCATTCTTGGACCTTACTCAATAGATTGTATGATAATGCTCCTTCTTTACCCTGGTTTGTTTTTGGTGATTTTAATGACTATCTATCTCTTAATGATCGTTCGAGTTGTACCCCTCCCCCCCCCATCTGCTATGATGCACTTTCAAAATTTTATCCAAAAGTTTTCCTTTTCCCCTTTGCATCCGGTTGGGAATGTGTATACTTGGAAGCATGGCTCTTTGTTTGAGCGGTTGGATTGGTGTATAGCAAACAATAATTGGCATTCCCTTTTCCCTAGAGCAACCCTTCACCATCTTGGGTTTTATGGGTCTGATCATAGAGTGCTTAAGGTTGTTCTTCAAGATGAGAGCATGCAGGGTTCGATTGTTAAAACCTTCATGTTTGAAAACCACTGGCTCATGGAAAACTCCTTTTTTGATACTGTTAAATCGGCTTGGACTAACTCTAACCTCCCTTCTTATAATAACAAACTTGATCATTTTCTTTTGAAGCAAGGTTCTTGTGTCCAAGCTATCCAAAATTGGAATTCATCTTCTACGAGTCTATCCAAACGAATCAATACTCTTGAGAAGTCCATTAACACCCTTACTTCGAATCTCCCTCTGTCCCAGGACCAGCTCAATCATGTCCACTCTCTTCAATCCCAGTTGGATAGCCTTCTCTTAAAACAAGAAGTCTTCTGGAAGCAAAGATCCAAGGTCCATTGGCTTCAAGCTGGTGACCGAAACACTAAATATTTTCATAAAACTGCTTCCATTCGTAAAAGAGGGAATTTCATTCGTAGTCTAAAATGTGAAAATGGTCAGAAAGTCTCCACATTTCCTGAGATTTCTCAGGAAATTCTTACCTATTTTTCTACTCTTTTCACATCCCAATCTTCTAATCAAGCCGCCATCTCTACTATTCTTTCTGCCATTAACACTTCTTTGGCTCCCGACCAAATCAGTTTCCTTAATAGCCCCTTTACTGAGAATGAAGTTCATCAAGCCTTATTTCAGCTTTCGGGGGACAAAGCCCCTGGTTTAGATGGTCTTAACCCCTCTTTTTACCAAAAGAATTGGCACGTCATTGGCCATGATCTTTCACTTGCCATTCTTGACATCCTCAATGGTAATACTGCGCTCTCACCTATTAATAACACTCTCACGGTTCTCATCCCTAAAAAATCTCATGCCACAACTCTCAAAGATTATAGACCGATTAGCCTATGTTCCACCCTCTATAAAATAGTTGCTAAAACTATTGCTAATCGTCTTAAACTGGTCATTGGCAGTATTATTTCTCCTAATCAAGGGGCCTTTATTTCTGATCGTATCATATTTGATAATATCCTTATTGCTCAAGAAGTTGTCCATGCAATCAATCATAGGAAGCAGGGTAAATTGGGCTGGGTTGGTCTCAAATTGGACATGGAAAAAGCCTTTGACCGTGTAGAGTGGGACTTTTTGATTGCCATTCTCCAACACTTCCAGTTTCCTCCCAAGTTTATTAACCTCATATACCAATGTGTGTCCACTGTCTCTATTCGGTTCAAGGTCAATGGTTCTATCACCAATGCTATCTACCCTTCTAGAGGCATTAGGCAAGGGGATCCCCTTTCCCCGTATTTGTTTTTGCTTTGCTCTGAAGGCCTCTCTGCTGCTCTTAAATATCAAGAAAGAGTTGGTCTTCTCAGAGGCATTTCTATCTCTAGACATGCCCCTCAAATCTCTCACTTGTTATTTGCTGATGACACTCTTCTATTTACTACTGCTACGGTTTCCTCTTGTCATGCTATTAAGGAAGCTCTTGCTGTGTATCATCTTGCCTCGGGCCAAACTGTTAATTTTAGTAAGTCTTCCATGCTCTTTTCCCCAAACACCCCTACTTCCATTTCAGACTACTTTTTCCAACATCTAGGCATGACCCCTAAGCCGTTCATTAGTAAATACTTAGGTGTCCCTCAATGCTTTGGCAGATCGAAAAAAGATAGCTTTGACTTCATTCTTCATCGTGTAAGTAGTCACCTTAATGTTTGGAACAGCAAACTCTTTTCAAAAGCAGGAAAGGAGGTTCTTTTAAAAGCAGTCATCCAAGCCATACCCTCTTATGCTATGTCATGTTTCAGACTCCCTGTCTCCATTTGTCATAAAATTGAAAAACTAATGGCCCAATTTTGGTGGGGCTCTATGGGGAAGGGTTCTAAAATTCATTGGAAGTCATGGAATCATCTTTGTGTTTCCAAGTTCTTTGGTGGGTTGGGTTTTAGATCACTTGTTCATCACAATCAAGCCATGCTTGCTAAGCAAGCCTGGCACATTTATTCTAATCCTAACTCCTTACTGTTTGTTGTGCTGAAAGCTAAGTATTTCCATCATAGTACCTTCCTTGATGCTGATCTTGGTCACACCCCCTCCTTTACCTGGCGTAGTGTTCTCTGGGGAAGGGATCTCCTTAAGAAGGGTTTACTCTGGAAAGTGGGTAATGGGGAAACTATACGTACTGTTGAGGACTTTTGGGTGCCTGAGGTGAGGAAAATTCAGTATAAAGCTGGTTGCTCCCCTCCATCGGATAAAGTCAGTTTTTTCCTTCATCCTGAGGGATATTGGAATCGTGAAGCCCTCAACACATATTTTGACCCTCCTACTGTCTCTTCAATCTTGCATGTTCCCATAGGTGGCTGTGATAAGGAGGACTTTTTGATCTGGAACAACCATCCCTCGGGTATTCTCTCTGTCAAATCTGCATATCACATTGCCAATGCAGGCTCCCTCCCTCCTTCATCTTCAAACTCCTCCCTCTCAAAGAAATGGTGGACTACTCTTTGGTCTTTGAACATCCCGCCTAAAGTTAAAACTTTTATCTGGAGGGTGTACCACCATATACTCCCTGTCTCTCTCAATCTCTTTTTGAAGAAATCTCTTCCTAGTCCGAGTTGCTCTAGCTGCAACTGCCCTACTGAAACTGTAAGTCACGCCCTGCTAGATTGTTCCAGTGCTGCTAAATCTTGGAAACTATCACCTTTTCGATCCTTCTTTCTTTCCAATCGTCACCAAGATATCAAATGGTTTTTGGTCACTGCTTTCACTGATCTACCCAAAAAGGACCTTATGCACTTCTTGGGACTCCTCTGGGCTATTTGGCACAATAGGAACAGGAAATTATTTGCTGATTTTTTTATGCTTCCTAATGATGTTGTTTCCTGGGCTAGTGCTTTTATCACAGATTTTCAGGATGCTCAATTAAAAAAACAGTCTGCTTTAGCTCTGCAGCCCTCTTCTCCACATCAATATAGCAGTAGCAGACTTTCCCAGGGCTTCTATCGACTCAATACTGATGCAGCAAAGGATGTGCAATCGGGTAAGTTAGGCTTTGGAGCAGTTATCAGGGATTGGAAAAATAGAATTGTAGCAGGTCTCTCTACTCCAGTTCCTGGCAATGTCAACCCTTTAATGGCTGAAGCCTTATCACTTCGATCAAGTCTTCTCTGGTGCTATAACATTAAAATCCCATTGGCGGTTATAGAGACAGATTCGAAAGTTTTAGTGGAGAAAATTCGAAATGAAAAGTCAGACCTCTCTGCTCTCTCGGATGTTATCCAGGACATTAGACTCTCTTTGTCTTACTTCCCTACAGCTTCCATTAGATACATTGCTCGAAGTTTTAATCGGAATGCTCACTGCTTGGCAAGGAAGGCTTTAGGGCTAGACAGGGAGAAATGCTGGAATGGTTCTGTTCCAGTTCTGTAACTTCTTTCTTTGGAGTTACCTCGTCAAAAAAAAAAAACTAGCTGCGTGCTTAGCTCAAACTCCAAATTTAATAAAAACAAATATATTCATAGTAGCAACGAAGCAGCACAATTTATGATAATATACAATATTTTGCTGAAATATATACTTGTTATTGCCAATGGACTTTTTATTTCAGTGCAGAACACTAACAAATAATAAGAATACTAATAATGGTAATTTTAGATAAATAAAACGAAATTCATATTTTTTACCAATCCAAACCCAAGTTTCTTGAATTGAAAAGCTTCTCGATGTACAGAATAACATGGTCAGACGCTATAATGTAGCTTTGCATTTTAATCTTTGCAGAGGCATCTGAAAAAAAAAACAATCAAAAGACATTGTGTTAATAATATAGTCGATAGTAAAACCCCCTTATAAAATTATCATCTTACTCAAGTTTTTCGCGAATTGTTATTTTTAACACATTCCTCCAAGTACCAAAAAGAATGAGCTTCACTAGATTTATGTTCTATCAGTATTATTAGTCCAACTCAACCTAACAACGATCCAATGCCTTTCAAAAAAAAGCCTACGATCCGAAAAGAAAAACTTAACTGCCCAATCTCACAATCATATAAACTAACGGTCCATCCCCAGTTCCCCACTTAACCCAATCATATAATTTCTTTTAAATCAACCAGATTCATTCCAGATTATGCTACCCATGTCAAATTCAAAGTTACAAAATCATAGAATGCCAAGTACCTGAACATATTTATGTAATGATATAAGTATAAATTGTTTCAAGAGAATCAAAACTTACTATCTTCGTTAAGTTTCTTCATCAGTTGCTCTCTAGTAGGTAGGCAATACATCCCAGCAGCAACAGCTTGTCTTATAGCCCAACCGTGGTGGGGAGCAAATACTTTTGCATACGCCTTGGAAGCAGGATCCTTAAGAGAATTGCTTCTGCCACATGAAGATCAGTAGCAATTACTTTATGCATAATAAGCATCAAAAAGCAACAAATAACTGGAGCCCCACTGCACGCCAATATTATATGTGTGTGCAGATAACTTTATAGGGTACAGCATTTGGCAAATAGTTTGTGAAAGGATATACATATAATATAGAGCTTTTGATCAGTGGAATAAACTAAGGCATAGACATGTAATCTTAGTCTATAAGTAGAGAATTCGTGAGCTAATTTAGTTTTATGAGATCTTCATTCATAAAGCACCTCATTCAGTTTCAATGATAGCACGTACTTTAGCTGTTTAGCAAATGTAGAAACAATAGAAATGATGAAAAGTATATCAGAAATCGTTGAATTTGTTCATAATAAGTTTGTCACTGACATTAAAATCACAATTTCACTTACTACTTTCAGAACACGAAAAACCTTAGTTTCTGCAACTACACTTGAAAGAAAAGTTGAGCAATGTAACATATCAACTTTATGAAGAGTTGTATAACATATCAACACAATACACAAATCCAAGTTCATTGCTTGATTCTTATGCCTCCAGAATTATTTTCTAAGGTGCTAAGATTCTGTCAAAGTGTCTGAATCAGACATTATTCCAAACATCAATAGTGCGAGTTATCTTCTTAATTCAGCTAAACAATTTAATGTGTACTTTCTCTGAATTCCATCAAATTCTAGTCGTTTCTAAATAACTGAAAGTTTTCATCTCAATAAACTAAAACCACCTTGAAAATCCACATTCAAGATTACAGAGAACTACTTAAAGGAAGTTGCCCATTCCTCAAAAGACTTTGAAGTATTCATTGAATTTTATTTTTATCAAATCATCATAATATTGACACTAAAGGTTGCACAAAGTGTTTTCTAATTTAGGTATAAATTGGTGTTCTTGGTTGTAATTTAAAGAGACGATTCCCACTCATCTGCTACTAATCTTCTTGAAACTTTCAGAATTTGTTATAATGTTTTTCTTTTCTCCTGGACATATTTATCTTCAATATCCAACCCAAATTAGCGAAGCAAACAATGCCCTTGTAATTGGTTTAAATGCCTTCAACTCCAAAAATAGAAACACTCTCTTTTAACTCTAACAAAAATTATAACTGGAGTGGGAACAAGGGAGCTTTCCTATAGTTAGTTATATGGGATAAACATTTCAAGGCCTACCGCCTTCAACCAAATCTAAAATCACTCTAGGCAACATAACAAAACTATATGAAAGCTACACTAGTAATCTAAGCTATGGAAGTGTGAATATGGCACCAAATCACCTGAATTCTTCAAGGAGTTGTTAACATTGACAATGTACATAGCACATCACTACTTTAGATCTAGTCTCTATTTAAGATGTTAGTTTGCAAAGAAACCTAAATAAACGCATTGTATTGCTTGTTCTAACCCTAACAAAACCGGCCAATTTTTTCTACACCAGAAGAACGCTTTAAATTTTAAGTCGGTAGAGCATAAAAGTGAGAAATTCATACTCTGAAGCAAGAATTTGCTCGAAAAGTTCCTTGACCATTTGGAGACCCCGCTTGATTCTCAACAAATTCCTGGTATGACTACCGGCATTCCTAACGCACTTCGCTTCAATATCGCCATCGATCAAAGCCTGTAAAGTCACGTTCGACTTCGACGCTGTCGCGAGATCATTCACCTGATTATAAAAACTACTATTAATTTCGATTTCGATTTTTTTTTTTGAATCCGGAATCAGATTGAGGAATTTTATCATACCTTGTTGACGTAGTCCATCTCGGCGAACTTGAAAGCCATACCTAAGCACCCGAAGAGGGGCGAGACAAAAGAGCAGGCTCGAGAGAATGGCGCTACCTCCACATCCGCTGCTCCGGAATTCAACGTAGCGGCGAGATCATTGAACGCCTCTTCTATTTTGCTGAGCTGCTTTTCTTCCGCCATTGATGAACCAGAGAAGCTTGCTATCCCTTTTCTCTGTTTATTTATATATGTCTCTATCAATTATGAACAGTCAGTTTCTCTAGAATCGTATTATTTTTATTCCTTTCTTAACGCGGTAATTGAAACTGTTTGGTTCTCGGGATATATCTACTCTCCCTGTTTAATTAGTATATCCCCGGACTACCCTAATCCGGACGTGGAGTATTTGGGGTAGTTCGCAAATTTGTGCCATAAATCTCCTAATTATTGGTTTGGAGTAGGGTCAGTCTTGAATTGAAATGGGTTATAGATAAAAAAAAAGAAAAAAATTACCGTTCATATAAAGATAAATGGTATTTTTAAAAATATTTAAAAAAATATATATATCTTTAAAAGGGAAACTTACAAAAATACTGCAATTGGGTTAACTTTTACAAAAATACTTTCATACGGAATTTTTTTCTAAAATACTGTGTTTTTATAAAACACCAGTAGAACACAAAATAGAATAACTCAAAACAACAGTAGAACAACAGTAAAAACTTAACGCAGTATACTGCAGTATAAAATTTATAAAAAAAATATAATATAAAACTAAAAAATACCGCCAAACAGTATTTTTTGTAAAAAAAATACAAAAGTTAGTATACCATATAAATTTTCATTTTTTAAAATATACTTTTTTTATTTAGGCCCCTAAAATGAGTGGGTCCTAAGCACGAGCCTAACTTGCCTAAACCTAGGGCCGGCCCTAGTTTAGGGCATAGCTTTAAACAAGGGTAAAGCTAAAACAAAAATTAAGGTAGGATATCCTTAAACTTTTAAATCTTTACCAAATAACCTTACTTAACATTACATTATTTTGATAAGAAAAATATTTGTATAAGGCCTAAAAAATTATTTAAATTTCAGCTCCAAATAACTTAGGATCGATCTTAATTTTATGCGAGATGATTGTCCCACTTAATTTATGTTTACCGAAATTTTAAGAAACCAATAATATGTAATGAAACTTAAAAAAAATTATAGACAAATAATAAAATTAGAGTTTTTATGTAGTTGGGGTGTTAACGAGCCTTAACACTAAAGTAATGAGATTCTAACCCTTTGCATGAATGGGTTTTCTTATAATTAAAATTATTTAAATTTCAGCTCCAAATAACTTAGGATCAATCTTAATTTTACTCGAGATGACTGTCTCACTTAGTTTATGTTTACTAAAATTTTAAGAAACCAATAATATGTAATAAAACTTAAGAAAAATATTATAGACAAATAATAAAATTAGAGCTTTTATGTAGTTGGGGCGTTAACGAGTCTTAGCACTCAAGTAATGAGATTTTAACTCTTTGCATGAATGGCTTTTCTTATAATAATAGTACTAGGGTTCTTACCCACTGATGGGATAAACATAAATAATATTATAACATTTGAGTTGATTTGGTGAGGTCCAACCTGTGAGCCTGTGAGGCTTTGATCTTCTGCTGACGTGGAGGCTACATCATGTTGATAGCGTTAGGGTTTATGTCATTGTTTATCGAGTTTTTCAGAAACCGAATATTTTGAGAATGTAAAGAAGATAACAATCAGCAGATAATAAACAGATAGATTTTTACATGGTTCAGACGTTAATGATTCTTAGTCTACGAGTCTATATTATTAGCCTATTTCGGCAGATGTTTTGAGATTACAAGGCATTACACTATGGAATTCTCTGTGAAAGAGAGTTTTTCTATGGATTTTAGTAGGGTGACGGTAGGTGGAAAAATTGTTATCCCCTTGCCTCAAGAAGAATGAGACTATTTATAAGCACACTCTTTACCTACCTAGGGTTTCGTACCCCATACGCCACCAAGATTAGTACTGCGAGAGAACGATCTGACCTTCGGTTGGTTGGAACTTTCTTCATCATGTGGTGTACAGCTTGCAGAGAGTTTTGTATGAGCCTGGACACATGTCGCACAAAGGTCTCTCATTTGTAAAATAGTCTCTAACTAGGCTGTTTGGACAAAAAGTATACTAGAGGGTGCGTACGCGCACTACCATGCTCTGGTACTTGTTTGTTCTCTTCAAAACCCTTACTGCCCTCCGGGTTCTTTACCGAAGGAAGTTATTCCTGGGGGGCATCGCCTACCCTTCCCATCCAGGTCCGGGAGCCATCCTTCTTGGTTGCCTTGGGTGATTTATGTAATGGTCTTATCCTTCCTTTTGATTATGCCATGTGTCTGATAAATGAAAACTTGGATAACATTTACCCCCAAGACTTTCAGGACGAGATCACAGAAGCTTACTATTGTCTCTTACATTGACCGTTGATACGTGATGCAGGTTTAGATCGTGGACACACCCTCAGGTGCGTTGTAATCTACCGAGGGCATTTGTGACATTTGCTTCCTCCTGTGTGGTAACCACGCAACTTGTTAAGATTTGGCTCTTCCTCCTTTTCTTGTGTGGCAAGGCGTGTTTAGCAAGAAAGGTGGAGTATCACTGGCGATTGAGTGACGTGGAGAAAGGAACCTTTACATTTTTGTGGGGCCCAGGTCAATCACATGAGACCCCTCATCTCCTTAGTCGTTGGATTCACTGTACCCATTTCGAATTGTTGATCTCTCATAGTCCTTTCTCCTTTTTAGAATAAAAACTGTCTGTGGTGGTGTCATTTTTATTCTTTTTACTCAAAACTTCACATTTTCTCTGCAACTTCTTTTTCCCTTTTTCTGCCATCATTTGCATGCAAGAAGCATTAGAGGATCTGATCAAGCGCTTACTCATCATTCGCACGGAATTCTTCCCAGATGTTGCTCCCCTTCAGCTGAACCACCGAAGTTCTTCCTCAAGAGGGACATTTGATTTTCAGGTTGACTGTGACTGTTGCATCGACTGGCTTCGGAGCTTTCAGGCGAACTTTCTGGGTACACCAGCTATTTCTTCCAATTCGACAAGTAAGTGCACTAACCCCTGTATGAGTTTCTTGGCATTTCACATTTAGGGCAAGAAAGGTTCTTGCTTAGGTTAGTGCTAGAACTGTACTTGTGTCGTATAGCAAGATAGTGTGTGTGAAAGAGAGAGCCCATCTTCGCATCCATTCGTCGTTTAAGAGAATTTGCTTTCTCTTCCATGGATTTGAACGAAGACCCCCTCGTAAGCGCGACCATGTCTGTCAAGGGGGAACTTATTCCAACTGTCGAAAGGTTTTTCGCAGGACAGGACCAAACTGGGACCTCCATGCCAACATCTATTTGCAGATTACAAGAGAGGTGAAGGGGGTGAAATTCCTTTGCCGGTGCAGGCTCGTCCCTATTTTAATAATTACTCCGAGCAGGATAATGCGATCGAACAAGATCTTTAAAGATATTTTCCATAAATATATCCTTATTTTATAATTCAATCAAATCCCTATTTTTATGGGATTGACACACTGACAGAAATTATAGGAAACTAGTTTAGTTTCCCAATTTATTCCTATGTTTTTGGAAAACTTAATTGATGTATTTTCTTTTTCTTATAAATAGTGGAGCCATTCCATGGTTTAGGAATCCGAAAATCATATTGTAACACCCTAACTAACATAGGCGTATTACGTGATTTTAAAACATGTTGTGCAGCTCGTTGCTAATCAACGAGGTTTATGGAAAACGTGATTAATTAAAATTTTTGCTTTTTAATTAAACTTATAAAATAATATTACAAAAGACTCGGGATCCCGATTATAAAATCATTTACAAAAGTTTACTGCTCATACAAAATAAATGTCGCCTAGCGACTAGTTACAAAAATCAGCCTTGCTGTCCCAAGGATCGTACGCTCCAGGCCTAACCACCCCGACATGTACAACCTTTATAAGCTGCTCATAATCCTTTAACTGACGGGAGGCATAAGCGATAACCCGATCGGCTTGCATCAACACACACCCCAAACCCTGTTTGGATGCGTCACAATAAACTACGAACTTCTCCTTGTCTGAAGGCAAAGCTAGCACTAGAGCGGTAATCAACCTCTGCTTTAGCTCCTGAAAACTAGCTTCGCACTTGTCTGACCAAATAAATCGCTGATTCTTCTTTGTAAGCTCGGTTAGGGGCATTGAAATTTTTGAAAACCCTTCCACGAACCTACGGTAGTACCCAGCTAAACCCAAGAAGCTTCTGATCTCTGTCAGTGTCTTCGGTCTCGGCCAATCCCTGACGGATTCGATCTTTCCAGGATCCACCTTGATCCCATCTTTGCTTACAATGTGCCCTAGGAAGGACACCTGAGATAGCCAGAACTCACATTTCTTGAACTTGGCATAAAGCTTATGTTCTCGAAGCCATTGCAGTACCACCTGAAGATGTTCTTCATGCTCCTCTTCTGATTGAGAGTACACGAGGATGTCGTCGATAAACACAATCACACAGATATCGAGGAAATCCTTGAATACTCTATTCATCAAGTCCATGAATGCTGCAGGAGCATTGGTTAGTCTGAACGATATAACCAGAAATTCGTAATGTCCATACCTAGTGCGGAAAGCCGTCTTCGGAATGTCCTCCTCTCGGATTCTCAACTGATGATAACCCAAACGGAGATCAATCTTAGAAAAGACCGTCTTCCCCTGAAGCTGATCGAACAAATCATCGATCCTAGGTAATGGATATTTATTCTTCACCGTCAGCTTGTTCAATTCCCTGTAGTCGATGCACATCCTCATAGATCCATCCTTCTTCTTGACGAATAAAACCGGGGCTCCCCAGGGTGACACACTGGGCCGAATAAACCCTATGTCAAGCAACCCTTGGAGCTGAATCTTTAATTCCTTAAGTTCAGCTGGAGCCATTCTATACGGGGCTTTGGAAACCGGTTCCACCCCTGGTGCCAAGCCTATCACACAGTCAATCTCCCGCTGAGGTGGTAACCCTAGAAGTTTTTCGGGAAAAACATCCAAAAATTCCCGAACCACCTTGATGTCCTCTGGCCGAATGGTATCTGGCCGAGTGGTGTCCACCACCACGGCCAGAAACCCTAAGCATCCGCCATGTAATAAATCTCTAGCTGACATGGCCGAAATCACCGGGATCCGGGATCCCTGAACTGAACCAACAAACACAAATGGTTCTTCACTTTCCGGTTGGAAGATCACCATCTTCCTTTTACAATTTATACTCGCCGAATATTTAGATAGGAAATCCATTCCTAAAATAATGTCGAACTCTACTAAACTCATCTCTATCAAGTCAGCACTTAACTCTCTACCATCTATCCTGATCGACATAGACCTAATCCACCTATTGGAGATAACCAATTCTCCGCCAGGTAATAGGGTTCCAAACCCTGATTCATAACTATCGTACGGTCTATCCAGTTACTAAAGATTTTGGCAGCCACACAAAACAACCTTGACCCAAGCACTCACTCGGAGGATGCCTCTTACTAATGAGACACTCCAGTAGGAATAACGGGTCCCAACACTACCCTGACGACTACCTTGATTCTGGTTCCCTCGAAACCTCTTGTTCTGCCCTGAGCCACCAGATGCAGTGGATGATTTCCTCCTCTAGTCCATGGCCGAACCACTACCTCCCCTGCTGAAACCTGACGTAGGAGGGGTAGGAGCCCCGCCACATACTGGAGTCCTAACTGATTCCACATACATCTAACTGCGCCCTCAGCTCACAGTACTTTCTCCACCATCTCAGCATAGATGATCTTATCGTCGGTAGTGATCATAAGGTCATACTCGATCTTCGCATTAAGTCCATCCAGATATTTTTCTTTCTTACTGAAATCGGTTGGCACAAATCCCGAGGCTAACCTCGCCAACCGGTTAAACTGAGTAGTATAATCGGTCACGCTCATATTCTCACGCTGGGTCAGGTGAGCGAACTCTTTCCTCTTGGCGCTTCTGACCGCCTCATTATAGTACTTGGCATTAAAGAGTTCCTGAAACCTTTCCCAGGTCATGGTGGTGACGTCGTGAATCTGAGACACCATGTCCCACCAGACCAGAGCGTCCTCTTGGAACTGGAAAGTGGCACACACCACTCTATCATTACCGGTGACACCCATGAAGTTCAAAATCTTGGTGATCACCGTCAGCCACTGTTCGGCCTTCATCACGTCTGGACCTCCCAAGAAAACCGGAGGTGCTTGCTTCTGGAACCGTTCATACAACGGTTCCAATCTATTGGCCGCCACCACTAATTCGGCCTGAGCAGCAGAGGCAGGTGCCGCTGGAACTACTGGCACCGGAACTGCAGGAGCACCCTGCTGCCTCAATCTCTGAATCTCATTATCTTGCTCCTCTATTCTGGCTTGCATTTCAGCAAACCCAACTTCCCAATTCTGGGCTTCCTGATTGACCTGGGCAGCCTGTGGCGAGTTGACATCACCCCGACCACGAGCCCTGTCGCTGGGACCTCTACCTCGGCCCATAACACTTGGGGGAAAAAATTGAGCTCCTTGACCTTGATCAGACCCGACTGAGATGCCTTGACTCCTAATATTTCGTCTGGCGTCCATCTAGTCTGAACCGCCTCGAAATCCCGAGTTGGCACTTCAGGTCACGATCATCGAGAGCTTACTAATGCCGCTTAATTTGGAAATTAAAATGAAACATGCGCCTATTCTACTATCAGGCTACTAACATGTGTTTAACGCCCAAATGTGACTTCCACTAGCGGTGGTTGTAGTATAGATCGGGCGGTCGATTCCACAGGAAGGTGATTATGGACAAAAGCGTTAGTAGAAAAATAAAAACAAAAGGTTAATAATAAGTGATAATAGTAACCAATGATTTTGTGATTTTTAATTTGATAATAAATATTAAAAGAAAGCAAATAGATGTGTAATCAATAGTAAAAGAGAGAAAGGCTTCAAGAATCATCCATATGCTTGTTTAGCTATTTTGTACCTTTGATTCACTAAGTTGACACAAATGATGGAACATTAAAGTTCATTATATTTTGAGTATACAAGTTCTTAAAAATAAAAGAAATAATTTAATCTTATGTAGAACCTAGAAATGACATTATACATCAAGCAATAATGCAATAAAAGATTAAATATAAAACTAAACATCAATATTATTTTTACTAAATAGTAACACATAGAAAGAGCATGACTAATCCTATATATTTTTAGTAAAAATAATGACAAAGAGATAGAGATGGAGATGGAGGTGATAGTGAAGGAAATGAACATTAATATTACTTTTATTAATTTTTAGACACATAGGGAGAGCATGACTAAACCTATATATCATTTAACAAAAAGTAAATAAAAATGAACATAAAAGATAGAAATGAGCAATACTACCATTACTATAATCACTAAATAAAAATATATAGAAAGAGCATGACTAAGTCTATATATATATTTGGTATAATAGCATAGATAGTATAGATGGAAGAAGAACATAAAAATAAAAGTGGAATATGAACTTGCATTACTCAAATAAACATTACAACAAAAAGTGAATCAAAGATACAAAATAACCTCACTTTGCATATGGAATCATCCCTAACCTTCCAAGGAAGATTAGGCCATTATGCTAATCATTCTCATAAAATTTCTAAAGAGAAAAGATGAGAAGAAAAGTTGAGAGAATTTTGCTATAGTTTTTCTACACTAAAAATTACACACTAAAAATTACTAAAATGAGCTCCTATTTATAGAGCCATAAAAGGACTAAAAATAAATAAATAAAAATTTGGGATTATAAAATAAATATTAAAATTAAATTTGACATTTCAAATCAAAAATAAAATTAATATTATTTTTGTTATCATTGTGATTTTGACTTCTACTCTTTGGATGAAGGTTGAGTGTGGAAGAGGAAAATAGGGTTGATGATGACCTAGACTTATCATCATTGCATCACATGCTTTGGAAGAGACAAAATTGATGATGAGCTTCATGGGCTAGGCTTAACCTTTTTGGGTTGGGTTGCTTTGGACTTCAACAAAAATGCCATTTTTTTCTTCATTTCTTTTCAACTTTGCTCCTTCCTCTTTCTTTCAACAAAAATACACTTTAATTCCTACAAGAAAGACATAAATTGAATCAAAATCAAATATTTTCATTTATAAAATATATTACAATAATTTCATGAATATCAATTAAAACTCAATTTATTTTATCATTTAAAATAAATAAAAGTGTATTTTTAACCACTAATCACAACCCCCAACTAGCTTATTGCTAGTCCCTAGCAATTCAAGCGGAGAAAAAGAATAATCGAATTGAATAAACAAGTCAAATCACGCAAAAATATCCAAGCATTTTCAAAATATTAGTAGAGAGTTAAAGATTGCTATCAGTGTTATTTCAGTTGTAACAACAGAGTTGTGTGTGTGTGCACCAAACTGTATTTATTTTATTTCAAGTCTTAACACAAATAGTATCGAAAAATCTCAAAAGTGTAAAGGTCTCAACTCCAATTTTTTTCACGGGTATTGAAAGTATTTATATTGGAAGGGTGACACTCTTTGGAGTTGGAAATGTAACAATTAACGCACAAATGAGAGAGGATAAACTTTTTAGGATAAGCAATTTGAACAAATATTGATCACAAGATAGACATATCAAACCAATAGAATTCAAATGACAAACAACCTTTGGGATTTACATGAAAAACTCACAAAATAAAGAGCCAACTAACTAACTAATAAATAAAGAAATATAATAACAATTTTTTTTTCTTTAGAGAGACATGTGATGCTTCTCTCTTTTTTTTTTTTAATTAAAATAAACTAACATGATTTTTTTTTTTAGATATGGAAAGAATGGAGGTAAATAGAAATAAAATGATATTACTTTTGCTATTTTTATTTTTTTTAAAAGATGGAGACTACTTGAAAATCAAAATAAAATGATGTTGCTCTTGTTCTTTTCTTTTTTTTTTTCATTATATATATTTTTTTGATGATTTTTTTTTTTTTTTTACTTTTTTTTTTCTTCTTCTTCTTTTTTTTTTTTTTGACAAGAGACAACATATAAAAATAAAGATATAAAGAAATACAATAAAGTTGCAAAGAAATAAACACAAAGGTTCTTTTGACAATAAATTAATCCCTCTAGTAAATGTCATGTTTGAAATTCCAAAAGTTTAACTTTACCAACTCAAATGATCAATGAAAGTTCAAAAAGTTATTTTCTCAACTCTCACAACTCACAAAAAATGAAAAACTTTACACTCAAAATTTTTCTTAACTATATGTGTTTACAACCATTTTACCACATGTTTGGAAAATGCACAAAAGAACTCTGAAAATCACAACTTGGTAACAAAATATAGCAAATATTGACTCAAACTGTAATTTTACTATCATGCTTGGATAATTTTGAAAAAATTTGACTTAAAAAATTCAACAAGACAATTATAATTCTCTAAATGAACGCTCACCAGAGCTCACCACCCCCAACTCAAAATTAGACAGTGTCCTCAATGTCACAAAAAATATGAAATGAAAAAGATAGGGAAAAGAGTACACCTGATCGATGATAATATGCACGGGGTGAGAGTGGAGATAACCTGATAACAGTAACCCAAAACAAACATAGAAAATACAAAAATACAAAAACACAAAACAAAAATAAAAATAAAATAAAATACTATAATATATAGATAGGGAAGATAAACATTTCAGAGTGTATAATCTGGGTCCTCAAGAAGGACCTCTTCAACAAGGCTCACACTCTCAATGTAATGTTTCAGTCTCTGGCCATTGACTCGAAAAATTCTCCCATCGGTTGGGTCCTTGACTTCAACAGAACCGTTGGGGAATACTTGTTTCACCACATATGGACCAGTCCACCTCGATCTCAACTTACCGGGGTGGAGATGCAAACGAGAATCGTACAAATGTACTTTTTGATTCGGCTCAAAATGTTTTCTTAGGATTTGTTTATCGTGAGCAACTTTCAGCTTTGCTTTGTAGATCCTAGAATTATCGTAAGCATCATTTCTCAACTCCTCAATTTCAGACAATTGAAGTTTTCGGTTCATACCTGCCGCACTGAGATCGAAGTTCAGGGCCTTAATAGCCCAATAAGCTTTGTGCTCAAGTTCGACAGGTAAATGACATGCTTTCCCATAGACAAGCCGATAAGGAGACATCCCAAGAGGGGACTTGTAAGCAGTGCGATATGCCCAAAGTGCATCTTGAAGACGTGTTGACCAATCTTTGCGGTCGGGATTTACCGTCTTTTCAAGAATGTTTTTGATCTCCCTATTAGCTAGCTCAACTTGACCATTGGTTTGTGGATGATAGGCATTTGCAACTTTGTGAAGTACACCGTACTTTCGCATAAGAGCCTCAAAAGATCTGTTGCAAAAATGAGTGCCTTGATCACTAATGATAGCGCGAGGGGTACCAAACCTTGATAACACATTTTCTTTTAAGAATTTCACAACAGTCGCGTTATCATTATTTCGACAAGGTACTGCCTCGACCCATTTTGAAACATAATCCACAGCAAGAAGGATGTAAAGGTAACCAAAAGAAGGTGGAAATGGTCCCATAAAGTCTATCCCCCAACAATCAAATACTTCAATGACAAGAATTGGGTTCAAGGGCATCATGTGCCGACGGGACAAGGAGCCTAACTTTTGGCACCTTACACAAGAGCGACAAAAATCATTGCTGTCTTTGAACAAAGTGGGCCAGTAAAGACCGCATTGTAAGATTTTTGCAGCGGTTTTCTTCACAGAAAAGTGACCACCACAAGCATCATTGTGGCAAAAATTTAGCACACTAGACACCTCATCATCAGGAATGCATTTTCGCATAATCTGGTCGGGACAATACTTGAATAAGTATGGATCATCCCAAAAGAAATTTCGCACCTCGACCAAGAATTTACGTTTGTCTTGTGAACTCCACTCAGAAGGGAGCTCACCAGTTACTAAGTAGTTAACAATGTGCGCATACCACGGTAACTTAGTAACAACAAATAATTGTTCATCGGGGAAATCATCATGAATAGGTGGGCCATCAGCAGGATCACTAAATTCAAGTCGGGACAAGTGATCCGCGACTACATTTTCAACACCTTTCTTGTCTTTGATTGTTATGTCAAATTCTTGCAAGAGAAGGATCCACCTTATTAAGCGTGTCTTAGCATCCTTTTTGGAAAGGAGGTACTTAAGGGCAGAGTGATCGGTGAAGATCGTAATAGGTGATCCAATCAGGTAAGCTCGAAATTTGTCAAGAGCAAAGACAACGGCAAGCAACTCTTTTTCAGTTGTGGAATAGTTCATTTGAGCACTATTAAGAGTTCTACTTGCATAGTAGACAACAAAAGGTTTCCCCTCCCTTCGTTGTCCAAGAACAGCTCCAACAGCAAAATTACTGGCATCACACATGATTTCAAAAGGAAGACTCCAATCGGGTGATTGAATAATGGGAGCAGAAGTGAGTGAAGTCACAAGTGTTTGGAAGGACTCCTCACACTTTGGGGTCCACTCAAAAGTAGCATCTTTGGCTAGGAGGTTGCATAATGGACGAGAAATCATTGAAAAATTCTTTATGAACCTCCTATAAAAACCAGCATGGCCAAGAAATGACCGAATGTCTTTGACAGTCTTAGGGGTAGGAAGTTTAGAGATGAGGTCAATTTTAGATTGATCAACCTCAATCCCTTTTTCAGAAACAATGTGGCCTAAGACAATTCCAGAAGATACCATAAAATGACACTTTTCCCAATTAAGCACAAGACCTTTCTCGATGCAACGTTTTAAAACAGCCTCAAGATTGAGAAGGCATGCGTCAAAAGATTTTCCAAAGACGGTTAAGTCATCCATATAAACTTCCATGGTGTTTTCAATCATGTCACTGAAAATACTCATCATGCATCTTTGGAAAGTAGCTGGTGCATTACACAGTCCAAATGGCATACGCCGGAAAGCATATGTTCCAAAAGGACAAGTGAAAGTGGTCTTCTCTTGGTCCTCTAATGCAATCTCAATTTGATAGTAACCTGAATAACCATCGAGAAAGCAGTAGAAAGGATGACCAGCTACGCGCTCAAGAATTTGATCAATGAATGGGAGCGGGAAATGATCTTTACGGGAGGCGGCATTCAATTTTCGATAATCAATGCACATGCGCCAACCCGTCACAGTTTTGGTGGGAACAAGGGCCCCTTTTTCATTTTGGACAACAGTAACACCTGATTTCTTAGGTACTACTCGAATCGGATCGACCCATTTGCTATCGGCCACCGGTAAATGATAGCGGCATCAAGAAGTTTTAACACTTCATTTTTCACCACTTCTTTCATTGGTGGGTTCAGTCTTCTTTGAGGGTCCCTTCGTGGGATAGCTTCTTCTTCTAGATTAATTCGGTGGGTGCAAATTCGAGGGCTAATACCTTTGATATCAGCAAACGTCCAACCTATCGCAAGTTTGTATTTTCGCAGTAGCTCGAGTAACTGCAATTCTTGAGAAAGTTGAAGGTCGGACGAGATGATAACTGGAAAGGTTTGGCCATCTCCCAGAAAAACATGTTTCAAACCCTTTGGAAGTTGGTTCAGTTGAACATTGGGAGGTTCTTCGGCAGAAGCTTTTAGCGTTTCCCTCTCACGAGGTAATGCTTCAAAGTGTGGCTTCCAAAATTTCTTCCCTCTGTTTTGTGTGTCCAATTGATCAACGGTAGCAAGAGCGGACTCAACAAAACTGGGATTTTCATTTTCAAGGCGTGAGAGGAGTTCATCAAGATTAACGAAATTTCTTTGCAATTGAATCTCTTCAGAAACAAGATTGTCAATCATGAATGTTTGATGACATTCTTCATCCTCTTGAAGTTGTTTCCCAATGTGAAAAATATTGACCTCAAGTGTCATATTTCCAAATGATATTTTCATTAGACCATTACGACAATTGATCAAAGCATTCGCAGTGGCAAGGAATGGTCTTCCAAGGATGATGGGAATTTTGGATTCCATGTTGACCACAGATTGAGTATCCAGAACAAGGAAGTCCACGGGATAATAGAATTTCTCAATTTGAACAAGAACATCCTCAACGATACCCCGAGGCTTTTTGATAGAGCGGTCAAGAAGTCGCAAAGACAACAGATGTTGGCTTCATTTCTCCAAGACCAAGTTGCGAGTACACAGAGTAAGGCATGAGATTCACACTCGCGCCAAGGTCAAGCAAAGCTTGGCTGACTTCATGAGTCCCAATTTGGCATGAAATGGTGGGACAACCAGGATCTTTGTATTTTGGCGGTGTCTTTTGTTCGATCACCGCACTCACTTGTTCAGTCAAGAAAGCAGTCTTCTTGACATGGTGCTTTCTCTTAGCAAAGGCACAAGTCCTCGATGATTTTGGCATAAGCTGGCACTAGTTTTATGATGTGAAGCAAAGGAAGATTAATCTTCACTTGTGTCAAGTGCTCAAGGAGTTCAACTCGGTTTTCGTGAATTTTCCCAATGTGTCTAAGAGCACGGGGAAATGGTACTTTTGCTTGACCATTTATCGGTAATCGTCGTGGGCAACTTTTGAATTTGAAGTAGTGGTTTTGATGGATGGATCTTCCAAAGCTTTACCACTTCTTGTTGTGATGGCGTTAACCCCTTTAACGATGGGATCATTAGAGGTGGAGATTTCAGCCATGTGTTGCCCTTGTGCATTAAATTGAGGAGGGAAGGAAGTCTGCCTTTCTCAGAAATAGCCAAGGATGCGGTCAATTTTGAAAATTGACTTTTTATTTCTTGGACATCTTCCTTTAATTGGCGATTGATTTTAGCTTGTTCCTCAATGAATGCATGAATAGTGCTTTCAAGGGAGTTCCCTTGTTGTTGAGCATTGTATTGAGGCGTAGGATATGCCTTTGGAGGTTGAGCTTGATGCTCATTTCTCCATTGTCCTCCAGATGTTTGAGCTTGGTTGGAGTTATCTCTCCAACTGAAATTCGGGTGGTTTCTCCAACCAGGGTTGTACGTATGGGAGAATGGCTTGTTATATTGCCCTAAGGCATTGCATTGCTCCTCATGAACCCCCTTCATTTCTTTGTAAACTAAGCAGTCCTTAGCTAAATGCCCATTTTCTCCACAAACGAAACAAGGTTCGAGTGGTCTGGATTGTGCTTGGGCAACCATGCACCCTTTTTGGCCATCTTTAGTCGTAAGGATTTCAATTTGCTTTTTCAAAGATTCGACTTGGGCCTTTAAGCTGTCCTCTTCCCGAAGTTGGTAAATCCCAGCTGGTCGATTTCTGTTGGTGCTTTCAGCAGAAGACTTGGACCGATCCATGTGTGAGATTTTTCAAGAAGCTCAATGAGAAACTCAAGAGCTTCTTCGGGTTCCTTTTGAAGGAACTCACCGTTGCACATCATTTCTACGAACTGGCGCTCACGACTTGTGAGGCCTTCATAGAAGTAGCTGACGATGCGCCAACTCTCGTACCCGTGGTGTGGACACTGACTTAAGAGATCTTTAAATCTCTCCCAGACTTGATAGAACGTTTCATTGTCTTTTTGGGAAAATGTTGAGATTTGTCTTTTCAAACTGTTGGTCTTATGGACAGGGAAATATTTAACAAAAAATGTTTTGGTCATTTCTTCCCATGTTCCGATAGACCTAGATCTCAAAGAATACAACCAACTTTTAGCTTTATCCTTCAAGGAGAAGGGAAAAAACTTTAAGCGTGCAGCATCATTGATGGTTGCTCGGTCATAAAAAGTGTCAACAACTTCCTCAAATTCCCTAATATGCACATATGGATTTTCATTTTCTATTCCATGAAAAGTTGGCAAAAGTTGAATAATGCCGGGTTTGACACCAAGACTTGGCATATTAGGTGGAAATATGAAGCATGATGGTATGGAAGTTTGGGTGGGGTGAAGGTAATCATTAAGTGTTCTCTGTTGTATTTCATTATTATTATTCATTGCGAAGGGATTACCGATTATCGTGTGAATGGGAGAAGGAGTAGTGGATGGATTGGACGAAGTTTCACTAGAAGTGGTTTCGTCAGAAGAAGAGTTACTCATCCACTCTTGTTTGCTTTTTTTTTTTTTTAAAAATATATTTAATTTTTTTGTTCAACTTGTTCCTGTGTTACTTTGGAGGTTTTTAGAATGGTCCTTCACAACTTACTAGAACTCCCCGGGTTACTGTGTAAGTGTGAAGGGTTCACTAACCTTTTCGACCAAAGACCTTTCTAAGCGAAAATGAGTTGCTTATTTTTGATAAAACAAGGTTGTTTTTGTTATAGTAAATAGCACAAAAATGTAATATTACAATGATTATCACAAAAATGTTCCCAGGCCAATTGGAAAGGTTGCCAAGGTACCGCTTCGTCCCAACCTTGCCTAGACAGAACCGAGGTTCCCAGGTAAGGTGGAGGGTACACTAACACAAACCTTATTTAAAAACCAATCTTTCTAGACAGAACAATCTTGGTTTGTGTCATATACAATATTACACCGTTGTACCAAATACTAAGCGTTTTATGAAGAAGTTTTTATAACTTACTTTTTTTTTTTGTATTTTATGATTTTTTAGAGGACTTAAATGCTATGAGTACTAAGAAAAAGACAAATAAAATACTAATGAAAAAAAAGAAACAATAACTAAAAGATAGTATAAACAATCACACTAAACAAAAATTAAAGTAAAAAAATAATAAAAAAAAAAAATAAAGGGAATAGACTTTTTTTTTTTTTTTTCAAGAAATCATTTCTGATAAGGAAGATCGGATAAAACCGCAACCTTAGAGCATACTTTGAATTCTTGGTAATTTTTTTTTTACAAATATTTACACAACATAAGACAATATTCACAAGAAAATAAAATGTAACAAAAAAAGTTACTAACCTCTTGATTGTAGATTTCAATAGCTTTCGAAAAATTACCTCCCCGGCAACGGCGCCAAAATTTGTTTAACGCCCAAATGTGACTTCCACTAGCGGTGGTTGTAGTATAGATCGGGCGGTCGATTCCACAGGAAGGTGATTATGGACAAAAGCGTTAGTAGAAAAATAAAAACAAAAGGTTAATAATAAGTGATAATAGTAACCAATGATTTTGTGATTTTTAATTTGATAATAAATATTAAAAGAAAGCAAATAGATGTGTAATCAATAGTAAAAGAGAGAAAGGCTTCAAGAATCATCCATATGCTTGTTTAGCTATTTTGTACCTTTGATTCACTAAGTTGACACAAATGATGGAACATTAAAGTTCATTATATTTTGAGTATACAAGTTCTTAAAAATAAAAGAAATAATTTAATCTTATGTAGAACCTAGAAATGACATTATACATCAAGCAATAATGCAATAAAAGATTAAATATAAAACTAAACATCAATATTATTTTTACTAAATAGTAACACATAGAAAGAGCATGACTAATCCTATATATTTTTAGTAAAAATAATGACAAAGAGATAGAGATGGAGATGGAGGTGATAGTGAAGGAAATGAACATTAATATTACTTTTATTAATTTTTAGACACATAGGGAGAGCATGACTAAACCTATATATCATTTAACAAAAAGTAAATAAAAATGAACATAAAAGATAGAAATGAGCAATACTACCATTACTATAATCACTAAATAAAAATATATAGAAAGAGCATGACTAAGTCTATATATATATTTGGTATAATAGCATAGATAGTATAGATGGAAGAAGAACATAAAAATAAAAGTGGAATATGAACTTGCATTACTCAAATAAACATTACAACAAAAAGTGAATCAAAGATACAAAATAACCTCACTTTGCATATGGAATCATCCCTAACCTTCCAAGGAAGATTAGGCCATTATGCTAATCATTCTCATAAAATTTCTAAAGAGAAAAGATGAGAAGAAAAGTTGAGAGAATTTTGCTATAGTTTTTCTACACTAAAAATTACTAAAATGAGCTCCTATTTATAGAGCCATAAAAGGACTAAAAATAAAAATAAAAATTTGGGATTATAAAATAAATATTAAAATTAAATTTGACATTTCAAATCAAAAATAAAATTAATATTATTTTTGTTATCATTGTGATTTTGACTTCTACTCTTTGGATGAAGGTTGAGTGTGGAAGAGGAAAATAGGGTTGATGATGACCTAGACTTATCATCATTGCATCACATGCTTTGGAAGAGACAAAATTGATGATGAGCTTCATGGGCTAGGCTTAACCTTTTTGGGTTGGGTTGCTTTGGACTTCAACAAAAATGCCATTTTTTTCTTCATTTCTTTTCAACTTTGCTCCTTCCTCTTTCTTTCAACAAAAATACACTTTAATTCCTACAAGAAAGACATAAATTGAATCAAAATCAAATATTTTCATTTATAAAATATATTACAATAATTTCATGAATATCAATTAAAACTCAATTTATTTTATCATTTAAAATAAATAAAAGTGTATTTTTAACCACTAATCAACATGCTTCCTAACAGGCTTTTCTTTTTCATAAATAAATAAATAAACTACTAAAGCAATAAAGGCTTACTGAACCGTGAAACGAGCTAACTGCTGATGATGATTGTACATGTCGTGACGATCTTCGGAAGACAACCTGGCGGCTCTGATACCAAATTGTAACACCCTAACTAACATAGGCGTATTACGTGATTTTAAAACATGTTGTGCAGCTCGTTGCTAATCAACGAGGTTTATGGAAAACATGATTAATTAAAATTTTTGCTTTTTAATTAAACTTATAAAATAATATTACAAAAGACTCGGGATCCCGATTATAAAATCATTTACAAAAGTTTACTGTTCATACAAAATAAATGTCGCCTAGCGACTAGTTACAAAAATCAGCCTTGCTGTCCCGAAGATCGTACGCTCCAGGCCTAACCGCCCCGACATGTACAACCTTCATAAGCTCGCTCACGGTCCATCAGCTTTAGCCTTGCCTTTACCTACACATAAACGTAGAACTGTGAGTCGACAGACTCAGTAAGAAAAGCATAATAATACTCATACATAAATCACGGTCATGATCAGACGCCCATACCCCTGATCATAACCCTAACTGCCGTGTCCAACACGATACTGAGTCCCACTACTGCCGTGTCCAACACGGTACTGAGTCACTACTGCCGTGTCCAACACGCATCGAGTTCGAACGTTCATAGGGACGGTACTATTGACACGTAATGTACTGATCGGCCGAACCGGTCATACTCCGCCGTCGGTCATACTCCACTCGTACCGACGTGTTACTATATCCACTGATCGGTCGAACCGGTCATACTCCGCCTTGGTCATACTCCACCGTACCGACGGGATACGTCAATAGTACGGAACCACCAACCAAGTGTCGACTGATCGGTCGAACCGGCCATACTCCGCCGTCGGTCATACTCCAGCCTGTACCGACGTGACAGGGTTGGATGGTTCGAAGCCAACATACATAACTAATGTAATCTAACAGGCTTCCTACATGCTCGCTAAACATGTAATCTACATATGCATACTGTTATACTAATCTTGCCTGGATTCCGTATTCAGGTGTGCTTGGCCAACCCGACCGGAACTTTAGCCGAGCGGATTACGGACATGTGCTCCTAAACCATAAAAAATCACAACACTATAAGTGACACGCTAAATCACCTCCCGGGGACTTAAACTAGGAACTAAAAGTTTCCCTATCGATAAAAAGCATGGCAATACCCCCTAAAACATAAAATCGAGAAAATCTAGGGTTTCAGAATTTTCCCCAACCGGCAGACCGGTTGCCCAACCGGAATTCCGGTTCTGGGAAAATTCAAAACCCCATCCGAAATTCCGGATGCACAATCGGAATTCCGGTTCCTCGCAGGCAGCAAACATAAAAATTCATATCTTGCACAAATCGACCCCAAATCACATGAAACCTTCCAGACCTGTTCTATACAACCCCTAGAACATTTCTAAAGCAACAAAACCACCCAGATTGCACCCAATCAAAAATCACCATTAGAGCTCAAGCTTTGAGTTCTAAACTCAAACTTGAGCAAACCTAGCTAGCATGCAATCAAACTAGCTTGAATCTTCTTAAACAAGCATAACTAAGCCTCTTGAAACAATTAAAAACATCAACCATATCACAGCAACAGATTCAAAACATTTCCTTCAAAAATCACATTTTTGAGCTAAAAATTCCAAACTTGAAACAAAGTACTTTACATGCATTTCTAACAGCTTAATTAACTTCAAATTAACATGCTTACATCTCAGAAATTATCAATAAAACACAGCAGTAACAACAACTAAGAACTCATGCATGCATCATCATCTTTTCATCAAAATTCAACAATTTAAAGAAGGAAACAAGAGAAGCTAACCTAGCTTGAAATGAACCTTAAAGAGAGATGGATTCACAAGTAAAACTTCAAGGAAAAGGCCAGCTCCTAGCTGCTCCAAGGTGGCCGAAAGTGAGAGGAAAGAAAGAGAGAGTTTTGTTTTGAAATTTTCTCTATTTTTCTAAGTGTAGAAAATGATGCTTTGAAAAGTAGATTGAAGTAAAAAGGATTCATTTCAGCCAACAACAATTAAAATAAACATTTATTTTTCAATTAACAAATTCACTAAAAGACAAAATACTAATGGGGCAAAAAGACCATTTTGCCCCTCCACACTAAAACCACATAAATCACACTAAAGGGGTATTTTTGGGAAATTCTAAATTCCCGGCCATTCCCGACATTCCCAATGTCTAATAACCGTCCCAAACTACTAACATACTAAGTTGTGATTTCTACTGAGCCAAACACCGGGTTCCAAAATACCGAGCACCCGAATGCAAAATTATGCAAACTACTACATGACATAAAAATGCATCTCTGAATTCAATAAATAACCGTATAATAAATTATTTAAATAGCTATAAATAATTTCATAATTAATCATGATTAACTGCTAATTTCCAAATTAAACTAAGCGGGCTTTACAACTATCCCCCCTTAAAAGGATTTCGTCCCCGAAATCTAACCTGAATAACTCTGGATATTGAGCTCTCATATCTGACTCTAGCTCCCAGGTGGCTTCCTCCACCTTGCTGTTTCTCCAGAGAACCTTGACCAATGCTATGGTCTTATTTCGAAGGACTTTATCCTTTCTATCCAGGATCTGCACTGGCTGTTCTTCGTAAGTCATGTCTGGCTGCAATTCTAGGCTCTCATAACTGAGTATATGAGAGGGATCTGAAACGTATTTTCTCAACATCGAGACATGGAATACGTTGTGAACCGGTGATAAGGCTGGAGGCAATGCTAACCGATATGCCACTTGACCTATCTTCTCGAGAATCTCGAAAGGTCCTGTAAATCTAGGGCATAACTTGCCTCTTTTCCCGAAACGTTTAATCCCCTTCATCGGAGATACCCGTAAAAACACATGGTCCCCTACTTGGAACTCAACATCTCTGCATTTCGGATCCGCGTAACTCTTCTGTCTGCTCTGTGAGGCAAGCATTCTAGCTTTTATCTTCTCTATTGCCTCATTGGTCCGCTGCACTGACTCTGGACCTAGGTATTTCCTCTCCCCTGTCTCATCCCAGTGGATGGGAGATCTACACTTCCTACCGTATAACAGTTCATAGGAAGCCATCCCTATCGTACTCTGATAACTGTTGTTGTAAGAAAATTCTATCAACGGTAGATACTTATTCCATGAGCCTTCAAAGTCCATAACACAGGCTCTCAACATGTCCTCCAATATCTGAATTGTCCTTTCGGACTGACCATCTGTCTGAGGATGGAATGCTGTACTAAATTTCAGCTTTGTACCCATTGTGCGTTGCAAACTTTGCCAAAATTTGGAGGTGAACTTCGGATCCCTGTCCGAAACTATAGACTTCGGTACCCCGTGAAGTCTTACTATCTCTCTGACATACAACTCTGCCAACTGATCCACTGTAAATGTTGTTCTAACCGGCTGAAAATGAGGAGATTTCGTAAATCGATCCACCACTACCCAGATGGAATCAAATAAACCCGTGGTCCTAGGTAACCCGACCACAAAATCCATCGTGATATCCTCCCACTTCCATTCTGGTAGGGTTAGAGGCTGCAACAACCCTGCTGGTCTCTGATGTTCAGCCTTAATCTGCTGACAGGTGAGGCATCTCGATACGAATTCTACCAAATTCTTCTTCATACCGCTCCACCAGAAGTACGGTTTAAGATCTTGGTACATCTTAGTGGTGCCGGGATGCAGAGAATACGGGGTAGAATGAGCCTCCTCAAAGTTCTCATTCCTAAGTTCCACACTATTCGGAACACAAACCCTGGCTTTATACAAAAGCATCCCGCTGTCTGACACTGAAAAGTCTTTGGCTTGACCAGCCAACACCTCATCTCTGATCTTCACTAACTCTGGATCCGTCATCTGAGCGACTTTTATTCTTTCTAACAGGTCAGAATGCAGCGTTAAGTTGTGAAGCTGACCTACCACAAACTCAATGTTGGATCTAACCATATCCTCTGCTAGCTGAGGTGAGATCTGAACCATACTAGCTACTTGCCCGGGACCCTTTCTGCTCAGGGCATCGGCCACTACATTGGCCTTTTCGGGGTGATAGAGGATCTCACAGTCATAATCTTTCACTAATTCCAACCAACGCCTTTGTCTCATATTCAAATCCTTCTGAGTAAAGAAATACTTGAGACTTTTATGGTCGGTATAGATTTCACACTTTTCCCCGTAAAGGTAATGCCGCCAAATCTTCAATGCGAAAACTACCGCGGCCAACTCTAGGTCATGAGTCGGGTATCGCTGCTCATAATCCTTTAACTGACGGGAGGCATAAGCGATAACCCGATCAGCTTGCATCAACACACACCCCAAACCTTGTTTGGATGCGTCACAATAAACTACGAACTTCTCCTTGTCTGAAGGCAAAGCTAGCACTGGAGCGGTAATCAACCTCTGCTTTAGCTCCTGAAAACTAGCTTCGCACTTGTCTGACCAAATAAATCGCTGATTCTTCTTTGTAAGCTCGGTTAGGGGCATTGAAATTTTTGAAAACCCTTCCACGAACCTACGGTAGTACCCAGCTAAACCCAAGAAGCTTCTGATCTCTGTCAGTGTCTTCGGTCTCGGCCAATCCCTGACGGATTCGATCTTTTCGGGATCCACCTTGATCCCATCTTTGCTTACAATGTGCCATAGGAAGGACACCTGAGATAGCCAGAACTCACATTTCTTGAACTTTGGATAAAGCTTATGTTCTCGAAGCCGTTGCAGTACCACCTGAAGATGTTCTTCATGCTCCTCTTCTGATTGAGAGTACACGAGGGTGTCGTCGATAAACACAATCACACAGATATCGAGGAAATCCTTGAATACTCTATTCATCAAGTCCATGAATGCTGCAGGAGCATTGGTTAGTCCGAACGATATAACCAGAAATTCGTAATGTCCATACCTAGTGCGGAAAGCCGTCTTCGGAATGTCCTCCTCTCGGATTCTCAACTGATGATAACCCGAACGGAGATCAATCTTAGAAAAGACCGTCTTCCCCTGAAGCTGATCGAACAAATCATCGATCCTAGGTAATGGATATTTATTCTTCACCGTCAGCTTGTTCAATTCCCTGTAGTCGATGCACATCCTCATAGATCCATCCTTCTTCTTGACGAATAAAACCGGGGCTCCCCAGGGTGACACACTGGGCCGAATAAACCCTATGTCAAGCAACCCTTGGAGCTGAATCTTTAATTCCTTAAGTTCAGCTGGAGCCATTCTATACGGGGCTTTGGAATCCGGTTCCACCCCTGGTGCCAAGCCTATCACACAGTCAATCTCCCGCTGAGGTGGTAACCCTGAAGTTCTTCAGGAAAAACATCCAAAAATTCCCGAATCACCTTGATGTCCTCTGGCCGAATGGTATCTGGCCGAGTGGTGTCCACCACCACGGCCAGAAACCCTAAGCATCCGCCATGTAATAAATCTCTAGCTGACATGGCCGAAATCACCGGGATCCGGGATCCCTGAACTGAACCAACAAACACAAATGGTTCTTCACTTTCCGGTTGGAAGATCACCATCTTCCTTTTACAATTTATACTCGCCGAATATTTAGATAGGAATTCCATTCCTAAAATAATGTCGAACTCTACTAAACTCATCTCTATCAAGTCAGCACTTAACTCTCTACCATCTATCCTGATCGGCATAGACCTAATCCACCTATTGGAGATAACCAAGTCTCCGCTAGGTAATAGGGTTCCAAACCCTGATTCATAACTATCGTACGGTCTATCCAGTTACTAAAGATTCTGGCAACCACACAAAACAACCTTGACCCAAGCACTCACCCGGAGGATGCCTCTTACTAATGAGACACTCCAGTAGGAATAACGGGTCCCAACACTACCCTGGTGACTACCTTGATTATGGTTCCCTCGAAACCTCTTGTTCTGCCCTGAGCCACCAGATGCAGTGGATGATTTCCTCCTCTAGTCCATGGCCGAACCACTACCTCCCCTGCTGAAACCTGACGTAGGAGGGGTAGGAGCCCCGCCACATACTGGAGTCCTAACTGATTCCACATACATCTAACTGCGCCCTCAGCTCACAGTACTTTCTCCACCATCTCAGCATAGATGATCTTATCGTCGGTAGTGATCATAAGGTCATACTCGATCTTCGCATTAAGTCCATCCTGATATTTTTCTTTCTTACTGAAATCGGTTGGCACAAATCCCGAGGCTAACCTCGCCAACCGGTTAAACTGAGTAGTATACTCGGTCACGCTCATATTCTCACGCTGGGTCAGGTGAGCAAACTCTTTCCTCTTGGCGCTTCTGACCGCCTCATTATAGTACTTGGCGTTGAAGAGCGCCTGAAACCTTTCCCAGGTCATGGTGGTGACGTCGTGAATCTGAGACACCATGTCCCACTAGACCAGAGCGTCCTCTTGGAACTGGAAAGTGGCACACACCACTCTATCATTACCGGTGACACCCATGAAGTTCAAAATCTTGGTGATCACCGTCAGCCACTGTTCGGCCTTCATCACGTCTGGACCTCCCAAGAAAACCAGAGGTGCTTGCTTCCGGAACCGTTCATACAAAGGTTCCAATCTATTGGCGACCACCACTAATTCGGCCTGAGACACAGGGGCAGGTGCCGCTGGAACTACTGGCACCGGAACTGCAGGAGCACCCTGCTGCCTCAATCTCTGAATCTCATTATCTTGCTCCTCTATTCTGGCTTGCATTTCAGCAAACCCAACTTCCCAATTTTGGGCTTCCTGATTGACCTGGGCAGCCTGTGGCGAGTTGACATCACCCCAACCACGAGCCCTGCCGCTGGGACCTCTACCTCAGCCCATAACACTTGGGGGAAAAAATTGAGCTCCTTGACCTTGATCAGACCCGACTGAGATGCCCTGACTCCTAATATTTCGTCTGGCGTCCATCTAGTCTGAACCGCCTCGAAATCCCGAGTTGGCACTTCAGGTCACGATCATCGAGAGCTTACTAATGCCGCTTAATTTGGAAATTAAAATGAAACATGCGCCTATTCTACTATCAGGCTACTAACATGCTTCCTAACAGGCTTTTCTTTTTCATAAATAAATAAATAAACTACTAAAGCAATAAAGGCTTACTGAACCGTGAAACGAGCTAACTGCTGATGATGATTGTACATGTCGTGACAATCTTCGGAAGACAACCTGGCGGCTCTGATACCAAATTGTAACACCGTAACTAACATAGGCGTATTACGTGATTTTAAAACATGTTGTGCAGCTCGTTGTTAATCAACGAGGTTTATGGAAAACGTGATTAATTAAAATTTTTGCTTTTTAATTAAACTTATAAAATAATATTACAAAAGACTCGGGATCCCGATTATAAAATCATTTACAAAAGTTTACTGTTCATACAAAATAAATGTCGCCTAGCGACTAGTTTCAAAAATCAGCCTTGCTGTCCTGAAGATCGTACGCTCCACGCCTAACCACCCCGACATGTACAACCTTGATAAGCTCGCTCACGGTCCATCAGCTTTAGCCTTGCCTTTACCTACACATAAACGTAGAACTGTGAGTCGACAGACTCAGTAAGAAAAGCATAATAATACTCATACATAAATCCCGGTCATGATCAGACGCCCATACCCCTGATCATAACCCTAACTGCCGTGTCCAACACGATACTGAGTCCCACTAATCACCGTGTCCAACACCTGCATCGAGTCACTACCGCCGTGTCCAACACGCATCGAGTTCCGAACGTTCATAGGGACGGTACTATTGACACGTAACGACTGATCGGTCGAACCGGTCATACTCCGCCGTCGGTCATACTCCACTCGTACCGACGTGTTACTATATCCACTGATCGGTCGAACCGGTCATACTCCGCCGCTGGTCATACTCCAGCTCGTACCGACGGGATACGTCAATAGTACGGAACCACCAACCAAGTGTCACTGATCGGTCGAACCTGGTCATACTCCGCCATTGGTCATACTCCACTCGTACCGACGTGACAGGTTGGATGGTTCGAAGCCAACATACATAACTAATGTAATCTAACAAGCTTCCTACATGCTCGCTAAACATGTAATCTACATATGCATACCGTTATACTAATCTTACCCGAATTCCGAATTCAAAGTGTGCCGTCAACCCGACCGGAACTTTAGCCGAGCTTACGGACATGTGCTCCTAAACCATAAAACATCACAACACTATAAGTGACACGCTAAATCCCCTCCCGGGGACTTAAACTAGGAACTAAAAGTTTCCCTATCGATAAAAAGCATGGCAATACCCCTAAAACATAAAATCGAGAAAATCTAGGTTTCAGAATTTTCCCCAACCTAAGAGACTTTGCCCAACCGAATTCCGTTCGGGAAAATTCAAAACCCCATCCGAAATTCCGGATGCACAATCGGAATTCCGGTTCCTCGCAGGCAGCAAACATAAAAATTCATATCTTGCACAAATCGACCCCAAATCACATGAAACCTTCCAGACCTGTTCTATACAACCCCTAGAACATTTCTAAAGCAACAAAACCACCCAGATTGCACCCAATCAAAAATCACCATTAGAGCTCAAGCTTTGAGTTCTAAACTCAAACTTGAGCAAACCTAGCTAGCATGCAATCAAACTAGCTTGAATCTTCTTAAACAAGCATAACTAAGCCTCTTGAAACAATTAAAAACATCAACCATATCACAGCAACAGATTCAAAACATTTCCTTCAAAAATCACATTTTTGAGCTAAAAATTCCAAACTTGAAACAAAGTACTTTACATGCATTTCTAACAGCTTAATTAACTTCAAATTAACATGCTTACATCTCGTAAATTATCAATAAAACACAAAGAAGAATAACAACTAAGAACTCATGCATGCATCATCATCTTTTCATCAAAATTCAACAATTTAAAGAAGGAAACAAGAGAAGCTAACCTAGCTTGAAATGAACCTTAAAGAGAGATGGATTCACAAGTAAAACTTCAAGGAAAAGGCCAGCTCCTAGCTGCTCCAAGGTGGCCGAAAGTGAGAGGAAAGAAAGAGAGAGTTTTGTTTTGAAATTTTCTCTATTTTTCTAAGTGTAGAAAATGATGCTTTGAAAAGTAGATTGAAGTAAAAAGGATTCATTTCAGCCAACAACAATTAAAATAAACATTTATTTTTCAATTAACAAATTCACTAAAAGACAAAATACTAATGGGGCAAAAAGACCATTTTGCCCCTCCACACTAAAACCACATAAATCACACTAAAGGGGTATTTTTGGGAAATTCTAAATTCCCGGCCATTCCCGACATTCCCAATGTCTAATAACCGTCCCAAACTACTAACATACTAAGTTGTGATTTCTACTGAGCCAAACACCGGGTTCCAAAATACCGAGCACCCGAATGCAAAATTATGCAAACTACTACATGACATAAAAATGCATCTCTGAATTCAATAAATAACCGTATAATAAATTATTTAAATAGCTATAAATAATTTCATAATTAATCATGATTAACTGCTAATTTCCAAATTAAACTAAGCGGGCTTTACAACTATCCCCCCTTAAAAGGATTTCGTCCCCGAAATCTAACCTGAATAACTCTGGATATTGAGCTCTCATATCTGACTCTAGCTCCCAGGTGGCTTCCTCCACCTTGCTGTTTCTCCAGAGAACCTTGACCAATGCTATGGTCTTATTTCGAAGGACTTTATCCTTTCTATCCAGGATCTGCACTGGCTGTTCTTCGTAAGTCATGTCTGGCTGCAATTCTAGGCTCTCATAACTGAGTATATGAGAGGGATCTGAAACGTATTTTCTCAACATCGAGACATGGAATACGTTGTGAACTGGTGATAAGGCTGGAGGCAATGCTAACCGATATGCCACTTGACCTATCTTCTCGAGAATCTCGAAAGGTCCTGTAAATCTAGGGCATAACTTGCCTCTTTTCCCGAAACGTTTAATCCCCTTCATCGGAGATACCCGTAAAAACACATGGTCCCCTACTTGGAACTCAACATCTCTGCATTTCGGATCCGCGTAACTCTTCTGTCTGCTCTGTGAGGCAAGCATTCTAGCTTTTATCTTCTCTATTGCCTCATTGGTCCGCTGCACTGACTCTGGACCTAGGTATTTCCTCTCCCCTGTCTCATCCCAGTGGATGGGAGATCTACACTTCCTACCGTATAACAGTTCATAGGAAGCCATCCCTATCGTACTCTGATAACTGTTGTTGTAAGAAAATTCTATCAACGGTAGATACTTATTCCATGAGCCTTCAAAGTCCATAACACAGGCTCTCAACATGTCCTCCAATATCTGAATTGTCCTTTCGGACTGACCATCTGTCTGAGGATGGAATGCTGTACTAAATTTTAGCTTTGTACCCATTGTGCGTTGCAAACTTTGCCAAAATTTGGAGGTGAACTTCGGATCCCTGTCCGAAACTATAGACTTCGGTACCCCGTGAAGTCTTACTATCTCTCTGACATACAACTCTGCCAACTGATCCACTGTAAATGTTGTTCTAACCGGCTGAAAATGAGGAGATTTCGTAAATCGATCCACCACTACCCAGATGGAATCAAATAAACCCGTGGTCCTAGGTAACCCGACCACAAAATCCATCGTGATATCCTCCCACTTCCATTCTGGTAGGGTTAGAGGCTGCAACAACCCCGCTTGGTCTACGATGTTCGACTTAATCTGGCCGACGGGTGAGGCATCTCGATACGAATTCTACCAAATTCTTCTTCATACCGCTCCACCAGAAGTACGGTTTAAGATCTTGGTACATCTTAGTGGTGCCGGGATGCAGAGAATACGGGGTAGAATGAGCCTCCTCAAAGTTCTCATTCCTAAGTTCCACACTATTCGGAACACAAACCCTGGCTTTATACAAAAGCATCCCGCTGTCTGACACTGAAAAGTCTTTGGCTTGACCAGCCAACACCTCATCTTTGATCTTCACTAACTCTGGATCCGTCATCTGAGCGACTTTTATTCTTTCTAACAGGTCAGAATGCAGCGTTAAGTTGTGAAGCTGACCTACCACAAACTCAATGCTGGATCTAACCATATCCTCTGCTAGCTGAGGTGAGATCTGAACCATACTAGCTACTTGCCCGGGACCCTTTCTGCTCAGGGCATCGGCCACTACATTGGCCTTTTCGGGGTGATAGAGGATCTCACAGTCATAATCTTTCACTAATTCCCACCAACGCCTTTGTCT
This sequence comes from Cannabis sativa, assembly GCF_029168945.1. Taxonomy (NCBI): domain Eukaryota; kingdom Viridiplantae; phylum Streptophyta; class Magnoliopsida; order Rosales; family Cannabaceae; genus Cannabis; species Cannabis sativa. The sequence continues at coordinate 55,906,857 of NC_083607.1, forward strand.
CATATTCAAATCCTTCTGAGTAAAGAAATACTTGAGACTTTTATGGTCGGTATAGATTTCACACTTTTCCCCGTAAAGGTAATGCCGCCAAATCTTCAATGCGAAAACCACCGCGGCCAACTCTAGGTCATGAGTCGGGTATCGCTGCTCATAATCCTTTAACTGACGGGAGGCATAAGCGATAACCCGATCGGCTTGCATCAACACACACCCCAAACCTTGTTTGGATGCGTCACAATAAACTACGAACTTCTCCTTGTCTGAAGGCAAAGCTAGCACTGGAGCGGTAATCAACCTCTGCTTTAGCTCCTGAAAACTAGCTTCGCACTTGTCTGACCAAATAAATCGCTGATTCTTCTTTGTAAGCTCGGTTAGGGGCATTGAAATTTTTGAAAACCCTTCCACGAACCTACGGTAGTACCCAGCTAAACCCAAGAAGCTTCTGATCTCTGTCAGTGTCTTCGGTCTCGGCCAATCCCTGACGGATTCGATCTTTTCGGGATCCACCTTGATCCCATCTTTGCTTACAATGTGCCATAGGAAGGACACCTGAGATAGCCAGAACTCACATTTCTTGAACTTTGGATAAAGCTTATGTTCTCGAAGCCGTTGCAGTACCACCTGAAGATGTTCTTCATGCTCCTCTTCTGATTGAGAGTACACGAGGGTGTCGTCGATAAACACAATCACACAGATATCGAGGAAATCCTTGAATACTCTATTCATCAAGTCCATGAATGCTGCAGGAGCATTGGTTAGTCCGAACGATATAACCAGAAATTCGTAATGTCCATACCTAGTGCGGAAAGCCGTCTTCGGAATGTCCTCCTCTCGGATTCTCAACTGATGATAACCCGAACGGAGATCAATCTTAGAAAAGACCGTCTTCCCCTGAAGCTGATCGAACAAATCATCGATCCTAGGTAATGGATATTTATTCTTCACCGTCAGCTTGTTCAATTCCCTGTAGTCGATGCACATCCTCATAGATCCATCCTTCTTCTTGACGAATAAAACCGGGGCTCCCCAGGGTGACACACTGGGCCGAATAAACCCTATGTCAAGCAACCCTTGGAGCTGAATCTTTAATTCCTTAAGTTCAGCTGGAGTTAGCTAACCGACAATTTCCATATAAAAAAACCATGCTTTACTGCAAAATTCAAAGAGAATAAAGAGGGCAAGAGCTTACTTTGAGTTAGCTATCAATTCACCTAGGTTCTTAACTGAATTTCTTGGCTAAAAGATGGAGGATTTTGGTCTAAATAAATCTTGGTTCTTGAGGTTTCTTAAGACCATGAGATTATAGGTTGAGGAGAGATAGTGTGGCTATGATTTTGTGTTTATCTTATTATTTATCTCTTAATTCATTAATAAAATGAGCATAATTTTTTTTTTACAGTAAAATCCACTAAATTAATTATTAACCAAATAAGGCTTAAGTGACAAAATTACCATAATACTCTTACTTCACCTTTAAGCAATCTTTAAACTTAGGGGTATAATGATCATAATTAATTACCCCACATAACCCTGATATTCTAATATCTATAAATCTTGCCCCACTAAATTTTAAATACTAAACCATATTAAAGTGACACTAATGGCTAAACCGTCAATTTTTTACTGTTACCGGACATAAAACATGAAAATATTAAAATTTATAAATAACATGCATGACACATATGGGTGTGCAGAAAGTCATCCATCCAATTACAACTGACCAATCTAATTCCAACCGATCTAATAGAATCGGATATCCAATCATAATTAGATCAGATCAGATGTAAATTTTGAAAATCTAATCGGATTGGTTCAGTTGTTGGATGGGACATTCGATCCAATAGATAATCAAATCAAACCGATCCAATTATCATCTAATTATATTTATATATTTTTTAATTACATTTATAATTTTATATATTTAATATATTTTATTTAAACAATATGTTTATTAATTTAATATATATTTAACACATTTGATTAAAGAAAAAAATATTAGATCTAAAATATTAATTCTCATCTTCCTAAACGCTAATAAAATTGTCAATGCTTATTGAATAAGTTTTATTTTTTAGCGGTTTTATTATGTGATCATGAGAATTAAGTTGGACTAAACTAATGTTTATTATGTATGTTGGATTATTAAGTTTTAAATTATTTTTTATATATATTTTAATGAAATTTAATATATTTATTGATTTAATATATATTTAACACATGAGATTAAAGAAAAAAAAACTTTAGATCTAAAATATTAATTCTCATCTTTCTAAACGCTAATAGATTATCAATGTGTACTGAATAAGTTTTATTTTTTAGCTGTTTTATTATGTGATCATGAGAATTAAGTTGGACTAAACTAATATTTATTATGTATGTTAGATTATTAGGTTTTAAATTATTTTTTATAAATATTTTAATGAAATCAACTTAAATGGTAGCTAAAATAGATTGGATGAATCCAATCCAATCTAATAGGAAAACCAATTAATGCATCTAATAGTTGGAACCGATCCAATCTAATACATCCATTGGATCAGATCAAATCGGATGACTCAATTTGATTAGATTGGATCGGATGATAAAATATAATATCTAATAAATAATTAAATTAGATCGGTTGGATCCAAATCCATTGGATGTGATCCAATGAACACCCCATTGACACACCTAGAATTCAATAAAATCCTCATAATTGAGAAATTATATCACTAATGCCTAAATTTGAGGACTTATTTTCTACTAATGCATAAATAATCACGAAATAGTAATTAAATTAATAACACAGTACTAATTTTCATGTCTAAATATGCGATCGTTACAAGTATACTTTCTTAATACGGGACTTAAAAAATGTGTTGGCTGAATTTTTAACCAACCGATGCAGATTCGTAATAAATGAGAAATTAAACTAAAATCATAATAAATGCTAATAAAGAACACCAAAATTTAAAGAGGTTTGACCCCAGGTGTTGGTAATAGCCTACTCCCCTTGTATTTTATTGATCGAAGTTGCAAAATCAAGAATAGGCTCTTGAATGCAAGAAGTAAAAATGGCAGAGTTTCTACTCTTTGGGTAAAAAAATTCAGAAAACTTCCCCAGGTCATGTATGACCCCTTATATAGGGGAAGGGTTGGTGCGTCTCTCTACCGGAGACACGTCCTTGTTGCAAAAATATCTCAACATTCTCCTTGATTTTCGAAGTTGGTTGAGGTCTGACTCTTAGGGGAATATCCCGCTATTTTCGTGGGGTTTTAACCACCTTTAAGCTTATGCGAGACTTGAATGATGGAAGAGTATTTGATGTGTTGGTCAAAGTGAGGATACTCCTTAAGATATAACGTTACCATTTGACCTACTTGGTCACGGGGTAGGTACTCACCTCGAGGTGGTAGCCCTGTGGCCTCTCTCTTTTGCTCCTCATGTAGTGCTTAATGATTAGCAGTATGTAGTCTTCATGCTGGGAAGACTTATGGTACAAACCATGTCATGTGTAGATGAAATGTGATACCTGGAAAATGAGAGTGTATGGGATAAGGGGTATACCCCTTAGACTAATCTATCACCCTTAAGTAGATGACTCACCTTTAAGGGAGTGGTGATTGTTTAACCCGCTATGGAGGTACTTGTCCATCCCTTTCAAGGGGGTTAGTCACTTTACTCACACTAAGGGGTGATTGCTAGCCTTACCCCTGGGGGTTTACTGCTTGACTTATCCCCACAGGGGTAGTTTCTCCATCTCCCACACACATATAATATACCCATAGAATGTTATTACTCACTTTCACTCCCATATACTCAAAATACCTCTTGGGGAATAATTGTTGGGATTTTATGCCTCAAATAAAACTCATTTCAATATAATCTTATTTGTTATCAATAGAAGATTATAAGTCATTTAAGTTTACATGTATTTTTCATGCTTATGGTTTAATATATAATTTTTATTAAATTCAGAAATATAGTTATTCACAAATATAGTGATATCAACACAGTGGAAGGTTATTGTGATTATATGCTTCAAAAGTTTATGTCTCATGATTCATTAATGCACTGGATTTACACTGATGTGATAATCAACGATAAAGCTTACTTACACCTTGGATAAGTGTTATGTCCTTCTAGGGCATTGGCAAAGTATGCTAGTATCAGATTATGGAGTATACATTGGACTGAGACCGATATCAATCTTGATAAATATATTATAATCTTATTGTTGTACCTTTCTAAGTTGGTTGATCTTAGATCAAAAGATCTTAATCCTGATATGGTTAGGTTCGATCTCAAGAGTGTTATTTATGTTCTTAGAGTTGTTCGTTAAAGCCTACCAATTGGTTCGGGTAACACATACATCTTGGGAACATGATAGTACAATTGAGTGGGAGCGCTAATCATAGTACGAAATCTATAGCTTTTATCTGGACATAGAAGTGAAATGATGATTTTCTTCGAGCTTGGCTTAATAGAGATAAATGGAAGAACTCTTATTTCAATAATTATATTAGTTTACTGAAATATCATTTATAGGAAACTAAGTGTTTTAAGGATAAAATTGTTGGGTTTTATGCCCTAAATAAAACTCATTTCAATATAATCAGATTTACTTATTAATATAGATCAGAAATAACATTTAATGTTGCATGGTTCACATGATTTATTTCATGATTATATGTACATAATGTATAAATTCATCTGAAACCCTTTTCACATACTTGATCCTGTTTATTGTGCCGTCAACACATTGGAAAGTAAACATGACTATGTGAATAAAGTTTCCTAGATTTATCAGACACAGGGTTTTACTGATATGATAATCTACAACAAGAGTTTACTTGCATTTGGAGAAGTGCTATGTTCTTTCCAGAGCATTGGTTAAAGTAAAGCTCAGGTTGGATGCATGGAGTATGCATCGGAAGGGACCGATATTGAACTTTGACTTAGATTTAATTAAACTTACCGTAAAATCTATTCAAGTCAATATCGCCTAGTTGATCCTAGATCAAATGATCTTAATCATGTTATGATTAGGCTCAATCTTGAAAGGCTATTCGTGTTCCTTGAATTGTTAGTTAAGCCTACCTTTTGGTCAGGGTGATACGTACATTTTGGGAACACGGTAGTGCAACTGAGTGGGAGCGCTATCATAAACATGGAATCTATAGCTTCTATCTGGCGAATAGTAAGCAAAGGATGATCTCCTTCGAGCTTGACCAAACGAACATAAATGGTGGAGTACTCATTTCACATAAGCTGAAATATCATTTATACGGGGTCAAGTGTTTTAAGGAATAAATACATTGTAGGGTGTAACGGTAATCTAATCCCTTTACAGTGTAGATCATTCATATAGAGGATCATTGATCACATTAGGATTATAACAATGGATAACTAATGATGTGTCTATATGGTGGAACATATAGAGCATTCTATATACTGAGAGTGCAATTCTAAGTTCTATGCGTGGATTCAACGAAGAATTAATAAGTTAGTGAATTTTAGTAATAAATTCTTGATCTACTTATTGGAAGCTCGGTTATATAGACCCATGGTCCCCCCACTAGTTGAGATAATATTGCTTGTAAGACTCATGTAATTGGTTTTGATTAATCAATTATAATTCTCAAATTAGACTATGTCTATTTGTGAATTTTTCACTAAGTAAGGGCGAAATTGTAAAGAAAGAGTTTATAGGGGCATATTTGTTAATTATGATACTTTGTATGGTTCAATTAATAAATATGATAAATGACAATATTATTTAATAATTATTTATAGTTATTAAATAGTTAGAATTGACATTTAAATGGTTGAATTAGAAAATTGGCATTTTTGAGAAAATCAGATGCAGAAAAGGTAAAACTGCAAAATTACAAAAAGTGAGGCCCAAATCCACTAGTATAGGGCCAGCCACTTTTGTAGGAAATTTAAACTGATATTTTCATTATTTTAATGCCAAATAATTCAAACCTAACCCTAGTGGAATGCTATAAATAGATTGTGAAGGCTTCAGGAAATTTACACTTAAATTTCTACACTTCTGATTCAGAAAAACTGAGCCTTCTCTCTCCCTATCTTTAGCTGACCACTCTCTCTCTTCTTCTTCAATATTTCGAAATCCTTAGTGATTAGAGTAGTGCCCACACACATCAAGCAATACCTCAATCATAGTGAGGAAGATCGTGAAGAAAGATCATCAGCAAAGGAGATTCAGCATCAAAGATTCAGAGAAAGAGATCCAGGTTCAGATATTGATAATGCTCTGCTACAGAAAGGAATCAATGGCTAGATATCTGAACGGAAGGAGTCATTATATTCCGCTGCACCCAATGTAAGGTTTCCTAAACTTTATATGTGTTTAATTTATCGTTTTAGAAAGTTCTTATTTAGGATGTTAATCAACATACTTGTGAGTAACTCTAAGATCCTGGTAAAATAATTTCCAACAAAAATACATCGAGAGATAGAACGGTAATTTTGTCCTTACTTGATGTAAATCATCTATAGAGGATCTTTAATTATTTGGATTAGAACGATAGATAATTCATAGTGTATCTATATCGTGGAACATATAGAGCGTTCTATATAATTAAGAGTACAATTTCGAATCTATAGTGGCGCAAAGAGGAATTAATAAGTTAGAGAATTTACTTGGTAAATTCTAAATCTGCTTATTGAAAGCTTGGTTATATAGGCCCATGGTCTCCACACTATGCTTGCAGACTCAGTTAATTGGTTTTAGTTAATTAATTATAATTCTAAAATTAAACTATGTCTTATTTATGAATTTTCACTAAGCAAGGGCTTGATTGTGAAGAAAAGAGATTTTAGCTTTTATTTGTTAATTAAGAGACTTTATTAAGTCTAATTAATAAATAAGTTAAATGATAAATTTATTTGATAATTAATTTTAATTATCAAATAAATAGTTTTGATATTTAAATGATTGAAGTTAGAAGATATGACATTTGTGAGAGAAACGATAAATTGTTGAATAAAATGACAAAAATCTAGCTAGTGGGGCCCATATTGTATGGCCAGCCACTTAAGAGAATTTTAGCCAATTTTTTTATCTTTTTTAATTCCATATAATTTAAATCTAACCCTAGGAAAAATCCTATTTAAGGAATAAGATGGCTCTCATTCTCATCCAACCTAACATTCTAGTTTCATTATTTGCCAAATAACTAGAAAACTTGAGAACCTCCTTCTATAGAATTCGAATCTCACTCTCGTTCTCTTCATATTTTCGAGCCTTATAGTGAAAGAGTACATGTCCACCCATAACAAGTCAAGTACTCAATCATAGTGTGTAAGACTGTGAAGAATCCAACACTTGAAGGAGAATCAGGCTCAGATCTTGATAATACTCAGCAACAGAAAGGAACAAGTGTTAGAGATCTGAGTGAGAGGAGACATATTATTCCGCTGCTACCAATGTAAGGTTTTTTTTTTTTTTAACTTTATATGTGTTTACATTCCAATGTTTTAGAGAATTCATATTTAAGGTGTTAATCAACATACATGTTAGAAAATTTAGATCTTGTTAAAATAATTCCCAATAATAATGACCTTAAATATTCCATATTAACTCAATCTTGGTATTCTCGTGCCATGTGTCATCATCCTTGCCATGTCACCCTCATCAAAATTTGGATAAATAATATATATAACTAATTATAATTTAGAGGTCATTCTTATTTATAATTGGCCCAAATTGAGACTTATTATTATTTTTTTTATAATAAATTAGAAGAAATTTTTGAATAAAGTATTCTTAAATATATGTTATAATGTATTTTTGATATTGATATTTGGCTATTTAGGATTTTGCCTCCAAACTATAACATATGTTTTATTGCGCCCTTGAATTTTTTAGTTCGTTAAAAATAGTTCCTGGACTATTTCTAGTGTTGTAAATTAGTCATCCTGTCAAGTTTTGTCAAAAGTGGTAAATAGAATGACGATATGGTTATTTAGACAATTGCCACATTAGCGCTACATATGTAATTACTTTGAAAAGAATAATTTTTTTCTTTTTTAATTTAATTTATGTAATTTTTTAATCATTAATTGATTTTTAGTTTAAATACAATCTTTGAAAAATACACAATTTTAGTTTAAATGTAATCTTGATATAGTATTTTTAAGGGATTATTTCACAAATACACAAAAATAACAAAAAAAATTACAAAAAATACGGTTGTACAAAATTTTAAACATTTTTATGATTTTTTTGTTTTTATTTACAAAAAATACGGTATTTTTATGTTGTACTCTTGTTAATTTATTGTTGATGTTTTGTTATTTGTATGTTATTTTTTGTTGTTGTTTTGATGTTATTTTCTTATTGTTTTCGTGTTATTTTTATAAAAAATCGTAAAAATGTAAAAAAAAAATAAAAAAATCTTAAAACGTAAAAATGTAATTTTTTTACAAAAAATTATATTTTATGTAATTATCCTTATTTTTAAATAAAGGTTCCACTATAATTTGATATTGATATTTGGCTATTTATAATTTTTGCTCCCGAACCATGATATATGCTTTATTGTGCCTTTAAAATCTTCAACTCGTTAAAAATGGTCTTCGAACTATTCATAGTGTTGTAAATTGGTCATTCTGTTAAGTTTTGTCACAAGTGGCAAATAGAATAATGACATGGTTGTTTAGACAATTGCCACACTAGCACTACATGTGTAATTAATTTGAAAAAATAATTTTAAATTTTTTAATCATTTATTTATTTTTAGTTTAAATATAATCTTTCAAAAATGCATTTTTAATTTTAATTTTAAATTTTTAACAACAACGTTATTGTTATTATTTTGTTTATCACGTATGACAAAACTTGACAGAAGATTTATTTTTGCTAAAAATTCAAGAGATACAGTAATTCATATACCATTATTTAAGGGCAAATATCTTAAATAGCATATTTTTGATGCATTGACTTTTAACATAAATAATTATGCTTTTTTTTTTTTTTTTAATTGATAAAAAGTAAATAGTTAAACATTTTGTGTTAATGGAGATGAGATAGAACACTAGTAGATGGTATAGTGTAACACTCATTATAGTTTTGAATTTAACTTTAGATTTTTGATTTATTACTCATGGGGTCTTAGCTTTAACATTAACATGATTTTTGTCATACGAATGTTCCAAAAGTCATGATTCAATTTCAAAAACAACACAATTTAAGGAAGTACTTTTTCTTTTCTTATTTTTTTTTTTATATAAAATTTAAGGAAATACTTCAATTAAAAGGAGAATCAAAACTTTATTGTGATAACCTCCATGAGCAATTAAATTACAACTAAAGTTCCACAATCAAGAACACATTATTTAGATTCAAATTTATTTATTTTCAATATTTTCTTTATAGCGAATAGAGTAAACTTTAACATCACCAATCAAAGATTTGGTAGCATGTATATATATAATTTAATTGAATGAACAAACACAAGCTGTCTAAAGATAAAATATTAAAAGCTCTAAATAAGAGTGATGTTGAAAGAATTATTAGTGGGACATACTTAATATATTTGTTATAATAAAACCCCAATACTTTATGTATCTAAATAGGTGGGATGGCAATTTTCATATTAAATTTTATAAAAATTTATGATAATTATTTGGTGTATTTTTTTTATTGTGTTTTAATTTTATTTTATAAGAATAAGTTAAGAAATATTTTTTTTATCTATTAATTAAAAATACTTTTATATATTATATTTTATTAAAATGTAATCACATTACTCTCACTCTCCACTTAAGTTTAGTATATAATTTGCATTATCCTAACAGTATAATGAGGACATCATAAAGATGGGTATATCTTCAAGAATATAAAAATAAAGGTAAAAATTAAAACAATTATTATAAAGTGGATATATAATGTAATTTCCTCTATTATTTTATATATATGAAATAAAATAGGGATAATTTTTTTTTTTGAAGGAAAATGGTAAACTTTATTAGAATGAACTTTCAACCATTACAATAGATAAAAGATCAGCAGGAGCAGTACTCTCACTGAAAATACGATCTGAATACAAACAAGAGCTACGAGCAAGACAGTGTGCAGCTTTGTTTACAGAACGTTTAACAAAATTAATAGTGACTAAAGGTAAGGAAGCCAACAATGTACGACAAGCAGACACATGTTGACCAAAAGGAGATGGAATGAATACCGAACCTCGAACTGCTTGAACAACAACCAAAGAATCCGTCTCAACATCAACCCTGACCCCATTGGTGTCTCTTTATCCAACTCAGAGCCTCCTTAACCCCCACAACTTCAGCTATGACCGGGTCCACGCACCCCTCCAAGAGGACCGTGAAGGCTTCAATGAACCGCCCATCATGGTCTCGAGCCACGCCAGCCGCTCCAAATTTTCCGTCATTTGCAAAGATTGCGCCATCAACATTTACCTTAATCTTTCCCATAACCGGTTTCACCCAATGCTCCAAGTCTATGTTCGAACCCGAAGGAACAAATAAAGACCCCATTCTCCTTTGTTGAGCATTTCTCCATTGATTAAGGACTACTCTTGCCAATAGAATAACCTCCGCCGCTGACAGTGATTTCTCCCGCCAAGCTAGCTCATTTCGGGCATGCCAAATTGCCCAAATCACCATCAATAATTCCTCCTGTGCCATAGTAGAATGCTGAAGTATCATCTGACTAAACCAATCCCAAAATGATGTTCAAGACACTGAGACCATATTTAAACTCGACCTCTGCCAACATGATCTTGCAAAGGGACACAGAACCAATAAATGGATGATCGTCTCAGACGATTGGTGACACATGGGACATAGTTGATCCAGAGGAATGTGCTTGGTATTAAGTTGAACTTTAGTAGCCAAACAGCCTGTCAAAGCACGCCACATAAGTTGGTGAACTTTCGGGGGGACTTGAAGCTTCCAAGCGATCTTCCAAATTTTCATCTCAAAGTCACTAATGTTAGTGACATCAGCCTGATGTAGCAAGCGATAGGCCTCCCTTACAGTGTAAACACCATGCAGATCCAGAGACCAATACCATGTATCAATTGTAGACTCCTGAACAATGTTGGTCTTCAAAATTAACTCCTTATCCCGATCATTGAAAATATCGGAGATCACTTCCAAATCCCAACATCTTTCTCCTGGCACCATGAGATTGTTAACCTTCCACTGCTCCATACCATTAGCGATAGTAGTGACCCACGGATGAGAAGTATCTTCTAACCACGGATCAGACTGAACACTAATACTTGTACCAGGACCAACAACCCGTCGAGCGCCCTTCTTGATCAGCTCTTGTGTTTCGAAGATGCTTTTCCAAATAAAACTAGGATTCGGACCAAGAGAAGCAGTCAAAAACGACCCATGAGAGTAATATCGAGCCTTGTAGACCCGACTAACAAATAGGGATAATTTTAAAAAACACAGAAATAACAAAAAAATTACAAAAATATAGTCTATACGGAGTTTTCAAATTTTTTACGTTTTTTTAAATTTTATTTACATAAAATATAGTCTTTTGATTTTTTTATGTTGTATTTTTGTTATTTGTGTCTATTTTTTTTATGTTATTTTGATGTAGTTTTGTTGTTGTTTTTTTGTTACTTTTATATAATTTTTTGTTATTTTCTTATATTTTTATAAAATACTGGAAAAAATTATTTTTTTTTTTGTCATGATTACTTTTTTGATAAAAAAAATTACATCAACAAAAAGGGATCTCTTTCATCTAAAAAAGCTTATCATTTATTTATGTAAAAAACTTTTTTTTTATTTAAAAGGGTAAAAAAAAACTTTAAACTTAAAAATATGAAAATTTTAGAGAAAAAAATAAATTAATGTTGTATAATTATGCTTATTGTTTTCATTTTATTACCATAAAAGTTTCATAACAATTGATAAAATGCCATTTATAACTTATATATGGTTAATAAAATAAGTACAATAAACATAGTATTTCTTTAAAAGAAAAAAAATAACCAAGAAAATAAAGCAAGTACTAAACTATAAGTTAACAATAAAACTAATAAGTTAGGACCTCGTTTTTAATTGAAAAAGTTGAAGCTAACCCACAAGTACTTTACCTTTGATTTAAACCTTTTACCACACATATCCAACAATACCTAGTAAACAACTATTTTAGTTTTTTCCAAAAATCCAACCTTTTCTCCTTTTCGAGTAATTTAATTTATTGTGATATCTTTTTTTTTTGAAAATAAGCGTAAAGTTATATTGGATAAAACTAGACCTCATGGTCATTACATAAAATGTTTTCCGGAACAGAATTGATCGGGATCGATCCAAACACTTGGTGGGTAAAAGCCCACTTAGCGACATTGTGTGCCGCATAGTTACATGTCCTACTAATATTAGAAAAATTACAACATATTAAAGAAGGAGAGGACTTAGAACAAAAGGATACATAGTTCTCAAGGGCCCAATGGGACGCCTTCCCATTGAGAGCGTTGATTACTAATCTCGAGTCACTCTCCACAATTACATAGTTATACTTCAAATCTAAGGCAACCGACACCGCCAAGCAACAGGCCGCCGCTTCTCCACACAGAGCTTCCGAGAACTCCAATCGGGACGTGTGAATAGAAACCACCCTTCCTAGATGATTTCTGGCCACAACAGCTGTGCACATACTCTCCAAACCCACGCGAACATCACAATTTAACTTTATCCAGTCCAGAGGTGGAGGCGTCCAGCTATCCTTCACAGGCGGCGAAGGACTAGGCAAGAGAGAAGTATGTGCCTCTGCAAAAGAAGAACAAATATGGTCAATACATTTTAGAACATTAGGAGTACAGTTATTATGTATCACGTCGTTGCGCATCCTCCATATATTGTCCACCACAATCGAGGCATAAAGAAAAACATCCTCTACTCGGATACCTCGCCCATTAAGGCTCCAAATGAACTTCACCCAATCCCAAACCCGAATGCCATTATCACAAACAGGGAAGATCCCCCACGGAGAAGAACGCCATAAGTGCATCGCTACATCGCAAGTAAGGAACAAATGCTCCATGGTTTCCTCACCCATACCACACATCGGACAACTGGAATCATCAATCTGAAATCTTCTTCTAATCACTGCCCGAATAGGGAGAGCTTGGGAAAGGATGCACCACCAAAGAACCTTATGACGCTCCATAATGTTACTATTCCAAAGTTTATTCCAAAGAGCAGGAGCAACATTACACTGGGGAGCTCTTTCCAAAGCCTGGGACAGATAAGCCGATTTACTCGAGAAACGCCCATTACTTTCCAAGGTCCACAACCAACTATCCTTTCCCGATCCAGGGGGAATTCCATTTTTCTGAATTGCTAAAACCGTCTCCTGATCGAACAGACTTTTTAGCTTAGAAATGTCCCACCCTCCCGTAGGCAAAAGTAGATCAGCGACACAGTTATTATCCATAGCAACACTTCCATTTGGTTTCGGGACGAAACCTTTCAAGTGAGGGATCCACGGGTCCCTCCATATGCTAGTATCTCTTCCATCAGCCACTCTCTTGCAGGCCCCTTTCCGGATGATATCACTAGCTTTAACAACATTTTTCCAGAACCAGGAATCAGAGTCTTTGTACTTGCAGTGGAGAAAGTCCTTACCCCTTAGGTATTTGGCTTTGAGGATCTTGCAACATAAGGACTGGCTCCCTGTCAGTAAATTCCAACCCCACTTAGCCAGAAAAGCAAGGTTCATTTCTTTGGTTTTCCGAAATCCCAGTCCCCCTAAAGATTTTGGGAGGCACAGCTTGTCCCAAGCCTTGAGATAAAGACCATGGTTCCCTTTCTCAAATCCCCACCAGAAATCACGGACCAAACCATCAATCCTATTCACAATCCGATTAGACAACTTGGTGGTTTGCATGGCGTAGATAGGCATGGCCAGACCCACCGATTTGATTAGGGTAGCCCTTCCAGCTTTCGATAAAGTTTTAGCCTTCCACCCCTGAAGCTTGGATGTGAGGTTGTCAAGAATGAAGTTAAAGTCAGCATCTTTTTGCCTAGATCTGAAAAGAGGCAAACCCAGATACTTTACAACCCCCTCAGGAGCGCCGATGCCCAAAGCTTCCTTAATTCCTCTCCTCATACCATTCGGGGTATTTTTACTAAAGAATATTGAAGTCTTGAGTTTGTTGACCTTCTGCCCAGACCACGAACAAAACTTATCCAGACAATCCCAAAAGGATTTAGCTTCATTTATGTTAGCCCGGCCCACCAAAATGAGGTCATCAGCAAAGAAAACATGGGATAAGACCGGGCCCCCCCTACTTAGCTTAATCCCGTGAATAACCCCCTTCTCAATCGCCTCATCTAAAAGTCTGGAGAGCACTTCCGCTGCACAGATGAAGAGGTAGGGGGATAACGGGTCACCCTGGCGAATACCGCACGAGGGCACGATCTTACCTACCGGTCCTCCATTGAGACAAATATTGAGGGAGGCAGTGGTGATACACTGAGCGACCCAGCTACAAACTTCTTGGGGGAATCCGAAACAGCCAAGAACATGGTCAATAAAGTTCCAACTAAGCCTATCATAAGCTTTGACTAGGTCTATCTTGATAGCAAAGAAACCTTCTTTTCCTCTCTTCTTATTGAAAGAATGGATGATCTCTTGCACCAACACATTATTATCTTGGATATTCCTTCCTGGAACAAATGCAGCTTGAGTTGGGCAGATGAGCGAGGGGAGAATAGGCTTGATTCTATTTGCAATGATTTTAGAGATGACCTTATATATCACATTGCAGAGAGAAATGGGTCTAAAATGATTTGGTCTCGTCGGGTTTTGCACCTTTGGTATCAGCACAACATTCGTGGAATTCACACCCTTGTGCATCCTACCCGATTCAAAGAAATCGCCGACAGCATCACAGAAGTCACTCCCTACTGACTCCCAGTAGTGTTTGAAAAATAAAACAGACATCCCATCAGGCCCAGGGGCTTTATGATTGCTCATGGCAAAGAGAGTACGTCTTATTTCTTCCCGGGAGGGGGCCTTGACCATCCCAACCTGGTCCTCATGAGAAATCCTTTCCCTAAATAAGTAGCCACAATTCAGAGGCCTATTAATGTTAGATGCAGAGAAGATATCCTTAAAAAATTCCAAGAACTCCTGACCAATTGATTTCCTCTCATTTAACCAAACATTATGTTTGTTCAAAATGCAGTCTATGGCATTTCTTCTTCCTCTAATAGCAGCCGAGAGAAAGAAAAATTTGGAGCATTTGTCTCCATCCTTAATCCAATCAATTCTCGCCCTTTGTTTCCAGTAAACAGCTTTCCTGGTTCTTGCTTCATTTAGGCTCCGTCTAATTTCACATTCTAAATTCCAATCTCTAGAACCAGCAGGCAACATCTGAATTTCATCAAGTTTAACCTCCAAATCTTTGATTACCTCATCAATTTTCCCAAATTGCGTTCTCTTCCACTGAAGGAGCGCCACTCTTGTAGCTCCTATCTTTTTAAACACTCGGGCAGGAGCCCAGAAATGGCGCACAGAATCCCAAGCGGTAGCCACAACCAGATTACTTCTTTCATCCCTTGTCCAACTTTCCTCAAACTTGAAGCACTTTTTAAACTTGGGCACAGTCCCAACCGAATCGAGACAAAGCGGTCTATGATCAGACGTACTTGTCTGGATCGAGCAGAGAATGGCTTTAGGGAAAAGATGAAGCCAAGCTTCATTCATAATGCCTTTATCCAAGGCCGACTTCACATGGCCCTGACCCGACCGGTGATTGTCCCAGGTCATCATGTCTCCTTTAATATGCATATTGATTAGGCCCCGAGACTCTACCAGGTTTGATATGAAAGGGATAAAGGGGTCTCGACCCAACGACCCCTCCCTCTCGGAGGGATTAAGGACAAAATTGGTATCACCAAATATCAACCAAGGACCTCCAAATCTATCCCCTAACGCCATGATGTCGCTCCAAAAATGCTTCTTTGCATGGTTGTAGGGAGGACCATACACACACGAGAGAAGCCAAGGGTGGGTAGGGGGGTCCGAATAGACTATGCCCGAAATATGATTACGAGAGCAAGCTATACATTCAAAGCAAAACCCAACCTTCCACGCTAAAATTATTCCCCCCGCATTGCCAATGGGCGGCACAGAGATATGAAAATAAAAATGAAAAGCTTTCAGAATACGTACCAGGGGATTGGCATCCACCTTGAGCTCAGTCAAAAACACAAAATCCGGAGAGCGCGATCTGAGCAGGGACTTCAACTCCTGAACTGTAGAGGTCTGCCCCAACCCTCTACAGTTCCAAGCAACACCTCTCATGGCGCCTGTGGAGGAGATTTGACATACTCCTCCACAGGGTTAATCGAGTGAACAGATAAGCTAGATCCAGATTCTTCAATCACAAAGGAGCCAACCAGGTGATTTCTCGAAATTCCATTGTTGCAACTAGAGCTCTCACCAGAGGGCTCCTCCGAAGGTTCCTCAGAAAGATCATCGCCGGCCGCACGTTCCTCTTGAATTTTTTTCTTAGTGTCCCAAGGAAAGTCTCGAACTACACCATGATAAGTTCTCACTAATTTGTGAGGTCTCGAGCATAGAGAAGCGGATCCCTCAAATTTCCTCTTTTTAAAAGGTGTAGTACGCTCATTAGTTTCCGAAGAAGGCGGCACTCCAATATCACCACCCAATTGTTTGATCTCATACAAATCCAACTTGCCAAAGTGTTTCAAGTCATAAAGTAATTCATCTTGTGCTTTAAAAAATTGAGACAAGGCCTTTTTCTCTTCAACATCTTTTTCAGCTTCATTTCCATTAGAGTTGACAATCTCAGGTCCCTTGCCAACCAACAAAGAGCTATTATCCAGAGAGGGATCATCAAGCTGAAGAGAGCCTCCCAAGTTTGCAAGAAGATTGTCACGGGGTGGGCTGAGATTAAATCCCCCAACCTCCAAGGGTCCCGTCCTAACAACATCTCTCGGCCCAAGCTTTTCCAAGGAGATCTCCTTATATTTCAACCCATTAATCAAAGGTGGCTCAAGAGCACCACACGGCCCAGAGGACTTAAAGCAGTCCGGCCCACTAGAAACAAACGGCCCACCTTGCTCTCCAAAACATTGAGTATTTAATAAACCCAGCCCAAGACTATTTTTCATTGAAACCCCAGGCCCACGAGACCCTTGGCCCAAAGCACACGGACCATTATTTGCCCCATTGACCATAGGGGCCCCACCAGCACACTTGACAGCATTAACCAACGGGTAACTCACTTGAACCGCCTGAGACGAATCCAACGTATTTGGAAAATGCCCAGAAGACTTTCCTCCTTCTTTCAAAAATACACCAACACTATTACCATTTTCAGCAAACTTTGAAGCACTCCTTGCAGGCATAGTCTTGGGCACCCAAGTCTGATTCGTACCCCGATGAAGTTCAGACATCCCACGCCCAGTCCTTTTCTTCCCACGTTTAGTAGCTCGAGACGAGATGGAGACCGGACGGGCCACCGTCCCCTCCAATGCAGGACCGGTCAAAGGCGATCCATGGACAATCACCCCCGCCTGAGACGCAACACCCGAAAAAACATCATGGAACCTCGAAGCCGTGGACAACCACGGGCCAAACATGGGGTACGTCGCACCATCGGCCGCCTCCACCATGACCGGAGAAGAGAGTGAGCAGCCCCTCCTCTGGTGGCCCAGGCGGCCACAAAAATAGCAGAATATACCAATTTTCTCGTACTTGCATTGAATCCACTTTTTGCCCCCAGAAAAAAGATCGAAGAAACAGCCAGCGTTCAAGGGATTTTGAATGTTTAAGTCAATAAGCACACGGAGATAAGGACCCCATTCCACCGGCTTTTCCTCCTCTAACTCAACCTTTACAACCTCTCCAACTTTACCACCTAAAAGAGAGCCATTCTCAATCGAATAGTACTCATGAGGTAGATTATGAAATTGCACCCATACCCTCAGGATATCCACAGATTGCGACTGATCTATACCAGAAAACCAAGAGTGGAGAGCGAAGGTGTATCCTTTGAACGACCAAGGGGCATGTTCCAGAGCCCAATCTCTATCTTCAACATTTGCAAACCCAAGCTTGAAACAGTTCTTCGATCCAGGTCCGTCAGCGAGTGAGCACACAGTTACATGCTTCTGCCAATTTTTTGTTACAAATTCTATGATGTCATCCGCATCCACCAGCATAGGTGCCACCACCTTTCCAAATAAGCAAAGAGAAGAAAGAACCTTCAGGGAGGTGGCACAAGGAGCCAGAGAAATTGAAGCTTCCACGCAGGTAAAGCATTTACCTTTAAGGGTGGCAGCGGGGGCATTAACTAACTCCATAAAGTTCAAAAAAACAAAAGCACAAGACAACAAAAGACAAGAATAATAACTTAGCGACCAACTACCCACCCCAACAGAAATCAAATACACTATACGACACTGAAAGCAAAGAGAGATCCAACCAAGAAAACAACGCACAGGGACCCCACCCGCAAGCAAAGCACAAGGCTGAAAAGGTTAGGAGAAAAGAAAGGAAACAAAAGCAAAAAGGATGGAGAAAGGACACTACACCGAGGAACAGCACAAAAAAAAAGACAAAGGAAAAGAGCAAGAAAACTAGGGACAAACAAACAGGAGAACTAAAAACTCACAAAGGAACACAACAGAGAGAGTAGAAGAGAGGCAACAAAAGATTAGTATATGACTAATCTAGAAGAATGGAGAACAGTAAAAGACCACTCCCCATGACCAAAACAAACTTACCCTCTTACCTCTCTCTCTCTCTCCGAATCTCTAGTCTAAACAAATCATCACCTCCCCAATTTTCATCATGTCTTTACTTTTTTTGGTGGGGAATGTCTATTTTAGACTTGATATTGTTAAAAAAAAAAAATTAGAATTTTAGGATGCATATTGCATGATGCCATTCACTTTTATGGTAAGAAAATTTTTAGTTGAAATTTGTTATGACGGTATATATTATAATTATTGAAGTATTTTTAAAAATTTTAATGTGAAAATAATATTTTTTTATATTATATTATTATAATTTTTTTAAAATTTTATAAAATATTTAGATAAATTATAAAAAAAATTAAGGAAATTATTCTATATATTATTTTTTTTTAAATTTAAGATTTGAGTTCTTAGAGTAGTTTCTCCGGTGAGTTTTTATACGATTTTTTGTTGCGATTTAAGTTGTTTCGCTAATTGTAATAGGAGTTTTTATGTAAAATTCCATAAAAATATAAAAAAAAAAATTTTAAAATGTAAAAATAAAAAAATCTCAAAAAATTAACGAGACCAAAAATAAATAGAAATATATCTATAATTCAATTAATTTGGGACATAAAAAATAAAAAGAAAAGAGACCACCGTCACTCCACCGAGTCAACTCGTGACTCAGATGAAAAAAGAAAAAAGAAAAAACTGTTTCCGCCAAAATTGTTTTAAATAATTTAGTTTTGGCCTTGTTTTATTATAATAAATTGAAATAAAAAATGAATTTATCCAATTCCAATATTTTTGTTTTTGGTTTTTTTCAAACGTAAATGATTATTTTAATCCCACCACTCACCATACCCCTTTCTTCTTTCTCTCTCTCCACTTCTTTTTCTCACTGTTCTTTCTTACTTTCATTTCTGTGCTTTTTTTTTTTGGCAGCGAATACTTCCACGCTTTCTCTGCCAAAATATCGCTAAACCCTAGAAAATGCTTCCAGGTAAGGCTTCGGTTTCGAATTCGGTTTCAGCCTGATTGCCAGATCTGAAAGCGTTTTCTCGGTAAAGTTTTTCCACTGTTTCTTTTTTTTTTCTTTTTGTCGTTTTTGTTTTTGAGTTTGAATTTGTGTTCACATTTGTTTATTTTTTGTAATCATTATTGCCTTCTTTTTGGGCTTAGATCGAAGTTGAGCTGTGATTTTTAGCTTACGCACCTGCATTTTGTTGTAGATCGAAGTATGATCTTTGTGCTTGAGGAATTGGTGTTTTGTTTGTGAAAAGCTTTGAGTTTTTGGTACTTTTGGAGTGGTGACTGGTGAGTAGCTCTGAATGATATTATGTCTTTTTTTGGGTTTAAAAGAAGGTGATAAGGTTTATGGGCTTTTTGTTAATGTAGTTGATGTTTGAACTTAAGACCAGTGAGAAAATGGTGAAACAGAGTTAGCATTGAGCTTAGTTGAGCTCCCAGTCTTTGATGTTTTTATGTTTCTTTTGCCGTTTCTTTGGAACCAAACAGATTGTTCTGTAGTGTTTGATTTGTTTTTGTTGGACCAGGGGAGCTTTCCTTTGTTTCTGAACTTCATTTCAGGGTGAACTGAAATGGAGGAGCCTGTAGTACAAACTGGGGAAGAGCCAGGAGAGAAAATCCAAGTTGCCGAAAAGCAAGTTTCAGATAATTCATCATTAGGAGAGAAGAAAGTTGCGAAAACTGTGAAACCTGGTTCTTCTGCTGTGACTTCAAAGGCCTCGGTACCGACGGGTGTTAGTAGGAAAAGGGTGATTGACCAAAAAACCAGTTCGGATGTGAGGAAATCATCTGTGACTGGTTCGTCACACAGTTCGAATTCGGGTCCCGGGACAAGGCGAAACAGCACTGGAGGATTGGCCGAGAAGCCAACTGTTGCGTCTGCTGCAAAACAGAGCAATGCCACTACTGTGGCTGGGAAAAAGACAACGGAGCCATCAAGGCGGTCTCTCCCCGAGCTCAGGAGGAGTTCGCTGCCTTCAGTGGCTACTAAACCTTTGAACAGAAGCAGTATTTCAGAAACTAAAAAATCAACTCCGGTGGCTTCACCAGCCGACCGTAGTCTGAGAAGATCTACTGAGTCTGTTGTAACTAAGCAAGCAACAACAGTCAGTGGTAGGTCAACAGTAAGGCAATCATTATCCGTTTCATCTCCTTCATCTTCTACTTCTTCAAGAAGAGTGACTTCGACTTCATTAGATAGTTCTGGGGGAAGCGCGATAAGGAAGACGGTTTCTAAGCTTTCTTCTCCATCTTCTCGGTCTCCTACAGTCTCTACAGGATTGAGATCTTCGTCTCTGTCTTCATCTCAGGATCGAAGTTCTACTCTATCTGGACGTAGGAAAACGGGTACTCCTGATAGCAGGGATTCCAAGTTCATTGTTCTTCCTCAGGTGGAGATAAAAGCTAGTGATGATGTGGTGAGTACTACGGTTATCTAAATCGATATTTAGGGGCTTTTAGCCCATACCCATCTCAAATTTTTGATAATGCTTCACTTAGTTAATCTTAATGATACTCAGATAGTGGTTCATCTTCATTCACAATCAATGGGAAAAGTATTTTCCTTTACTTTAAAATCTAAATTTTCATTCTTCTCAAATAATGAAAAAGATAAGCTTTATTAGACCATATTTTGTTTGAAAATTTTGGAATATTAATAATTTAAAATACACGCTGAAAAATGGCTATGCTTGGCTATCTGATTCATTCAATCTCCGACCATTGCCAACTTAATTCAATTCTACATCATTTAAATTTTACACAAAGACATACATTTGCGTTCATTCTGCAGCCACATGGTGTATGTATCGTGCTTAGAATCAGCGCACTGAAGTTGAGTAGTGTTGGTGTCATTGCGTGCTTTACAAAAATTGAATATGCTATTACTCTGGTTTTAGTTCTACACATGTATGTTATGGTTTCTAGTGTAATTGTAGCAGTGGTAATCGTCCTCGTAGTCTTTACTTATCACAACTCTTAAACTTATTTCAGAGGTTGGATCTCAGAGGTCACAGGGTTCGCAGTCTCACAGCCAATGGGTTGAACTTGTCATCAAATTTAGAGGTAAACTTGTGTTATATATGGTAATTATTAATTATAGAAAGTTGTTACTGTTATGTTACTAAATGCCAGTAAAATCTATCCGGCTTGTGTTTTTTGATTCCTTGCCTGTTGTGTTAAGACTGTTATCACTGGTCACTGAATTTCCTTGGATGAGTCATACTTCTGATTTTAGAAGTATATTGTATTATAAACTATTGTCTTATGGTGAGCTGTTTCATGTGCATTAGTGTTTATCCCAATTTCAACCCCTTGCCAAACTTGAAGCCTTTGGGTTGTGCATGTTCATTTATGGAAAGAAGTTTTCAACTAGCAGTTTTTTATACTCAAATATTGTATCATACGAAGTCTGAAACTGGAGTATTTTAAAGGGTTTTCGGGAAATATAACCCCTTAAGATGTTATTATGCGTCAACAGTTTTTTTTTTTCCTTGAAAGGCTTTACGAATTGTCATTAGGAGTAGAATTATGACCAAAAGGTTAAGTGACTTGCATGAAATTCTGAGCCACTACTTTTTTCTAAGTGATTTTTGTTTGTTCATTAAAATGACATTCTTTGTTGGCAGTTTCTTTATCTTAGAGACAATGCATTGTCTACATTGGAAGGAGTGGAGATTTTATCACGGGTGAAGGTATATTACAAGTGCCTGAGAAGCTTTCCTGTTATTATGATCACACCTGTTATAAGAATAAGTAACTAATGGAGTTATAAAATTTTATAACAATGAACATGTAAGCACTGTAGCTTGTTAATTGATCTATAATTATTTCTTTTAACCAGGTTCTTGATTTAAGTTTCAACGATTTCAAAGGGCCTGGTTTTGAACCTCTTGAGAATTGCAAAGCCCTACAGGTAAAACACTAAGCTGCCTATGAATTGTCATGTATTAAATGCTGACTCATCCATTTGTATGTTCTGAAGGTTTTTTTTCCCACTTATGTAGCAACTTTATCTAGCTGGAAATCAAATCACATCACTTGCAAGTCTTCCCCAGCTTCCTAATTTGGAGGTAAGAGCAGACTATAATAAGTCTTATATTGCTGATCAGGTTTCTTAATAGTAAACTTGTAGTGGTCTTTTCAATCTGTCTTAGTGATTCTTTATTCTTGTTTGTTTCATGTCCCTTATAGTTCCTCTCAGTTGCTCAAAATAAGCTGAAGTCTTTATCAATGGCAAGTCAACCACGACTACAGGTCTAGTTTCTTTGGCTGTTGCAAGCTAATCAACCTTTTCGTTCTTTGTTTGACGAAGTGCTTCTCACTTATAAATCATTTATTGCATTTGCAGGTCTTAGCTGCTAGCAGAAATAAAATTTCAACTCTAAAGGGTTTTCCTTATTTACCTGTCCTTGAGGTCAGTATAGCATCTTATGTTATTTGATTCAGGCTAGATTTTAGTTCACTTTCTCTGTACTCTAAGAACACATTGGAAATATATGAATGCTCCACCATTGGTTATTTGCTTCATCTGCAGCATTTACGAGTTGAAGAGAATCCAGTTCTTAAAATGCCTCATTTAGAAGCAGCATGCATTTTGCTTGTTGGACCTACCTTGAAAAAGTTCAATGACAGAGGTATTCTTCGGCACTATTTATCTTATTGATTTTTATGAATTGGCATAATGTTGTGTGTGTGTGTGTGTGTGTGTGTGTGTCTACTTTGTTCTGTTTGAGTGTTTGGACTTGTGGACATCTGGTTTTCCTAGTACTGGTTGGTCTCTATCTCTCCTGATTTTTTTTTCTATGTGATTAATGGGTGTTTGCTCATTTTATGTTCTCTTGCTCTAAAAGATCCATAAGATTCACTGTTTTTTTTTTTTTTTTTTTTTTTTGTAATGATTAATGAGCTAGAAAATAATGATTAAGATTTGCTGTTTGTGGCTTAAAAAAATTTCAGCAAATTAACTAGTTCATGTGGGTTTGAACAGATCTTTCTCGGGAGGAGGTATCAATTGCAAAACGTTATCCTGCACAAACATCGTTGTGCATCAGAGATGGTTGGGAGTTTTGCCGTCCAGACCATGCAGCAGGTTTGTAATTAACAGGGAATTTCTATACTATTGATCACTTTGCAAATTCAGCTGTAGCATTGTCAATTAGAGCACCAATAAAGTTATATTGAGAATGTCGTGTTGAGAACATTATGTCTGCTGAGGTTATACTGAGTTGTGTTTGTTGTTAAATGTTATTAAGCTGCTAAAATCGGTTTCTTAGTAGCAAATAGTTTGAGTGGATAACATTATTCTTCCCTGTGCTACGTTTTCTTTTCTTACTTTGGATATTAGTTTGTATTTTCATGCAATAAAATATGGACGAATTAAGGTTTGATTTCCATGCATTACATCGATTGCACTGCATATATATATATACAAAGTTGTATATATATTTATATGAATACTAATTTTAAGAATGTTTTATAAGCCATACAAAATTCAGTTAAAATACAAATATATTGTCTTGTTCTTGGTTTATTTGCATTTTATGATTTACTTTACTAGCAACACAAGGTTAGGGATGGAAATGAAATTAGTTATTAATTAGTCTCTTTTCGGGTACCTAGGATATATCATATATTTTATCTAATTATTTAAATGCTGTATATTGTTTATGTCTACCATTTAATTTGCATTTCGAGGTACCATTTTGTAGACATGAAAATTCTGCATTTAAGGTTATTTTGCATAAGAGCTAAACATCTGTTACTTTTTGTCTGAGAAATGCTTTGTTTCTGAATTTTGGTATGTTGGACAGATTCAACATTTCGCTTTCTGGCTGAACGATGGAAAGAGAATTTGCCTGCGGGTTACTTGGTCAAGGAAGCCTCTGTGGATCGACCTTCTGAAGAAGATGCTTGTCACTGCCACTTTACGTTTGTGCAAGAGAGCACTTTGAGTGTTGATTCACAGCTAGTTTTAAGATATCAATGGTTTGTGGGTGACAGAACACCAACAAATTTCACTGTTATTCCTGATGCCAGGGAAGAGGTAATTGGTTTTTTTGGTATTGCCGATGTTTTTGACCCTTTTGATGACAACGGATCGTTCATTGTGTTTTCATGCAAAGGTTTCCTTTGTAGTATTAGCATCTGATGACATTTCACCAATTTTATTCGTTTGATAATGGTTTACCAGGTTTATTGGCCCAAGCATGGAGACATTGATAAAGTATTGAAAGTTGAGTGTACTCCCGTAGTGGGAGAAGTTGAGTACCCTCCTATATTTGCGATTTCTTCACGAGTTTCACGAGGTAAGTATTTATTAATTTATGCATTCTTTGAAAATGAAAATATGATCTTGAAGTCTAGCTCAAATAGAAAAAATATTTTTTTTTCATTTGATCTGACATAACCGTCTTGAAAAGGAAATGGAATCCCAAAGGTTGTGAACCTTGAAGTTCATGGGGAGCTAGTGGAGGGGACCGTTTTGAAAGGCCATGCTGTGGTTGCATGGTGTGGAGGTACTCCTGGAAAGGGAGTTGCCAGGTGAGTTGTGTATCTCGTGTGGTTTGTTGGAGTGTACGCATGATACCATCCTTGGCCAGTAATACAGATTTATGCGGTGGAAAACTTAAAATATGTGATGTGATCATTGGTGCTATCAAGGAAATACACACCATTGTTTGTATAGCCTGCTTAGAATGCTTTACAGGCATGAAAATAATAAAGCCACGTTTCTACTCACTTTTCAGTTGGTTAAGGAGGAAATGGAATGGCAGTCCTATTGTAATTGCTGGTGCTGAAGATGAAGAGTATTTGTTAACTGTAGATGACGTTGATTCCAGTTTGGTTTTTATGTACACACCAGTAACAGAAGAAGGTGCCAAGGGCGAACCACAATATAAATACACCGATTTTGTTAAAGCAGGTACACAGTCAATTCTCAGATGATCTTGTCTTCTTATCACATATCCAATATAATTGTCGATCAATGGTGTTTTCAATTTATATGTGATGATTACACTTTTTTGAGTATATTTACATGGGTCTCTGGTATATACAATTTGGACTTACTAGAGAAGTTGCACTTATATTGTGAAACATGAGGGTGCTTACTTGAAGTTGGACTACAATGAACACGTCAATATATTTGTAGGAAAAATTTCCAAAATTGGTATTCTACCAAGATTTGCCAAGTTTACTCCAGATTAATAATCATTAGATGTAGGTAAAGGAGTGGGCATTATTTTGTTTGTATTAATTGATGAATGATATGCGGTAAAATATAGCCTTATTTAACAAGAGAATACAGTTTAATATATTTAAATAATCCGAAATTCTGGACAAAAATATCTGGCCATGAAATCAGTATAAATTTGAAAAAAAAAAACCAGTATGTGATAAATATTTATGTTTCATTATTTCAGCTCCTCCATCCGTTTCTAATGTCCAAATCATTGGAGATGCTATTGAAGAAACTACTGTCAAAGGAGTTGGTAAGTACTTTGGAGGAAGAGAAGGCCCCAGCAAGTTTGAATGGTTACGTGAGAATTTGGATACTGGGTAAGTATAAGCTCTTGTTCTATCAACAAGTTGAATGTACTCTCTTGCTGTTTAATTATGTTTCTTTTTTCTGTTTCACAAACTTGCCTTCTCTGAATGTATAGTCTGGCAGTTTTCTGTTGTTTTGTTTTTAGGAAAATCCAAAAATGTTTTTGTTTTTGTTATTTTTGGGTTGTACGTTTCTGTACTCCAATCCTACCCATTGTATTATTTTCTCTGTATTAATAATACAAGTAGTGTTGTTTTGTTTTAGAAAAAAAATTGTTGGTGAATCACCTATTTTAATTCATTAAATCTCTAGTTTTCATTTTGGGACTTTGATTCAATGATGATTTTTATTCCCTTTTTTTATGGCTTTTTATTTTTCACGAGGTATAATCTTAATGCATAACTATTTTGGGTGAATTAATATTTGATTTTTTTTTTAACTATATTATATTTTTTTAGTTCAAAGTTAAGGCATGGTTTCAAAATCGCTTTAGTTGATATTTTATCAACATATTAACTTTCACTTGGTTGCTGTTACTTTTTATTTTTGAATGAACATTGTTATCCCTTATTTTCTCCTGATGACTTTTACTGACAGAGACTTTGTGTTACTCTCAACTGGCACATCTGAGTACACCTTAACTAAGGAAGATGTTGGACGACGCTTGGCATTTGTATATATACCTATTAATTTTGAAGGTTGCCCATTTAACTTAAATTGTGGAAACAACACACATTTAATTTATAGCTTTTTTAATGGTAGCAACAATTCTGGTTGGTGCGTTTTTCAGGTCAAGAAGGGGAATCTGTTTCATTGGTGTCTAATGTAGTGAAGCAAGGTAACTCAACGCATTTTTTGAGTTTTGCTTAATGTTTTATTATCTTTATAAAATTTAATTTTTAGCATCACCATGTACCACACCCTTCCTCGTAATTACAAACATTTTTTTTTGCTGACCTCCAGCACCTCCGAAGGTAACAAATGTCAAGATAATTGGAGAAATAAGAGAGAACAGTAAGGTTACTGTGACTGGAATCGTTACTGGAGGAACTGAAGGATTTAGTAGAGTACAATGGTTCAAAACTGTTTCTTCTACTTTGGATGGTGAGAAAGACCTTGAAGCGTTAAGTACGTTAAAGATTGCTAAGGTAGATGGTACTTTCAAGGAGCATAAAATCTTAATAGTCAGAAAAAAATATTTGATGGTTTATGATTTATTACATCTAGTGCAACTAATTACCAACCTCATTACAGGCATTTCGGATACCTTTAGGAGCAGTTGGCTATTACATAGTTGCAAAATTTATCCCCATGACCCCAGATGGTGAATCTGGTGAACCAGCATACGTCATATCAGAGAGAGCAGTTGACAGTAAGTGAATCTCTATGTTTTCATTTAACGTAGTGAAGTGATGATTAGTAAATTCAACCAACTTAAAGTTTAGAAATAGGGGAAAGAGATAGAAAAGATAAAGAACTTTGTCAAATGACGAATACTTGAAATACCTAGTTGCTAGATCTCTAGCAAAAACAACTCAGCTTGGATCTTTAGACCCTAGTACCAACTTTTAAAATTGATATGTCATGCTGACAAACTTTTGACATTCTTGCAGCTCTTCCTCCTAGCTTAAATTTCTTATCAATTACTGGGGATTACACTGAAGGTGGAATCTTGACAGCATCCTATGGTTACGTGGGTGGTCATGAAGGAAAAAGTATTTATAAATGGTATCTTCATGAGGTATTCTGTTCTGTCTTCCTTGCATAATATAAGTGTGTCTTCATAACACCTTTGGAGTTGGCACTCAATAGCTTAATCCCAACGGAACATTGTAGGTCATTTCGGCATAATCATCAGAGATACAATAAACATTTCTTCCCTTGCTTACTTAGTCAGCATTCATCTATATAGTATAGCTAAATTTATAATTTTGTTGGTTCTATAGTTTGCTCCAAGATCTGTAAAAAATGTAATAGATGTTTTCTTTCTTGCTTGAATGGTGTTTTATGTGCATAATATGTTTGTTAAGTACTAGCTTTTTTCAGGTAATACTCTGCTAACTTGTTTTGGTAATATGCAGGTTGAAAATGAACCTGGTAATCTAATAAATGAGGTTTCAGGAATTCTTCAGTATCGTATTACCAAAGATGCCATTGGAAAATTTATTTCTTTTGAATGCACCCCAGTGCGTGATGATGGAACTGTGGGTGAGCCAAGAACATGCTTGGGGCAGGAACGCATTCGACCTGGTATAGTATTTTTTGCTAATGTCCTGTGATGCATGAGAGCCATTATTTAAAATCTTAACAATTGCATCTGCGTTAGTAACTTGTTGACTAAAACCTATTCTTCCTGTTTAAGATTCACAATGAATTTTGTTTATTTCACTACTTTTGTATGTTTTGAATTCATCCTTGTGTATTTTGAATTTATCCATGGGTAAGTTAAATATTCTTTTTAGAGGATTTAACTATGTGGGTTTATATTATACTAACCCCTGTTTATGAATGCAATATCTTTAAAGCACGCTACATGCCTCCTCTCTTAAGATGGCAGCTATTGAATAAAAGTAGCTGTTAAGGAGCTATTTGGTGCTGAGCTTATGCATGTTTTATATTCTTGTACATAGAGAACTTCATTTGCATAATATATACAACACTATGGCTTATACTGTTACTCTACATTCAAAATTCAGTTTTTTTTTAGCGTGCATCATAAATTTTGTAAAGGACATTTATTTGCATTTGCTATTTTCAAAAGCAATATAATTGCCCACCATGGTGGGTCATGATCAACAGACTACTATATGACTCTTCTAGAGTGATCACTTTTAATTTGATGCTTGATATTAACTCATACTTCACTTTTGCAATTTGGTAATTAGGAAGTCCAAGATTGATTTCTCTACAAATAGTTGGAACTCACATTGAAGGAACTACACTAAGTGTTGACAAAAAATATTGGGGCGGTGAAGAAGGAGAATCAGTTTTTCGATGGTTCCGGGTATTTATTTAAAATATATGCAATTGGTTTGAAGTAATTCAGTCTCTTTCAGGGGTACCTTGACAGATGGGAGAAATGTTGCTTGTTTGATTGGCATTATCAGACAAATAATAGTTCCCCATAAGATCTGTTTTTTGACAAATTCTTGTTCATTCTTTGTTTGGAGAATTAACGAGGAATATCTTGTTTGCAGACTGCTTCAGATGGCTCACAGAATGAAATTTGGGGTGCCTCCACTTCTTCATACATGCTCTCACTTGGTGACATTGGCTTCTTCATCTCAGTATCATGCGAACCTATTAGAACAGACTGGGCTCGTGGGCCCATTGTTCTCTCTGAACAAATTGGACCTATCATTCCTGGTACATGCTCCATTTTATATCTCATCCATTGCTTGGAATAATGTACTTAATGCCAGTCTTAATTATATAAAGCCCAGTCTGTTTTTCTTGATTAGCTACAGTAAGTTTGTTCTGGAGATGATGATGTGTTTTCCGAGAAGGTGGAAATTTAAAATAAGATGACACTAATTTATATTTTGAAATTGCATTTCAGGCCCTCCTACTTGTCAGTCCTTGGAGTTTGTTGGATCAATGATAGAAGGTCAGCAACTGAGCTTTGTTGCATCTTACAGTGGAGGGTGAGACTTGTACTCTTTTCTTTTTCATTATACTTGATGCTATAAATTTTGGATTTTTTCTTACCTAATCCAATTATGGTTTATGGTTTAGGGAGAGAGGATCTTGTTTCTATGATTGGTTTAGAGTTAAAAGTAATGGTGCCAAGGAGAAACTGAGTACTCTAGGTGAGTTCTATTTAGGATAGAATGCATGTGCACACCCATACAGGATTACAATATTAAAACAGTTAAAACTTTTCTTTTTATCAGAGTATCTGGATTTGACTCTTAATGATGTGGGAACATGTGTTGAACTTGTGTACACTCCCATGCGTGACGATGGAATGAAAGGGAATCCTAGAAGCATTTTATCTGATGTGATTGCCCCTGGTAAGTCAAATGTTAATTGTGGGAATTCAACTGAGCTTCCCTTGTGGTTATGTATTTAAAATAGATTATTATACTTATTATTCGATGATTGCACAGTGCTCTTTTGAACAGCTAGTGAAATTGGCTATGCTAGATGGCACATTAATTCAACTTGGACCTTATGTTAATCATGTATGCATATTAAACAAACAAAAATTGGTACTATACGTTGTATTCTGTGTGAGAAGGAAAAGTAGCTTGCAGAGGATCACAAAAAGTTGCAGGGTTGTATTTGCAGATATAGTTAAACTTACATATTCTATTTGCAAAAATGTTTTTACCAAAAAA
This sequence comes from Cannabis sativa, assembly GCF_029168945.1. Taxonomy (NCBI): domain Eukaryota; kingdom Viridiplantae; phylum Streptophyta; class Magnoliopsida; order Rosales; family Cannabaceae; genus Cannabis; species Cannabis sativa. The sequence continues at coordinate 55,937,494 of NC_083607.1, forward strand.
AAATGAAAGGTGGCATTCAACTGTACTAAAATCCTCAAAATGAACTTAGGGAAAGAGTACTCTACGGAATATAAAATTCTTAATATGTGACATTAGGCTTTTATAGGACAATAATTTTCAATCACCTTTTACATGATAATTACCTTGAGAAGGTGAAGGTCGTTGCCAAATTTACTCTCTGTTCAGAGTTTCACGCTTCTCTTTTTCTATAAAAGATTGTTAGACAGCTTTCTTGTATATGGTAGTTTTTAGTGCCACACATTGTTCGAAGCAATACAGGTGGAAGTTTGAATTTGAATGTTAATATATGTGGTTTCCATCATGCAATTGCTGAACATGCTTCATGCATATTCTATACTTAGGATGAACCAACCATCATGTCAAGGATAGAAGAATGAAGTTAATTTTGCTTTATTCATTATATAAGATTTATGTTGCTAAAGTTATTGAATGTCCATTCAAGCAAACCCTGATCCATTAGTTCATCCTTTCTTGGTACAGCGGATCCTGTGGGAAGGGAGCTTGTAATCCCTGATTGTTGCGAGAATGAGGAAATAGTTCCCCAAAAGACATACTTTGGTGGACAGGAAGGTGTTGGAGAATATATTTGGTATAGAACAAAGAGTAAGCTTGATGAAACTGCTCTAATGGAAATATCTGATGCATCTGAAGATGTGGTTATATGCGGCAAAACACTGTAAGTTCTCATAATTTGTCACATATTCTGGATAATTCAGTTCTGCTCTTTATACTTAATATAAGTGTCTGACGGATGTGCATATGTGACAGAATGTACACACCATTACTTGAAGATGTGGGGCATTATTTGTCTTTTTATTGGTTACCCACTCGTTCTGACGGAAAATGTGGAAATCCTTTAGTGGCAATTTCTGACTGTCCTGTTGAACCAGGTATGATGAATGCCACAATCTTCTGTTATAACGTAAGGTTACTTCTGTTGAATCATTGATACTCAGTGATGTGAGGACCTACTGCAGAACTTTAATTCTCCATTGTGATCAGCATTATTTGATTAGTATTTTCTTTCTCTTGTACAATGTCTAGCATTCATTTTTTCTACGCCATGAATTTCATTTACTTCACTGAAGTGGTATGTATTGTGCATGTTTCTCATTTTATGCTTCTATTGGTTTATTTACATTGGCCAAAGTAATTCCGAGTGATATACCTTATTATTTGATATGAAACTTCCTGTTCGACACATTGTAGTCTTTTAAATCTGCTATTTGACTGACTGATTTGGCAAATTGTTGCAGCTTTACCTGTAGTGTCTAATGTTCGCGCTGTAGAGTTGTCTTCGGGTATTTATTATGGAGAAGGGGAATATTTTGGTGGATATGAGGGGTCAAGTCTTTTTAGTTGGTACAGAGAAACTAATGATGGAACTATCATTCTTATTAATGGAGCCATTTCTAGAACCTATGAAGTTACCGATGATGACTACAACAACCGGCTATTATTTGGGTAGTATTCTTTTTCTTATGCTAACTGCTCTCTCTCTCTCTCTCTCTCTCTCTCTCTCTCTCTCTCTCTCCCCTAATATGAGTAGTAGAAAAATATAATTGAATCAGGTTTCACTTCTTGTGAATAAGTTAGCTAAATAATCTCATGAGCTCACACAATGAGACCTCAAAATGATAAACCTGATATACCTAGTTTGCCCATTTCTTTAGTTACATGGACAATTTAGTGATGTTAAGGAATGACATGCATCTATCACTTGGATTTGAGAATCATTAGTAAATGTTTCTAACCATTTTTCTCACAGGTATACACCTGTTCGTTCTGATTCTGTTGCGGGAGAACTAAATTTGTCTGACCCAACTGGAATTATTCTTCCAGGTAAGAGATTTCCTGTCTGATCATACTAAGAACTTTGTCTAGGCAACTTTGATCAAATGTCAGACTAGCTTAGTTGCTGTCATTTTTTTTATTGTGGGTGTTGCTAGTGCTCATATTCTTTAACATCAGACATTAATGCTCGCATATAGAACTTTAAATTGCTTTTGGATTTGACATTCCACAGAACTTCCAAAAGTAGAGGAGCTTGTCCTGACTGGAAAGGCGATTGAAGGTGATGTGCTAACTGCTGTTGAAGTGATCCCAAAGAGTGACACGCAACAGCATGTGTGGAGCAAGTACAAAAAAGATGTTAGATACCAATGGTATGTACCATGTCCATCTAAAGGCTCCTTGGCATCATCACCATTGTTGACTTTTTTGTGATTTGCAATTTGAAAATGGCACGCACATACATATGTGTGTATACTTCATAAATATTGCACTATAGGGAAGCTCCTCAAACTTATGCAAATATAACTGTTTACTTATTTTGCTGCACTGCAGGTTTTATTTATCCGAATCAGGAGAGAAGAAAGACTTTGAACCATTAACTGCACAACGTTCTTGCTCGTACAAGTTGCGGTTTGAAGACATTGGACGGTGCTTGAAATGTGAATGCATTGTGACTGATGTGTTTGGAAGATCAAGTGAGCCTGTGTATGCTGAAACAGCACCTATCCTACCAGGTACTCTTTTAAAGCTAAAGTAACTTGAACAGTTAAGCAAGTTGCTTTCCTATTTTCTCTGATGAAAGAAAAGGTTGAGAAGAGTGATCTACTGTTGTTTTTAATGCATCACACATGGAACTTATCTTTAATTTAAAAAAGAACAGAAAAACTAGCTAAAAAGTCTTCATTTGGTCATATGCTGCCTGGTGCATCACATTTCTTTCTCAAAATGCTCAATAACGTTTATCGATGGTTTTACCGATTCTTGTATTTTATTATTTATTTATACAGGATATTCATTAGATTATGGAGTCTAGTCTCTCTCTCTCTCTATTATACACACACACAAATGTTATGGATCCATTAGTTTGAAAAACAAAGTCTTGCTGTTTTGCTTACTTTCTTACATGGTTGGTTTTCGAAAATTATCTTCTGTTTTGTGGATACTTTTTTCCTTAAAAAATCCCTTGTGATTTATTTGGGCAGGGATTCCTAGAATAGATAAGTTGGAAATTGAAGGTAGGGGTTTCCATACCAATCTATATGCTCTTCGTGGTGTTTACAGTGGAGGAAAGGAAGGAAAAAGTAAAATCCAGTGGCTAAGGTCTATGGTTGGAAGTCCTGATTTGATCTCTATACCAGGTAGAGTTTAAACCCTCTACTATTTCTCATATTAATGACATTTAATTGTCATTTATGCCCCTTATTTCTCAAATATCTATCATTTAGAATGTGATGAAAAGGGGAAGAATATTATGTCTAGGTAAGGAGCTAATGGGGATTACCATCTATATAAATAATATATAGATTTTTTCATATATTCAATGCAAAATTATGTTGCAGGAGAGGTAGGAAGGATGTATGAAGCAAATGTTGATGACGTGGGGTACAGGCTGGTGGTCGTCTATACTCCTGTGAGAGAGGATGGAGTGGAGGGACAACCTATCTCTGCCTCAACAGATCCCATTGCTGTTGGTAATTAGATTTATCTCACTATGATTTTTTCTTTTGCTGGAGTTAGAAATTAGCATCTTCAGCACCCCTTCCGTTTACGGATATTATTTGGTTTATTTCATAGTTTGAAAAATACTGTTGCACTTTTCTTGCTTTCTTTGTAATCTGTCATTGATATCAAAACCTTATTGCAACTCTTGTCTTTCTTTTGGGAGGTTTGATGCTTTCCTACCATCTTTTACCGATTTAATAATATAAATATGGTCCAACCAATCTATCAAAAGCCTTCTCAAATTTACATTGTCTGCTTTGATTTCTCACAGAGCCTGATGTTCTTAAAGAAGTGAAGCAGAAGATTGAACTTGGATCTGTGAAGTTTGAGGTAATTCCACAAAACTAAAAGCATTTGTTATAAAGATTCTCCTTCATAGACTCACAAGCTTATATTTATTGATACAGGCATTGTGTGATAAGGATCGATCTCCGAAAAAGGTTGATTATTACATGATATTCTTGCCTATTTCCTAATCACTCTTTTCTTTTTCTTTTGATAAATTTAAGTGTAAATGGTCTAAATTCTTTAGTGCTCTCTATTGCAGGTTCCGGTAGTGAGCAACCTTGAGAGAAGAATTCTTGAAGTCAACAAAAAAAGGATTAAGGTTGTGAAACCAGGTTCTAAAACGTCTTTTCCAGCAACAGAAATTCGGGGTACTTATGCACCTCCATTTCATGTAAGTTTATGCTCAAACTCTTGACACTTCCCATTTGCTGTAGATATAGTCTTTCCTTCCAAACAGCCAATGATTTGGACTTTGGATTTCATTGAGTTTTCTCTATAATATCTGATTGGACAGGTGGAGCTGTTCCGAAGTGATCAACACCGGCTTAAAATCGTAGTTGACAGTGAGAACGAGGTTGACCTGATGGTGCAAACTCGACACCTCCGTGATGTTATAGTTCTCGTGATAAGAGGCCTTGCTCAACGATTCAACAGTACATCCCTCAATACTCTACTCAAGATAGATACATAGTAAAAAACATCAATCAAGACTGTCCATTTTATTTCATGATTTTTCAATCTTTCTTGTCCATGGAAAGTTCTGTCATTATTCTCATTGTTTTCGATAACACGATCACTATTGGTATTGGCGTTTTCAACCTGTTGTGTAAAAAAAAGAGATATTGTAATGTATAGTAGTTAGGCTTCTTGTGTCAAATTAGTGTAAATTATGATATTTTTTGTTACTACAGCACTCAAATTTGCAGGTGGGGTGGTGTACGGTATTCTTTGTGTTCAGATAATTTTGTTGTGTATTCAGCACCCATGTAAAAAACTACAACTTTTATTTGTTTATTTATTTCAACCTTAAAAGTTTTCTTATTACCGTAGTTTAAAAAATCATTAGAAAAAAACAATACTTTTTGTATTTCTAAAATATGTTCTATAATTATGTTAAATTCTTGAATGTTTTTTTTTTCCGGAATATGTGATCAAAATCTGTTGTAAATTAAATTTAGGTCGTATTATCTTTATTAAAGAAGTGTATTATAACATGCGCAAAGGTGGAAAGTAGTAGGGATGTAAACGCTGCGGGTGCGGGGATTGCTCCCCCATCCTATACCTGCTTCTTAAAATTTAATTCACTCTCATATTTGTGTCAATACTTGTTTAAATTAAAGTGGGGCGGGGCGGGGATTACCCGACAGGAGATGGATTCTCATCGGATACCCATTACATATATATATTCTTTTTAAAAAATAATGTCTCAATGAGAAAAAAAAAAGGAGAATTTTCAGTAATATACGTAATATTAAAATTAATTATGAAAATGACAACGCAATTTTAATATGCACTACGTATTCTTCTACCGAAAGTAATGAAATAATTATTTGTCTTAGTCTATTCTTATCTTTGCTAGGTTATCATTCTATTTTTATCTTTTCTTTTTGTTGATAATGCTATCTAAACTAACAAAACAATATATACATATTATTTTATTAATTTTCCTTTTCTATCTCTCAAAAACTTTTTAGATCATATTAATTATTTTTATTTAAGAACTGTATCATTATGACTTATTTTTTAAAGTGGATATATAGAAAATATATTTTTTCTTTTACTATCTCCAAAAAAAAAAAAATAACTTTTTAGTTTCTTTTATATTTTATTAAAAAGTAAATATCTAAACTTTAAATTGAACAAAATTTATGTACCAACTAATTTTTTTTGTAACTTATTTCGATTATATAATGAATTATAATAAATATCAAAGATTAAAAAATAGATTATTAATAAAATTAGTATTGTTATTTTTTTCTTTCTAAATGTAACTCATGTTATGATGTTCGATATAAGATTTATTTCTTATATTTTTTTTATTTAAAAATCTATCAAAATTGCTCTATAAAAAACATAACTAATTTAAAATACTATGTGGTAACATTTAAAAATAAAAAAAAAAGACAAAAACTTTTTGGTAACCCATGATCAGCAACTACTCATTTAAGATATATTTATGTTACTTTCTTAATAACTTTTCATATTAACTTTAACTATATTTAATAAATTATAATTACATATAAAAAGTTACCATTGAGTAAAACTATGTGGTATCATTTAAAAAACAAATAAAAAAAAAACTTTTTAGTAACCTACGATCAATAAACACTTATTTGAGATATTTTTATGTTATTTTTTAGTAACTTTTTATATTAACTTTGACTATATTTAATAAATTATAATTAAAAGAAAAAAAATTTCCGTTGAATAATAAATATTTGTATATAAATAAGTTACCATTATAATAATAGGTATTTATTATCTTGAAATATAACTTATTTTTTGGTGATTAAGTTACTATTTGGTATTTTAATAAATAATTTTAAAAATCTATTAAAATCACTCTATAACATAAATTTAGGAAGAGTACAATATAACTTTTAACTATTAATGAAAAAAATAGTAAAATTTCTCTACAAAAGAAGTTTATGTTGAAAACAATTTAGTTACTTTTTTTTTAAAATATTTATAGAAATTGTTCTATAAAATAAACTTATGTAGAATATTATATAGTAAATAATAAAATACTTTTTAATAACTCATAAAATTAGTTGATACATTAAATTTTGTTTAAGTGTAAAATTTAGTATGTTGAATTCATTATTTTAGGATTTTAAAGGTACTATTTTTTTCTTTTATGTTATTTTAGAAACTTGTGAAAAGTGTTTTATAAAATAAAAATATGATTTAGTAATATTTAATATGAAATAATTATATATATAATAGTAACTTACTATATTAGTTGGTATATAAAATTTTATTATAGTTGGAAATTTATTTTTTTAGTAAATTAAGTAGAAAAGAAATTAAAATGTTACTTTTGATTTTAGTTATCTTTTTTGATAATGGTAAAAAAAAAATATGATTCTCATATGTTAAAACGATTTTCTTAAAAAATAAATAATGATAGTATAATTTTTAAGCTCAAATAATTACTAGTGAGATTAAAAAATTATTTTAAACTTTTTTTTAGAAGAGAATAAGAAGAGAGAATTCTTTTTTTTTTTTAATATTAAAAAAAACTATAAATATTTTTATGTTTCATATTTAATAAATAAAAAAGAGAGAACAAAACAAAAAAACAAAAAGAAGAACTAAACAATTAGCCTATTTGCATTGATGTATGGGCTGCTCGTTTTTGGCATATTTATGTATACACATGTTTCAAAAAAATTAAGATGGATCGGTATTATTGCTTAAATAAAAAGAAAAATGGTATTTATAGGATTAATTATTAAATTTGGTCTGTCAGCGTAATTTTCTCAAAAAAAAAGGCTAATTAGGATTTTTGCCCCCTGAACTTTGACACGTACTAAATTATGTCCCTTGAACTTTTAAGGTTGTTGAAAATACTCCTGAACTATTGAGATTGTTGGATTTAAGGACTTTTGTCTAATTTCATTCAATTTTATTATTTCAGTGATTGCTTATGTACTAAACCATGCTCCCCAGATTTTGATATCTACCAAATCATGCCCCTTGAACTTTGATATGTACTAAATTATGGCTCCTGAACTTTCATCCATGTCAGACTTTTTTACTAAAATTAGAAAAAAGTCCTTAAATCCAACAATCTCAATAGTTCAGGGGGCATTTTTAACGACCTTAAAAGTTCAGGGGGCATGATTTGGTACATGTCAAAGTTCAGGGGGTAAAAATCCTAATTAGCCAAAAAAAATAATCATTAAAATTTAGTAAAACAATAAACTTAAGTGGAATAGTGTGTATAGTAAAAAAAAGAGTATAATCAATAAAAAACGTAAAGTATGAAGTTATTTTAATTGTAGTAGTTATGATTTTAAAACTTAAATATATACAACTATCATATCGGAGCGGGTATCTATTCTCCCGCCCCTGTCCCGTTTTCGACTCTAATATGAATATTTAAATCTATACTCGCCCTCGCCCCTGAAAGTTAACCGCCGTACCTGTCCCATACTCGAACCCATGAGTATAATTGCCTTTCTATATTGCCATCCATAGAAAGTAGTATGTTTTTGGATCATTTATTATAATTTTTCTTTCACACAACAACCGTTTTATTCATAATTATACAAAAATAAGGTAAGTACCCATGATCAACTTAAAATTAGGATCATGTGAGCAACACAAAGTATTATCTTACTAGAAGCACATTTTAAAAACTATATGAACTCTTTATTATTATTATTATTATTATTATTATTATTATTATTATTATTATTATTATTATTATTTCAATCAGATAACTTCTTTAATGCTTAATTTATTTCAAGTCTAAATTTGTTGTAAATACTAAATCAATCAATATATAAAGTAAAGCATAAGAAGAGTTTATGTGTCATTTTATAATTTTTTCTTCTTATTTTTCCTATTTTATAACACAATTTTCTATTTTGTTTGAAAACCAAACCACACATACAAACTAAAAGTCCCACATTGTTTAAAAAATGTTTAAGTCTTATCTATGTAGGTTATAAATAATATTCGTACTACATTATTTTTCTTCGTCTAAAAAAGATTATTTTTTATGGGTGATTGATTAATATCTTACCCAATGAGTTCTTATTTTTCATATAATAAAGGAAAATACAAAGAGAATGAGATGACATTTTAATTTTATTTAAATAATTAAAACTATATTGATTTATTAATATATGATATTTATTAGAATAATAAGATACCTTAAATATATATTTTTATATATACTATTGTGAATGTTAAACTTTTAAGTTATATATATATTTCATCAAAAATGTGAGTGATAAATATTATTTATTTAAACATATTTTTATATTTTTCAATCTTTGCAAAATATTTAAAATTAAAAAAAAAAATCAGTTTTAAACAAATAAATCATTATCTATATCTATATATAAATAGGCTAATTAGTAATTTTTCCCCTGAACTTTGACATGCACTAAATCGTGCTCCCTGAACTTTTTTGGCCGTTAAAAATTCCACCTAAACTATTGAGATTGTTAAATTTAAAGACTTTTGTCTAATTTTAGTAAAAAAATTCTAACATGGATGAAAGTTCAAGAGGCATAATTTAGTACATATCAAAGTTTGAGGGGTATAATTTGGTAGATATCAATGTCCAGGGAGCATGGTTTAGTACATAAACAATCACTGAAACAGTAAAATTGAATGAAATTAGACAAAAGTCCTTAAATTTAACAATCTCAATAGTTCGGGAGGGATTTTTAACGGCTAAAAAAGTTCAGGGGGCACGATTTACTACATGTCAAAGTTCATGGGGAAAAATTACTAATTAGCCATATAAATATAAAAGAAACCACTAAAGAAAATGAGGTGGCATCCTACAATATTTTGATCTATTTCTACTATTAAAAGAATTTTTGTAAAGTTAGTTTATTTTATATATTTGTAGATGGTGAGAAATATGAATTCTTAGTAAGTTTTTATTATTATTTTTTTGTAAAAATCCCACATGGATTAAGAACTATATGATTAATATATTTCTAAACTATAAACAAAGTATTTTTATACTAACTTTTGTCCGAAAATATATGGGCAAAAAATATATAAATTATTTTAACAAAGTACTTTTATGTTAATTTATATATTTATCTAATATATTTATAAGCCAAAAAATGTGAAGCATCAACCTATTATTTATTATTTTGAAATGCAGTATCCTATTAATTTAGGATTCTTTTTTCTTTTACATATTTTTTATTTTTCTAAGTGACGTTTCATATACTTACTAAAAAAAATTATGTCCAACAATAAAGTATAAATAATGATATAATAATTATGATTAAATTAATGAATATATAATCAATTTTTATAGTAATTAATAATAATATCTTATAATAATTAAATGAAGCAATAAAAAAATTAAGGTGATAGAATAAGAATTAAAAAATTATTTCATTCAAATTTAAAAATAATCCAAAAATAACAAACGATCATAATTTATAATATTTTTACTTATTTAGTAAATATATTTACAACTATTTATTAAAATATAAATTTATAAAATAAAAAATACGAAAAAATTATCATAAAATAAATTTTATTTTTTTAATAATTATAACTATAATATTTATCACAAAATCTTCAATTTTCTATATATTTTAAAATAGCAAACTATATTTTTAGTTTCAACACTATTAATTTATTTATAATATATACGTTAAAATGTTATATTTTAAATTATATCACTTAATATAAATACTATATATATAAATTATAAAAGTTGGGCAATATCGCGAGAAGCGCGGCTTAGTTCCCTAGTTAAATTATAAAAGAGTGTTGCTTTATTTCTTTGAAAGTTTTTCTTTGTTGCAATAGTGCTTTATATAGAAAAATTTCACTATCAATACTTAATAAAATATCACATATCAAAATTTTTACCCTAAACTAATTTGTACAAAATAATGCCTATAATTTTTCAAGATACCCAAATTGTCCTTTAATTAAAAATTTCCTCTCTCATTGTTTGTCTCTCTTCCCCTTCTCTTTCTCTCTTTCTCTCTCTCTCTCTCTCTCTCTCTCTCTCTCTCTCTCTCTCTCTCTCTCTCTCTCTCTCCACTTGGTCTTCCCCAACCCCCCACCTACCTCCGAGAAACCCAACCGGCGTTTCAACCTCCATAAACCCAGGCATTCTCGAACTCAACCTCCATTCCCTCGCGTCCTCTCGCCACAACCAACCTCCGAGAACCCCACCACGTTGAACCCACCGAAGTTCATTCGAATCCCGTCGAAACAACCACCACGAAACCCAGGCATCCTCAATCGACACCCACTACCGTCCTGTTAAGTTCTCAGTCAAACCACCACCAAACCGAGTAAAAAAAAGGTACCATTTTCTTTTAAAAAATAATTGATTTTAAATTGTTCAATTTGGCTAGATTTTTGTGGATTGCTTGATTACTTGTGATTTCTCATTGTTCTTGTGGATTCTGTAACTTGTTTCTGGTGAAATTATATTTGTACAGAGTTATCGATGGTATATCGATATGATATCGATCTATTTCCCCTTATTTGTGTGAACGATTTCAATGGTATTTTCCCTTGTTGTTGATGATGTTATATTTTGATATAATATTTTGATTGATTAAATAAATGTTACAAGTGTGTTACAAGTGTGTCACACATTTTAATCTAGTGGGGATTGTTATATTATTTTTAATATAATAATATGTAGATTAAAATGTGGTAATATATAATATTATGTGAATAATATATATTAAGTGTATGGTAAATAAATGTGTAACCTATAATTTAACCTACACTTTTGTAACCTACATAGTAACTTGGAGAGGAGTTACAATTTGTTGTCATTTGTAACTCTTGTGTTGATCACACATTATTAGTGTAATAAAAGGGTTGTTACATAATTTGGTTTAAGGATTTCAAAATTATGATGATATAGTTGTTACAGAATGTAATACTCATTTATGGGAGAGAAATGAGGTGGTATTTTGAATCCTAAGAGTGATCATCTAAACACTATATAAAGGAGTCTAATGTGCTCATTGAGATGAAGTTTTCTATCAAAAAAGCACATTGCTAGAAAACCCTAAGGCTTGATAATTCCTAAAGCTATTTCCTAGAGAGTTCCCTTAGTGCTTAGAGATAGGGGGAAATAAGCTTTTGGACAAAGGTGTAATACCTTGTTCAAGTCATGGTGATCCCCACTAATCTACACTCAAGGTTGTGAGTGAGTGTATACATATATATTATTCTCTTGTTATATATACATATATTATATTACATGCATGTGTTGTAATCTTCTCTTCTACCTTTCATATATATATATATGTAATATATAGTGTATATGTATGTATTGTAACATATATTTAATCAAATCTCTTTTATTGTCCTTGTATTATTTTTACAATTGAGTTGTATATATCTTGGTTTATCTTCCATTGTAATAATATCTCTAACAGATGAAATGTCAATATGATATCGATAGGATATCGACAATAAATAAGAATGGGCAGTTTGCTGTTTTAGCTTGCTGGTTTTTTCAATTTTTTAACAGTATATCGATAGTATGTCGACATGTTATTTATGGTTTATCGACATTTTTGATTAGTTATCTGATTTATTATGTCGACAATTATGTCGATGGGTTGTCGATATTTTATCAACAATTGTATGATATTTTGTTATTTTTTAATTGTGAATATATCGACAGAATGTCAATATGATGTCGATATTTTGTCGGCAATTGTATGATATTTTGTTATTTTTTAATTGTGAATATATCGACATCATGTCGACATTTTGTCAATAATTGTATGATATTTTGTTATTTTTCAATTGTGAATATATCGACAGAATGTCGACATGATGTTGATATTTTGTCGACAATTGTATTATATGTTGTTATTTTTTAACTGTGAATATATCGGCAGAATGTCGACATGATGTCGATAATTTTCTGTCAGAGTATCTTTGATATTTTTTAATATATTTTTTCAGATGGTTCCACGACTCATAGTTCTAGCATCTGAGTATTTTACTGGCCGGGTGACATATAGAGGCACCGGTGCTTTTGTGAAAATCAAATCTCGGTTTGAGGAGTACAATTTGAATAACACGACGAAAGAAAGCGGTTTCGATAACTTTTGGAATGTTGTACTTCTGACATTCTCCTCGGTGTTATTTCACCAAGTCAAGTTGCACAAGATGAAGGTTGATGTTGAGGAGGATTTGCATATTCATTTTTACATTGGTCGGAAGGATCTCAGTTTTGAAGTGGTTGAGTTTGCGCTCATTATAGGCCTGAACTTCTCCTCGGGGCCAACAAAAGAGGAGAAGGCTGCGCAGGTTGATCAGACCAATTGATCAACAAATATTTCAACCAGTTTGATAGTGTGAAGACAGAAGCACTCCAAGATAGGTTCACAAACTGTCAGAACCCGGACGACTTGTACAAGCTTGACTTGTGCTTGTTTGTTGAGGTAGTGATGTTGGGTCGCGAGGCTAACGCGTTGATTATGGTTGACATACTTAGATATGTCAAAGATCTCGAGTTCTTCTGGATTCCTTAGGAGAAGCACTCATTCACCAAACTTATGTACTCGCTTCAAAATGACATGTTGAAACAGAAGGCCAACTACGAGAAGAAGCTGAGTTTAGAAGTTCAGCATGAGTGCAAATACACATCTTGGGTTCGTTTGGAACGCCGTATTAGGTCGTATTGTATTGTATTGTATTATATTGAATTGTATTTTATGCAATATTATATTGGGCATATGAGACCATTTTAGAGGTTGGGAAGAGGTATGGCACGAATCATGGGATTCAGTTTTCCAGGATGCTTAGTTGGACGAGGAAGGGTGATATAGGGAAGAAGGTGCTTAGTGTTTGGTTTTGTGCCTTAAATAAAACTTATTTTTATATAATCAGATTTACTAATTAATAAAAGATCAGAAATCATTTTATGCTGCATGGTTCACATGATTTATTTCATGAATATGTTTAATGTATAAATTCTATTAAGTCCAAAATATATATATATTTGTTCATGATTATAGTGTCGTAAGCACAGTGGAATATAATCATGATTGTATGTTCAAAAGTTTAATTCCCATGATCTGTCAGTTCACTGGATTTAGACTGACATGATAATCGGCAATAAGGTATACTTACACCTTAGATAAGTATTATGTCCTTTCCAGGGCATTGGCAAAGTTTACCAGTATCGGATGTATGGAGTATACATTGGAAGAGACCGATATTGATCTTGAATAAGATATCATAAACTTACCGTTATGTCTTTCTAAGTCAATATCAATAGTTGATCTTAAGTCTATGGATCTTAATCCTGATACGGTTAGGTTCAATTTAATTGTATTCTTTATGTTCTTCAAGTTATTTGTGGAAGCTAACAAATGGTTATGGTAGATATTTACATTTTGGAAACATGGTAGTGTTGGAAATTATTTTACCAGGATCTTAGATCTACTCACAAGTATGTTTATTAACACCCTAAATATGAACTTTCTAAAACGATGAAATAAACACGTATAAAGTTTAAGAAACCTTACATTGGGTGCAGCGGAATTAAATGACTCCTTCCGTTCAGATCTCTAACCCTTGTATCCTTTCTGTAGCAGAGTATTATCAAGATCTGAACCTGGATCTCTTTCTCTGAATCCTTAAAGTTGAAACTTCTTTGCTGATGATCTTTCTTCACGATCTTCCTCACTCTGATTGAGGTATTGCTTGCTGTGTGTGGGCACTACTCTAATCACTAAGGTAATTTCGAAATATGAAGGAAGAAGAGAGAGAGAGGGTGGCGGCCAAGGTAGAGAGAGAAAGGCTCAGGTTTTCTGATTCAGAAGTGTAATTTTCCTGAAGCCTTCACTACCTATTTATAGCATTCCACTAGGGTTAGGTTTGAATTATTTGGCATTAAAATAATAAAAATATCAGTTTAAAATGCCTACAAAAGTGGTCGGCCATGGCTTGATGGATTTGGGCCTTGCTTTTTGCAATTTTGCAATTTTAACACTTTTGTATCAGATTTTCTCAAAAATGCCAATTTTCTAATTCAACCATTTAAATGTCAATTCTAACTATTTCATAACTATAAATAATTATTAAATAATATTGTCATTTATCATATTTATTAATTGAACCATACAAAGTATGATAATTAACAAATATGCCCCTAACAACTCTTTCTTTACAATTTCGTTCTTACTTAGTGAAAATTTCACAAATAGACAAAGTCTAATTTGAGAATTATAATTGATTAATCAAAACCAATTACATGAGTCTTACAAACAATATTATCTCAACTAGTGCGGGGACCATGGGTCTATATAACCGAGCTTCTAATAAGTAGATCAAGAATTTAGCAGTAAAATTCACTAACTTATTAATTCTTCGTTGAATCCACGCATAGAACTTAGAATTGCACTCTCAGTATATAGAATGCTATATATGTTCCACCATATAGACGCATCATTAGTTATCCATTGTTATAATCCTAATATGATCAATGATCCTCTATATGAATGATCTACACTGTAAAGGGACTAGATTACCGTAACACCCTACTATGTATTTTATCCTTAAAACACTTGACCCCGTATAAATGATATTTCAGCTTATGTGAAACGAGTACTCCACCATTTATGTTCGTTTGGTCAAGCTCGAAGGAGATCATCCTTTGCTTACTATTCGCCAGATAGAAGCTATAGATTCCATGTTTATGTTAGCGCTCCCACTCAATTGCACTACCGTGTTGCCAAAATGTACGTATCACCCTGACCTAAAAGTAGGCTTAACTAACAAATCAAAGAACACGAATAGCCTTTCAAGACTGAGCCTAATCATAACAGGATTAAGAACATTTGATCTAGGATCAACTTGGCGATATTGACTTGAATAGATTTTACGGTAGGTTTAATTAAATCTAAGTTAAAGTTCAATATCGGTCCCTTCCGATGCATACTCCATGCATCCAACCTGAGCTTTACTTTAACCAATGTTCTGGAAAGAACATAGAATTTCTCCAAATGCAAGTAAACTCTTGTTGTAGATTATCATATCAGTAAAACCCTGTGTCTAATAAATCTAGGAAACTTTATGCACATAGTCATGTTTACTTTCCAATGTGATGACAACACAATAAACAGGATCAAGTATGTGAAAAGGGTTTAAGATGAATTTATAAATCAAATAGACAAGCAATTGATAAAGTGAACCAAAACATACACAAATGAATGAAAAATACTTCTGTTTTTTTATTGATGTTGAATAAAATAGATTACATTGAAATGGAGTTTTATTTAGGGCATAAAACCTAAGAGGTAGTTCAATTGAGTGAGAGTGCTGATCATAGATATGGAATCTATAGCTTCTATAATTATTTAAAAATGAAATGATGATTTCCTTCGAGCTTGGATGAATAGAGATAAATGATTGAGGCCTCATTTCAATAATTATAATAGTTTACTGAAGTATTATTTATAGGTGGCTAAGTGTTTTAAGGATAAATTATATTGAAGGGTGGGACGATAAATTTAACCCTATTCAATGTAGATTATCTATAGAGGATCTTTGACTATTAGAATTGTAACGATAGATAATCATAACGTATCTATATCGTGGTACATATAGAGCGTTCTATATAATTGAGAGTGCTATTCAATTCCAAATATATAGTGGCGCAAGGCGGAATTAATAAGTTAGAGAATTTACTTGGTAAATTCTAGATCTACTCATTGAAAGCTCAGTTATATATGCCCATGATCCCTTTACTAGTTGAGATAATACTGCTTGCAGACTCAGTTAATTGGTTTTAATTAATCAATTATAATTCTAAAATTAGACTATGTCTAAATTATGAATTTTCACTAAGTAATGGCTTAATTGTGAAGAAAAGAGATTTTGAGATCTATTTATTAATTAAGAGACTTTGTATGGTCTAATTAATAAATAATATAAATGACAATTTTATTTGATAATTAATAATAATTATTAAATGAATAGTTTTGACATTTATAACATTGAATTAAAAAATATGGTATTATTGAAAGAAGAATAATTGGTTAAAAAAAGTGGCAAAATTGTAACTAGAAAACGGTTTACTTTGTGGGCGGCCATAGAAGTGATTTTGCCCAATATTTTATTCTTTTTTTAATCCATATAATTCAGGCCTAAGCTTTAGTTGAAACACTATATAAGGAACATGATGCTCTCACTCATCCACTTGATGCCTTCAACCAAATCAAACCTAATTTTCTATGTCAGACAACTAGTAGATGAGAGACACATTCTATATTGATTTTCAAGCCTCCTTCATTGTTCTTCACCATATTCGAACCCTTAGTGAAAGAGTAGTGAGTAAGACGGTGGTGACCAAACCCAAAGGAGAGAAAGAGATCCAAGCTCAGATCTTGATAATACTCTGTAACAGAAAGGAACAAGGGTTAGAGATCTAAGCGGAATGAGTCATTATATGTTGCTTCAACCAATGTAAGATTTTCTAAACTCTTATATGTTAAATTTCATTATTTTAGAGATATTCATATTTAGGATGTTAATTCAACATACTTGTTAGTAAATCTAGATCTTGGTAAAATATTCGGCCTCAGAGCCATGGTAATGATTTACTTTCATGAAATATGAATTTAAAATGACGAATTTGTTTATTGTGTTAATTTGGATGTGTTCATGTTGGTTTATGTGTTATTTGATGAATGTACGTAATTTATGAAATTTTTCCATAAAAATAATTTTATTTTCATTCTGAAAATAATTTATTTGGATTCCTTGTAAAAAATTAAGCAATTTTAGTTTTTACGAAACTCAATTCCGATAAAAATTGAAAAAGATATGAAGTTTTGAAAATCGGGTAAACATGGGTGTCGAGATGGTGCCAATCGCACCAGGAACTCAGACACAAGGGACATACGCGCGTGCGGAAGGGGACTATTTGTGTCTGAAGACACGCTCAGCCCCAGCGTTCAGACACGAAACGGCGCATTCCGTGAGGACCCTGCACACGCTGTGAAATCCCGCCCATCTCACCCTACAACCCTCAGCTTATGCGCGCGGAAGAGGCTGCGTGCAACCTCTTCGTGGGCAGCTGGGCCATCTTTACCCAAAATTTGATTTTTTTGGGATTTTTCTCTCAATTTCGAATTTTTTTAATTTTCAAACCCTAATTTCAAAATAAAAAAATTAATTTTAATATATTTAAAATTAAATATCAATTTTGCAAATTAATAATATTTAATTTAATAGATTATTATTAATTTATGATATTTTGAGATTTAAATTTATAAATTGATTATTTATTTTTATTTATGGTCAGATTTTAAAAATTTGTTAATATCTTTGATATTTATATATTATTTAATTATAAGATCAAATATTTTAATATTAGTTATATTTTAAATTAAAAGATAGCATTATCCTTTTATTTTGAAATATTATATTAAAATTATCTCATATGATAAATTAAATAATTAATAAATTTGAAATTAACCTAAATATTTTTATGAATATTCTAACCATAATATTTTCGAATTCAAAATTAGTTATTTTGTGAAATATTTAATTGTTTATAAATCATAAGTTAGAAAAATAATATTTTATATCATTTTACTTATCAGAAATTTATTAATAGTATTTTAAATATTTAAATAACCTAGATATTTTTTGTAAAAATTTTTAAAAAATAAATTATATTTTAACATATAATTTAGATTATTATTCTTTGTTTATTATTATATTCTTAAAATAATAATTGCTGAACCACATCTATTTTAAAATTGGTTATTTTTAAATCATTTATCTTATTAGATATTTAATTTAATTTGATAAAAATAATTCAAATAAACTTAGATATTTTAAATTAGTTTGAATTTTTAATTTTTGAAAAGATAAAATACCACTTTTGATAATTCAATTAGTATTGGGCTTATTCAATGAATAACAATTATTTAATTGGGGTAAGTTGAAAAATGCCTCTTTTATTAATTAATTAACCAAATTTGCCTCTAATTTTATATTTATTTGAAACATACCTCTTTTTATATGTATTGTACCCAAAATACCCTGACATAAGAGAGTCACATGGAGAGTATCTTGAAGTGACAGGGGCAAAATTGGTACAATGTTTAAAAAAAGAGGTAAAAATGATAGATTTTAAAAAAGAGGGTAAAAATAAAAGAGGATAATATAAAAAGGGTATAGAGTGTAATTTCCTCTATTTAATTTAAAGTTTAATTCTTCTGTTTTGACCATTAGTAGTGGGTACGACGTACTGTAAAACAAAAAAAAAAAAATAAAAATAAAAATAATAGTAGAATAACTAAAAAAACAATAGTAAAACAACAGTAAAAACTTAATATAATACACAATATAAAACTTACCCATTATTTTTTTAAAAAATTCCGCCTAAAAAAATTAAAAATTTGAGTTATAGTGTAATTATCTATTCATTTATGCAAAAGTCCAAAAATCCAAATCAATTGCAAAAGGCCCATGTTATTAGCCCAACCGAGTGACACGTCACTAAACGAGTGAGATAGCAGAAAAAGCCAAAATAGGAAGACGAAACGTGGTGTGCAAGATTCTAGCCAAAAGAAAAAAAAAACCCACCAAAAAAACGTGGTGTGCAAGAAATCTACACATTTATACACTAAACGACGTAGTTTAGCGTTATGATTTGGTATTATAAATACTCCTTGAGTCTTCCAAACCCTACCACCACCAACCTTTTTCAAAGAAAACCCTAACGCCTATTACTCTCTCACGCTAATTTCATCAGGATGAAGATCATCGCTGCTTACATGTTGGCCGTTTTGGGTGGAAATGCTGATCCTTCCGCCGCTGATTTGAAGAGAATTCTCGGTTCAGGTATAATATAGGCCAATCTTTGGATTCTGTTCGTAATCACATATCCTAGGGTAATAATAGTACTGATCATGATGAGGAAACTGATCACATTGTTGGATGAACCAAACAAGAATAATAGCTATATGACATTTGATTTTTCTTTATTAATTTGTGTTAGGTTACGTAATTTGTTATCTGTATACAGAGGAAAGAGCTAATTTCTGTTGAATATTTCCAAGATTAACGAAAAATTTAGGGACATTTTGTTTGTTTGTTTTTCTTGAATGATTCAGTGTTTTGCTTTGTAGTTTTTGTTGATCTGATATGTACATTGAAGGAATATGAATCATTGTAGGCTAAGATGACTGCGCATTGTTAACATATTGTGAAATTTGGAGTTTGTTTTTTTGTATGATTGAATGAGAATGTGGATTGGTCTGTTTTGCTGTTTGTTGCAGTTGGAATTGAGGCTGAGGATGAGATGATTAACCTCCTTTTGTCTGAGGTCAAGGGCAAAGATCTGACAGAGCTAATTGCATCTGGAAGGGAGAAGCTAGCATCAGTCCCATCTGGTGGTGGTGCCGTTGCTTTCTCTGCACCCGCAGGTGGAGCCGACGCTGCCCCAGCTGCTGCTGCGGAGTCGAAGAAGGAAGAGAAGGTTGAAGAGAAGGAAGAATCAGACGAGGTAAGCTCTTTTAATTTATTAAGCTGTTTGGTTTTGATGGTTTAGTAATCTTTTGAATTTTCACTAATGGTGTGTTATGTATTGTTTTGTTTCAGGATGATATGATTTTCAGTCTCTTTGACTAGAAGCTTTGATTGGGAGATTTTGAGGTTTTGCTATTGGACTTTAGTTTTTTTTTTATCCTATTTTTATTTAGATGAGGAGGAAGAGAAATTTGAGACACAGTGAATTGCTAGTTTTCCACAGTTAAACCTTTAATATGAGTACATTGTAGTATTTTCCTTTTAATCTTGCTTTGGCCACCTTTGTTCTGTGCTCATTTTATAACTCTTCTTAATTACTTAGATTGTCTTTGTTCTTGTTAACTCAATTGGTTTGTTATCTGATGTTGTTAACGGCTTTAAGTGAAAACCTAGTTAATTGGATTCGAATTATTTCTAAACAAAACCTCTTAACTCTACTGTATTTGGTCAACTATATAAGATAAAGAATAGGTAATAGCATGTGCTATTTTCTTGAATTATCTTTCATTAGCACCAAGTCTTGTCTCATCACTATAAATACACAATAGTGTCAATTTAGTTTAATAGTACCAACTTTGTCAAAATGCTGAAAGGCTCAGAGTGTCCACTTCGTCCTTATCGCATGGTGCAATGTAACAGCCCCTTGACCTCACCCTCCTGTCACATGGTACATAGGACCATACACGTACGGAACAGGTTCCCAGCAACATGAAAATTTAGGAAGAGACACCACTGTGGGGTCCAAATAAGATGCACCATGCATGCAAAATTTAATGTTTCATACATAATATAAAGACAGATACTTTTATTATTTAATTATTTTTAACTGTAAAAAGATTTATAATTTAGGGATATTTACAGTGAAATTTTTAATATTTGCAATTGTTAAATATATGATACTAATAGAGAAGGTGATGCTAGAAAGATTTTGCCATTAATTTCTTTATAATTTAATAAGTTAATGCAATATTTAAATTTAATTATGTTTAATTAGAATTTTTGCTTCATATATTTTTACATGTATTAAATTACATTCTTGAACTATTTTTTTTTTTTCTTTTAAAGTATTGAGATTATTTAAAGATTTTTGTTTAATTTTTTTTCTTTTTATTTTATTAATTTAGTGATTGTTTATGTATTAAATTATGTTCTTTTAAATTTTAATATCTATTAAATCATGTTTTAATTAGTTTGTTAGTAAAACTCATAACAAGTCTTTTTTTTTTTTGAGATAACTCATAACAAGTCTTTAATTATAAGATATTAAAAATGATATAAAAGTAGTAATATAAAAGCATATAGGCTACTGCAAATTTTGCATAAGCCATATTGTTGTGATTTATATTTAGATAAACTTTTGTCATGTCGCAAATTTGGATAACTTTTGGCACACCATCATATTTTACAATACGAGCTATAATAAATCACCCATTGGAGACTCTAAGAAGCTCTAGACTAAGGCATCTCTATTTTTCTAGGAAACACTTAATGAGATGTGGGGTGACTTATTGGGAGCAAGTAAAAGTGTGGTGATGATATTGATACACACCTCAAAACAACATGTTCATAAGAAAGACGAGTACTAAGTAGTGGAGGCAGAAGATAGTACGAGCAGTAATAGCTCCACTTCCTTGGCGCCCTGACCATTCGTACTCCAACACCATCACCACCCTACGTCCTGTCAACAGGCTTTGCTTAGTACAAGCCACAAGGTTGTAAGTCACCAATAAAATTAATGTAAAAAAAAAAATACACATTTGACAGTAATAAAAGGGCAAGACTCCATTTTGAATTTGCAACCCATTCTTCCAAGTGCTCTTAAGTTTTCTAACTTTTTATTTTTTATTTTCCAACCATAATTGATTGACAATTCTCACGGCCGTGAATAATAATAATTTCATGTTAAATCGTTTAAATAATTACTAATCAAGTAATGTTTTTCAATGAAGTGTTTAAAAAATATCAATTCAATTCAATCAATTCAATCTGTGCCATTCAATTCAGTCTGCAAAGTGTAGATACTTGTGCGGATTAGATTGAATAAAGAAAAGTTAAAATTCACATTTAAACAGACTGAATGTTAATTGATATGTAAAATTAATTAATCTAATCCAATCCAATCCACACATGTTTGCATATATATATTAAAAATATTACATATACATTTAATATTTAAAAATATAAATTAGTAATTTAAAGTTTTAATACATATTATAATACAAATATATTTTAAAATTTAATTGATCAACAGAAAATATAATGTAAAATAAAATTACACATTTCTTTAAAATATCAAAATTTGTTTCTTTGTTATTTTTTTTGAATTTGTTATTTTTAATTTGTTTTAATTTATTGTTGGCGACATAAAATAATTATAATTTATTTTATTTTGTTGATAGTTATGTAAAAAATAATATATTTTTAATAAATACTATAACTAATTCAATATTTGTGAATTTGATGGATCGAATTTGAGCTATGATTGAATCTAAAATATAATATACACATTTAGTGTGAATTGAATGTACTATAAACAAAATAGTGTGAAACCATACCACAAGAAATATACATAGAATGGAACAACCATATAGTTTTGTAGTTACTAGACAAGAAAGGAAGGTATGCAAATTGATAAAGTCTTTTATATATGGATTTAAACAAACACTAAAGTAATGGCATGAAAATTTTGATGTGTTATGATAACCAATAACTTTAACATCAATGAGTGTGATAAATGTGTTTACATCAAAAACACAAAAGATGTACATCTCTCAGGTTTTAAGTAGATGAGTAGCTTACTCAAGTTAGTAATGTTTCTTTTAATTTTGTGAAACAGTCAGCTAATGTAGTCGCTCGTGAGTTTGCTAGAGCTTCTATGTTACATCCTGATCGTGTTTTCAGTATGGGAAATATCCCAACTGAGTTGCTTCCTAGTGTGGTTGTTGAATTTGAAGGATAAATAAAGTTGAATTTCCTTTCAAAAAAAAAAAAGTAGATGAGTAGCAATGAAATGTGTTATACTCAAAATTTGACATCAAAACATATATGACTCATGTAATTTTAGACTAACATGTCAAACCAGGTATTGCCATTAAAATCTACAACCACATTTTTGCTCAACTTCCAAAGAGATTAGCATATCATGAAGAGAAATAATGGTGGTGCAAAGTTATGTATTTGAATTCCAAGGACTATGAGAGTTTCAAAGCTTATCTCATTAACTCATCCGACACCACATATATGGTCTTCATTAAGGCTTCTTATATCACATTAGGGATGTTTATCAAACCGTCACATTCCATAAATTGTCTGTACCGCATCACAATATCACACCGTATAAAAAATACGATTTGAAATTTTTTATGGTACAGTTATAGTTTGCATTTTTACCTAATCGCATGGTACAATACAATTTGTGATTTTAAATTTAATAGTTATAATTCAAACCGCATCACAATATATATTATAAAGTTATTAATTTTTACAATATCATATTTTATTATTTTTCATATAAAAATAAATATATGTATATATTATATTATTTTTTAAAGACAATTCAATAAAATGACTTGATAATTAGTATACATGTTATAATGTGAATATTTTAATAATTTTTTTTTTTTTGTTAAAACTTTATAGATTAATTTTTAAATTTTACTATAATGTTTGATTATAATGATAGTGTAAACTGCTCAAACCGCACCGCACCATATCTTATTTTCGCAATATAGTTTTTACGGTTTTAAGATCTCGCGGTACGATTGTAGTTTAAGAAATTACAAAAACTGCATTTACTTTAAAAAAAATGTTACAAACCGCACCGCAAACACCCCTATCTCATACCCATTTTTTTTTATTTACTTCATTTACAAAGCTAAAATGGAAAGTGTATATAAAACCAAAGCACACTTCCTTTATTATCATTGAAAGTAAAACACCATGGAGACTCTTTATTACCTCATCATCCTCTGTATAGTTCCAGTTTTGTTAGTTCTTTACAAAGTCATTTTCAAATTTTCCAATGACGATCTTCCACCAGGCAACATGGGGTGGCCCATAATCGGTGAAACCATCGAGTTCCTATTTTGCACGCCGGAAAATTTCGTGCTGAAGAGAATGAAAAAGTATTCCCCAGATATATTCAAGACCAATCTTTTTGGAGAGAAAATGATTGTGATTTGTGGGCCCAAGGGCCTCAAATTCCTCTTCTCGAACGAGCAAAAGTACTTCACGAACTTCCGACCCGACTCCATGAAGCGCATGTTCCAATCTCACGAGAAAAAATTACATGGTATACCCATTTAATTTTTATTTCTATTTTCATATTCTTTAAGATATACCTATTTTTATTGATGATATCCCTATTAGACTGGTAAGTTTAATGTAAATTGTATATTAGATTTAAGTAGAGAGTGATGATATATTAGACAATCCACTTAAAAAAAGTAGATATATTTTAAAAAAGTTATGAGAGTATTTTTGATTAATAGATAAAAAAAAAGTATTCTTTAACTTATCCCATTCTACAAACCCTCAGGAAATAAGGCCCAAATCCAGCTCGATCGTGAGAAAGAGGCGAAGATCCTTCGCTCCCCGGGGTTCTTGAAGCCCGAAGCACTGGTCCATTACGTGGCGAAAATGGACTCCATAACTCAAGAACATATGAAGGCCCATTGGGAGGGGAAGGCCCAAGTCAAGACTTACCATGTAACGAAAATTCTGACTTTGACCTTAGCTTCTCAAATCTTCTTGGGTATTGATGAGCCAGAGAGGATTGCTAGGCTACTAGAGAACTTCGATAAAGTAACTGTAGGGATGCATTCTATGGTGGTGAATTTTCCAGGGACAAGATTTTATAAAGCCACTAAGGCTGCTAGCATTTTGAGGAGAGAGTTGAATGGTGTGATTCAAGAGAAGAAGGAAGCCATTAGTCGTGGTGGTCCAATGAATGATGTACTCAGCCATATGATTGTGGCCACTGACCCTTCTGGGAAGTATATGTCTGAGGCTGAGATTGCTGATAAGGTCATGGGTTTGCTTGTTGCTGGCTACCACACTGTTGCCACTACCATGGCCTTTTTCATCAAGTATGTGGCTCAAACACCTCATGTTTACCAAAAGGTTCTCCAAGGTACCTAATTTTATTATTATTATTATTATTATTATTATTATTATTATTATTATTATTATTATTATTATTATTATTATTATTATTAGGCTAATTAAGATTTTTGTCTTCCGAACTTTTACATGTAACAAATCATGCTTTTTGAACTTTTAAAATAGTTCAAAATGCTTCATGAATTATTAAGATTGTTGAATTTAAAGATTTTTGTCGAATTTTAGTAAAAAAAAAGTCTAATATGAATAAAAGTTCAGGGAACATAATTTAATATATGTAAGAGTTCGAGGAACATAATTTGGTAGACATCAAAATCTTAGCAGCACATGTTAGTACATATATAATCGCTGAAATAATAAAATTGAATGAAATTAGACAAAAGTCCTTAAATCTAACAATCTCAATAAGAATTTTTAACAACAAAAAAAGTTCAGGAACCAAAATTTGGTACATAGTTTAAGGGACAAAAATTCTAATTATTATTATTATTATTATTCAAAATAAAATAAATATATATTTTTTTGTTATATTTGATTCAGACTTAACGTACGTGAAATTCATATATAGATTCACATATATATAGATACGTACTTGTTTTAATTGTGATGTGCATGGGAATATGAAACAGAACAAAAGGAGATTTGGGAATCAAAAAAGGCAGGAGAATTGTTAGAATGGGATGACATAAAAAAGATGAAGTATTCATGGAACGTGGTTTACGAGGTTATGAGATTCACTCCTCCTATTTAAGGTGGTTTCAGAGAGGTTCTTACTCATTTTACCTATGCCGGTTTTACTGTTCCCAAAGGATGGAAGGTAATAATAATTAATAATTTTCTTAATTTTTTCAAAGTGAAACTAAATAATTAAATTTGATTTCACATATGATGCAGTTATATTGGACTGTGAGTACAACAAGTAAGAACCCACAATACTATCCAGAGCCAGAGAAATTTGAGCCATCACGATACGAAGATGCAAGTAGTTCTCCTGCAGCTTTTACATTTGTGCCATTTGGAGGTGGGCCTCGCATGTGCCCAGGCAAAGAGTACACTAGACTTGCTGTTCTCACCTTCATTCATAATTTGGTAAAGAAGTTCGAGTGGGAACTAATTATCCCTAATGAGAAAATTGAAGGTGATATGATGCCTTATCCTCAAAAAGGACTTCCAATTCGACTTCGATCCAATTCCATTCTTATGTGAACTTCTACCTACTGTTTACAATAATAATAATAATAGAAATTTCTATAGTACATACTAAGAGTTCGTTTGGTATGCCGTACTACACTGTAGTGTATTGTATAGTATTATATTAAATTGTATTTTATGCCATATTTTTACGTAAAAACTATATGTGGTATTAACTTTTATAGACACTTAAATATATAATATTTTAGTATAAATTAAAGTTTAACATAGTATTATATAAAAATATGATATATAATACAATACAATACGACTTAATACGACGTTACAAACGAGCCCTAAAAAAATATTCTCTAGTACACTCTTTATCTATTACATCATCGTTGTAGCTTTTTAGGACTAGTCTATTACATCATCGTTTTAGCTTTTTAGGACTAGTAATTTTTTTAAAAAAAATCTGAATTTTTTACACACTGCTAAAAATAAAAATATTTAAATTTTATTTTTCTTATTGTAAATTATTTAGAATTTTTTAAAAATTTACAGATTGATTCTAAATAACTATATCGTAGACGATTATAAAAAAATTATATAATAACAAAAAAAACAATAATATTACCAAAAAATTGTAGGCGGGCTAAATAAACAAATACATAGCTTAATAAAAATAATTACACAATTACCTCTTAAACACATCTTTAACCCACATGATCCACACTTCGTGAGATTGAAACCTTCGTGCAATGCAATGAGGTCTGCGATGATGAAAAATCTCCGACAGACGTGGAAGCACCATTAATTTCGACAACGCTACCTGATAAAAACAAACTCAAATCGAAAAGCAACCATAACTGACAGAGAAAAAATCTGCAGAAAAACTGGTATGAAACATGAATTCAACCCTAATTTAAAATTCAAATTACATAAAACCAACCTATAAACATAATAAAAGAAAGAGTTATTTACAAAAATATGAGAAAAAATATAAATTTTGATAAATATGGCATTAAAACTTAAGTGTACAAAATATGTTATTTTAAAAAAAAAAAAAAACTTAAAATGTGAGAAAAATCATTATATATGGAGAAATGCTATAAAAAAACTTTAAAATTGTGTTTTTTTTCCTTTTTTTTTTAAAAAAAAATACTAGAATAAAAAAAATTATGTCAATTGAAGTTTTTTTTTTTAATTTTTTTTTACAAAAACGGAAGCAATACTAAAATAATTTTATTAAAACAATAACTTAATAAACCAATTAATTCTATATAATCGAAAACCGATTTCTTAACGAAAAAAATAATTACAAATACCAAAACATATAAATTTTACATGCTTCTTAAAAGCTCTAAGACTTGACCACCAACGCAGTCGCAAGAGTTACTGTCGTGCCAAAAAAGTTGTCAGAATTTACTGACGGTGATGGAAAGTCACTGGATTTGCTGATAGTGCCGGAAAAGTCTCCAAAATTGGCATCGTTACCAGAAAAATCACCAAAAAAAATCATCTGAGTTATTACCGTCACCGGAGTTTGATGCCAAATTTGTCATCGGAGTTAGACGTTTGAATCTGTCTCACAGAAACTAATTACATTTATTAGCTAATTAGAAATCTGACAATGAAACTAGTTTCTTAAAATAACAAAAAAAAACTTAAACCCAATTACAGAAAAAAACTAACATTTAAATACGAAAATCAGTTATTTAATACAACTAACTATGGTGGCGTTTGGTAACACTTTTTTTAATCAGTTTTCTGTTTTTAAAATTGAAAAAGTGAAAATATTTTTCAAAAGCATGTTCTATAAAACTGTTTCACTTTTTAATTTTTTTAATTGAGAATCAAATTTTAAAAATAAAAAAAGTCACTTTCGATATTTTTTTAAATAGTTTTTTTTCTTAATCAATATTTTAGACTCCGACGAGACCCAAACCCAAATCCTCCCTCCACGGCCCTAGCGCTGAACACGACCTCTGACCCGAACCCGAATCCGACCCCAAATCTAAACCCGACTTAAATAAAATAAAAAAAATTAAAAAAAAATGAACTTTACAAAACACACTTTTGTTTTCTTTTTTTAAAATTGAAAAACAAAAGTAGTTGCAGAACGCAGTTTTGTTTTTCAAAAACAAAATTTTTAAAAGCAAAAATTTTACTTTCATTTTGTGATTAAAAAATTAGAAAATGAAAGTGTTACCAAACAGCACCTAAGAAATTGAATATAAATAAAACAACTAAAAAAAACCAATTTCAAAAACTATAAATAAACAACTAAGAAATTAAATAGACATAAGACACCTAAAAAAACAGTTCCATGTTAAGAAACATATAATATTATGAGAAGATAAATTAAAAATATGAACATACTTCATAAAGAAACAACAATGTACCGACGATGAATCCTTACAACTTGGATCAATTTGCTTTTTTTTCATCTTGATATGGAAGAAGTTTCTTCTTAGAGTCAGCACTTAAAATATTTAGCAACATCTTCCATTGCATTTTTACTGGAGGAATTAGATTCCTCCTGAACAAAAACATAAAAAATAAACTGAAACCAATTTCTTCATGCAACAACAATGAACATTATGAAACCAAACAAAAACTAGTTTCGTCGGACAACAACAATGAAAATTATGAAAACAAAACATAAATGATATACAATGAAAATAACAGAAACCAGTTTCGTTTTAAAAAAAGGGATATTGGCGGCTAAACCACCTGAACGTTACGGTTTGTAACAGTTAACCACAATAACCGAAATTTTGGCAGCATAACTACCTAAACCCTAGTTCCGTTTTGCTCTGTACACCTCTGTCCAAAAAGCACAGTTAAGTGCCACGGTGGACTGTCCATGTGTACACGTGGCAAATTTTTAGTGGTCAACGTAATTTTAATTTTAAATATACTAAAAATAATTTAAAAATTAAAAAAAAAACAATTTATAAAAAAAAAAAAAAATCTTTTTTTTTCTCTTTTTCTTTTTCTTTCTCTTTCTCTTGTGATGACTATTGGGAGGCGCTCAGGTGGGTCGCTTCACATTCCAGCAGCGGCGGTGGTGTCCGGTCTCCGCCCGCGAAGGAACCATGGCTGAAAAACCACGTTGATTTCAACCAGATTTTCCTCGCTGGAGATAGCGCCGGAGCCAACATTGCACACCACCTAATCTACCAAATATCAGAGCAGAACCCGGGTCGAAGACTGATCAAGATATGTGGGGTTGCTTCAATTCAGCCGTACTTTTGGGGAAAAGAAGCTATTGGGTCGGAGGTGCATGACTTAGTTCAGAAGAGTATGGTGGACCAAGGGTGGAGTGTGGTTTGCCCTTCAGACAAGGGAAATGATGACCCTCTCATAAACGTTTTTCCAGAGGAAGCTCCGAGCTTAGAAGGGTTAGAAACTTGTCCTAAGATATTGGTTGTTGTAGCAGGGAAAGACATATTGAGAGATCGTGGTTGGCTTTACTACGAAATAGAAAAAGAAAAAGAAAAAGAGAAAAAAAAAAGATTTTTTTTAATTTTTAAATTATTTTTAGTAGATTTAAAATTAAAATTACGTGGACCACTAAAAATTTGCCACGTGTACAAGTGTGTACACGTGGACAGTCCACCGTGGCACTTAAACTGTGCTTTTTGGACGGAGGTGTACAGAGCAAAACGGAACCAGGGTTTAGGTAGTTATGCCGCCAAAATTTTAGTTTTTGTGGTTAACTGTTACAAGCAGTAAAGTTCAGGTGGTTCAGCCGCCAATATCCTTTAAGAAAACTAGTTTCAAAAACTACAAAGAAATAACTATGAAATTGAACATGCATAAGATACCTAAAAAACTAATTAAAAAAACTATAAATAAACATATAAAACTGCGATAACATAAATCGACTAAAAAATAAACATACTTTAGAAAGAAAAAAAAATATACCAAATATAAATCCTTAGAACTTTGATCAAATACTTTTTTTTTTCTTATTGATATGGAGAAAATTTCTCCTCAGAGTGAGCACTTAATATCTTTAGCAACATCTTCCATTGCATTTTTACTGGAGGAAATAGATTTCATTTAAACGAAAATATAAAAAATAAATCGAAACCAGATTCATCATACAATAACAATGATCATTATGCACTACTACAGAAGTCAGAATTTGCGACAGTCCTAAAAATGCTTTATTTGAGGGACCGTTGCTAAAAAAATTAAGTAACTATTTAAAACCGTCGGGAAAAATTAGTATTCCCGACAGTTTATAACAGTAATTACTGGAATATGCGACAGTTTTAATTGGAATTCGTAAATTTATTAGGCCCTTATACCCAGGGACGGAGGGACTTTAGCCCATGTGTGGGCTAAAGCCCTCACTCAAATATATACATCAAATTTTTTATATGTAGATATATACATATATTAATTCACTTTGCTCAATTTATTAAAGTCCAATTCACAAAAGCCCTCACTCAATATCTTAATCATGATTCATGAGCCTACTCTTATTCTAATCAAGCCCATTTTAAAAGTAGTCCAATACAAATAATAAAAAAAATAATACTTTATTAAAAAATAAAATAATACCATTGACAATATTTTATTTTATTTTTGTCAACAGTATTATTTTATTTTGTTGAAGATGAAAATTTGAAAGATACATTTATCATTATTTTTATTAGTTTTGACTTAATATTTATTCAAGCCCTCACTCAACTAAATTTCTGGCTTCGTCACTGCTTATACCCGACGGTTTAAAATCGTCACCTATAATATAGGCGACAGTTTTAGACCGTCGGGTATAAGGGCCCAATAAAAAATCGTTCCCTACTTCTCGCCACATTTCTCACGTGCCCACCTACTTCTTTTTTATTTCTCACATGCCCACCTATTTCTTCTCCATTTCCAACACCCTAAAACAAAAATCTTAACTCTCCAAAACCCCACCTACGCCTCCGCACTGTTGGGAATATTTTACCAAGATATAAATTCAGTAACAAGTATGTTGAATTAACATTCTAAATATGAATTCTCTAAAACAATGAAATGAACACATAAGTGTTTAAGAAAATCTTACATTGATTGCAGCGGAATATAATGACTCCTTCCGTTTAAGATCTCTAGCCCTTGATTCCTTTTTGTAGCAGAGCATTATCAAGATCTGAACCTGAATCTCTTTCTCTCTTGGGGTTTGGTTACCACAGTCTTACTCACTATGATTGAGTACTTGACTTGCTATGTGTGGGCATGACACTCTTCCACTCGAGGTTCGAATATGGAAGAACAATGAAGGAGGCTGAAATCACTAAGGAAGGAACTCTCTCATCTACTAATTCTCTGACATAGAAAACTAGGTTTGATTTGGTTGAAGGCATCAAGTGGATGAGTGAGAGCATCATGTTCCTTTTATAGTGTTTCAACTAGGGCTTAGGGCTGAATTATATGGATTAAAAAGAATAAAATATTGGGCAAAATAATACCATATTTTATAATTCAATTCTATAAATGCCAAAACTATTTATTTAATAATTATAATTAATTATCAAATAAAATTGTCATTTATATTATTTATTAATTAGACCATACAAAGTCTCTTAATTAATAAATTGACCTTAAAACCTTTTTTCTTCACAATTAAGCCCTTTCTTAGTGAAAATTCATAAATAAAACATAGTCTAATTTTAGAATTATAATTGATTAATTAAAATCTCTGCAAGCAGTATTATCTCAACTAGTGGGGGACCATGAGCCTATATAACCGAGCTTTCAATAAGTAGATCTTGAATTTATTAAGTAAATTCCCTAACTTATTAATTCCGCCTTGCGCCACTATAGATTTGAAATTGAATAACACTCTCAATTATATAGAACTCTCTATATGTAAAATTGGTTACATATACAGTAGAACCTCTATTTAAGAATACTCTATTCAAGAATAACCTCTAATTTGTTATAAAAAAAATGAAGTCCCAATTTGGGCCAGTTATAAATAAAAATAACCTCTATATTGTAATTAGTTATACATTTTTCAAGTCCCGTATTAATAAAATATACCTCTATATAAGAATAATTATATCTTAAAAAAATATATACATATATTTTATAAATTTATTTATGTAGAATTAATAATTTTATTTCAAATTATAGTACATGTATAAATATTATATGTACTCGAATATAATTCTAATATAATATAGTATTAAGAATTGTTTATTGGTAATTTTGTTACATTGATATTTTTTTATATTTTGATTTTTTTTTCAAGCGTAACTCTATTTAGTTATAACCTCTCAATTAGAATATTATTTTCTTGGTCCCAAGTGTATTCTTGGATAGAGGTTCTACTGTATATAGATAAATAAAATCTATGTCTAGAAGTTGAAAAGCTTGTATAGATAGCCATCAAAAATTAGTTAAGTATCTTAATAAAGTAAGTTGCTTGCACTAGAGTAAGTAAATTACCAGACACACCACAAGCCACAGGTTTAGATAAACTCAAACCTTTAATACTAGGAATAGGAAGTTTTGTTATGTCCATTGAATAGACCTATTTTCAAAATTTCATTTCATGTCCTTGTAATAGAAAACTTTTGGTTACTCCATATGAATGGTTTTAACTATAGTTCTCTTGGCTTTGCTTCTTAGTTCCTTATTCTGACAATCCATTACTTGCTTAAACTAACAATGGATTTTGTCACCGGTGTCTTCCAAATTATAACAGGGTGAGTTCCTTGAAACCCTCCTTCTACGACAAGGTACCGTGACTTACTGTCTACGAACATAAGTGGTATTGTCCTCTTTGGTTGTATCAAAACAACAGAGGCAGTGGGACCATCTTATAAGAATAAGATGATAGAACAATTTGGAATCAAGAAAAAAAATATCTCTACTACTTTGCTACTTTATTTTCAGACTTAGTCATATTCTTAGAAAAGTAGTATTTGTTGAAATAAATACTTTCGTATCTTAATGACTATAGGATGGTCCACCCCTAATCACTTAGAATAGCTATCAAACATGCAAGCTTTAGTTAACAGTTCTAGCTTTTCTTAAGGTCACGATCAGGACATCTATGATTCTATTAATGGTTTACACTAAGTACACAACCATTTCATTATTCTAAAATTTTCCTATCACTAGGGTATATCCTTAGAAGGATTTAGGCAACTGCTAGTAACTAATCATAGACCTTATACTACCATCAATATGAAAATCGATTTTCTGGGGAGGTAAGTTTGAATACAATTCGAAGTTAAACTTAACGATCTTTGAACTGCATATCTACCAAATATTTCTCCACCCCTATCAGTTCGCAAGATCTTTAACCACTTACCTTAATTGTTTTCACCATTGCTAGAAATTCATGAAATTTCTCAAACATTTCAAATTTCTTTGCATAAGGTAAAATCTAGAGTGATCATTTTAAGAATTTAATTTCTGTTGAACATTTCCAAGATTAACAAAAAATTTATGGACATTTTGTTTGTTTGTTTTTCTCGAATGATTTAGTGTTTTGCTTTGTAGTTTTTGGTCCCATGGGTTTTTTGTTGATCTGATATGTACATTGAATGAATCATTGTAGGCTAAGATGACTGCGCATTGTTAACATGTTGTGAAATTTGGAGTTTGTTTTTTTATATGATTGAATGAGAATGTGGATTGGTCTGTTTTGTTGTTTGTTGCAGTTGGAATTGAGGCAGAGGATGAGATGATTAACCTCCTTTTGTCTGAGGTCATGGGTAAAGATCTGATAGAGCTAATTGCATCTTGAAGGGAGAAGCTAGCATCAGTCCCATCTGGTGGTGGTGCCGTTGCTTTCTTTGCACCCGCAGGTGGAGCCGACGTTGCCCCAGCTACTGCCGCGGAGTCGAAGAAGGAAGAGAAGGTTGAAGAGAAAGAAGAATCAGACGAGGTCAGCTCTTTTTATTAATTAAGCTGTTTGGTTTTGATTGTTTAATAATCTTTTGAATTTTCACTAATGGTGTGTTATGTATTGTATTGTTTCAGGATGATATGATTTTCAGTCTCTTCGACTAGAAGCTTTAATTGGGAGATTTTGAGGTTTTACTATTGGAATGTAGTGTTTTTTTTATCCTATTTTTATTTAGATGAGGAGGAAGAGAAATTTGAGACACAGTAAATTCCTAGTTTTCCACAGTTTATTTCTACAACTTCTTCTCTCTAGTTCTACCCGAAACTAAACCTAGAAAAATCCACTCACTCACGGCTCCAACTACTCAAAACCTAACCCAGAAAAGCTCACAACGTCACGGCCAAAAACCAAACTAAAAATCACCAAGAACACCAAACACACACAAATACAAATATAAACAATATAGAAATTAAGATGAGAGATACAAACAGAAATGGTAAAGATGGAGACACCAAATTTGATCTCGGAGTTCGCCCAAAACAACCGACCACTTCTCCGTCAAGCTCTCAGCTTGATTCCATTAATTATCAAATAACAGGTTACACTCTTGATTTACAACTGTATGATTTCTCTCTGTTTTTCTCTCTTTGGATACTAACACAACTCTCTCTTTTCTTTTACATGAACACACAAGTGATTCTCTAGGAGGAGCTCGCAAGGAGATGACAACTCTCAGCCAAAATGCTCTCTTTTTCTCTGTTGTTGTTATCTACTGGTTGTGTATATTTACTCCTTGTTGTATCTCTTGTTTTGTATCTGAGAAAAAATACTTCTTTTTATACTGATCTGTGATTCTGATCTAGGGCAGAGCCCTAGTGATATTTGTAACTGTTTCAGTTGTAACTTATTTTATGTTCTTTAGTCTTGATCTTTGTTGTATTTGATGTAAGGGTATATTTGTCAAACCCTGTGAGTAGTGTTATACAACTTAAGGGTGTGTAAGTGAATCTGTAACAACAAGAACCAAGAAGGTTCAATGTAACAGTCGTGAAACAAGGGACCTGGAACAGGGGAAGTATCATAATAAGGCATGGGGACGGGGGAACACTCCTCGCCAATTCCCCGCTCTGTGTAAAGCATCATTTCATAGTTTGGCAATTGATGAATGAACACTTGCTTAGAAGAGATAAACTTAGTCGGGTTATGCATCTTGATTCAATTTTTTCTCCCATTTGTAGTGTTGGGCAAGAGAGTCATCAACATCTATTTTTTACTTTCTAGTTTTCTCAGAAAGTGGTTCAGGCTGTTCATCTTTAGTTGGGATTTTGCATTGGTCGCTTGAATTTGGTGTTTGGGTAAATGGATTCGTTGGTTTAGCCAAGATAAGTTGAGTATGACCTTAGAGATTGTTAGAAGAACAATGGTTGCCACTGTCTATATGTTGTGGTGTAATGGGAATACTTGTTATTTTGATGATAGATGTAATAATGTTCATGTTTTTAGTGAGTTCGATTAAATAGGTGGTTAAGGCTAAATCTAGACTTAAAAAATTGGATCACCTCATTCGATATTGTAATTATTTTGTGTAAATTGTTGCTCTAGCTATTGTTGGTTTTGTTTGAATAAATTTTCCATTCCTTTGCTTAAAAAAAAGATAAAAATAAAAAAATAGATATTTTTATTTTCCAATAATAGTAACACCTCCATTAATTATGGAATTAAGATCTCCGGTTAAAAAAGTGGTGTTTCATATTGTGTTAAACTAATTAAAATTTGACACGTCAATTAATTTATTAAACTTCTAATAAAGTCAACAAAATTAGTTAACATATTTATATAAATTAAATTAGTTAATGTAGACCAATTTTTAACAAACAATCTTGATTCATTAATGTGGCATGGACATTTTATTAGGCAACTCATATTATTACATAAACATTAATTCCATATATTAAGCAGAAAATAAAAGGTAAATACTATTTTGGACTGATTGTTTTTCGTTGTACAATTTGTATAGATACATAACTTAGGCCTGTTTTTTTTTTCAGGTGCTATTAGGATGTAAAAAGTTTGTGAGCTAATACAATTTTCCTGATTCATCAAAAAAAAAAAAAAAATACTATTTTGGACTCTGTGTTTTGCCAAAGTTATTGATTGGACCATGTGTTTTGTTAAATGACAAAATAGACACTGTATTTTCCAAAATAGTAAAAATAGGACCCTGAGCTTAATTTTTGATAATTTTTTTTTAATATAATCAACTTGAAAATAATTCCTAATACGAACAGATACAGAAAATGTAAACAATTTTGTCATAACACTTTTAGATCGGATTATAATTAAATTTTATTTTGACAAAAAATTAATTCAGGGTCCTATTTGTACTATTTTAGAAAATACAGGGTCCATTTTGTCATTTAACAAAACAGAGGGTCCAATTGATAACTTTTGCAAAACACAGGGTCCAAAATGATATTTATCTAAAAATAAATAATAATAATGTTAGACTAAAACGACGTAGTTTTGTGTTATGGTTTGGTATTATAAATAGGCCCGAATCTTCAAAACCCTAGCAAAGCGACTCTCTCTACTCGTCCTCATTTCTCTCTCTCGCTTCAGCTCTCTTTCTCGATAACTTCATCAAGATGAAGATCATCGCCGCTTACTTGTTAGCCGTTTTGGGTGGAAACGCTGCTCCTTCCGCCACTGATTTGAAAAAAATTCTCGGTTCAGGTATGATTAAGTGCCAATCTTTGGGTTCTGTTCGTAATAACAGATCTGAGGATTATTAGTAGTAATAATAATAGTAAGAAATTGCATATCTATGGAACCTTAGATTTTTGTTTTATTAATTGATATTAGGTTATGTTAATTTATATCTCTGTATATACAAGGAAAATAGCTTATTTTTGGTTAACTCCATTTCCATGAATATTGGAAGATTATTAGCGTTTTGCTTTGCAATTTTTGTTGTTAAGGGTTTTCTAGATCTATTATGAATCTTTGGAGACTAAGATGACTGGGTGGTATTTAAACTTTTGGGTAAAGTTTTGATTTTTGTTTTAATACGAGTATTATGAGAAAGAATATTGAATCTGTTTTGTTGTTTGGCTTAGTTGGAATTGAGGCAGAGGATGAGAAGATTAGCTTCCTCTTGTCTGAGGTTAAGGGCAAAGATCTCACTGAGCTAATTGCATCTGGAAGGGAGAAGCTAGCTTCAGTCCCATCTGGTGGTGGTGGTGGTGCTGTTGCTTACTCTGCACCCACAGGTGGAGCCGCTGCCCCAGCTGCTGCAGCCGAGTCAAAGAAGGAAGAGAAGGTGGAAGAGAAGGAAGAATCAGATGATGTAAGTTTTGTTGGTTAAGCTATTTGGTTTTGATTGTTTAGTAATCTTTTGGAATTTTCATTAATGGTGTGTTATTATGTATTCTTTGTTTCAGGATATGGGTTTCAGTCTCTTCGACTAAAAGCTTTGATATGAAGATTTTGAGGTTTTGTTATTGGAATTTTGTTTTATTTTTAGATGTTTAGAGGAGGAAGCAATGTTGTAACACTTAAGGGATAATTTATCTTGAATTTGTTTCCTCTGCATATTTTTCCTCAGCTTAAGCTTAATATTTGTAACATTGCAATTGTGCCATTTAGTGTTTTATTTTATTCCTGATTTTAGTCTTGTGCATTGGCTTTCCTTGTTCTATTCTCATTACCATCTTTTTCAAAAAGAACATTTTAAAATAGACAAGCTCTTTTGGTTTAGTGGTTATGTTTTTTGTGAGGAGGAGCTCAATCTTTTATGGGTAGTGTTTGTGGTGAAGGTAGGAGTGAGGTTTGAGGCTTTGTGCGAATTGATGACTAATTATTTATTTAGTAAAGTTATGGGCAGTTTTAAGAAATTAATGACTATGTATGTATGTATTAAATAAGAAGTTATATATATATATTTATATTTAGGGATACGATTTTGTGTCATGATGTATTTTCACGGAATGTATTCTGTGATGTATGATAGCATGGGGGAGAGTTATTTGATCTGAGCGTTGAAGTTGATTTAGGGGTAATTAGGGTTAAAAAATGATAACGTACCTTGAAATCCATCTTATGTACTACGGAATACATTCTGATGAAAGTACATCACGAGACAAAATTGTTTCTCTATATATTTTTATTCAGCATTTGATTGATTTTGAATGTGGAGTTTGACTAAGAGGTTGAAGTTCTCATATTGTATTGACAAAGCCAAATTTATCCATTATTTTCAATATATATATGGGTGCCTAATATAAGTATATTGAGAATATATTTATTAAAGAAAAATGCTAATTACAACTTCTTGTTACTATTTCTTAGTCAATTTTTATGTTTGAAACCACATGTTGAAATATTTTTTTTCAATTTTTTTTTAGTAGTGGTATTCGTTATAGTTATAGTATTATTTTTGTAAATTTTTGAAATATTCTGAATAGTTTACAATACCGAAAATAGAATTTTTAATATTTCAATTTACCATGCTTGTTTAAAAAATTTCAAAAATATTTTTGACATTGTAAACTATTTGAAATATTTCAAAAATTTGTAGGAATGATGTTGTAACGCTCTCGTTAAAAAAAATATTCCATGTGTTTTCGGACGTGAAAGTTGACTAAGAGGTTATAATAAGAGGTTAACGGTAGCACTTCTCATATAATATTTTTTTTTTTGATACAATTCAAAATTTCATATTGTATTATACAATACAACATATTTTGTAATTTGTCATAGTTTTGGTATTTTTTTTGCATAATGGTCATAGTTTACAAATGAAAAATGCACAATTCGACTCAAGAAAACAGCATATTCATTTGTATAAAAAACCATAAAAGCAGGGGCGGACCCACATTGTAGCGAGGGGCAGTCGACCCCCCTCCCCCAAAAAAAAATCGGAAAAAAAATGTATATGTATTTTAATTAGTTACAGCATATATTTGTATTAAAAGATGATATTTATAGACATAATAATAAGCTTAGTATAATGGTTAAGGTAGATGACAAATAGGTTAGAGAGTAAAGGTATAAATCCCACTAACTACACTTTATATTTTTCTTTTTAAATTATTTATGTCCCCCTCACTTTAAATTATGGGTCTGCCACTGCATATTAGTATTTCATTAGTCTTTGCTTATCCATATTTCAATCAACAAAGAATGTCGAGTACAACTTGAGCACTCCCAACAAGTGTTTATTTCAAAGAAGGCAACTCTGCATCTTTAGATGTAGAGAAGATTGTATTTTTTAATTAATTACACACTCTTGTTTTTTTTACTTAATTACACTCTTCTCTCTTCTTGTTCTTTTCTTTTACTGTATGTTATATATATATATATATATATATATATATATATATTTATATAAAACTAGTAAAAAGTTACGTACGAGCCACGTATACTAATTTTATGTTAGTATATTTTTCTAACGCTCTATTTTTCTGGGTTGGCAGGGTGTAATCCACAGGGATGTCAAACCTGGAAACTTCCTCTTCTCTCGTAAGGCCAGTAAAGGTTACCTGATTGATTTCAACCTGGCAATGGTAAGCTGCACTTGCCCTGCTATTCCGCCATGTCTATTATCTAATTTAAGCCTACTGATTCTTTATAAAGCCTGCATAATACACGCAATGATATGTTATCTCATTAAACTCATTTTTTCTATCTTTGGCATGACTTACATCAGAAATATGGAAACACTGGTGAGTCTTCATCTCCACTCTGAGATCTAAATGAAATTAGCATTAGTGTAATCTTGATACCTGTTCTTAATCTATCTCTTCATTTTCTCGGTCATGTTATTGCATGAAAATGTGATCCACTAACCAAAAAAGACGATGAATTATGTGTTTCACAGGCAAATCAAGGGTAGGATGTAGTGCTCGCACTGATCAAGTCAAACTTCCTAGCACAAGTTCTACTCAAACCAAAGATAGGAAGTTACCAAATACTAAATCTTCAGAAACAGCTCGCCTCAAGACAACAAATGATTACAAGTCAACTTTAGATATGAAGAACATTAGAAAAAGGCTTTGATTTCTAAAACTCGTAATAATGATTTGGGTGGCTGGAATGTTAGCAAAAGTCAAGGTGCAGATGGCTCTGGCATTACTTCAGCTGACAGATTGAGGGAACCTTTGCCATGCTAAGGTAGGAAGGAGCTCATCAACCTGGCTCAGGAAGCAAGGCAAAATCTAAATCATGAGTCATCAGCTGTATTATCTCCCATGAGAAAAAGAATCGCTGCTTCTCCTCAAAATGTGGATAAAACACTTGTTTATCTTACTCCAATGCCCCTGGTTTCAACAGGACCTGGTGCTGGGAGTTCTCAATTGATGAACAGAGGTATGTCTTCTACTGGTTTTTCAAAAAAAAAAAAAAAGGTATGTCTTCTACTGTAATTTTTGACAATATGGATTCCCCCAGTAAGAAAGCTTACTTGAATCATTTTTTTACCTTTTCAACTTTAGGGAATCGGAAATTCAAGAAAGAAGGTCATTGTGTTGGAACCAAAGGCTTCCGGGCTCCCGAGGTAAAAAGAAAAAAATCTTTCAATCTTTATATATCTTAGAAGCAAACCTATGAAGATAACATAAACCACTTTAGAAATGGAATACCATCTCTTAGAGCTTCTCCCAAGTGACTTCTTTATTATAGTGAAATGATGGGTCAAGATTTTCAACTGAATTTTATATCTTGTTGCCCCAAGATATTTCTCATTCGACTCAAATTTCATGTTGGGGTTAGAAACAGTAATAATGTCTCATTTCAAGGGTTCTGTTTCTTGCAGGTTTTGTTGAGATTTCCATTACAATATAAAGGCATTACACTAAACTAAACATACTCGTTTGGAATGGTAGTGTGCACTTTTATTGCTTAAAAATGTTGGTTTAGAAACATGGCTATTATGTCCTTGGATGAGGATATATTATTTATTTTTAACTTGTCATTTCTTTTACAAATAATTTAAAATGAAATTAAGTATACGTGCTTTGCACATTTTTTTTAATTTTTGTTACATAATATTTACTTTAAATTTTGTAAAACCTATATCTTGTTCCTTTAAATTTTTTATAAGTAAATAATAAATATTATTTTATTATGATTTATATATACACAATTATATTTTACTAATCAAATATAATAGTACAAATATCAATTTGATACAACAAATCATTCTTATAATCATACCTTTAGTTATAGAACTCTAAATAAAAATAAAGAATTAAACTTTAAATAAAACTAATATTTACGTGCCTCGGCACGTAACTTCTAACTAGTATATATATATATATATATATTTATATAAAACTAGTAAAAAGTTACGTACGAGCCACGTATACTAATTTTATGTTAGGTATTTTTTATTTTATTTAAAAGATATAATTAACAATTAAAGAAAAAATATTATTACTTATTAGGTGAGATTATTATTATGTATATCTAAATAATGTAATTTATAATTTTGACAATTAAAAGTAAATACTGGATGTAATATATTATAGTGTTTAAGAAAACTTGATAATTTAAGTGTAATATGTTCTTAAGATAATCCAAAAATTAACTAAAAATTCATGTTCAAATACTAAAGAAAACACAACTTAAATGTGTGTGAAATAAAAAAAAAAATTAAAAATCAATCTCTAAATTATTGATAACTGAAGATAACATCTATCTAAAAGTTATAGATAAAAAATCTCTTTTTCACAAATTATAATGTGAAATGTTTTAGTTAAAATACTTTATATATATAGAACACTTCTAAATGGGTAATACCCATTGATGGGCACTAACAAAAATTAATAAGGTAACAATCTAATAACCTTTTTATGGCAAGTTTTTAATAATTATTTTTTTAAAAAAAATTATATTTATTTTTTATAAAATTGGAAATAATAATTATAACCAATACTTTGAAAAAATTATAAATTATTTTTAAAA
This sequence comes from Cannabis sativa, assembly GCF_029168945.1. Lineage (NCBI taxonomy): Eukaryota > Viridiplantae > Streptophyta > Magnoliopsida > Rosales > Cannabaceae > Cannabis > Cannabis sativa. The sequence goes on from NC_083607.1 coordinate 55,979,648, forward strand.
ATTAATTGAAATTACTACTTTATAATTTTATGAAATTGTGAGTTTATTAATAATTTATTATTGTAAAACTAAGAATCATTTACATGTATATTAATGTGTTTTTTTTAATAGGAGAATAAGAGCTTGATTGTAGAATCCAATTGTCTTAATATTATTCATGCTCTTAAAAATAAAACGGTACAATATTTCTTAGTTCTTACTTAGAGTATCATTGTTAGAGAAATATTATTATCATCTAATGATTTTTTTGACATTACCATGCATCATTCTCCTAGAATAACTAATGAGGTGTTGTTCATTATTTATACTATTCGGATTGGAAGATGATAATCTTGTCTAGGGATCAAGTATAATTTTTTGTGCTGAAATTCTTGTGTTGGCAATCGCCATTATTCAATAATGTTTATGACACTTTTTTTCTTCGTTCATTTTTTTGTTAAAATTTTCTTCATTGGTTTTGTTCTTATAGATTTTGGTAAGTTCAAGTATTTTTTTAAAAAATAAAAACAGATAAATGATAAACATCAAATATCAGTTCAAATATTAATCAGATTTGTTTTATTTTTATTTTATTATTTTATTATATATAAATAATATTTTATTATTTTATTAAATATAAATAAAAAGTCACCCACGAATTTCTCATAACCCAGAATTCAGTTATATAGACATACTTTATATAGAATAGATATAATTTAAATGATTGAGATAAAGAAATAAAGAAGAGAAATCACATAATTCTATGGTATAATGTAAAAATTTACTTATCTATTTATTTATTTTTTCCTAAAACGAGCACAATTTCGTTGATAAAGAGGTAAAAGCCTCAACAATCAAATGATCAAAATAACATACAATTAGTATTCTCAACTGTGCACATATTTTCGCACTCTCTACTCAGTATCTCAAACTCAAACTTTTGTCACATAAATGGGCAACTAAAACCCAACCCTATTCCCAACCTTTGAGAACCACAAACTAGCAAAAATTATTAAGCGTATTTAATCAAAAATTGACAAAATATTTACAAAAATAAGGATATATATGCAGTTTTTCAACATTTTGATAGATTTAACTTTTTTTTTACGAAAGTACAGTTATGTTTGTGTTTGTAATTATACTTTTGGTATAAGAGAGATAATATGAAGAAGTTGAAGAATTGTATTTATAATACATTTTTGGTATTAGAGAATATCATAATTCTCCACAAGAAAGAATTATATGTATACAAAAGCATTATAAGAAGGTTGATCCTATTCCTATATGAATAAATAATAATATTGCAATAACAAAAGTACAATTACAACACAAAATATGTACATTCCTCATCAAATGAAGCTATTGAAAAACAAAACAAAAATTGATTCTAATGGTAAAGTCAAACAGGTACAATAGAAAAATTAAAAGGAAAAACAATGTATCATTCTAATAGCCTAATATATTACATAGAGTTAATGAGGAAACTAAAGTGCATGAAATCATAAAAAACTCAGATGCAACCTTACCTTCATGACTCATATGAAAGATCTTGTCTCCTCTGTTGGGATCTCTGCACAAGGATGATTACAAACAAACTAGTAGCTTATCTTCCCACGACCGCCACACGTACTACACGACCGAGCAGAAGAGCATTTTGTACAGTAACTCCATTTCTTTGGAAGCCTGAAGGACAATGAAAGTTACACAATCTCAGTTATAGCATTTTATCAAAGAGGGCATGGATTATGTTTAGCTTCTTAGGAATGGAAGCCCTTTTCGACAAATTTCCAAAAGTTAATTCCAGCTAAAAGTTAAAATTCATTGGTTACTTAACTAGCAACAAAAGTGTTGTTGGAACTTCAGAATCCCAAAAGCAGCTTTTAAAAGTAAGTTAAGAGTTAGGAAAGGAAGGAATAGAAACTCAAGGCTCTCTTTTGTTGTGGGAGAGAACGAGAAAGAAAAACTATTTTCATTCCAATTCCTTTCGTTGCAAGTAATCTAATGACTTACTTGATAAGCCAATTCCAAATTGATATGAATTGAAATGGTATAAAAGAGGAAAAGAGCAGATAACATACGCTGCAGTATATCGAGTGGCTGCATTTTTAGCTGTCAGTCTTGCCTTCTCTGCACTCTCGTCGGATAGTTTCTTAAGCACAAATCCTTCACCTTTGCATTCAGAACATATACCAGAACCATCACAATCTTCACAGGTCTTCAGAGGCACTTCAGCCTTGTCAAAAAGCAAAAAAAATTTAGAACTCCAACAGTGAAAGAGCCATACCAGACTAAACAGATACATCTTATTAGGGAAGAGAAGAGACTTTCTAAAGCTCATTTACATAACCAAAACTCTTACACCATATTATTTACTAGAATAAATAAGTTTTGTTTACTCTGCACTAAGTTTTGTCCCTAAATGTTTTTTTCTTTTGAAAAAAATTCTCTGGACTATACAAATTATTTCAAATGTTCCCATTAGTTGCATTCTATTCATTGTTCTAAAAAGCTTGTTGATGTAGTACTAATGTGATACTAATGTTGTGAAGTTGAAGGAGATTTTCTTCAAGAAAAAAAAAATGAACTATCTCTTCCTGATATATAAGAAGCACATGAATTTCAAGCATAATGATGAATTTATAGTAAAGAGAAACACTGCTGCTGTTTTCATACCCTTTGCAGCTCAAAATGGATTATCATTCTTCACCAATGAAATAGGGGTGTTAACAATTTCATCAATGCATTTATTTAATATTACTAATTTCATTTTCTCTGCAAAACTTTCATTTGTAAAATCAAAGTACAAACCTCAATTGTTTTGGCAGCTTTGTTTCTCTGCACAAGAAGGGTAGCTGCTGCACCAACGACTGTCGCGGCAATTGCAACAGAAGCTGCTGTTTCGGGGAGAGCAGATGTTCTGATTGATACTATTTTCGCTTGTTCTTGTGATTTCGTATCAACTGAAGAACAAAATCAGAATTCAGTGCATTCATTCAAGGTGAGAAGCTCACAATAATAATATCAACTAGATAAGAACTCACCAAGCAGATGAATTAGCCCATATATGTAAAGATATGTATGTATGTAATATGAATATAGCAAATTTAATCAAATCCATCTGCAGTCTACTAAGACAAGGTTGATTATCTGATTTACTAAGATTATTACCAAATCCATCTGCAGTCTTATTTGTATCCCAACAAAATAAAAACAGAATTACCAACATGAAATGAAATGACAACAAAATAATCGAAGTTTAAAATGAAATATAGACTAAGAACAGGTCAGGAGTTCAATTACTAAGCACTACCTTGGTTCAATCTTGTATAAGATTTGTACAGAAATAACTCTCAGTGAATGCAGTATGATTTTTTCCATAAGAAAATTGTGGTCAATTATCATTGAAGATATGAAAGAACATAATGAGCATCAAGGGACCATCTGTTATTGGTCTCTTATAAACCTTAATTTGCAATGAATAGATTGGAATGGCTTATCAAGTGGGCTCAAAAATGAAATGTTCAACTACATTTTGTGAGCCTCACCTAAAAATCCTCAAAAGATCTGTGTATACAGTATACCCAGAAAACTTGTTAAAGAGTTTCCTACCTTCTATCTTTACAGTTTTCCAAGTATTGGAATCTTAGTTTCCACTATGTCTAGGAACCAATCCTCATTGTTCTATTCTTCATCTCCCTTAAACTAATGATATTACCTCTTAACAATGTCACTCATCTAAGTGAATTACTCTCTTCCCTCCAACTAAAATTTACTAATCAACAAATGGGTTTCTCCATATAAGAACACCAATCTTTTTTTGACCTTAAACATGAGAACCCATTACAACATAAACCTTAATTTCCTCCCCATAAAGGACTACAATGAGTAGGTATTCTGGAATAATCACTCTTATCACAAGAACCCACCTTCCAAATTCTCCTCCCCAAATGCTCAAACATAAAACAAAACACCCAATTATAGTTCGAATAATTCATATCAACAAGTATCTCCCAGATTGAATATAACAATAATAATAATAATGAAAAGAGATGTGAAAACTTACCAGTCTTAATAAAGGTAGAAAATGAAGAAGGGTAGTGGAGAGCGAGCTTCATTATTATTTACAATAATTTTTTTGTTTCTGTGGGTCTAACTAACTAAGGATTATTCATTAGTTATCGCAACTGTCTTATCCTACAAGCTATAGCTATATCAAGCCTGTGGTTTGATTGGTTGCTGAATTTGTGGCACGTGTAACAATACTCCATAATCTCCACCAATCCAAGTTTTTCTTAGGAAAAAACGACATCTTTCTTAATAAACGACAACGATAGTGTCACAAGAAAACTACATTGTTAAGAAAAAAAAATTATATTAATGAAAACTCTCAGAAAAATGTTAAAGATTTGGGATTTATATTTGGAGAGAATTGCTATTTCACATGTTGTGGTGTCCAATACCATATTATAATAAGTGTTTAGCACTTTTTTATATTAAATTAAAATATATGAAACCTGTTATTGAATTATACCAATAATAGTATGTTATTTTTTATGGTGCTTGACATTTAAGGTGTTCCTTAACATTTCTCTATACAATAAAATCAACATTAGATATTTAAGTGTATAAAATCTAAAACATTAGGTATTTATACCGCAATTTACCCTTTTAAATATAATCTGTTTGTTATTGACTTTTAGCAATTTTAATCAGGGTGTTAGTTTGTTATTACTAGCCAAAGGGTAATACCTTTGGCTAGTTATTCTTGAAATTTTGTTAGTTTTTTAGTTTTTAGTAATTTTGAGCTAGTGATTTGGGTTGTGTGTTAAATTTTAAGTTTGTATTTTAGATTTTATTTTGAAGATTGTCATTCTAATATAACTGTGTTTTTTTGGTTTGGTGTTGTGGTTTTTTTCAGTCCCGCTAACTCTAGTGACAACTATTAATAAAGGGAATGTGTTTTTCAAGGTGATGGGGTATTGTTCAATTCAAATACGTTATAGCTTTATTGTCTATATTTCCGGGGGCAGTTTTGTTCTATGTGGCTTGTGTTTTGTTTTTCGCAGCTCATGGTTTGGCAAAACATGCCCTTTCGGTTAGACGATGAGCTATCCTGGTTCGAGGGGCTCCACCGCCGATTGTGGTGTGCTGCATTGTTAATCATGTGTGACTTTGTTCACCACGTAAAAAAAAAAACACTTGTTACTAAGCAAATTTTTTTAAAAAAATAATCAAAACACAAAAAAATATATAAGAGACAATAATATTTTGGACCTTGTGTTTTGCAAAAATTATAAATTGGATTCTCTGTTTTATTAAATGACAAAATAAATCCTGTATTTTTTAAAATGATATAAATGAGATTCTAAACTCAATTTTTAACAATTTTTTTAATATAACTAACAAAGACAATTTCTAACACGGACATGTGTAGAAAATTTAACGAGTTTTGTCATAACACCTCTAGGCTAGATTATTATTAAGTTCAGCGTTTTATTTATACAATTTTAGAAAATATAGAGTTTATTTTATCATTTCACAAAATAGAGAGTACAATCTATAATTTTTGCAAAATACATGATCTAAAATAGTATTTGCCTAAAATATAAATATAACAACAATAACAATAAATAATCTTTAATACTACATCCTAATAAAATTATTTTTAAATAAATAATGTCTATACATTTATTAAAATTTAGAATAAAATTATTAATTATACATAAATAGATTTATAAACTATATCTATATAATTTATTAAAATTAATTACTCTATTTGCATCCAAAAAAAAAATTAGATGAACACTCCAATATTTTTTTTAAAAAATAACTTAGACTTAATTCTAAATAGACTCTTAATATTTTTGTAAATTTATCTTTCACGTTACTTTTGTGTTTTAATAAATTATTTTTAAAAAGCTTTCATCTTTTTTTTTTACCTTAATATTTTAAGATATATTTTATATTGATTAGAAGATAAGAAGAAATAGATATTTATTCTGTTTGTTTGAAAAAAATTATTATAAAGTTAATTTCTATATAAAAAAAAGTTCAAAAGCTATTAAATAAAAATAATAATAATTAATAAGTGAGTGAAGAAGGAGCTAAAGCTGAACCAACCAACGACAACGAGCGCTTACTCTGTTTCCGCCATTAGTAGAGACTTCAGAGCTTAATGGAAGACCCAACTTCCCACTTCCTCAACGACCGTATCAAGCTCAACGTCGGCGGTAAGCTCTTCGAGACTACCGTTTCCACTCTCCGCTCCGGTGAACAAGACTCTCTCTTATCTGTCCTTTCCAACCGCCCAACTCCCGACCCCAATCCCATTTTCATTGACCGCGACCCGGCGATCTTCTCCGTTCTACTCTCTCTTCTCCGATCGAACCGTCTACCTTCTACGGCTCGTCGCTTCTCCAAACAGGAACTCGCCGATGAAGCTCTCTATTACGGAATCGAATCGCAGCTCAAGTCTGCCATGTCTCCCCCTCCCTTAGATGGAATCGATGCTTCAGTCGTTTCCACTGTGCGTCCCGCTTCCGAGGGTATCGCATCAGCCTTTACCACTGTAGTCGATGATGGATCGCTTTGGATTGCCCATGGCGGCCAGATTTCGAGCTACGATTGGAATCTGATCCATACGGCAACAATTCGAACGCATTTGGAACACGTGACCTCGATTTCCCGAGTTTACTCGGAACTCGCAGTGTTAGGGTCTGAGACCGCCGCGGGACTCCATTTCTACGATTTCTCCGGAGGCCGAAACGTCGGTTCCGTCCACTGGAGGGACCCGACTGATCCGCGTATATTCAAAGCGCGCGTGAGTGCAATCGCCAACTCGCCGAGCTCAGTTTTCGCTTCTTTCCATTGTCCTCATAAAGAGAACTCAATCCTCGTGATCGATAAGTCAACTCTTCAAATACAGTCCGAGCTTGGACGGCAGTCCGGTAGCTCGGCAAAGAATTTGGTTCCCGGAAAGCTGACGTGGCTGCCGGAAACTGGTATTGTCTTTGCAAGTTCTGTAACCTGTGGAGCATTTGGGTTTTCTGGGTACATTAGATTGTGGGATCCGAGGTCTGGGAACGTGGTTTGGGAGACGAACGAGCCAGGTTCGGGGCGAAGCGGGAGGTTTGGTGACCCATTTGCCGATGTAGGAGTCGATGTAGAGGATTCGACATTGTTCAAGGTCTGTTCCAAGTCGGGAGATTTGGCAATGGCGGATTTGCGTAGTTTAAAAGAGGATCCATGGATATACTTGCAAGACAACAACCCAAGCTTGAGGACTACTACTGCACTTGGTAACATTGTGCTACACTGTTATAACAAGCAAGTTTTTGTTGGAAGAGATGGTGGTTTAGAGGTTTGGTCCAAAGTTCCCAACTGTAAAAATGCAGCCATGGAAAAAGAAAGTGGGGTTTGTGAAGGATTGTATAGAAGGAACTATATGGATAAAGTGGAGGATTCTGAGAGAGGGGTCATTGAGAAAATTGAAGGTGGAGGTCAAAGATTGTTTCTTTGCAGACAAGATGTTGAAGGCATTGAAGTGTGGGAAAGCTCAAATTCTTCCACTGTTGTGTCACTTCTTTGAGCTTTTTTCATTTGGTATGATTCCTGAATAGACTTTTTTTTTTGCTTCAAGTTGGTGTTGTTGCTGTTAACTTTGACACCTTATTGTCTATAGTGTAATAATGGAAACTCTCGAAACTTAATATGACTAAAATGAAAACACCTTTTTCTACACGTTTCCTTAATTTATGGATTTAATGTTACAGCTCGAGAATGCTTAAGAATAATGTATGTAACTTTGTGCATATTTATAAATTGTAACTTTTTAGGAAATTTAATGTTTCGGTCTCCTTTTTCCAGTTAGCATGATGAATTTCAATTTTGAGAAATTTGGTTGGACTTGGATGCTAATTTTAGAACCAATCTTAGAACCAATCGTATGTCATTTTCTTCCTTTTAATTGAATGTGGCATTCATTTTGTTCAGGGCCTAATTTTCATTAGGAAGTGGAAGAGAGGCTTGAGTTTGGATCTGTGAAGTTTGAGGTATTGCTTCTCTTCAATTTATGCAGTGTGTTTGGTATTCATGATAAATTGCATTGCACTACAAGCCAATATAGTAAATATAATCAGACTTTTATGACTTTTACCTTTGTATACCATTTACTGCATATAATGCTAGTCAGAAACTAATGTACTTGTAAAAGATTAAAAAAATTCGAGTCCTTTCCCGACCAAGAAAAAAATGCTGTACATTCTGAGAAGTAAAAGCAATGTCTGCTATATTGATCAATATCATTGTTCAACAACTAGGCTGCATTTGTGCATTTGTGCCTCTCTGTATCTTTGTTTCGCGAGGGTACGACGTACATTTGACAAGTGGCTCATGGCTTTCACTCCTTGGAAAAATATTTTGTGGATGCTAAATGGAAGTAGTATTTGAGCACAAGTTTACTTTATGTACTGATTAAGTTGTATGCTGATTGTAGGTAGTAAATGTAACTAAATTTTTAGGAAAGAATTGAAAGAATGGTGATTAAATTCATGAATGGAACATGTGTTGACGCTTTTTTTTTTGTTTATACATGTGTTGACTCGTACTGCAGCATTTTCAGAATCTCTCGAGTTAAAATCAAGCTTAAATTTTGGTCAGCCAGCTTCCATATTTGCTCTTGCACAATCTGAGCCAGATTTTCTTACAGCCTCCTTCTCCAGACTGACTCTCAAGAATAAATCACCTTCATGGGAACTCGTGAACACATTGATAGCTGTGGAAGCCAATGGAAACCAAGTAAACATAAAAAAAAAAAAAAACAATCAAGAATGCAAAGGCCCACCCCAGATCTTAGGCTTCATCCTTAACAGTCAATTTCTAGCCATATCTAGATTGTCAACATATCTGATCCAACCGTCATTGTTGATTGTCAGTAGAACCAATTGACCATCCTATGATTAGTACCACAAAAATGTTGTAAATTTGCTCAAATGAGATTCTGATGTATCGCCAAAGACGGGATCACCTCAGTACTAAAGTGGATGCGTCACAGGCAATGTGAATGAAGTAGGAGCTTGTTCAATGAGACTAGCTAACAGATCAGTACTATCAATGTAATTAGTCAAATCAAATTCATCTCCATTACTACCGAAAATTGAGTATTGGTATGGATGTGATTGTTTGTGGTTGTGCTGCTACTTCAGGAAAGAACATTGTGGCTGCTAGTAGGCAGTACACTTATACTGAACTTCATTGGAGCCAATCCCACTCGGTGTTGTTCACCTCCTCCCCCATCATAGCAGCCTCTCAAATCTGGAAAATGTAGAAGAAGAAGAGCAAAGATACTGATATTGATACCTTGATACTGATATTAAGGCTTCTTGTTGGTGTAGGGTAAAAGAGTAAAATTCCTACAAAAAAAAAAATCTATATTATCACTCAATCAATTAAATCTTAAATATGACTTTTTTCCATTGACTACTACTGGTGACTAATAACTTATCCTTCTCAATTTTAAGAGATAATTACATAACACTATCTTTTTAAAAAAAATATTATTTTTTTTAAAAAAATTATATTTTTACATTTATAGAATTTTTTTTTATATATATTTTTATAATTTTTCATAGAAATAATACAAAAACAACAAGAAAATTATATAAAAGTAACATGAAAATAATATCTAAATAACATTAAAATAACAACAAAAAATAACATACAAATTATAAAAAATCAACAACAAATTAACAAGAGTACAACATAAAAATGTCGTATTTTCTATAAATAAAATAAAAAAAAATCGTAAAAATATTTAAAATTTCGTAAAACGTATTGCTGTAATTTTTTTTTTTTTGTTATTTTTATGTATTTCTAAAATAATCTCTTAATTAATATTACCAACTATTTTGTAATACATGTATTAGGAAATTGCCAAGAAAAGTTGCACATATATAATTAAGCTTTATTAGTAGCTTTATTAGTGTTTTTGTCATTTCTATTACATTGTTTTTTTTTATCAAAATTTATTTAATTAAGGAGATAATGAACGGTTTTCTTAAAAATTGATTTTTTTCATAATGCCAAATACCCACTCTTTACTCCTAAATCTTTCATGACAAATAGTTTTCTATAATAATTTAGAGATGTGTTACCAAATTTGGTACGAAAGTTACAAGAATAAAAAAAATTATAACTTTGAACTGTAAAATTAATTATTATAATTTTTATATCTAATTATGCGATTACTACACTCCATTTCCACGAGTCAAATCTAATTATACAATTGGTTTACTAAAAATGTACTTTACATAACAAGTTTGTTAAAAATGTACTCTTTTCTTTGTTAAGACCTTAGATTTTGATGAAAAGTTCAAGCCAACCGTTCATTATCAGGTGCAGATAATTCTGTTACTTTATCTAATGGATTCTTCAAAGCTCATCGTCTCAATGTATTCAAATTGACTTCCAAAACCTTGACCTTGGTCTAGTTTTGATTTGTTGAATTTTCAAATTGACTCCTGTTGGATTTGAATCCTGTAACTATGATCTCTCTAACCTGTTGACAATCGAAAACAGTTCTATGGCAGTAGTGCCATACACACACAAGAACAGAACTAGTTATCTTAACAAGGAATATTGAATGCTTTCTTTATTGATGATAAAGTGTGTCACATAACATAGCTTCATTGTACAGGTATTAACCTATTTATAGGAATCTTTGAATAGGGTAAAATAGGCTTAGACTAAGTGAGACAGTTAAGTTAGTTAGAATAACTAACTTAACTGTCACTACAGTAAAAAACCAGAAAAGAACAGTACAAAAGCAAAATACAATGTGAAGACAACACCTACATATATCTACAATTCTCCACCTTGGCTTCAATTGTATTTAGTAGTTTAACACCTTTAGAAAGCATAGCAGATCTTAAACACTTCAATTCGAGATCTGCAACAGATTGAGACAATGCTGAAATTTGTCTCTTGGTAAAGCTTTTGTAAGCATGTCAGATGGATTGTCTCTGGTATGGACCTTTAGAAGCTTGACTTTTCCATCTGATATAGTGTTTCGAATGAAATGAAACCTCACATCAATGTGTTTGGTTCGTTCATGAAACACTTGATTCTTGCTGAGATGTAGAGCACTCTGACTGTCACAGAAGATCTCTACAGTTTCATGTTGAATTCCGAGTTCCCTGGTGATGCCTTTCATCCATAAAGCTTCCTTGACTGCCTCAGTACATGCTATATACTCAGCTTCAGTTGTTGAGAGAGCAACTATAGACTGAAGATTTGCCTTCCAGCTAACTGTGTTATTGTTCATTTTGAATACATAACCAGTTTGAGATTTCCTGGAATCCATATCACCAGCAAAATCAGAGTCTACAAACCCCACAACACCTGTGTTTTCAGTATTTGGTCCATAGACAAGTCCTACCTCAGAAGTACCCTTTAAATATCTCATTATCCATTTGACAGCTTTCCAATGTTCAATACCAGGTTTTCCCATAAACCTGCTAACTACACTAACTGCATGACAGAGATCAGGTCTTGTGCAGACCATCAAATACATGATGCTTCCCACTACACTTGTGTATGGGACCTTTTCCATGTAATTTTCTTCATCCTCTGTGCATGGAGATTGATCACTTGTCAATCTAAATTGTTGACTGATTGGGGTGCAGACTGGTTTTAAATCAGCAAATCCAAACTTAGATAAAATCTTTGAAGTGTATCCTTGCTGAGTTAATTTGATTCTTCTTTTAGTTCTATCTCTGACTATTTCAATTTCAAGAATCTTCCTTGCTGCCCCCAGATCTTTCATAGCAAACTCTTTGCTCAACAATTTCTTTATTTTGTCAATTTCAGTGTTACTCTTGCTTGCTATTAGCATGTCATCGACATATAGCAGCAAGAACACTGGACCTTTTGTGTTTCTCACATAAACACAGCAATCATAGGCACTCCTTTTGAAACCAACCTTGGTGACAAACTCATCAAAGCGTTTGTACCATTGCCTAGGTGATTGCTTCAAGCCATATAGAGATTTTCTTAATAAGCAGACATGATCCTCTTTTCCCAATTCTTCAAAGCCTTCTGGTTGCTTCATGAAAATCTTTTCTTCTAAATCTCCATGTAAGAATGCAGTTTTCACATCTAGTTGCTCAAGTTCCAAGTCATCACTTGCTACTAGACTCAACAGCAACCTAATAGATGTGTGTTTTACAACAGGAGAAAAAATCTCATTATAGTCTATACCTTCTCTTTGAGAGTACCCCTTTGCTACAAGTCTGGCCTTGAATCTAGCTTGTGTCACTCCTTCAATTCCTTCTTTGTATTTGAGTACCCATTTGCATCCCACTATTTTCATACCAGCAAGCTTTCTGATCAGAATCCATGTCTGATTTCTTTTAAGTGATGTCATTTCATCTTCCATGGCTTGATTCCACTCATGCTTGTATGCTGAATTCATAGCCTCTCTATAGTTCAGAGGTTCATCTACTGCAGCAATAGACAAAGCATAGTGAACCAGGTCTGCAAAGCCAAATCTACTTGGTGGTTTGATGGCTCTTCTTTTCCTATCTCTCACCAATTGATAGTCCTGACCCTCTTCTTCATCATTATCAGCATCATCATCATCTTCAATTATATCTTCATTAACCTCAGTTGTTCCTTGTTCTTGAATTTCTCTCTGGTTCTGTGTTTGATCACTTCTAGGCTCCACCTCAAACTGGCTATCCATATTCTGTTCAGAAGAGATTGGTACATCTTGCTGAGGTTTGAGAGTATCCCTATATACCCTGTTTTCATCAAAAGTAACATCCCTACTGATAAAGTACTTTTGGTGATCTCCACTCTCAATACTCCACATTTTGTATCCTTTAACTCCCTCGGGATAGCCCAGAAAAATGCATTTTCTGGCTCTTGGTTCGAGTTTATCTTGCCTCACATGAGCAAATGCTACACAACCAAATACCCTCAGATGTTCATACTTTGCATCTCTTCCAGTCCATGCCTCAATTGGTGTTTTGAACCCTATTGCAGAACAGGGACAATGATTTATCAAGTAGCAGGCTGTTGAAACAGCTTCAGCCCAGAAATTCTTTGGTAAACCTGAGTGAATCAGTAGACATCTAACCCTTTCTAAAATGGTTTTATTCATCCTTTCTGCCAAACCATTTTGTTGTGGTGTTCTTGGCACTGTCTTGTGTCTACTAATTCCAACCTTTTTGCAAAAATCAGTAAAGGCATCTGAACAATATTCTAATCCATTGTCAGTTCTAAGCTTTTTAATTTTCTTACCAGTTTGATTCTCAATCATTGTTTTCCATTCTATGAAAATTTTCAGAGCCAAGTCTTTAGTTTTCAATATATGGACCCAAACAAATCTTGAGAAATCATCTATAAGGGTAAGAAAGTACCTGGCACCACCTCTAGAAACTGTTCTTGAAGGCCCCCATAGATCTGAGTGAATGTAGCTGAGAATGCCCTTTGAAACATGCTTCCCAGTTCCAAATTTTATCCTTGTAGCCTTTCCAAGTACACATTGCTCACAGAACTCTAAATCCATGATTTTGTCCTTCCCAAACACACCTTTCTTGTTGAGAATCTTGAGTCCACCATTGCTGATATGCCCAAGCCTCTTGTGCCAGATTTCTGTCTTCTTCTTTCCTTCATCTTCTGCTACATTTGCTTGACTCACCAAAGTATTTCCAAGCAAGACATAAATGCCATTTTCTTTTGAACCCTTCATTACTAACATTGACCCTTTGACAATCTTCATTATGCCATTCTCAATTTTCACAGAATGTCCTTCTTGATCCAACATAGCCACAGATATCAGATTTCTTTTTATTTCTGGAACATGTCTGACATGCTTTAGCTCTGCAACTCCTCCACCTTTCAATTGCAATTTGACAGTGCCTATACCAGTTATGGGGCACGATCTGTTGTCACCAAGCCTGACCATACCACCATTAATTTGTTTGTAATTACTGAACCGAGACTGTTCTGGGCAGATGTGAAAGGAACACCCAGAATCGAGTACCCAGTCAGTTCTTGAACTTTCCTTAGACACTACCAACACCCCTGCACTACCATATCCATCACTATCACAATCAGAAACTAAATCAACATCACCAGATGACTGTTTCTGGTTATAATTCTTAAGAACAGGGCAGACTTTCCTTAGGTGTGTGGTTTTGTTGCAGACAAAGCATTTTCTTTTAAATTTTGAGTCTGATTTTCCTTGATTCTTCCCTGTGTGTTCTTTGTTTCCCTTCTTGAAATTCTTTCCTCGCACAAACAGTCCATCACCATTGCTATCAACCTTATGGTCTGATTTCTTCTTTAATTCTTTAGACATTAGAGCATTTTGAACCTCTTCTAGAGTCAATGACTCCTTGCCATACATCATAGTATCCACAAAGTGTTCATAGTTTTCTGTAGGAAGAGAGTTCAAAACGATAATAGCTTGGTCTTCATCTTCTACCTTTATTCCAATGTTTTCGAGATCAAGAATGATCTTGTTGAAATCATCAAGATGATCTTCAACATTTTTCCCAGTCAACATCTTGAAAGAGTACAATTTCTGCTTCAAGAACAGTCTATTTGCTAAAGACTTTGTCATGTAGAGACTTTCCAATTTTGACCATATCCCAGAAGCTGTCTTCTCCTTCGACACCTCACGCAGAACTTTATCCCCCAAACTCAGAATTATAGCACTGTGAGCTTTGTCGAGCATCTCCACCTTCTCTTTCTCTGTCAAACTCCCTGGTAAGTTCTCTTCTCCTAGCAAAGCTCCCTGGATCCCTTGCTGAACCAGCATTGCTCTCATCTTTACCCTCCATAGACCAAAATCGTTCTTTCCAGTAAACTTTTCAAGATCATACTTCGCACTGCCCATTTTCTTGGATGTTCACCAGATTCTTGAACTGAGATCAAGATGATCTTCTTCGAACTTCCTCTCCACGGCTCTGATACCAATTGTTGGATTTGAATCCTGTAACTATGATCTCTCTCTAACCTGTTGACAATCGAAAACAGTTCTATGGCAGTAGTGCCATACACACACAAGAACAGAACTAGTTATCTTAACAAGGAATATTGAATGCTTTCTTTATTGATGATAAAGTGTGTCACATAACATAGCTTCATTGTACAGGTATTAACCTATTTATAGGAATCTTTGAATAGGGTAAAATAGGCTTAGACTAAGTGAGACAGTTAAGTTAGTTAACTAACTTAACTGTCACTACAGTAAAAAACCAGAAAAGAACAGTACAAAAGCAAAATACAATGTGAAGACAACACCTACATATATCTACAACTCCCAAAACCTTGACCTTGGTCAGTCTACTCAATTACTAGTCTCATTGACATTTATGTGTTACTTAGTTGTCACACTTATTAAGTCATGCCATTTGTGAAATTTTATTGAAACATTAAGAATTGGAATTAAATGTAATTGAAGGTAATTACATAGTATAATATATTTATTTGGCCACGTAATAATATAATAATTGTATAACGGGAGATAATTGAGAGGTTTCAATTACTCTCTTCTCGTACTTCTATGAGAATTGACTGTAATCGTGTAATTATATACTAATTTTTTTTATATTATTTAATTAATATAATAATTATTTAATATGATTTAGTCCTTTTTTTAATTTTCTTTTCTTATATACAAAATTTAATTTTTTATTCTATGTATGATACTATTTTATAATATATAAGTACGTGCAAGTCTTATTCCAACACACTTAAAATAAATAACAGATAGATGACAATAACATATTTCTATATAATAATTGATTTTTCTCCTTCAGAATAAATACTGCCAATTATTTTTTGGTAGGTCTAAGATTAAATTGCACATATATAATTGAACTGTATATTATTATTAGTGTGATTAGTAGCTTTATTATTAGTGTTTTAGCCATTTTTGCAGATTATTTTGTACCAAATTTGTTAGCACTTTTGATTCATTTTTATGAAATAGTTTTTATGTTTATTTATTATAGACTTTTCCTCCACCATAAGTAAGGACTCTATTCTCTCTTTTCAAAAATTTTTGTATCACATTTGAATTAATTAAGGGGATGACTTACTCAAATTTGGGTCTGCTACTGTCCAATTCATTTCTTTTTTTTTTTTTTTTGAAAAGGACTGTCCAATTCATTTCTAATAACTACATTTCATTTATTTTTGACCAATTTTACCTCATTTCACACGTTCCAAACTATATTATTACATTACCCAAATATTTACTAATTAATTATTATTATGTCAAAATATTGAACTATAACACCTCATTTTTTTTCTTAATAGTATAACACCTCATATTAGTAATATATATATATATATATATATATTTATATTATTTATAAAGATAAATAAAACACTCACATATATAGTTATTTAAGAATTTAGAACACTTTGTTATGAGAAAAATGATTGGGAAAGATGAATAGCATGATAAAACAGAACAAACCATTAATTCCACATTTTTTGTAAGATTATTAAAAACTGTAAGTTGTCTTTACTAAAAATAGGATTGTCTTTAAGGTGGCCAGGACTGCTGCCCATAGCCCCTCAACTCAAGGGGCCTCCTAATAGTAATTTCTTTATTTTTTTTTAACATTAACCCATAAGACCCCAATCAAATGTTTGCTAGAAAAATATTTTATAAAACTTATTTGAAGTTCATTTTATTTCTTAATAAAAAACCAATTTTCAAAGTTTTACTCAATACCCATAAAAACTAAAAACAACCCTTGAGAGTACTTACAAGTTTGAAATTATTATATAATACAGTCTTGAATTAATATTTCTCATTTCATATATTCCAAACTTAAATTAGAAATCTATATTATCAAAAAATTGGTGAGAATCACAAAAAAAAAAAAAAATAATGAAAGAAATCTATGTTATCACTCAATCAACTCCCAATATTAAATCTTAATATCAGACTTTTCTCCATTAACTACTGATGATTCGTAATTTCTCCTTCTCAATTTTAAGGGATAATTACATAAGGCAATTTTTTTTTTTAAAAAAAAATTACATTTTTACATTTATAGAATTATTCTTACATTTTTTAAGTTTTCCATAGAAATAACACGAAAACAACAAGAAAACTACATAAAAGTAACATGAAAATAACATCTAAATAACATTAAAATAACAATAACAAATAACATACAGATAATAAAAAATCAACAACACATTAACAAGAGTACAACATAAAAAGACAGTATTTTCTATAAATAAAATAAAAATTCGTAAAAATATTTAAAATTTCATAAAACCGTATTTTTGTATTTTTTTTGTTATTATTTTTGTGTATTTGTGAAATAATCCCTTAATTAATATTAACTATTTTGTAATGCATGTCTAAGAAAATTGCCAGAAAAATTGCACATATATAATTAAGCTTTATTATTAGCTTTATTAGTGTTTTTGTCATTTCTATTACATTGTTTTTTTTTTTTATCAAAATTTATTTAATTAAGGAGATAATGAACGTTTCTCTTGAAAATTGATTTTTTTTCATAATGCCAAATATCCACTCTTTATTCCTAAATCTTACATGACAAATGAGCTTTCTATAATAATTTAGAGACGTGTCACCAAATTGGTACGAAAGTTACAAGAATAAAAAAAATTATAATTTTGAACTGTAAAATTAATTATTATAATTTCTATATCTAATTATGCGATTATTACACTCCATTTCGACGAGCCAATTCTAATTATACAATTGGTTCTCTAAAAATGTACTTTACATAACAAGTTTTTAAAAAATGTACTATTTTCTTTGTTAGGACCTTAGATTTTAAGGAAAAGTTCAAGCCAACCGTTCATTATCAATGGTGTAGATAATTCTGTTACTTTATCTAATGGATTCTTCAAAGCTCATCGTCTCAATTTATTCAAACCTAAAAAAGAACCGTAAATCCCACAAAACTACAATCAACATATGACCTTGAAATCCGAGCTAAACAATGAGCAACACTATTGCAAATTATTTAATAAATTGCAAATAAACATTATGCATAAACTCAACACACAAAAACTTACTGTCTTCAATCAGTAAACCAAAAACACACCCGAAAACCATACCGAGCTTCCTCAGAAAAAACTGCTGCATCAACATTTAGTTTGACACCTAAGTCATCAAGTATTATTAGACAAATGAGTTTTGTAGAAACTAATATAATGTCATGCATGAACTCTAATATATAATCCCACTGTCACATAATTAATATGGTTACGATGGTGTGAGTGTGACTAGGATCAACAGACTTCATTTGCTGAAAAGACCACCTTTAGAATTAATGCTACTTCATTTGCTATTCACTTCTGCATTGTCACAATGACCATTGTTAGATATGTTTGTTTTCATGGGAATGGCTTGAAACTTTGCGAAACAGCAGACTATTTGGTGGAAAACCAAGAAGCATTACTGTTAGGACCTAGGATTAGTGTGGTGTTCTAACATATATTAAATAAAAGGGTAATTGGGTCATTGTATTAAGAAGAGTGTTGAGTGAGATTACAATAGTATATATAGAATACTTAGGAGGATTGGGGGGTTAGGCAATGTTTTGAGTAAATACTCTAATTGCACCAAAGGAGCCTAAGGGCTCCTATCTTTTGTAATTGGTTTCTCAATACATTTAATATACAATTCCTACTGTTTTGCTACTGTTTTATTGTATTCTTGATCGGAAGATCTCGGGGCTTATCAATTACACACAATGCTTTTTGTATTAAGCCAAATAAACTAAACATTACATACCAGAAAAAATCATATGAAGATTGAGGTGAGCTACTTCAATTTTACAGGTCCAAATGACTTCATCAGTAGTGAAAAGGAGAAATTAATGTAAGTAAAATCGGACAAGTCTTCTCGGGTGATGAAAGAGTTTGTTACTACTGATGATGCTATGATAATGAAGAATTGAACAGCTGAAATAGTCACATCAGGAAGTACCTCATGGAAGCTACAAATAGGAACTAACTTTCTCAGTGGCACTCTTATCTCCAACATTCGCTCTGCAATAACAAATAACAATACCTTTACACAGAAGATGCTCCTTTTCCTTGTTGACCTGTAAATGCTGCCTTTTAAAGTTTCAATGTTATTATCTTTGCTTGAATGGGTTTCTTAGTTGTTAATTATAATGCTGATTTCTGAATATTCCTGAACAGAAAACATATGTTTTCTACTTCTTAAATGATACTGCAGACTGCCCATATCATTATTAGTATTAAAATTGTGAGAAGAAGTGCAATGTGGTCATTTTTAGAAATATTAAGTTAAAAAAAAAAAAAAACAGAATAAAGAACTATACTGGTTTGTTTTGGCCAATACCCTTCAAAATTTAGATATGTACTTTCATTCTTAACTTACCCCTTGTTCATTCAATTCTGTACAACTTTCTCAAACACATCACTTGCTCGAGATGGTAATACTAAAGCTTCAGAGACTGATTATATGCTTCTGGGAGAGGCATAACAAAAAGGGACTGAAGATATTCTCTGTTCTTCTTAACTTATCTAATAGAAACCACTTCGGAATCCAATTATGTACAACTTTCTCAAACTTCCTCACGTACTTTCTGACTGAATGCCACTCTTAAAAAGAGGAAAAAAAATGGTTACTATAAGAGAGGAAGGGGGGCTGCACTCGGTAGAGCTGCCTACATACCCTTTTCAGGGATCAAGCCCAAATGTAGTTCTGTCTCCCTGCATGAGTGAATATTTGCTAGAAGTAGTGCGTGGAGAAGAGTAAACAAAATAAATGTAAATAGAATAGAACAGTAGTTTGGAGTTTTAAGTGCGATATTGCTTAAGATGAACAATGTTCCAGTTGTTGTTAATGTCACGCCCTTCATTCGTTTGGAGTTTGTATGTTCTATTACCAACTACCTAAGTGTTGGAATTTATTTTACCAGGATCTTAGATCTACTCACAAGTATGTTTATTAACATCCTAAATAAGAACTTTCTAAAACGATAAATTAAACACATATAAAGTTTAAGAAACCTTACATTGGGTGCAGCGGAATTAAATGACTCCTTCCGTTCAGATCTCTAACCCTTGTATCCTTTCTGTAGCAGAGTATTATCAAGATCTGAACCTGGATCTCTTTCTCTGAATCCTTGATGCTGAATCTCCTTTGCTGATGATCTTTCTTCACGATCTTCCTCACTATGATTGAGGTATTGCTTGCTGTGTGTGGGCACTACTCTAATCACTAGGGTAAGTTCGAAAATCAAAGGAAGAAGAGAGAGAGTGAGTGGCGGCTAGGGAAGAGAGAGAGGAGGCTTAGTTTTTTCTGATTCAGAAAGTGTAAAGTGTAATTTTCCTGAAGCCTTCACTATCTATTTATAGCATTCCACTAGGGTTAGGTTTGAATTATTTAGCATTAAAATAATGAAAATATCAACTTAAAAAGCCTACAAAGGTGGTCGGCTATGGCTTAGTGGATTGGGCCTTGCTTTTTGCAATTTTGCAATTTTAACACATTTTGTATCTGATTTTCTCAAAAATGCCAATTTCCTAATTCAACCATTTAATGCCAATTCTAACTATTTAATAACTATAAATAATTATTAAATAATATTGTCATTTATCATATTTATTAATTGAACCATACAAAGTATCATAATTAACAAATATGTCTCTATTAACTCTTTCTTTATAATTTCGCCCTTACTTAGTGAAAATTTCACAAATAGACATAGTCTAACTTGTGAATTATAATTGATTAATAAAAACCAATTACATGAGTCTTACAAACAATATTATCTCAACTAGTGCGGGGACCATGTGTCTATATAACCGAGCTTCCAATAAGCAGATCAAGAATTTAGCACTAAAATTCACTAACTTATTAATTCTTCGTTGAATCCACGCATAGAACTTAGAATTGCACTCTCAGTATATAGAATGCTCTATATGTTCCACCATATAGACACATCATTAGTTATCCATTGTTATAATCCTAATTTGATCAATGATCCTCTATATGAATGATCTACACTGTAAAGGGATTAGATTACCGTAACACCCTACTATGTATTTTATCCTTAAAACACTTGACCCCGTATAAATGATATTTCAGCTTATGTGAAATGAGATCTCCACCATTTATTTTCGTTTGGTCAAGCTCGAAGGAGATCATCCTTTGCTTACTATTCGCCAGATAGAAGCTATAGATTCCATGTTTATGCTAGCGCTCCCACTCAATTGCACTACCGTGTTCCCAAAATGTACGTATCACCCTGACCTAAAAGTAGGCTTAACTAACAAATCAAAGAACACGAATAGCCTTTCAAGATTGAGCCTAAACATAACAGGATTAAGATCATTTGATCTAGGATCAACTTGGCGATATTGACTTGAATAGATTTTACGGTAAGTTTAATTAAATCTAAGTCAAAGTTCAATATCGGTCCCTTCCGATGCATACTCCATGCATCCAACCTGAGCTTTACTTTAACCAATGTTCTGGAAAGAACATAGTATTTCTCCAAATACAAGTAAACTCTTGTTGTAGATTATCATATCAGTAAAACCCTATGTCTGATAAATCTAGGAAACTTTATTCACATAGTCATGTTTACTTTCCAATGTGATGACAGCACAATAAACATGATCAAGTATGTGAAAAGGGTTTAAGATGAATTTATAAATCAAATAGACAAGCAATTGATAAAGTGAACCAAAACATACACAAATGAATGAAAAATACTTCTGTTTCTTTATTGATGTTGAATAAAATAGATTACATTGAAATGGAGTTTTATTTAGGGCATAAAACCTAACACTAAGTGATCAGGTTGGAATACTCTTCAAAATACCTAGTCTCCCACCTTGAATGATCGAGTGCTAGCGTGCTTGTTGTTGCTAAACCTATGAGTTTATTATCTGAATACTCTAATTCTCTAAACCTCAAATCTGTCCAAAGTATTCTTACATTTTAAACCTCAAATTTGTTACAATATACTTTACATTTTAAACCTCAAATCTGTACATAGTATTCTTACATTTTAAACCTCAAATCTGTTACAATATACTTTACATTTTAATCTATACTAAGCAATCTTACTCTCTAAACCTCAAATCGGTACTAAGTACTCTTACTTTCTAAACCTTAAATCTATACTAAGTATTCTTACTTTCAAAACTGCAAATCCATTCAAAATATTCTTATTTTCTAAACCAAATCTGTACTAAGCAATCTTACTGTCTAAACTCGAATTAGTACCAAAGTATCCTTACTTTCTAAACCTCGAATCTTCACCAAGTAATTTTAATTTTTGAACCTCAAATCTGTACCAACTATTCCTACTTTATGAACCTCAAATCTGTAATAAGTGATCTTACTCTCCAAACCTCAGATACATAGCTTGCTCTCTAATTTTTGTCCAAGATTATAACCTAAGTAGTGAACTTCATCCGTATTTATAGTTGTTTCCCGAGGCACTAGTAAAGCTTTTGAGGCAACTTAATGTGCGAAGTCCTTTTCCAACTTATACAAATCCATTGAAACCACTTAACAGTGTTGCTATGAGGATTACACACAATATAGGTTAACAAGCAAGGCCGAAAAGATGAAACTTCAAACTCACGAGGAAAGAGTGCATCGAAATAATCAAAGAGCACATGCACTAAAGAATAAAGTTAGTAATGGAAAGATCACGAAATAAGATGTATGAAGCAAATGATAAGAAATGTCATGACTAAACAAAACACAAAGTTGACAAAAAAATGACCAAAAAAGTGAAACATATATGAATAAGAAGAAACTGGACCACAAGCTATTAGACACATAAACCAATCGAATTTTCCAACCTATTCCCCTTGTAATATATCCTAATCATAGAAACCATTATATCAAAGGTAGTCGCTTAAGGAGCAATTCAACCACAAATTAGGTAGCCTTCTTACTAGGAAAGAGTGGTGTGTGCGATTGTGCCTCATGTGAACCGCAATGGCCCCCTCCCTCCAATTTCTTTTTCCACTCTCAACTCACTTATTGATTTCACCATGCACTGAAGAACCCTTCACCCTTTGTTCTTATGATTTTTAATGTTGTAGGGGTAGAACGGTTAGCTTTTCCCTTTAAACTTTTTGATATTTCATTTTGTACGGGAAGCTTTCACTCATCGATGCATGGTAGCCATCTTAACAAGTTGGTGCATTGTGTGATTGTGCCTCATGGGAGCAACATTGGCCCCCTCTCTCAATATTTTTTTTCTCTCAAATCCTCCCCATTACAGCTTTCACTCTAACTGTGGTGCCCAACTCAGCTTCGCAACCGTCCTTAACATAGGAGTCGCTATGCAAATAATAATTACTTAGGGAATAGAGAAAGAAATACTCTCAGTAAATCATCCAAATAACTAATAATCAGGTCTTTCTATAGAAAATAGAATCACAGCTTCAGCAGTGAATGATAGTCAGCCAAGTGTCTTAAATAGAAATAACATAAACTGATCATAAAATTCATAAAATGTGATGAGTGATACTAACCATAACATTGAGCTAAAATTATGCAGATGCTAACAACTTTTTCTTTGCACAAAACCAAGTGAATTCAAAGTTTTGATTAAATAAAACATGTTTGTGTTTCAGAATGGTGTGTTAGTTATAATGATTAGCAAACAACCGTCTCAGTAGCCAATGCATTGTTCTCTTTGACTTGCAACACATTAATGTCTGGTGCTGCAGTGTGATTTGATCATTAGAACTTAATAAGTATGAGATAATAATTAAAAAAGTGAAGAGACTAACCTTCATTAGGCGCCAACTCAGGAAACACTAAAGACATAGTTGTGTTTGGTTGGATAGTGAAGTTTGGAATTGGTAAAGAGTTGGGGGTGGTGAGTTTGAGTAGGAAGGTCCATCCCAAAGCTCAAGAAAAGGTAACACTTTTACTTTTTTAGTTAAGTATTTCTTGTTGTTGTTGTTGTTGTTGGAAACTCTAGTGCTCATTTTTCTATTAGTTGAATGAACACAATTGAAGGTATTTCAGGAGATGAAATCCTTTAGGTACAGATTCACAGTTAGGCATCTATGGAGATGGAAGCTTACCAGCCTTGATTCCTCCAAAGCCTTTGGACCATTGTCTTTTGGTAACCACTCCATTGCAAGGCTGAAAATAAATGTACTCTTTTGGTTCAAATATTCTCTAACAGGTTATAATTGGTAACTAATCAATGAATTGAAATTCATGTGGGATAAAATTTGAAACAATACATCTCTCCGATCAACAACAATATCAAAACATTGTTTCTCGATGTCATCAAATCTTCTCGAACAGGTTATAATTGGTTACTAATCAATGAATTAAAATGTGGGATAAAATTTGAAACAATACATGGTACTCAAAAAATTCCAATTCAAATTGCCTAGAAATACCATAAATTAGGATTTATTCTAATTCCAATTCGAATACACCAAAATATAGGAGTATCCCAAACTTATTCCCACACAGTACATGAAAGAAATAGAAATCTCAGAACCATAAATTAAAATGGCATAAATGAAATGGATGAATCAAGAAACAATGAATTTGGTACCTCAAAGAAACCAATACAAAAAAAGCGTGTCTATTTTCTGTTTTTTTGGTACCAATAAATCTTACCTGTCCATAAACCCTTCATTATATACATACACAACACTAGTATGGATGCGTGCAACCCAGGCGTGAAAAATTTTATATTAATTTAAAAGAGCTGTTATAATATTTTAAATCAAACAATAATATATACTTAAAACTTAAGGATTATTTACAAATACATAAAAATAACAAAAAAAAATTTATAAAAATACGGTTGTATAAAATTTTTAATATTTTAACGATTTTTATGATTTTTTTTTTTACAGAAAATATGATATTTTTATGTTGTACTCTTATTAATTGATTGTTAATTTTTATTATTTGTAAGTTATCTTTTGTTGTTGTTTTAATGTTATTTTTCTGTTACTTTTATATAGGATTTTTGTTGTTTCTATAAAAAATCGAAAAAATATATATAAAAAAATTATAATTTTTTTACAATAAATGGTAATTTTCCCTAAAACATACCTAAATAATATTACATTCTACAAAAATTTGACACACCAATTAATCATAACAATTTTTATGTTTTTTTGGAAATTTACACATTACACTTAAAATGGATTTATTTTCTTACGGATTTTTTTTTATTTTTACATTTTTACGATTTTCTTATTATAATTTTTTACTTGTTTTTTTTACAAAAAATGTTACTTTTATTTGTTTTCCAGCAACAACAACAACTCACTAGGAATTGAAATTAGATGTAATTGGAGATAATTACACAATTTAGTGTATTTGTCTGGCCACGTAATTATACAGTAATTGTATAACGGGAGATAATTGAGAGGTCTCAATTACTCTCTCCTATTCTCATACCTCCATGAGAATTGAATATAATTATACTATGTAATTACATACTAAAAAGAACTTTAATTATTTAATTAATATAATAATTATTTAATATGATTTAGTCTTTTTTTATTTTCTTGTCTCCTATACATAATTTAATTTTTTATTCTGATGCTATTTTATAATATATTTTTTTAGTGTGCTTTTTTTTTTTGTATTATTTGAAAATAATAATAAAAAAACAAAAAACTAATATAGAAATATATGATATATGATTTTCTTAGTATCATTTTTGAGTTGTCTTTTGAATTAGATATCTAATAGCTTATTCATGATTTGGCATAAATTTTAATTAATAAAATACTTAAATTTGTCCTTTTATTAATTTTTAATTGAGAATGACAAATACTCAAATTTTTAAATTGGAAAACCACACAATAAATAGAATAGCTCAAGAGATATGGAGCAAGGGCAATTAGATAGTCCTAATAGATTATAATTATTTTAAATATTTGTTACAAAATTATTATGAAATTTAAGTTTATTTAGGAAGAAATTTTTATTTATTTTAAATATTATTAAAAGATAAAATTTATTTTAAATACTTGTTATGATAATAATTATTATATAATATAATATTAATTTATTGTATAAGTACCAACTGTCTTGACAAACATGACAATATAAATTCACATGTAATTTCCACTTGACTAAAGCTGTACATTCGAGCGGCCCAACTCGTTTTTATAAAAGCCCATTTTTTATGTAGGCTCGGCCCGACCCATATTATAAAACGTGTCGGGCTGAGCTTGGCCCATATTTTTGAAGCAAGCCCATTCTGGCCCATAAACACATATTACTTATATTGGGTCGGACCCGTGTTGGGCCAATCTATTTTTTTTTATGAAATGATTGACTCATATTTATTAAATGGCCCCTAAACTAAATAAGCTTATGGAAAATTGCTTTTTTTTTTTTTTGTACTTTTCAAATTAATTTTTAATTCTAAAGTACAAATAAATTATTTTAATTAAAATGAGCTTCAAAATCACAAAAAAACCATAATTACAATTACATATTTAATAACGAAAATTATATCACCTTCATAGTAGTCCATTAATAAATTTTCACATAAAGTTGTCAATAATATTTAACATAATCTGTTTTAGCAAAAAAAGAAATGTTGAACATATAAAAATATATCAACTATTATCACTGATTCATAAAAATGTGCCAACATAATTTAGAACTTTCGCCTCGCAAAGGATATATTAAAATAATTTAACATTTTAGAAAATATATATAATATTGAAATATATAAATAAAGTATTTTTATATGAAAGAGTAGATGAGTTATTAAATTAAAAAATTATTTTATGAATTTTAATTATTTTTTATTTTGTGCTTACATGTTGTGCTTTCGTGTTAAGAAATTCGTATTTTCTTGTCGCGTTTTCGTGCTTGTTGTATTGTGTTGTGTTCAAGCCCATATTTTTTGTGTCGTGTCTGGGCCCATATTTATTCGTGTTGTGTTGGGCCCAAGCTCATATTTTTTCGTGTCGTGTCGTACTTGTATCACCCGTGCTCGTGCCAGTCTCATGCCGTGTCAAAAAGCCCGACCCTAGTCTACAACTTTACACTTGACATCCAAACACACCATGTATTTTAAAATACAGTATAACTACTGTGCATTATAATTATTACCCTATAGATAGTAATTACACAGTTGCTTCCAAAACGCACTTTTATGGTGCATTTTGAAAAGCCAAGAAGGAATTAGAATTATGTATAATTGAAGATAATTACATAATTTTGTATATTTTTACTATTGTATTTCTTTTTATATCATTGATTTAATCTTTTATTCTTTTAGTTATATTTTTATATGAATAAAATTTCACTCCATTGAAATAAACTATTGAAAAATTTTAATAATCTACTTCTTTTCTTTATCCTCTTTTTCATAATAATTTTATAACATTTATTTATTAAATATTATTTTTATTAACAAAAATATTTTTTAAATTATACGTTCATGGTAGAAAAAGTATGTATACTTTATTTAATTTTGTAATGCATCAAACATGTATAGTACTAATATAATTCAGTTCAATTCAATTCAAGAGATTCAGTCAAACATTTATTAACATGTATTTGTGCTCTTTTCTTTTCTTCTTTCGGTAAGGTTGTGCTCCTAAATCTTTGATACATTTTTCATTTAAAAAAATGAAAAATCCTTGAATATCATTCATAAATTATACCATTGAAACGATAATTGATCCTAAAAAAATTAGTTGTTACTAAAAAATAGTAAGTGAAAACAAATTGTCAATAGTTTGTCACAATTTGCCAAAAAATATATATATAGACTAATAAAAATTGTTGCGATTAAGTAAATTATATTTAAGAATTATAATTTTTGTCACTAAATACTTTTAGCACAATTATTTTTTGAACACATTAATATTGATAATGATTATTTAACAGCAGCTCTAATAAAAAGCTCCATACATAATACAGTTCTTTCTAAAAGGCCAAAATATAAGGCAATGTAATATATATCAAATGTTAATAATGGATTAGTAGAAGGCACACATATATAAGATGACAATAAACTATAACTTCATTGAAGGAAAATCACTGTAATTTCACACATTCCAAACAAAAACAATAAAATACCCCAACAGAAGTTTAAGACATTTGATTAAAGAAAAACTAAAACTCATGACTAAGATGACACATAAAAAACCCAAGTTCAAAATCAAAACAAAACCATCTAAACCAACAAACACATTTCCTAATCACCATAAGCAACAGTGTCCATGATATTAGCAAGAACACCCTTACATTCTTGCAACTTCTTCAGACTTCCAGTAAGCTTTGAGCGCTTTGTAGCAACCGAAGGCGATTCCTCCATAAGCCTCTCAATGCCGCCGCCAATAGGGGTCATCAGCTCTGTCACTATCTCAATCTCCAAATCCTTGTTGACAAGGTTAAAAACAGAATGCTGCAAGTGAAGAGCCATTGAATCCACCAATCTCCTCAGCACAATCTTCCAATAAGCTATCATTCTCATCTTCAAATCAAATGCTTGATGTAGAAGATGAGGATACTTCCTTAAGTGCTCCACTTCAATCTCACCAAAGCCATCCAAATTCACCTTAAAGGGTCTCTTTTCATCATGCAAAATGCTATGAATGAATCCATCTTTCTGCAACATTAGCTTATTCCATTCTGTAAGAAAATCAGGATTACAAGTGTAATCAGTCAGCTTTTCCATCTGAACCACTTCCATCATCCAATTCAAAGACCTTTCCTTCATTTTCGCGATCAAATTATGACCGGCTCGCTTTGCAGACAGCTGAAGCTGATAGTAATCCTCAACATGATACATGAAGACTGTGATCAAAACTTCACCTACATAATCCCATAACTTGTCAACAAAACCAATAGGAATGCTAGAAATTCCATTCACCTTACCTTGTAGAATAGTAAGAAAAGAGCCTCGAGGCAAGAAATTCGGAAGTGAAATCTCTTTTGCTTCCTCCAAATTCCTTATCTCATCCATTAGAAAATCTCTCATGTGATCACTTTCAGTACACTTATGAAGCTCATCATTGTACTGGTTTAACATCTCAACCAATCTAGCAGTACAATGCATTCTCTTGTTATTGGGATACTCATCAAACTCACCTCTCAAAAGAATCTTCCTAAGAGATTCTTTCACAAAACCAATGATTCTCATAAAAGCAGTCATGGCTTCAGCAACAGAAGACATATGTTTAGGCAACTTGTGAAGTTCAGCCAAATTAAAATTCACCTTATCATTAATCTTCTTAACAATCTCAGGCAAGTTTCTAGCTATACTTGAAGCTTGAATATGAACCAATTTCTGAGCCAAAACCGGTACACCAACAATCGATTTATCAATCTTCGAAAGCAAAGGATGCCCTGCAAACAGCCTAGCTTCCTCCTTCCTTGCCTCCTCATAAGACTCATCACCAATCCTGTTCCTAACACAGACATAACCAAGTCCAATATTAACATCATCAGCTGTAACTTTCTCAAGAAGCCCTTCGGGGGCCTTATCGGCTTTGGTAACCACAGCTAGAGTCCTCTCCCCAGTTTTGTCCACACTCTGAGACATCCTAATAGACTCACAAGTAGGAAAATCAACAGTAGCAGATAACACATTGAGTATTATACTAGCTTCAGGTTGTATATACTCCATAATAATGTCTCTAATCTGATCATAAATATTCTCAGGTTGACCATGAACAGGTACTCTAGTTATACCAGGAAGATCAACCATTGTTAAATCAGGAACACCTTTCTTTTTCACAACTAAAGTCAGTGGAGCATTAGATATACCTTTTCCACTACCTGCAATCTCATCAGTTGCTATGTTAATGGCTTCAGAGATGTTATTTTCATCAGTTGTTACCACTTTCCCATTGAACTCCAAGAACAGTTCCGGCTCGGGATTCGAATGGTGTTGCAGCCTCATAATGAGAGGGACTCTCGTGCATATTCCTTGGCCACGAGGGAGACTTATGCCAGCAAGGGACTCAAGCACACTAGACTTGCCTGAGGACTGATCTCCCACCACAACAATGGTGGGGAGTTCGATCCCTTCATCCATAACCATGAGGTTTCTGAGCTTGTCCACTGCATCTAGCAAGGGACGAATTCTGTCGTTGTATGAAGAAACGATTGGTGCGTTGATTGGCTCATTTGGGTCGATTTGAACAAGTGCAAGTGATGATGATTCTTCTTCATACTGTGCCTGAGATGATGATGATGACTTCTTCTTCATTGTCAATGCCTTTGTTATTGAAAACAGAGAAAACAGAGGAGAGAGTGTTTTAAGGATTGAGTGTGAAGAGATGGAATGGAGAAGGGATTTATATTTATAGAGAGACTTTCGAAAAAAAAAATTATTGAAAGGTTGGAAGTTGATAAGGCTCTCTCTTCATTGAATGTTTAACGTTTGGAATTTTGAAGGATATGATAATTTTGTAAAATTGGAATTGTTGATTTATTATTGTTATTAGTATTAACAATTAATAATGTGATTTATTGTTAAGATTCGAGATTAATTGGTTTGCTTTTATTGAGTATGATACGTTTTCTAATATCGAAGTAGAGTAGAAGAGTCCCTACTTAACTACGGGTGTTAATAATATAAGAGTGTTGTTATTGGATATTAATGTTGCTTAATACATTTCAGATGGGTTAACGATACTTTTAAAAAATATTACATTAAATTATATAAAATCTTCTACTTAATTAGAAATTAAGCTGTTCAACTTTTATAATCTTCTTATATTTTCTTTTTGTACTTATTGAGTTATATATAATCTAAAATATAATATTTTTATGTATATATATTATAAACAAAATAATAGTATTAAAATTAGAATGGTAATTTGCTATTTTAAAAATATATAGAAAGATAGTAATATTATTTGTGACAAATACTAAAAATAGTGAAATTAACATATAAATTACTTCTATGTTCGCATCTTGGCTTCAACAATGTGGAAGTCGAATCAGATTGTCAACGTGTTATCCATATCCTGCAGAAGAGAAACTTCTTCTGGGCTGAGTTTGGCCTAATTTTTAAAGATATTTATAATATTTGTAACCGTGTTAATATTTCTAAGTTTCTCTTTTGTAATCGTTCTGCGAACTTTTTAGCTAACAATCTTTTTAAACTTGCATTGTCTTTGGATATGGTAAGAGTGTAGTGGCCGATTTTACCGGGTGTTCTTTGATAATTGGTGTTGAAATCCCTTTATATTTTAATTTTATACGCTTAATCCCTGATCTTTTTTGGGTGGAAAAACCCTCATAACTTTACCATTTTTTTTTTTTTTTTACAAATTTGAGTCGCCAATGAAATCTTACCACTGTGTACACATGTGTATATATGACATATTTTTATTGGCTTTGAAATTTTACTGTCACGTGTACACATGTGTACAATCCCAGTTAACATTTGACAGTAAAATTTAACTGGCATCTTAAATTTGTAAATAAAAAGAAGTTATGGGGATTAAGTGTATAAAAATTAAAATATATAAAGTAATTTATAAATAAATATAATAAAAAAATGTTATTCCAAATAATTATTGCAAAATTATTAACTAAAAATAAAAAGTTATGAAAATAACTTATTAACTTAAATTAATTTATATAAATAAATTTAATTTAAAAGTAATTATTACAAAAATTATTACTAAATAATTAATGAAAAGTTAAAATTTTAAAATAACTTTTCAAATTTATACATATAATATATATAAATAAAATTAGAGACTAATCTTTAAAAAAAATATAAACTTCATTTGTATACTACGTTAAGCATTATAACATAAATTTTAAACAATGTGGAATTTTTATTTACCATTACATGTGAAGAAAATAAATGATGTACATAACATATATTTTTTATAAAAGATGAAACTCTCTCAAAATTAGAAAAATAGAGTAGGAATACTATAAAATTCTACATCATCACTCTAACATTTAGCTTTATATAGATAATAGATTTAGATAGATAGGTATACATAGATAGATTTATAATCGTATTAATATTTGTAAGTTTCTCTTTTGTAATCATTCTGAGAACTTTTTAGCTAACAATCTTTCTAAACTTGCCTTGTCTTTAGATATGACAAGAGTGTGGTGGCCAGGTTTACCGGGTGTTCTTTGATAATTAGTGGTGAAACTCATTTATGTTTAGATTTTATACACTTAACCCCTAATCTTTTTTAGGTGAAAAAACTCCCTTAATTTCAATTTTTTTTTTTTTTTTTAAATTTGAGTCGCTAGTGAAATCTCAGAGTTAAATATCAATTGAATTACCACTGTGTACACATGTGTATACGTGACATATTTATATTAGCTTCGAAGTTTATTGTTACGTGTATGCATGTGTACACATTGACAATCCTAGTTAACATTTTACAGTAAAATTTAACTGACATCTTAAATTTGTAAATAAAAGTGAAATTAAGGAAGTTAAGTGTATAAAAATTAAAATACAAAAGGTAATTTATAAATGAATATAATATAAAAATTGTTATTCCAAATAATTATTGCAAAAATTATAAATTAAAATAAAAAAAATTGTCAACATAACCTATCAACTTAAATTATTTTATAAATAAATGTAATTTAGAAGTAATTATTACAAATATTACTACTAAATAACTAATAAAAAATTTAATTGAGCAAGACTAAATTAGTCACCCATAGAAATAATGCAACATTAATTTCAAGAGAAACTAAAGTGGAACAAATAGTAAACTATATATAGGCTATAACACAACACGCACAAAAGTTTCTAAACCATGTGGAATTTTTGTTTTTAATAAAATTTACTAATGAATCAAATCAATGTATGATATATGGAATTAAAAATTAGAAAAAATAGAAAAATTGAGAAAATAGAAACTTTGAAAGAAAGCTCTTATGTAATGCCCCATCACTCTCAATAAGTTTCCTTTATATATAGAATATAGATATAGATTGAATCAATAATAATATTAACATGTAAAAATATATTAAGGCAAGTTCGTTTTAGTATTTCTCTAATAATAATAATAAGAGAAATTTGCGGCTAAACCTCTTTATGTTTCAGTTTGTATACACATAACCCTATTTTTTTTTAGTGGTGAAACCCCCTTTAGTTTAGTTCTATTTCTAAACCTAAAATAACAGTTAAATTTTCTAATTAAGTGCCAATTAGGACGCCAACTAAGACTGTCACCATGTACATCTATGTACATATTGCATATTCTTATTGGTACCAAATTTTTTTGAATTATTTCAATCTTTTTTCACAAATATTTAAATGATAAAATATATGTATAACCCTAAATAAATATTTTAAATTAAAAAAAAACTAAATAAATAAATATAACCCTAAAATCTAAATTTCAATCTTCGCGCTTCTTTCTTTTGCTCTTCCTCTTCTTCGCAGGTGACTGGCAGCTAGCGGCGGAGGACGGCGAAGGACGGATGATCAAGGGGAAGAGATGGGATTGAGATTTCTGGGCCTTGGGGAAGCCGATGGTGCTTCGTTCATCTCTTGACCGAGAATCGTGAAGGGGAGAACAAGAGAAGACGCGACAAAGTGAGAGTATCTCTAGACATCAAATGTGTTTAGCTCCACCCTCCGAAAACCTTCATAATTATGATTTGGAGTCTCCGAGTCTCGGGACAACCGATGGAAAAGTCCCCTTCCATGGTGTATGATACCACCCTTCTCTATGATTTATTGGAGTTGGTGCAGACACTTCAGGGAAGAGTGTCTCCCGTCTGCCTCCCAACCGGTAGCTTGGTGGACATGATTCCACATCAAAAATCGGGCAATTCAAGACATCTGCCAATGTGATCACTCGGGGTCCCGCAACCCCTTCCATTCGCTTGGAACCCTTCTTGCCTCCTAGGTGGACCATTTTGTTTTTTCGTTCGAGTATAAAGATAGAATTTCTTGATCAAAGGAGTAAAATCCGTGGGCGTGAAGTTCCCGAAGTGCTTTGCTCATATGGGAACATGAAAGAAACCCATCAATTAGCCCCCATACTAAACTCAAAAAATAAATATAGGAATGGGATCCTCTAATTACCGAGAAGAGGCCACATCTAGATACCAGCGACCAAGAAATATATAGACAAGGTATCGGGTGCTGAACACACGGGTTCCAAAAATAAGAACACGAAGCGTAAAAGCGAAGAAGGAAAAAAGGCAGTTTTTCATAAAAACATAATAAACGAGCCTGGAAAAAGAAAACTAGGCATATACATGCATATTTAAATAGCAAGAAAAGAAGAACGTGTATTGCGAATTTTCCCAGTTCAAAGCACAAAATGGCTAAGGCACACAAACCAAAAACCTGAAAAATAGAAGTCATTTGAAAAATCTCTACTCTCTACATATGTTCGTAGAATTAAAGCGTTCTTTCAATAAAAGAAAAAAAGAGAGGATAAAATCAATTGTAAAGAAACTTCGATACTTACAAATTCGAGGTAAAGACAACGAGGATGGCACAATCAAACTATGATAATAGTACTATGTCTAGCAACGTCGAAGGAACAATAGAAGAAAATTTGGTTTGCTTGAAGGTTTTTCCAGTTTGAAGCTCTAAAGAAAATAGCAGGAAAGTGAAAATGTGAAAATGGAGATGGCAAGTGGTATTTATAGCCTTCAACCCTCGGTCTTGGCCCTTTTGTGATCCTACAATTCCCTTCAAATTCCAATCAACACATATTGGTCCAACGGTTGGGGAGGGATGCAGAGAAATACATTTATGAGGGGACGTGTAGAGTACTCGATTATACAGTTGTCACCCAACATTTATTGCATGTCTCGAGATTTAATTTCAGAAATGAATCAACATCACTAAAATTGAGGAATAAAAAGCATGCAGGACTGTGAACCATCCACATCAAGGCACGTGGCATGTTCATAAAAACATGTGTGCTTTGTATAACCGTGATGTCATATTGTAACCCTTCCGGAAGGAAATTGAAAATTCAAAATAATAGTAAGTCCCAACTTACAAAATTGCAAGTTAGAACTTAGGGATAAATGTTGTTCGTATTTTTTTTTTACCAAAAACACGTGGCAAATCGAGAGTTGGCCACATGTCCATAGGCCCCACACATAAGACATGATAAATCAATATTAGTGCCCTGGATCTAGAGGGCATTCGAAAGACGTGTTAGCATCCAGGAATGAACAAATAATTACCTGGATGGGTTCCCAGAGCCGAGTCACAACTTTGGCATCTAGGAGAATGATAACCTCCCGGACCATCTAGCATCCACGATTCATGCATACCCCCGACACATCTCCCAAGACAGAACACTGTAGATGACTCTTTCAACATAAACGACAAAATGAACTTGCCACAAAAATAGGGATGCTTCGTGAGAATTTAACCTATACTTTTCTAACATTGTGTGTCCCCATAAACGATTATTGATGGCTACTCCTTGCACTCTCCCATTAGTTGTGAACACGTCTAGTCTTATCTCACCAAACTCTTACTTCAAATCCAACCTGAGACATTTATCGTAAAATATCATTTTCTATACCTAAAAAAGGCTATATAGAGCCTAAAGGTAAAAGGAGGATGTACCCAATAACTTAAAATATCACACACCTTTGCCTATAAATAAAGAAAGAGTGTTAGAGGAAGGGGATTGAGGAATTTTCTTGGAGAAAAAAAAAGAACTATTTAATATCAAGGTTACACTGATAAATTCAAGTGACTTGTGGATTAATATTTATTAACACTTGAACTACATAAACATACTCCTTTTTACTAACAATTATTTTTTCGTAAAAGAAAATTAAGTAGGTACTAAAAATCTCAGTCAATAGATACGATATAAACAACAACTAAATGTTTATAATAGCATGAATAAGACATAAAATTAAAAAAAAAAATCGTGATTTGGGCCGAAAACCAAAATAGCGTACATGTATATACACATTTATGTAGGGGGTAAGTTGAAAAATGCCTCTTTTATTAATCAATTAACCAAATTTGCCTCTAATTTTATATTTATTTGAAACATACTTCTTTTTACATGTTTTGTACCCAAAATACCCTGACATAAGAGAGTCACATGGAGAGTATTTTGAAGTGACAGGGGCAAAATTGGTACAATGTTTAAAAAAAGAGGTAAAAATGATAGACTTTAAAAAAGAGGGTAAAAATAAAAGATGACAATATAAAAAAAGTATAGAGTGTAATTTCTTCTTTATGTAGTGATATTTCTTAAAAATAATGAGGGATTGATAGAATAGTTTATTCTAATTAATATCGTTTAATAAAATGAGAGATTTATTGAAAATGATAAATATGATCGAAAATATGTGTATATAGGTATAACAAGTTTATACATATATTATATAATTCAATTACTAATTAATGATTAATTATTACTTTAAACACTCATCAACTACTTTTACAAAGAATATATATAAACAAAGCATATATATATTTAGTCTCACCGCAAACGTTTCTTCATAACAATTTTCTTCTAAAAAAACAAT
Source organism: Cannabis sativa (assembly GCF_029168945.1). Taxonomy (NCBI): domain Eukaryota; kingdom Viridiplantae; phylum Streptophyta; class Magnoliopsida; order Rosales; family Cannabaceae; genus Cannabis; species Cannabis sativa. Next base: position 56,016,132 of record NC_083607.1, read on the forward strand.
AAAAACAAGGGATAATTTATTATATTAAACATGCCAATTAAGACAACAAAAGCACACACACAACACAAACACTTAGTTCTAAATATACATAATAACAATAACACACATCAAACATGACCAAACAACTTAATTAGCTTAATTAACTAATTATAATCAGAAGAAGTTGTATTAATTCTTCCTTTAATCTTAGCCAAAATCTCTCTACACTCTTTCAACTTATTAACAGTAGCAGTAAGCCTAGCTCTCTTTGCAGCCACATTAGGAGCTTCCTCCATCAATTTCTCAATTCCATTCCCATGAGGATCCATTAACTCACTCACAATCTCCATTTCCAATTCCTTATTAACAAGCTTATCAAGACTTAATCTCATATTTAAAGCCATTAAATCAACCAACCTCCTCAAAACCACTTTCCAATAAGACACAATTCTCATCCTCAAATCAAAAGCTTGGTCCAAAAGATTAGGAAAATGCCTCAAATTCTCAAACTCAATCATTCCAAACCCTTCTAATTCCATCCGAAATCGCGATTGATTGTTCACTTCAACCATGAATTCTTCCTTTTGACACATGAACTTGTTCCAATCCCTCATAAACTCAGGATTACAAGTGTAATCTGTTAGCTTTTCCATCTCTATTACTTCCAAAACCCAATTCATTGACTTTTCTTTCATTTTCTCAATTAGATTCAGTCCTGCTCTTCTAGCTGAAATCTGAAGCTGGTGATAATCCTCAACATGACTCATTAACACTGAGATCAAAACCTCTTCTATATACTTCCATAGTTTTTCAACAAAAGCTATAGGAATGGTTGAAATTCCGTTGACTTTTGACTGAAGAAGTGACAAAAAAGCTGTTCTTGGAAGAAAATTAGGCAAAGAGATCTCTTTAGCTTCTTCTAAACACTCAAATTCCTCCATTAAAAACTTTCTCTTGGGATCACTCTCAGGACATTCATTAAGCTCATCAGAGAAACTATTCAACATCTCAACCAACCTAGCTGTACAATGCATGTTCTTCTCACCAGGGTACTCATGAAACTCACCTCTGAGAAGGATTTTCCTTAGTGATTCCTTAACTGAACCAGTAATTCTCATGAAAGTTGTTAATGCTTCAGCAGTTGAAGAAATCGACTTGGGAAGCTTTCGAAACTCGGAAAGACTCTTGTTTAACTTGTCATTGATTTTCTTATCAATGTCAGGTAAGTTTCTGTCAATACTCTTGGCTTGAATCCTCATAAGTTTCTGAGCCAAAACAGGAATTCCCACAATAGATTTATCCATTTTCAAAAGCAAAGGATGAGTTTCGAAAAGCTTAGTTTCTTCATCTCTAGCTTCCATATAAGATTCATCACCAATTCTGTTCCTAACACAGACATAACCAAGTCCAATATTAACATCATCAGCAGTTACCTTCTCCAAAAGCCCTTCTGGAGATTTATCAGATTTGGTCACAACAGCCAGAGTCCTCTCTCCTGTTTTGTCAACGATCTGAGACATTCTAATTGACTCACAAGTAGGAAAGTCAACAGTTGCAGATAACACATTCAATATAATACTAGCTTCAGGCTCAATATACTCCATTATAATATCTTTAATCTCATCATAAATATTCTCAGGCTGACCTTGAACTGGAACTCTAGTGATCCCAGGAAGGTCAACCATGGTCAAATCAGGAACCCCTTTCTTTTTCACAACGAGAGTCAAAGGGGTTTTAGATATTCCCTTACCATTTCCGGCTATGACGTCAGTAGCGGCGGTTATAGCTCCGGCGAGGTGCTGTTCGTCGGTGTGAACCACTCTGTTTTTGTACTCCAAATAAAGCTCTGCCTCTGGCTCTGTGTGGTTCTGTAATCTGACCACGAGTGGGACTCTGGTACAGATTCCTTGTCCACGTGGCAGGCTGATACGTGCTAAGGACTCGAGCACTGATGACTTGCCGGAAGACTGGTCGCCGACGACCACGATGGTCGGAAGCTGTACTCCTTCTTCCATAACAGCGAGTGTTCTGAGCTTGTCTACTGCGTCGAGAAGAGGACGAATGTGGTCGTTGTAAGATGAAACTATCGGAGCCATGAGAGGAGGGGCTTGGTTGTGATTCTGAACAACTTCGTCTGAGGTGGTCTGATCATGGTCGATATCAGTGGAAGATGATTTTGTGTCTGAGTAGTAAGTAGTCTGTTTTTCAAAGCTTCCCATTTTGTTTTCTGGGTCTGTGAGATTAAAATGATGAAATATGATATATCGGATGAAGAAAATGAGTAAAGTTGCAGAGATGGTATTGTTGGTGATGATTAGGGTTTTAATGGAATTATAAAGGAAGAAGGTGTAGACTGTAATTTTAAGTTGGATACTTCGACGAAAGTGAAAAAGAGTTTCAGTGAGATTTCATTTACGTTGTACGGATAGGGACCCGCACATGCATGCATTGACGTAAAGCATTGACCATAATTGTACTAAAAATTAAGATGGTTGTTAGAGCATCACCATTACAAATTTAGAGGATGATTATGATGAGAGTTAGGGCAACTCATTTAGGGTTAAATCAACACTAAATGGATATTATTTTAACACTAATTTTTTTTTTTAATTCCAACCACAACACTAAAAATTACACTAAAAAATATATTTTTTATAATTTTATTAAATTATCTCACACTATAAATATAAAATTTAATCATAAATATATTATTTTATATAAAAAAGGAAAAATAAAATTTAGTGTAGTCTATAAATAGTGGGACACTATAGACTCCCACATATATAATAGGATAACATTTTGTGTCAAAACTTCATTATTTTTAAAATTTTAGTGTCCTGTTGGAGAAGCCTTATACTACTGTCTTATTGGGTTGTGAAATATGAATTTTTTCAACATTGTTTCTTATCTTTTTTTTTATGTAATATTTTTTAGAAAATGCTAGTTATAATTTTTATAATTTACGATAGTATAACCATATTTTATTTTTTACCCATAAAATAAATAAATAAATAGACGCTTAATATATGTTAATGTTAACTCCTATTTTAACATATGGTGGTTTGTTAATACTTTTTTAATATATTTTTTATTTTTAAAATTAGATTTGTGAAAATATTTTCTAAAATCATGTTTATAAAATTATTTTCACTTTTCAATTTTTTAATTAAGAATCAAAATTTCAAAAAAAAAAAAATCACTTTTAAATATTTTAAACAAATCTTTTTCTTGATCAATATTTTAGACTCTGAGTACTCCAGCTTAAACCTTGAAACCCAAACAAACCATGGCCCGACTCTAAACTCGGACCCAACCCTCGATCCCAGTGCTTCGAACCCGAACTTAACTTAAATAAAATCAAGAAATAAAAATAAAAATAAAATTTACAGAACATATTTTTATTTTTATTTTTAAATTTGAAAAACAAAAGTGGTTATAGAACACATTTTTATTTTTTAAAATCAAAATTTAAAAACAAAAATTTAATTTTATTTTTGTAATTAAAAAATTTAAAAATAAAAATGTTACCAAAATGCAGCATACGAAAAATTTGTAAGAGTACTATTATATTTAACACAATAATAAAGAGTTAGTTAATTTATTGTATATGTTAATTCCATTTTTGGCATATTTAATTGACAAAAATATTTTATTATTTAATGTATATTTCGGCTGGCATATATTGATATGGTTTCCATATTTGTGTAAATCAAACTTGAAAGGAAAGTTGTCTAGCTTTCCTATTTTTGGAAAAAAGGTAAAAATGGTAAGTTTGGTTACCCATTTCGTTTTTATCTAACCAGCTGTGTAATCTAATCTTGTGTTGAGTTTCCCATTTTCTTAGATCAGGTTTCTTGAAGAGAAAACCGGAGCTAGACTTTCCTTTTCTATAAAAGGAAAGTTGTAGTTACTGCCCACGATTCTGTATGTACAGAAACGGAAATTCTGAATTTGATTGAAGAATTATTTTAGGGAAGTTTCTAGTGGGTTGAGGTCTTGTTCAGACCGAATGTAAGCTGTCTATGAGATGTATATTCATTATAAATACATCTTATAGTAGCTAGGTTTTGTATCTCTTTCATACACTTAGAATTGCTTTCATATCTTAAGGAAAGAGTGTCTTTGTTTAGTACCTCTCTTGGTACCTCTCTTGTATCTTTGAATTTCATTCATATCTTTAGAAAAGAGAGTCTTTGATTTGTAGAGAAGAGTTGTTCTACTCTTACTCTGTTTATTTGTTGTTTGTATTGTCTTGAGTCTGTATTCAAGTCTACAACGAAGAAGAACATCAGTGCACCTTCGGGAGAAGGGTATTTACAAGCTTTCGGGAGATTGCTTTTGAAGTCTTGCATCGGGAGGATACAAGCACACAACCTTCGGGAGATGGTTGTATAGGCTTTCGGGAGATAGCCTTTAAGCCTTGAATCGGGAGGATTCAAGCACTCTTCAAGGTGATCGAAGGGAGTTCGAGCTCTTGGAGTTTTATCAAGATTCGGTTAGTAGGTGGAATACATCAAGCTTGCGGCATACAATAAGAGGGAGTCTATTTATGCATAAGTCAATTACTTTGTATTTTTGATACCGATCTAATGAATCTTATCTCTCGGGCGTGGCCCCGTGGACTAGTAACAACTGCGAAAGGATTGTTGAAACCACGTACAAAAATCTTGTGTGTTTTTACTTTTATGCACCGTTTGTTTTTCCGGGTTTCTCTCGGAGTTACAGAGTTGCATTCGTAACTACGTAAAATCATTTTCGATACCGGTTTTATTATTCCGCATTTAATTAATCATTTAATTAAATAATCAAACTGGGAATATTAAAATACGGAATTTCAATTGGTATCGTAGCAAGTCACTAAATTCTTAGTGAGATCTCGAGGTTATTCCGTTTAACTTGTTGTGTGTGAGATGTCTTTGTTTGCAGAAGGAAGTTCCATCTCTAGACCTCCTCTATTGAATGAGTCGAATTATCCTTATTGGAAGGTCAGGATGAGAGCTTTCATCAAATCGCAATATGAGAAAGCATGGAGAGCTATTCTTACGGGTTGGTCTCAACCTACCGAAAATGATGAAAAAGGTAATACTCGGGTAAAATGCGAACTCGGTTGGACCACCGAAGATGAAAAGCTCCGGTTATAATAATAAGGCTTTACATGCTATTTTTAGTGGTGTTGGTGAAGGTTTTATTAAATTAAGCTCATCTTGTGAATCTGCAAAAGAAGCATGGGAAATCCTTCAAATTCAATTTGAAGGTACTGCTGATGTAAAGAGATCACGATTTACCATGCTTCAAACTAGATTTGATGAATTGAGAATGTCAGATACCGAAACTTTAAATGATTTCTATGAAAGATTATCTGATATTTCTAATGAGTTTTTTGCCTTGGGAGAAAAACTAGATGAATCTGTCTTGGTTCGAAAAATTGTTCGAGTTCTTCCCGACGGAGTTTGATACAAAATTGCTTGCAATGGAAGAGGCTAAAGATTTTGGCAAAATGAAGGTTGAGGAACTCATGGGATCTTTAAGAACCTTTGAGTTGAATCAACAAATCAAGAAAAAGAGTAAGCAAAATCTCTCGAATGAGAAAAGCAAAGGTATTGCCTTTAATGCTTCTGAAAATATTGTTTCTGATGATGAAAATAATGATGAAATGGTTCTATTGGCAAAAAATTTCCAAAAATTCATGAAATCTGGTGGAAATAAAAAGTTCTTTTCAAAGAACCCAAAAGGTAACATTTCTGGTAACATTCCCTCTAAACCTTTTCCATCTAACAATAAAAAGGGTATTAAATGCAGAGAATGTGAAGGTTTTGGTCACACTCAATCCGAATGTGCTAATACCTTAAAGAAAAATAAAAAGGGATTGAATGTTACTTGGAGTGATGATTCTGAGAGTAGTGAGGATGAAAAAGAAAAAGTTGTCCTAACAAGTGTTTTGTCAAGAAATTTGCAGGAAAAAGGAAAAAGCATTTGCTTGAACAATATCCTGATCAATGACAACAAGGAAGAATCCAGATCTGAATCAGATGAGTCAGAAATTGATGAGGATTCCATGATTGAATCCTACAAGGTAATGTTTGGTAAGTGGTTGGAAACTAGTGCTGAAAATCGCTCCCTGGTTAAAGATAATAAAATTTTGTGTAACAACATTAATGAGTTGGAAGATAAACTCAAATGCTGTGAATCTGAATTGTCTTTAAAAGAATAAAAAATTATTTCTTTAACCAAGGAAATTGATAACATTAAAAAGAATGTTAAAATGTTAAATCCAGGTTCCACCATCTTTGAAAAAATTCAAAAATCTGGCCAAACCAATCATCTTTGGGTCAAGGGTTATGTTCCAAATCAACCTGTGTCTAATACCACTAATAGTTTTGTTTCTGGAAGAACTATTTCTACCTCGCAGGTTTCTGGCTCGACAGCAAAGCACTCTGTTGCTACAGAAAAGAAGCAGCACGGTAAGTTTGACAATTTCAAAGGGAAAGGAAGACGTTTCATTCCTATTTGCCATTTTTGTGGAGTAAAAGGTCACATTCGACCTAAATGCATAACCATGCATAACATGTTTAAATCTAATTACATTGGAAATAAACATGTTTTACAAAAATAAAAATGGGTTGTCAAAAACAAATGCTTGGTAGGTTCTACTTGTTTTAAAACTGTTGCTTCTAACATGTGGTATTTTGATAGTGGTTGTTCCAAACACATGACAGGTGAAAAAGAATTTCTTGTGAACATAAGACCAATGCACTGTGGAGAAGTTACATTTGGTAACAGTCTTACTGGTAAAGTCATAGGAATGGGAACTCTCAAGTTCGAAGGGCTTCCTAAACTAAAGAATGTCATGTTGGTTGAAGGACTAAAAGCTAATCTACTTAGCATTAGTCAGATTTGTGATCAGGGTTATACTGTGAACTTTGATAGCAATCATTGCTATGTATATAATATTCTTGATGAAATTGTGTTACAAGGGCTGCGATCTAGTGATAATTGTTATACTCTCACTACGCATGCCACTTGTCATTCTGTCATTGAAAATGTTACTGACCTATGGCATGAAAAACTTGGGCACATTCACTTTAAAAATCTGAAAAAATTATCTGTTTCAGGGATTGTTCGAGGATTACCTAAATTAGGTAAAGAGTCATTGGGAAAATGTGGTCCATGCCAGTTAGGTAAGCAACTGAAAATTTCTCACAAGAGTGTCCCAGATGTGAATACTTCTAGAGTTCTCGAACTCTTGCACATGGACTTAATGGGTCCAATCCAGGTAGAAAGCTTAAATGGTAAAAGGTATATTTTTGTTTGTGTTGATGATTTTTCTCGATTCTCATGGGTGGATTTTTTGAGAGAAAAATCTGATACTTTTGAAGCTTTCCAATCTCTGTGTTTGAAATTACGAGTTGAAAAAGATAGTAACATTGGCAAAATTGTTAGGATTAGGAGTGATCATGGTAAGGAATTTGAAAATACCGTATATGATGAATTTTGTAAAGCTAACGGTATTTCTCATGAATTTTCTGCTCCTAAAACTCCTCCACAAAATGGAGTGGTTGAAAGAAAGAATCGTACTCTAACAGAAATGGCTAGAGTAATGTTGAATAGCAAGAAGCTCACAAAGCGCCTTTGGGCCGAAGCCATTAACACTGCTTGCTATACCATCAACAGAGTATTCTTGCGTCCAGGTAGTCACAAAACACCATATGAAATCTGGAAAGGTAAGAAACCAAATGTAAGTCACTTTCATGTGTTCGGATGTAAGTGTTATATCTTACGAGATCGTGATTACATTGGTAAATTTGATTCTAAAAGTGATGAAGGTGTTTTCTTAGGATATTCCACAAATAGTAGGGCATATCGTGTGTATAACATGAGAACCCAAACTATTATGGAATCTGCTAATGTTGTTGTTGATGATCTAAAAGATTTTTCTGAGTTTTCCACAGAAGAACAGATTGAAGATTTGCTTGAAAAGCCTGCTGCCGAGGAAAAGGAACCTGACGAAGCTTCAGAAGCAGTCGTCGAGGTTCTTGTGCGGGAATCTGTTGCTACAGAAAATCCGACAACAAAAGAATCTGAGTATCCTTTAAATTCAATCACTGATCCAATACAGAGGGAACCATCCTCCAGGGTTAAAAAGAATCATCCTTCAGATCTCATCCTTGGAAACTTGGATGAGAGCATGATTACAAGAAGAAAATATGCCAATATAATTCAATTTTTATGTTTTATTTCTTCTTTAGAACCTAAATCTGTAAAAGAAGCTTTAATGGATGAAGATTGGTTTTTAGCTATGCAGGATGAGCTTCATCAGTTTGTTCGAAACAAAGTCTAGAAAATGATTCCAAGACCACCGTTTGTGAACATCATTGGAACCAAGTGGATCTTCAAAAATAAGAGTGATGAGTTTGGCACTATCATTCGAAACAAGGCAAGGTTGGTTGCCCAAGGATACACTCAAGTTGAGGGTGTTGACTTTGATGAAACATTTGCTCCAGTAGCTAGACTGGAATCGATCAGGTTACTTCTTTCCATAGCTTGCATTCTTGGTATTAAATTGTACCAAATGGATGTCAAATCCGCTTTTTTGAATGGGTTGTTAAAAGAAGAAGTGTATGTGGAACAACCTAAAGGGTTTGAGGATCCACATTTTCCTGATCATGTTTATAAGTTAGACAAGGCATTGTATGGTCTAAAACAAGCACCACGTGCTTGGTATGAGCGTCTAACTGAATTCTTGCTTTCTCATGATTACAAGAGAGGAAATGTGGATAAAACACTTTTCATCAAAAACATTAATTCTGATGTGATTGTTGCTCAAATATATGTTGATGATATTGTGTTTGGTTCTACCTCTAACTCTGAAGTGCAGGTTTTTGTTTCCCAAATGCAAAAGGAGTTCGAAATGAGTATGGTAGGTGAACTCACTTATTTTCTCGGTCTTCAAGTGAAGCAATCAGATGAGGGAACTTTTGTCACTCAAAGCAAGTATGCAAAGAATTTGGTGAAAAAGTTTGGTCTTGAGAAAGCCAAACATACCAACACTCCCATGAGCACAACTTTGAAATTAAGCAAAGATGAACAAGGAGTAAAGGTAGATCAAACTTTGTATCGAAGTATGATAGGAAGTTTGCTTTATCTTACTGCTAGTCGTCCTGACATTTGCTATAGTGTTGGTGTTTGTGCACGTTATCAGGCTAATCCCATGGAATCCCATCTTTCTGCTGTGAAAAGAATCATTCGCTATGTAAATAGCACTATTGATTTTGGGATTTGGTTTTCAAAAGATACTAATTCTAACCTTGTTTGCTTTAGTGATGCTGATTGGGCAGGTAATGCTGATGATAGAAAAAGTACTAGTGGTGGATGTTTCTATCTTGGAAACAATTTGGTTTCATGGCATAGCAAGAAGCAAAACTCAATCTCTCTGTCCACAGCAGAGGCCGAGTACATTCTTTGCGGGTAGTTGTTGTACCCAATTGTTATGGATGAAACAAATGATGGCAGATTATGGGTTTGATTTGAAAACTTTAACCATCTTTTGTGATAACACTAGTGCTATAAACATTTCTAAGAATCTGTTCAACACTCTCGCACTAAGCACATAGACATTCGTCATCACTTTATTAGAGAGCTTGTGGAAAATAAAATTCTTGTCTTAGAATATGTTGAAACTAGCAAACAAATTGCAGATATTTTTACTAAAGCTCTTGACTCGGTCCGATTTATTTCTCTAAGGAAATCCTTAGGGGTTTGTACTGTTTAATGCTTTTATTTTTCCATAGTCCTTGATATTTGAGTTGTCTTAGAGTTCATAATGTCTTGTCTTTGTCCTAGAAGAAAATTTCAACCTTATAAGAATTTCAGTCATTATTTTATTGCTAAAGTTGTAATATTATGATGTCATACAGGTTTGTCAGGAAAATTGTCCACTCCTCACAGGAATATTCAGGTTCATCAAACAGTGTTATGTAAGCTACCATTTTCGAATGATGTTGTTCAAAAAACTGTGTGTTCAAGCTCCATTGGATGAATAGAGCTACCTATCTCAATGTGTGAAAGCCATCTCTGAGTAAGTTGGAACTATGTAATTAGGAGTTATGTAGAAGATACGCTACCATTGAAAAGGGCTACCATTGAGGTAGTGTGACAGCGTCTCCTATGGGTACAATTTATCAGAAAAAGTCTTTTTGACAAATTGGGCAATGTTCCCTGCTTACACTTTCACACACTAATGCTTGACACAGTTTGTGGTAAAATTTGTTTATTCTCGAAAATGGTGTTATAAAGCTATTACATACTGTTTGATGTGCTTTAATATTCTTGGTGATGGAGTCAATTTTTCCTGTGAACCGGTATGACCTCATTCTATTACTTCATTAGTTTGATAAAATAATTTCTGATTATTCTTATGAGTTTGATTTTTTCATCAGGGACAAAGACAAATGGACATTGTGAATTCTAGTTGCAAAAATATCAAGGTTATTTTATTTTTCTGTCTTTTAATCAAAAAAAAATAATAAAAAAATAATAATAAAAAAAAGGGGGTTCGTGATCGAGTAGTCAAGTGAGCTTTGTTAAAAATTTTGTTATTTTTTTTGTTATGTTTCATTATGTTCTTAGACACAATTTTTGCTCTTAAGTGGTGATTAGTGCCTTTGTGTCTTGGTGTGTTCTCTTGTTCCTTATTTGCAATTTTTTTTTGGGGGGCATTTTTTGAAAAAATAAAAGAAAAAGGGGGGCATATTCTTTTTTCGAATTCTTTTTCGAATCCTTGTATATATTTTTTCTTTTATTTTTTTTTTCATTTTATGGAAACATGTTTTAATTGTATTTATTTATTTAGAATGTTTCCTTTATTTTGTGGAGATTTGGTCTTTTTGGTGGCTATTTCGGTTTTGGTAAGGGTTTTTACTTCTTAGATTTTGTGGGAATATTTGGTTTCCTTTTTCCATTTAAGGAAACATTGACCACATTTGAAAAACCTTTCTTTGGTTTCCTTTTTTCTTTCCACACGTGGGTCAAAGGTAAGGAAGTTACCTTCCTTTTCAGTTTTTTTTTAATTGGGTATTTAAAATTGAAAGTTATATATTCTCAACTACCCATAAACCCACGATCACCACTTTCTCTTCTTCTTCTATTTTTTTCTCAAAGGTCTAACATTGTTCAAAGTGTAAGAGGGTTTGTGTTCTAGGGTTTCAAAGAAAAATGGCCAAAACTAAGATTGCCCAACCATCCAAGAAGCCCACTCGTGGATCTGCTTCTGCTTCTCCGGTGACTCCGCCCGCGCCGCCTGCTCCAGCAACCGGAGCTTCTGGTTCGTCATCTGTTCCGATGAAAACTGCCAGAAAGTCGAAGACCAAAGCTTGAAAGTCGACTTACAACCTTGCTTCCCTTGGTGTTACTGTTGAACCTGCTGCTGCTTCTGCTTCTACAGAAATGGCTGAATTCAACTTGTGTTTGGGGAGAATGGAGACAAGTCAAGCCTTACTTCTCAGGAAGATGGACAACATCATGAAATACTTCCGACCAAATGATGATGAATAAGTGGTTCAATTCTCTATCTCTTGCTTTTTATTTGTGAATGCTTAAACTACTATGTCCTTGTTCATGGTTTTTGTTATCTTTGGCTCCTTGATAGACAAAAAGGGGGAGTAGTACTTATTTTTGTAGATTATGTGTTACAACTCTGGATCCTTGTTTTTAGGGGGAGTTGTCTTGTTTGTGGTTTAACACTTTTCCGTTTAAAAAGTTGTGTTCTTCGGTTTGCAAGCTTTTCCGTCCAAAAAAAGTTATATGTTTTATGTGTTAGAGAGCTTTCATGCAGGGGGAGTATTTTCTATACTCTTGTATCTTTAAAAAGCTATTTGCTTTGGTTTCTAACACTTGATGCAGGTTTTCTCATAATAAAATGTTTTGTCAATCAAAGTGCCAAAGGGGGAGATTGTTAATTCCATTTTTGGCATATTTAATTGACAAAAATATTTTATTATTTAATGTATATTTCGGCTGGCATATATTGATATGGTTTCCATATTTGTGTAAATCAAACTTGAAAGGAAAGTTGTCTAGCTTTCCTATTTTTGGAAAAAAGGTAAAAATGGTAAGTTTGGTTACCCATTTCGTTTTTATCTAACCAGCTGTGTAATCTGATCTTGTGTTGAGTTTCCCATTTTCTTAGATCAGGTTTCTTGAAGAGAAAACCGGAGCTAGACTTTCCTTTTCTATAAAAGGAAAGTTGTAGTTACTGCCCACGATTACGTATGTACGAAACGGAAATTCTGGATCGATTGAAGAATTATTTTAGGGAAGTTTCTAGTGGGTTGAGGTCTTGTTCAGACCGAATGTAAGCTGTCTATGAGATGTATATTCATTATAAATACATCTTATAGTAGTTAGGTTTTGTATCTCTTTCATACACTTAGAATTGCTTTCATATCTTAAGGAAAGAGTGTCTTTGTTTAGTACCTCTCTTGGTACCTCTCTTGTATCTTTGAATTTCATTCATATCTTTAGAAAAGAGAGTCTTTGATTTGTAGAGAAGAGTTGTTCTACTCTTACTCTGTTTATTTGTTGTTTGTATTGTCTTGAGTCTGTATTCAAGTCTACAACGAAGAAGAACATCAGTGCACCTTCGGGAGAAGGGTATTTACAAGCTTTCGGGAGATTGCTTTTGAAGTCTTGCATCGGGAGGATACAAGCACACAACCTTCGGGAGATGGTTGTATAGGCTTTCGGGAGATAGCCTTTAAGCCTTGAATCGGGAGGATTCAAGCACTCTTCAAGGTGATCGAAGGGAGTTCGAGCTCTTGGAGTTTTATCAAGATTCGGTTAGTAGGTGGAATACATCAAGCTTGCGGCATACAATAAGAGGGAGTCTATTTATGCATAAGTCAATTACTTTGTATTTTTGATACCGATCTAATGAATCTTATCTCTGGGCGTGGCCCCGTGGACTAGTAACAATCTGAAAGGATTGTTGAAACCACGTACAAAAATCTTGTGTGTTTTTACTTTTATGCACTGTTTGTTTTTCTGGGTTTCTCTGGAGTTACAGAGTTGCATTCGTAACTACGTAAAAGCGTTTTCGATACCGGTTTATTATTCCGCATTTAATTAATCATTTAATTAAATAATCAAACTGGGAATATTAAAATACGGAATTTCAATTGGTATCAGAGCAAGTCACTAAATTCTTAGTGAGATCTTGAGGTTATTCCGTTTAACTTGTTTTGTGTGAGATGTCTTTGTTTGCAGAAGGAAGTTCCATCTCTAGACCTCCTCTATTGAATGAGTCGAATTATCCTTATTGGAAGGTCAGGATGAGAGCTTTCATCAAATCGCAAGATGAGAAAGCATGGAGAGCTATTCTTACAGGTTGGTCTCAACCTACTGAAAATGATGAAAAAGGTAATACTCAGGTAAAATCTGAACTCAGTTGGACCACTGAAGATGAAAAACTGTCTGGTTATAATAATAAGGCTTTACATGCTATTTTTAGTGGTGTTGGTGAAGGTTTTATTAAATTAAGCTCATCTTGTGAATCTGCAAAAGAAGCATGGGAAATCCTTCAAATTCAATTTGAAGGTACTGCTGATGTAAAGAGATCACGATTTGTGATTGTATATAAAGAGATCACGATTTGTGATTTGTGATTGTATATTAAAATACGGAATTTCAGTATATAAAGAGTACTATTATATTTGTGATTGTATATAATTAATTTATTGTCATCCGTAACTCTATTTAAAAGAGTTAGTTATAGTTTAGAAATCTAGTTACTTACACTAATTTTCATCTCTTCTTTTGCAGGTCTAACATTAGTAGATCAAGTATCAAACTTAATCGTTGGAGCTGAGGTACATAATTTCAATCATTTCTTTAGTATATGTTCAATTCATAAAATTAATTCGCACATATATAAGGTTATTCATATGTATTTAAATTCATTTCATCTAACATAGTATGGAATATTTTAAAATGTCAAATAATAATATTCTAATTTTTAAATCAAAATATGTAAATTCAATATTATAATGCACTATGATATAAATGACTCACACCTTACTTTAATAAAGTCACTTAACATGTCTCTTTAGTAAACTAGGTTTCTTACCTAAATTAATATCTTTTTTTTTTTGAAGTGTTAGCCTCGATCTGAAGATCCCTCTTTATATTGGAGAATATTGTCCCACATAGATTAACTGTAAAAGTATTGAGCCATATATAAGAACATGAGCTACTCCACTCATCACAAATTGGTTTTGAGATGGAACCTCATTATTCTCATCATGGTATCAGAGCCATATCCCTAGCGGACTTTCGATCTACATTATCCAGATGGTTAGCCAACCGCACGAGATCTAGATGGTGCAAAAACACTTGAGATCCGAACAAAAATAAGTGAGCAAATGGCATGACTTGTGATAAGGTAATTTAAGATTAGTGAGCAAAAATAGTCACCATCTTGAGGGGGGATATTGGAGAATATTGTCCCACATGGATTAAATGTAAAAGTATTGAGCCATGGGCTACTCCACTCATCATCAATTGATTTTGAGATAAAACCTCGTGATTCTCATCACTCCTCATAGCCATCTCCCAAATATATTGCTCAAAGTGATTACCAAATAAATTAATATCATTACCACTACTTGTCTTCTAGCATAAGTATGAAAGTATCCATGAAATACATTCTTCCACAACCATAATGCAAGCTATTTTTGTGTTGTTTTTCTTTTCATTTGAAAAAAGATGAAATATTAAAAGTAAAATGAGTTATTAAAATTTTTTTTAACAGTGTGTTTGATAGAGGGGAAAAATGGGAGGATGGAGAGATATGGAGGGAAAAAACAATCCATTATATCGTTGAATAGAATAGATTAGTTCTGTAAGTTCGTGTATGTTATGCTAGCCTGATTCATATTTATTCGTGCTTTTTAAAAAATAGGCCGTGTCATGCGGTGCCACAGAAAAATATGAGTTGTATCGTACCGTGCTAATATTTTTAAAGGTAGGTCCAGTATTTTCGTCCAGTGCTCGGATTCGTACAGTACTTTATTTGTGTCAGTCTATATTTCTTAAACAGACCAACTCATCTTCATATTCAGGCTTGAATTCATGTTTTACTTTTCCATATTTTTTTTTCATAACTATTGAAATATATGTATATTTGATAGCTTTAGTTATATTTATATAATTTTTTAATAATATTTTACAGATAATCATATAAAAAAATTATTAACATCATTACAATTTAAATTTTTATTTATAAATACTTAAATTTTTATATCACACCCTATAAATAAATTAATATATAATCTTAGTTTTTCATATTTTAACAGTTTTAATTATAGAATTATAATATTCAGTATTATATGTATGTTTTATTATTTTAATTTATTTATAACTGATAAATGCATATTTTATTATTATTATTATTAAATTATAAGTTTTTTAATATGTCGTACCGTGTTTTTTGGACTTGTTGCGTGTCGTGCTTTTCGGACTGGTCTATTCGTGATCATGTATCATGCATTTCGTACTTCTCGTGTCATGTCGTACTTAAGGATATATTTTTCGTGCCATGTCGTGCCCAAATCCATATTTTTTCGTGCCTAGTCATGCTCGTGTCTTCCGAGCTCGTGCCAATTTCACGTCGTTTTGAAATGTCCAACCTAGGGGTGAACATCGGGCGGGTTGACCGAGTTTCGGGTTGGCGGGTTTTGGATTCAAAAAATTGTACCCGGACCCGACCCGTGAAATGGTTCAGGTTCGCAGGTTTCGGGCTCGCGAGTTTGCGGGTCTACGGGTTCGGGTTGACCGGGTCAACGGGTTGACCCGATCAACTTGTTAATTTATTATCTTTTTTAAAAAAATCAAATTTTATGTAGTTTTTTTTATATATTAAATTAAGCATATAAGTTATAAACTTATAACGCCATAATTTATATTCGTTAGATTAAAATAAAATAAAAAATGTATTGATTTTAAATTTAAAATACAAAAGTCAACCATACATAATATATTATATATTGTTATTTTAAATATATTATTTATGTAACAAAAATAAAATGATTATATTATAGGGTTTTTTTTTTTTTTTAATATATTACATATGTAATAAAAATAAAAATAAAAAATAAAATAAAAAGCGACTGGGTTGGCGTTCGGGTTCAACTCAAAATTTGGTGACCATAAAAAACCAACCCGCGAACCCGTCTGATGGTGTACCGGGTTGAACCCGACTCGCCCGAACAAAATGGGTTTTTTAAAATTTTCAGGTTAGGCGGGTCGGGTCCGGGCGGGTTGGTCGAGACTGAGTCAAACTCGGTCAAAATGTTCAGTCCTAGTCCAACCCATATTTACATTATAGCACTAAAATAGAGGAAAGAGTAAAAAATTGGGATGATCGTAAATCTACTTGGGCCCACAAAAAAAAATATTTTTGGACCTGTCGTCTAAATTGGTAAAAGAGAAAAGAAGAAAACAAAAACGATATTAATTTGTATTGTTTATTAAATATTAAGTCATTAAATTCACGTGCCATTTTTTTTATTGTTATATTTAAACTAATTTTTTTTTTAAAAAATAATAAAAATTTAATGACTTAGACCAATCTAGGATTGTCACGTGATAATTTACTTAACCAGGTACCTATAAAAGTTCCAAAATTATAATTTAAGTATTATTACCGCTAAAAATTAAACTTAAGTATTTATTTACAAGTGTGAGTTAAACTTAGATATTTATACCGCAAATTACTCCTATAAAAATACATAAAATGATAAATTTTAAAAAATGGAGTGGGATCATGTGCCCCACATGACTCGGGTCCCTTCGCAACCAAACATTCTCCCACTTCCATAATATAAGCTATTTTTGTTTCTTTTTGAAAAAGATAAAGTATTAAAAGTAAAACGAATTATTAGAAATTTCTTTAAAAGTAATGGGGCGAATATATAAAGCAAACACTCTTGACTTCAAGTTTTTTTTTTTTTAATATATAATTGACAACCAATAGAATTACTCGCCTTCTTTGAGAAGGGGCTATATAATATACTCGTCTTCTTTCACAACCATGGTCTCCGGATATGGTGTATATTATAGGCTTGTAGTACATAACTTTTCTTTTTTTTTTCTTTTTTTTTTAAAACTGTCCAACTCAAATAATTTGGCCAAATCAAATTGAGACAACATCAAAAAATCAAATGAAAATATAACCTACTTAATTTTTATATTGTACAATTAACTACCTAATTTTTATATTGCCCAATTAACTTGAATTAACTTTACTAACCCGATTAAGAGGTTCTTTTTTAAATATATATATTTGAGGTTTTTTTATTTTTACACTTCAAAATAGTTTTTTTTTTTTTTCATTTTTACAGAATTTTACATAGAAACTCCTATTGCAACTAGTGTTGTAACCTAAATTGCAATAAAAAATTGTATAGAAACCCCTATTGCAAGTAGCGCTGCAACCACTTTAGAAATTCAAACTGTAAATTTGAAAAAAAAAAGTTAAAAAAACAGTATATGAGGTAATTCCCCTTTTTATTATCTATATTTATGTATTTTGAACTAATATGTTTTTTTTTTTCATGGTAATTATTTTGAATTTTGAATTTAATATATATATTTGTTTCATGGTTATAATTAATTAAAATATAACAAATGAATGTAAAAATAAAAAAATAAAAAAATATGTTAGTGGTCAGTTTGGACGGATTAACTCGAACAAATCGAACAATTTTATTGGGTGGGTTACTATTTTTTTTTTCTTAATTGGCAGATCGTATTTAAATTTTGTAACCCGATCTTTACACTGGGTTGAATAAAATATAGCATAAACTGACCAAACTGACTGATGTACACTCCTAGTATATGATCTAAAAATTTAAGAGAATTGTAAGAAGAAATTATTCGTGCTTAGTACTCTTTTCGGTGTCAACTCTTAATATATTACATGTCAACTCATTAGTTTTAAAAATACTTTTTAAAATTACCTAAATATATTTTAAATTATAATCTACAATAATATAGCTTAAAATAATTAATTAGTTACTAAGATGCATACAAATAATAGGGAGTAACCAAAATGTATCCTAAATTGTATGATATAAAAATAAAATTTTTTATATAAAAGTAACTAATTAGTTTTTTTATCAACACTATTAGTAACCAAAAAATTACTTTTAAAAATTTTAAAAAAAATCGGAAAACGGTCAAAAATGTCAAATTTGACTTACATGGCACGTTAATAATAGTAGTAACGTTATTATTGTAAATTAAATGCAATGAAATGTATATTATTATAAACTTCACTTTTATATTTTGTGCTAAATTTAATAAATTTTTACAATACCTTACTTCTAGAGTTTTTTTTTTTTTTTTTTTTTTTTTTTTTTTATGTGCTACACTATAGTAATACACCACTTTTATTGGAAAAATAGTTAACAAACAAATTACCATAGTACACCAATAGTCATGAGGGAGGCAAAAAAACTTAAAATTTAAAATTTAGACTAGTATTGTTGGTTATTATTAACAGAAAAAGGAAAAATCACACCATAATCATAACATAAGCAATTTGCACAGCATTAATATTACATTAATTAAAAACCTAAAAACAAACTTGAACTAACTTTTAAGAGCAACACCAGAGTGATCAGAATCTTTGACCACTGAAGACACATCTCCCTCCTCCAACATCTTATTCTCATATTCTTTGGCACTATCACAAGAAGCATGTAATCCAAACAAAAAATAGTACACCAACATAACCCCAGTCCACATAGCAAATCTCACAAAAGAGTCTTTATCTATAGACCCAAGAAGGAAAATATTAATAGCAATTGAGCCAGAAGGCAACCAAGGCACTAAAGGGACACCCCAGATTTTAGGGGTCCGGGCTTGTGGGACAAAAGCCCAAAGTACCCAAGTGCCCAAAAACCAAAAAGGTCCAAAAATCACATACCCAATCCAACCCTCACTATTGGCCCAATAAATAGATGTAGCTATTGAAGAACCAAGTATAACCACTAAGCAAAGAACAAGCTTTTTTCTGTTGACATTACTAGTGACCCCACTAACGTAGTACCGCCTTATGATGAGGCCCATGGACACAAGCATGAAAATGAAGAGAGTTGATATTGAGAGGAGCTTGGCTAGAATCTCTAAGTTTGAAAATAAAGCTACTGCTGCTGTAGCAACTTGCATAGTCACAGTAGCATTGATAGGAGTCTTAGTCTTTTTATTCACTTGAGCTAACCAAGGTGGAATCATATGGGTCCTAGCTATGTGTGTCACATAACGAGCTTGGCTAATTGCACCAACCAACAACACACTAGTCATGCCTTTCAAAGCCCCACCAGCTACCAAATACTTTGCCCAATTCATTCCAACAGCCTCAAACGCCACAGAAAATGGTGCATCCTTATCAATCTGTTGGTAAGGTTGCATCAAACAAATAGTTAAGGATAACAAACAGTACAACACGGTCGTGATCACCATCGACCCGACTAGGCCGATGGGGATGTCACGACCGGGGTTTTTGGTCTCTTCAGCCATAGTGGCTACAGAGTCAAACCCGAGGTATGCAAAGAAGATTACTGCCGAGGCTTTGAAGATACCACGCGGTCCAAAGGGTGCGAATGGGGTGTAGTTAGCTGTGTTGGAATTGGTTAGGCCAGCAACTATGATGAATAGAATGACCACAATGTGGACGATTGAAGCGACGTAGTTTAGGCGTGATGAGCCTTTGGTGCTGAGGCATGCGATGAGGCATATGATGGCGAGGACTAGGACCGCTATTGGATCGAGGTGGCTGTAGTCTTCGGAGAGTGAGTGGAGTTTGATGCGGAAGTCGTTGGGGTTGTGGTTGCATAGAGTGGCGAAGTAGGAGGTCCATGATCGAGCCACTGCGGCTGCACCTATAATGTATTCCAGAATTATGTTGCCTGCTGCTATGAATGCTACGAAGTCCCCAAGTTCAACTCTTAGATAGGCAAATGAACCACCTGAACAAGTTTGAATAATTATACTTTCTCAATCAATATTGTTTGGCTAGTTGAGAAATTATAACCCAACTATTATATTATAGTTATTTCAAATTTGTAAAAGTACCATCGTATTAAAAATAATGTGAATATAAACTTTACATGAACCAAAATAATAATAATAAAAATGCATCAATTTTAGAGGTTGTACCTACAACATTTACAGAGGTACCCATAAGAGTAGGAGAGGACTTGTGGGTATTTTTTTTTGCCGCTACCGTAGGAGCATTTTTTTTTTTGACAAACCGTAGGAGCATGTCTTATTTTCGTGATATAGAGAAATTATAAAGTATTTTATATATATAGGGTTATTACTGACAAAGCAATCTAAATATAGGGCTATTTACAAAAATATGGGAAAATAAAGATAAGTTTTGATATATATGGCATAAAAACTTAATTACACTAAATATGGTATTTTTTTAAAAAACTTACAAATATGGGAAAAAGTCTTGAGTAATGCCATAAAAAACTTAAAATTTGTGTTTCTTTTTATTTATTTTTTCTTTTTTAAAAAAATAAAATACTAAAATAAATAAAAAATGATCTCAACTATAGATATTATTTTGTTTTACAGAAATTAAACTTGTTTTTTTTTATTTAAACTACTATTTTTTTTCTTTGTTTTTTGTTAAAAACTAATTATTTCATTAAAAGCAACAGAAAAAAAAAACCAGTTTCATCAACATCATCCTGAAGAAAAAACAATATAAAAAATTATAATCTAAAGATAATATAAACTTTAAAAATCAGTTTCATCAACATTGAAAGAAACTATTAATTTCATTAAAAGAATAAAAAAAATAGTTTCATTATGTTATTAGAATTTTTTTTCAAGTTACTTTTTTATTATTTTGTTTCTAGGTTGGAAACTTACACTTATATTTTGTTATTAAATTATTGGTAGGCATTATGTGTTGTTTTGATTATATTTGTGATTAGTATTTTTTTTTTGTATATTTGTGTGTGTATGTTTTTATTTGATTGTCTGATGAAACTGGTTTCAATTAACTTTATTATTAACATTTGTATTTTGTTATGATTTTTTATAACGTCAAAACTGGTTTCACATGTTTTAACTATTCTGTAATGGGGTTGCTCAATTTTTATGATATTATTATATATTTTTTCGTTTGTATAAAACCAGTTTTATTATTGTATGATATTTGAACAACAATTTTTATTTTATTTTAATTAATCAGTTTCTGACATACATATTATTTTATTATTTTCATAACTGGTTTTTTTAAGTAATTAATTTTTTTTATTGTTGTTCATAATTGAGTTTTATTCAATTTTTTATTAATTTATCTCAAGAAACTGGTTTTTATTTGTTTGTTTTTATTTTGGTTGTTTTACTAACTGGTTTCTCACATTCCACTGTTTTTTTTGTTATTCTTTTATGGTTTTTATTGCACTTTTGTCTCTTTAATTTTCTTTGTTTTTTTTTTCTCTTTGATTTTAATTTGTTATTCTCTTTGTTATATTTGCTGCATATTGTATGTTTAAATTAACTCTAATTTTTGAGCAAGCAAATAAAAAATTAAATGCCAAAATAAAGAATGAAGTTGGAAGTTTGATTATTAGGTATTGATATAAATTTTATATGTTCGAAACTGTTTTTTAAATTTAGTATCGTTAATTTGTAAAAGTTTAGTTATTAGGCATTGTGTATTTTTTATTATGTTATTGTTGAAACTATTTTTTTTTTGCCTCTTTTAATGAAATAATTCGTTTATTTTAATATTGATGAAACTGGTTTTTAAAGTTAGTATCGTCTTTAGATTGTAATTTTTTTCATTATCTTGTTGATGAAACTATTTTTTGTATTCTTTAAATGAAATTATTAGTTTCTTTCAATGTTGATGAAACTAGTTTTTAAAGTTTGGATTCTTTTTAGATTATGATTTTTTATAATTTTTTTTTTCAGGATGATGTTGATGAAACTGGTTTTTTTTTCTGCTGTTTTTAATGGAATAATTAGTTTTTAACAAAAAAAAACAAATAGTAGTTTAAATAAAAAATTAAATGCCAAAATAAAGAATGAAGTTGGAAGTTTGATTATTAGGTATTGATATAAATTTTATATGTTCGAAACTGGTTTTTAAATTTAGTATCGTTTGTAAAAGTTTAGTTATTAGGCATTGTGTATTTTTTATTATGTTATTGATGAAACTTTTTTTTTTGCCTCTTTTAATGAAATAATTCGTTTCTTTTAATATTGATGAAACTGGTTTTTAAAGTTAGTATCGTCTTTAGATTGTAATTTTTTTCATTATCTTGTTGATGAAACTATTTTTTGTATTCTTTAAATGAAATTATTAGTTTCTTTCAATGTTGATGAAACTAGTTTTTAAAGTTTGGATTCTTTTTAGATTATGATTTTTTATATTGTTTTTTTTTCAGGATGATATTGATGAAACTGGTTTTTTTTTTCTGCTGTTTTTAATGGAATAATTAGTTTTTAACAAAAAAAAAAACGAATAGTAGTTTAAATAAAAAAACAAGTTTAATTTTTGTAAAAAAAAATGAAATATAAAATGTACACTTATTATATATATTAAGAGAAAAAAATTAGGTTGAGAAAAAAATTGAAAAAAAAAAAGAGACACAAAGAGAAATTAGAAAAAAAAAATAGAGAGAGATAAGCAAAAGAAAGAAAAAAAAAGTAGCAACTGACTTAAAAGTTGAAAAGAAAAAAGAGAGCCAAAATTGACTAAAAAATATATAAAAAAGACAAAAAAAAACTTTTTGAAGTTTCAATAAGTAAAAAAGAAAAAAAAAATTAATAAAAGTATAAAAGTAAAATGTTCTTGTCAAATTAAAAATGTAATGTTTGAAAAAAAATGTAGTATTTGGAGTAAATTTTTCAAATAAAAAGAAACCCTAAAATGTAAGTGTAAAATAAATAAAAAAAAATAAAACTAATTAAGCTAAAAACAAAAACATAAAATATGGGATTGGATAATAAGTTTATAAAAATATGGCATATCAAATACCATAAAAAACTTAAATATGAAAAAATGCCATAGAAAAGTGGCAAACCTAAAAATGCCATATTTTTCTAACTTTGTTATGAAATCCCATATTTCATGTAATTTTCACCTAAATATATAATTAGTAACACTTTACCACATAAATAAATTTTCTGGTAGTAAAACTCTTTAACCTCATTCATGTTAGCTATTTACCCCTTTCGATCAAAAGACTCTGTTAAGTGCTACAATAGACATGTCACAGTATACATAAGGTTACACGTGGCAAATTTTTAGTATGGAATATTGGCGGCAAAATTACCCGAACTCTATGATTAATTAGTGACGCTTAACCACATTTTCGTGGTAAAATTCTCAAAACCTCACTTCTGCTAGCTATTTACCTCTTCCGTTCAAAAGGCTCTATTAAGTACTTTGCGACTTGAATCATCAAATCTCCCCTTCCCATGTTACTTCTTCTTCTTGTGTGATGAACCCACCATACCACGACAAACCCA
Source organism: Cannabis sativa (assembly GCF_029168945.1). Taxonomy (NCBI): domain Eukaryota; kingdom Viridiplantae; phylum Streptophyta; class Magnoliopsida; order Rosales; family Cannabaceae; genus Cannabis; species Cannabis sativa. The sequence goes on from NC_083607.1 coordinate 56,039,667, forward strand.
GGGACGAACCAGCGAATCCTTCCAACTGTGGTGGTATCAACGAAGAGTTGTGGGAGAGGGAGATCAAAGCTGGTCGAGGCGAGAAAGAGAAATTTCAAACAAGGATTGGGTCTCGGGGCTTATAAGGATGTTGAAGGGTTGGGTTTGTAAGGTCGTGAAGTCGGTTTTCGGGTTTGTTTGGGTTGAAGGTGGCTGGAGGTGACTCGTCGGAGTTGTGTGAGAAGGAGAACGAAAGAGAGAGTGAGTGCGGCTGGAAATTAGGGTTACATGGAGAAAAAGTTAAAAGAATTAAAAGAGGAAAAAGAAAAAGAAAAGAAGAAAAAAAATTATTTTTTAACTATTTTTATAATTTTTAAATTATTTTTTAAATATTTAATCAATTAAAGTTATGTGGCACGTGTGTACACCATGGCATGTCTACCATGACACTTAAAAGAGTGTTTTGGATGGAATAGGTAAATAGCTAACAAAAGTTAGGTTAGGAGAATTTTACTACCAAAAGATCGGTTTATGTAGTTAAGTGTTACTAATGATAGAGTTTAGGTAGTTTTGCCGCCAATATCCTCCACTAAAAATTTATCACGTGTACACTTGTGTACACTGTGGCATGTCCACAGTGGCTCTTAACAAAACCTTTTGAACAGAAGGGCTAACTAGCTAACAAAAGTGAAGTTTAGAGGGTTTAACACGAAAAAATCAGTTTATGTGGTTAAGTGTTACTAATCATAGAATTTAGATAATTTTGCCGCCAATATTCTATATATATATGAAAGAGTATATAGTATAGATATGGTAGACATCTACTTTTTGAGAAATTTTGAATAATTTAAGGTATCGAAAAATAAGATTCAAAAAAACCATTTGAACGTGTACCTATTTTATCTTATCCGCGTGCAAATGATATCTTAAACTTTATTTTTAATGATATCATAAATTATTCAGAATTCTTCGAAAACTACTGAATTCCTACAATAACTATATTGCATACCTTCATATAAAGACAAAAGTGATGTTACGTATATACAATCAAAATTATTAAAAGTAAAGGTGACATTTAGTAATACTTTTGTTTTGTTTTGTTTTTTTTTTTAATTTTATTACAAAAATGAAAGTAGAATTTTAGTTTTTTAAATTTTGTTTTTCAAAAGTAAAATATGTGTTCTCCAACTACTTTTGTTATTTAATTATAAAAACAAAAATTAAAAGTGTATTCTATAAATTTTATTTTATTTTATTTTTTATTTTTTCTTTAAGTTGGGTCTGAAGTCTGGGGTTCAGGACCAGGGTCCGGGGTCGGGGCTGGGGTCTGGGGCCGGGGTTGGGGCTAGGGTTAGTGTCGAGTTCGGGGTCTGGGGCTAGGGCTCGGGTCCGAGTCCAAGGTCGAGGTCCGAGGTTTGGGGTTCGAGGTTTGGGGTTTGGAGTTCGAGTATGGGGCCAATGTCCCGATCTGAGGTCAGGGTCCGAGTTTGGGTTTGGGGTTGGGGTCCGAGTTTGGGATCAGAGTCCAGGTCTAGGGCTGGGGTTGGGGTCCATTGTCGGGGCTCGGGTCATGGTCAGGGTGTTTTTTCTATTTTTTTTCTTGTAATAAAAATTTTGAAAATTTTTATTCTTTCTTAATTTTAAAATTAAAAAGTGAAAATAATTTTAAAAAACATGTTCTTTGAAAATATTTTTACTTTCGAATTAAAAAAAATAAAAAAAACTCATTAAAAAAAGTATTACAAAATGTACCATCATAATATTTTTACTTTTTAATTTCTACAAGTTAAAATAGGATAGAGAAAGTCTTTAAAAATGATAAAGAGATATAATTAGATAGATGTTTTGGAAGTCTACTACGAAATAAATATTTTTAGAATTTAAATAAAAACATCTATATGTCAAATATTTATAAAGAAAATATAAGAATATATCATGCTAACCGTAACTAAAGGAAACATGATATTATGAAGTCATCGTCCTTGAATGAGACCTGAGCCAGTCACACTTACATAGACACAAAGTCCCACTTCACACCAATTTTGAATTCAAATGTTATCTATTTATAGTCAAATGTAGGGTCGTCTTTGAGAAAACAAGAGTTTAATTAAGGAGCTCTTAATATTGTTTTATTTTTTAAAAGAAAAAAAACGAAGTAATATAATTAATAAAAAAATAGGCATGCTAAAGTAAAAAAAAAAGAAAAAAAAAAACAAAAACAAAATTAAATAAAAACAAATATAAATATAAATTAGTTTGTAATAAACTCTGAAATATCACATAAATGTGACTTATTTAGTGTTTTTTTATAAACAAAATACTAATTAAACTTGTATTATTAAATTTTTCCGTCATGTATTTTTAATTTAAAATTTGTGTAATTAAACAAAGTATTTACTTCTAAAACAAAATTTAATTTGAGAGATATGTTTATAGTTATGTTAATGTTATTTAGTTTAATTTTTCTATTATTAAATTTTTCCGTCATATATTTTCAATCTAACATTTGTGTAATTAAACAAAGTATTTACTTCTAAAACTACATTTAATTTGTGAGAGATGTGTTTATAGTTATTTAGTTTAATTATTTTATGATAGTACATATGGTATAGTTATTTAAGATATTTTATAAAATTTTAAAAAAAATTTAAAACAATATACAATATAAAAAGTAATATTACTCAAATAATTTATTTTACACATATATAAAATGTGTGAACAAATTCTTCTTAATACTAAAATAAATAGAGAGAGCATCATCATTTTAAAGGTGCAACTATAAAGTTTTCCATTGATTTATACAACTCATTTTTTTTTAACACAGTTCAAATATTATTATTTAATTGTCATTAGACATAAATTCACCTTAAATTTAGTGTTAAATTAACACAGAAAAAGTATAATTTAAGGATTAATTTTTTTTTATATTCCAATTACAATACTAAAACTTACACTAAATTATGTTTTTTGAAATCTTAAGCTCCCCCTAATTCCTCATGTTATTCGAAATATTAAGATTAATGTTTGCAATAGCATTAATTTTTTGAATACAAAGAAGATAAATAAAAATGATATATATTGGTTGAAGAAATTATTTTTGTAAGTATTATTACCTTTTTTTTTCAGTAGTATACGGTTCAGATTCTTTCATAAATGTTACTGGATTTTATAATTGGTGTTTATGATAGAATAAATTTTTGCTTTATAGTGTCCCAGTGAGACACTGTAAACTCACAAGATAATATTTAGAGTTATATTTGAAGGTTTTGTGTGTAAATTTCAGTAAGATTTTAGTATCCCAAAATATATATTCCTAAGAAGAATTAAAAAAAAAGTATTACTTGCCCCATCTTTAATAATTTTAATAAAGTAATAATAATATTTTAAAAAAAAAATAGATTGAGATGAGATAAACATAAATTCGTACACGTACCTGCGACTGGTATTTCAACGGCAAACTCAGTGTAACAAAAAACAGAAAGCAAGGCGGAGAGACCCGAAACGACGTAGGATAAGACGATGGCGGGGCCAGCTGATTCCTTGGCTTCAACTCCTGTCAAAACGAATATTCCGGCGCCGATCACTCCTCCCATCCCTAACCACATCAGGTCCCACCAATTCAGTGTCTTCTTCATCTCGTTCTCGCTCCGACTCTTCATCTCCACCACCTCTGTTTCGTCTATGGATCGGGTCACCACCCGATCCTTTAACCGATTCGGAGTCTCTTTTAGTGCTTTTACGTAATTGCCCCAGCTCTTAAACGACTCCTCAGGGAGAAAATCGTCTTTTCCACACCAACATCCTCTTCTTATCTTCGCGCCTTCATTATTAACTTCCGCCATTCTCAAAGGAAGAGAAAATCTCTATGATAATTGTATCTGATGAATTATAATATTAATATAGTTGTTCTTCCACAGGTACCTCTCTGTTTGATTCTCGAGAAAATATTTAAGAGAGAGAAGGAAGAGAAAATGCGGTTATAGCTAAAGTCTTCATATAACACTAACCACAATCCACAAGAATGAATTAAAGCTCCAACTATAGTACTGATATTTTTAAACAATACTAGCAAAAAACTACGTGGGAAACACGTATATTAAATTTTATGCTAATTTTTTTTATATTATTTGAAAGTGATACAATTAAAAATTAAAGAAAAAATATTATTAGTTATTAGCTGAGATTAATATTATGTGTATAGGAAGAAATCACAAATTAATTAATCTTATAATCTTAATTTTAATCACATAGGGTTTTAGATATATGAACAATAAATAGTCACGTAAAAATAAAAAATAATTATTTGAATAAAGAATTCAATATACACAGTTATATATATGAATCCCATTAATCAAAAATAATTATTCAATATATGAACAATAATTTGTCACGCTATATGTTTTCCAATAAAAAAATCCACCTCCTCATAGTCAAAAATAAATAATACATGTAATACAGATCTTTGTAATAGAGTACCTAAAAGAAATAAAATTTCAGTTATCATAATTAGAAAAGGTTTAAGTGAACTAAATAATGACTAAGAAGATCTAAATTACAAAATGAAAATAACATGTCTATATAAATATGATTTTTTTGCTATATGAGCATGATTGATCTAAGAGAAAATAGATAAATCTATAAACATATAAATATACTTAATATTAATTTTGACAAAGAAACAATTCAATGATAAACAATTCTAAATATCAGCCTGACAATTTCAACACACTAATTACTCATTAAATAACCATAATGTATACATCATGATAATTTTATTTTATTTGATATCAAATGATAGAGATTATTGAGGTTTTCAGTCATGGAAAATACACTATGATCAAAATCAAAAATTCTGTTATATAAGCATACTTTATATAGAAATAGATACAGTATATATATAAAAATATAATGATATAATAAATAATTTGAAAGAGTTTATTGTCCAAAACTATCACAATCGAGTATACCTTGTCCGGAAATAAGCAATTAATGGATGAAGACAATAATTGATTATAACGAGAAAGTGACGTTGAGAGCATTGCTATTATAGATGAGTATTCCCAACACCATTTCTACTCACTAAAATCCTATTTTTTTTTTTTTAATTTATATTAAATTTTTATATTACATTATACATCAATTTTTATCTATATATATTTTCTTTTAATATAATATTTCTACGACAAAAATTTACATAATAAACTAAAAATTTTAAAAAAATATTATGAAAATATGTTAATATAAAAAAAAAATATTTTTACTTTTTGAACTTTTTTATTTATAAAAATACTTCTTTAGTAAAATTAATAAACTGTTTTTTGTTTTTAATTTATAGTTTATTTATAGTTGTCATAGGGTTATTTTTTATAATATATTTATAGTTGATTTATAATTGTTGTGAGTTGGATTTCTCGTTATTTTTTAGTTGTTTTTTAACTTTTTTCTAAACAAAGTGTATTTTTGTAATTTTAAAACTTTACAAGAGTATTGTTGACCTCCCTTCTAGCCAACAACAGTGAGTCAGATAATAAAACGATTAAGTAATATAATAAAAAGAAAAACAATATAAAGTAAAATGAACACCATATTTTAAAGAGGTTCGCCCCCGTGAGTGTGGTAATAGCCTACTCCTCTTGTATTGTATTGACACAGGAGAAGAACTAAGTGTTCTTCCTCTTCAAAGCTCGTACAACTGATCTATGTGTGTGTTTCTCTCTTAGATCACTTTTTTCTCTCTAGAATCTCACTCTGAGGCAATTCTTTCTATCCTTTTCATAGTGAGGTTAGGTCACTATTTATAGGGCCTTAATGAATGAGGGATGATTTCTCTTTTACTTACAATGCATAAAATAGGAAATTACAATAATTCTATAATTACAAAATATGAAATCGGAAACTAGAACAAGTTGGCATATTTCTCTGACTCAATCCCACGTTTATAGGGATCATCTTCGTGTTTGCACATAACGAGATTATTCTGAAGTTGCTATCTCTTGTAAGTTGCTCGGCGCGAGTACACTTCTACCTGGTCGGATAACTGGCTATTATAGATGCTAACTAGTCAGGTATTAGAGATATCAACTTCAGAATAATCTCGTTATTAGAGATAGCATACCTCGGCGCGAGTATGCTACTCAGGTGCAAGCTACTAGGGACATTTCCCTCCACCCAGGTATTAGAGATATATGACATGTGTCATTTGATCCTATCGCCACGTCAATGTGCAAAAAACTGAATAACAAGTATTTTTATAATTAAAAACTTTAGGCTGTAAAATTATAAATAAAACAAAAAAAAAATACCTCTAAAAATTTCTCTTCATATAAATCACATATATAGTATTTTCATTTTAAAGAATATATAACTATAGAACATCATCAGTTGAAACTCTTTCTTAAAAAAAGTTTTATCAAGGGTTTTGAGAGTTTTCTCTCCAGGGTTTGAATTTGCTATCGCCAGTGGTGTTCTTCTGCCTCTCCGACCATGGCTCCCCAAATCCTATATGGGTTTGGTCGTGGCTGAAAGTTCTAATATCTCTAAAAGCTAAGTAATTAAACTTAAATAGATATCTTGAAGAATTCATACTAGGAAGCTAAATCAATGAACATCAGATTTACAAGTTTCCTCTGCATTGGAAATACATTCCAATCGAGTAGTGCTTGGGTCCCCAAGAACCGAGTAAAGTAACATCCACTATAAAATCAATTCAATTACATACACGAGTTCTAATTTTACAAATCAAACTATATAATCTGAAATGACTTTACACGATGTTACCTAATTCTTGAACAAAATCAAGACAACAGATCTAAGCACACTTAGATCCAAGAAGACAAGCTCTCCTTGCTTCCACCAAGCTGAAATTCGTTTAGCAGTTTAGTCTGAACTCTCCTCAGACATTGTAGATTCGAACTCCTTCTTCAACCTCTTGAAGATTTAATGAATTACCATCTACAAATAACAAAGAAACACAAAAGAAATATTTTGCCCTAGCAGAGCAAGAATCATAAGACGACTCTACTAAAGATGAGAGTTAGTTAGAAAAAGTAACATGAGCACATTATATACCAAGTTGTAGAAGAACTGGTTCAGTTAACTAACTCAACAGCTCAAGCCAGCTGGCACCGACTCACACTTGAATAAAAGATATAAAAGCTAAAAAGCTGACATGGCATACAATAAAATATAAGAGACTAAGTAGATGCAACTAAGACAAACTTAGATGATCAATTCAAAGGACCAAGACAGCAACCAAGAAAAACAAAAACCTAAATAGTTAAACAACCACATATTTTGCCATACAGAAAACATTGCTCTTACATTGGCCATAGTTGGGGGCTTGCTATTAGGATGTTTGAAGAAGGTTTCTGATGGAGATCAATGTTTGGCTTTAGTTTTTAGGGGTTCTGTTTCATGGTAATTGGGATCGGGATTGACCGGATCTGGTGTAGGGTTGGTGTTGGTGGATACTCTATGCCTGATGATTGTGAAGGTGTCTCAAAATCTGTGGTGGCGGTGTTTGGTTTTCCTTTTAATCTTCTTCAATTTTGTTATTTTCCTTTTTCATTTTTAAGATGGTGTCTATTTTACTATTTTTTTTAATTTTAATAATGGTGTGTTTACATTTGATCTCCAATCCTTTATGAATTTGGATACACATGTTATTTCGGTTTTTTTCTTGGTGTCTTTTGACACCTTATTTTATGGTTCATCGACATTCAATATCGGGAATTTTGAACAGGATATGTCGAACCCACAAGGATAGATTATTAAATTTCACTAATTATTATACTTTTTAGTTTTATGGTTTAATTAAAGAATTCAAAGTAAATAATGATTGAGAATGAAATAATAAAATAACTAAAAAGTAAATAGACAAACAATAATTTTAATAAGAAAGTAAAGACCTAGAGTATTGATTTCCTATTTTAAACTATGAATCTCAATTTACCGATTATCTCAATTTGTTCTATAATTTGTAGTTTCAAAAATCTTAATGTAATTTATTAACCTCTCTCAAGTGATGATAGAATTAACTTAATTAACTAACCAGATATCTATATTCAATGTTAATCAATTAAGCAATAATAAAGCAATATGATTCTCTTTAAATAAAACTCATAGAATTACTTCAATCTCACCCTTTTCCCGTGTCATGTAATTCTAAGTCCAATTTTAGATTACTTCTCTCAAGTGTAAAACCTAAAATCTCTATACTAATTAATGGTGATCAAACATTAATAATTAACACAAAATTACATAAACAAATATGAGAATAATCTAAAAACTTTAATTCATAATTTAAAATAGTTCCATCAACACTCTAGAAAGATTATTTAGTTCATAATCACAAACATAATAACCACAATAATCATGTTCATAATTAAATAACTAAACAAAAGAATAAAGAAGAAGAAGAAGAAATGATGATAGTTGATGATGATTGCTTGAAATCTCTTTCCTCTTGCTCTTCAATGTGTTTTCTAATCTCAAAGTTGCTTATTTTTATCTCTCTAGTCGTCCCAAAATTTGATTTACATTATTTTTTATATAGGTCCAAAAAGATAGAAAGAATCCCTTTAGAATTAAGATTTTTAATTCAAAAATATAAGTACGGTGCTACAGCACATGCGGTACTCCTCGAGGCTTCGTTTTAGCGCCAGAATTAATTTTTTCCATAATATAGCGCCACACTTTTGGCGCTATAGTGCCACAGGAAATTTTTTCGTCACTTTTTTACTGCTTCGACATTGTTCAGTAAATCATGCATAACTTTCGCGATCGAATTCCAAATGAGATGATTTAATATGTTCTGAAAAGCTAAGAGCGAGCTCTATTATTTTGAATTTCATAAGCTCTTCGAGAAAATGATAAAAACATTATCCAAAATTGGCTCAAAGATCTCAGTCAATCACAATATTGCCTTTTAAGCACAAACCTACACACTTGGAGAAAATACATCAAATTTATACAAAAATAAATAGTAATCCATCTAATAATTGACTAAGAATAAGTGTACGAATATGCACTCATCACCTTCACATTGTTTTGATGCTTCATAACTGCCGACTTATAGGTCATTTAGTTGAAGATGTTGTTAGTATTTTTTTCCTATTTAATATAAATGACCTGGTTAGTTTATTTTTATTGATTATGCTTGATGAGCAATATTTGCATATAATGGACTATGGGCCAGTTTGGCACAACTGTGCTGTGGGAAAAAGCAGCTGTAGATGTGTTGTGAGAAAAAATAACTGTAGCTGTGCTGTGAGAAAAAGCTACTGAGTGTTTGGTAAATATAATTTTAAAAGAGCTGTGAGTTGAAAAAGTTGTATATAAGTGTTTGGTAAGCTAAATGATTAAATAATTGTTAAATATATAATTACTAAAATAGGTATGACATTTGTTATCTAATTTATTTAAATAATTTTATACATATTAATATATTTATAAATATTATTTATTATATTATAAATTACGATAATTTTTTTCTTATAATATTTAATTCTTTTAAATATTTATATAATAAAACAATAAATTAGACTTTTACTACTACTACTACTACTAATACTAATACTAATACTAATAATAATAATAATAATAATAATAATAATAATAATAATAATAATAATAATAATAATAAAATGACTGTTGAGTAGTTTTTGATCAGAGAAAGATTTTTTTTTTTTCTGAATAAGGATGAGATTGAAAGAATGTAAGAAGCCCTAAAATTAATTGGTAAATGGAAAATTTTAAAATTAGACGAGGGCAATTGGGTCAAGTGAAAAATTCATTAAACCAAAATTGTAGCTTCCCTTAAAAGCTAAAATCCCAAAGCTAGGGTGGGCTAACTTTTCCAAAAAGCTATAAATTTCACTTAAATTTTTGAAAAAGCTATTTTTTAAATTTTACCAAACACATATTAACTCATAACTTTTTCCAAAAGTGATTTTAGCTTTTTAAAAAGATCCCCCAAACGGGCCTATAATCGTTGTAACCATTTTAATGAAAACAATAATTGTTGTGATATAAAATTTTAATTTTAAATATTAAATTATTTTAAAAAAATAATTCATAATTTTTCTTATATAAGTTCTCACTAAATTTCATTCATTTTTCACACTACTTTTTTTACATTATTCTACAAAATTTATCAATATCACAAATTTTCTTTCTTTTTCTTTTCACAAATTTCACTCATTTTTCATATCATTTCCTAAACATTACAATAATCTATTTAGCTGGCTGACATTAACTGAAACTTAATTTATTGATGCTAAACATATAAAATTAACTCTTAAAATATTCTTAAATTTTTTCTCTAGAGTACAATCTATGTTTATATTTTTTGCCAAGACTCTTGAATCATACCATATAGCGGCACATTAGCACTACATTAATAAATAATTTTAAAAATAACGAAATATAATAAAAAGACATATTTACTATAGTTGCTATAATTCAAGGGGAGACTTTTACGGTACAAAAAAGGTTAATAGAATGTGATTTTGCAAATTTTTTTAACTAAAGAGAAATATTTAATATTTTAATTTAATGAACGCATTCCATACCCGACTATAGAATTTGTATTTCAAGTGTGTATCACATGGAGCAATAACTAGTAGATATTTAAATACCATTTAATATTAGTTATTTTTTCCACAAATGTTGCAATTTTCAATGATAACAGGGGTGAGAATCTCTCTTTACAACATTTTTTATTAATTATATAAATCACAACATTAAAAGCAAATTCTATATGTTTCAAAAAAAAAAAAAACATTGTATAGACCTAACTAACTTAACTTTTAGGAACAGTAGAACCAATGGCACCACTAGACTCATCTTTAACTGCTGAAGACACATCCCCTTCTTCAACTTTTCTCAACTTAGTCCCATCTTCTGACTGTTTCTTCTCAAATTCTTTAGCAGTGTCATAAGAAGCATGCAATCCAAACAAGAAGTAGTAGACCAAAATAGCCCCAGTCCACAATCCAAACCTTTTAAAGGAAGCTCTATCAATAGACCCAAGAAGGAACATATTTATGCCAATAGAAGCTGAGGGCAACCAAGGCACCAATGGGACACCCCATATTTTGGGTCTTCGGGCTTGAGGGAGTGAAGCCCAAAGGCCAAAAGTACCTAAAAACCAAATGGGTAATGTAATCATATACCCAATCTTACTATCACTATTGGCCCAATATACAGATGTAGCTATTGAAGAGCCCAAAATTATGACCAAACAAAACATAAGCTTACTTCTATTAACATTACTAGTGACACCACTCACATAGTACCGTCTTATGATAAGAGCCAAAGCCACAAGACTAAAAATGAAAAGAGTGGAGATTGAGAGAAGCTTAGAAAGGATATCAAGGTCAGAAAAAAGTGCAAAGACAGCTGTAGCTACCAACATGACAATAGTTGCATTAACAGGTGTCCCAGTCTTTTCGTTGACTTGAGCCAACCATGGTGGCATCATATGGGTCCTAGCAATGTGTGTTAAGTAACGAGCTTGACCAACTGCCCCAACTAACAACACACTAGTCATTCCCTTTAAGGCTCCAGCAGCAACCACATACTTGGCCCAACCCATTCCTACAGCCTCAAACGCAACCGAAAAGGGTGCTTCCTTATCAATTTGATAGTACGGTTGCATAAGGCACAAAGTCAAGGCTAACAAACAGTACAAAATAGTTGTAACAACCATTGAGCCAACTAGCCCGATGGGGATGTCACGACCAGGGTTTTTGGTCTCCTCAGCCATGGTTGAAACAGCGTCGAATCCAACGTAAGCGAAGAAGAGTACAGCCGAGGCTTGAAAAATACCTCTCGGCCCATGAGGCGCGAATGGGGTGTAATTAGAGGTGTTAGCATTGGCAAGGCCGGCAATGATGATGAAAATGATGACTATAATGTGAACTATTGAAGCGACATAGTTTAGGCGAGAAGAGGCCTTGGTACTGAGTACTGCAATGACACAAATAATGGCGAGTACTCCTACTGCGATGGGGTCGAGGTGGCTGTACTCTTCGGTTAGACCATGAGCTTTGATACGAAAGTCATTAGCTTGGTAATTGCATAGAGTGGCAAAGTAGGATGTCCATGATCGGGCCACAGCTGCATTGCCTATTATGTACTCGAGGAGGATGTTGCCTGCAGCTATGAAGGCAACGAAGTCTCCTAACTCTACTCTTAGATAGGCAAATGATCCACCTGATCAAATATCGATATAGTAATTAATTAGATAATTAAATAAGTTTGCATATAATTATTATTATTTATTAATATCGAGTGCCTATCTCAAGCACGGGCAGACATATATATAAAGGTGAGGGGTGCGATGCCACTGCCATGCTGAAGTTATTGCAGCAGTCGGCTAGGTTTAACCGTGTCGTGTGTTTTTTAATAGAGCATTGTTATTAAGCACCAGTGGTGCTTAGCACCTTAGTTGGCTAGGGATACTTCCTAAAAACTATTATATTAAATTATATGGGACCCGATATTTAGTTGGACCAATAGCGATATTGACACATAGGAAGGTGCTAGGCGCCACTGATGCCCTTCAGCATTTCTCTTTTTAATATATGGTGTGAGTTACGTGTTATAGGAATTGGCTGTGTTGTGTTCGACATTGGTGGGTGGCTGGGGTATGGTATTGGTACAAGCTGTTAGAAATTTGAATAATTTGTCATCTATTTTTTTTATTTAGGGGCCTAAATAAAAAAAATAGAATAATTATATTTTTACGTTTTAATTTTTTTTTTTTTTACATTTTTACGATTTTTCATAGAAATAACATGAAAACAATAAGAAAATTACATAAAAGTAACATGAAAATAACGTCTAAATAACATTAAAATAACAACAAAAAATAACATACAGATAACAAAAAATTAACAATAAATTAACTAGAGTACAACTTAAAAAGATCGTATTTTCTGTAAATAAAATAAAAAAAAATCGTAAAAATATTTAAAATTCCGTGAAACCGTATTTTTGTAATTTTTTTGTTGCTTTTGTGTATTTGTGAAATAATCCCTAAAAAAATAGCTTTTAAAAAATATACATATTTTTTTAATAATTTTTAAAAATACTATTTATCTTTATAGTAAGTGTCTAAATTTATTTATTTTTTTGCCTATGGCCCATTTCAATTCAAGGTCGGCTTTGGTGGTGTCGTTGATGATTGGAAACAACTTTTATCTTCTTTTAGTGATGTTTTTTTACGTTTTATCAAACGATCGGTTAATAAAGTTTCTCATCCTATGGCTAAAGCTTCTTGTTTATATGTTGATCATATTTTTTCAGAATCTAATCTTCGTTTTAATGTTGCTAAGATTATTGAGACCGAATAGTCTAATTGAATAAAATTTACAGTTTTAAAAAAAAATTATAATTTTTTTTTGGAGTGGTGGTAACATATATTTTATCTCAAAGGCAAGAATTTACAATGTCATTTTTTCTTTTGAGATTTAAACCATTGTTATTAGAGTATTAGATAACTTAACTTATAGATCTAACGATTTATTGTTAATTGTTAATTTTAAATAATATTTAATACTACACAACCACCCATACCTCAACTTAAATCACGAGTCTCTCACTGATCACAAGTAGTGTTTGTTTAACAGTAAAAAAACATAGTAATATTATTCATCATTTAACTAAAAAATGATATGATTATGTGGGAAATTTTTTAACTATATATTTAAAGGACTATTATGATAATTAAATAGAAGATGATCGTTACCGTTAATCTCTTGTTATAATTTATTAGTCAATCTTTACGTTCGAAAATATATGTTGGAATATTTTTTTTTGAATTTTTTTTCACAGTGGTATTTGTTATGATTAAAAATTTTCGCTACGGTAAATTATTCAAAAAAATTCAAAAATTTACAAAAATGATATACTATAATTATAACAAATACTACTATGAAAAAAAAAATTGAAAAAAATTATTTTAGCATATAATTTCAGATGTGAAGGTTGACTAAGAGATTATGATAAAAAATTGTAATTTTAGCACTCCTCTTAAATAAAAATAAAAATGCATATAATCTTAAGATTTAAGATATCAAGCCCTAGAAAAATTCACTAGTGTAATTTAATTTTCGACATACATATTTTTTGATTTAATATAAATATCAGTTCAGGGAATAATAATAATAATAATAGAATACGTAGTTACCTGCAACGGGTATCTCAACAGCAAACTCTGTGTAACAAAACACAGAAAGTAAGGCGGAGACACCCGAAACAACGTAGGATAATAGCACGGCGGGACCGGCAACCTCGTTGGCCTCAAGCCCAGTCAGAACGAATATTCCGGCACCAATCACCGCACCCATTCCAAACCACATAAGGTCCCACCAATTCAGTGTCTTCTTCATCTCATGTTGGCTACGAGCCTTCATATCCACAATCTCCGTACTATCAACGGATCGGGTCATGATCCGATCCGTTAACCTGTACGGAGTCTCTTTTATTGCTTTTACATAATTACCCCAGCTCTTAAACGATTCCTCAGGGAGAAAATCGTCTTTTGAACACGAACATGAGCCTCTTCTCCTTACCCCTGATGATGATGATCCCTCCTCATCTAGTATTACTGAGCCTTCTTCAACTCCCATAATCCTCGATCGCCAATCAAAAATGAAATAAAGGTCTGTTTGTTTCCAGAGAAAATGGGTCACTATATAGTAGTACTGTTACTCTAATTCGGTAAAAACTAAGAAAAGTTTAACATAAAAAGTCATGATCGTTGATGAATCATCGATTGGAACAAGAAAGATTGTACAAACGAATGGGTTTCGTTTTCGAAAAATATACATACTAATTAAAATTTCTTATATATATTTATAAGAGGCCGTTGTCAAGGAAACAATAAATAATTGAAACTATATATTGGAAATTATTCATATTTTTTTTTTTTTTTTGAAAGAATTATCAAAAGATTTAACTCAAGAGAAATGAAATGAAATATAATAGGAGCAGATTATATACACGTATGTCAATCAAACTAAAGCATATGTCAGAATATTTTAATATTTTTTTATGATAATCTGTCATATAGTTATAATATTAGGTTATAAATTTTAAAAATTTATTTTATTTGAATTTACTAGGCATATTAAAAAAAAATTAAATTTGTTTTCCGCGTGTAAATGTGACGTTTGGTAATATTTTTTTAATCAGTTTTTTGTTTTTAAAATTAGAAAAGTGAAAGTACTTTTCAAAAACATGTTCTATAAAACTGTTTTTGCTTTTCAATTTTTTAGTTGAGAATCAATTTTTTTTTTTTTTTTTTTTTAAAAAAATTACTTTTAATATTTTTTTAAACTATTTTTTTTCTTAATCAATATTTTGGACTTTGACAAGACGCGGACCCAAATCCTCTCCCATGACCCTTGTGCTGAACCTGACCTCTGACCCGGATCCGAATTCGACCTCGGACCTAGACCCAACTTAAATAAAATAAAAATAAACTTTACACAACACACTTTTGTTTTCTGTTTTAAAATTAAGAAACAAAAATGGTTACAAAACGCATTTTTATTTTTCAAAAACAAAATTTTAAAGAAATTTTTACATCAAAAATCCAATTTACACAATTTATTACAAAAACACCCCTACACGCCTACATTAACTTTTTTACTTACCATGTTTGTTTTATTACAAAAATACCACTTAGTCATCATTCCATGCATAGACAAGTGTGCCATCCCCATCACTCATCAATCAAATCCCACTCTCTTCCCTCTCTTTTTTCCTTTTCTTTCAATTTCATTTTCGATTTTTCCTTCTGTTTTTAAGTTGTTTGGAAGATCAAGTAACCTCCATTGATAAGCTTAACCACCCATTATTGATCACGTTTTTTTCCTCTCGTTTTTTGTTCATCCACAAAATTTCAACTCCCACTAAACCCACGATTTCTCAACTGTTTTTCCCTCTCAGTTTCATCTTTTTTCAGATTTATTTATAAGATGGCAATCACTCGTTCATCATCATCACCTTCTCCAGTTCTCAAACAAAAATCGAAAATGGGCAAGAAAACTTTGGCCAACAAATCCAAGGGTAAACGCCCGATCCTTGAAGACTATGATTCTGATTTTGATGCTCCACTGACCAAGCGTGGGAGGCCACATTCTTCGAAGAAAACGAAGCTCAACGTGGAGGAGCAAACGGTTCCAGAAATTTCTGGGAAAAAAACTTGTGCCTCTGCTGAAGATCGAACTCAGGTTGGTTTTAAGTTTCATTCTCGTTTCCCCCTTTTTCAACATTTACACTTTCCCCAGATTTTTGCGTTTTTTTGTTCATTCTGCTTTGTGTAATTTTAGGGTTTCATTTGCACATTTCGTTTTATGTTGTTTAGTTTTTTAGTTCTTTATTGTTGGTTTTGAACAATTTATTTTGTTCTTTTCTGGGTTTGGTTTTTAAATTTGATTTTGTTTTCTTTATTTTCAGTGTTTGTTTGTGCTTTAGGTTCTGTGTTTTGTTTTTCATTTTCAGTGTGTACAATCAGTCGTATGTAGTTTCTTATTAGTTTTCTTATAGTTTAATGTTGTTATGTTTGATGTGTTTTTGATTTTCATTAGGTTTAGTTGTTTGCTGTTATTTTTTAGGTTTCAAAACGATTTCAGATCTTTGTTGTTTATTTTTGTATAGTTGTATCTGTTTGGTAGTTTGTTTGTTGTTTGTTTATAGTTTTATTGTAGTTTTCCTACTGTATTATTCACGATTAATAATTTATTGTGTTGTTATGTTTGATGTGTTTTTCGATTTTCTTTAGGTTTAGTTATTTGCTGTTATTTTTTAGGTTTCAAAACGATTTCAGATCTTTGCTGTTTATTTTTGTGTAGTTGTATCTGATTGGTAGTTTGTTTGTAGTTTGTTTATAGTTTTATTGTAGTTTTCATGTTGTATTATTCACGATTAATAATTTATTGTGGCCATTTTGGTTATTTTGCAGGTTTGGGACTACAAATTTAGTCCTTCTGATTTCTATAGATCTAAGTGTGTATGCACTAGTGTTTTTTCTGTGATAGATAATATTAAGAACACTTTATCTGTTAATTTTCTTTCTATGTTTCGTGAAACTCAGTTTGGCCATTTTCTAGATATCACTACTACAAAATCCACTATTCACGTCGGTCAACGCGACTGTTCATCGCGTTGACCGACGTGAATAGTACTATATTCAATATATTCGTCATTTTTAAAATGTCACAAAAAATAAACAAATTGCGTCGGTTCTATGTCTGTCACTAATTACCCAACCGACGGTAAAAGTCAAGAAATTAAAAAAATTCGTTCATTATTAGCGTCGTTTTAAAAGGCTTACTTAAGCTTTATGTGGCGTTTTAAAACCGACGGTAAAAATATTGTGAGTGTGAGAAAACGACGCAAATTCTCCTATTGTTCACTTACCCCCAAACAGTTGAATGACACTTTCATTTTCGAGCTCTCTTTTCCCTCTCTTTCTCTGAACAGCTCTCTTTCCCTCTTTTTCTCTCTTGCGATTTTGAAGAACTGAAGGTCTCTCTCTTTCCCCTCTCTTTCTCTCTTGCGATTTTCCCACCTCCGTAAGTCTCTCTCTTTCCCTCTCTTTTTCTCTTGCGTTCTCTCTCTCTCAGTCTCTCTGTGTAGGTTAGGGGTGTTTGAGAGGTTGATTTCAGGTTTGTAGGGAGTGAGCAAAGACAAAGAGAAATAGGGACAAGAAACCAGAAATTGCTTTTTCGATGATTTATTGTTGAATTTTTCATTTTTTTTTTTTGGAAAAAGAAACCAGAAAAAGAAATTGCTTTTGTGTTCTGACGCCAGGAACGAATGGGTTCCGAAAAATATTGTGTTTGCTATAAGTAATTATAACATGCCAATCATCTGAAATGATTTTTCTAATTCTTTAGCTTTTATATGCATATATATAGTCTAGTGCAAATAGCTATGAGGAGGCGATATCCATCTCATATGATTTTTATCTCTTAGATATATATTTTTCTTCTGAATTTTTGTTATCTCTTAGAAATTGACAAAAGGCATGGGCATATTCTTAATAATTTTATTATAGGAAAAAAATATATCTAGCTAACTATTTAATAATATTAGCTATATATCTTCGTGTGTGGTGTGGTGTGGGCATATGTAATATTGTAGATCCATGTTACTTGGTAGCTAGTTCATCATGTGCTTATAATCTCCCCAAAAAAGTATTCTAATGCTGACTCATATATATGTGTGCGCTAAATGAAATGGAATTGTAGGGATTGAATATATTGAAAAATCATTTCTGGTGAAGGAGGCACTACTATGGATTCTCTTTGTTAATTTATGAGTTTCTTTATACCAAATTGTAATTTCTTTTCCCTTTTTCAGGGAACATTTGGTTTGGGACAGGAGATTGTAAGAGCTAAGAAAGGTATTCTTTTTTAATTTTTTATTATTATGGGTGTTGATGATGTTTTGTCGTGTATTAATGGATTTGTTTAATAGACCGTTTCTATTCTTTGTTGATGTGTTCTGGTCCATGAATTCTGTATATACTGCTGCTATGTGTAAAGAATTTTTTACATAATTTTTAATTCAGTTTGTGCACTTATATAATTTATCCACTTTTGTATGGATCAACTTCTAGCTAAAACTTTTATTAGTGTTTTGCTATATATTGTTTGCATTTTGTGCATTCTTAAGTCTATTTAGTAGGGAATGTTGGTAGTTGAGGGAATAAGAAAAGGGTACAATTGCTTTATTATGCTATAGATGTGGCTCATAATCAACTTAATTGGGTGATAATATGATGAGCACTCCCAACAGGTTTTTAATCAAGTTATCAGCTCATTGGTTGTTAAAAACTCAGTAGATTGTATAGATCAATTTTTAAACTTTTCAAGTCATTTTAGATTGGAACTAATATTAAACATGAGAGTCATTATATGTATAAATTGAAGAGGAAAAGGAGTTGGCGGTCCTTCTTTCTGAGATATTGAGATTCAAGTATTTTACAATTTGGTTTGTTTTGCTATGTTGGAATTTTAAGTGAAGTATTTCAGATGTTGAAATGTCTACTGTTTCCAGATTTAATGACCAAAATAAAATACTTTCACTAATTATAAACTCAATGAGCATATCATAATTCACTTCAGAATGCTCATTAATGCCTTGGTTTTTTTTTATTGTCCATTCCTTTGGTTTTTCTCCTTAGATTAATAGTCTTCACTCTGCTCAAGTTCTCTAGCCATGAAACTAAACAAAAGCTTAAGCTTGAATGAAAAATGTAACGTTGTATTGTTACTCATTAATGACTCTAATTTGTATTTTGTTTTTGCAATATAATCTAAGTGAATAGCAAACACAGCTGATTGAGTGGTTGAGACAAAAGTGAATAAGAAAAACAAATGGCCTACCAAACCAATTATTTGCTGAGAATAAGCCAAAGAATATTACTTTTATTTGCTCTATCTTTTCCTCACAAATTCACACTGTATATTTATTTTCTTTTTGTAATATCATTATTCAATTACTATCGATTATTCATTTCGTATATTCAGAGGCAAATAATATTGATAATTAGGTGAATACATGAACCTTGGTGAATAAAATTTTTAATCAGAATATCTTAGCTGGCATCAAATTGCTGCACTAAGCTTGTGGTTGTGTATAAATGCTTTAACATCAGTTTATGTGGCATTATATGTGATGACTTTCCACCATTATGCATACCATACAAGATACATCTCTATCACCTTCTCAGTCAAGCTAACTCCAAATACAGCTTAGAGAGATGACATTGATAGCAACTGGTCTTGACTTGCCATACTAGCTTTATTCTCACATGTAATTGTGCTTTTGTGGTTTTAAGGAACTCTTGGATTAAGTTTGTTCTTTTTAGTAATGATATAGATCCTGTTAAAAAGAATGATCTTTCTTAGTATTGTGAAATGTGATCTTGACTGCTGTTTGTTATTATCTTTTGCTTTTGATTTGTTTTGGCTCATTTATGGGTTCACTTTCTGTTACTAATTAATTACTATTCCATGAACAGAAAAACAGCAGGAAATAAAGTAAATTGAAAAAGAAAAAAAAAATGTTTGGTTTTTGTGTATGAATTCTTATTCTGTTTAGACACTTTGGTAAATCTTCCCATTTTATCAAAGGATTACTTTTTTATTTTTTAGTTTATTGATTTATTCTAGTGTGCAAGCATTTATAGATTCAACAGAAATTAGTATAAATGTAAACAAAAGCACAATTATTTACAACTTGGGTATTTGTAACCAGCCTTCTGGCTTTGATCACGTACAAAACTTTCTTCTTTCATTGAAGATCTGTGTTGTGTTCTAGTGTCTATCAGCCAACCCATTAATCTAACCTATGTGCTATTTATTTAGTATGGCTTCAGAACTTGTAGTTAAATATAAACTTTGTAGTGTAGTCTTCACAGCTGAAGTATGGCATACTTAAAAGAAGTCTTTATTTGTGAAGCCTTTGATTGATTAAATACAAGGTTACCACTTTTTGTTATCATACATACGATATAAGTTTTATAATTATTGATATTAACACTAGTTGGTTGAATTAAGAGTACTTTTATTCACAATGCATCTTTTTAATTGTGGTAGTATCTTTCGCAGAAATTGCTTGAACGCTAGCTTGGAATTGGTAAGCTACTCAAACTTTATTTTTTTATATTTTATAAATCCTAGAAGAGTTTGAATATCCTAGATATTCATTCATAGTGAAGTAAGTTCTGGAATTGCATGACTGGGGTCGGATGGGTGGTAATATTTGTACTGTTAATTATAGTTTTGTTTGTTTGTATTATTGTGGATGTTTTAATAGATTAATTGCATGTTTAAAATTTTCGGGAACGTCCGAATTATAGATGTTATGCTGCCGAAATTTCAGTAGGATTAATATCACTACAAGAAAAAACACTTTTCATAAGACCAAAATAGTAAGATGTTTATAAATAAATAGATAATAAATAGAATATATGATTGGATATATAATTAATGTTAATAATTGACTATAAAAAAGATATACATAATCAAAATTTATATATATTATACAATCTAAGTACATAGTTATTTTTAAGAAGATTGTATTGCTTCAAGCTTTTAAAACTTTTTCTAACCAAAACATCACTTAAAAAAGCTCGAAAATGTAATCTATATACAATTAGTCAAACCATTCTATATCTATTATCTACATCTTTTTGACAAAATCATTGTATTAATTAGGTTAAGTTGAAATAGAATTATTTTATTGTATTAATTAGGTTAATTAAATTGTTTTTTTGTTGTTTTGTTAGAAGTTTCGAAATGGATAGAGATTGGATGAGTGCGAATAGGTTAACGGTAAAATATAGGGAAGGTGTTGATTTCTTTTTGGAGTTTTCTGCAAAGAATGCGGATAATCCTGATTTGGTTCATTGCCCATGTCTCAAATGTGGTAACATGGAGCGTATAAAAATTGACCAAATAAGAGAACATTTGTTTAAGAACGGTATAGACAGGAGTTATAAGGTTTGGTATCACCACGGAGAAAAAATTAGAAGATCGGGCGAGGGACCCTCTAGAAGGGATAAGATTGTTAATAATGTGGAGTATGAAGAGGATCACAAACTAATGGATCGATTAGTGAGTTGACTGAATTAACATGTTTTGTTCTGTAGTGATCACTGGTTGACAATTATGATTCATGCCAATACTCAAAGTGTTGCATATCTTGACTCGACGAATGACTTTATCCGAACTGATATTATGAAATGTATCCAAAAGTAAGTTATAATTTTTTAAATTTGGATTATGTTACAAATCAATTCATTAATTAATTTCTTTTTTGTTTAGTGCTGTGGACATGTACAGGATCGAAAAAAATATACGAAACAAGGGTCCAGTAAAAATCAACCAATACACGTGTCGACAGCAGCCGGATGGAGTACAATGTGGTTATTATGTTATGAAGATTATCCAGAGTTTCATGACGGTTGTTAATCCTGCAAGTTTTTTGAAAAATTATGTAAACATGAATAACTACTATTCTCTATTTAGTTTGTATTTTAATTATATATACTTTTAATATAATGATTAATGTTTTTTTTATCTTTTATTTTACAGTTCAAGTTAGACGCTCCCTATAGTAACGAGGAGATCAATGCCGTACGAGATGAGTTGGCCGAATTTGTGAAGCCTTTGATTATAGATTAAGTACTTAAGGTTACTACACTTTTGATATAATACATAAGTAACAAGTTTTATGATTATTACTATCTTTTGCATATATTATTAGTTTATATTTAGTTTACGATATACATGTAATTTAAGTTTTAGAATCGATTTTATTAACAATTTTGGTATTGTGTGATTAGTTAATAGAATCGATTACTAATTTAATATAAGTTTTAAAAATGTTATCTTAATGTTTTTTGTATTATGCATTTACTATTATATAGAGTTATTCTAAAATTTGATAATGCAGGTGGGGAAAATTGCATGAAAAATTTGCAATTTTCCCTTACTTATATTTGTGCTTCATTTTATAAGTGACGCAATAGGTAAAAAAAAAAGTATTTTCGTAATAGATATGACATTTTTAAACCGACGGAATAAGTTTTTTGTGACAGTTTTAAAATGCCATGAAACATTTAGCGTCATTTTTCAACCGACGCTGAAAATAAAATAGAAAAGAAATTATTTAGCGTCGGTTTATAAATGTCGAAAATTGTTTTTTGCGACGTTTTAAAAATGATGCTAATAAAAACTATTTGCGACTACGGTATATACGTCGGTTTTATAAACCGACGTAAATTCTTTAAGTGTCACTTAAAAACAGACGTGAATAGTGAATTTTGTAGTAGTGTATGCCTGAGTTTGTTTTTCATCCGCAAGTTGTCCATAGTTTATTACTGAGGGAAGTTTTCCAGCCCAATCCTAAAGAGTTTTGGGCTAAGGTTGCTGGCCGTTGTATACGGTTTAGTGCTGTGGAATTTTATTTGATTTCTGGAATTGATTGTTTCGGTGATTGCAACAAGTTGTTGTTTTCACAGGAAACAAATCAGTTGGTAGAAATCTGTTTCCGTGGTGTAAAAACTATTGACCACAAAGCCATTGAGGATGCTCTTTTGGGTAGTCGGTGGGGTTTGGATGAGTCTTTTGGTTTGAAAATGGTTGTTTTGTATTTTATTCAGTGTTTTCTTCTTAGCAATACTCCTGATAAAGAAGTATCTAGGTTTGATCTAGATGTTATGGATAGCGGTCGGTGGGACGAGTATTGTTGGGGTAGGGAATCCTTTGAATTGACAATTGATTCATTCAAAGGTAGAATTCAACATGGGATTATTATGAAAAATAGGAAGGCAGAGAAGGGAGGCCAGTATGATGGCTGGTATAGGGCTTTGGGATGTCCTTGGGTTTTTACGGTTTGGTTTTATGAATGCTGTCCTGCTATGGTGAACTCTTTCTGTAAAAGAGTTTCATCTTCTATTCCAAGGATTTTGAACTGGAGCAACACCATTGTCACCAAAAATCCAACTCTTCGAGACTTGAAGGGCAAGATTTTTGATTTGCCGTTGGACAAGGTAATTTACAGTTTCTTTACTGTTTCTTTTCAGTTTTATTTATGTTGTTAATTTTTAGTTTTTTCAATTGTTTTAATATTTTCATATTATGTTTGATTATGCTGTTCAGTTGAAGATCAAAAACATGTGTCCTACTGATGAAGAGAGGCAGAAGCTTCAACTTGACGGTTTATTTCTCGATGAGTCTATTGATGACCGTGGTGTAGCGAAGCAATCCTTTGAGAGTGGGTCATCTTCAAAGAAATCTGATTCAACGGATATTGATTTGATGAAATCTAAGTTGGAGATGGTCATTTCGAATCAATCATCATTGGCTGAAGACTTCATATCCTTGAGGTGTTTTGTTGATCTTAATTTCAAGTCCGTAATGACTGTAATTAAGGATATTCAGGAGAAGGTTAATGCCATTCATCGTCGTCCTTCTGATGAGGTATTTATTCATATTTTATTGTTTAGGTTTTTTCATATTTTTTTTAGTTTCTTTACTGTTTCATTTAAGTTTCATTTATGTTGTTTGATGCAGGAAAAGTCATCTGATGAATTAGTAACTCAAGATTCTGATGATGACGGTGATGATGATGATGATGATGATGCTGAGGATGATGAGAAGCAACTGCCTGATCCAGAAAATATTGATTCTGACTCCGACGATGGTGGTGAGTTGGTTAAAGTTGGTGGTGATGCTGATGATGCTGACAAGGTTGTTACTGATGTTGCCCACTGTGATGTGAATCCATGCGAAATTTGTTGGAGGGAGTGATAAAAATGCTAAGGATGTTGAGAAGCCAAAGGGCAATGAGTCTCGATTGAAGGGGGACGATTTCTTTGATGGGTTAAGCCAGCTTGAAATAGATGATGATCAGGTTGTGTTGGATGGCTTGGAGGCTGTTGGTAAAATCCATGTAAGTGTATAGGGAAATTTGATTTTCTATGCTTAGAAAATCAAAAAATTTGATTTTTAAACCAATAATTAAAACCCTAAAAAAACTATACCTTTTTTTTCAAAACCCCAAAAATACCCCCAAACTAAAACTATCTCTCTTTCTCTCTCTATCTAGCCGGTCCCAATAATCCCACACCCCAGGTCCGATGGTCGGACCATGGGGTCCGATGGGGTCCGACCAATCGGACCCATCGGACCCCAAGGTCCGACCATCGGACCTCTCTCTTCCCCTCTCTCTCAAATCGCGGGAAAAAAAAAAAAAAAAAAAAATTAAAGCGGTCGGACCTTCGGGTCCGATGGGTCCGACCATCGGACCCATCGGACCGAAGGTCCGACCATCGACCCTTTCTTCCTCCCTCTCCAAAATTGCGAGAAAAAAAAAAAAAAAACAAAAAAATTCAAAGGTCCGACCATCGGACCTTTGTCTTCTTCCCTCTCTCAAATCGCAGGAAAAAAAAAAAAAAGTTTCAGAGACTGGGGTTGCTCTTTCGGGTTGGGGTTGGGGTCGGAGGGGTTGGGGTCGTGGTCGACGGGGGTGAGGGTGGTGATCGGCGTTGGGGTTGACGTGGGTGGGTGAGGGTGGTTCGGGTGAGGGTGGGCGGTTGGGGTGAGATAGAGGGAGAGAGAGATGATGCAGAGAGAGAGAATATTGTGAGGGGGGTATTTTTGGGGTTTTGAAAAAAAAGGAATAGTTTTTTTAGGTTTTAAATTTTTGGTTTAAAAATCAAATTTTTTGATTTTCTAAGCATAGAAAATCAAATTTCCCTTTTTAATTGGTTGCAAGAAAATTAGGTTTCTTTTTGGTTGCTCAATAGTTTCTAGTTTGTTTTGCAACTGTTTAAATGCATTCTTTCTCTTTTAGGTCCCCACACCCAATCCAGAAGTTGTTTGTCAAAAGTCAAATGCCCTTCATACTGATGAAGAAACTGAGGACACTGTCTCTGATACACCTCTTTTGGATAAGAGGAAGCGTGCTCCGGCCTTGAAATCTCCTTTTGTTGATTTCGGGTCTGCTGATGTGGGGAGCACTCCAATGGAGCTTATGTCCTCAGGTTCTCAATCAGCTGAGGATGATAGGGATTTTAAAATGGTGACTTATGTGAAGGGCCTTTATGCTCTTAATGATGCGTTTGCTGATCCCGTATCTCCCGAGATTGAGGCAAAATTTGACGCTTGGATTGGTGAAGGATTGCTTAAACATCCTAGGTGACTGTTTTTATTAAATCTGTTTTTGTATTATGTTTTATTTTTCAGTTTTATTCTGGTTTTAATGCTATTTTTTTGTTATTTCTTTGTTGTTTTAGGCATTACAATTGTTATGTTGATGGCGCAAAGAAATTTACCCCGGGTTTTAGGCTAGGTGTTGATTATGTGGAGGATAAAACTTGGTTTTATCATTTGGCTACATGCGACATGTTTATAAACGACTCGGTAAAGTTTCCAATTTCCATTGTAGTTATGATAGTTTGTTTTCAGTTGCTTTATAAATGTTTTTAAGTTTTGATACTGTATTACAGTTTTTTAACATTTGTTCAACCTTTTCATTTGTGTTTCTGTGTTGTTTTTGTTTCAGCATATGAACACCATATTCTATTATCTTCTGAAAAAAGGTAAATATTCTTCCGCTGTGACGTTGAATTTTGCAACAACTGATTGTCTCTTTGATGATTCCATCCAAGCTTTGTACCACAAATATAACAAAGCCAAGTCAATGAAGACTAAGATGTCACACATTCACGCTGACCACCCAATAGCGCATTACATCCGAGGTTTGCGCATTCCCTGTTCCAAGCCTTGGTATGAAGTCGATCATGTGTTATTCATCATCAATCTAAGAAGGGAAAGTCATTGGGTGTTTGGTCGTCTTGACTTGAATGAAGGGATTGTGTTTCTGTATAATTCTTTGAGGACTGCGAAAATGAATGCTGCAGCTAGGAATTCCATGAAGGCTTATTCTGTGTTGCTGCCTTTGTTTTTTGATTTACTTGGTTTCTGGAAGAATAGGTCACATGCTCCTGCTTTAGGTTCTGACCCTACAGCTCCCTTAAAAATCGTGGAGATTAGTGGTCTGCCGTCTCAGCAGAAAAAGTGAGTGTTTCTTTTAAGTTTATTTTATGTTGTTTTTTAGTTGCTAAACTGTATATATTTTTTTTTTGTTTTTATAGTGATTGCGGAGCATATGTTGCTGCATTTGCCGAGTTCTTTATCCACGGAAAGGATGTCCCTGCGGACTTTGATATCGAAGTTTATCGTACTCGGCTTGCTGCACTTTTCTTCTCATATGGCCAAAGGAAAATTGATGAAAGCATTGATAGCGAGGATGAGAAGCAAAGCAAGTCTTCTAAGGCATCTAAATTGAAAAAATAGGATCTTTTATTTTGGTGACTATTTTGTGTTATTGGTTGAATCTATTATCAGACAATAGTTAGTGTTATTGGTTGAATGTAGGTATTATATTTCATTTTATACTCTGGACCTGGTTTAAAACTTTTCGAATATTTGATATTTAGTCCTTATAATATGTTTATTGTATAGGTTTGTATTTCCTAAAGTTGTATGTTTTTTTAATTCAAGTTTTTATATACGGTCGCACAACTATGGAGAAACTATTAACCAACTGAATACAAACAATGTTTTTATATTTCTAAATTGTGCTATGAATGTATTTCAATTCTTTGTTTTTCCATTACTCCTTTTTCCTTTATTTTAGTTATGTTTTATCAATTCTTACCTGACTGCTTTTAAAACTGTAAAAGAAGAAGTCATTCCGGTACTTAATATTTACGAAGTGTCACAACTGTAACAAAACGATTTTGCAACTATTAAAAAACTGTTTCAAATTTCATAAAAATGAAATCCCATGTATTTAGAACATAACATATCAACCTGTTTGAATTTGCACACAGAATTAAACAATTCAAATATTTCATATGTATCTATTTTATTGCTTGATTGTTGCATGTCTTTCGATTGTGTCCGTGTTGACCACATTTGCTGCACCTGTTATGTTTTTTTGTATCCCATTCAGATAAAAACCTTCGTTTCCTTGGTCTTCCAGATCTTATTTTTTGGTTTGGTGGCAGAACAATGATATCTTTTATGTTTTGTGGCACATCCCATGTTGTGTGATTGTGTACCGGATATGTTGAGTCGCTGTATGTTTCAAGCCATGTTCTTGTGGTGTAATAACCTGAACAGTAGTTGTAAACATTCAAGTTCATCTCTTTTATAACAGCAAGCGCATGAGCACACGGTAACTCGTCAAGTTGGAATCTATTGCAACTGCATGTTTTCTCCTTGAGGTTGATGACCCATGATCTGGTTAGTTCAACGACTTCGAACATGGTCTCGTTTATTGGTTTTACCTGCGGATTAAGTAAATTTATACAATTGTTATTATGTATAACAACGGCAACCAAACTATTAAGAAACTATAATGCAACTAAAATATTAAACATTTCATTACATTTTCTGTCAATTAGTCCACAAAGTTGTTGATTAATTTGTTCTCTGCTGTAGGTGTTAAAAATGTTGTTGTTTTCTGTGCTTTTTTCCTGTTTGTGTATGTCCATCGTTGTATCAAAGCTCTCAATGACTCCATCAGTGTTGTGATTGGTAGCTCTCTAGCTGCTAAGTTTGCTGCATTTAGAGATTCAGTAATGTTTGAAGTCATAGTTGAATACCTGTTGTTTTTGCAGTGGTATCTTGACCATTTGTGGTATCCAACTTGTTGTAAATATGGTCTGACACGGATGTCCAAGCTGTCCAACTCGCTCATATGGTATTCAAATTTCCTCTCTGTGTATGCTCTGGCTGCAGCGAAGAATGGTTTATCCAGCTTGCTTGCATTCTTCTTGAAGGTTGCTTAACATGTGGTATACACAATAGCAATGTGTGATTTCTGGAAATACTTGAGCAGCTGCCTTAATTATGCTCTCATGTCTATCTGAGATCAAGCACTGTTCCTCTCTAATCCCATATGTTTCTCTTACTTTTGTGAAAAACCATTGCCATGAGTTGTTGTTTTCTGAATCCACAACAGAAAAAGCTAGTGGAAAAATGTGCCCATTTGCATCTTGTGTACAAGCAGAGAGCAATGTACCTCCATATGTTGATTTAAAGAAAGTTCCGTCAACAACTATTATAGGTTTGTATTTCTTCCATCCTTTTATTGAAGCATCCAGTGCGACAAACAAGTACTTGAAGCTGTTGTCATCCTCTGTTTGCATGTGCACTATTGTTCCGGGATTAGTTTTTTGCAACATGTGCAAAAAACCGGGCAGCAGCTTGTATGATTCGTTGGCTTTTCCTCGTAATTCTTCTTGCGCGTGCTCTTTGCTTCTCCATGCTTTCATGTAGTTCATTCTCACCCCATACTTTTGTTTCATTTCTCCTCTGATGTCTTGTGGCGTTTGAGTTGTTTTTATGTTGGTAAACCGTGGCTTGATGTAGTTTCCAATCAATTTCGTTGTAGCTTGTCTTTTGTCGGCAAATCTTATGTTTAGATCACAAGTGTGTATCACCTTTCTGTCGTACTTTCAAATGATGAATGACTTTGTTGGCCCGTTTCTGGATGCTGTTAGTGCCCACTTACATTTTGGATCCAAACAACAAATCTTGTATGTTCTTGCACATGATTTTTTCACTCTGAATTAGAAGTTGTTCCTAATTGCATAGAAACCAAGCACACTCTGCAGTGTTTCTTTGTCTTTGTATATTTGTGCTTCTTCTATTTCAGGATGTTGCGGATCTGTGATTAGTAGTTCGTCATAATCAGTGATTTCTGGTTCCTTGTTTTTTTTGTTTTCCAATTGCTCAACCATCTCCTCTGCCACAAGTTTTGCATAGTCCATGAAGTCAAAATTTTCTCCCCCAAATTCCGGTACTGTAGCTTCAATTGTATGTTGTTGATTTGTTGAGTCTTCTGTTGTTGCTGCATTGTATTCGATCGGTTGGAAGGCGCTTGTATGTGTAATTAATGAATTGTCATTTCCCAAGAATGATGCATTGATGGTTGTTATTGGGTTGTGGATGACATTCACACACAATGGGTATGTTGTGAAGTCGGGGTCCTTCAGTTTGAGTTGTATGTAGAAATGCAGGCTTTGATCATCCTTTATCCTCAATGGTTGGTATCCTTCCTTCACTTGATATTTCAGTTGCAAAACAGTGTTTTCTTGGTTGCACTCCAGGACATCTTTTAGTTTCTGTTGCAAATCTTCATAGTTAGAATTGGCTGAAATGTAATGTCCACTGGCTTCATAATTTTCATAATTCATTCGATCATCGAATTGTCCATTGTAGAAGACTAGGAATGGAATGTCTTTCCTTTCCTGTGTTTTTGCAATGTTTATTAGTGCGAGGCAACGAATTTTAAAACTGGTTTGATTCTGTTATGAAATAGAGTACAAACTTACTTCTATCTCTGTCCCTTTGTTCAAGCATTGTATTTCCTCTCCTGATTCCTGCTTTTGCCATTTTTTCTGTTGTTAATAAACTACAAAGAAACGAGAATAAAACTATTAAGAAACTTCATTAAATATTTGGGAAACTAACCATTTCTCAAACTGTTTTGTCCTCTATCTTTTCCAAAATAAATTCCTGCAAAAAATGTAATGAAACTATCATTAAATGATTATGCAACTGTAAATCAACTTAAAAACCACAACTCTTTCCTCAAAATTACATAGTTCTTACTCATTGTCACTTTTCATCATGTTTATTCGAATCAGATCAATTTCCAACTATTATAAAACTAATTTGCTACCATTTACATAAATCGTACCTTGTATATATGCTAGCTTTTGGTACTCGTCAATTGACACTTCTTCATGATTTGTAAACCATTTTAAAACGATATTGCAACTGTAAGGCAACGCAAAAAAATAAAAAAAACCCTTATTAGTATCATGTGGTTCCTTAATTAGAATCAGTTCTTGTTTTTTGTTGTTAGAATCTGAATTTCCTGTTGTAAACCGGTGAATCAACCAGAATGCAACTGTGTATGACGTATATCATTGTTGAAAAAAAATTTCATTTCATACCTTTTTTTGGATTTCAGGGGGAGCTCTAGATCTGTTCAATACAGATTTACATTGCTTCAATCTGGATTTTCGACGCTCGTTTGAGTGATATTGCACGATAAAAAACTGAAATCAAATGTTTAATTTCAGTTTCTCCACGGTTTTCTGGTCTTTTTTTTTTTAAATTTTCTGTTCAGATCCTTGGATTTGTTCGTTTCCTATCGAAATTCGCCAGAATTGATGGTTGTTCTACGCTCGATCTGGTTTCATTCTAGTTGCGTAGCCGACTGCATCGATGGAGGTTCCTTCATCGTCTCCGTTCGTGACGTGCGACTGAAGGTATAGGTGAGGTGGTATTTTTGCAATATATTCATAGTGGGCTGTACAAATGTTGATTGGGCCGGCCCACAGTATTTTTGTAATATTTTACTCTTTTTGGAATTTTCTTGTTTTTTTTTCCAATTTTAAAAACAAAAATTTGACTTTCATTTTGTGATTAAAAAATTAAAAAACAAAAGTGTTACCAAACGGCACCAAATTATTCAAAATCATCAAAGAAGATCTAATAATTATAACGAGTACAGTGGAAAAAAAAAAAAAATTGGCCTGAAGGTGAGTTGGCACGTTGGCATGTTATGTTATCTAATTATTAAGAATTGAAAAATTTTATATTTTACACCCTCAAACTTTTAAAACATTCTATTTTAATAATTTTTATATTATATAAAATTTATATATTTAATTGTATTAAATTTTTTTAATTTTTTTCTTTTAATTTGTATTCTTAAAGAATATATCTATTAAATAAAAATAAATTATATTTTTAATATTAACAAAAAAATTAAATAAAAAATTATATAAAATTTTCTTAGAAAAAACTTAAATATATATATTTTTTTGACGTGCATATAAAATATATATATGTGATTTAAGAAAAAAATATAAAAAATAAAAATCAAAATAAGTATTGAAATTATGGGTTTTTTCATTAGTGTACAATAAAAACAATTTTATTACAAAAAATGTGTAAAAAACACAATTTTAAAAATGTACCTATTTAAAAACATATTTACATAGATTCATACAAATTCTTAATTTAATTATAATAGATATATTAATGAGTCAACTTACTATAATTAGATTTGTGTAACTATTTTTATGACTAATTTATATGGTATTAATGAGTAAGCCTACTAATTAACAAAATTGTATATTAATAGTTACAAAACATAATCAGATACTACTAATAAGCAATAAAATTTGTATTAATCATACAAATCACGTCCAAAATCGACATAATAATTGTATGAAATATTTTTAAAATTCAATATATATAATCATGATTTTTTTGATTAACTATGTCCAATATCATTATTAGTAGATTTTTAAAAATCAATATTTCCACTAATCTATGTATTTGCACTAGGAATAACAAAAGGGTCCATATTTAGAGCCATTTTAATAACATATCATTATAGGGTAGATCTTAAAATCAACATATGATCAAGATATTTATGTTTAAATAAAATCAATATATGATATATTTTTAAAATACACACATGAAAAAAAAAATAAAACTAAAAAATAAACAAAACAATAACATCTATGAGAAGATGGTTTACTAAAAATATAGAGATGTAATATTTTAAATATAAAACATAAAAAAATAATTAACGATTGAAAATAATAAACAATTTTAAATTAATAATAAAGAGCGAAAAAATACATTAAAAAAATAAACAAAAACAACCCATTAAGTTTAACAAAAAATATGTAAATTTAAAAAAAAAACACTAAAAACAAATAAATAATATTAAAAAATATTACAATACGACACACAATAAACATAATAAGAAACACCACAAAAAAACAAAAGAAAAAAAAAACAACAGTCCTAATATAAATAAACACGATGAATAAATTTATATGAAAAGTACTTAAAACACACACATGAAAAAAAAAAATAAAACCAAAAAATAAACAAAACAATAACATCGATAAGAAGATGGTTTATTAAAAATATACAGATGTAATATTTTAAATATAAAACATAAAAAAATAATTAACGATTGAAAATAATAAACAGTTTTAAATTAATAATAAAGAGCAAAAAAAAAAAATACATTAAAAAATATAAACAAAAACAACCCATTAAGTTTAACAAAAACATATATAAATTTTTTTAAAAAAAACACTAAAAACAAATAAATAATATTAAAAAACATTACAATACGATACACAACAAACATAATAAGAAACACCACAAAAAAATAAAAGAAAAAAAACAATAGTCCTAATATAAATAAACACATGAAAATAAACATGATGAATAAATTTATATGAAAAGTACTTATAATACACACATGAAAAAAAAAAAAATAAAACCAAAAAATAAACAAAACATAACATCGATGAGAAGATGGTTTATTAAAAATATACAGATGTAATATTTTAAATATAAAACATAAAAAAATAATTAACGATTGAAAATAATAAATAATTTTAAATTAATAATAAAGAGAGAAAAAATAGATTAAAAAAATAAACAAAAACAACCCATTAAATTTAACAAAAACATATATAAATTTTTAAAAAAACACTAAAAATAAATAAATAATATTAAAAAATATTACAATACAATACACAACAAAACATAATAAGAAACACCACAAAAAAATAACAGAAAAAAAAACAGTCCTAATATAAATAAACACATGAAAGTAAACACGATGAATAAATTTGATAATATCATTTCAAATTTGATAATGATCTTTTTAATTAAAATATGATCAAAATTTATGATTTTTAAAAATCAACATACCTATTAATTCGTCTATAGAATAACAAAAGGGTAAAATAAATATAAATTTTCAAAGATTTTTCAAACAAAATCTCATAATATATATATTATGAATATTAAATTAAAAAACATAATAGTATTACCAATTTGATAATATATAGGGCATATTTGACATATTTTAATAAGAAAATCATAATTATATATGTATTGATTTTAATAAAATATACCATGCAATTATTAATGTACAGATTATATACGTGATATTAGTAATATTCTAATACAAATTTTATTATTAATGTACAGATTATATACGTGATATTATATACCATATGCCTAATACAAATTTTATTATTTATTAGTAATATTCTAATATTGATTATGGTTTGACAGCTTACTCATTAAATGTTGTACAATTTAGCCATAAAAATAATTATAAAAAGGATAAAAATATAATTATGGTAATCATTCTCATTAAATACATTCAATATAATTAAATTAAGAATTATTTTCTTTTTGTACATTTTTTGTAATTATTTAAGAAAATGTATATATTTATGTAAAATGCCTTTAAAATTAACATAAAATAATGTGAATTTTTTTCAAAAAAAAATATTAAAAGTAATTTTTAAAAATTATTTATATTTATTTACTTTTTGGCCTGTGTTTTTTTATTTGAAGGAAAAAAAACTCTTTTATTATCAACTCATTCTCCATTTTAGATCTTCACTACTGCTATGTTTTTTTTAAAAAGAGAAACTATTTGATTATTATCATTTCATTCTCCATTTCAGATCTATTACTAGCTTGCTCTGTTTTTTCATTTTTTTTTCCGTAAAAGAAATCGATTTAATTATCAATTATTCATTGCTCTCGTCATACTTATTCATTAATTCATTACATTCCAACAT
The DNA here is from genome assembly GCF_029168945.1 of Cannabis sativa. Classification (NCBI taxonomy): domain Eukaryota; kingdom Viridiplantae; phylum Streptophyta; class Magnoliopsida; order Rosales; family Cannabaceae; genus Cannabis; species Cannabis sativa. The sequence goes on from NC_083607.1 coordinate 56,073,901, forward strand.
TGACAATTAATTTACATATTAATGGAAATAGAATTGCACTAATATTACACAAAGAAACTAATGTGGAAAATAGATTTAATTAAAAAAGGTCAACCTTCAGTAAACAAAATACACCAGTAAACTAATGTGGAAATAGAATTGCACTAATACACTACACCCATATACTAAATAAGAAACACTCTAAACATGTCAGTAAACAAAAAATTTCCACACTCACATGTTTGACTATAATACAATATATCACCATAAAAAGTCCAAATAAATAGTAAAACACAATAATAAAACGAGTCTATTATAACTACTCCAAAAAATTTTGAAGTGCACCTAATACAACTTCAAGTGTTAAAAACATTGTCAAGATGTAAACTATCATTCATTAATTATCACATCCTCTTTGAATTTCATGCCACTTATTTCAGCTAAAAATTCATACAATTAAATAACATGAATGCTACATTGGACAAATAAAAGAGAAACAACATTACCGAATAAAATTTCTAGATATAGATTTGCAAATTAAGTTGATTTCATTAAGACGTTCGCAACACTATTCTATTCATGAATGTGGAAGCAGTTAAAAAATTCTGTCGTTCTCAGCATAAAACAACTCGATCATACAAGTTTGAAAGCAGAGTACAGAAAAAATGCAGAAAAAAAATAAAAATAAAAACTCAACTCAATGAATTCATTGGTTGTAGGCTTGTATTTATATTAACAAATGTACTGTACAAATGAATGATTTAGATCTTTTACACAATAACAGAACAATCATTACAATAAAGAATATTCTAACAATAATTGGTTAGAATTGGGACCACACAAATATTGTTATGACAGCCAGTGACGGACCTAAGATTTAAGTGGGGGGCGTAATTTTTTTTAGTAAATGAGAGGGGGCAAAAAAGTAAATTTAAAAAGAAAAAAATGCATTTAATGGGATTAAAACCCTTGTCATCTAATCTATATGCTAAGTAGCTTAACCACTACACCAAAGTTAATATTATGTGTATAAATATACTCTTTTATTACAAATATATGCTGTAACTAACTAAATTGCACATATATATTTATTTATTTTTCGATTTTTTTTTTCAGGGGGGCTACTGCCCCACCTCGGTTATATGTGGGTCTGCCCCTAATGACAGCACACGACTTCTAGAAACAGTGAGGTAATTTTCATTTCTTCCCAACCCATTTCAAACTTGAGGGTATTTCAACAACTCCAAGTTTATCCACCATGAAATGAAATTTGTGTTGTGTCAAAATCTTTGTTAAACAACCAGTTGTTTGATAACTTGAGGGAACATATCTAATTTCGAGTGCCTTCAAGGGCGGAGCCAACATGAAAAGTTAGGGGGGCCAAACTATATTATAAATTTTAGTGTCAAAAATCTCAATATTTTTATTAAATTCATAATTAAATTAAAATACAGAACGTCTTTCTTCACTATATTCATAGCTGAAAAAGATCGTTCTGTGGTAGCTGTAGAAACTGGAAGTGTAAGAATAAGAGTTATCACTTTATACACAATTGGAAAAATCTATGCTTTTTTAATTTTTACCAACCACTGACATAAATCAAAAATAGTTGCCAAAACATTAAAATCAGGAAGTTCTCGTACATGAACAAAATGTTCAGATTGCGTCCTTAGCTGTACCATCTCGTATTCTGTAAAAAAAATTTGGGTAAAATTTTTGTACTAACTTGCAAATGTCATCAATTCTAAATGATGTGTGCATCTCTCTCAGATCTAAAGCTGAACTGAGAATGAGTAACTCCACTGTGCTATCATTGAATTTGTTATTTCATTCTTGTAGTTGAAAGTCTATCACTGCATTGAAAAGATCAACTCTGTAATAATGCTCCACTGTAATTGCATCTTGTTGACCAAGACTTCTTCCTCTTTTTGCAGTATAATGAGCATTAAAATCTGGCACAAGTATATTAACAAGTTCACAAAAATATTTCACCTCATCAACTAATTTATCCTATCCATCTTCTCTCAATTTCTGAATGAGAGTCTTAGTAGAAGAAAAAAGATACATTGCATTTAAAATATCTTGAGATTAAAGTTGCAAAGCTTGAAAGAGTATATTAGAAATTTTTAGAATTTTTTTCATAAGATGCAAAATGAAAACAAATTCAAAAGAAGTTTATGACTCATAAGTTGCATCCGCATCTCCTCGTTGAGCAAAAATAGTGCCATCTTCAATAATATTCCATAAAATTTCACATGTTGCACTAAACATCTTTATCAAACTAGAAATAGATTTCAAATGAGAACTCCAACGAGTATCACCTGCCCTTTGTAAACAACCAATTTGATTGAGTCCTTTCCCACTTTCTAGTTCATCAATCTCAAGTAAATGAACAATATTTGCAGCTTGAGCAGCTTTTAGTTGGTCATTGCGCTTACATGAAGCACCAACAATATTAACAATGGAGTTCAACTTTGTAAAAAATTGATGGACAAGAATAGCTTCTCTAGATGCAGTAACTAATACCAATTGCAAACGATGTGCAAAACAATGAACATAGTAAGTATAAGGACATTCACTTAAAATTAAAGCTTGCAAATTATTCCATTGTCCACGCATGTTTGCGCCATCATAACCATGTCCACGAATAGATTGAACATCAAGACTATAATTAGAGAGTATAAAGAAAATACATTCTTTTAATGTTAAAGCAACAGTGTCTTTGACATGAATAAGCCCGAAAAAACGTTCTTGCACATAACCATCTTTATCAACAAATCTCAAAACAATTAACATTTGCTCTTTCTTAGATTCATCTCGTGCTTCATCAACTATTACAGAAAACTTTGCATCACCAATTTCTTCACGAATCGTGTTTCTCACTTTATTTCTCAAGATATGTAAAACTTATTTTTGAGTTGTTGGTGATGTATATGTGGCACTTCGTGGAGCTTTATCCAAAACTTCTGCTACCTTATCATTGTAGGACGTTATGAAACTGAATAACTCTAAAAAGTTTCCTCGATTAATTGAAGTTTTAGATTCATTGTGACCTCTAAAAGGGCATGCTTGAAATGCGAGCCACCAAATCCCCTCAATTGATGTTTTCAAATGAAGTCTATTGTCAGCAATTTCTTGTGATGTGAAGTTCGCAAACCTTCTTCCAATATGTGTTGGTTGGTTCATGAGATCTGCAACTGTTGCTATGAGGTGAATTTATATCTTCTTCGATATGTGCTAAAAATGCACAATTTTTTCCTCTTACCTTTTTCCATGATCGAAATCCATTAATAGTAAATGCATCCAATCTAGGATGTGCATCTTTAAAGTAAAATAAAAAGCATGGTAGACAAAATGCAGCATGTACTTAAGGAGAATATTCCAACCAAGATGGAAATAACGTAAACCAAGATGGATGAAAAGAACGTGAATGAGCTTCTTCTGATTTTTGATAGCTAGAGAGTATAGTCTGATACGGACCAACTTTAATGTAAGCTCTGAGAACTTCGTCACGCTTCTCAGGTGGATACTCCCATATTGGCGGGGTATTCCTAGATCACGCTCTAATGAATTAATATCAAACCCTTCTTTAATGTCAAGTCTTAAAGATTTTGTTGCGCAATTTTTTGAATTTTTATGATCTACATCTACTGATGGATTTGACGAGACTTCAGATGTTGAAACTTCAACATTCTTTCTTTTAAAGAATGTATCAATTGTGGTTGATTTTTTCATCTACAATTAAAAAGAACTATATATATATATATTAATCAAATTATCAACAAAATCCTATCCATAATAATTAATAAATAAAACTATAATAATAAAAAAAGCTTATAACATGTGTATATGTATGTATATATTTTTATATTAATCTATCATTAAGTATCACTCCAAACAAAAAAGATTATTAGTAGAATTATTTTTTTTTCAATATAATGTACCTACTTCATTTATATATATAATTATAAATAAAACATAAATGTCAATTAAAGTTATATCATCTATTTGTATATATAATATTTGAGAGAAAGAACAAGATTAAAATTTGAATTGAATATTTAAAATGCATATATCTTTTTCTATAGGATACCTTTACTTGTTATTTGATATCTGCCACTTCTCTTTGATGTGTAGTGCTCTTTAATTCATTCCTATAAATTTGCTACCACAAATTAAATATAGATGTTATTTTCTATCTTAATGATAAATAATATATCTATAGAAATAATCAAAATAAAACATAATTTAATCACTTTATTTGTAAAAATGGTGGCTCATGTAATAGGTATGAAATGAGAGAAGAAGAAAAGAATAGTAATACCTAATTATCTATGAGAAAGGAAGAAGAGAATAATAATACATAATTATTTATTTTGAAGGTTTTTAAAATTTTTTAGTTTCCACTTTTTGTTTTATTATTATTATAAAAAAAATTAAAAGAACTATGTGTCTTAGAAAATAATTACCTTTAAAAAAAGAAACACTTTTTTTTTTTTTTTTTGAAAATACAGCGTTGGGCTTATACCCAATTTTTTTATATTGCACACTACTATTCTTTGTTTTGCCTTCTCTTCTTTCCACTAAATTTGAATAAACAAACATATATAATATATATCATTTATTTCACAAAAGATTTTATTTGGAAACAAACAAAAAATAAAAAAGAAGAAAAAAGCCCAAACCGTTATTTACAAGTTACAACCATTACTAAAACTTTAAGTGGGGGCCACCATATAGTATATAATAATAAAGAATGGAGCATTGCTATAAGGCACCAGTGGTGCCTAGCACCTTCTCGACATGTCGCGTTGCGATTGGTTAGCGATACTCCCTAAAAGCTATTATATTAAATTATGTGGGACCCGATACCTAGTTGAACCAATAGCGATATTGACACATAGGAGGGTGCTAGGCACCACGGGTGCCCTTTAGCATTTCTCTAAAGAATAGATTATATAAATGGAAAATTATAAGATATGGAAAGTTTTTTTTTTGGGGGGGTAGACTTTCATATACATCCGCCCTGAGTGTCTTGTTGATAACCTTGTCTCTTACAAGATAGACATCCAATTTAATGTGCTTTGTCCGAGCATGATACACTAGATATTAGTGAAGTAAACCTAGATTAGACACCATAAGCAAAGAAAGGAACTCAACCCTACTAGAGCGTTTTAGAAGATTTTTAGCTCAGCAAATAGGTTTTGTAACATTTTTTTATAGTATTGAAAACTAAGCTAAAATGAAAGTTATTTCTTAATAGAATTGAAAAAGAAGAAGAAAGGTCGTGTAGTAGTTGTCAAGAGTTTTAAATAAGAGTTAATTGCGGTAAAACCTCCAGTACTTTTATTTTGCTTCCACTTAACTCCCAAAAATTTTTTTTTTTTTTTTTGCAGTAAAACCCCAAAAACTCTTGGGTTTTTCTACCCTAAATAAAACTCATTTTAATATAATCGGATTTACTAATTAATAAAAGATCAGAAATCATTCTATATTGCATGGTTCACATGATTTATTTCATGATTATGTTTGAAATATAAATTCATGACTATAGTGTCGTCAACATAATGAAATATAATCATGATTATATGTTCAAAAGTTTAAGTCCCATAATTTGTCAATACACTAGATTTAGACTAACATGATAACAAGCGATAAGGTATACTTACACCTTGGATAAGTGTTATGTCATTTTTAGGCAATGGTAAAGTATACCAGTATCAGATGTATGGAGTACACATTTGATTGGACCGATATTGAACTTGGATAAGATATCATAAACTTACCGTTATATCTTTCTAAGTTAATATTATTGGTTGATCTTAGGTCTATAGATCTTAATCCTAATATGGTTAGGTTCAATCTTAGTTGTATTATTTATATTCTTTAATTTGTTCATGAAAGTCAACCAATTGGATCTTCTCGTGACATACAGATTAAGAACATGGTAGTTCAATTGAGTGGGAACACTAATCATAGATATGGAATCTATAACTTCTATAAGTATTTAGAAGTGAAACATGATTTCCTTCGAGCTTGGCTTAATAGAGATAAATGATTGAGATCTCATTTCAGTAATTATATTAGTTTACTGAAATATCATTTATAGATATCTAAGTGTTTTAAGGATAAAATACATTGAAGGGTAGAACGATAAATTTATCCCTATTCGATGTAGATCATCTATAGAGGATCTTTGACTATTTGAATTGTGACAATGGATAATCATAACGTATTTATATCTTGGTACATAGAGCGTTCTATATAATTAAGAGTGCAATTCTGAATCTATAGTGGCGCAAAGAGGAATTAATAAGTTAGAGAATTTACTTTGTAAATTCTAAATCTACTTATTGGAAGCTTGGTTCTACATGCCCATGGTCCCCACACTAGTTGAGATAATACTGCTTACAGACTCAGCTAATTAGTTTTAATTAATCAATTATAATTCTAAAATTAGACTATGTCTTATTTTTGAATTTTCACTAACAATGGCTTAATTATGAAGAAAAGAGATTTTCAGGTTTATTTGTTAATTAAGAGACTTTGTATGATCTAATTTAAAAATAATATAAATGATAATTTTTTTTTTGATAATTAATTATAATTATTAAATAAATAGTTTTGGCATTTATAGGATTGAAATTGGAAATATGACATTATTGAAAGAAGAATAAATGGTTGAAATAAAGTGACAAAATTGTAACTTGTGAGACACACATTAAGTGGCTGGCCACTAGGTTGATTTTTGCCCAATATTTTATTCTTTTTTAATCCATATAATTTAATCCTAAATCCTAGTTAAAATACTATAAAAGGAACATGATGCTCTCATTCTCATCCAGCACTTTCAACCAACTAAATCTAGTTTCTAACTCTGTCAGACAACTACTAGATGAGAGACACTTTCTATAGTGATTTTGAGCCTCCTTCATTGTTCTTCATCAATCAAGTCATAGTGATAGAGTGTCATACCCACACATAGCATGTCAAGTACTTAATCATAGTGCAGAAGACGGTGGTAACCAACCTGAACGAGAGAAAGAAATCTAGACTCAGGTCTTGATAATACTCTGGAGAGAAAGGAACAAGGGTTAGAGATCTGAGCGGAAGGAGTCATTATTATTCTGCTGCAATCAATGTAATGTTTTCTAAACTTTTATTATTCGCTGTATTAGAGATATTCAGATTTAAGATATTAATGAAACATACTTCTTAGTAAATCTAGATCCTGGTAAAATAAATTCCAACAAAAAGTACAATAACATTAGCAATTTAAAGTTTTCATCCAAATTTAGTTGTTAAGTGTCATGTTGGATTGTCCATGTGGACACAATGTACACATGGCATAATTTTATTGTTCCACATAAATATATATTTTAAAATCAATAAATAAATAAATCATTAAAAATAATTAAAATATTTTTTTCCCTAACATATCATATTTTTTCATACATTTTTTTTTAGTTTTTATTTCCATGTTTTTTTTTAGTTTTTATTTCTTCTTCCTTCTTCTTCCAGTCACAAATGGTCACCACCACCACATCCATAACCACCTAAAAAACTACCCATCACTTTTAAAATCACCCATCACAACCTATTCTCAAATTCAAATAACACAAAAAACATAAACAAAAGTCAAACTAAATTTAAACAAATCTAAATCCCAAAAACACAAACACACATATATATGAAAAAATTTCTTCTTCTTCTCTTCTTCTTCAGTCATATTGTTACCACCATACCATCCATAGTCACGGTAAACACCACCCACTACTACCGAAACTACCACCACAACTTATTTTCAAATCTAAATAAAAAAAAAAATAAGAAAACAAAACTCAAACAAAATTCAGACAAATTCAAATCCAACAAATAAATAAATACACACACGTATATATAATCTCAACCCCAAAACTAATATTTGAAAACCCTAAATTTATTTCTCCACAACTATTTAAAAGCCAAAATATAGTGAGAAAGAGAGGAGATTGGGAAAAATAGAGAGACAGAGGGAGAGACAAAGGTGATCAATATTGGGGGAGAGAGAGAGAGAGAGAGGAGATCGACCATGGTTGAGATCGATCGGGGCTGAGAGAGTATTGGGGCAAGGTCAGTTTGCAACAGTGACAGCGACGACACTAGCTTGGTGGTTCTTGGCAATGACAATGGCGCTGGCTTGGTGGTCCTCGACAACAGTGACGACCCTGTACCTACATCCATGAGAGAGAGAGAGAGAGAGAGAGAGAGAGAGAGAGAGAGAGAGAGAGAGAGAGAGAGAGAGAGAGAGAGAGAGAGAGAGAGAGAGAGAGAGAGAGAGAGAGAGAGAGAGAGAGAGAGAGAGAGAGAGAGAGAGAGAGAGAGAGAGAGAGAGAGAGAGAGAGAGAAGAAGGGCAGTGCAGAAATGCAAAAAAAAAAAACAAAAAATAAAGAAAAAGGAAAGAAAGAAAAATTAAAATAAAAAGAAAGAATAGAAAAAAAAAATTGCAGCAAAACTCCCAAAACTTTCACTTCACTAGTAATTAACCCTCAAAACTTATTTTTTGGCGGTAAAACTCCCAAAACATGTGTTTAGTTAGTACTTTACCATTTCCATCTACTTTTTGGTGTTAAGTACCATGTGAAATCATCCACGTGTACACAGTATACAAGTGGCACAATTTCATTGGCTCAAGTAATTAAATATTTAAATATTAAAAAAGTAGAATAAAAAATAATTTTACTTTTTTTTTCTTTCATTTTCATTTTTCGTTTTTCTCTTTCTTCTTCTTCATTCTTCTCATCAAGCCTATCACCACTACCACCATCCACTAAAACAACCACCTACCACAACCAAAACCACCACTACCATCACCACCCGTCACGATCTTAGATCTTAGATCTTAATCTAAGATCTTATAAAAATAAATAAAATCTCAAATCTAATCTACAAAAAAATCTCAGATCCAAAAGAAAGAGTGAAAATCTTAGATCTGGAGGCTTCGAGAACTCAAATATATCGTGGTGAGGTCATTTCCTTTTGACGGTGGCCTAAATGGAGCAGAGTCGACCGGTTGAGCAACTTTCACAGTCACCCGTGACAGAGAAAGGTCAGAGATTTCGTGTCTGAAGATGTTCGTGGCCAGAGATGCACTGTTTGTGGCCGATGTTTGGCTCGCCAACGTCGATGTACAATTAGGCTGACTTCGACAGATGCAATTTTCTCTTCTCTTCAATCTCTCTCCTGATTTACCCATATTATTTTTTAATTTTATTTTTTTGTGATTGAATTTGAGATTGAGGTTGATTATGAATTTTTGTTGCTGTTTTTGGTATTTTTGATCTGAAATCTATGGAATATTTAAAATGTAAGTTTGTTTTTCTAGATATGGGTTTATTTGTGTTTTGATTTCGATCTGAAATCTTGACAAGTGGTGATGGTGGTGGTGGTAGTTTTTGTGGATATAGTGGTGGTGGTGGTGGTAGGTTTGATGAAGAAGAAGCAGACAAAAAATGATAAATGAAAAGGAAAGATAAAAAAAAAAATAAATGATTTTTTTTAATTTTAAACTATTATTTTTTATATTTTATTTTATTTTTAATTATTTGTGTTGGAATAAATTTTACCAGGATCTAGATTTACTATTATGTATGTTATTTAATATCTTAAATATGAATTGTTAAAACAATGTAAATAAACACATATAAAGTTTGAGAAACCTTACAGTGGTTGCAACGGAATTAAATGAATCCTTCCGCTCAGATCTCTAACCCTTGTATCCTTTCTATAGCAGAGTATCACCAAGATCTGAGGCCGATTCTCCTTCTCTTGAATTTGGATTCTTCACAGTCTTAGACACTATGATTGAGGACTTACTTGATATGTGTGGGCATGCACTCAATCACTAAGGCTTGAAATTGTTTGTGAAGAGAGGCTATAGTAATTCGAAAATTGAAGAGGAAGAAGGAAGAGGTCTCATCAAACCTAGAGAGAAAACTAGGTTTTTAACTTTTGGAGGCATTAGTTGGATGAGACCATAACCTTCCTTTTATACTATCTCCAATAAGGTTAGGGTTGAATTATTAGGAATAAAAAATGATAAAATATGGTAAAAAACCACTTGATAGTCGGCCACTTAATGGGCCCCACACAAGTTTGGGTTTTGTCATTTTTCCCAACTATTTTACCTATTTTTCATAAATACCACTTTTTGCAACTTCAACCCTATAAATGCCAAAAATATTTATTTAATAATTAAAATAACTATCAAATAAAATTGTCATTTATAATATTTATTAATTAGACTCCATAAAGTCTCTTAATTAACAAATAAGCCCCAAAACACTATTTCTTCACAATCAAGCCATATCTTAGTGAAAAATTCATAAACTAGACATAGTCTAATTTTAGAATTATAATTGATTAACTAAAATCAATTAACTGAGTCTTACAAGCAGTTTGTCTCAACTAGTATAGGGACCATGTGCCTATATAATCGAGCTTCCAATAAGCAGATCTAGAATTTACCAAGTAAATTCACTAACTTATTAATTCCTCATTGCATCCACCATAGAACTTGGAATTACACTCTCAGTTACATAGAACGCTCTATATATTCCACGATATAGATACGCTATTAATTATCCATTGTTATAATCCCAATAATCAATGATCCTCTATAGATGATCTACATTGCATAGGGACAAAATTACCGTTACAACCTTTCAAAGTATTTTATCCTTAAAACACTTGGCCACCTGTAAATGACATTTTAGTGAACTAATATAATCACTAAAATGAGATCTCAATCATTTATCTCTATTCAGCCAAGCTCGAAGGAAATCATCGTTTCACTTCTAAATACCTATAAAAGCTATAGATTCCATATCTATGTTTAGCGCTCCCACTCAATTGTACTATCATGTTCCCAAAATTTACGTATCACCCTGACCAAAAAGTAGGCTTAACTAACAAATCAAAGAACACAAATAACACTCTTGAGATCGAACCTAACCATGTCAGGATTAAGATCATTTGATGTAGGATCAACTAGGTGATATTGAATTGAATAGATATTACGGTAAATTTATCATACCTAATCTAAGTTCAATATCGGTCCCTTCCAATGTATACTCCATACATCCGATGCTGGTAAACTTTGCTAATGCCCTGGAAAAGACATAACACTTATCAAAGGTGCAAGTATACCTATCGTTGATTATCATGCCAGTCTAAATTCAGTGAACTGACAAATCAGGAAATTAAACTTTTGAACATATAATCATGATTATATTCCACTGTGCAGACAACACTATAATCACGAACAAATACATATGTTCTGGACTTAATAGAATTTATACATTAAATATAAACATGAAATAAATTATGTGAACCATGCAACATAAAATGCAATTTCTGATGTTTATTAATTAGTAAATCTGATTATATTAAATTGAGTTTTAATTAGGGCACAAAATCCAACAATTTGTGCCAATAAAATTTGTCGCGTGTACACTGTGTACTGTTACAAAAATTATTAAATAATACGCAAGTGCACGCAATCAAGTAGTAAACTCACGCAAGTGAGGTCGAACCACAGGGAATTGGATTAATTACTACTAAGTTATACTTATGATTCTATTTGGCAAATCAATACTTTTTATGATTCAAAAAGAATGAAAGTAATTCAAGAAACTTAAATAACACAAGTGAATATTAATCAAGATGAGACAATAGGGAAGAGAATCCTGTTGTTTGTTTACCCAATTATTAATGCCTAATTGCTATCCTTTTCTTGAAGTGAATGATAGATTATAAATTAACCTAACTCTTTTCAGATCTTTTAGGTTCTAAATCTCATGTTCTCTAATCAATCTCTTAATTAAACTAACATGAAATCAACATTAAGCAATAATCTAATTGTCACATAAGTCATGTGAATATTCTCGTTTCACATAGAACATCGATTATCCAATTTTAGCATCCTCAATTCTCACTTTTCAGATTTTGAATTGAGATCATAGAACATATAGAAGGTGATTAAGCTTACACATGGAATTAAACACAAATATAAATAATTTCACAATCAAGAATGGAGGAATGACAATTATTCATTAGCTAGGTAAAAACTTTAAACAACAATCATCATCCTCCCTAAATGGGAAATTTAGTTCATAATCAAATCCATAACCATTCCTAAAACAGAATTCAACATAAAGAAATTAAAAGGGAATAGAGAAAGAAACTGTTGGTGGAATGACTCTGGATCTTCACTTCGCTCCTCTAGCCGCTCTTCACTGCGTTTTAGGTCTCCAAATCGCTTCCCCTTATTTTCAATCGCAGTTTTCTATTTATATCTCATTTTTAGGGTTCCACGGATGAAAATACCCCTGATCGTACGGACGCTCACCGCGGCCACAGGTGGTCTCGCCGTGGCGACTGGAGCTTCCAAAAACCGTGTTTCTGTTTTCGAGTTATGGTCGCGGCCATGATGATCTCGCCGCGGCCAGAAGTGCGTCAAGCTTAAATTTGGCGTTTTTCTTGGCTTCACTTGTCTTTTATTGTACTTTTGCATCCCGAGGCCTCCATTACTCTGAGAAACCTGACAACATAGAAAATAAGCATAATTCTGTCCTAAAACATCGAAAAGCAAACATAAAATTGATCCAAAATATAGGCTAGAAATAGCCTAACAAATTCCCCCAAACTGAATCTTTACTCGCCCCCGAGTAAAGCTAAAACTCAAACTAAAATTAAACAATGCAATATATAACTAAACCTTCCAATGACTGAACTACCACTACCACCTGCACCACTTCAAGCAAATCAATAACCAGAATTTCAACTCAATAACTCTAAGAATTAACTTGGATGCACAATTCAGAAGTAAGCAATTCATATGGACACAAAACACCTCTTTTGACACTCATATCGCAACCATTCTACACTCTTCGACATTCCGCCAACCCTTGTTCAATAAGCTTGAACGACATACCTCTCTCCACTAATGTTAACAATTCTTGCTCGGAATCATAAGGTCTTTTTTGGTTACAATATCATGGCTTAGGTAAAACGGGTAGATGCGAAGTCATTTAGGCTACATTATACCATAAGCAAAATTATACCCAACAAGCACCCTCAATTATTCATTCTTTCATCCCAAAGAAACTAGTAAGAGATTACACTTTTTTTCTTTTATGTGCCTATCACATTGTTCACATTTGTTTTTCAAGAAGAAATTATCACATTTATTTTTTTTCTTTTGTTTTTTCTTTCCTTTCCTTTCTTCTTTCTTTTTACAGTAAAGGCACATCACATAACAAATATTTTTTCAATCTCTTACTTTCAAAATTATTCCCCACTTACAACACTTCATTCCCCCCCAAACTTGATTAAAAGCTTATGGCATAATAAGGTACGTTGAGAATGAAACAGGTTAAGGCTCAACTTTGGGTAAACTAAGGATAAACTTTTTAGGTAAGCTTGAAAGGCTCAATCGATCCAAAAAAAATTCGCCTAAATCATTTTCCAAGCAAAAATCATCAAGAATTTCGCTTCAAGAGAGTATGTCACACAAGTTCTATTCCATATCAAGCCAACATTCCACAATCCAAGTAGAATAAAAGTGATACACATCAAAAGTAAATGCTTTACATCTAGATGAACAACCTTCTTACACAACATCCAATTTAATTCAAAGAGTTCATGACTCAAGCACACGATTAAAATTTCAATCCATTGCAGAAGTAAACAACAGTAGTTCAATCAATCTTCCAACTTAGATATCAACACATGACACTAACAATAACAAAGACTAACTAAAAAAACAATAAAAAAAACTAAAATGAAAAAATTAAATCTCTCCCCCCAAACTAAAGATGCACATTGTCCCCAATGTGTTAAAATGAAATTGTGGTTGAGAGAGACTCACCGGAGCCCCATCAGAAGGGGTTTGGTGGACGTGGCTGATCATAAGGATTGAAACAGGGCGACATTGCAAAGTAGTTGGGCTCTTCCACTCCGAAATTCATTCTTGTGATTAGCGTATTCAATTGTTGCACCGATTCTCATCAAAAACGCTCATCTGCGCCATATAATTCTGAATGTGCATGTTCTGCTGAATAAGATAATTCAGCTGATCATGCATGTACTGCATGGCTGGGTCGAGAGACCCAGCAATACTTTGCGGTACATGTTCTTCACGCTCTTCTTATTCTTCCGCAGGAGGATCTCTTTGAGCCGGCGGTTGACCATTGGGGTGCGGTGGTTTAAATCTAAACACTGTGGCCATGGAGATACTGCATTGTGGCACGGCCTTTGTGTCATAGGAGTATTGTGGTACTCCATGTGCCTCACACAAGGTGGTGATAATGTCAGCAAGCCCGAGTTCACCCCCACATGATCCTTCAATCATCATATAAAAACTTGTTCTAATTATGTCCCCCACATTCAGGTTGTAACCCTTCATGATGGCATAAACAAATTTCAGCCTGTCTATCTGAGCATCAGAATAGTGTTTGTTTGGTACCAACCTTGCACTAACGAAATATAGCCATGCCTTGGCCACCGGGTTTAGTTCACACCTAAACAGCTGATAAGGTTCTCCATCGTATTCATGAAACCTGAGGCCTAAGTAACCTAAAGTTTCAGCTACGTCATCATAATTCAACCTCTTTTCTCGGATTTGCTGTGTCAGTGGTAGTTCTTCCATGGTGAAGGTTGGTAAGTCATAAACGACATGGATAGCGGCTGTGGAAACTGGTACTTTAAACCCCCCCTAACTTTGACTTTTTCATCCTCTCTTTCTGGCCAATTGGCAAAGAATTCTAAAGCTAGAGTTTGGTTGTTTCGTTCAGTAATATCCACAAACTTAGTCCAACGCCTATTGGCTATTTGCTCTCTAATAGGCTCAAATACAAAAGGAATGGCTCTAGGTTGTCTAGGGTCACCAATGTCTATGCCTCTATCTTCTATGAATGGTCTATCCTTAAGTTGTAGAAAACGTTCTTGTGCCTTAACATTCACAAATCTAGCCCTATCAACATTGGAACGGCCCGATGACCTAGGTGGGTTAGATGAAGAAGCTCCCCCTCTTTCATTTACTCTTGCTCTTTTAAGACCCATTGTCACTCCAAATTTTTAACACTCAAAAATTTAAGAAAATTTCGGCAGCACTTCCCCTTAAAATTCCACTTTCTGGGTGAAAAACCCAATCACAAATGGCACAATTTCAATTCACAAATAACTCTTCACAATGATGCAATGAACAATATCCCAAAAATCACACTAAATTTTTAAGATTCTCCAAAAATAAAAAATTATCTATTAATAATTGCATGGAGAATCTAAGAAATTGTTACCTCAATGAAAATCCTCCTTCACTCTACCTCCATTGAAGAAAACTTTGAAGTTCTTGAAGTAGATGATGATGAATAGTGAAATTTTGAATTTGGGTGAGGTTTAGGGATTCAGATATGGTTTTTGAGAGGAAAAAAGTGTTTGATGAAAGGAAAATTGTTTTAGAGTGATTTGGGATGAAAGATTATGAAAAGATTTGAAGAAAAAGGGTTTAGAATGAGATGAGATGAAGAAATTTGGTTATGGAGAGGAGTTTTCGGAGGTGGTGGTTTTAGGGTTGAGAAAGGGGTGTGAATTTGAAAGTGATTTGTTTTCCCCCTTTTATTCTCGTCTGACCAATCTCGCCGCGGCCACGAGTGGGCTCGCTGCGGCGAGATACGAGTGAAAAATCTGCTTTCTGTGATGCACTTTATGGCCGCGGCGATGGTATAGCTCGCTGCGGTGAGACAAACCTCGAAAATAAGGCTTCTGTAAGTGACTTACGGCCGCGACTGGGGTTGTGCTCGCCGCGGCAACTGGGCAGTACGCGAGAAAAAAATTTCTTTCTTTTTTTTTTTCTTTCTATGAGCAGTACAAAAATTAAAGAAAACCAATATTCGGTTTACCAGTTCACTAAACATAAACCAAAAAGAAACAAAAATAGTAATAACAACTAAAAAAAAACAAAATAAGAAAGTTCAACTAAAACACCAACAAAATTTTGGGTTGCCTCTCAATAGCGCTGTCTTTTTCGTTGTACAGCCGGACGTTGACTGAGTTCTTCAAAGAGGCGCCAGAATCATGATGGACTTGGCTTGGTCAAATTGACCTCCCAAGTAAAGCTTTAACCGCTGCCTGTTGACTTTAAAAGTCTCGGGACTTTCACCTTTCATTTCTACAGCTCCATAGAGAAACGCCTTGACCACTGTAAATGGTCTTGACCACCTTCACTTTAACTTATCAGGAAACAATTTCAACCTTAAATTGAAAAGTAAAACTTGCTGCCCAGGTTGAAACTCCATTCTGACTAAGCTTTGGTCATGCCACTTCTTGGTTCTCTCCTTGTAGATCTTTGCATTCTCGTAAGCCTCATTTCTAAACTCCTCCAGTTCATTCAATTATAGCAATCTTTTCTCTCCTGCAGGATTCAAGTCCATGTTAAGAGTCTTCATAGCCCAATAAGCCTTATGTTCTAATTCCACCGGCAGATGACAAGCCTTTCCAAACACCAACCGATATGGTGACATCCCGATCGGTGTTTTAAATGCTGTTCTGTAAGCTCACAATGCATCATCTAACTTTCGTGACCAATATTTCCTTGATATTTGCACTGTTTTCTCTAATATCATCTTTATTTCCCAGTTAGATATTTCAGCTTGGCCATTACTTTGTGGATGGTAAGGTAGAGAAATTCTATGGCGGACGCCATATCTCGAGAGGAGTGCTTCAAACTGTTTGTTGCAGAAGTGACTCCCTTCATCGCTTATGATCTCTCGGGGAGTACCAAACCGAGTGAATATATTCTTTTGAAGAAAGAGAAGAACTGTTTTACCGTCATTAGCTGGTGTTGCTGCAGCTTCAACCCATTTAGAAACATATTCCACCGCCAATAAGATGTACAAATTGTTAAAAGACGAAGGAAAAGGACCCATGAAATCTATCCCCCACACATCAAACAATTCCACTTCCAAGATTCCTGTTAAAGGCATTTCATTTCTCCTTGAGATACTTCCTGTTCGCTGACAACGATCACATGCCTTTACAAAACTATTAGCATCCTTGAAAAGTGTAGGCCAAAAGAATCCGCTCTGCAACACTTTAGCAGCAGTTCTTGTACCACTGAAATGTCCCCCACATGGTAAAGCATGGCAGTGATTAAGAATAGAGTACATCTCCTCTTCAGGCACACATCTTCTAATTATTTGATCAACACAGTGCTTCTAGAGAATTGGCTCTTCCCAATAGTAATTTTTTACCTCAGAAAAGAATTTCTTTAATTGTTGACGAGATAGCTCAGGAGGAGTTATATTGGCAGCCAAGAAGTTGACATAGTTAGCATACCAAGGTACCATCAGGTTTTCCCTCACACTAAAGAGCTGTTCATCAGGAAATTGCTCATTTATCTACACCTCTTTGGTATTCTGGCTCTCTTCTAACTCTAGTCTTGACAGATGATCTGCTACCAGATTTTCAGTTCCCTTCTTATCCTTTATCTCTATGTCAAACTCCTGGAGTAGAAGCACCCAACGAATCAATCTTGGCTTTGCATCCTTCTTGGTCATAATGTATTTAATTGCTAAATGGTTCGTGTAGACTATCACCTTATTTCCAATTAGATATGGGCGGAACTTATCACAAGCAAACACAATTGCCAGCATCTCTTTCTCTATCATGGCATAATTTATTTGAGCATCATTCAGGGTTCTACTAGAATAGTAGATTGTATGAAACACCCTATCAACCGTTTGACCCAAGACCGCTCCAATTGCTTAATCACTCGCATCACACATCAACTCGAAAGGCAACTCCGAATTTGGTGAAGTAACTATTGGTGCTGAAATCAATTTCTCCTTCAGAACTTGGAATGCCTTCAAACATTCTTCTCCAAACTCAAAAGGAACGCCATTAACAAGTAAATTGGACAATGGTTTGGAGATCTTTGAGAAGTCTTTAATAAATCTTCGGTAGAAACCAGCATGACCCAAGAAACTCCTTACTCCTTTCACATAAACTGGAGGAGGCAAATTCTCTATTGTTGACACCTTAGCTTTGTCCACCTCAATACCTGCTTTTGAGATCTTGTGTCCCAAAACTATTCCTTCTGTTACCATAAAGTGACACTTCTCCCAGTTTAGGACCAAGTTTGACTTTTTGCATCTGATTAACACCTTTTCTAAATTCTCAAGGCAATGATTGAATGAGGAACCAAAGACTGAGAAATCATCCATAAAGATCTCGATGCATGATTCTATTGTTGGGTTTTATGCCCTAAATAAAACTCATTTCAATATAATCAGATTTACTTATTAATATAGATCAGAAATAACATTTAATGTTGCATGGTTCACATGATTTATTTCATGATTATATGTACATAATGTATGAATTCATCTGAAACCCTTTTCACATACTTGATCCTGTTTATTGTGTTGTCAACACATTGGAAAGTAAACATGACTATGTGAATAAAGTTTCCTAGATTTATCAAACACAGGGTTTTACTGATATGATAATCTACAACAAGAGTTTACTTGCATTTGGAGAAATGCTATGTTCTTTCCAGAGCATTGGTTAAAGTAAAGCTCAGGTTGGATGCATGGAGTATGCATCGGAAGGGAACGATATTGAACTTTGACTTAGATTTATTAAACTTACCGTAATATCTATTCAAGTCAATATCGCCTAGTTGATCCTAGATCAAATGATCTTAATCCTGTTATGATTAGGCTCAATCTCAAGAGGCTATTAAAGTTCTTTGATTTGTTAGTTAAGCCTACTTTTGGGTCAGGGTGATACGTACATTTTGGGAACACGGTAGTGCAATTGAGTGGGAGCGCTAACATAAACATGGAATCTATAGCTTCTATCTGGCGAATAGTAAGTAAAGGATAATCTCCTTCGAGCTTGACCAAACGAAAATGAATGGTGGAGATCTCATTTCACATAAGCTGAAATATCATTTATACGGGGTTAAGTGTTTTAAGGATTAAATACATTGTAGGGTGTAACGGTAATCTAATTACTTTACAGTGTAGATCATTCATATAGAGGACCATTGATCAAATTAGGATTATAACAATGGATAACTAATGATGTGTCTATATGGTGGAACATATAGAGCATTCTATATACTGAGAGTGCAATTCTAAGTTCTATGCGTGGATTCAACGAAGAATTAATAAGTCAGTGAATTTAGGTTATAAATTCTTGATCTGCTTATTGGAAGCTCGGTTATATAGACCCATGGTCCCCCCACTAGTTGATATAATATTGCTTGTAAGACTCATATAATTGGTTTTGATTAATCAATTATAATTCTCAAATTAGACTATGTTTATTTGTGAATTTTTCACTAAGTAAGGGCGAAATTGTAAAGAAAGAGTTTTAGGGGCATATTTGTTAATTATGATACTTTGTATGGTTCAATTAATAAATATGATAAATGACAATATTATTTAATAATTATTTATAGTTATTAAATAGTTAGAATTGGCATTTAAATGGTTGAATTAGAAAATTGGCGTTTTTGAGAAAATCACATGCAGAAAAGATAAAACTGCAAAATTGCAAAAAGTGAGGCCCAAATCCACATTGCATGGCCGACCACTTTTGTAGGGTTTTACCTCTGATATTTTCATTATTTTAATGCCAAATAATTCAAACCTAACCCTAGTGGAATGCTATAAATAGATAGTGAAGGCTTCAGGAAAATTACACTTCTCATTCAGAAAAACCTGAGCCTTCTCTCTCTACCTTGGCCGCCCACTCTCTCTCTCTCTCTTCTTCCTTAAGATTTCGAAATTTCTTAGTGTTAGAGTAGTGCCCACACACAGCAAGTGATACCTCAATCATAGTGAGGAAGATTGTGAAGAAAGACATTCAACAAGAAGGAGTTTCAGCACTAAAGAAGGAGAGAAAGAGATCCAGGTTCAGATATTGATAATGCTCTGCTACAGAAGGAATCAAGGGCTAGATATCTGAACGGAAGGAGTCATATTATTCCGCTGCACCCAATGTAAGGTTTAATAAACTTTATATGTGTTTATTTCATCATTTTAGAAAGTTCATATTTAGGGTGTTAATCAACATACTTGTGAGTAGATCTAAGATCCTAGTAAAATAATTTCCAACAACTGGTATCAGAGCCATGGTAATTGATTTGCTTGCAAGAAATTCGGACTTTAAAACGATTGTTTGATGTTTTGGATGGTATCATGTTGTATTGTGTTATTTGATGATTGATTGATGTTTGTGAATTTTCGTGAAAAATAATTGAATATCAGTTTCTGGAATTATTTTTATTGGATAGTATGGAAAAAATTAAGCAAGTTACCTTTTTACAGAAGTCAATTTCGATTTAATTGAATTAGTTATGATTTTTTGAAGTTTCGAAAAAATCAGGAATCGGGCAACCAGCTTCCGCGCGCGGAAATCATGCTGGTGACCCTCCTGCGCCGAGAAACCACGCCCATGCACTCCCCAAGCGCGCGCGGACAGTATCAGCATACTGTCCGTAGAGCTCGCATTTTTTTTCGTTTTTCTTTGATTTTTCATGCTTTTTCATGGATTTAACTTCCGATTTTTTGTGTAGTTCTGTATTTATACATTTACTATTCCTAATTCAATTCTAATTATCATAATTAAATTAATTAATTTTTTTTTTAAAATTTAATTCATGATATTAGTGTAATTTGAATTTGAAAATAGTAAAAATCTATTTTTTTTTTTTTGCTTAATTATCTATCTTATTTTTAAATTTGATTATATCTTATCTTATTTTTAAATTTAAGGTCACATATTAAATTTTTTAAATAATTTGACCTTATTTAAATTTAAAATAAGATAACTATAATCATGATATTTTAAATAGATGTAAGATATTTTGCTAACTTTTAAATTTTGTTATTTTATTTATTTAAATTAAATCATAAAATTTGAAAAAGATATTTATTTATCTTTTTTTATTTTTATTGAATATTTAATTTATAAAATAACATTAAATTTTAAAAGGTAGTTACCAAATTTTGAAATGATATTTAGGTTGGTTGAAACTTAATTTTTCAAAATTGTAGGTTTAATTTTAAATATTATTTTATTAATTTCGAAAATATTTAAATTTTATTTTATTTTATTATTTTTCGAAAATAATTTTTTTTTAATTAATTTTTTGAAATTATTTATTTAAAATTAAATAAATCCTACATCCAACTATCCAGCTAACCTTATTGCAGGAGTATGTGTTTTAGCTTGTTTGTAAGTTTTTAAAACCTATTATTGCTTGATTGCAAATAGCCATGGTTAACTTGTTGACAGATCCAATGATCTGATTTTAACTCATGGCTCCCTTGGTCAAGTAAATAATTTGTAACAGGTAATTTTCACAATCTTCTTTCATCTGTGTATGACCTAGCAACATGATAGGATCCATCCAAATTGTGTGCCTGTGTGAGCCTATGTGTTTAATTTCATTATAGATGCATATAGGTTGTTGTTGCTAAATAAAATATCATAGTTCTTGATACATTTTATTTAGGCCCATTTAGTTTTTGGGCCTATTCAATTAATAACAGTTGTTCATTTTAAGGTTAAATTCCTCTCTTTTGGGCCTTGTGTGAGAGTTGGGAGTCATAGTAGTGGGTACGACATACTGAACCCAACACCCCCTCACATGAACTACCCCAATTGTGAAGGCCCATTTGCCTGATTTGAATAACTGTACTAGGTTAATTAAACTAGTTTAACCTAATAAAATTGATTAGCAACATAATTAATTTCATTTATTTTGAGATTAATTTAAGAAAATCATAGTTTAAAGAAATTTATTCTAAGCTAAACTATATGTATTTTCTTGTATTTAATTAAATTTAAAATTATAACCATCTAGATTCTTTCTGAAGCTTAATTTAAATTTTTCATTAAATATTCCTATTTAAGTTGATATTTAGTTATCTCTAACTAATCAACTTAAATCTGAATATCTTTTGGATTTAAAATTTCAAAATTAAGTTGAGGAATTTTAGGAATTGGTTATTAAGATTCTTTAGATATTTTTTAAGTTGATATCTTTTCGAATATTAACTTAAAATAGAATATTTTCAAATTAAGTGGTTACAACTTAATTTTTGATATTTAATTAAATCTAATTTGAAAGATATTTAAGTTGATCTTTTAGATTCTTTTAAAACAACTTAAATTAGATATTTTTTTCAAATTTTGTGGAAAAGATACTTAGTCAAATAAGATATTTTCTAGATAGTTATTTCTAGACTACTTATCATTGCTAATATTAAATATGAAAATATTATACACTGTGAAATTAATTATTTAAATAATTAATTTTGGTACAATTTATTTTAAGTATATTTTTTCCTAGTATTAAACTAGAGATTAATAATTAAGCCTTCTCTACACTTAATTATTTATTTCTTGAATTTAATACATTTAATTAAATTGAAAATTAAATATCTAAGTTAATTTTCATCATGATACTTAGATATTTCTTTTTCATGACACTTAATTAAATAGAAATTATTTTTAGTTGAAATTTATTTTTTCAACTTAAATTATAATTTTCAATATATATTTTTCCTTTATTTTATTAATCAATTTTCGAAATTGTATTACATAATGCAAGATGATTTTGAATTTATCTTGAAAAATAGATTAAGTTGTAAATTAATTATTTATTTTAATTAATTCTTGGACCAACTTAAATCAATGATTTTTTCATTTATTGATTAATTTAAAATAAATGAATTAAAGTATATTATTAGAAATTGAATTAATTAGTCAAAGGAAAATCTAGATGGGTGATATTTTTGCTTGAAGTATCTTTCTAAGTAATTATTATTTAAGTATTTCGAAAATATAAAGTTTTTATACTTTCTTTTTCAAAATACAATAAATATATTCTCATGAAAATTTATTTTGAGTTGCAAATTAATTTAAATTAATACAACTTAAATAATTTTCTTAATATTTATATATCAAAATTACTACTGAGATGGAAATAATTCAATTTATTTTTTATCACCATCTAAGTATAATTTTATAAATATTAAATTAAATTTTAATTTAGAATTTTAATTCTAAATTCGATATTTAATGAATATATTTAATTATAAATAATAATGAAAATACATTTTAAATAATGAGCTTTATTATTAAGATATTCGATCTCCATTTTTGGTTTTACATCGCGTTTGTTTTAGTGAGTAATCCTCCCTAATGGAGGAACGTTCATTAGCAATTTTGCACAAATTAATCTCGAAAGATAAGTAGTTTGTAAGTGTTTAATATGGTATGGATCACCCTAATGGTGGCGACCATATTTGACTTGCAAATTATGAAACAATGGTGGAAGCTCATAAGATAGAATTGCCTTGACTCTCGCCTAAACTGGACAACGTTGAATTCCAATCTTGATCGAATAAAAGGTTGCTAGAATGTTTAACATTTTAGATGAGCTGACAACTCTATTCAATGGATGGTAGCTTTGACTCTCGCCTAAACGGGACACTGATATCAGTTTGTTGAAAACCTTGGAAATTATTTAGGATTATATGTTTTAGTATTTTCACTTGTCATTCCTACTTGCTATATGTTTAATAATTTCTGAATTGTGTATGAATTTATATTGAACCATGTTATTTTCTGTTATTAGTTGTAGTTTAATTTCGAATCTTCATTGTTGGTCTAACTTGGTTTGTTTATCTAATGAGATAAATCCCTAGTGGATTTTCACCATTAGACATTCATAATAGTGTTAGATCTAGAAAGATAAATATTGTATATGCAACATCTAGCTTTTCATCAATTGATGACACCTTAGACTAGTATTTTTACAATATGAAACAAGAAGATTGTATAAATAAGATTACTTTGACTCTCGCTAATCGGAGCATCGTTGGATTCTTATTTAAACAACGAAATTATCCTAATTCATCTTAGCTTATTCATTTCGAATTAGCTCAATAACATATCATTGGATGAATGGTCTATATATATATCATTTTATGTCATTCTATATATATATATTTTTTTTAAATTGAATGACATTTTTGATTATTTTCCCGAAATTCTATCCCACAATGATATAAGTCCTCAATCTTAGAAATCTCCTACTTGTATGGGCAAATTTGACTTAGAGTTTAAATTAGTAGTGGTGGTCCAAGATAGAATTACTCATTATATTTGGTATAAATTTAAGTCTTTGACTTTAATTTTAGATTCCAAACAGAAATTTTCTTATATTCTTAATTCCTGGATGCAATACAGTTACACCTTCACAAGTGTTTAAAATCCATCTTCTATTAATGGATTCAAACTGTATGGAATATGAGTTTAGCATTCTGTGACCAGGATCCACTTGAACTATCCTAAGAACTCTTTGATGTAACTATACCTAAGTCATCAAAAGACTCAACCACATTTTTATTAATCCATGGCATTTGTATCTTGTTCATAGTGGTTTTGACAAGATCAATCTCTGCAAAGAGTTAATATGCATATATCCACTGAAAGTTGTTCATCTCATTCGCAGATGGATGTACATTCAGGGGTGGATATGAGTTTTTCGTTGTATTCTTAAAACGATCACTCTAGATTATACCTTAAGCAAAGAAATTTGAAATGTTTAAAAATTTTCATTAATTTCTAGCAATGGTTAAAACCATTAAGGTAAGTGGTTAAAGATCTTGCGAACTGATAGGGGTGGAGAAATAGTTAGTAGATATGCAGTTCAAAGATCATTAAATTGATTTTTGAATTATATCCAAACTTACCTCCCCAAAAATTTCGATTTGCATATTGATGATTAGTTACTAGTCGTTGCCTAAATCCTTCTATGGCAATACAATTTCAGAATGATGTAATGGTTGGGTACTTAATGTAAATCATAACTAGATTCATGGATGACCTAATCAAAATCTTAAGAAAAGCTAGAACTGTTAACCATGGTTTGTTAGCTATTCTAAGTGCTTAGGGGTGGACCATCCCATAGTCAATAGATAAGAAAGTGTTTGTTCAAACAAATACTACTTTTCTAAGATAATGACTAAGTCTGTAAATAAAGTAGCAAATAAAAGAGATATTTATTTCTTGATTCCAAAAGTGTTCTATCATCTTATTTGACATATGATGATCCCACTGCCTCTGTTGTCTTGTCACAACCGAAGAGGTCAATACCATTTAGTTTTCTTAGATATAATTCACGGTACCTTGTCGTAGTGGGAGAGTTTCTAGGAATTCACCTTCTTATGACTTGGAAGACACTAGTGATTAAAATCCATTGTGAGTTTAAACAAATAATGGATTGTCAAGATAAGAAACTAAGAAGAAAAGCCAATAGAACTATGGTTTAATCCATTCACATGGAATAACCTAAAGTTTTCTATTACAAGGACATAAAAGGAAGTTCGTGTATAAATCTATTCAATGGACTTAACAAAACTTCCTGTTCCTAGTATTATAGGTTTGAGTTTATCTAAACCTATGGCTTGTGGTATACCTAGTAATTACTTACTCTAATGCAAGCAACTTACTTTAGTAAGATGCTGAAGCATTTTCTTTCTAATGGTAATCTATAGAAGCTTCACAACTTCTTAGACATAGATTTTATTTATCTAAGGAAAAGCCTCAACTATTCCAGAAAGTATAAAGCCATGAAAGAATTTCTTAAATCAACAGTGAGAGGTCTTAGATATGCTTTTGTATGCCTTAGACAAGACACCTGCTATTGAGTGGGAGTAATGAGTAGGTATCAGATTAATCCAGGAGAAGAACATTGGAAGACAATCAAGTAAATCCTAAGATTAAGAAGAGGAACTATATGTTAGTCTATAAGGGTGTGTTTAAAACTCTTAGGGGCTGTTTGGAATGGGTTAATGTGAGGAGAGGAAAGGTAATCTCAATGATTACCCTGTTTGTTATGAGGTTTTAAATTTTTTGAGTCATGTAATGCTTTTACCCTAGTATTCCAGCTACCCTAAAAATGGGGTAATGTTGATCCTTCAAAAAAGGTGGGATTCAAACATTATATCAGTTATTTGAACATATAATTAAAAAATTTATTAATAAAAAGTCAAATAATAATTTTAAAAAAATGAAACACTACACGATTGAAAAAATGTTTATAATATATATAGTACTCCTTAATCTGTTATTAATATTATCCTCAACATCTTCTTCTATTTACTCCTTCAAACAATATAAAATTACCACAACTTAATCTGCCATTTTATTATTCTCACCATCTTATTCTATTTACTCCTTCAAACAATACCAAATTATCATATATTTTTCGTTAAAATTCAACATTGCATCCCTCTCTTGTCACTGCAACTTTGGTTTCTGGCTCATCAGTTGGACAAATACATTGCAAATAAATTTATTTATTAATAAATATATTTATTTTTACAAATAATAATTTTATTATATTTATAATTATGTTGAAAGAGATATAATAATTATTATTTTATTTTATTTTAATTCACTATTCCAAAATGGTATATAAGATTCATGTGCTCAACCAAACACTATAATTTAATTAACAGTAATCTAATTAATATTACCATGAATAACCAAACACAGTAATAAGTTTACAGATAATCAAATTCTCCTTCATAATATTCCCCTTAATCAGATTATTTTAAATCCCTTATACCAAACACCCCCTTAGACTACACCACATCAGAGTTCGAAAATTGCCTTTGTGCTAGAAAATCTTTCTGATAAGATGGTGATTACTCTGGGGTGGAATAGTGATTTTGGAGAAGTGTAAAAACCTATCTGAAGTCTCTAGGTCTACCAGAAAGGGACTGAATGTTAAAGTTGCTGGAAAGGTACTTATTCAGTCTAAGGAAAGTTCTATACATTTTTTGGCACCATTCCAAATTGCCTTAACTACTAGTGTTACTTCCTGAATAACCAAGAAGTAGTTGCCAAAGGTATAGAATCCAGTATCCCAAAAAGAGTAGACCTATAGAGAGGAATTTCACATTATCAATGATTTTGTGATTAAGGAAGAGTAATGGTGGAGAAAAGGTTGTGTTTAATTCAACCTTTCAGATCCTATTACGAGGAGTTTACTACTACTACACTTGATTTGTATATCAAGGTGCTGAGATTATTTGAAATGCACCTTTTGTTTTATATTAGTGCAAGTGGGAGTTTGTTGGGTTTTATGCCCTAAATAAAACTCATTTCAATATAATCAGATTTACTTATTAATATAGATCAGAAATAACATTTAATGTTGCATGGTTCACATGATTTATTTCATGATTATATGTACATAATGTATGAATTCATCTGAAACCCTTTTCACATACTTGATCTTGTTTATTGTGTTGTCAACACATTGGAAAGTAAACATGACTATGTGAATAAAGTTTCCTAGTTTTACCAGACACAGGGTTTTACTGATATGATAATCTACAACAAGAGTTTACTTGTATTTGGAGAAATGCTATGTTTTTTCTAGAGCATTGGTTGAAGTAAAGCTCAGGTTGGATGCATGGAGTATGCATCAGAAGGGACCGATATTGAACTTTGACTTAGATTTATTAAACTTACTGTAATATCTATTCAAGTCAATATCGCCTAGTTGATCCTAGATCAAATGATCTTAATCCTGATATGATTAGGCTCAATCTCAAGAGCCTATTCATGTTCTTTGATTTGTTAGTTAAGCCTACTTTTGGGTCAGGGTGATACGTACATTTTGGGAACACGGTAGTGCAATTGAGTGGGAGCGCTAACATAAACATGGAATCTATAGCTTCTATCTGGCGAATAGTAAGTAAAGGATGATCTCCTTCGAGCTTGACCAAACGAAAATAAATGGTGGAGATCTCATTTCACATAAGTTGAAATATCATTTATACGGGGTTAAGTGTTTTAAGGATTAAATATATTGTAGGGTGTAACGGTAATCTAATCCCTTTACAGTGTAGATCATTCATATAGAGGATCATTGATCAAATTAGAATTATAACAATGGATAACTAATGATGTGTCTATATGGTGGAACATATAGAGCATTCTATATACTGAGAGTGCAATTCTAAGTTCTATGCGTGGATTCAACGAAGAATTAATAAGTCAGTGAATTTAGGTTATAAATTCTTGATCTGCTTATTGGAAGATCGGTTATATAGACCCATGGTCTTCCCACTAGTTTAGATAATATTGCTTGTAAGACTCATATAATTGGTTTTGATTAATCAATTATAATTCTCAAATTAGACTATGTCTATTTGTGAATTTTTCACTAAGTAAGGGTGAAATTGTAAAGAAAGAGTTTTAGGGGCATATTTGTTAATTATGATACTTTGTATGGTTCAATTAATAAATATGATAAATGACAATATTATTTAATAATTATTTATAGTTATTAAATTGTTAGAATTGGCATTTAAATGGTTGAATTAGAAAATTGGCGTTTTTGAGAAAATCACATGCAGAAAAGATAAAACTGCAAAATTACAAAAAGTGAGGCCCAAATTCACATTGCATGGCCGGCCACTTTTGTAGGGTTTTACCTCTGATATTTTCATTATTTTAATGCCAAATAATTCAAACCTAACCCTAGTGGAATGCTATAAATAGATAGTGAAGGCTTCAGGAAAATTACACTTCTCATTCAGAAAAACCTGAGCCTTCTCTCTCTACCTTGGCCGCCCACACTCTCTCTCTCTCTTCTTCCTTAAGATTTCGAAATTTCTTAGTGTTAGAGTAGTGCCCACACACAGCAAGTGATACCTCAATCATAGTGGGGAAGATCATGAAGAAAGACATTCAACAAGAAGGAGTTTCAGCACTAAAGAAGGAGAGAAAGAGATCCAGGTTCAGATATTGATAATGCTCTGCTACAGAAAGGAATCAAGGGCTAGATATCTGAATGGAAGGAGTCATATTATTCCGCTGCACCCAATGTAAGGTTTACTAAACTTTATATGTGTTTATTTCATCGTTTTAGAAAGTTTATATTTAGGGTGTTAATCAACATACCTGTGAGTAGATCTAAGATCCTTGTAAAATAATTTCCAACATCTATTAAGTCCGAAAAGATAGCCATCATACACCTTTGGAAGGTAGCAGGAGCGTTACATAGTCCAAATGGCACTCTCCTAAAAGCAAAAGTACCATAGGGACATGTGAAAGTAGTCTTTTCTTGATCTTCAGGTGCTATGGCTATTTGATGATACCCAGAGTAGCCATCTAGGAAACAATAATATTCTTGCCCCACCAACCGGCCTAACATCTGATCAATGAAGGGCAAGGGAAAGTGGTCTTTTTGGTTTACTTTGTTGAGTTTTCTGTAATCAATACAAATCCTCCACCCAGTAACTGTTCTAGTAGGGATTAACTCATTCTTATCATTCTTTACCATAGTCATCCCTCCTTTCTTAGGCACCACTTGCACTGGGCTGACCCACTTGCTATCTGAAATAAGATATGCTACACCAGCATCTAGCCACTTTACCACCTCTTTTCTGACAACTTCTTTCATTGGTGGATTGAGCCTTCGTTATGCATCAATTTTCGGTTTGGCACCCTCCTCCATTAGAATTCGATGCATAACTGTAGAGGGACTGGTTCCCTTAACATCACCCAATGTCCATGCAATGGCCTTGTTATGTGTTCGGAGCACTCTGAGCAACTTATCAGTCTCCACATCTGAATGTGAAGCTGACACTATCACGGGAAGCTGCTTATCTTTTCCCAAGAATTCATATCGGAGATGACTAGGAAGCACCTTTAGTTCTAACTCTAGAGGTTTCTCAGTGGATGGTGCAAGCTCTTTTGGTACAACCCCCAGCTCTTCATAATACTTCCTGTTTAATGGCCCATAAGATTCAAGCCATTTGGAATACTCCATTACCTCCTTCCCTTCTTGCTCATCAAGTCATCTTCAATTAAACTCAATTCTAGAGGATCATCTATCAACTTTTTCTCATTCACAATGGTATCAATTAGATCAACAAAGAAACAGTTATCACTTGCCTTTGGGAAAGTCATCGCCTTTAGCACATTGAAAACCACTTCTTCTCCT
This sequence comes from Cannabis sativa, assembly GCF_029168945.1. Classification (NCBI taxonomy): domain Eukaryota; kingdom Viridiplantae; phylum Streptophyta; class Magnoliopsida; order Rosales; family Cannabaceae; genus Cannabis; species Cannabis sativa. Next base: position 56,103,972 of record NC_083607.1, read on the forward strand.
TGTACTCCCAGCTTCAATTCACCCTTCTGAACATCAATCAAATCTTGGCCAGTTGCCAAGAATGGTCTCCCAAGAATAATCGGGACATTGTGATCTTCTTCCATATACAGAACAATGAAATCAGCTAGAAAGATGAACTTATCAACTTTGACTAACACATCGTCGATGACTCCTCTAGGATGAGCTAGTGATCGGTCAGCCAATTGTAGTGTTACTGTAGTTGGCTTTGCCTCCCGAAGCTGTAATCTTTTGAAAACTGACAAAGGCATCAAGTTAATGCTGGCCCCCAAATCACATAGTGCGTTTATTCCTTCAATTCTTCCAATGGTACAAGGAATAGTGAAACTCCTTGGATCTCTGAGTTTGGGAGGGAGTTTCTTTTGCAGAATGGCGCTACACTCCTCAGTTAATGCCACTGTTTCATAGTCCTCCATTTTTCTCTTCTTGGACAATATCTCCTTCATGAACTTCACATAGCTGGGCATTTGTTCCAAAGCTTCAGCGAAAGGAATGTTGATGTGTTGTCTTTTAAAGACCTCTAGAAATTTTGAGAAATGCTTGTCTAGATTGGTCTTTCAAAGTCTTTGAGGATAAGGTATCTTCACATGATGATCTATACTGATTAGCGGAGACTGTTGTTGTGGTGCATGACTGTCAGTAGTCTTCTTCTCTGTTGATGTTGGAGTTGGTGTCGGTTGATCTTTAACTTCTTCATTCAATGGTTGTACCACATCAGGCCCATCATAATTCTTTCCACTCCTCAGGGTAATTGCCTTGCAGTTTTCTTTAGGATTAACTTCAGTTGTACTAGGCAAGTTTCCCTGAGGACGCGTTGCTACCTGAGTTGCAAGTTTCCCCATTTGAGTCTGTAAGTCTTTAATGGAAGATCTAGTTTCTGTCATGAATTGCAATAATAAATCTGTCTGAAGACCAGAATTTTCACTAGAGCTTTGTTGCTGAGTCTGTTGTTGGTTCTGTGTATGGTTCTAATTTCTCTGTTGATAGAACCCACTATTCCTTCGATTTCCTCCTTGGTTGAACCCAAAGTTGTTGTTTTGATAGTAATTTCCAATGGCTTTTGCTTCATCCATTGGCAAATTATTCACATCTTCCTGACACTCAGAAAAATGATGAGGACCTCCACATAGCTCACAGACCACTTGAGCTTGTTTGGCTTGCACAGCCATCAGTTTTGTTAGGGCCTCTACCTGGGCTGTCAACTTGGTAATAGCATCAACCTCTAGCATACCAGCTACCTTCTTTGTTTGGCTTCTTTTAGTTGGCCACTGTTGATTATTCAGGGTCATCTCCTCCAACAAATCATATGCCTCATTTGCACTTTTCCTCATAAATGCTCCACCAGCTGCAGCATCTATAAGTGTTCTAGTGTTACCCACCAGCCTGTTATAAAAGTTGTGAACCAGCATCCACTTCTCAATACCATGATGAGGGCACTTTCTGATGAGATCCTTGAACCTCTCCCAAGACTCATGGAGAGACTCATTCTCTTGCTGACAAAAGTTGTTAATTTCTCCTCGCAGCTTAGCAGACTTTGTTGGAGGAAAGAACTTAGACAGAAATTTTGTAGCCAAGTCATTCCATGTAGCTATAGAATTTGGTGGCAAGGAGATTAACCAGCTCTTGGCTCTTTCTCTAAGCGAGAATGGAAACAGTCTCAAACGGATGGTGTCATCACTAACTCCATTGACTTTAAAAGTCTGACATAACTCCATAAAGTTTGATAGATGCAGATTGGGGTCTTTAGAAGGGAGTCCACCAAACTGGACTGAAGACTGCACCATTTGAAGTATGGTAGGCTTTATTTTAAAGTTGTTAGCATCCACTGCTGGTGGTCTGATGCATGACTAAACCTTCGTAAGAGTTGGGAGAATATAATCTCTCAAGATGCGGCCATTAGCTTGATCTCAACGACACCTCCATTATTATCGTTGTTGCCTCCATTATTCGCAGCATTAGCATTAGCAGCCATGATTTCTGGTGTTTCTGCAGTTGCTGAAACTTTTTCTTGTCTCTTGTTCCTTCTGTTTCTCCTACAAGTCTTCTCGATTTCAGGATCAACGGGTAATATGACTCCTTGTCCTTGACAGCGCATACACTTAAAATTCCTGAAATAGATAGAGACAATATTGCAAGAAACAAATTAGCAATTAGCAAGAAAAATAAACCAAAGCAGAATTTAGTATAATTTTATGTAATATCAATCTTTATACAATTCTTCGGCAACGGCGCCAAAAACTTGTTACGAAAATTGTTAAATAATACGCAACTGCACGCAATCAAGTAGTAAACTCACGCAAGTGAGGTCGAACCACAAGGAATTGGATTAATTACTACTAAATTATACTTATGATTCTATTTGGCAAATCAATGCTTTTTATGATTCAAAAAGAATGAAAGTAATTCAAGAAACTTAAATAACACAAGTGAATATTAATCAAGATGAGACAATAGGGAAGAGAATCCTGTTGTTTGTTTACCCAATTATTAATGCCTAATTGCTATCCTTTTCTTGAAGTGAATGATAGATTATAAATTAACCTAACTCTTTTCAGATCTTTTAGGTTCTAAATCACATGTTCTCTAATTAATCTCTTAATTAAACTAATATGAAATCAGCATTAAGCAATAATCTAATTGTCACATAAGTCATGTGAATACTCTCGTTTCACATAGAACATCGATTATCCAATTTTAGCATCCTCAATTCTCACTTTTCAGATTTTGAATTGAGATCATAGAACATGTAGAAGGTGATCAAGCTTACACATGGAATTAAACACAAATATAAATAATTTCACAATCAAGAATGGAGGAATGGCAATTATTCATTAGTTAGGCAAAAACTTAAAACAACAATCATCATCCTCCCTAAATGGAAAATTTAGTTCATAATCAAATCCATAACCATTCCTAAAACAGAATTCAACATAAAGAAATTAAAAAGGAATAGAGAAAGAAACTGTTGGTGGAATGACTCTGGATCTTCATTCGCTCCTCTAACGGCTCTTCACTGCGTTTTAGGTCTCCAAATCGCTTGCCCTTATTTTCAATCGCAGTTTTCTATTTATATCTCATTTTTAGGGTTCCATGGACGAAAATACCCCTGATCGTACGGACGCTCGCCGCGGCCACAGGTGGTCTCGCCGTAGCGACTGGAGCTTCCAAAAACCGTGTTTCTGTTTTCGAGTTATGGCCGCGGCCATGGTGATCTCGCCGCGGCCAGAAGTGCGTCAAGCCTAAAATTGGTGTTTTTCTTGGCTCCACTTGTCTTTTATTGCACTTTTGCATCCCGATGCCTCCATTACTCCGAGAAACCTGAAAACATAGAAAACAAGCATAATTCCTTCCTAAAACATCAAAAAGTGAACATAAATTGATCCAAAATATAGGCTAGAAATAACCTAACATGTACACGTAAACGATCCGGTATGGCACTTAACACACCAAAAGATGGATGGAAATGGTAAAGTGCTAACAGAACATGAATTTTGAAAGTTTTACCGCCAAAAAATGAGTTTTGGGGATTTGCCGCAATGAACTCTTTCTAAATGATTTTTTTAATTTATTTTTTTAAAAAATATATATTTATGTGAACCAATAAAATTGTGACGTGTACACTATATTTATGTAGACAATACAACATAGCACTTAACAATTAAATTTGGATGAAAACTGTAATTGTTAATGTTATCGTAATTTTAGGAGTTTTACCACAAAAAAAAAATGTTGAGATTAAGTACAAACAAAATAAAAGTACGGACGTGCCATTTTTTGGTTAGTTTGTGCTATTTTATTTGGCTATTTTGTACCATTTTTTTGCTAGTTTGCAGTATGTTATTAGCTCATTTGTGCATGGATTCAACCTCAAAGAGTGTTATTATAAATTTTCACAGATAAGCTTTAATCTTGCTTTTTAATTATATTTTTAATAATTTTGGACGAATTTCTTTCTATTATTTTTATCATTGTTGTCTTATCATTTATTTGTTAGGCTATTGAATTTTGTTATATTTTTTGAAAATAGCTAATTTTAATTAGGATTTGATTTATTAAGTTTAATTAATATCTCAAATCCTTGTATGGTGCAAGTTATATTAGCTAGTATAGTTCTACTTCGGAAGACTTAGCTCTAATAATTGGACATAACAAATAGTTTCGATTCAATTGGGATTTTTGAGTGAAAAAATGATTCAAAGATAAGTTTTATTTTGTTATAATAATAATAATTGTGTTTTATCCTTAATTTAAAAATTCACAACATTATCATTGTATAGTGTGTTAATCCACATTTCTATATTTATTTATTTTGTAGGTAGTTTTAGTCCAGTGGTTGTTTACATGAGATGCCTCGTGAATTGAAGGTGGTCTTAAGTTGTTTTGTCTAAATTTCTGATATAATTTGGTTTAATATAAGTCGCTTTGTCTGTAATGACTTATATTCTATCTTTGAATATCCTTTGCTAGACAATTAACTTCTTGACTAGAAGTTTCTCTGCATCGACAGTTATCGTAATATGACTCAGATTACTCTCTAAAAAAAAAAATACTGATGATTTTGCACCGATTAACCCTTTAAATAATTAAAAGTGAGAGTATATTGTAAAAAATAAAATGTTGAACAGTTAAATGACATGACATATCAACTCAGTTTGTATCATCACTGATATACATATAGCTCACACATTGGAGAACTCACTTATTTACAAATATTATTTTAAGAATGCATCTTTTCAATATAAAAGAATGCCACAATTTACGTGAAAAACTTTATTTATAAATTAGCTAAGAGCAAGATTATAAACAAAAGCTAATTCCGTTAAACTAGATAATAATCTTTGCATAATTAATTGTATAATAGCAACTAATTAAATACAATTTTTCTGTTTTATTAAATTAATTAAGACTAAATATAATAACTAAAGGGTGTAACTATTCTAGCATAATAATGCTGCAAAGAGCTAGCTGGAACAAACGGTATTGCTCCTCGGGGAGGAGGCGGCGGCGATCGCTTTCTATCTATATTTTGGGTTGAGAAGGTCTCCACCATGGACGGTGGCGGTGGCTGAGATGAAAACATGGCTCTCGTCCTCCTGTGATCGTATGCTCTTATTATCATCTCAAACTTTTTTTTCATTTGATCACTTCTACCAATATTATTATTATTATCATCTGTTGATCAAACAAAATTAAAAGAGTATAATTTTATTAAATCATATTTATGAAGTGAAAGTATTTAAAATGTGTTATATATTATTTTTGAAATAGAATACAAAATTTATATGATCAATATCAATTCAATTGTTGATTGAACAGTAGTTAAAATTCTCACCTGGTAAGAGTCTTGCATGAGCTGGAAAAAATTGAATAAGCAGAAGAAGAGCAAAGAGGGTGGAGGTGGGAATATTCATCATGTTTACAAAAAAGGTGTGTAGACATTATTGATGGAGTTTGAGCTATAATTGATCTCCTTTTTATACCTAAATAATAATAATAAATTAACAATGTGTGTGGTCATAAAATTAAAGTAAATATAGAGTGAAAAGCTCTTATCTTGAACAATATCATAATCACAAGTTGTGAACTAGTGGTAGTTGTAGTGGTAGTAGTACTAGTATTCACCTAAGTCTCCGCTGACTTGAAAAGTTTACAATGTATAGAATAGTAGACTTCTGTATTTGTCTCTCCATTTCACATCATGGTACATATAATAAATACATATTTATATATATAATATATATATATAGACTTTTATGTATTCACATGTGGTCATATAGACTTAGTCGTCTGAAGTGCTTTAAAGTGTTTTGTTGGTTGATTTTTCAAAATGATCATCTGTGTTCAGCCTGGAAAATTTAAGGCCGGTGTATCGAAATAAACATAATTCACAAGCTTAGTATGATAGAAAGGAAATTGTAAATTTATCTTTATGTACATTAGATTTAAGATTGATCACTCGTGGCAGTAATTTAATACTATTTTTACTTTGGCGATATATAGGGCGAGTAATGAGAATATTTAAATTTTTTTTTAGAGAAAATTCTGTATCCATTAATAGGACGAATTAAATTTTGGAGCCTTAAAAAATATATATAAAAAAATTAAAAAAGAGTGTTATGGGATTCGAGACATTGTATAATATGTCATACACCTCAACTAATTAAGCTATGACTATTTGTTGTTTACAATACGACATACCAAATAAACCCAAGTGTTATTTAAGCGTTTATATATTACAATCATGTTTTACCTGGGACTCGAACCCAAGACCTCCAAGACACACACACCCACCTATGGCCACTTGAACTAGCTCCAAGTGGTTGTGATAGAGAGAATATCACAACACTATAATATTTGTTTTTCTTCCTTTAATATTAGGATTATTTAACCGTTATGAATTTTGTGTCCTTCATTAGGTCCATTTTTTTGGCCAGAAAACAAAAAGGTAACGGTGTTCATTCAACACACTATGAGCATACCAAGAAATCAACATTTCACATTTAATGCTCATATCATCATCCAAGATCCAATCATCTATTTAAAGCATTAATTATAATGAATATATCTCTAAAGTAGTAAAGTTTGTCATTCCATCTCTTTGTGACCTCTCCCAATATGTAGAAAGACAAGAACAACCAATAAAGAGAAATAAATGTAATGGAGAATTTTATGGATAGTTACATCCTTACCAAGTACCACCCTTACTATACCCAATACACAATCATCACCATATATACGATACCCATTTACCCTAACAGTTACAAGTGGGTTTATTGGGCTCATGCAACATGAGCTGATTAAAAAATAAGCTCAAATATTATAATGCCCACATATCATTTACTAAAACCCTACCCTTATATAAGCATACTTTCTAGCCGCCTCCCTCCCAACATACACACACTCCTCTCTCTCTCTCTCTCTTTCTACTACTACTACAAAAGCACAATTTTCCTCGGTCCTCAAATTGATTTTTCTCAAGGACTGTTGCTAATCAAAGTGAGTGTCTAAACCGATGCCTATAGTTGAAAATATTTGCCGATTTTAAAGAGTCATTGTTGAAGACAGTTAAGTCTGTTAGGTTGTTAGAGTTAGTTGGAGCTTATTCTAACATGTGTTAAATGTTGTTGAGTTAGTTGTAGGAATCAGTTAGGATTCTGTTATTGTTTTACCACTGTATTGCTAGTATAAATGCTGTAACATTTTCCATTCAATGAATTAAGTCTTTCCACTATCTTTGCTACTCTTTCATTTCCTTTCTTCTCTCTCTCTCTCTCTGTTTTACTTTCTCTGTTACAGGTTCATGTTCATCAATGGCTAACCATTTTCACATGGTATCAGAGCAGTTCCCACCTTTGGGAGTAAACATGGCGACTGTTGGGAACGCTGCAACAAACTCTGGTAATGGTAATCAACCTGGTCCAGCTGGTGTTAATGGAGTCCCTGCGCGAACACGAAATAATCAAGAACCAGTGACCTTCAACCACAACATCTCGATCCGCCTGAATGACCATAATTTTCTTTTATGGAAGCAGCAAGTGTTAGCTGCAATAAAAGGAAACAGATTGCTGAAGTACATTAAAGAATCACCACCAGCTGAGTTCTTGAGCACTGCAGATCAAGAAAACAATCGTGTCAATCCTGTGTTCTCCGAATGGGAAGTTCAAGATCAACTTCTTGTTTCTTGGCTTCTTTCTTCCATGACTGAAAGCCTCCTAACAAGAATGGTTGGATGTAATTCCTCGCTTCAGATCTGGAACTCTCTGGAAAAGCACTTCACGTTACAGGTTTCGTCAAAAATTCTGGAGTTCAGGACTAAGTTACAGAATCTAAAGAAAGGATCCATGAGCCTCAATGAATACCTTCTCAAGGTTAAGCAAACTGTGGATCTGTTGGCCTCAGTTGGTGAAGTTCTAAGTGATAGAGATCATGTGGCTGCCATATTCAAGGGACTACCGAGTGAGTATGATACGTTTGTAATATCATCCAACACAAGGATTGAAAATTACACAGTCGGAGAGATCGAAGCCTTGCTTCTTGCCTCTGAATCTAGGATTGAAAAATCCAATAAGGAAGTGGATCTGAGTGCTAATCTGGTTACGAATGATTTGGAGTCCATTGCTGAAGCTAACCTAGCCTTTCGAAGATTCAGGCCCTTCAATCGTGGAAACTCACAGTTCAGCAATCAACTCCAGTTCAACAAAAATCCTAATATCAGATTCAACTCCAGTCCTAATACAAGTATCCCTGGGAGAGGTAACTTCAATGTCAACAGAGGCAACAGGTTTGGTGTTGGTACTAATTTTTCTAATAGATCTCAATGTCAATTATGTTTGAGACTTGGTCATATTGTGCAAGATTGTCCCTTTCGTTTTGACAAATCGTTCACAGGCCACTCTTTAGCAAGCAGTGCCAATCCACCTCAAACACCAACACAGTCCCAATCTCACCCTCAAGCTCAAGCAAATATGGCAACAAACAACAACTCCACTGATACAAGCTGGTACCCCGATTCAGGAGCAACAAACCACTGCACTTACCAGGCCCAAAATCTTGGAGTCAGCACAGATTATGGAGGCTCAGACCAGCTGTACATGGGAGATGGAACAGGTTTGTGCATAAAACATGTTGGTCAATCTCTTCTTTTACCAAATAATTCTTCTGAACCCCTTCTTCTAAACAACTTGCTGCATGTTCCTGAAATAACTAAAAATCTCATTAGTGTGTCTAAGTTTGCTCGGGATAATAACGTTTTCTTTGAATTTCATGCTGATATGTGTTGTGTTAAGGACAATTTGACTCGTTCTACATTGATGATGGGGAAGCACAAGAATGGCCTGTATTCGTTTGAATCCAGCCATGTCAAGATTGTCCCTCCACCTCTTGAGCAACCTGTCCAAGCATCTCACACCAGTAGCCTTAGTGTTTTTGCCTCCCCAGAAATAAAAACCACTTATATGGTTACTGTTAATAATGCCAAAGTTGCTGTGTCTAGATGTGGCAAATGTAATTCTGAAGTTCACAATGATTTTACCCTTTGGCACAATAGACTAGGGCATCCCTCTGAGAAAATTGTAAACAATGTTTTGCAAGCTTGTAACATTCATATCAGCAATAAAATTTCCAATTTTTCCATATGTTCTGCTTGTTGTCTTGGCAAAATACACAAATTTCCCTTTCCTAAGGCATCCAATACTGTTATTTCAGAACCATTGCAGCTTGTTGTGTCAGATTTATGGGGTCCTTCTCATACTACTTCTCTCAACAATTACAAATATTATATCCATTTTGTAGATGTCTTCTCTAGATTTACCTGGTTATATCTCTTGAAGAACAAATCTGATGCATTCAAAGTGTTCTTAAACTTCAAAGCCGAGGCTGAATTGCAGTTAGGCAAGAAGTTAAAATGCTTGCAAACAGATTGGGGGGGTGAGTTTAGGTCCTTCTCTAAGTACCTTACAGACCATGGGATACAACATAGACACCCTTGTCCTACCACTCACCAACAAAATGGTTTAGCTGAAAGAAAACATAGGCATATTGTTGAGAATGGTCTTGCATTGTTAGCTCAAGCCTCCTTACCCCTCAAATTTTGGGATGAAGCCTTTAGGACTGCTGTCTATCTTCACAATAGACTCCCTACTCCCATACTTGACAACAAATCTCCTATTGAGGTCTTGTTTAACATTCAACCCGATTATACAATGCTTAAAACCTTTGGTTGTAGGTGCTATCCTAATATAAGACCTTATAATAAGCATAAGCTTGAGTATAGGTCCACTCCTTGTATTTTCTTGGGATATAGTCTCAATCACAAAGGGTACAAGTGCCTTGATTCTAATGGGAGACTTTACATCTCTAGAGATGTCATATTTGAAGAATTTTCCTTCCCATATGACAGTCTCACTAAGCCTACACCTTCTAGTTCTTCCAGGTCTTCCATAGTGACTGCTATTATTCCCAAATGTTCTCACACTCCATGCATCTACTCCATGTCTGATCTAATGAGTTCCCATAATGAGATTGATCAACCTGTTTGCACCAATACTGTACCTTCTTCACTGCTTTTGCCTTCTAACAGTTGGTCTCCCAGCCAACATTCTGTTTTGCCTACAGATCAGGTGTCTGCACCAGATGTCATCCCTGCTGCTGCTGCACTCAGTTTACCTCAGCCTACTGGTGTTCAACCAGATCAGTCTCTCGAGTTACAGGTTCCAGCTGCATCTGATACTTCAGCTTCTCCTACCAGTCAGTCTCTTCCTGGTATGGTTCTCCCTACTGCTGACAGCAATTTTGGTTCCCCTGCTGTTCCCACACACACAGATGCCCCTCAGCCAAGCACTTCAGGTTCTCATCCACACAATGCTCACCCTATGAAAACCAGATCTAAGTCTGGTATTCACAAGCCAAAGGCCTTCCTAGTCACCAGGGAACCGTGCTCTCTTCAAGAAGCTCTTAGCCAACTTGTTTGGAATAAAGCCATGAGTGATGAAGTTTTGGCTTTAGTGAGAAACAAAACCTACACCCTTGTGAGATTACCACCAGGGAGAAAGGCCATTGGGTGTAAGTGGGTGTACAAAAAGAAAGAAAATCCTGATGGTTCTGTTCTCAAACATAAGGCTCGGCTTGTTGCTAAGGGGTTTCATCAAGAGTATGGGTTTGATTTTACTGAGACTTTTAGTCCAGTTGTCAAACCAGTTACTATAAGGGTTGTCTTAACCTTGGCATTGTCCAAAGGTTGGCTTATTCGACAATTGGATGTCAATAATGCCTTCCTAAATGGAGATTTACAAGAAGAAGTGTATATGTTGCAACCCCCAGGTTTTGAGGTTCCTGGCCAGCCAGATTTGGTTTGCAAGCTACACAAGGCTATCTATGGTCTTAAACAAGCTCCAAGAGCTTGGTTTGAGAAACTTCAAAACTGCCTGTACTCTCTTGGGTTCATCTCTTCCAAATCTGATCACTCTTTGTTTATACAACATACTGATGCATCTGTGACACTTATCTTGGTTTATGTTGATGATATCTTGATTACAGGGAGTGACACTACTATTATGGACACCATTATTTCAGCTCTTAACAGGCAGTTTGCTCTTAAAGACTTGGGGCCTCTTTCATACTTTTTAGGCATTGAAGTTACACAATCAGCTGCTGGTTTACACTTGTCTCAAGCCAAGTATGCCAAGGATCTTCTAGTTAAGGCTCAAATGAGCAATGCTAAACCAGCCCCTACACCTATGACAAGTAGCATTCGTTTATCTGCTTACCAGGGGGAACCCGTGGAAGATGTTCACCATTATAGGTCAATTGTTGGAGCCTTACAATACTTGACCATTACAAGGCCTGAACTTTCTTTTAGTGTGAACAAGGTGTGTCAATACATGCAAAAACCTCTATCCACTCATTGGTCAGCAGTCAAACGAATCCTAAGGTATGTGAGTGGCACAATAAATCATGGATTGCATCTGCAAAAACCAGCAAACATGGACCTTGTTGCATACTGTGATGCTGATTGGGCTTCGGACCCAGATGACAGGAGATCCACTACAGGGTTTGCAATATTTCTTGGCTCAAATCTCATTGCTTGGAAAAGTAGGAAGCAGCAGACTGTATCTAGATCCAGCACAGAGGCTGAATATAGAAGTGCTGCTGCAGTTACAGCAGAGTTAACATGGCTGCAATACTTGTTTGCTGAACTAAGATTGCAGCTGACTCAAACTCCAACTATATGGTGTGATAACCTTAGCACAATAATGCTAACTCAGAATCCTGTGCTACATCAAAGAACAAAGCACATTGAACTTGATTTGTACTTCATTAGAGAGAAGGTTCTGAGTAAAACCATACAGATCAAGCACCTCTCCTCTTATGACCAATTAGCTGATGGTTTAACTAAAGCCATATCTAGTCAGAGGTTTGGTGAGTTCAGGCACAAACTCAAAATCGAAGATCGTTCGATTATGAGTTTGAGAGGGGGTGTTGAAGACAGTTAAGTCTGTTAGGTTGTTAGAGTTAGTTGGAGCTTATTCTAACATGTGTTAAATGTTGTTGAGTTAGTTGTAGGAATCAGTTAGGATTCTGTTATTGTTTTACCACTGTATTGCTAGTATAAATGCTGTAACATTTTCCATTCAATGAATTAAGTCTTTCCACTATCTTTGCTACTCTTTCATTTCCTTTCTTCTCTCTCTCTCTCTCTGTTTTACTTTCTCTGTTACAGGTTCATGTTCATCAATGGCTAACCATTTTCACAGTCATCAAGTATACTCGTCGGTTAAAAACCACTATGAGATTGGAATCTCTGATAGTTTATAACCATTGGCTAAAGTATAGTTGACGGTTTATAACAGTTCGAAGGTTATAGATCGTTGCCTACTCTCTCTCTCTCTCTCTCTCTCTCTCTCAAAAACAATGTAAACACTGCTCATTCATTCAAAACATTTTAAAAATATTTCATATCTCATTCTCTCTCTCTCTCTTTCTCTCTCTCTCTCTCTCTCAACCCATTTTCGACAACCAACGACCCCAAATGGAGCACAAGTTTGAGATCGTCGACCCCCAAATATTTCATGATGTAAATGTCTATCCACCTCATCTACTCTCTTCTTGATCTTCGTATTCTTTTATGTTTTTTATTTTTTATTTTTTATGTAGATCTTGGGTTCTCTCTCTTCACTGAATCTTTGAGCTTTTTTTAATTGTCTACAGATTTATGGTTGTTTTGTATATATTGGGGGCTCGCAAATGGCCAAGCTTGCGTCGGAGTTTAGAATCACGGTTGGTCGGAGTTGTAGATCGAACTCGACCAACTCTAAATTTGTTAATCTGATATTTGAAATTATGTGTTTAGATATTTTAATTTTTTGCGTCTATTTCATGAACTTTTGTTTGTTTTAGAACTGTGTTATTCTGGTTTGATTTTGGTAGATCTAAGCAGGTGTGAGCTCATGTAGCTCAAGTCTGGATTTTTTTTAATGTGATAGTTTAAAATTGTCGACAATAATGGCTTAGTATTGTTGATAGTTTGAACAGCTGTCAATTCCTTTGCCGACTGTTCTAAACCATTAGGTACAGTGCTAGTTATTGCCAACAACTTTAAACAATCGAGACATATGCATGCCTCGCGATTTTTTTACCAATGCCTATTCTACCTAGTTTTGTGACGGTCAAATAGGTGTCGATCATAGAGACTGACGGCAAATCCGTACCCTGATCGTTTTTAGCAGTCATAAAACTCTCTCTCTCTCTCTCTCTCTCTCTCTCTCTCTCTCTCTCTCTCTCTCTCTCTCTCTCTCTCTCTCTCTCTCTCTCTCTCTCTCTCTCTCTCTCTCTCTCTCTCTCTCTCTCTCTCTCTCTCTCTCTCTCTCTCTCTCTCTCTCTCTCTCTCTCTCTCTCTCTCTCTCTCTCTCTCTCTCTCTCTCTCTCTCTCTCTCTCTCTCTCTCTCTCTGCGTGGTGGTCAAGCCCTCTCCTGTCAAGTGCCATCCTGCCGACCTCTAAGAAGCCTTGTCTTCCCTAGATGCTTAACTGTAGCAAGAGGTCGTTGATGATGAAATGGACTCACTTATTAAGAACAAAACCAGACATACAAACTTATTACCATCTGGCTGCAAAATAATAGATTGTAAGTGGATTTTGAAAAAGAAATTGAAACCTGATGGAACTGTTGACAAATACAAAGCTCGTTTAGTAGCAAAGGGTTATAGACAAAGAGAGAATGTAGATTTCTTTGACACTTGTTCACCTGTCACTTGAATAACATCCATTAGAGTTTTAATTTTACTAGCTGATATACACAATTTAGTTGTGCACCAAATGGATGTTAGGACAGCGTTCCTTAATGGTAAATTAGAAGAAGAAACATACATGGATCAACCTAAAAGGTTCGTGATCCCAAGCCAGGAACATAAGGTTTGCAAGTTAGATAAATCATTGTGAAAAACCGTGTTTTTGCAAAATGTCAGTTATATATAAGAAAATATAAAACTGTAAGCGTTTGCAGAAGCAGAAAGTAGTTCTGCTACAGCAAAACAAAACAGGCAGAATATAAAATATTAGCAGAAAAATAAATAACTTGACATAAGAGATTTATACGTGGTATCAGTGTTCTTCCGAACACTCCTAGTCCACGGGACCACGCCCAGAGAATGAAATCAATTAATAAAGTATCAAAATTACAAAGACAATTGACTTAAACAAGTTTAGACTCCCTCTAAAGTATTGTCGCAATCCTTTGTAATCCACTTTATGAATCTGACTTCTTGAAACACCTTCAAGCCCGAACTCCCTTCGTCTTTGAAGTGTGAGTGCTTACTTCCTCCTGAAGTAAGGCTTCAACAAGTCTTCTCCCGAAGACCAAGTGCTTACTTCCTCCCGAAGTAAGGCTTTATCAAGTCTTCTCCCGAAGACCAATCTCTTGTTCAGTCAAGTAGTTCTTCACAACCTCTAGGACAGAGTAAGAACAGAAATAGACAACTAGCTAGCACCTAGATGAACAACTAGGCTCTCACAAAACAAAGAAACACTCTCTTCTCTCAAAAGATAAATGCAAAAAATGAATAATGGAAGAGGTAATTCGAATGGTTGCTCTCTAAGCTCTATTTATAGAACATAGAAACCAAAGAGGCAACCACAAGTTCGAATCTACAGCTGTACAAAAACTTTCCAAAGGAAACACGATCTGCTACATCAGATTCGGATGCTGACGCAGCAGATCTGACCAGAAACGGGAAACTTGCTAAAATCGGGTCCGATCCTCTATCAAAGCTTGATTCCTGCCAAAAACAGATTAGATATTGTGATTGTATCAAGATACAATCGAAATCACTAAGGAAAAGACAATAATCAAAGTTTCCCTAAAAAAGACAACTTTCCAAAAGAGAATTGCTTCTCTTTTAAGAAGTTTCCAAACAAAGGAAAGTTCAGCTGAAAAGTGCAACTTTCCTAACAAGGAAAAGAGCAACTACAAACCGAAAAAACAAGGTAAGAAATCGGTTATGAATGCACAAGAATCTTACCATAAAAGAAAAAATATTTTGTCAACTAACTTGCCAAAAAAAAGACTTTACAATCTCCCCCTTTGGCACTTTAGATGAACAAAATATTTTTTAGCACAAAGTTCCTCAACTCCCCCTAGACAGTTGAGTATACAATTACTCCCCCTTTTTGTTTATAGGGCCAAAGACAAAAAGAAATGAAAATATAGAAATATGTCCAACAAAAACAAAAAGAAAGAAAACTTATGCCCCATAAAGCTTGATCAATGAGGACAGCTGCTTGGACATCTCTTGCTGAACCTCCTCCATGGCAGCAAGACGATTTGAGCAGCAAGAAGAGCGTTTGAGGGGGCTTGTTCGGATTCCACCATTTTCCTTGGATGCCCTAGGTTCTTAGTTGAAGCAATGAATTTCTGAAAGTAAGAATGAGAAACAAAGAAGCAAGAACACACAAAAATAGGGATCGGGTAGCTAGGTTATAAAAAACAAAGGAAGTTGGTTTATATTATCATGTGAGATAGGATGAAAAGAGGAAACCAACTTAAAAAGAGAAACTACCAGCCCAAGAACACAAAAGGAAACCGCCCATTCTCTTGAAACTCCTTTCCTTTTTTTTTTTTTAAAAAAAAAAAAAGGAAACTAGAATTACCAACAATATTTCCAAAAATAAGTCAATCTTTCAAGATTAAAGACACATTATCATATAAAAGATCAATCTTTAAATGGAAACATAACAAAAATAAATCAAGGAAGAATAAACATTGATACTTACCAATTAAGCACAAAATTTTCTTAGCCCATGAATCAAGTCACACGCCTCCCTCTCCTTTTTATTTTTATTTTTTTTTTTATTTTTAAGAATCCGAAAATAAAATAAAATGTGTACAATACATATATGAAATTCTAAACAAGCAATGTAATCAAATATCATTAAAAATTGACAAAATAAAATACATGTTATGCTTTTAAAGAAAATAACTAATCAGTATCTCAGGAACAAATCATACTTAATTGATGTTGAGGAAAAAGATATGCATGTTACTAAAGATTGTGAACAAGGATTATCAATTTAATTTAGTAGAGGAGACTTACAAATTTGAACACACTTGTCAGACATAAGTGTGTGCAGTGAAAATAGGATCATTGTCCTTGGCAAGATTTTTCATTTTCGCCTTTTTCAGTTTGATCCCGCAACTGGATGCTATCACACCATACTGAAGGTAGCCCTTTTCTATGGTAGTGCATCCTCATCATAGTTGCTAATTACAATGTTCCAGCTTACTCAAAAGATGGCTTTCACACCTCAGTATGGGTAGCTCTATTCCAGCAAGGGGCCTGACAAGTCTGAAACAAAAATTGCTCAACTCTGTATAAGTACATTATTTAATCCTAGACACAAATAAAGAGTAACACGAACCTTTTAACACAACATCACAAAGTATGATAAGAATGAGATCCTAACTAATTATAATCCAAAAGCATAAACATGATTTGTCAAATTACAATGAAAGAAGATTAAATGCTAGAAAAGAATCACTTAACAATATTGTACAAAAATATGAACAAGAGAGATTTAAACAATGCAAACTCCCAAAGACTTTCTGAGGGAGTCAAAGCGACTTGAATCTAGGGCCTTTGTGAAAATATCAGCTAATTGTTTTTCAGTATCAACATATTCTAATTGCAAAGATTTATTTTCAACAAGTTCCCTGATAAAGTGATGCCTTATATCAATGTGCTTTGTTCTAGAATGTTGAACAGGATTTTTGGAAATATTTATGGCACTAGTGTTATCACAAAAGATAGTTAAAACACCCAATTCAAATCCATAATCAATCAACATTTGTTTCAACCATAATAGTTGAGTACAACAACTGCCAGCAGCTATGTACTCAGCTTCGGCAGTGGACAAAGAAATGGAATTTTGTTTCTTGCTATGCCAAGATACTAGATTATGCCCAAGAAAGAAACACCCTCCACTTGTGCTCTTTCGATCATCAGCATTGCCTGCCCAATCTGCATCACTAAAACAAGCAAGATTAGAATTAGTATCTTTCGAGTACCAAATTCCATAATCAAGAGTGCTATTAACATATCGAATAATCCTTTTTACAGCTGATACATGAGATTCCATAGGATTACTTTGATATCTAGCACAAACTCCCACACTATAACAAATATCAGGACGACTAGCAGTTAAATACAAAAGACTTCCAATCATGCTACGATAAAGTGTAGTGTCTACCTTTACTCCATTCTCATCTTTTGTCAATTTCAATGTGGTGCTCATTGGAGTACTTACCTGCTTAGCCGATTCAAGACCAAATTTCTTGACAAGGTTCTTAGCATACTTACTTTGAGATACAAATGTACCTCCTTGCATTTGTCTCACTTGAAGACCCAAAAAGAAAGTAAGCTCACCAACCATGCTCATTTCAAATTCACTTTTCATTTTATCAACAAAAACCTTCACTTCATGGTTAGATGTAGAACCAAAAACTATATCATCAACATAAATTTGAGCAATGATAAAATCAGATTTTATATGCTTGATGAAAAGAGTTTTATCCACACTACCTCTTTGATAATCATGAGAAAGTAAAAATTGAGTTAACCTTTCATACCAAGCTCGAGGAGCTTGTTTCAGACCATACAAAGCTTTTTCAAGCTTGTACACATGGTCTGGAAATTGAGGATCTTCAAATCTTTTTGGTTGCTCAACATAAACTTCCTCATTCAAAATACCATTTAGGAAGGTAGATTTTACATCCATTTGAAACAATTTAATATTCAAAATACAAGCAATACACAAAAGTAAACGAATAGATTCTAATCTTGCAACAGGAGCAAAAGTTTCATCAAAATCAATACCTTCTACCTGTGTGTACCCTTGTGCCACCAAACGAGCCTTGTTTCTCACAATTGTACCGAACTCATCACTTTTATTTTTAAATAACCACTTTGTTTCAATTATATTTATACCTTTTGGTCTTCGAACCAAAATCCATACCTTGTTGCGAACAAATTGGTTGAGTTCCTCTTGCATTGCATTCAGCCATTCCTCGAAGGTCATGGCTTCCTTAACATTTTTCGGTTCATATTGAGAAACAAAACAAAGAAAGCTGATCAGATTAACATACCTTCTGCGAGTTACCATGCTTTCTTCAGGATTTTTAAGAATGAGATCTTTTGGATGATTCAATTTGACTCTGGTGCTTGGTTCTTTCTGAATAGAGTCAGTGATGATGTTTGGATGAGTCAAGATAGATGGTTCTGGTTCTCCAGTCTCAGTTGCAGCAGCAAATTCGTCATTTGCAGTATCAAAAATGGGTTCTGCTGCATCAGGATCTGCTTTTGCTGCTTCTGGAGGAGCATCCATGAGACTATCTATCTTGGCTTCTGTGGAAAATTCTGAAAAATCTTTAAAATCATCAACAACCACATTAGCTGATTCCAAAACAGTTTGAGTTCTCATGTTATAAACACGATAAGCTCTACTGTTTAAGGAATATCCAATAAACACACCAACATCACTTTTAGCATCAAATTTACCAATATGCTCACGATCTCTATAAACATAACACACACATCCAGAAACATGAAAATGACTTACATTGGGGCGTTTACCTTTCCAGATTTCATAAGATGTTTTTGAGGTACCTGGACGAATAAACACTCTGTTTATTATATAGCAAGTTGTGTTAATAGCTTCAGCCCATAAGCGCTTTGTCAACTTCTTGCTATTTAACATCACTCTTGCCATTTCCTGCAATGTTCGATTCTTCCTCTCAACAACTCCATTTTGTTGAGGAGTTTTGGGAGCTGAAAATTCATGAGTTATACCTGTAGACTTGCAAAAATCATCATACACAGAATTTTCAAACTCCTTACCATGATCACTTTGAATTCGAACAATTTTGCCAATATTACAACCTTTCTCAACTCTTAATCTCAAACAAAGAGTTTTAAAGGCATAAAAAGTGTCAGACTTTTCTCTTAAGAAATATACCCAAGTAAAACGAGAGAAATCATCAACACAAACAAAGATATATCGGTTACCATTCAAACTTTCAACTTGGATTGGACCCATAAGATCCATGTGAATCAATTCCAATACTTTTGAGGTATTGATATCAGACACAGGCTTGTGAGTGATTTTTAATTGCTTCCCAAGTTGACACGGTTGACACTTACCAACACTTTCCTTACCAAGCTTGGGAAGTCCTCGAACAATACCTGCATTTGACAATTTTTTCAGGTTTTTATAATTAATATGCCCAAGCTAGGCATGCCACAGATCTGTGGTGTTGTTGATAGCTGAATGACACGTAAACACAGGGGTTAGAGTGTAACAGTTATCATTGGATCGAAATCCCTGCAAGATACATTCATTATCATCATTCAGAACATAGCAATGATCACTATCAAATGAAACAGTAAACCCTTGGTCACAAATTTGACTAATGCTAAGTAAATTAGCCCTCAGTCCTTCAACTAACATCACATTTTTCAGTCTAGGTAACCCTTCAAAATTTAGAGTTCCCATACCAACAACTTTTCCAAATAAGCCATTACCAAAGGTGACTTCTCCACATTGCATAGGCCGAATGTTAGTCAAAAAGTCCTTGTCACCTGTCATATGTCTAGAACAACCACTGTCAAAATACCACATTTGAGATGCAGCAGTTTTATCAGAAAAACCAGCTAGACAATTCTTTTTCACCCATGTTTGTTTCAAACCTTTATGTTTCTTTTGAGATTTTTCCAAGTTATCAAAATAATTTGTTTTAAACAGATTTTTCAACGTGAAACATTTAGGTCTGATATGTCCTTTTCTACCACAAAAATGACAAGTGGGAACAAATTTTTTTACCTGAGATCTTACTCTTTTCAAAAATCCTGGAGATTTTGTGACATCAGAAACAACTCTTGCTACAACAGGCTGTGAAACTGTTGCAGCAGACTTTGTAGCCTCAGAGTGGTTCGTTGGAACACTAGATTTTACAAACTTCGTGACTCCAGAACTTTCCATCCCATTTGATCCAATGCCTGCAAAACCTCTTTGACCTGCATTCTGAGCTTTTTCAAAAATAGAAGATCCAGGGTTAAGCATTTGAACATTTTTCTTAAAATTTTCAAGTTCCTTTTTTAAGAGAGTGATTTTTTCATCTTTATCACAAACACTTGTCTCATACTCTTTTATTTTCAATTCACACATTTCAATTTGATGAGACAATTTTTTATTCAATTTATTCAACTCTCTATTTTCAGAAGCAACCTGAATCCACTTTTCATACATGACTTTGTATGATTCAGCAATAGACTCTTCACAGATTTCAGACTCATCTGAATCTGATTCCTCTTGTTCGGTGGTATTATTCAAACATACCAATCTAGCTTTCACCTGTGAATCACACAACACATTAGTCATAACAGAGGTTAGGGCAACATTTTCAGAATTATCTTCATCACTTTCGGTTTCATCATCACTCCAAGTGACATTGAAACTTTTCTTATTCTTTTTCAAGGTGTTTGCACACTCAGCTTGAATATGCCCAAAACCTTCACATTCCCTGCACTGAATTCCCTTTTTGTTAGAGACAGATGGTTTAATAAAAGTGTTACCTTTTGAACCTTTCGAAATATTCTTTTTATTTCCCATCTTTTTCATATATTTCTAAAAATTCTTAGTTAATAAAGCAATCTCATCATCACATTCACTATCAGAATTTTCATTATCAGCAACTTTCAAAGCAATACTTTTACCTTTATCAGCAATGGATTTGGGTTTGTCCTTTTGTTTAATCTGTTGATTTAATTCAAAAGTACGTAAGGAACCCATCAATTCTTCCACCTTCATAGTGATAAAATCTTTAGCTTCCTCCATTGCCAAAAGTTTAGTATCAAACCTTTCTGGAAGTACTCTAACTATTTTTCTCACAAGAACAGAGTCATTAAGCTTTTCACCAAGAGCAAAATATTCATTAGCAATGTCAGATAATTTTTCATAGAATTCAGTTAAAGTTTCATTATCAGACATTCTAAGCTTATCAAATTTAGTTTGAAGCATGATAAAACTAGATCTTTTCACATCAGAAGTTCCCTCAAACTGAGTTTGAAGGATCTCCCAAGCTTCCTTAGCAGAAACACAAGATGATATAAGTTTAATGTAACCCTCACCTACACCGTTAAAAATAGCATGCAAGGCTTTGCTATTGTAGGCAGAAAGTTTATCATCTTCAATAGACCATTCCAGTTCAAATTTTATAGTAGTGTTACCTGAAGAATCTGTCTCAACTGGAAGAGACCAACCTGATAGAACCATTCTCCAAGCTTTCTCATCTTGAGATTTGATGAAGGCCCTCATTCTAACTTTCCAATAAGGATAGTTACAGTCATTAAGCAATGGTGGTCTAGAAATAGAACTTCCTTCTGCAAAAAATGACATCCTGTCAAGTGCCATCCTGCCGACCTCTAAGAAGCCTTGTCTTCCCTAGATGCTTAACTGTAGCAAGAGGTCGTTGATGATGAAATGGACTCACTTATTAAGAACAAAACCTGACATACAAACTTATTACCACCTGGCTGCAAAATAACAGATTGTAAGTGGATTTTGAAAAAGAAATTGAAACCTGATGGAACTGTTGACAAATACAAAGCTCGTTTAGTAGCAAAGGGTTATAGACAAAGACAGAATGTAGATTTCTTTGACACTTGTTCACCTGTCACTTGAATAACATCCATTAGAGTTTTAATTTTACTAGCTGATATACACAATTTAGTTGTGCACCAAATGGATGTTAGGACAACGTTCCTTAATGGTAAATTAGAAGAAGAAACATACATGGATCAACCTGAAAGGTTCGTGATCCCAAGCCAAGAACATAAGGTTTGCAAGTTAGATAAATCTTTGTGAAAAACCGTGTTTTTGTAAAATGTCAGTTATATCTAAGAAAATATAAAACTGTAAGCGTTTGCAGAAGCAGAAAGTAATTCTGCTATAGCAAAATAAAACAGGCAGAATATAAAATATTAGCAGAAAAATAAATAACTTGACACAAGAGATTTATACGTGGTATCAGTGTTCTCCCGAACACTCCTAGTCCACGGGGCCACGCCCAGAGAATGAAATCAATTAATAAAGTATCAAAATTACAAAGACAATTGACTTAAACAAGTTTAGACTCCCTCTAAAGTATTGTCGCAATCCTTTGTAATCCACTTTATGAATCTGACTTCTTGAAACACCTTCAAGCCCGAACTCCCTTCGTCTTTGAAGTGTGAGTGCTTACTTCCTCCCGAAGTAAGGCTTCAACAAGTCTTCTCCCGAAGACAAAGTGCTTACTTCCTCCCGAAGTAAGGCTTTATCAAGTCTTCTCCCGAAGACCAATCTCTTGTTCAGTCAAGTAGTTCTTCACAACCTCTAGGACAGAGTAAGAACAGAAATAGACAACTAGAACCTAGATGAACAACTAGGCTCTCACAAAACAAAGAAACACTCTCTTCTCTCAAAAGATAAATGCAAAAAATGAATAATGGAAGAGGTAATTCGAATGGTTGCTCTCTAAGCTCTATTTATAGAACATAGAAACCAAAGAGGCAACCACAAGTTCGAATCTACAACTGTACAAAAACTTTCCAAAAGAAACACGATCTGCTACATCAGATTCGGATGCTGACGCAGCAGATCTGACCAGAAACGGGAAACTTGCTAAAATCAGGTCCGATCCTCTATCAAAGCTTGATTCCTGCCAAAAACAGATTAGATATTCTGATTGTATCAAGATACAATCGAAAATCACTAAGGAAAAGGCAATAATCAAAGTTTCCCCAAAAAAGACAACTTTCCAAAAGAGAATTGCTTCTCTTTTAAGAAGTTTCCAAACAAAGGAAAGTTCAGCTGAAAAGTGCAACTTTCCTAACAAGGAAAAGAGCAACTACAAACCGAAAAAACAAGGTAAGAAATCGGTTATGAATGCACAAGAATCTTACCATAAAAGAAAAAATATTTTGTCAACTAACTTGCCAAAAAAAAGACTTTACACTTTGTATGGTCTTAAGCAGGCACCTAAGCAATGGCGTGAGAAGTTTGACAATTTAGTTATCTCACATGGCTTTAAGGTGAATGAAAGTGACAAATATATTTACTATAAATTTGATAATGATATTTGCACTATTATATGCCTATATGTGGATGATCTGTTTATATTTGGTTCAAATATCCATGCTGTGAATGCTGTAATAACATTATTATGTGCTAACTTTGAAATGAAGGATCTTGGAGAAGCTAATGTAATCCTTGGTATTAAGATAACTAGGTTTAAAAAGGGAATTTCTTTGTATCAATCTCATTACATTGAGACGATTATCAAGAACTATAATTACTTTGACTGTAAACCTGCTTGCACACCATATGATCCAAGTGTAAAGCTATTTAATAACACTGGTGACGGTGTGAGACAATCTGACTATGCGAGCATCATTGGCAGTCTTCGATATGCCACTGATTGTACAAGACCCGACATTGTCTATCTTGTGGAATTTTTGTGCAGGTTTACCAGTAGGCCTAGTACAGAGCATTGGCATGCTATGAGAGGGTAATGAGATACCTTAAGAGAACCATGAACCTTAGATTATACTATCAAGGGTTTCAAACTGTCCTTGAAGGATACAGTGATGCAGACTGGAATACTTTGTCAGATGACTCCAAAGCAACAAGTGGCTATATTTTTAGCATAGCTGGTGGCGCTATTTCTTGGAAGTCAAAGAAATAGACTATTTTAGCACAATCCACCATGGAGTCTGAAATGATAGCACTAGCCTCTACTAGTGAAGAAGCAGGTTGGCTAAGAAGCGTGCTAGCTAAGATCCCTTTATGGGAAAAACTGATACCAGCTGTGTTGATCCATTGCGATAGTACCGCGACTATTACAAAAGTCCAGAACCGTTGTTATAACGGTAAGAAACAACAAATCTATCGTAAACACAACAATGTTAGACAGTTCCTCTCAACAAGAGCTGTTAGAGTGGATCATGTACGCACTGACACTACTACAAATATCAAAATTCATGACGGTCCTAAAAATAATTCTTTTCGGGGACCGTCGCTGAAAAAGTTAAGTAACTATTTAAAATCTTCGAGAAAAATTTAGTATTCCCGACGGTTTAAAATCGTAGTAAACAAAATAGGCAACGTGTTAATAAAATGCAAATTTTTAGGAGAGCCTTATACCCGACGGTTTTAAACCGTCGGCTATAAGGGCCCATTAAAAAATTGTCACCTACTTCTCGCCACATTTCCCACGTTCCCACCTATATTTTTTCTATTTCTCACATGTCCACCTATTTCTTCTCAATTTCCCACACCCTAAAATGAAAATATTAACTCTCTAAAATCCCACCCACACCTCCGCACTATCGCCCTCCTGTCTCGCTGTCTTCCTCCCTCTCTCGTTCTTCCTTTCTTCTCGTCTCTCCCGTCCATCAATCTCCACCCACCCTCCTCCGGTCTCCCTCTCCTCTCCGTCGCATACGTCGGACCACCACCACCTCCCGTCTGTCTCCATCTCACTCTTTCTCTCTCTAAGCTTGGTATAAATACATTTATTTATTTATTATATATATTTATTTTATTATTGTATAAATTTAATGTGTTTTAAAGTTAGTTGTTATTGTAATAAAATTAATTAGTTGTTTTAATTTAGGTAAAATTATAAAACTAATGCAGGAAAAAGGGGGAAAATATAGATTTTTATGCAAAAATCTGCATTTTTTTTCTCTTTTTGTTTTTTACATTCTCGGCGGTTTAAAACCATTGCCTATAACAGTGTATATGCGACGGTTTTAAAGCGTGCCCTATACTCTATAGTATAGGCAACAGTTATAAAACAGTCGCCTATACCCTGTTATAGGTCGTCGCCTATTTTACCCGTTTTGCGATGGTTGTATAGGCGACAGTTATAGAAACCGACGAGAATACTTTAAACGACTGTTTAAAAACATTAGAAAAAACGATTTTTGTAGTAGTCTGATGACAACTTAGCAGATCCTTTGACGAAGGGACTAGCTAGAGAGAAAGTCCATAAAACTTCGAAAAAGAATAAGACTATTGCCCTTAGAAAAGATGTGTCACTCATAATGGTAACCCAACCTAATGACTGGAGATTCCAAGAATTAGGTTCGACGGGTAATAACAAGTTATGAGGTGATATGTGTTGATCATGCTATTGTTATATGAGAAGCATGAAGTCCTGAAGCGATAAGAGGATGAGTTAATAGAAACTCTTAATGAGATCTGTACTCTATGTGATAAGATCATGGCCCTTAACGCACGGGCTTGTTTGAATACATCCTTGAAAGATTGGTGCGTGGTACGATGTTAGAGATAGAGTTTAAGACTTCGAGTCACTCTAGTAAAATCTAAATCGTATTCACTATGCAAGATTCAAATCGAAAGATATATTTGCTGAAGCACTATCTTATAGTTGTCTGATATTGCTCGAGAAAATATTTTTAAAAATTTTAAGTGGGGGATTGTTGGAACTTTTGTAAAATTGTATAAAAATAATAAGTAAAGCGTGTGAATGATTGGAGTCCTACATGGGATAGGAACACTTCATTAGAAGTGTATAAATAGTGCATGTTTGAGAATTGGGTATGGGCCTCAAGGGGTACCCAGTTTTGCGCGCATGGGTGAGGACTCACACACTAGACCACCACACGCGCGCTAGCCGCTGCCATCCGTCCGACCGAGCCGGGCTAGCGAGCGAGTGAGGTATCACTTAATTTTTTAAAGAAAAATAATTTAATTAAATAAAGATTTAATTTTTTTATTTATTAATTAATTAATTTTAACATTATCAAAATTATCTTTTTACTGCCATGATCCAACTCCTCCACGATAATATTACTGTTGTTTATTCTTGGATCAACTACTCTAAACTCGTATCAGAACAACAGAAGAATATATCTCTTTCAACATCAAAAAAAAAATTCTTCCTTACGATTTTCCTCAAAGCAAAAGTTAGGGTGTAATAGAATGATATAATTTAGTGCAGAACATATCGTACGTATACAGAAGTTGTTTTATCCTAGGGACACCGTGGTTGCTAGATGGTCATGCACACTTCGAGCAGAGCCGCAAAACATCTTAAAGAAAACGACGTTGTCCGCTATTGTTTTCAATTTCAGTCAAACAAATACTTTTGGAAGTGGTCTCTAATGAAAACAAACAGCTAATAAAATAAACTGAAATGAGAAAAACCACTTTACTTCAAATTAAAAAGAAAAAAAAACCATACAATAGGTAGACCAAACTTCTTTTCTTTTTTGCAAAGTAATACGTAGACCAAACTATATAACAAAAAAATTTACTACAAACAAGATTTCAGATTAAAAAAAAAAAGAAACGAACTTCACAAAAATCTAATTTAATTTTTCCTTAAAAAAAAAAAAAACTAATTATTGGGTTCGGCAACAGCACCACCTTCTTCAGCATTTTTCAATTGATTGTCGTTTCGAAGCGCTTTCTCCTTTTCAAATTCCTTAGCAACGTCGTACGAAGCATGTAACCCAAAGAAGAAGTAATAACCCAAAATAATCAAAGTCCAAATCCCAAACCTTATAAACGAGTCTTTATCAATCGACCCCAAAAGAAAAATATTGATAGCAATCGAAGCCGAGGGCAACCACGGCACCAATGGAACACCCCAGAGGTTAGGAAACTTCGCCTGAGGAACAAAGATTCGAATACCCAATGTCCCCAAAAACCAAAGTGGAACTGTAATTGCATACCCATACCAACCATCGCTGGTGCCCCAATAAGCAGAAGTACCAATAGAAGACCCCAAAATCACTACAAGGAAAAAGATCAGCTTATTCCGGTTAGCCGGAGTAGTTACTCCGGCAGCATAGTATCGCCGGACGAGAAGGGCCACTGCAACGAGCATGAAAATGAAAAGTGTCGATATTGAAAGTAGATTAGAGAGAATATCCAGCTTTGTGAATAAGGCAATAATAGCAGTAGCTGTGATCATGACAATGGTTGCGTTGACTGGAGTACCAGTCTTCGCGTTGACTTGTGCAAGCCATGGTGGCATCATGTGGGTCCGAGCTATGTGTGTTAGGTAACGAGCCTGACCCACTGCGCTAACAAGCAAAACACTAGTCATTCCCTTTAAGGCACCAGCCGCAACGAGGTACTTAGCCCAACCCATTCCAACAGTTTCGAACGCAACAGAGAAAGGTGCGTCTTCGTCGATTAGTTTGTATGGTACCATTAAGCAAAGTGTTATAGCTAGTAAACAGTAAGCTACAGTGGTTATGACCATAGACCCAACTAACCCAATTGGGATGTCTTTACCCGGGTTTTTGGTTTCTTCAGCCATGGTTGAAACGGCGTCGAATCCTACATAGGCGAAGAAGAGTACAGCTGAGGCTTTGAAGACCCCACGTGGGCCAAAGGGTGCGAAATCTCTGTAGTTATCGAAGTTGGCTTTGGTTAGACCTGCTATGATGATGAAGAGGATGACTAGGATGTGGACAATTGAAGCGACGTAGTTTAGTCTTGATGAGCCTTTGGTGCTGAGCACGGCTAGGATGCAAATGCCGGCCATGACTACTACGGCTATTGGGTCGAGGTGGCCGTAGTTTTCGGAGAGAGCGCCCACGGCGTTGATGCGAAAATCGTCTGGTTTGTGGTTGCATAGCGTGGCAAAGTAAGAGGTCCATGACCGGGCCACGGCTGCACCGCCTATTACGTATTCTAGGAGAATGTTGCCTGCGGCGATGAAGGCCACGAAGTCTCCGAGCTCTACTCTTAGGTAAGCAAAGGAACCCCCTGAAAGTAAAATTTGAAAACCACAAAAAATAATTAGAATATTGAGTATAAACGATATCCTCTTCTTCTTCTTTTGAAGATGAATGCAAACAATATCTCATATGAAATTTAGTGTCGTATAAAAGAAGAAATAAACGACATGTCGTTTACGTAATGATTCAATTCATTCACAGTGCACAAATACCATTACAAAAGGAACTGGAAAACTCAGAAGATGTATTTTCTTAATCTGACTTTAAAATAATTATAATAATGTTTGTGTTAAGGGTTTAAATATCTAATAATGACAGATATATATATGAAATTCTAGTGACAATCATCATATACTATATCGGAAATTAATATGCATGATTCACACAAAAATGATTCCTATTTTAGTTTATGCATTCTAGTTTATGCAAGTAATAAAGAAAAAAAAAAGTCATCATGGTCATTAATTTGATTTGAGAAATATTCTTCCAATTTAGGATATATAATTAAACTCATTTATTGGTATTCATTCCATATTGTGTTGTTACAAAGATAGGATGAGCATCCACTTGGTCAAATTGAACATACACAAAATGCTAGAGACAAAAATTTTTAAAACATAATAAATCATCGTTACTAAAAATTGTTATCTAGTTTGGTAGACAAAAACTTAAAAAAAAAAAGTCCAAGATGAATTTAATTGGGTGGGGGGCCATGAAATGGGTCAATTTCGTACAAAATAAAAAGAGAAATGCTATAAAATAAATGAAAATTAACACATAGACATCATTGACTTCACATACGTGCTTATTTTATCTTACTTAGATAAGGCGAATCATTAAGCACATGGCTGGAAAATCATTAATAGCTATAGTTTTCTTATATAAATATATATATACAATTAAATATTCAAGATTTTAATATCTTTTTTTAAGTAAAATAATACTAATAATAGTACGCCATTACTACGGGAATAGTGGACTTAATCCAGATATATATATAAATATATATATATATATATATATTTCTGTGAGATATTGGAGATAAAGTAGTATTTAATCCTAAGTTTCGTAGTGTGCAGTAGTAGTTATCCATATATGAGATCAGTTCACATTTTAAACTGACTATTGAGGAATTGAGATCTTAATCAAAATCAAAAGTCAACAAAGAAAAAAATGTATATAAATATTATTATTATATTAATATGAGCCATAAATAAGTCAAATAAATGATACCATGCAAATTATTTCAACAAAAATTTCCACACATATTTATAAACAAAAAAACAGATTGATCGAAAATTCACTCTAATCCAGTAAGAAAAAAATCAACAAAAATAACACAAATAATAATAAAAAATATAATAATTAAACCATAATTCTGTTACTAATATTATATTAAAAAATACAAAAATAAATATTTAATTTATTTATTTATTTTTGAATTTATAGTGAGAATACCTGCAACGGGAATTTCGACCGCAAATTCCGTGTAACAAAAAACAGAAAGCATGGCGGAGATTCCAGAAACGACGTAAGATAAGACGACGGCAGGGCCAGCGTCGGTCTTGGCCTCGAGCCCGGTGAGAACGAATATTCCGGCGCCGATGACGGCTCCGATACCGAACCACATGAGGTCCCACCAAGTGAGCGTCTTCTTCATCTCGTGTTCGCTTCGAGCCTTCATTTCGACCAGTTCGGTGCTATCCAATGATCGGGTCGTGACCCGATTAATTAAACGGGTCGGAGTCTCTTTCAGTGCTCGGACATAATTGCCCCAGCTCTGGAACGATTCCTCAGGGAGAAAATCGTCTTTTGTACACGAACATCCTCTTCTCCTCAACCCTTCGTCTCCTCCTTCTCCCACTCCCATCTTTACTTTCTCTCTCTCTGCACATTTCAGTAGAAATATTTGATTAAAAAAATCTGAATCTAAGCATTATTTTTAAATTAAAAAATGAAGGAATAAATTGTTTGATTCAAAAATACAGAGCAAAAAAATGATACGCTTATTATACATATATATATAATGGTCATATATAAAGATCATCGAACCTGTTACTATTAGAGATTTTATAGGAAAATAGAATGAAGAAAATTAAATTAAACAAATATTGCTACATTAAATACAATCGGAAACTACAGTAGAGAAGGGTACTTACGAAGCGACTATGCTCCGAGAGAAAAATCAGAGTTGAGCAAGAATTTCCTGAGAAAATGAGAGAGAGATTGTGTTTGGGAGGCGCGAAATATGGTGTGCTATAGAACCACGTATATAAGGGTGGAGTCTGTGTATATGTATATATATAGAGAGAGAGAGAATGGGCAGGGCAGTTATTATGTTGACCGGAATCAGGGGAGGATTCCGAATCTGACCGTAATTTTGACAAACAAAAGGGCAAAATAGTAAAAACGTATTTCACAACCCACACAGCTGAGCTGGTTGTTGTTCTTTATACGGGAATCTCGTTTTTTTTTTTTTTTATTTAAGAAGAAAAAGAAAATAATTTTCAAATCTAAATTACAATTAGGGAAGGGAATTAAGGTCACACACAAAGGCAGAACCACAAAAAGAATGATTGATAATTCAGTTCAAAGATTGTTTGGTTTAGTATAGTTGTTATTTTGAAATTCAAAACCAAACCAACTCACTCATTGTTTGTATTTTAAGTAACTGTTAATTTCTTTTGCTTTCAAAAAAAAAATAACTCTTTTTTTTTACCAAAGATTTTTTTTTTTCAAAGTTCTTAATACATTAATCACAATTCTAATTGTTGTCTGTCTAGCAGCAAGTAGGCAATGTAAAAAATATTATTCCAAAAATATCAATATTAATACATTCAAAATAATTTGGGTGTTAATTTTAAATGTACATTAATTGCTACCCATGCATGTACATTAAGAATGTTATCTTGACTGTTGGGTAATTTTTCTGTTAATGTGGCAGAGTTGTTTGTCATTCGTCTAGGCCTGACTCTTGTGCGTTAATATAGTTTCAGTATCTCTATTATTAATAGTGATTGGCAATTAGTTAGATTCACATAAATTTTAGTTTTCAGTCTATTTTATTAGATATCTATTCGTTATTACCTGCTGTTGGTGGTGGTTCTTACAGAACCATTTTTCGTTCGGCAAATGGTATTGTCCATACACTAATTAACAACCTTTGTTACAAGTTTTTTTTTTTAACATTTGTTACTAGTTTAAAAGAATGTGTTTAAATTGATACTTGTCCACAATTTTTGAATTCTTCTATAACAATAAATTTATCTTAATAAATTATGTTTTACTTTAAAAAAAAAAAAAAAAAAAAAAAAAAGAATGTTATGTACACTACCAATGCAAGTTAGGAGAGGCGTTAGCTTAGCATTAATCTTTTTGTTGAAAACTTTTATAAATGTTATAGGGAAATTCTACAATTCACCCCCTTAAAATAGATACATTGATGTACCCTTATCTATTTTAGCACCCGAAATAATTTTTTAGTCAAATTTTTTCTCATAGTCATGTACGTTATAGTTATTTAAGACATCCTGCAAAATTTTAAAAAATTTGGAAAAGTTTAACACGCCAAAAATTACGTTCAAACAATGTATTACACGCGTGACTATTGTATTTTATACGCGTGTAAAATAGATTGTTTGAATATTATTTTTTATATTGTAAATTATTCAGAATTTCTCAAAATTTTGTAGGTTATCTTAAATAGTTATAACGTACATGAATATGAAAAAAAATTAGACTAAAAAATTTTTCTGGATGCCGAAACAAGTCAAGAGTGTATCAGTATATCCTTTTTAAGGGGGTACATCATAGAATCACCCAATGTTATATATATGATTAAATTGTTCCAATTAGTTTAAAAGAAAATACTAAAAGGTACTCAGTATTATATTATATTAGTGTAATTAAATATTATATTTCATTAAATTGTAAAACATACCTCTGAATAATGTTAGGTATCAATGGTGTCCAATAATAATATTCTAGTTTAAACCCTCATAAGAATTTTAAAACCATTAGCGTCGGCCCTATATTATATTTGAGTCCTCTCTCTTGTTCATTTTTTTGTGAGTTTTTGTTTTTTTTTTTTTGTGTGTTTCAAAATTCATAGATTATTATCTTTTTTGGTTTTTACCCTCTTCTTTCTCTCTCTCTCTCTCTATCTCTCTCTCTCTCTCTCTCTCTCTCTCTCTCTCTCTCTCTCTCTCTCTCTCTCTCTCTCTCTCTCTCTCTCTCTCTATTAACATATAAGTTTTTTATTTTATTTCTTGCTTAGTTCTTCATCTTCTTTTTATTTTTTTCTTTAATTTTTAAAGTTTTCAGTAACGTTTTTAGGAAAGAGAAGAGTATGGTTTTTTTATTCTGATTTTTTCAGAATTGGACTTATAAATATAGTCTCTATTGCATCTAGTGTTGAGGTTGTGGAGAAGATGGTTAGTTTTTTTAATCTTTTTTTTCTTTTCTTTTCTTTTTTATTTGTTTTAGTGTTATTTTACAGTTGTTTTGTCATGATTTATTTATTTGACGTCGATTTCACTGTTCTTGCTCCATCTCCCTAGAATTAATGGTTATTTTCTAAATGTTCTCGTGTTGCTATGGTGGTTCTGTCTGTGGGTGTGGAAGATGGAGGTTAAAAATACATTTCTTCTTCCTTCTGTATGGTTGTTTTTGTAATTTTTTTATTCTGATCTCTTATAAATACATTTAACGAGCTCACTGATAAAAGAATTTTAAGATGTGTGGTTCTTTTATATTTTTCTAAATGATTATATCTGCTTCATTATTTTACATTTATTTTTGTGCTGTTTTAGTATTGTTATTCTGATTTTTCAAGATTGGACTTGTAAATATAGACACTATTGCATCTGGTGTTGAGGCTGTGCAGAAGATTGTTAGTTTTTTTTTAATCCTTTTTTCTTTTTATTTTGTTTGATTTATTTTAGTGTTGTTTACAGTTATTTTGCTATGATTATTTATTTAACGTCGATTTTACTGTTTTTGTTCAATTTCGTTAGAATTAATGGTTGTTTTTCAGGTGTTTTCGTATTGCTGTGGTGGTTCTGTCATGTGTATAGGTGTGGAAGATAGAGGCATTGATCTTGATATTCGGTGTCTACAGTATAAAAGAAAAAAAAGTCTAAGGCAGTATAAAAGTAATTTTTCCCGTTGGTGCCTAAAATCCAATATTTTTGTTAATTTCCCATTAATATTGAGCTCTTTTAATAGAGGTTTTAGGATTTGAACCTAGACTTTCAAGTTATTATTCCAATCGAATTACTAACTTAAGTAACAAATGTTTAGTAATATATGTTTGTATTATTTTTTATTTGGCTAATTAGTAATTTTTCCCCCTGAACTTTGACATGTACTAAATCGTGCCCCCTGAACTTTTTTGGCCATTGAAAATTCCCCCCGAACTATTGAGATTGTTAAATTTAAGGACTTTTGTCTAATTTTAGTAAAAAAAATCTAACATGGATGAAAGTTCAAGGGGCATGATTTAGTGCATATCAAAGTTTGGGGAGCATGGTTTAGTACATAAAAATCACTGAAACAGTAAAATTGAATGAAATTAGACAAAAGTCCTTAAATTTAACAATCTCAATAGTTCAAGGGGAATTTTTAACGGCCAAAAAAGTTTAGGGGGCACGATTTACTACATGTCAAAGTTCAGGGGAAAAAATTACTAATTAGCATTTTTATTTTATTACTAATTTCATTTAACTTTTTTACAAAATGTGAGCCCTTAGCATTCGGGGGTCTCAACTCTTGGGCGAGCTACCTCCCTCCTCTCTATCCCTGGTTATCAATATAAACAACCTAATTGATAAAGTTTTACAACAAATTTGGACAAAACATGAGCTATATATAAAGTAGAACCTCTATCTAAGAATACACTTGGGACCAAGTAAATTATAATCTAATTGAGAGGTTATAACTAAATAGAGTTACATTAGAAAAAAAAATTGAAAAACTAAAAAATATCAATGCAATAATAATAACAATAAATAATCATTAATACTATATTATATTAAAATTATTTTAGAGTAAATATAAATTCATACATGTATTATAATTTGAAATAAAATTATTAATTTTACATAAATAAATTTACAAAATATATGTATATATTTTATTAAGATGTAATTATTCTTATATAAAGGTATACTTTGTAAATACGAGACTTAAACAATGTATAACTAATTACAATTTAGAGTTTATTCTTATTTATAACTGGCCCAAATTGGGACTTGATTTTTTTATAACAAATTAGAGGTTATTCTTGAATAGAGTATTTTTAAATAGAGGTTCTACTGTATATCATATTAGCCTCTCTCAAAGAGTGGGACAAATTAGAGCACAACTGGAAACTAACCCATCACATGTCTTCAGCATTGATACAAAAACACAATCAAGATTGCAAAAATGAAGTTGGGAGTTTCTCAACAGTCTATGGCCATACATTCTTCCATCTTTCGCCGAGAACCGCCCTAGAAAGAACACAACTTCTAAATAGGCCACCCTAGCTAGCTCCCTGAAATCCTCTAACCACCACACCCCCACCCATAGGCGGACCTAGGGGTGTTGAGGGAGGGCTAATATATAAATATACAATTTTCGTTTTTATATATACATAACAGTCAAATAGCTGGAATAATTGGTTAAGATACTTTAAATTTACATAGGAGACCATGTTTTGAATCTCATTGTCCATTTTTTCTATGTGTATCTATTTTTTATTTATTAGAATAAACAAATGAAGTACAAGGTTCAAACTTATGACTAGTATAATAGGAGGATGTTGCTAAACTATCATTTTATTTAAATTTAGCTAATTATTTATTATTTTGAATTACATTAAATGTATAACTAAGTCTACCCTAAAATTTAATCTTGGGTCTGCCACTGCCCCACCATAGTCAAACCTCTCCATTACAAAGAGAAGCATCACAATTATAATAAGCACATATATAGGCTGAGGCTTCAAAGTTAGGAAAAAGAGACAACCCTCAACACAATGGCAAAGCTCTTATTTGTCTAAGGCACCAAAGAGATCAATATTGACCTTATTCGAAAGAGATCCCTAGTTAATTAACCTTGCTAAGTAGTAAGTTCACCAAAATATTGACCTTATTCCAAATTTTCTATAACTATTTTACAGTCCCAAATAGCATGACTAATGGTACATACTAATGTTTCGATTAATCACGAATTTAGAAACATATTTTTTATTCTCATGATTTTGTTTCTAGCTTTCCATCTTCAACAATAATGATTAGTGACCGGCCGTTTCAATTTTAATTATTTATTTCCCAATTTAAATTTCTAGAATAATAATTAAATATTTTCTATTTGTTTGAGGGTATTTTTTTTTCCTAAATAATTAGTAGGAGCACCTGATAATTTATTATTTTCACTCATTTTGTCACATTGAGAAGTTATTAAATTATAATCACTTTGGTATATATTTATTTAATGAAGAATAGACTGCATATTTTATTTCTATTTGAAATTTGAATCACTATAGTCCAAAATTTAGAATGGTTTAGAGAAAAGTATTCCTTGCCGTTTTAACTCAAAATTCTTTATTTATGCTGGTTTATGAGTAGTCCAAAACATGCTAAATAAATAATTAAAAAGAAAAAAGTCAACACAAATGTCAACATCCACAATCCAAATCCATTTATATTTATATTATATTCATACTGTATACTGTTGTAGGTGATGAAAAGAGTTCAAATCCAACGGCCAAAATTTCATCCCTAAGTAGAGGGACAAGTTAGCTTTCTTTAGAAATGTGAAAAGGTTTTTTTTTTGCTTAATGTGAAAAGGTTCCACTTGGTTTGCACTTTGCAGGACTAGATTGCTCATAGAAGTCCTAAAGATATATAAATATATATATATAGATGGGAGCTAATACAATAGGCATATAAATATATATTCATATATATATATATATATATTGAGTATGATATAAGATATCTTAAGTCAATTTTTTATTATAATCTCTTAGTTTTATTTATGTCTGAAAATATATGTAAGAACAATCTTCACATTTTTAAATTAAGAGAGTGATGCAAGCTTTCACTATACACAATATTCTGGAAGCTTAGGGGTAAATGTTATCTACGTTTTTGGCATTGGACATGTGGACTCCAGATCAACATTCAAGACCCATCAGTGGGAACCTCATTAAAGACAAAATGAGTCAAGCCTAACTGAGTATTACCTTCCAGGAACAGGTTGTGGTTCTGCACTTGCAAAGTCTTCCACCTTCAGCAAACTGAGCCTGGAATACATGTCTAGCACCACGAGACCAGAGAGATGAGACTCCACATTCCCGGAAGACCCTTCCAGTTTCTCTTTATAATCCTGCACATAAATAAGGAAACTTTAGTTGTCGATCACAACAAAGCATCGAATCAAGATTAAAGGGAAAACTTCCTACAACAAATATTGTGCAATTAATTCAAAATAATTACCCACAATTAGTGTACGCGGTGTTAACCAAATCAACTCTAATACAATCTGCCTAGTCAGCATATCGTCTTCTCCACGGGCTGGACTTCATGAGAAAGCCCACAGATATTCTTTACTGAACTCTGCAATAGAGAGAGAAGGGAAACTTAATGTAATTCTCAAATTACTATAAATACTCCATTAATCTATGTCCATTAATCTCATAGATTAAGGGTTGAACTCTCTTGCATACTTTGCTCAAGCAAACTTGAGAACATACATTCTGTATATTTCTTAAGGCATTTACAAGTACAAGCTTACTCAATAAGATTAACTCGTGGACTAAGGCTAATTAACGTCCTAACCACGTTAAAAACTGTTTGTCTCATTTCATACTTTCTCTATTAATTAATTATTCTTCAGTCCATATTATTTTTATTATGTTTCCGAAAATCTCAATAAATGCATTGGGACAAATGAAACTACTATATCCGGAAAGCTTCTACTCTATTACTGTTTCTCGCAATCGGAAGTTACAATCTTCCATACAAGCTCTAAATCGTCTCGTCAATGGTTCTCCCACCATTTGTTTCAATCAAGGGGTGGCGTGGGGGTGGGTGTAGACTGATTGTGAAAATGGAATTGTGGGAGAGTAATAAAGTGTCATGCTACTAGACAAAGCGTTGGAGTGCTGCACCCTAAATAGTGAGAGTCTAAAATTATGTTTCAATGAAACCAAGGTTTCTTTTAAAATAATAATAATAACTTTCTAAACAGTGTGTACGCAAGTGGTTTCATTCATGTATAATTACAATGTGTATTGTGAAGCTTAAAGCAACTCTTTTATTTATTTTTGTATATATGAGCTATAGCCAAAATGTATCAAGGTCTAAAATGGAGGCCTTGACTTGCTTAACATGGGTGGTCCCCATATAGGTCCTCCCTTCCTGCATAAGAATGACTCAAATTTAGTTCTATTTTTGCTTTTAACTTTTACTAAAACCAAATGTGCCAACAATTAAACACTAAAACAAAAATAAAATTTGTTTTTGCACGCATTATGAACTGTAATTCCAATAATGACTTGTATAAATCATGCAATAGGAGTAATATTCTACATTATTTTCGCACATTATGAACTGTAATTATTATAATTACACAAAATAAAATTTGAGTCTTATCTAAAAATATTATATGGTTGATAATAATGACACATTATGATGTATAATTTAAGAGAATATCTATATCATTATACATGTTATAAACATATATGAATAATTGTTGCAATATTGCATCAATGTTAATAATTTGTTTCTCTCTTTTTAAGATTTCCTTTTGAAGTATTTAGACATAGATAGATACATCCAACAAGAGAAGTGTGCATATATGAGCATAATCATCATCTAGAAAAAGGGACAATGGCAAATGAAAATGGTAATAACCTTATCCAAATATAATTAAAAATTGACAATTTTTCCTTGTTAGTGACAAATATCTTGGATATTTATGTGTCATTGTAGAAATATAGAAAGTGCACTACGTTTTGCTCCCTCAATGAAAAACGTTTAATAATTTGTAAGAGTCTACCTAAAATGTAGTGATTAATTATATGGTCATAGTAAAAGAAAAAATAAAATCACTTACTTAATTTACAACATGAGAAAATTGTAATTAATAGAAAAATATTAAAAGACAATATATACTACATGATGTGTTATATAGTTAGTTAAATATTAAATTTCACCTGATTTAATTTAATAATTATTATAAATATCTTTAACTATCTGCAAGCTCGTAATGGTGCTAAGCACTACTAATATTTTATAACAATACTCTAATTAATAATTATAATGACATGGTGAAGATGTCAATTTTCATCCAAATGTTAAATAGAATATGGAGCATAGGTGAGGATGGCCCTCCCTTCCCACCTCAAAAGTGTGTTTAAATTTTATTTATTTTTTAATATTTGTATTGATTTTATATTTACTTTTTTTTATGTGTTTTTATAGTAAATTAATAATTTTAAATGATGATTGAATTTTGATAATTGGATAAATGTTATGTTTGGTGTGATTTTATATATAAAAAATAAATTTAAATAATTTTTATGATTTAGCATTTTAAATTATGAATATTGTTAACATTTTAATTTTGCATGTAATTTACTTTATATATAAGCGCATTGTGAGTAAGCGGTGAAAATGTGAAAAAAAATTAAAAAAAAAAAAAAAAAAAAAGAAATACAAACCCACAAGTTGTGGTTAAAAGAAAAAGAGAAATACTAAAGGGCACCACTTGTTTTAATTTAATAAATATTATAGAAAATAGTACTAGGCACCATAAGTGCCTCATAGCAATACTCATTGAAAAAATACTACATAATTAATTTGTGTTACATTAAACGCAAACCACGTCACACTTCAATACAAAATAATATGGTTAATTAACCACTAAATTATTAGTTTATATATGTGACATCCACATAATTTTTACTTTTGAGAAAAGAATTATAAGAAATATCTTACATGTATATTATTTGGTTTGCATGTGGGTTTAGTCGTTTATTGTATTAATTATTACGACCTTAAATTTTAATATAACGTGAGTCGTATTATTTAACACATAACAAATAACATTTATAATAATATTAAGTTAATATTTATAATCATAATATTAAGTAAGATTGCATATATGATAGAGATAATATATAATTATTTAGGTGCATAGGTTTCATCTAAAAACTAATTAGCAATAGAAAAAGTAACTCATTCATCTTATATATATTTTATTTACATACATTAGCAATGTGGGACTAACTCTAATATCATTCAATAATTTAGATAAGACTTTGCATGATTTTGTATTTTTTACTTTCCCAGACAAGTTAATATACATCAGTACGAGGCATTGAGGTAGAAAGCATTATATTGGCAACATAGATCGCATGTTTCCTAGATTAAGGATGGTGATAAATGTACTAAGATTTTTTTCATTGCTGTCACCATCTGGAATAGGTGTAAGAGTGTGGAGAGTATCTTGAATAGAAATGGGGTCTGGATTACGGATAAGAAAGATATTGAAAGGGAGTTCACGAATTTCTTGGGAGATATTTTTACTAATCCAATCTAGGGTCCGATGGAGAGCTTAAACCATTTAATTTTAGATCACCTTTCCCTCTTGATCAAGTTGAACTAGAATTAATTCTGGGGCATGAGGAAATTAGACAAACACTTTTCTCTATGGGAAGTTTAACAGCCCCGGGACCGGACGGTATGTCTGTTCTGTTTTTTAAGCACTATTGGAACTCAACAGGTGCAGATCTTTGTGAGGCTATAGTGGATTTCTTTCAATCAGGTTCTATGCATAAGGGCTTCAACGAAACGAATGTTGTCTTAATTCCTAAGGTTCTCAATTCAAAGAAAGTGTCGCAATTCAGGCCTATCTCTCTGTGCAATGTGGTTTGAAAGGTTATCTAGAAAATCATTACAAATAGGTTTAAACTGATTCTTCCCAGGCTAATTTGTCCCACACAGGCATCTTTTGTTCCAGGACAGAATATTCAAGACAATAATGTACTGGTTCAAGAGATCATCCATTCATTTAAGCTCAAGAAAGGGAAAGAGGGTTTCTTTGCGCTAAAAATTAATCTTGTCAAAGCCTATGATAAGCTAAGCTGACAATTTATTGACCATGTACTCAAAAGTTTTAAGGCTCCTGACAAGTTTTGTAATTGGGTCCATCAGTGCATCTCTTTGACTTCCTTCAATATTTTCCTTAATAGAGGAACTGTTGGCAGGATTGCTCCTTAATGTGGCATAAGGCAAGGGGGTCCTCTTTTCCCTTATCGGGCTTATCTTTTTATCTGGGTTATGGACATCCTCTAGCGTATTTTGAGAATGCCCTAGATGCTGGAATAATTAAAGGCATCAAGTTGAGTAGGAATGGACCACGACTTTCTCATCTTTTCTTCGCTTATGATCTAATCCTAGTAGGTAAGGCCACCATGGAGGAAGCTAAGAGTATTTGACAGTGCTTGGAAAAATTTTGTGATTGGTCTAGGCAAAGAATTAATAAACTTAAAGCATCCATTTTAGGCAAAGGGCTAGCAAACTTATTTCAGATGGGAAAGAAACGAATATCTCGAAAGATCTGTGGATTTTACATGGCCAAACATTCTATGTCGTACAATCTAAAGAAATTCTTAGGCAAAGGGCTTGCAAACTTATTTCAGATGGGAAAAAAACGAATATCCTTAACCTAATAACAATCTAATTGAGGGTTTGGAGACAGTGGTGGATTTAATGTTAGACAATGGGAATTGGGACATCTCCAAATTATAGGCTCTTTTTGATCCAGAAATAACCAACAATATCCTCAAGGGTGGTAGACCTTGTGGGCAAGGAAAGAATAAATGGATATGGACTAAAGAATCAAATGGTCATTTTTTGACAAAATTTGCTTACCTTATTCAAGCTTTGCAGCGTGCCCCCTCGTGTAGTGTTGCTCCTTCTATGTGGAATAAACTTTAAAATTCTAAAATTTTGGAGTTTCACAAAGTCGTCTGGTAGAGCATCCTCTCAAATGCTTTGCCTATCCAATCTCTCCTCGCTAGAAGATTGAACATTGAGGATGTCTCCTGTCCTCTTTGTGGGGAGGGAGAGGAAACGATGGAGCATCTACCCTTTTATTGCAACTTTGCATGTCACCTGTGGAGGTTGTCCCCTAGGGAGTTATACCGATTTCCGAATCTGGAGCTCGAGTATGGGACTAGGTGCAGTTTCTTTGGAGTCTAAAATCTAAAGGGGTGGATGTTCAAGAGTTGTTCCTATATGCATCGATTATAGTGGATACAATATGGAAAGCCCGAAATGATAAGGTACACAATAATTCTCTGAGTAACCTCAAACATTATATTGATTTAATCTCCTTTTGTTACGCAGATTATGGTTCTTATATGTTTTATTCGTCGAGGGATGATGTGTCTTTTGTTTGGTCCCCTCCTCCTGTAGAGTGGGTCAAAATCAACTGTTATGTGAAAGTTGGTTGCAGTTCGATATGCGTGGTGGCTTTAGCTAGGGATCATACGGAGGCAATTTTGTGTGTAGCTACTAGCAAGCTTAATTTCTTTAATCCTCTTATTGGAGAAGCTGCAACCTGTCTGTTAGCTATAGAGAAAACACTTTTGTTGAATCACCCTTTTGTGATGATTGAGAGTGACTCTGACACAATTATCAGGACGCTGAAAGGAACTTGTTCTAGTTGGAGAATTGGTAACTATGTAACAATGTAAAAATCTCTCTAATCATTTGTTAAGTTGTAATTTTTTATTTGTCTCAAAATTATATAATTTTGCAATTCATAATGTGGCTAAGTGAGCTTTTGCCCTGAATGTTTTGGGTATTGTAGATCATCTCTCTCTCTCTCTCTCTCTCTCTCTCTCTCTCTCTCTCTCTCTCTCTCTCTCTCTCTCTCTCTCTCTCTCTCTCTCTCTCTCTCTCTCTCTCTCTCTCTCTCTCTCTCTCTCTCTCTCTCTCTCTCTCTCTCTCTCTCTCTCTCTCTCTCTCTCTCTCTCTCTCTCTCTCTCTCTCTCTCTCTCTCTCTCTCTCTCTCTCTCTCTCTCTCTCTCTCTCTCTCTCTCTCTCTCTCTCTCTCTCTCTCTCTCTCTCTCTCTCTCTCTCTCTCTCTCTCTCTCTCTCTCTCTCTCTCTCTCTCTCTCTCTCTCTCTCTCTCTCTCTCTCTCTCTCTCTCTCTCTCTCTCTCTCTCTCTCTCTCTCTCTCTCTCTCTCTCTCTCTCTCTCTCTCTCTCTCTCTCTCTCTCTCTCTCTCTCTCTCTCTCTCTCTCTCTCTCTCTCTCTCTCTCTCTCTCT
This sequence comes from Cannabis sativa, assembly GCF_029168945.1. Lineage (NCBI taxonomy): Eukaryota > Viridiplantae > Streptophyta > Magnoliopsida > Rosales > Cannabaceae > Cannabis > Cannabis sativa. The sequence goes on from NC_083607.1 coordinate 56,146,121, forward strand.
CTCTCTCTCTCTCTCTCTCTCTCTCTCTCTCTCTCTCTCTCTCTCTCTCTCTCTCTCTCTCTCTCTCTCTCTCTCTCTCTCTCTCTCTCTCTCTCTCTCTCTCTCTCTCTCTCTCTCTCTCTCTCTCTCTCTCTCTCTCTCTCTCTCTCTCTCTCTCTCTCTCTCTCTCTCTCTCTCTCTCTCTCTCTCTCTCTCTCTCTCTCTCTCTCTCTCTCTCTCTCTCTCTCTCTCTCTCTCTCTCTCTCTCTCTCTCTCTCTCTCTCATAATATGTTGTAAGATCTAACTAATATGGTAGCTATTATTAAGGGTGTTATTTACAACTGATCGATTGATGCTTCAAATTGAACGGATTAAATTACATGAAATTTATGGAATAAGCAGGAAAAACAAAACAAAACAAATTAAAAAAAACAAATGGAAGAGAAAGGGTAAAGAAAAAGAAAAACTTTACCTTTTTTTTTCCCTTGAAAAATAGAAATAATAATGGCACGAAATTACATATCGATCCTTTGTTTTTACATTTACTTCACTATGCTTATTTCCTCAGATTCCAAACATTCACATTTTTTTATCATTCAATGATGACAATGTTTTGAGGTGTTAAAAACCTCAAATCCCAGCTGATGTTCTATATAATCGGCCTATTATTATTATTAGTGTGAAAGCCAGCCAAGCTTGTCAAATGTTCATAAGCATGCATGACGTGATTTTTTTAAACTTATTTATAGGATTCATTTAAGCAATTGCAGAACATAACAATTATTCAAAGTGTAAGACTTTTCTTATTCTTAGGGGTATCTTTTTCCCATTCAAAAAAAAAAAATAATACAACTAAAATTAAAAGTAAACATCAAATGTATAAAACTTTTCAATACTACACTAGTCGCCACCTTTTGTACCTCGTACACTACCACTTGATCCAGCCATTCAATTTGTATTGATCACATATTTGAACGGTTGTTATTTTCTTTTCTTTTTCTCAAGAAAAAACTAAAAATTATTATTACTCATAAAACATATTTTTCAACCACAAAATTGTTGCGCATAACACCTTCCAATTAATAATAATAATAATAATAATAATAATAAATGATACTCTACTTTACACTCTTACATAAATGTTTGAACAAAAGCATTATTAAAAAAGTATTATTATTAGGCACCAATAGTACCTAACACTTTCTCGACATGTTGCGTTACGATTAGCTAGCGATACTTTCTAAAAGCTATTATATTAACTGATATGGAACCAATACTTAATTGGACCAATAGCGAAAGTACTAGGCACTACTGGTACCCTTTAGCATTTCTCTTATTCAAATGTTTTAAATCCATTTTGTTGGAAAAAAAAAACACAAAAAATGTAGACGTGCGTAACGTGCAAACTAGTTCCGGTTGGCAACATCTTCAATCGTCAAATCAAAATTAAAATAATTTATTAGATATTAAAATATATACATTTACATATAACATACATGTGATAGATTGAACATGAATATGAAATGCGCCTAATAAAAAAAATTATAAAATCTCCTAAAATCTGAAATAATAAAATATATACTAATTTTGCTAATCACAATGATTTATAAACGTAAGAAGATTAAAAGCAAAACTTATCAAATGAAAGGGTTAAATTGAATTGATTCTAAGGCGTACCAGAGAGTTTATAATTTGAAAATACAGATCCCAAAAAGGGAAAAATATTCAGATTCTACCCAAAAAAAAGACTACCCATACATTCAAAATTCTGCTTCAGCAAGTTTGTAAAAGAAAAAGAATGAATTAAACATTTAACTAAAAAAAAAAAGATATATTTTAGAGTGGCAAGAAAAAATCATATTATGAACAGAATGCAAATTGTATTTCTTACCTTCCAAGTTGTAAATCATGTGAATAGTGTTACAACATCTCTCCTGTATCCTCTTATAATCAGAAGCCTCTGCACATTTTCCACCAACAAATCCATGTACTCCATGTAGAGATACGCCGGGTGATTGACCGGAGGAGGCGGTAAACTCACTAGCACGACAGCAGCCATTCTCGAGTATCTGAGTATCGTCGAATTAAGCTTAAGTGTCGTGTAAAGGAACTTCTCTACCTGATGTTCATCCACTACCACTGGCTTCCCATCGGCCATAAGTTGGGTCCCTTCTTTTTCTGCCCTCGATTTCATGTCCTCCATGTAAGTAGCAATTCTCTGCTGAGCACCGTTATATGCTCCTATAGATTCGTCTTGTTGAGCACCGCCCTCTGTTTGTCCGTCCCATGATTTCATGTTAATGACGATCACTTCGGCTTGCATTCTTAGATCATACAAAAACTTCTTCACATCAGCCTTGAGAGCCTCTGCATCATTATCTTCCTCAGCAATGCAGAAGACTTGAATCTTACAGCTTTCAAAGCTCTCTTTCGTAAGTAGTAGTTGAGAAAGTAGAAGCATTAGACCGCCGTCTCTCACTATCCAATACAAGTCAATTGTTCCATACTGCCTCTGGTACTCATTTGGCCATTCATCAAGACCCTTGACTATAACAACGGCCTTATTTGCTACAATACAATCACTAATGATTCCAACGAAAGTAGCAGGGATTTCAGTTAAGTTCTCACGACGCCATATTTCTGGGTACCGCATCACCACAATATTCGGCTTGAGATTTCCAAGGCCCATAGTCTGGACAATGCCACGGAAGCCTTCCGACATGTTAGGGGCTACAACTATCTCAGCTACACCTTCACAACGCTTGTAGTCAATGTAGGTAGCTAGCTGCTTAGTGGCCTCTTTTGCATCTTCAGCACATTCATGATAGTCTCCATCTAATATAGACACAAAAATGGACATTCCTCTACCCTTTTTCTTCATGCAGTTTGCAAAGTCGGCAAGTTTTGGATGGCACGGAACATTTTCTGGCAGCTTCCCCCATGGACGACAGAATATCAGAGGGATTGGGTACCAGTTCTTTGGGTGCACTTGGTTGGCTGAAATTGAATTTCAAAATTTAAGCATCAAGAGCAGAAAAGACATTGGCAAATCACTACATAGCCAAATATAACAGAACGATACCCATATAACATACTGGAATGGGCAGGCAATGGTAATAGAAATATCCACCATAGACCACTAGCTAAACTATGAATATCTACTAGTGATCAAGTAAACCTAACGACATACAACAAATAGCTTAAAAAACACGATACTGCATAACAGCACGTAACCAGGTAAAACCAAATGCTGGTGAAGAAGATTAAAAATCTTACCTCCAAGTGATCGAAGACTGCGGAGAGCTAATTGGAAGTAAGCACTCTTGAAACCATCACCCCAATCCCCAGCCTTACCTTTAATGCTCACATAATAATATATAAGGCTAGCAAGGGCAAGAGACACTACGGTGAATGACCAAGATATCAAGAACATAATAACTGCAAAGAAAACAGAAACAGGAGGTAACATAAACTGAAGACAATCAAAGTTTACAGAGACGGTGTCCATAAACGCACACACAAGCATGCACTCAAACTAAAGTGATGATAACGTAATATTCCTGAGTGATGACACCGCATGAAAAGCATCTAATGAAAACGTATAAATACTTCCAATCATTATGTATCAGAATCTATTGTGATACAGAATATACAATCTACAATGACAGGTTAATTACAGTAACATAAGTTAATTGCTGCTGTTCTTGTATTAGTTTATTCCTACACCAAAATCCCATATAATGTCAGAACATGTACAAGTACAGTAAGGAGATGCAAGCTTACCAATACAAAGAAAAGCTCCAAGAAGAGAGAGACTCCAGTGGTGAAATTTCCACCGAGGGCGCCAGCTGGGAGCATCTAACAGATCCAAAAGGAAGCAAGATAGGTTCACACCAGCATAGCACAGAAGGAAAAACATAGTAATGGTCGGCGTGATGAGATCCAGATTCCCAATTACGACACACCCAATGCAGAGAAATGCAGTAAAGAGAGTAGCAATATAAGGCTCTTTCCCTTCTACAACTTTGAAGTAATTAAGCACAGGTAAAATATCGTCATTGGCAATTGCTGCAAGCAGGCGGGGGGCACCTGTTAGGCTCTGCAGTGCAGCACCTAAAGTCGAAAGAATAATTCCAATGTAAATAATGGCTGGGAAAGGCCAGGCAACTGTAGCTGTAAGCAGCCTGCATAAAAGAATTCAGTTCTTGAATAAAAATCGTGCAAATGTTTTTTGAAAACTCACCATATAACAATAAGTATTTCATGCATAAAAAAGTGCCAGCAGCCAATAAACTAACCATACATTAATGAATGACCAGAAGATCATTTTAAACCCATTAGCTTATCCATATATGCTAAACCATACATTAATGAATGACCAGAAGATCATTTTAAACCCATTAGCTTATCCATATATGCTAATGTGTGTGTGCGTGTGCGCAAGTGTGTGTATGTATATTAAGAACAAAACTACTGTGATTAATAATCAAAAGGATAAATAAAAAACTAAGCACTGCTAAACAATATGTTTTTACTCATATTGAATAGAAATATTAAGATCACAGTAGCTGAGTAGCACAAAAGTTTATGCCTTCTATACTTTCTACAGATTACAATATTTATAGACATCACTCCTAACCACTTACTGTAAGCAATATAAGCAATAAAAGATAAAGATCAAGAGTTGCCACTTGATTACTAGAAGATAGACAAATCAAAGTTGAACAGATTACAAATGAAACAATCGAAAAAATCTTGAAACTGAAAAGCCTACTAAGACAAAGGAAAGAAAGAATATATAAAAGAAGAAGAAAAGTCGAAGCAACAAAACTAATCCATTACCTGTCAGTCAAAAGCTTCTCTCTTGTCGCAAGTGCACCAAATAATAAGACAGAAACAACATACATTGCAGTAGTTGTGAGAGTTGCAGCAAGTGTTCCAATAGGAATTGAACGCTGAGTGTCTTTCAGTGAGGCTGATCGATTAGAACCTGCCATAATTCCAGTTACAGCAGGGAAAAAGAGACCAACCATAGCACTGAAAATTAAAGAAAAAGCACAATTAGAAAGTGAGCAAAGGTAAGCTTTGACAAGAAGAATTTAAGAAAGATAAATAAAAAAAATGGGCCACTAAGGTCTATGTTTAGAGAAATACTATTTAGAAGAAGTTCACCAACTCAAATGACAGCAACACCAACAACAACAATTAAAGTTCTACATGGCATTCACTTGAAAATGTAATGGTAGAAGACTCTAGGATCCAATGTTCTCCAATTATCTGTGAATTAATTTTTAATCTTTAAACACGAACTATCAATAACTAATATCAACACTGACTATCTGCCTGGTGTGATAAGCAGTATATTTGGTTCAAAATCCCACATAACAATAAAAATCTGAGCAAATTACAGCAATTTGAAAAGGGAAAAAAAATGTCAAGGCTTACTTGAAATTCCACGACACATCTCCATCAGGATCAGGAATCCCAGCATTATTTGTATTCTGATAATCGGGACCCCAGTTTTCTTTAAATGATGTCAGACTCAAACCCGTTATTCCAGCTGCAGCACACACAAAAAAAATAACTTTAATTCCTCCACGGTCCACCAAATAGAGAATAAATAAATAATAAAATGGCAAGACCTCTGCTAAATCAATAAACTTTCCCAGTGTGCCCCGAGGGTCTGGAAACAAGGGAACAGAGCACATACAAGAACGATCCAACACATATATACATATTCAGTACCTCCAAAATGTTATTGACGGAAAATTTAAATCAATTTCCATCTGGTGACGTATCATCAATTTGACTAATGCAACACACACCCGCACACACATATATTTCTGAAATTTATTAAAGGGCACAAAAAAGAGAAGTACTACAAAGTGAGAGAAAGAAAAACTAAATTAAAGTAAAACTAGATGAATACTTCAAAAAGGGATGCTTTTACAATTAAATGGCACAAATTGTTCTTTTGGTGCTATAATTCTGTTTATCTTTATGAAGATACCTCACAGTTTCTTCTGTAATTCCTTTACACATCAACAAAGATTGTCATACAATTCAATGTTGGTTAATATCAATGCCCCCACTTACATGTTACACAGATTTATATCTTCTACTCACATACATAAACAAGCCAAAAAACCACTTCCATATATATATAAATAAATCAAAATAGGAAGAAAAGAAACTGCTCACGTGAAGGATGATCCTTCTTTGCCACAGCTATCCCAATGAATATGCAAAATAGTGAAAATAGAACAGGTATGAGAAAAGCAGGTGCAACACGGTTGATCATTTTCACACCACCAAACACAATGAAGCAAAGAAGAATAGTCACAACAATCCCATAAATTTGCAAGTCATGCGAACTTGGACTTTGAATTGGTTCTGGAACTACTGTGCCATTAACTCTCGTGATAGTCTCTGCATTGATGAAGTAAACAAATCAAAATTAACATGTAAAAGAATGCAAATTTGAACAATAAAATACGTTGATAGAACCAAACCAACTGTTGAGATTTCAATGGCATACAAACACAGAACATAAACTAGCACATAAAGCATCTTCAGCATCAAAGACTTACCATGCTAAAGCTGACAACGTTGAAAGAATGCAGCATTTAGGGGATACAATGTTAAGGTAGAACCATTAGATTACAGGAAAAAGGAAATAAAATATCTCCTTCCATAACAAGCCCAACAATATAAAATGAAACAATAGACTCATGGTCATAACAGGGAAACTAGTGCAAAAGCAAAGTTGCCTTCATCAAAATGTACATACCAAGGAAACAGCCACATTAACTGATTAAAAGGAGAAATTGCAAATCAAATAATTGATCTATATATAAATCATAAAGAAATGTGTAATGAAATAAAGTTCTTTTGCTGTAAAAAGCATATGCTAACCCTTACCTCTAAAAATTCCAGCAGCTGGTACAGCTTTCAAAAAAGTTTCTACAGCACCCAAAACATAGCTAAAATCACACGCAAATGAAATCATAAGCTTACTACTATAATCATAGTATGTTAAATCAGACATAAATTATAGAATAGGAAACTAAAAAACGGGCACTCTTTCAGCCTCATGTGCAAGAGCCATATATAAAAGAAAGGAGTTGTGAACAAAAAACAAACTCACAGAGATCCAGCAACTGCATTTCCGAGAAAGAAACATAGTCCAATGCTAACTCCAACTTCTGGACCAAGGGCTCGACCAATAAGATAATACGGCCCCCCACCCTAGAATCAAAGTAATTACCAGCAAACCATCATTATCAATTCCATCAGTTACAAGAAGAAAATGTAAAACCTTTCTCAGTACAAACTCCTGAAGGAGTTGAGTTTAAGGTGGTGTATTCCAGCACAAAGTGTTTAATGTTTCAGATGAAAGGAAGGAAAAACAAACAAATGCTTTGGTAGACAGCAATAGTAGCTATTCTCTGGGTTTTATGGCTGGAAAGAAATAGAGGATTTTTTGAAGAAGATGCAAGTCATTTGGAAAGGTTATGGAATAAAGTTGGACTGGGTGTTGCATTATTGGTTCATAATAGGATTCTTTGCCGGGTAGGTAAAGAGACTGGAATTTTGTTATGTAACCTGTTATGGAATTTTCTAGGACATTGGATAAAAATTCAACAAGGAGAATTGTATAATTGTTGCTTATACCTTCATAGCACCGTTAGTTGCAATTGCACTCAAAGAAATTCCAGTCAGAAAGGTACATGAACCACAAAATGCTACTACCAATAAAGACTCCCATATTCCAGCCATACCAACAATCCTGCAATCAACATAAACTAAGAATAATCAATAACTACGTGATGGAGACTTTAGAATTACTACTTGAAAAACACGAGGACAAAACATGTAATAGAATAATACACCAACTGATTCAGTTTGTAACACACCCTGCTCAGAGGCTAATGTAACTAATTAGCTGCATAAGAATCTAAAAGACAACAGGAAAGAAGAAAGTTACCAAGAAAATCGGATATAATAGATAATTCCCAATATGTTTTGCAGGCAAGGAACAAATACACCCATCAAAGTACCCAACTTAAGCTCAGAAGTCTGCAAGATATATCCACATCAGATACATAGAAAACCATAATGAATGTCAAATGATGATGTGTTGTCTTTAGCTAGTCTTTGAAAATTTCTAACCTAGATACATGTAGCATAATAAGCTAGAATTTCGATTTGTTTATGTATTGATATTTATTTATTTATTTTATTTTTTTGGAAAAGAGAAAGAGGTCACATGTCTTTAGACACCCCCTCCCAAATTTATTGAGAAACCTCACTTATGGCAGAGGAAAACCGTGGTGATATGTAAATTACCTAACTAAGAAAATTACGAGTATGTGAAAAAATTTAAGAACTGGCATCCCTCCATTCTTTCAGTTGTTATTCTTTTCTCTAATTTTCCATTAATGTTTCAATTGGCATCTTCTAAATTCTACTGATGACTATCACATTATTGAGCCAGACAAAGCATAGCAGTAGGTATTAATTTGATTTTTTCCTTAAAAACAAATAGTAGGAGGCACCATATAATAGACTTGCCATCAGCTTTTAAATCCATAGTTGTGACCAACAAGTGGTTAATTTATGCAAAAAAAAAGTAGTAGCATTGCGATGCATACCTTTGGTCGACCCTGAGTAATAGAAATATTTTCACCATCTCTAGGACTGGAAGGCTCTACAGATTGCTCCTCTGTCATACTGAAACAGCACAAAAACTATGTTACAATAATACAATATTAGTTGTACACTAACAGTAGTACAGTACATACCTATTTATATGCATGTCTTTCATGTGTACACATATACAGAATAATTGAAGCTAAGTAGCATAGAACAAGGAAAGAATAATGAAAATGAACATCATACCTCTTAAGGCCAAGAATGTTAACAAGAGAATCAAAACCAAACAATTCCAATTTGGAGTCCCTTTGAGGTCGATTGGCTTCCTCATCTACAACCTCATCGATATTTTCCTGCGAGGTCGCATTTACTTTCCTGCCATGGGGAATTAACAAAACATATTGGAACATATTCAACCAAATTTATCTTTTCCACTTCTCACACCTTGCTCAGTTAGTTCTCCAGAGAAGAATTTTGTATGGGATAAAAATCGTAAATGTTCACATATTTTCTAAAATGCAACAAGCAAATTGAAAATGAAACCCGTAGTTTAATAATGTAAGCAATTTAAAAAAGAAACATTCTAAGCTTGTAACTCATTTATCAGAGAGTTACAAAATTCAAGTTAACGTAGTAGTAGTATTTCAAAGCATCAGTTTCGAGAAACAGAAGCATAAGACTATTTAACTTTTGCATTGCTTAATTATTTGATTAACAAACTTTAAACAGCTTAATGAGCTAAGCTAAACCAAAATCAACATCACAAGCAAAGCAAATTGTCAAATTCATGACTAATTTCTCTTTACTTCACGATAAACAATCAAAAACCTTGCCATTAATAAACCTAAGCGAACTCAAATACGCAATCCACCTAATTCAATATCAAAAGTAACTATTCATCTCATTGCTCATTTCTTTCCAATCAAATTTCTAGGGAAACAAACAGAAATACTCATGTAACAGCAACATCACTATAATGCATCATTCAAATCCAAAGTCTCATTCATTTCTATCGTAGTATACATCAAGAGGGGAAAAAAATGAAGAAAGAGTGCGCATAACGAACATACTTAAATGGAGCCTGGTGAACGACAGGCAAAGCGGAAGAAGAAGAAGAAGATCCAGAAGGATCCATTGAAGACATCTCGAGAACGGCGCTATCATTATCGACAACAGGACGGTACTTCCGACCTATCGGCGCGCGGAGATTATCGTCGGAATTACTTTCTATATCACCGTTGTCCATTCTCTCGGATCCGAAATGGAGTCAGTTTTTGGTTTTCCAGGAAAATTGAAATGTACAATTTTCCGGGAAAATTTTCAGATCCCGAAATCAAAATGCAAAATGCGTAAGCTAAGGGGATCCGAACCAGGAAACAAAGCAAGAAAGAAAGGCAATACAAATGTTTTAGATTAAAAAAGAAAAAAGAAAAAGTGTAATTTGTAATTTGTAAGTAACAAATATTACATATTATTAAAATGAAATATGTTATTTTGATTAATTTTATAATTTATCGAAGAAAATTCGGAGAGAAAAGAAAAATAAATAATAAGAGACGTCTTTGTTTGTATTTTAAAGAAGGAACGGAGAAAGGAAGTGAAAGAGGAGACAGTCACATTAGAGCCCTGAACTGGTATGTCGTTTGTTGTTCAATGTCATGCGCTTAAAAATGCTTCTAGATAGACTTATGAGGGTAATTTTGTCATTCTGTAATGTATTTTTTAAAATAGTACTAAATAGTACTCTTAGGGCCCAAATTGTGAGTCCTCACCCATGCGCAGAAAAAAGCGGATCATTGACTGGTTGGTTTTACTGCTTCATTTGACGTTATAAAATATAATTAAGTGACAGCTCACCTGCCAGCTCAATTCGACAGCGCGCGTGTGGTGGATTAGTGTGTGAGTCATCACTTATGCGCAAAAAATTGGGTGACCTTTAGGGCCCAAACTGTGAGTCCTCGCGCACATGTGGTGGACTGGTGTGTGAGTTCCCAAGATAAAATAGTCTTTGTACGAGTCATTCTGCACCGAACGATATTGCTCTATTACACCTAAATAAAATTGCTCTCAGAAATTTGATAGAAGTTTTTAAAGAGAAGAAATTGTTCTGTACAGCTTCTTCTAGTGTTTATATTTGCAGCAAAGTCTGAGTCAACATAGCCAGTAACTTTTTTTTGTGTTGGTATTCACAGTTGAACACAATACATGTGTTTAATGTACCTTTTACATGTTGGAAATTATTTTACCAGGATCTTAGATCTACTCACAAGTATGTTGATTAACACCCTAAATATGAACTTTCTAAAACGATGAAATAAACACATATAAAGTTAAGGAACCTTACATTGGTTGCAGCGGAATATAATGACTCCTTCCGTTCAGATATCTAGCCCTTGATTCCTTTCTGTAGCAGAGCATTATCAATATCTGAACCTGGATCTCTTTCTCTGAATCTTTGATGCTGAAACTCCTTCTTGCTGAAAGTCTTTCTTCACGATCTTCCTCACTATGATTGAGGTATCACTTGCTGTGTGTGGGCACTACTCATACACTAAGAATTTCGAAATCTCAATGAGGAAGAGAGAGAGAGTGGGTTCGGCCAAAGATAGAGAGAGAGAAGGCTCAGGTTTTTCTGATTCAGAAAGTGTCAGGATAAAGTGTGTAATTTTCCTGAAGCCTTCACTATCTATTTATAGCATTCCACTAAGGTTAGGTTTGAATTACTTGGCATTAAAATAATGAAAATATCAGAGGGAAAAACCCTACAAAAGTGGTCGGCCCTACATAGTGGATTTGGGCCTCACTTTTTGCAATTTTGCAGTTTTATCTTTTCTGCATCTGATTTTCTCAAAAACGCCAATTTTCTAATTCAACCATTTAAATGCCAATTCTAACTATTTAATAACTATAAATAATTATTAAATAATATTGTCATTTATCATATTTATTAATTGAACCATACAAAGTATCATAATTAACAAATATGCCCCTAAAACTCTTTCTTTACAATTTCGCCCTTACTTAGTGAAAATTTCACAAATAGACATAGTCTAAATTGAGAATTATAATTGATTAATCAAAACCAATTATATGAGTCTTACAAGCAATATTATCTCAACTAGTGGGGGGACCATGGGTCTATATAACCGAGCTTCCAATAAGTAGATCAAGAATTTAGCACTAAAATTCACTGACTTATTAATTCTTCGTTGAATCCACGCATAGAACTTAGAATTGCACTCTCAGTATATAGAATGCTCTATATGTTCCACCATATAGACACATCATTAGTTATCCATTGTTATAATCCTAATTTGATCAATGATCCTCTATATGAATGATCTACACTGTAAAGGGATTAAATTACCGTTACACCCTACAATGTATATATTCCTTAAAACACTTGAGCCCGTATAAATGATATTTCAGCTTATGTGAAATGAGTACTCCACCATTTATGTTCGTTTGGTCAAGCTCGAAGGAGATCATCCTTTGCTTACTATTCGCCAGATAGAAGCTATAGATTCCATGTTTATGATAGCGCTCCCACTCAATTGCACTACCGTGTTCCCAAAATGTACGTATCACCCTGACCTAAAAGTAGGCTTAACTAACAAATCAAAGAACACGAATAGCCTTTCAAGATTGAGCCTAATCATAACAGGATTAAGAACATTTGATCTAGGATCAACTTGGCGATATTGACTTGAATAGATATTACGGTAAGTTTAATAAATCTAAGTCAAAGTTCAATATCGGTCCCTTCCGATGCATACTCCATGCATCCAACCTGAGCTTTACTTTAACAATGCTCTGGAAAGAACATAGCATTTCTCCAAATGCAAGTAAACTCTGTTGTAGATTATCATATCAGTAAAACCCTATGTCTGATAAATCTAGGAAACTTCATTCACATAGTCATGTTTACTTTCCAATGTGTTGACAGCACAATAAACAGGATCAAGTATGTGAAAAGGGTTTCAAACGAATTCATACATTATGTACATATAATCATGAAATAAATCATGTGAACATGCAACATTAAATGTTATTTCTGATCTATATTAATAAGTAAATCTGATTATATTGAAATGAGTTTTATTTAGGGCATAAAACCCAACATTACATACCTCAATTTTAATGCTCCCAATGTTCTGCGCCTAGATCTAAGATGTATCTACTAACAACATTCATGGCATGTGCCAGATCTGGTCTTGTGCATACCATGGAGTACTTAAGACTCCTAACACAGCTGGCATATGAGATTTTGGTCATCTTGATTCTCTCAGTTTCATTGTTTGGAGACTGAGATGTTGATAGTTTGAAATGTTGAGCAACGGGAGTAGCAATTGGCTTGTATTTGTCCATACCAAACTTGTCTACGGCCTTGTGCAGATAGCTACTTTGTGATAGAGTGATACAAGTTTGAGTAGGTCTATGTATGTCTATTCCCAAAATTCTTTTGGCTTATCCAAGGTCTTTCATGTCAAACTCTTCATTTAGTTTTATCTTGAGATCATTTATGTAATGACCGCTCTTGTAATGTGGATTAGAAAAGACAATTAACACTAATTTTTATTATTTTATTAATATTTGTGAATTAGTTTTTAATGTGGACCCCAATATTTAGAAATAAATATTAGAGTTATAATTTCTCAATTTCGGAGATTTTATTAAACTCTAGGGGTATTATTTAGCTTATATGTGAAATATATTAATTTTGTAATTTTTGCTCGGCGACAACGGAAAATGCGATGGATGGCTAGATTGATCACATGGGTAAGTTTAGAACCTTATTTCATACTGGGAAATATTTTAGAGAAAATATTTTATCGGGATTGAGCGGGGTTATGGAATTGACCATTTTGCCCTTAGTTTCAAAGAAATACCCTAGTTTAAGTCTAAGGGCATTTTAGTCTTTTGTTAATGGTGGATTAGGTGGCTGCCATGAGTGTGTGACACCTAGCACATTTGTTTTCAGCATGATTTAATTAAAACCCTTTGAGAAATTAAGAGATAAAGAAGAAAAAATTGGAAAATTGGATTATCTCTTGAATTCTCTCTCTCTTGCTTTCGGCTGGGACAACTAAGGACCTAAACCAGAATTTTTCATCTTGTTTTTCTGGGATTTAGCAAGGAATCAAGGAGGATTTAACTAAGGTAAGCCCTAGAACTCTTGCTTATGTAATTTTTGAGCTTTTTACTTAGTTTGAACATGTGATTTTGGGAGGAAGTGGCTGTTAGGTTTAGGTAGGTTTAGGATTCGAATTTTAGGGCTCTTTTGAGTTGATTTTAGCTCCTAGTAGCTGGTTTTGCAGTGTGTTATTGATTTTATACAAGTTTAAGTTCTAAGAGCAAAGCTTTGTTCATTAATGGCAACTTGAGTTGTAATGGTTTATTCTGTGAATTACTGCCTGGAAATCATTGTGTATGCATTGTATAGGTATACTGGAGAGTTTGGTAAAGTTTGGGCTTGATTTGAATTAAGGGGGAAGATTTTTGGTTCCCAGCAGTAAGAGAAGAATTCGGTTGCGGGTGGTCTGTACCAACCTGGTCGGCCAGGTTGGTGACCCAGAACCGGGATGCCGGATGGGAACCGGTTTACCTGTTGGGGGATTTTCCAGAACCCTAGTTTTGGCCAATTTTGAGATATTTAGGGTATTGCCATGAGGTTTATCGATAGGGAAACTTTTAGTTTCAAGTTTTAAGTCCCGGAAAGTGATTTAGCGAGTCACTCATCTGTATTACCATTATTGTGATTAGGGCATCCATCTAGCACGTGAATTCCGTTCAGGTCGGCCAAAGACACTTGAATTCGGAAAACAAAGAGCGTGTATAATGTATGATGTGATTATCTGAATGTGTGTATATGTGTTTATATATGCATGCTTGAATTATGTTAAACACTACCAACACTTGTATGAATAAGTTATAGAGTGTATTGGTACAGTGATTGTTGTGATTGTGAGTACGATACAGTGATACCAACACAAGTACGGGAAAATGCTAAGGTGTGTGGTACATCACTCAGTGTTACTCCGTGATCGGGATAAACCCTACCAACACTCGTACAGTGAGGTACGATGTGTATGTGGTATAGTGGTTGTACCCTGGTATTGAACGTTCATACTCATACGTTAAGCTACGTAAATAGGTGTATGGGCGCCTATTTACGGGTCGGAAATTATATGGTATGTTATATGCATTTCTTGCGAGTACGGTTGACTCACAGTTTCTGCTTCCATGTGTAGGTAAAGGAAAGGCGAAGGCTGAACAGGAATGAACCTGAGCTCGGGTGAGATTGTACATGTCAAGCAGCGCGACCTGGAGAGTTCGGTCTCGGGACATCTGGGTGTTATATTTTGAAAGTCGATGTGCGACCTGTGAATTATGTATTTTGAAATGTAAAGGTTAAAAAGTAAATTTTACGAAGTTTGAAATCGGGATCCCGGGATTTGTAAATATTATATTATATTACAAAGTTTAATATTTAAAGCAAAAGTTTTAATTTGACACGTTTTTCGAGAAATTTCTTTGATTAGCAAAGATTGCACAATAATTGAAAAAAAAAAAGCACTGTAGCGTGCCTTAGCATTAGGGCGTTACAATTTTGGTATCAGAGCCGCCAGGTTTGTCTACCGAAGCTTGCTATGACATGTACAATCTTCATCAGAGAAAGCTCGGTTCATGGTTTAGTAAGCCGTACTTGTTTAGTATTTTAAATAAATGAGAATGAGAAAGCATGTTAGGAAGCATATTAGATTTAAATTAAATATATTTCTTTAAAAAGAAAAGAAAGTGTGTTGCCTTTAAGTTATTAAGAGCGGTGTTAATTTTGATCGCTGTCTAACCTGCCTGGCTTATGGGTTCGCAGGCTAAGTCCTATTAAATGGACGCCCCGCGAAATACAAGAAGTCAGGGTGGCATGGTTGAGACCGGAGGCGGTCAGGGGAATCCTCAAAATCCTCGTGGTCGCGGCCGTGGCCGTGGCAGAGCTCAGGGTGGTCGCCCTGTAAATCCACCTCAAGCTCCTCCTGATTGGGAGCAAAGATTTGCGGAGATGCAAGATAGAATCCGCCAGCAAGATGAAGAGATCCAAAGGTTGAGGCAGCAGGATCCTCCTGCCGTGCCTCCTCAAGTGGTTCAGGCCGTTGCAGTTCCTGCGGTGCCAGCAGAACAACCTGTTGTTGGCAACCGTATGGAGCCGTTGTATGAAAGATTCCGGAAACAGGCACCTCCAGTGTTTCTGGGAGGCCCTGATGTAATGAAGGCCGAGCAGTGGCTTTCAATGATTGAACGCATCCTTAATTTCATGGGAGTGGTTGGAAATGACCGGGTGACCTGCGCCACTTTCCAGTTTCAGGAAGATGCTCTCGTGTGGTGGGAATTGATAACCCTCACTCGGGACGTCACGCTGATGACCTGGGAAGAATTTAGGGAGTTATTTAACTCCAAGTATTACAACGAAGCGGTCCGCAGTGCAAAGCGGAAAGAGTTCACTGATCTAGTTCAGACTGAGGGAATGTCAGTCACTGAGTACACAACGAAATTTGATCGGTTGGCTAAATTGGCAGCAGGAATTGTGCCCACGGACTTCAGTAAGAAAGAAAAATACTTAGCGGGTTTGAGTGCAAAGATCCGGCATGATCTGGTTATTACCACTACTGAAGCAACCACGTATGCAGATATGGTTGAGAAGGCTTTGAGAGCCGAGGGTGCAGTAAAATTTCTTCAGGAGCCCCGGGTGACTCCGAGTGTTGGTGGAACCCCCACTGTTCCTACTCCTGTTTATGGTAGGGATGGTGGTGACTCCACCACCGAGCGTAAAAGAAAAGTTGTTCCGGCCTTCACGGTGGCTCGGGGCAAAGCAAGCGGTTCCGTGGGAACCAAGGCAGAGGAGGACGCCAGGGTTATTCTTATCCTAAGTGTCCAAGGTGCAAGAAACATCATCCGGGAGAGTGTAACCGGAAGACATGCTTCTTGTGTGGCATGGTGGGGCACTTCAAGAAAGATTGCCCCCAGGCAAAGAAAGAGGAGCCGAAAGCCGAGGTGAAACCGGTTCCTGCTCGTGTGTTTGCCATTACCCAAGCTGATGCTGCAGCCAGTCCTTCATAGACAGTCGCCTTCTCGTCAACAACTTGTTATTTACAGTATTATTTGACTCGGGAGCTACACGTTCATATGTGGCTACAAGAGTGATTGATCTTTTGGGTAGGCCTTGTGATATTTTAGAAAGAGGGTTTGGAACCCTAATGCCTAGCGGGGAATTGGTTATCTCTAATAGGCGCATTAGGTCTATGCCGATTAGGATCAAAGATAGGGAATTGAGTACTGACCTTATAGAGTTGAAAATAACTGAGTTTGATATTATACTGGGAATGGATTTTCTATCCAAGTATTCGGCCAGTATAGATTGTAGGCGTAAAATGGTGATTTTTCAGCCGGAAGGTGAAGATCCATTTGTTTATGTTGGATCGGTTCAGGGGTCTCGGATCCCGGTTATTTCTGTGTTGAGAGCTAGGGATTTGCCATGCAATGGTTGTATAGGATTTCTAGCGGTAGTATTTGACTCCAGCAGACCTGAAACATTTGGGCCTGAGGTAGTCCAGGTGGTGAAAGATTTTCTTGATGTGTTTTCCGAGGAATTGCCGGGATTGCCGCCACAGCGAGAAATTGACTTTGTAATTGATTTGGCACCTGGAGTCGAACCTGTTTCTAAAGCTCCATATAGGATGGCTCCAGCAGAACTCAAGGAGCTTAAGTTACAACTTCAGGGGATGCTTGATATTGGGTTTATTCGACCCAGTGTATCGCCCTGGGGAGCTCCGGTTCTTTTTGTGAAAAAGAAAGATGGTTCCCTCAGAATGTGTATTGATTATCGGGAACTAAACAAGCTGACGATTAAGAACAAGTACCCGTTGCCCAGGATCGATGATCTGTTCGATCAGCTTCAGGGAAAGACAGTGTTTTCAAAGATTGATTTACGGTCGGGTTATCATCAACTCAGAATTCGGGAGGAGGACATACCGAAGACTGCTTTTAGAACCAGATATGGGCACTATGAGTTTCTGGTAATGTCGTTCGGATTGACTAATGCTCCTGCAGCCTTTATGGATCTTATGAATAGGGTGTTCAAGGATTTCCTTGATAACTGCGTTATAGTGTTTATCGATGATATTCTTGTATACTCTCAGTCAGAAGAGGAGCACGAGCATCATCTTCGAATGGTGTTACAGCGACTTAGGGACCACAAGCTTTATGCCAAGTTTAAAAAGTGTGAATTCTGGTTGTCCGAGGTGTCCTTTCTGGGTCATATTGTTGGGAAAAATGGAATTATGGTCGATCCAAATAAGATAGAATCAGTGAAAAATTGGCCGAGGCCCAAGTCTGTGACAGAAGTTCGAAGTTTTCTCGGGTTAGCAGGGTATTATCGACGTTTCGTTGAAGGATTTTCTAAACTTTCTATGCCCCTAACCGAATTGACCAAGAAAAATCAGAGATTTGTGTGGTCAGATAAATGTGAATCAAGCTTTCAGGAGTTGAAGCAGCGTTTGATAACAGCTCCGGTGTTAGCTTTGCCATCAGACCAAGAAAAATTTGTTGTTTATTGTGATGCGTCCAGACGAGTGCAGGATGTGTTCGATGCAAGGCCGACGAGTCATAGCTTATGCCTCTCGTCAACTGAAGGATTATGAGCAGCGTTACCCAACTCATGATTTAGAGCTCGCTGCTGTGGTTTTTGCTTTAAAGATTTGGCGACATTATCTTTACGGTGAAAAGTGTGAGATTTATACGGATCATAAAAGTCTTAAATACTTTTTCTCCCAAAAAGATTTGAATATGAGACAGAGAAGGTGGTTGGAGTTAGTTAAAGACTACGATTGTGAAATACTGTATCACCCCGGGAAAGCCAATGTTGTGGCCGATGCTCTAAGCAGAAAAGGTCCCGGTCAAGTGTGTACTACAATTATGATAGCTCCTCAACTAGCCTCAGAAATGGTTAGTGCAGGAATTGAGTTCGTGGTCGGGAAATTACATAATTTAACCCTCCAATCTGATCTGTTGGAGAGAATCAGAAAGGCACAACTAGAAGATCCCGAGCTAGTTAAAGTTCGAGATGAAGTAGTGGCTGGTCGGCCTAGAAGTTTTTCAGTCTCGAGTAATGGAATGTTGTTATATAAAGCTCGAGTTTGTGTACCTAGTGATGATGAGCTTAAGAAAGAGATACTTGATGAAGCTCACCCCACGCCATATTCGTTGCATCCGGGAACCACCAAGATGTATCAGGATTTGAAACCCTACTTCTGGTGGTATGGGATGAAAAGAGACGTGGTGGACTATGTGTCCAAGTGTTTAACTCCGGCCAGATTAAGGCCGAACATCGAGGCGGCAGGGTTATTGCAACCTTTAGTCCTTCCAGAATGGAAGTGGGAGGACATCGCAATGGACTTTGTAACTGGATTACCTAGAACTACAGGGATGTATGATTCTGTATGGGTCATTGTGGATAGATTTACAAAGTCGGCTCACTTTCTACCAGTGAAAGTTACCTATTCAGTGGATCAGTATGCTGAATTGTATGTGAAGGAGATAGTTCGTCTCCATGGAGCCCCTAAATCTATTGTATCAGATAGGGATCCAAAGTTCACATCAAAGTTTTGGGTGAGTCTTCAGAAGGCTATGGGTACCAAGTTAAAGTTTAGTACAGCCTTTCACCCTCAGACTGATGGTCAGTCAGAAAGAACTATCCAGATTTTGGAAGACCTACTGCGAGCCTGTGTCATGGACTTTGAGGGTTCATGGAGTAAGTACTTGCCTTTAATTGAATTCTCCTACAACAACAGCTACCAAAGTACAATAGGGATGGCCCCCTATGAGATGTTATATGGTAGGAAATGTCGTTCTCCTATTCATTGGGACGAGACAGGAGAAAGGAAGTACCTAGGTCCAGAGTTGGTGCAAAAGACCAATGAAGCTATTGATAAGATTAAGGCTCGGATGCTTGCTTCTCAAAGCAGGCAGAAAAGTTATGCTGATCCGAAGCGCAGAGATGTCACATTTCAGGCAGGGGAACATGTTTTCCTGCGAGTTTCACCCATGAAGGGTATTAGGCGCTTCGGGAAGAAGGGTAAGTTAAGCCCTAGGTTCATTGGGCCATTTCAGATACTCGAGAAGGTCGGGCAGGTAGCGTATCGGCTAGCCTTACCACCAGCATTATCAGCTGTTCATGACGTATTTCACATCTCTATGTTAAGGAAATACGTGTCAGACCCGACTCATGTCTTGAGTTATGAAGCCCTTGAACTACAACCAGACTTATCCTATGAAGAGCAACCTATTCAGATTTTGGATAGAAAAGAAAAAGTTCTTCGCAACAAGACTATTGCACTGGTTAAGGTGCTCTGGAGGAACAGTGAGGTACGATGTGTATGTGGTATAGTGGTTGTACCCTGGTATTGAACGTTCATACTCATCTGTTAAGCTCTGTAAATAGGTGTATGGGCGCCTATTTACAGGTCGGAAATTATATGGTATGTTATATGCATTTCTTGCGAGTACGGTGACTCACGGTTCGCTTCCATGTGTAGGTAAAGGAAAGGTGAAGGCTGAACAGGAATGAACCTGAGCTCGGGTGAGATTGTACATGTCAAGCAGCGCGACCTGGAGAGTTCGGTCTCGGGACATCTGGGTGTTATATTTTGAAAGTCGCTGTGCGACCTGTGAATTATGTATTTTGAAATGTAAAGGTTAAAAAGTAAATTTTACGAAGTTTGAAATCGGGATCCCGGGATTTGTAAATATTATATTATATTACAAAGTTTAATATTTAAAGCAAAAGTTTTAATTTGACACGTTTTTCGAGAAATTTCTTTGATTAGCAAAGATTGCACAATAATTGGAAAAAAAAAAAAAAAAAGCACTGTAGCGTGCCTTAGTATTAGGGCGTTACAATTTAACTTTGATCTCTCCTTTCCAATTATTAGGATATCATCAACATATAATAATAAGTAAATGTGATCATTAAAATAGACACAAGGATCATACTTACTTTTGATGAATGTTATCTTGATCATATAGGAGTCAAATATGAGATTCCACTGTCTTGGAGCTTGCTTGAGCCCATAGGGTGATTTATTGAGTAAGCAAACTTGATCTGAATATTCTTTGTCAAATCCTTCTGGAACCATCATGTAGACTTTCTCCTCAAGTTTTCCATGTAAGACAGCAGTTCTTACATCCATTTAGTCAACTTCTAAGCTGAATTTAGCAGCTTTGGCCATTATTACCCTGATTGAGACTCGTTTGACCACTGGTGAGAATATCTCATTGAAATCTACACATTCTTTATGTGTAGACCCCTTTGCAACCAACCTTGCTTTGAATCTGGTGGGTTCAACACCAAGAATTCCTTTTTTGTGCTTGAAAATCCACTTAAAGCCTACCAATTTGCATCCCTCTAGTATTCTGACCATTATCCACGTCTTGTTCTTCACTAGAGATAACTTCTCTTCATCTATAGCTTGTAACCAAGTCGTTCCATCTTTCCCATTAATTGCTTCTTGATAGCTGGTTAGTTCAGAGCTATCCATTTCCTCTACTACAGTCAATGCATGGGCAATAAAGTCAGCATAACCAAACTTGTTTAGTGGTCTACTTTCTCTTCTTTCTCTATCTCTTGCTAGTTGGTAGCTACTTAGATCACCTTGACAACTCTCATCCTCAATTGTATCTTCTAAATGTGAAGAGTTGTCATGTGATTGGTCCACCTCAATCTGCCTTCCTTCTTGTAGTGTTGTTTGAACAATTTCAAGAATGACCTTAGTCTTCATAGCAATTTCCTCTTCCTTATACACAACATCTCTGCTTATCAAGCATTTCGTGTGTCCTGGTTCAAGGCACCATAATTTTTAGCCCTTGACTTCCTCTAGATATCCCAAAAACAGACACGTTAGAGCCCTTGGCTTCAACTTATCTTGTTTGATATGCACATAGGTTGTGCAATCAAACACTCTTAAGTGCTCAAAATTAGGTGGCTTTCCTGTCCACGCCTCTTGAGGTGTCTTAAAATTGTTTGGCATAGAAGGGAATCTATTTATTAGATAACATGCAATCTTAAGGGCTTCTCCCCAAAATGGTCTTTCCAAACCAGCACCTACAAGCATGCATCTAACTCTCTTTAACAATGTCCTATTCATTCTTTCTGCAGTGCCATTTTGTTGTGGTGTGTTCACCACTATTTTTGCTTGAAAATTCCCTCTTGTGCACAAAACACCTTGAATTCTCCTGAGCAGTTTTCCAGGCCATTGTCTGTCCTGAGTACTTTGAGCTTGTTACCAGTTTGGTTTTCTAGAAGCTTTCTCCACTCGATGAAGGTATCCAGGGCTTGATTCTTATTTTTCAACAAGTATATGTTGGAATATGTTTTACCATGATCTAGATTTACTACCATGTATGTTATTTAACATCCTAAATATGAATTTCTAAAACAATGTAAATAAACACATATAAAGTTTAGAAAACCTTACAGTGGGTGCAGCGGAATATTAATGGCTCCTTCCACTCAGATCTCTAACCCTTGTATCCTCTCTCTAGCAGAGTATCACCAAGATCTGAGCCCTAATGTCCTTCTCTTGATTCTGGATTTTTCACAGCCTTACACACTATGATTGAGATACCACTTGATGTGTGTGGGCACTCACTCTATCACTCAAGGTATGAAAATATGAAGAAGGAAAGAGAGGGGCTGGTTCGAATTCAATAGAAGAAGAAGGCTCAGGAAAATCTTACTGAAGGTGAATTTTCATCATCTTTAAGTGTGAGCCATCACTATCTATTTATAGGCAACCACCTAGGTTTAGGTTAGGATTTATTAGGCATTAAAATAATGAAAAAATTAAATGGAAATTCATTTCCCTAGTGGCCGGCCATAGGATGTTTGGGCCCCACTTGGAATTTTTTTATTTTACAACAATCTTTCCTTATTTTCTCAAAAATGTCATTTTTCCAATTCTAACCACTTAAATGCCAAAACTATTTATTTAATAATTAAAATTAATTATCAAATAAAATTGCCATTTAATATATTTATTAATTAGACTTAATAAAATCTCTTAATTAATAAATAAGACCTACAATCTCTTTTCTTCACAATTAAGCCCTTGCTTAGTGAAAATTCATAAACTAGACATAGTCTAATTTTAGAATTATAATTGATTAATTAAAATCAATCATCTGAGTCTTACAAGCAGTATGGTCTCAACTAGTATGGGGACCATGAGCCTATACAACCTAGCTTCCAATAAGCAGAACTAAAATTTACCAAGTAAATTCCCTGACTTATTAATTCCTTGTTGCATCCACCATAGAACTTGGAATTGCACTCTCAGTCATATAGAACGCTCTATATGTTCCACGATATGGATACGCTATAAACATTTAACCATCGTTCTAATCTCAATAATCAAAGATCCTCTATAGATGATTTACACCGAGTAGGGATAAATTTACCGTTTCACCCCTCAATGTATTTTATCCTTAAAACACTTAGCTTCCTATAAATGATATTTCAGTGAGCTAATATAATCACTGAAACAAGAGCTCTTCCATTTATCTCTGTTAAGCCAAGCTCGAAGGAAATCATCGTTTTACTTCTATGTCCTGATAGAAGTTATGGATTCCATATCTATGTTTAGCGCTCCCACTCAATTGCACTATCATGTTCCCAAAATGTACGTATCACCCTGACCAAAAAGTAGGCTTAACTAACAAATCAAAGAAGATGAATAGCACTCCTGAGATTGAACCTAAGCATGTCAGGATTAAGATCTTTTGATCTAAGATCAACTAGTGATATTAACTTAGAAAGATACAACGGTAAGATTATAATATCTTTACCAAGGTCAATATCGGTCCCAGTCCAATGTATACTCCATACATCCGAAACTAGCATACTTTGTCAATGTTCTGGAAAGAACATAACACTTATCCAAGGTTTAAGTACACTTCATCGTTGATTATCACATCAGTGTAAATCCAGTGCATTGATGAATCAGGGACTTTGTCTTTTGAAGCATATAATCACAATCACATTCCACTATGTTAACATCACTGTAACTGTGAATGACTATATGTTCTGGACTTAACAGATTTTGTATATATTAAACCATAAACATGAAAACTACATGTAAACATAAATGACTTCTAATCTTTCATTGATAACAAATCAGATTAGATTGAAATGGGTTTTATTTAAGGCATTAAATCCCAACAGTATACCCATACCTTCCTGCTAAAATCATTTATAATGCTCATGAAATAGTGTGCTCCTCCCATGGTTGGAATTCTTGATGGTCCCCAAAGGTCTGAATGTACATAGGCAAGTTTCTCTGTGGTTGTGTTCTCCTTTACTGAAATTTACCTTGGAAGCCTTCCCAAGCACACATCATCACAAAATTCTAGCCTTTCTTATAGTTTCTCCTTGAACAACCCTTGCCTGTTTAATTCTTCCAGTCCCCTTTAGCTCACATGTCCAAGTCTAAGATGTTAAAGTCTACTTTGGCTTGTTGTAGGGTTATGTACAGCAAGTGGTGCACTCTCAATGACTGTTTTACCATCTTAAAAATAAAGGCCATTTTTTTTTTGACCTTTGATTAGATCTTAAGATCCATGAACAATTCTCATAACTCCACCTTCAATCTTGACTGAGTAACCAGACTTGTCAAACATTCCAATAGACAGTAGGTTTCTTTTAAGTTGAGGGACATACCTGACTTGTTGCAAGGTTTGAAGTTTTCCATCATGAGTTTTAATCATTACTACACCAATTCCTTGAATTGCACATGCCTATTTATTGCCTAGAAGCATTGTTCCATTATGCTCTTCTGAGAAAGAGCTGAGTAGTTCCCTGTTTGGTGTCATGTGAAATGAGTAGCCTGAGTCAAGCACCCATCCTCCACCTGAGTTAGAACTTGATGCCACCAGGACATCAACTGTCTCACATCCATCTGTAAGATCAGCTTCCCCATGATTCCTGGTTCTTGATTGATGATTGTCTCTCTTGAATTTTTCTTTCAAAGCCAGACATTTATCTCTGAAATGTCCCTCCTTTTTTACAGTAGAAGCATTGTTTCCCAGTGTTACCTCTTGAATTTGATCCCCCAATTGGACCTTTTGCACATGTTCTAGATTGGTTAGCCTTGTGATGATTTTAATTTCCCTTGTAGTTCTTGGGAAATTTTCTTTTGACAATCAACAGTCCCTCCCCATTGCTATCCCCACCCTCATCACCTTTCTATTGAATTTCTTTGGAGCTGAGTGGTGCCTTCACTTTAGTCATGGTGAGAGTGTCCTTACCATACAAGATGGTATCAACAAAATATTCATACATTTTGGGAAGAGAACTAAGGAGTATTGTGGCCTGATCTTCATCATCTATTTTGACACCAAGATTATTAAAATCCAAGATAATCTTATTGAAATCATTAAGATGCTTCCTCAACTCTCTGCTTTCATATATCTTAAGAGTATATATCTCTTCTTCAGGTACAGTTTGTTAGCTAGTGTGTTGTCCTCAAAAGTGAGTGTTTTAATATTTATACTCGCAAGTGCACGAATCGTTTCGGAATATAATGTTCATGTAAGTGCAAGGTCGAACCCATGGGAGTTGACTAACATCAAAAGAAAATATTTCAAACAAAATAAGAATATTCTAACCTAGCTCCAAATATTTGATAGGATTTTGGTTTTGCAAAATAAAATAAAAGACAAGTAACTAAAATACTTAAGATTAAAGATGAGTGAGTATGAAAATGATTTTCAAATAAGATGAGTAAAATAAGATTATTAAGATATTAGAATCCACAAAATGCAAGTTCAATAATATTTATAAGTATATTGATTCCCAAGTTTTAGATATAGTTGAAATAAATCTCACCATATTTTCCAAAATATATTTTTCATTTAAGTACAAGTTATTTTCAAAAAGGTAGGATTTTTCTTCACTTATAAAATGTATAATTTCTAAGCATTAAATGTGTTACAATTTAATGAAACTACACAAAATCAAAGAAACTATGTTTAGGCAAAATATAACACTTATATTCTAAGAATTAGATGTAAACAATTTAATGAAAGACATTTAATCAAAGAGTATTATATTTTTGCATAATGAAGAACTAAGTAGAAATATGCTTTAACAATCAAAAATACATGATATTGAAGATGAAAAAGACATATTTTTGATAGAAAAATCCATGAACTTTATATCACAAATGGGAAATCAACATACAAACATAAACACTATCTAGTTACATTTTGCTTCATCATTATCTTAATAATCTTGAAAAAAGATTAGAAGCTCATAACTAGATAAAAATTACAAAAGATAAACATACTTGACATGCTCTTCAAAGTGTAAAAATGGTAGAAAGAAAATGGTAAAAATGAAGAGTGTGGAATGGAGAAGTGTTTTGGGTTGAAGAGGTGTTTAGGAGGGTGAAGAGATGTTTTTTGAAATGGTCTTCCAACACCATATTTATAGGCAAAATTAGAGAATTAAATTAATCAAAATAAAATAAATAAAATGATTAATTTAATTAGTGTTGGGAAGAGAATGGATAAATAGAGTATGTGTAAGAGTATTGGAAAAAATAAATATTTGTTTGGATGGAAAAAATAGTGAAAAGGATAGGGTAAAAATAAATTAGGAAGGTTTATTTAGGTGAAATAAATTGGGAAGAGTAAATGAATATTTAGGTGTAAGTTGTGGGAGAAATATATGGATTTTGTTGCTTTTATGTGTATGAGAAAATAGGAATAAAGCAATTAATTTTACTGTCTTATTTTTTTCTCTTTGTTCTCAGCAGGTACACGTGGCGAGGGCTGGTTGGAGCTGAAGCTGACGGAATTCCAACTGGCGTGCGCTGGTTTGCTGCTGGGGCTGACTGGGTGCATGCGTGGCGGAAGGAGAGGGCTGCACCTGCTCGTGGGCCCCGCGTGGAAGAAAAGCAGCAGGAGGATCTGACGCCCACTTGCGCCTGTCTGGAGTGTGCTACACGCACGCTTCTGGACCTTCGGATCAGGACGTGGACGGCTGCGATGGGAAGCTGACTTTGACCGCAAGTGGGCCTTGCATAAGGCTGATGAGATTTCTTTTTTAAAAATTGCACTTTTAGCTCCATTTCTTCAATATTTCTTCAATTTAATCCCAATCTTTTTCTTCTAAACACACCTAAAAATACATAAAATTAATTAGAAACTAAAATAAAATTAAAAATAAATACCACATAACATATTATAATAAAATAATTATAAAAACACACAAAAACATATAAAATTACAATAAAGCTAATAAATTCAAAAATAATTAAAAACTTAAGAACTAAACCAATTTTTAGTAAAAAAAATGTGAAAAATAACTCTAATTTCTAGAGTTATCACAACCCCAAACTTAAAATTTTGCTAGTCCTCAAGCAAAAGAAAAATTAAAAACACACATTTTTTTCTTTTTTTATTTTGGTGATATCAAAAATGTCCTCAAAAATTGCACATTGAAAATAGCTTATATAAAATATGAATAAAAATTAAGCTCATGTAATTAATTCAATAGTCAATCTTGCTTTGAAAATATAATTTAAGTTATAAATCTAAAATCTATTCATCAAATTATTATGTGAATTTTGGAAAAATTATTGTAACAAAATATTTATTTCACATAACAAGATAAATAATTTTTTTTTCAAAATTTGATTTTTTAGCAAAATTGACCCAAGAATTAAAAATAAAGCTTAAAAGAGATTCATATTTGTATAAACTAAAATCAAACTCAATCAAGGGTATTATCATAGGAAAAAGGGGATATCACCAAAGGGGTTTTTTTTTTTTTAAGGCATAAATATATATATAGAAAATAAATATATTTTTTTTGGTTTTTTTTTTTTTACTAGAAAAATTATAATAAACATTTTGTTTTTTTTTTTTAAATTATATAATATAACTACTTTAGCATCCAAACAACAATTTTTTAAAAGTGAAAAATAATACTCTACCATTTCTAAGCACATGAAAGAAATAACCATAGGAACTCACCACCCCAAACTTAATTTATGCATTGTCCTCAATGTATCAATATACAAATATAAATTGAAAGTGAAAGAGTTGAGAGTTTAGAATGGTCATACCTCATCTTGGAGCATGTCAAGAGCAACAAAATGATAACAAAAATCAAAACAAAAAGGTTAATCTAAAACATAAAGAAAAACACATATTACCAAGAATTGATGAGAGCAATTAAGGATCATGGTAAATTGGATCCTCAAGGAGGATTTCATCCACTTCCACATTTTTCAATTCTAAAAATGGTTTCAATTTTTGTCCATTAACTTTGAATACATTACCATTATTAGGATTTTCAATTTCAATGGCTCCATGTGGAAAAACAGTGCGGATAATGTATGGACCTACCCACCTAGAGTGTAACTTTCCCGGAAAGAGATGCAAACGAGAATTGTATAAAAGGACTTTTTGACCGGGAGAAAAATCTTTTCTCAAAATATTTTTGTCATGGTAAAATTTCATTCGGTCCTTATACTTTTTCGAATAGTCATATGCATCATGCCTAAGCTCTTCTAACTCATTCAATTGAAGCTTTCTTTTCTCACCCGCTTTGTCTAAGGAAAAATTTAGTTGCTTAATAGCCCAATAGGCTCTATGTTCTAACTCAACGGGTAAGTGGCATGCCTTCCCATAAACAAGTCTATAGGGAGACATTCCAATGGGCGTTTTGTATGCAGTACGATATGCCCATAATGCATCAATGAGTCTTAGGGACCAATCTTTCCTAGTGGGGTTGACAGTTTTCTCTAAGATGTGCTTAATCTCCCTATTTGATATTTCAACTTGGCCACTAGTTTGTGGGTGATAAGGTGTAGTGACTTTATGTGTAATGTCATATTGTTTCATTAAATGTTCAAAAGGCCTATTACAAAAGTGTGTACCATTATCACTAATGATAGCACGTGGTGAGCCAAATCGTGAGAAAATATTTTCTTTCAAAAACTTAAGCACAACTTTGTGGTCATTAGTGTGACATGCAATAGCTTCTACCCATTTAGACACATAATCAACACCAACAAGAATGTATAAATTACCAAAAGAATTAGGAAATGGACCCATAAAATCAATGCCCCAAACATCAAATATTTCAACAATAAGAATAGGATTTAAAGGCATCATATTTCTTCTAGTTACACTTCCTAATTTTTGACAACGTTCACAAGATTTGCAATATCTATAAGTGTCATGAAAAATAGTAGGCCAATAAAATCCACTGTAAAATTTTCAAAGCAGTTTTCTTACCACTAAAATGTCCACCACATGCATGATCATGACAAAAAGATATGATTTTAGGTTGATCACAGTTTGGAATGCATCTTCTTATTATTTGATCAGGGCAATATTTAAACAAATAAGGATCATCCCACATGAAATTTTTCACTTCAGCATAAAATTTAGATTTATCTTGTTTAGACCAATGAGAAGGAATTTCACCAGTGACCAAATAATTGACAATATCAGCATACCAAGGAAAAGAAGATACATGCATGAGTTGTTCATCAGGAAAAGTTTCAATGATAGTGGTGGAATCATGATTAGTTTCAACAACAATTCTAGACAAATGATCAGCTACAACATTTTCAGAACCTTTTTTATCACGTATCTCTAAATCAAATTCTTGTAAAAGCAAGATCCAACGAATTAAACGAGATTTAGCATCTTTTTTCGACAAGAGATATTTCAATGCAGCATGATCAGAATAGACAATTATTTTAGATCCTAACAAATAAGACCTAAACTTCTCTAATGCAAACACAACAGCAAGCAATTCTTTTTCAGTTGTAGTGTAATTCAATTGAGCTTCATTTAAAGTTTTGCTAGCATAGTATATTACATGAGGTAACTTGTTAACTCTTTGTCCTAAAACAGCACCAATTGCATAATCAGAAGCATCACACATTATTTCAAAAGGAACATTCCAATCAGGAGGGCGAATAATGGGTGCACTAGTCAAAAGGGATTTCAATTTTTCAAAGGCAACATGGCATTCATTATCAAAGACAAAAGCATTTTCTTTTCCAAGTAAATGACATAAAGGGCGTGAAATTTTGCTAAAGTCTTCTATGAATCTTCTATAAAAATCGGCATGTCCTAAGAATGATCTAATTTCTTTTACTGTCTTAGGTGGAGGAAGTTTTGAAATAAGATCTACTTTTGCTTTATCAACTTCTATTCCTTGAGATGAAATCACATGACCTAAGACAATACCCTTTTTAACCATGAAATGACATTTTTCCCAATTAAGAACTAAATTCATTTCTTTGCAACGAATTAAAACAAGAGAAAGATGGTGCAAACAATCATCAAAAGAATTTCCAAACACAGAAAAATCATCCATAAACACTTCAAGATTTCTTTCAACCATATCAGAAAATATTGCAATCATACATCTTTGAAATGTTGCAGGAGCATTACAAAGACCAAAAGGCATGCGACGATATGCAAAGGTTCCAAAAGGGCAAGTAAAAGTAGTCTTTTCTTGATCTTCGGGGGCAATGGGGATTTGGTTATATCCCGAATACCCATCAAGAAAGCAATAATAAGCATGGCCAGCTAATCGTTCAAGCATTTGGTCAATGAAGGGTAATGGGAAGTGGTCTTTCCTAGTGACACTATTCAACTTTCTATAGTCTATACACACTCTCCACCCAGTTTGGACTCTAGTAGGGATTAACTCATTTTGTTCATTTTTAACAACGGTGATCCCGGACTTTTTGGAACAACTTGAACGGGACTAACCCATGGAGTCGAAATAGGGTAAATGATCCCTACATCTAGCATTTTAATTACATCATCTCTTATTACCTCTTTCATGTTTGGATTTAATCTTCTTTGACTTTCTCGGGAGGGCTTAGCATTTTCTTCTAAATGAATTCTATGCATGCACACAAATTTGGGCTAATTCCCTTAATGTCTCCCATGGTCCAACCTATGGCCTTTTTATGTTTTCTAAGGATATCTAACAACTTTGTTTCTTGTTTTTCATCTAAATCAGATGCAATGATAACGGGATAAGTGTTAGACTCTCCTAGAAATGCATATTTCAAAGTGTCGGGCAAAGGTTTAAGATCTAACTTTGGTGGTTCAGGAGTTGACTCAACATGCTCTAATGGAATACATGGTTCAATTTTGGCTTTCCATTTTTCAGTATCCATTAGTGGGGTAGACTCAAGCAAAGAATTGACATCATGAATAAAATCATCAACATTTAAGCACATTCCAAACATTTTTGCATAAGTTTCAAAAGATTCATTCATGTCCATTTCAAACATATTTTCCGTGTTAATCATGTTTACTTCATGTATTTCCTCACACTCAACAGACTTAGCAACATTAAAAACATTCAATTCAACAGTCATGTTTCCAAAAGATAATTTCAATACACCATTACGACAGTTGATAATTGCATTAGATGTAGCTAAAAATGGTCTACCTAAAATGATGGGTATTTGAGCATGAGCATTTTCAACAGGTTGAGTATCAAGAACAATGAAATCAACAGGAAAATAGAACTTATCCACTTTAATTAAAACATCTTCTATAATACCTCTAGGAATTTTCACAGAACGATCAGCTAATTGAAGTGTTATAGAAGTTGGTTTTAATTCTCCTAGACCAAGTTGCTTATAAACAGAATAAGGCAATAAATTCACACTAGCTCCTAAATCAAGTAAAGCTTTGTTAATAAAATGATCACCAATGATGCATGAAATTGTTGGACAACCAGGATCTTTATATTTCACAAGGCTTTTGTATTGAATTATGGAACTAACTTGTTCAGTTAAAAATGCCTTTTTTGGAACATTAGTGTTTCTTTTAACAGTGCAAAGGTCTTTCAGGAATTTGGAGTAGGCAGGAATTTGTTTAATGGCATCTAAGAAGGGGATGTTGATAATTACTTGTTTGAACACTTCTAAGATGTCACTATATTGGTTGCCTTTCTTGATTGGGAGTAATCTTTGTGGAAAAGGAGCTTTTGGAATGGAAGGAAGAATTTGATCATTATCTTTTGACAAGTCATTTGTGTTGGAACTTTGAGGTTGGCTTTGGTCTTTTTCAACTTGAGGTGTGTAATCGGGTTTGACAATTTGTTTTCCGGACCTAAGAGTTGAAATAGACTTAGCTTCTTCTTTATGACTTGGAATTCCTACTTCATATTGGCCTTTAGGATTTGGGACAGGTTGGCTAGGAAATCTTCCTTTTTCTCTCTCAGTTACAGCATTGGCAAGTTGACCCAATTGTGTCTCAAGTTTGGCAATGGATTGAGACTGATTTTGCATGATTTGTTGGGTGGATTGCATGAATTGTTGTAAAGTGTCTTCTAAGGAAGGCTTTCTTTGTGGGGGGTAAGGTTGACTTGGTTGGGCATGATTCGGATTTGGCATGTTGAATTGGTTTCCTTGGTTCATTTGTGGTTGGTTTTGTCTCCATGAAAAATTGGGATGGTTTCTCCAATTAGGATTGTATGTGTTTGAAAATGGGCTATCATTTGGTTTACCATATGAATGTAATGCATTAGCCTCTTCAGAAAATGTTTCAAGAAAAGGAGGACATGATTGATCATTATGACAAGTACTAGCACAAACATCTTTTTTAGATTGAACATGAGAATTCATAGTTTGACTTATGACTAAGGCTTCTACTTTTCTTGCTAATTTTTCAAAAGATGTTCTCAAATCAGTTTCTTCTTTAATTTCATATTTTCCTCCTCTTTTAGGTGAATTATTTGCTCTAGACCTAGGCTCAGAATAATTCCATTATTGTGAATTAACAGACAATTCTTCAAGAGCTTCCCAAGCCTCTTGCCCTTGTAATTTCAAAAATTTTCCGGTATGCATAGATTGAATCATTTGTCGGTTTGAAGGGGTTAAACCATCATAAAAATATTTTACAAGTCTCCATTTTTCAAAACCATGGTGGGGGCATTTTAATAATAAATCTTTAAATCTTTCCCAACATTCATAAAATTCTTCGTTATCTTTTTGATAAAATTCGGAGATTTCTCTTCTTAAATTATCAGTTTTGGACATGGGGAAAAATTTGGCAAGAAATTTATTAAAAAGTTGTTCCCAAGTGGTTATGGTTCCGGTTGGAAATGAGTTTAACCAAGCTTTGGCTCTATCTTTTAAAGAAAAAGGAAACAACCTAAGCTTAACCGATTCATCCGAAAAATTTTGAAAACGAAAAGTTGAGCAAATATCTAAGAAATCTTTTACATGCATGTAAGGGTCTTCTCTTTCTAAACCATAAAAAGAAGGCAACAATTGAATGATTGATGGTTTAAGTTCAAAATGAGTGGCATTAGTAGTAGGCAAAACAATTCATGATGGAGCATTAGATGAAATAGGTGAAAAATATTCAAGTAGTGTTTTTTCTTGCGCAATATTAGGTTCTTGTTCCATTATGCTTAATTTTTCAAAAACACTTTCAATTTCACCTAAAGTTACTACTCTTTTTACCAAACGATTTTTAGAATCACGTTGCCAATGATGCATGCAAAGTCACAAATTTCACAAAGAAACACAAATAACACACTATAATCTCAAGAAGACAAATTTCTGATGTGGAAGATCAGTTATAAACCGCAACCACAGAGCATACTTATAACACAAAGAGATTATGATTTTTTTGTAAATTTTTAATTTTTCAATTTTTTTTTTTTTTTGGTTTGACTTGTTCCCAGGCCTATTTGATTCCACTTACTCACGACTTAATAACAACTCCCCGGGGTTAATTATTAAGTGTGGATGGGAACTTTGCCAAATTTCCTTTAAGCAAAAATTGCTTATGTTGAAAGAACAAGCTTTGTTTTTAATTTTTTTTTCAAGTATTTTCTTAAGCAAAGTAAATAAAATTACAACTAAATAAATACAATAATAATGATAGATAGTTATATTAAAGTTAGGAGGCACAAAATGCCATCAACTAACTATAATAATAATAGTAGTAGTAATAATAATAATAAGATTTTAGGAGGCACAAGATGCCATCAACTAAAATGATAAACAAAAATAAAAGCTAGGAGGCACTAATGCCATCACTAGAGAAGGGATAATAGGAGGCAAAAATGCACTCAACTATCAAGTATGTAGGAGGCACAAAATGCACTCAACTACTAAAGAAAAGAAAAGAAAAAAAAAAGGTTAGGAGGCAAAAATGCACTCAACTAACAAGTATATATGTAGGAGGCACAAAATGCCATCAACTACCAATAAATATATATCTATATAGTATACTATATAATATATAATATATAACAATATATATGTATAAATATGTATAACTTTCTCTTTTTTTTTCGATTTTTTTTCAACTTTTTTTTTTTTATGAAAATGAGAAAAGAAAAAAAAAAATAACTAGTAGAAGAATATTACTTACCTTGTAGAAAGATCGTTTCTTTCTAGCAACTCCCCGGCAACGGCGCCAAAAACTTGTTGTCCTCAAAAGTGAGTGTTTTAATATTTATACTCGCAAGTGCACGAATCGTTTCGGAATATAATGTTCATGTAAGTGCAAGGTCGAACCCATGGGAGTTGACTAACATCAAAAGAAAATATTTCAAACAAAATAAGAATATTCTAACCTAGCTCCAAATATTTGATAGGATTTTGGTTTTGCAAAATAAAATAAAAGACAAGTAACTAAAATACTTAAGATTAAAGATGAGTGAGTATGAAAATGATTTTCAAATAAGATGAGTAAAATAAGATTATTAAGATATTAGAATCCACAAAATGCAAGTTCAATAATATTTATAAGTATATTGATTCCCAAGTTTTAGATATAGTTGAAATAAATCTCACCATATTTTCCAAAATATATTTTTCATTTAAGTACAAGTTATTTTCAAAAAGGTAGGATTTTTCTTCACTTATAAAATGTATAATTTCTAAGCATTAAATGTGTTACAATTTAATGAAACTACACAAAATCAAAGAAACTATGTTTAGGCAAAATATAACACTTATATTCTAAGAATTAGATGTAAACAATTTAATGAAAGACATTTAATCAAAGAGTATTATATTTTTGCATAATGAAGAACTAAGTAGAAATATGCTTTAACAATCAAAAATACATGATATTGAAGATGAAAAAGACATATTTTTGATAGAAAAATCCATGAACTTTATATCACAAATGGGAAATCAACATACAAACATAAACACTATCTAGTTACATTTTGCTTCATCATTATCTTAATAATCTTGAAAAAAGATTAGAAGCTCATAACTAGATAAAAATTACAAAAGATAAACATACTTGACATGCTCTTCAAAGTATAAAAATGGTAGAAAGAAAATGGTAAAAATGAAGAGTGTGGAATGGAGAAGTGTTTTGGGTTGAAGAGGTGTTTAGGAGGGTGAAGAGATGTTTTTTGAAATGGTCTTCCAACACCATATTTATAGGCAAAATTAGAGAATTAAATTAATCAAAATAAAATAAATAAAATGATTAATTTAATTAGTGTTGGGAAGAGAATGGATAAATAGAGTATGTGTAAGAGTATTGGAAAAAATAAATATTTGTTTGGATGGAAAAAATAGTGAAAAGGATAGGGTAAAAATAAATTAGGAAGGTTTATTTAGGTGAAATAAATTGGGAAGAGTAAATGAATATTTAGGTGTAAGTTGTGGGAGAAATATATGGATTTTGTTGCTTTTATGTGTATGAGAAAATAGGAATAAAGCAATTAATTTAACTGTCTTATTTTTTTCTCTTTGTTCTCAGCAGGTACACGTGGCGAGGGCTGGTTGGAGCTGAAGCTGACGGAATTCCAACTGGCGTGCGCTGGTTTCTTCTTGGGGGCGGCCCAGGTGCATGCGTGGCGGAAGGAGAGGGCTGCACCTGCTCGTGGGCCCCGCGTGGAAGAAAAGCAGCAGGAGGATCTGACGCCCACTTGCGCCTGTCTGGAGTGTGCTACACGCACGCTTCTGGACCTTCGGATCAGGACGTGGACGGCTGCGATGGGAAGCTAACTTTGACCGCAAGTGGGCCTTGCATAAGGCTGATGAGATTTCTTTTTTAAAAATTGCACTTTTAGCTCCATTTCTTCAATTTAATCCCAATCTTTTTCTTCTAAACACACCTAAAAATACATAAAATTAATTAGAAACTAAAATAAAATTAAAAATAAATACCACATAACATATTATAATAAAATAATTATAAAAACACACAAAAACATATAAAATTACAATAAAGCTAATAAATTCAAAAATAATTAAAAACTTACTAAATTAATTAAAAACTTAAGAACTAAACCAATTTTTAGTAAAAAAAATGTGAAAAATAACTCTAATTTCTAGAGTTATCATAGTGATTTCTTCATGTAAATTGAAGAAATCGTGTTCCATAGCCCAAGTGCCTTTTCTTCATCAAACACTTCTCTAAGTACCTCATCTCCAAGACTAAAGGAATGGCACTATATGCCTTTAGTTCGATTTCCAACTTCTTCTTCTTGTCTTCAATCAGTTTCATAGCCTCTTTATCAAGAGCTTCATGAATTCCCTGATGCACAAGGAATGCTTTCATCTTAATCCTCCATAAATTGAAATTATTTGTTCCATTAAACTTGTCCATCTCGAATCTTGCAACAGCCATTTAGTTTCAACAGTTTCTTGATGTTTGAAGATCAATCTTGAAGGTTTGAATGAGAATCTTGAAACCTTGCTCTGATATCATTTGTGGTGAAAAACTCACCCTTAATTCACATTGTTAATCATCTAGCAGTAACAAGATTGATCCCAAAAACAAAACCAGCAAAGACAAGAAACCATAAACCAGAAAATGAAGTTGAACAAGAACTAGAAGATGAATTTAAAATGAACACATGAAAGAAAACAAAACTTACAACCCTTTTATTCATTCATGATCATCACTTTACATGGAGGATAGCTTGAATCCAAATGTACATTTTGCAAGAGAAAAATAGAGTAAGAACATTTACAATTAACCTCGCTTAAGTCCCCTCAATCAAATACATGAGGGTGACTTTAACATCCCTCTAAACTCTCTCAAAACTTTGAGTTCTCTCTATGCCTATTGTCTGAAACAATGTACAACGGAATCAAAAACCTTACTCGATTAAAGGAGAGTGGCTGCCTTTTATGTTGGATGCTAAAGCTGGTTTTGACTGGTTTCAGCTCCAACTATTTTAACTTACAGTTTTGCCAACTAGGATTAGGGAGCAGCTGATGTGGCGGGGAGTTTGTTTTTGTTGGTAACCAAACATTAGTATTTTATTGATATTGTTGGTAACTAGACATTGAAAAAGGTGAAAAAAAGGAGATAAAGTTCTACTTAGGGGTGTTCATCCAATTCAATTCGCACTATTTTGCTCATAGTGTATCTGATCCGCACTAAGTGCGGATTTCATATGTTTGGATCCAATCCAATCCGCACAATAGTTCAAATCCAATCCAATCCAATCCGCAAAAGTGCGGATTGGATCAGTTATTTTGGATTGATTACTTTTAATATGAAAAAAAATATTTTTTTTCACATAACTAGCTAGCAAAGAAATAAAATAAATAATTATTATTTTATATCTTTATCAACAAATTAAAACAAATAAAATAATAAATTCAAAGGAAGAAAAAATTATTTGTATAAAGAAATTTGGGTAAATACTATTTTGGATCCTGTGTTTTGCAAAAATTACCAATTAGATCCTCTGTTTTGTTAAATGACAAAATGAACTATGTATTTTCTAAAATTGTACAAATAGGACCCTGAACTGATTTTTTGTTAAAATAAAACTTAATAATAATCTGATCTAGAGATGTTATGACAAAACTGATTACATTTTCTGTATCTGTTTGTGTTAAAAATTGTCTTAAAGTTGGATATATTAAAAAATAAAATTGTTGAAAATTGAGCTCAGATTCCTATTTTTACCATTTTGGAAAATATAGGATCTATTTTGTCATTTAACAAAACAAATAGTACAATTGGTAACTTTTGCAAAACACAGGGTCTAAAATGGTATTTACCCAAAAAAAAAATTAATTTAATTTTAAATTATATATAGAAAAAAATTATATATAACAATGTAATATACATTTTATCTATTAAGTTTTAAAATATAATTATACTATATGTATTAGATTTTTAAATTACTATTTTCTTTACATTAAAATATTATTGGTATTTATAATTTTTTTTATAAATATGTGTAGATTGGAT
Organism: Cannabis sativa; assembly: GCF_029168945.1. NCBI lineage: Eukaryota > Viridiplantae > Streptophyta > Magnoliopsida > Rosales > Cannabaceae > Cannabis > Cannabis sativa. Next base: position 56,184,057 of record NC_083607.1, read on the forward strand.
TGGATCAATTATTTTTACATGTCAATCAACATTCACTTTGTGAATTGAATAGGATCGTCCAGATTGGATTAGATCGACTATTTTATGACCACCCCTAAACTTATTGGATTTGTATCTAACTTTTATGTTTATTACCTTCAAAATTGTTTAATTAATTGAGTCGTTTGGAAAATGAATAGAGGTTGGATTGGAAGCACTAGAAACAATATTTTTGTAGCCTCATCAAGAGGTTAAAACGACATACCTAACTTTGTTACAATTACATGAATTATAGCAAATTACATCATGAGAGTATCATTTCCATATCAACTACTACACAACTAGACACCACCATCTTAATACAGAAGCCATTAATTCAGTGATACAACACAGAGAACCAAATAGTTTTTCAAATAAGAAAAGAAAAAATGACTGATCTAAAATCATCAACTTGAAGAAAAAAAAAATCAAATTAAATCAAATTCTTAGTCATCCTTGGTGGAGTTTTTCTCATCTTTAGAAGAGGTTCTCTTGGACTTTCCATGTCTCTCTTTTAATTTCTCAACTTTCCCAAGCCCCTGATTTTGATTACTAACAGAACCCTCTTGAGCACTACACATCTGAGACTTTAATTTGAACCCAAATTTCTTAGATACATTTCCCCATGCGCTAGAGGAAGATGTACCCTTTACACGCCCCAACTTCTCGATCTCTTGCCTCATGTTTGAGCATTCCTTCTCGAGCTCATTCACCCGCATTCGCATGTTATCCATACCGACCTTCAAAACCTGATTCTCCCTCACTGCTGTGGCCCAACCACCTCCCTCGTTGGATCCAGCAAACCCGCTTCTTAATTGTCTCGATCCATCAAGATTGTCTGAGACAAGAAAACAGCCGGCAATGGAAGTCCTCAGCTGAAGCTGCTCAAAGAAGAGAACTTGGACTACTATCCTAAGGGGTAACCTCTCGTTCTGGGCAGCGTGGGTGCATGCTTCTACAGAGAGCTTCTGACAATCCATCAACCTGCAAATTTGTTCCCTGTCCGACTCTGCCAACCACGGGTGTGACTGGAAGAAAAGGAAAAACAATGAGATTTAAGATAATTGAACCCAAAATGAACCGTGCTTTGAAGAGCACAAGAGAAAAGGCACTAGGAGGAAATGCAGACTAGTAACCAGGTTGCAACCGATTACGTTTTTCAGATATCCAAACTCAAAACAACCCTTAGTACCCTGTGTTTCATACTAATTGGCTTAAATTGTCATGATTACAAAGGAGAAGCAAGCTTCCATGCAATGTTATAAAATGTTAATTTACTGATAATTGTAACATTGTTAGAACATTTACACTGATAGAAAGGAAAATTCTAACAAGAAAGCATGAGAAGAAAACGGATTTGCATTTTGTTTCAAAGACAATGAAATCGATTTTACCTTAAGATAGATATCAATAGCACGATAGAGACCATCATCCAAAGGTCTAGCATACTCGGGAACAGCAGCAGCCAGCTCTTGGAATTTGTTGGGTTTTACATTAACATCAGGGGCAACCTCTGCAAGGTACCCATCAATGAGCTTGGCAACCATTGTAATTGGTGTCATTGAAGGTGATCCCATCAATTGGCCATCATCAATTGAACATGGAGACGCCCCACCGGTTATCTGGTCCATGGCAAGAAAATGCCCCAAAATCCGTTGCACGCAATCTACATTGTAAAGTGTTTCCATGGTATTGGAGAAATTGGGCATTAATAGATCTTCTAAAGTGGCTTGATCAAGCTGCATGCCAATCCTTTTCTCCAAATTTGATATGCAAGTAGGATTTGAACGGAGAATCATTGCAGTTCGAAGTAGACCAAACAGAAATTTAGTTGCAACTAGACCCTTCTGCAAAGGAAGTAATCTATCTAACTCTTCAATTAAAAGCTTTTGATCTTCTTCTGATGGTGGTGTCCCCATAGACACAGGTCCAAGACGACTACTAGACTCACTGGTTCCCTGGCGTCGATTCAACCCAGGAAGGTACTTCTTTGCATAGAAAGTGATGGATCCTGCAATAATTTCCTGTTTGATCCCACGAGTTTCCATGGCAGAAATCAATCTCTTATACAAAGACAAGCTTAATGTCGATGCATCCTCGTACCACCAATCTAAGCTAGAATTTTTAGGTCTTGCCCCAGTACTTATACCATTCCACAATAGACTCCCACCAGGGCTCTGCATAGGCCCCCCATGCTCCCTCATCGGCCACCCAAATAGATTAGGATCAGTTGATGCTTTAGCGGCTAGTGACTCAATGCACCTTTTCGTGATATTGAGTTCTTCAGCATGAGAGAGAATGTCATCACAGGTTTGGAGCGCCTTTAAGGCGTCTTTCCAACTACGAAGGACTACTTGGCTGATAAAAAGTTCAGTCTGTGTACTTAAATTGTCCTCTCCATACTCCTCAGTCATTTCAAGGCACTTTGCAGCACATCGAAGATACACAACATTCGATGCGGTAAGTTCAAGTTTCACACCATAACAGAACTTAGCTACCAATTCAAAAGTTTTGGCCCCACCAGGAATCTCTGGAAGCTTTACAACACATCCTTCATCTCCTTCTTCAGATGCTTCTGCAATCAATTTTTCTAACACCCCACTCCTCGAGAGCAAAGGGAACTGTATCAAACGGCAAAAAAAAAGTTGTGAGCAACTATAACCACTTTATATAAGCACAACTCAATATAGTGGGAACATGTAAGTACTAATTAGCTAATAAAAGGGGAAAATAAATATATCAGATATTATGCCTCATAATATCAGCAAAAAACAAAGATGAATAATTAAAAAGAAAAGTGGAGAAAGAGAAATTTTCTTCTTCAAAGCAGAGATGATTTACTCCATATGACACACTGAGATATCCAACAACAAACTCCAATTGGGTAATGAAGTTGCAGCAAATGACACAGTGAGAATTTTTTTAGATATTTTACACAATGACATCTGAAGTTGCAGCAATTAAAAAAAAAATCCTAATTCAAATACAGTATTCCAAAATTCGAAATTCTCAACAATTTATATAAAGATGTTCACAGAAAAATCCAACCGAAATTCGGGCAAGTTAGTTATGCATAAATCCACAATTGTCATGAAACATTGTTTTCCTAGGGTATTTAACATGAATACACCAACCAAGGCAATGACAATAGATCTAGAATATAACTTTCTTCAACTTAAAATTGAGTGATATCTTGAAGTTTAAGACAAAGATGATACTGATATAATTTATGTGCTTTCGAATGAAGAATTCCAAAATGAATTTGAGCTGAATCAGATCAAAAGAGCCCAAACTTAAGTGTAGAAATCAAGAGAAATACCCTACTACAATGCAACCAACATACTACATTGTTAAAAAAGTAAAAATATTAACATGAAAAGGAAAACTAAAACAAAAATACCTTGTGAAGATGGAATGACATATCACTAACTTCAACAACAACATCGCTAGGAAGCCCAGTGAAGCAGAACCTACCATAGTTACATAATTAAAGAGATTCAGAATCAGATGTTGGGAACGAGTAACGCAAAAGCCTTAAATGTATCTATGATCAAAGTAAAGGAGCTAGCTTGGCACCAATTCTTTCAAACAATGTCTTATTCAATAAGAGAAGACCATGTCATAGAGCAATATTTGACTCTTCAACCCATACCATGAAACAATACTATAATAGCAATAAAATTATGTTGAATTACAATGCAATTCATTTACAAAGAAACAATATAAATTGACCTGATAACCAGTTTGACCCATTGCTTATACAATATGTTGGGGCCCAACAAAATTAATTGGTCATTTTCATTTGTAAAAGCAAAAAACATCTAGGTTTAGGCACTTGTCCAAGTGTTTATATAGTGTTTAAATGGCTCCTATTCCTAATTACCCACCTAACATCAGACAGCACAATATATCCATATAATTATATTTACATACATACCAACCTATTAATACTTCAAACTCTAACCTAAAATTGTACTACATCATTGATAGTTTCCAGCAAAAGAGGAAAAAGATTTAGGTTGTTGATGATAGAATAGCACACTTAAAAGCAACATAATGTGTTCAACAATTTGGAAATCACTAACAATACTTTCCAATAATATGCAAAGAATCATTCCCTGAAATCTAAACCTGAAAGAAAAATCTACACAGCCTTGTTCTTACATCAAGAAGGTTCAAAATCAAAGTGACTACAAAATTGTATGGTTTAAGCTGATACTTGACCATTATTCTCAATTCTCATTTTCCAGGGACAAAAGAAAAGATTGAACAGTTTTCTGAACTCCAATTCCCTTTAATGTCCACAATAGAAAGTACCCTTTCCATTTCAAAAAAAAGGAAAGAAAATAAGTACCCTTCACAAACTTTAAAAATTTACTTTATTAAGATGGTAGTGGGAGACTAGATTGAAACAAGTCAAGAACACAGAATTGGAAATTTACAAAAAACAATCACAACACAACACACAGAAATTGCCAGTATAAATACAAAATTTATATCAGAGACATGAGTTGGGTCCATACCAGGCCTGTCCTTGCCTCTGAAACGCATCACTTTTTGAACCCAATTTCACACAAGCCATTTTATCTCAAATCAAATCAAATCAAACCCAAGGCTCTTGCTATACAGCTCAAACTGAACCCAAAAAATTCTTCAAGTAAAGGCAATGTGCAAGTAACGACAGTAGATTTTCTTCTCTCCCAAACAGCACCTTGGTTCCTTCTCTAACCAAGTTTTGAAAAAAGTTGAACACCAGCACCAGTGACCACCACAATGTAGCTCCTCTTTCTGATCTGTGACCCAGAAACTAACCCAACACTTGGAGAATTTTCCTGCTAAACACTTCCAAATCTAACAATAAGAAGTAAAATTGCTTAAAAAAGAAAACCCCAGTTCCAAATCTGCAAAAACCTATGGACCTAAACCCACTTACTCCATTACATTATTCATACCCCACTTTCCAAAACACACCAGCAAATCTCAAAACCAAATAATCCTAATTAAGACAAGCAATTTAGGTCAACCCCTCCCCCCCAAAAAAAAACCCAACTGTTACAAGTCTCTCTACCCCTACAACAACCTACCAAGAAAGATTCCAAAACTCAATAGTAAACAATTCACAATGGACCAAAACCACTCATACCCATGAAAGTAAAAGGTTGAAACCACGTCACTGTGGTGCCATAATAGTGTCTCTTAAAGGCCAAAAAAAATAAAAAGCCATGGGAGAGAGAGTAGTGAACCAAAAAGAATACCCCATATGAGCTTTGAAAAACCCAAACGCATGTGGGGTCTTTAGCTTAAAACGCACTCATTGCTTTTCTAGAACTGATTTGAGTTTTTAGAGATATATTATATAGAAATAGAATCTTTATTAGCATAAAACCAGGTAGAAGAAGAAGAAGAAGTGTAATTGACCTCTCTCTCTTTCTCTCTCTCTAAAGAGATTATCTTTTGTATTTATTTAAGAACAGTTTTTAAGTTAAATGACAAGCTTTGAAGCTATTATACCAAAAGAACCAAAAAAAAAAAAGTTAAAAAAAAAAAAGAGAAAAAGAAAAAATTACTTTAAATAAATATATAATGCATTATTATTATTATTTTTACATATACAATAATTGTTGAAATTTTTACATGAAAAATCACTTTTGCACAATTTATTACCTAAATACTCCTACACGCCTATATCTACTTTTTTACTTACAAAGTTTGTTTTATTACACAAATACCACTTAGTCATCATTCCATCCATCATCAATCAAATCCTACTCTCTTCCCTCTCTTTTTTCATTTTCTATCAATCAATCCATCATTTCACTCTCTTTTTTTCTTCTTTTCTTTTTATTTTTAATTTTAATTTTTAATTTTTAATTTTTAATTTTATTTCAGTTTTTAATTTTTAATTTTTAATTTTATTTTCAGTTTTTAATTTTTAATTTTTTTTCCATAAAAATTCTTCTTTTCTTTTTATTTTGAATTTTTAATTGTAAAGCTAGTTTCTTATATATTGTTGCTTAGGTCTAGGATTGACTTCTATCAATCAATCCATCATTTCACTCTCTTTTTTTCTTTTTTTCTTTTTATTTTTAATTTTATTTCGAGTTTTTAATTTTTAATTTTATTTCAGTTTTTAATTTTTAATATGTAATTTATAAAATATCATATATGTAATATATAAACACTTATAAACGCTTATAGATATATAGTATATATAATAGTCCAGGCAACTATTGTGAGATACTTGTTCTGGGTTGGTGGATATATGTTCATCTATTCTAGGCAGTTAAATTATGTTGCTCACAACTTAGCCAATTGGGCTTTATCTACTTCAAGTTCTGGGTTGGTGGATGTTCCTCCCTAACAGGCCAATGATTGCAATCTGCGCAGTACAACATGTATAGTATTTGTTGGGCTGACAACACTCCTGCTTTTTATTATGTACCACACAATATACACTTTTGAAAAAGAGAAAGCTAAACATCCAGAACACGTTTATTGAATTTTACCCAGCTGGACCACTACGTAGTTTACATCTCTCTAGAAGTTGCAATATATTTTTGAAATATTGTTAGTTTTATTATTTGAAATTTTACACCTTCTGTATGTATTTTTTTAATATGTTTTTTATCTAGTTGTTTCCTATCCATTTTTTAATTTTATTTTAGTTTGTATACAGTTGTTTTGTAGTTTTATTATAGTTTTGCTATTTGCATATGTTATTTCACTATAAAATTAATATGCAACTATTTGCACAAAACTTACTATGTATAACTACTATTTCTTAGTCCCCATCAAATTAAATTCTTGCATAATATATAAACTATCATAAAACGATAATGCAACTATAATGCAACTATTTGCACTTGCATACAGTTGTTTTGTAGTTTTATTATAGTTTTGCTACTTGCATATGTTATTTCACTATAAAATTAATATGCAACTATTTACACAAAACTTACTATGTATAACTACTATTTCTTAGTCCCCATCAAATTAAATTCTTGCATAATATATAAACTATCATAAAACGATAATACAACTATAAGGCAACTATTTGCACTTGCATACAGTTGTTTTGTAGTTTTATTATAGTTTTGCTACTTGCATATGTTATTTCACTATAAAATTAATATGCAACTATTTGCACAAAACTTACTATGTATAACTACTATTTCTTAGTCCCCATCAAATTAAATTCTTGCATAATATATAAACTATCATAAAACGATAATGCAACTATAAGGCAACCAAAACAAAAAATAAATCAAAATGTAACTGTATATAACGTAGATGTATTATTCATGAGGTTTTTTTAAAAATTTTCACATCATACATTGTTTGAATTTGGTGGGAGGTCCAGATCTGTTTGTTACAGATCTACATTTCATGAATCTGGATTTCGATATTAGGGGGAGTTGTTTTGATCGAATAAAACAGAAAACAAATGTGTAATTTCAGTTTCTTCACAGTTTTTCTGATTTTTTTTTCGTCATTTTCAGTTTAGATCATTGCAGGTATTCTTTTCCAGTTGATTTTGCCAGAATTAATAGTTGTATTTTTCTCGTTTTGGTTTCATTTTGGTTGTTTTGCGGTTTTGAAACGAGCGCGTATTTTCATCTTCATGGTTCGCTCTGTACAGCTGAAGGCTTAGTGCATGTGGTATTTTTGTAAATATTTGTATATAGACTGTATAAATGTTTAATGGGCCGGCCCAAAGTATTTTTGTAATTTTTTTTCCTTTTTTGTATTTTTTTGTTTTTTTCCCATAATTGTTTTGTGCATGTATTAATATCATTATATCTGTTTTTGTAGTTGTACAGCTAGGCCATGTGAGTACGTTACAATATATATAATTATTGTATGTATGTCTTTTCTAATATAATAATTAATTTTGCTAGAGTTGAGATTTTCAGTCATTATCAAATATTAATAGCATGCATTAATTATAATAATATATTATTTTTAATTTTTAATTTTTAATTTTTTTTTTTAGTGGACTGACTCATTTTACCTGACCAAAATAATTAATATAAATGCATCAATATCGGAAGGTGTTGTTTATGGTTCATGTAAGGAGTGAATTTATTGTCCTCAAAAAGAGTGGGGGACCAAAAATTAAAGAATACCTATGTATATATATAGGTAAGTACTCTTGGGGAAGGATTTGTTTATAAAAGAGTATATAAATAAATAATGCTTTTGTAAAAATAAATAAATAATGCTAAGTACACATATTTCCTTTAAAGAATTTGATTGGACTAAATTCCATAATGTTTTATCATCTCATTTTATAATTTAGGAATATTTGTGAACAAAATAAACAAATTAGTAAGTATCTTATCTAATTGATTTCAAAAGAAAAAAAGGTATCTTATCTAATTGTTTAATTGTTAAGGTATAATACTTTTATTTTTAAATTTTTTTTAAGTATAATTTGGATTTTTGTCCTTTGAACTTTGACATATACTAAATCATATTTTCTGAACTTTTCAGGTCGTTAAAAATTCTCCTGAACTATTGACATTGTTGGATTTAAAGACTTTTGTCTAATTTTACTAAACAAAGTCTGATGTGGATGAAAATTTAGAGGGCATAATTTTGTACTTTTGAAAGATCGGGGACATGATTTAGTAAATATCAAAGTTCAAGGGGCAGGAATTAGTATATGGACAATCGTCGTATTAGTAAAATTGAATGAAATTGGTCAGAAGTCCTTAAATCTAACAATTTCAATAGTTCAGAGAGATTTTTTAACTGCTTGAAAAGTTTAGGGTGCCTGATTTGGTACATGTCAAAATTCAGAGGGCAAAACAAAACAAAAATTTTACTTTTATTAGTTTAACTTTAAATAAAAATAAAACGAAAAATTATGTAGATATTTTATATAAAAAATTAATTTAAATTTACAATGCTTAAAATAAGTTATCTACCGCGATATCTCACTTGTGTTTTATTGTTCATATAAAAACGTATATATAATCACATTCAAAGGGCAAATCAATATAGCCGCAATTACTAAAAAAAATCCTCAAATATAAAAATCTCAAATTCTATTTCTTTTTTTTAAAACAAAAAATACATTACCTAATTAAAAAAAAATAAACATACATGTATTGCAATTAACATCATCTAATTATACCTAATTAAAAAGAAAACTAATTATACGTGCAATGCATGTAATATCATCCTAGTATATAATATAATATGAAGAAGAAGATAAATATATATATACACTCACTCACAACCTTAAGTGTAGATTAGTGGGGATTACCACGACTTGAATAAAGTATTATACATTTTGTTCAAAAACTTATTTTTCTCTATCTCTAAGCACCTAGGGAACTTTCATGGAAATAGATTTAAAAAATTATCAAGCCTTTTAGGGTTTTTAGCAAAATAGTTTGTTGATAGAAACTAGTCTATCTCAAATAAGCACATTAGACTCCTTTATATAGTATTTTAGGTGAACACACTTAGGATTCATACACTACCTCATTTCTCTCATATAAATGAGTATTAATTTATTTTGCAACAACCATACTTCATAACTTTCTTATCATTAATTTTGTGTAACATCTCTTTTATTACACTAAAATGTGATCAACCAAAAGAAGTTACAAAAATAATCAATCTTGTAAATTTTCTCCATGTTACAAAGTGTAAGTTATAATTTTAGGTTAAATAAATCATATGTTACAGAATTTATTTACCAAACACTTAATAGATTTTATTCACATAATAATATATATTTACATATTATATTCACGAAATAACTCAAAATTAGTTATAACTAAATGAAACCGGTTATATAACATAATAAATACAAACAAGTAACACGCAATAATTCAAACCGATTACAATTAAAAAATAAATGAGAAATCAGTTCCTAAAACACTAAAACATAAATTAAAGACAAAACTAGTTCTACAATAAAAAATATCATAACACACCATACCTCATAAAATCGATTCATTTTTTTTTAAAAAAAAATGGAGATCAATTTCAAAAACTATTGAGGCATAAATATAAAAAGAACCAGTTCCATAACAAAATAAATAAACACAAATAATAACACACAATAATTTAAATATAATATAAATAAACTGATTATATTTATCAACTACTTAAAAATTTAAAACAAAAAACTAGTTCCGTAAGTCAACTAAAATAAAAACTCACACAGAAAAACCAGTTAAATCAAATAGCTCAAACAAAAACATTCATTCAACATGCTCCAACCCACCAAATAATTACATCCATACCATATCTACCTCAAAAATACTCATTCATTATGTTATATAACACCAGTTCTATTTTAGTTATAACCGGTTTGAGTTATTTCGTGTTATTTTTTTTTTATTTATTATGTTACAAAACCGATTATATTTCCAGTTAAATCAAATAACTCAAACAAAAACATTCATTCAACATGCTACAACCCACTAAATATAAATTACACTCATACCATATCTACCTAAAAAATACTCATTCATTATGTTATATAATTGGTTCTATTTTAGTTATAACCAGTTTAAGTTATTTCGTGTTATTTATTTTTATTTATTATAACATTGTTATAGAACCGGTTCTATTTTAATTATAATTACTTTGAGGTATTTTATTTTATTCGTTTTTATTTATTATGTTATAGAACCGGTTATATTTCAATTATAACCGGTTTGAGTTATTTTGTGTTATTTATTTTTATTCATTATGTTATAGAACCGATTCTTTTTTTTTATATATATATATTTGAAACATCTACTTCTGATGATTTTTTTAGTGACTTTTTTCAGCAACGATGATTTTTCTGATGACTTTTTTGGCGACTTTTCTGGCAACACTTACTTTTCCGGGGCCGACGACTTTTCTAGCAGAACTTATTATTGTTTACAAATATGGGATTTTCATCTTTTTTTTTTTTTTTTTGCAAAAATATAGCATAGAAAAAGCTCATATAAATGTAAAAAAAAAACTCATAACCCCTTAGCATTATTATTTATGCCATAAAAAAGTAAACTCTAATAATTTTCTCATATATTGTGTAATTTCTAGTTTTCTACTTTTAAAAATTAAGTTTACATATGTATGACATAATAAATACCATAAAAAAACTTAAAAACTAAAATATGCCATAAAAAATGGCCAAACCTAAATCTGCCATATTTTTGTAATAAAGTTTTAAAAAACTATATTAAGTGTAATTTTCCCATTTTCATTTCATCTTGACCCATCATTTTAAAAAGGACTATTTATAAAAATATAGAAAAAAAATGAGTAATTTACGGCATAAATACCTAAGTTTAACTCTCAGTTGCAAATAAATACCTAAGTTTAATTTTTGGCGGTAATAATACCTAAGTTATAATTCTAGAATTTTTGTAGGCACCTAACTGTTAATTGTTAAATAAATTTCCACGTGGCAATTCCTAATTGGTCCAAGTCATTAAATTTTTATTTTTTTAAAAAAATTAATTAAAATATACCAATAAGAAAATGACATGTGGATAATGACATAATATTTTAACGGTTAGGTACCTACAGAGTTCCAAAAATATAACTTAGGTATTATTACTGCCAAAAGTTAAACTTAGATATTTATTTGCAACTGAGAGTTAAACTTAGGTATTTATGCCGCAAATTACTCAGAATTTTTTTTTTTGATATATATGGCATAAAAACTTCATTGTATTAAATATAATACATTTTTAAAAAAATTTAAAATATGAGAAAAAATCTGTAACGTCCCCGCTTCAAGCCTCCATTGGGCCCTTACACCCACGGACTAATGGCTCTTATACACGAGTACGTCACTCTGGCTGCATCCTGGATTGATGACTGACCCTACAGACCAACACAAGTGTTTCCAGCGTGCTTTGTCCTCACTCACACGCTTCCTGGGAAAACTTCCCAGGAGGTCACCCATCCTTGAAATTGCTCCAGGCCAAGCACGCTTAACTATGGAGTTCTTTCGAGATGGGCTACCGAAAAACAAGATGCACCTTGTTGATATAGGTAGTACCAATCAATCCATTTAAGCCCTCTTCAACTATGTAGTCCCATACCTACACAGTCTCAGAATCATCCCACTTGACCTTCCCCAGGCGATGTGGGATTGCACAGCTTACCCGGTATTTCCCCTTACGGATCACGGGACTACTGACTGTCACAATCACCCCCCCTTACGGGGTCCGACGTCCTCGTCGACCACACTTCCGGCTGGGTCAAGGCTCTGATACCAACTGTAACGCCCCAGTATTTTGTCTTATTTTACAAAAATACTATTTTCATGCATAATTCGAAAAGATAAAAAAAAATAATTTAAATACAACAGAGAAGGATCCTTCATTTGTAAAACAAGATACAGTAAGTAAATAATTTTAAATAATGCATTTCCACTGTGTTAGATTTATCAACTGCTTAAAATAAAACTAAGGCACCACTGGCGTTCTAGATCGTTTGTCCGCCCGTAGCCGCTCACAAGATATACGTACGGGCGACCACTCGCTCACTATACATACTTCCCCGTCTAATACTGTAGGGGAAAGTAAGGGGGGTGAGCTAAAAGCTCAGTAAGGAAATGCTTATCAAACAATACCATATAATATCACACATACCATTAATGTATTTATTAAGTTTTAGCAATATCATACATGCTCTTTTATAACTATAACCAAATAACTGTACATATGGAAACCTTTATCATACAAGTCTACACTATTTGTTCACACCGTACACATATACAGAGATCATAACTCCAATATCATACTCATAACATAATCATATCAATACTATAGATAATAATAACATTATCACAACATTGGCATATCATAGCCATTACTTACATAACCCGGCCTAGCTCGACCCTACAATATCCTGGGCCTAATCTGCCCATATAATAACATGGGCCTATGCAGCCCTACCATTGTTATAGGATAGGGTATCTCTATATTCAACAGTAACATCACTGTATCATACCCACCATAACAATCTCATACACGACTCAGTAAAATGTAGGGTAGGGTATCTCTACATTCAACGGCCTTATCCCGTATCATACCCCACCATGGTCCCTCACTTTACCTGAGACGTTAGCATACAACATATAACATACAACATAAACCATACACCATACAACATACAATACACAACATACAACATACAACATATACAAGTCATACAACCATAATCTATGTATCAATTCACAAACTCATATTGTGTCCATACCACACATTCTCAGTACCATATACATATTCATAAAAACAAATCATAAGTCATATTTCAATACATAAAGAATTTAAATTTATGTAGATAAACACATACAAAACTATCTAATTTCCTTACCTCAAATCCCGCTGCTTAAGAGTTGTTATCTCGTCACTACTACCTATAATAAGACATGGGTCAAGGCCCTAATATTAAAATTCGTACTCTTACAGTACAGCAGAAAGATTACTATTTTTGACCAACAACTACACTAATTCAGTAAAAGTTGTCTTCATAAAAATTATAGGAAATTCCATTATCTTTCCAACGATATAAAGATCATTAAAAAGGGATTAAAACTGAGGGAGTTATGATAGTTTTACTTAAACTATTTCTGAGAAGGAATATGGAGTAACGAATCACAGGAGACTAGAAGACTGAAAAAGATCCCTCTCACTATTATGTAAGTGTTAGTTTTAATTTTCTTGGTATTGCCATTAATAGTTTTATATGTGATACATAGATTTTTGTTAAAATATGTTTCCTAGAATTAGTGCCTCATCTGTAGTGGGTGCTTAGAGAAATTAAGAGTATATTACCCGTTATGATTGATTACACTTTTTATGAAGAATATGAATAGGTTTTATTTTTCTTTATTGTCTTGAATTGAAACTAGGAAGGACAGTGTTCCTTTCTTGAAAATTTAGAATAAATTATATTAGGAATTCATAAGACTTTGTTTGATAAATAGAATATTACTAGTTAAGCTTGACAACATTAAGTTTAGATATGTACATGGAATCTTCTCTCCCTATAATTGAACTCTTTTGTTTCTATTAAATCAACCTTTCTTGTAAGAGCTCACACATGAAACTAGAAGATCAGTTAGAATCAATGTGAAAGGAACGACCAATAGAGGTGGGGGCTAAGGATGTGTGTTCCGCTGACCCACAGATGGTTGATGTTCCAGATAACCCAATGATAGTTAAGGCTAACGACCTAATAGAGGTATTGGAAGGACTACGAGCATGACTAAGACAATTTGTTGAAGAGTTTTCACAGGCTCAGCAAAATATCACCAACACTAGTAGTGGAACTTGAAGCACATAATGAAATGTACCAATAGCCAACTAAGTACCGACGCATCTATTTTCACCTATCTATGAATGGTTGAAGAAGCGGTCTCTACACCTAGCCATAAATGGAAGCCTAACATATAGGAAGTAGGGATGACTTAGAATAGTAGACGCTATACCAGACTGGGACAGTATAATTTACGAAACCCTACTTATTAAGAAGGATGAAATAATAGATCTTTAAGGAGAAGGTACTATCTTGTTGGATATTCTATAAGTTACACACTCCTAAGTTAGATGGTAAGAAGTATGAGTACTGTATGCAAAGACATTGGAGATAAGTATGTATAGTGAGCAAGGTCAGTTCTGGTACGTATACTGTGAGCGGCTACGGGCGGACAAACGATCTAGGACGCCAGTGGTGCCTTAGTTTTATTTTAAGCAGTTGATAAATCTAACACAGTGGAAATGCATTATTTAAAATTATTTACTTACTGTATCTTGTTTTACAAATGAAGGATCCTTCTCTGTTGCATTTTGATTTTTTTTAAAATCCACTGTTGTATTTAAATTTTTTTTTTATCTTTTCAAATTATGCATGAAAATAGTATTTTTGTAAAATAAGGCAAAATATTGGGGCGTTTCCTCACTCGCACGCTTCCTGGGAAAACTTCCCAGGAGGTCACCCATCCTTGAAATTGCTCCAGGCCAAGCACGCTTAACTGTGGAGTTCTTTCGAGATGGGCTACCGAAAAACAAGATGCACCTTGTTGATATAGGTAGTACCAATCAATCCATTTAAGCCCTCTTCAACTATGTAGTCCCATACCTACACAGTCTCAGAATCATCCCACTTGACCTTCCCCAGGCGATGTGGGATTGCACAGCTTACCCGGTATTTCCCCTTACGGATCACGGGACTACTGACTGTCACAAAATCATTACTATACAGAGAAATATCATAAAAAAAAACTTTAAAATTGTGTTCTTTTTTCTTTTTCACTTTTTTCAAAAATGAAATATTGAAATAAATAAAAAAAAAAAAAGAAGCTTATCTAAGCTGAAGGTTTTTTTAAGCAATACTAAAATAATTTTATTGAGACAGTACATTAATAAATCAATTAATTTTATATAATCAAAAATTGATTTTTTAAGAGTAATTTACGGCGAAAATAACTAAATTTTATATATTGTAGCAGTTAAATACCTAAGTTATTTTTTTAGCGGTGAAAATACCTTCTGTTACAATTTTGTTGCAGTCGTAGGTACCTTGGCGTTAACTGCCACATAGATTACCAATTGTCAACATCTTATTAGCCCAACTCATTAAAATTAATCCACATCATTAACATTAAGCCACGTCACTCAATATTATTAATTTTAAAATAATATTAAAATTATATAAACTAATTAAATTTAAATTTAAATAAAATTTGTATAAAATAATAATTAATAAAAAAAAGAAGCCTAAAGACATTCATTCTCCCGTACTCTCTTGTTTGCTTTCTTCTTTGTGCCTCCTTTGTGTCCAGACCGGCGGAGCTCACTCCGGCCACCAGTGGTCCAAACGGACCTCGAAATCCTGATCCCCATGCCCACAAACCTGCAAGCCCAGTCTCCTCCCTCCCTCGCATCGCCTTTCGATTTCTCTCTTGCCGGCATTAATGAAGATCTGCGACTGAGAGCAAGTTCGACGACGGTCTCTTCTCCTCGATTCCTCCCTCTCGGTTTCTCTATTTATGGCATTAATGAAAATCTGCAACTAGGTAAGCTTCAACGGAGATCTGTGGGTGACGAAGACGAAGACGAAGATGATGAAGTGGGTGATGACGCTTTCAGATCTGGTGCAAGCATTTTTTATTTAAAAATATTAGTTCTGTGAAGGATGAATAATGACTTGAAAAAATTGGTTTGCCTTAAATCCTTTGTTTATTTGCAAGTTTTAGAGAGAGAGAGAGAGAGAGAGAGAGAGAGAGAGAGAGAGAGAGAGAGAGAGAGAGAGAGAGAGAGAGAGAGAGAGAGAGAGAGAGAGAGAGAGAGAAGGTGAAGGAGAGACAATTTTTTCTAGGGTTTCATTTGACTAGTGGTTATCAGATCTATTTGGCCGGCGGTGGTGCTGAAAGTGGTAGTTAGTGAGTTTAGTGACTGAATAGATTGAAGAAAGAGAAACAAGCCCATGAGGAGAAATTTTTTTATTTATTTATTATTTTTAAACTTCTTAATGTTTTTTATTTTATATAATTTTAATAGGCTAATTAGGATTTTTGCCCCCTGAACTTTGACATGTATCAAATTATGCCCCCTGAACTTTTAAGGTCGTTAAAAATGCCCCATGAACTATTGAAATTGTTAGATTTAAGAATTTTTGTCAAATTTTATTCAATTTTACTATTTTAAAGATTGTTTATGTACTAAATCATGCTCCCAAACTTTGATATCAAACAAATCATGCTCATCAAACTTTGACATGTACTAAATTATGCCCTCTGAACTTTCATCCATGTTAGACTTTTTTACTAAAATTGAAAAAAAAGTCCTTAAATCCAACAATTTCAATAGTTGAGGGGGCATTTTTAATGACCTTAAAAGTTCAGGGGGCAAAAATTCTAATTAGCCATTTTAATATTATTAAAATATTGGTTTAATAAAGTGATGTAGCTCAACTTTAATGATATGGATTGATTTGAATGAGTTCGGCTAATTACATGTGGACAATTGGCAATCTATGTGGTAGTTAATGGCAAGGTACCTACTGCTGCAACGAAAGTGTAACAGAAGGTATTTTTACCGCCAAAAAAATAACTTAGGTATTTAAGTGCTACTTTATATAAAACTTAGTTATTTTCACCGCAAATTACTCATTTTTTAACGAAAAAATTAAGTACATATACCAAAACTCATATATAAATTTTACACGTTTCTTAGAAGCTCTAAGACTTGACCACCAACCCACTACAAAAACTAAAACTAACACAAGACCAAAATTAAAACCAATTACAAATTTCTGAGAAACTCCAAGACTCGATCATTAACCCACTACACAAAATAGTCACTATCCACTAAAACAAAATATTAACTACAATAAAAGTAGAAAATAGAATGGGAATATTGAACAGAATTGCTATCATCGTCGAAAAGTCACCGTAGTTAGACATCAAAGTTGTCACCAAAGTTAGATGTTGGAGTTGTCGTCGTTGTCGGAGTTGGACCCAGGACCGGCCCTGAGCATAGGTGGGCTAGGCCTGTGCCTAGGGCCCACCTAGCTCAGGGGCCCAAAAAAAATTTATCTCCTTTTAAAATTACACATTTTTTCTATCAATTTTAAAAAATACTATATTTTTTTTCTAAATGAGGCCCCAAAAATATTTTTTTTCCCTATGGCTTACTAAATTTCAGGGCCAGCCCTGGTTGGACCTTAGAATTTAATTGATAAGAAAAAACTAGTAATATTTATCAGCTAGTTTAAAATATGACACCGAGGAAATAATTATATAGATTAAGTAAATTAAAAACTAAATCTTAGAACCAATTATGTATAATAACAAAAGCATTAATTAATACAAAAACCAATTTTATATTGCAGTCAACTAAAAAAGTAAACAAACATATGATCCTTAAAGTAATAAAAAGATATATCAATTACAAAAATTATTTACTTAAAAAAGAAAAGAATACATACCAATTTTTTTTTAACAAAAACTTATAAACTAAATAACAAAAACTCATTACATTAAAAAACTTAACAATCACTTGGACAATGGCTTTCCGCACAAAGCCATCGGTTTGAGCCAATATTTCTAAATTCCAATTGCACCAGCAGCTGCAATTCCTGGTCCAAACCATCCGTAGGAATGACCAAAATCAATGTTGATGGAGCTACATTTGATGCTACCAACTCTTTCGGCACAAGATTCATAGCTCGAGACTCTAATGGGGCGGTTATCTTGGATTCTTCTACCTACTCGTATGGCTTCTCTAATGCTTCTTTCGCTGAAATAATTAGCATAAAAGAAGCCTTGAGTTGGATAAAAGACTCACAACTGACGAATGTGGTGATCGAGACGGACTGCCTGACTGCCGTTCAAGCTTTGCAAAGTCAAATTGATATGCCTTCAATGTTTGGAATTGTTGTAAAAGACTGCAAAGTTTTATTGTCTTCTTTATTTAATGTAACTGTTTCTCATGTTAAGCGATCTGCTAACAAGACTGCCCATTGTTTGGCTCGTGGCTCTTGTTATTGGTCTGATCGTAGTTTTTCGGAGAGTACTCTTCCTAGTACTCTCAAATCGATTGTGATTGCGGATTTGAATTAATAATATTATCCATTCCCATTCAAAAAAAAAAAAAAAAAACTTAACAAAAATATAATATAAAAAACCGATTATGGATAGTAATTAAATTAAAAATTAATTCACATAAATCAATTAGCTAAAATTAAAATTAAATATGAAAACAGGTTATTTAATATACTTAACTAAAAAATTAAAACAAAAACATAAAAATATAAAGGGATTTTTACATCATATACTGAAATAATCAACTTCTTTTCTTTTTTATTGTGGGGCAGAATTTTTTTCAAAAATACTATATTTTTTTTTTCAAAAATACTATGTAAGTTTTATATTATATACGTGTTAATTAAGTTTTCACTGTTGTTCCACGGTTATTTTTTAGTTGTTCTACTGTTGTTTTTAATTGTTCTATTTTGTTGTTTTACAGTTGTTTTAGGTTGTTTTATAAAAAGATAATATTTTTATAAAAAAATTCATGTAACAATAAAATTATAAACTTTTGCTCAAAATCTAATATTTTTGTAAAAACCCCAAACCTAAAATAATAAAATGATATATTGAAACACCAAAACTAGTTGATTAAAGAAAAATATATCACCGTAAGAGAATTCTTAACTGATAAATAAACTCAAATCATTGAAACGGGTTGCTTTAACTAAATAAATAAAAATTTTGACTCAAAGAAACCAGTTACATTAAACAACCAATTGAATATCGTATAAAAAGAAACCAATTACATTAAACAAACAATTAAAAATTTGACACAAAGAAACTAGTTACATTAAACAACCAATTAAAAATCTTAAACTAAAATACCAATTACGTGAAAAATTGTTATTCAAAAAAAAAAAAAAAAATTACGTAAAAAATTGAACAACATAAAACAACCAAACAATAAAAAAAAGGGCATTTTACATAAATGTATACATTTTCTTAAATAATTACAAAAAATGTGCAAAAAAACACAATTTTAGAAATGTACACATTTGAAAACATATTTACAAAAATTCATACAAATTCTTAATTAAATTATAATAGATATATTAATGAGTCAACTTACTATATTTAGATTTATATAACTATTTTTATGACTAATTTATATAGTATTAATGAGTAAGCCTACTAATTACATAAAATTATAAATTAATAATTACAAAACATAATAAGATACTAATAATAAACAATAAAATTTGTATTTATCATACAATCACGTCAACAACATAAATGATATATTTTTAAAATTCAAAACATATATAATCATAATTTTTTTGATTAACTATGTCCAATATCATTATTAGCTGATTTTTAAAAATCTTAATTTCCACTTATCTACAATTTATATTTTATTTTTTCTAATTAAATAATATTTGAAATTTATAAAGTTATGTTTTTTTATTTATTTTTTAATGTAAGAATTGTTTTTCAATAGATTAATTCGTTCACTAGTTCATTAGAAAAGAATCAACATATAGAAACAATAGAAAAAAAATATATTTATTTT
Organism: Cannabis sativa; assembly: GCF_029168945.1. Taxonomy (NCBI): domain Eukaryota; kingdom Viridiplantae; phylum Streptophyta; class Magnoliopsida; order Rosales; family Cannabaceae; genus Cannabis; species Cannabis sativa. The sequence goes on from NC_083607.1 coordinate 56,204,150, forward strand.
AGTATAGTATAAATATTAGATATGTCTATTTTTATGTTTACAATTATAATGAACATATCAATAATATAAAATATTTTGTATGTATATATGTGTTTATTTTATTTTTTATTAGTTAAACATACTAATTTAATAAACAAAATAATAATATTCACATATGTTTATTATATTACTCTATGTGTGTCATGTTTATTTTTTAGTAATTTTTTATAAAATAAATAATATATATAAAAAATTGTTTATATTTTTCTTTTGTTTTTGTTTATTGTGCCCTGTTTATTTTTTTTAATTAAATAATATTTGGAGTTTATAAAGTTATATTTGTTTATTTATTTTTTGATGTAAGAATTGTATTTAATTCGTTTACTTACTCAGAAAATAATGAATATATCGAAACAATAAAAAGAAAATATATTTATTTTAGTATAGTATAAATTAGCTATGTCTATTTTTATATTTACAATTATAATAAACATACGAATAATATAAAATACTTTGTGTATATATGTTTATTTTGTTTTCTATTTATTAAACCTACTAATTTAATAAACAAAATAATAATATTCACATATGTTTATTATATCACTATGTGTGTCATGTTTATTTTTAGTAATTTTAAGCATTGATTTATATTTATATACATTAATATTTGTAATTTTGATATTGTATTTTATTGAAAAAAAAAACTTATTAAATTATAATAAATTCATACTAAAATAGATAATAAACATTTTTTCTTTAATAAAAAAAATATTTAATTTGTTTATTTTTATAAAACTGTTTATTATTTATTTAATTAATTTTACAGGATTCTTTGTTTTGAATTTTAATAAACATGTTTTATTATTAATAATTTTTAAAACATTAATATAATAAACATAAGGATAAAATATTACAAAATAATATTAGAAACATTAAGTACAGTTTTCTATTTATGGTAATTAGTTTAATTATTAATGATTTGTATTATTTAATTATTAAAATGTATGGTTTTATGTAATAAATTTTCAAAATATATAAGTTTTTCAAATAATTTTTTTTTGCACATTTTTTGTAATTATTTTATTTTTGTTGTACACTTATGAAAAAAGCCCTAAAAAAAATTGATACACAAAAAGGAGTTAGTAAAAAAAAATATAAGTATGAAAACTAATTTCGAACCTAAAAACAAAATAATAAAAATAAACTGAAAATATAAAATAACATTATAAAATTGAGCAATCACATTACAAAATCCTCAAAAAATTGGTGAACCCTATGAAACCAGTTTCTACCTTATGAAAAATCATAACAAAACATAAATGATAAACAACAAAGATAATTGAAACCAGTTTCATTAGTCAACCCAATGGAAAAAAAAAACCACACACACAAAAAAAAAAAAAAACTCACAAATATAATCAAAACAACACACAATGCATAACAAAAATCTAAAAACAAAATATAAATGTGAAAACCAATTTCAAACCCTGTAAAACCTGTTTTTACCGTATAAAAAATCATAAAATAATTTATGAACTCATACAAAATCATAACAAAACTTATAAAACTAATTTCCATCATATAAAAAAATAATAAAGCAAACTTAAAATAAAAAATAGACAAACAACCTTTCAATTAATATTATATATACACAATTTTCTATTACAAACATTCTAATTCTATTTGGGAAATTTGAATTTCTATGCTTACATTAAGGAATAATTTTTTCCCTAAACTTAAAATAGGGAATATTGGTAAAATGGGATAACATTTTCTTAATTCCCACAATACCCCCCCCCCCCCCCATTTGAAACCATCAACCCTCTCTCTCTTTCGCCTCTCTTTCTTTCTTTCTCTCTTTCTCTCGGTACCGCACCCACACACCCACGGCAGACCACCCACGCCGTCGACGCTCAAACCATTTCACCGCCCCCACCTTCAAATGCACCACCACGGCTCACCTCCACCACCCACCCACTGTACCGCCCCCTCTCACTCTCTTCGTCTCTCTCTCTCTCGAACAGGGAAAAAAAAAAAAAAAAACATATGGTCCGATGGTCGGACCACATGGTCCGATGGGGTCGGACCAATCGGACCCATCGGACCATGTGGTCCGACCATCGGACCATATTTTTTTTTTTTTTTTAAGGAAAACGAAGAGAGAGATGGACATGGTCTGATGGTCGGACCACATCGTCCGATGAGTCCGATTGGTCGGACCCCATCGGACCATATGTTTTTTTTTTTTTTTTTTTTCGGTCCGAGAGAGAGAGAGAGAGACAAAGTAGATAGAGGGGGGTATTTTTGGAGTTTTGAAAAAAGAGTCATATTTTTCATAGTGCAAAATGTATTGGTTCAAAAAAGAAATTTTGAAAATTTTTAAGTATAGAAAATCAAATTTCCCTTTCTATTATATATATGCTATCAATTTTAGTGGCAGAAAATTTTAATTCATAAACTTATTACAACCTTCATAGATAATTCAAAAAAATGATCATTGATAGAGAAACTTATCTCAGTCATCGGTAAGATTTCCTAGAGATAGAAGACATGTTTAGTTTCATTAATTTATAAAAGGAAAAAATAATACCAATCAAATTTTTATAGTTCAAAAAATTTAAAATGACTAATAAGAAAATATTTCCAGCTATATAACGACTAAGCAAGTCAACATTCAAGATCATTATAATTTTGCAAAACCATTTTCAATGAGAAGAAACAAATATTTTTCAAGCTTGTTTAAACTTTCATAAATTATGATTCTAAATCAAATCCAGAAAAAGAATTATGACAAATAACAGTACCAATAATATAATTTTTTCATATGAAACATGACTGAATTAGTAAAAGAGGAAGGGTATATCAATTATCATATGTGTTACAACCTAGGCAATTTAAAAGGTCGCTCGTTCTAATAAGACATTTGCATACAGCACAAACAAAAATACTCTTCTAAAAAACTCTAAGATGACAATCTTGGAAGTATAAAGGTTGCCGTTGCGGTTGCCCGTTCGAAAACTCGAAGATGAAAATCTTAGAAGTATAAAGGTTGTCCCAAAAAACGATTACAACTACAAAAAATACCAATCACAAAAGAACCAATACGCCTTAAAATCTAACACATAAATATAATAAGAGAATCAAATATCTAATCTGATTTTGGCTAAATTTAGAAGATTAGAGCCCAAGGAAATAATATAATTCTGGCAAGTTCCTAGTTAAAACTTTAGAGACAACAATATAGCTGAAAAAGTACACTTAGAAAGGATCCCAAAAATATAATTTTATGACAGACTCACTAAAATGTGGGAGCTGCAGGAATTGTGCAATTTTTTCACTCAGATTTCCTTGCACTGAGAGGAACAACTTGCATAACATTTATTGTATAAAATAGAGTTAAAGAAAAATTGCATAGCTATTCAACTTACAAGTAAATATATAAGAGCAAAAAAGTCAAGTTTGAAAGCGATATCAACTGCAGCTGGATGTAAATGTAATATAAAAAGTTTAACATAACTTGAATGATACACTGAGAAAGCTCAACTACACTGATTGCAGGCCTTAGCCATCCATGCCTTTGAGCAATGCATGGTATGATTGTCATCTAGACAAGTTACAGACAAAATTAATGGAATGAATTAGAAACATGAATCATGGTAGATGATAGATAAACCATGCAACAAGTAAACAACATCTAAACAGTAAATAAAATTCACTGAACATTGATGAATAACCATACCTAACAGAAACCTGACAAGAAATGATATATGATGGACAGTTACAATAAACAATCTTAAAGAAAATATGGATTTAACCAGTGATCTTGTAGAAACTGTTTAGAAATCAAGCAGTTAGGGGTGAAAATGGGTCGGTTACGGTTGATTTTTACAATTTTATAACCGACCGGTCGGTTATGGTTTTTATTTTACAAAAACTGTAACCTAACGTTTAGAAATTATAACTGTATAAAATCGACCATATGGTTTTTGACAGTTTTTACTTTTTAGTGTTTTTCGGTTTAGTGGTTTTGGACGGTTTTGGCAGTCTATTGTGGTTTTTGGCAATTTTTTGATTTAATTATTTTTTTATTTTAAAAACCGAAACCGACCGCCATATAAAAAAATCGTAACCAAAACCAACCGTCAAATTCAGTGATGACATGGAACCGATAATTCGGTTACAGTCTAGTCGGTTTGATGGTCGGTTTTGATTTTTCGATTTTTATAAACACCCCAACAAGCAGTACTTACATTTATGAAGGGCAAGATTAAAAGCATGCTAGAACTTATGAATTTCCAACTTTCTACCTAAGTATAGATCTAATAAGATACTGTTGAAAGGCTTAAGTATACGTATAGAAGATAAAGACCTATGGAGAATGCAAATTAAAGACTTCACTCTATTGTATGACATCGACAATAGATAAGCTATCAAAAAGAAAAATGCATATCACCTTCATTAGCTCTTCAAGATGGGAATGATGCTCTTTGTTGTTGAGTACGAAGAGAAAGAGAGAGTGAGGCGTAGACGACGGTGGAGCTTTGGCCGGAACTGCTTTTGGGGGTTGGGTTGAACCGAACGGAGGAGGAGAAGTATCTAACCATACCTTCCTTTTGCTATACATATTTAGTAAATATATAAAAAAAATATATGGTATAGAAAATACCATAAAAAGTTTAAAAATTAAAATATGTCATAAAAAATGGTCAAATCTAAAACTACTATATATTTATAAAAAAGTTTTAAAAGGCCATACTGAGTGTAATTTCTACTTACTATAATGATGATAATATCAAAATCTGAAAACCTCAAAACTCCCAATCTTTCCTTTCTTGAATATGTCTCAAAGATGATATAGGCGAATCTTTACACAAAAGTAAGAAGCTTGGATTTAATTCTTTTTTGTCATCTTATTTATAGATTTGGTTAATTTCGTCTCATTATTGAAAAGAAAGAGGAAATTACACCTTATACTCACTTTTTGTTTTATATTTTAATTTTTACTTTTATTTTACTACTCTTTAATTTATATCCACTTTTATAAGTTATATTTGTTAGACTTTTATTTGGGCTTACATTAAATTTTATTGGTTTTATTAAAACTTGGGTTGATTGGATAGTTCTTTGCTGTGTTAGCCCATGTTGTTGGTGATCAATTGTTAATGGGCTTAGCATCTGTGAGTAAAGTCTAGGTGAAGCAGAAGTGTGGGCTTTTCTAGTTGACTGAAGCCTTTGATGAGCAGGCCCAGCCCAACTAGGGTTTTGTAGCTAAGTCCCCTCCCTAACTCTATAAATACATATTGTTTCATCACAATTATATACTTTTTGATAATCAGATAAAATAAACTGCTTCTGATTTAGAGATCTAGGGAGGAAGACTTAGTTGATAGTATTGCACTATCAAATTGGAGTAACTGCTGTGGATCAAACAGAGATAATTGCTATGGATCAATCAGGTACACATACTCAATTATCATATACTACTATTGTGTTCTATGTTATATACAAATAGATCTTGGGTTAATTGTTAATTTATATAACATGTGGTATCAGATTGCCTATTGTATATGATTTAGAACCTATAATTTGTATAACCATTAATATGTATATGTTAATTTTCTTCAATTACATATTAATTTCGTTATTATTTTATGTTGAATTTTTTGTTCTTAAATCTTAAAACTTTAGGGGTTTTGTTTATCATCAAATTCTCGTTCTATTGATATATTACATGCATGAAATCATTGTGTATATTAAGAGAATTTTAACTTTAAAGTTTTAGGGTTTATATAATTATAATATGAAATTATAATTTGTGTTTTTTGATTTTATTGTTTTTAATTTAAAATTGATTATAGATATCTCATTCTTAATTGTTTATGAATGTTCTTCAATGATTAATTTTGAATTTTGATCAAGATTGATATCCAAATAATTTTTTTTTTATGTTCTTTATTTTTTGGATAGCTTTTCTTTAGATCTATTTTTTTTAGCAATTAATAGCCGAAATTAGAGACATAGATCTATTAGAAATTGTAAACCAATCAAAATCCCTCTTTTTCCCCTCCGTTTCGTCACTTTTATGGCCGGAATTTCATCCCGACCCGACCGGGTTTGAACCGGGTCGCACAAGATCCATGTTGCAGCCATGGAGGTTGCTGGAGGTTGAAGACAACCTGCTGGGACGAAGCCCACTCGCGGCTGCCGGAGAGTGAGAGAGAGTGAGGTAGTTTCGTGACTCCGTTTTCGACGATTCTTTTTTCCAGCATTATTAGAATTTGATTTCTGATTTTTTGGTGATTTTTAATTAATTTTTTGACGCAATTTAATAATTATTATTATTTTAATGATAATTATGCAGTTAAAAAATTATTAAAAATAATTTTTGATGATTTTTCAAAATCCGTAAATCATAGAAATTTTTTTGAATTTCTTCTCGTTCCATATGACATAGTCACTCTCTTATTTAATTTATTTTGACTATGTAGTCTCCACCAATTTTCTTATATTCACATCTTTTGATTATTTGTTGTTCTAAAGTTATAAAACTTGGTTGTTTGATACAAAAATAATGTGTTATGGTGGACACTTTATTTTTTGATTATCAATATAATAAAAGTAATTATATATCTCTTTTGGAAATTTGGTTGAAAATTATTAATTTTCAATGATTGTTTTATCACCAAATTTCACATGTTGAAGAAAATATTATATCTTTTGGTTGACTATATGTGTAATTACTTGCCCAAAGGTAGTATTTACATATATTAGTTCACATTCCATGAAGTGAGTTAATATTAAATGTATATATTTTAATTATTTTCCCAAAGGTAATAATTTAAATATATAAATTTATTATTAGTTTTTTGCTTGAATTAATACATATTTTTAAGAATTTTATTTGCCCAAAGGTAATAAAATTCTTAAATGATATGTATTTTTTCTTTGTTGTTAACTTCATGAAGGTAGATCATGTGTGTGTTATATTCTCACCCCAAAGGGGAGTTTATAATGATCAGTTGACTCTACAATATTTTCTAATGCATTGCTCATATTGCTTATTCAAGTTTTAATTTTTTGGATTTTTCGGTCTCCTTTCTGCGAACAACAATAACATTTTCATCTGAATTCTGAATGCTTCCAACTTTAAGACATGGAAACGAGATGTGAAAATTACTTTAGGCATAATATATTTGGACTTATGCCTTCGAGAAGAAAAATCTGCTGATCTTATTCTAATATCAGAATTGTTGCCCAAAAATTCTTCATGCACATTGAAAAAAAAATTCAAATCATCTTAGTCTCATTGCTATGAAAAGTTTAATTCCTGAACATCTTTTGGTGGTTTGCCAAACACCACAAATGCTAATGAAATATTTCAAAGAAGTGAAAATAACTATTTAACACTAGTGAAATCGCTGCAGTTGGACATCTTATGGATGCTATGGCAACCATTAAGTATGAAAAATCAAAGGAGTGCGAGGTTTTATTCTGAAAATTATTCATGTTCAGTCCGAGTTGAAAGAACATAATATTCCTCTTCCCGGCTTTCACACCATTCTTTAAGTTCTTCATGAACTCCCTACCTCTTTTAGCTTTATCAAGACTGCCTAAACACTTATAATAAAGCATGGAGTGTTAGTGACCTTATTTCTCAGTGTGTAGCTGAAACAAGCAAGATAACAAATTGAAAAGAATGAGTCTTCTCACTTTGTTTCTCACCTCAAGCCTAACAAAGGATAAAGAAAATATGAAAAGAAACAACCACAACCAGAGGCTAAGGGATCTCAAGCAAATAAGTGAGAGGGAGTCAAAGCTTAAAGTGGCACTTATGTTGGAGTTGATGCTATCTATGTTGGCACACTTATTCTTGAATTACAGTTTAGTGTTCAGATTATTTTGAACAGTAATTTCTTGATTCTTACTTTTAAAGTAATTCAGTTTCGCTTCCGCGTTTAGTTAAACAATGATTTTCTTTTCGTTTTACCAATTATAGTGTTAACATTATGTTTGACTCCGAATAATTGGAAACTGTTTTTACTCTGATATTCTTTTCAAATTATCATTGACTTCCTTAGCTTCCTTTTTTTTAATGCTGTGAATATTGTGGATAAGAAATCTTATATTAAGATAACATCCTTATTATTATGGCACGATAGATCGGGTCATATTTCTAAAGAAAGAATTGATCGATTCCTTCTAGCTAAAATTCTTCCTCCTGTTGATGTTTCTTGTTGTGATACTTGTGCTGATTGTACTGGTGAAAAATTGACTAAAATAAGAAAGCAGACTGCTATCTATAGTCACTCTTTATAAGAGATTATCCACACTGACATTAGTGGACCTTATTCCACCACGTTGTGCAGAAACAAGTATTTATCACTTTTATCAATGATTTTTCTCGTTATGGATTCACCTATTTAATTAAAGAAAAATCTGACGCCCTTGATAAATTCAAAATTTTTTGAAATGAGAAGAGTCATCAAAGTTGTTCATTCTGATCGTGGAGGAGAATATTATGGTCGTTATACAGAATCTAAACAACACATGAGGCCTTTTGCTGAATATTTTCCAGAAAATTGTGTAGTTTCTCAATACAATATGTCAAGTTCACTGAGAAAAATGGCGTTGCTGAAAGGAGAAATCGCACTCTCATGGATATAGTGAGAAACATGATGAGTAGAACAAATCTTCCAGAATTTTTATGGGGTGACGTACTTATGACTGCAACTTATATTTTAAATCATGTTCCCAGTAAATCTGTTCCCAAAACCCCTTTTGAGTTGTGGACTGGGCGGAAGCCTAGTCTAAATCATCTTCGTGTATGGGGTTGTCCAGCTGAAGTAAAGATTTATGATCCTAATTTGAAAAAGTTAGATCCGAGAACAAATCGTTGTTATTTCATTGGTTATCCAATGCACTCAAAAGGATATCGCTTTTACTGTCCTACTCGTGGTACGCGAATTGTTGAATCTCAGACTGCTAAATTTTTGGAATTTGATGTTGCTGAAAATATTACTTCACCATCTCTTGAAATGGGGGAGTCATCTAAAGGAAATTTTATTCCTATCTCTTTTTCAAGAGATGATAATAATAGCAGTCTTATTCTTACTCTAGTTGATAACACTCCCATTGCTGATGAATATATTGCTCCTACTATCCAAGATGACGAGGGTCCTACTATTGATGAGGAACCTATTATTGAAGAAGGTTTTGTTGTTGATGAGGGTCTTGTTATCAGAGAAATCTAATTGTGGAATATGTCATTCAAAATGATGGTCAATAAATAGAGGTTATTCCTGAAGTACCTCCTATATGGAGATCTCAAAGACAAAAGATGTCAATAAGGTGTGATGATAAATTTATTTACCTTGGAGAAGGTGAATGTGATCTTGGTCATTTTGTGGAACCTCTTACTTTTAGTGAAGCACTTAATAGTCCACATTCTTCAAAATAGATAGAAGCTACGGATGATGAGATCGACTCCATGAAGAAAAATGGTGTATGGGAGCTAGTTTTATTACCTGATGGTTTCAAACCAATAGGTTGCAAATGGATTTTTTTAAGAACTAAAAGGGATAAAAAGGGACAGATTGAAAGGTTTAAAGCGCGTTTAGTGGCTAAAGGCTTTACTCAAAGAGAAGGTATTGATTACACTGAAACTTTCTCACTTGTTTCTACTAAAGATTCATTCAGAATTATTATGGCCTTAGTTGCGCATTTTGATTTAGAGTTGCATCAAATGGATGTTAAAACTGCTTTTCTGAAAGGAGAATTGAATGAGGAAGTCTATATGTCTCAACCTGAAGGCTACAAGGAGAATGGAAAAGAACACTTGGTTTGCAAGTTGAAACGATCCATTTATGGTCTCAAACAGGCATCTCGCCAGTGGTACTTGAAGTTTGATAAGGTTGTGTCACTGTTGGGTTTCATCGAGAACAAGTTTGACTAGTGTATTTATATGAAGATCAGTGGGAGTCATCATATTTTTTCTTGTTCTTTATGTGGATGATATTTTACTTGCCAGCAGTGATTTGTCACTACTAAATGAGACCAAAAATTTTCTGTCTTCCAATTTTGATATGAAAGATCTTGGAGAGGCATCCTATGTTTTGGGGATTGAGATCCATCGTGACAGGAATCGAAAAGTTCTTGGCTTATCTCAAGAAGCTTACATTAATCGTGTGCTCAAAAGGTTCAACATGGATTTGTGTAAAGGCGGTTCGTTCCTATTACGAAAGGGGACAAGTTCAGCTAAGCGACAATGTCCTAAGAACGACTTGGAAAGAGGAGCAATGAAGAACATCCCTTATGCAAGTGTAGTAGGGAGTTTGATGTATGCTCAGGTTTGCACTCGACCTGACATAGCTTTCGTAGTCAATGTTCTTGGGAGATATTTATCTGATCCTGGCCATGATCATTGGGTTGCAGCCAAGAAAGTTTTGAGATATTTGCAAAGAACGAAGAGTTTTATGCTTGTGTATAAGCATGTTGACAATCTTCGAGTTGTTGGTTATTCAGATTCAGATTTTGGTGGTTGTGTAGATGATTTAAAGTCTACTTCTGGCTATATTTTCACTTTTGTTGGTGCTGCTATTTCTTGAAAAAGTGTTAAATAGACTTTAATCGTATCATCTACTATATATGTTGAATTTGTCGTATGTTATGGTGCATCTTTGCAAGCTCTATGGTTAAAGAATTTTTGTTTTTTTTTAGAGATACGGCTAGTTGATTCTATTTCCTCTCCTATACTAATCTATTGTGATAATAGTATTGTTGTTTTCTTTTCAAAGAATAATGAGATTAGTAGTGCTTCTAAATATAAGGAAATAAAGTATCTCACTATTAAAGACTTGGTTAAGAAAGGAGACATTGTGATAGAATATTGAAAGACCAAGTTGATGTTTGCAGATCCTCTAACCAAAGGATTAAGTGCCATATTGTTTGATAAACATGTTTTTGATATAGGCATTTTATAATCTTTTGCTCCTTTGGGTTAGTGGGAGTTTTCTGCTTTATCTTTTGAGATTACATTTATATGTAATTTACTTGTTGATGTTATGAACTACTTTGTGGGCCAATATTTTTTGATTATTGGATGTTTATGCTTTCAGTTAGGCTTTGTTATATTCTTGAGAATAATTGAATTGAAAGCATGTAGTTCATATCTTGTTGTGATCATTGTATTTTAAGTATATTTACTAAATAACAATGATATGTTGTTGGCTTAATTCTTTAAGCATATTTAGTGACACTAACTTATTTTAAGTGGTGTATGATGAATTTCACTGGCTTATTTATTAAGCATCACGGTATCAGTGAAATTGAGGACTGATAAGGATATTATGTTATTTTAAATTGATCACATGTTGAACATAATTCCTTACCACACTACTAGACTTATTGACCATGTCGATTTAATACTTTGGTATTTGTGATTATGAATGTCTTTTGTTGAGTTAAAAACAATATGACTGTCATAGTTCATTATCAAAGGTTAAATTGGACCGGTATGTTGAGATGCTATCAGAGAACTATCATTTTTTAAAGTGGCCACAAATGTTTTCCTGTTGTTCAACCCATGAGTCGTTTTCAAATAAAATTATTTTGATATATAATATATATGTATTAAAATCAATGTAGCCCAAGTGGGAGAATGTTAGACTTTTATTTGGGCTTACATTAAATTTTATTGGTTTTATTAAAACTTGGGTTGATTGGATAGTTCTTTGCTGTGTTAGCCCATGTTGTTGGTGATCAATTGTTAATGGGCTTAGCATCTGTGAGTAAAGTCTAGGTGAAGCAGAAGTGTGGGCTTTTCTAGTTGACTGAAGCCTTTGATGAGCAGGCCCAGCCCAACTAGGGTTTTGTAGCTAAGTCCCCTCCCTAACTCTATAAATACATATTGTTTCATCACAATTGTATACTTTTTGATAATCAGATAAAATAAACTGCTTCTGATTTAGAGATCTAGGGAGGAAGACTTAGTTGATAGTATTGCACTATCAAATTGGAGTAACTGCTGTGGATCAAACAGAGATAATTGCTATGGATCAATCAGGTACACATACTCAATTATCATATACTACTATTGTGTTCTATGTTATATACAAATAGATCTTGGGTTAATTGTTAATTTATATAACAATATTTTCATTATGTGCATTAGAAAGTCTAATTTTAATAAATTTTGTGAGGTTATATTTAGTACTTTGATTATTATAGAGGACATTTATCAATTAAAATTATTTTAGAGTTATACTTAGTTAATGTGTAATAAAAATGGGTAGTTTTCAACTTATCCCTATTGGAAACTTACTCAAAGAGATTCATTTTTTTAAATATCACATTTGCCTTCTTTTGAGATATTTAGTAGTTTTAGTACCTAAAAATGATTTTGCTTAATGAATTTTTATGACTAATTGGAAAGTTCTAACAAAAACAAGTAATGCTCCGCATTATTACAAAGTTTTGTATTAATATTATTATTATTATTATTGCAATTATAAATAGAAGTTTTTTATTTATACATTTTAAATTTTTTTTTTAGTATTCTACATTGATAGATGTTAAGATCTATTTATTAAGCTCGTCAAGAAGGCATCGGGTTATCATCGGACCACCATCATATCATCGGGCTACCATCGGACTTTTATCTTCAACCTTTACTCATTTTAACAACAGGAAGACATAGGACTACTATCGGACCACTATCGGGCCGGGCAAAAAAATTAGTTTTTTACCTAAAACTCATATGTGACCATTTTCGACCTTAAATCTAACATCTACTCACAGATAATAAATATTAATCATATAATTTATTCCTTTGATAATATTGTTGATAGTGAAGTCATGGTTAATGGAGATGTCGTTGAGTCTACCGTGGTTATTGGGTTTGTGGTTGTAGTGGTCGTGGAGAGAAGGGACCAATGTGGTGGGTGATGAGTTGTGGGTTTGAGTCCTTAGAGTGATGAGTTGTGGAGAGCAAGAGTCTCGATAAAAGAGGAAGATGTAGGGTTATGTGTTTAAAATGGGAATGATAAAATTGAGTTTTATAAAATATTAACTTATTCTATTAATATAAGTTAACTTAAATTTAGGAAAATAATTTCAATTTAATAAATGCATATAAATTCAAATTTCCAATTATTGCTACCCAAGAATGAAGAATAGACACAACTAATCTTTCCTTAAACACACTTTCGATGCTGATTTCACTGAGGTTCGACGACCAGTAGGAATTCAATGAGGAAGGTAGGTCTGTCCGTATCTTTTACTGATTTTTTTCTTTTTTGTTTTTTTTGAACCAAAGGAGTTAATTATACTATTTTTACCGTTTACTCTTAGTCTAAAAAAATTATAATTTAATATTCTATAAATACAAAAACAAAAAAAAAGGTGCTTACGAGTGTTTATGTTTCTCTAGAAATACTTTAACATATATGAGTGTTTATCTCTTATATTTGACAAACTCAACTCATAATAGCAATACTTTTATGCTCTTTTTATTACTTTCCTTTTATTTTTATACAATTAGAAAATAAAAAAAAAACATATATATATTTATATATACACTTTTTATTTAAGAAATATATAAGGATAATTTACATTTAGACACGTTTTTGTCCATTTAATTTCAGTATTAACGTTATTTTTAATTTTATTAAATTTACTGCTGTTTTATGTCGTTTTAACTTTAATTAATTTTATTTTTTGATTCACGCGTTGCAGGTGATGTCAGAGTACAGAGCTGTCGCGTCAATCACACTCCCCAACATCTGTAACCTCACGTGCTTGCTCACATTTTTTACAACTTCAATAATTGTTCTTTATTTTATAGACATTTCAGTATACTGCATAGGAATGTTATTTTGTTACTGTATACTATATTTTTTATTTTTGAAAAATGTGTTTGCATATTATAGGAATGTTATATATGTACTTTTTTCATATAATTAAGATATATTTTTCAGTTTTGAGTGTATTGTTTAAATAATTTTTTGTTAGAGTATATTTTTGTATTTATATTTGTTTTAAAATTTTATTACTTCGTTTATTGTTAAATGTGATTCTGTTTTAATATACTTAATAGTTTTTTTTTTTTAATATTTTTAAGATTTTATTGCAGTTTGTTCAAATGTGATTTTGATACTATATAATTTAAGATTTTTTTTTTTTTTCATTTTTAAGACTTTATTGATGTTTGTTTGAATGTCTTTTTTATATTGTATGCCTTAGTTTTTTTTTTTTTTTGTATATTATAGGGTTGTACTTTTGTTTAATTTATACTCTATTTTATAATTTTTTTTCATCTGATTTAGTTTATTGATCATTATTTGGTGGTTAATATACTTTTGTTTATCATTAATATGCATGCTAGTTTATATCATGTGATTTTTGTAAATTTTTTAGTTTTTGATACTACATACTTTGGATTTTTTTTTTTTATTTTTTTTTTAAAAAATGTGTTTGTATATTATATGATTGTTATATATGTGTATTTTTCATATGATTAGGATATATTTTCATTTTTTAAGTTTGTTGTTTGGATAATATTTTGTTAGAGAATATTTTTGTATTTGTATTTATTTTAGGATTTTATTGCTTTGTTTGTTGAATGTGATTTTGTTTCTGTATACATAATGGTTATTTATTTATTTGTTTTTTAGGATTTTATTGCAGTTTGTTTAAATGTGATTTTAATCTTGTATAATTTAGGGCTTTTTTTTTCATTCTTTTTACAATTTTATTGACAATTGTTTGAATGTGTGTTTTGATATTGTATACCATAAGTTTTATATTATTGTATTTTTTTTTGTATATTATAGGTTTGTATACTGTATTCTATACTTTTTTTTTGCATCTAATTTTGTTTATTGATCATATATTTGGAGATTAATCTTTTATATATATATAATTTAGAAATTTATTTGAACAGACGTTATTTATCATTAATATGCATCCTTTTGTTTTTTAGTTTATGTTCGTGAGTTTGGGGTTAGTTATGTATTTGATTTATGCATTATGTATACATAATATACGGTAAAGTGTATTGTATATAATATTTTAGTTTACATATAGATTGTATAAGTTAACGTTTATTGTATATATTGATGTATAAGTTAACGAGTACATATTTTAGTTTACATATAGTTGTTGTAATGTATTATTGTTAAAATATATACACACTACTACAAATTACCCTTTCTATGTCTCTTTTTCTAGTCCAACAAAAATAGTGTTGGACATGAAAAACTTTTTAGAGAGATTTCAAGTCCAACAATGATGGACTAGAAAAAAAATATATATCATGTCCATTAATGTTGGACTAAAAAAAGAGTAATGACATTATATATTAAAAACATAATTAATTTTTTTTTTTGGTCGACCACGTCCAGCTATGATGGACGAATTCTTTTGTTTTTTTTTTAAAAAAAAAAATTGAAAAATTACTTTCACGCATGGAAAAAAAATGATATTTTTTTTGGGCACAATCCAACTTTATATGTGTTTTATTTAGGAAAAAAAAGCTGAACATAATCAGCTATTTATTATTTCTCTCTCACTTATTTATTTTAAAACTATCTCTCTCATACAAACCAAAAGAAAAAAATCCTAAACCTAAAACACATACATAGTGTTGGGTTTTATGCCCTAAATAAAACTTATTTCAATATAATCAGATTTACTTATTAATATAGATCAGAAATAACATTTAGTGTTGCATGGTTCACATGATTTATTTCATGATTATATGTACATAATGTATAGATTCATCTGAAACCCTTTCACATACTTGATCCTGTTTATTGTGCCGTCAACACATTGGAAAGTAAACATGACTATGTGAATAAAGTTTCCTAGATTTATCAGACACAGGGTTTTACTGATATGATAATCTACAACAAGAGTTTACTTGTATTTGGAGAAATACTATGTTCTTTCCAGAACATTGGTTAAAGTAAAGCTCAGGCTGGATGCATGGAGTATGCATCGGAAGGGACCGATATTGAACTTTGACTTAGATTTAATTAAACTTACTCTATTCAAGTCAATATCGCCTAGTTGATCCTAGATCAAATGTTCTTAATCCTGTTATGATTAGGCTCAATCTTGAAAGGCTATTCGTGTTCTTTGATTTGTTAGTTAAGCCTACTTTTAGGTCAGGGTGATACGTACATTTTGGGAACACGGTAGTGCAATTGAGTGGGAGCGCTAGCATAAACATGGAATCTATAGCTTCTATCTGGCGAATAGTAAGCAAAGGATGATCTCCTTCGAGCTTGACCAAACGAAAATAAATGGTGGAGATCTCATTTCACATAAGCTGAAATATCATTTATACGGGGTCAAGTGTTTTAAGGATAAAATACATAGTAGGGTGTTACGGTAATTTAATCTCTTTACTGTGTAGATCATTCATATAGAGGATCATTGATCAAATTAGGATTATAACAATGGATAACTAATGATGTGTCTATATGGTGGAACATATAGAGCATTCTATATACTGAGAGTGCAATTCTAAGTTCTATGCGTGGATTCAACGAAGAATTAATAAGTTAGTGAATTTTAGTAATAAATTCTTGATCTACTTATTGGAAGCTCGGTTATATAGACCCATGGTCCCCCCACTAGTTGAGATAATATTGCTTGTAAGACTCATGTAATTGGTTTTGATTAATCAATTATAATTCTCAAATTAGACTATGTCTATTTGTGAATTTTTCACTAAGTAAGGGCGAAATTGTAAAGAAAGAGTTTATAAGGGCATATTTGTTAATTATGATACTTTGTATGGTTCAATTAATAAATATGATAAATGACAATATTATTTAATAATTATTTATAGTTATTAAATAGTTAGAATTGGCATTTAAATGGTTGAATTAGGAAATTGGCAATTTTGAGAAAATCAGATACAAAAGGTGTTAAAATTGCAAAATTGCAAAAAGCAAGGCCCAATCCACTAAGTGCATGGCCGGCCACCTATTGTAGGTATTTTAAGTTGATTTTTTTTTTTCACTATTTTAATGCCATATAATTCAAACCTAACCCTAGTGGAATGCTATAAATAGATAGTGAAGACTTTTTCCTGACACTTTCTGAATCAGAAAAACTAAGCCTTCTCTCTCCCTATCTGGCTGACCACTCCCTCTCTTCTTCTTCAATATTTCGAAAATCTTAGTGTGAGAGTAGTGCCCACACACATCAAGTGATACCTCAATCATAGTGAGGAAGATCGTGAAGAAAGATCATCAGCAAAGGAGTTTCAGCATCAAAGATTCAGAGAAAGAGATCCAGGTTCAGATATTGATAATGCTCTGCTACAGAAAGGAATCAAGGGCTAGATATCTGAACGGAAGGAGTCATATTATTCCGCTGCACCCAATGTAAGGTTTCCTAAACTTTATATGTGTTTATTTCATCGTTTTAGAAAGTTCATATTTAGGATGTTAATCAACATACTTGTGAGTAGATCTAAGATCCTGGTAAAATAATTTCCAACACATAGGCCTTCTCTCTTCTCTCTCTTTCTTTGTTTCTCTTGTGCGGCGCCGATCCAGGTGAGGAGCAACCATCTTCGATCGTAGGTGGTCCAAACGGACCAAAAACCCCGAACCCCCTTTCCCCACCCTTGAGCTCTTTCTCTCATCATCTTTCTTCCTCTCTTTTTCTCTCATTCTCTCTTCGTCGAGTCCAGCCAAACCAGCGACGGAGGGTGAGCTTCGACGTGTTTGTCAAGGTGTAGACCAATGACGGAGATCCCAAAGGTTACTTCGTGGGCAACTCGATTTCTGTCTCTTTGACTTGTCTACTCATGCGATGCAGATTTGAGATCC
Source organism: Cannabis sativa (assembly GCF_029168945.1). Taxonomy (NCBI): domain Eukaryota; kingdom Viridiplantae; phylum Streptophyta; class Magnoliopsida; order Rosales; family Cannabaceae; genus Cannabis; species Cannabis sativa. Next base: position 56,221,972 of record NC_083607.1, read on the forward strand.
CCATTCGAAGTCCCATGGTCAAGATTTAAACTATTGTCACCTCTCTCTCTCTCTCTCTCTCTCTCTCTCTCTCTCTCTCTCTCTCTCTCTCTTTTATGTGCAGGTGGATGGTATTCAACGGAGCTTTGTATTCAGGGGGTTCTATGTCGACGGAGCTTGCAGCTTTGTGTTTGTGGCTGTTTGATTTTGTGTATAACTGGTTTCAGATTTTCTTTGTTTGATAGAAATTGATTTTGGTGTTTGTATTTTTTTTTTTGAACTGGTTTGGGGGTTTGTATTTAGCCCGTGCTATGAGATTGATTTGTAATTTTTAGTAATTAATTTGTAATTTTCTGTCCAAAATGTGTATGGACACTATTAATTCTTACGAAAAATTACTTTTTTTTTTCTAGTTTTTTTGTAAATCTAATTTTTTTATATGGTTATATAATTTTTTTAATAATGTGATCTACTAGTAATAGTATTAGTGGATAATTAATAATTTTAAAAATATTTCATTTATAAATTAAAATATAATTTTAATAAAAAGAAATAATATATAAATTATTAAATATTTTTTTTATTTTAAAAAATTCAAAATCCTGCTTTCACGTCCATTAATAGTGGACTAGAAATATTTTTCTAGTCTAACATTATTGGACTAGAAAAATACCCTTTTTATGTCCCTTGATATTATGTCCAACATAAAAATAGACTAGAAATACTTTTCTAGTCCAACTTTAATGGACGTAAAAGAGAGTTTTTGTAGTAGTGACATAATAGTTATTATTTGATTTGTGGTTTACCAGTTTAAGTTTTTGTATTTTGGTTTAAAGTATGTAATCGTTTCGCATTTCGTGTGTATATAGTATACAATAAGGTGTGTTGTCTATAAGGATTTATGTTTATATGTGTGTTGTATAAATTAGTGTATATTGTGCATATTTTTGTATACTAAATGTGTGTATATTGTATAAATTAATGTATATTATGTTCTCTGATTTTGGATGTACATACTTAGTTTAGGTGTAGGAATGTATGTTTGTTAAATTGTATACGTAATAGTTTAGAATATATGTATATTGCAAGTGTTATTTGATTTGTTATTTATTAGGTTAGTTTTTTGAGTGTTTGTTTGCATTATGAGACTGACTCGAATTTTGTGTATATATATAGTATAATGTAAGGTATATTGTTTATACCGATTTAATTTTTTGTGTAAATCGTATTAAATAATGTATATTGTATAATACAATTTACGATGTATACTTAGATAAATTGAGGTATAGTAATGTATTTGTTGAATATGTATACAAGATAGTTTATAATATTTTATATTGTTATGTTGTTTTTTATGTTTTTACATGAGTGGGAGAAATATTTTAATAAACTTGAGAATCGTGTTTAGGGTAAGATGATTTTCTTCCCTAATAACAATATTTTTTGCTGGAGTGGGAACACTAGTTTTGTGAAAGCTTTTGCTGTTCTTCTGTCCATTTTGCTATCTCATGTGAACTTCTATGGTCAGAGGTCGAATATTGACAAGAACACAAAGTATTTTTAGGGAGTAAGTGAGACAGATTTTTTTGGAAGTTGTGTTTATGGATAAAATAAGCTGTCACAACAAGATCAGTGGTAACTATGTTGCTTACTTTTTATATATATATATATTTATTAATTATATAGTTTACAATGATATGAAATGTGTATTGTTTTTGTATTTTTAGTAGTGATTCTAGTGTATTCGTTATAGTATGCTAAATACTTTATACATGAAATGATCAATCATGTTCCCAAATCTTTGAATATGAATATTGTTCGGAAGAAGATGCGTGCTGAGCTTTTTGTGCATGGGATGAGGAAAGAGTTTAATGGATATGAGTCTGGTTCAGAGTTTACTGGGAAGAAGATGTGTGTTGAGTTTTATACAAGCATTGCATGTGAGCAAGGTATTTCATCATATTCAAATTTTTAACAGCTGTAATTTTTGTTATCTAGGTTTACTATGTATGAGTCTAAACAATCATGTACTTTGTATACAAGCAGGTTTGACGATTCTACCTATAAAAATAAATATTTTAGTTGAAGTTATAAATGAGCAATGTTTTTGTTTAATTGTTTATGAGATTAGATTAACTGTATACTCACATTCATTAATGTATTATTTGTAATAAACCAATAAATTGATTAAATGAAATATATACATATATGTTTACAAGGTAGTTTATAAAAAAATAAAATATTAATATACTATATTATTATTATTTTAAAAATGCGTGTATTTTATATTTTATAAGGTTTATTACGATTTGCATACACTAATAAACTAGTAGGTTTATTTATAGATTATGTTGCACAAATAATTATAAGGTAAATGATTATGTGCATATATACTTTAGTTCAAGAATATATGCATTTGTGCTTTTTATAAACTACCTTGTAAATATATATGCAGAGTTTTTTTATAAGGTGTATCATTTTCTACATATAGTAATAAACTAGTAGGTTTATTTTGTTACAATGTAATACAAAATAAACAAAATTGTTACTTGTACTTCAAGCTCATATCTTTATTTTTATACAGTATTTTTTCTGGGATAGTTGTCAAGTATGTGAATGTAGATAATGCTCTATTCTTGTTGTTCCAATACTATTTTTGTACCAAATATTGAAGACATTCTAATAAAGTTGCTAACTATCTTACTTCTTTGAGCGCTACATGCATATACAAATTCTGCAATATTTGATGTATGTTTTGTTGAGTTTGGTGCGAAAGGTAAATTTTGATGAACTTCTGATTGTTGATCGTATTGTTGTGTTGACTGTTTGGTTGATATGTCGAATGGTAGAATGAGTGATTGCTTGGTGGTTCTAAAAATTGAATGATCAAAGTTGTGATGTATGAGATTGAAGCTTTTTTTTGTTCAATAATGGAGTTTTTTTTTGTTCTTAAGAAGATTTCGATGTATGCGATTTTGAATTTATTTACAATCGCAGTGAACAATTTCGTTGATATGATTGTAGTTTTGAGGACGGAGTTCGAGGTTGAATGGTTGATGAGTCGGTAATCGAGCTTTTTTGTTCATCAATGGTTTTTTTTTTTTTTCCTAAGAATGGTTTGAATGGTGAAAATTCTTTGAGTTATAGTTTTATAAGTTTCCTTGTTAGTTGATTACACACACGCGATTGAAAATGATGCAATTCCGTGGATAATAGAGGAGCACGGCGCGTGATGGGATGGTTTTGCAAGTTTCATGTTTGCAATTCTGTCATTGTTTTTTTTTTTAATTCTCGATAGGGATGATGACGTAGAACGTTAATAAAAAGTTATTAAATTAATTAACGGTAATATTAATAATAGATTGTATTTTAGGTATATAAATGAAAATTTCCCAATATATAAATGTGTAGATAAGTAATTTTTTTCTTTTTTTTTTTTTTTGAGCTAAAATGAATTTGAAAGAGGGAGTTTCCTTCTTTTATTGCATTGGATATGTGTATATGTTTTCTTGTGAGTATTAATTACAATATTTTGTTAATTATGGGTATTAACTATTAAGTACATTTTTTTTTGTTAATTATTATAGCCATGTTAATTTCTAACCTCTACCCCCTTGAAGTATTTTGGTTAGATTGGTTGTATAATAAAATTTTTTGCTGCTTTTTTAGGTTGAGGTTATGAAGAAACCACTCAAAAGAACAAAGAACAACCAGTATCAGCTACTCCACCACTTACGCCCATGTTTCAAAGTTAGTTTTTGTCACAATTGTCAAAAACATGAACAATCAAAAGGTGTTTTTCAAAAAAAAAAAAAAAAAGGTTGAAGGTGTGTATTTTTGGATTTGTTAAATTTAGAACAATTTTGAAACCAATGTTATTTTGGTAATTCAATAGTAGAGGCCGTTTATTCTCATTATACGTACGGCTCTTTACTTGTGTCCAAGACCACAACAATATAGCACAAAACCATATCGATAAAAGAGAATCTTAAAAGATCCTTATGCCCCAATATTTTTGTATTTTTGTGAAGTGTATGTAATATCAATGTAACACAATTTTTGATTTAATTATACTTTTTTAGTTAGAGAAATTTACATGGTATACTAACTTTTGCCATTTTTTTTACAAAAATATTGCCAGACGGTATTTTTTACTTTTAAACTGTGTTTTTTAATAAGTTTCATACTACAGTATACTGTGTTAAGTTTTCACTGGTGTTTTACTAGTGTTCTACTGTTATTTTGAGTTATACTGCTCTGTGTTTTACTGGTGTTTTATAAAAACACAGTATTTTTGAAAAAAAATTCGTGTGACAGTATTTTTGTAAAAGTTAACCCAAATTTCAGTATTTTTGTAAGTTTCCCTTTTAGTTTATACGGTAACTTTAATAGAATATTCTTTATTAATTTTATAATATTATACATATTTAAAAATAAAAATTATATAAATATTTTATATAAATAAATTTTTATTTTAATTTAAAGTACTTAAAATATTATTGATATTTATAATTTTATTTTTAAATTTATTGATTTAAATTAAAATAAAATGAAAAATTATTTAAATATATTATATAAAGAAATTTAAATTTAAAATATTATAAATATTATAAATATTTTTAATCATATTTTTAACTTTATTATTATTTATTTTATATTTTAAATTGAATTCGCACACCATATTTTTCGTAAAGTTTGTAAATAAAAAATATTTATATGAAATTTACGAATCCAACTCATATATAGACACACTCAAATTTGGTTATGTGACTTTTGGTTAAAAATAAGTAAATTACAATATATGCATTATTAAATACGTTACCTAATTAAAAAAATTTAAAAATTTAAATATATATATAATCACATAAATGACACACGTTTAAAAAAAATTCTTAAAAATCTCAAATGGCTTATTGAATCTAATTAAAAAAAAATAATTATAGGTCCATTGCACAAAACATCAACCTAATTATTATAAAAGTCGCTGAGTAATAGCTATCATGTTTTTTAGCATTGTTATTGAGTATTTATAGTACCTAACACTTTTAGACATATTAGTTCAATAGCAATATTAACACATAAGAAAATACTAACTACCATTAGTACCTTCATTTCTCATGTTTTTTTATTTAAATGTCTCACTTATCTTATGCTTTGTTGAGAATTTTGGTATTTTATCTCAAAATTTATTAGTGAAGAATGAACTAGTTTATATTCTATATAGCTCAATATTTAATATGGAATGTGGCCCCTACCATTATATATCATTAAATTCATCTTAATCAATTAATTAGTAGAAGCATAAGCTTGGAAAGCATCCCCAGTAAGTCTACAAAACCTATAATCATGCTGAATCTGAGCTCCCATTTCTTCATAGAACTTAATCGCATTCACATTCCAATCAAGCACCACCCACTCCACTCTTCCACAACCCATCTCCACAGCCTTCTTCACCACCGCAATCAACAACATTTTCCCCAATCCATTCCTCCTGTAACGCTCTCTCACGAACAAATTCTCTACATAAAACCCAGGTTTCCCCAGAAACGGCGAGTAGTTCGGAAAGAACAGAGCAAATCCACCAATCACAACATTATCGCCGCTGTTTAGCGATTTGAAGGTCTCGATTTCTGGGTCTTCGGCGATCGGGTGGTCCAGATTGGCGGTCTGGAATTTGGGCTGATAGAGAGGAGGAGAATTGTTTATTAAGTCCTCCTCTTCTTCGATGATGAAGGGCTGTGATGAGACCTCGAGGATGAAGATGGTGACGGACTGAAATGGTGGTGATTTGAAGAGAACGGAGGAGAGAGAGGCTTCTGTGGCGGTGAAGAGGTGAGTTAGGCGTTCGAATATGGCCATTTGGTGAATCAGTTTGTGGATTTGGGGAACGTCGGTGGGTTGGGCTAAGCGGATACGGGTGAAGACTGGGAAAGCCATTTGGGTCGAGTTATGTGGAGCTGTTGAGGCCGGCGCCGGAGAAGGTGGTGGTGGTGCGGCGGCGGCGGTTAGTAGCGACTGTAGAGTAGAGAGTAATGAGTAGTTTGGTTGGAGGGATGTTGTTGTTGTGTAACAGAATTTATAGGCGGTGATTTTCCAGGTACTAATGACTAAATAGGAAGAAATACGAGGGTTTTAGAGCAAAGCAACTGGTTTTTTTTTGAGAGAGCAAAGCAACTAGGATTTTTTTTTTTTTTTAAATAAGTCTATTATTATAAATGAAACGCAGTCATTTACAACAATGGTAGAAAGTATTTCTTCTAACCATATACAATTACTATCTAACTTAAAGCTTGTTTAGCCAAACCATAAGCAGCTTAGTTAGCATCCCGTTTAATATGAGATAAACAAACATTAGAAAAATGATAAATGATATGATACATCTTGAACAATATCATAAAAAACCGAATATTGTGATGTACGCCCATTCAATGCATTTACAAGCATCAAACAATCGGTTTCCACAAAATCAATAGGAAGATTCAATTGTTCAGCCCAACGAAAACCAAAAAATATTCCATTTCCTATGGTTTAAAGTTCCCAAGTTTTGACATCGCAGCCAGAACACGTTCATAAAATTGAAAAAATTGACAAATAGTAAAAGTTCGGTTAAATTTAACATAAAATATAATATGGGTTAAATTTTACACTATAATAAATATTAATTTTTTTCTTTATTCTTTTATCACTCACTAATAAATATTATTAATAATTTTTTGCATTTTATTATTTATATATTTAGTAAGATTTTTATACATTTTTAATCATTATTTAAAATTTTAGTAGACTTTTTTTTACATATTTTTATCAAAAATAAAATTAGTTTTATCCGCACGGAATATTTTGTAAAAATAATCTTTATGAAATTTTTTTTAATAAAATAACTTTATAAAAAAATATTATTAATAAAATAGTCTTTTATGATCAAGTCAAAATAAATAATAACATTTTATGGTCGCAGAAACGATCATAAGTTATATTGTGCGACTATAAACGACTATTATGGTCACAAAATAACTATAAATTTAGACTTGCAATTATTATGATCGTATAGAATATATTAAGTGAAGTTATTTTGTAAATTTTAATACTTTAAATCATAGTTTGGCAAATTTCACAATTTCATACCACTATTAAGAATATTCTTAGTCATCTATCCCATCATAAAAAAAATTATAAATACTTTATTTATCCATTTCCATATGTTTTACACATACAAATAATATTTAAAAATGAAAATTACTTAATTAAATTCCATAAATATTTGAATGAAATATTTAATTCAATGAAATATTTCATTTCAAACTTAAAAAATTAATTTTTTTTTTTATTATCTACGTTTTTGTTCGTACATTTTTTTTTCTTATCAAAATCTAACTTCCTGACATAGCCTAAAACAAACAAGAAAAAGAAACTATTTGCATATTAATATCATAACTAATAACAGACTACTCCACAAGTCAACTAACTTTTTTAAATTATAGTATGGTGAGAGATTTTTCTTTTCTTAAATATATGAATATTTAGATTTGTACATTTGTAATTAATGTTGCTAACTAAAATCAATTATAAAATTATTACGAATAATATGAAATAGATAAGAAGAAAAAAGTAAGAAAAAGAAACTGAATGATAATTTCTCAGTATTTTATTCTAATAGAGCGACACCTTATTTATACAAAAATATATGACTAGAATAATGAGAAACAAAATTCATAAATTAAATGAAAATACAATAGTATTTATGGTATAAATGATTTGGGTGGTTTAGATATCCATATGTATAATATTTCACAACACTTTCCTTTGGATGTCTATCATAGCTGTCTCATTAAGAACCTTGCTGAAAAAAAAAAGTGCAGTATAAATTAAACTCCCCCTCATTAGGCATTCGTGGAGATCTCCTAATCGACGAATTTCAATCTTGTGAGCCATCTTCTCGAATATTAATAGTGGTAATGACTTTGTGAATAAGTATGCATGATCGACACTAATTGAATATGTTGGATACCAATATAGCCACTCTCCTTAAGATCATGAGTTAAGAATAATTTGATAAAAATATCTTTGGCTCTATCTTCTTCATTATAGCTTTAGTTGAGCATGGATTTCGTGTTATCTTCATAGAGAATTGCTAATGTTGATACTGAGTGCAATCTATATATTTCTCGAATATGCTATGTCGATGATGTCGCTCCCACACATTTTCTACTTACTTTATAAAGTCCAAGTATGTTAGCATGATTTAAAGTTTCCTTGTTAAAACCTTCTCAGGATAACCAAGTGGAACAAAACTTGAGCTACGGAAAAAAGCGTGCTACATATATATATATATATTTCATATTCATAACTATTTGAAAGTTATCTCGATAAAAACTTTGTCAGGAAAACTCAGTGAGACATAACCTGAGCTAAAGGAAAAAGAGTGCAACATGAATATGTCTCTCCCTCATACACATATGATTCTTAATTATTTTTGTGATAATATATCTCATAAGATTATTGTTATCACTTTTAAAATATCATCATAATAAATTACCTATGATTATATATTTACTACAACTCTTTCAGAGTATGTGTGAACTTCTAAATTATAAATGAAGAGTTTTATGAACTTCATTAATTATCTAACTTATTGAATTATTCATGTGTGTATACAATTTTGTTCACACCAAAGTTTAAAATTTTAAGTAGATATGAACATAACAAATTAATGATAATATAAAATTTTATTTATGACAATGATGATACTCCAAGACCATGTATTTGTTTCATTCTTATTGTATGATCTTAATTTTTATATCAAATGATCTTAAATATTTAATGTTGTTTTCGATTATTTTTTATTTTAAATCAATTCATTTTTCTCATTGATTATTCTAATTCTAATTACAGTTTAGTAAATGCACTATTATAGGAATTGTCCATACATTTTTGACTAAAAGAGAGAGAAGAGATAGATGGTAAAATAATTCTTAAATGGGTCCCTTAAATTTTTAAATAAAAAAATAAAAACTGGCTAAGTATATGAAGTGAAATTAATAGGATAACTATTTTTATTGACTTCATTAGACATATCCTTATTATAGAGTGTTGCTAACCATAGGTCTTGACATCCTATGATGTGGTACTTATGTGCAAGACTGGCTCTAAATTAAAATGGGGTAGATAAAAGAAAATAATAATTATTTCACAAATACACAAAAATAATAAATAATTATAAAAATATGATTTCACGGAATTTTAAATATTTTTACGATTTTTTTATTTTATTACAAAAAATACGGTCTTTTTATGTTGTACTCTTGTTAATTTATTGTTATATGTATGTATTTTTTATTATTGTTTTGATGTTATTTTCATGTTATTTTTATGTAGTTTTCTTGTTATTTTCGTGTTGTTTCAATGGAAAACCGTAAAAAAGTATATAAAAAAAATATCTTTAAACGTAAAAATATAATTTTTTTTACAAAAGGGTGTCTTATGTAATTATCCTAAAAAAATATGAGCCCTTACTATAAAGATAAATAATATTTTAAAAAAAGTATTTTTTTTATTTGAGCCCCTAAAATAGGTGGATCTTAAGTACGGGCCTAGCCCGCCTTAGCCTAGGGTTGGCCCTGCTTATGTGTCAAAAGTTTGTTAATATTTTATGGGCCCGTTTGGCACAGCTTTTGAAAAAGCTAAAATCTGCTTTTTGAAAGAGAAACTTACAAAAATACTGAAATTTGGGTTAACTTTTACAAAAATACTGTCACACGAATTTTTTTTCAAAAATACTGTGTTTTTATAAAACACCAGTAAAACACAAAGCAATATAACTCAAAACAACAGTAGAACACTAGTAAAACACCAGTAGAATACCAGTGAAACTTGACACAGTATACTGCAGTATGAAACTTATAAAAAAATACAGTAAAAAAGTAAAAAATATCGCTTTGCAGTATTTTTGTAAAAAATTGACAAAAGTTAGTATACTATATGCAAATTTCCCTTTTGAAAAAGCTGTGATAAAAATGTGTTTGGTAAGCAGTCAAAAAATAGCTTTTTGAAGAATTTTTGGAAAAACTACAACTAAAAGCTTAAGCTGCTCCAACCCAACTTTTAAAAAAAGCAATTTTGATTAAATGACTATAATAAATTTTTTTTGTACTAAAACCATATTTACTTATTTATTACATATTAAAAAAATAAAATATTTAAAATAAATTAATTATAATAAAATAAATAATTATTAAATCTATTATTTGTTTAAAACAAATAATTTTTATTTTATTTAATATTAATAAACAACATCAATCTAAATTTTTTAGGGTAATTAGCAGCATAAGTACCCAACGTTTCAAGTTTGTAAGTGGCATAAATCTAATGTTTATTTTTAGCGGCATAAGTACCCAATGTTTGTAAAACTGTAATTTTTCTCTAATTTTGTTAGTACAAACTCTGTTATTTTCTTAAACATACCACATATAAGGTCTAGATTCTAGATCATTGAGTCTAGACAAAAACACGTAGTATCAGTTACTTCCAAATATTTTTTTTAATAGATTCAAAATGGAGTCTGTGCTGACAAAACTGGAGGAAAATTACAGTTTTATAAACATTGGGTACTTATGCCGTTAAAAATAAACATTGGGTTTATACCGCTTACAAACTTAAAATTTTGGATACTTATGTCGCTATTTACCCTTTTTTTTTATGTACATGAGTTTCTATTTTTTTTTTTTACATGTGATAAAACATAATGTAAAAATACTATAAATTATTTTTATCAAATGGATATAAAATTATATTTGAACAAAAATTAAAAATATATAAAAAAATAAAATATTATTATATAAAATAAGATCTTACATATTTGTTATTATAATAAACTATATTATACCATTATTATTATCATTATACAGTACTTTAAAATTTATAATTTACCAAACACTCAGCTCAGCTTTTTTCCACAGTTCTGCTGGAGCTGCTTTTTCTCACAGCACAGCTGTTTTTTCCCACAGCACAGCTGTATGTAGAACTCACATGCTACATCACATAAAAGTTGCATCTTTCCTTTAGGGGCTCGATTTTTTTTTTTTTTTTTTCATTTGTTTTTAAGGCACTTCACATTTTTTTTTGAAAAATTATACAATGCAACCTTCTAAAAGATGTATATTGATGCACTTTTTATTGGTTTCGGCATCCAGAAGAATTTTTTAGTTTAATTTTTTTCATAGTCGTCTATGTTGTAGTTATTTTAAATATTTTATAAATTTTTGAGAAATTCAATAAAATTTAATACGCCGAAAATACGATTTAATTTTTTTATATAAATCTCTTTTTTTTTCCTTTTTTAAAATCTCAATTTTTTATTTCTTTTATTTATAAATCTCAATTTTTTTCCTTTTTTTAATCTTGTTATATTTTTATAAATCTCAATTTTTTTTAATGTCAATTATATATAAATATATATTATCTTAAAAAAATTAAAAATTATTACATGAAAAATATAAATTGACACTTTATTTACAAAAATATATCCATAAGGTGTGAACAATATTTATACCTATTATGTGCTTTTAATTACCAAAATATCTCTTACACTATTACTTACACAATCAGACGAATGTTGCTCGGTGGTTGACCGAAGGCTGCATCAGACGAAGGTTTCAATCAGACAAAGGTTGTTGGGTGGTTGACCGAAGGTTGCATAAGAAGAAGGTTTCAATCTAAGGAAGCATGGATCGTGAGTTGATGTTGAAACTGTAATGCAATAGTTATATCTGTTGCGAGCCCACTAACATGCAACTTAATTGCAACTAAAAATGTAAAATGTTAATTTGTATACGTAAGAAACTATTTGTCAGTATTTTTTTGTCACTGATCAATAATTACTTGTACCTTAATAGTAATATGTAGAAAAATAATTGTTAGTAAAATATTTATGCAACTGTAATACAACTGTTATGAAACATTAAAAATCAGAGTAGTGTTTCCACGTACTTAACTCTATCTATATGTCTCTTCATGATTTAATATGAACAAATTCACTATTAGAAATTTTGAAAACAACGAAAAATACACTAGGATAAATATTTTATTATAGCATTGATGTAATTTTTTTGGATTATACTTGAGTTGATTGGTTTAGGAACTCCAGTTCAATTTTTTGAGATCTGCATTTCATGGATCAGAAAATTGAAGTCAAGACACTAGTTTTATGCGAATCAAACTGGATCTCTAGTTAAATTTTAGTTTTGTAGTAATTTTTCTGCACTTTTTTTCATGAATTTGAAACAACCTCCATTTTGATTGATTTTGATCATTTTCTCAGGTGAAGTCGCCGGAATTAATGGTGGTTCTCTTTCTGGTAGATTTCGTTTCAGTTATGTTGGGTTTCTCCGTGGTTGCCCGAAGGTTACATAAGAAGAATGTTTCAATCTCAAGAAGCATGGATCATGGGTTGAAGGTGTGTGTAAGAGGTATATGCGTAATTTTTTTTTTTATTTGAGTTGTTTATCTATTTATTTGGCTAACTAGAAGTATTTTTGTAATGTTATTATCTTTTTTGATTAAAACTGAAAAAAAAAAGCCCAAAAAATCTCACAGTTTTTTTACTCAATTTTTTTTATTTTTATTTTTATTTATTATTTTTTTTTTTTATGTTTTGTGCATCTTTTTACCTATGTTCTTCTCATGAGTTTTCTTTTTAAATTTTGTTTTACTCTTTTCTTAGATTTTCTTTTTAAAAAAAAATCTCCTTTTATGTACATCATTTTTTTTTTCAAAAAATATACATATTGTTAATATTTTGTACATTTTTTTTACCATTTTTTATTTTATTTCATGTTGTTGTTTTTTTTTTTCAATTTTATTTGCTATTTTTTTAAAAGATTTTTTTTCTTAATTTCTTATTAGTAAATAAAAGTGTAGAAAAGTATATCAGGTTGATGTTAAGTTTAGTAGAATGTAATGGTAATGGTAATAGTAATAGTAATGTAATGGAATAAGAATGGTAATAAACATTGATTATGATGTTTAATTTCTTGTTGAAATAAGTGATAAGTTTATAAAATTATTTCCACATTAATTTTCTTGTACGTTATTTTTTTTTTAAATATGATATTTGAGTCATTTTATTTTTATTTTATTTAATGTTTATGATGTAATTCTCATTATATAGCTTTTCCAATGTAATAAAAATTTTATCACATAATATAATTTCATACATCTTTTTTAAAAGAAAATCAAAGGTTATAATATCAATTTTGATTCTATTAATCTCTATTACATGAAACCAAGCATGACCTACATGATCCTTTTGTGTCGTTTTAATTATAGTGATGGAGAAAATCACATAGACTTGCATTTAAATAAGACGACAGATGATACATCTTAGCTTCAAGAAGCGAACTTGTATTACACTGTTCATGTACGAAATTAATAAAAGTAAGATATATGATTAACCTACAAGTTTTGACAGAGTTACGTTAAGCTAATTAATGCATAGGTGACACGTGCCTTTAGCACGTTACCTTCACTAGTTTATATAACAGAATATATTATTTGGCGGGTGGGATTTATAAGGTAGAATTAAGGTTGTTCATAAAATACTCAATTCAATCCCGTCCATATGATAAAATCTGTAAAGTGCGGATGTTCGTACTTGCGCGGATCGGATTTGGTTGAAAAATCCAAAATCCGCACTAGTGCGGATTGAATGTTGATTGACATGTAAAAGTAATTGATTTAATCCAATTTATATATATTTTAAAAAAATAATATATACAATTAATATTTTAATGTAAAAATAGTAATTTAAAAATATAATACATACGATACAAATATATTTTAAAACTTAATAAATCAAATGTATGTTACATTCTTATACATACGGAAAATATAATTTAAAACAAAATTAAACATTTCTTTCCACATACAACTTTTTATTCTAATTTTGAATTTATTATTTGCTATTTATTTATTTTAATATGTTGTTGGAGTATAAAACAACAATAATTTATTTTATTTTGTAGTTAGTTATAAAAAAAAAAAGATATCTTTTAATAAATATTAATTTATTTAATATTAAAAGTAACCAATCTAAAATAACTGATTCAATTCACACTTTTACAGATTTGATTAAATTTAAGCTATGGCGGATTGAATTAAATTCAAAATCTAAAATCCGCACTAATTAGTGCAGATTAAGTGTACTATGACTAAAATAATACCGATTAAATTAGATGAATATCACTAGGCAATAGACAGAATAAGCAATGAAACAAATTTATTGTCAAACACTAATGATATGAGTTATGATGGTTTAAAAAAAATTGATAGGTAGAGGAACAAATCATAAGGTGTCGAGTTGTTAGAATTTAAAAATAAGATGAATGGGGTTCCATTTTAAAATCAATTGACAATAGAAAGAGTAGCTCATTCCTTATATATTCAATTATCTTTTCACACATTAGCAATGTCGGACTCTCTAATACGAGTATCTATGGTGCTAATTAGCAATAATCATTATAACGTTTGTAGTGGTTTTTAACATTCATGTTACAAACATGGATTAAAATTGAAATTCAAGATTTATGTAGTATTTGAGTTAATTATAGGGTAATTTTTAGTTATATACAAGTAAATTAATTATATTATAAAAAAAATATAATTACACAATTTTATATAATTTATAAATATTTACAAATAATTATTATATTGACTTTATATATTTATAATTTTTAAGAGTTTTTTATTTTATTTTTACCTTTAAAATAGTTTTTTTTTTTTTTTTTTGTATTTTTATGGAATTTTATATCGAAACTCCCATAGCAACTACCGTTGCAGCCTAAATTGCAATAAAAAATGTACAAAAATCCCTATTACAACTAACGCTACAACTATTTTAGAAACCCAAACCGTAAATTTAAAAAAAAAATTAAAAAAATAGTACACGGAATAATTCACTAATTTTTTTTTTAAAATGTAATTCAGAGTAGATGATCAAGTGCAATGCATTGTATATTATTGTCAGATGAGAGAAGCTCTAAGACGCAAAACAGAGAATTGAATAATGTGGCAATGAACCTTGGGACTTGGAGGGGCCATTCTATGTGGTATGACCTTAAGCTTTCAACCGAGAAATTTAAGGGCATTTTTGGAATTTCAAAACCTAATCAAACAAACAGCACTAAGAGCTCATTTGGAGGATGAAGACAAAAGGATAGGTCAAAGAGTCACAATGTCACATTCTCTATTATTTGTTTGATAAGTAAGATTAGACTCAACTAGACTATCTTATCGACATATAGAATTTCACTAAATTAGATTGTATAACTTATCTAATTTTATGTTTGGAAATAACTAATTTAGGTAGTCCCATTCTTTTATCCATATGGGTGATCTTCTCTTTTTATTATTATTTTTTTTAAAATGGAATTTATGATAGATAATCAATTTACATCCGCAATTATAATATCTCGTAAAGAAGAAGGAACATTATGCTCATAGAAGGTACGATCTGACGAAAAACAAGACCCCCTAGCAACACAATATGCGGCCCTATTAGCAGAAGGATTAACAAAATAAATTTGGACATTATTTAAAGTAGATAAAATTAAACGACAGTCTTCCACTAACAAATCAAACTGAGATGGCATATGAAGTATACTAGTTATTGCTTGGACAACAACTAAAGCATCAGATTCAAAAACCACCTTATCCCAACCTTTACCCTTGATCCAACTCAACGCTTCCTTGATACCAATTACCTCAACAATTTCAGGAAGCACACAGCCCAACCTACTCCCTGAAACATCTTCAATAAGAGTACCATTTGCTATTCCGAGCTACCCAACCAAAGCCAAACTTCTGTTGCGCTTTGAAGATGGCTCCATCGACATTCACCTTGGCAGTATCATGATCTGGTTTAGCCCAAATATTGCTATTAGTAACATCACCCGTAGCAAAATAAGCATGAGGCGACTCAAAGTTTGTAATCTTCCAAGTTGCAAGGACTGATCTAGCCGACTTCACAACATCCAAAGCTGCTCGATTCTTCTTCTGCCATAGCAACTCGTTGCGAGTTTTCCAAATACTCCCACTGATCATAGCAGCGTCCACCACTACATCAACTTGATTCCCTTCGAGCAAACCCAAAAAAAGTCATCTGGTGCACCACCAGGAGGCACGACTGCTACAGAAAAAAACCAGCAGGAGCTGGAAAAATTGCAGCCCAACAACACGTGGAATATTGTTTCATGTTCTCTGTTACAGAAAGAGCAAAAAAGATCGACATTGATATGCTTCGTTTGGAGCTGAACCTTCGTTGGAAGACTACCAGAACATGCTCGCCACAAGAAATGACGAACCTTAGGAGGGACAGCCAATTGCCACAACTTTTTCCAGCAGTTATTATCTTCCAAATAAAGCCAATTTCCTCTACTCGATTGAAGATGTTTATAAGCACTCTTAACCGAGTAAAACCCTGACGATTCCATGTTTCAATACCAAGTATCTCTTTCCACAGAAGCACTTAACTGAATGTTCAGAATTAAACCCATATCTCTCTCCAAAAACATGTCCGAAATGAGCTCAACATCCCAAGATCGTTCCCAACAGTCATAAGACTATCAACAAACTTATTTTGAAGCCCTTGGTTCTTAGTAATGACATAAGGATTGGAATCGTGGGGTAGCCACGGATCTTTAAGAACATTAACTCGAGAACCATCTGCAATTGAAAGTCTAGCACCTTCTTTAACAAGTCCCTGAGCAGCTCAAATACTCCTCCAAATAAAGCTGGGATTTTGTCCCAATTCAGCAGAAATAAAAGTGCCATTTGGGTAGTAGCGTGCTTTGTAAATCTTACCAACAAGCGAATTTTCCATAGTTAGTAATCTCCATCCTTGTTTACCCAAAAAAGAGAGGTTGTAATCCCGAATATCACGAAATCCTAACCCCCCTACATTCTTGTGTTGACAAAGACGTTTCCAACTAACCCAGCTTACACCCTTGCTTGTGTTCTTAGATTAAGACTTCCACCAAAACTTCGCCATCATTCCTTCAAGACTCGAACAAATCTCTTGGGTCAAAAGAAAAACGCTCATAGCATAGCTAGGCAATGCTTGAGCAACCGACTTAATTAACACTTCCTTGCCCGCTTTAGAAAGAAACTTAGTTTCCCCAACTAAAAATTCTCTTCCTCATCTTCTCCTTCAAGAACCCCAGAATGGCGTTCTTGTTTCTACCCATAATACAAGGAAGACCCAAATAAAAGCTATCATCTGATGCCTCTCTCAACCCCATTAGACCACACATTCTGTTACTCACATCAGTCGTAGTGTTCTTGCTAAAGAAAACAGAAGACTTGGCAAAGTTAACTTGTTGTCTAGAAGCAAGTGCATAGGAATGCAGCAAGCGTATAACATTTTGAGCTTCCCTTTCATTAGCTTTACAGTACACATAGCTATCATCCGCAAAGAGCATATGAGAGACCATAGGAGCTCCTCTCGCCACACGACACCCAGTCAAAAGATGATGCCTCTCATAATATTTTAGTAAATATGAAAGACCCTCCGCACAAATCAAAAAGAGAAACGGAGAGAGCGGATCACCTTGCGCAAACCTTTACTCGGATTAATAGGACCCATAGTAAACGCACCATGGGTGACATTGTATGATACTGTTGTAACACGAAACATGATGAGTTGCACCCAATGATTATTAAACCCCATACGCAGCATCGTGTTTTCAATATACGATCATTCAAACCGATCATAGGCCTTACTCATGTCCAGTTTAAGAGCCATATAACCCTCCTTGCCACTTCTTTTCCTTTTCAGATAATGCATGATTTCAAAAGCAATTGTAATATTATCTGAAATCAAACGACCCGGAATAAAAGAACTTTGGTTATCCGATATGACAAAAGGCAGCACTTGTTTAATTCTAATCGCCAACACCTTAGAAATAATCTTATATACCACATTACACAATGATATTGGTCCAAGATCATTCATCACTTGGGGCTGTTTCTTCTTAGGAATAAGCACAATATTAGTCTTATTTAAGTCTCTTGGAAAGGAACCTGAGACAAAAAAATTCTGGACCAACTTAATAATATCCCCACCAACAATGTTCCAACTTTTTTGATAAAAGTCAGAAGTCATTCCATCGGGACCCGAAGATTTATCCGGATGCATTTGAAAGAGTGCACGCCTAATCTCATCCTCCATAACCGGTTCCAACAATTGCAGGTTGTGATCATTCGAAATTGCAGCTGGAATAGACTGCATAACACCACAAATGTCGGCTGCTGAAGCTGAAAAAAGCTAAGAAAAATAAGCAGTTATCACCGTGGGAAGGCCATTCTGCCAGTCGACCCAATTCCCAGAATCATCACGCAGTTTTTGAATTGAGTTATTTCTTCTTCTTGTTGTAGCAACAGCATGAAAGTACTTCGAGTTATTATCACCTTCACACAACCAGGGTTGTTTACTTCTCTGCTTCCAAAACAATTCTTTCTGCAGCAACACTTCAACAAGTTTACCCGAAGCAAGTTTATAATTCTCAACAGAAATCGCATCCCTGCCTTTCTTCCACCTCTTCACCTCCAACTTACAATCTTTTACTCTTTTAGCAAAATTTCCCGAGTAATCCTTTCCCCACTCCATCAACACCTCCCCACAACCAACTATTTTTTTCAATAATTGACTTCATGGGATCAACACTCCAACAATCTTGAATGATCTTTAAACACAACGAATCTTTCAACCAAGAGTTTTCAAAATGAAAACTCCGATTATTTGCAATCACCATATTGTTGTTAGTAACCAAATGGATAGGGCAATGATCGGACATAGAAATTTCAAGATTGTAAAGTTTAGCAAAAGGAAAGAAATCTAACCAAGCTTGATTAACCAAGGCGCGGTCAATACGAACCTCCACCCAATCCACAGTACCACGACTTTTCTCCCAAGTGTAAGGATAACCACACAGCTCTAAATCATGTAGACTACATTCAGCAAGAGCTTCATTAAAACCGCCCACAAGCCAATTCGGGTAAGGGTTGCCTCCTCTCTTGTCTCCTTGAGAAGTCACATTATTAAGGTCACCAATGATGTACCAAGGTAAGTTCATTTTATTGTTCAGCTCATTCATGAGATCCCATGTTTTTTTCCTTAGACTTCTATTTGGTTCACCATGCATACCTGTCAACCTCCAATCTCCTCTCTCATTCCCACATATCAGCACATCAATAAACATACTTCCAAATTCCAGCACCTTCACTTCTTTTTCAACTCTCCATAATAAAGTTATTCCTCCACTCCTCCCCTACACATCAACTGCCTTCAAAACCGATCGCAACACGCAACCTTTCCACAACATCCTTACGAGATAAAGTTTCACACAAAAACAAAAAATTGGGCTTCTTTTGGATCACAAGATCCTTAATGAATTGTTGAGCCCATGGGTTCCCAAGCCCATGGCAATTCCAAGAAATTTTAAACCATTTACTTCCTCTACATCAGAACCCATATTCAGCCCATGAAAACTTTCCTCATATATACCTTCCTCATTCCCCATACGCCTCCTCTTACTATCCAGGACCACTACTTCCTCATTAATTGAATCCTCATCACTTCCAGCCATAGTTGTTTGACCCCCATAGCATCTTTGCCATTAGCAACACCTTCCTTTCCACCCATAATACCTTTATTCTTGCCAAAATTCATGGGATCACAATTAACTCCAGAATAAATCCGATCAATTTCCATGATTCTAGGCAAAATTGAATCCCCTCCAACATCTCTCTTCTGCTTGGAAACACTGCCACCACCATCGGCTCCACCGTCTTCCTTCCCCGTACGAAGCCACTGAGCACCGGTCAAGTAGTTTTTCTTCTTCATTTGAGCTCTCATCCCAATCCCATAAGGCTTAGCCACTTGTTCCAGAGGTTGATCAAACCTTCTTGGACAAAACCTTTCGGAATGCCCATATCCAATCCCCATTCTCTTTACACAATTTCATTCTTCTTTTCAATGGTTTATCTATGTCAACCGTAGCTCTAACACGTAGATAATCTCTCCATAAACCATTAAAAATTTTAGGATCCGACTTAACAAAACTTCCCACATACGCACCAACACTTCTCACCACTTTTTCCAACATAAAACCAGTTTTTAACCCATGAATCTGAACCCAAAAATCAATCTTATTCAAAACAACAGATTTTGGATCCTCACCTTTTTTCAGACGATGAAACACAAGAGGACATTTGTTGAACGTCTAAGGGTTGCCATCTATAACCGATTGTATATCTAATTCATGGTAGAATTGAAAAAGATGTCGATTGGTGTCGAGTTTCTTGATGTATACCCCTTTTCCCAGTTGCCAAAGAGAGGCCATCATATGTCTCATTGCATCAAAATCAAAAGTCCTTCCCGCAAGAAACTTTCCCACTAAGCACCATCTGTCATCAAACAAAGCTTCCTCCCCTTCATCTTCCCCACCAATTAGAATCCCCTCCTCCTCATCCTCCAAACTGATTTGTCCATATTGTTCATTAAGATCAAAATCATTACGGCTACTCGAAGCCATCATAAGCAAAACAACGAATAGCAAATAACTTAGAAATACTTAAAAAACATCACACAACATGTCAAATGACAAGACTTTTTTTTTTATATTAATGGTCTTCTCTTTTTATTTATTTAACAATTTTATATATATTTCAAATTTAAAAAGAAAGAATTTACAAAAAAAAAAAGTTATAAAAAATTTATTTACTAAAATTAGTAAGAATATATAATACTGAATTTAAGACCAGTTTGTCATAGCCGTGTTAAGGGAAAAAGCATCAGTTGTGAACAAAAAAAAAAAAAAAACAGATGTGGCATTACTATGGAAAAAAATTAAGCTAAGTGTTTGATAAATTATAAATTTTAAAGTGTTGTGAGTTATTAAGATTCTATTATAATAATAATGTTATAATCTAGTTCATTATAATTACAAATATATAGAAAATTATGTCAAACAAAATTTTTATTTTCTATATATTTTCAATTATTTTTCCCATAGTATAAATTAATATGCATTTGATATAAATAATTTATAATATTTTTAAATTTTACTTTTATCACCTTTTTTTTTTTTCAAAAAAAAGTACTTTATATATAAGATCACTCTAGATTTATGTGGTTTGTTAATAGTTTTTTTTTTTTTTGGAAGAACAAAAGTTCAATTAAACGGAAAAGCAGATGGGAACCACAGGGGGAATTCCCTCCCCTTGAAAAGCTTCAGCAAGGTCATTAGAAAATCTAGCTCTTTTGCCAAACCATTCACAAAAGAAAGATTACAACGCTTAACATAACAGAAAATGCAAGAATTGAAACACTTAATAAGATCTATAATACTCAAGGAAAGGTTGAGAAGCATCTAATTAGGAATACATCTCCTCTGAGCCAAGGCCTAGACAATAATTTTTGAGTCTGATAAAATACAAATTTGATCCTAATTGTTTTGAGCCGCCCAGGATAGAGCCATAAGAATGGCCTTAGTCTCTGCTTCCAAGGGGGAAAGAGCAGTAGCTTTTTGCATCTTATAAGCCCACCCACCACTTCTTAAATCAATCCGAATTGCAGCAAGACATGCGGATCCAGATAGCCAAGAGGCATCTGTCATCAACACAAAAGAAATCTCACTCCTTCTAATTTTTTTAGCAGTAGGGACATTTTCATATAGCTGCAGATTTAAGTCTAGAACCTGGGATAATTCAACCCACTTAGAGTATATCTGATTCTTTAAAAAAGCCAAATCGACAGCAGCACTTTTGAAGATTATTCTATTCCTTTGATTCCAAATCTCTTGGTAAAGACATCCCATAAATCACAACAGAGAATCCCTGCCCAAAGCTGGCACAGAAAGGACTAGATTCTCTACAAATTCTAGGATAGATACACTAGGAATTTTATCACTAAGGATAGGGAAAGGGCCCAAGAACCACATTGCTTTCGACACAGAATTATCCCTAAACACATGTAAACTGGTTTCGAGCTCATCACCACATAGAAGGCAAAATTTCTCAATACATAAAGGTAGTTTACATCTTAAAGGGATGGCCTCATTGAGAATTCTCCAAAGGAGTTCCCCTATCCTGGGATGTATCTTCGAATTCCACAACCATTTCCATAAAATTTTCTTTGGCCGGAAACGAAGCTCTTGATCTAAGCAGTAAGCACTTTTAACAGAGAAGGCACCATTAACACTTCCCTTCCAAACAATTTGGTCTGAATGATTGAGAGGTGGCCTTGGAATTTCCAAGATTTTCCTCCTAATAGCACCAAAGATCTGAAGTAGCATCAACCATGCTCCTGTCCAGACTTCCCATCAGCTAATCAAAGCCTACATGATCAAGCCAAAGAATCCAAGGTTGTTGATAACTCTATGGTATAGAGTTATTTTTTATGCTTTTAAACTGAAATTATTGTGAGAAGAGTAGTAAAAAAGTGTTTGTTTGCTTAGTTTTAGTTAGTTTTAGTTTCATTTTTTATTTAGTAAGGAAAAAAGCCAAGTACACCATCGTTTTTCCATCAACGAGAGCAGCTGCAACTTTTGGAAAGGGGAAGTAAATGCAGAAAAAAGTACAGCAGAGGAGGAAGAAAGAGGGACCAAGCTTTAGTGTTTGATTTTTTCTTTTATCCTCTCTTAATAGTTTTCTTTCTTTTTCTCCTTTCTTGTTGTTTGTACTTACTTATTAAAAACTTTGTTAAATTGTAAAATAGGGCAGCAGCCATGGAAGATAGCTTTTTAGCTTGGATTTTAGTTTTTGATTTGAATATGAGCTAGACTTTTGAGGCTTGAATGACTATGAACTTCTATGTTGGGTATATGATTAATTGTTAAGCTTATTTTAACATTTTTTGTCTTTGTTCATTCAAGTGAGTTTCATTTTATTTAATTGTTGTTGCTTGGCCATGAATAATAATTTTATAAGCTAGATCTTGTTCTGGAAGGGCTAGATCTAGTAGTTCAACTTGAATGGAGCAAGTGAAAACCTAGATTTAGGTTTTTCTTTGTAAGCGGAATAGGACTATTTCATTTACCTTGCATAACTTAAGAATTGATGTTTGAATAGTGTTCTGCTTGCTGGTTTGATATAGGAATATATTGAGCTAAGTGGTAGACTTTAATTTTTGAGTTTTGGAAAATTCTCACAAGCCTAGAGGAATTTATGTTATCTCTGTGCAAAATACTGGAGTAATGCTGAACCAATGCTGTAACACCTGGGAAAAAACCTGACTAGAAGGAATTAGCAATTCAAGCTCCTTTTACCATATTACATTTTTATTTCTTGCAAGCAATTTTTCCAGCAATAGTAGTATTAATTTTAGCAAGTTTAATTACTGTTATTTTTAATTTTGAATCATTGCTCAACCATTTTCATGTTATTTCCTCTTACTTTTAGTTGTAATTAGTTGGTTTTACATCCAATTTTATTTGCAATCCCTGTGGAGACAATCTTACTTATCATTTTATTACTTGTTTGACTGCGTATACTTGCGTACATAATTTTCACAACAGTTGTGCCCAAAAATCAATGTATTTCCCCTCAGCAGCCAAAGTGACCGAACCCTTTACAGCAATGTTTCAAACTTCCAGAATACTCCTCCATAGGAAAGAGTCCCTATTCTTTGAGTTGACTGACCAAAAACTCTCTTTGCCACAGTTTTTGCTTAAAAGACAAGTAACCCATGACTTGTCCACTTTTTGAGCCAAACTCCAAGCCAATTTCGACACCAATACTCTATTCATATCCTCAAATCGTCTTAGACCGAGCTCACCAAGCAATTTTGGTTGACAGATTTTGTCCTAAGCCTTGAGAGCCATATACTTATCCTTTTCAACACTGCATATCCACCAGAATCTTCTAATGATTGCATCTAGCTCTCGACAAGTTGATACTGGGACTTTGTTGGTAGACATATTGTACACATGCATGGATGCAGCAACAGAGCTAATCAGAGTTAGGCTTCCTGCATACGACAATAATTTCATCCTCCAACCTTCAAGATGTTTTTGCATACTCAATTTTAGGGCATGGTACTCTTCCTTCTTCCTGCGTTTGAAAATAAAAGGGTTCCCCAAATGCCTTTCATTTCCACAAACCTGAGAAATTTCCAAAGCAACTAGCAATTCTTTCTTCTTAGGCAAATTCAGGTTATTGGAGAAAAGAATACTTGATTTAGCTTTGCTACAAACTTGACCTGACTAGGATTTGCATAGAGTCAAACAATTCAGAATTTCTTTTGCATTTCCCACATTTGCTCAAGCAAACAAAATAGTATCATCTGCAAACATGAGATGAGAAATGGTCGAGGCATCTCTTGAGATCTTTATACCATGAATCTCACCCTACCTTTCAGCTTTGAAAATCAACTTTGATAGAACTTCTTGGCAAAGAAGGAATAAGAACGGAGATAGGGAATCCCCCTGACGAAGACCTCGATTAGGCATGAATTTTTTAAGAGGACTTCCATTGAACAAGACTGAATAAGAGACATTCTTCACACAGTTCATAATGAGCTTACAAGCCTTTTCATCAAAACCATTTTGCACCAGTACACTAGCAATAAAGCCCCACTCCATCTTATCATAAGCTTTGTGCATATCTAACTTGATCGCCATAAGGCCCCCTACCCCTTTCTCCTGTTTAATTTTGTGTACAACTTCTTGTGTAAGAATGGAGGATTTTGCTATCTATCTTCCTGGAATGAAAGCATATTGGATAGGGGATATCAGGTCATCCATAAAAGGCCGCAACTTATTGGAGTTAATCTTTGCCACTACCTTGTAGTGAAAGTTGCAAAGACTTAGGTCGAAATTGTTCGATCAAGGCAGGATGTTCCACTTTAGGGACAAGACAGAGATGTATGTATAATTGAGATTCGGATTGAGATTACCACCCCAAAAAATTTCTCTGATGGCTTCACAAAAACTTTGTCCCACAATCTTCCAAAATTTTCTAAAGAAATTGCCTGAGAACCCGTCAGGCCTAGGAGCTTTAACGGGATGCAAACTAAACACAACATTTTTTGATCTCCTTAAAAGAATGGATTGTTATGATGCTCAACTTAGCTTCACTGCTTATTTTCTTATCAAATAAGTCTCCAAAATCAGTAAGCAACACCAGATCATTTGAGGAATACAGATCAGTAAAGTATTTATTAATAATACCTAAGATACTCTTCTTATCAACACAGAGCTTTCCATAGTTATCCCTTAAGGCCCAAATTTGATTTCTCCTCCTTCTAACCGTTGCCGAGGTATGGAAAAGCTTTGTGTTGCGATCCCCTAGCTTTAACCAAACATCACGAGAGTTCTGGCGCCACTCACTTTCTTTTCTTTGCCATGCTTCTAAAATCTTCTTCTGTAGCTCAACTTCTTCTAGCATAGAGGAATCCGTGATCTGATGTTGTTGAATTCGACTTAGACGTTCTTCCAGATTGCAAATAACATTGTCTACATCTCCAATATAATTCTTTTTCTAATCTTGTAATGCTCGTCTAGTACTGTCGAGATTGTGAAGTAGTCGCCTACTAGCATTCACTTTAGTATTTCCCCAAGCCTTTGACACAACTCCAAAGTAGGAAGGCTCTCTTGACCAAGGATCAAAGAAACGAAACGGTATGTAACCTTTATTTACAAACATACAAGTGTTTAGCCAAATAGTAGCATGATCAGAGACCGTGATTGGAAAATTTAGCACATGAGCATTTTGATAAAGAGTCAACCAATCATGAGATCCAATAACTCTATCCAGCCTCTCCCTAATCAGACCACCTGAGAATTTCTTGTTATGCCAAGTAAAAGTACAACCTTTGAAGCGAAGATCAATACCACCCGTATTGTCAAGGAATTCGGAGAGCCACTTAGTATCATTCACATCAACCTTCCTTCCTCCTTGTTTCTCCTCAGCATTCAAAATGCAGTTTAAATCCCCAATAACCACCCACTGGGAGTCGTAGAAATTAACTTTAAGAGTCATGCTTTCCCAAAATTTATTTCTTTCCCAACTGTAGGGAGTCCTGTAGATGGCAAACAGATGCCATCTTGTATTCACTTGACCATCCCACACTTCAGCTTTAAAAACACCATTAGCCAAACCTACTATCTCCAAGATTATATCCCAATTCCACATAAGACAAAAGCCACCCAATAATAACAAATGTCTTCATTTCAAAACTTGTAGAGAAATGATCATTTTAAACTAATTATAATCTATATTGTCTTTTGCCACATAAAAAAACTAATAATTTTTTTTATATGTTTTCTTAGAATTAAAAGCAAATTAGTTAAAAATTATGGTATATCTAAATTAGTTTTGTTTAAATCTTTTTTATTTTAAAGTTATGTCGATTTTTTTGAATTTTTTATGAGTTGTTGTAGGTTGTTTGTATATAAATTTTGTTGTACAGTATATTTTTATTTTATTGTATGGTATATATATATTAGTAATATGTATTTTTATTATTATCATTGTTAGTATGTATATTTTGATGAATGGTATATTTATTTTTTGTTACACGATATATCATTTTTTAAATATAATATTTAAGTTATATTTTCTATTGTACTTTTGTTGACATGGCATATAATTTTATTAGCATGCTATATATTTTTATTTTTATTTGTTGTTATTATATATATTTCTATTGTAATATATATATTTTTTGTTATATGGTATATAAATTTTATTATATAGTTTATCATTTTATTTTAGATCATGCATATTTAGTTTTTATTTTATTATATATCAACAAAACAAAAGCTAGTTAAACGAAGAGACTTACAAAGAGGATGGAAACTAAATCCTTTTCTAGTTGGCATTTGCATGAGAATTCTGGTTAGGTAGTCCATAACCAGAACAAACAAGAGAGGAGATATCGGGTCTCCTGGTCTCAAACCTTTTTCTCCTTTGAAGGAGCCTTGGATCCTCCCATTTAGAAGCAGATTGTAGTCTGTTCCATGGAGGCAGATTAGAATCCATCTAATGAATCTAGCTAGAAAACAAAGACCTATTAATAAATCATAAACAAACTGCCAATCGACATTGTCATAAGCCTTTCTGAGATCTATTTTCATAATACATCTAGTTGAGATGTTCTTCCTCGTATAGCCTTTTAACAGGTCCTAGAAAATAAGAAGATTATGAGCCAGTAGTCTATTCTTCACAAAAGCACCTTGGTTATCACTAACCATCTGAACAAAGTATTTTCGAGATGCATTTGTAAATAGTGTTGCAGCATGCAATCGACCTATAGTCCTTAGCATCCATTGGGGTTTTAGTTTTTGGAATGAGGGAGATCAGTGTTTCATTCAACTCCTTTGGAAGAGTACCATTTTGAAAAAAAATCCAAAACGACATAAGTAATGTCATATACTATCTCACCCCAAAGCCCTTTGAAGAAACTGGAGCCAAAACCATGCATTCTTGGACTTTTCGAGTTATGAATACTGAACAAAGTTTTTTTAACATCTTTCTTGTTGAATGGGCGAATCAGCTTGATTGCACTAAATTCAGACAATTGCCAAACGACAGTGTGTCCAACTCAACCCTTTTAGTGATTAAACTTTTTCTCCACATTATATTTTTAAAATGGTTTAAAAAATGATTAACCACTTTAGGGTAGTCATTTAATCACCTTGTCTTTCTCCACATAGGTTGTGATACAATTTTCTAGCTTTCTTTTCTTCGAACAAGCATGGA
This sequence comes from Cannabis sativa, assembly GCF_029168945.1. Taxonomy (NCBI): domain Eukaryota; kingdom Viridiplantae; phylum Streptophyta; class Magnoliopsida; order Rosales; family Cannabaceae; genus Cannabis; species Cannabis sativa. Next base: position 56,249,704 of record NC_083607.1, read on the forward strand.
AAAAATTAGTATTTTCATCTCCCAATTTGATCCACTTGATTTTACTCTACTGTCTAAAAAAACAAGAATAACTCTTCCCGTGTTCAGTAAAAATCAACAGCTTTACCTTTTCTTTCTGCTGTAGAATCGGGTTCATGGGATCACCAGCAAGCTCCTCTTGCATCCTGCTAAGATCAGCTATGGCAGCAAATTTTTTTGAATGATTATCACCAACTACTTCCTTGTTAAATTTCTTAAGGACATGCTTGGTTCTGAACATGTTTTTAACAAGATCAGTAAGGTTGTGAGCAGTATTCCAGCAAGCTAAAACTTCTTGTTTGTAACCCGGTTGGAGGCTCCAGTGATTGCAGTATCAAAATGGTTTGAACCCCGTGTTGGTGTGGTCTTGATATTTAATGATACTATATATAGCTATGGTCAGAGCACGAATCCCATTTCAAACAAGCTTCAATTCTTGTGAAAACCTTAAGCCAAATCTCATTCACAAACACCTTGTCAAGTTTAGAAAAAAGTTATCTCCTGCATCATGTTTATTAGTCCATGTATAAAAAGACCCCAAGAATTTGAACTCCACCAATTGGCCATGAGCAAGCCAATTTTGGGAGTCCTCAATTTCTTTAACCTTGACCTGGTTTCCTCTATTTCTATCGTTAAAATAGAACATGGCATTGAAATCCCCATACACAAGCCAAGGTAAGTTAGGATTACCTATTGCAGCAAGTCTATCCTAGAGCTCTCTTCTTTCAACACTTGAGTTACTTCCATACACAGCTGTGACAAAAAATTCTCCTCCCAAACTGCACATCTTCACCTTACAATGAACAAATTGTTTATCCTCTTCAAAAACTTCAACATTGAAAAATTTAGCTTGTCAAATCAGAAGAATTCGACCAGAAATAACATAACTAGAATATATTTTCCAATTAGGGAAATTATTCTTAACACTACTACCCTTATTCTCCTTGATTTTGGTCTCAAAAAGAGCACCAAAACCAATCTTATTCTCTCTACAAACCTCTAAGATAGTGATCTATTTCTCTCTTTTATTCATACTCCTAATATTCCACTCTATCACATTAAAGTTCTCCATTAGATCAAGTAATGAGAGTTGTCACCACTGCCTTCCCCATCTCGAAGAGCCTCATATCCATTGTTAGACTTGACTTCATTTGTATTTTTCCCTTTTATAGAATCTTGTCTCAGTTGTTTCCTCTTTGGAGTACTCCATTCCTTGTCATTCAATTCCATCACCTCCTGTTGTTGCTTATTAGATTTAGTAGACTTTTGTACTTCATTCCCTGCTGTAGCTGCTTTCTCCTTTCCCATTGTCACCATTCCATCTTGCTAATGTACTGAACCATCATGAATCTTGCTCTTCTCTTACTGGTTGACAATATTTTTGCCCCTTGGTGCTTCTTTTTTCCTCCAAACCACTCCCTTATCTTTGTTACAATTAGCCACAATGTGACCAAGATTACCACATGATACACATTTAGATGGGAGCCACTCGTATACAATTGCCTGTTCCACCAATTGTTTCTTCTCATTTATAAAGGCTATAGCCTTAGGAGGATCTCGCTGAATTTCCATATCCACAAGAACCCTTGCATACATCACCATCGATCTATTTTGGGTGACTTTATCAACCATTATTGGCCTACGCACTGTGCTAACAAGAGCACTAAGGTTCTTCTTATCCCAGTATTGAAGTCCCAGGCCATTGAGTCTCATCCAAATAGGCACAGATTTGACCATATTGGCAGCATCCATGTCTGTCAACCAAGGTCTTAACACTACATGTTTGCTGTCAAAGTGTACGACACCTGTTTCCAGTATTATATTCCTTGTTTCCTCATCTCTAAAGCTCACCAATGTGAACCCAGAGTGCATCCTAACAATTGTCTCAATACCCAACTTCCCCAAATTCTTTTCACGAAACCTTCAAAGACACGGAATGGAGGATGCGCTCCAAGAACAATACAAACAATCAAATTCTTCCATAATTTAATCTGATCTCCAACTTTCAGGGGTTCAATGTGTTCTAATTGGGAAAGATGGGTTCTAACTTGATTAGAGTTGAATTTGCTCCAAATGTTCTTGGCTGTCTACTGAAAGTCCATCGTTTCGCCTCTTCAGCCCAACTCACTGGTTTGGAAGATAAACTAGTTCCTTCTCCATCGCCTAGGTCTAGGACTTCTGTCTCCAGTAAATCGCACGGATCATGGAACGTCTCAGTATCAGCCACTAAATGCTCCTCTTGGATCAAAAGGAGTTCAGGGGAAGGATCTTTGATGCCGAAGACCACCTCTGCCGACTTCGAGACCGTCTTTCTCTTTCGAGCCATGGTAGGAGAGAGAGAGAGAATCACACACCTATTTTTAAATTTAAATTGCATTTATCAATTAATTTCTATTTTATTATATATAATAGCGGTATATAATTTTGTTGTCATGATATATATATTTCATTTGTGATATATAATTTAGTTAATATAGTATATATATAAATATATATATATTTGTAATATATTTTTTCTTATTATTGTTAGTATATATGCTTTGATAAATAGTATATGTATTTTTTTTTGTTATACGATATATCATTTTTTAAGATAATATTTAAGTTCTATTTTCTATTGCACTTTTGTTAACGTGACATATAATTTTATTAGTACGCTATACATATTTATTTTTTATTTATTGTTATTATATATATTTCTATTGTAACTTTGTAAGAAATATATTTTTTGTTATATGTTATATAAGTTTTATTATATAGTATATCATTTTATTTTAGATTATATTTAATTTTTATTTTATTATATATAAATTGGTAGTATATAATTTTGTAAGTATGGTATAATTTTTTTTATGATTGCATATAATTTTGTTAATATTGTATATACAATAATATTATATTATTTTATTTTATTTTTTATTGTAGGTATATATATTTTGTTGTATGGTATATATCTTTTGTTGTGTATTGTATATCATTTATTTAAAATTATTTTTACTTTCTATTTTATTATATATAATGCTTATCTATAATTTTTTTTGGTATGGTATACATATTTTAATAGTGATATAAATAATTTTGTTAGCATGATATATATATATTGAGTATTAATATACTAGTTTTCGTATTGTTATAATTTTTTTTGTGGTATATAATTTTATTATTACAGTATATTAATTTTTAGTGATACGATATATTAAATACTGTAGTACATATATAATGATTTAATATATTTATTCGTTTTTTTAATAATATATTAATATGTAATACTAAAAAAATTTATATAACCTAATTTAATTATTCTATATATTTTTTGAAAAATGATATATATTAAATTATTTTTTTATAATTTTTATTAATTAATTTATTATACTTAAATATTTTATTAAATTAAAAAAAAAAGAATATTCATTCATTTAATTTTTAAATTTATTCTAAATTTAAAATTATTTTACATCATATCAAAGATCATATTGAATATTTATTTCCAATTATATGATGGCTAAAGTGTCAAAGAGACACACGAGAATAAATAATAAAAGTGCTTGAAATTTATGAAGCACATTGTATTGTATAGTCGCCAATCGCCAACGGAAAGCAAGCAATGGCATGCTCTCAAATTTGACCCGTAACTAACAAGTCACAAGACTTTGCCCAAAGAAACCAAGAATTGTCAAATGATTCTTTAACCAATGTATTATAATTATTAGGGTCCTACTTAAATTTGGAATTAAGAATTGTGAGATTGACAATCTAATCTAACGAGATAAGGAGAATTGGATTGCTTTATTACAAATTTATCCCAACCTTCAAAATGTTCATAACTTATTATTATTATCTATTTACATATTCTGATTTATTTCAAAATGAAAAATCCAAATCAATTGAATACAAGTCTATCCAATTACTAGTATGAATCTCCATATACAATTTTGAATATTATTCTTCAAATATTTTATGGTGTCTAATATGATATATTATTATTAATAATAAAGTAAATAGCGGCATAAGTACTCAAAGTTATAAGTTTATAAGCGATATAAACCTAATAATTTTTTTTAGTGACATAAGTACCCAATATTTGTAAAATTGTAATTTTTCTCTATTTTCGTCAGTACAGGCTCCGTTTTAAATTTATTAAAAAAAGATTTAGAAGTAAATGATACTACATATTTTCGTCCAGACCATATAATCTAGAATTTGAGTCTTATATGTGTCCTGTTAAAGACAATAACATAGTCTGTACTGATGAAATGGAAGAAAATTACGGGTTTATGCCGCTTACAAACTCAAAACTTTAGGTACTTATGCCACTATTTACCCTTAATAATATTATGTAAATCTGTTAGAATTTAGAGATAAGATGAATGAGGTTTCAGTCAAAACTAATTGACTATGAAAAGAGTAGCTCATTTATCTTATATATTCTATTATCTTTCCACACATAGTAATGTGGGACTCTCTAACAAAATCTTACTTTCTTTTTTCATTAGAATGAGAGGAAAAATTTATTCATACATATTCAAAGCTAATTACAGAAACAAGCTAAGCTACCACCAAGTGGATCACTATAGCTTTAATGGCTATCTTTACATTTAGACTCAAGCTCTTACCATTCTATAAGCTAAATTGAATAAATAGTTATTTCTATTGCACTAAACTTCATATATATATATATACATATATATTTATATAATAGCTGAGAAAATTGCATTCAAAGAAACCTCTTTCAAAGATGAAATACCCTTCGAACAGAAATTTCTCCAATCTTCCATGTTGCTAGGCCAAAAGATTAGATAAATCTTATTTTCATTCATATTAAAATATGTGAAATATAATATCACATTTAATAATATATTATAATGGAGTTAGATTGTCTCCAAAGTTATCAATAATAAGCGGATTGACAATTCTTAGAGGACTGTCATCACCTATTTTATCTTTCAAGACATATCACTAAATTTATTTTATTTTATCTCAATATTTATATTATACAATGACGCATTAACATGGTTTTATATTTTTATTGTTAATAGTAATTTTACTCATACATCTGCAATACTATTCTGCAATCAGCGAATGGTATTACTCATACATCTGACAATCTCTATTATTAGTTTAGAAAATTGTGTTTGAACAAATACTTTTTTTTTTGAAAGAAAAAAAAAAAAACTTGTCTTTGTTTGAACAAATACTTGTCTTTGATTTTTAAGTTCTTCTGTAATAGTAAATTTTTATTAATGAATTTTACCATTCTTTCAAAAAAAAAAAAAAAAAAAAAACTACTGGCATTATACCATGACAATATATGGACATCTTTTTCAAAATACACCACCAATATTTTATTTTTTTCAAAAAAAAAAACATATTATATTCTTTTCAAACATACAATATTAATATTATTAATTAAAATAATAAATAATTAAAAAAATACATTTAAAACAATAAATAATATTATATAAATATAGAATATGAATTATAAATTTTAAAAAATTTTAAAACAAAAAAAAAAAATTAATATAATAACTTTCTTTTTTTTTTTTTTTTTTTTGGAAGGAAATATAATAACTTTCAAAAAATATGAATAGAAAAAAAAATTAGTTTAAAACTTGTTGGAAACCACTAAATTTGCTAAAACCACGAGAAATTAGTAAGCTTAAATATAGGCTGCTCAACAATATTCTACAACTTTTGATCCGACCTTCTGACTATTCATCAAAAACGTGTCATTTTGTTGACAAAATAAAAAGCAAAGAAAAAAAAAATCAAATACAAGCACAAATATTACCCAACATTTTGTTCTCTGACAAAATTATAACAAAATCATGTCTATGAGATCCATTTCTGGAAAGAGGGTGATGTCGTCGTTGAGAATTGAATTGGAAACATTGATGGAGGATGAAGAAGAATACAGCTGGAGAGAAGTGAAGCTTCCATCTTTGATCCCAGTTGTTCCAGAACCAGAACTCGAGAGAGAAACCGGTGAGAGAAGAAGAGGCCGAGATATCATCGTAGCCGTCGATCATGGTCCCAATAGCAAACACGCCTTTGATTGGGCCCTAATCCATCTTTGCAGGCTCGCCGATACACTTCATCTCGTTCACGCCGTTTCCAGTTATCATTTTTTTTTTCTTCTTCCCTTTCTGATTTCTGTTTTTTCTTTTATATATATGTTTTTAAATTATATTGTCGTTTTATTTGTTGAAGGTGTGAATAACGACGTCGTTTATGAGGCCACTCAGCGGCTAATGGAGAGTCTTTCTGTTGAGGCTTTTGAAATCGCTATGGTTAGTTAGTGCTATTACTTATTAATTATTACAAGTTTATTTCGGCCTTATATAAATAATTATAACATATGTGGTTATAAAAGTAAATTGAACTATATTTTTTTTTTTCTAGATGCATGTCAAAATAGATAAAAAGTGTGTTAGTGCATATTGTGCATTGTAAAAGCAGCCTAGTGTATATTATTTGGTGTTGTTTATTGTTTGAGAGATATTCATGTAATTGATGTAGAAACAAATTTTCGAATGAAAAAAAAAAGAAACCTATATAAATTGAGAATTAAAAAATTATTATTAATTGTCTATTGTAATTGTTGGAACTTTGATGAATATTTTAACAAAATATAAAAGTGTTTTAGTATGTATGAAGTAGAAAGAACCTCACATGGGATATGAATTTTTATTTACAAGAATATATAGAGTGTAATTTTGATATTTAAGTTTGGGCCCCAAAAAATACTCAGTTTTATAAAAATAGGTGGAGACTCACACACTTGACCCATTAATAAGGTTGAGTAATCATGTAGTCTAACATCATCACATGATTCAACTCCAACATGTGTTGATTAATGGGTGTAATATATGGCATTGTGATCCATTGAGGAAGATTAATTGGGTTGTGTATATGTTTAATTATTAAATATTATAGGTTAGGTCTGTGGCTCGGATTGTGGAAGGAGAGCCTGGAAAAGTCATTTGCAAGGAAGCAATAAAGCTTAAGCCTGCAGCTGTGGTCATGGGTACCAGAGGCAGAGGCCTCATTCAGAGGTTATTATCTTTCTATCTCTTTCAATATTTATGCAGCAATGCTATACATCCCCATCACCAGCACTCTCTTGAGCCACGTGGCTCTTTCTGATTAGTTGGAGCAACCAACATCAGCTTTGTAGGCCTCTACACTTAGAAATATGTTAAGTAGTATCTTAAAGATACCATCACAATAAGGGGCTGATATATTACTATGAGCTTATTCTAATATCAATCTTGATATGAAATTTGAACAATGAAGTTTAAAAAAATTAGATACGACCAAAATTTGACCACCTCCTGGAATAAATTAGCCTAATCAAACTGCCTAGAGTTAGTTTGTTACACTTGTGCTGTGGGAAAAAACAGTTGTAGCCGTGATTTGAGAAGAAAAAAAACAGTGGTAGCATAACACTTTTTTAACTGTTATCTTTTATAAATTCTTCAATAAGCTATTTTTTAACTGTTTACTAAATACTTTTTTGTCACGACTTTTTATCAAAAGTAACTTTTAGTTTTTCTAAAAGTTGTGCCAAATATGTCCTACCTGCTTCTTTCCAAATTAAGCAAGTAACTCCACTTTGAGTATTCCTTCTAATATCAAATCCAATTAAACTCAATAACAATACAATTTGCTAGTCAAGGGAATTTCCCTCTTTCTATAGTTCTGTAGTGTTGAGCACATAATACACTTATACTAAGTATTTTCTTATTATTAACATAAATATATGTGTGGAATTGGATTGTGTTCAGTGTTCTTCAGGGAAGCGTAAGTGAGTTTTGCTTCCACAATTGCAAATCAGCTCCAGTCATAATTGTTCCAGGCAAAGGTATACATTATATAAGCCTAAATATTTATCAAAATTGTACACTATATATGATCATTCATTTTGATAAATATACAGTTTAGATGAATGATTAAAATTGTAATCACTAATAATCATATCCTCTGTTGATGGCAGATGCAGGAGATGAGTCTTTGGTCTAAAAAACATGTCTAGTCAGTCTAATATAGCTAGGGAGTTTTTTTTTTTTTTTTTTTTTTTGTTTTTAAGATTGTATTTATTATGGGTTGTAAAGAAGATTGATATTTGTTTTGGCATTCCAACATGGGTGTCCATCATTATGTTTTAGTTTTCAAATTAAAATGTATGATTGGTTTCGTTAATTTGTAATGATATTTGGTGGAGTTAATTAGTAATTCTTTTTCACAAGTACCCCAAATTCACTAATTTGTTGTATTCCACAAATTTATGTCACATTTGTTCCACATGTTCTCAATCAAAAATTTGGATAAACATGCACTGTCTTATGTTTTCGTGGCAGACGTTCAATTTGGACCGTTAAATACCAAAGAGGACTTTGCTTTTTTTTTTTTATTTTTAAACTTCAAAATAGTTTTTTTTTTTTTTTTTTTTTTTTTTTTTTTTTTTGCATTTTTACGAAATTCTACATAGAAATTCTTGTTGCAACTGGTGCTGCACCTAAATTGCAACAAAAAATCGTATAGAAACCCAGATTGCAACTAGCGTTGCAACTACTTAGAAACCAAACCGTAAATTTGAAAAAAAAAAAGTTAAAAGAATAATATATAAGGTAATTCCTAAAAAAAAATATATATATACCAACCATATGGCATTACCCTATTTGTCCACGTGCTAATGATGTGTGGCATGTGTTGAAAACTAACTCTGTTGTGTATAATTGTGATTAGTGATGATAGTTATTGGGTTCTGTTAGATAAAGATGAAAATTTTACCTGAAAGCTCATTTACTATGTTGAAATGAAAATTAAGATTTTACGTCAGCCAATTTGGTCGATTTATATTATATTTTACAAAAATTTAAATTCAATCTGCCTGATTAAGAAAAAAGAAAATAATTTATATTAGTTATGACACAGTTATTTCTTGCTTCTTTTTCTCTAAGTGCTTCCTAAGATCACCATGCTTATCATTAAGCTTATGTCTTAAGTCAGTAGGGGGATGCTTGTGATTTTTCCTACCTCTTTCCTCGGGTTCCTGATACACTGATACGCTTTTTCGGTCCTCTCGGTCCTGAGGGCCAGTGCTCTCTCGAGAGAACTTTACCCTCTGCGGACCTTTTCCTTTCGGGAAATCAGAGTAGACTTTTTGCGGATATTGAGCTTTTTTATTCTTTTCGTGGAATAATGTAAGATTTCTCTTAGGGTTCCCTTTAGAGGGATATCGTATGGGGCTCAGTTCCCTATTTTTAGGCCTTTGGGTGCTTGGCGAGGACTCTTCCTGTGTTTCTCCTGGTCCCGAAGGCACATCCTTGGGATGCACGTGAATTCCAGCCGTTTCCATTGCCTTCTGCATGGTGACCATTATCTCTTGCATCCTCCTATTTTGTTCCTTTTGCGCGACCAGTTCAGCCTCGTGATCAGCCGCCTTTTGCCTTAGGTCCAGTAGTTCGGTATAACTGCCATCGTCATAAGCATCATACCCTTCTTGGTTTTCTTCGTACTCCTCGTCATTTGTCTCGTCTCGCTCTTCAGAGTCCATGTTTACTCGTGAGGCTACTTCTTCGTCCCCAGGGTTTTAAGGATCTTGGGGGGGACGAGGCTGGCGTGTATGGTTTCAAGTCTCCACCATCATACTCTAAATCTTTTGTTGTCGTTCTTTGGACAATGCTTCCTATAGCTCTCAATGAAAGCACTAAAATGTTGACCGAGGTTTTCAGCAACCAAATATTTAATGCAATAATTAGAGCTTAAGGATAATTAATGCGAATATATTTATGTGGTTTAGGCATTAATGAGTCGTAGTTCACGAGTCTCCGTTATTAATAAGTGGGTGTTTCTTATAGAGAATGTTTGTTGTCTTCCTTTTTTCCGATCCCCTCACTAATTTTATTGAGGGGTATTTATAGCGATCGGTGGGAAGAAGAAAAGGGTTTACTTGTCTTCAAGTGCTATCTATGGGCACACACAAGTTCCCAAAATGTACAAAATAGGGTATGCATAACCTACATAGTAGGCTGCCTAGGTTTTAGGTGAGCTTTGCCTTCATCCCTTCTTGATTGATGTGATTCTTCATAATGGAGCCGTCACTAGCTCCCTTGATTATCGTATAATCGCCCAAAGTTGGGTTTATAATGTCTGACACATCCTCTTATGGGTATTCCCAGACATTTTTCCTATGCTCCATTAAATGAGAAGTGACTGTTCAGCTCCAGCCTCGCTGGTCCAGAGGAGTTCATTCGCCCTTCACCTCTCGGAGAAGAAGTGGAGCTATTTCCTCATCTCCGGGAGCTTACCCTTGGACCATAGTTAGTGGTCCTTCTAGAGGAGATTTGGTTAAGTGTTTTGTTCATCTCCGGATGATGGGCCTACTTCTGCCACGTGCTCTATATTGCGACTGCCACGTATATTGAGAGAAACTTTAGGCAAAAAAGGTAATTTTCATAAATACCCATTTTTTAACGGAAAAATTTTATTAATCAAAACAAAGAAAATGCTACAAAGACCAAACATTCACAAAATAACTACCAAAAGACTTACTTATATGTTACAAACGAAATAAAAAATTTGTTGGTCTCTCTTAGAGAGATTCCTTCTATTAATAACTAATAATCTCTCTTTAAGATCATCTTTATCAAGTTATTCACATAAGGAATTATAAAACATTTTGCTCAAAAATACAAGTATTTCAATTCTACCAAATAAAATAAGCTACAGTCGCACAAACAGCCACAACAATCCTATGAAGAAGATTGCGATCTCGGTAATCATTCAACCAGACAAGCTAATTCGAGTAAGACGATGGCCAAATGGCATTACCAAGCCAAGAAAAAAATAACATGTATGAATTGCTTGAAAAAAGAAATTTTTTTAAAAAAGCTAATTATAACAGTATTGACCAACCTCACAATCTATGTAGCTAGTAGAATTAATGGTGATACCTCTTGCCATCATGTGATCTCTTGTTAATAAGTTATTATGAGAGGCTTGTTAAAAAATAAATCTATGCTTTGGTACGGATAATCCACACTAAATCATTTTGTGATTATCAACTTTAGCATAAGGAGTAAGAAAAATAGTTGTAAGGCTTACTAACCCAAAATCTTCACCATTTTCCAGCATCCAAAATTGTCAATTGGTACGGATAATCGAGTAACCATATTCCTAAGATTAAGAAGTTTGCGCTAGTACCAACTCACTTCACTCTTCTGAACAACCACCCAAAAATCTAAGTGTTTTAAGTTTATGGCATTGATCTAATTAATCCACAAAACATTTTGTTTCGTAGTAATAGCCCAGATGTAATGAGCAATCGAAGCCTTGTTCCATTTGGACCCTTCTTGAAAACCCAAGCCTCCATAGTTCTTAGGCTTGCAAACAAGATCCCAAGAAGCTAGATGCATCTTACTAGTATTATCTTTCTCACCCCACAAAAAGTCTCTGCAGATTTTATCAACATCCTTAACTATTTTTTGCGGCAGTATAAAGATACTCATCCAATAACAACGAATGCCCAACAACACTAAATGAACTAATTGCACTCTATCTGCAAAAGAGAGAGGTCTGCTTACCCAACTATGAAGCTTCAATTGATTCTTCTTAAGAAAATGATTACAAATCACTATTTTCCATTTAGTTGGTCTCATTGTCACACCGAGATAATTGAGAGGAAAATGTCCCTCTTCATAAGGGACCTAATCCCGAATAGCCAATTTACTCGTCAACCCCGCCAAAGTATATGTGAGATTTGTTCGGGTTAGCATGAATGCCCAAACAACTACTAAAGGTAGAAAAAGCTTCTTTGATGACCCGAACGACTTTATCTGTCCCCTTACAAAACAAGATCAGATCATCAGCAAAGTAAAGACTAACCATCTTTAAGAATTTACACATCGGATGATATTTGAAATTCGAACCACCACCAGTAGCAAAAAGTAATAACCGAGTAAGATATTCCATTACCAACACAAAAAGCAAAAGAGAAATGGGATCCCCTTACCTTAAACCCTTTTTTCCTTGAAATCTCCCTTGCACAGGACCATTAAGAACTAAAGAGTAGGTAGACCCTCTTAGGCACATCATGATCCAATTAATAAACCTAGTAGTGAAGAGGTAACAATTTAGGAACTCTTAAGAAATCACAGTCTAGTGTGTCATAAACCTTGCTCAAATCAACCTTCATTTCATAAATACCCTTTGTTCTATGTTTATTTACAATTTTATACCTTAAGGTTTTTATTTACAAAAATAAACTTGTAAAATTTTAAAACTATAAAAATACACTTTGCTTAGCAGAAAGTAAAAAATAACTAAAAACAAAAAATCAACTTCACAATAATTATAAATCAACTATAAATTATAAAATAATTAAAAATAATCAAAAAACAACCATATGACAACTATAAATAAATTATAAAATAACTGGAAAAATGATTTATTATTTTATTTAAGCGGTATTTTTATAAATAAAAAAATTTAAAGTATAAAAATGAAAAAAATTTCGTATTGAAATATTTTTGTAATTATTTTAAATTTTGGTCCTAAATTTTTCTAAAAGTTATGTATCTTTCATAAGTCTACGGGCTTACTCTATAACAACTTATAGATTATGCTGAATGAACTCATGCTAAAATTGAGAAAGATACATTTAATGTAGAATTATTTATGAGGGCTAACATAGACTCAATCAAACATTTATTGCTTTTCATAAAGGGACTTTTCTTACTTTTATTTATTAGGAGTGTAGTGTGTAACAATTTCAACTCAGCATGAATACACCCTAATTATTACGAGTATTATTATCTGTCCTCTAATGAGTGACTGACCAAAGGCTACAGATCACAGATGTAAAAAGATACAAGAAAATATACTAAATACAAAGCTGTTATGTGGTGCTTGCATGTATGTGTGCCACCACTATTACATAGCCTAAGTCTCTTCATTATTTATTAGTCATAAAAAAGAGTTTTTTTATTATATAGAAAGGCAAAGAAAAAGAAGAAAGTGGAAAGAAAGGTACAACACAGCAAACTAGTTTTATTTCTTTGCAGCTTTTCTATTTTATTTTGTATTCTTTTTAAATTGCTAAAATGCGCCTTATTGGTCATGATAAAATGCGCCAGCCAGTACCCCTCCTCATCTCAGCATATATTGACTCTTTAATGGTGTACTAGCTTAAGCAAAACATGCTTTAAGTTTCTTAGTTAAGAAGTAATATAAAATATATAATGTTCCAATCCAACAGCCAATAAAGTAAGTAATAATGTGATAATGTTGGTCTTTTTTATTTTATTTATTTTTCCTTAACAAAGGTTGTAAAATACAGTAAGAGGATTCTTTCTCTGTCATATGACTATATAAATAATGTAATGTAATGTAATGGGTATGTGTTAAAATGTACTACTTTAGTCTTTGGATGCTTCTTTCCCTATTGGGTCTCGAGTCTTGAGCTTGAGCTTTTTTTAAGTACCTTTTTTCTGGGTTTTTGGTGTTCATTATTTTCTTTTATAAAAAATATGTAAAAGGGTTTAAAAGATTGAGATAAAAACAGGGTTTTGTGGGGTTTTCTTCTCTTAAAGATTTGAGCTTTGAAACAAAAAGGAAAAATCTCATCTTTAATGTAGTACTACCAGTTCTTACCTGTTCTCTGACAGTTTCTAATTTAGGACCACTGCTTTCTTTGTCTTTTTGTTATCCTAAAGCTAAAAACTTCATAGAATCCTCTTAGTGACCTGATGTTGACTTTGAGCTTTTGGTTTGAAATTTAAAAATGCTATCTTTGAGCTTTGTTTGTGGGCTTTAGAGATTCTGAAAACTGTGTTCTTTGTTGATCTTCACTTTGGAGCCTGCCTCAGATTTTAGACTGTGAGCTCTTCTCTCATGCATGATTTGGAGGGTAAGGTCTGGGTTTGATTATCCCTTTTGGAGGAAAAGACCCATTTCATTTGGAACTTCTTCAGCATCATTGGTATGTTTCTTCTTAATATACTGGATTTATTTGTTTTCTTTGAAGTCCTTAAGTAACAATAGGAGATCATCAAAAGTTGAGTTAGTGGGAGTTGAAATCTTAAGGCAGTAGTTTTTTGGGGACATTTTGGTTTTTGATCAAAGAATTGAAGATGAAAGACTACATTTAAGAAGATTGCTTTTAGCACTGTTTTCTCCTGATATGATGATAGTCATTTATGCTTAATATTCATTGTTATTTGAGTAAGAGTTTGGTGTTGGTATTGACCTTACTTGGATAGTGGTAATCAAAATAGGTTTAAGCCAAAATGGGCTGTGCTGCCTCTAGATTTGACAAGGATGAGAGGGTTCAGATTTGCAAGCAGAGAAAGAGGTTAATGAAACAGTTAGTGGGGTTTAGAGGAGAATTTGCAGATGCCCAATTAGCTTATTTGAAAGCATTGAAGAATACTGGTGTAACCCTGAGACAATTCACTGAATCCGAATTATTAGAGTTTGAAAATAGTACAACTGAAGGTACCACCGAACGCCTTGTATTGCCACCCTCACCACCTCCGCCACCACCCCCACCCCCGCCATTGGAAGAGACTGATGAAGAGGAAATTAAAAAGAGTGAGTATGATGGCCTACAATTTCCTCCAATTATAAGCTCGTCGTTGGAATGGGACCCTTTTCGCTCTACTACACCATGTTATTGGGAAAACGAAGGAATGATGGAGCCAGTGGATGAGGAGAACTGGGCAGAGACTAAGACAGATTTCGAGGAAGAAGAGTCAGAAGAGAAAGCTTCTACTACAGATGTTGTTGCTACTGAAACACTTTCTAATAAGCTACAAAACGCAGGGTCTGTCGATGATAATTCATCTACAACGAGCTGGTGTGATAAAGACAATGCAGATGGCACTGCAGTATTTTTTAGGGGCAAGAAGTCATTGGAGGCTTTAGCTAAGGAATTGGATGACTATTTCTTGAAAGCATCAGCTGGTGTAAAAGAAATCACTGTTCTTATGGACATAAATGGAAGTGATATGTTTCTTCCCCACAGTTTCAGAGAGAACAAGAGTAAATTCAACATCCTTTTATCAATCTCATTGAAATTTTTGTTCTATTCTTATATGCTAGAACACTTGATAATTAGATTATGCTCTTTGCTTTTGTTATAGCCTATGTCTGTATTTTCTAGATAGCTATTGGTTTCAAAATTGGCTTCTTTATCAATCTTGTATATTCAAATTTCTTTATATGCTGAAGCAACAATATAGAGTAACTTTCTTTTGTTTGCATTACTAACTACTGGTTCTTTACAGGGAAAGGTACCAATCCTGCAAAGGTCTTTAGTGGATTGTCATGGAGTCGGTCATCAAGGTCACTTACCGAAGATTCTGTTGATTCTAGTGAACCATGCAGGCCTGGAGCTCATTGTGTTACACTTAAAAAGTTATGCGACGAGGAACAAAAACTTTACAAGGCGGTGAAGGTATAGAGTCCATGAAAACATGCATTTTTTAATTAAAAAGCTAACTGTTATATGATACTGATCACGATTATATAACCCGTGTTCATCAACCCTAGATTGCCAATCCTGGGCTAGAAATATTGGCAACTAAAATATGCATATGACCCTATGATATTTCACAAAACAATAAAAACATTTTGAGTTTCAATCTCTATGTAATTGTGGAGAATCGAATTTGTCATGGTCACGAAGTGTTACCTCATTGTAAGTTGAATGAAATATGTATGTATTTAATAAGGACAAATACTTTCCCTATCTTTTGAAACTTTATAAGTTATTTGTTCTTATATCAATGTATGTATGTAGTTTTCAATATTCTGGCTTTAATGTATGTTTACTAATGAAAATACAGCTTAATGATTATCCTATTTTAGTCCCCATAGGCATATGTAAGAAGTCTCTTGTAGTGTTTTAATATTTGGTAAGCTTCTAAATCAAAACTTGGTTAAGTAAATATATATATATATATATATTTACAGTTTATATTCTCTTGCGTTGATGTTTATACATTTCAATTGAATTGTTTATATGCATTAAAAAGTTTGCTTTTGATGACCACTCTCTTCTTTTTAGAGTCTTCTTTTTCCAGAAGTTGTTTCTCATGGATATAATCATTTTATTATACATGTGTAGGAGGAAGTGAAAACAAAATTAGAGCTTGAAAAGAAATCCTTATTACTACAAAAACAAGAGGCAGAAAACCATGATTGGGAAAAGACAGATAAAACTCGACAGAGCGTTGGGAGTCTGGAGGCTATTGTCTCGCAACTCCAAGAGATAATAAGAACGGCTTGTTCTTCTATATTGCAACTCATTGACGAGAATTTGTATCCTCAGTTGATTGCAATAACTTCCGGGTAAACTTTATGAAAATTACAATATCTATTTTGTGTGGTCTTATTTGAACCCTTAAAGTGGTGTTTGCAATGTGATTTGTGAAGCTATTTTTAACAAAAACCGCAGTGTAAAGTTCTTATCGAGAAAGAAAAGTATTTCCCTCCATTTCAGTCTTTTAATCCTCCTGATAATTTATAAGAAAGGTTCAGTGTTTTTGGCTCAGCATAATATTTATAATTTCATACTAAAACTAGTGGAGCAATAGGCTCGAAATTGCATGGAAAATCATGCACAAAGTCTCTGTCTTGAAACTCAATCTACCTTGTGTCCTCACATAGTTGAATAAATCATTTTGTAGGTTGTTGCAGATGTGGAGAACAATGTACGAGAGTCACGAAGCTCAGTACCGTAAATCACAGCTATTGATGCATTTAGGGGACAATCAAAAAATGGATCCAAGTACTGCTAACCATCGCCAAGCTGCAGTTCAGCTTGAAACTGAGGTCAGTTGTTGGTATAACAGCTTTTGCAGAGTTGTAAACTCTCAACGAGAGTATGTGAGAACTCTCTTTAGGTGGATCAAACTTGTTGATAATCTCGTAGATGAGGATCGAAGGAGTCTTCACTTGTCTGCAGTTCAAAGCTTATGTGATCAATGGCAGCTCGCACTAGACAAATTGCCTGATAAGGTACTTATCGTTTCACTACTGAGTTTCTCGAAAGCTTATATTATCCTACAAAAACATAATCTAATGCCTTAGCAGTTGAAGTTACAAAATGAGTAACACTATCACTTCTGCTAAATTAATAAATAGTTATCAATAGAAGAGAAACTATTTCGATAAATACCTTCACTTGTTGCGTACACACAAGATTTTTATGTTTGGAACTAATATATTTTTCTCAATGTTGAAACTGTAAAAATTTGATTTTATCTGACATAGTTGCTAAGATCAGTACTTTTGATGATCATTGCTCCCACACAAGTATATTGCTAATATGGTCTCTCTTGAAGCTTTTAAGTTTTAATTTTGATAATTTGTTTAGTCTCCTTTGGTGTTTTTATTTGAGATTTCATCGCCGTTGTTGCCTTGTCATTTTTTCAGGCAGCCTCGGAGGCCATTAAGGGTCTTTGCTCAGCTATCCACTCGATAGTCGTCCAACAAGTAGAGGAGCACAATTTGCAAAGAAAATATGAAAAAATAGACCGAAGAGTTCAGAAGGAAATGGACTCGCGGGATGAGTTATTGAGCAAACTTCAGGGTAGCTTCGAGGGCGAAGACATGCTTTCCGATTTGAGCCCCAAACATCCTTTGACACTAAAGGATGCCAAAATAGCAGCCTTACAGAAACAATTGGAAATTGAAAAGACTCAATATCAAAATTCTGTGCAGGCAACCAAAGCCATGACTTTAAACAATCTGAAAACAAGTCTCCCCAATGTGTTCAAAACACTCGTGGATTTCTCCGGGGCCAATGTTGAGGCTATCGAGGCTTGTTTAAGCTATACTAAACCAGAAGATACCTGTGAAGCTGAATTGGAAAGCACTCAAAATTGAACCTTGAGAAAATGCTGATCCTGGTGTTTAGGGATGCAACAAGTTTTGTTTTTGGTGATATGGAAAATGTAGGATCTTATATCTGTTGAGTTGTTCATAACTAATCTTGTTAATCTTGATTTTACTTTACACTTCTTCTAGGTCACAGTTCTGTGCTTGGGGTTTTTTTATTCTTCTTTTGTTGAGAAACTTTTTATGTTTCAACAATGTCTAGCCAAAGTTATTGTTCAGAATATGTTGAACCAAGCTCTTATGTAGTGGATAATATAAGATATGTATAGGAAAACATGAAAATGCATTTGGTGTATTATGAAGTGAATGCAAATTAAAGATTGAGTATAAAACTTTAATATTGATCAAGAATTGTGTATAATTGGGGCAAGATCAAATGAGTACACTTATACAATATACGTATAATGTCACTAAAGTCCTACGTGGTTAGAAATAGAAAAGATCATGAATACATAGGGACAGAAGCTTTTTGGGAAAGTGTTCAAAAATAAAACCGTGAGGGTTTAGATCTAAAGCAGATAATATTAGATTTCTAACATTGTTTCTTTCTGTCGTAGAGTAATAATAAGATTTGAGTCTAGATCTCATTCAGGTGTTGGATTCTTCACAATCCTTCACACTATGATTGAGTGAGTACTTGACTTGATATGAGTGGGCATTGTACTCTATCAATAAAAGCTTGAATTTGATGAAGAACAATAGAAGGGGATTTCGAAATACAAAGGGAGGAGCTCTCATTTATTAGTTGTCTGACAAATAATAAAAACTAGATTCAGATAAATGGATGAGAATAAGAATTATCTTATTCCTTTTATAGTATTTCAACTAGGGTTTGGATTAAAAGTAAATGGCCCCAAATCATAGGAGTATGTTAGTTTATGTCATCTTTTCAAAAAAATATAGTAAATGGCCCTAAATCATAAGACTATGTTAGTAAATGTCCTTATTTCAATTTTTTTTTTTTTTTTTTTAAGAATTACAAGCAAATTATTTAAACATTATGGTATATCTATATTAGTTTTGTTAAAATCTTTTTTATTTTAAAGTTATGTCAATTTTTTTAATTTTTTATGAGTTGTTTTGGGTTGTTGGTATATAGATTTTGTTGTACGGTATATTTCTATTTTGTTGTATGGTATATTATTATTCTTAGATGATATTTAATTTTTATTATGATATGTATAATAGTGGTATATAATTTTATTAGCATAATAAAAATATTTTAATGTATGTATATAATTTTATTGCTATGCTACATATATTTAATTATTATTTTTATATTTTTTGATTGTATGATTATTTATTTTAAATAATATTTTATTAGTTTTTATTTTATTATATACAATGGTCATGGTATATATATTTTAATTGTGGTATATAATTTGGTTAGCATAGTATACATACATATATATATATATGTATTAGTAATCTATATTTTTATTATTATTATTTTTGTATATATATTTTGGTGTATGGTATATGTATTTTTTGTTATACGGTATATAATTTTTTTTAAATAATATTTAAGTTTTATTTTCTATTGTACTTTTGTTGACATGATATATAATTTTATTAGCATCCTATATATTTTTATTTTTATTTGTTGTTATTATTATATATATTTTTATTGTAAGGTATATATTTTATGCTATATAGTATATAAGTTTTATTGTATAGTATATCATTTTATTTTAGATAATGCATGTTTAGTTTTTATTTTAGTATACATAAAGGTGATACATAATTTTGTTAATATGATATATACAATTTTTTTTAATAATATTATATTATTTTGTTTTATTTTTTATTGTAGGTATATACGTTTTATTGTATGGTATATGATTTTTGTTGTCTATAATATATTATTTATATTTAATATGATATTTAGTTTCTATTTTATTGTATATAAATTTTTTGGTATGTATTCATATTTTAATGGTGATATATATAATTTTGTTAGCATGATATATATATTTTTTGAGTATTAATTTAGTATTGTTATAATTTCTTTATGGTATATAATTTTATTACTACGGTATATTAATTTTCTGTACTACGATATATCTAATACAGGTGTATATATTTAAATGATCTAATATATTTATTTATTTTTGTTACAATATAATAATATGCAATACTAAAAAAAATTATGTAATTTAATTTTGTTATTATATATATTTTTTAAAAAAATATGTGATAAATCTATTTTTATAATTTTTATTAGTTAATTTATTAGATTTGGCTATTTTCTTAATTTTTTTAAAAAGTGGACATTTACTAACTTAGTTACCAAATTTAGGGCCATTTTGCATCTCAACCATAAATAAAGAAAGATAAAATAATAGCAAATTAATACTTAAGTGGCCAGCCATAGCACTGGGCCTCACTAGTTACAGTTTTGCCATTTTATTTACTATTTATCTTTTCTTTCACTAATGCCATATTTTCTAATTTCAATCCTATAAATATCAAAAATATTTATTTAATAATTATAATTAAATATCAAATAAAATTATCTTTTATCTTATTTATTAATTATACCTTACAAAGTCTCTTAATTAACAAATAAATCCTAAAATCTCTTTTCTTCACAATTAAGTCATTGCTTAGTAAAAATTCATAAATAAGACATAATCTAATTTTAGAATTATAATTGATTAATAAAAACTAATTAATTGAGTCTACAAGCAGTGTTATCTCAACTAGTCTGGGGACCGTGGGTCTATATAATCAAGCTTCCAATAAGTAGTTCTAAAATTTACTAAGTAAATTCTCTAACTTATTAATTTCTCCTGATTCCACTATAGATTTGGAATTGCACTCTTAATTATATAGAACGCTCTATATGTTCCAAGATATAATACGCTATTAATTATCCATTGTTATAATCTAAATAGTCAAAGATCCTCTGAAGATGATCTACATCGAGCAGGGACAAATTTACCGTTTTATCCTTAAAACACTTAGCTACCTATAAATGATATTTCAGTAAACTAATATAATTACTGAAATGAGATCTTTATCATTTATCTTTATTAAGCCAAGTTTTAAGAAAATCATCATTTCACTTCTAAATACTTATAGAAGCTATAAATTCTATATCTATGATTAGCGCTCTCACTCAATTGCACTACCATGGTCCCAAGATGTAAGTATGGGACCGATCTATTGGCCAACTTTAATGAACAACTCTAAGAACATAAATAATATAGTTGAGATCGAACCTAACTATATCAGGATTAAGATCTATACACTTAGATCAACTAGGTGATATTGACTTAGATAGATATTACGATAAGTTTATGATATCTTATCTAATGTCAATATTGGTCTAGTCTGATGCATACTCTATACATTCGATACTAGCATACTATGCCAATACCCTAGAAAGGACATAACACTTATCCAAGATGTAAGTGTACTTTATCACTGATTATCATGTTAGAATAAATCTAGTGGACCGACAAATTATGGGACAAAACTTTTGTACATATAATCATGATTATATTCTACTGTGTTGACAACACTATAATCATGCATAACTATATGTTCTAGGCTTAATAGAATTTATACATTAAACTTATAATTATGAAATAAATCATGTGAACCATACAACATAAAATAATTTATGATCTTTTATTAATTAGTAAATCTAATTATATTAAAATAGGTTTTATTTAGGGCATAAAATCCTAACAAACTCCCACTTGCACTAATATAAAACTAAAAGTGCATTTCAAATCATCTCAACACCTTGATGTCCACATCAAGTGTAGTATGTAGTATTATCTTTGTAATAGGATCTGATAGGTTGTATTTACTACAAACTTCTCCACCATTACATTTTCTTAGTCACAAAATCCTTGATATTGTGAAATTCCTCTTTATATGTTTACTCATATTAGGATACTGGATTCTTTACTGTTTGGCAACTATTTCTGTGTTAGTTAGGAAGCAACACTAGTAGTTAATCCATGACTGGAATAACGCCAAAAACTGTATAGAACTTTCTTCCTGGCCACTTTAACATTCAATCTCACTGGTAGAGATAGAGACTTCAGATAGGTTTCTACACTTCTCTAAAAATCACTGCTCCACCCCTAGAGTAATCACCATCTCATAATTAGACTTTCTAGCATTAACACAAGTCTAGAAAATTGATTTGGTGTAGTTTAAGAGTATTAAAATTCTACCATTATCGACTAACATATAGTTCCTCTTTTGATCTTAAGATAATGTTCCTTTTCCTAGATTAAACTAATACTTACTCATAACTTCCACTCAACAGCAAGTGTCTGGTCTAATGCATATACCAGAGCATACATGAGACATCTTACTGTTGATTTTTAAAGAATTCTTTCCATGGCCTTTATCTTTTCTGGAATGGTTAAAACTGTTCCTTAGATAAATAAATTCTATGTCTACGAGTCAAAAGACTTCCTATAGTGTTAGCCATTAAAAAAAATTATTCAACATCTTGCTAAAGTAAGTTGCTTGCACTTGAGTAAATAAATTACCAGGTATACCATAAGCCATATGTTTAAATAATCTCAAACCTATGATACTAGGCTCAAGAAGTTTTGTTAAGTCCATTGTAATAGAAAACTTTTTGGTTACTCCATGTGAATGGTTTTAACCACAGTTCTCTTGACTTTGCTTCTTAGTTCCATATTTTGACTATCCATTACTTGTTTAAACTGACAATGGATTTCTATCACAAGTGTCTTCCAAGTCATAACAGGGTGGGTTCTTTAAAACTCTCCCACTACGATGACGTACCATGACTTTTTGTGTAAGAACATTAATAGTATGTCCTCATCGATTGTGTCAATACAATAGAGGAAGTGGGACCATCTTATATAGGATAAGATGATAGAACACTTTGGAATTGAAAATATCTCCTCTACTTTGCTACTTTGCTTTCAAATTTAGTCATATTCTTATTTGTTGAAACAAATACTTTCTTATCTTAATGACCACATGATAGTCCACTCCTAATCACATTAGAATAGCTATCAAAAATACAAACTTAAGTTAATAGTTCTAGCTTTTCTTAAGTTCATGATCAGGACATCCATGAATCTAGTAATGGTGTGTACTAAGTATATAACAATTCCATCATTCTGAAGTGTTTCCTATCTCTAGAGTATTTCCCTGGAAGGACTTAGGCAACTGCTAGTAACTAATCATAAACCTTTCACTTTCATCAATATGCAATCCAAATTTCTTAGGAGGTAAGTTTGGATACAATTCGAAGTTCAATTTAATGATCTTTAAACTTCATAACCAATATTTCTCTACCCCTATCAGCTCGCACGATCTTTAACCACTTACCTTAATGGTTTTCACCATTGCTAGAAATTCATGAAATTTCTCAAAAATTTCAAATTTCTTTGCATAAGGTAAATATCTAGAGTGGTCGTTTGAAGAATTTAATGATAAGTCATATTCACCTCTGAATGTATATCCATATTTTCGAATACAGATGATCCTACTTCCAAGTGGATAATGGTATATTTTCTCTTTGTAGAGATTGATCTTGTCAAATCCACTATGAACAAGATACACATGCCATAATTAATATATTATTGTAGTTATGGTCTTTTGATGACTTAGGTCTAGTTATAACAAAGAGTTCTTAGAATAGTTCAAGTAGATTTGGTCACAGAATACAAAACTCATATTTCATACATTAACATACAATTTGGATTCATTATTAGAAAAATGGATATTAAACTTGTGAAAGTTGTACAATAATGTTCAATGTATTTTAAATTTAAATTTTTATTTGGATTCTTAAATTTAAAGTCAAAGACTTAAATTTATACCAAATATTTTTGAGTAATTATTCTTTCTTGGACCACCACTACTATTGAAAAATTGTATTTTTACAAATACCAAAATATCAGTAAAAATACAACTGTCACAATCTGCAGCAGCAGAATGTAATTCTGTCACTGCAGAACACAGTTTTGCGAAAACAAACCAGTTTTAGAAATAAAAATTCAGCAAAAAATAAATCACTTGACACAAGAGAACTATATGTGGTATCAGTGTTATTTCAAACATTCCTAGTCCAATGGGCCACGCCCAGAGAATGAAATCAATTAGTAAAGTATCAAAGATTAGAAAAGCAATTATCTTAAATAAATTTAGACTCCTTCTAGTGATTTGCGGCAACCCTTTATAATCCACCTTGCTAATCTGATCTTTGAAACACACCAAGTAGTAAACTCCCTTCAGCTATTGATGTGTGCTTACTGCCTCCTGAAG
The DNA here is from genome assembly GCF_029168945.1 of Cannabis sativa. Lineage (NCBI taxonomy): Eukaryota > Viridiplantae > Streptophyta > Magnoliopsida > Rosales > Cannabaceae > Cannabis > Cannabis sativa. The sequence continues at coordinate 56,273,899 of NC_083607.1, forward strand.
TAAGGCTTAAATAAATCTTCTCCTGAAGATATATGGTCACTTTCTCCCAAAATGAGACTTGGAAAAGTCTTCTCCCGAAGATCCACGCTTGTTCAAAGCTTCTCTATAACCTATTCTATGAATAGTATGAGATCATAATAAGAAAACAAAAACCTAGTTGAACACTCTAGGTTTTTACAAATGAACACTCCCCTCACAAATAAAAATATGCAAAACTAAAAAAACTAGAAGAGGTGAATCGATTGGCTGCTCTCTAGGTTCTATCTATAGAACATAGCAAGCCTAAAGACAGTCACAAAATTAATTACACAGTTGTACAAACTTTCCTAAAAAAATCTTGTTTTACAGCAGCAGAATCGGGTTTTTGCAGTAACAAATTAGACCAGAAAGGAACCTTGCCAAATAGGTGCCCGATCATGAACATGGACTTCATACCTGCCAAAAACAGTGTGCTTGATCTGATCTTATCAAGACACAATCGAAAGCATTAAAGAGAAAGAGCAAGGTCAAAGTTTCCAAATAAAACCAACTTTCCATAAGAGAATTTCTTCTCATACAAGAAGTTTCCAAAAGAAGAAATGGACAGCTGAAAAAGAATTCTTTCCTTTGAAAGAAGAGAGCGATAAAAATACAAAATCAAAGTGAATTAAATAGTTTAATAGCACACGAAAAATACATATTAAATAAAAAATATTTTGACACCTAAATTGTCAAAAAAATGACTTTGCAATCTCTCTCGTTGGTACTTAAGATAATCAAAATATTTTTAACTAATATGCACATGCAAAACAAAGTTGGCAAAAACAAACAATTAAACTACCCTTGAGAAATACATCATTAAACTAAAATAGTATGCTAACTTTAAACTAAAGTTCAACATAAACACCAACCTCAACCCCCTGGAAAAAGGATTCCAGAGTTGAGTATACAAACTAAGATTAAAACTATTACTCCCCTATTTGTTTATCTAGAAGGGCCAAAGGAAAAAAATAAAAAAAAAGTCGAACAACAAACACTAGATAGGTTAAAGGAAAGGAAAGAGAATACAAATCTTATGCCCCATAAAGCTTGATCAATGTGGACAATTATTTGGACATTTCTTGCTGAACCTCCTCCATGGTAGCCAAGCGATTATTTATCAAGATGACTTCCTGCACATCTGTCGATGCAAAACTAGAACTTACAGCAGCAACGGTTGGAAGTGCACTAATAGAAATCTTAGACGCTTAGGAAAAGCTCCATCAAAGTAATCTGAAGGTTGAAAAATGGTTCCAGTGAGGGGAGGCTCAAGAGTCTCATTTGAATAGGCCACATTCTTTTGAGAAGAAAGAACTTTATAGATTAAGATAGGAAAAATAAGCTTGTGGCTACATTTTTTACCTCTACGGAAAGAAATAATTTGTTCCATGATTAGTGAAGCCAAATTAATGTTTTCTCCTGTAGTGATTTGAAAGAGAAGATAGGCCAAGTCTTGAGACACCATAGTCTTGGGCAATTGGGTGTTCCTTACAGATTTTCGAGCAAGGGATTTGGGTGTGCTCTCTTGCTAAAAGTAGGAGTTGAAGATAGTTAGGATATCTATAAAAATATTTAGGTTAATTTCAAATTTATTATTATTTAATTTATCATATAAGATAATTTTAATATAATACTTTAAATTAAAAAGATAATGATATCTTTTAATTTAAAATAAATCCAATACTAAAATATCTAATCTCATTATTAAATAATTTTTAAATTTAAGAAATTAACAAAATTTTAAAATCTAACTATAATTTAAATATAAAATAACCAATTTTAAATTCAAACTTCAAAATATGAGAAATTAATAATAAACTATTAAATAATTAAATATTATTAATTTCAAAATTTAATATTTAAGTTTAAATGTTAAAAATAATATTTTGTACAGATATTTAGTGATTTTGAAATAGAAAAAATCAAAATTTGGTGGAAAATTTACCAAAAAAATTGATTTTTGAGTGAAAATCATCTTGGCTGCACACAACCTATACACGCGCGTGGATGGGAGAGTTGTAACCTCCTTGATCGAGAATTCTCGGTCAGCTACAAGGTTTGTGTGCGTGCGTATGCAGCATCTGGGCGAGGCTCCGTGTCTGAATCCAGGCGTGACCGAGTTTCAGACAGGCGTTTTGTCAGAGGTTATGCGCGCGGGGGGTTACCTTCTCCGAGGGTCTTGGTGCGCATGAGCACCACCCTCGACACACAATGGATCCAGATTTCAAATCACCATATCTCTCTCATTTTTAATCAGAATCGAGTTCCGTAAAAATCAAACTTGCTTAATTTTTCACAAGGAATCCAAATAAAATATTTTCAGAACAAAAATAAAATTATTTTTCATGGAAAAATTTGTAATTCACAAACATTCATCAATTCACACATAAACTAACATGAACACATCCAAATCAACAAAATTATAATTTTAAATCCATATTTCATGAAAGTAAATCATTACCATGGCTCTGAGGCCAGTTGTTAGAAATTATTTTGCCAGGATTTAAATTTACTAATATGTATGTTTGATTATTAACTGTAATCTAACACCCTAAATATGAATTTACTAATACCATAAAATAAACACATATAAAGCTTAGAAAACCTTACATTGATGCCAGGGGAATAATGTGTCTCTATTCGCTCAGATCTCTAACCCTTGTTCCTTTCTGTCGCAGAGTAATAATAAAATCTAAGCCTGGATCTCTTTCAGGTGTTGGATTTTTTATAATTTTCCACACTATGATTGATTATTTGACTTGATATGAGTGGACATGGTACTCTATCACTAAAGGATCGAATTTGATGAAGAACAATAGAAGGGGATTTCAAAATACAAAGGAAGGAGCTCTCATTTACTAGTTGTTTGAGAAAGAATGAAAACTAGGTTCAAATAGATAGATGACAATGAGAGCCATTTTATTCTTTTTATAGTATTTCAACTAGGGTTTAAGATTTAAATTTTATGGATTAAAAAAAAGATGAATAATAGCAAAATAATGCTTAAGTGGCCGGCCATAATAGTGGGCCTCACTAGTTAAATTTTTTTCTATTTTATTCAACCATTTATCTTTTCTTTCACTACTATCATATTTTATAATTTTAATCCTATAAATGTAAAAACTATTTCTTTAATAATTATAATTAATTATCAAATAAATTGTCATTTATTTTATTTATTAATTAGACCTTACAAAGTCTCTTAATTAACAAATAAACCTTAAATTTATTTTCTTCACAATTAAGCCCTTGCTTAGTGAAAATTTATAAACAAGACATAGTCTAATTTTAGAATTATAATTAATTAATAAAAACTAATTAACTAAGTCTACAAGCAGTATTATCTCAACTAGTGTGGGGACCATGGGCCTATATAATCAAGCTTCCAATAAGTGGTTCTAGAATTTACCAAGTAAATTCTCTAACTTATTAATTTCTTCTAACTCCACTATAGATTCAGAATTGCACTCTTAACTATATAGAACACTCTATATGTTCCAAGATATAGATACACTATTAATTATTCATTGTTATAATCTAAATAGTTAAAGATCCTCTACAGACGATCTACATCGAGTAGGGACAAATTTATCGTTCTACCATTCAATGTATTTTATCCTTAAAATACTTAGCTACTTAAAAATGATATTTAATTATAAAAATGAGATCTCAATCTTTTATCTCTATTAAGACAAGCTCAAAGGAAATCATCGTTTCACTTCTAAATACTTATAGAAGTTATAGATTCCATATCTATGATTAGCGCTCCCACTCAATTGCACTACCATGTTCCCAAGATGAAAGTATTGGGCTGATCCATTGGTCAACTTTAACTATTTAACTCTAAGAACATAAATAATGTAGTTCAGATCGAACCTAACTATATCAAGATTAAAATCTATTGACCTAAGATCAACTAGGTGATATTGACTTAGATCGATGTTACGGTAAGTTTATAATATCTTATCTAATGTCAATATCGGTCCAGTCTGATGAATACTCTATACATCCAATACTAGCATACTTTGCCAATGTCTTGAAAAGGACATAACACTTATCCAAGGTGTAAGTATACTTTATCGTTGATTATCATGTCAGAATAAATCTTGTGTACTGACAAATCATGGGACAAAACTTTTGAACATATAATCATGATTATCTTCCACTGTGTTGACAATATTATAATCATGAATAACCATATATTTTGGACTTAGAATTTATACATTAAACTTATAATCATGAAATAAATCATGTGAAACATGCAACATAAAATGAATACTGATCTTTCATTAATTAGTAAAACTGATTATATTGAAATGAATTTTATTTAGAGCATAAAATCTCAACACAAAAAGTGGCATCAGAGCTGGGTCCCAAAGTTAGCCACGTGTGAATGAATTCTCAAAATTCCAAACAAAAGTGATGAGCCTCGGTGTACTCTTAGGATGTCCGTGAATGTGTTCAATTAGGCAGTGTGCTCTGATTCTAGCCAACTCAGGGGAGGCAATGTAGTCCCATGTTTGAGGGAAAAATTATTGGGCGTGCAATCAAAGTCTCACATTGACTAAAAATAGCCAAATATCATGGATATGTAGGGATGAACAACAAAACTGTGAGGACAATATCATACAAAGAGTGGAGATAGACTATTCAAGTTTATGATATGTAGTATATTTACGAATACACTTACTTATAATGTTTTTGTATGTCACAAATATTATCATAACATTACGCAAATTCACAAATATTTATACTCTTTAAGATGATAGAAAAGAAGTTTTAATTGAAACTAAGTTGTTCAATTAACGACCTGAAATTCGAGATATGGATACAGTAGCATTAGAGATAGTAGATGAAGCAGTAGAGGTGGAATTGTCTCGTGACTTTTGACTAACGTCAACGAACACAGGCCTAGTCAATGGCTGAGACTCCTCCATTATCGATGATGATGATGATGAGTAGTAGTTCTTCGTTTTTAGCAAAACTACAACTTCAGACATTGTAGGCCTCAAGGCTGGGGATGACTGGACGCACATAAGAGCAATCTCTATGATTTTCTTTACTGTTTCTTTTTCGTACTCATCCACCTCCAATTTTTCATCCACCAATTCTATGTGCTTCTTATTCTCATAAAGATTCCATGCCTGTACATATATTTTATAAAAAAATATATTCCCAATAAATTTTCTAACTAATTAATTAACATGTTTTCTAATGAGACTCTTTGAATTATATTTTTAGCATTATAATATCTATAAAAAAGAAATTTTTGTACACAAATTTGAAGTTTATAATTTAGGAGCTTATAGGCTGCATCCTTTAAAAAAAGTGCACTTATGCATCAAAAATAGTATTTAAATAATATATTTTACATGCGTAGAAAATAATAATAATAATAAACAACCATAACAAAAAATATTAACTAAAAACTTTTCCTAAAATACTGAAATAGTAAAGATGGATCAAATTTTCTAATTATAATATATGAAATGTAATTAGGAAAAAGGATTAATGATTATTACCCGTTGAAGGAGGTATTGGCTATCTGAATCACTCTCTGCTCTAATCTCAGTGCTCTTTTGGCCACTTATGATTTCAAGCACAACTACACCATAACTATAAGTATCAGCCTTTTCTGATAATTGCCCATGAATTGCATATTCAGGTGCTGTATATCCCCTAATGATGATAATTAATATATATAATTAAATATTATAATGAGTTACATGAATCATTTGAATAATTAGGATTAATTAATAATTAATAAAGTTAATTTACTTACAAAGTTCCTGCAAATCTGGTGCTGAGATGAGATCGATCTTGAGGCAAAAGCTTTGCCAAACCAAAATCAGCAATTCTAGGGTTGAAATCATCATCTAAAAGAATGTTACTTGTTTTAATGTCTCTATGTATTATACACACATGGAATTCCTCATGTAGGTAAGCTAGACCTCTTGCTGTCCCCATTATTATATTATGTCTTTCACTCCAACTTAAATTTCTACTTCGTTGCTCTCCTACAAATTTACATAAATATTTAATAAACAAGAAAAGAAAGAGTAATTGTATGATGAATAATCCAGATTATTTTTTTTTACCCCAAATTGTCTTTTACCACTACTAATTTTGGAGATGTGTTGTAATATTAATATTGCAGCTGATCCTATATATTTTAAATTTAATAACTTTTATAAAAAATTACTAACTATCACCAATTGTTATGGGGTTGAGGATCAGCTAATAGCAATTCCCTAATTTGGTGGTACAACTACAATATATGTGATTTAATCTAATATTTTGTTTGTGTGATTATTAGAAATGTTGAAATAATTAGAGCATCTCTAATGGTAAAATTTTAGAGGATGTTTAGTGAGGTGGATATATTATGTGGCAAAACATTGAGATACTATACCATTGGAGAGAAGAGGATGTCATTCTAGAAATTTGCACGGATGTTATGTTGTAGCATTGATGTTATTCATTATTTTTAGCTAAAAAACTATTGTAGCTAAAAATTATGATATATATATTAAATAATAATGTTGAGATCATAATTGTAACATTTTTAAAGAGTGCTATACATTCAAGTGTTTTTAAAAGTAAGAGTACCAAAAATGATGTGTAAATTTTTAGCTACCATTGAAAATGCTCTTAGATAGTGTTCTCGAGAGGAGTTCATTGTGTTCATGATCATTGCAATTTTCTTTGGGTATAGACAAAAGTGATAATTTTATGGAATAATTACATCAAGCACTATTTTTTGTAAAAAAAAAAAATTATATTTTTACGTTTAAATATATATATTTTTTAATATTTTTACGGTTTTCTATAAAAATAACACGAACAACAAGAAAATTACATAAAACTAACATGAAAATAAGATCTAAATAAAATCAAAATAACAACAAAAAATAGCATACAAATAATAAAAAATCAACAACAAATTAACAAGAGTACAACATAAAAAGACTGTAATATCTGTAAATAAAATAAAAAAATCGTAATATTTAAAATTCCGTGAAATCATATTTTTGAAATTTTTTTGTTATTTTTGTGTATTTGTGAAATAATCTCTAATTTTATTGACTTTCCTTTGAAAAAATTGATTTGGAATACCATTTAATTTCAGAAAAAAGAAAAAAAAAAATCAAACATAATAATCTTATCTTTATGTTAGAGATCCTTTTGAAAATATTTAAGGAGTAATAATTTTTTTCTTAAGAAAAAAGCTAAAGAAATAATCACGTGTTCTACTCATAAAACACTTATCCTTCTTTATAATGATGTGGCAAACAGAGATATTGACTAACAAACATCCCCACATGGGGTCTTTTTCCACACCAGCATTACTATTGGACATCAGTAGTGCCTAGTACCTCTACACATATGTCTTGTATTTAGCTAACGATATTCTTTAAAAATTATTATATTAAAATATATGAGACTCAATATTTAATTGGACCAATACTAATATTGACATATAAGAGTAAGGGTGTGTAGAAAGTCATCCAATCTAATTACAATCGGTCGATCCAATTCCAATCGATTCAATAGAATCAGATATCTAATCATAATTGGATCGTATTGGATGTAAATTTTGAAAATTCAATTGGATCAGATCGATTGTATGTGACATCCGATCCAATGCATAACTAATCAAACTGATCTAATTATCATCCAATAGTCATCTAATTATATTTATATATTTTTAAAATACATTTATAATTTTATATATTTAATATATTTTATTTAAAAATATATATTAATTGATTTAATATACATTTAACGCATGAGATTAATGAAAGAAAAATCTTAACTTTAAAATATTAATTCCGATCTTCCTAAATGCTAATAAAATTTTCAATGCGTATTGAATAAATTTTATTTTTTAACGGTTTTATTATGAGATCATGAAAATTAGGTAGGACTAAACTAATGTTTATTATGTAGGTTAGAGTTATATTTTTTATATATATATATATATATTTTTTAATGAAATCAACTTAAAAGGTAGCTAAAATAGATTAGAGGGATCCAATCCAATCTAATAAAAAACCACTCAGTGCATCTAATAGTTGGAACTGATCTAATCCAATATATTCATTGAATCGGATCAAATCGAATGACTTAATTCGATTCGATTGGATCGGATGACAAAATCCAATATCCAATAAATAATTGGATTGAATCAATTGGGTCCAAATCTATTAGATGTACGTCCAATGAACAGCTCAACATAAAAGAATACTAAGTACCACTGATATCTTTTAACATTTTTTTCCACACACCTATCGAAGAAACCTCCAATATATATTACCATTTTGTAATAATAATAGTTGAGATAAAATTATATTTATGTAATATGCATGTATATATATATAATAATTATTACCGAACAAGAATCTGTCAAGGCTGCTATTTGGCATGTATTCGTAGACAAGAAGAAGTTGTGGTCCACTGTTGCAACAGCCAAGAAGTCTCACCAAATTCCGGTGATGAACATTGCTTATAAGCCTCACTTCACTCTCAAAATCAGCTTTTCCTCTTTCTGTTTTTCCTATTGCTAGTTTTTTCACTGCTACGATTTTTCCATTCTTCAAACTCCCCTGTTTATTTAATTAATTTCAATCAATTTAAGAAACAAAAAATCATAAATGCTATAATAAGAATTGATCATATATTTATAAGTTAGAGTAATTTGTGGCATAAATACTTAAATTTAATTCCGAGTTGCAAATAAATATATAAGTTTAATTTTTGGCAGTAATAATGCTTAAGTTATAATTCTAGAACTTTTGTAAGTACCTACGGTTAAGTTTTAAGTAAATTGTCACTGAGCAATTCCTGATTGGTCCAAGTTATTAAATTTTTATTTTTTTAAAAAAATTTAATTTAAATATACCAATAAGAAAATTACACGTGAATAATGACTTAATATTTAATGGTTAGGTACTTACAGAGTTCTAAAAATATAACTTGCCAAAAATTAAATTTAAGTATTTATTTGCAATTGAAATTTAAACTTAAATATTTATACCGTAAATTACTCTTATAAGTTATCATTTTCACCTTGTAAACATCGCCAAAACCACCTTCGCCAAGTTTAGTTTGTTCACTGAAATTTTTGGTTGCATGTTTCAAATCATTGTACTTAAAATTTACTGGACCTTGTAATTCCGTACTTCCAATAATGTTACCTGAACGAGAGTGTAATATGCTTAATTCAATTTCTAAGGAATTAATCTTGTTTAAAAAAATTGAAAATAAATACATCAAATTATTATATATAAATATTAAAAATGGTATTATTAATGGTTTAGTATGTATTATTACCTCTGGCAAGTGGCTGTGACTTTTTGAAATATCTTTTAAACCAAATGAAAATTCCAAGTATGATGAAGAGTACTAGAGCACCTACACCACTTACTACTCCAATTATGACCTTCTTTTTTGAACTATTTCCTGTTATTAATAATCAATACATATAATAATAAATTAGAGTATTACTATCTAACCTCGTGATCAGGCTAGCTCAAGTGATTATAGGTGGGTGTGTATGTGTTGGAGGTCCTGGGTTCGAGTCCCAAGTAAAATATGATTGTAATATATAAACGCTTAAATAAAAAAAAATTAGAGTATTACTATTTAGTATAAATTGTTAGAAGGATGCTTTATGATTAGTTGGCGATATTCCTAAAAGTTATTACTTTAAGTTATATGAGATTCAATACTTAATTGTAGCAACAGTGATATATAGGACTGGCCATGAAACGAAGTGGACCACAAGAAAGAAATTTATTTTTGAGCCCTTATGTTAGAAAAAATATAATACTTTTCAAAGTCAGTAAAAAAATATATAATTTTAAAAAAGAAAAACAAAAATCTTGAATCCCTAGGTTAGGTGGACCCTAGGCAGGGACGGAGGGACTTTAGCCCATATGTGGGCTAAAGCCCTCACTCAAATATAAACATCAAATTTTTTATATGTAGATATATACATATATTAATTCACTTTGCTCAATTTATTAAAGTCCAATTCACAAAAGCCCTCACTCAATATCTTAATCATGATTCATGAGCCTACTCTTATTCTAATCAAGCCCATTTTAAAAGTAGTCCAATACAAATAATAAAAAAAATAATACTTTATTAAAAAATAAATTAATACCATTAACAATATTTTATTTTATTTTTGTCAATAGTATTATTTTATTTTGTTGAAGATGAAAATTTGAAAGATACATTTATCATTATTTTTATTAGTTTTGACTTAATATTTATTCAAGCCCTCACTCAACTAAATTTCTAGCTTCGTCACTGACCCTAGGCACATATGCCAGGGCCGAACTGGTGATATAACACCAAAATAATACTATGCACCGATAATTCTTAAGCTACTAAGCTAACTTAGTAGTGAGAGTGAGATGAGAAAAAAAGAGCTGTGATGAGTTCGAATTTAAAAGTTTTAAGTTATTAATTAATTATAAAATACTATTACGCTATACTAAAAAAATACCAATAATCTTTTTAACGTTTCTCAATAAATTATGATGATGATTCATATGAAAAAAGTTTAAAACAGATTGAATTATCTAAAAGAAATATTATGAAGAGATACTATATTGGTACCACTATAATTGTCGTATAATTAAATATCAATCTCTATTAGATATTTAATTCAATAATTGCTCCAAAAAAAACAATTAATCATTTAAAACACGTCACTTTGTTTTGTTTGTATCTAACAGCAACATTCATTATCTAAAAGTGGGTCCCCTAATTTTCCTTTTTGGTCTTAAATTATTGTAATATATATATATATATATATAAATTAAAAAAAAAAATAAAGAGTTGACCTATATAGTCTAATCTTGGCTGAGTCAAAATAATAATTCATTGTAAATGTGGTAATTAATTTAGCCACTTAAGTCTAAGTTTGCATGGCAGCTGACTTATATATCTTGAGTTAGTTAATTCTGTTAAGGACTTATGTGACAGAGTGTTAATTATATTATTTATTAATAATTAAAATAAACAAAACATTAGTTAATTAATTAAGAAAACAAATAACTAACCATTCAAGTAGGGAGCTAGATTGGTGGTCTGATTATCATCAAAGAATGAAGCATTTGAGTACCTTAGAAAACAGCCTGCATCGATGGCCTTACCATCCAAGTCAGGAAGGCAATGTTGGAGGTTGGCATAGGCCACTTTCAGGCAATCAAGGCAGCCACTTCTACTCACTGTGTGCGCGCATTGCGCCACGCCATAAACTGTCAAGTTTCGGTCCCCTGCTACACTCACAGGCACTTGCCTCTTTTCCGCCGCGAAATACCCATTGATCTTGGGCGTCGCGGCTTGAAGAGCTAATAAGACATCGTCGACAGTGGAAGTGAATGCGGCCGCGGCCTCGGCACTGGGTGGTATGGTTTGCTTACCACAGAATATTGCTACGTTGCCTTGGACAGTAGCTTGGTCGAAGAACTCATTGGCCTCGTACCTTAATTTATCATGTTATTATTGTTATTAGACATTTCCAATGAGAGATTTAAAAGTTGAGCTATGTTTTGTACAAAAAGTAATTTTATAATATTTTTACTTAACTTTTATTATTGTGCTCTAATACATAATTGTAAATCTTAACGTAAAATTTAATATATTAGTTAATGTTCACTTGATAATTTATTAAAAATATAAAATAATAATAATAATACAAAATTAAATGTGAAATTTAATAAAAGAGTATGTTAATTAAAATTTAATAAAAAATTATTTAAAATGACATAATAATAAATATAAAATATTATATAATACAATATATAATTTTATCCACTAATTTTTTTATTTGTTTTGATGAAGTTAATCAACTCAAAATATATAAAGAATTCTCTCTGTTTCAGTTGGAGTTTGACTCAAATTATTTATTTATTTATTATATTTATAAAGTTGCAATTTTATTTTGTGTAATTATTAATTATGGGAAAAGAAAAGTCTTAGTTGCCAAGTTTTAAAAAGTCTCTTAAAGAAGCTTTGGAATGTTTTGGTCCTCAAGTTGTCTTGATGCCCAAGTTTTGTAACTTTGTAAATATGTGTTTTGTGTGAGAGAGATGTATGTGTGTGTAGAGAAAAATAGTGAGTTGTAAAAAGAAAAGTGTGTGTGAGTTTGTTGTGTGGTAAGAGTGAGGAAGAAACAAATGGTGTATTGAGATTTGGGTAGAGATTAAGATAGAGAGTACACGTAATTTTGAAGTGATAAGTGAAATATATCTATCTTTGTGAATTTGGTAGTTTTACCAAATTGAGTAAATTGCCTTGTTTTATTTTTTTGTTATTTCGCTGTACTTGAAGTTTATCGTTTTTCTCAACACTCGCCCACTCAATGTTTACTGTGATAACATATGTTATATTTTGAGCAATGCTTGTTTTTGCTTAATAATTAGTAATGGGATAATTATAATAATATTAGAATGTTATAACTAAATATTAAACAAAAACAAAGAGTTGCCCTAGCTGTACATATACTAATTCTATTCTACTATTTGTACAATATATGTATTATTTATTTCTTTTAAAATGTATATGGTCATTTAACAAAGAGAAGTGCTAAAGAGGACCTTAGCAACCTATAGAGTCTTCCAATTATTTGAGTGTGCATAATTATACATTTTTTTTTCTGTCCAAACGTTTTTCTTACAAGCCCCTATGATTTGATAGAAGCATTAAAATAGTGTTTGGTTATAGGTAATGAAATGAAATAAAGAAAATAATTTTATTCTATTTTTTTTATTTAGATGTATTTTGAAATATTTAAATGACATTTCAATGAAATGATTTTTCTATTATTTTGGTAGAATGACTAATCTATTTTAAAATGGAAGGAATTATCATTCAAATGTATGATGAGAAAATTTTAATAATTTTTTTATTAATTATTTTATGCATTTTAAATTTGATTATATTTCATTCTTATTAACTTTCCTATTTTTATATTTTCATTTCTCTTAACTAAACGCTACTAATTAGTTATAATAGATTTTATGTCCAAAAAAAAAAAAAATTAGGGGTTTTTATACCACATACTGAAATTTTTATTTTTTTTTTCTTTTTTACAGTGAGGTGAATTTTTTTTCGAAAATATTGTGTATTGTGTTAAGTTTTTACTATTGTTCTACGGTTGTTTTTTAGTTGTTTTACTATTATTTTTAATTATTCTGTTTTGTTATTTTACGGTTGTTTAATAAAAATAGAGAATTTTTGTGAAAAATCTCGTGTGACAGTAAAATTATAACTTTTGCCTAAAATTCGGTATTTTTGTAAAATCTCAAAAAAAAAAAAAACTATGTATAATTGATTTAGTATCTTCAGTAATCATGATATATATACCAATAAAGTATAATTAGTTATATTAATTATGTAACTGGAACCTCTTGCAATCACAACTTCAAATTTTTATATAGTTTTATCTAATGTAGAAATACATATATATATATTTATATATATATAAATATATTTCAATTTCAACGGCTGCTACTCTTTTGTCTTTTATTGGATTGATATTATTGAATATTACTATTCAGTATTAGTGGAATTTGGCACATTGTAAATTCTAGATGTGTTATTTTGTAATTGATTAATAATGATATTTTTTTTTTTTTATTATTAATCAAAAAAAGAAAAACAATGATATTTTTTAAAAATTATTACATTAAATTATTTAATATCCGATATTTATTTGAACTAATATCAATATTTACATGTAAAATGTACTAAAAACTAATAGCGATATTTCTCTAATGAATAATAAAGTTTAGGATATGGTTTTATTTATTTTATTCTTCTTCTCACTTGGAATATTAGCTATAATTGGAAACAATATCGCATTGTCAGATACTACAAGCAATGACCTCATTATTTTTTCAGCAAAAAAAATGACCTCAATTATTTTAGTCAATAGTCAAGAACAATATTTAAAAATAATAAAAATATTTGTAAATTAAAATTAAAAAAAATCTTTTTCTATTTAATAATTTTTATTAGGGGTAATAAGAACAAAATTAGTGCATAAAATAATATTAATATGGGATGTGTTAAAAATAATGACAGTGACCACACCTGAATATTCCCCTTTGTCACAGCTGTCCTCTATTCTTCTAGAATTATCTAGAATTGTGTATTCTCCAATATTTTAGGAGCCAATCATATGGCAAAGGAATCTTTTCTGTTAGGGTTTTTCTTATTCCCTTTGCACTATATATATGTAACTATTACACTGCTGTATATTCATTCAAGACAATCAATACAAAAATTCATTATTTTCCATATTTCTCTCTGTCTTAAGTTCCTCTGCTTTTTCTCTTGGTATCAGAGCAAAAATGGCATCCCAAGGAGACTCTTCAGTCAGTGGTGCACGAACTACAGCCGTCGACGCTCAGCCTCCAGCTCCGGCCCCAGTCGCACCAGCTCCGGTCATTCCAGCACCTTTACTTCAACCCCTGGCGCCTATCACAATCCGTCTTGACCGTGACAACTATGCCTACTGGCGCTCTCAGGTCATCCCTGCCGTTCGTGCACATGACCTTGACGGATTTATCTTCGGAACCAGATTATGTCCGCCGCAGTTCATCGATGGCCCTGTCGAAAACAACCCAGACGCTCCACAACAGGTTAACCCTTTCTATACTGTATGGATTCGTACTGATCAAGCTATTTTAAGTTGGTTACTTAATTCTATCACAGAGGCCATGTTAGGCCATGTTCTTCGTTGTCGTGTGTCTGCAGAACTGTGGCTGCTACTTGAAAATCTGTTCACTACACAATCCCGAGCTCGCATCTTACAGCTCCGATTTCAACTACAGTCCTTAAAAAAAGGATCTCTGTCGATCCATGACTATGTCCTCAAAATGAAATCCATTGCCGATAGCCTCACCGCTGCTGGACAAACTTTCAATGATGACGATCTCATTCTCTATATCCTCGGAGGATTAGGTCCGGAGTATGACTCGGTGGTCGTTAACCTCACCTCTCGAGGAGACCGCATCACTATTTCAGAGGTCCAGTTCCTCTTGCAAAGCCAAGAGATGCGAATAGAACAACTCAATACCGCCACTGCAGATCTTGTTGCACCCTCTGCCAACTATGCTAATCGAGGTAGAAGAAACTTTCCTCCCTCAAACTCTGGCAGATCCACCAATCAACGTGGCCGTGGAAGGGGTCGTGGCCGTGGCAACAACCAAAGTCGTGTTGTGTGCCAACTGTGTAACAAACCAGGCCATCCAGCTTCAAAATGCTATCACAGATTTGATGTGTCCTTTGTTGCTCAAAATCCCAACAGCGGCACAAATCACTCCAATCAAACCACTTCCAACAATGGCAATGGACAGCAAGCCTTCTTGGCTAACTTTGGACAGCCACAAAATGACGATACCAATTGGTATGTCGACAGCGGAGCCACAAACCACATGACTGACAACTCGGCAAACCTACAAACTCAAGCCGAGTACAATGGTAAGACCCAAGTCACCGTAGGTAATGGCCAATCTCTCCCTATTACTCATATTGGAAATTCTGTCATTCAATCCCATGTTTATTCTCAACCTGTCAAACTAAATAACATTCTCTGTGTGCCCAACATTGCTAAAAATCTCTTAAGTGTTTCACAACTCACAAAAGATAACAATGCCTATGCTAAATTCTACTCTAACTCATGTGTTTTGAAGGACAAGGATTCGAAGAAGGTTCTACTTCAAGGGACGGTTAGCAATGGGTTGTATCAGCTGTCCACTCCGCCACATCCCAAGTCCACCTATCTTGCCTCGCAAGAGTATAAAAATAATCAGTCAAGTAGTTGTCCCAATATCGAGTCTGTTTCCACTTGTTTTCAAGCGTCTGTCGATGAGTCCAACTTATGGCACCTTAGGCTAGGCCACCCGTCTCTTAATGTACTCAAACATGTGTTAGTTAATGAAAAGAAACCTTTATCATCTAAAGCACATTTCTGTTCTAGCTGCCAATTAGGCAAGGCTCATCACAAAAACTATGCTCTCTCTCCGAAAGAGTCTAAACATGCACTCGATCTTATACACTCGGATATTTGGGGGCCATCACCCATTTTATCCCGCCATGGTTACCGATATTACATCCATTTTATAGATGATTTCAGCCGTTACACTTGGATTTATCCCCTTAAAACTAAATCGGAAGCTATTACTGTCTTTAAGCACTTTCAAGCCCTTGTCGAGCGGCAACTCTCTACCACCATCAAAACCGTCCAAACGGATTGGGGTGGTGAGTACAGAAAATTTGCTCCGCATCTCACCGGTTTAGGAGTTCATTTTCGACACCCTTGCCCACACACACACCAACAAAATGGCCGTGCCGAACGTAAGCATCGGCACATTGTCGAAACCGGTCTTACTCTCCTAGCACACTCAAGCATGCCACAAAGATTTTGGTGGGAAGCTTTCCAAACCGCCACATTTCTCATTAATCACTTAGCCACCCCGGTCCTACACTACAAAAGTCCTATCCAAAAATTTTTTGGCCTAACCCCAAATCTCAAATTTCTAAAAGTTTTTGGTTGTGCTTGTTATCCATACCTCCGGCCTTATAACTCCAACAAGCTACAATTTCGATCTGAAAAATGTGTATTCATCGGGTATAGCCCTCGACACAAAGGCTACTTGTGTCTCCATAGTTCGGGTAGAGTCTATATTGCAAGTAGTGTCTCATTTAATGAACACGAATTTCCTTTTGCTCACGGTTTTAACTACCCTTCAGCACACACGGATTCAACACTTACTCCTAGTCAGTTTCCACAATGGTTACCTTATCTCCCCACCGAACATTCGCCTGGAGTTACCGCTGATACAACTCATTGCTCTCCAAGTCAAGAAGTGTGCCCCTCGACTCCTTTGACTACATCACACCAGCCCATGTCCCCCAACAGTCCCTCTACACCATACACTACTCCATCCTACCCAACTCTCCCACCACAGGTTTGTCCTCCCATCTCACCCAACATATCAACTTCATCACCTAGTCACTCAACCATCCCTCCTCCAGCCCCACCACATCCCTCTCATCCTATGATCACACGGGCCAAAGCCGGCATTCACAAGCCTCGTGTGTTCACTGCCTTCTCTCCTTCACCTCTTGCTTTTTTGACAGAATCTGAACCAAACAATGTGGCTGCTGCTTTAAAAAATCCAAGGTGGAAGAGTGCTATGGATACAGAATATTTTGCTCTTAAACGGAACAACACTTGGACTCTTGTTCCTCGGACTCCCAACATGAGCGTCATCGACAATCGGTGGCTCTTTCGCATCAAGTTAAATGCGGATGGCACGGTCCAACGCTTGAAAGCGCGTCTTGTTGCCAAGGGATTCCAACAACAACCCGGGATCGATTTCTTTGAAACATTTAGTCCCGTTGTCAAAAGCTCCACCATCCGGGTTATACTTACCCTTGCTGCCACCAACAAGTGGGACATCCAACAAGTCGACATTGACAACGCTTTCCTTAATGGAACCCTCTCCGAAACTGTCTATATGTCACAACCCCTTGGCTACATCGACTCCGCTCATCCTAACCACGTTTGCAAGCTAAACAAGGCCCTTTACGGCCTCCGTCAAGCTCCGCGTGCTTGGTTTGACCGGCTCACACAAGTACTTCTCGCCCTTGGGTTTCAACATTCCATCTCCGATCCATCTCTCTTTTACTACCGTACATCCGGAGTCGAACTATATTTACTGGTCTATGTCGACGACATCCTCCTCACTGGCAGTCACGCCGGTAAAGTACACTCCATCATTCAGCAACTGCAGCAGTTCTTCTCTCTCAAAACTCTCGGCTCCATCAACTACTTCCTCGGTTTTGAGATCACTCGAGGGGCCTATGGAATACATCTCTCCCAAGCCAAATACACGACTGATCTTCTAAAAAGAACCAATATGCTGCAGTGTAAATCAAGCCCAACACCAATCTCTCAAGGTGTCAAGTTAAGCATCGATGATAGCAAACCGTTTGACCAACCATCATTTTATCGAAGTGTTATTGGCGGATTGCAATACCTCACACTCAGTCGCCCCGATATTGCATTCACAGTTAATAAGTTGAGCCAATTTATGCACAAACCAACTCAACGCCACTGGCATGTGTGTAAAAGACTACTGCGATATCTAAAAGGTACTATCGGCCAAGGTCTCATCTTCAAACCAGCACAACAATGGTCCATTGAATGCTTCAGTGACGCCGATTGGGCTGGCTCCATCGACGACAGAAAATCGACTACCGAATACTGTGTTTATTTAGGAGGGAACCTAGTCACTTGGTGCTCCAAAAAACAAAAGGCTGTGGCAAGATCATCAACAGAAGCGGAGTATCGTGCTTTATCTCAGACTGCCACAGAAATTGCTTGGCTGCACTCAATGTTCAAAGAACTCAATCTGCCTCATAAAACTCCTGCTGTAATATGGTGTGACAACGCTGGGGCAAAGCAGCTATCCTCAAATCCGGTCTTTCACAGCAGGACAAAACACATAGAAGTCGATGTTCATTACATCCGCAACATGATCAATCAAGGGCTGGTCGAAGTGCGCTTCATCCCTACCTCTGAACAAACAGCAGATGTGTTCACAAAGGCCACTTCGATAGGCCAGTTCAACTACTTGAAGAACAAGCTTGTCGTGGTCTCTCAACCCACGCCAAACTTGAGGGAGCCTGTTAAAAATAATGACAGTGACCACACCTGAATATTCCCCTTTGTCACAGCTGTCCTCTATTCTTCTAGAATTATCTAGAATTGTGTATTCTCCAATATTTTAGGAGCCAATCATATGGCAAAGGAATCTTTTCTGTTAGGGTTTTTCTTATTCCCTTTGCACTATATATATGTAACTATTACACTGCTGTATATTCATTCAAGACAATCAATACAAAAATTCATTATTTTCCATATTTCTCTCTGTCTTAAGTTCCTCTGCTTTTTCTCTGGATGACATTAAAAAAACCATGCTCTATGGGGGTAGACTAGTGGTTCGAATCAAATCAATACATTTTAAGAAAAAATATTTGATGAATGCATCCAATCTCAAAAAAAAAAAAAAAAAAAAAAAAAAAAACTAACTAGCTACCACTTAAATTACTAATACTACTTCACATAATAATAATAATAATAATAATAATAATAATAATAATAATAATAATATCACATCTTATCTTACAACTGTAATATGCCAATATAAAATTTAAAATATAACATATTTACTTAACAATTTGTATGATAATATTAGAAAACTATTATGGTTAGTATTTTTCCTAAATCTCACATATATAAATCCGATATTAATTTGTATAAAGAATAATAAATGATATGGTATATATTTCTAGTTAATTATGTGTGTAATGATGTTTTACCTGAGAAAGCAGCCATCGTATATGATACGAGCACCATTGGCAGCAGAGCAATTGTGGATTTGTTTCTCCGCAGCTGCAAAGCAAGCGGCGCAGTCGGCACTCGAGAGGTAGTTCCTGCACTGTGCCATGGCATAGACAGGGTCTGATCCCCGTGCCTGCTGCGCCGTTGCAAACCACTTATCTCCCTCTCGAATCTGAGCCCCGAGATCGGAGAGAGTGGCGTTCAGATTGGAGAAGAAATCAGCAAAGTCTGTGGCATTATACGGGCTGCATGCTTCTTTCAACAGCTTGGTTTGTGGGCTTGCTCTTAGTGCCTGCAGCCATAGCCACCACCCAATAATTATTATTACTAGTTTTGAAGCCATCTTTTATGAGTTGAATAATAGTTGTCGATCTTTTATATATATAGAGACACAAATATATTATTTTAATAAAAACTTGTCCACCAATGATCAGAGAAGGGCGTCGGTGTGATTAGTGCTGGTCTTATATACCAATAATGAGGATATATATATGCAATTAACTAATAATACAATTGAAATTTGATTTGTCACAACCCGAGCGTTAACCTGTGACACACATGTATTATCCATAAGTGGTCACAATTTGACCCTTTTGAAAAGTAATACTTACAAGTGAGATAATTGTTAAAGTCTTGCAAATCAACATCAAACTAAGAAAACTCTCACATATGGGAGCAAATACCAGCTGTGGAACTTTCTAGGGACCTCTTCCCTCTTTCTCTGATTCTTCCAGTCCTCCCAATCTTCCTTGGTGATGCATACCTACCATCTCAACTCTTTGTCTTACCTTCATCAATGTGTTTTGCCAATCATTACAAAACATTCAATGCTCAACACTCCTCTTCAAAACCGAGAACTCCATTTAATGCACTCCCAGAGAACCATTGTCTATACTCTTCCATGAGATCAAATCTATCATTTACTCTCCATCGCCATTTTCAGGTGGATTCGAACCATCATCGCGATTTTCTGCAGACGTAGACACGGACTAGTGATGGCTATGATTGATCTAGCCCCTCTCCAGCTTTTTCATACTTTCGCTTCCATGTATTCTCTCTGCATTTTTTTCTATTTAAGGTCATGCTGGCAGTTCAGGTGCTTTACTATCCCTGTTTTTGCCCCTTTATTCCATTTGTCCTCTGTTATTCTCCCACTTTGCATGTCTTCCACAATGAATACTCTTTGATGATCCCAACCATTCCATCTAACTCACTACCAAGGAGGCGTTGATCCATGACTTCGATCACGTCTCTATTCACGCTGAACCTCAAACAGATTCTTTTTGTCTGGTTGTTAAAATATTGTCTACCAAACCCCTTAAGCCTGACTGGATTTGTAACGCCATGAAAGAGGCCTGTGTGGCCCGTTGCCCTTTCACCTTCTCCGAATATCACTCTGGAATGTTTATGGTTCGCTTTTGATGCGAAGGTGACCGTAGAAGGGTTATGGAGGGACAACCCTGGCACTTTGATCGTTCCTTAATGATCTTTGCTATCCCTGACGGTTAGATACCATCTTACCCAGCCAACTCTGTTTATCCCACTTTGGGTTCAAGTTCATTATATTCCCTTTGGCTCTATATCCTATGGCCTCGCCCAATTTGTTGCTGATAACATCGGGGATCTCATCGAGGTGCACCTATCCTCCCTCTATGATCCTGTCACTCCTTTCATGAGGATTAGAGTTTTACTCGACACCACTAAACCTCTTCATAGAAGTATGAACGTCCGTTTTAAGAAACTCGCCATTACCAAGTGGCTAAAGTTTCTTTATGAAGGAATACAGACTAAGTGTAATAGTTTCCTTCGTCATTGTGACACCCACTTTTACCTCCCTCCTTTGAGTTACAAGGAAGCGCTTAGAGCCCCTGCCAAATCGATCTACTATCAGAGCATTTTCGAGCTTTCGAATTCAATCCCGTTTGAGGAATAACCAAATCTCTCTAATGTCTCTAGCCAAGGCCTTCAAGAGGCTGTTGATCAATTCCTCATCCAAAGCATTGCCAATACCACACTTGCTAATGTCCCTGCCGCTTTTCCTCCCACAACCCTGGTCCATGATACCACCACTACACCATCTTCCACACCTAATACTGTCCTTAACAACCCCTTTTCCACTCAGGTTACCTGTCCCATACCTTCCAATCCTATTAGTGTACCCATTGTTGTTACTTCCTCATCCAAAGATAAAGCTCCTATGTTCCCTAAAGTTTCCAGGAATCTTTCCATCAACCCCTAGCCAACTCAGCCAAGAGCTCCCACAAGCACTGCCACCACCAAGAATAAGAGATCTTACACCCGTCACACCTGCCAGGTGGGCTCTTCTGTTAGGAGCACGCTAAAGCGAGTTAGGGCTTCTAATTCCGACTTTGCTGTGGTCCCTACCATGTCTGACAATGATGAACAGGCGGATGTTGCTAAGCAACCCCGCCTAGAAAAATGAGTATCATAAGTTGGAATGCTCGCGGATTAGGGAGTTCCCGAGCATTCCATAATTTCTCACTTCTTGCCAAGTATCACAACCTCAGGTCTTTTTTGTTATAGAAACTAAGCTAGCTGGTAATTCTAGTTTCTTAACTAAGGCTAGACAATATTTTGTTAATGTCTTTGAGGTGCCAAGAAATGGTTTAGCGGTGGTTTGTTACTTTTTTGGAATGATGTCGTCAATGTCCATACTTTGTCATACTGTATGCATCATATTGATTGTAATATTTCCATTAATAGCAATATAAATTATCACTTGTCTTGTTACTATGGATCCCCTTATATTAACGACAAAAATGCTTCATGGACCCTTTTGGACCGATTGTTTGATGTTGCTCCTTTCAGCCCTTGGTTCATTTTGGGGGATTTCAATGACTACCTGGGGCACAATGATTGTAATAGTAATTGCTTACCCCTTTCCATGCTATTCATAATTTCCAACACTTTGTTTCTAAGTACAATCTTTCACCTTTACCTTTTGCAGGTAACCGATTCACGTGGAAACATGAATCCCTTCTTGAGCATTTGGATTGGGGTATTTGTTGGGTTTTATGCCCTAAATAAAACTCATTTCAATATAATCAGATTTACATATTAATATAGATCAGAAATAACATTTAATGTTGCATGGTTCACATGATTTATTTCATGATTATATAAATTCATCTGAAACCCTTTTCACATAATTGATCCTGTTTATTGTGCCGTCAACACATTGGGAAGTAAACATGACTATGTGAATAAAGTTTCCTAGATTTATCAGACACAGGGTTTTACTGATATGATAATCTACAACAAGAGTTTACTTGTATTTGGAAAAATACTTCTTCTGATTCAGAAAAACTGGCCTCAGAGCCATGGTAATTGATTTACTTGCAAGAAATTTGGACTTTAAAACGATTGTTTGTATGTTCTTTGGATGGTATCATGTTGTATTGAGTGTTATTTGATGATTGATTGATGTTTGTAAAACTTTCGTGAAAAATAATTGCAATTTTATCTCTGGAATTATTTTTATTGGATAGTATGGAAAAAATTAAGCAAGTTAGCCTTTTACAGAACTTAATTTGGATTTTATTTGAATTAGTTATGATTTTTTGAAGATTTGAAAAAATCGGGGCTGTGCTGATATTTTCATGCGATCGCAAATCTGTCCGAACAACTCACAATTTTTTTGTTTTTCTTCGATTTTTCATGCTTTTTCATGGAATTAACTTCCGATTTTCGGTATAGTTTTGTATTTATACTATTACTATTCCTAATTCAATTCTAATTATCATTTTGAATTAATTTAATATTTTTTAAATTTAATTCAAGATATTAGTGTAATTTGAATTTGAATAGAATTAGTATCTATCTTCTTGCTTAAAATATCTATCTTATTTTAAAATTTGATTATATCTTATCTTATTTTAAATTTAAAAATAAGATATTTATAATCATGTAATTTTTAAATGATATAAGATATTTTGCTAATTTTTTAAATTTTGTTATTTTATTTATTTAAATTACATTTAAAATTTGAAAAAGATATTTATTTATCTTTTCTAATTTTTTATTTAATTTTTATTTATAAAATAACATTTAAAATTTAAAAGTAGTTAGCAAATTTTTGAAATGATATTTAGGTTGGTTGAAACCTAATTTTTCAAAAATTGTAGGTTTAATTTTAAATTTATTTTTTTTAAAAAAAGAAAAATTCGAATTTTTCAAAATTTTTTTAAATTTTTCGAATTTTTTTTTATTATTTAATTAATTATTTCGAAATTAATTATTTAATTTAAAATTAAATAAATCCTACATCCAACTATCCAGCTAACCTTGTTGCAGGAGTATGTGTTTTAGCTTATGTGTAAGTTTTCAAAACCTATTATTACTTGATTGCAAATAGCCATGGTTACTTTTTGCCAGATCTAATGATCTGATGGCTCCCTTGGTCAAGATAATAATTTGTAACAGGTATAATTTACAATCTTCTTTCATCTGTGTATGACCTAGCAACATGATAGGACCCATCCAAAGTGTGCCTGTGTGAGCCTATGTGTTTAATTTTATTATAGATGCATATAGGTTAATGTTGCTAAAATAAATTATCATAGTTCTTGATAGAATTTATTTAGGCCCATTTAGTTATTGGGCTTATTCAATTAATAACAGTTGTTCTTATTAAGGTTAAATTCCTCTCTTTTGGGCCTTGTGTGAGAGTTGGGAGCCATAGAAGTGGGTACGACATACTGAACTCAGCACCCCCTCACATGAACCACCCCAATTGTGAAGGCCCATTTGCTTGATTTGAACAACTGTACTAGGTTAATTACACTAGTTTAACCTAATAAAATTGATTAGCAACATAATTAATTTCATTTATTTTGAAATTAATTTAAGAAAAATATAGTTTAAAGAATTTTTTATTCTAAGCTAAACTATATGCATTTTCTTGTATTTAATTAAATATAGAATTACAACCATCTAGATTCTTTCTGGAACTTAATTTAAATTTTTCATTAAATATTCTTATTTAAGTTGATATTTAGTTATCTACAACTAACCAACTTAAATCTGAATATCTTTTGAATTTCAAATTTCAAAATTAAGTTGAGGAATTTTAGGCATTGGTTATTGAGATTCTTTAGATATTTTTTAAGTTAATATCTTTTCGAATATTAACTTAAAATGGAATATTTTTAAATTAAGTGGTTACAACTTAATTTTTGATATTTAATTAAATTTAAATTTGAAAAATATTTAAGTTTTAGATTTTTTCTAATACAACTTAAATTAGATATTTTTTCAAATTTTGTGGAAAAGATACTTAGTCAAATAAGATATTTTCTAGATAGTTATTTCTAGACTACTTATTATTTCTAATATTAAAATAGGAAAATATTATAAATTGTGAAATTAATTATTTAAATAATTAATTTTGGTACAATTTATTTTAAGTATATTTTTTCCTAGTATTAAACTAGAGATTAATAATTAAGCCTTCTCTACACTTAATTATTTATTTCTTGAATTTAATACATTTAATCAATTTGAAAAATTAAATATCTAAGTTGATTTTTATCATCATACTTAAATATTTCTTTTTCATGACATTTAATTAAATAGAAAATTATTTTTAGTTGAAATTTATTTTTTCAACTAAATTTAAATAATTTTCAAAATATATTTTTTCTTTATTTTATTAATCAATTTTCGAAATTGCATTTCTTAAATGCTAGAATTTCGAATTTTATCTTGAAAAATAGATTAAGTTGTAAATTAATTATTTATTTTAATTAATTCTTGGATCAACTTAAATCAATGATTTTTTCATTTATTGATTAATTTAAAATAAATTGAATTAAAGTATATTATTAGAAATTGAATTAATTAGTCAAAGGAAAATCTAGATCGATGATATTTTTGCTTGAAGTATTTTTCTAGTGTATTTAATTAAAAAGAAAATTAATATTTAAGTTGATTTTAATCATCATACTTAAATATTTGATGTTTTTCTTATATATATTTAATTAAATAGGAAAATTATATTTTTTGTTGTAAATTAATTTTATTAATTAATTTTGGGCCAACATTAAATTAGAATAATTTTTCCAGGATTTATTTTTTTATTTTAATATGCATTCTTTCGAAAATTATATTCCTATATACTTTAATTTTTCGAAATGCAATATATATTTATAGAAAATTAAATTTGAGTTGTAAATTAATTTAAATTAATTTTGTAACAACTTAAATTGGTATTTTTCTAAATATTTATTGGAAATTATTACTAAGATGGAAATAATTCATGTTATTTTCATAACCATCTAAGTAAAATTTATAAATATTAAATTAAAATTTATATTTAGAATTTTTCATTCTAAATTGGAAATTTTAATCAAATAAATATATATTTAAAATAAATAGAATAAATAAAGAGAATCAAAGAAAATACAACTCTTTTTTTAAATAATGAGCTTTATTATTAAGACATTCGATCTCCATTGTGGATTTTACACCGCGTTTGTTTTAGTGAGTAATCCTCCCTAATGGAGAAACGTTCATTAGCAATTTCGCACCGTTTAACCTCGCATGATAAGTAGTTTGTAAGTGTTTTGTATGGTATGGATCACCCTAATGGTGGCGACCATACTTGACTTGCAAATTATGAAACAATGGTGGAAGCTCATAAGATAGAATTGCCTTGACTCTCGCCTAAACGGGACAACGGTGAATTCCAATCTTGATCGAATAAAAGGTTGCTAGAATGTTTAACATTTTAGACGAGCTGACAACTCTATTCAATGAATGGTAGCTTTGACTCTCGCCTAAACGGGACACTGATATCAGTTTGTTGAAAACCTTGGAAATTATTTAGGATTGTAAGTTTTAGTATTTTCACTTGTCATTCCTACTTGCTATATGTTTATAATTTCTGAATTGTGTATGAATTTATATTGAACCATGTTATTTTCTGTTATTAAGTTGTAGTTTAATTTCGAATCTTCATTGTTGGTCTAACTTGGCTTGTTTATCTAATGAGATAAATCCCTAGTGGATTTTCACCATTAGACATTCATAATAGTGTTAGATCTCGAAAGATAAATATTGTATATGCGACATCTAGCTGTTCATCAATTGATGACACCTTAGACTAGTATTTTTACGATATGAAACAAGAAGATTACATAAATAAGATTACTTTGTCTTTCGCTAATCGAAGCATCGTTGGATTCTTATTTATAAACGAAATTATCCTAATTCCTCTTAGCTTATTCATTTCGAATTAGCTCCATTGGATGAATGGTCTATAAATCATTTCATGTCATTATATTTTCTCTTAAGAAATTAAATGACGCATATGATTATAATCCCGAAATTCTATTCCCAATTGATATAAATCCTCAATCTTAGAAATCTCCTACTTGTATGGGCAAATCTGACTTAGAGTTTCTATTAGTAGTGGTGGTCCAATTACTCATAATATTTGGTATAAATTTAAGTCTTTGACTTTAATTTTAGAATCCAAACAGAAATATTCTTATATTTCTATTTCCAGAATACAATACAGTTACACTTTCTCAAGTGTTTAATATCCATCTTCTATTAATGGATACAAACTGTATGGAATATGAGTTAAATATTCTGTGACCAGGATCCACTTGCACTATTCTAAGAACTCTTTGATGTTACTAAACCTATGTCATCATAGACACTACCACTTTTTTTTTTTTTTAATCTATGGCATTTGTATCTTGTTCATAGTGGATTTGACAAGATCAATCTCTGCAAAGAGTTAATATGCCTATATCCACTGAAAGTAGTTCATCTCATTCGCAGATGAATGTACATTCAGGGGTGGATATGAGTTTTTCGTTGTATTCTTCAAACGAAAACTCTAGATTATACCTTTTAGCAAGAAATTTGAAATGTTTGAAAAATTTCATTAATTTCTAGCAATGGTTAAAACCATTAAGGTAAGTGGTTAAAGATCTTGCGAACTGATAGGGGTGGAGAAATAGTTAGTAGATATGCAGTTCAAAGATCATTAAATTGATTTTTGAATTATATCCAAACTTACCTCCCCAAAAATTTCGAGTTGCATGTTGATGATTAGTTACTAGTCGTTGCCTAATTCCTTTTATGGTGATACAATTTCAGAATGATGTAATGGTTGGGTACTTAATATAAATCATTACTAGATTCATGGATGACCTAATCAAAATCTTAAGAAAAGCTAGAACCATTAACCATGGTTTGTTAGCTTTTCTAAGTGATTAGGGGTGGACCATCCCATTGTCAATAGATAAGAAAGTGTTTGTTCAAACAAATACTACTTTTCTAAGAAAATGACTAAGTCTGAAAAACAAGTAGCAAATAAAGGAGATATTTAATTCTTGATTCCAAAAGTGTTCTATCATCTTATATAACATATGATGATCCCACTGCCTCTGTTGTCTTGTCACAACCGAAGAGATCAATACCATTTAGTTTTCTTAGACATAATTCACGGTGCCTTGTCGTAGTGGGAGAGTTTCTAGGAACTCACCTTCTTATGACTTGGGAGACACTAGTGATTAAAATCCATTGTGAGTTTAAACAAGTAATGGATTGTCAAGATAAGAAACTAAGAAGAAAGCCAATAGAACTATGGTTTAATCCATTCACATGGAGTAACCTAAAGTTTTCTATTACAAGGACATAAAAGGAAATTTTCGTTTATAAGTCCATTCAATGGACTTAACAAAACTTCCTGTTCCTAGTATTATAGGTTTGAGTTTATCTAAACCTATGGCTTGTGGTACACCTGGTAATTACTTACTCTAATGCAAGCAACTTACTTTAGTAAGATGCTGAAGCATTTTCTTTCTAATGGCAATCTATAGAAGCTTCACAACTTCTTAGACATAGATTTTATTTATCTAAGGAAAAGTCTCAACTATTCCAGAAAAGATAAAGCCATGAAAGAATTCCTTATATCAACAGTGAGAGGTCTTAGATATGCTTTTGTATTCCTTAGACCAGACACCTGCTGTTGAGTGGGAGTAATGAGTAGGTAGATTAATCCAGGAGAAGAACATTGGAAGACAATCAAGTAAATCTTAAGATTAAGAAGAGGAACTATATGTTAGTCTATAAGAGTGTGTTTAAAACTCTTAGACTACACCATATCAGATTTCGAAATTTGCCTATGTGCTAGTAAATATTTCTGATAAGATGGTGGTTACTGTGGGGGTGGAATAGTGATTTTGGAGAAGTGTAAAAACCTATCTGAAGTCTCTAGGTCTACCAGAGAGGGACTGAATGTTAAGGTTGCAGGAAAGGTACTTATTCAGTCTAAGGAAAGTTCTATACATTTTTGGCATCATTCCAAATTGCCTTAAACTACTAGTGTTAATTTCCTGATTAACCAAATGTAGTTGCCAAAGATATAGAATCCAGTATCCCAAGAGAGTAGACATATAGAGAGGAATTTCACATTATCAATGATTTTGTGATTAAAGGAAGAGTAATAGTGGAGAAAAGGTTGTGGTTAATTCAACTTTTCAGATCCTATTACGAGGAGTTTACTACTACTACACTTGATTTGTATATCAAGGTGTTGAGATTATTTGAAACGCACTTTTTTGTTTTATATTAGTGCAAGTGGAAGTTTGTTGGGTTTTATGCCCTAAATAAAACGCACTTTTTTGTTTTATATTAGTGCAAGTGGAAGTAGTTGCCAAAGATATAGAATCCAGTATCCCAAGAGAGTAGACATATAGAGAGGAATTTCACATTATCAATGATTTTGTGATTAAAGGAAGAGTAATAGTGGAGAAAAGGTTGTGGTTAATTCAACTTTTCAGATCCTATTACGAGGAGTTTACTACTACTACACTTGATTTGTATATCAAGGTGTTGAGATTATTTGAAACGCACTTTTTTGTTTTATATTAGTGCAAGTGGAAGTTTGTTGGGTTTTATGCCCTAAATAAAACTCATTTCAATATAATCAGATTTACTTATTAATATAGATCAGAAATAACATTTAATGTTGCATGGTTCACATGATTTATTTCATGATTATATAATGTATAAATTCATCTGAAACCCTTTTCACATACTTGATCCTGTTTATTGTGCCATCAACACATTGGGAAGTAAACATGACTATGTGAATAAAGTTTCCTAGATTTATCAGACACAGGGTTTTACTGATATGATAATCTACAACAAGAGTTTACTTGTATTTGGAGAAATACTATGTTCTTTCCAGAACATTGGTTAAAGTAAAGCTCAGGTTGGATGCATGGAGTATGCATCGGAAGGGACCGATATTGAACTTTGACTTAGATTTATTAAACTTACCGTAATATCTATTCAAGTCAATATCGCCTAGTTGATCCTAGATCAAATGATCTTAATCTTGTTATGATTAGGCTCAATCTTGAAAGGCTATTCGTGTTCTTTGATTTGTTAGTTAAGCCTACTTTTAGGTCAGGGTGATACGTACATTTTGGGAACACGGTAGTGCAATTGAGTGGGAGCGCTAGCATAAACATGGAATCTATAGCTTCTATCTGGCGAATAGTAAGCAAAGGATGATCTCCTTCGAGCTTGACCAAACGAAAATAAATGGTGGAGATCTCATTTCACATAAGTTGAAATATCATTTATACGGGGTCAAGTGTTTTAAGGAATAAATACATTGTAGGGTGTAACGGTAATTTAATCCCTTTACAGTGTAGATCATTCATATTGAGGATCATTGATCACATTAGGATTATAACAATGGATAACTAATGATGTGTCTATATGGTGGAACATATAGAGCATTCTATATACTGAGAGTGCAATTCTAAGTTCTATGCGTGGATTCAACGAAGAATTAATAAGTTAGTGAATTTTAGTGCTAAATTCTTGATCTACTTATTGGAAGCTCGGTTATATAGACCCATGGTCCCCCCACTAGTTGAGATAATATTGCTTGTAAGACTCATGTAATTGGTTTTGATTAATCAATTATAATTCTCAAATTAGACTATGTCTATTTGTGAATTTTTCACTAAGTAAGGGCGAAATTGTAAAGAAAGAGTTTTAGGGGCATATTTGTTAATTATGATACTTTGTATGGTTCAATTAATAAATATGATAAATGATAATATTATTTAATAATTATTTATAGTTATTAAATAGTTAGAATTGGCATTTAAATGATTGAATTAGGAAATTGGCATTTTTGAGAAAATCAGATACAAAAGGTGTTAAAATTGCAAAATTGCAAAAAGCAAGGCCCAATCCACTAATGCTTGGCCGGCCACCTATTGTAGGTTTTTAAGTTGATTTTTTCATTATTTTAATGCCATATAATTCAAATCTAACCCTAGTGGAATGCTATAAATAGATAGTGAAGGCTTCAGAAAAATTAGACTTTTTCATGACACTTTCTGAATCAGAAAAACTGAGCCTTCTCTCTCCCTATCTTTAGCTACCACTTCTTCTTTCTTCTTCCTTTGAATTTCGAAATCCTTAGTGATTAGAGTAGTGCCCACACACATCAAGTGATACCTCAATCATAGTGAGGAAGATCGTGAAGAAAGATCATCAGCAAAGGAGATTCAGCATCAAGGATTCAGAGAAAGAGATCCAGGTTCAGATATTGATAATGCTCTGCTACAGAAAGGAATCAAGGGCTAGATATCTGAACGGAAGGAGTCATTATGTTCCGCTGCACCCAATGTAAGGTTTCTTAAACTTTATATGTGTTTAATTTATCGTTTTAGAAAGTTCTTATTTAGGATGTTAAAAAACATACTTGTGAGTAGATCTAAGATCCTGGTAAAATAATTTCCAACAGTTTTAACAAGGCTTGGGATACCCTTTACCCTCATGCTACTCTTCAGCATCTTCCCTTTTATGGTTCAGATCATAGGGCAATCAAACTTATTCATGGTGGTAATCCCCCTTTTCCAAAAAAAAGTAACCCAAGATTTCATTTTGAGAACCATTCACGGAGCCTGATTTCTGTAATTTGGTTCAGAACACTTGGACTTTTGATAAGAACCACAACAATACCACCTCTCCTCTTGCCATTTTTCTAAATAAACAAAATAATTGCATTAACAACATGATCTCTTGGGGGAAGGATAAAAACAATTTTAATAACAGTATTCAGACTCTACAACTGAACATTGATAAAATTTACTCCTAATCCTCCATTTCTTCGAGTGATGTCAAAGTTTCCAACCAACTCCAAGCCTCTCTCGATAAAATTTTTTATAAAGAGGAAGTTTTTTGGAAACAAATGTCACATGCTAATTGGCTTCAAGCTGGTGACAAGAATACGAAATACTTTCACAATCGGGCTTCTGCACGAAAAAGAAACAACTTCATTAAGGCGCTCACCTTGGATGACAATTCTTCTGTCACCAGCCTCAGAGATATTACTAACACCTTTGTTCAATTCTATTCTGATCTCTTCACTTCCAAAGGCATCGATCAGGAGTCCATTAACACTGTTCTTAAGGGTGTCACCAAGCATGTTACTAGCCAACAGTATGATTACCTGGCCCATACTTTTAATTTTGCTAAGGTCAAACGGGCTCTTTTTTAACTCGCGGGGGATAAAGCTCCTGGTCTTAATGGGCTAAATCCCTTCTTCTATCAAAATAATTGGCATACTATTGGTAAATATATTTGCAATGTTGTTCTTCACATTCTTAACTCTGATGCCAACATCGTTCCCATCAACGAGACTATCCTTGTTCTTATTCCTAAGATTAAGGAGGCCTCCAGAGTTAAGGACTTCTGGCCCATTAGCTTCTATTCCACCATATATAAAGTGGTTTCTAACATGGTGGCTAACAGACTTAAAAATGTTTTGAATGAACTCACCTCTCATAACCAAGCCGCTTTTCTCCATAATCGTATTATTTTTTTATCACATCTATCCTTGTTCTTATTACTAAGATTAAGGAGGCCTCCAGAGTTAAGGACTTCTGGCCCATTAGCCTCTGTTCCACCATATACAAAGTGGTTTCTGAAATGGTGGCTAACAGACTTAAAAATGTTCTGAATGAACTCATCTCTCATAACCAAGCCGCTTTTCTCCATAATCGTATTATTTTTTATCACATTATCATTGCCAATGAAATTATTCATGCTATCACTACTAGGAAGTCTGGAAAGGTGGGCTGGGCTGCTCTTAAATTAGATATGGAGAAAGCCTTTGACAAAGTTGAATGGGGCTTCATTAGTCAAATCATGCACTAGTTAGGTTTTCCTCCCAAGCTCATATCTCTAATTCTTAGATGCATTTCCTCTGTTTCATTTCGGCTCTGCATTAACAATAATCTGTCTAACCCTATCCAACCTTCCAAAGAAATTAGACGAGGCGACCCTCTTTCGCCCAACCTTTTCCTCTTGGTGGCTGAAGGTCTTTCGGCTATCATCAACCACAAAACCCACCATAACTTGTTCCATGGCCTTTCCATTTGCCATTCTGCTTCGTCCATTTCCCACATCCTCTTCGTGGATGATAGCTTGCTTTTCACTCAGGTCAAAGCTTAGAACTGTGCCACCATCAAGGACATTCTCCTTCTCTATAATAAGGCCACGGGCCAAACTGTTAACTTCACTAAATCCTCCATACTCTTCTTCCCAAACATAAGTCCTTCTAACAAATCCCATTTCCTCACCTCTCTCAACATGAAGGTCAAACCGTTCATTGATAAATATCTAAGTTTTTCCCAATGCCTTTCCCACTCTAAAAATTCCCCTTCCTTTTTCATTCTTCAGAAAGCTAGCAATCTTGAACCAAAAGCTTTTCTCCTAAGTTGGCAAAGAAGTTCTACTCAAATCGGTTATCCAAGCTATTCCCTCTTATGCCATGTCCTGTTACCGACTTCCTATTTCTACCAGTAAGCACTTTAGCAGTCTCATGGTTAATTTCTAGTGGGGATCTTTGGAAAATAGGCAGAAAGTTCATTGGAAAAGATGGGATCAACTGTGTAGGTCAAAATTCTATAGGGGTCTTGGGTTTCGTCAAATAAGCACCATAATCAAGCTATGTTGGCCAAGCAGGCTTGGTGCATCTTTACCAACCCTGATTCCTTGGTTGCTTCTCTTTTAAGAGAAAGATATTTGAAACACAATGACTTTTTTCAAGCTTCTACTGGTCATAACCCTTCCTTTTGTTGGAGAAGTCTCCTTTGGGGTAGAAACCTTCTTTCCAAAGGTCTGGTCTGGAAAATTGGAGATGGTAAGTCAGTCGACATCACTAACTCGAATTGGTTACCAGATAGTAGGGAATTATCTTTTAAAAATGGCTGAAATCCACCTGAAAATACTGTTGCATTTTTTTTTATCAAGGAGGATAGACAATGTGATACGAATAAGCTTAACCATTTCTTGGATGATAGCTTTATTCAATCCGTTCTTAATGTCCCCATTGATCCTTTCAACAGGGACTTTCTCATTTGGAGACATGACCCCTCTAGTAGCATAACCGTCAACTCCGCTTATCACCTTACAAATTTTTACAACCCTTACCCTAGTGTCTCAAACTCGATTTCCTTTAAGCCTTGGTGGAAGGCTGTTTGGTCATCTAATATCCCCCCTAAAATCAAACATTTTATCTAGAAAGCTTTCCATCATCTTCTTTCCTCCAAACTAAACCTCTTCAACAAGAAATTTTTTGATAACCCTTACTGCTCCATTTGTCTTAACCATATCGACTCCAACTCCCACTCCCTTTTGCATTATTCTAGGGCTGGTAAGTGGTGGAAAAAGTCTAAGTTTCAACTTTTTTTCTCAAAAAATAAAGTTTATGACATTAGTAAGAATATAAGTTAAAATTAATATAGATCAATATTATACTCTACAATATAATATGGTATACCTAACAAATCCTTAACGAAATAAATACAAGAGTTGATCAAATTAAGTTGAATTAACAACCTAAAAGTCGAGAAAATAAGTTGAACTAACGACCAAAAAGTTGAGATATGGATGTAGTAGCATTAGAGGTATTAGTAGATGAAGCAGTAGAACCAGAAGTCTCTCTGTCTTCTCGTGGATGTTGGTTAGCATCAACAAAGACAGGTTTAGTCAGTGGCCGAGACTCCTCCAATACCGATGACTTTTTTGTTTTGAGTAAAACCACAACTTCAGACATTGTAGGCCTCATGGTTGGGGATGATTGTATGCACATAAGAGCAATCTCTATAATTTTCTTCAATGTTTCTTCTTCCTCCTCATTCACCTCTAACTTTTCATCCACCAATTCTATGTGCTTCTTGTTCTCATAAAGATTCCATGCCTGTAAATAAATTTGATATTTTATAAAAAATATTTTAACTAATACATTGTAATTATAATTAGCTTATAGATATTCCTGTAATAAATTCTATGAACTAAGTTTTTGGAATAATAAATTATTCAAAAAAAAAAAATGTGTGAGATTTTTTTTTATAACCTATAATGTACATAAAGTTTTCTTTTATAATATAGGGTGCTTTTTTATGGTACACCGCAAAAAAAAAAAAAAATAATATGTGTACCGATGTACCTTTTTTTGTTGTTAATGTTTGAATATCTTAATTGCTTTATAAGATACTATATATTTGTATTATTTAAGACATCCTACAAAATTTTAAAAAATTCAGAATAATTTGCATTGTAAAAAATATGTTTCAAACTGTTTATTTCACACATGTATAAAATTAAATATGCATGTGTGCAATAGACTGTTTGAACATTATTTTCAGCACGTTAAATTATTTTAAATTTTATAAAAAAATGTGCAAGAACTATCAACTAACTACCATGTACATTGTCATATAATATTAAAAATACTTTTTTTTGTTCCATGAAATTTGCAAATAATTTAGCCACACAACATGAGCCTTAATTATACATTAATTAGGAAAAAGATTAATAATTATTACCCGTTGAAGGAGGTACTGACCATCTGGATCACTCTCTTTAATCTCAGTGCTCTTTTGGCCACTTATGATTTCAAGCACAACTACACCATAACTATAAGTGTCAGCCTTTTCTGACAATTGACCATGAATTGCATATTCAGGTGCTGTATAACCCCTGATAATGATTAATAATTACTATTAATTAATGTTACATGAATCATTTGAATGGTTAGGATGAATTAATTAATAAATTTGACTTACAAAGTTCCTGCAAATCTAGTGCTGAGATGAGATCGATCTTGAGGCAAAAGTTTTGCCAAACCAAAATCAGCAATTCTAGGGTTGAAATTATCATCTAAAAGAATGTTACTTGTTTTAATGTCTCTATGTATTATGCACACATGAAATTCCTCATGTAAGTAAGCTAGACCCTTTGCTGTCCCCATTATTATATTATGCCTTTCACTCCAACTCAAATTTCCTCTTCTCTGCTCTCCTACAAAAAAATATAAATATTTATTAACTAAAAAGGAAGAGTAATTATATGATGAATAAATTAGATTATTTCAAGTGAATAAGTTTTACAAAAAATTGCTAACTATAACAATTGTGACCACTTTGTAATGGGGTGGAGCATCAGCTAATAGTAATGTTGAAATTTGGTGGTACAATTATACAATAATAATAAGATGACATAATTTTGCTCTATATTCAACAACTAAAAAGAAATTCCTACGATTGCCAGATTTTACTATCTTCTTTACCTTTTGTAAGTATACGTTTTATTAGACGATTATCAAATCGAGTTGTTCATGTTGTGGCAAGATATTCTCGATTTTTCTTTGGTCGTAGTGTTTTTGAGTACAATGTTTGGACCGATCTAAAAGCTCTTTTGTACTCTAAATACTAATATTTCAATGAAGTTGTTATTTCATTTCAAAAAAAAAAGAAATTTGAGAGTATATATATAGGCAGCCGATTTTGTAGCAAAATACAGAATGTATTCCATTGTACGGGTCTCAGGGTACGTTACCATTTTTTAACCCTAATTACTCCTAGATCAACTTCAGCACTCAGATCAAATAACTATCCCATTTAACGGCGGTCTTACATCGTAGAATACATTCTGTGAAAGTACTGTGAAAGTACATTAACGAGACAAAATCGTGTCCCTATATATATACTATATATTTTGTAATATATATTAATAATTACCAAATAAAAATCTGTCGAGGCTGCTATTTGGCATGAATTCGTAGACAAGAAGAAGTTGTGGTCCACTGTTGCAACAGCCAAGAAGTCTCACCAAATTCCGGTGATGAACATTGCTTATAAGCCTCACTTCACTCTCAAAATCAGCTTTTCCTCTTTCTGTTTTTCCTATTGCTAGTTTTTTCACTGCTACGATTTTTCCATTCTTCAGACTCCCCTGTTTATTTAATTAATTTCAATCAATTTAAGAAACAAAAATCATAAATGCTATAAATAAGAATTGATCATATATTTATAAATTATCATCTTCACCTTGTAAACATCACCAAAACCACCTTCCCCAAGTTTATTTTGTTCACTGAAATTTTTTGTTGCATGTTTCAAATCATTGTACTTAAAATTTACTGGACCTTGTAATTCTGTACCTCCCAATATGTTACCTGAATGAGGGAGTTATATGTTTAATTCAATTTCTAAGAATTAATATTGTTAAAAAATGAAAATAATACATAATCCTCCATCATGAAATTAATATATGTAGATATATATAAATTTATATGAAATGATATCAATGGTTAAATATACATTATTACCTCTAGCAACTGGTTGTGATTTTTTAGAATATCTTTTAAACCAAATGAAAATTCCAAGTATGATGATGAGTGTTAGAGCACCTACACCACCTACTATTCCTCCAATTATGGTCTTCTTTCTTGAACTACTTCCTATTGAAAATTAATAATCAATAGATATAGTAATAAATTAGAGCATTGCTATTTGCTATATTGGACACCAGTTGTGTCTTAAACTTACATTTGAGTGATACTTAACTCATAACTGTAATATTTTCAGTATGACCACCTATAATGCACACTATCACTATTTCAAAAATCTCTTAAAGAAAAAAGAACATTTTAAGAGAAAAATACTAGAAATTTTATTTGGTAGAATGCTTTTTGATGCCCCTTACAATAAAAAGGATGACTCTATATATAGTCATCTATATGGGGTAGGATACAAAATAAGAAACTTCCTAAAAATTTCCCACAAACATAAAAGTATAGAAAATGACAAAATGACAACAAATAAAAAAACCAACAAAATGATAAACTGACAAACATAGAAAATGACGAACCGACAAACAAACGATTAGGAAAATTTCCTACAAACATCATGACTATCAAGAAATTTTCCATTTATTGCTATCTTAAAAAAGTAAGAGATATGAAATCTCTTTATACTACTTATGAGCAGTTTATAATTGGCTCGTAGTCAGTATTGTAGTCAAAGTCATAATTAGAGTTCTCTTAAAGTGGGTGCCAACTTGATTGTTCATCATCTTCGTCACTTCCAGCTGGTGGACATGGCTCATATTCAGAATAAACCATCTCCCATTCTAGTTCATTGTATTGAAAGAGATAGGGATTCTAATTGATTTTTTAGTCCATGTATAGATCTTGTGAATCCTCAAAAATGCTTATTTTATGGAGTAGGACCCTTACATTGTCTGTTTCTTTGAACAGTGATGAATTTTTCTTCTTTTCTTTAAGGGCTTGAACTTGATTGTGAATTTTAACATAAATTTAGAATTTTTCTAGAGCATTTTCTATGTGTCGTCAATAATATGAGGGAAACATTTTTCATGGGGCATCAACTTCTATTTTTGGCCAAATTTCTGGTAGAATAGTCTGGTTTTTTTTAAAAAAAAACTTTTTGGAGATCCATGTACTCTGAAATTTCTCTGAAAGGTCCTTCTTGGGAGCCGTATAGTTCAAAGGTGGGATCGTAAACTATTTTCTTGTTCTCGTCCAATTTTACATTAAGACTGATAAGAAAGACAATGTAGCAATCTATCATGTTGGCTACATGCGGTCCTGATGGATAAATACAGATGTGCCTATTGTTGCGAACCTTTTTCCATCCACCCCAAAATATTTTTTTCCACTCCTCTAGAGGAGCGTACCAAGATAAAAGGTCTATTTGGATTTGGTAGGCTGGCTTAATTTTTTCTTGTTCAAGGAAAGACTGTATAGCAATGTGAAAAGCCATATATTTTGGACTTTGACATCGATCGTACAGATGCATGTTCGGTACCAAAAAAGATGGGCTATAGATTTTGGAGTGAATAGTGCAGTCCGGAGGGGGACAAAATTGGAAAAATGATACTTTGGGTAAATTAGAAAATCATGTTGAAAATAGGGTCCAAGTTTAGAGAGAATTTGGTTGTGAGTATAAATATTCCTGTGAGAGGCCCTTTCTTTTGCTGTCTTTTTTGATTTGGAAAGGATGAGCTTTGCCTCTTGGGGAAATGAGCAATTATTTTGCGATGATGATGATGATGTCATTATATATACATATGGAATGGTATGGGAAGAGTTGTAGATAATTAAGGAGATGGTTTGCAGAAGATGTGAAGATACCATATTTATAGATGTAGGTTTAGATAAAAGGTCGACCAAAATGTTTTCTTTTCTAGGAAGGTGTTTTATTTCAAAAGAGTAATTATCATACCATGTTGCCAGTCTCAAAACTCGCCGACAAAAGTACTTTTTCTTGTAGTGCCTTTTGATGCAAGAAAATTGATTTCCACCAACAAATGATGGCCTATGAGGTGGAACTCAAATTTTATGATTTCCATCTTAATTGCAATTAACTCTTTGAGTGTTGAATGATAATGGAGCTGAGATTCTTTGAAGTGACCACTCTTATATCAACATATTTATCTTTCCCCTGCTCATCTTGCTCAAGAAGGAAAACACCCCAATGTTGGTCATTGGCGTCTGTTTAAAGAACACATTTTTTGTCAGAGGGAATCTATAAGGGTTGTAGATTTATAGATTCTGCATGATTTGCTTCAAATTTTTGACTGCTATAGTTTGGTCATATGACCATTCTAAACTATTCTTCTAGAGCATATAGTTGAGTGGTCTTGTCAATACAGAAAGTCTGAGAACAAACTCTCACAAATAATTGATGATGCCCAAGACTTGTTGGACTTGGACTTTCATGAGATTTTCACTTGAGAATTTGAGTAGTTCATGGGCTATATGTTATTGGGGCTTCATTTGGTCATTTGGATAATTTCATCCAAAGGAATTCTATTTGCATCTGTCTAATAATTATTTTCTTTTTAGACAACATGATACCATGGGCTTTAGTAATAAAAGAAAATTGGGCCAGTTACGATTGATGGGCTTTTTCAATAGGAGGAAAAAGCAAAATATTGTCAATATAGATGAGATCCTTTCCAATATTAGGCCATATACCTTGGTCATAGCCTTTTGGAATAAATAAGGAGCAGTTTTGAGCCCAAATGGTAGGATGATCCATTGAAAATGATAATTTTGAATGAAAAATGTTGTTTTGGGCCAGTCATCTGGTTTGATGCCTACTTGCCAAAATCCCACTTTTTGATCGAATTTCAAGAAAAATATGGGCTTTGGATAACCTGGAAAATAATAAATTCTTATTTGGTATTGGAGATTTATCATCTGCAAAGAACTCATTTAGGGGGCCTGTAGTTGATGGCGAACCTTTGCTTTCCTTGAGCTTGCTCTGATCGATTATTGACATAAAATGCATGACATGCCCATGGAGAGGAAGTTAACTTTATTAAATCCTGCTGCTATAACTCTTTACATTCAGTGGATGCCATTTATTGATGTTCTGGATTCATGCCTGGGTGACTAGACTTTGTAGGGTTTATATCTTCATTAGGATTAAAAGAAGGCTTATGAAGAATTGTTTATTTTTTCATAAAGCATGGTCACATTTCTTTAGGAACTTGAGATGATTATTGGCACATGAGACGTCAATGAGCTCTTTGTTGATTTGATGAAATAGGTCATTGGACATTAAGAATAAGTTTGATATGGCTTCCCATGGAGCAAAATGTTATTTGTAACCAAGTCCACTAAGAAGAATACACAAACCATTCTTCTTTGTGTAAAAATCAAAGCTGACAATTAAGTCTTTTTTGGATAATTTTGTGAGTAACAGAACACCCTGGGAAGAACTGCAACCAAATTGGTTTGCTGATGAATTTTGTGCAAAAAATACTTCCATTTGCAGCATGAAAGTATTGTTTCCCTTTTCTCCAATATTCTTTAGAAATAATATCAAGGTTCGCGTATGACGCTCTCATGTCAAAAAAATGTTTACACTTTTATCGGCTTGACATATTTTGTTGGAAGAACTTGCACAATGATGACAATGGATGGTTGCATCGTACGAACAATGGACATTTAATAATCTGAAGTGTTCGAATCACTCCATTGTTCGAATGCACAAAGAGATTCTGAGTTAAATTCATCATATGTGAAGAAGATTGACTCTATGCCATCTTCCTTAGAGAAATCCTAGTCATTTGTTGAATATGTGAGAGAAGCTTGATTATTTTTCCTTGAGGACGTCGTTTTACATAATGACCCCTTTTTCCACATACATAGCAACGATCATATTTTTTTCCAAAAGTCACACTTCCTTCACAAAAAAATTATTTTGCGCCCTTGTACTTTGAGAGCTTGAACATCTTGAACTTGTTTCTGTTCCTTGGGTTTTTTGCAAGAACACGAAAATTCAGAAGAGTATTTGATGAGTAAATCTTGTCTACTACAACCTTTGCCTATTTTCTTAAATTACTTCATAAATTTCTGGAGAAATTTCTTTTGGGAGCACATGTTTTCAAGGACCTTACTAGCTGGAAAATTTCACCAATTGTGGCATCCGTTAGGCTTTTTCCCAATACAAAGAGTAGCCTGAAAGTTTCTCCGCCAAGTGGCTCTGGAATAGAGGAAAGGAAGGCTTGCTTTAGATTTGGATCATCAATGCCACCTATTTGGTAAAATCGTTGAGGCATTCACTTATAATGTTGTTCAAGTCTCTTTTATCCATTGAACAACACTTGAGCTTGAAAAACTCTACTTGGAGTCTTTCAGTTATTTGTGCGTCTTGGCCACAAAACTTGACATAGAGATAGCTTAGGGCATTTGCGACATATAGGAGTTGCAAGAAATTCATTTCTCTATATTCTCCTAAGCTTGTCTACCAATCTTGAAAAGTTTCGGTGAATCTTGAGATAAAATTCAAAAGGGTCATCCTCGTTTATGCCTGTGGATTTTATGTTTCCAGGCTAAGCCAAGCTTGGAATTCTTGAAATTTTTCTCGCCACTTAGATGGGAGAATGTCATCAAAAGTAAAAGTTTGAAATTCGGAATATAATTTACTCATTTGATGATGATTGGATTCTAGTTTTATTGTAGCTACTTCTTCTTCACTTTCATCTTCACTTTTGACAATAGGCTCAATTTAGGTTTAGCAGATTGGGCCATTAAATGAGGGGGTACGTCATCTTCACTAGTATCTGAATCTTGAGACTTGTCACTAGTATCTGAATCTTAGGACCAAGTTTCAGAAGTCTCTTCTTGGCCAGAGGAAGAGGACTGATTTCCTTCATTGTCAAGTTCTTCATCTATTTAATGGATCATGATAGAAATAGGATTAGTCACAATTCGTTGAGCCATGAATTGTTTGGGCTCTTTTTACGATAGGGAGGATGCTTGTGGAGGAGAATTATCTAGGCTTTATTTTTTTCTTTTCCTTCTTGGTTTTTTGTTGTTATTGATTTTTGTCAAGCATTGGTCTAAGTTGGAGAAGTGAGTGTTCTTGTGAAGAGACTAAGAAAGGTGATGTCAGAGAAGTCTTTGGCAATGTTGAAAACTACCATGGCACTGATATTGTATTTTCTCTAAAAAGCATTATATTTCCTCCAAAAAGTGTTGATTGAGACCCTGTAGAGTATGCTTCTCTTTGAAAAAAATAGCTTTTTTAAGAGATTCTTACTGGGTTTTCACGGCTTTTATTTCAGTTTCCTTTCCCAAGAATAATAACATCAGAATAGAATTTGATTTTTATGATAGCCATGAGTTCGTAATGCGTCTGTTGAATCTTTTTGTCAACTTTTCAATGATCATGTCTTGTGATTGTTGTTTGACCATTTTCTCTGTGTGGGCGATTTTTTTTTTCTACCCATTTTAAGATATGGTTATGGGCAATTATATTTTTTGTTTGCCAATTAAATACTTCTTCTGATGTAGAGACCTTTTGTAGAGTTCCATCAATATTTCTAGCTATAGGATTTTGAATTTTTAGTTGGTGGGAAGTGGTACCTTGCTCTTTAGTTTTTTCAAACCACTTGAGAAGAGGGAAATGTACATCATAATCAATGGATGTATTGGGGATTATTATGTTTGGATTAGGAAGTGATTGAACTGATGGTTGAATAGCTGGTCCTGGAAATTTTTCTCCATACTTCTTCATCCATTTTGCTTGTTTTTTGTAACAAGGCAAGACTATTTGTGGCAGTGAAGCTATTGAAGAATCA
This sequence comes from Cannabis sativa, assembly GCF_029168945.1. Classification (NCBI taxonomy): domain Eukaryota; kingdom Viridiplantae; phylum Streptophyta; class Magnoliopsida; order Rosales; family Cannabaceae; genus Cannabis; species Cannabis sativa. Next base: position 56,316,824 of record NC_083607.1, read on the forward strand.
TCTGAATCCCATCTGGTGGGTTCTAGTATAGGTTGATTGTAGCCCTTTAGTGTAGAGTATTTGACTATATATAGTCAAATTTTCTGAATGATTAGCCTAATAGACTGATGTTTTTGTTGCCCTTTTCTAGCTTTTGCTTGAGTTGCTTTCCTGGAGTGGGATGTCCTGATGGCTTATCATCTTCTAGACAACTTTTGTAGCTACAAACATCCCAGCATTTATGCCCGTTTGAGGATTCAAAAGCATAAATTGGCTTTCCTTGGGAATAAGTACATAATCTCTTCATCTATTGGCTGGATGGGTGTGATGCCATATTGGGTGCAAAAATAGCTAGGTAGTTTTGTTTGGCTTCTGTCAAAAATAATTTCAACAAATCCATCTTCTTTTATGTGGTAGGAAGGCTCGATTGTGGTTTGAACCATGGGCTGTGGCTTGTGAAGCTTTTCATAGTTGCTGACCCACGATTTGGATAAAAGCTTTGTGAGTTCTTTAGTGGTCATTTGCTTTGGGACATGTCGGTACTTGTTTGGAATCAATTGAGATAAGTAAAGCGTCTTGTGCTTGAGAGATGTTAAGATCAAGAGCATGATTTTGGAGTCGATATGGCATCTAATAATGGAGTGGGTCGCCAAGAGAAGTTGGACCTTGGTCTACTCTTATTGTTGCACTTCTACTTTAAAAGCATCAGTCAACCAATTATCTCTGAGAGACATGTTGAAATTAGGAAACAGAGTGACGACCAATGTTCCTGCATTTAAAGTAGTTTCAATAGTAGCTATACTTGCATGTTGATATTTTCTCATTCGAGTATCAAGAAGACCAATACGAGCGCTAACTGGAAGTCCTTTCCTGCCATGATAATTTAGAGCAAGGCGAATAGCACCAAAGTGGATGTGCGTATAATCTTGTGCCATCCATTATGGAGAGAGTTTAGGTGGAATTTTAAGAGTCACAAATTGGACTTCTGGTGTTGGTGCAAGTTGGCACTGGCTGAATTTGGAGGCTTGAATATATTCTTTTGGAGCTCTGAAGGATGGTTTAATAAGTGCTTTAATGGATCTAGTAAAGGTGGAAGGAGTCTTAGTGAAAGGTTGATATAGATTTAAGAGAGGAAGAGAATCTTAAGTAATTTTATTTTCATCTGGAACATAAGAAAGCTCTCATAAAGGAAGTCTAACTTATTTGAAGTCGATTTTCTACACATAGGAGAGGGTGTAAGTGCAAGAGGGGTCGAAAGAGGAGCAGTGAGTGAGCTTGAGGTTTCGTCGAAATTAGCCATAGTGTAAAGTAGAGACTCATCCATAGGATAGTATGAGTTAAGTTCATAAGTTGGTTAGTGATATTCTCTAAATGTTATTACCTTAAGCTATATAAGACTCGATACTTAATTCTATCAATACTATTATGACCAAAAAATGTGTTAGACACACATATGCCTTTTTGAATTTCTCAATAAATTATGGTGATTCACATTTCTCAATAATTAAATATTGAATTTCTATTACATATTTAATTCAATAATTGCTCCAAAAAAAAAAAAAAAAAACAAATAAACATTTAAATTTAAAAGACATCACTTTGTTGGTGTCTAAGAGCAACACTCATTATCTTTACGATGAGTGGAATAAGTGAAATCCATCCCATTTGAAAAGAAAAGTATAATTCATTTGAAATGTCAAGAGTAGCTACTCATTGGCGTGGTCGCTTCAGGTTGAGGAGGGAGTGGCAGATTTATCCCAGTTAACTCGTTTGTAGAATGAAGTATGGAATCTTAATATGTCACCAAAGGTAAAAAAAATTGTTTATCGTATGTTCCATTTGGCGTTACCATAGCAGCACAACTTATCTCTCAGAAAGTTCATGTACCTCTTTGTTGTTCACGATGCGGAGAAGAATCTGAAACTCTTGAGCATGCCCTATTTTTGTGTTCTGGCTTGTCTCCAGTGTGGCATCGGTTGGGGGTGTGTTCGGTGCTCCGTCGATGTGTATATGGACAAATGGAAGAAATTCTCTTATTTCTCTATGACAGGCTATCCCGTGAGACTTTTGAATTGATGATGACAACCCTTTTGTGGTTATAGTATGATAGAAACTAAGTATTATTTGGCAACAAGCAGTCAAGATTGGATGTTGTTCTAGATTTAGTCCATAACCATCTATCATAGTTTAAGAAGTATGGTCGGCGAGACCTTTAATTGGGAATGAGCCTTGCAAACCCAGGTGTAAAGCGACCTACTCAATGGTTGCCACCTCCTCCTGAATCCTTTGCTCTAGCGATGGATGCGTCCGTGGTTTGGGGAAGGGGCTTTGTCGGACTGGGAGGAGTGATACAGGATGCAGCGGGGGTGGTTTGATTGGCGTGGTCATCAGGTGTGTTAGGTGATTTTTCTATTAATGTGGCGAAAATGCTTACCATTCATCTGGGTTTGACTCTTGCGCATCAATTTGATTTTAGTTTATCCATATTAATAGCGATTCTATTGTGGCAATTGATTGAATTAATAAGCTTCACACTAATTTTATTTTTCAATCTATTTTATTATATATCTATTCTTTATTAGTTGTTGTTGGTGATGGTTCTTGTAATGCCATTCCGCATTCGACGAATGGTGTTGCCTACATACTGGCAACCTCTGTTACTAATTTAGGGAATTGTGTTTAGACAAATACTTGTCCACAATTTTTGAGTTTTTTCGTAATAACAAATTTATTTTAATGAATTATGTTTTTCTTTCAAAAAAAAAAAAAAATACCCACTTAAGACTAAGTTTGCAAGGCAGCTGACTTATATCTTGAATTTGTTAATTCCGTTGAGGACTTATGTCTATATATAGCTTTAGCCTTAACTGATTTCTTAAGATTGAGATGGACGTTGACAGAGTGTCAATTGAGCATTGCTATTAGGTACTAGTGGTGCCTAGCACTTTCTTAACATGTCGCGTTACGATTGGCTAGTGATACTCCCTAAAAGTTATTATATTAAATTATATGGGACCCGGTACTTAGTTGTACCAGTAGCGATATTGACACGTAAGAGGGTGTTAGGCACCACTTGTGTCCTTTAGCATTTCTTAGTGTCAATTATATTGATTACTTTGATCCGCTAAATATTTGTCATTATTGTTTTATTATTTATTAATAATTAAAATAAACAAAACATTAGTTAATTAATTAAGAAAATAAATAACTAACCATTCAAGAAAGGAGCTAGATTGGTTGTCTGATCATCAGCAAAGAATGAAGTATTTGAGTACCTAAGAAAACATCCGGCATCGACCGCCCTACCGTCCGAGTCAGGAAGGCAATTTTGGAGGTTGACATAGGCCACTTTCAGGCAATCAAGGCAGCCACTTCTACTCACTGTCTGCGCGCATTGCGCCACGCCATAAACCGTCAAGTTTCTGCCCCCTGCTACGCTCACGGGCACTTGCCTCTTTTCCGCCGCGAAAAACCCATTAATCTTGGGCGTCACGGCTTGAAGAGTTGATAAGACATCATCGACAGTGGAAGTGAACGCAGCCACGACACTGCGAGGTATGGTTTGCTTACCACAGATTCCTACATTGCCTGGGAGAGTAGTTTGGTCGAAGAACCCATTGGTCTCGTACCTTAATTTATCATGTTATTATCATTGTTATGTGTGCACAATATACATTAGAATTTCTATTTAAGATTACTCTATTCAAAAATAATTTCTAATTTATTATGAAAAAAAACATTAAAGTCCCAATTTGAGTCAAATATAAATAAAAATAACCTCTAAATTGTAATTATATATACATTTTTTAAATCTCGTATTAATAATGTATACATCTATATAAAAATAATTACATCTCAATAAAATATATACATCTATGTTATAAATTTATTTACGTAGAATAAATAATTTTATTCTAAATTATAATATATGCATAAATATTATATTTACTTAAAAATAATTCTATTATAATGTAGTATTAACGATTGTTTATTGTTATTGTTGTTACATTAATATGTTTTGGTGTTTTAAATTTTTTTTTAATATAACTCTATTTAATTATAATTTCTTAAACCTCTTAATTAAAATATAATTTGTTTAATCTTAAATCTATTTTTAGATAAAAACTCTACTATAGAATTATACTATTCCACAAGTTTATAATTTTGTGGCTCTGCTAAGTGAGTGTTTACCTAAAATTTAATGTGTCAACTATACCAGTAGCCATTATTTGTCATTACAATATATAATTTCATCCATTAACTTTTTATTTCTTTTGATAAATTAATCAACTCAAAATATATATAATAATTCTGTTATATGTGCAATGTATGTATTTTTTATTTTCCTTTTAAATGTAAATAGTCATTTAATAAACTATAGAGTCCTTCAATTTTTTATTAGTGTGCATAATTATACATATATTCTTTTTATAGTCCAACCACGTTTTTCCTACATGGCCCTATCAGTTAATAGAGCACTAAATTATAATGGATTTCGTGTCAAACAGAAAAAATAAAATATGTATAATTGATTTAGTATGTTCAATAATTATTATATATATCACTAAAGTATATTTATTGTTATATTAATTATGTAACTGGGACTTCTTGCAATTAGTCACAACTTTAGAATTTTTATATAGTTTTATTATTTTATGTAGAAATATATATAATATATAATATAAATTTCAAGTTCAACGGCTGCTCTTTGTCTTTTATTGGATTGATATTAGTTAATAATAAAGTTTAGGATAAGATTTTATTTTATTAATCTTTTGACAATATTAGCTAATTGCTGAAGCAATATGGCATTTTCAAATTCTACAAGCAATGACCTCATTATTTTTTCAGCAATAGATGACCTCAACTATTTTATTCAATAGACTAGAACAATATTTAAAAATAATAAAAATATTTGTAAAAAAAATAAAAAATAAATTCTTTTTTTTTAGGGTAAGTGTAAGAACAAAATTAGTGCCTAAAATAATATTAATATGGGATGACATCAAAAAGAAAACCATGCCCCATGGGGTAAGACTACTGATTCGAATCAAATCAATACATTTTAAAAAGAAAATTTTTGAAAGAACAAAAAAAAATTCTAAAACAAAAATTGACTATTTAACTTAAAATAAAATATTTTTAAAAAAAAAAGAAAAAAACTAAAAACTTAGGAAGATAGTTACCAACTAACTACCACATAAACTACTAATGCTATTCATATAAAAAATTTTTTAAAAAAAAAAACTATAATTTAATATCACATTTTACATCTATAAATACATGTATATATGTAAATCAATAATAAATCTCACATATATAATCCCAATATTAATTTGTATAAAGAATAATAAATGATGTGGTATTAGTAAAATTTATGTAGTTAATTATGTGTATAATGATGTTTTACCTGAGAAAGCAGCCATCGTATATGACACGAGCACCATTGGCTGCAGAGCAATTGCGAATTTGCTTCTCTGCAGCTGCAAAGCAAGCGGCGCAGTCGGCACTCGAGAGGTAGTTCCTGCACTGTGCCATGGCATAGACAGGATCTGATCCTCGTGCCTGCTGCGCCGTTGCAAACCGCTTATCTCCGTCTCGAAGCTGAGCCTCGAGATCGGAGAAAGTGGCGTTGAGATTGGAGAAGAAATCAGCAAAATCTGTGGCATTGTACTGGCTGCATCCTTGGTTCAACAACTTGGTTTGTGGGCTTGCTCTTAGTGCCTGCAGCCATAGCCACCCCCCAATAATTATTATTACTAGTTTTGAAGCCATCTTTTATGAGTTGATTAAGTTGTTGATCTTTTATATATAGACACATATATTTTGTTTTGTTTTAGTATATGATAATATTATAAGGGTTATTATTTTAATAAAAACTATTGTCCACCAATGAGAGAAGGGCGCCGGTGTGATTAGTGTTGGTCTTTTATACCAATAATGACGATATGCAATATTAACTAATACAATTGAAATTTGATCAGTTAAAACATCACACTTTCAAATATGTTATTTATTTCATAATTTATTATATGTCCTAGATATAATTTCATTAAAATATATAGTGCTTGCGTAATGTTATGTATAGTTTTAAAGGTAAATACTATTTTAGATTTTTTTTTTTTTTTGTAAAAATTATTAATTGGACTCTCTGTTTTGTTAAATCATAAAATGGACCTTATATTTTCTAAAATGGTACAAATAGGACCCTGAACTGATTTTTGGTCAAAATAAAATTTAATAATAATATGATCTAAAGGTGTTATGATAAATTGTTAACATTTTCTGTGTCTGTTCATGTTAGGGATTGTCTTTAAGTTGGTTATATTAAAAAAAAAATTGTTAAAAATTAAGTTTAGGGTCCTATTTTTAACATTTTAGAAAATACAGGGTCCATTTTATTGTTTAACAAAATAGATGATCCAATCGGTAACTTTTACAAAATACAGGGTCCAAAATAGCATTTATCCTAATTTTAATAAAGACCAATAATTTTTATGGTTTTGACGAGGAGGAGTTAGATTCAATATATTCACATATATAAATATATGAGTTGATTTTGATTATATGGTTTGTTAAATTAGAATAGTGTAAATAGTTGTGATTTGTTTAGGTGAAATTTTTGTAATGTGTTTAGTGACTAGTGTAGTATATGATGATGATGATGGTAGTATGGTGATAACTTGATAGTTGACTGTGTATATAGTAGAGAATGGTTTGACTTATTAGAAGCTGATTGTATAAAAAAGTAATAGGTTTTATTGATAGTTTAAATGTTGGTTGTTCTTAGTTACACTTCCACTTAACCTAAGCTTGGTATTTATAGAGAGCTAAGATTGATACTACAAATTTCTATATTTTTTTTTTATTTTGAATTACAATCTAACTTTTTAAGAAATTCTAGAATTTTCTAAGTTTCTTAGTTTACAAATATAATTTCTAGGTAATTCTAGTTTTCTCTAATTTTCTTAACTTTGTATAGTTAATACTAGAATTTTCTAAATAAAAAAAGTGTAGAAATATGTAGCACTTTTCATCACTCCTCCTTAGTACACATTTTGATAACTCCGATCATGTCTCACAATAATTCAAACTTGCCTCTTGGTAGTGCTTTAGTAAATATATCTGCTAACTAGTCTTCAGCCTTGCAGTGCTTAAGCTCTATTTTATTGTTTGTTTTTGCTTCCCTGATAAAGTGGTACTTAATGCTTATATGCTTTGTCCAGCTTTGAAATATGAGATTCTTTGCCATTGCTATAGCCAATTTGCAATCGCAAAAGATCTTTGTAGCCTCCTTCTGTGATTCTACCATATCTTCTAGTATTTTTTTTAAGCCATATAGCTTGGCTTGTAGTCATTGCTGCTGTAATATATTCTGCTTCCGTTGATGATTGTGCAACAGTTGCTTGTTTTTTTGATGCCCAAGAAAATATTTAAAATGCAACTGTGAAGGCATATCCTAACGTGCTCTTTATGTCGTCAACTGATCCTACCCAGCCGTTATCTGTGTAGCCAATCAATTTAGACTCATTTGTAACTTCGTACCATATTCCGTAGAGTTTTATTTCTTGTAAGTATCGATTAAGCATTCGCTTGGCTACTCCGTAAGGAATTTGACTTGGATCATACATGAATCTTAATAGGAGAATAATTGCATACATTATATCTGGTGTTGTAGCAGTTAGATAGAGTAAGCTGCCAATTAAACTTTGAAATTTTGATTCATCTGCTTTTGGTGAGCCATCTTTCTTCTTGAGAGCTTTGTTGTTGTCTAATGGAGTTGATATAGTCTTGCATCCCTCCATTTTAAATTTCCTTAATAGTGTCTCCATATAATTCTTTTGTGAGATAAGGATTCATCTTCTTTTTGAGTTATTTTGATCTCGAGAAAGTAGTGCATTAAGCTCAAGTTGGTCATCTCGAAACTCTTCATCATGTCTTCTTTAAACTTCTTTATCATTTTCTCACTATTTCCAGTGTAGATGAGACTATCAACATATAAGGAGACAATAAGATTTATTTGTACCTTGAGTCTTGATGTAGAGTGTCGGCGCACTCTTGCTCTTCCTGAACCCTTGCTTAGTAAAGTAACTTTCAATTCTACTGTACTAGGCTCGCGGAGCTTGCTTTAGGCCATATAAAACCTTCTTCAATCTGAAAATTTTATCTTCTTGTCCTTGCGCCACAAACCCTTGAGGTTGTTCTACATATATTTCTTCTTCAAGATAACCATTTAGGAATGTCGACTTCACATCGAGTTGAAAAATTTTCTATTTCTTCTGTGCAGCTAGAGTTATTAAAGCCCTAATAATGTCAAGTCATGCAACTGGAGAAAATATTCCATTGTAGTAAACTTCATACTGTTGAGAGTATCTTTTTGCAACTAATCTTTCTTTGTACTTTTTGATAGAACTATCTGCATTGAGTTTTGTCTTATAGACCCACTTGACTCATATAGTGTCGTTGTCTAGTGGTCGATCTGCAAGTTCCCACGTCTTATTCTTCTCAATCATCTTTATTTCTTCATTCATATTTTTTCTCCGTACTTCTTGTTTCTGAGCTACTTTAAAGCTTTCTGGCTCCAAAAGCACTAAGTTGCATGTTTCGTAAATTTCTGATAGAGGACTTGCTCGCCTTATTGGTGAGTCAGGCAGGGATTCTAAGGCTTGTATCAGTTCCTCTATTATTGGCTGAGTTGGAATTTCATTTTGATCAGTTTCTTATCTTGGCGGTAAAGGAATATTGATTGTCTTTCTTTCAACATCATGTGTATCCTAATTGTATGAAGCATCTTCATCAAATTTTACATCTCAGCTGATTATAAGTTTTTTTGTTTCTAAGCTATAGACTCAATAACCTTTCGATTGAGTACTATAGCCTAAGAAGATTCCTTTCTCAGTCTTCTCATCAATCTTGCATCTTTTCTCTGTTAGAATGTGACTGTAGCATATGCATTCGAAGACTTTGAGATGCTTTGTTGATGGCTTACGTCCATTCCAAGCTTCAATCGGCATCCTATTCTGCACAGCTTTGGTTGGACATATATTGAGCAAGTAGACTACAATGCTTACTACTTCAGCCTAAAATTGTTTTGGGAGACCTTTCTCTAGTAGCATGGCTCTTGCTGCCTCTATAACAATCCTGTTTTTTCTTTCAGATACGTTGTTTTGTTCTGGTGTGTATCCAACAGTGAGTTGGTGCTCCATTTCTTCATCTTCACAGAACGTATTGAATTCATTAGAAGTTTATTATTTGTCACTATCATTTCTAATTGTCTTAATATAGTGATCGCTTTGTTGTTCGACATGGGTTTTGAATTTTTTGAAAATATCAAAGACTTGCAATTTTTATTGCATAAAATAAACCCATATCATTCTAATAAAATTATCAATGAAGTAAATGAAGTGTTTGTTTTGATCATTTGATGGAGTGCGCATTGCCCCACAAACATATGTATGAACCAACTCCAATGGCTTTTTGGCTCTCAAAGCTTTTCTTGACAGAAAAGATTGACGACATTGTTTCCCGAGCATGCATCATTTGTAGACTACGTTGATCTCCTTAATTTCTAGGAGGTCTCGCATCATATTCTGCTTGAGGATCTTTAGCCCGTGAAAGTTGAAGTGACCGAACCTTCTATGCCAAAGCCATGATTCATCTGTTTGTACTTGCATTGCCACACTACTTGCATATCTCCATTGTATAGGAAAATATCAATTTTCTCTCATGTTACCTTTGCAATTTAAAAGGACTTATCTTTCTTATCTTAGATTGTGCAAGAATCTCCTTCAAAATGTAAAAAGTACACTTTATCAATTATTTGGCCTATACTAAGTTGGTTTTGATCGATGTTAGGTACCAAGAGTACATCATTTATGTATCTCTTGCTTTTTTTGGTGTCTACGACAATGGTATCTTTCCCGACTACTTCAGTGAAGTCACCATTACTGATTTTTGGCTTTAGTCTTGGATTTATCAAGAGTACAAAAGATGCTTTCATTTTTTGTCATGTGGTTACTACAACCACTATCAAGATACCAAGTATCTTTTCCTTCTTCTGATACAGCTTGGCAGACTGAAAGAGATTACTTTTATCATTTTTCTCTTCGAAAAAATTAGCTTGATGGGATTTCTTTAAACGACAAATTTTTTTAGTGTGCCCAATTTTTTTTTTACAAATTTGGCACTGTGATTTTCCTATAAACCAATAGTCTTTCTCCAAGTGACTTTTTTTTTATAAATGCCACATGGAGGATACTTGTCATTATTTATTTATTTTTTTTTCTTGTGTCTTTTTCACATCACCTTTTGGTTTTTGAGACTGCAAATTGGTTTTAGACTGAAAGGCATTTTCAGCTTCACTTTTTTTATGCCTTTCTTCACTACTACAAAAATAGGTTTTCCCAACGTTTTTAAACAGTCGTGTAAAGTATTCCCGTCAGTTTTTACAACCGTCGCCTATTCGACCATCGTAAATCAGGCAGAATAGGCGACGGTTCAAAACCGTCGCTAATGTGGGTTCCCCGACAGTTTTAAATTGTGCCTTATAGTCTGGTTACGTTTTTTAATTCTTTTTAGCGACAGTTTTTTTCAGTCGTTACATTTGAAAAATAGGGAAAAAAATAGATTTTCTGTAATTTTTTCCCTGCGTTAATTTTTAAATTTTGTACAAATCTGCATAGTTACAATAATTAAACTAACACTATTATCGTCTAAATATATTTAAAATTTTGTATAGTCACAATAATTGAACTAACGATAATTAATATCATCTAAATATATTTAAAAATATATAATAAAGTTAACGCTAATTATAATAATCTAAATACATTTACAAATCTATGTAGTAACGATAAATCTAGATGTATACACACTGACTAACACGGTAACTGTTGTCGCTCCGCTTCCGCTTTCACGTAATGAATCCACCGATCACACATAATATTTATCTCATCATTAGTGTATGGATTGGAGAACCTATCATGTCGGGTCAACAGTTTTATTGGATCTTCTACGATCATGAAACTTTCAATGAATTTCATGACGTAGTATCCACACTGTTTGTTGTCAAGTTGTTGAGGACAGATAAGAGTCATCCACTGGGTAGGTCGATCAGGTCGTCCTATCATTTAGTTATACATGGTGAACAATCTACACAAAAAGTAAATTTAATTAGCATATATAAATTTATAAATAAAGAACACGCTTACATATTGGGATGTTTGATATAGAACTTACGTGGATCTGATGAAGTTTAGATCATTCGTGATGTCATCGTTGCCTAAATCCAAGTACGCCACCGTCTGCGTACTTGGCTAGATGACTACAAGCATCCAGTGAAATATCTTCCTGCTCGGACAAATATGTGTAAAACTGTTAACATATACATAATAATAAATTTTATGAAGAGTTATAAATACCGAAATTATTTATTTTACATCTACATGTACCTATTAGTATAATGGGCAATAAGCCATTTGTCTGAATTAGTCATCCTAGTCATTCGAGTGACTAGTGCTTGGCAACAATTACTATCAGCCCCTGCATCGATGGCAATCGCACCCGGATTCAGAAATTCATATACTCGATTCAGCCCACCCATGTCCAACAGTCTTTCTTTCAGGTACCTGATAAAAAGTCATAATTAATAACTGTTGCTGTCAAAAGAACATTATCAAGTTTATTATTAAGAGTTAGAAATTATACTTGCACCAAACTCCTATTTGTTGGGCTCCCAAGTATTGCATGGTGCACAATTCCTTAATGTCACTCTTAGCAAGCCAAATAGAGTCATCTGCGACCCCAAATAGCTCATTATCAACTTGTAATTGGATCATGGATGACTTGGGCCACCTTCTAACGAAGTTCCAAAAGGCAATAATGGAGAAATTTTGGCATGGTTGGACATAACAAGCATGAACTTTTACCTTACTCGGCCTCTCAGGGTGTTTTAGAGGCTGTGTTTTAGAGCTTCTCTTCACAGGTTGCTTCTGAAGTTTCTATGTGGGTGGTTGTGTCTATATATATGAAAAAAAAATAATAAAGTTAGCAATGTCATTAACGAATAAACATAATAAGTTAAGTAAACAAATTGAAACATACGAAATATTTTCCAACAACTTGACCTACTGTCGTCAATGAATCATCGACTATGGGACACGGGAGCAGTGCATTCTCCATATTGTCTTCTTCGATATATACCCGACAATAATCTTTGTGTAGGTATTCTTCCATGTTAATGGAAACCTTTTCATCTTTCAAATATTTCTCCTTGACAATGTGGCCCGAAGCAACCTTTAGTACCATCCCACTAGGCTCCAACAGACAGTGCATCCAACATGGTAAGGTCTATAAATCCAAAACAAACAAGCAACAACTCAATTTGTAAGTTGACCATATTTATAATTTTGCATTTGAATAATTTGTAAAATAACATTAAGATTACCTCTTCTGAACTACCACCAGTAGGTGGTGGTGATGTTGCTGGAGCAATTTCCTCTCGAAAACGCGGGGGTGATGGAGAGTAGACATTGGCAGCACCCGACGGTTGTGCTATGGTATCTAGTGCAGAGTAGACATTGGCAGCACCCGACGGTTGTGCTACGAGATCTGGTGCAGAGTAGACATTGGCAGCACCCGACGGTTGTGCTATCGGATCTGGTGCAGAGTAGACATTTGCAGCACCCAACGGTCGTGCTACTGGATCAGAGGCAAGGTCAACGTTCGCTTGTTCATTTGATACTCCTCCAAGACCGAAACCAGACGCAACACTGCTATGCTGAGAACTAATAAGACGAACGAGCTCATCCACTTTATCCTGCAGCTTTCTGTTGCTTTCCTCTGTCTCACGCACGCGTCTCTCCAAATCAAATGATGCCTAGTTCGACCCATCGGCGTTTTTCCTTTTAGGGCATGGTGTGTTGAAATATTGGGTTTGGGTGACGCCGAAACCCATGGCTCGAACCCGACCACCATGCTCATTTATCCCGAGCGCCATGGTCAGCAAGTCCCTTTTACCTTCCACTTGTACAAGATCCTCTGCCACTTGCTTGCGTAATTCATCCTACAAACAAAACAATTAGAGTTAGAAATAAATTATGAAGCATAAGAATTAATACAAATAAAATTAAACTTTAAACTTACAATCCATTTAGCGATTTCTGTCGTTGGGCCCTCCACCTCGCCTTTCACGTTCATGTGAGATCTTATCCAGAGTTCAGATCTATCAAATTCAGTAATTTGGTGGTTGGCCTCTTTCTCCATCTATTCTTGAACCATCCTTACACCACCTCTCCCTGTGCGATGGGGATAAACATTACAAGACCTACTCTTTTGGGCCCTCTTCCTCTTCACATCAAACTCTGGACTTAATCTCGAGTCCACAAACTCTCTCCATTCTTGCAAATCAATTATTTTTTTTCATAAAGGTTGGGGGGCTTCTCGAGAAGATGGGGAGCGACATCTTTGAATGTAAAAATACCTTTTGTTAGGGTATTTTTCCAATCTTTCCACCTGTCTCCACCTTTAACAATTGTTAATTTCCTATCTGTGTCTGGTACATTAAACGCGACCTGCCACATTCACAATAGTATAGTTATAAGTACAACTTATAATCAATAGTGAAGACCTCAAATAATAGAATTAATTTTACATTTATGTGTTCCCATAATCGGTTTTTAAGGTCCTGACTCACTCTAGGCCACGTAATGTCTCTAAGTGGAATATTAGTTCGCACCCATGCTCCAATTCCGGTAACTTTTGTCGTCGCTCCCATTCCCAAGTGTTGTCCGTAGTTATTGTACTCAACCTCTAACTTTTTTCCCTCGCTAACCATTTTTGTTATATCATTTCGTTTGCTTCTCCCACGAGTATTTTTCTGTGTTTCTTCTTCAGGATCACCACTACCTTCTTCCATGGATGGTTGTTCAGGATCAACACTAGATCCTTCTGGCAAGGATGGACCATCATCACCATCATAATCCAACCACGCACTCCACTCATCGTCCCCACCTCGTTCCATGATATAAAAGCCTACACAAATTTAAAATCATACATTAGAATATACAAGAATAGTCAAAATAATAGCTAAATGTAAATATATCAAAAAGACTAAATACCAATACGTGTTTGATATATGAATCATGTGTTGATAGATTGGTTCAACCATAATCCTTCACCACTATCACGAGATGATATGATATCGTCCCAAACGGTGACATGAACAGGTCCTGGGGTGATTTGATGAATTTGGTCACTAAACCGTCGGCTATACTATACCTGACAGTTTAAATACCCATACATTTTTTTTTATTTTTTCATGTTTTAATAATAACTGTCACCTATTGTTTTACCTACTGCTCAAAACCGTCGAGAATACTTATTTTTCCTGACAGTTATAAATAGTAGCTCAATTTTTTTAGCGACGGTCCCCAAAAAAATCATTTTTAAGACCGTCGCGAATTCGAATATTTGTAGTAGTGCTTGTCTACTTTTACATGCTTCAAGAGAGCCCATTAGTTCGGTTGGTGATAGAGTTTCTAAATCTTTAAGTTCCCCTATCACAAGAATTATTGAATCATATTTTTTTGTACAAAAAATTAGTATCTTTTGTACTATATTATTGTCATAAATTATTTTTCCATATGCTCTCATTTGATTCCCTATTTCTTTAATCTTAGAATAATAATCTTTGCGGTCTTATTATCTTTTATTTTAAGATTTTTAAAATCTCTTCTAAACTTTTGTAGTCTAACTATGTGTACCTTGACTATCCTTTGGAACTCCTCCTGCAGTGTGTCCCATGCTTCTTTTATCGTTGATGCCCCCATAATTCGCGAAAAAAGGTTGTCTGTCATAGCTTGTTGCAAGTAGTATAATACATGAGAATCTTTTTGTTGGCTATCATCCACAACCTTCGTTTGATCTTTCAAAAGAGATGTAATGTCTTCCAGGATAGTGACTCCCTCTTCAACAATTTTCTATAGATTTTGTGATCGATAATAGGACCTCATTTTGATGGACTAAAAATCATAGTTTTTTCATGAAAAAATGGAAGAGGTAAGGAAGAGTGGTTGGAATGGTAACTCATGGTTATGAGAAGGAAAGATTACACCCAGTAATATGATCGAACAAGGCTCTGATACCACTAATGGTTTGTTTAATTGGAATATAGTAAATAGTTATGATTTGTTTTAGGTGATAGTTTTGTAATGTGTGTAGCGACTAGTGTAGTATAATGATGATGGTAGTATGGTGATAACTGTTGGGATTTTGTGCCTTGCATAAAACTCATTTCAATATAATTAGATTTACTAATTAATAGAAGATCAAATATTATTGTATGTTGCATGGTTCACATGATTCCTTTCATGGTTATATGTTTAATATATAAATTCTATTAAATCCTAAACATATAGTTATTCATGATTACAGTGTTCTCTACACAGTAGAAAATAATCATGATTATATGCTTGTATTTAGTTTCATGATTTATCAGTGCACTGTATTTACAATGACGTGATAATCAGCAATAAAGTTTACTTACATAATGATATATGGAATGTTCTTTCCAGGGCATTAGTAAAGTACACTAGTATTTCAGCTGCGGTGGTGGAGGTCAAGGATGGCATGAGAAAGGGCTGCAAAGAGTGGTTTATGTTGGTGACGAAGAGCTCGTCACTGTCATTAGCCCTGTCACTCGCCGTTGATGAGATCTGGATAGATCTGCCACTTTTCTCTCTCCTAGTGAAGTTTGGCCATTGTCTGTAGCCAAGCTGTTGTCGAAGCCTCACCCCACAATGGTTTTAATCTGTACACTTTTGAAGTATGACGAGCCAACCTCCAGTTTTAGATTTTGGATTGATGGTGGTAATAGGCAAGAGAAGGAGAGAAAATGATAAAAAGAAAGGTGTCCAATTAAGCAGTTAGGGATGAGCCTTTATTAGTGGGGTTTCCATGGCCATGGATCTGTGCTCCACGAAGAAGAATAAGAAGAGAGTGCCATGAACAGTCAAAGGAGAAAACAAATGAAAAAGAAAAAGATTTTTTTTAAAAAAAATATTTTTTTTCTTAAAAAAAAAAAAGAAAGAGACCACTTGTCTTAGACTAGTCTCCCCCTGATATATATTGCAAGCCTCACTTAAGGCGAAGGAAAATCATAGTAAACAAAACAGGAAGCAAAAATAATAAAAAAAAAAACGAAAAAACTGTAAAAACAAAATTGTGACAATAGTCACAAAATCCCAGGATTATTACAATAACATACCCCATTCCCTGCTTAAGTCTAAAAAGGAGAGATCCTCGAAATGTTTAGTTCTGAAGATCCAAGTGATAGTCCAAAATTTGATTCTATCCCAAACATCCTCCGCAAACCTTTTTAGGGCTAGTTTAGAGCAAATGTGCTGTGGGAAAAAGCAGCTGTAGCTGTGCTATAGAGAAAAGTTGCTGTAGCAAAACTGTAGAAAAAAGCTGAGATGAGTGTTTGGTAAATTATAAATTTTAAAGTGCTAGGAGTTGTAAAGATTCTATAATAATAATATTTTAATCTATCTCATTTAAATCACAAATATATATATATTTATATAATATGTTATATAAAATTTTTATTTTCTATATATTTTTTAATTATTTTTTTATAGTATAAATTTATATGCATTTGATAAAAATAATTTTTAATATTATTAAATTATATTTTTATCAATTGTAAAAAAAAAATTGTTAGGTTAATATTATTTGTTAATAATAAAAATATAAATATAAATATAAAATATTTTTTAAAACAAAATAAAAATAAAAAATTTAAATATTATTTATTTTAAATATTTTTTTCTTCAAAAAAAATATTTTTTTATTTTTTTGTAATATATAATAAATAATTAAATAAATTTGTGGTAAAAAATAATTTCTTGTAGTCTTTTAATCAAAAGAGTTTTTTCTAAAAATTAAGTTGTACCAGCTTTAGCTTTTAGTTGTAGCTTTTCTGTAAATTCTTCAATAAGTTATTTTTTAACTGCTTACCAAACATCTTTTTGTCACAGCTTTTTTGAAAAGCAACTTTTAGTTTTTTTAAAAGCTGTGCCGAACTGGCCCATAATCCATCAAAAATTTTGGAGGAAATTACACTCTATACCCTTTTTATATTGTCCTCTTTTATTTTTACCCTCTTTTTTAAAGTCTATCATTTTTACCTCTTTTTTTAAACATTGTACCAATTTTGCCCCTGTCACTTTCAGATACTCTCCATGTGACTCTCTTATGTCAGGGTATTTTGGGTACAATACATATAAAATGAGGTATGTTTCAAATAAATATAAAATTAAAGACAAATTTAATTAATTGATTAATAAAAGAGGCCTTTTTCAACTTACCTCAAAATTTTGCTATTTCTCTCTGTGCACAGTGCCCATAACAATGCCATAATGGTAGGCCTCCACAATTTAACTTTCCTCTTGTTCCCCATCCGAAGTGAAACAAACGATCATATTTTTTTAAAAAAAAATTATTATTTAAATTATTTTAAAGTTATTACTTAGATCAATAAAATAGAATTTGAGAACTATTACCACTAATTTTTAAAATTTAAAACTTATCTGGATCAAAATAAATTTTTTAAAAAGAATAATTATCTTTTTTACCCCCTGTACTTATGACACTATACTATTATGCCCCTTAATCTATTCAGCTTGTTACAAATAGTCCTTGTATAATTTTATATGCATACATTTAGTCCTTCTGTTTATTTTGTTTAAAAATACCGTTTGTATTGATGATGTGGTATTATAACAAAGGATAGAGTAGTAATTTCATCTCTTTTTAGAGGGAAAATTGACTATGAGGTAGCATAATAACTGACAATGAAAGATGATTAAAAAATAATTTCATAACCTTTTAAAAAAAATTAATAAAAGTAATTTTATTAAAATAATTCCAATCGTTTTTTAGCAGTTCAAATTAGAAAAAGGTGTAAAATTAGGATTCTATAGTATTTGAAGAGATGGATATCACTAGAAAGAACATGGGATTTTTGGAAAATTAAGGTAATGATATTCTATTTTTTGGATGTTATTTTTCATTTTTTTTCCTGTGATTGTAATTTTTATGACTTGTAATTTATTTTCCTAATGGTATATAATTTTTCAACTACTATCTATGTATAATCCCACATTATTAATTTAACAGTCAACTTTAGTCAATTTTAACAGAATTAGATAGAAGGATTATACTATTCCAACTGATATATTTTAGGAGTATTTTTAACTACACTTATAAATTAAGGGGCATCATAGTATAGTGTCATAAGTACAGGGACTAAAAAAGCTAATTATTCTTTTAAAAATTTATGCCGCAACTTTTCATTTAGAAAATAAAGCTAATATATAAAAATATTTAATTTGTTTTACTCAAAACGTACATTAATGCAACCATGATTAAATCAAAAAGTCATTTAACATCATTAAACATGAGGTGATTGATTCTGTCAATTCCAATATCAGAAATGGGTTCAATGGGCTGATCATCACCCTCCATGGAAGGTTCCAAACTGGAGGGTTCTCTACTGAATTCATCTGCTCAAGAATAAAAATATTTATCAAAAAAGGAAAAGATGAAACAACAAATACAGAAATAAGAACTAATGAAAAGCTAGCCATGATTTCTGAGTTTCTTAAATGAACCAGATATCTGAGATGAGAAGTCGGCGCTCACCGAAAATTGTGTTCAAGGAAGTTGGGGGAGGAGTGGCCATGAAATTGAGGCCTATGTAAAATCCGAGAGCTAATACTATTGTCACCATTGCGTATGTTGGTATAGCCAGTGCCCAATATCTGAAGAAACACAAAGCAATTACACAACATATGGGGGGAATTCAAACAGCTTGTATTAGTTTGTGTTTAATTTTACAAGAATTTTCCTTTACTCTTTTTGTTTTTCTGAAAAATAACAGCGTTCATATATAACAATGAAATTAGACCTCTCGGTCATTATAAATAATAGGGCTTAACATCGGGCGGGTTTACCGGATTTCGGGTTGGCGGGTTTCGGGTTCAAAAAATTGAAACCGAACCCGGACCCGAATAGGTTGGCGGGTCACGGGTTGGCGGGTCACGGGTTGGCGGGTTTCGGTTGGTCGGGTTTGGCGGGTTGGCGGGTTGACCCGGTCAACTCAGTCAACTCGGTCAATTCTTTAAAAAAATTAATTTTTTATTCAAATAATTATTTTTTTTTATTTATTAAATTAAGCATATATAATATAACAATTTGTTCATAGTATCTATTATTGAAGAAAAAATACATTAATCAATCCAACCAACAAACAAACAACCTATTTATCAAAGATTCAAATCAAACTTCATATTCATGTTCATGAATCATGATAAAAGTGAAAACTAAAATATTTCAAAATACATCCATATCCAATATCCATAGTCCATAAAAATCTAAAGTCCATATTATATATATAAAAACAGTAATAAAAAAAAAATATATATAATATATTTATAAACCGGGTTGGCGGGCGGGTTCGCGGGTTCAACCCGAAACCCGGTACCCCTAAAATCTCAACCCGCCAACCCACCCGAAGGGTACCGGGTTGAACCCAACCCGCCCGAAACTTTTTTTAAAAATTTTTTTTGCGGGTTCACCAGTTCGGGTTCGGACGGGTTGCTCGGGTTCAGGTCAAACCCGCTCAAAATGTTCAGCCCTAATAAATAATGTTCTTAGTAATGAAGGTATAGACCCACTTAACCACCTTATGCATAACAAAATCACATTCTCTTATGATTTTTGAAAATAAATAACCAACAAAAAAAGAAAATCTTTTACAGTGTCTAGTGTAATTATCAGTTTCCCCTCGGGAACAAACATCATTGAGGGAATTGATTACCACACTAGAGTCGCTCTCTATGATAAATCTAGGCCCATTGAGGGAATTTTCCATTACTCAATAAATGTAGAGAAATTGTTTGCTATATTTTTCACTTCTCCATAAAAGCTTCATTAATTTTCATCTTATCTAAGTCGGACCAAAACAAACTCCAAATCTCAGCTAGCTAAAGTTCTCTATTTCCAACCAAAATAGAATGCAGAGAAGAATATTAAAATATGAGAAATTAGACAGTAAAGAAATTAATCAAACCTGCTAGGATAGTAGAAGATTCCAATAGAATGTAGCCAAGACTCAGGAACATATGCCCATATCAAGAAAACCGCTGTTTGCAGGAACGAGAAAATAATGTTTAACCAATCTAGAAATATCCCTTGTACTGAAGAAGATTTTAGGATTTGAAAAGATCACTACTTTATGAAAATACATCTTCATTTTAGGTGGATCTATGTTTTCATGTATACGATCCACATTTTTCAACATTACCAGCAGGATATAGAATTAAACAAAACATTTCCATACCTCAAAAGTTTGTCAAAAACAATGTAGGATGTAATGAAACCAAATAGGTAGATTACTTGGATTAGACTAAGACAAAGTCTAAGTTGTGCAAAAAAAAAAAACTGTAATGAACAAGTTATACCTGTAGCTACAACGGTTGTGATGGAACCTACAAATCCATAAACTTCGGAAGGTTTTGGACCGTGTTCACCAGGCTGCCCAAACCTGGACGATTTATCATCAGGGTCATCAAAGGACACGCTTGCCTGCCTCCTCTTCGATAGACTGACAATTCTTCTAGGACTACTAACTGAACATGAGTCTTCCATGCTTAGTGCTTATAACATTCCAGGATCTAATGCATCTCATTGAAAGGATTTATGATCCAATGATTGCAGCCTGCAGCATCATGAATTTCAACTATATTTATCAAAGTTAAGATATATCAGAATGGTAATTTTTTTCCAACTAAAAATGGCATGTGATATTTTTGTTTCTATGTTAATAACTAACTAGTCAAGAGCCCTATTCATGAACTCACTTAACGAAATATGGTTTGTGTCAGCAAAAATACATAAATATGAATTATTATCATAATGATTTGAAAAAGAATAAGAGGTCTATCTCCACTCAAATTTATTTTTTACTGAAGAACCTCACTTGTGACTGAGGAAAACCGTAGTAAAAGAAAAAAAAAACAAAAAAGTTAAAACCATGTAGAGATCCTCAAAGTGTTTTGTTTTATAAAGCAATGTAACAACCCAGATTCTAGAGTTCCTCTCACTCCAAACTGCCCAAAAAATGGCGACCATCGCTGAACTCCAGTGTTGAATTTTTATTATTTCTTTTTGGTATTCAACAATATGATTTGTGCTTTCTGTCAAGCCAATATAATCTGCCCATTTTTAAATCCTTTCCTAAATGGGGTCATAATTGAGAAGTTCTTATGAAGAGTCCACCAACGATGGATGATTATACATTCATGATCCTCTTTGACTGATATGAAAATTATGTACGAAAATTCCAATGCCATTTCTTTTCCTTTCACCAACTCTAACCAAACGGGGGCATGATTTACCAATCAATTCTGTTAGGAGTACACCATATAGTTATGGTGAAAAAACTTGAAACCAAATTGTGCTCAGATTAGTTTTTTTTGAAAAGGAGACAGAGGCCATTGTCTTAGACTGGCCCCTACCGGATAAATAATGAAAACCCTCACTTGTGGCGGAGGAAAACCGTGGTTACATGAGTTTAAGTATGATTCAAATAATTTTTGTTTGAAGAAAACCAAAAAGCTGTTGAAAAGTTTGTGACAGCAGTCACAGAAACCCAAGGTTATTACAACAGCACACTCCAATCCCTGCTTAAGTCTAAAAATGAGAGATCCTCAAAATGTTTCGTTCTGAAGATCCAAGTGACAGTCCAGAATTTGATTCTTTCCCAAACATCCTCCACAGGTCTTTCCAGTCCATCAAAGAGTCTGTTATTTCTCTCAGATTAGTTGAATGTCTTCGTATGTGTTTCCTTGCAGGCTTGGGTGAGTCGGGCCAAATTGCTAGGGCCCCAGAAAAGGTGGGCCTGGACTTTGTTGGGCCCGTTAGAGGAGCATCGGGCTGGGAGGCTTTTCCTAGTTTTGGGCCGGTCAAACACATTCAATTAAAAGATTTTTGGTATTACCGTAGGGGCCTTTTTAAGATTACCTTGGACCAATTTAGTATCCAAGATTCTTTTATTAAAAGGCCAAAGGGATTGGTGATGAGTGATTCTATGGGGCCTAGAAGGGAGCTGAGTATGGTGGCGAAGAAGATGGATCCAGAACAAATAATACAAGAGTTCCTTCATAGTAGGCTTCGATCTATTAGTCCTAAAGGCCGAGAGAAGTTCAGGAAGGCAATCATTCAATTTTGGGAAGACTTTGCTGTGCTTAAAAGAAAAGTAACAGAGTCGGTACTCCATTATAAGGGGGAGATGGAATTAGAGAAGGAAAGTAGACCTATGTTTGCCCGTGTCTATTGCAGAAAAAGGAAATCATTTGGTCATGAGCGTATGAACCATTTCAATGAAGAAAATTATTCTCCTGAGCTCGAGGAGGATGATGAGGATCCGAAGGAGTTCGAGTTTCGAGATTTGAGCTCGGATGATGAGGAGTCTGAAGGGGAAGGAGAGGATTCAATACCAGAAGAAGGAGAAGAAACTGATGATATTATATGCAACATTAATGAGTTGTGGAGGGTGGAGGCTGAAGTTTTTTCGAGGCAGGGACTAGAGGAGATGAGACTAGTTGATGGGAGTGATGATAAGCTAGATGAACTAGAAAAGGAAGAAGGGAGGGAAGCAGATGAGATCATGATTGAGGCAACTTCTTGGTCAAATATTGTTGAATCCATGGCTGAGATGGGTATGGAAATTACACAAGAAAACGAAGATAGTGATCAGAAGACAGAAGAGGTCAAGAAGGCTAGGAAGAAATGCAGAGAATTGAACAAACTTACTTTCAACGTAAATTATGAGAAGAGTTATAATAAACCAGGGCCACCAAACGGTTCATTATGAAGATTCTCACTTGGAACATCAGAGGCAGCGGGGACAAAGGAAAGAGAACAGCTATCAAAGCTACAATTTGCAAAGCTAATCCAGATTTGGTAATCTTACAAGAAGTGAAAAGAGCAACAGTGGATAGAAGGTTCATTGGAAGCATATGGAGGTCCAGATTCAAAGCGTGGATTCTTATTCCAGCCATAGGGAGATCGGGGGGAACGTTACTGATTTGGGACACTAGAACCATCTCGGTACTAGACTCTTTGGTTGGTGAATTCTCAATCTCAGTTTTGATTAATGCAGAAGGTAAAGAGCCCTGGTGGTTTTCGGGAGTGTATGGTCCGTGTTCGTATAAACTTAGACCTGAGTTCTGGGATGAATTAGCAGGTTTAAGTTCAATATGTGGAAAGTCGTGGTGTGTGGCGGGAGACTTTAATGTGACCAGAAGAGTAGGGGAGAAATTAAACAGTAGCTCGTTTACGAGGAGTATGAAGTTGTTTGATGGCCTGATCCGGGAATTACAGTTGATCGATCCTAAGCTTGAGAACGGAAGCTTTACTTGGTCGAATTTCAGAGCATCCCCTGTTTGCAGCAGACTGGACAGATTTCTCTTCACTAACAATTGGAATATCATTTTTCCGTTTGTGAGACAAGAATTGTTGGTGAGGATAGTGTCGGACCATAGCCCTGTTGTGATCGATTCAAATCCTCCAAAGTGGGGGCCCGGACCTTTCAGGTTTGATAATCATTGGCTGGATCACAAGTCCTTCTCCAAATGTTTCGAAAGATGGTGGAAGGAGGAAATTAATGACGGGTGGCCAGGCACAAAGTTTATGAAGAAACTGAAAATACTTCAAGGGAAGGTGAAGGAGTGGAGTAAGTCCACGTTCGGACAAAATAGGGCCAAGAAGATTGCGTTGGAAGGAAGATTGGGGGTGTTAGACAAACTAGAAGGAACCTCGTTCTGGAACCAATCGTTACTTGACGAAAGAAGGAAATTAAAAGAGGAGTGGAAGTGGTTGAATTTTGAAGAAGAAAGAGGTACTTGGCTGAAATCTAAGTGCAAATGGGCAAGAGAAGGAGATGCAAACTCAAGATTCTTCCATAATTTATTAAATGCAAGGAAGGCCAGGAATACCATCTCGAGAATTGAAAGAGAAAATGGGGACATCATTGATAATGAGAAGGAAATTGCTGAGGAGCTAATCGCTTTTTTTTCAAAACTCTATACTTCAGAGGCAAGAATGGGGTCCGGGATTGAAGGTATTGAGTGGCAACAGATAGCGGAATCTTCAGCCGGGCAACTAGAATGCCCTTTTGAAGAAGAAGAAGTCAGAAACATTGTCTTTAGTTGTGAAGGAAATAAAGCCCCGGGGCCGGACGGCTTTAGTCTGGCGGTCCTCCAACATAATTGGGAGACGATTAAGCATGACCTCATGGAAGTGTTTACGGCTTTTCATAGAGAGGGAAGAATTGAGGGCAGTATCAATGACACGTTTATATGTCTGATCCCTAAAAGATTAAATAGCTGCAAAGTCAAAGATTTTAGACCTATCAGCCTCATCACAAGCGTGTATAAAATCATTGCCAAGACTCTTGCCACTAGGCTTCGCGGTGTTTTGGGAGAGACTATTTCCGAAACCCAATCGGCTTTCGTGGAAGGGAGACAGATCCTAGACTCGGTTCTAATGGCAAATGAAGCAGTTGAGGACTATAGGAGTCGTGGTAGAAAAGGGTTCGTGCTCAAGATCGACTTTGAAAAAGCATATGATCGTGTTGATTGGGGATTCTTAGATATGGTTCTGAGGAAAAAAGGTTTTGGGGAGCGGTGGAGAAAATGGATACGAGGATGTGTCTCGTCAACTTCATTCTCCATATTCATTAATGGTAGGGTAAGAGGCAAGTTCAATGGCTCTAGGGGTTTAAGACAAGGAGACCCCCTCTCACCGTTTCTTTTCACAATGATTGCTGATGTTCTTGGAAGAATGGTGGACAAGGCAATAGAGACAGAATCTTTGACGGGGTTCCAGATAGGTAAAGACGATATTCGGCTTAGTCATCTACAATTTGCGGATGACACTCTTTTCTTTGTAAAAGATGAGGTTTCTCTCCAGAAGCTGGTTAAGGTTGTTAAAGCATTCTGTGGAATCTCGGGACTAAAAGTAAACTTGAATAAAAGTCAGCTGCTAGGCATCTGTATGAATGAGGAAGCAGTGGCCCAAAGTGCGATTCTTATTGGGTGTGAGGTGGGTAGGTGGCCTATGACCTATTTGGGAATGTCGCTTGGTGGTTCTCCAAGGAAGAGATCTTTTTGGGAGCCTGTTTTGGATAAATGTGCTAAAAGGATGGATGGATGGAAATGCTCTTTCCTCTCTAGAGGAGGTAGGCTGACTCTCATTCAGTCTGTCCTCTCCTCACTTCCAATTTACTATCTGTCTTTATTCAAAGCTCCAAAAGTGGTCTTAAAGGAACTAGAAAAAATGATGAGAGAATTCTTTTGGGAAGGAGGAGATTTAGCAGGAGGGGATCATTTGGTGGCTTGGGATGAAGTGTGTAAACCTAGAGCGGAGGGTGGCTTAGCAATCGGAAAACTAGATATGCGGAACAAAGGATTGCTTATGAAATGGCTATGGAGATTCCCTCTAGAACCGAACTCTCTGTGGCACAAAGTCATTAAAAGTCGATATGGCAAAGCAGACAATTTCTGGGATACAAAACAGGGGGTTAGAATATCCCCAAGAGGACCATGGAAGGATATCTCAGATCTTTACGATGAATATGGGAAGTTGGTAAAGTTTAAAGTAGGAAATGGGGAACGTATTCGCTTCTGGGAAGACGAGTGGGTTGGGGGTTCTTCACTGAGGGATCAATTTCCAAATTTAGCTGTGATATCTAGGGCAAAGAATGTAAGTATTCAGGAGATGATCACCGATGAGGGCGAGGTTGGAGATTGTGTGGCGAGCTGGGATCTTAATTTCAGAAGAAACATTATGGATAGAGAGATTCCGAGCTTGACACAATTATTACAAAAGCTGGAACACGTCAGAGTACTTAACATTCTTGAAGATAGCCGGACTTGGTTACCAGACTCTTGTGGGATTTTCTCTTCTAAATCAGCGTTCAGCTGGTTTACCTCAACCGAAAACTTTGATGAGTTGTTCTGGACTAAAATACTATGGAAAAGCAGAGGTCCTTCCAAAGTCAAAGTGTTTGGTTGGTTGGTGGCTCTAGATAAATTGAACGTTCATGCTAGACTGCAAAAAAAGCGCCCATTTATGAGCATATCACCTGGATGGTGTGTTTGCTGCAAGATAAGTGGGGAAGACAACGCACACTTGTTCTTAAGATGCCGCCTTGCAAGTTCTTTATGGATAATGCTGATGAATGAATTTCAGATTCAATGGGCTATGCCTTCCTCGGTTGATTACATGTTAGTAAGTAAGGTTGGAGGCAGTAAACGGAGCACAAGTTTATGGAGAACGACGGTATTGTCTGTTCTCTGGGTTGTTTGGTTAGAACGAAATAATAGAATCTTTGAAGGGTCGGAAAGCTCAATTGAGACCCTATGGGATAAAATCAAATTCTGGACAGCTTCATGGGTGTACAAGACTAAGCACTTCGAAAATATTTCATTCTTAGACCTAATCAGAGATTGGAGAACTCTGTTGTAAGCTGCTCTGGTGCAGCCCCAAAGGCACCTATTCTGGGACGGTGTCAGCTTTGCGTCTGTACCCTAGGGTGTTAGAAGTTTTATTTGTTTAGATAGGGCAGAGTGGTTTGTGTCAGGTTCCCTAGCTTTGGTTAAAGATGTGGATCTTGCTCTATTTTTTGTAACCACGGTATTCCTCCGCCACAAGTGAGGACTTTTATCCATTTAGGGGTTGGGGCTAGTCTGAGACAATGGCCTCCGTCTCTTTTTTTCAAAAAAATACTAAACCAGCATAGAACTGCATGTCATGGTAGGATAGGAAGCTGCACTATGTCAAAGGAAATGAAACTCACTCGTCCTTGCTCAACATGACAAAACTTCAAAGGAACTCCTCCACATTTTCTCTCCATGCGTTGAAGTTCGGGTTTGGATGGCGGATAGCCACTGGTAAAGCAGAGCACAAAGCTTGGAGCACCAGGTGAAGACTTTCTAAACTTGGTATTTGGGAGATAAACATCAAATACTGGTTTAACTTGGTCAACCTGCAACCTACTAAACATTCCTAGAACAGAGATTTCGTCTTCGGATTTCAAATCCACTACAGTTTCTGAAAAGCACTGTGAAGGAAAAGATTCAGCATTGCTCTTAACATGTTTAAGAGACCGGGGGATACCATATCGCCCCAAAATGTAACCAAGTGATTTCAGCTGTTTGTAGGCCTGAAAAAGCTCCCAAGAACATCCATTCTTTTCATTTGAAAGATTCATATATATCTCCTCCATAGAAATACTTGCACCAGCATCATCCATCAGAAGGAAAGACCCCAGTTCGGCCATAAACAAAACTTCTTCAATTGAGCAATAGATTTTGCCACAACGGACTATGCCTGTTGTCCTCCACATTGTACCCTTATGAACTTCAATCTCAGCCATTCCCATCTTTTTAATCCAACGACCCTTTGATAAAACTTTCCTAGGCTGTAACTTAGACACTGGTACAGAAGCATAGCAATATTCCTCATCATCATCCTCAGAATCTTTACTAAATCTTTCATCATTACTTTCCTCTTCTAAGTAAATTTCCTTTGTAGTTCCTTCCATCTTCAAAGTAGCTTCAAAATCAAATCATAGATCTTGCCAAGTCCAGTCCAGTCAACACTCTTTAGCTATTGAATTAGAGAGAGATTTCACACTATGTTATGAATATTCCCACACCGAAATCTCCAATAAACCTTCACAGATTCCTCAGATTTAGATGAAACTTGTTGAGCAACTTTTCTTGAGCCTTTTGCACCAGCTTCCTAGCTTGCAAAATCAGCAACGAGAGAGAGGGCACTGCAGCCTGCCCTGAGCTGCTGAGTGTTCGTTGTTGTCGAGGTTGGGTGGGCCGTTGCAGCCGGCGGTGTCAGAGAAACTGAGAGAGAGGGATATCGAGAGAGTAAGAGTGAGGGACTGAGTGACGGAGAGAGACAGACTAGGGGCTGTTTTACCTAATCTAAAGTATACATGATAAACATAAAACAACAGTGTTCTACTTTACACCTTATAAAATGTCAATATGATATACCAACAAAAATTCAGCAAAAATGAGTCTTTCCTGCATTCAAATCAATCCACAGTTAAATTTTCATACATTCTTTAACTTCCCCTTCAATGATAACAACAAATAGCTTGTGTAGTTTTCAGCTCACAATTTATAATTAACTACTACAATCAATTATATATCAAACTTTGTTTCATTTCAAATTTGAATGTAACCTAACGCTATTAAAATACATTAGCAGGACTTCCCTTGAAACCCAGTCAGTTGAGCAAAGTGGCTCTTAAATGTTATCCTGGGATCATGATTTCCCAATCATTTCACAAGAAATGTCTCAGAAAATGTTTCAGAGATATATTTACAAACATATACTGAGCAATAGCATCATATTAAGTAAATTTTCTATCAAGAAATGTCTCAGAGAATGTTTCAGAGATATATTTACACAAAGTTTCGAGTACTATTCATATAAAATGTATTGAAGCTCAAAAACATATACACAGTAAAGAATAAAAAGAAAATTCAGAGGAGACGAAGGAAAAGAAATGGCCTTACCCGATTGAAAATCAGGTGCCGGCGGTCAAGGTGGCGGAGGAGTACAGCGGCGGATCTGGGATTGGAGGCAGCCGAGAATCCCGTTTTCTCAAACCGTTGGAAATCTGTGGCGGCACAAAACTTGGGACTAAGTTTAACTGCTTACCCGCACCGCATATATAGTCGACCCGATTCGACCCGACCCAGAAAGAAGGATTCCCTTTCTTTTGGGAAATTTGATTTTCTATGCTTAAAAAATCCTAAAATTATATCCCTAAACCTAAATGTTATACCATAGGCAATATATGACTACTTTTGCTTTATCTCCATAATACCCCTCACATTTGAACCACTTGAGTTTTTTTTTTTTTTTTTTTTTTTTTTTTTTTTTTTTTTTTTTTTTCGGTTTGAGAGAGACGAAGAAAGAGGGGTTGGGTCCGATGGTCGGACCATGGGTCCGATTGGTCGGACCCCATGGTCCGACCATCAGACCACTAGAAATTTTTTTTTTTTTTTTTTTTTTTCGGTTTGACGGAGACAAAGGGGTTGGGTCGATGGTCGGACCATGGGGTCCGATGGGTCGGACCCATCGGACCCCATGGTCCGACCATCGAACCACCGGAGTTTTTCTTTTTCTTTTTTTTTTTTTTCAATTTGACAGAGACAAAGAGAGAGAGGGGCTGGTGCACGGAGAGAGGGGGGCTATGGGGGCCGGTGCGCCGTGCACCGTCACCGTCGGTTGAGGCTTCGGGGTTGAGGCTTCGCGACGGAGAGAGGGGGCTGGGTGGGTTAAGCCTTCGGGTCCGAGAGAGACGAAGAGAGAGGGGGCTGGGTGGGTTAAGGCTTCGGGTCCGACAGAGGGGGCTGGGTGGTCCTCGTCGTCGTCGTTGGAGGTGGTGCAGGAGGTGGTGGAGGTGTTTTGGCCGAAAGAGAGAGACAATTGCTTTGGTTCAAATGTGAGGGGTATTATAGGGATAAAGCAAAAGTAGTCATATATTGCCTATGTTATAACATTTAGGTTTAGGAATATAATTTTAGGATTTTTTAAGCATAGAAAATCAAATTTCCCTTGATGTGGTCGGGTCCGTCTTTTGGCTAAGAAATTGAAATCGAATTAATAAAAGCTTCCTTGCTTCATCAATGGCGTCGAACAGCAGAGAAGCTCGGAGAAGGAGGATTTTGGAGCGAGGGTCCGACCGTCTTGCTCTCATCACAGGCCAAATCGATAACCTTCCTGAACCTGATCCTTCTCCTTCTCCTTCTCTCCATACTCTTAATCAAGATACACAGCCTGTGCCTGTGCTTTCCCACCACGACTATCATTCTCGTCCAATTGATTCAATCAACGGTACCTCTCTCTCTCCTTCTCCTTATCTCCATATTCTTAATCATGATACATACATGAATATGTTATTTTGGACATGGTACTGCAGTGAATTATTCGAAAACCTATAATTGCAAATTCGATTTGGGGATTTTCATTATGCTTTAATTTCAACTTTCTCCATGTCATCTGAGGTGCCAATCTGAAGATGTGTTTTTCGGACATTATAGTGATTTCTAGGTCTAATTATTCCTGAGTTACTGGGGCTTCTTTCATATTCACATTTTGGAAGCTTTTTATGGTTTTGATTCCTTAAAGATTGTTCTTTTATTTGGTTGTAACCATTGTCAAATCTTGAAAACTTTGTTTGTTCTCCTTGCTATGAAAAATAACAATGAACTGGAATTTTGTCTTACTTACTGATTCGCAGATTCTTCTCATGGAGAGGACAGAAAATCTAACCCTGTGTTGCCCAAAGACAATCACAGCACTGACTTTTCTGTCCCAACTAAGGATGATTTTGATGGAAGCAGTTTGATGCCTATGTTGAGTAAATTGCAGACCAAATTTGAACCTAGAAGAAGCCAGAACTCAGCTTCAGAAGACAGCTTGTCAAATTCATCTTTGGTCTCTTCAAGGGATCCAAGTGCTTCAGTTTCTGATTTGGCTACAGAAACAAAGGTGGAATCTCAGACACAGAAGAAATACAGGTTTTTTACTCCAAATCAAATTACTTCTGCCCTTGCAGCCACAGAGCTTACTCGCCTTTTTTGTTCAATAGCATTAGCCCTT
The DNA here is from genome assembly GCF_029168945.1 of Cannabis sativa. Taxonomy (NCBI): domain Eukaryota; kingdom Viridiplantae; phylum Streptophyta; class Magnoliopsida; order Rosales; family Cannabaceae; genus Cannabis; species Cannabis sativa. The sequence goes on from NC_083607.1 coordinate 56,347,562, forward strand.
TTTGTTGTTCTATCATATTTTGGGTTTCCTATACTAGGCAGCAAGTTCATAAAGAGCATTATAATAAGCTTCAGGCCTCTCTATCTAGTTTTGCTTACAAATGCAACGGTTGTGCTTGCACAACTTCTTCAAATACAAGGAACTAGAAGAGAAAATAACACCCCATCGGCCGATGTAAATGATTTGGCTACACAATTAGGTAATACTTTAGAGATAGGTTTGATGATTAAGAAGGGAGCTGATACTGTATTCATGACTTGTGCTGTTTATGCAGTTATTGTGGTGTGTGGTGTTTCTTTTGCTCAGAAATTTGAATAGAAAATTGTCTTTAGAATTAAGTCATGTTCTTGTATGTATTGTTTCTTAGGGAAACATTCTTGTCCTGAAAAATTCCTTAAAACATTTTGGTGGAATCAATTTGGCTTCTGTTCTTTTGATTCGTAATTTCTTTTCGGTTTATGCTTACAATTTAATTCAGGTTTGTATACTGAAAAACCTATGTTCTGAGAAGGTTAGATCAGTTTAGAGGATATGATCTTTAACTATAAAAATGGTGCAGTGAAGGAGGAGTTGAAAATTTTGTTACACTTGCACTTCTAAGCTTGAGGATATTTTATTGCTTTTCTTAAAAGATTTCCATTACATCCTCCTCCGTAAGGTTCTTATCTGAAATGAACACAACACATCTAACATTTTTGGTAGAGAGGAGAGATGGATGAAGGGAGAGAGATAGAGGTATTGATTAAAGCTATTTTTACAAAACACTCTTAATTTCTTTGTTTATTAAGAGTGAGAGGAGAGATTCCCTCCAACAAATAACTATCCTCTTCACCTCACCTACTACTAAACATAGATAATATCTTATGATTTCAAATCATCACTAGACACAAACTCTTTGATTATGTTGTTCACTAACATTGAAATAACATCATTAGAATAAAATAATTAATGGATAAAAGGAATAAAATAATATCATTGTGATTTATACATGTATTGCTTAATGGTGGACTTAAGTGAAACATTTTAAGTTTTAAAATGTAAACCAATTAGAAGAAAAGCTATCTTGTAAATTTTTTCCCTCTTTTTCTAAAAAATAAAAAGGATTTTCATTGAAAAACAATAAGCTAAACAGCAATAACGAAATTATTGAAATGAAGTAGTTTTCATTTTTTAGCATCAACATACGAAAAAAAAAAAAAACCAAGATTAGTAGGCACAGACAGTAGTAGTAGCAACTCAAATCAGAATTCCTAGCAGAAAAGCATAAGGCTTGGAAAAGTTTCACTAATTTCAAAAGTTGAAAGCACAAATTGACTTGTTTTTCTCTATTCCCATCTTGTTCTTTGTTTTCTCTAGTACTAAGCTATGCAAGTATTGAGCATTTGCAGATCCTGTGCTCTGAACCATTCTTGAGAATGCACTTTCTTCGTTCGACAACAATGCTTCTGGGGAATCGTATTCGAGAACCTAAAAATGTTAACAATGCCATAATGAAACTTAATACAATTTGGGAAAAAATTAACTTACATATTACTTGCAAGAAAAAAAATTTGTAGAGTTTGATTTACCTGACCAGCATCAAGTACAAGTACTCGATCACTGTCCATTATTGTGTTTAGCCTGTGAGCAATAATCAACATTGTACAGGACTTGAATTCTTCGCGAATTGTTTTCTGGATAAGAGCATCAGTTTTGACGTCTACAGCTGATGTCGCTTCATCAAGAACAAGTACCTTTGATCTTCGTAGCAATACTCGAGCAAGACTAAGTAATTGCCTTTGTCCAACACTAAAATTCTTTCCTCCTTCAACAACCTAGACACAAACAGATGTAAGTTATTACCTTTTATCGACTTTTCATCTATCTTTAGTTGATATAAGCATCAAGTATTCAAGTTACAACAAAATATAGAACTAAAAATACTTTACAACTCTCATGTTAATTAAGTTTGTAACCATATAAATTGTAATCTTGTTCTAAACCAAGTAAACTCTTGTGCTGTTTTTTCTTTGGAGCTTTTTGTGGTTAAACTCTTCCAACTGTCGTTTCATTTGCATTTGACCCTCTAAGCTCAAATTTTGGCAGTAAAACTTTCCAAACTATTGAACTAGTAGCAAATTTAAAATACCATTCGGTTAACTGTCACTATGGGCTGCTTATGTGTACACTCTTATACACATGACACGTATATAATGGTACACTTAATATTATTATTTAAAAATTATTTTAAAAATTAAATAAAATTATAAAAATAAAAATAAAATATTTAAAAAAATAAAAAAATATATATTATAAATTTTGAAATAATTTTTATATTTTTAAAATAAGAATATTAGGTGTATGAATTTTAATTTGACACATATACAAAACTGTACACATAAGCAGTCTATATTGGCAATTAATGGTAAAAATTGGATGACACTTTAAATTTGCAAGCACTTCAGTAGTGTAGAGAGTTTTACCGTCAAAATTTGAACATAAAAGGTTAAGTGCAAGTGTAGTGATAGTTAAAAGGGTTTAACCGCAAAAAACTCTTTTCTTTGTGTGTGTGTCCCTATTATATACCTTTGAATCCAAACCAAAAGGTTTCCTCTCGATAACATCCTTAAGGTGTGCTCTTTCTAATGCCGCCCAAAGTGCATTATCACCATGCTCACCAAAAGGATCAAGATTAAACCGTACAGTTCCTGCAAAGAAAAAATGAAAATTAACTACAACTTTTTAGTCCTAGTGTTAGTTTTTTTCTTGTGCTCTTTCATTCCCTCAATTCTTGAAAGAATGGCATATTGATATTTCTTCATGGGGATATATACATTGCATACCTGAGAAAATTACAGCTGATTGAGGTATAATGCTGAGGGCTTTTCTCAAATCTGTCAATCCAAACTTAGAAATATCATAACCATCTATTGAGATTCTTCCTTCTTCCATTTCAACTATCCGAAATAGTGCATTAAGCATGCTAGATTTCCCAGCACCAGTTCTTCCAACTATTCCAACCTTCTCACTTGGACAAATTTTAAAAGACAGTCCATGGAGAACTAAAGGAAGTCCAGGCCTGTAACGTAGGACAACATTCTCGAAACTAATACCTCCTAATGATGGCCATGTTGGTGGTGGTTGGTTGTTCTCGATTATATCTGGTGCCTCGTGTTGCAAATCAATATAAGTCCCAGCTCGCTCGACAGCATTTAAACTATTTTCAGCTCTACTAGCTACTCTCAATAAATTACTAAGAAGGTTTGTGATATTTAGAGTATAGCTGAGAAGTAAGCCCATTACTGATGCCAATTCAGCTTGGTTTTCTGCTCTTCCATTCTGCAAAACAGCAAAGCTTGCTGTGAACCAAATCATTATACCTCCTAATGTTTCCAATCTTAAGTAGAGCCAGCTAAGTGAATTCAGTTGTGCTAGAGTGAATCTTGTATTGTTGTCCACAAACTTTCCATTTACATAGGCGATTCGCTCATAAACTTTGTATGCACGAATAGTTGACAAACCATTTAATGCCTCTTTAAATTGTGCATAAACTGGAGATTTTGTAATGGAATCCAAGCGCTTCAGTTCACGAGCTGTGCTCTGCAGAAAAATCGTTTGGTTTCAGGAGATTCTTGTGAGAAGAAAGTGTGGAATGTGAATATGTGATACAATGCCAAGCATACCTGATAGTACAAATAGACCATATAGAACAAAATCATTAGGGGCATGATGGCCCAGAGAGATATTGTGCTCACAACTCCTATCAGTGCAAAAGTTGAAAGAAGCAGCCATATCTGACTCAGAAATGATTTCATATGATTTGCAATACTTTGATCTATACCCATAATATCTTTCGAAAACCTATTGATTATTCGTCCAGTTGGATTAGAGTGAAAGAAAAGCATTGGAGCTCTCAATATGGAATGTAACATAGTATTGTGCAATCTTTTGGCTGCATGAAGACTACATATGATCACTAAAATTGAGTTTGACAGTGTCATAGTCACCTGTTACAGTTAAACCATGTTGATTATATTATAAGCTAAATGAAATTTCTGTCAAGTATGTGCATCAATGATTCACCCACCTGGCCAAATGAAATAAGTGCATAAATGTAAATATAGAATTCAGGTTTATAACTTCTTGATTTGCTTTGATCTGTCCACAAACTTAGCCATGTGCTACTTGAAACTCGAAGAACTTCCATTAATAAATAGAAAATTAAGACCAAAATCAGCACCCAATATCCTCCTAGTGCATTTGTGTACCTGAAAATAGAGCCATAATCAAGTATTGCAAAATACAAAAATATTGAATAATTCCACTTAGTAAGGTGAGGGCGATCCTCCCCTAACAAGTCAATTTTGTTAAGTTGAATTATTGTATCAGAGGGAGCCTAATTTTGCAATGTTAGGGGTGTCCCTAATATCGATTTGTTCACAGTTATTTGGTATGGTCCATGCCATGCCTGAAGGGGCATATTAAAGTCTCGCGTTAGTTGGTGATATATACTCGATCCACTTGATAAGGTGAGGACAATCCTCTCCTAACAAACCATATTACCTCATCAATACATTCCAACTGACAACGCCAGTCTCCCGTTCCTCTTGCTTGATTAGAACAGCCTCATCAATATTCTCTTTCTTTGAATTGCTTGCATCAGAAAATAATCCATTTAATACTCCATTAGGATCTGGAACTGCTATATTCTGATAACAAATTTCATTATTGTCCACTTTTTCTTCTGCTTTACATGCATTTTCCATTAGTTTTTGGAACATCTTTCCATCTTTTGTCAGCTCTTCATAGGTTCCTTCCTCCATAATCGTACCGTCACAAACTAGAACGATTCTATCCACATGTGGAAGAAAATGTAGCTGGTTTGTGACCAATAACCTGGTTTTCCCTTGTAATTCCTGCTTGATACACTTATTAAAAACCTGGAGAGGAAAGTGACTTACATAAGTAGAAATACTAATTCTACACATACATTTCACTTACAAAAAATTACCATATGACTGAAATAGCAACAATGATAAACTTCTTAGCTGAATAAGTGAGTACCTGTCTACCAACATGAGCATCTAGAGCACTTAAAGGGTCATCAAACATGTATACATCTGCATTGGAATACACAGCTCTAGCTATTGAAATCCTTTGCTTTTGTCCACCACTGATATTCACTCCTCGTTCACCTATCTCTGTTAGATCGCGTGCCTGAAATTAACAACAAAAAAGTATTTTTAGTCAACTATTAGAACATTCCATGTTAATCAGCATTACCAATAATTGCTTATGTAAAACTTTGTAAAGTACACTCAACTGGAAGTGAATCAAGATCAAGATGTAACTCAGCAATGTCAATAGCCTTCCAATATCTTGCATGTTCGAATTCAGATCCAAATAATATATTATCGCGCACCTAAAAGAATAGTCCTAGAAATTAGTACACCGATCACATGGCAATAAGGAAAAGTTCCCAATCACTCAAAATGTTCGAAAATCAACTCACAGATGCATTGAAAATCCATGAAATTTGAGGAACATAAGCTACATTCCCTCTTATTACAACACTTTGACTCGTCGTAGATGGAAGCTCCCCTAGCATTGCTGATAAGAGTGATGTTTTCCCTTCTCCAGTTCCACCTACTATTGCCACTAAACTACCTTCTCGAATATCCAAGTTAATGTTTGATAAGGTAGGCTTATCTACCTTTAAAAGAAAGAAAAAGGGTCTTTAGCACTATATATAACTGAGAAGATCAAATTATGGACTCATCAACATATAGGCAAGTCCAAAAACTAACCATAGTGTCCCATGAAAAGTAGCCATCTCTAATTGATATGACTGGAAGATCTTGTTGAAGAGGTGGGTTTGGTAGTAAAACTATCTCTTCAGCTAAGAGTAGTCCCTCTATGCGTTGTAGTGATATATTTGCTTTCACAATCTGTCAAAGAAGACTATTTCAATGATATTGTCATATACATTGAATTATAGTAGAAACATAGGAATTGCACCTGACTTAGTAGATCAGGAAGCGACATAAATGGATATCGTAGCAGTTGAAATAGAGAAAGTGAGGTGAACGCCCTTGCCGGTGTTAAATCTCCCCCGAACAATGTGAAAACTCCAAATGATATCAATGACATAAATATTGAGATGTTGTTCAAGATAAATTTATTAAACTGCAACAAAAGAAAACTAAATCAGAACAATGTGAAGATAAGGTAAAAAACTAGCCAACTATGATGCTATCTTCCACACTTACAGTGGATAGTAATTGAGTTTTGCAAAACCATGATAGCTCTTCATTTCGTATGTTTTCAATACAAGACTTGAAGCTACCTTCCCATGCATAACATCTGAAACATGTTCAACTTAGATTCAGATCAACTAGCACTAATGTATATCAAAAGCAATATTCTTTTGGAAAAACAACCATACTTTACAATATCCATGGCTTCGAGAATTTCATTCATGAGGCCAACTCTCTTGTCAGTACTCAGCAGTCCTTCCTTCGTTACTTTTTGCATTTTCGAAAGCACAAATGTCTACAATAAGGAAATTGAAATCAAACAGGAGCATGCTAAAAGATTGATCAACTAGAATTACATACAGAAAGGAAGAACATATTAATATTATGTTGAAATCAAATTGATTTACATCTCTTGTGAAGCTCTAGGCAAAAACACATGACATAATTAAGGGGTACCCTACCTGTAAGGGTATCGTGAGAACAAGCATTAGAGCCCCGGAAAGAGATGCAACTCCCAATTGCTGGTACAAGAGAACCATAGATATGATAATACGAAATGGAGCTGACCATAACTCGTGTAGTAGTTGGCATACTTGCTGAAAATTGTCAAAGACAATTATAGTTATACTTGAGAATCTATGTTGGTGACAAGTATGGTAATTAGTAGTCTATATCTACACAACATGAGCTGGAGAGGTAATGAATGAAACAATCTTGCAAGTTCAATGACTTTTGACATGGTTAGGAGAAATAGTGTAATCAAATTTGACTTTAGCTTTGGTTGAGAAGGTGTTTCAATGTGTGATTTGGTTTCAGAGCAGATTATTCCTTAAGGTGTAAAAGGAAGTATATATATGACAAAATTTGTTGAAGAATTATGAACAAGTTAGTGCTTGAAGATTTAGTTTTCAACAATAAAATCTAAGAAATGTTAACTATGTATGAGAAAAAAGTTAATATGCATGATTAGTATTTTCCCAACAAAAAGTAACACAAAAAAAAACTATGTTTTATGTAGTTATATCTATGCAATTCATGAGAACATAAAATCAATCAAATGTATACACATGAAGAAGAGAAAGGAGGGAAAATCTAATAAGAACATACATAAAGTAAACTAGCATCTGATGTAGCCAAATTTATGATTTTTCCAGTTGGGAAATTTCTGCGGCCCTCATGTGTGAGTCGCAATGATTTCCTAACTATACCAGCCATCTAAAAAAAATTAGAAAGCATCAGAAAATCTACGAAATCGAGAGAGAAACTTAATTCACAATGTTAACATAATAAACCAGAGAAGTTTACCAAAGTTGATTTCAGGCGAAGACCAACACGCTGGACATTATGGAAATATCGAGATTGATTCACCACCCCTAATGACTGAGCAAATATGCTTATAAGTCAAAACAAGAAACATTAAACAGCTGAATTGAATTCATTAATATGATACTTTGGACCACTGTAAAAATCAGTACAAGTTCTAGTATATGACTAGGAACACTTAAAAGTAAAATTCAAAGAACACATATCCTTCACTATGCAAAACTTAGAATTTTCCTAGTGTATTTTATGACAGAATATTTATCCTCAATTCATCACATACAATAAAAGTTACACCCATAATTGGCTACTAAAATGAATTCCTTACATTCTCACTTAGTCTCAACCCAACTTTGGATTTTAGCTTATTAGATAATCAATAATCTCCTGCAATTTGTAACCAAATTTAGTAGATGTAAATCAGGGAGAAGCCATACATACCGCCCCAGCGAAAATCAAGAAGGCGTAAATGTAACCAATCCATGATGGATCCCCTCTTTGCATTGACTGCAGCTCAAAAACAAGAGAATTATGAAGTGAAACACAATAACTACTTTGTATAATTCAAGTAAAAATATGTCATGAAAGGTTTAATTTCACATTAAGATTGGAGAAGCTTAGATAGAGAAAAAGTTGATTGAATTATGGCACGAGCCTTCTCATTGCTATTACTCAAACAAGTATGAAATGTATGTTTGCGAATGATAGCTTATATGTTTTTCTATATCTCCATGAATGTAGGAACTTGTGAACTTTTGATATATACACATACTCATACACAATAGGAGAAGATGAGAATCCTTAAATAAAAATAGAAAAGAGAAACTAAGGTGACGTTTGGTTGGAAGGAATGAAAACATAAGAATAGGAATGGGAATGGGAATGGGAATGGGAATGAGAATAGAAATAGGAATAGAATGGAATAAAATTTAAAATGCATAAAAAAAATTGATAAAAAAACTATTAAATTTGCGCTCATCATGCATTGAAATAATCTTTTCTTTCATTTCAAAATGGAATTGTCATTCCTCTAAAATGGTAGAAAAATCATTCTATTAGAATGACATTCAACACTTTAATATACAACCAAACAAAGAAATGGAATGGAGATTGTTTCCTTTCCTTTCCATTTCATTTCATTACCTCCAACCAAATGCCTGGCAACTACTTACCTAATATGCAAGAGGGTCACTATTTAATTACACAAAGGGACAACTAAAAAAGTGAATCTAAATTAATTACAATTGATTTTCTCATTAGCTATTATTGACTCTAGTGCAACATGGACCATTTAGGAAAATATTAAAATTTCAATTTTTAAATATATTTAAGGTATTTCATGTGATAATGATAAAAGCAAATATAGTTGTTTTGAAAAAGAGACAAAAGTCACGTTTTCATGAGTAACCTTCTCCCAAATATATAGAGAAAACCAACAATGTGTTGTACAAAATGCAAACAAAAACACAGAAAATAAAAGAAACATGATTAGTAGAGAAAACTTCTCCCATTCTCTACAAAGATCTAAGAAAACCTGAATTGTGGTAGCAAATAGTGAAACAAACAAAAGAAGTGTTTTATTTAGTAAGAAAGTTTAAGTTTGAGGTACTTGTAAAAGGAAAGGAACTAACCTGTAGTAGCTTACTCAAAACAATGGGCCCCACAAACTGAAATAGATCCCACGCAATCTACAAGGAGTTTAGAATCAAGTTAGAAAGATTTCAGTCATCATTCATCAAACTTAAACATGAGAATGGTTTTACTAAGAGAAATTTGCTGAAAATTTCACTTTTCTTATACTAAGACACCAAATTTTTTACTTATGATAAAAGTACTTGAATGGTACTTTTTCTTGTATTTTGTTGGCCCTTTTCTTCCACTTTGTTAAACTGCTACCTCACTTTGACTCTCATATTAAGCCGTCACGGTTTTGTTTTTGGCCACCTTCCCGAAAAGTCTCATATTAGTGAAGAAGGTGGAACACTTATATTCAAGACAACTCTTGCTTATATCCAAAAAGTCTCTTAAACCTTTGGCTCTGATACCACTTGTCTGGTCCTATTTTTCGACCTTGTTAGGCCACTACCTCACCTTGAGTCTCATATTAGTATGATATTGTCTGTTTTGGGCCTAAGCCCTTATGGTTTTGTTTTTGGGCACCTTCCTAGAAGGCCTCATACTAATAGAGAAAGTGTGGAACACTTATATCTAAGACAACTGTTGCCTATTCTTCCAATATGGGACTTGAGTTGATACCCCAACATATTTCAATAGTAAATCATTAAGTTTGATTTTAATGATCATTTGTTAGTTTACTGCGGCAACGAGAAATGTTAAAAGGTTACTTTTATTATTGTTATTAGTGTAATTAAGCATCGGGTAATAATTATTATAGAATATCGTTAACCAATTAGAAAGTGTCGTGGTGCAATATGTATTATGTATTAGTACTTTCACAAAGTATAGGTACTTTAATCATAAATTTAGTTTATTTATTATTTGGAATACCGTTTAGGATTAAATTTCTAATTTTATTTTAATACAAAATTTATTTTATTTTATTTTTAAATCAATGAAAAAGTTATTTATTTTCATATTTTAAAGTATATTATAAATAATGTTATGGAAAAAAACAATTAAAGTTTTTCTTAAAGGCAAAAAATAAATAATAGAATGTTAATACAATTGTAACTATTTACACCCCAAAAATTTTTAAACACACCCTATTTTAATAATTTTAATTTTATATAAAATTTATATTTATAATTGTATTAAAAAAATTTCAACTTTTTTCTTCCAATTCATATTCTTAAAAAATATACATATCAAACAAAATTAAATTATATTTTATATATTATGACAAAAAATTAAAATAAAAAATTATATAAAATTTTCTTAGAAAAAAATAAAAATATATATACATGAATTAGAAAAAATTATGAAAATAAAATTAAAATAAGTATTGAAATTAACATAAAATAATGTGAGAAAAAAATTTAAAAAAAAATATTAAGAGTAATTTTTAAAAATTATTTAAGTTTATATTTTTTGATAATGGAGTGTATTTATAATTTTATGGGGTGCAAATAGAGCTCCCCTATTTTTTTTTATATTTTAAGATATGAAAATTTCAAATTATTTATATTTAAAATTAAAATACTAAAATAATTTTGATTCATTGTGAAAATGATGTGATATATATTATAAATGAAAATAATTATTTTGATTTAATTTATATTTTTTTTAGGAAACAAAATGCATCTTCACATTTTTGAAACAAAAAAAAAAAAGTGGTATTTTTTAATTCAGAAATGGTGTTTGTGAAATGTAAATATCTAAAATGAAGAACTCATACCATTCATTTATTTTGATTTGAGATCATTTATTATAATTTTTAAATTTGTATTTCGATTTCCCATTTATAAATCTTAAAATAATCATAATAAAATCCAAGGAATAAGCTTATTACCCTGAAAACACCTGCAAACCAAAACCTGCATGCATACAACCATTTATGAAAATTAAATTATCTTTTACTAACAAACTAATCAAAAGGCATTATATTATGAAAATTAAAAGTCAATACCTTGCTCCAATGCTATTATTAAGAGCTCTTAAAAGCCATGGATTGGATCTCTGAGATTCTTCAGCCCAACATTTTTGGAACCTGAAAAAGCCACAGCAACCATAATGCATATAGCAGCAAAGGGAAATTTTCATTTTTATGTTTTTTTTTTTTGAAAAAAAAAAGAAAAAAAAAAAAAAGAAAAATTATTGTGTGGAAAAAATTCAAAAAAAAAATAATAATTAAAGAAATATGGAAATAAAACAGTTAAGGTTACTCTTAGAGTCCATAGGAGTAACTAGTTACCTCCCTGAACTAATCAATTACCTTATACTATTTTCCAATACATCTTAACTTTTTTTCATAAAATAACTTTTTTGAAGAAAAAAAAAAACTATTATATTTGCAAAATAGTATAAAAACCCATAAAATATGTAATTTTTAATATAATAAAGGAGTATCTTGATGCCATTATGAAAAAATTTATTAGTAAAATAACTTTACAAAAAATATTATCAACAAAATAATTTTTTATGGTCACAGAACAGAAATGATTATAAATTACACTGTGCGACCATAAACGACTATTATTATTGCAAAATAATCATAGATTTACACTGTGCAAGTATCATAGTCGCATAAAGTAAATTAAGTGTGGTTATTTTGTAAATTTTAATATTTCAAATAGTTAGTTTGACAAATTTCACATAATAAAAGCATAAGAGATAAAGAGATAAATGAAGCCAACTTGTTAATTAGAGTCTCAGTTTGATCCCATGTATCTAAGTGCCAAACATCCTTTTCAGTGAGGGGTTTTTTGTAGCCTTTCTTCATGAGTGGATTCAACCATCCAAAATAGATGACTGAAAGTGTTTCATGATGTCAGTACGAAAAAAAAGAACAAGAAGAAGAATCTGAACACAATTCGAATTCGATCATGAAAATTTTGTAGTGAATAGATAATCTCTTTTAACTAATAAAAATTTGTTAAGACACTGAAACCACTTGTTCCAATAAGGCCAAGCTTAAACAAACTACTTACTAGAGAGTACATTAGCATGCCTTTCTGGACAAACTTGTTCTCTTCCATCAGCTAGTTTTTCGTATTCATCGTTGTCAAGAGACTCGGTTTGAATTACATTATAACCAGGATAAGGATCCAAGTTGGGAAGGTATATGATCAGAAGAGCTCCAAATAAAGCCTACATGATAATCATGATAACATAGATATTTACATGAAAAAGTTGAAATTGTTGATAGTTAAGTTATAGAAGAAAATTTTGGTATGAGGAGGAACAAACCTGGAAAATCACCTTTCCTATGTAGATATACATTGTATGTCTACAAGAGTGAAGATTAAACAGCTATAAACATGTATATTTTTTTTATATAAGACAAGAAAGAATACATATTCATAATTTTGAATGGTTTCTAACCCAATATAAGTTCATTCTTTCCATACACATGTTGAAATATTAAACAAAAAACAGAATGAAAATCTCTAAAAAAAAGTTCTTTTTCTTCCTTATTAGTAGAAAGGACTAGTTATTCAGATAATAACTATGTATCATTTCCTATAAATTAAAATAAGAAGAGTAATTTACAGTATAAATACCTAAGTTTAACCTGTGATTGCAAATAAATACCTAAGTTTACTTTTTGGCGGTAATAATACTTAAGTTATATTTCTGAAACTCTGTAGATACCTGACCGTTAATGTTAAGTTATTATCTACGTGTCATTTTCTTATTGGTATATTTAAACTAATTTTTTAAAAAAATAAAAATTTTAATGACTTTGACCAATCAAGAATTGTCACGTGGCAATTTACTTAACATCTAATAGTCAAGTACTTCCAGAAGTTCCAGAATTATATCTTAGTTATTATTATCGTAAAAAATTAAACTTAAGTATTTATTTGCAACTGGGAATTAAACTTAGGTAGTTATATCACAAATTATTCAAATAAGAATTATTTCTTGCAAAGTCTAGTTTATTCCTTGAATGAGAGATGAACTAACCCAATGTAGTAGTCCTTGGCTGAAAGGACAAGATTGAGGAGCACAGCATCTGCTACCAACACATAAATGATTCCAAACCTTACATACCATCGAAATTCCCGGATGTAAGCTTTAGTTTCCAGTCCAATCATAACAAAAATGGAACTCCAAGAAAGAAATTCAATGATCAAAGATAGTATCTGTGAGAAAGAAAGAAGAAAAAAAGTAAGTTTGTTTTCAAGTTTTGGCAATCCACATTAGTCTCTATGCACTATATAATCACTCTCACATAGCTACAACATGTTTTGATTACACTAACAATTCTTAGTCAACTTTAATTAAACACAAACCCCATGAAAAATCAAGATGAAAAGAAAAGAAAACCCACCTCAAAAGGAGCCAAACCAGAGTGAACAGTCAGGTTAAAGAGTGAAATACCCTTTAACAACCTCAGTAATGGGTCAACAGTACAATAAGCAGCCATAAGACCCAACAAGTAATTGTAGTAATTTGAGGTCAATAGAAACCTCTGTGCCTTGGAATTCTTGCTCATAATTAGCCATATTCTATACACACATAGGCCCAAAAGAACCAAATGAGAAGTAGAAATGACTAGAGACTCAATTGCACAAGGTGTGTAAGAACCTAAAGCACTCTCTACTATTTTTCCCCATACCCCATAAGCTACAGGCTTACAATACCAACTCAGTAGCTCAAATCTCATATTTGGTTCTGCAATAAGAAACAATCTAGAAAAGAACACTAGTGAGATTTCTTTTAGCAAACAAAGTCTTAAACATACCCAGTTCACTTTTTTAGATTTAAATGAAGAGAAAAACCAAATAGTAAGAAGAACAAGTGAATGTGTTAAATGGGTTGAAGAGGAATATAAAGGAAGGAAAGTGTTGGATTCAAATATTTTCAGGTGTTGACTTCCAAAAGAAACAAGGGTAGACAAAGCTTTACATCAGTCAGCGGGAAATTTTAAAATATAGTTTATAGTTGAATATTCCACACACCTCACAAAATAACAAAAGAGAACAATTGCACATGACAATTAAGAGTCTTTTTTTATTTATTTATTTATGAGAATAATTGTTGTTAACTAGGAATTAGGATGCAAGTGGTGTCAACCTAATTATAATTAAGTCTTTTTTTCTATTTAATAAAATTGCAAGTTGAAAATCATGTCATTGCCCCTTTTGAAAAAAAAAACAAATTCTTCATATTTATTTTGAAAATATAAAATAAAAAAAGACTGAAGTCAAATGTGCTGGACCAACCTCCACTAAGTTTATTAAAATTCCTTGCATTTGACGAACTCGAAATTTTTCCTAAATGGGAGCTTAATTGTCAAAAGATAATATTTGGGTCTACTTTAAATTCATTTTGTAGTATAATTATCAAATTTAAAAATAAATAATATTTAATTATTTTTAATGTAATTTTTTTATTGGCCTGTTAGCCACCACTACCATAAAGTGACACTAGATATAAATTAAATCATGTAAGACTTAATACTAATTATTATTAATATCAAATCTAAATCTTATTTTGTTCAGATCTCAAGCGTCTTTACACTATCTAAATCTTATTTTATTTGGATCTCAAACGTCTTTACAGCATCTAGTACCATATCTCTAATACTATGTTAAAAAATATGAGATTCTATTTCAAAATCAATTGATGATAAGTAGAGTAACTTATATTCTTATATATGGCTCAATATTTTTCATTTAATTCATGTAAAACAATGTTTTCCACTACTATCAAGTTTTACTTATTTATTGTGTTTGTAATTTTTATGAAATCAGGTCTTATATATACCTTTATATCTCTTTTTCTTAATTAATACAAAGTAGTTTCTTTTCAAAAAAAGAAGACGAGTACACTTTTGAGCTCCAAGCACAGGATACTATCAAGATATGCCACACTATTTAATTTGATGTAACTCCAATTCTTTCGGAAACAGTAATATCTTTGGCGCAATAAAAAAAGGAGTTGAGCCGTATCATCTTGACTTGGTTCTGAACTTCTCTATTTTTTTTAAGAATACCGAGTCGGGCTCTTCTCTTACCCGTATTGAATAGAACATGCTGAGCCAAATCTTCTTCACGTAAAACCTATTTTATTTAGATCAGGAAAATCGTACGGTTTTATGAAACCATGTGCTATACTTTAAGATATGCCACACTATTTAATTTTTCTTCTTTTCAAAAATACAAATTCATGTATACACTATCAAGTATATGATAACATGAAATGAAACTTTGTCTTTCAAAATGAATTTGGAACTATCTAATGCTTATACCACTCCAAGTAGTGATGCTTTTCGAAACTTTGGACCTTGGACTGGAAGATACTGAAACCTGATTCAAATTCAAGATATTCCCAGTAAACACCAGATCTATCAGGGAGAAAACAAACAATAATAATATTCAAAAGAATAAAAAAAACATACTTGTCCATTGCTGCCAAAATTTCATTCATGATATGAGGGCCAATTCTCTTGTCTGTACACAATTTCTGCATCTTCCTTTATGACTTGTGTCTGTTCCCACAAAATTACAATGAACATTAGGAGTAAATAATTTGATAAGAAAGGCTTTCCACACCAAGATAATACTTGAATAAAGAAGAGACATAAGATGAGTAATAGGATTTCCAGATTCTGATTCCTAAACAAAAATCCAACCAGCAGACCTTGCATGAGCTGAACAAATAAGTAACGACAATGCACAATTCAAATATTGATCAAAAATCCCATGCAAGTACTAGTGTGGTGGAAGGGGTTTTTCAAAAAAATCACAAAAAATTATGATATATTTCCCTGGATAAAGTAGGAAGCTAAAGAAAAACAGTTCATTAACAGGGGAGAAGGGCAAATATACATCGCCCTGTATATGAAGCTCGTGAGAAAGGCTACCATAGGCTCAAAACTAATAACAGATTTTCATGGTATAGCGAAAGAAACGTGTAACGTTGAGATCACTTACAGGTATCAAGTCAAGGGCATGCAGCACAGCAGTGCACCTTCTCATATCTTGCAAAAGCAAAAGCTGATCCGCATAAGATGTTGTCAAGTACCTATAAGAATATGCAATTCATTGTACCATGTCTTCAAAAACTATAACAAAATTCACCACTCTCATGTCTCATCAAGTTCCATTGTTAGAGATTGTAAGATTATACTGCATACTACATTACAGTCCAATAATCATATACAAATCTAAGAATTTTTTAATAAATACTTACAGATGCATTGACAATCCATGAACTTGTTAAACATATGCAAGTGTTCCTCTCATAACAACATCGAAAGTCCATGACGTTTTACACTACCTGATAATAGATTGCTGCATAAAACAAAAGCAAAGAGTGGCATTATGGCCAGCGAGGGCATAGTGCTGACAAAGTCTACCAAAATGAATGTAGAAAGCAATTTTGAAACTTGGTTCAGAAACATATTCACAAATGGAGCAACATTCCGATCAATATCACCGTGATCCTTTAAATATCTATTCATAGTCCACCCAAGGGGATGAGTATGGAAGAAAACCAACGGAGCTCTTAACATAAGACATTGTACATAAAGAATAATATACTTCACTCATCAATAGGGTTTTTTTTACAAACATGTATATCACTTTACAAACCAAAAATAACATGATAAATTTGAAACTAAACTGACTTTTATCTGCAGCAAATAAGATTATACAAGTATAGAAAAGGAAAGTAAAACTACCACGTAAGTATTCCAATGAAGTGAGACGCTCAAGTTTGATTAGGAAGTTGTGCAAACGTTCCCACATTTGGATCACAACCACCAACCATCATTTTCTTGTAAATTGCGTAGGCATGGTCTTGATTCCCTGATGTGCTGTAGGCTCGAATGAGAGCATTGTAGGTGAAAACATCAGGTTCAAAGCCCTTAAGTTGTAGTTCTTCATACATACTCCCTGCTTCCTCTACCATTCCAGCAATCCCAAGACTAAGAATTAGTGAGTTGTATGTGTAAAGATCAGGAAAAATTCCTCTGCTTCGCATTTCGGCGTAGAGAGATAGAGCTTCTTCAACCCTTTGTGATCTTCCAAGTGCATTAAGCAAAAGGTTATAACAAACTGAATCAGGACTAAGGCCAGCCTGCTTTAGTTCGTCAAAGTAATACAGAGCACCATCAATTTTTCCTAAAAGGCAGAAAGAATCCACAAGAATCGTGTAAGACTTTAAGTCCGGTCTTATTCCTTCTTTAACCATTCTTTCAAACAACAGACAGGCTGTTTCTACATCTCCTGCTTTCCCATACCCATTTATAAGAATATTGAAAATCGCACAATTAGGCTTGCATCCATATTCTACCATTTCCTCAAAGAAAAGCATTGCTTCTTCATGTCTTCCTGACTTGAAAAGTCCATCAATGAGAGGTCCATATGTACTAGGAGAGGGAGAGAAATCACGACCTACGCAATCATAGTAAAAACCAATAGCCTTATCCACGCTATTAAATTTCACTAAACTGGAAATGAGTATATTATAAGTGACTGTGTTAGGCTTGCAACCCCTACTACACATCTCTTCATATAATCCAAAGAGTTCAGTAATTTTCCCAGACTTCCCATGTGCATCGAGTAATAAGTTATAGGTGAAAGCATCAGGGGTACAACCAACCCTTTTCATTTCATTGAAAAGATCCCAAGCCTTGTCAGTAATATGAACTCTAAGAAGCCCTTCAATCAAACAGTTGAATGATTCCAAAGTAGGCTTTAATCCTAAAGTCCTACAGAATTTTTCAAACAAATATTCTGCATGAAGAGCTTTCTTACACTTACACAACACCCTTATTAGAGGTACAAGTACAGAGTCATCCAGGCAAATTTTATCGGATACTAGCTTTTCAACAAATAAAATGACTGTATCAGTGTCAGCTTCAACCAGTGTCCCTCCAATCAAATCTTCCCAAAAGGGCCCGTCTACGTGAACCCCAACCTGGTACACAAAGCTCTTGACGATCTTGAATGCATCCTCAATCCGGCCAGCCTTTATGACACCCGGAATGATGGTGAACATAGTTACATGATCAGGATATAGAGATTTCTTCATCTGATGGAAAAACCAAAATGCATCATTAACTCTGTTTTCTTTGATTAATCCATAAATGATGGTGTTGTAAGTAAAGACATCAGGACGGCAGTTCATTGTTGACATTTTACAAAGCATTTCCAATGCAAATGGCACTTCATCATTCTTACAAAGGCAATCCAGGACAGTGTTAAAAGTTATTGTGTTTGGAGGACAGCCGTGCTCTACCATACTCTCAAATATTTCAATTGATTTTTGGACTTGGCCTTCTTTCCTTAAACCAGCAAGCAATGTGTTGAAGGTCACAACTGAAGGAGTGAGCCTCATGTCTTTCAGCCTATAAAACATTTGCCATGCTTCGTCAAATCGGTCAGCCTTGTAAAGCATGTCAATTAAAGAATTAACTATGATTACATCAGGTTCACACCCTTTCTCAACCATATCAGAAAGTAACTTAATGGCTTCATCTACCCTCCCTACCTTACTATAGCATCGCATCATCAGGTTGTAAGTTACCGAATTAGGAGTAAGCCCACTAATTTTCAGGCCATCAAAAATTTCTTTTGCTTCTTGAATTCTACCTGCTTTAGCAAGACTATATAAAGAAGCATTGCAAGCTACAATATTTGGCACGATGCCTTTACTTTTCATCTGCTCAAAGGTCTCAATAGCTTTGACAGAATTACCTGACTTTCCATGGTAATCAATGAACAGGATGTATGTATAAGCTGTAGGCATGACACCCAGGGATTCCATATTACCAAAAAGTTTTAGAGCCTCATCCAATCTACTTTCCCTTAGTAGTCCCCCAATCAAGGTGTTGTAAGTATGAAGATTTGGTGAGATCCCTTTCTCCTTCATGTCATCAAGAGTATCAAATGCTTTGTCAACATTACCTCTTTTGCATAAAGCATTGATAAGAATGGTGAATGTAACTACATCAGGTGCATAACCATCAGATTCCATTTCATCCCAAATTTCTTTTACAGTTTCCAACTCTCCACAATCACTTAACTTGTCCAACAAAGTAATGTAAGTTACCCGATCAGGTTTGTGACGGCTAGCTTTCATTTTTACAAACAATGCCTTTGCATTATCAACTTTACCTGCGTTACAAAGAGCATCAATGAGAACTGTATAAGTAATAACATCCGGTCCACATCCCTCTTCGTCCATTCTCTTCAATACGGCATAAGCCTCATCGATTTTTCCAGCCCTTCCAAGAACTCTAATGCATATGGTAAATGTATAAATATTAGGCCTCAATCCCAAATGTTCCATCTCTTCTAACAAACCCATTACAGTTTGAGTATCCCTTCTCTTACCAAACGCTACCATAAGTGCTGAATAAGTCTTCAAGCTAGGCTTCATCTCTTCCATGACCATTCTGTTGTAAACCTTCAAAGCCTCCCTACAAAACCCAGATTGGAGAAGCAAATAAATCAACCCATTATATGAATACGCATTCAAAACAAACCCAGCCTTTCTCATCTTCTCAAGTGCAGCCGGTGCTTGGCGAATTCCACCCCTTATGTAAAGACCTTTAAAAATAGCAAGATAAGTGTTCAAATTCCTGTTAACAATTTTCTTTTGCATGAAATCAAAAACAGCAGCCATATCCTCCACCCTCTTATGATTCATCAACACCTCAAGCATGTAATTACAAGTTTCAGTGGTGTGAACAACATTAGGTAACCCAGCCACAACCATGAAATAAGAAAAAGAAGAATTTGGGTCCTTACTAGACTTAAGAATCCTCATTACCTCCTCTGAAGATTTCACAACTTTCTTTTTATCTTTAAGCAATTCCACCCCTTCCTTTGGCAATTTCATAACAAACCCACATAAACCCATTCGATTCTTCCTCACTTTCAATCTATTTCCCAAGTGCCCACATGTCCAAACCTTTAAATTTCCAGAGCTTCGTCTCTTAAATAACTCACTATGAATCGAAGAAGCTACTACAGTCTCTGTAAATGCACAAGTATAACTGAAGCTACCACAATACACACTCGTTGAACAAACCACTAACAGACCCATCAAAAAGAGCTAACAATCAAAAACAACTCAAAATCAAAACACAAGATAGCAATGTCCAGACACAAAAAAGGAAAAGAGAAAAGTCTCAACTTGCGTCGTTAGCGTTCGTCAAATTGCTTCTGAGAAAAGTATGTATAATATATTGAAAGATAGCAGATACTTACAAGAGAGGTGAACCACTAAGCTTTGGTGGTGTTGGTTATGGCGACTGGAACTGGAAGTGAGATATTTACATTCAGAGAAGAGAGAGAGAATGGAGAGCTTATCTTATTGTTTAGGACATTGCCAAAGAGGAAAGAAAAGGCTCTTTTAACATTCTTTCTTTGCAATAATATCTATGGACATTATTAGTTCAACACCACCAAATTGAGACAATTACAATTTTATTATTATATAATTTTTTTATTATTATATGTTCAAAGTTTTAAGTTTATAAGCGGCATAAATTCAATGTTTATTTTTAGCGGCATAAGTATTCAATGTTTGTAAAACTGTAATTCTTTTCTCGTTTCGTCAGTACAGACTCTGTTTTGAATTTATTAAAAGAATATTTAGAAGTAACTGATACTACATATTTCTATTTAGACCCAATAATTTAGAATTCGGGCTTTATATGTGTCATGTTTAAGATAATAACAGAGTTTGTACTGACAAAATTAGAAAAAAATTATTGTTTTACAAACATTGGGTACTTATGCCGCTTACAAACATAAAATTTTAAGTACTTATGTCGTTATTTACTCTTATTATATTTAGTGTCTTTTCTACAATTATTAACTTTGCTAGAAACAATATGCAATTATTATTAGTAAAAATTATTAACTTTGCTAAAAAAAAATTATGTAATGTAACAAATTTTTGAGATAAGATAGTAACAAACAACCCAAATAAAAAAAACCTAAAGTAATTATAAAAAATTAAATATGGTCATTATAAATAAAAAATAAAAAAAAATGAAAGAAGTAAAATTATTTCTGTTAGAGTGAATACGAAACTCATCATGCCTAAATTTTTTCATGTTATTTAATTCATGATTTTAGGAATTTCTTGATTATATTTTAAGATCATATTTTAAGATTTTTTTATTTAATATATTTTATTTATGTACTTTATATTTTATGATATAATATTTGTAAAAATTAATTATCTTACAATATTTAAGATGAAATTTTGATGTTTCAAATTCATTTTTAATCATAAAATATTTTAATATATTTATAAATTACATATTGAGAATACTTATATTCAAACATATATATTAATTTATTTAATTACTAAAGAAATAATTTTTTATATAAAATTCTAACAAATAAAGCTAACATATATTGTATGATAGTACTGCAACTTCAAAAAAAAATTAGTAACTTACATCATATCTAAGCTTGTGAGAAGTTTTTACCGAAAGCTTCAAACGAGCAACTTCAAACATCATATCTGAAGTATGAAAAATTAATCTACCTCTTTTTACACAATGTAAATACCTTATTCTCATAAGATACAAGTGGTTGTCTACGTATAATCTCAAATCACTATTATTCTTGTTTTGCCTAAGAATCAATTTACTAATTGAAGACATAATTTTTTCCATCTTTTTATTGCCAAGATATTAATATGTATTAGCTTTCAACAACATTTTGTACTTACAAGTAGCTTTTGAGTCAAAATAATTTTTTCATGTTAATTAATTAATAATTTAATAGATTACTTGATTATATAATGATCATATTCAAGATAATTTTTTTATTTAATATGTTTTATTTATGTCATGTATAATTTATGATATAATATTTGTGAAATTTGATTGTTTTACAATATTTTAGATGAAAATTTGATGTTTCAAATTTATTTATAATCATGGAATATTTTAATCTAAGGGGGTGGATTTTGAATATGTAAGCGATAGGTCTGTCTATACCCAACTGATCAAAATGATTCCTTCTAAATTGAGTTCTAAGATTATCATAATTTGCTTGATAAAATGTAAATAATCAACATTAATAACTCAACACAATCGAGTATGTCATTATAAATGATATTAATAAGATTAAATGGGATGTATTAAAATATTATAAAACTTAAGATTTTTTTTTTTTTTTGAAAATGAAATATCAACTTCATTGAAATTTAGCATTCATCATACAAGAGAGCATGAAAGCTCATTAGGAATGACATTCCTATGAATGCTACGATCAGAGAAAAACTGGGAACGCCTAGCAACAAAGTGAGCGACGCGGTTTGCTGATCGTCTAATAAAACGAACACTTACATTATTCAAAACAGATAATAAACTTTTACAATCATTAACAACCAAACCAAAAATAGAAGTCATGTGTTGATTACTAAAAATTGCTTGGACCGTGACCATGCTATCTGTCTCAATTTCAACATGATTCCATTCCTTATCTTTTAGCCAACTAAGCGCCTCTTTGATACCGAGGGCTTCCACCACCTCCGCTGAATAAGTACCTCCATGATAATTAGCTTTAAAATCAACAAGGCAACCCATAGAATCACGAGCCACAATTCCATAGCCATATGCATTTTCTTCCTCAAACAAAGCTCCATCAACATTTAACTTGACTGTATTTGAATCGGGTTTGGTCCAACGCTCAATGTTATTATCATTATGTAAGAGAGACAATGATAATAAACTAGATTTGTCTTGAGCAGAACGCCAGTGGTCAAGTGTAGTCCATGCTGAATTTAGAACTATAGTTGGAGAGGAGGATTTCTTTTCCCAAACAAGCTTATTACGAGACTTCCAAAGTGCCCAACATAACATGATAGCACGGCATGATATGTCATCACTATGCTTCTCAAAAGTGGACTCAAGCCAGTGCCCAATAGTTGAAGAAGCATCGGATTGCAAAGTGAACTCGCATTGCTCCCAACAGCTGAGTGCAAAAGAGCAATTTAACAACACGTGAGCAGCAGTCTCGGCTGCATTATGGCAGACGGGACACAGAGAAGAAATGCCAACATTTTTAGAAACCAACTCGAGGCAAGTGGGGAGAGTATTGATGACAGCACGCCATATAAAATTCTTGACTTTCGGTGGAATTTTGAGGTGCCAAAACTTGTGCCAAAAACCAGTATTCGGGTGCCTCTGCTGCCCGTATTTACTAACCTGCAGTATACTGTATGCACTGCTAACAGAAAAATGGCCAGACTTCTCACCCTTCCAAGACCAACAATCTTCAACATGGGTAGAGCTCAAGGGAATTCCAAGGATCAAATGAGCATCTCGGGGATTAAACATGTCATGTACAAGAGAATGATCCCAAGAAATATCATGAATATCCAAAAGAGAACTCACCATATGATTTTCGAGACCCATAGTGGCAGAGGTGACATACGGATTTGCAGGATCGGGAAGCCAAGGATGCTTCAAAATATTGGTTGTAATCCCATTTCCAATAGTTCTTTGACAGCCGAGCTTTACCAAATTTTGAGCACTCCATATACTACGCCAAACGAAACTGGGGTTGTTGCCAAGTTCTGCAGAAAGAAAATCTGATTGAGAATAGTACTTAGCTTTCAAAACACGGTTGGCTAGAGATGTTGGAGAGACAAGTAACCGCCATCCTTGTTTGGCCAACATAGCGAGATTGAAATCATGTAAGTGGCAAAATCCCATACCACCCGAATGTTTATGAGTAGCCATGCGATCCCGTGACATCCAAATGATACCTTGACCTTTCGAACTAGATGTTTTCCACCAGAAATTAGCCATAATCTTCTCAATCTCTTAACAAGTTTCCAAAGGAATAAGAAAGACGCTCATGGCATAAGTAGGAAGAGATTGAATGACAGATTGAAGAAGAACTTCCTTTCCAGCCCGAGATAGAAATTTGCCATTCCAACTGTTAAGGCGATTAATAATCTTATTTTTGAGAAAGCCAAGAATAACAGTTTTCTTCCTTCCAATAATGTTTGGTAATCCCAAATAAAAAGAGCCATCAGTAGCTTCTGTCATGCCAAGAACAATGCATATTTGATTTCGAACATTTGCTTCATTGTTGGGACTGAAGAAAATAGAGGACTTTGATACATTCACCTTCTGACCAGATGCTAATTCAAAAGAATGAAGCATTTGCTTGATGTTAGCAGCTGTATTAGGATTTGCTTGGCAGAAGAGGTAGCTGTCGTCAGCAAACAACATGTGAGTTATGGGAGGAGCACCTTTAGCAACACGGCACCCTTGAATGACATGGTCAGCTTCACACTTTTCTGATCAAGGAAGAAAAACTTTCAGCACAAATAATGAACAAGTAAGTCGATAAAGGATCACCTTGGCGGATTCCCCGGGAAGGAGTTATCGGCCCCAGCAAGTGACCATCATGAAAAATAGAGTAACGAACAGAAGTTACACATTTCATGATAAGATTGATCCATTTACCAGCAAAACCCATACGATGCATGACCGCAAACAAAGTCCCATTCAACTCGATTGTAAGCCTTGCTCATATCTAGTTTCATAGCCATGAAACCTTTTTTGCCCTTTGTTTTTCGCTTGAGATAGTGCATAATTTCAAAGACAATCATTATGTTATCTGAGATAAGTCTGCCTGGAATAAACGCACTCTGAGTAGGAGAGATAATATGATCAATCAAAACTCTCATTCTATTAGCAAGAACCTTAGAAAGAACCTTGTAGGATACATTGCAGAGAGCAATAGGACGCAGGTCACCCATATTGGAGAAATTCTTCTTTTTTGGTATCAACACTAGATGAGTGTCATTGAGTCCTGTTGGCATATACTCATTATTGAAAAAATCAATGACAAGTTGAGTAATATCAGAACCAACCGTATCCCAATGTTTTTGGTAAAAGCCGGGGCTCATACCATCAGGTCCGGGAGCTTTGTCAGGATGCATTTGGAAGATGGCTTGCTTGACTTCTTCGGCTGTGATAGGGCTGAGTAAGTTGTCATTTTGCTCAACTGTGACCGAACGACGACTACCATTTACTACAGAACCACAAATAGCACGGTCAGTAGCATAAAGAGCTGAGAAATAATCAACAATAACCTGATCTAACCCAGAATTCCAGCCTTTCCAAACTCCATCATTATCTTGGAGTTGCACAATTTGATTATTTCGTTTTTGAGAGCTTGCAGTGGCATGACCGTTGCTTCCAATAGATTTCTTGCTGAGCTAGAGTCTCGAAATAGTTACATTGTTCATTCAAAAACTCATCATGTGAACCCGGATTATCACTTGTTTTTAACCTTGCTAATCTTTTCTTGCTAGTTGATAGCTTCTTTTTAAAATTCCCAGTAAGACCACGGCCCCAATCAATCAAGGTTGCAAGACATAGTTTTGTTTTTTCAGCAAGAGACATGTGGGCATTAATCTCCCAACAATTTTTGACAATTTGACCACATAAAGGCTCTCGAGACCAAGCATTTTCATAACGAAAAACAGTGACTGGTTTACTCATAGCAACAGGGGCAGGTTCGAGAATAATTGGTGTATGATCGGAGGACGAAAAATCAAAATTTGACAAACTAGCTTCATTGAAAATAGATAGCCAAGATTGAGTAGCAAAAGCTTTGTCTAACCTTATTTCAATATGTTTTTGAGTCCCTTTGCCACGCTCCCATGTATACTTGTAACCACACAAGGGAAATTTGAATTTCCATACTTAAAATACTCTATAATTTTTCCCCTAAATGCATAGTTATTAAAATTGGTCATATATGACCACTTTACTAATTTCCCAAAACTACCCCTTACATTTCAAATCTCATCTCAGCCTCTCTCTTCCTCTCTCTCAACTAACCTACACTCACGTCAACCAACCCACGAAATCCCCAACCCGCAGCAGACGTCGTCGCTCAACCCACGACCGTCCACGGTGAACCCAGGACCGTCGATGCTCAACCCCGACCGCCAACGCTCAACCGGTGACCACTCCGAGGCAACCCGAAGCGAAAATGGGATTCGGATCCGTCCGTGAATGGAGAAGAGGCGTTTCGGATCTGGGGAAGAAGATGGTGAAGGTCCGATGGTCCGACTTAGGGTCCAATGGTCCGATTGATAGTGTGCATCGGGCCAATGCATCGGACCCCTAAGTCAGACCATCGGACCATACAATCGGACCATCGGACCCCTAAGTCGGACCATCGGACCTTCACCATCTTCTTCACCATCGGATTAGGAGTTGGGTTCAATTGTTGTTCTGTGGTTTTATACTTTTTCAGTATTAATCATAGAGAGAGACATCGATTAAGAATCAAACTGAGTTGTTTTTTTTTCTTTGAGATTTCAATCTTAATCTCTGTGTTTTTAATTTTCCTTTAATATTGGTAGTGCGACTGTGTGGCTATAGCGTGTTGTATATTGCTTTCATTGTTGTATATTTTGATAATTATAATATCTTTTCATTCATAAAAAACTTTGGAACCTGTTTCTAATATTTAAAAGTTATAATCTCTTGTGAAAATTTAATCATTCTTTTTAAGAAAAAAAAATCAATAAATATCTCATCTTTACTTTGAATTGTATGGTTTTGATTTTATTTTGTCAAGGTTCCAACTAACAAATAATTCATCTATTTTTTCAGTGTTTAACAATTCAATGGAACTGAGTTGCAAAAAGAGAAAGATGAGAAAATATTATAAGCTGAAAAAGAAACGAAAACAGATGAATGATAAGATTTGTTTGTTAAATATAATGTTTAACGATGATATTATGGTGGAAATATTTATTAAACTCCAAGATTGTGCCACTCAATTTCGATGTAGCATTGTTTGCAATCGTTGGTTCTCAATCATTAATTCTAATTATTATCGTCAACAACAAATAGTAAGACATCACTCTTTGTCCCAATGCATCGGACCAATCAATTTTTTTGGGGTCCGATGGTCTGATTGATAGTGTGCATCGGGCCAATGCATCGGACCCCTAAGTCGGACTATCGGACCATACAATCGGACCATCGGACGGACACCATCGGACCCCTAAGTCGGACCATTGGACCTTCACCATCTTCTTCCCCAGATCTGAAACGCCTCTTCTCCATTCAAGGACGGATCCGAATCCCATTTTCGCTTCGGGTCGCCTCGATCGCCGGTTGAGCGTTGACGGTTGGGGTTGAACGTCGACAGTCCTGGGTTGAGCGACGACGTCTGCTGCGGGTTGGGGATTTCGTGGGTTGGTTGCCGTGAGTGTAGGTAAGTTGAGAGAGAGGAAGAGAGATGCTGAGATGGGATTTGAAATGTGAGGGGTAGTTTTGGGAAATTAGTAAAGTGGTCATATATGACCAATTTTAATAACTATGCATTTAGGGGAAAAAATTATAAGGTATTTTGAGTATGGAAATTCAAATTTCCCCCACACAATTGAAGCTCACACAGTCGGCAGTCTTGAAGCACCGCACTGAAGCCATTGATGAGAGATTCAGGATAGGGCCGACCCCCTCTCTTGTCTTCGTGAGAGGTGATATTGTTGAAGTCACCAAGGATGCACCACGGCAAGGTCAAGTCTTCGGCCAGTTCGCACAGGAGCGCCCAAGTTGTATGACGAAGAGTGCGGTTCGGCTCACCATAGAATCCGGTAAGTCGCCATCGATCGTATCCAGGAACATGAACTTCCAAGTCAATGTGATGGGCCGAGTATTTGAGAAGATGGGCATCAGATGAATTTCTCCATAAAAAAGCTATACCTCCTTTTCTACCTTGGGCTGGTACAGTAAAGCAATTTTCAAAGCCCAATCTAACTTTGAGCCTATCAACAATGTCATTATTGCATAAAGTTTCACAAAGAAATAAAAAGTTGGGCTTCTTTTGACTACATATATCAACTAGGAATTAAATGGCCCGTGGGTTCCCAAGCCCGCGGCAATTCCAGCTATTAGTAATCATAATGATTGGTGGGCCTGAACACCAGGACCCACCTGTTCCCCGTTTTTTGGAAGCCCAATAACATCAACAATGTGAAAATTATTTGGCTCTGTGATACAATCCGAATTCTCTTCCACTAATATAGCCGCCTCTTTATTGGAGAGAATATCAACCCTTTTTCTCTTCAAATCAAAAAGATTCAAATCATCTTCAGACATAAATGTGGATTCATTCTCATGAATAGTCAATGTTGCCTCATTAATGTTTTTCAATTTAGATTGACCCGTGTGCCTAGGATCAAAGAGAGATTGTTGGAAAATCACTCTTGATGCGGGTGGGTGATTGCTCTGCCTGGGTGGACTCACGACTTCAGCTTGGAATTGAGGCACGAAATTGAATGCAGGGGATTGTGGCAGATCGCTGCTGCCGGTAGAAGGTGGAGCTGGTTTTCTCAAATGATCAAAACTTGATTATCAAAAATAGTACATGGAACTGAAATAAAATTTTAACAAATAAAGTCATCTTATATTATATAGTAAGTACTATAACTTCAAGTCAAAATGTATTCTCAAATATATCAAGTAATCATTGTATGAAAACATCAAATTTATCACATGAAAATCACCCATATTACTAGTGATCTACAAACCTTGCGAATACATTTAAAGTGGTTTGTGAAGTTCATTAAGACTCCGAACATAGTCTCCTGAAACATTAACCAAATTGTTAAGACATGATTGCTAAGCTTAGAAATAGCTAAAAATCATAAATTCGCAACTCTCATACCTAAGCTTGTAAAGCTTTACCAAAGCTTCAAACGAGCAACTTCAAACATCATATCTGAAGTATGACAAATTAATCTACCTCCTCCTATACAATGAAACACCTATATTACAAGCAGTTTTTGAATTGTTATCATCAATATAATCTTTTAGTTCTATTTTTGCAATATTTTACATCTCACAATATCAAAAATAATGTCAATTAAGGCAATAATTAGATGATTGGGAATGTGAATGTTGAGTCTTCTTTCCAATAAATGAAGCTTCCTTAGTAATCATTTAAGAAAAACTTATATTACATTTATCTGAGTGAAAGAGTATTAAAATAAGGCAAGGGTGACTCGTGAGCCGTGAAGAGAGAGCATGCCTAATCGGGTAAGTGAATCGCTATTAAATAAATTATATGATGCTAAATAAATAAATAAAAATCTCTTTTAAAAAATAATTTTAGATTTCTTGATAATATTTAACAATCATATTTAGGATCATTTTTTTATTTAATATGTTTAATTTATATCTTGTATAATTTATGATATAATATTTATAAAATTTGATTTCTTTACAATATTTTAGATGAAAATTTAATGTTTCAAATGTATTTTTAATCGAAAATATTTTAACACGTGCATTATATATTAAGAATACTAATGTTCAAGTATGTATACATATTAAAATTATATACCAAGTTATTGTATATCTTAAAAATTAAATTGATTGATGACACTATGATGGAGTACACCATTACAAATAATATAAATAAAATTAAAAAGTAAATGTGTTGAAATAAAAGCTTAGGAGGTTTAGATTTACTAAAATTGCCAAAACTTGGTTATTTTCAATGCGCTGGTATAGAACTCCAACGATATTGTGAGGAACATAGTTGCAGACAACGGGAAGGGTTTCCTAGCTGCACTCTTTGTTGTTGATTATTATTGCCTTCGCCTCCTAGTCACTAATTATTATCGCCATTGCTTCTACCTGTTTGTTGCTAATTTTAAATTTGATGAACAGTTGAAGTATTTTGAAAAAGTGAATACTTTTGTAGCAAAAGGGAAAAAATCGATAGCGCTTGAAAAATGTAGTATTTCATTAGTGATTTATTTATCCTTATGGTTTGTGACATGAGTTTGAATTTTATATTTCTTACATGAAAAGAACTATAAATTTTTCAATATACTCGTCCCATGCAATATAAGCTACTAATGCATATTTTTTTCTAAAGATAGTTCGCCACCAAATTTTAGGCTTTGGAGGCATTAGCCTAGGACCGAGCTAGAGTCTCACACTCATTCCTAGTATATCTAGTGGACTGTGTGAGTTTAAGAATTGTAAATAAAGTTGGATACCACATGTAAACACAACACGTAACATGTAATGAATCAAAAAGGAAAAAAAATAGGTACATTTTTTTGACATGATAAATAGAGTTACACATGACTAACAATGTAGCAAACCACAATCGGCGGTAGAACCTCCTCGAACTAGGATAGCTTATCGTCTAATCGAAGGGCATGTTTTGCCAAATCATGAGCTGCAAAAATCTTATCGCGATTCACATGAGACAAAACTATCTCTAAAAATGTAGACAATAAAGCTATAGCATCTTCAAATAGCACCCCCATCACATTGAAAAAAACTTTCCTATAATTTTCATAATAAAAATGAATATACAAACTTAAAATTTAACACACAACCCATAACACCAACTCAAAAAACTAACTAACAAATTTTCAAAGTATACTAGCACCCTATTAAAAACTGCTGAAAATAAATAACAAATAGATTAAATTTAAACTTAAACTTATCGGTAAAATTTTCTGTAATTGTAGGCCCTCCACAAAATAACTTATAAAATAGTAAAAAATAAAACTCCATTACCACACAATATAATAAAAAAAATTAATGTGAAAAAATGATGATAAACAATCCATATTAAAGATAAGGACTTAATAAGACTTGAAATACTTATCTATTAAAAGTGAAAAAATCGTTGAAGTAGAAATCATGAGCACAAAATAGATTAATTCTCTTGCCCATTGACCATACTACAAAACAATCCTAAATAAGTAGAGACAAGCCATAATATATGGCACAAAAGCCATACGAGTGCAACGAGTAAGGTGTAATGTGAGCTTCATCACGGATTCCCTTTTTAAGCGCACTGTTATCTGGAACACAAACCCGTGCTTGTAAAGTATCATTCCATTATTTGAGATAAAAAAGTTCTTAGGCCGACTGGCCAATACTTCATCTCGAATTTTAACTAGTTCAGGATCATCCAACAATATCTTTTTGATCCTCTCTCACAACTCTGATTGAAGTGTCAAGTTGTGTAATTTCCCAACCACAAATTCAATTTCAACTATAATCATTTCTGTGGCTAACTGAGGAGCTATTATCACAGTATTGAAAACTTACCTAGAGCCTTTTCTACTCAAAAAGTCTGTCACTACACTGGCTTCCCTGGGATGATACAGAATCTCGCAATCATAATCCCTAACCAATTCCAATCACTGTCTCTGCCTCATATTTGAATCTTTCTAAGTGAATAAATACTTGAGGCTCTTATGATCAGAGTAAATCTCGCATTTTTCACCATAAAAGGTAGGGTCGCCATATTTTTAGAGCAAAAACTACAACAACAAGCTCTAAATCATGCGTTGGGTAACGCTATTCATATTCCTTCAATTGTCAGGAGGCATAAGTTATAACCCTGTCAGCTTACATCAGAACGAATCCCAGACCCTCTCTGGATGCATCACAATACAAAACGAACTTTTCTTGATCTGATGGCAAAGCTAACACTGATGTTGTGATTAATCACTGTTTCAACTCCTACAAACTCGCTTCACACTTGTCAGGCCATATAAATTGTTGATTCTTTTTAGTTAACCCGGTTAGTGACATTAAGATTTTAGAGAATCCTTCGACAAAATGCTGATAATGCCCTGCTAACCCGAGAAAACTTTGCATTTCAGTTACTTTTCTTGGCCTCAGCCCACTTTTCACTTACTCGCTCTTTCCCGAATCAACCATGATTCTATCTTTTCCAACAATGTGCCCTAGAAAGAACACTTTCGACAACCAGAATTCTCACTTTTTAAATTTTGCATATAACTTATGATCTCTGAGTCGTTTTAATACCATTTGAAGATGTTGCTCATGCTCCTCTTCTGTCTGAGAGAACACAAGGATACCATCGATAAACACTATGACATAGTTATCGAGGAAATTCTTGAATACTCTGTTCATGAGATCCATAAAGACTGCTGAAGCATTTTTCAATCTGAATGACATTACTAAAAACTCGTAATGACCATATCTGGTTTGAAATGCAGTCTTCAAAATATGTTCTTCCTGAATTCTCAACTGATGATAACCAAATCGCAAGTCAATCTTTAAAAATACAGTCTTCTCTTGAGGCCGTTCAAACAAACCCTCAATCCTGGGCAATGGATACTTATTTTTATTTGTCAGTTTTCTTATTTCCTGGTAATCGACGCATATTTGGAGGAAACCATCCTTCTTTTTTGGAAATAACCAGAGCTCCCCAGGGCGATACACTGGGTCGGGTAACCCTAAATCAGGCATCCCGTGAAGTTATATTTTTATCTCCTTGATTTTTATTGGGGCCATCCTGTATGACGTCTTCGAAATAGGTTCAGTCCCAAGTGTCAAATTAATAATAAAATCTATCTCTCGTTGTGGTGGCAACCAGTAACTCCTCAGGAAATACGTCGAGAGATTCTTTCACAACTCAGACCACCTGAGGTCCAAGTGTTCAGGTCTACTGGAGTCAATTACGACTGCTAAAAATCCTACACATCCACTGTAAAGTAAATTTGTAGCCCTTAAAGCTGTATTAACCAGAATTCAAAACCCCTAAACAGATCAACATAAATAATAGGATCTTCGCTCTCTGGTTGAAAAGTTACTATTTTCCGCTTACAGTCAATGCTAGCTGAATACTTAAATAGAAAATTCATCCTAAGTATGTTATCAAACTCTGTTAATTCCAGCTCTACTAGCTCAACACTCAACCTCCTATACTCAGGGTAAGAATAACCCTAATCCACCTATGCTTAGGTTCGCTCGGAACCTCTTATTTTGTCCCGAACCACCAGATCCCCGGGTAGTCTTTCTTTTCCAAACAGTGGTGGAATCACTATTATTTATCCAAGAGTAGAAAGAGCGAGGGTTCCACAAACACTTGGAGACTCTCAAGGCTCCTGAAGAGATGTTACTGCACCTTTAGCTCGGGGAGCCTTATCAATCATTTTGGTATAAGCTATTATTTCACTCATAGTGATTACCAGATTGTAACGCCCTAACAATTAGGCACGCTACCCAAGGTGATTAAGAAACCCTAATCCCCCAATACGGGATTACTAGATAGATAAGCGCGAGAAAATTAAACTTTTATCTAAAACAGAATGAAAATAAAACTTGTAATAACTTTAAACTTTACAAACAAAAGTGACATAATTCGGGATCCCAAAAAATATTTTTACAAAATATTACAAGTCCTTTTCACTAGCCGACCTAAGCGGAAAATCAAAGTTACAAAAGTACATCACCGGTAGACCCCAATCCGCTTGGTCTAGTGTGGCCCGAACATGTACATACATTGCCTAGCTCTCGCACTCATGGCTGATCAGAGACAGATTTATCCTTTCCTACACAGTAGAGCACCGGTGAGCCAAGCCCAACAAGACAGTATAAATAACCATATACACAATAAATATATAACACATAATTAATGGTGCCACCGCACTAATTGCCTATGTAATACAAACCTACGTGTTACGCTCACGCGCCTATATATGTCTATGTGGCATAGGCTCACGTGTTACACTCACACGTCTATTTATGTCTATGTAGTATAGACCTACGTGTTACACTCACATGTCTATTTACAATAAGGCCTTAGTAGGGTTTATCTCGGTTAAAGTTACCGAGCCTAATTCGGTTATGCCTTGCTCGCATAACCCTATTCATATATATACGTAATCCATACATTACGTTCTTTTGGTGGTTTATTCTGGTGATATATACCAGATCTAACCCAGTTATGCCTTATACACATAACTCTTGGCATATAAGCATGCATTCAATATATACTATCATATATAAACACTTAGGGTAATAGCCCTAACTTGCATACTAAAATAACTACTCATATAACATATTGCAGCATGCTCAAAATAACACCTATTGAGGGTAATAATCCTAATTCATGCTTTCACTTGATTAGCAATATTACCATACATCATTGCTTTCTTACCTCCATAACATTCAAGGGTAATAACCCTAGACTGCATTTAATTAAACTCAAGGTACTAGTTTACCGAGTCTAGCTTATTTATGCCTTAAACGCACAATCCATAATCTCAATATACATACATATA
Source organism: Cannabis sativa (assembly GCF_029168945.1). Taxonomy (NCBI): domain Eukaryota; kingdom Viridiplantae; phylum Streptophyta; class Magnoliopsida; order Rosales; family Cannabaceae; genus Cannabis; species Cannabis sativa. Next base: position 56,381,839 of record NC_083607.1, read on the forward strand.
TCATGGCATATCAATACTCATTATCAATTCAGTAGGTTAATAACCCTCGGCCAATAAACCGCTCACTTTAAGGTAATAACACTAACCCTTGTTTCTAGTTACTCACATATATCATATTCAGTATAAGCACCATTGCGTATAACTCTATGTGCTAATTACTATCTTACCTGATGTCCCGCAAAACATGGACATTCCGAATCCCGGGTGCTCCTGGCCAAGTGCCGGTAATCCTAGTCACAATTTTCGGGATTCACAAATATAGGGTTAATCCCTAATTCCACTCTCAATAATCACATAATTATAATTCCATTTACAGATTAATATATAGAGCTCAAAACGAGCTTTCCAACGATATAAAGAATATCCAAAACGGAGTCTCGAGTCAAAAGTTATGGCCAAAACAAAATCGAGAAAATGGGATGGCTCTCTGCTACGTTTTGGCCGCGGCGAGCAATAATTCGGCCGCGGCCACTGGGTTCGAAAAACCCAGGAAACAAAATTTTAAGGTCTAAAAATGCCAACTTTTCCATACATTCAAATCTCAACCAAAACATACCCAAAATTAACTTCTTACAGACAAAAAAATCGCCACAACAGAGAGCTAATAACATCAATTCCAACATTAATCAACAACCAAAGCTCCAAAGCTTGAGCAAAATCAACAAAATTCAAGCTCACACCTTGAATCTTCAAATCCCAAAACACAAACTCAAGCACAACACTAAAATCAGAGTTGCATAACAAATTAGAAATACCAATAAAATCCCCAAAATTCTCTTTAAACTTAATCTAAAACAATAACCAAAAATGATTAACAACACTAAGCACAAGGCATTAAGATTAAGCTAATCTTCCACATACATGCATACAAGAACTCCAACATCAAAAAACATGCTTTACCAACTTAAATTTCAGCAATAAAACTTAAAATTAAAAGATGTAAAAACTACCTCAAGCTTCAAGTAAAGATCCTACTCAATCACCTCTAAAATTCAAGCTTGAATCAAACCACTTTCACACCAATTATCAAGTGAAAGGAAGAGGAGTATAGTGAGAGGGAGGGGTTCGGTTTAGGGCTGAAGGAAAACCAGAAATTCTCATTTCATTTACTAGAAATTGCTTTAATTACAAATAGCACATACATCCAAAATGACCCAAATGCCCCTAGGGCCAAATAACATATATACATACATACATTCCAAGGACAAGCATGTCATTAGCCACACATTATTTCAAATAATTTCAGATTATTAACACATCAATAAAATGCCAATACATTATCCCAAAATTGTATTTCGGCCCCGAACTTGGTTCGGCCCGAAATACCCGGTTGTGACTATACCGCACCGACTTGTTAGAACACACCTGAAAAAAGATTAAACAGGTATACAATATAATAATATAGTCCATAAGCATGTAATTAAATCAAATTCACAGTTTTACCCTTCTCGGGTCAAAATTACTAAAATGCCCTGACTCACCAACGGGGTCTTAACATATCATATATCAAATTAATTCACATATAATAAATTATATAATAATATAATTCCACAATAATACACATTTAACTAGTTAGAGTTCGCTAATCCATTTTTTTTTTAATTTTAGGGTATTACAATTATTCCCTCCTTATAAAAATTTTGTCCCGAAATTTACCTGAACAACTCCGAATAATTCTGTTGCATATCTGTCTCGACTTCCCAGGTTGCCTCTTCCAATTTACTGTTCCTCCATAATATCTTTATCAGTGCAATTATCTTGTTTCTCAATACTTTTTCTCTTCTATCCAGTACTTGCACTAGTCGTATGATAAATATGACTAAAGTTCCAATACTTCATTACTCAGAATATGGGACGGGTCTGAGACATACTTTCGAAGCATCGAAACGTGGAACACATCATGTACAGGTGCCAGCGCTGAGGGCATAGCCAACCTGTATGCTACTTGCTCTATCCTTTCAAGAATTTCGAAAGGTCCAATGAACCTCGGGCTAAGCTTTCCTTTCTTACCAAAGCGATTTATGCCTTTCATAGGCGATACCCGGAAAAATACCATGTTCCCGATCTAGAAATCAATATCTCGTTACTTTGGATCTGCATAACTCTTCTGTCTGCTCTGAGCTGCGAGCATTCGTGCTCTAATTTTATTAACTGCCTCACTTGTTCTCTGAACAACCTCGGGACCTAGGAACTTTCTTTCACCTACTTCATCCCGGTGAATAAGTGATATGTATTTTCTTCCATATAAAAGTTCATAAGGAGCCATCCCGTTCGTTACCGGATAGCTGTTGTTGTACGAGAACTCGATCAGGGGAAGGTACTTTACCCATGATTCTTCAAAATCCAATATACATGCCTGTAGCGTGTCTTCTAAAATCTAAATAGTCCTCTCAGATTGTTCATCCGTCTGAGGATGAAATGCTGTGTTGAACTTCAACTGAGTACCCATAGCTCGATGTAGACTTTCCCAGAATCTCGATGTGAACTTCAGATCTCTATCCGAAATAATGGACTTTGGGACACCATGAAGACAAACAATTTCTCTAACATATAACTCAGCATACTGATCAATGGAGAAGTTCATCCGAACAGGTAAGAAGTGCGCTGACTTTGTAAATCTATCCACTATGACCCACACAGAGTCGTACTGTCCCATGGTTTTAGGCAATCCTACCATAAAGTCCATAGCAATGTCTTCCTATTTCCACTCTGGAATATTCAGTGGCTGCAGCAACCCTGCAGGCCTCTGATGTTCAACCTTCGCTTGCTGACAAGTAAGACACTTAGCAACATATTCAGCAATATCATTCTTCATGCCTGACCACCAGAATATCGCCTTGAGGTCTTGATACATCTTCGTTGACCTTGGATGAACTGAGTAAGGAGTTGTATGAGATTCATTCATAATCTCTCTTTTAATATCATCATCCATAGGCACACAAACACGATTCATAAATCGTAGCATTCTCGTATCATCCACTGTAAAGTCATTAGTTTTCCCAGCTGAAACCCTATCTCGGGATTTCACTAACTATGGATCTTGCAATTGTGCTTCTCTGATTCGCTCCAAAAGAGTAGATTGCAGGGAAATATTAGCCAATTTCCCCACAACCAACTTGATTTTAGCTTGGGTCATTTCATTTGCTAATTGTTGGGAGATTTGCTTCACTGTATTAGTCTGACTCTGCCATCAGCAACAACGTTGGCCTTACCAAGGTGATAAAGGATCTTAAAATCATAATCCTTCACCAACTCTAGCCAGCGTCTCTGTCTCATATTCAAGTCTTTCTGGGTGAAGAAGTATTTCAAACTTTTATGATCAGTGTGTATCTCACATTTCTCACCATATAAGTAATGTCGCTAAATCTTTAGCGCAAATACTACTGCTGCGAGTTCTAAGTCGTGAGTAAGGTACGTCTGTTTGTACTACGTTAACTGCTGAGAAGCATAGGCTATTACCTTTCCAGCTTGCATAAGAACACATCCCAGACCCTGTCTCGAGGCATCACAATAAACAACAAACTTTTCCTTATAAGAAGGAATAGTTAGCACTGGAGCGGTAATCAAGTGCTGTTTTAACTCCAGAAAATTTTTCTCACACCGATTAGTCCAAACAAACTTCAGGTTCTTTCGGGTCAGCTCTGTTAAGGGTACAACAATCTTTGAGAAACCCCGACAAACCGATGATAATACCCAGCTAAACCCAAAAAGCTTCTAACTTCAGTAGCCGACTTCGGTGGTGGCCAATCTCGAACAGCTTCAATCTTAGGCGGATCAACCATGATCCCATCTTTATCTAATATGTGCCCTAGAAAGGAGACATGAGATAACCAGAATTCACACTTTCTGAACTTTGCGTACAGCTTGTGATCTCGTAACTGTTGCAATACTGATTTAAGATGCGACTCATGTTCCTCTTCTAATGCAAAATAAACCAAGATGTCATCAATAAACACAATCACACATCTGTCTAGGTAATCCTGGGACATCTGATTCATACAATCCATATCAAATATGGAACATAGCCTTGGCCCAACATTTCCCCCTGATGGTGTTTCTTACATTTCGGACACTCATGATGAGATCAGAATGAAGACCCGCGGCCCTGACGGCCACCTTTGTTTCCTCGAAACTTTTTGTCACTCCCTAATGTTCCAGAAGCATCAGCATTTCGTTTGTGATCAGGGTTATCACCGTCGGTCCCCTTACTGAAATTACCACTAACAGGAGGTTTCGATGCCATGGCGGCATCCTTTACAGTCTGCTCCTTTATTACATGCTGCTCCTGTTGGAAATTATTTTACCAGGATCTAGATTTACTAACAAGTATGTTTGATTAACAACCTAATATGAATTCTAAAACAATGAAAATAAACACATATAAAGTTTAGAAAACCTTACAGTGGGTGCAGTGGAATAATATGACTCCTTCCATTCAGATCTCTAGCCCTTGATTCCTTTCTGTAGCAGAGCATAATCAAGATCTGAATCTGGATCTTCTTTTCTCCTTCTTTGATGCAGAATTTCCATAGTCTTACATACTATGATTGAGATACCACTTGATGTGTGTGGGCACTACTCATCACTCAAGGAATTTTGAAATTTAGAGAGAAGAAAAGAGAGAGAGGCGTGTGGCTATCTCAGAGAAAATAATTGTTCAAAGGTTGTGTAAGTTGTTTTTTTTTTTTCTGAAGCCAACACTTTCTATTTATAGAATACCCTCTAGGTTTAGGTTATAATTGTATGGCATTAAAATAATGGAAACTACAAATGGCAATTCTCATGCATGTGGCCGGTCATACAAAGGGTATTGGGCCTCACTTTGCAACTTTCCCATTTTGTTATTTTCCATTCCCATTTTCTCAAAAAAGCCAATTTTCCAATTTAACCTTTTAAATGCCAATTCTAATTATTTAATAACTTGAAAATAATTATTAAATAATATTGCCATTTAATATATTTATTAATTTAGACATATAAAGTCTCTTAATCAATAAATAAACCTAGAATCTCTTTTCTTTGCAATTTCGCCCTTGCTTAGTGAAAATTCATAAAGTAGACATAGTCTAACTTTTAGAATTATGATTGATTAATTAAAATCAATTAACTGAGTCTTACAAGCAGTACGGTCTCAACTAGTATGGGGACCATGGGTCTATATAACCGAGCTTCCAATAAGTCGAACCGAATTTACCAAGTAAATTCCCTAACTTATTAATTCCTCATTGAATCCACACTTAGAACTTGGAATTGCACTCTCAGTCATATAGAACGCTCTATATGTTCCATGATATAGACACGTCATTAGTTATCCATTGTTATAACCCTAATGTGATCAATGACCCTCTAATAGATGATCTACATTGAAAAGGCACTACTGTTACCGCTACACCTTCAATGTATTTTATCCTTAAAACACTTAGCTCCGTATAAATGATATTTCAGCAAGGTGAAATGAGATCTCCACCATTGATTTTTGTTTAGCCAAGCTCGAAGGATATCATCGTTTCACTTCTAAGTTCCTATAGAAGTTATAGATTCCATATTTATGTTAGCGCTCCCACTCAATTGCACTACCGTGTTCCCAAAATGTACGTATCATCCTGACCCAAAAGTAGGCTTAACTAACAAATCAAAGAACACGAATAACACTCTTGAGATTGAACCTAACCATATCAGGATTAAGATCATTTGATCTAGGATCAATAGGTGATATTGAATTGAATAGATATTACGGTAAGTTTTAATATATCTAATCAAAGTTCAATATCGGTCCCTTCTGATGTATACTCCATACATCTGATACTGGTAAACTTTGCCAATGTCCTGGAAAGGACATAACACTTTTCCAAGGTGTAAGAATACCTATCGCTGATTATACCATGTCAGTCTAAATCCAGTGTTCTGACAAATCAGGGAATAAACTTTTGAACATATAATTAAGATTATATTCCACTGTGCTGACAACACTATAATCTTTAACAAACTCATATGTTCTGGACTTAAAAAGAATTCATACATTATATACATATAATCATGAAATAAATCATGTGAACCATGCAACATAAAATGTCATTTCTGATCTTTATTAATAAGTAAATCTGATTATATTGAAATAAGTTTTATTTAGGGCACAAAACCCAACAGCTCCGCCCCCTCAGCAATTAAGGCTAGCTCTACCACTTTCTTGTACAAAATGTCATGAGTAGTGGTAATCTTCAAGTCCCAACAGATTGTGGCATTCGGTCATCTCACATATTTTTGTTTTCTTGTGAAATCTGTAGGCACCTGATCACCAACAAATTTGGACAGTCGATCAAACTCCAGAGTGTATTCGGCCACAGACATTTCCTCTGACTCAATTTCACAAAATCTTCCATATGTGAAGTCCTCACAGTGATGTTATAAAATTTTTCCTCAAACAGACTCTTAAAATCTTTCAAAGTCATGACACTGACATCACGAGTCTGCCTCACTATGTCCCACCAAACGCGGGCATGATCTTGTAACTTGAAAGTTGCACAATTTGCTCTCTTTGTTCCCGTCACCCCCATATTATCAAGGATACGGGTGATTATACTCATCAACTGCTCATCTTTAATTATATCAGTACCTCCCAGAAAAGTTAGAGGTTGCAGCTTCACGAACCACTCAAACACTGAGTCTCTATGCGGCAACATAAACCCCTAGTTACCCACCACTGGCACAGGTGCTGGCGGTAATACCTGCTCAACAGGGGCAGCCAATGCTGGTTGCCTTAACCGACGCAATTCTCCCTCTTGACGAAGTATGATACTTCGCATTTCTTAAAACATCTGCTGCCATTCAGCAGGCGAATTAGCATTGCCAACCCCCGCATTATCCCCCGGATTCTACGGAGGTGCAGGCGATGACGGTGGATTGGTTTGGTCTACACCAGGCTCTACTAGCTCGCCCTGTGGTCTAGATTATTATGGAGGGTCCATTTTACAAACAACCCAGTAATCAACAACCCCAGCGAGTCAAGCACCAATACCACACTTACGCACTTGTTACTTGTAAACCCTAACTTAACTATGCCATTCATCTAAATAAACATTTATCATTTAACATTCTAAGCATGACATCATATATCATATAAATACTCTAAATGCTCACATACTGCCTAAAATGGAAAGCGGTAAATAGATAATCGTATAAGCAGTAAAGTGTTTACTCTCAACACTTACTGCACCACAAGTCGAGTTTGTCTCTGACGATGATTACATGTTCGACAGGTCTACAGGAAGTTTAAGAACCTTGGCGCTCTGATACCAAACTGTAACGCCCTAACAATTAGGGACGCTACCCAAGGTGATTAAGAAACCCTAATCCCTCAATACGAGATTACTAGATAAGCGCAGGAAAATTAAACATTTATCTAAAACAGAATGAAAATAAAACTTGTAATAGCTTTAAACTTTACAAACAAAGCTGACATAATTCGGGATCCCAAAAAATATTTTTACAAAATATTACAAGTACGATGAATATCATAGATATCACTCTTAAAGTGCCAATTAATACTTTTTGGGGTGAATATCACTCTTAACTAGTACGGTGCCTGTACTGCCGAATCGACACAATGGTTGTGTCGCTATGATATCACCTAAAACATATACAATCACAAATACAGCATGCATATATAATATGTTCTATGCTAGTCTTACCTCATTTCCAAATTCAATTGAGTTGGCCGACTAGGACGAAAAACCTCGTGCCGGATGGATGCCCTAGTCACATATACATAAACGGGTAAATAACATGCTAAAACCCTAATATGGGGAACCCAATTACTCACTACTAATGGTTCTGCTATTGGTATTAGTTATAACGATACCCTAAATATCATGAAAACAACTAACTAAGGCTTTGAAAGTAACACAAATCGACGAATCAAACAATTCAGGAAACCAACCCTGATCCAGTTAACCCGGTTAATTGGTTTGCACCAGGTAATCCGGTTAATTGGTTTGCACCAGGTAACCCAAATGAATTCAAAATCTTGCCCAATTCGTATCCAAACTTTCCCAATCCTTCCAGAACGCCAGTAATACCATTCTAGGATAATTTTCAAGTGATAGCAGTAAGAAAAACACACTAAACTCATGATGCCATAGTTGAGTCAAGTTGAGTTCTCAAACTCAAAATCAGTCAACAATAACGGCCCAAACAAGCATACAACATCAATTAGAACCTACTGAAAACATCCCTAATCGAAATTCAATTAATAGAATCAAAATTTCAATAAATGTAACTTTAAACCTACTAAAACCAATATCATGCCAAGAATAGGTTTGCTAGGACTTACCTCTACTTGAAACACCTCAAACCCTAGCTGAAATCTCCAGATTACTGATGCTAGACATTGATTCCCTTCAATTCCTGGGCTGGTTCGAAAGAGGAAGAAGAAGGAGGTAGACATTTATAGGTCTTTATCTTCTCTTTCTAATTTCTTTTCCAATTAATCCAAAAGTAAAATAATTAATTAATTTTCTAATTTGTAAATGGCCAACTGCCCTAAAAACAAGCTGCCACCTAACCCTCATATGTAATTTACCAAAATGCCCTCTATTATAACTTAAGCAATTAATAGGCCTTAGGGTAAAATAGTCCAAAACCATAACCTCGCCTAACCCTGATATTCAATATCTCAAGTGTTTGTCCCACTAAGAAATAGGTTCTAAACTTACTCATGTGACTCTATCGGCAATTCATTGCATTTTTTGTCGTCACCGAGTAAAAAGTATAAAAATCACATAGTTAACATTTAACATATATAATACTTCTAGACTTTAATAAAATAACTGAAATTAAGAAATTATAATTCTAGTGCCCATTTCTAAAAATAGGACTCACAACATTATAAATTCATAATTAATTATAAAAATATCAATATTTAATGCTAATTGCCTTTACTAATCCATATTCTGACATGCGGTCATTACATTGACATTGGATAAGATATCATAAAGTCACCGTTATATCTATTTAAGTTAACACCACTTAGTTGATCTTAGGTCAATAGATCTTAATCCTGAGATGGTTAGGTTCTGACTTAAATGTATTATTTGTATTCTTTAACTTGTTCATTAAAGTTGACTAATTGGATCGTCCCAATGCTTACATCTTCGGAACATGGTAGTGCAATTGAGTGGGAGCGCTAATCATAGATGGATCTACAGCTTCTATAACTTTTAGAAGTGAAACGATAATTTTCTTCGAGCTTGGCTTAACGCGATACATGATTGAGCGCTCATTTCAGTAATTATATTAGTTTACCGAAATATCATTTACAAGTAACTAGAGTGTTTTAAGGATAAAATACATTGAAGGGTATAACGGTAAATTTGTTTCTACTCGATGTAGATCATCTATAGAGGATCATTGATTATTTGGATTGAAATAATGGGTTATTCAAATCGCATCTATTTTTTGTAATAGAGCGTTCTATGTAATTAAGAGTGCAATGCTAAATCTATAGTGGAGTCAGGAGGAATTAATAAGTTAGGAAGTTTACTTGGTAAATTTTGGATCTACTTATTGGAAGCTTGATTACATAGGGCCATGGTCCCCACACTAACTGAGATAATATTATTTTGTAGTCTCAATTTAATTGATTTTAATTAATTATTAAGAATTCTAAATAAGACTATATCTTCTTTGTGAATTTTTACCAAGGAATGGCTTAATTGAGAAGAAAAGAGAATTCAAGGTTTATTTATTAATTAATAGACCTTGAAAGGTCTGATTAATAAATATATTTAAATAGTAATTTTATTTAATAATTATTAAATAGATAGAATTAGTATTTAAATAACTAGAGCAGAAAAATAACATTACTGAAGAAAGACAAGTTTGTTTCATGAAAGAAACAAAATAATAGTAAAATTCTAACTCATGAGCTTCATTAATAGGTTCAGCCATGAGGTGAATTTTAAGCCATTGGATCTTTCTTATCATCCCATTTAGCTCTAATCCTAAACCTAATGAATCCTTATAAATAGAACATTAAGGGTTTTGATTCAATAGATGACTTTACACTCTCTCTTGTCTGAAAAACTGAATAAAAAACAAACCTCTTAATTTCTATTATTATATTTCGAATTGCTCTTGAGTTTTTTTCATAGAATTTTGTGGTCCATGGTGATTGAGAATATGCCCACTCATGTAAAAGTAATACCTAGCATAGTGAGGAAGATTGTGTCTAACCATATTGAAGGAGAGAAGATCCAGGTTCAGATCTTGATAATGCTCTGCTACAGATAGGAATCAAGGGCTAGAGATCTGAATGGAAGAAGTTATAATTTTTCTACTGCCATCAATGTAAGGATTTCATAATCTTTTATGTATTTATTTCATTATTTTAGGAAAATCATATTTAGGATGTTAGATTATAGAATATAATCAAACATACATGTTAGTAAATTTAGATCTTGGTAAAATAAGTTCCAACAAACCCAACGTCAATGGTTTGCACGAGTACTATAGGATAGATGAATGTAGGGCTTTTAGACGAAAAAGGTTGAGTCTTGGCACTATTTTTCTCATTTTGGTCTTTGTGTTTTGAAGAACATGAAGCAACATGGTTTTAATGGCTTCTTTTGGTAGAATAGGTTATTTTATATCTGCTAGGAACCTTGGTTGGCCTATTCGAGGCATTTTTACCCTAGCTAGTTGGTCTTGTGGTGTCTGGATGATCTTGTGCTATTTGGTTACTCTTTATGATGTCTGAATGTTCACCTCCCTTTCCCTTTTGCACAGGTGAAGCTGCACGACTACTGAGGAGGTGAACACTGGATAGACCCAAATCTGCTCAAGCTTCTCCCTGAAGATCTTTCTATACCCCGGGCAAGTAATTCTTCATCTCACTCTTCGGCCAGCTCTTCGAGCATTTCTTATGACTTGGAAGTTAGCAGCGGTTCTCTTGAAATAGAAATCCAACACCACTTCCCCTCTGAACAGATTGGATGAGAGATATATGGTCAGTTCATTTGGGAACTGAACCAGGGTTGGAAGAAATGTCTTATAGCTTCTTGGACATATATAGTCTGGCCAAGTGTCCCAAACACCCTACCAGAGGGATGTAGTGTTGGGTTTTGTGTCCTAAATAAAACCCATTTCAATATAATCAGATTTACTTATTAATAAAGATCAGAAATAACATTTTATGTTGCATGGTTCACATGATTTATTTCATGATTATATATAATGTATGAATTCTATTTAAGTCCGAAACATATGAATTTGTTAAAGATTATAGTGTTGTCAGCACAGTGGAATATAATCTTAATTATATGTTCGAAAGTTTATTCCCTGATTTGTCAGAACACTGGATTTAGACTGACATGGTATAATCAGCGATAGGTATTCTTACACCTTGGAAAAGTGTTATGTCCTTTCCAGGACATTGGCAAAGTTTACCAGTATCGGATGTATGGAGTATACATCAGAAGGGACCGATATTGAACTTTGATTAGATATATTAAATTTACCGTAATATCTATTCAATTCAATATCACCTGTTGATCCTAGATCAAATGATCTTAATCCTGATATGATTAGGTTCAATCTCAAGAGTGTTATTCGTGTTCTTTGATTTGTTAGTTAAGCCTACTTTTGGGTCAGGGTGATACGTACATTTTGGGAACACGGTAGTGCAATTGAGTGGGAGCACTAACATAAATATGGAATCTATAGCTTCTATCTGGCGAATAGAAAGTAAAGGATGATTTCCTTCGAGCTTAACCAAACAAATATAAATGGTGGAGTACTCATTTCACTTAGCTGAAATATCATTTATACAGGGTTAAGTGTTTTAAGGATAAAATACATTGTAGGGTGTTACGGTAATTTAATCCCTTTACAGTGTAAATCATCTATATAGAGGATCATTGATCACATTAGGATTATAACAATGGATAACTAATGACGTATCTATATCGTGGAACATATAGAGCGTTCTATATGAATGAGAGTGCAATGCCAAGTTCTAAGAGTGGATTCAATAAGGAATTAATAAGTTAGGGAATTTACTTGGTAAATTCGGTTCGACTTTTTGGAAGCTCGGTTATATAGACCCATGGTCCCCATACTAGTTGAGACCATACTTCTTGTAAGACTCAGTTAATTGATTTTAATTAATCAATTATAATTCTAAAGTTAGACTATGTCTACTTTATGAATTTTCACTAAGCAAGGGCGAAATTGTAAAGAAAAGAGATTCTAGGTTTATTTATTAATTAAGATATTTTATATGTCTAAATTAATAAATATATTAAATGATAATATTATTTAATAATTATTCTTAAGTTATTAAATAATTAGAATTGACATTTGAATGGTTAAATTGGAAAATTGGCATTTTTGAGAAAATGGGAATGGAAAATAACAAAATGGGAAAGTTGCAAAGTGAGGCCCAATTTCCTTATATGGGCCGCCCACTATGCATAGGCTTTTACCATTTTATTTTTCCATTATTTTAATGCCACACAATTCTAACCTAAACCTAGAGGGCATTCTATAAATAGAAAGTAATGGCTTCAGGAAACAACACACAATTGCATCTCATTCTTTTCAAAGAGAATTCCTGAGCGCCACTTTCCTCTCTCTTTTCTTCTCTAAATTTCGAAATCCCTTGAGTGAATGAGTAGTGCCCACACACATCAAGTGGTACCTCAATCATAGTATGTAAGACTATGGAAAATCAGTATCAAAGAAGGAGAGAAAGAGATCCAGATTCAGATCTTGATAATGCTCTGCTACAGAAAGGAATCAAGGGCTAGAGATCTGAATGGAAGGAGTCATAATATTCCGCTGCACCCAATGTAAGGTTTTCTTAAACTCTTATGTGTTTATTTCATTGTTTTAGAATTCATATTAGGATGTTAATGAAACATACTTGGTAGTAAATCTAGATCCTGGTAAAATATTTCCAACATGTAGGTCATCTTTCGCGAAAAAACCATCTGAGCTAAAAGTTGTTGTTACAATTGCACTGTATACCATTCAGGATCCAAATCTAGCACGAACAAAGCAGACCTACCGTGTAGCCCCTTCAATTGACCCCCATCTTGTTGAGCTGATGGCAAGGGGTGAGCTGCACGAGCCAATCAACTCAACAAGATGGGGGTCAGGGACTGTGACGTTCGCATAGATAACCCCTTGGGGGTTATAATGAGGTAAGGGAGCCACTGAATGAGGTTGGGTTGCTATCCCAGTAGGGGATCAATCGTGCTAAGGAGGAACTGGCAGCTCTAGAGCCTTTGCCTCAAAGAGGGGAGTTGAAGGCTACTTGGGTGTCTCCCCCATCAACACTCACTACTGCAAAGTTTAACAACCTTGTGGCCAAAAATTTGGTCAAGGGTCAAGCATGCTGACTAAGAAAATTAGACACGATTAGGCTGTCATTACCGTTTCTTATAATTATGGGCAATAAATTATGAATTAATTGCTTAATCTCTATTTTAGGTAGTTTCTCTTTTTAGCTTAATACGATCTTCTATTCGAGATTTAAGGAGAGTTAATTCCTTGTTGTGTGCACTCAGATAAAAAGGAAACTGGGCTAGTCTCCAAGAACACGTTGTTTGGCCCTCTGGGATCATGGTACTGAAACTCCCTCCGGATATGGGCTGTCCTTGGCAAAAGCTCACTTAAGCATGGAGCTAAGATTCCTTCCTGGAAGGTCTTGTATGACTTGGACTTGGCCCAAGTTATCTTCTTTGGGCCCACTAGCGGGCTTTAGATGTTGACTTGGAGTCCACGTGTCCCTTACTGGAAACGCGGATAACACTTTCTAATTACTTATTTGTTCTTTAGTACTATTAATTCACCAGTGGAAGTATAATTTAGATCCCATCTAAATTTTGCGCGTAACTTTCCAGTTCCAGACTTAACACATAAAGGGAACCAACATTCGATCTATTAGGAAAATTAAAATTCCATTATTGTAGATCCTGTCCCTAATCATCTACATTATTAGATTCTCAAGACAGAAGTTGTAAGAATCGTCTTCTTTGAGAAACTTTAACGAGTGAATCAATGAAACTAATAACATGAACAGGAGTTCATGATTACTTAGGATTTAGGCTAATCTACTATTGATCATTGTTATGATATAAATTAGGTAATAAATGGTAAGCTTGATAAATACAACTTCATTCATATCGGTCCTTGTCATATATAATCTCTATTATCTACAATACCTTCACTTAGATGTCATACTACATCAGTAATCTAAATCGAGATTACTTAAACTGAATAACGGGCATCAGTAAATCACACTAGCAACCATTGATTAAAGATTCCTAAACTTTAATATGATGCTGACTGTTTTATTCATGGCTAAGTGATTTTAATTCTCCGTACAACTACAAGTCATAGCCTCATGTTCAATATTTATATATAAATTATTCAATATTAAATATTAATAATTTAACATTCATGCATATATCAAAATGTTCTACTCTTATTTATAATTAGAAATGTCTTTACAGGCTTTTCAGGGCATAAATCCTAACAAATTGCTCTCCTCTTTGAACAACTTTTCAGTTTGGGTTGGGACGGTTGCTTAGGTTAGGATGGTGGTTTAGGTTGGGACCGCGCAAGACAGTGAGCGAGCGAGAGGGAAAGAGAGAGGAAAGAGGAGAGACGAGACTGAGTGTTTTAATTGTGAGGGTTATTTTGGAGTATAATGAAAAATTAGCCTATCCTTCTAATTTTAAAGCACTTTAGTTTAGTGTTTTATTTTCATCCTAATGCATGCATATAAAATCAAATTTTCCTTTTAGGTAGCAAAAAGTTAAAAATGTCATTTTCTTTGTTATTCTAAAAAAAGACATTAACTTTGTTAAATGAGAAGTAAGGCCATTTGTTGCCATTTCTCTACATCCAATTCCACTTTTGTCCCGTACTCCAAAGTTAAGGGCTCATATAGTCTTCTCTTTGATGCACACGTGATGAATTCAACTATAAACTATTTTTTAAAAAGAAAATTTGATTTTTATTCATATTGTAGGTTAAAAATAAAAACTTAGACACAAGTTGCTCAATATTGGTAGTATAGGCATATTTTATTGTATACCCCAAATTATCCTTCCTATTTCGAAAAACTACCCAAAATTTCTCATCTCTTCTCTCTTTCCCACTAGCTCGTTCTCTATTCCTCTCTCTGGTTCTCACCAAACTCCACCACCGAAATCACTATCGAACTTTGGTGACCACCACCCACGACCCTCCATCTTTCCCTAGCTCTCTCTATTGCGTGACCAAGACCTACAACCCTCCCTCTCTTGCTGGTTCTCTCTAGTGCGTGGCCGAAGACCCACAACCACCCCCTTCGAACGGACTGACAAAGAATATGTGG
The DNA here is from genome assembly GCF_029168945.1 of Cannabis sativa. Lineage (NCBI taxonomy): Eukaryota > Viridiplantae > Streptophyta > Magnoliopsida > Rosales > Cannabaceae > Cannabis > Cannabis sativa. The sequence continues at coordinate 56,397,221 of NC_083607.1, forward strand.
TTTATTTGTATTTTTGTTTATTATCTGGTAAAAAATTGAGTTTTGGTGAAATTTGTATTTTTTGTAATTTTTTTGTATATGGTACGATAGGGTATGATAATGGTCCAATAATGGGCATGATAGTAGTGTAATCTGGAGGTTAGGGGTGAATGTACGATAGTGGTCCAATAGTTGCTTAAAATTTATTGTTGGAAATTATTTTACCAGGATCTTAGATCTACTCACAAGTATGTTGATTAACACCCTAAATATGAACATCTAAAACGATTATAAATAAACACATATAAAGTATGAGAAACCTTACATTGGGTGCAGCGGAATAATATGTCTCCTTCCACTCAGATCTCTAACCCTTGTATCCTTTCTGTCGCAGAGTATTATCAAGATCTAAGCCCCAATGTCCTTCTTGTTGAATGTCTTTCTTCACGATCTTCCTCATTATGATTGAGGTACTACTTGCTGTGTGTGGGCACTACTCTATCACTAAGAGGGTTCGAAATATTTAATGAAGAAGAAGGAGGAAGAGTGGCGGCTAGGTTAGAGTGAAAGGCTCAGGTTTTTCTCTAAAGGAAACAAGATGCAAAAGTCACTTTTTCCTGAAGCCATCACTATCTATTTATAGCATGCCACATAGGGTTAGGTTTGAATTATTTGGCATTAAAATAATGAAAATATCAAGTGATAAAACCTACAAAGGTGGCCGGCCATGGCTTAGTGGACTTGGGCCTCACTTTTGCAATTTTGCTGTTTTATCATTTATATATCTCATTTTCTCAAAAACGTCAATTTTCAAATTCAACCATTTAAATGTCAATTTCAACTATTTAATAACTATAAATAATTATTAAATAATATTGTCATTTATCATATTTATTAATTAGACCAGACAAAATATCTTAATTAACAAATATGCCCCTAAAAACTCTTTCTTTACTATTTCGCCCTTGCTTAGTGAAAAATTCACAAATAGACATAGTCTAATTTGAGAATTATAATTGATTAATCAAAACCAATTAAATGAGTCTTACAAGTAATATTGTCTCAACTAGTGGGGGGACCATGGGTCTATATATCCGAGCTTCCAATAAGCAGATCAAGAATTTACATCCTAAATTCACTGACTTATTAATTCTTCGTTGAATCCACGCATAGAACTTAGAATTGCACTCTCAGTATATAGAACGCTCTATATGTTCCACCATATAGACACGTCATTAGTTATCCATTGTTATAATCCTAATTTGATCAATGATCCTCTATATAGATGATCTACACTGTAAAGGGATTAGATTACCGTAACACCCTACAATGTATTTTATCCTTAAAATACTTAACCCCGTATAAATGATATTTCAACTAAGTGAAATGAGTACTCCACCATTTATTTTCGTTTGGTCAAGCTCGAAGGAAATCATCCTTTACTTTCTATTTGCCAGATAGAAGCTATAGATTCCATATTTATGTTAGCGCTCCCACTCAATTGCACTACCGTGTTCCCAAAATGTACGTATCACCCTGACCCAAAAGTAGGCTTAACTAACAAATCAAAGAACACGAATAACACTCTTGAGATTGAACCTAATCATATCAGGATTAAGAACATTTGATCTAGGATCAACTAGACGATATTGACTTGAATATATATTAAGGTAAGTTTAATTAAGCTATGTCAAAGTTCAATATCAGTCCCTTCCGATGCATACTCCATGCACCCAACCCAAGCTTTACTTTAACCAATGCTCTGGAAAGAACATAACATTTCTCCAAATGCAAGTAAACTCTGTTGTAGATTGTCATATCAATAAAACCCCAGTGTTCTGATAAATCTAGGAATCTTTATTCACATAGTCATGTTTACTTTCCACTGTGTTGACAACACAATAAATAGGATCAAGTATGTGAAAAGGGTTTGGATGAATTTATAAATCAAATAGACAAGCAATTGATAAGATGAACCAAAACATACAAATGAATGAAAAATACTTCTGTTTCTTTATTGATATTGAATAAAATGGATTACATTGAAATGGAGTTTTATTTAGGGCATAAAACCCAACATTTTATGCCATGATAAATGTATGATATGATCCGATGGTGGTACGATGGGTGATAAATGTATGATATGGTTTGATGGTGGTCCGATAGTTACTTAAAATTTATGCCATGATAAAAGTATGATATGGTTGGATTGTGGTACGATAGGTGCTTAAAATTTATGCCATCCCTATCGTACCACTATCATACCGTATCGAACCTTCATCTCTAATCTCCAGACTACTATCGTATCGCATCGTACCATATACAAAAAAAATCACAAAAAATATAAATTCCACCAAAACTCGACTTTTTAACAAAAAAAAAAAAAAAAAAAAGCAAAACAACACAAAGAAACCATAGATCTAAACAATGTTGGGTTTTGTGCCCTAAATAAAACTTATTTCAATATAATCAAATTTACTAATTAATAAAGATCAAAAATCGCTTTTATGTTGCATGGTTCACATGATTTATTTCATGATTATGTTTAATGTATAAATTTTGATAAATGCAGAACATATATAAATATGTATATATTTGTTCATGATTATAGTGTTGTCAGCACAGTAGAATATAATCATGATTATATGTTCAAAAGTTTAATTCCCATAATTTATCAGTTCACTGGATTTAGACTGGCATGATAATCAGCGATAAGGTATACTTACACCTTGGATAAGTGTTATGTCCTTTCCAGGGCATTAGTAAAGTTTACTAGTATCGGATGTATGGAGTATACATTGGAAGGGACCGATATTGATCTTAAATAAGATATCATAAACTTGCCGTTATATCTTTCTAAGTCAATATCAATGGTTGATCTTAGGTCTATGGATCTTAATCCTGATATGGTTAGGTTCAACTTAGTTGTATTATTTATGTTCTTCAATTTATTCGTTAAAGTCGACCAATTGGATCTTCTCGTGACATACAGATTAAGGACATGGTAGTTCAATTGAGTGAGAGCGCTAAACATAAATATGGAATCTATAGCTTCTATAAGTATTTAGAAGTGAAATGATGATTTCCTTCGAGCTTAGCTGAATAGAGATAAATGATTGAGATCTCATTTCAGTAATTATATTAGTTTACTGAAGTATCATTTATAGGTTGCTAAGTGTTTTAAGAATAAAATACATTGAAGGGTAGAACGGTAAATTTGTCCCTATTCAGTGTAGATCATCTATAGAGGATCTTTGACAATTAGGATTGTAACAATGGATAATCATAACGTATCTATATCGTGGTACATATAGAGCGTTCTATATGATTGAGAGTGCTATTCAATTCCAAATCTATAGTGGCGCAAGGCGGAATTAACAAGTTGAGAATTTACTTGATGAATTCTAGATCTACTTATTGAAAGCTCGGTTATATAGGCCCATGATCCCCTCACTAGTTGAGATAATACTGCTTGCAGACTCAGTTAATTGATTTTAATTAATCAATTATAATTCTAATATTAGGCTATGTCTTATTTATGAATTTTCACTAAACAAGGGCTTAATTGTGAAGAAAAGAGGCTTTGGGGTCAATTTGTTAATTAAGAGACTTTGTATGGTCTAATTAATAAATTACATAAATGACAATTTATTTGATAATTAATTATAATTATTAAATAAATGTTTTTGGCATTTATAGGATTGAATTGGAAAATATGGTATTATTGAAAAAAAGAATAAGTGGTTGAAATAAAGTGGCAAAAATCTAACTAGAAATTGGTCCTATAGTGTACGGCCATGATGTGGATTTTTGCCCAATATTTTATTCTTTTTTAATCCATATAATTCAGCAGTAATCCCTAGTTGAAACACTATAAAAGGAACATAATACTCTCACTCATCCACTTGATGCCTTCAACCAAATCAAACCTAGTTTTCTATGTCAGACAACTAGTTGATGAGAGAATTCCTTCCTTAGTGATTTCAGTCTCCTTTATTGTTCTTCCACAATTCGAAACCTTGAGTGAATGAGTGTCGTGCCCACACATAGCAAGTCAAGTACTTAATCATAGTGAGTAAGACGGTGGTAACCAAACCCGAAAGAGAGAAAGAGATTCAGGTTCAGATCTTGATAATGCTCTGCTACAGAAGAGAATCAAGGGCTAGAGATCTTGAACGGAAGGAGTCATATTATTCCGCTGTAATTAATGTAAGTTTTTCTTAAACCCTTATGTGTTTATTTTCATTGTTTTAGAGAATTCATATTTATGATATTAATTCAACATACTTGTTAGTAAATCTAGATCCTAGTAAAATATTCCCAACAAACAACAATAGCGAAAAGGGTCTCAGTAGTTTTTTTGATTTATCGAGTTTTTGGTTCACAAATAGGGGTTTGCAATTTGTGTGGGTCCAAGCTTCAATTCTTTTTTTTTTCTTTGGTTCCCATTGGTCGTGGGTATGAAGACGATGGTAGCTCAAGAAGTGAGTGCAATTTGGGTTTTAATTCCGTCGGAAACGTGAGAAGACGAGAGAGAGGAAATGCGAAAAGAGAGAGAGAGTGAGTGAGATTTTTGATATAAGAGGGATAATTTGAGAAGATACAATAATAATTTATAATTTAGATTGTTATTTTTGCCTAATATAAGCATGCTTTATCAAATTTATCTTCTAAAATTTGCTGCTTATGTAAAGCTTTGTCTACTCTTGTTTCTTTTAGAAGTCAAAGTCAACACACCTTATCTGATTCCAACACTTTTCTTTATATTCCTCTTCAACTCACTACTTGGTTTTTCTCTTCATTTAAATCTTAAAAGACTGAACTGGGTATGTGAGTTTTATCTTCAAATTTCATAATACACCTCATGTTGAAGACTTTATTTGCTAATAGAAATCTTACTAGTAGTGTTTCTTTTTTGAATTGTTTCTTATTGCAGAACCAAAAATGAGGCTTGAGCTACTAAGTTGGTATTGTAAGCCTGCAGCTTATGGGGTTTGGGGAAAAATAGTAGAGAGTGCTTTTGGTTCTTACACACCTTGTGCAATTGAGTCTCTAGTCATTTCTACTTCTCATTTGGTTCTTTTGGGCCTAGGTGTGTATCGAATATGGCTAATTAAGAGCAAGAATTCCAAGGCACAGAGGTTTCTATTGACCTCAAATTACTACAATTACTTGTTGGGTTTTATGGCTGCTTATTGTACTGTTGACCCATTACTGAGGTTGTTAAAGGGTATTTCACTCTTTAACCTGACTGTTCACTCTGGTTTGGCTCCTTTTGAGGTGGGTTTTCTTTTCTTTCATCTTGATTTTTCATGGGGTTTGTCTTTGATTAAAGTTGACTAAGAATTGTTAGTGTAATCAAAACATGTTGTAGCTATGTGAGAGTGATTATATAGTGCATAGAGACTAATGTGGATTGCCGAAACTTGAAAACAAACTTACTTTTTTTCTTCTTTCTTTCTCACAGATACTATCTTTGATCATTGAATTTCTTTCTTGGGGTTCCATTTTTGTTATGATTGGACTGGAAACTAAAGCTTACATCCGGGAATTTCGATGGTATGTAAGGTTTGGAATCATTTATGTGTTGGTAGCAGATGCTGTGCTCCTCAATCTTGTCTTTTCAGCTAAGGACTACTACAGTGGGTTAGTTCATGTCTCATTCAGGGAATAAACTAGTCTTTGCAAGAAGTAATTCTTATTTCAATTTTTTAAGGAAATGATACATAGTTATTGTCTGAATAAACAGTCCTTTATTTCTAGTTATAAGGAACAAAAAGGACAATGTTTTTAGAGATTTCATTCTGTTTATTTGTTTTATATTTCAACAAGTGTGTGGGAAGGATAAACTCATATTGGGTTAGAAATTAATTAAAAAGAATAGTCATTGTTGGTAGAAACTCTTTTGAAAGAGCAAGATTATATAAAGTTATGTTCTTTCTTATATAAAAAAAAATATACATGCTTATAGTTGTTTAATCTTCACTCTTGCAGATATGCAATGTATATCTACACAGGAAAGGTCATTTTCCAGGTTTGTTTCTCCTCAGCATTTTCATAATTGATCTTTCAACTGAAGTGTCTCTTGTTCTATAATATTTGACATATTCTCGAACTTACTCGATGACCTTACTACCGGTTAAAACCTGTCCAGAACTCAATGTTAAAAATTAAGACCATAACACAAATCTAACTAGTAACTTTCTACTACCATTATCATGTAGGTTTTATTTGGAGTTCTTCTGATCATATATCTTCCCAATTTAGATCCTCATCCTGGCTTTACAGTAATTCAACCCGAGTCTCTTGACAACAATGAATATGAAGAACTACATGATGAAGGAGAGCAAGTTTGTCCAGAAAGGCGTGTTAATGTCATCTCTAGTGAGTAGAATTGGAATGAACAAGAATTGGAGTATATGTTTAGATTCATTTGATTTTTTTTTGTTACTAACATTATGGAACACTTTCAGATGTATATTTTGGATGGTTGAATCCACTTATAAAGAAAGGCTACAAAAAACCCCTCACTGAAAAGGATGTTTGGCACTTAGACACTTGGGATCACACCGAAACTCTAATTAACAAGTTGGTTTTCATTTATCTTCTTATTTCTTATATATGCCTTTATTATGGATACTGCTATATGCATTGTGTTTGTTGTGGCTTTTTCAGGTTCCATAAATGTTGGGCTGAAGAATCTCAGAGATCCAAACCATGGCTTTTAAGAGCTCTTAATAATAGCATTGGTGGAAGGTATTGGCTTATATTTCTTAAGATATCTTACTTTTTCGATTAGTTTGTTAGTGAAAGATCAATTCCTAGAAATATAGTTAATTTAATTGCTTCTTTTTAAATTGTTCTATGCAGGTTTTGGTTTGGTGGCCTTTTTAAAGTAAAAAGCTTTATCCTTGGATTTTTTTCCTTTTCAAATATTATATTGCATTAGCACAGTGCAGTAATGAAACACTGTAGACTTTATATTGCATTAGCACAGTATTAAAGGTAACATTTTTCTCATGTTTTAATGGCTGCAATATTTCTAACTTGACTCTAAACTTCTTGTAGATTTTTTATGATCTACTTCAGTTTGTGGGGCCTGTTTTATTGAGTCAGCTACTACAGGTCAGTTCCTTTCCTTTTATATGTTGCTCAAACCAAGTGTATTTTTTGTATTATTATTATTATTATTATTATTATTATTATTATTATTATTCTTTGGTAAATGTTTTTATAAAAATGAAGTTACTTTCTTACTAAATATAAGGATTATATTACTTTACTATTCTTTTGTTTGCACAATTAAGGTTTAATTAATGTCAAAACACCTATATTGGAGTTTTAAGGCTGTAGTTCCTGAGTTATGACAATAAATATTTTCACATTCAAAGAACTCAGTAATATTAAATTATCTTGATGTGAAATTAAACCTTTCATTACTTGTTTTCTTCTGTTACCACGGTTTTCCTCCGCCACAAATCAGGCTTCATAATAAATTTGGGAGTTAGATCAGTCTATCTCTTTCTCAATAATATTACAAAGTTTTCTTGCATTGTACAATGTAGTTCTTGTGTTTCAAATCCTAATTCTCTTGTTTTGAGATGCAGTCAATGCAAAGAGGGGATCCATCATGGATCGGATACATTTATGCCTTCTTGATTTTTGCTGGTGTGGTATGGCTTGGCTTCTCCTCAATGTGATTTCTGTATAAGATTTGAAGCAATTTGTTATGGTAGTGGAAAGCTGAACTAAATATATTTGAATTAGTTTAGGGGGAAATGCATAAAAATTTAGAGAAGATTATTGATTATGCTGAATTCTGAACTTGGGTTCTGGTAACTCTACACTAAAGTTTTAGTTGTTAAGTAAATTATTGTTATATAATTGTTTACCAAACAACTTTAATCTACAACTTTTAAATAAACAGTTTTCAGTTTTTCCAATATCTAATATATTAGAACTTGTACTGAATTAGTGAATTTTACAGTAGCCCAAAGTACAAGATTTTGCTTTTTTGACTACTTATGTAAAAGATTTAATGGAAATGAATGCTCAAATGTGTTTCATGTTACTGGTTTTGATTCATAAGAATATTTGACTATAAAGATATATTGATCAAATCTTGGTATAACTTTTGTTCAGTCAGTAGGGGTGGTGAACGAATCTCGATATTACCAGAATGTTCAGCGTGTTGGTCTTTGGATGAGATCAACTTTGGTAAAATTCTCTGGTTTTTTTCGAATTAAGTTTCTTTCATGGAGATTATGAATGAATTTGTTGGTTTTAGGATATTGTCTGATGCTTTCTAATTTCTAGGTGGCTGCTATTTTTAGGAAATCATTACGACTCACACATGAGGGCCGCGAAAATTTCCCAACTGGAAAAATAACAAATATGATTACAACAGATGCTACTTCACTTCAAGTATGTTCTTATTTGATTTTCTATATTTTTTAGTCATAAGTATTTTCCCTACCTTCTTCTCCATGTATAAATTTGTAATCATATTTATTAGAGTTAGTCCCACATTACTAATGTGTGGAAATAAATTCCTATTACATAAGATGAATGAGCTACCCTTCCCATTGCCAATTGATTTTGAGATGAACCTCATTCATCTTATCACAAATTCTAACATGGTATCAAAGCCACTTGTGATCCGTTGTGAGCCTAAATGCCACCGGTCCAAAAAGCCGTTGTGAGCCAAAGTGCTGCCGGTCCAAATAGATGTTTCAAAATCCAGAACACCTACAAATTTCCCGATATTTAGCCTTTTGGGATTCTTTCAAATGTCACGTTCGGCCTTGTGGTCAAATGAATGAGCTATCCCTTCCATTGCCAATTGATTTTGAGATGGAACCTCATTCATCTTATCACAAATTCTAACAATATTAACTCTTTCTTTAAAATTATCAGCTGTTCCTAGATTTTGTACTAAATCATATGCTTTTTATATTGTTCATTGTGAATGACTGATCAAAGTAATTTCATAATGAAAGTCAGTAAAATTACAAAAAGCCAATTGGACACCCAATGCCTAGTTTTCACCATAGAGACTCTGCACAATCTTCATCCCCCTTCATAATTTATTTGATTTTTTTTCATATTTTTTTCCAACCACATTGCCCACCAAATAGCTACCACCTCAATTCTCCATAGCACTTTTGATGCTTATTCTCTCAACATAATGGATAAAAACACCAATAATTCATCTAGAAATTTTTATCATACTCTCATTGCAACCAAGCAAAGAAGTGAACCTTAGAATGCAGTGGGATATAACTATGGTAGTTTTTGACATTTTTCAGCAAATGTGCCCACTACTTCACGAGTTATGGTCAGCCCCATTTCGTATTATCATATCTATTGTTCTCCTGTACCAGCAACTGGGAGTTGCATCGCTTTTCGGGGCTCTTGTACTAATTCTCTTGATACCCTTACAGGTAGGGTACACTTTTTGTAATGTCTGCAATAATTCAAACTCTCATGTGGTATAAGTTTTGCTTTATTTACCTATATTTTATCAGTTTTTTAATTTCTTGTATAATCTAATTTAACATGTTCTTCCTTTCAGTTTGTGAAGTTATATACATTAAAAAGTCCTAATTGATCAGTGAATTAAATGTTAGAACCAAGAACTAACATTTTCTTGTAACATAGGTTTCAATCCTTTTTAGCATGCTCCTGTTTAATTCTGTGTAATTTGAATTTTTCTGAGTGAAAAAAATAGACAGTTGTGCTTTCCAAAATGCGAAAAGTAACAAAGGAAGGACTGGTGTGTACTGACAAGAGAGTTGGCCTCATGAATGAAATTCTCGAAGCCATGGATATTGTGAAGTATGGTTGTTTTCTAAAAAGGATATTGCTTTTATATTTTCTGATTTATTTTTATGTTTTACCACATTAGTATACATTGCTCTGAATCTATGCTGAATATGTTTCCAATATTTTTGTTCTTTATATCCAATTTGAATATGTTTCAGATGTTATGCATGGGAAGTTAGCTTCAAGTCTTGTGTCGAAAACATACGAAGTGAAGAGCTATCATGGTTTCGTAAAGCTCAATTACTATCCATTGTATGTCGGAAAATAGTTTTTCCTTGAATCTCTAAAGCCATTATTTTATGATGTTGTTGGTAGTTTTACAGTTCCTTCCTGGTTTCACATGTTTCTGATTGTTTTTTTCTTTTGCAGTTTAATACTTTTATCTTGAATAGCACCCCAGTTTTCGTGTCATTCATATCATTTGGAGTTTTCACTTTGCTGGGGGGAGATTTAACACCTGCAAGAGCATTCACATCACTTTCTCTATTTCAACTGCTCCGATTTCCATTGATTGTGCTTCCTAATCTATTAAGTCAGGTACAATCTGCCACTTTTAACACAAACAGTTTCATTTTTCAATGTTTGTCATTCACTTTTTTTTTATCATATCAACAGAAGAAGCTGAACTGGTTTGTGTTGCATTTTTAGTATCTGAGATCATTCTTCTTTGACAGATTGTGAATGCAAATATATCATTGCAACGCATAGAGGGGCTACTCCTAGCTGAAGAGATAATTTTAGAGCCGAACCCACCTCTTCAACAAGAGCTTTCTGTCATATCGATTAAGAATGGGTACTTTTCATGGGATGCTAAGGTCAGCTTTGGACTTGCCTCTTATTTTCTTACTCCATCACTATAAGATCTATAAGTTAAGGAGTCCATATTTTGATACTCTCCATTATATATAGTGAAATTTTGTGTATATTATGTTTTTTTTTTTTCATAAAACATTTGAGAAATACATCAGCATAGTGGCTAGAAAATGGTGAGTGTTATGATGATTCCAAAATATTTTCTCATGCACTGAATTGGACAAAATTGATGGTACTTAAGTATGTTTCTTTCCAACGAAAATATTAGCGTTTTCTATTATATTAGTATTAGTTAGTGATCTCAACTGAGTGAGTCCTTTCTACTGTGATGAACTGTTGGCACCACCCTTGCTTTAGGACATGTTTTTCTATTACAATGCTAAAGATCTTTCTTTTTTCCCTTTTTTTTTTCTTTCTTTCAGGCAAATAAGCCTACCTTATCAAACATTAATTTGGATATTCGAGAAGGTAGCTTAGTGGCAATAGTAGGTGGAACTGGAGAAGGGAAAACATCACTCTTATCAGCAATGCTAGGGGAGCTTCCATCTGTGACGAGTCAAAGTGTTGTAATAAGAGGGAATGTAGCTTATGTTCCTCAAATTTCATGGATTTTCAATGCATCTGTGAGTTGATTTTCGTACATTTTGAGTGACCGGGAACTTTTCTTTATTGCCATGTGATCGGTGTACTAATTTCTAGGACTATTCTTCTAGGTGCGCGATAATATATTATTTGGATCTGAATTTGAACCTGAAAGATATTGGAAGGCTATTGACGTCGCTGAGTTACATCTCGATCTTGATTTACTTCCAGTTGAGTGTATCTTACAAAATTTCACATAAGCAATTATTGGTAGCTCTTATTAACATGGAATGTTCTAATAGTTGACTTAAAATACTTGTTTGTTGTTAATTTTAGGCACGCGATCTAACAGAGATAGGTGAACGAGGAGTGAATATCAGTGGTGGACAGAAGCAAAGAATTTCAATAGCTAGAGCTGTGTATTCCAATGCAGATGTATACATATTTGATGACCCTTTAAGTGCTCTAGATGCTCATGTTGGTAGACAGGTACTCACTTATTCAGCTAATAAGTTTATCATTATTGCTATTTCAGTCATATGGTAATTTTTTGTAAGTGAAATGTATGTGTAGAATTAGCATTTCTACTTATGTAAGTCACTTTCCTCTCCAGGTTTTTAATAAGTGTATCAAACAAGAATTACAAGGGAAAACCAGGTTATTGGTTACAAACCAGCTACATTTTCTTCCACATGTGGATAGAATCGTTCTAGTTTGTGACGGTACGATTATGGAGGAAGGAACCTATGAGGAGCTGACTAAAAATGGAAAGATGTTCCAAAAACTAATGGAAAATGCATCGAAAACTGGAGAAAATGTAAAAGAAAAAGTGGACAATAAAAGCTGTTTTCAGAATATACCAGTACCAGTTCTAAATGGATTATTTTCTGATCCAACCAATTCAAAGAAAGGGAATTTGGAGAAGGTTGTCCTAATCAAGGAAGAGGAACGGGAGACTGGTGTTGTCGGTTGGAATGTCTTGATGAGGTAATATGGTGCCCAATCTAAACTTTATGATTAAAAAGATTTAAATGGAAAAAGAAAAAATCCTAATGAAAATAAAAACATGAATATGAATGTGAATGTGCTTCATTTGGACTGTTGGATACCAAGCTCCAAACAAGAACACAAATAACAGAAACAAACAAAACAAACAGGTGATAAACTCAAAGATTCTTATTTGGAAATTAAATCAAAGGTATTTTGAATTATTATATAAACATTATTTCTTATATGGAATGGAAATCAAAATTATATAACCTTATCTGATTAAAATTCTAAATGGGAATCATCCTATATGCTCTTATTACCTAAATTTGATATTTTGAAAATATTGATTTTGTTTCTATTTGCAGGTACCAAAATGCACTAGGAGGATTTTGTGTGGTCATTGTTGTCTCGATTTTCTATTTTTTAACGGAAGTTCTTCGAGTTTCAAGTAGCACTTGGCTAAGTTTATGGACAGATCAAAGCAGATCAAGAAGTTATAAACCCGAATTCTATATTTTCGTTTATGCACTCATTTCATTTGGCCAGGTGCTCTAATCATTGATGCATATTTGGCAACAATTTCATTTTGGTTATAATACAATGACATGGTTTAAATGCTATGCTGATCACTGCAATGTGTTGATTCAGGTGACGATGACACTAGCAAACTCTTTTTTGCTGATCATATGTAGTCTAGGTGCAGCCAAAAGATTGCACAATGCCATGTTACATTCCACATTGAGAGCTCCAATGCTTTTCTTCCACTCTAATCCAACTGGACGAATAATCAATAGGTTTTCAAAAGATGTAGGCGATATAGATCGGAATGTTGCTAGTAATATGAATTCATTTCTGGGTCAAATGTGGCTGCTTCTTTCAACTTTTGCGCTAATAGGAATTGTGAGCACGGTATCCCTCTGGGCCATCATGCCACTTTTGATCTTGTTCTATATGGCCTACTTATACTATCAGGTATGCTTGACATTGTTCCATGTTCCACTTTCTTTCCCTTTATCCAAATTTATACACCAAAGGAGTTTTTTTTTTATTCAAGTAACATCTTTTTAGACTCAAAGTTCTCTTATTACTTTCTTCCTAATCAGTTATCAGACATGTCATTCTCATGATCTTATGAAAAGTTTCACTTTTGTTGGGGTATCAAACCTAATCCCACGGAAGAATAGGTAAGAATTGCCTTGATTATAAGTGTTCCACCTTTTTTGGGAAAGTGTTCAAAAACAAAACCGTGAGGGTTAACCTTTTTCAATTTAGAAAAATAATTACATAACTTAATGATTTCAACCATTGTTAACTAGTATTAATCTTACAAGATTGAAACGAAGATCCTTCTCTGTAATACAAACTATAACACTAGAAGCTAACAGAAGCTTGATGAAAGAAAGTTGTCACTTAAGTTTAGTGGAAATTGGTAAGTATAGCAGTGTTTTTCTTTTGCACAAGTCAAACAAATGTAAAGTATTATTCAGTATTTGATTAAGATCTCCTGAAGCCAATAAACATTTTTTCTGCTCACCATTACTAATGAACTTTATTCATGCAGAACACATCTCGTGAAGTGAAACGCTTGGATTCCATTACAAGATCTCCTGTTTATGCACAATTTGGGGAAGCACTAAATGGTTTGTCAACTATTCGCGCATACAAAGTCTGCGATCGAATAGCCTATGTAAATGGAAAGTCTATGGACAACAATACAAGATTTGCTCTAGCAGACATGGCTTCAACTAGCTGGCTCTTCATAAGATTGGAAACATTAGGAGGTATTATGATTTGGTTCACAGCAAGCTTTGCTGTTTTGCAGAATGGAAGAGCAGAAAACCAAGCTGAATTGGCATCAGTAATGGGCTTACTTCTCAGCTATACATTAAATATCACAAACCTTCTTAGTAATTTATTAAGAGTAGCTAGTATAGCTGAAAATAGTTTAAATGCTGTCGAGCGTGCTGGGACTTATATTGATTTGCAACACGAGGCACCAGATATAATCGAAAACAACCAACCACCACCAACATGGCCATCATTAGGAGGTATTAGTTTTGACAATGTTGTCCTGCGTTACAGACCTGGACTTCCTCCAGTTCTGCATGGATTGTCTTTTAAAATTTGTCCAAGTGAGAAGGTTGGAATAGTTGGAAGAACTGGTGCTGGCAAATCTAGCATGCTCAATGCACTATTTCGGATAGTTGAAATGGAAGAAGGAAGAATCTCAATAGATGGTTATGATATTTCCAAGTTTGGATTGACAGATTTGCGAAAAGTCCTCAGCATTATACCTCAATCAGCTGTCATTTTCTCAGGTATGCAATGTATATATGAATGTTCATTAGTTGGCTTGAGGGAAGGAAAGAACACAAGAAAACATTTTTTTCTTTTCGTTGCAGGAACTGTACGGTTTAATCTTGATCCATTCGGTGAGCATACTGATAATGCTCTTTGGGCGGCGTTAGAAAGAGCACACCTTAAGGATGTTATCAAAAGGAAACCTTTTGGTTTGGATGCAAAGGTAAATATAATCACATAACTCTTTTTCTCTTTCCCAAGACCAAAACTTAAGAAGCTGAGCATGTATCCAGAAAGTTGCCCTGATCTTTTTCTCCTTATTTCCACAAATACAAAAAGCATAAATCAAAACAGTGAACTATATAGATTCCATTCTCTGGTCTCCTCAAAAGTTCTTAATTACTAAAGCATAAGCCAAGAGATGAGAGTCACTAAATCTAGCTAAGTATCAATCCAATACATATTTGCACCAAAGTGAAATCAGTTACTAACAGCATTAACTGTCAAACTAACTAACCACTACTTTGTTATATTAGTGCTGGGAAATCTAGCATGCTCGATGTTAGAATTTGAGATAGGTGAATGGGGTTCCATCTCAAAACCAATTGACTATAGAAGGAGTAGTCCATTCATCTTATACATTCTATTATCTTTCCACACATTAGTAATGTGAGACTCTCTAACACTCAATGCACTGCTTCAAATCCTAATTGCATAGTATTGAGGATTGTTATGTACTTTTAGTTATATATTTTGTTGTAAGTTGAGAGTATGAAAATAAGTCGAATGAACTGATTTTCGCTTAAGTACTTTGCATCTACTTGTGTCTAGGTTGTTGAAGGAGGAGATAATTTTAGCGTTGGACAAAGGCAATTACTAAGCCTTGCTCGAGTATTGCTACGGAGATCCAAGGTACTTGTTCTTGATGAAGCGACATCAGCTGTTGATGTCAAAACTGATGCACTTATCCAGAAAACAATTCGCGAAGAATTCAAGTCATGTACTATGTTGATTATTGCTCATAGGTTAAACACAATAATCGACGGTGATCGGGTACTTGTACTTGATGCTGGTCAGGTAAATCAAACTTCACAAATTTTTGATTGAGTAATGTGCATTAAACATCACAAGATTCACAAAAGAAGTCAAGGTTTTATCTTATGATATTGTTAACTTTTTAGGTTCTTGAGTATGATTCCCCCGAAGAATTGTTGTCGAACGAAGAAAGTGCATTCTCAAGAATGGTTCAAAGCACAGGGCCTGCAAATGCTCAATACTTGCATAGCTTAGTACTAAGAAAAAAACATAACAAGATGGGAATATAGAAAAACTGATCAAACCAACCAAGTGTTGCAGCTCAGTATGCAGAAGATGCTTCTCTTGCTATTTCACATAATGATCTTCAATAGCTAGATATTGAGCACAAACAATGATATCCTTTCGAAAATAAGATACAAAATAGTAAGAAGGTACGCTACTAATTAGTAATTATGTCACATAAGCATAATTATGTTAAAGTAATAAAAAAGTTATTTAGGGTCCGTTTCGAACGTCATATTAGGTCGTATTGTATTGTATTATATTGAATTGAATTGTATATCATATTTTTATATAATACTATGTTAAATTTTAATTTTTACTAAAATATTATATTTTTAGGTGTCCATAAAAATTAATATCACATATAGTTTTACATAAAATACAATTTAATATAATACAATACAATACGACCTAATACGGCGTTCTAAACGAGCCCTTAGTCTCTCTTTGTAATGGTTATTTTAGTCTTTTTCATGTTAGTCTTAGTAAAAATATCATTATTTTGTAGAACAATTATTAGTTTACTCCCTCACTTTTGACATATATAAGGTCAAAGTTAGTATTGTTTTTAAGGTTTTTATTGACCCCTATATGACAAAGTTACTAGTTAGTATTGTTTTACCCCATAACTTTAATATTGTTAAAAATAAAACCTTAAATTAATATTTTTTATAGACATAATAGTATTTTACTATAGTTATTCTCTTAACCATTTTGTAAACCTATAACAAAAAAAAATTGAGATTATACTGTAGTTAACAAGAATGTATTGTATAATAGTATTTGGGAAATTTGAATTTATATCCATGTTTTGTACTTAAATTAATTTTTTAAACTAATACTTATATCTATTGAAAAAGTAGGATCACTTTTTCTTATACCCTAAAATACCTCTCTCATTATTTTCAATCATCTCTTTCTTCCTCTTTTCTCTGTCAAAGAAAGCCTCCCAACCGTATGCACACCGAAAACCCAACCCGTGAGGCTAGATCGCACCACCCAAAACTCGACACCACCCACGGTGAACCACCGCACCCACCCCGACCCAGCCCCACTCTCTCGGACCGCCCAAAAGTCGCACCCCGAAAGCATTCCTCTCTGAAAATCGCAGAAAAAAAAAAAAAAAATTGCTCCGTCCGATGGGGTCCGACCAATCGGACCCATGGTCCGTCCATCGGACCTGAGTCTCTCTTCCTTTCTCTGAAAAAAAAAAAATTGCTCCGTATTTAAATAGCAAAGATGAAGATCCTGTAAAGAAAAGGATATGGAGATCCTTTAATGGGCTTTTGACTATATTTCCTCCAAGAGTAGTCATCAGGAGGTATGTCTGCTAATTTATTGCTAACAGAGGGAACTCGAATTCTCCTCCTTTTCTTGAGTTTCCTGTAAAGGCAAAAATGAAGAGAAACAATTACATACTTAAATACGGAGCAATTTTTTTTTTTTTTCAGAGAAAGGAAGAGAGACCCAGGTCCGATGGACAGACCATGGGTCCGATGGGTCCGATTAGTCGGACCCCATCGGACCTATGGTCCGACCATCGGACGGAGCAATTTTTTTTTTTTTTTTCTGCGATTTCAGAGAGAGGAATGCTTTCGGGGTGCGACTTTTGGGCGGTCCGAGAGAGTGGGGCTGGGTCGGGGTGGGTGCGGTGGTTCACCGTGGGTGGTGTCGAGTTTTGGGTGGTGCGATCTAGCCTCACGGGTTGGGTTTTCGGTGTGCATACGGTTGAGAGGCTTTCTTTGACAGAGAAAAGAGGAAGAAAGAGAGGGTTGAAAATAGTGAGAGGGGTATTTTAGGGTATAGGGAAAAGTGATCCTACTTTTTCAATAGATATAAGTATTAGTTTAAAAAATTAATTTAGGTATAAAACATGGATATAAATTCAAATTTCCCTAGTATTTTTAACATAAATACATAATATTTATAAAACATAATAGGGTTTTTTAATTTATACATTTCAAAGTAATTTTTTTTTTGTATTTTTACAGAATATACAGTGTAAGTCACGAAACAACTTAAATTGTAATCCAATTCAAACAACAATCTACATCGCAACCCATATAGCAACTCAAATAACAACTACGGAGCAACTCAAATCATAAAAATAAAAACAAAAAAAAAAAGGGAAATTTGATTTTCTATACTTAGAAAATCTTAAATTTTTTTCCCTAAACCAAAAATTTAAAACCTAAAAAAACTATACCTTTTTTTTCAAAACCCCAAAAATACCCCCCTCACAATATTCTCTCTCTCTGCATCATCTCTCTCTCTCTCTCTCTCTCTCTCTCTCTCTCTCTCTCTCTCTCTCTCTCTCTCTCTCTCTCTCTCTCTCTCTCTCTCTCTCTCTCTCTCTCACCCCAACCGCCCACCCTCACCTGAACCACCCTCACCCACGAAAACCCTCACCCACGATCAACCCCAACCCGAACCACCCTCACCCACGGTCGTCGACCACCCTCACCAACGATCAACCCCACCCGAACCACCCTCACCCACGAAAACCCCAACCCGAACCACCCTCACCCACGAATCCCAACCCCAACCCGAACGACGGTCGAAGCCCAGTTCACCGCCGGTCCCACAAATCCCAGGCCCCCCATCACCGGCGGTCGAAGCCCACGAATCCCAGGCCCCCTCTTCACCGCCGGTCCATCAAATCGAAAGCAAAAAAAAAAAAGGAAAAAAAGCCCCAGGTCTGATGGTCGGACCATGGGGTCCGATGGGGTCCGACCAATCGGACCCATCGGACCCATGGTCCGACCATCGGGCCCCCTCTCTCTAAGTCTCTCTCAAATCGAATAAAGAAGGAAAAAAAAAAAAAAACCAGGTCCGATGGTCGGACCCCATGGTCCGACCATCGGACCTGGGGTGTGGGATTCGTGGGACCGGCCGAGATAGAGAGAGAAAGAGAGATGCTGTGAGAGTTTGAGGGTATTTTTGGGGTTTTGAAAAAAAAAAGGTATAGTTTTTTTAGGGTTTAAATTATTGGTTTAGGAAAAAAAATTTAAGATTTTCTAAGTATAGAAAATCAAATTTCCCAAAAAAAATCATAAAAATAGAAAAAAAAAAAGAAGTTAAAAAGTAGTATAGGATAATTCTATTTATAATATTTAATAAATTATATAATAATATTGATAAATTATATATTTTAAGTAGTTTTATTGCTAATATTTATTTTTTTTTATATATATATATATATTTAAGTGATTTCGGTGATGTGAAAAAATATATTAAAAAATAACCAATATAAAGTAATAGATTCAATTCATATTTATGTGGATTAGATTGAATTTGAGTCATTGTACGAATTGAATTGGATCCAAAATATGAAAGATTGTACTGTAAGCAGAAGGGGAAATTTCATAAATATGAGAATTGAGGGTATAGTTTACTTTTTTATGGCATAAATAAATAACACCATAGGGTTATGAGTTTTTTTTTTTTTAACATTTATATGAGTTTTTTTTTATGCCATATTTTTGTAAAAAAAAAAGTAGAAATTCCATATTTTTAAAACAACAATAAGTTTTGCTGAAAATGTCACCGGCACCGAAAAAAGCACAAGAAAAGTCGTCGGTACCGGAAAGTCATCGAAAAAGTCGCCGGAAAAATCACCGTCGCCAGAAAAGTCACCGTCGAAGGAAAAGTCACCAGAATTAAATGTCTTAGATATAACTAAAAATATAACCGGTTCTGTGAATAAAAACTAATAACTTAACCGGTTATAATTGAAATATATTCTGTAACATAATAAATAACATAAAATAACTCAAACCAATTATAATTAAAATAAAACCGGTTCTATAACAGTGTTATAATGAATAAAAACGAATAACACGAAATAACTCAAAACCAGTTATAACTAAAATAGAACCGGTTATATAACATAATGAATACAAACAAGTAACACACAATAATTCAAACCAATTACAATTAAAAAAAAAAGGCTAATTATGATTTTTTTTCCTCGAACTTTGACATGTACCAAATCATGCCCCCTGAACTTTTTTGGCCGTTAAAAATTCCCCATAAACTATTAAAATTATTAAATTTAAGGACTTTTGTCTAATTTTAATAAACAAATTCTAACATGGATAAAAATTCAGGGGACATGATTTAGTACATATCAAAGTTTGAGGGACATGATTTGGTATATATCAAAGTCTGGGGAGCATGGTTTAGTACATAAACAATTACTGTAATAGTAAAATTGAATGAAATTAGACAAAAGTCCTTAAATCTAACAATTTCAATAGTTCATGGGAAATTTTTAACAGCCAAAAAAGTTCAGGGGGCATGATTTGGTACATGTCAAAGTTTGGGGGAAAAAAAATCTTAATTAGACATTAAAAAATAAAGGAGAAATCACTTCCTAAAACACTGAAACATAAAATAAAAACAAAATTAGTTCTACAATAAAAAACCTCATAACACATAATACCTCATAAAACCAATTATAATTTTTTTCTTAAAAAAATAGAGATCAATTTCAAAAAACATTGAGGCATAAATATGAAAAGAACCAGTTCCATAACAAAATAAATAAACACAAATAACAACACACAATAACTCAAATATAATATAAGGAAACCGGTTATATTTATCAACTAGTTAAAAATTTAAGACAAAATAAATAAATAAATATAATTAAATATAACCGGTCCTGTAACATAATAAATAAAAATAAATAATATAAAATAGCTCAAACCAGTTATAATTAAAATAGAACCGGTTCTATAACAATGTTATAATAAATAAAAACCAATAACACTGTAGGAATTTTTGATTGCATTTTACAATTTTACCCTACACTAACAAAACAAACAAATCAATTTTTAAGGTCAATTTCGACCTTTCCTTGTTTCCCTGACTTTTCAAAGTCAACACAACAAAACGGCTCCGTTTTGTGTTTGAACAAAACCCCAAGGCTCGAGAACCTTCTCAGTCACTTTCTCTCTTCCTTAGGTTTTCTTAGAAACCCTAGCAGAGAGTTTCTCTCTGAGAAACTCGAACCCTAACCCTAGCAAACCCAGAAATCCAAGCACAAACACAACACCAAGATCAGATCTACAATGATTTGATCTATACACGACCACACACACAAAAACAGAAAGATTAGAGTTAGAATACACCAGATTTTCCCGAAGTTCACCAATAAATTGGCTACGCCTCCGTTTGAGCTGCTCCTCGAATTTGAGAGCTCGATTCCACTATCAAAGATGGTTCAGATATACAAAGATGGAGATTCCAAGTCACAGGTATGGTTTTTGACTGGTAATCTCTTTAGCTATTACATATACTGTGTTTTATCCCTCTCTCTCTAACTATACTAATTTTCTTCTTGTTCTTGTGCATGTACGAGCATCGATCTCTCCTTCTTCAAGTATTCAAAACCTGGATCTTGAAGAACTCACTCAACCGTTTAGATCTAAGCTTGGATGCAGGTATATATAGATCTAGGGTTTCAGTTCTTCATCTGTATTTGTTAGTTAGGGTAGTTACAGAAATTAGTTAGGTGTGGATTTAACCAAATCCATTCTAACTAATTTCTGTTAGGGATTTTAGAGGCCGAAGGCCAAATTAGGGATTTTGCATGTATTTTCTTTTCTGTCCTTTGTATTAAGTCCAATATCAGTGTAAGTAGAGGTTTACTCCAACAAACACGTTGATGGTAGTTGAAGCGCTGAGTTGGGTTAAAGATAAAGGTTGGGAAGATGTGATCATTGAGTCGGATATGTTGATGGTAGTTCAAGCAATAAACAGTTTAGTCTCTATGCCATCACAGGTTGGTTTGTTGGTGGCTGACTATCGTTCAATTTTATTATCTTTACGAAATGTTTCGATTTCTTTTGTTTATCGATCTGCCAATAAGGCTGCCCATTGTGTTGCTAGGGGGTCTTGCTTTACGTCAGATTGTGTTTTCAATGAGCTGAATGCTCCTTCTGTTTTGCAAAACATTGTTATGGCTGAGGCTTGTTATAATGCATAATTTTCCTTTGTTAAAAAAAAAACCAATAGCACGTAATAACTCAAATTCGATTATAACTAAAATATAACCGGTTATATAACATAATACATACAAACAAATAACACACAATAATTCAAATCGATTACAATTAAAAAATAAAGGGAAAATCAGTTTCTAAAATACTGAAACATAAATTAAAAACAAAACTAGTTCTACAATAAAAAACCTCATAACACAATACCTCATAAAATAGATTATAATTTTTTTTTTTAAAAAAATGGAGAATAATTTCAAAAAATATTGAGGCATAAATATGAAAAGAACCAATTATATAACAAAATGAATAAACACAAATAATAACTCAAATATAATATAAAGAAATCGATTATATTTATCAATTAGTTAAAAATTTAAGACAAAAAAACTGGTTCCGTAAAGCAACTAAGATAAAAACTCACACACAAAAATCAGTTAAATAAAATAGCTCAAACAAAAACATCCATTCAACATGTTCCAACCCACCAAATAATTATACCCATACCATATCTACCTCCAAAAAACTCATTCATTATGTCAGATAATAAGTTCTATTTTAGTTATAACCGGTTTGAGTTATTTCGTATTATTTGTATTTATTGATTATAACATTGTTATAGAACCGGTTCTAATTTAATTATAATTAGTTTGAGTTATTTTATTTTATTTGTTTTTATTCACATTATGTTACAGAACCGATTATATTTCAATTATAACCAGTTTGAGTTATTTTGTGTTATTTATTTTCATACATTATATTATAAAACCAGTTCTATTTTTATTTATATTTAAGACATCAACTTCTTGTGACTTTTTCCGGTGATGGTGACTTTTCCGGCGATGATAACTTTTTTGGTGACTTTTCCGACGACACTAACTTTTTCGACGAATTTTCTAGCACCAGCGACTTTTTCGGCGTCAGTGACTTTTCCAGCACCAGTGATTTTTCCGGTAAAACTTATTATTGTTTACAAATATGAAATTTCTATCTTTTTTATAAAAATATGGCATAAAAGAACTAATATAAATATAAAAAAGACTAAAAAAAACCCATAACCCCTTACCATTATTTTTATGTCATAAAAAAATAAATATAAAAAAGTAAACTCTAATATTTTCCCATGTATAGTGTAATTTTTACTAAGCAAAATAGTGTGAACTGAAGTAGACACTCCTACTCCCTTGTCATTTACTTCTGGTTCCACCCTGCACACAAGAAAAGCTAAGGAACCAGTATCTTCATTAAGCTTTACAAGTTACGAGTAACCCCCACTCTCCTCCCTCCATATTACTTGGTGGAAATTCAATGGCAAATTTTTTTACCAACAATCATGATGGTCCAAATTGTCATTAGTGGGAAACATGGAACAACCTATGAGTCACCCAATATGCTTTAGCCATGTGGAGAGGAATATTGGCACCTTATATATTTTGTTTTTGAAAAGAAACTTCTTTCTTTTAATTTTTCTTCAATTTAGTAATACTATAAATATATATATGTAATCACCAATAAAGATTCTTCATTCTTTTAATTTTTCTCTTATCTCAAAGCCATTTTTAAGGAATTGAGGGATTTTAATTTCTTCAAATTTTAAGATCAAAAGTGAAAAGAAGGAAGTGGTTTTGGTTCAACTGCGGACCTTATATTTCAGGTTGGTCCCAGTCTAAGGATGTGTCTTCAAAATTATTTTCAAACCGCTGAAGTCTACTTTGAGAGAGCCTGCTCATCACAGCAAGACCTGAAACATAAATTCCAGTTTTTGATGAGAAAGAGTTAGATTAAAAGCATAATTATTCTCCTGACTCTGAAGATTTTCATGTTTTAGAAGTTTTTTAACAAAGAGATTCACAAGAACATGATGAGAACACAAACAAAATCCAAGAGAGAATTGAATTGACACCAAAGAATTTTCAGGGAAAATAAAGATTAAATAAATTTATGTGTTGTTTCATGAATTGTGGTTGCAGTATAAGTAGATATGTACCTTCAACTATTCTGTAAAGAGCTGACCACCAATTATCGCTTGGAACCTCAAAACGGTTTAGTGCTTCATCTATATCTTGCTCGTATTTCCCCTCCAAAACTCCTTGCAGTGTTACGACTGCATCCTTTGTTTTCAAGAGGATATTGCTCTTATCTTCAATATCAGATTGTTGAAGATGATTCTGTGAAGGAGCTAGAGAAACAGTTAGCGCATACTGAGCAGCAGCCTTCCATTGGGACGAGGCTAGCCATCGCCTCTGGTTTATCAACTGCTTGTGCTCTAAATCACTTCCTGTCACGGTCGGTTTTTCTCCTAATACTAAGCTACGTAAGTAGTCAGCATTGGCAGGCCCTGTACTTTGAACCATTCTAGAGAATGAACTTTCTTCGTTCGATAACAGTTTCTCGGGGGAATCATACTCAAGAAGCTGGAAGGTAACATTTAGAATCCACTGTTAGAAAACGATATATTTGTACAACCAAACATAATTTCTTGCAAGCAGGCATTATATTTTGACTACTAGAAAAATGAACATTACAATAAGAAAATGATGAGTTTGAGAAAACACAAAGGTTTCCATGTACCTGACCAGCATCAAGAACAAGAATCCGATCACTATCAATTATGGTATTTAATCTGTGAGCAATAATCAACATAGTACAGGATTTAAATTCTTCGCGAATTGTTTTCTGGATAAGAGCATCAGTACCAACATCAACAGCTGAAGTTGCTTCATCAAGAACAAGTATCTTCGATCTTCGTAGCAATGCCCTAGCAAGGCTTATTAATTGCCTTTGTCCTACACTGAAATTCTCTCCTCCTTCAAGAACCTAGACACGAGCAGAAGAAGACAGGTTATCTTCCATTCCATTTAACAAGTTCCATCTTTCTTTTCTTAAACAATAAGGTATTGAGCACAAAGATACTTCATAAGCTTCAAAAGGATGACAAACGACACGCAATGTGATCAACCACATTGCTGTTTCATGCTTATTATTTTGTTTATACGCATTCAAATTTCAAGATATCATGTGGCTATCACATTTATTCTTGGTAAGCATTTATTTCCAAGAAATAATACATCTGACTGTTCTAAGCATTCTTTACAGTCAACAGAAGTGAAAGACAACACTTTTAACATATCACTGTAACTATCTTGAATGCAGAAAAGAAAAAAGTAATCATCATCTTCAATATTGTAAATTAGGGTATGTGTATGGGTATACCTCTGCATCCAGACCGAAAGGGTTTCTTCTAATGACATCCTTAAGATGCGCTCTCTCTAATGCCTCCCAAAGATCAGCATCATTATGCTCACAAAACGGATCAAGATTAAATCTTACCGTTCCTGGAAAGATGAATTTATCATTAGAATGACACGCTTTCAACAAATTCTACATACCAGGCGTACAAACACAACAACACATTTAGGATAAAAACCCAGGATTGATTGATTTTACATTGCATACCTGAGAAAAGGATGGGAGATTGTGGTATGATACTAAGAATTTTTCGCAAATCTGTCAGTCCAAGCTTACAAATATCACAACCATCAATTAAGATTCTTCCTTTTTCCATTTCAACTATCCGGAATAATACATTAAGCATGCTAGATTTTCCTGCACCAGTTCTTCCAACTATTCCAAGCTTTTCCGTTGGAGAAATTTCGAAGGATAACCCATGCAAAACTGGAGGAAGTCCAGGCCTATAACGCATAACAACACTCTCAAACTTAATAGATCCCGATGATGGCCACCCTGGTGGGGGTCGGTTGCTTTCAATTATTTCTGGAGCCTCAGAAGGCAAATCAATATATGTGCCAACACGCTCCACAGCATTCAAACTATTTTCAGCTCTACTTGCTTGTCTTAGTACGCCACTGAGAAGATTTGTGATATTTAGAGTATAACTGAGAAGTAGACCCATTGTTGATGCATATACTTCTTGATTATCGGCTCTCCCATTCTGCAGAACAGCAAAGCTTGCTGTCAACCAGATCATGATACCTCCTAATGTTTCCAACCTTATGGAAAGCCAACGATTTGAACTGAAGTTTGCAAGAGTGAATCTGATATTATTGTCCATAGACTTCCCATTTATGTTGGCCATCCGATCATACGCCTTGTATGCACGAATAGTAGACAATCCATTTAGTGCTTCTCCAAATTGTGCATAAACAGGAGATCTTGTAATGGAATCCATGCGTTTTACTTCACGAGCTGTACTCTGTGTGCATATGATTAAAACAA
This sequence comes from Cannabis sativa, assembly GCF_029168945.1. Lineage (NCBI taxonomy): Eukaryota > Viridiplantae > Streptophyta > Magnoliopsida > Rosales > Cannabaceae > Cannabis > Cannabis sativa. The sequence continues at coordinate 56,423,272 of NC_083607.1, forward strand.
AAGGACCCATTTTGAGTAATACAATCCAACAGAATGGTTAACAAAAAAGACATACTTCATTTCATATTGGTTACTTAATTCCAAATTTGCATAAATATAATTATTTTCAAAACCATTTTGATAAATAGTGGCCAAAGCTCAAAGCTCAATTTTTTTTGAAAAAGAGAAAGAGATTACTTGTCTTGGCCTCCCCCCGTTATGAATTGATACCCTCACTTATGGCGGAGGAAAACCGTGGTGAACAAAATCTCTATTACTAAACCATTGATAATTTGTTATCATTATGATTTAAGTTGCGGGCTCCTTCAACCTCCATTTCTATGGCACATGTTTTGCTATATTTCAACTGGGTTAAACTAACAACTATACAGTACAGAGACACACAAATATCTCTATATCAATCTTGTAAGACTGAATATTATCTGACATTGTAGGCTTCATTATACTTTCTATATCCATATTGGGGGATGAAATAATAAATTTTTTGATGATACAGAGGACAAATAAAGTTTCGGGGTAGCAACTTGGATTTAACGAGCTAAAGGATTTAAGGGTGTATCATTTCCTGATCTTAGTAGAGATTGGGCAAGTTTCTGTACTAGTTATGTCTTTTGTTTTGCTTCTTTTTAATCTTGATATTTCCCAAGTTTTCCTCCACCAATTTTTTAATAAATTTGGTAGGAAGCCACACAAGGACATGTGACTTTTGTCTTTTTCTTTAATTAACTTTTCTTAAAAAATTATTGTGTGTACATTTGGAAAAAACACAGCAAACAATTAAGCATACCTGATAGTACAAATAGGCCATATAGAACAGGATCATAAGTGGCATGATGGCCCAGAGGGATATTGTGCTAACAATGCCTATCAGCACAAAAGTTGAAAGAAGCTGCCACACCTGACCCAGAAACCCATTCATTAAATTTGCAACATTTCGATCTACATCACCTAAATCCTTTGCAAATCTATTGATTATCCGTCCAGTTGGATTAGTGTGGAAGAAAACCATTGGAGCTCTCAATATTGCATGTAACATGGTGTCGTGCAATCTTCTGGCCGCACGAAGACTAGACATGATTAACCAAAAAGAATTTGCCAGTGTCACAGACACCTGAATCAAACACAGGAGCCAGCAATTAACATGGTGTCGTGAAATGTGTTTCTACATATGCCCAGTTTTCATTTTATCTGTTTTCAAAGATGAAAACACCCAAACATTTATACATGTGATTGTATCCCAACCCTTTTACCAACAGCATACAAAAAATATTACATGTAATGAATAGTGAATACAATATACTACTGTAGACATTTCTTACATAATTTTGAATTCAATGGGGTACTTAAAAATCTATCAAGGCATGTTGAAAATTGTAGCAATTTGGGAATGATACTTCTAATCTGATATTATTGATGAAAAATGTAGCCTTTATATAGGCTGATTACATAGTAGAATTAGGCAACAATCAAGGAAATTAGGAAAAAATACAACCTAAACTAAGCTGTCAAAAACACCCTAAATATAACTGTACAAAGCTATTTACATAGATATTTCTACACTCCCCCTCAAGCTGAGTTGTATATGTTATACAAACCCAGCTTGGATTTAAATTCTTCAAAACTTGTTCTTGGTAGGGCATTTGTTAGAATGTCAGCGATTTGTTTCTTTGTAGGGATGTAGTTGAGTTCAATGATCTTTGAATTCACCTTTTCCGAAATGAAGTGTCTGTCTATCTCAACATGTTTAGTTCTGTCGTGGTGAACTGGATTTTTAGCAATGCTAATTGCAGCTTGACTATCACTATACATTTTAAAGGACTCGGGAGATTCAAACCTTAATTCATTCATAAGCCTTTTGATCCACATCCCTTCACAAATACCTAAGGCCAAAGCCCGATATTCTGACTCTGCGCTACTCCTTGAGACTACAGACTGCTTTTTGCTGCGCCAGGTAACTAAATTACCCCATACATAAGTGCAATAACCACTGGTTGATCGTCTGTCAGTCAGCTCTCCAGCCCAACTAGAGTCTGTGTAAACTTCCAAGTCTCGATTGTTGTATTTTCTGAAGTGCAAACCTAGACCTGGTGTCATTTTCAGATACCTTAGAATACGATACACCGCTTCCAAATGTTCCTCACAAGGATTGTGCATATGTTGACTAACAACACTGACAGGAAAGGCGATATCTGGTCTAGTATGTGAGAGATAGATTAGTTTTCCTACTAATCTCTGATAGCTCCCCCTCTCTACTGGAGTTGAATCCTCTCTTCGATTAGCTTTCAAATTTGGATCCATGGGAGTGTCAACCGGCTTGCTCCCAATCATTCCAGTTTCCTTTAGAAGATCTAGGATATACTTTCGTTGAGATATAACAATTCCTTCTTTCGATCGAGCTACTTCCATACCAAGAAAGTATTTGAGGGTTCCTAGATCTTTGATTTCAAAAGCTGAGGCAAGAAGTCTTTTGAGATCTGAAATTTCTTCTGTGTCATCTCCAGTTAAGATTATGTCATCCACATATACAATGAGAATTGCTAGCTTTCTAGTTGGAGAGAACTTGAAAAATAGAGTATGATCAGCCTGGCTTTGAGTATATCCATGTTTGATAACTAACTTTGCAAATTTGTCAAACCATGCCCGAGGTGACTGTTTCAAGCCATAAAGGGATTTGAGAAGTTTGCACACTACTCGACCACTGTAGTGTTTCTTCATCCCTGGTGGAATTTCCATATAGACTTCTTCTTCGAGATCCCCATTCAAAAAAGCATTTTTTACATCCAGCTGATATAAAGGCCAATCACAATTTACAGCTAGTGATAACAAGATTCTTACTGTATTAAGTTTGGCGACGGGAGCAAAGGTCTCCTGATAGTCAACACCATATGATTGAGTGAACCCCTTGGCGACAAGTCGAGCCTTGAATCTGTTGATACTCCCATCTGAATTATACTTGATGGTGAAAATCCACTTACAACCAACTGTCCGCTTTCCTTGAGGTAACTCAGTGACAACCCAAGTACCATTCTTCTCAAGGGCATTCATTTCTTCATCGACTGCACTCTTCCATTTAGGATCTTTCAAGGCCTCATAAATGTCTGTGGGAATCTGAATAAGATCAAGAGAAGATACAAAAGCTCGATACATAGGTGTTAGTTTCCCATAAGCAACATACTTTTGAATGGGGTGATTCGTACAAGTTCTGACACCCTTTCGATGAGCAATAGGAAGGTCGAGATCATCAATAGTAGGAGAAACTAACTCATGAGTCACAAAATCCTTACCTTCATGATTTTCAAGGTTGAGAGGGCTATGATGAGTGTTTGAACAGCTCTTGTCTTGCATGTTGGCCTCTATATTCCCAACTTTCCTCCTGCTATAAACACGAAGTTCTTTGTTACCTATTGCTTGAGTTTGAAGTGGTGGTGAGTTTGAAAGAGTGTTTGGATTTTCTGAAGAGGAAAGTGATGTTGGATTGAATGTAGAGAATGACGGGTTTGATGTGTTTTCTGGAGATGAGTTGGATGTGTTTTCTGGAGACGGGTTGGATGTGTTTTCTGGATTGATATCCAATTGGACAGGGAAAAGAGGCAAGGAAGGCAAAGGTTGAGCACTTTGATGTTCGTGCGCCATAACATTAGATTGAGGAAAAACAGCTTGATGATTCTGAAGGATTTCCCAAAACTGATATTCATGTGAATGCTCTCCCTGAATGCCAGATTTGGGAAAGAAAGGTTGATGTTCAAAGAATGTGACATCCATAGTGATATAAACCCTTTTTGAAATTGGAGAGTAACATTTGTACCCTTTTTGAGTGTTGGAATACCCGATGAAGATGCACTTGTGAGATTTTGGATCAAGTTTTGTTCTGTTGTGATCATAAACATGAACAAAGGCTGTACATCCGAAGACTTTGAATGGAAGATCTGAAGAAAAAGCTGAGATATGAGGGAATGTAGCAAGTAACAAATTTCTTGGGGCTTTGAATTGTAATACACGACTAGGCATACGATTGATGAGGTAGGTGGATGTGAGTAAGGCTTCCCCCCAAAACTGTTTGGGAACATTATTTGAAAACATGATAGATCTAGAAACTTCAAGAAGATGCCTATTTTTTCTTTCAGCCACTCCATTTTGTTGCGGAGTATCAACACATGAACTAATGTGAACAATTCCTTGATCTAACAAGTATGGACCAAGTATGGAGTTGAAATATTCCTTTCCATTATCAGTTTTCAAGATTTGAATCTTTTGGTTAAATTGATTTTGAATCATGGAATGAAATTTTTGAAAAATGGAAGCAGTTTCAGATTTTTCTTTCATAAGGAAGGTCCATGTTGTCCTAGTATGGTCATCAATAAATGATACAAACCATCTAGATCCATTAATATTTGTTACTCGCGATGGTCCCCAAATATTACTATGTATCATTGAAAAAGGTCGGGAAGGTTTGTAAGGAAGACTAGGGTAAGAGTTTCGAGTATGTTTAGCAAGTTGGCAGACTTCACAATAAAAGAATTTTGGTCTTTTGTGGACAAATAACTGAGGGAACAATTTTTCAAGATAACCAAAATTTGGATGTCCAAGCCGAAAATGCCACAACATGACGAGATTTTCATTCGAAACAGACACAGAATTGAAAACTGAATCTAAATTAGAGTAGTTACCACAACTTGGTGTATGAACTTGTTTACTTTTAGAAGAAGCCTTGAGAATATAGAGCCCATCATGCATTTCAGCACTGCCAATCACTTTTTCCGAGCCATCAACCTGAAATTTACAAAGATTTGGATAGAATTTAGTTACACAATGTAGATCTCGAGTAAGTTTACTTATCGAAGAAGATTGCAATTCAGTTTAGGGACAAATAGAACAGATGAAAGGAGAAGGTCATCTGATAATGTTACAGAACCAGTCCCTATCACTGGTGTGAGAGAGCCATCAGCAATTCTAACTGTTTGGGAATGAGCACATGGTTTGAAGGTGTTGAAGAGTTGGAAATCACCCGTCATGTGGTCAGAGGCCCCTGAATCAACTATCCAAGTACCTTTGTTGGAGGTAGCAGTAAACGTGTGAGATGTAGAACCTTGATGACACACTATACTAGCATTTGCCTTGATTAAGGGAGATTTTGGCTGTTGTATAGACTGTCGAAGAGGATTCATTGAAATGAAGCAAAAAGAAAATGAATCTAGAGAAAAACTTAGCCAAAGAAATAATCTGTTGTAGCGAAGAACCGCAGATGGAGAGTCACAGCCGAAATAGGGAGTGCCAGGGAGGAAGACGTCGAAGAAACGAAGGCCGGAGATGTCTCACGCGCCTGCACGCGCGTGGCGCGTGGGTGATGACGTCGGAGGATGGCGGCGCGTGTGGCTCACGCGCCACTGTTATGGACCCCGAACTTTGGGGTTTTGCCGATCGGTGCTGTGGTAAGCTTTTTGGATAGGAGGTGAGATTAGAAGAGGACTGTGTACCAGATTTCTAAGATTGTGCCTCAAAGAACTAAACCCTAATTTTTTTTTAAAAAAAAAGGCAGAAAAAAAAACGATTTTTTTTTTTTACTACAAATGCTCTGATACCATGTAGCAATTTGGGAATGATACTTCTAATCTGATATTATTGATGAAAAATGCAGCCTTTATATAGGCTGATTACATAGTAGAATTAGGCAACAATCAAGGAAATTAGGAAAAAATACAACCTAAACTCAGCTGTCAAAAACACCCTAAATATAACTGTACAAAGCTATTTACATAGATATTTCTACAAAAATAGTTAAGCATCAAAACCATTTAAACAGCTGAAAATGGCACGCTTAGGTAGATGACAAGCGCAAACGAGAGAATGAGATAAATTGTAAAGAATAACATAACTCGAAATATATATCAATATCACACACCTGCCCAAATGAAAGAAGTGCATATATGAGAATGTAGAATCCAGGTTTATAACTTGTTGATTTGCTTTGATCTGTCCAAAAACTTAGCCACGTGCTACTTGAAACTCGAAGAACTTCTGTCGATAAATAGCAAAGTAAGAGAACGATGACCACCCACATGCCTCCTAGAGCATTTTTATACCTGAGCAAAGGACAAGAATGAATAACTAAATTTGCAAGATATCATAATTAGCCAGACTTGTAATGTAGGGAAATAATTCACATTGCAGCATTGATATAAATTTGTCAAATTTCAATTCAGGTTCTATGTTTGAGGGTTCCAAATTAATCATAGCACGTTTTACTGATACCGGCACATGCAAATGACATGCAGTTCCCCACTGAAACAAGACAAAACATAAAAGATAAAGTAACGATTTTCAAATTATGTTTCTTAGATTAATGCATGATGTTACCTCATCAAGACAGTCCAACTGACAATGCCTGTTTCTCGTTCCTCTTGTTTGATCAGAACAGACTTCCTCAATTTCCCTCTCTTTGAATTGATTTCATCTATAGAAGAACCATTTGCCTCCCCATTAGAAGCTGGAATCGAACTTTTCTGGGAACTTCCACTATCCATATTTTCTTCTATATTTTCTCCCATCTTCCCTGCATTTTCCATTAGCTTTTGGAACAATTTTCCATTTTTAGTCAGCTCCTCATAGGTTCCCTCCTCTGCAATCATACCATCAGATACTAGAATGATTCTGTCAACTTGAGGAAGGAAGTGTAGCTGGTTCGTGACAAGTAGTCTAGTTTTCCCTTCTAACTCTTGTTTGATACAGTTGTTAAAAACCTGGAGATGAAGTGACCATACATGATTAAAAATATGACTTTTACAAATATATCAAGACAATAAGAGAGACCAATTCAGTATCGGTATTAAGAGCCCTAAAAATTGCAAGAAGATCTAATGAGCATCAGCAACGGAAACAAAGAAAAATACAAAAATAAAAGACTTTGGTTGTTGGTGTTACAATCCATTATAGTTACAACTCAAATATAAACATAATTGGAAATGCAACATCAGTAAGACACAAATACCTGTCTAGCAACACGAGCATCTAGAGCACTTAAAGGGTCATCAAATATGTATACATCAGCTGCAGAATATAAAGCTCTAGCCATTGAAATTCTCTGCTTTTGTCCACCACTAATATTCACACCCCGCTCACCTATCTCTGTTAGATCGCGCCCCTTTAAAATAAAACGAGGAAATGATAATATTTAGCCATCAATTGGCATTCCATATAAATGAGCAAGCTATTACATAAATTCATATCCACTCAACTGGAAGTATATCAAGATCATGATGTAATTCGGTTACGTCAATAGCCTTCCAATATCTTGTAGATTCAAATTCAGATCCAAATAATATGTTTTCTCGTACCTGGATGGAAGAACAACATAAAAATTAAAACACATAATTTAGAATTCAAAAGGTTGTAATATGTACAATAGAGGGGCCAACTAAACTAGAAATTTTGAAACAACTCACAGTTGCATTGAAAATCCACGAAATTTGGGGAACATAAGCAACACTTCCTCTCAATTCAATATGTGCATTCGACACAGAAGGTATTTCGCTTATCATAGCTGATATCAGTGACGTTTTTCCTTCTCCAGTCCCACCCACAATAGCAACTAAGCTACCGACTGGTATATCCAAATTAATATTTGATAAGGTTGGTTTATCTGCCTGAAAATAGGGAAACCTTTACCATCATTTCCATTGGAAGTTATCATAGGTAAATAAACATTATGCACATGACTAATAGCATTAGCATATATATGCACCCATACATATATGTATATATATTTTATTTATAGCATATTTTCTACATCTTGAGAAATTTCCTAAATTAGCTATCAGTAAATGAGACTTGTGCCTTGGGTGTCAAGAGTGCCTTAGCAGAATTTCAAAGTTCACCGTAGCACTAGCCGATAGATTTAGGAGATTTTTCAAATGTAGTAAATATTTTTATAATGTATGTTAGCCCAAGAAAGGTTATGAGGAGGTGTTGACAAAGGTTAAGAAAGCTGTAAGGCTCACATTGAAGAAGTCTACTGAGAAATATTCCTATATAATTAGTAGGTAGTACTGTTTGATAAACCAAATTATATTATATGCAAAAAAGTATAGATGTTGAAAAGTTTACCTTTGCGTCCCATGAAAAGTACCCATCCTTAATTGAGATGGCTGGAAGCCCAGGTTCAAGAGGGGGGTTTGGTTGTAGAGTTCTCTCTTCAGCTAAGAATAGCTCCTCCAAACGCTGTAATGATATATTTGCATTCACAACCTGTCAAAGTAGAGTCATATCATAAGATATAGCAGAGTCACGCCATAGTTTTATTCAACCATCGATGAACAAAAAAGAGAAATTGATAACGCATAGCAAAACTCAAAAGACAAATACTAGAATATTTATTTGGTGATGCTACTAAGGCCAGCCAAAAAAGAAAAAAGAAAGAAAAAATAGACATTATTAGAGTAAATACCTGACTTAATAGATTAGGCAGCATGTTCAGTGGAAATCGCAGCACTGCAAAGAGAGAAAGTGATGTGAATGCCCTTGCAGGAGTCAAATCCCCTCCAAGCAACGTAAAAATTCCAAATGATACCACCGTTACAACAACTGGGATACTGTTTAGTATAAAGCTATTAAACTGCAATCAAAAAGAAACTATTAAAAAAATTACAGTTATGAAACAGGACAAATCGAACATAGCTTGCTCTCTTTTAGAGACTTGATCCCACATTATTATTATAATTATTTTTGCAATCTAAATATCCTTTCTAACCATATTTATGTTTCAACTACTATCTACGAGACTACAACGTAGCATCATGAAATTTTGGCCTTTAAAGATAAACTAAAACAGATAATTAAATTTCAATACTAGTTTTCACACATACAGCAGCTAGTAATTGAGCTTTACGAAACCATGATAGCTCATCATTTCGCATATCTTGAACACGAGACTGGAAGCTTCTTTCCCATGCATAGCATCTGGAACATATTCAGCAAAGTGTCAGAATATTTAGTTCTGATGATATGAAGCTTTATAACAAAAATAAAAGATAAAAACCATACTTCACAATATCCATGGCTGAAAGAATTTCATTCATGAGGCCAACTCTCTTGTCAGTGCGTAGTAATCCTTCTTTGGTGAGTTTTCTCATTTTGGAAAGTATAATTGTCTGTTTTGACACAAGGAAAATCATCTTATCAAGAATCAAAAGGGAGTATGCTGAAAGAAATGAGCATGTTTGATAACAAAATATCAAACCAAATACAATACACAACCCTTGATGCTGCATTTAGCTTTCACTGTTTAGATGAAGAAACAGAATTTCAAATATTAGCAAGGTAGCAATGAAACCATTAGTGTATCTACCTGGACCGGGAGCATGAGAACTAGCATTAGTGCCCCAAAAAGAGATGCGACTCCTAATTGCTGGTATAGAAGAACCAGAGCTATGATAATACGAAATGGAGATGACCATAATCCATGAAGTTGTTGGCATATTTGCTGAAAAATATTGAACATGGCATAGTTATAATTTGATTAATGGCCTCTGGCCCCAATATATTTTTTATGTGTGATTGTAAGTATATAACTAATAAAAGTACACAAAAAATAGAATTTATCTGTAGCATATTTACCTGAAGTGAATTAGCATCTGTTGTAATCATATTTGTTATCTTCCCTGTAGAGAAATTCTTGCGACTCTCATGAGTCAATCGTAATGATTTTCTAAATATAGCAGCCACCTAAAAATTTGGCAGAATTAGACAATATAACATAATTTACAGTAGTAACATAAAAGAGAGGATTTTACCAAAGTTGATCTAAGCCGGAAACCAACACGCATAACATTCTGGAAATATTGAGATTCAGTCAACACCCCAATAGACTGAAAAAGTTAAAATCAACTACTCAATAAACAAGTTAATCGTCACAAATTTACTCTGTTCTAATCTGATTAAAAAGATCATTTAATTCTGTAAATGAACACAATCAGCAACTCTAGTTTCCTTCTGTGCCTATCTTCTATGAATTAAAACGTGAAGAAATCTAAAGAAATTAAGGGAACATCTAAGAAAACATCAAACTTCAGTATAAATTTTCATCAGTGCATGACTCAAGAAATCAGATAATCATATTTTGCAATTTCGCAATCACATATAATTGTTCACAAAGCCAACTTTAGGCATTGTCTACTAATTTTATTCGCAAACTTGGCAATTCATACAAAAGTTAATTATAGGCAAAGTCCATAAAAGTGATTAAAATATTCAGACTTCAACTTGCCACTAGTTTTGTACAGAAAGTACATTACTTTAATTGAGTAAATGAAAGATAGAAGCCATACCACTCCAGCAAAGATTAAGAAGGCATATATATAACCGATCCAAGCTGGATCCCCTCGTTGCATGGACTGCAGCTCGTAACAAGACAAATAGAAAGTCCATAATTCAAATTCAAAAACTACACTCTACAATGCATAACACAAATATGATGGTAAAATGGATTGAAACAGATTTCGTTTCACATTGAGCTAATTTATTGTTACTATGTCAACTATATAGCTTGATTAGCTTCTTTTAAAAAAAAAAACTTATGTCAAATTATCTTGGGCTAATAACAAATTATCTTCAGTTCCAACCATAATCTTGGTGCATAAATCAACTTTTAGACCATATATTTTTTTTTTCTTTTTCACTTTATGACAGGTATAACACCTGAAATTTATTTACCAAGACAAGATTAATAAACATTTACAGACCAAGTTACTATATTCTCATCTTGCAAAATGAGAGGCTTCCGATTTTAAAATTATTCTCACATAAAAAAGATGTCACTTTTCCTCCTTGCATTATTTTTTACAATTATCATTTTTTCCATAAGAAATTAAGTATTTTACTTTCAAAGCAAAAGAAAAACATATGCAAACAAACTTTAAATGGAAAAGACCTCTTTTGGAGCTACAATATTGAAGGAAAGTTTTTTAGGCTTGCCAAGAAAGGAACTAACCTGTAGGAGATGACTCAAAACAACGGGCCCCACAAACTGAGATAGGTCATATACAATCTACAAGGAGTTCAGAGCAAGATTAATAAGCATCTTGAGTCAGTTAAACATGAGACAAACATTGTTTTCATAAGCATCTTGAGTTAGAGCAAGTTTCAATCATTATGCACTCTTTTTCATTTTAAAAAAATGTAGAGTTTCTAATTTTAAAAACAATTGTGACAAGTCTTAGAAAGAATAACAGGGAATAAGATCATTACCTTGAATAGGGCTCCATACCAAAACCTACATACAACATTTTGTAAAGAAGGAAAAAAAATTAGATGGAAATAAAATTATTATCTATTGGTTAAGTTAGAAATGAAAGAAGAAAAAAAACTACTGCTAGGTCAATACCTCCCTCCAAGACTACGATTCAGTGCTCTTAAAAGCCACGGGTTGGACCTTTGAGATTCTTCAACCCAACATCTCTGGAACCTGAAAAATGAAAAGCATAATTCATATAATGATATTGTTTATGAAAAAAAAAAACATGTATAACACATTAAAAGAAGCCAACTTTTTAATCAAAGTCTCAGTTTGATCCCATGAGTCTAACTTCCAGACATCTTTTTCAGTGATCGGTTTTCTATAACCTTTCTGCATGAGTGGGGTTATCCATCCGAAATATATTTCTGCAGTAGCGTGTTATAATATCAGTTAAAGGATTGAAGGGGAGTTTAGAGCCAAATGAAGGGTAAATATAATTCTAGCAAAGACAATGAAAAGGGAAATATATAGGACACCATAAGCATTTTCTTACTGCTAATGACTATTTTAATACAAGGGACACCATATGAAATCCAGTGTTTAAACCCGATACAAGCTTAAATTACTTACTTGAAAAAAAATTAGCATGCCTCTCAGGACAAATATTATCTCCACCAGGTAGTGCTTCATATTCAGCATTGTCAATAGACTCGGGTTGAATCACAACATAACCAGGATAAGGGTCCAAGTTTGGAAGATATATGGCAAGAAGAATTCCCAACAACACCTATACAAGAACATTAATGCAATGACACATCAAATGTAACTCGAGGAAAACAATTTAACTATTCAGAAAAGGAGGCCAATATCTTGATGTAGGTTCAAAATGTAAGATAGGTTCCAACAGCCTTCCATCAAAACGTTCTAGATTACAAAATGCTATGTTGTATCATCCACTTTACATGCCCTTCGAATCCAAAACTGGTAACATTCTTGATAAAAATTTGAGCGACAAGCAGTCACTTAATCAAGGCAAGGCTAGGTATTGCACCATTTATGGCTTTGACTCAAGAAATTTTTTCTCGTGGACTGTCATTGTAAGTGTAGTGTACTTCCATTTTATCACTTATATGATTACTTAAGACTAAGGCAAGATGGGTTCTCAAGAATTTTAGGGTGTGGCAAAACACAGCTCAGGTTGCACATCACTTAAAATTTTGATGGTAAACAAGCTCATGAATAAGCCAAATTCTTTGCCAAATAAAAGAAAAGAACAAAGACGAGAGGATACCAACCTGGACAGGGACCGTGCTTATGTAGAGATAGATTGCATATCTGTAAAATAAAGATAAAACATCTATAAGCATGTATTTTATCTATCTTATATGAATAAAAAAAAAGATCCTCCAGAAAATATTTAGTGCTTCCAATTTCATCACTGTCAGTTGCATAACAATTCAAGGGAACATAAAAGCAAGAAAACAATATAAAATATCCTCAGTGCAGATATGAATACTATTGATTGCTCATATTCACTTCCATCTGCTTGAAGTCAAATTAAGAGGTCAAACTATTTGTATTTCAAAAATCACATTGTGCGAAAAGTATATTATTCGGTGAATGGGAAAAGAACTAACCCAGTGTAGTAATCCCTAACTGAAAAGATAAGGTTGACCACCACAGCATCTGCCACCAACACATAAATGACTCCAAATCTCACATACCACCGGAATTCACGAATGTAAACTTTAGTTTCCAGTCCAAGCATAACCAACAAGGAGCCCCAAGCAAGAAATTCAATAATCAAAGATGTTATCTGTGAAAAAAGAGGTAAGTTAAATTGCAAGTGTTAGTTATCAACATTAATCTCAGTGTGACATATAATCTCTGCTAGAAATGAAACAACTACCAAACTTTAAATTTCACTCTTCCAAACTTCCAAAAGTGATTGTAGGCTATCAACTCAGAATTTGAAGTACATTCTTATATATAAGACAAAATAATTCACCAAAATGACTGAAAACCCACCTCAAAAGGAGACAGATCAGTCTTACCATCCAGATTAAAGAGTGAAATATCCAAAACCCATCTTAGTAATGGATTGGCAGTGGTGTATGCAGCCAGCAAACCCAACAAGTAATTGTAGTAATTTGACCTCAAACGAAACCTTTGTGCTTTGGAATTCTTCTTGATTAGCCATATTCGATATAAACAGAGGCCCAGAAGAACCAAATGAGAAAAGGAGTCCACCAGGGAGTCAATTGCACAAGGTGTATACGAACCAAAAGCACTGTCAACTAGTCTTCCCCAAAACCCATAAGCTTCTGGCTGACAGTACCAACTTAGTGGCTTAAACCCCATATTTGCTCCTCTTGAAAACTTCACTTATGCTTGCTAATCACTATGTGTTCTTCCACATAATACACTTCCTACAACATAAATCCCATTTCCACAATTAAGACTTTGTAATTAAATTATTCAACATATATAGAAATAATAAAAATAATCAAGTGGGTTTCAGAGTAAATATAACAAACAGATAGCAAACACTGCGAATCATTAATTCAACAAGTACACACAATTCAGCTCCAAAAACCAAAGACCCAGAAACCATTAAGCGGGAAAATTAGTTTTTTTTTTTTGTTCAAACATTTTCCCATCATAATTCTCAGCATCCAAACAGTGAAAACTAATAAAAACAGAATAATCAATGATAACCGTACCTTTGTAGATGTAGATTTCTTCTGTTGAAATGAACAGAGTTCACTACAGTCCTCACAACAACAAGTCACATGCATGGATTGGATACAGTATAATATACAATAATATAAAGACGACCAGACCAGACTTTGCATACTGACAAAACAACCGAAGAAAACAAATTTCAGAAAAAAAGTTTCTAAAAATGAGAAACAAAATAATAATGCTAATGAGAAAAAATTATATAACGTCACGGCTTACGTAAATTAAAACTGCATAAATATGTATGATTAACATTTTAAAATTATAATGCATACAGGCAATTTATATATAAATTATTATGATTATTGTTTTGTTGGTGTAATTAAATATAAACTATAGAATAATTATTATAACTTTGCTTTGGTGGTATCTTCCACTAATAATAATAAAGTTTTTATATATTTTGAATTATTAATAATTTTGAGATTGCGTTGCATGTGTGTGTAGTATAGGAGAAAAGACAAATATAGATGTGTAAATAAATTATAAAGAATTAGAAAAGACAAAATGCTTGAAATAGGCTAATAATTTTTGAAGGAAAAAGTGACTCTCTCTCTCTCTCCATGGACCATTATTAGTCCATGACATGACCATGAGGTGGTCACTCCAAAACACTCTTTGCTTAATTTTTTCTCTTGAATAGGGACTCTATGGCAAATTGGAACCACTAGTTTGCTTGTTTGCTTCTATGTGATTGAACTCTACAAGGGTCACTATTATTTATATTTATAGTTACATTCTATTTAATAAGTGATGTTTTAGGATTATGTGATATGTAGTTGGATTATAAATCAAGAAGGGTAATGGCTAAAAGCTCACTTTTTTTCGAATATATAAACAATTAAACCAGTAAAATTAATTGTAATTAGACAAAAGTATTTTAATAATTCAAGGAAAATTTTTAACGGTCAAAAAAATTTAAGAGGTATGATTTTATACATATCAAAATTTAGGAAGAAAAATCCTAATTAGCCTTATTAAAAAAGAAATTTGAGAAATCATGCTGAAAAATAACATATGGTATTTAATTAAACTAAAAAATTACACATTGTAAAAATATGTTAATTTTTCAATTTCCTCCAAAATTACCCCTAACTTTTCAGTTTCCCCCCTCCTCTCTAACAACCTTCTCTCTCCCTCATTCCCTCTCCATTCGAACCCAAAACCGTCGAACCCACCCCCTCCATTTGAACCAGACCCCCTTCCCTCTCCAATCGACCTCAAGCTCCGATTTACCCTCTCGACCCCAAGCTCCGACGACCCTCTCGACCCCATTGACGGACTACCTCTCGACCCAATCGATCCGAGCAACCACGAGACCCACTCGAACCCCAACAACCCCAATTGCACCAACCCTAGGTTTGTTTTTTGGGAATTTTTCTTTTAATTTCTCCTTTAAAATGCATTAATTTGTGGATGAATCTGTTATTGAACTGAAAGTTGTGATATGGGTTTCGAGCTATAGCTTTTTTCTAGTTTTGTATGTTTTGTGCGATACTATGCGATTTTATGTGCGATTTTGTGCAATATAATACGAGTTAGTATAGGGTTTGTGTGTTTTGGATTTTTGAGCGATATTGAGTGATATTGTGCGATTTTTGAGCGATATTATGTGAATCAGTAAAGGTTTATGGGTTTTGGATTTTTTTAAGCGACATTTATGCGATTTTAGTGTTATAAGTCTTGTTAGAATTAGAAATGATGTTTTTGGCGACTTCTATGCGAGTACTATGCGATTATTGTGCGATGTTTACTAGGCAGTTTGCAATTGAAGCTTATAAATTTGTTGTTGTGGTTAAGCGATTTTAAGCGATGTTTTTGTGCGACATATGTTCGATTTTGCAATTTTAAGCGACTTTTGTGCGAGTTTTATGCGATATAGTCCAATTAATAAGAATTTTCGTTTGAATTTGCAGATGGCTCCAAAACTCATTCTCCCCTTGGCTGAGTATTTTCCTGGGCGTATCACTTACAGAAGGAATGGGTACTTTACTTCAATTAAAGCTAAGTTTGAAGCCTTTAACTTGACGGAGAGGGTGAAGGAAACTCCTTTTGGAGTTTTTTGGAATGCCAATGATCTGAAATTCTCCAGGGTGATTGTGCATCAACTGCTGTTGAGGAAAAAGAAAGTGAGTGAGGTGAAAAATGATGAAGTGTGGTTTTACGTGGCTAAAACTGAAGCCAGATTTGGGCGGTCTAAGTTCGGTTTGATCATCGGCCTAAAGATGAGCGGTGGCCCCTCACAGAAGAATTCAATATACTATGTGAGTCTGATCGGATACTGCAGGACTACCTCAATAATGCCAAAAGGGTCACTTTTAAAACCATTTGGCTAGCTTTTGAGGCGTGCGATGTGGCAGACAATGTGTACAAGCTGGGGCTGTGTGCATTTGTTGAAGGTGTGCTGTTATCAAGGGTTGAAGGTGTTTATATATGAACTGATATGCTGAAGTTAGTAGAAAATGTAGAAAAATTCTTCGAGTAACCATGGGACCTCCTTTCTTATCCGAAGTTGTTGTCATCCACAACTAAAAGTATGATTGACCCGAGGAAGAACTACATTGATAAGGTCTTTACTAAGGATAAGACGAAGAAGAAAGGGAAGAAGGAGAAAAAAATAACTCAACCAGAGGCGAAGTACAATGTCTAGGGATATGCACCGACGCTGCAATATTGGGCCTTTAAGGTGATGCAAGATTTGGGGAAGAAGTATGGGCAGTGCAGAGGGACTAGATTCCCTCGAATGTTGAATTGGAGTACCCCCAATTCGGTTACGAAACATGATGTGAAGCAACCTAATGTGGCTGCACTATTTGAGAAAGGGTATGTCAATTTTACTTTCTTTGTTTTTTTGGTATTTATTTTGCTAAACTGTTATTTTATGCGATATTATGCAATTTTCATGCGATTTTTGTGCGATTTAACATATTTTTATTTGCTAAACTGTTATTTTCTACGATTTTATACGATTTTCATGCGATATTTGTGCGATTTTACATATTTTTATTTGCTAATCTGTTATTTTATGCGATTTTTATGCGATTTTGTGCGACTCGACTTGTTTTTACTAATCTGTTACTTTCTGCGATGTTATACAACTTTTATGCGATCTTTGTGAGATTTTAAATATTTTTATTTGCTATTATTTTATGCGATTTTACATATTTATATTTGCTAATCTGTTATTTTCTATGATGTTATGCGACTTTTATGCGATCTTTGTGCGATTTTATATATTTTATATAATGGTTTTTTTTTTTTTTTTCAGATGGTTGTTCTTCAAATTTTGTATCCTCAGAATTGGGAGGTTGACTATTGGAAGACCAATTGTGAGGGTGAGATCCCCAGTGTGGAAATAGACTTGGATGAGGTCGAAGAAACATAAGTTGGGACACAAGATTCGACCGTATTCGAGACCCAAGCAAAACGGGTGGTGGATTATGTTCAAAGTGTAAAAATTATTCCACCATCCTCACCCAAAGAAGCATCAGACCCCTCCACATCTGCCACTGTGCCCCCAACCTCTGCCACTGTGCCCCCGACCTCTGTTGCAGCTAATGACTCCGACTATCTATTGTTGGCAAAGAGATTGGAGAAGGTCGAAGCGCAACAACTTGCGATTCTGACTGCACAGACTGAGATGAAGGCTGACTTCAAGAGAAGTCTGAAAGAGATGAAGAATCTTATCATGGATCAAATTGCGACCGTGATAAGTTTGTTACAGAAACAGCCTTCGGAGCCGACACAACCATCACGGTCAATGCATCAATCATTGCCGACACATCCATTAGACCCGACACATCCATTACAGACGATACATCCATCATTGCCGAGAGATGATTTTGATGAGGATGATGTGTATTCGAAAGATTGGGAACCCAACGTAGATGAGTTTCCTTTTACTCCTACGGACGCCATTGTGATTGCCCTGGGTGATACAGAATCTCAAGATGTTGAAGAGTTGGATGGGCCAGCTGCTGAGGTGGACTTCTCCAGGGTTAGGAGAAAATGGAAGCTAGTTTTCTTGAAGGACTACACAGAGGGGAATAAGAAACAATGACATGGGCCAGTTGAAGTAGACACTCTGAGATCGGCAGACTCGCGACTGTTAAAATTTTTCCAAAAGTAGATCACTTACGCGAGGGACAACGACCGTCCTAGGGATGTTCAAATTTTAAGACAAAATATTAAATGCCCCAGATACCAAAGAGACAGTCGAAATCTTCACTTTTTCATTCAGTCATATCAGATCAAGAATGATACGTAAACCAAGCACGTGTCACCCATCTGACCAACTTAGTAGGGGTGAGCATAAAATCCAGAGAACCGAAAAAACCGTTCAAACTGACCTACCAAACACCGCTGGAACCGAAACCGACAAAGCCGAAAAATCGAAAAAATCGTTAACGGTTAAAACTGCCATTGAACGGTCGGTTTTTTTTTGGGTAATAAACCGACCGAAAAAACCAAAATCGACCGTTATACATATATATATATTAATTTATTAAGTTTTTTTTGCATGTATTATAGTTACTAATAATATATTATTTTTTATTAATATTAAAGTTAAAAGAATAAGATAATTAGTTTTTAAACAATTAATTTGTATGTTTGTAGTTGTAAAATGTAGAATAATGTATTTATAGAATAAATTAGATCATTTTTTTTTAAAAAAAAAGTTCGGTTTAAGCGGTTTAAACCGACCAAACCGAGGTTTAAAACGATCGGTTTTAAAATAAGTTCTGGATTGGTTGGTCGGTTTTCGAATTGTACCGATCCAGACCGAAAACTGAATTTTAGATTTTTATATAGAAAAAAACTGACCAAACCGACCGATATTCAGCCCTACAACTTAGTCGTCGAATAAGTCCACGTGCGAGCAAAGAGTTCCCACATAGATTTAAGGGCAAATATTATCTCAATTTTTGCATAGAGTGATGTGACATCCATTTGAGTGATACGTGGAGAATATTTCATGACCTGGACGGTCTGTACGCTCCATGACATACCGTTCAAAGTGATTTGTCATTCGTGAACAATTGATTTAAAGAAGAAATTGGAATATCCAGACAATGTACGTTACACCGTCCGACCAAAATTCACCTCGCAGTCAGCTCGCATGCACCGATTAGAATATATTCAGAGATATCCCCCTTAAATGTTCAAGCAATCACATCCCTAATTTTGTGGGATAGATATGCACTGACAGAATAAAAGAGAAAATCTCCTAGTTTTCTTTTTATTTCTCTTAAATTAGGAAAGTACTTGAGTTTCCCCATTTATTTCTTATTTTTTGGGGAAACTAAATTGATGTAATTATTCCATATAAATAGTGGAATCATTTCCCTATTCAGGGAACCAAAATCATTCATTTAATAGAGAATTCAAGCTCCTAAAATCTCTGTAAAAGCTTTCGAGGAAGATTAAGAACTTTTAGTTTCTTTTCTCACATGTTAATACAAGTAAAAGGAGAGTAGACTATAACCACTATCATGGGGTCAAACCTCAATAACAAATTTGTGTTCTTATTGCTCAATAATTATTAGTAATTGTTTCTAATTACTTTAATTGACTTATTATCGTTGGCTAAAAGCGAGGTCAACATATATATATAATCTATATATTATTTTGCATATTGTGTTAAAAGTTGTGTTCATATAACCTATCCCATAATTTGTATTAAAAAGAGTTGGCGAGAGTTTGGAAGTTCGTTTACCTACACTACTTTTGTTCATCTTTTATTTTGGAGATCGAAGCTACCAAGATCAATAGTTGGAGGTATCACGATCATCTATTTTTTTATATGTGCAATTTATATATTATTCTGCATATATATGTATAAAAGTGTTCATATATCTAACATGGTCTCATCCAAGATGTGGAATAGTTAATCACGTTTAATATTTTTGGGACCAAGATGCTAAACGCAGACACGCAGTCAATCAAGACCACTTCCAAATTCTTGGTTTCTTTGTTTGCATGCAGATTATGCTTCTTACTTGGTACCTTTTGAATCATCAGAGCAGTTCTTGGGCCTTCACCGCATAAACTGCCATTTTTTCACCCTAAGTTTCATAATGTCCCAATATTTAGTTCATCACTAGTTTAGAATCACTATGCACTTCAATATTTTTAACTCCTACCTCCTGGATAAGGGGCAATTCAACCATGAGCGTCTCATATTCTACTTCATTGTCCAAGGCCTTGAATCGGAAGTGAAGATGTAACGCCCCAATAGCTAAGAGTTGTTACAGAGAGTTTAAAAATGTCCTAACCTTGATAAGCAATGCATTTTTGATACGAAAGTGTGAATTTAACTAAACATCGTAATAATTAAAACTTTTTAGTGGAATAAACTTCTTTTATAAAATTTACGAGATCCCAAAGATTAGATTCCAAAGTTTAAACTTAATCATAAGACTCAAAAGTCGACCTATGCAGCAAAACATAAATTTCTGATAAACAATCTTCCAAAAGGGTCCAACCACTTGAGTCAAGTTGGTCGAATATGTACATCACCTGTCAAAGTGCTCCAACTCATGATTGTTCAATTTTAACATTTCCTTTATCTGCATCATAAAGTATCTGTGAGTTGAAGAAAAACATAAATAACAACTTAATAATATACTTGTAATACAAGGTTGATGCCCAGTTTCATCTTCTAAGTTATAGATTGATGTCCATAACCATTAATACAATTAACTATTATGTCATTATTGGACAATATTGTCTCACATGGATCAAATGTAAAAATATTGAGCCATATATAAAAACATGAGCTACTCCACCCATCACCAATTGATTTTGAGATAGAACCTCATGATTCTCAACATGGTATCAGAGCCATATCCCTAGTGGGCTTTCGATCCACACCTATTAGATAGTTAGCCAGACACAAGCGAGCAAAATGGTACTCCCAGCCTCGAACAAGAATAAGCGAGCAAATGAAACTCCCAGCCGCAAACAAAAATAAGTGACAAATGATACTACTTATGATAAGGTGATTTAAGATTGGTGAGTAAAAATAGCTACCATCTTGAGGGGGAATATTGGACAATATTGTCCTACATGGATCAAATGTAAAAATATTGAGCCATATATAAGAATATGGACTACTCCACTCATCACCAATTGATTTTAAGATGGAACCTCATGATTCTCAACAGCCACTAACTCGAGCATCATTTAATCATACTGATATTTACATAGTAGGCGTTAATTCATATCATATTAATAAACACCATAGCTTAATACATGTGTCTATGTGCAGTTGTTCACTTTTCTTACTTGGAGTATGATAGGGATTTCCTACCATTTAGTGTGTAAACAGTGGCAAATCAAAGGCAAGATCGCCAAACAGTAGCAAAGAGAATTATAATAGCTATTATATTGATGTTAGAGTGACAAAGATAACAAGCTTGCTGGGTATTCGAGAGACCCAGCTCTCTCCCAAGAGCTAAAAGCTCATTTAACTAAAATCATTCACACCCCTTACCCTCATTACTCACTCGTATATATAGCATCAATCCCTCCTCTTACAATTACCCAATTACCCTCTTTATTTATTACCATAAGGCCTAACAATACCGGCCGCCCGAAATTCACCTTGTCCTCAAGGTGAAGAACACAAGCCTCCACAACAATTTTGGCTCTTCCTCTGTCAAAGAACCAAGTTAGCAGGTGCACGTTGTTCTCCACTGATGCCCCATGAAATGATGCTCTAACAACCCAATCAAGAGAGCAACAACCATTTGAGTTTGCCACATGTGGCAGTGCTCCACTTCTCTGAGCTACTGCCAACTTTTCTTGAACAAAATTCACTTGAAAAGCCACTTCCATCGTATATTGCAGAAGAAAAACATTTAAAAGTTGTTTCCAATCAGCTTTCTTAGGTCTTAGCCATATAGAAAAACCCCAAAAGGGTATTATTCTGCCCCTGTCATAAACCCAGTGACCACCAAACACTATGTGGTTTAGTTGAAGCATAGAAAATACAAACCTCTCATCTACAGACGCACTCTTCTCAACAAATTTGAGCTGATGTTCTTGCTGTCTTCCTCGATCAAAAACCAACCTAAGACGACTGATCATGTGCTTCTCCGATATCAGTTTATTCCTAACCATATATCTCATTTTTGGACCCCAACAAGCCGAGAAAGAGGAGAAATTAGAAAGAAAAATTTCTGAGTGATAGATAGACCCAAGAGGCCCTCCTGTATTTTCCCAGTAAGCCCAGCGTAACGAAGAACTTGAGAAAGAATTTCCATAAAGCAGAAAGTGGAAGGCCAGACCTGGATTCCAATGGAACAATGCAACAAACCTAGAACTACTTATTCTTTTGTGGTCATCATATGAAAGGATTTTCAAGTGTGGTTGTCGATGCTCCACATTAGACAGCCCCACATTGGCTAGTACCCAAGAAAGGACACACAATCCTGGGTCCTTCCATCCATGTTGGACATTCTTGGTGAGGGAAGCAATCAAGGAGGTGACCTTCTTGTCAAAAGGTGGAGCAGAAATAGAAAAGTGGACTCTAATAGTGGGTTGAGCCTTACCTGGGTCCCAAAGGATACATCCATTACTTCGTAAAGTTAGATCATAAGTTTTTCCAAGGTGGGCCTGGTCTTGAGGAGTTAGATCGGTGTTCAGGTTGGCTGACCAATTAACTGAAATTTTAAGGTCAATTAATATGTTGAAGTGGGCCCGATTTGAGGTGTTAGCTAATAAATTGGGCTTGGACTTGTAGTGATGGGACTTAAGTGGAGAACCAGGATCCCATATTTCTAGCCCAGGAACATGAAGAATTAAGTCTATATATTTGTAAAAGTGGGCCAGTGTAGCATTTGATAGTGAATTGGGCTTCGGCTTCAAATAATAGGGTTTCCATGTATAGTTTTTAATACCCTTACCTGGACTTGTCTTCTTCGTTGGATGAAGACCATACGCAACTTCTTCATTGCCTGAAGATGAAAATTTCTCCATCACCTCCATCGGTTCTGGCGGCTTCCTGGGCGTTGTTGTCGTCGGTCGACAACGCTGCCCCTCCGGCGGTAAGTGGTGAATGTCTTTCACGTGAACCAAGTCGAAGGTTCGTGTCCGAAGTTGTCCCTGCCAGCTAAGAACTTCTACCCAACTTAGAGAAGACAAGCTGAGAACATCTCTATCACAGGCGGTGTTCAAAGGAGAGAAGAGCGTCTTCTCCGACGACGTCTCTAGCTGCTGGTTCTTCTCCAGCATTGTATCCCACAAATCTTTCCTCTCAAGCAGTAACGTCGTCTTCTCTTCCTTTTCCAGCGGCGTCGTCAACATCTCTTCCTTCCTCGGTGCCGTTCCCCCCTGCGTTTTCTTCTCTGGCCTTATGTCCTTTTCATCGACGGTAACATACGAAAGGATATCCCCGTTCGACTTGAAGGGCGTAGTTGATTCTTCTACTGTCTTCACAACCTCAGCCGAAAATCCGAATGGGTTGACTCCACCATTGCTGAAATTTCTTGCCATCTTCATTTGTTCTTCCACCATGAGCGCTTTAGCAATGACCTCCGCCAGTGTTTTAGGCCTATATTCGTGCACCCCTATTGCAATCTCAGCAGGCAGTTTACCAAAGAATATATCCCGAAGAAAAGTTACCGGAATATCAGGGAGCTGGTTTGCTGTTGTCTCAAATCGATCACGAAACTCTGTCACAGAACCGTCATACCGTAGCGCCATCAACTTATCGTATGGATCATCTTTGATTCGACTGCAACAATTGAACATGGCTATACGAAACTCCAACCAGTTTCTGATTGGATCTTGTTCTTCTACAGCTTGAAACCATCGCCAAGCAACTCCTCTGAGACAAGTTGTGGCAACAGAGACCTTCATGCTCTCACGAATTCGATGATGTCGGAAATACTCTTCAATGTCGGTGACCCACCCGTATGGATCATCACCGTAAAAAATGAGCTTCGAGTTTTCCATGGTCGCCAGATCGATTTGCTCTGATACCATTTGATAGGGATTTCCTACCATTTAGTGTGTAAACAGTGGCAAATCAAAGGCAAGATCGCCAAACAGTAGCAAAGAGAATTATAATAGCTATTATATTGATGTTAGAGTGACAAAGATAACAAGCTTGCTGGGTATTCGAGAGACCCAGCTCTCTCCCAAGAGCTAAAAGCTCATTTAACTAAAATCATTCACACCCCTTACCCTCATTACTCACTCGTATATATAGCATCAATCCCTCCTCTTACAATTACCCAATTACCCTCTTTATTTATTACCATAAGGCCTAACAGAGTACAAGCAGAATGAGATCCTGTCAAGCTTGCGGTAAGCCTAGCACGATTCCCGTCCAAAACCATTTAGGATTTTAACTATGGACCCTATATTTCAAGTTGGTCCCATTCTAAGGAAGTTTCTTCAAAATTATTTTCGAACCGCTGAAGTCTACTTTGAGAGAGCCTGCTCATTGCAGCAAGACCTGAAACATAAAGGCCAAAGTTTGATGAGAAAGAGTTGGATTAAAACCATAATTATTCTCCTGAGTAATGACTAAGAAGATTTTCATATAAACTTTACAACCTCATTATGAAAGTCCAAAAGGAAGAGATAACAGGAACTTGATGAGAACATAAACAAAAGCCAAGATAGAATTGATATCAAGATAAATAGGAAGACACTCTTGGAATTATTGTGCTTTTCTTAGAAAAGAAAAATGTTATGTGTAGTTTCATAAATTGTGGTTGCAGTATAGTTAGATATGTACCTTCAACTATTCTGTAAAGAGATGACCACCAATTATCTCTTGGAACCTCAAAATGGTTTAGTGCATCATTTATATCTTGCTCATATTTCCCCTCCAAAACTCCTTGCAATGTTACAACTGCATCCTTTGTTTTCAAGAGGATATTGCTCTTATCTTCAATATCAGATTGTTGAAGATCCTTCTGTGAAGCAGTGAGAGAAACAGTTAGCGCGTACTTAGCAGCAGCACACCATTGGGACGAAGCTAGCCATCTCCTCTGGTTGATCAACTGCTTGTGCTCTAAGTCCCTTCCTGCCACGTTCTTTTTTTCTCCTAATACTAAGCTACGTAAGTAGTCAGCGTTGGCAGGCCCTGTACTTTGAACCATTCTAGAGAATGCACTTTCTTTGTTTGATAATAGTGTTTCTGGGGAATCATACTCGAGAACCTGGAAGGTAACATTTAGAAAATGAAGTACAATCAAACATAGTTTCTTGCAAGTAGGAACAAGAATGATGAGTTTGAGAAAACACAAAGGTTTGTATGTACCTGACCAGCATCAAGAACAAGAATCCGATCACTATCAATTATGGTATTTAATCTGTGAGCAATAATCAACATAGTGCAGGATTTAAATCCTTCGCGAATAGTTTTCTGGATAAGAGCATCAGTGCCAACATCAACAGCTGATGTTGCTTCATCAAGAACAAGTATCTTCGATCTTCGTAGCACTGCCCTGGCTAGGCTCATTAATTGCCTTTGCCCTACACTGAAATTCTCCCCTCCTTCAAGAACCTAGAC
This sequence comes from Cannabis sativa, assembly GCF_029168945.1. Classification (NCBI taxonomy): domain Eukaryota; kingdom Viridiplantae; phylum Streptophyta; class Magnoliopsida; order Rosales; family Cannabaceae; genus Cannabis; species Cannabis sativa. The sequence continues at coordinate 56,448,771 of NC_083607.1, forward strand.
ACGAGTTGAAGAATACAGGTTATCTTCCATTCCATTTAACAACTTTCATCTTTCTTGTATTAAGGTATTGAGCACAAAAATACTTCATAAACTAATGACACACAATGTGATCAACCACAAGTTGTTTCATTCATTAAGATTTCAAGATACCATGTGGAAATATCTTTATTAGATGAACAAAACAACATATCACTACAGCTACCTTGAATGTGGAAAAAAAGAAAGTAAAATTATTTTGAAACCCACAGGATATCAAAGCATCATCATCATCATCATGATTATAAATTAGAGTATGTTGTAGGGGTATACCTCTGCATCCAGACCGAAAGGGTTTCTTCTAATAACATCCTTAAGATGCGCTTTCTCTAATGCCTCCCAAAGATCAGCATCATTATGCTCGCAAAATGGATCTAGATTAAATCTCACCGTTCCTGGAAATATGAATTTACCATTAGAATGACACGCTTTCAACCTATTCTACATACCAGGCATACAAACACAACAACACATTTAGAATAAAAACACAAGATTGAATCTGTCTTTACATTGCATACCTGAGAAAAGGATGGGAGACTGTGGTATGATACTGAGAATTTTTCGCAAATCTGTTAGTCCAAGCTTAGAAATATCACAACCATCAATCATGATTCTTCCTTTTTCCATTTCAACTATCCGAAATAATACATTAAGCATGCTAGATTTTCCTGCACCAGTTCTTCCAACTATTCCAAGCTTTTCCGTTGGAGAAATTGTGAAAGATAATCCATGCAAAACTGGAGGAAGTCCAGGCCTATAACGCAAAACAACACTCTCAAACTTAATAGATCCAGATGAGGGCCACCCTGGTGGGGGTCGGTTGCTTTCAATTATTTCTGGAGCCTCAGAAGGCAAATCAATATATGTGCCAACACGCTCCACAGCATTCAAACTATTTTCGGCTCTACTTCCTTGTCTTAGTACAGCACTAAGAAGACTTGTGATATTTAGAGTGTAACTGAGAAGTAGACCCATTGTTGATGCATATACTTCTTGATTATCGGCTCTCCCATTCTGCAGAACAGCAAAGCTTGCTGTCAACCAGATCATGATACCTCCTAATGTTTCCAATCTTATAGAAAGCCAACGATTTGAACTGAAGTTTGCAAGAGTGAATCTGATATTATTGTCCATTGACTTCCCATTTATGTAGGCCATTCGATCATACGCCTTGTATGAGCGTATAGTAGACAATCCATTTAGTGCTTCTCCAAATTGTGCATAAACAGGAGATCTTGTAACGGAATCCAAGCGTTTCACTTCACGAGCTGTGCTCTGTGTGCATATGATAATAAAAACAAATGATCCATTTTGAGTAATACAGTCCAACAGTATGGTTAAGAAAGAAAAACTTCATTTCTATTACTGAACCATAAGTGAGGATTTTTTAATAAACTTGAGAGGAAGCCACTCATGTATAAATTTGGAAAAATCACAGCAAACAATAAAGCATACCTGATAGTGCAAATAGGCCATATAGAACAAGATCATAAGTGGCATGATGGCCCAGAGAGAAATTGTGCTCACAATCCCTATCAGCACAAAAGTTGAAAGAAGCTGCCACACCTGACCCAGAAATCCATTCATTAAATTTGCAACATTTCGATCTACATCACCTAGATCCTTTGAAAATCTATTGATTATCCGTCCAGTTGGATTAGTGTGGAAGAAAACCAGTGGAGCTCTCAATATTGCACATAACATAGTGTCGTGCAATCTTTTGGCCGCATGAAGACTAGACATGATTAGCCAAAAAGAATTTGCCAGTGTTGCAAACACCTAAACCGAATAGAGGAGTCAGCAATTAAATCTTGTGAAATTTGTTTCTACTTATGCTCAGTTTTCTTTTTTTTCTTTTTTCAAAGACAACATCCAAACAATTTAAACAGCTGAAAATGGCAAGCATAGGTAGATGATAAGCGCAAACAAAAGAATGCCAATGCCACGCACCTGCCCAAATGAAAGAAGTGCATATATGAGAATGTAGAATCCAGGTTTATAACTTGTTGATTTGCTTTGATCTGTCCAAAAACTTAGCCACATGCTACTTGAAACTCGAAGAACTTCTATCAATAAATAGTAAATTAAGAGAAAGATGACCACCCACATTCCTCCTAGAGCATTTTTGTACCTGAGCATAGGACAAGAATGAATAACTAAATTTGCAAGATATCATAATTAGCCAGGCTGGTAATATAGGAAACAAAACCACATTGCAACATTGGTATAAATTTATCAAATTTTATTTAGGTGATGTTCTATGTTTCAGGGTGTTAAAACGATTTTGCAATTATGTTTCTTAGATTGATTCAGGATGTTACCTCATCAAGACACTCCAACTGACAACACCTGTTTCTCGTTCCTCTTGTTTGATCAGAACACACTTCTTCAATTTCCCTCTCTTTGAATTGATATCATCTTTAGAAGAATCATTTGCCTCTTCATTAGAAGCTGGTATCGAACTTTTCTGGGAACTTCCATTGTCCATATTTTCTTCTATATTTTCTCCTATCTTCCCTGCATTATGCATAAGTTTCTGGAACAATTTTCCATTTTTAGTCAACTCCTCGTATGTTCCCTGCTCTGCAACCATACCATCCGATACTAGTATGATTCTATCAACTTGAGGAAGAAAGTGTAGCTGGTTTGTGACAAGTAGCCTAGTTTTCCCTTCTAACTCTTGTTTGATACAGTTGTTAAAAACCTGGAGATGAAGAAAATATTAATGAGCATCAACAACAGCAATGAAGAAAAATACAAAATAAGAGACTAACTTTAGTTGTTGGTGTTAAGATCCATGGCTTCCAACTCAAATGTAAACATAACTGGAAATGCAACAAATACCTGTCTAGCAACACGTGAATCTAGAGCACTTAAAGGGTCATCAAATATGTATACATCAGCTGCAGAATATAAAGCTCTAGCCATTGAAATTCTCTGCTTTTGTCCACCACTAATATTCACACCCCGCTCACCTATTTCTGTTAGATCACGCCCCTTTAAAATAAAACAAGGAAATGAAAATATTTAGTCATCAATTGGCATTCCATTTAAATGAGCAAGCTATTACATAGATTCATATCCACTCAACTGGAAGTATATCGAGATCATGATGTAATTCGGTTACATCAATAGCCTTCCAATATCTTGCAGGTTCAAATTCAGATCCAAATAATATGTTTTCTCGTACCTAAATGGAAGAACAACATAAAAATTAACACACATAATATAGAACTTAAAAGGTTGTAATATGTACAATACAAGGGCCAACTAAACTCACAGTTGCATTGAAAATCCACGAAATTTGGGGAACATAAGCAACACTTCCTCTCAATACAATATGAGCATTTGACACAGAAGGTATTTCGCTTATCATAGCTGATATCAGTGACGTTTTTCCTTCTCCAGTCCCACCAACAATAGCAACTAAGCTACCAACTGGTATATCCAAATTAATATTTGATAAGGTTGGTTTATCTGCCTGAAAATAGGGAAAAATTTACCATCATTGCAATTGGAATAGCATTAGCATTAGCATAGTTTCTACATCTTGAGAAATTTTCTAAATTAGCTATCAGTAAATGAGACTTGTAGCTTGTAGTAAATATTCTTGTAATGTATGTTAGCTCAAGAAAGGTTATAAGGAGGTGTTGACAAAGGTTAAGAAAGCTGTAAGGCTCACATTGAAGAAGTCTACTGAGAAATATTCCTGTATAATTAGTAGGTAGGACTGTTTGATAAACCACATTATATTATATGCTATTTTGACTTCATATTTGTATAATTTAGAAGTATGGATGTTGAAAAGTTTACGTTTGCGTCCCATGAAAAGTATCCATCCTTAATTGAGATAGCTGGAAGCCCAGGTTGAAGAGGGGGGTTTGGTTGTAGAGTTCTCTCTTCAGCTAAGAGTAGCTCCTCCAAACGTTGTAATGATATATTTGCATTCACAACCTTTCAAAGCAAAGTCATATCATATTTTAATCAATCATCGATGAACACAGAATAGTAAGGCCAAAGAAAAACTTTACTAGAATAAATACCTGACTTAATAGATTAGGCAGCATGTTCAGTGGAAATCTCAGCACTGCAAAGAGAGAAAGCGATGTGAAGGCCCTTGCAGGAGTCAAATCCCCTCCAAGCAACGTAAAAAGTCCAAATGATACCACCGTTACAACAACTGGGATACTGTTTAGTATGAAGCTATTAAACTACAACCAAAAAGAAACTATTATCAAAATTACAGTTATGAAACAGGACAAATCGAACATAGCTTGCTCTCTTTTAGAGGCTTGATCCCATATTATTATAATTTTTTTTTCAATCTAAATATCCTTTCTAACCATATTTATGTTTCAACTACTAGTTTTCACACATACAGCAGCTAGTAATTGAGCTTTACGGAACCATGATAGCTCATCATTTCGCATATTCTGAACACGAGATTGGAAGCTTCTTTCCCATGCATAGCATCTGGAACATGTTCAACAGAGTGTCAGTGCATTTAGTTCTGATAATATGAAGCTTTATAACAAAAATAAAAGAGAAAAACAATACTTCACAATATCCATGGCTGAAAGAATTTCATTCATGAGGCCAACTCTCTTGTCAGTGCGCAGTAATCCTTCTTCCGTGAGTTTTCTCATTTTGGAAAGTATAATTGTCTGTTTTGTCACAAAGAAAATCATCCTATCAAGAATCAAAAGGGAGTAACGCTGAAAGATATGAGCATATGTTTGATAACGAAAATATCAAACCAAATTCAATACACAGCCCTTGATGCTGCAGTGAAATGTAATTAAACTATAGCTTTCAACCTATCACTATTTGGATGAAGAAACTAAGAATTTAAAGGATTAGCAAGGTAGCAATGAAACAACCGAAACCGAAAGTGTATCTACCTGAACCGGGAGCATGAGAACTAGCATTAGTGCCCCAAAAAGAGATGCAACTCCTAATTGTTGGTAAAGAAGAACCAGAGCTATGATAATACGAAGTGGAGATGACCATAATCCATGAAGTTGTTGGCATATTTGCTGAAATTTTCGAACATGGCATAGTTATAATTTGATTAATGGCCTTTGGCCCCAATCTTCCACACTCATCCAACCAAAGAAAATAATGTATACAAGCAAGAAGCAACCTCTTTCAAAGCAAAATAGAATTTATCTGTAGTATATTTACCTGAAGTGAATTAGCATCTGTTGTAATCATATTTGTTATCATTCCTGTTGAGAAATTCTTGCGACTCTCATGAGTCAATCGTAATGATTTTCTAAATATAGCAGCCACCTAAAACGTTTGACAGAATTAGACAACACAACATAATTTACAAGTGTAACATAGAAGAGAGGATTTTACCAAGGTTGATCTCATCCGAAAACCAACACGCATAACATTCTGGTAATATTGAGATTCAGTCAACACCCCAATAGACTGAAAATAGTTGAAATCAACTAGTCAATAAACAAGTTAATCGTCACAAAGTTACTCTTTGAACATTATCAACAACTCTAGTTTCCTTCCATTCCTATCTTATATGAATTAAAACAAGAAGAAGTCAGAAATCTAAAGAAATTAAAGGAACATCTATGTCAGCCTTCCAAGGAATAAGCAGTAAACTACAGTATTCAGAGTTCAACTTGCCACTAGTTCTGTACAGAAGAATTCCAATTTTAAGCTTAAAGCACATTACTTTACTTGAGTAGATGAAAGATAGAAGCCATACCACTCCAGCAAAGATTAAGAAGGCATATATACAACCAATCCAAGCTGGATCCCCTCGTTGCATCGACTGCAGCTCGTAACAAGACAAATAGAAAGTCCATGATTCAAATTCAAAAACTACACTCTACAATGCATAAAACAAATATGATGGTAAAATGGATTGAACCAGATTTCATTTCACATTGAGCTAATTTATTGTTACCATGTCAATTATATTGCTCGATTAGCTTCTATAATGAGAAAAGAAAAACTTATGTCAAAAACCATTGTCTTCAGTTCCAACCATGATCACAATGGTATCAGTTCCAACCATGATTCTAGAATTATTCACATAAAAGACATGTCATTTTTCCTCCTTATATTATTTTTTACAATTTATCATTTTCTCCATAAGAAATTAAGTATTTTAATTTCAGAGCAAAAGAAAAAGATATGCAGACAAATTTTAAATGGAGAAGACCCCATAAAAAGGAACTAACCTGTAGGAGATGACTCAAAACAATGGGCCCAACAAACTGAGATAGGTCATATACAATCTACAAAGAGTTCAGTGAAAGATAAATAAGCATCTTGAGACATCAAACATGAGACAAAGATTGTTTTTGACAGTTTTTAGTTAAGCTTCAATCATTAAATACTCTTTATTAAAAACAATTGTGACAATAAAAAGTCCTAGAAAGAATAACAGCGAATAAGATCTTTACCCTGAATAGGGCTCCATACCAAAACCTACATACAACATTTTGTAAAAGAAGCAAATAAAATTATTATCTCTTCTTTAAGTTAGAATTCAAAGAAAAAAGGAAAAAAAAAAAAAAAAGAGTGTTAGTTCAATACCTTCTTCCAAGACTACGATTAAGTGCTCTTAAAAGCCATGGTTTGGAACATTGAGATTCTTCAACCCAACATCTTTGGAACCTGAAAAATGAAAAGCATAATTCATATCATTAGTTTATGAAAAAAGAAAAAAACATATGTATGTAACATATTAAAAGAAGATAAGGTAAAGCCAACTTTTTAATCAAAGTCTCAGTTTGATCCCATGAGTCTAACTTCCACAAATCTTTTTCAGTTATCGGTTTTCTATAACCTTTCTGCATGAGTGGAGTTATCCATCCGAAATATATTTCTGCAGTAGCATGGTATGATATCAGTTAAAGGATTGAAGAGTATATAGGACACCATAACAGAATCCAGTTTTTAAAGCCAAAACAGAAATTATTGGCATCAACAACGACAAGCTTAAATTACTTACGTGAGAAAAAATTAGCATGCCTTTCAGGACAAATATTATCTCCACCAGGTAGTTCTTCATATTCAGCATTGTCAAGAGATTCGGGTTGAATCACAACGTAACCAGGATAAGAATCCAAGTTTGGAAGATATATGGCAAGAAGAATTCCCAACAACACCTATACAAGAACATTAATGCAATGACACATCAAATGTAACTCGAGGAAAATTTAGAGCATGTTTGGTATTGTTTTCTGTTTTTTGTTTTCAAAAAATTGTTTTTAGAAATGAGAACAAAAAATAATTTTTGAAGTTTTTAAAAATAAGTCATGTTTGGTTAGTATTTTTTAAAAACAATATTGACCAAAAGTGAATTGGTTTTTAAAATAGAAAACAACATTTTGTTGTTTTCAAAATTCTTGTTTTTTGTAACTTCGTTTTCTGAAAACTGTTTTTAAAAAACAATGCCAAACAAGCCAAATTATTTTTAAAAAACAGTTTTCTGTTTTTAAAAACAAAAAACAGTTTTTTAGTTATAATGTCAAACATGCACTTAACCATTCAGAAAAGGAAGCCAATATGTTGATATAAATTGAAAAAGTGATTATGTAGGTTCAAAATGAAATCACATCAAAATGGTCTAGATTCACAAAATGTTCCATGCCTGACAACCAGTCACTTAATCATGGCCTTTTCTGTATCATTGTAAGTGCATAGTGTACTTACATTTTATCACTTATATCAAAACATCAAGGCAATTAACATATAATTACTTAAGACTGAGGCAAGCTGTGGTTTCTGAAGAATTTATGTCATGTTTACTAAAGCGGAATGGGAATGAATTGTATGGGATTGATTCCCATTCATTTGTTTACTTGGAATGGGAGAAACTAGTGGGGCCCACGCAAATTAAGGGGAAAACAAAGAGAAAAGTTCTCTTTCTATTTTCATAAAAACTATCTTTACTTTTCCTTAACTTACTTTATATTAATTATATTTTTATTAATTAAAAATAAAAAAAAACAAATATGGCCTTTAAAAATATATAAATAAAAAATAATTATATGTTCAAACAATGGTAATTTAGTCAAATTAAATCATTTTGATTACTTTTCTGATTATGTAAATAAAATAAAATAATTCTAATTTCCTTTCCCGTCAATTTATTAAACAACAAAATAAAATATTATTTCTGATTATTTTATATTTTAACACGATTCATTTCTTCCCTTGATTATTCTGATTCCAATTACAGTTTAGTGAATATGCCATTTAAGGGTATGGCAAAACACAGCTCAGTTTGAACATCAGTTAGAAGTTTTGATGGGTAAACAAGCTCATAAATAAACCAAATTCTTTGCCAATTAAAAGAAAAAAACAAAGGTGAGAGGAAACAAACCTGGACAGAAATTGTGCTTATGTAGATATAGATTGCATATCTGAAAGAGTAAAGATAAAGCATCATTAAGCATGTATAAGTGACTGTTGCTTAACAATTTAAGGGAACATAAAAGCAAGAAATATATGCTTGAAGCGAGTACATTATTCGGTGAATGGGAGAAGAACTAACCCTGTGAAGTAATCCCTAACTGAAAGGATAAGGTTGACCACCACAGCATCTGCTACCAACACATAAATGACTCCAAATCTCACATACCACCGAAATTCACGAATGTAAACTTTAGTTTCAAGTCCAAGCATAACCAACAAGGAGCCCCAAGCAAGAAATTCGATGATCAAAGATGTTATCTGTGAACAAAGAGGTAAGTTATATTGCAAGTTTCAGACTCTACTAGAAATGAAACAACTCAGAATTTGAAGTACATTCTTATTATATAAGACAAAATAATTCACCAAAATGAATGAAAACCCACCTCAAAAGGAGCCAGATCAGTCTTACCATCCAGATTAAAGAGTGAAATATTCATCACCCATCTTAGTAATGGATTGGCAGTGGTGTATGCAGCCAACAAACACAACAAGTAATTGAAGTAATTTGACCTCAAACGAAACCTTTGTGCTTTTGAATTGTTCATGATCAACCATATTCGATAAAAACAGAGGCCCAAAAGAACCAAATGAGAAAAGGAAACCACCAGAGAGTCAATTGCACAAGGTGTATACGAACCAAAAGCACTGTCTACTAGTCTTCCCCAAAATCCATAAGCTTTTGGCTGACAATACCAACTTAGTGGCTTAAACCCCATATTTGTTTCTCTTGGAAACTTCACTTATGCTTGCTAATCACAATGTGTTCTTCCACACATAATGCACTTCCTACAACATAAATTTGACACCATACTCTCAGACCCATTTCCACTAATAACATATAGAAACCAATCAAAGTAAATATATTCAGCTCCAAAAACACTTTCAAATTTGTTTACATTTTCCCATCATAATTCTCAGTATCTAAACAGTGAAAACTATAAAAACAGAATCAATGTTATGATAACTGTACCTTTGTAGATGTGGATTCCTTCAGTTCAAATGAAAAAATTTGCCTGAGCAACTCACATGCATCATATGCATGGATAGTGTATAATAATAATCTATACATTAATATAGAGACAACTAGACCAAACTTTGCATACAAACAAATTAAACAGATAAAATAAATTCTAAAAGTAGAAACAAAATAATGCAGCAATATCACTTTTTATAATTTACATCAAACTTTTACACTTCATCATTAATAAAAAAAAATTACATAATATTAGAATAAAATTTCCTTAAAATAGAGAATATAATTACATCATTTGTTAGAAAGAAATTTACATTTTGATTCTTAAAAATTTTTGAGTGCTCTGAAAAGAAGAAAAATTATATAATGTCACAGCTTAAGTAGACTAAACATGCATTAATATAATACTAATAACATTTAAAATTATTTGTTCATATAAAAACATTTAAAATGATATCTAGAAAAATCTTTCAAAAAAAAAAAAGACACCAATTATATAAAAGAAATAATGTATATGGGGTGATTACAGGCTATTTTTCTAACTTCTAACAGTGGATTTGGTAGTATCTGCCACTATATAACAAAGTTTTGTATCTTCAATCATTCATAATTTTGAGATTGCATCTGAAAAAAAAAAAAAGACAAAGATTGACGTGTAAATAAATAATGAATTAGAAAAGACAAAGTACTTAATATGGGGATATACTCCTCATGGATCATGATGATGGTGGTGGTTACTCCAAAACAATCTTTGGCTAGCTTTTTATTTTTTTAATTTTATTGAAAAGGGACCCTATGGTTTCTTTGATTGGAACCCTCCAAGGATACCTATTATTTATTTGTAATCATATATAGGTAAATTCTATTAAATAATTGATGTTTTAGTATCATGTGATATGCATGTTAATGGGGTCAATCAATAATGGATTAGCTCAAAATTTTATATGCTACTTAATATCCTTCTTTTCTTATTTTTACGATGTAGATATCCGTAAACCGTGCAGGAACTTCTTCAAACCAGAATAATTCATCGTCTAACTGAAGGGCATGCTTGTCAAACCATGAACTGCTAAGCGAAAGAGACCACTTATTTTAGAAATGTATCATAAAAATGAATTTACCATTGAGGAAAAGATCAATTTTTTTTTTATGTTTTAATAGTTTAAAATCTAATCCAAAACTTAAAGGGTTCGTTTAGTATGTTATATTATATACCGTATTGTATTATATAGTATTATATTAATTTACATTTTATGAAATATTTTTATGTAAAATTATATGTTGTATTAATTTTTATGGGCATATAAATATATAACATTTTAATATATAAATATTCACAAAAGAAATAAATTTAATTTCGAACATTTCTAAGAAGATTTGCATAATTTCAAACAAACTGATGTAATTTGGATGTAATGCAAAAGACACACAACTCTTAAGTATATTTTATTTTCTTTTTATTCCCAAAATCTTTTGAAATCTGATAATAAACATTTTATTAAAAAGAAACTAAGTAGATAAGTTATATTTTTATACAATATCAAAAAAAAAAAAAAGTGTTAATATTTTAATTTTTTAAATGAACAGGTTGGAACTTGTTATTAATTAATCCACCAATATTAAACTAAAATACAAGTCAAGTTGTTCTAAGTAGTATTTTTTTTTCTCTCTCTTTTTCAGATTGGAAAGAGGTTTATTGATCATAGTGGTAGGTGAATTTTACATTTTCTAATCTCCATGTGTTTGATATGTCTGCTTTATTTGGTTAGTTTTAGATTGTGAAAGAGAGTTTTCAGCAAATTTTAATACTCAAATCAAATGTTTATTTTACGAATAAAAAAAATACTCAAATTAAATAAATAAAAAAAAAAGTGATGTTAACGTTACTAGATTGTACAGATGTCACTTTATAATTGGCCCAACTTATAAAAGTGGTTTAAGCTGGTGGGTTTGAAATCTATCGAAATAATGTCTCAATACAATATTCGAAACTGTATCAAAGAGTATTGTAATGTATTGAATTATTAAGTTACACAATATATACACATGTATATGAATTGATTTAAGAAAAATTTACATCAAAAATATAAAAACTCAACAATATTACATCAATACCTTCACACGGCCCCTACTACTTTTTTACTTTTTATAGTGTTTTATTTACACAAATACCACTCACACACTCCATTAGCATGCATGATGTTATTGGGGTTGGCCTCGAGAAACCCAATTCTGTAATTCTCAATTCCTTTCAAAAGCTTTGATTTCTCAGTAAACTTTCTCAGAATATGAACTCTTCCCTCCTCTGTTTTAACGCTGGTTTCGAAATGCTCATCTTCAAAAACGTACGGACTACTCCTCCTCTCTGTTGTTTCCTCTGATCTTCTTTCATAATCTCTTTCTCTTTCTCTTCTTTCTTCCTCTCTCTTTCGCCTAACATATTCCTTGCACTCTTGCTCGCATTGTCTCTTCTGTGTTTCGTCGAAGCCTTTCTGGTGTCCGCACTGGTGCCTACACTGCTTCAGCTCAGGGTCTGAAACGTCGACGACGCTCGAGCTTAATACCACGACAGACAGGAGTAAAAGTACAAGTAAAGAGAGCTTGTTGAAGGCCGCCATTGTTTATAATTGCATATCTTGGTAGAGATTATGATTGTACTATTTATATGAATGAAAATTGGAAGATGAGAACAGGGAATGGTTGGGTTTGGGGCAGAGCATGCATGAGGACGAGTGTCCGTGTTACGTGTCTGTCAATTGGAAGAAAATATTTTAATAATAACCCAGTTTATTAGAAAATCATTATTTAATTTTATTTAACATGTTATTATCGATTTAGTTCGAGCATAAAGGATATCTGGCTATATATCATTATCATGGAAAGAATCATAATAATAACAAAAACAAATAGCAAATGAAAGTGAAAATGAAAATAACATAACAAAAAAGTGTACATGTCCTAATGAAAACTCACTAAATTGAATACATATCCTACTAAAGAAAATCACCAGATCAAGCTTCATATTTTGCATGCAGCATGTTTTATATTAGAAAAGTATTAGGACAAACATGATTAAGATTTATGAGTGAAGGTGGCAAAGCTAATAGATTAGATTAACCTGGTCAGTCCCATTTTTATATCATCAATGGGTAACAATGAGATTTATCATGGATGTTGATGTTCAAAGAGTTTTTCCTGTATTTTAGTTTGTATACAGTTGTTTTGTAGTTTTATTATAGTTTTGCTACTTGCATATGTTATTTCACTATAAAATTCATATGCAACTATTTGCACAAAACTTACTATGTATAACTACTATTTCTTAGTCCCCATCAAATTAAATTCTTGCATAATATATAAACTATCATAAAACGATAATGCAACTATAAGGCAACTATTTGCACTTGCATACAGTTGTTTTGTAGTTTTATTATAGTTTTGTTACTTGCATATGTTATTTCACTATAAAATTAATATGCAACTATTTGCACAAAACTTACTATGTATAACTACTATTTCTTAGTCCCCATCAAATTAAATTCTTGCATAATATATAAACTATCATAAAACGATAATGCAACTATAAGGCAACTATTTGCACTTGCATACAGTTGTTTTGTAGTTTTGTTATAGTTTTGCTACTTGCATATATTATTTCACTATAAAATTAATATGCAACTATTTGCACAAAACTTACTATGTATAACTACTATTTCTTAGTCCCCATCAAATTAAATTCTTGCATAATATATAAACTATCATAAAACGATAATGCAACTATAAGGCAACCAAAACAAAAAATAAATCAAAATGCAACTGTACATAACGTAGATGTATTATTCATGAGGTTTTTTTTTAAATTTTTCACATCATACATTGTTTTGGATTTAGTGGGAGCTCCAGATCTGTTTGTTACAGATCTATATTTCATGAATATAGATTTCGATATTAGTGGGAGTTATTTTGATCGAATAAAATAGAAAACAAATGTGTAATTTCAGTTTCTTCACAGTTTTTCTGATTTTTTTTTCGTCATTTTCAGTTTAGATCATTGCAGGTATTCTTTTCCAGTTGATTTTGCCAGAATTAATAGTTGTATTTTTCTCGTTTTGGTTTCATTTTGGTTGTTTTGCGGTTTTGAAACGAGCGCGTATTTTCATCTTCATGGTTCGCTCTGTACAGCTGAAGGCTTAGTGCATGTGGTATTTTTGTAAATATTTGTATGTGGACTGTATAAATGTTTAATGGGCCGGCCCAAAGTATTTTTGTAATTTTTTTTCCTTTTTTGTATTTTTTTGTTTTTTTCCCTTGATTTAATATATAATAAGGATTTTACAAAAATTACCAAAGGCTCGTACTAAACGAGTATTGTATTAAATAATAAATAACATTATGTTTAAATAAAATAATGTATTGTATTAATTATTAAGACTAAAATTTTTAATACAATGTAAGTTATATTATTTAATGCATAATAAATGGTCTGTATTAGTTTGTATTATAATATTGGGTAAATGGCGGCAAAACCCCCAATACATTCGTTTTGGTTTCATTAAACCCCCAAAACCCAAATTTCTGCGGGTAAACCCCCAAAACCAGTAAACTGTTAGCAATTTAACACTTCCGTCCAAATTTAGCTGTTAAATGCTAGGTTGGATTGTCCACGTGGACACAATAAACACGTGGCACAATTTTATTGGTCCACGTAAATAATTATTTAAAAAAATTTAAAAAATAAAATAAAATTAATTTAAAATTTTAAAAAAATTATAAATAAAAAAATAATTTTTTTTCTTTCTTTCTTTCTTTTTCTTTTTCCTTCTTTTTTGTCTTTTCTCAAACACATATACCCTTCGTTTTCTCTCTCTCGCAGGTACAACCCACCACACCACCATCTTCAACCATTGTTGTCCAAGACCACCACGCAGCCCAAGACCACCAGCAGGCAGCCCAACCTCCTCCGACGTCGTCCTCCTCCGGCGTCGTCCTCCTCTAGCGTCGTTCTCCTCCGCCGACTTCGAAGCCATTAAAGCCACCACCCACCATCTCCTCCATCTCAGATCCGCCATTAAAGCCGGCGAACAAAGATGTAGCTTCGTCGTGGTTGTGGAGGAGGACGTCGGGGACCACCAAGCTAGCTCGGATCGATCTCCTCTCTCTCTCTTTCCCGATCTCTTCTCTTCCTCTTTATATTTAAGGTTTTCAAAAAGTTGTGGGGAAATAAAATTAGGGTTTTCAAATATTAATTTTGGGGTTAAGATTTTGTGTATATATATATATATGTGTTTGTTTAGTTGTTGGATTTGAATTTGTTTGAATTGGTTTGAACTTGGTTTTGTTGTTTTTTTTTTTTATGATGTGGATGGTTGTGGTGGTAGCAGATGACTGAAGAAGATGAAGAAAAAGAAGATGGTAGTGGTGGTGGTAAGGAAGGAATGGTGGTGGGTGGTGGGTGGTGGGTGGGTGGGAAGGATTTAGGTTTAGGGTTCATAGTCAAAGAAAAAGAAAAAAAAAAGAAAAAAAAAGAAAGAAAGGAAAAAAGAAGAAAGAAAAAAAAAAGATTTTTTTTTTATTTTTAAATAATTAATTTTTTATTTTTTTTAAATAATTATTTACGTGGACTCCACGTGTATATTGTGTCCACGTGGACAATCCAACCTGACAGTTAACAGCTAAATTTGGACGGAAGTGTTAAATTGCTAACAGTTTACTGGTTTTGGGGGTTTGCCCGCAGAAATTTGGGTTTTGGGGGTTTAATGAAACTAAAACGAAAGTATTGGGGGTTTTGCCGCCATTTACCCTATAATATTTACAAAGGATTCGAAGTCAGGCCTAATCTCTGACTCAGACCTAGATCCAAACCTTGGACATGGACTCGGACGCAGACCCAAGACACGAACTCCAAACCTCAGACCCGAACCCAAACCCGAGACTCGGACCCAAACTCAAACCTCGATCTAGACTCGGACTCGATCCTAGACACGAGACCCGGACTCCGACCCGAGACCTGAACCCGTAGGCAGTGTTGAGGTCGAATTTATTAAAAATATAAACTTTACACAATCTATTAAATACAAGTCAATACCAAACATAATATTGTATTAAATAATACTAATAATACAATACAATACACCAAAATAGTCCTCTCTATCTTAATAAGTGACCATGCAAAAATTATATAAATATATATATATTAAAAAATGTTATACAATGAAAGGAAAAAAAAATCAAATCAAACACAATATATATACATACAAGTGACCCAATACAAGGTCCAATTTTACATTGGCAAGAATTGTTATAGATTCGATAAATTGAAGAGTTTTGTATTACTAACAGGCTTGAATTTTAGGGTTAGGCCAAGGGAGGTTGAGTTATAGAATCATGTGACTAGTGACCAGTTGATTAATGAGTATTTCATTGGTTAACCTAAAATACTACTTAGTCAACTAATGACCACTTCTAGCAACTGCACCATAGCAAAGGATGTTTATGCTTGTGTTTTTTGGTTTAACGTGTTCATATGGCCAGACATGCTGAAGATGGTTAAAGATACTGACTTTTTCTTTAAGCATCTATGGGCGAAGTTGTCTTTCAAGAATTGTGTCACCAAAAAAGAGTTGTATAATGACAAATGCAATAAAAACGATGAACAAGAAGAATCTATGTACAACTTGTATGATTATGTATGTTCTTACACTATAGTATTGGGCTTATGAGCCAATACAAGAGCTTGTGACCTAATATGTTGTGAATTATGGGAACAAATTCCTTAAGATGCTCAAGAAGATTAAGGAAAAGAAGGATGTTACCAAAGCTAATATTGCATCATTATTTGCAATGAAAGTAGCACAAATTTCAAATGCAAATTTTTGTTAATTA
Source organism: Cannabis sativa (assembly GCF_029168945.1). Lineage (NCBI taxonomy): Eukaryota > Viridiplantae > Streptophyta > Magnoliopsida > Rosales > Cannabaceae > Cannabis > Cannabis sativa. Next base: position 56,465,113 of record NC_083607.1, read on the forward strand.
TTCATTGATTAAATTTTAGTTAGAAAATCAAATGTAAAGAACTGAAGATGAAAAGCTTACGAAAAATTACGAGTTTTAGCCATCAATGGAGTAAAATATTGTTGTGTTGAATATTAGAGCTCTCTTACAAATGGTGATTTTTCAATCTCTTTACAAGTATTTAAATGAAACTTTTATACTTGAGCTCCAATGGCTTTAAAATACAAATAGTCACAAAAGTCAGGGCACAAAGTTATGTTTGTACCATGAAGGTCAGCGTGTCAAATGGATAGTGGAGGAGTGTTGATAGGATGTTAGCTTGTACCTAGAGTGACACAAATGGTGTCTCCACTACCTATACTCATCATACCCGTTGTACAACCACCTCCTCTCATCAAGCTTTGTCAGAGACGTGTTAGCTTTAGCAGACTCATCCACGATCGTACATCTCTCCTCAATAGCGCATCTCTTTGGTATCTTTCTCATCATAGCCTATACTTATAACGATGGAGCAACATTTGAAAATTTGGCTAGGTGTTGGGAGAGTAAGCAGCACGTAGAAATTTGGCTAATTGTTAGGAGAGGGAGAAACACTTGAAAATTTGACTAAGTATTAGGAGAGGGAGCAACGCAAAATTTAGCTAGCAACACTTGAAAATTTAGCTAAGTGTTGAGAGAGGTAGAAACACTAAGAAATTTGGCTAAGTGTTGAGAGAGAGCAACACTTAAAAATTTGGCTGTGTTATTGCTTCCAAGTGGGGAACAAGTGGTCATAGAAGGAGGGTATGAGGAAGTGATGAGAGAGAGAGAGAGAGAGAGAGAGAGAGAGAGAGAGAGAGAGGGCGAAGGTTTTCTCTAAGTCTTTCAGAGTGGTATTTGGGTATATTTTAGGAAGAGCTTCAATATTTATATTTAGTAAATTTTGAGAGTGAACACTTAAATTTAATGTAAATTTGGGTGTCCATACTTGCACCTTTGGGTAAGGAAAGGCTCCATTGGACAAGGAGAGACCCCCTTTGATGAGGGGAAGCTCCCTTGGGCAAGGAGTGACACTCCTCATAAGTGGGGCGAGGAGCTATGTGAAGAGGGAAGTGGAGCGAGGAGTACTACATGCTTTGTTGTATTGTGAGCCTAATTTGCTCAATATTACTACGATTTGGATGATTCAAGATACTTTAAAAAGCTAAGAAAGAGATCTACATCATTTATGTTTTGCTCTAAACCCAATCCTGACTTTAAAGATGCCTAAGAGCACTAACAAGTCACGCCTTATAACTGGAGTCATCAATCATTTTTCGTTTCTACCAATAAGATACTTAAAATGACTTAAATTGCATAATGGGCCTCCAAATATCATTGTCAAGTGGTGCCTTCATGATTAGAGACTACTTTGCTCGGAATAACTTCGATATTTCACCTTATGAAATCATTATCAATCTTGCTTGTTAAGGCCTCGTCTTGCTCATTAGATGAGACACGAATGTGCGTTTGATTTTCAAGACAACATAAGTAGTTGAGGCTGTAAAAGTGGCTAATATTTTTTGTGATGAGGACAATGATGATCAATCCCTATAACAAACTCAACACCAACTCAAAAGACAGATCTAGCTCCAATCACTATTCAAGTGATCATCTAGACTATAACAGTTGGTAGGTTGGAGAGGGTGGAAGGTCTACAAGCATCCCTCCTAAAGAACCAGGTGAAGACCCTATAGAATCAATGTGTTATGATGGGTCAGTTGAAGCTATAAGAATATTTTTATTTTAAGAAATATATTTCTATTCAAGGAAATAAATTTCTATTTAAGGAAATAAAATAAATAATTGATTTTGTGATAAATGAATATTTTATATTCATTGAATCTGGACAAAATTATTTACGTAATATTCTATATATGGTCAGATTTAAATATTCATTACCTGATTTGATTTCCTGAATTAATTGTCAAAATATTCTGACAATTAATGTGGCACAGATACTGATGGAGTATCTCACCTATAAATATAGGGTCTCGGTCCCCGAGCTCCTTACTCATTCTGTTCATAACAGCAAATTCCATCTAAAGAGAGTTGAGAGAGCGAGGAAGCCCGATTACCCATGGTAGTCAATTTCCTTTGCAGATCAAAGCTTATGTGGGTTTGAAGCTCAAGATTCAATGGCTAGAGGTATTTCGATCCTTATTCATAGTGTATATATATTTGATTTAATTCCGCACTTTATTCATAATCATGTATGTTTTAGTCTATACAAATAAATGTCTAACAGTTGGTATCAGAGCGGTTTTTATCTCTGCCTTGATTTTAGTTTGAGTTTCATTTATATATCTATATATACTCGTATATACAGTGTTTATATGTATATATATTTAATTCAGTGTTGATATATATATACTTATTTTCGTTCGTGTATATATTTATATATTCATATTCATTCAATTCCAATTATATATATACATATATATTTTCATACATATATACTTGTTTATTCATTCAGTTCATATATATATATTCATATACGTATATATATATATTTTTTTCTTCATTTCATTACGTATATACGTTGTATATATATATATTATTTATATACCTAAACGCTATATACAAATATATATATACATTTCATGTTTATATATATGCATACGGTATTTTTATTTTTCTGTATATATATGTATATATTTATATATATATTGTATATGTATTAATACATTCATATATTAATATAGATTGTTCTAAGCATGAAAATCCACTTTGAAAAAACAAAGAAATCTCAAAATTATTTTTCAGAAAATTTTGGTGATTTTTAAAGTCTTTGTTTTATGCATTTTCGATGCATAAAATTTATATGAATGTCTTAATTTTTGCATTTAGATTCATTTGGAATTGATTTGGGCCTTTTTGGTCGCCGGAATTGTCTTTTTCGATCGGGTTTGGGTCGGGTCCGTCGGACCCACGTGCAGAAAAACGGGTCAAAACGACCCAGGTTGGCTGTAGGAGATGACTCCGTACGACATGTCGTTTTTGTTATGTAAAAAACGACATGTCGTTTTTAAGTAGAGAGTTTTTTTGGCCACTCCGTACGACGTGTCGTTTTTCCTTAATGCGGAAAACGACATGTCGTTTTTCAGCATGTAATTTTTGAACCCAAGACCGTACGACATGTCGTTTTCTCTTTTGTGAAAAACGACATGTCGTTTTCCAGCATGAATTTTGAGTCCGATTCTGTACGACGTGTCGTTTTCCACTGAATGTGGAAAAACGACGTGTCGTTTTTTAGGGCAGATTTTCAAAAAAAAAAAAAAAGGAAAATTAAAGAAAATTCCGAAATTTTATTATTTTGATTTATTTTTGGAATTTTATTTTATTTCCTTATTTTTGTTGATTTAGTCAATTGAATTACATTTGTTTAAACTTTCCATTCTTATTTAACATATATCTTCATATATTATATGTTATTTAGTAATAAATTATTATGGAAAGTTTTTAATTTGGTAAATTAATTACATGTTTTATTTTTTCATGTAATTACAATAATTGTGATATTTTAAGAATGTGAATATTTAATTATTCTACAATTAAGTGCGCAATTATTGTATTTATTTACCAATTAAGTAATTAATTGATAATCTGCCATTAAGTATATTCTTTAATTTTGCATTTAATTCATTCCATATAATTAATTGTACTAATTTGTATATTTACCTTATTTATACAAATTAATTATTAGTATAAATATTTAAGATATTATATGGTTATAAATGCATAATTAATTACATGTCATGGAATTAAGCATTTAATTTATTATCATACAATAATTGTTTTAATTTGTATTTATTTGGCAAATTTATTTTTAATACAATTAAATTTGATTTGTATGATTTAAATGCTATACATAAATTCCTTTTATAGTGCTAGATATATTTAGCAATATTCAAACATTAAGATAGGTTGAATATTTTATTATAGCACATTAAGTTTCATAAAAATTCATAAAATTATTCATAAAATATTCATAAAATTTCCTAAAATGAATAAAATATGAATAAAATGTAAGTAATTTTATGGTTTGACATAAGAAAACATGAACTTGGGACAAATGCTCACATCTAGAACGGTTTTTAATGATCTTCGGACGACCACACTAGGAGCACTAATCTCAGTGATTGTTTATTATGTTAACAACGAAGTTACTTTTAGGTGGAGCCCAATACCTAATGTCAAAGTGAAAATATAATTTTATATAATTAGGGAGTAGCCACAGCATCCTTATTTGTATAAAATTATATATTAATTAAAATTCACCTTAATGGACATAACTTGTAATTTATTATATAAGTATAATAATTTTACCCCACATGGATTTTATTATATTTGTATAATTAATTAGGATAATATGTTAAATTAAATTCTCTTAATTTACCCCACAGGGAGTTATGGGGATTTAATTTAATAGTGTTATCACAAATTTAATTAAAGATAGATAATAAACCTTCATTTTCCAAAACTAATTGTTTAATTAAATCTATCATAAAGTTCATCTAATTTTATTAAATTTAAAATTTAGCCCACAGGCAATTTTGGATTTAGTAAAATTTTAATCTTTAGTTTATACTTTGGTGTCTAGTGAACCACATAATTTTAAATAATTAGGGAGTAGCCACCGCATCCTTAATTATATAAAATTATATACATTAAGTGGATCAAGATCACAAAATGGACATGAATTATGTGAACATAATAATCTTACCCTACAGGGATTTTATTATATTTACATAATTAATATGTTAAATTAAATTCTCTTAATTTATCCCACAGGAAATTATGTAGATTTAATTTAATAATTTTATCATAAAGTATAAAATTTTGAAACATTTATAAATAATTAAGTGTTTCATACCTTTCATTGAGATAGAAATATTAAACTTTAAGTTTTTCATAAATTGTGTAAATCTATCATAATCTACATCTAAATCTAATCTTATTAAATTAAAAATTTAGCCCACAGGCAATTTTTGTTTAATAAGATTTCATATTTAAGCATGTTTATTCATTGGTAAAAACATGATTCATTTAAACCTCAAAACTTTATATGTAATTTTATTACATCACTATTCATAAATTTCTTCCATACCAGTAGAAATTTCCAAAAATTTATTTTGATAACTTAATCTAAAATGTACAGTTTTTACTGTATAATTAAGAAAAATAAATCACACTTTATTATCACCAATAAATTTTAATTTATTGTGTATGAATTCATTCTAATATAGTTAATGTGATTATTAACACATAGTGGATTATTTTAGATTGTTATTCCACATTCATAATTTCTTCCAAGGTTTACAAATAAACCTAAGAAAGTCAGTAACTGTGAGCAAATCTTATCCACAGACAAGATAAGTTCTCACATTTAGAAGTTTAAGGAACAAGCAATATAGTAGTGACTTTGTTTTAAAATTAGCAAAGATCTTTATGTTCCAAGCTTCTTTTGAAACTTGATTTAGACATATTTAAAGGTCTTTACTATAAAATGATGTCACTCATAAAGATATGCAAGTTCAATCTGACAATAAGAAATGTGTTATTAATAAGAATTCTTCTACATTATAGCACCAAAAATTATGGAACTTATATCCATGAATAGAATAAATGTTAGTAAATGGTGGGGATATTCATTACACTTTATTTTACTAACTTTATTTAAAACTTGTGTGAATTTTATTAAGAATATGTATTCCAACAAGTCAAAATCGGTGCACATTAGAATTCTATCATATTAGAAATCATACAAGTCAATTAATTTTGAAGACATGGATTCAAATTTTGCATCTCATTTTTAATGATTACTCACATAAATTATTTTTCTACAAAAGTATAGATTTATATGTTTCAAAGACATTTAAATCTTAAGTAGAGAAATAGTGCATTTTGCATATTAAGATAGTGAGATCAAATATAAAATGGAGAATAGTACATTAAAATTCGTGAGTGTGGATAAACTCCCAGTCCATTTGCAAAGTTTCTTTAAAAGAATGGGTTCATTGCCCAATACATATGCCTGGTACACCTAAATTATAGTGTGTGACAGATTTAAGAAACTAAGCATTTTTTGGACATGGGGTGGAGCCTACATAGCAAACTCCAATCTTTCCTAAATATTTGTCTATTGATACTCTTCAATGGGGTGTACATATCGAATCGTGTTCTAACCAAAGTTGTTTCTCAAACATATTTTGAGTTGTGATAAGGTTGAAAACCGACTTGATGACATGTACACATTTTATAAATACCCATATATAGTTAGAGTACAATTGTCAAAGAAAAGATCTGGGCCCAAAACCATAAATGAGCATATTTCATTTGAAAAGCTATAAGGTTTAAGGGTTACATATTTTATTATCCATCTCACAACACTAGAACTGTGGAATTAAGAATTGACTTGATCAGTGGGAGTGATCTATCTAGGAACCTAGTTTCTGAGAAAGATCATTCATATTTTCTCAAATTTCCACCTCAAGTGTTAGATTAATTATGATTTACAACAACCCTTAAGGTTAATGGTTATTGAGAATTCATAACTAATCATTAATAATCTACAAGTCATTGATAAAATTCTAATAAGTTATGTTATTTAGTAATTACTTATAATTTCTAAAATAACATGCATATTGAACCATTTGCTCTTTTAAGAGTTTGTTGGTCCATCCTTAAGATGACTTATTAGAAAAATAAGATCAATGTTTTCTAGTGATTACATTTTTTACAATAAGAGTTCAACTACAATATTAATTTGAGACACAAATTAAATTATAGAATGATAAAGAATTGAAGTTGTAGTACAACATGCCATGAATGAAGAAATGAATATCTTAAAGAGCAATAAAGTTTATCTTCAGTAAAGTTGCCTAATGGGGTGGAGAACATTAATTAAACATAAGTTTTTTCACCAATAATATTCATTAGGCAACATTGAGAAACATAAAGATATAAAAGAATATTCATTGTTAAGAAGTTCATTTTGAAATAAGAATCAATAATAAAGGAGATTTACATTCTCATTTTTTTTTATAAAAGATTCTATTATAGACCTTGGCATTTGTTGCTTGTTTTAATTCATTAATCAATTCCAAACAGTGAACTAGAGGAGAAGGTATACAGACTGCCATAAAATTTTTCCTCTAATAAGTGGTGAACATATGCAAGCTTAAAGTGTCTACCTATAGATTAAAACAAACATCTTACAAATGGGTATTATATCATCTTTTCCTTTAGGTTTGAAAAGAGAATTATGGAAATAATTATATACCAGAAGGTTAGTGGGAGTAATATTTGTTTTATACGTAGACAATATGTTACTTGCAAATGATGATAAAAGTTTTCTATATAAGTTGAAATAATTCATATATCAAATTATTATTTTGAGATAAGAAATATAAATAATATATATAATTTTAATTAATTAGAGAGTAGCCACAACATCTCTGATTAAATAAAATTATGTATTATTCATCTAATATAACTTTTATCTTTAAGTGTGATAAATTCAACTCGAACCAGCATCTGAAAAATGATCTGGAGTGAGAATAAATTAATAACATTCATTTTCTTCTATTTTAGAAGCCTAATGTATGCCTAAGAGTCTAAATAAGACTTTGCATTACATTTGTTTCAGGATCGTTAAGTAGTATCAGAATAACTAAAGTTAAGACCACTTTATTTTTCATACAAAGTGATGAGGTATCTTTAAGATACTAAAAATTATATTCATACATATTTAAAGATGAATTGACCATCTGGAAATATAGTTAACCAATTAGATTCTATTGTACTTCACTGGTTCTATTGATTCACGTAAATCAATATTTTATTACGTCCTTAAGATTACCAGTAAGTTATATTATAGAGAATCTTGATTGTTATTTCCACTATAGAAGTCACATTCATTTATTGTTTTGAGGATACATCTCGTATGATGTATTATAGAGTTTCATAGTAGGCCTAGAGTTCAGAATTACAGTTTCATTAGGCCATTAAGAAAATTTTGCGATAAATTCAGCTACAATATTTATGGCTAATAACTCTAAGAGTACTGGTCGAAGCTAGCATATCGACATTAAGTATTTGGCCATAAAAAGGCGTGATAAGTGGTCATTAATCACGCAAACTGAATTGGGTGTTCGCATAGATCCTTGACTAAAGGCATGCCGCAATACAAATTCAAGGATCATAAAGTAAATATGGGATTCAGTTAACCCATATGCAGTTTTTTTTATTTGTACAACTAAAAATTATTCAATGAAACTCTAATTTCGATATTTTCTCATATTTATGTGCACCTTAATTTCATCTGAGAAAATTATCGTAAGAGGACCTGAATAAACATAAGGGTTAGGGTTTATTCGCTTAAGTACATTGCCACATAAAGTACATTGTTATATAATAAATATATCGTAATACATGGAAGATAATACTCGACTTATAATGAGGACATGTCGCTATGATTCGTATGTTTATTATATAATGAGGAACGTTTGGGTTTGAATGTTTTAGTTTAAATGCTGACTAAGTGGGAGAATATAAGAATATTTTTATTTTAAGAAATATATTTCTATTCAAGGAAATAAATTTCTATTTAAGGAAATAAAATAAATAATTGATTTTGTGATAAATGAATATTTTATATTCATTGAATCTGGACAAAATCATTTACGTAATATTCTATATATGGTCAGATTTAAATATTCATTACCTGATTTGATTTCCTGAATTAATTGTCAAAATATTCTGACAATTAATGTGGCACAGATACTGATGGAGTATCTCACCTATAAATATAGGGTCTCGGTCCCCGAGCTTCTTACTCATTCTGTTCATAACAGCAAATTCCATCTAAAGAGAGTTGAGAGAGCGAGGAAGCCCGATTACCCATGGTAGTCAATTTCCTTTGCAGATCAAAGCTTATGTGGGTTTGAAGCTCAAGATTCAGGGCCGATTTAGCACGGTATCTTTGTGGGGAAAAGCATTTATGTATCTTTGTGGGAAAAAAGCTATGAAGCTGTGGAAAAAAATTTGCTGAGTGTTTGGTAAATTATAATTTTTAAAGTGCTGTGAGTTGTTAAGATTCTATTACAATAATGATAATATTTTAATCTAGTTCATTATAATTACAAATATATATATATAAAAATATGTTATATAAATTTTTTATTTTTTTATATATTTTTAATTATTTTTTTCTATAGTATAAATTTATATGCATTTGATAAAAATAATTTTTAATATTTTTAAATTATATTTTTATCACTTGCAAAAGATAAAATTGTAGTTTATAAGAAACATAAATTGATATTATTTATTAATAATAAAAATATAAATATAAAATATTTTTTAAAATAAAATAAAAAATTAGAAATTTAAATATTATTTATTTTTAAATATTTTTTCATTTAAAAAATATTTTTATTTTTTATAATATATAATAAATAATTAAATAATTTTTTAGTAAAAATAATTTATTATAAAGTCTTTTAATCAAAACAGCTTTTTCTAAAAGTTGGGTTGTACCAGCTTTAGCTTTTAGCTGTAGCTTTTCCATAATTTCTTCAATAAGCTGTTTTTTAACTGCTTACCAAACACCTTTTTGTCACAGCTTTTTTGAAAAGCAGCTTTTAGCTTTTCCAAAAGCTGTGCCAAACGGGCCCTCAATGGCTGGAGGTATTTCGATCCTTATTCATAGTGTATATATATTTTATTTAATTCCGCACTTTATTCATAATCATGTATGTTTTAGTCTATACAAATAAATGTCTAACAGAAGCAGCTAGTGTCTCTGGTTCAAGATCTTGATTTTAAGTTTACAGATGAGCCTTCTACTCTTGATGAGAAATAGTCTCAAGCCAGCCTCATGTCTGGCATCTTTATTGCTGGCCCTTTAGATAGTATGTTTGACTAACCTGTTAGTGTTATTATTGTGTGACAGTGTATGTTCTGTTCAATGTCTAGTCGTATCTGGATTTTTAGACTGTTATATCTGCACTAACGTTTGTTTACGAGAGTCTCTTTTAAGTGTTAGTTAGTGCCAGCTGGACTTATCGTTGTGGTCATATATATAATCAGTTTCTGTTAGTAAAGTGGTTATCGATTATTCATTCAGACAGTTATTTTCGGTTGTTTTTAGAGAGATAGTCGTATCTTGTTTCTTGTGATTGTGAATACAGGTTAGATCTTGAAGCTTGAGAGTGTTCGTCAATGGCGGAATGATCTGAACCTGGAATTGTTGAGTTCAAACTGAAGGGATTTCAGTGTCATCTTCATCATCAGATCTGAAGGGATTTCAGATTGAAGACATGTTGAAGAGGAGCTCGATTCTTGCACAAGGGATTGTGCATTAACAATCAGTGTTCTTGATTGTCGTTGGTAATTCATTACTATTTGCTGGAAAGGTTGTAATTGATTCCTTTAGAGAGAATTGGAAATTGTAATCTGAACCTTTGATTAATAGTGGATGAATTTACCCTGGTTCGGGGAACCCAAGCACTAGTCGGCTGAGATGTGTTCTCAGTGCAGATGAAGCTTGTAAATTGATGTGTGATTTACCGCTTAAAGTTTAATTCTTGTTCATAACTCATATCTTGAAATCGATCAATCTAAAGATGTACAACTTGGTAACTTGAATCATTAAAATCTACTAGTTACACTTTCAATTGGTATCAGAGCTTGAAATTTTATAAAAATTTGTGTTAGATCCTACTACTGTATGATTCTTGATCGTTGATTCTTGAATCAACCTTGACGATCGATTCTGTTGCAACTAACCTCCTCTGAGTTCTCTCTCAAAGAACTACAGAACATTTGTGTGTCTGTTTATCACTTCTGTGTGCAGGATGGAAATGTTCAGAGAAGGAGGCTCCACCTCGAGACCTCCTATGCTGGAAGGAGCCAATTATCCATACTGGAAAACCAAGATCCGTGCTTTCTTGAGAGCTGTTGATGAAAGAGTCTGGATGTCCATAGAAGAAGGGTGGTGGAAACCAACGATGATGGAGAATGAAATCGTCATACCCAAACCAATGAGTCAATGGACCACTGTTGAAATGGAAAGAGCGAATTTCAACTCAAAGGCTCTTCATGCCTTGTTCAACGCTGTCTCCACTAACCAGTTGAAGGTTATAGCCAATTGTGAAATTGCTAAGGAAGTTTGGGAGAAGCTAAAGATTAAGAACGAGGGAACTGATGCTGTCAAGAAATCAAGGCTGCGTGCCTTGGCAAAGGCTTTCGAAAATCTCACCATGGAGGAGGATGAGTCTGTGGCTGAATTCCATGCAAAACTTTGTGACATCTCTAATGAATCATATGCTCTGGGGAAAACTTACTCTAACTCGAAAGCGGTTCGAAAGGTGCTTGGTGTCCTCCCCAGAAGATTCATGTCCAAAGTTACCTCTATCGAAGAAATGAGAAACATTGAGGAACTCGATCTTGACGAACTCATCGGGTCATTACAAAACTATGAGCTATCACTGTCTAGGTGGAAGAAAACCAAGAAACAAAAGGAGATGGTGAAAGAAAAATCAGAGGTTGGCATTGCACTTATTCACCAAGAAAACAAAAAACCTGTTCTAGAGGACTTAAATGGCATTACAGATGAAACTGTTGCCATGTTAACAAGAAACTATGCAAAGTTCTTGAAAAAGAACTACAGGAAAAATTCACCAGCTGACAAAGAAAATCAAGCCAAGAGAAACAAAGGAGTAAATTTCAAACCGGGACAAGCCTCAACCGATCAAAAGGGGCGAGGGATTAAGTGCGAGAGAATGTGATGGATATGGTCACATTCAGCCGAGTGTGCCAACACACTAAAAAAGAAAAAGGCCCTTGCAGCAACTTGGAGTGATAGTGATGAGGAAAAGAACTCCACAGCCAGTGAAGGATCAGATGAGGAGAAGCAGGTACTTGCATTCATGGCCCAAAGCTGTAATCCAGTTGAATCTGAAGATGATGCAGTCTCCACCTCATCAGAAGCAGACAGCACAGGTCGTCAACATGCTTATGAAGAAATGTTTGCACAATGGGAGTACATGACTAAACAGATTCGTGCCCTAAAGAACTCCCTTGAGCAAGTGGAGACTGAAAAAGGAAAGTTAGAAGACTCTGTCAAAAACCTCAACCGACTTCTTGATGAAAAGGAGAATGAGATCTACAAACTCACAGCTGATCTAATCCGAACCAAGCAAGCTTTACAGTTCATTCCCCCAGGCACTGCTGCCATCAATCAAACCCTACAGCTTCAGAAGCCCTATGGTGATCGAACTTCATTAGGATATAAGATGCTTTACAAGCAAGGGAATGAGTTGTCTGTTGAGCATTCCTTACCTTCCAATGTCAATTCATCAAAGAAGGAAGATGGGTCTCCTGACACCTCAATCACCATTAATGAATCTCACTCATCTGAGAGGAGACAGGTTCCAACTGGACCCACCAAACTCAAATTTGAAGGAAGGAGGACTGATGCTGACAACTTTCCACAGAATGACAATTTCATTCCTACATGTCATTTCTGTAATAGGAGAGGTCACATTCGACCTAAGTGTTACAAATTGCAGAACTACTTGAAAGCCATGATCAATCGACCAAATAGTTTCCCTCCACCAAATAAGTCACATCGACGCAAACCTCGTCAAGAATGGAAAATAAAGTCCAAACCAAATTATGATGTTGGTTTGGTTGCAAAGCTATCTCGGTCTGCCTTTGTTGAAGGTCAGTGGTACTTCGACAGTGGATGTTCGCGTCACATGACTGGAAATAAGAAATTGCTAGTTAACTTCAAAGATGAAAAAGGAGGATCTGTCACTTTTGGGGATGGCAACAAAGGACAGATTGCTGGGAGAGGTGATGTAAATGTGAATGGAGCAGCTCAACTGACAAATGTCTTATATGTGAGAGGACTCAAAGCAAATCTCATCAGCATCGGTCAATTGTGTGACGACAATCTCTCTGTAAGTTTCACTAAAACTCAATGTTTAGTTTCATCTAATGGGTGTGTTGTCTTAACAGGAAACAGAACTGTAGACCAGTGCTATGCTGTATGCAATACCATAGTGTGCAACAGGACCTTCTTGGACAAACCTGACTTATGGCACTACAGGCTGGGACACTTGAACTACAGAGATCTCCAAAGATTGGTGAAGCTTCAAGCTGTAAAGGGAATTCCTGACATGAAAGTTTCCAAGGAAAGAGTATGTGGTCCATGTCAGCTTGGAAAACAGCATAAGGCATCTCATCCCACAATTAATAAACTTCTCACCTCTCGTGTGTTGGAACTAATGCATGTTGACTTAATGGGGCCAATGCAGAATGAAAGTATCAGTGGAAAAAGATATGTAATGGTCTTGGTGGATGACTACTCTCGGTTTACCTGGGTTGAATTTCTTAGAGACAAGTCTGACACATTTGGATCATTCTCTGCCTTGATACTGAGATTGCAAACTGAGAAAGACTCCAAAGTTGGAAAAGTTTTTTGACTAAGAAGTGACCATGGAAAAGAGTTCGAAAATTCCATATTCTCAGAGTTCTGTAATGGCATGGGAATTCACCACGAGTTTTCAGCCCCAAAAACTCCTCAGCAGAATGGAGTTGTTGAACGAAAAAACAGAACACTACAGGAAATGGCTCGGGTCATGATGCAGGCCAAGGATATTTCAAAACGATTTTGGGAAGCCGTCAACAATCTTTGTTACGTGTGCAATAGAGTTCATCTTCGCACTGGTACCTCTCAAACTGCCTATGAGCTATGGAAAGGAAGACCTCCTAACGTGAGCCACATGCATATCTTCGGATGTACGTGTTATGTCCTGAACGATCGGGATCACTTGACCAAGTTTGATCCCAGGAGTGATGAAGGAACATTTTTGGGGTACTCCACCAACAGTCGGGCTTACAGAGTATTCAACAAACGGACTCTCACTGTAGTTGAATCAATGAATGTGAAATTTGATGATTTAGAAGGACATGAAGATGCGTGGATCGAAGATGACTCTCCTGTTCTCTCAGGCTCTAGACCAGTCCTCACTAGACAGCCTCAAGTGTACCCTGATACTTCTACAGAGTCTCTAAATACAGCATCAGGCATATCAGGTGACAATCAAGCCAGTGCCAGTGGTCCAGGAAGAGGAAATGAAGTTGATAGTGCCCTGACCAATGAACCCCAACAGGTCAAAGTTCATAAAAACGGGCCCCCATCCTGGGTTGAGAAAGCTCATCCTCAGGCCACTGTCATAGGAAATCCGAATGATACAGTGGTCACTAGACGTAAACTGTAGAATTTCTTAGCCTTTGCTCGCTATCCGTCACGAGATTGAGCCCAAAAGTGTTCGAGATGCATTATTAGATGAGTTCGGTTGGCTGCCATGCGGGATGAAATGGGAAATTTCAAGAGGCGGGTGTCTGGATAATGGTCCCTCGACCAGATGGTGCAAATGTTATAGGGACAAAATGGTTGTTTAAAAACAAGTCTGATGAATTTGGGACAGTGACTCGAAATAAAGCACGACTTGTGGCTCAAGGATATAGTCAGGTCGAAGGCATCGACTTTGATGAAACATTTGCACCCGTGGCTCGATTAGAATCCATTCGGCTACTTCTTATCATTGCATGTTTTTTGAAGATCAAACTCTTTCAAATGGACGTCAAGAGTGCCTTTCTCAATGGGGTAATTCAAGAGGAAGTCTATGTCAAACAACCACAGGGGTTTGAAGATCCACATCATCCACACCATGTGTACAAGCTCAATAAAGCCTTATATGGACTGAAGCAGGCCCCACGTGCGTGGTATGATAGACTCACTTCCTTTCTCATCTCTCATGGCTTCACTCGAGGTACTGCAGATAGCACTCTATTCATTAAACATATTGACAAAGGAATCTTTGTTGCCCAAATATATGTGGATGATATCATTTTTGGCTCAACTTGTGATACTGAAGTCCAAACATTTGTCACTTTAATGACTAATGAGTTTGAAATGAGTTTAATAGGTGACCTTACTTTCTTTCTAGGACTCCAAATAAAACAACTAGATCATGGCACATTCATTTCACAGTCTAAATATGTCAAGTCTATGTTAGATAAGTTTGGCTTCTCTCAGGTCAAGCATGCACACACACCAATAGGCACCACGTCCAAATTGTCACGAGATGAGTACGGTGACCACCGTTGACCCCACTCTATACAGAAGTATGATAGGTGGCTTACTGTATCTCACAGCAAGTCGCCCTGATATATCCTTTAGTGTAGGTTTATGTGCCAGGTATCAAGCCAATCCTAAACAGTCTCATCTCTCTGCCGTCAAAAGAATTTTCAAATATCTAGCTGGGACGGTTAACTATGGTCTTTGGTATAGTTGTGACACGAATACCTCTTTGGTCGGATATAGTGACTCTGATTGGGCAGGATGTATAGATGATAGGAAAAACACTTCAGGGGGTTGCTTTTACATTGGGAATAACCTTGTCTCGTGGTATAGCAAAAAACAGCAGTCCATCTCCCTTTCCACTGCAGAAGCAGAATATATTGCAGCAGGCAGCTGTTGCACTCAATTGATATGGCTGAATAAAATGCTTACTGATTATGGGTATCCTCAACACACACTGACCATCTTTTGTGACAGTACAAGCGCCATCAACATCTCTAAAAACCCTGTGCAGCACTCTCGGACCAAACACATCAACATCAGATACCACTTTATCCGAGAACTAGTTGAGTCAAATATGTTGTCAATATCTCATGTGCCCACAACAAATCAATTAGCAGATTTGTTCACTAAAGCTTTAGATACTCAAACTTTTACTCATTTAAGAACATGTATTGGTCTCTGTACCATCTAAACTGTTCTTAGTGTCATCTGATCAATCTATTTTGCCTATGAGTATGCATGTATGTCACAGTTCTTCAGCAATGGTTCTTCTGTCCTTCCCCATCTACTATATACTACTTTGATTGTTACTACACTTGAATCTTCCCCAGTCAAAAAGGCTACCTCTTCCAGATGCAATGGGAAGAGCTCTCATACACCTGGTTCTAATAAGTAGTATGCTCCTTCTATATTAGTTCTTGGTACTCAAAGAGGACGGCTACATCTCTGGAAGAGAGTGAAAGCCATGTCTGGGTACTACAGCAAAAGCCAGAGTGATATATAAAAAAAAGGGGCTTCAAATAAAAAAAAACAATACAAAAATCGTTATTTTCCAACTATCAGTTGGTTCTTAATTGAGAGAGTGGTCCAGTTGAATTTCACTCTTCTTGGACCACATGAGATCACTGTTCACACACGAATGGAGATTCAATGTGTAGTGCTCTTGTGAGTACCATTGTCGCTGGGGAAGGGGAATGATCTGTTGCTCTAGTTGTGCAGTTCGTGTGCTCTCAGAAACACTGTTCATTGATCAGTTGATATATTTTTTTTTGTCTTAAAAGTTGAGTATCTTGAAGTTTTTTTTGTTATTTTTCTGTTTTGTCTAAGTGTGGGCTAAATGCAAATATTGTTGGTATATTTGTCACAATTCTGGTTTCTTTGATACACTCATTGCCTGATGACGTTGGTTTGTTTCGTTTAGTGTGCCGTATGATGTGGTAGTAAATATTCAATTTGGGCGCGTACGGTTTATTTGGCAAAAATCAAATTTTAAAAAAAATCATCATCATTTTTTGCCTGGTCAGTTGTGTCAGGGTGCCTATACTTAAGGCCTACGGAAAGTGATCAGTCTCACTTCTTCACTTTCCTCTCCGAAACCCTAAGCTCTGCCTCATCCAAATTCTTTTCTCTCTATCATGGAGAATGTCACACCCATTGCAGTAACCCCTGTTGCTATGGTTGTTCCATCCATGGAGTTGTCTGATGATCCTCCAGTGCCTCCTACTGTCGCGTCTGCATTGCCTAATCCCTGTCGTGACATTGTCCTCTACCAGTCGGAGGCTGGTGGTTCTGCACCTTTCCCGAGTTCAGAGTCAACTCCGTCTCCTCCCTCACCTCCGGTCAGTCAGAAACCTCGTACATTTCAAGGTAAGGCTCCTCCTATCTCTAAAAAGGTTCGTCCTTCTCTTTCTCCTCCTTCCCCACCTGTGTCCAAACGTGTCACTCGTTCTTCGTCGAGTCACCAGTCTCCCTCGAAACCTATAGGCCCTCCTCGTCCTCCATCTAAGGTCTCTATTCCTACCCCAACCAGTGAACGTGTTCAACCCAAAAGAAAATCCTCTGCTGACACCACGTATCATCCACCTGAAAAGAAATCCAAGAAAAAACCCACTCCAGTTGCCTCTACAGAGTCATCTCCCAAACGGCCGTCTAGAGGTTCTCAAAAGTCCAAACTTCCCAAAGTTCCTATACCAACTGTCGACCCTGCAACAGTACAATGCTTTGTTAATGCCTCTAAAGCCTCTGTCTATCAACGGTGGTTTGGCAGTCGTGAGCTTTGGTTCGAACAAGTGGTCATTTTAGATGATTTTCCTGAACTGCATGAGTTTTTAAAACTTAGGAAATGGGTCAACACGGTCACTAACTTGTCTGCTCCCCACCCCATATTAGTTCGAGAATTCTATGCCAATCTGGATAGAACTGTTATTGATGAGGGTCATCCAGGGTGTGTGAGTGCCTTTGTTAGGGGTCATAGAGTTCCTTTTGGTCCTTCCACTATTGCTTCCTTATTGCAAGTTGAGTCTATCAGGAATCCAACTTATGGGAAACACTTCAATCCAGATCAATCTTTGATGGGTCGAGTGCTAACTGGCAGGGATGACTATATTTGGGACAAACAGGAAATACTGGTTACTCACTTGACTCCATTCTATAGGGTTCTTCATCGAGTAGCCTTGTACAATTGGTTTCCTAATTCTCACTTGTCTGCTGTTACCCTTGAGATTGGCAAGTTCTTGTATGTTGTAGGTTTTGGAAATTATTTTACCAGGATCTTAGATCTACTCACAAGTATGTTTATTAACACCCTAAATATGAACTTTCTAAAACGATAAATTAAACACATATAAAGTTAAAGAAACCTTATATTGGGTGCAGCGGAATAATATGACTCCTTCCGTTCAGATATCTAGCCCTTGATTCCTTTCTGTAGCAGAGCATTATCAATATCTGAACCTGGATCTCTTTCTCTGAATCTTTGATGCTGAAACTCCTTTGGTGATGATCTTTCTTCACGATCTTCCTCACTATGATTGAGGTATCACTTGATGTGTGTGGGCACTACTCATACACTAAGGATTTCGAAATTATCAAGGAAGAAGAGAGAGAGAGTGGTCAGCTAAAGATAGGGAGAGAGAAGGCTCAGTTTTTCTGAATAGAAAAAGTCAGAAGAAAAGTGTAATTTTCCTGAAGCCTTCACTATCTATTTATAGCATTCCTACTAGGGTTAGATTTGAATTATATGGCATTAAAATAATGAAAAAATCAGTTTAAATTTCCTACAAAAGTGGCTGGCCCTAAACTTAGTGGATTGGGCCTTGCTTTTTGCAATTTTGCAATTTTAACACCTTTTGTATCTGATTTTCTCAAAAATGTCAATTTCCTAATTCAACCATTTAAATGCCAATTCTAACTATTTAATAACTATAAATAATTATTAAATAATATTGTCATTTATCATATTTATTAATTGAACCATACAAAGTATCATAATTAACAAATATGCCCCTATAAACTCTTTCTTTACAATTTCGCCATTACTTAGTGAAAAATTCACAAATAGACATAGTCTAATTTGAGAATTATAATTGATTAATCAAAACCAATTACATGAGTCTTACAAGCAATATTATCTCAACTAGTGGGGGGACCATGGGTCTATATAACCGAGCTTCCAATAAGTAGATCAAGAATTTAGCACTAAAATTCACTAACTTATTAATTCTTCGTTGAATCCACGCATAGAACTTAGAATTGCACTCTCAGTATATAGAATGCTCTATATGTTCCACCATATAGACACATCATTAGTTATCCATTGTTATAATCCTAATGTGATCAATGATCCTCTATATGAATGATCTACCTTTGTAAAGGGATTAAATTACCGTTACACCCTACAATGTATTTATTCCTTAAAACACTTGACCCCGTATAAATGATATTTCAGCTTATGTGAAATGAGTACTCCACCATTTATGTTCGTTTGGTCAAGCTCGAAGGAGATCACCCTTTGCTTACTATTTGCCAGATAGAAGCTATAGATTCCATGTTTATGCTAGCGCTCCCACTCAATTGCACTACCGTGTTCCCAAAATGTACGTATCACCCTGACCTAAAAGTAGGCTTAACTAACAAATCAAAGAACACGAATAGCCTTTCAAGATTGAGCCTAATCATATCTGGATTAAGATCATTTGATCTAGGATCAACTAGGCGATATTGACTTGAATAGATATTACGGTAAGTTTAATAAATCTAAGTCAAAGTTCAATATCGGTCCCTTCCGATGCATACTCCATGCATCCAACCTGAGCTTTACTTTAACCAATGCTCTGGAAAGAACATAGCACTTCTCCAAATGCAAGTAAACTCTTGTTGTAGATTATCATATCAGTAAAACCTTGTGTCTGATAAATCTAGGAAACTTTATTCACATAGTCATGTTTACTTTCCAATGTGTTGACGGCACAATAAACAGGATCAAGTATGTGAAAAGGGTTTCAGATGAATTTATACATTATGTACATATAATCATGAAATAAATCATGTGAACCATGCAACATTAAATGTTATTTCTGATCTATATTAATAAACAAATCTGATTATATTGAAATGAGTTTTATTTAGGGCATAAAACCCAACAAACTCCCACTTGCACTAATATAAAACAAAAAGTGCGTTTCAAATAATCTCAACACCTTGATATGCAAATCAAGTGTAGTAGTAGTAAACTCCTCGTAATAGGATCTGAAAGGTTGAATTAACCACAACCTTTTCTCCACTATTACTCTTCCTTAATCACAAAATCATTGATAATGTGAAATTCCTCTCTATATGTTTACTCTCTTGGGATACTGGATTCTATATCTTTGGCAACTACTTTTGGTTAATCAGGAAATTAACACTAGTAGTTTAAGGCAATTTGGAATGGTGCCAAAGATGTATAGAACTTTCCTTAGACTGAATAAGTACCTTTCCTGCAGCTTTAACATTCAGTCTCTCTCTGGTAGACCTAGAGACTTCAGATAGGTTTTTACACTTCTCCAAAATCACTATTCCACCCCCAGAGTAACCACCATCTTATCAGAAAAATTTACTAGCACAAAGGCAAATTTCGAAATCTGATATGGTGTAGTCTAAGAGTTTTAAACACACCCTTATAGACTAACATATAGTTCCTCTTCTTAATCTTAAGATTTACTTGATTGTCTTCCAATGTTCTTCTCCTGGATTAATCTGATACCTACTCATTACTCCCACTCAACAGCAGGTGTCTGGTCTAAGGCATACAAAAGCATATCCAAGACCTCTCACTGTTGATATAAGAAATTCTTTCATGGCTTTATCTTTTCTGGAATAGTTAAGACTTTTCCTTAGATAAATAAAATCTATGCCTAAGAAGTTGTGAAGCTTCTATAGATTGCCATTAGAAAGAAAATGCTTCAGCATCTTACTAAAGTAAGTTGCTTGCATTAGAGTAAGTAATTACCAGGTATACCACAAGCCATAGGTTTAGATAAACCTATAATACTAGGAACAGGAAGTTTGTTAAGTCCATAGAATAGACTTATTAACGAAAATTTCCTTTTATGTCCTTGTAATAGAAAACTTTAGGTTACTCCATGTGAATGGATTAAACCATAGTTCTATTGGCTTTGTTCTTAGTTTCTTATCTTGACAATCCATTACTTGTTTAAACTCACAATGGATTTTAATCACTAGTGTCTCCCAAGTCATAAGAAGGTGAGCTCCTAGAAACTCTCCCACTACGACAAGGTACCGTGAATTATGTCGAAGAAAACTAAATGGTATTGATCTCTTCAGTTGTGACAAGACAACAGAGGCAGTGAGATCATCATATGTTATATAAGATGATAGAACACTTTTGGAATCAAGAATTAAATATCTCCTTTATTTGCTACTTGTTTTTCAGACTTAGTCATTTTCTTAGAAAAGTAGTATTTGTTTGAACAAATACTTTCTTATCTATTGACATTGGGATGGTCCACCCCTAATCACTTAGAATAGCTAACAAACCATGGTTAACAGTTTCAGCTTTTCTTAAGATTTTGATTAGGTCATCCATGAATCTAGTAATGATTTACATTAAGTATACAACCATTACATCATTTTGAAATTGTATTACCATAGAAGGAATTAGGCAACGACTAGTAACTAATCATCAACACGCAACTCGAAATTTCTGGGGAGGTAAGTTTGGATATAATTCAAAAATCAATTTAATGATCTTTGAACTGCATATCTACTAACTATTTCTCCACCCCTATCAGTTCGCAAGATCTTTAACCACTTACCTTAATGGTTTTTAACCATTGCTAGAAATTAATGAAATTTTTCAAACATTTCAAATTTCTTTGCTAAAAGGTATAATCTAGAGTTATCGTCTTAAGAATACAACGAAAAACTCATATCCACCCCTGAATGTACATCCATCTGCGAATGAGATGAACTACTTTCAGTGGATATAGGCATATTATCTCTTTGCAGAGATTGATCATGTCAAATTCACTATGAACAAGATACAAATGCCATAGATTAAAAAAAATGTGGTAGTGTCTTTTGATGACATAGGTTTAGTTACATCAAAGAGTTCTTAGAATAGTGCAAGTGGATCCTGGTCACAGAATACCTAACTCATATTCCATACAGTTTGAATCCATTAATAAAAGATGGACATTTAAACACTTGAGAAAGTGTAACTGTATTGTATCTGGAATTAGAAATATAAGAAAATTTCTGTTTGGATTCTAAAATTAAAGTCAAAGACTTAAATTCAACCAAATATAATGAGTAATTCTTTCTTGGACCACCACTACTAATACAAACTCTAAGTCAGATTTGCCCATACAAGTAGGAGATTTCTAAGATTGAGGATTTATATCAATTGGGAATAGAATTTCGGGATTATAATCATATACATCATTTAATTTCTTAAGAGAAAATATAATGACATGAAATGATTTATAGACCATTCATCCAATGATATGTTTTGAAGCTAATTCGAAATGAATAAGCTAAGAGGAATTAGGATAATTTCGTTTATAAATAAGAATCCAACGATGCTTCGATTAGAGAAAGACAAAGTAATCTTATTTATGTAATCTTCTTGTTTCATATTGTAAAAAATACTAGTCTAAGGTGTCATCAATTGATGAACAGTTAGATGTCGCATATACAATACTTATCTTTCGAGGTCTTACACTATTATGTATGTCTAATGGTGAAAATCCACTAGGAATTTATCTCATTAGATAAACAAACATGTTAGACCAACAATGAAGATTCGAAATTAAACTACAACTTAATAACAGAAAATAACATGGTTCAATATAAATTCATACACAATTCAGAAATTATAAACATATAGCAAGTAGGAATGACTAGTGAAAATACTAAAACATACAATCCTAAATAATTTCCAAGGTTTTCAACAAACTGATACAGTGTCCCGGTAGGCGAGAGTCAAAGCATCATTTATTGAATAGAGTTGTCAGCTCATCTAAAATAGAAACCATTCTAGCAACCTTTTATTCGATCAAAATAAGAATCCAACGTTGTCCCGGTAGGCGAGAGTCAAGGTTATTCTCATTTCATGAGCCTCTACCATTGTTTCATGTTTCATAAGTTTATCTCTAAGTAGTCACCGTAGGGGAGAGTCTAATAGAGACGAAAACTTACAAAACACTTATCAAATGAAATCTTACGGTGTTAAATGCGTTCAACGAATAACCATCCATAGGGGGACGAAGTCTAGCGTCTCGAGGTTATATTGAAAACATTTAACTTTTGTAAGACCAACAATGGAGATCGAATATCTTAATAATAATCAAGCTCATTATTTAAAGTGAGTTGTATTTTCTTTGATTTTCTTTATTTAATTTATTTATTTTAAATATATATTTATTTAAAATTTCCAATTTAGAATGAAAAATTCTAAATATAAATTTTAATTTAATATTTATAAATTTTACTTAGATGGATATGAAAATAACATGAATTATTTCCATCTTAGTAATAATTTCCAATAAATATTTAGAAAAATATTCAATTTAAGTTGTTACAAAATTAATATAAATTAATTTACAACTCAAATTTAATTTTCTATAAATATATATTGCATTTCGAAAAATTAAAGTATTTAAGAATACAATTTTCGAAAATGCATGCTAAAATAAAAAATTAATCCTGGAAAAATTATTCTAATTTAATGTTGGCCCAAAATTAATTAATAAAATTAATTTACAACAAAAAATATAATTTTCCTATTTAATTAAATATATAAGAAAAATTTCAAATATTTAAGTATGATGATGAAAATCAACTTAAATATTAATTTTCTATTTAATTAAATACACTAGAAAAATACTTCAAGCAAAAATATCATCTATCTAGATTTTTCTTTGACTAATTAATTCAATTTCTAATAATATACTTTAATTCAATTTATTTTAAATTAATCAATAAATGAAAAAATCATTGATTTAAGTTGATCCAAGAATTAATTAAAATAAATAATTAATTTACAACTTAATCTATTTTTCAAGATAAAATTCGAAATTCTAGCATTTAAGAAATGCAATTTCGAAAATTGATTAATAAAATAAAGAAAAAATATATTTTGAAAATTATTTAAATTTAGTTGAAAAAATAAATTTCAACTAAAAATAATTTTCTATTTAATTAAATGTCATGAAAAAGAAATATTTAAGTATGATGATAAAAATCAACTTAGATATTTAATTTTCAAATTAATTAAATGTATTAAATTCAAGAAATAAATAATTAAGTGTAGAGAAGGCTTAATTATTAATCTCTAGTTTAATACTAGGAAAAAATATACTTAAAATAAATTGTACCAAAATTAATTATTTAAATAATTAATTTCACAATGTATAATATTTTCCTATTTAATATTAGAAATAATAAGTAGTCTAGAAATAACTATCTAGAAAATATCTTATTTGCCTAAGTATCTTTTCCACAAAATTTGAAAACATATCTAATTTAAGTTGTATTAGAAAAAATCTAGAACTTAAATATTTTTCAAATTTAAATTTAATTAAATATCAAAAATTAAGTTGTAACCACTTAATTTGAAAATATTCCATTTTAAGTTAATATTCGAAAAGATATTAACTTAAAAAATATCTAAAGAATCTTAATAACCAATGCCTAAAATTCCTCAACTTAATTTTGAAATTTTGAATTCAAAAGATATTCAGATTTAAGTTGGTTAGTTGAAGATAACTAAATATCAACTTAAATAGGAATATTTAATGAAAAATTTAAATTAAGTTCCAGAAAGAATCTAGATGGTTATAATTCTATATTTAATTAAATACAAGAAAATACATATAGTTTAGCTTAGAATATAAAATTCCTTAAACTATATTTTTCTTAAATTAATTTCAAAATAAATGAAATTAATTATGTTGCTAATCAATTTTATTAGGTTAAACTAGTTTAATTAACCTAGTACAGTCATTCAAATCAGGCAAATGGGCCTTCACAATTGGGGTGGTTTGTGTGAGGGGGTGCTGGGTTCAGTATGTCGTACCCACTTCTATGGCTCCCAACTCTCACACAAGGCCCAAAAGAGAGGAATTTAACCTTAATAAGAACAACTGTTATTAATTGAATAGACCCAAAAACTAAATGGGCCTAAATAAATTCTATCAAAAACTATGATAATTTATTTTAGCAACAACAACCTATATGTATCTATAATCAAATTAAACACATAGGCTCACACATGCACACTTTGGATGGGTCCTATCATGTTGCTAGGTCATACACAGATGAAAGAAGATTGTAAATATACCTGTTACAAATTATTATCTTGACCAAGGGAGCCATCAGATCATTAGATCTGGCAAAAGGTAACCATGGCTATTTGCAATCAAGTAATAATAGGTTTTAAAAACTTACAAACAAGCTAAAACACATACTCCTGCAACAGGGTTAGCTGGATAGTTGGATGTAGGATTTATTTAATTTTAAATTAAATAATTAATTTCGAAATATTATTAAAAAAGATTTTCGAAAAAAAAAAAAAATTAATTAAATATTTAAATTTAAAATTAAACCTACAATTTTGAAAAATTAGGTTTCAACCAACCTAAATATCATTTCAAAAATTTGCTAACTACTTTTAAATTTTAAATATTATTTTATAAATAAAAATTAAATAAAAAATTAGAAAAGATAAATAAATATCTTTTTCAAATTTTAAATGTAATTTAAATAAATAAAATAACAAAATTTAAAAAAAAAATTAGCAAAATATCTTACATCTATTTAAAATTACATGATTATAAATATCTTATTTTAAATTTAAATAAGGTCAAAATATCTAAAAAGATTTAATTAAAAAATCTTAAAATATAAGATATTTTTTAAAATATCTTAAAAGATAAGATATTTTTAAAATATCTTAAAAGATATTATAAATATCTTAAAATATCTGACCTTAAATTTAAAAAAAAATATAATCAAATTTAAAAATAAGATAGATTTTTAAGCAAAAAGATAAATACTAATTCTATTCAAATTCAAATTACACTAATATCTTGAATTAAAATAAAAAAAATTAAATTAATTCAAAATGATAATTAGAATTGAATTAGGAATAGTAATAGTATATATACAAAACCATACAAAAAATTGGAAGCTAATTCCATGAAAAAGTATGAAAAATTGAAGAAAAAAGGAAAAAATCGAAACTGTACGGACAGTTCTGCGATCGCAGGAAACTATCAGCACAGCCCCGATTTTGTCAAATCTTCAAAAAATCATAACTAATTCAAATAAAATCCAAATTGAGTTCTGTAAAAGGCTAACTTGCTTAATTTTTTCCATACTATCCAATAAAAATAATTCCAGAAACGAAATCACAATTATTTTTCACGAAAATTTCACAAACATCAATCATTCATCAAATAACACTCAATACAACATGATACCATCCAGAGAACATACAAATAATCGTTTTAAAGTCCAAATTTCTTGCAAGTAAATCAATTACCATGGCTCTGAGGCCAGTTTTTGGAAATTATTTTACCAGGATCTTAGATCTACTCACAAGTATGTTTATTAACACCCTAAATATGAACTTTCTAAAACGATAAATTAAACACATATAAAGTTAAAGAAACCTTACATTGGGTGCAGCGGAATAATATGACTCCTTCCGTTCAGATATCTAGCCCTTGATTCCTTTCTGTAGCAGAGCATTATCAATATCTGAACCTGGATCTCTTTCTCTGAATCTTTGATGCTGAAACTCCTTTGGTGATGATCTTTCTTCACGATCTTCCTCACTATGATTGAGGTATCACTTGATGTGTGTGGGCACTACTCATACACTAAGGATTTCGAAATTATCAAGGAAGAAGAGAGAGAGAGTGGTCAGCTAAAGATAGGGAGAGAGAAGGCTCAGTTTTTCTGAATAGAAAAAGTCAGAAGAAAAGTGTAATTTTCCTGAAGCCTTCACTATCTATTTATAGCATTCCTACTAGGGTTAGATTTGAATTATATGGCATTAAAATAATGAAAAAATCAGTTTAAATTTCCTACAAAAGTGGCTGGCCCTAAACTTAGTGGATTGGGCCTTGCTTTTTGCAATTTTGCAATTTTAACACCTTTTGTATCTGATTTTCTCAAAAATGCCAATTTCCTAATTCAACCATTTAAATGCCAATTCTAACTATTTAATAACTATAAATAATTATTAAATAATATTGTCATTTATCATATTTATTAATTGAACCATACAAAGTATCATAATTAACAAATATGCCCCTATAAACTCTTTCTTTACAATTTCGCCCTTACTTAGTGAAAAATTCACAAATAGACATAGTCTAATTTGAGAATTATAATTGATTAATCAAAACCAATTACATGAGTCTTACAAGCAATATTATCTCAACTAGTGGGGGGACCATGGGTCTATATAACCGAGCTTCCAATAAGTAGATCAAGAATTTAGCACTAAAATTCACTAACTTATTAATTCTTCGTTGAATCCACGCATAGAACTTAGAATTGCACTCTCAGTATATAGAATGCTCTATATGTTCCACCATATAGACACATCATTAGTTATCCATTGTTATAATCCTAATGTGATCAATGATCCTCTATATGAATGATCTACACTGTAAAGGGATTAAATTACCGTTACACCCTACAATGTATTTATTCCTTAAAACACTTGACCCCGTATAAATGATATTTCAGCTTATGTGAAATGAGTACTCCACCATTTATGTTCGTTTGGTCAAGCTCGAAGGAGATCACCCTTTGCTTACTATTTGCCAGATAGAAGCTATAGATTCCATGTTTATGCTAGCGCTCCCACTCAATTGCACTACCGTGTTCCCAAAATGTACGTATCACCCTGACCTAAAAGTAGGCTTAACTAACAAATCAAAGAACACGAATAGCCTTTCAAGATTGAGCCTAATCATATCTGGATTAAGATCATTTGATCTAGGATCAACTAGGCGATATTGACTTGAATAGATATTACGGTAAGTTTAATAAATCTAAGTCAAAGTTCAATATCGGTCCCTTCCGATGCATACTCCATGCATCCAACCTGAGCTTTACTTTAACCAATGCTCTGGAAAGAACATAGCACTTCTCCAAATGCAAGTAAACTCTTGTTGTAGATTATCATATCAGTAAAACCTTGTGTCTGATAAATCTAGGAAACTTTATTCACATAGTCATGTTTACTTTCCAATGTGTTGACGGCACAATAAACAGGATCAAGTATGTGAAAAGGGTTTCAGATGAATTTATACATTATGTAAATATAATCATGAAATAAATCATGTGAACCATGCAACATTAAATGTTATTTCTGATCTATATTAATAAACAAATCTGATTATATTGAAATGAGTTTTATTTAGGGCATAAAACCCAACAGTAGGCACTAATGTGTCCATTGATCTGCCCTCGCTCATCTTTGACCGGGTACTGGAAGCATCTGAATCCACTGACACTCGTAACAAGCTACCATTTCCAAGTTTAGTTCAACGGGTTCTCATGGATGCTCACCCTCCACTCACCACGCATGATTATCAAGTTCAGAATCCTATTCTCAGTAAGAGCTTTCTCTCGGTGGTCAACAGGAAGCCTTCTTCAACCACTCCCTCAGCAACCACAGTGAGTAAAGGCAAGTCTCCTATGTTCAAAGGGCTCTCGGATTCCAGCTGGCAGGTACAAATGTTTACTGAGTTTCAATCTTTTGCCAAACGCTATAAGAAGGATCAAAAGCGTCAGCTTGCCTTCGAGGCCTCAATGTATCAAATGGTTTGCTCTATCAAGTCCACTCTTTTGCACCATTTTCCTGGGGATTCTCTGCCTGACATCTCTCTGCCTGAGTTTCATCGTGATTCGTTTGGCGCCTCATCAGACACATCTGGGAATAATGCACATATGCAGGGGAGCCTTCAGCCTTGGATCCAGTCACTAGTTCAGCACAACCTGATCTAGATCCTCCAGCTGACACTGCAACACCCTTTGTGTCGACAGGACCACCTTCCCAGGGGGAGTCTGGCACAAAGACAGGAACCTACAGATCATATTCAATGAAGGGGGAGATATATGTCATTCGTTTTGCTTGTGTAGTGGCTTTGTTTATATTCCTAAAAACTTTTATATCTGGTTTATTAATATTTTCTGGTCTTTAGTTTTGTGTGTTAGTCATTGAACATAACCTGTCAAGGGGGAGAATGTTAGTGTTATTATTTTGTGACAGTGTATGTTCTGTTCAATGTCTAGTCGTATCTGGATTTTTAGACTGTTATATCTGCACTAACGTTTGTTTACGAGAGTCTCTTTTAAGTGTTAGTTAGTGCCAGCTGGACTTATCGTTGTGGTCATATATATAATCAGTTTCTGTTAGTAAAGTGGTTATCGATTATTCATTCAGACAGTTATTTTCGGTTGTTTTTAGAGAGATAGTCGTATCTTGTTTCTTGTGATTGTGAATACAGGTTAGATCTTGAAGCTTGAGAGTGTTCGTCAATGGCGGAATGATCTGAACCTGGAATTGTTGAGTTCAAACTGAAGGGATTTCAGTGTCATCTTCATCATCAGATCTGAAGGGATTTCAGATTGAAGACATGTTGAAGAGGAGCTCAGTTGCCGCACAAGGGATTGTGCATTAACAATCAGTGTTCTTGATTGTCGTTGGTAATTCATTACTATTTGCTGGAAAGGTTGTAATTGATTCCTTTAGAGAGAATTGGAAATTGTAATATGAACCTTTGATTAATAGTGGATGAATTTACCCTGGTTCGGGGAACCCAAGCACTAGTCGGCTGAGATGTGTTCTCAGTGCAGATGAAGCTTGTAAATTGATGTGTGATTTACCGCTTAAAGTTTAATTCTTGTTCATAACTCATATCTTGATATCGATCAATCTAAAGATGTACAACTTGGTAACTTGAATCATTAAAATCTACTAGTTACACTTTCATAACCAATTAGACTACTTGTGTCATAGGGAGGCCTTGTATGTCAACATATCTGGCTTGCTTATAACTTATAAGCATGTTACTACTTCCAATATGGAGTCCATTTACAAAGTTGGTCTTCCTAGTATGTGTTCCTTCAATGTTTTCGTTGTAGCTCTTTGCTTTAGGTGATGTCAACGAGCAATATGGGCTATAAGAGAAATCATTGTAGCTCTTTGCTCTTTCCTAGTATGTGTTCCTTGTTCTGACAATAAGAGAAAGGCCTAGAGCTAGCAACCAATTTGTTAGAAGGGAACTCGACGTTGTTGGGCCTATTCCAATCATTAGGCCTATGTTCTTACTGCTAAGGTCTAATCCTCAAAAAAATATTAATGATCTAACTTCACTTCAAAAAGGAATTCGATATATTCGATTTTGTCAGCTTGCATATCTCAGATAAGGGGGAACAAGTCTTCATCCAGATAATGATTTTGAAGATGAAGAATGGTTGGACAAAATGAGAGTAGACAAAGTACTGGAGGAACATCAGTCCCATCTTTTTCAAGGCATAGTGTCTGGCTAACTAGTGTCACTTGAATGTTACGATTTATTCTTACTCTTTTGCCTTTTATGTTTTGTAGTGTTTGCAAGATTCAATTTGGATAAAGATGCACGGCATGCAAGATGCGTTGAAACCGGGGAGGGGTGACTGAGATTCACTTCGTTCTGATATCAAACAGTTGAATGTGTCCAATGAGCTTACTAGAATTGTTGGTGAATTGAAGGAACAACTAGCTTCCCATGATGGTGATGCTGACCGATTGAGAGCTGCTCTTGCTGACCTTGAGAAGGTTCGAGCTGAGATGGATTCCTTGAGAACCGTTTGGAGGTAGCTTGTTTGGAGACGGAGGTTCAGTTTCACAGGTAGATGGCTCATGGCCCTTGACTATGTGAGAGAGAAGGCTGACTTTGGACACTTTGGCAGCTTCCCTTAATGGGTTGATTACTTATGATCCTCCAAATGACGACTAACTACTTCCCCTTGGGGCTTCAGTGTGGATCCTATATTTAGTTTGGTCCCAATCTAAGGATGTGTCTCCAAAATCATTTTCAAACTGCTGAAGGCCTGATCATCACAGCAAGACCTGAAAGGCCAATGTTTGATGAGAAAGAGTTGGATCAAAAGCACAATTATTCTCCTAATATGATATTTTTATATAAAATCTACAAGTTCATTAAGAAAGTCTAAAAAGGGAAAATAATGTTTTACAATTTTTTTTATTTTTTTGGATTATTTGATCTCAATTAAATGGACTCAAATTTTGTAATGAAATCAAAGAGAAAAAAAAAATTATGAGAATACAACAAAAACCAAGAGAGAATTCATTTGACAGTGTAATGAATTGTAGGAAGGCATTCTAGAAAGTATTGTGGGCTTTTCTATTAATGTTTTGTTGTATTGAATGTTGTGTATTGTTTCATAGATTGTAGTTGCATTGTAATTGGATATGTACCTCCAACTATTCTGTGAAGAGTTGTCCACCCATTATCTCTTGGTACCTCGAACTGTGTAGTGTTTCATCTCTATCTCGGTCATACTTCCCCTCCAGAAATCCCTCCAGTGTTACGACTGCATCCTTTGTTTTCAAGAGGATATTGCTCTCATCTTCAATATCAGATTGTTGAACATCAATTTGTGAAGCAGAAAGAGAAACAGGAGTACTGAGCAGCAGCACTCCATTGGGGCGAGGTTAGTCACCTCTGGTTGATCGACTGTTTGTGCTAAATTCGGGTCATGTTCTGTTTCCTCCTAATTCAAAGCTACGTAAGTGGTCAGCATTGGCAGGTCCTTTACTTTGCACCATTCTAGAGAATGCACTTTCTTCGTTTGGCAACAGTTTCTCTGGCAAGATTTAAATGCTGTGCCAACACGCTAACACGCTCCACAGTATTTAAACTATTTTCAGCTCTACTTGCTCGCCTTCATGCGCCACTGAGAAGATTGGTGATATTTAGACTGTAACTGAGAAGTAGACCCATTATTTATGCATATTCTACTTGATTTTCTCCTCTCCCAATCTGCAGAACAACAAAGTTTGCTGTCAACCAGATCAGGATACCTCCTAATGTTTCCAATCTTATGGAAAGCCAACGATTTGAACTGAAGTTTGCAAGAGCGAATCTGATATTATTGCCCATAGACTTCCCCTTCATGTTAGCCATCCAATCATATGCCTTGTACACATGAGTTGTTGACAATTCATATTTAATACTTCTCCAAATTGTGCATAAACAGAGGAATCCAAGCGTTTCACTTCACGAGCTGTGCTCCGTATGCATATGATAAACAAAAGATATATTTACTTACATATAAAATCCAAATTGATAAGTAAATTAAAAGCATAATAAGGAAAGACTATAAAAGTTTTTAATATATGTTATGATATAGATAAATTTACGACTCCTTTTTATTTTTTCATAATCCATAATATTGATCTATCATAGATGCTTGATCTCTCAAAGATTGTGAAGCTTGGAATCATAGCCATGGAATAAATCTATCAAAAGTTAAAGCAAAATTTGAACACTCTTGGTTCAAACTTGAGATTGACAGAAAGCAAGAGAATTAGAAAGGGTTACCTCTAAGTTTACCAAGAGCTCTAATCGCTGCGCCAATGCCCGGCAATGCTCCTTCAACTTGTTTTATAACCTTATGCAGATCTTTCAAATGTCCCCACTTTGGTTGGCTTAGAGGCCCTGCAACATTCATGGAACTCTTTCTTAGTCTGAATTAATTTGGCTTATTTCTTTACTCAACAAAAACACTTTAGGTCAAAATAGATTTCTAGTAATAAATTTTGCAAAACTAAATAAAAAGGCCAAAGTTTAAAAAAAGAGACATTTCATCAAAAAGTTTTGAAGAAAAACAAATTGAAGTTTAAATTTGAAAAATATTAAGCACTTGAAAAAGTCATAAAAACCAACTATAAACAACACCAATACCAAAAGTTTAAACTGAGTATAGTGTAGAACTGTGAAGTTTAATTTTATTTTGACTTGAACTTTAAATTATTATTATTTTTCAAATAAGAACAATCATTTTTCTCCCATAAATAACTAAAGACATCTTTTCGCACAATTCAATCAAAACCAGATTCAAACCAACCTCAACCTCTCACAGTCCAAACAAGTAAACAAAGCCAGATAAAACAAACAAAAGACCGAATTCTACCATCAATCGAAAATACCAGTGGATCGCCATCAATCGAAATGGGTTTACTTCTGCCATCTAGAGTCTCCAGATAGTAGAAAAGTTGTAAGCACTAATATTAATCAAGAGGCTGAAAATAGGGGTGAGTTTAGTCCTTGGAAGCTTAATATTGCACACTTCTATATCCAACAAGGAGGTGTGACCAAAACAACCAACCATGAAATTTGAATTGGAATTGTAATGAGCACCTATCCACCACTTTTCTATATATGAATCAAAATTCCTTGTTCTTCTCATTGTTGTCCACATTCTCAACAGCCTGTTCTAACTTTTAGAGTGTTTTTTTTAGTGTGACAAGGCCAGAGGTTAATGTCTTGGTACTCAATTATTGTACCTTTCGTTTTCTATTAGAGAGCCAAACATGCTACCAATAATCACTACAAGAACAAGACCCATTTCCAAAATGATGAAAACGAGTACAATCCCTCACAACAATCTCCCTATCATAAATCTTGGATATGAGCTTAAAAGCAACATGACAATCAACACAGATTCTCAAATTCTTCAAAATCCGAATTGGAATCCCTGGACCAGTATTAACAAGCATAAAAGCAACTGCAATTTTCTCACTGTGATAGGACAAAGCATTCTCTTTTTCCTCCTCTTCTATGTCTGCAAGCACATTTGCTGTATGAGGCACATAACCTTCCAACCTCAACAAACTTGTAATCTCTGCTAACTTAGCATATGTCTCCTCACTAAACGGATGAGATCTATCACCCATAACAAACTCATAAACACGATTTCTCAACTCAACAAGGCTGTAACCTGGTGTCTTCATCACACCCTGGCTAAGCATTGCCTTTCTCACCTCCTGGACATCTGACCAACGATTCTCGGAAGCATAAAGATTAGAGAGAAGAACATAATCCCCACTATGTCCAGGCTCTAGTTTTTGGAGATGACTTCTTGCTAACTCTCCAAGAGCCAAATTTCCTTGTATTGTACATGCTCCTAGTAAGGTCCTCCAAATGACAGCATTGGGCTTTAATGGCATGTTTAGTATGTACTCATATGCTTCCTTAACAAGACCTGCTCTGCCCAACAAATCAATCATGCAACCATAATGTTCTATTCTGGGCACAATCCCATACTTCTCTTGCATCTTTCTAAAGTAAGTGAACCCTTCTTTAACCATTCCGCAGTGGCTACAGGCATACAATACTCCCACAAAAGTTATCTCAGTAGGGACCAATCCCTCCCTTTCTAATTTTCTAAAAAGCTCAAGAGCATCTTTGCCAAACCCATTAATAGCTAAACCTACAATTAAAGAAGTCCAAGAAACCACACTTCTTTCCTTCATTTCAGTAAACATTTTTTGGGCATCTCTAATGCTCCCACACTTAGCATAAAAATCCAGAATTGCATTATTAGAGTGCAAGTTCGAACTCAATAAGCCAACTTTCAACATATACACATGAGCCCTCCTACCCAAAGCCAAAGCCCCAAGCTCACCACAAACAGATAACAAACTGACCATTGTAAAACCATCAGGCTCAACACCCTCAAAACCCATGTCCCTGAAAAGAACAAGAGCCTCATTAAGTCTTCCATTCAAAGCAAACCCATTAATTACAGTATTCCACGCAACAAGATCTCTTTGAGACATTAATACAAACACTTTGTGTACACTCTCAACACACCCATAACAACCATACATATGAAGCAAACCGTTCTGAACAAAGATCAAAGACTCAAACCCATTTCTCAAAACTAAAGAATGAATCATTTCACCTTCCCAAACAACCGCTAACTTCGCTGCAGCCTTCAGAAGAAAGGGGTAACTGTGAGTATCAGGTTTAACACAAGAAAAAACACGCATATGACGATAAAGCTCAATAGCTGGCCTAGGATTCTCACTCTCACCATACCCTCTAATCATGGTGTTCCACGTAAATATGTTAGGGCTATCAATTCGCGAAAAAACGTTATGAGCATACGACATTGGAGCCGAGACAGATACAATGGCGAATACCAGGTGTTTCCCCAAATCCGGGTCGGAAAACAGAACACCATGTCTGACTGAAAAGGCGTGGATTTGCATCAATTTGAGGTTGGAAGAAGCACAGAGCTGTAACAGTGATATGCATTGTGTGATCGGAATGTATGGATTCAGGTTCGCCGGATTATGAGGTGATGAACCATCGAATGTGGGTGGATGGGAAGAGTGGCGGAGAAGGGTAGTGGTCGTGGTCGTTATGGGGTTGTGAAGTGAAGTAAAACGACGTCGTAGTCGTATAAATGGATTGGCTATTGGTAAGATGATAAGAGATGGTCCGGAGAAAAGGAATTGCTTGGAGTGCATCTCAGGTCTCAGGTTCAGGATTCAAAGATGAAATGAGAGAGAAGAGAAGAGCTAATGTGATTGTCGTTTCTGCTAAAAGATTTGTCGTTTATATACTGACTCCAACTTAGCTCCTACGCCAAGCTATCTATTAGTGGCACGTCCCACTTTGTTTTTTTTTGTTTTTTTTTTCCTTAACTACGTTCTAAAGAAATTATTTATTTACTATTTTTTTAATTTTTTTTTTAATTCACGGTTTGATTTATTCATGTAATTACTCAGTTAGATTTTATTTTGTTATGATTTAAATTGGGATAAATACTATTTTGGACCATCTGTTTTACAAAAGTTACTAATTGGACCCTGTGTTTTGTTAAATGATAAAATAGACCATGTATTTTCTAAAATAGTACAAATAGGATCCTGAATTGATTTTTTGTCAAAATAAAGTTTAATTATAATCCGATCTAAAAGTGCTATGACAAAACTGTTTACATTTTTTGTATCTGTTCGTATTAAGCATTGTCTTCAAGTTGGTTGTATTAAAAAAAGTTATCAAAAATTAAGCTCAGGGTCTTATTTTTACTATTTTAGAAAATACAAGATTCATTTTTGTTATTTAACAAAACACAGGGTCCAATCTGTAACTTTTGCAAAACAGATGGTTGGTATTTACCCTTTAAATTGTTCCATTAATTATGTGAATTTTTATAAAAATAAAATAAAAAATATTTTGAAATATAAAAATAAAAAAAAAAAAATTCTTATTATTATTACTACTTTTTTAACTAAGGAATATATTCAATGTTTCCGCAATCTAACAGTTAAATTTAAATATAAGAAATAAGAAGTAAAATATACTGTACTTTACACCCTTAAATAATTAAATAAAAAAATTTCAAAAAAAAAATAATAAAATAAAATTATTAAAATATATATATATATAAAATAATCTAAATAATTTTTATATTGTTATAAAATAATATAAAGTAGATGAGAAGAAAGAAGAAGAAGATGAAGAGAGAAAGAGAAAGTGAATGAGAATTCTGAGTTGTTTATTCCAATGGGGTGAACCCCTATTTATACAAATACAAGAGTGAGATATTAAGAAACTAAGACAAAAGAGAAACTAAGGAAAAGAGGAATGTTGATTACAATTCATGGTAATAAATAAAAGATTTGGACATCCACATAATTATTAATATTTATAACACTCCCCCTTGGATGTCCATAATAACTGCCTTATTAAAAATCTTGCTGAAAACTTGATCAAAGGAAAAAGAGTATAGTGTAAACTAACTCCCCCTCATTTAGGCATTTGTGGAGATCTTCTAATCGACGAATTTCGATCTTATCTGCCGTCTTCTCAAATGTTGATGTTGGTAATAACTTTGTGAATAAGTTTGTAAGATTGACACTTGATTGAATATGTTGAACACCAATATGTATTTTCTTGAAGCGTATAAAGAAGAATTTCGTGAAATGTGTTCTAACTCTATCTCCTTCAATGTAACTCCTTTTAGTTGAACGATGCAAGTAGTATTATCCATAGAGAATTGCTTGGGTTGATACTTCTTTATTGAGTGCAATCTATATGTTTTCCAAATATACTATGTCAATGATCTCACTCACACACATTCTCTACTTGTTTCATAAAATCCAAGTATGTTAACATGATTTATAGTTGTCTCGTTAAAAACCTTGCCAGAAAAACCCAGTGGGACAAAATCTGAGCTAGGGAAAAAGAGTACAATATATATTTCATATTCATAACTATTTGCAAGTTGCCTCGTTAAAAACCTTGCCAGGAAAACCCAGTGGGACAAAACCTGAGCTAAGGGAAAAAGAGTGCAACATGAATATGTCTCCCCCTCATGCACATATGATCCATAATTCTTTTGGTGATAATAAATCTCATAAGATTATTGTTATCACTTTTAAAATATCACCATATATAATCTTTGATTATATATTTTCTATAACTCTTCCAGAGTATGTATGGACTTCTAAATTATAGATGAGGGGTTCGTGGAACATTAATATTTATCCAACTAATTGTATCATTCATGTGTATATACAATCTTGTTCATACTAAAATTTAACATTTCAAGTAGATATGAACATAACACATTAATGATAATATAAATTTTCGTTTGTGACAATGATGGTACTCCAATACCATATATTTGTTCCATCTTGTTGTATGATCTTAATTTTCATATCAAATGATCATATATCTATAATTCTTGATACATATGAAGTACTTCAGGACTTCAATACTAATGAACAAACTTTATACATTTAATATTTCTCGATATACAAAAGAAATAAAAGTTTGTTCTTCAATTAATCAAAAACTCTTAAAGAGTCTATCACAACGTATAATTTACGTATTTATATTGCATAGACAACCATAGGTATTTTTCAAATAATAATTTACTTACATGTCTTTATTTCATACAAAGATCTTTGTCATATAGTGCGCGCGACTTTGAATTTATATCACTTAAGACATGTATTAAATTCTTCTAGAATTTTTAGATAAGGCTTATTTCAAATTCTCACTATATTAGGAGCTCCAAATAAATAACCTTTTGTTGCAACATTTATGTGACGCTTATAAATCCTCATAAAATATATTCCAGGCTATAATCAAATCATGATTATATTTTCTCAATATTTAAGCCTTACTTCAATCAATCTCATGTCTATGCAAACTTTGTACAACAATTCATTATGTACAAATACATATATGCAAATTTCTCATTAGAAATATTTATTTGCACACCCTACAGGTCTTACTTCACTTTATGTGAGTAAAGTTGCCTGGATTGCGTCATAATATTTTGGCCAAAAATCAAAATGTATGTCGATGATTCTCGACAAATCTAATACCATGATCCTTGCTATCTCATGTTAATTTATTGCATATGCACACATTCAATATTTATTGTCGACAAAAATTTCAATAAATGATAATTTCCTCCCATATTGACATAACTTATAGAGATCTCTTTAAATTACATATTTTCAAATATGTTTATCATTTATAGGTACCTATATAGAATCACTTTAGGGATTCAATTATGATTAAATGTGTTATGTCTAACTTCTCTTGGGAGTCTCTTCGAGTACCGTTTTCATCACGGTTATCATTTTAATACTTTATAACATTAAGGTATCTCCATGAGTACCTCTAGATTTAACAACTTCAGGGCAAATCAAATGAACATTTATTAATAATTTCTACATTGTTCATTTACGCTTCAGGCGTTTTCAACTCATTCTATCTCAACTTTGAATAATATTGATTTGCAGTTGGTATATATCATTTTGAACTATATCGTTCTTATAACTTTGTGCAAGGATCATTTTTCAAAAATTATCATCGATCCCAACTGCTTCTCTCCCCCTGTTCGAGAGAATTTTAAGAAATTGTGATATCTAATAATATTAATACACCTGTAGGGATTTCAATATATCACAATGAATCAATATCTATTTAAACTCATATATATTATATGACATTGAACTTCAGGTTCAATAACTTCAGTTTCAAGTTCAATACTTATGAACTTAATTCATTTCTAAGAATGAGTCATACGTGTATAATTAGAAATACATAAATTTACACATTTTGTAAATGCATGATCATATAATCTCATCACATCGATAAGAAACTATGCAATAAAAATCTAATAATGGCTCAAGACTGTTAAAGAAATATAATTTAAATATTTTCTATGTGCAAATATATGCACATTCTTCTTTTGAGCCTTATAAATTAACAATGAGAAGAATCTTCTGGTTCTTCAACAAAATTTAGTCAAATTCTTTGACAATTTATTGCATATGATTGATCATGTCAAAAAATTCAATTCATGAACTTCAGGTTCACTATAATTTGTATTTCAATGAAACTTTCAAAAGGTAATGTAAATTCATTACAACATAATTATTACAAGTTTCATTTTATATACACGAATAATATAATTATATTATTCTCCAAAACATATACACTCTTCAGGAGTCACTATTATGTTTATCAAACTTTATATTTCTTCAGGATTCACTATCATCAATTCAATGATGTGTATAATATAAAATGTACATGACAACTTCATCATGTTGTTATAATGGTCAAATAGATATAACCATAATATATCATTCATGTTTCCTGGTATCTTTTTAACAAGTCATCTAATTTATTAATAGACTATTCATCAGTCTAATTATCATGACTTGATATATTATATATTTAAATGTACAACCAGTACATATAATAAGTTATTTCTTATCACTTTTATAACTAGATAAAAGTTATACATCTAGGTACATACAAATATATTTTACTACTCCAAGTAGCAATTGTATGTAAGACTTCTTCAGGAAGCTTTTCAAATAATCATTTTGTGATTCTTTATCACTTTGATTATATTGGATCACTAACAAATGTTAGTAAGTTATATATTCACTTCTGGGAATATGCAAACTGAATTATATAGTAACTATGTATATACATAACCTGTACTAACAATAGTTTGAAACTATTGATTTCAAGAAATAATAAAATATGTATATATTAATTTGCTTTTGGCATTGCCAATATATGTGAAATCTATATTCTTTGAAATAGAATTTCATGTCTATTCATTCTCTTTAGGGAATGATATTTAAATATTCTAAATGTACAATAAATTTGTACAATTCACATTCTATTCAATAATCAAGTATACTTTTATCTTGATTATAAGTATGTCCGTACTACAGGTACGCGGCCACTATTATTCAATTCCACACATGATATATAAATTTCATGCACTTTGATTATGTGTGGTATCTCATCTTTTGGTTGTTTCCAATTTCTTCTGGAAATATTTGAGTAGCAAACAATGCCATTGATTATTTAAAATCATTACATTCACTTCGGGGAATGACGTTGAACAAGTAGAACATTATTATAAATTTCTTAAAAATTTATTACTTGTTCATATATAAAAAGAAATTACTCAACAATTTCTTTCACAATATTTCAAAGAATATATGAATGCAATTTTTGCATAGTCTCCAAGATGTATGCAAAATTTAATCTTTAATATATGTCAGATTCAATAATTTCCAACATTGCAAGTAATAACAATGTATAGTAACATGACTAATACAAACAATCTTTAAAAGTAGTTGAATTCAATTCGTATCATTCTCTGCAGGGAATGATGAACAATAAATACATGTCTCATGTATTTAAATAACATTAGTCATGCTCATTGTTATTCTTATACTTTGATGTTTCAATGCAATTTTCTTAACATTCTTTTTGGATATTCAAAACCCACTATAAAATTGCATCAATAATAATCATTTTTAATGATTCTTTAGTTGTATTCACATAAATACAATCATTTTTTTCTTCGATAAATATAAAACATTTACTTCAGGAAATGTTTGTCAAAATCTATATCGATATTAGATTACTTTTCATTGTCCTCAAAGAATACAAGAACATATATATAAATATGTATTCATCTCTTTCATTATGTATCCATCAACTATATAATGAATATTACATTTGCATAATCTTCAGGATATATGCAAGATTTTATTGAGGACGCATAATCATCAGGATATATGCGATATTTTATCGAGGATGCATAATCTTCAGGATATATGCAATATTTTATCGATGATGCATTATCTTCAGGATATATGCAATATTTTTATCGATGATATGCATAATCTTCAGGATATATGCAATATTTTATCGATGATGCATAATCTTCAAGATATATGCAATATTTTATCGATGATACATAATCATTCTGGATATATGTATAATTTATATAGATTTTCTCTATCATATCATAGACAAACATATATTGTAAATATTATGAATGATA
Organism: Cannabis sativa; assembly: GCF_029168945.1. Taxonomy (NCBI): domain Eukaryota; kingdom Viridiplantae; phylum Streptophyta; class Magnoliopsida; order Rosales; family Cannabaceae; genus Cannabis; species Cannabis sativa. The sequence continues at coordinate 56,506,217 of NC_083607.1, forward strand.
AGTACATAATATGTATATATATATGAATCAATAATAAATATATAAAAATATATACATACATATATAATATATAGATATATATAAATAAAAAGAAAAAAGAAAACAAAGGATTCTTGAAATTGTTTCAGTCAGATAAGTATATATATAAATATATATTTAGTGTATCGTGACTTTGAAACAATTCAAGAATTTTAACAAAATACTTACATTGGGTCTTAGGAAGAGACTCATGCTTGAAGCTTGGGCAGAGACTCGTGCTTGAAGCTTGGGCAGAGACTCGTGCTGATAACGTGTTATAAAATAATATAAAGTAGATGAGAAGAAAGAAGAAGAAGATGAAGAGAGAAAGAGAAAGTGAATGAGAATTCTGAGTTGTTTATTCCAATGGGGTGAACCCCTATTTATACAAATACAAGAGTGAGATATTAAGAAACTAAGACAAAAGAGAAACTAAGGAAAAGAGGAATGTTGATTACAATTCATGGTAATAAATAAAAGATTTGGACATCCACATAATTATTAATATTTATAACATATATATATAAATATTTTTTAATAATTAATTTTTCCCCTTGGTTTATTATTTTATTTTTTTTTAAAAGCTCTATGAAATAGTTTGTTCCCTAAATTATGATAACATAGAATCAAAATCCCCGGTTAAAAAGTGGTGTCCCACATGCATGAGAACTATTCATTGGTGGCATTTTTTACGATGATGTGGCCATTGAAATAGATTTGGAAATTAAATGATGTGGCTTCATTTCTGGCACCTCAAACCTCAAAATGCAAAATGCATTTGGGACTAAAACTTAAGAATTATCGTTGACGAACAATGCCATAGTCATACATAGGGAGATATCTTTATATCTATTCTATATAAAGTGTGCCTATATAACAGAATTCTTGGTTTATGAGAAATTTATGGGTGACTTTTTATTTATATTAAAAATAAAATTGTTTATTAATAAAAATAAAATAGTTTATGAGAAATTCATGGGTCACTTTTTATTTATATATAATAAAATAAATCCCATTAAATTTAAAAAAATACAATTGGATTTTTGCTTTGTACATCTACTATTGGCTTTTCTAAATATACTTACGTTATTTAGTTGGATTTTATTCTAAATAAGAATTTACTACTATTTATATATTATATATATATTGCTAAAGAATTTTTCTATTTGTTTTTTTGGCTCGATTAGGTTATAATTGTTTGCCTCCACATCTGAATCTCAATATATAAAATGTGACTATATAAACAAATTCTTAGTTTATGAGAAATTATTTAGTGACTTTTTTTAAAAATATTTTCTTTTTTATATAAAATGTGGCTATGTAACAGAATTTTTAGTTTAATGTTATTATTTATTTTTCTGTCAAAATGTTAACAGAATATTCTGATTAGAAAGCGTTAATTATAATTGATTAATTTTAGCTAAATAATCCTACCAAAATTTAATCTAACAAATTTCTCTCTCTAGAGCAAAAACCCTAGCCTCCAACACAACCTTTACCAGTTTATAACCTTAGTTATAATTTCTTAAGCTATATTTTATAATTTTAATTTTCATTTTAAAATTTGAAAAATACTAATGAAGACAACATGCTACATGCTATTATACAAAAATATTGCATTTATATATCCCACGATGTTTCAAAAATACTTTAGAAAGTTCATCTTGAATTATTTATTAATATGTAATAAAAGATATTAGTTATTATATTATTACTTCAAACAAAAGAAAGTTCTAGCGGTGCTTCTACTTTCTAATCATTTCTTGGTTTCGGGCAGAAAGTCATATTCATGTGTTATGTGTACGTTAAATTTTTGTTAATAGGACAGGGAAGAGAGTATAGTCTTACAGAACTTGAAATGTGAATCTGAGTTGTCATTATATACATAAACCTCAATTTTGGTTTCTTTAACCAGCTGCCACACACAAGTTACTTACTCTGAATTTATAACCATTTACAATTTTTTAACACTCAAAAAGTTACCAAGTTTGTTTTCTATAGCTCTACTTATTAAGGTAGAAAAATATTTTTAGATTGACTCCTCTATTTCGTTTATTAAATGAATTATTTTTAAGTTGACACATTAACTTAAAAATGACACAATAATGACTTACTACAAAGTATACACTTATATTCATTCTATTTATTGAGAATCAAAACTTCAATCTTCTTCACTAGATTAGCCAGACACACACAATATTTGGACATAAACACAGGACACAATATTATAACTCAAACTCAGAAACACTTAGTCGAAACTTGAATGAATAATGCCACTCTTTTAAGTTTTAAGACTGTATATAACTAGGAAATTTTGGTTATTGTATTATCATTGCTGCTACATAGTTGATTATTTTTAGATTTTTGATATGAAATTTTGTATTGTGAGCTTTTTAGAGTTTCTAATAGACTTCAATGAGTAATAGATTTATATAATTATACTTGGAATAAATTTTGATAATGTTGTTTGGTGGATTCCTATTTTGTTATTAGGTAACATAATATTATTATTCGTTAGGTCTGTCACAAATTCACAACTATTAAGTGAGAATGAATCAATTTAAAAACCTTTCACTATATTGAAAGGTGAGATTGATTTTAATATGAGCTTAATTATATTTTTTTTTATTTTGTATATCTATTGATTTATTTGAAAACAAGTGAATAAATAACTACACTATATACAACAATTAAAGACATCACTCCAACTACAGAAAGTTGGAAGAATAAAATGAGAGTGTTAGAAAAATTTGAAAAGCGAACAAATAAGAGTTCACCACTCAAATATCAAATACTTAATGTTAGCAGACAAAAAAGTAAACAATCAGTTAATTTACTGTTGAAATTGTCAATACTCTACTAATAAATGCTATATTTTCCGAATTTTACTTGTACACGTGTTGTAACAAATTATTATTTCATAAATATATTTTTTTTTCCTTAAAAATGAACACAGGGTAATGATGTTGAACCTAATAACTAATAATGTGTTTTTTTTTTTAATTTTTAATTGTATCACTTTTTAATAACGTAAAAAAAAAAACTAGCATAAAATTTAGTATACGTGCCTCGCACGTAATTTTTTGCTAGTATATATATATATATATATATATATATATAATCAAAAGTTGTACGATGAGAAATGCAAGAAGAATGATGCACAGAATGAGGGTGGGCAAGTATACTTTGTACGCTTATGCCCCACCAATACCATAATTTCACGTAATTGCAACCATGGCTGCCATTGTCAATTTGTGAGTTTAGGCCTACTCAGAACAATGGCAAAGATTAACACATTTTGAAAATTGGGTAAAAGAGAAATTTATTAATTAGAGTTTCACTTTAAACATAGAAACTCAAATTTCCCAATTAATATTGGAAGTGCATTTAAGAAATCTCAAAGTATAAATATAATTAAAAAAAGCTACATATAGTGATCCTTTTTAGATTTACATGTTGTCTAAACTAACCTCCTAATAATAATACAATTTTGTGATATTGGGGAAAACTAAATTGAATAGTGTAATTTGGTCAAAACATTTATTATTAGTATATAATAGTATCACCTACTATTACTTGGTTACTCACATGAAAGCTACTTGTAACTTGAAAAAAAAAAAAAGAAAAAAAAAAACCACCCATCTGCCTCAACTCAAGTTATAAAATTAACAAAGCAAAGATAAAAGTACTATACTATAAATACAACTCAAGACATCATCCACATAGAACAAAAGATTGTACATTTAAGATTCTATACTGTTTTGAAAACTAACCCAATTTGACCATGTTCGGATAACAAGTCGAAAAGCCAGACATGAACAGAAATACATCCTCTGTCAAGTACGAGTACATAAAAACAAGAGCAAATATCTATACAAGTCAGAATTTAGAAGCTTTAGTATTGAATCATACCCTTTTGGCATCAATCGTCTACCACGAATAATGAGCATCACTGACCAAAAGCATCAATTCTGACATCAACAGCTGCAGTTGCCTCATGAAGAACCAATATCTTCAATCTTTTGGGCAGTGTTCAAGCAAGATTAGTACTTGTATCTGTTTAACACTAAAATTCACACCAGTCTTTGATAGTTTGATATTTCATCAGAAGCTATAGTATAACAGATCAAGGCAACAAGGAAAAGCAAGAAAACAATAGCTGTTGGCATGATATCTTAAAGATGATTAATAGAAGCTTAGAAAAAGAATGGTTTTTTTTCACTCCCCATGACTAGAAAGGACTCTAACCCATTAAAGTATCTTACTCCCAATTCACAATTCACAATCAAAAGCTGTTTTTTTTTCTCTGCAGGCATGTGCATAGATTATAATGGATTACAAAAATTTCCCCCCACCAAAAAAAAAGGAAAAAAGTCAAAGATATTTCTCAACAAAAATTGATCAAAACATGTGATAGGTGACAGTCTTAAATTAGAACACTTAGAAATCTCTAAATTATTGGAAAATTAATTAACTCTGAAAAAATGCACTTACAACATGCAAGCCTAACCTTCGTAGGCTTGATTCACATTATGATTAGGAACAGTTCTTTTAACTTTCCAGCAAAAGATACTTGATCGGTGGCAATTTAAGACAAAATGTGCTTAGAATAACTTGCAAAGTTGGTAACAAGATTTTTTTTGTTAACCAATTTGCCTTTCTCATCTAAGGGGACTGACAATCCAACCTGTTATCGGACTCTGCCTTCGAGCTCTAATCCTCCTATGAGAACCACCTTGCAAACGGTCAAGAACTGCATATGTTATTGAATCTGGGGTTAAGCCTTGCTGCTTAAGCTTTGCATACAAGTCAACTGCCTCAGCAGTTCTCCCACATCTCTCAAGACAGTCAAGCAAGATATTGTATGTAACAATGTTAGGGTAGCATCCCTCAGCAAGCATCTCATCAAACAACCGACAAGCCATTTCAACTCTATCTGTCTTGCCAAAACACTCAATGAGAGTGCTATAAGTAACAACATCAGGACTCAATCCTTTCTCTTGCATCTCCTTGAATCTCATGTGTGCTTCATCTAGGTGACCATTTTTCCCTAGGTAATTGATCAAGGAATTGTAAGTTATAATATCAGGTTTGTAATCACTGTTTTCAAGTTCTTCAAATAATTCAACAGCCTCTTCAACTTTCCCAGCTCTACCAAAGCTGGCAATTAAAATATTATAAGTAAATATGTCTGGGGAAGGTCCATCCTGTTTCATCTTCACATAAAGTTCTTGAAGATGGGATATTTGCTTCGACTTTCCAAGAGCTGAGAATACAGTATTATACATGATAGTATCGGTGGTTATTCCCTTTTCATGAATTTTACTCAGAAGGTCCACAGCTTCTGTCGTTTTACCTCTGGTACATAAACTCTCCAACATCGAAAAACAAGCTTCTCTGTCACCCTTATCATGAAAACTCCACATGTTACAAAACAAACGGTGAGCTTCGCTAGCATGGCCTAGTTTACTCAATGTCTTTACAAGAAATGCATATATAGGCTTAGTCATGTACTTCATTGATAATTCCACTATCTCATCTAATCTACCAAGCTTACCTTCAACAACAAGAGCATTCAAAATCACACTGTAAGTAAATTCATTAGGCCTACAATCCCTTTCCACCATTTTTGAAAAGACAAAGATGGCCTTTTCAACCATCTTGTTACTAGCAAGGGCCTCAATCATAGTATTGTAAGTGATTAAATTAGGAGTAAATCCCTTTGTTATCATTTCCTGAAAAAGTGCCAGTGATAAATCAACTTTACCCGATTTTCCATTCATTCTGATCATAATTGTGTATGTAAAGTCATCAGGCTCACAATGCTTCTTTCTCATGTCTTCAAATATCGTATAAGCGTGATCAATCTGCCAAAAAGCTGCACATCAGATAATCAGGATCCAACAACCAAACCACCTTAACATACAAAAGAAAAAAAATTGAGTGTCAAAGTTCAAAACTTTGCAGCCCAAATTCCACGTAACAGAGTTAACAAATCCTGTTTACTAATTTGTCTAATAGCCATTAAAATATCCAATCTTGATTCATTCTAGTTCTTTCCCAAAATCATTTCTCCATGAAATTTCAAATTTTCCATTTAGTAACTTAAATCATTGATGAATTTGTCAAAACAACAATGCGAGAAAGTTAAATTCAGATGGTCAAAACAACAATGAATTTGTAAACATGATCGAGTGATTGGAAAGAACTTACCTTGTCATTCTTAGCCAAGGCATGTATTAGCATATTGTAAGCAAAAATATCCAGTTTATAGCCACGGCGTCGCATTTCCCGATAGGTTTCGAAAGCTTTGGTTGAATCATGAGACCGCAAATAGGCTTGAAGCAAGCATTTGTAAGTGTAAGGGTTCATTCTCAGCTCCCATTTCTTCACCAGACCTAAACACATTTCCAAATCCTGGCTATGGCCGAAAAGGCCAATGAGAATATTAACGGTGGAGATTGTTCCACGCACACCGGAACGCTCCATATCAACGAGTACGGAACGAACTTGGTCAAGGCGGTCGGCGGCGGCGGACTTGGAGAGAATGAGGAGGAGTCGGGTGTAAGTAAACGAGTCATGGCGAAAATCGGGAGAAAGCGAGGAGCAAAACTGGAAGAATCGAAGGGCCAGGAGAGGAGTGTTTAGGGATTTCAGGATTTCGGAGGCTTCTGATGAAGTTAGGGTAACGGAGAGGGAGGCGAGGTAATCCGATAGGTCGGAGAAAGGGTCAGAAGAGGATTGGCGGCGGAGGAGGATTCTTGTGGCCGTGCAGATGAGTTCGTGGCGGGGCAGTGGATACCCTCGGACGTCGAGAGGAAGAGGAGAGGGCGGTTTAACCTCGGCGGAGAGTGATCGGCCGGTGGGGGAAGTTGAGGTTACTTTGGCTGTGTATTTGGTGGCGTAATGGCGGCGCGTGGAGAAGATTAGTTTCGGGAAGTAGCTGCAATGGCGGTGCTTCATGTTCATGGCGTCAGTAGGTGACTTCTTCTTTCAGTGGTTCAGTTCAGGCTCCTTCTGTATGTGACTGAGATGAACAAAACGACAATAAGAACCAAATATGGTTTTCAAAACGACAACAATGGAAAACGACAAGAGTTAGAGAATAACGACAATACTATGATACCTATTTTGTATGATTTCCCATTTAATATGTAAATATGTATAGTACATCACTACTACAAATTGATTAGTTAGGGTTTTTTTTTTTTTTTGTATTGCTCTTGTGTCAATAACCTCAGTCCATATTTACATTACTATTACAAATTGATTAGTTAGGGTTTTTTTAAAAAAATTTACAAAGATACATTTTTTTTATATTGGGGACGCGAGATTCGAACTTGGGACCTCTTCTTTATAAGAAAAAATATAAAACCACTAAATTATGACTATAACCACTTACATGGATACATTATAAAACAAATAATTACTTATATACCTTATTAAATTTAATATAACCACTTTTATTATAAACTATACCCATTTTCTTATACTTAATTACCACTTTATGTCACTATCATATTTTTTTTTAAGCATTCAATTTATTTCCTTTTTTCAGTTTTGTTCTATCTTTTAGTTTTTCCCTTTGAAAGTTAATTCCTTCCTGTAAAAGAAAAGGATGGTGTTTAATAATCTTTTGTTTAAAAGAAAATATGATCTTTAAAAGAAATAATGGTGTTTACTCTGAATTTTTTGTTTAAAAGAAATAGAATGGTATTTAAAGTATCTAATCGTTATTAGATTTCATTTAGCAGTAAAATATTAACATTTTGACATATCTTAAATGTAATTTTAATATTGTTTTGACACATGCTTAAATGTATCTGGTACAAAATTGTTTCATGGCTCGATTTTTCCTGTGGTGGCCGAAGCAATTGGAGTTCAGGAGGCATTGAGTTGGATCAAAGATCATTCATGACTTCAGGTGACTTTAGAAACGGATTATCTTTCAGTTGTTCAAGTTGTCCGTAGCTCTATAGTTATGATTTCTTTATTTGGCAAAGTTGTTAGTGATTGTAAGAATTTGTTAAGTCTTTGCGTAATGTTTCTTTTCATTTTGTAAAACGATCAGCAAATGTAGCGGCTCATTCCTTTGCGAAGGCCTCTATATCTCACCCTGATCGCCTATTCAATTTGGATACTGTTCCAGTTGAGTTGTTGCCTAGTTTAGTAACAGAGATTTTCGTTTAATAAAATGATTTTCATTTTCAAAAAATAAAATAAAATAAAATAAAAATAAAAATTGAGCCTATCAAATTTGACACACAATAGTTGTTACCTTTTCTACTACATTTAATAAAAATTAAATGACTTCTGATTGACTATTCGAATTAATTTACAAGAACACAGATGTAAAAATTGGCTAAATATAAATATTTGTTCATTTTTTTAGCCAAATTGAGCATGGAAACAAATCATCTAAGTGAACACAATATAGAAACGAATTTTGAGAGGCCATGCCAAATATCAAAAACTGCATTATAATAAGGTAAGTTAATACAACGTGGTACATACACAAGAAAACAATAGCCTTTAAATCAGGGTTGGAGAGGGTTTTCGGCTAAGGTACAACATTACCTTTCAATTAGTATTTCATAGAAGAACAAAGTTTTCACAAAGGGAAAGATTATTAGAACAGGCACATATCAATTAAAGCTACAAAAATTTCATCATTGAACAAGGCACTATTGTCCTACATTTCAACATTGTCCCAGTCGATTGACCTGTCATCGAAACTAAATTCTGAGTTTTGAAGCCTGTTCCGAGCTAACCTGCTCATCACAGCAAGACCTGGGGGCAGAAAAGAAAATTATCAAGAACAAGCATTCAGAATTAACCAGAACTACAATTCTTTTGACCGGAAAACGGATATTAAAAGTTTTGTTACTAGGTCTAACTAAGAATCTAAATGCCTGAAATTCCCCCATGCAACCGAAAATGCCCCATGCAAGTTTTCAACTCCCCAAATTGTATGATGGTTTAATGTGAACACGTTTGTCCAGTTACAATAATCCAGATAAACTAAACTATACCTCAAAAAACAAAGTTATTTGCAAGTTTAAATATTTTAGATTACTTATAGTGAAGTTCCCTTTGAAAATTTAAAGCATGCAAGTGAGGGAAAATAAATGCAAAGAACTGCATCCAATTCGGCATAAATGAATAAAAGTCATAAAATACCTTCAACAACTCGGTAAAGAGCAGACCACCATCCATCTCTAGAGACCTGATAGTGATCTAGAGACTCTTCGATAGCTTTGTCATGTTTCCCTCCCAAAACTCCCTGCAGCGTGATCACTGCTTCCTTTGTTTTTTTAAGAATATTGTCCTCATCTTCGATTTCCAATCTTTGAAGATCGTTATGTGATGAACTAAGACTCACAGAAAGGGCAAATTGGGCAGCAGCAGTCCACCGAGAAGAAGCTATCCATTTCCTCTGTCCATCTAACCGTACACTCTCTTCTCTTCCCAGCCGATTTGCATCTTCCCTTTCACGTACTAGGCTTCGTAAATATTGAGCATTCGCAGCTCCTGTACTTTGAACCATTTTTGAGAAAGCACTGTTCTCTCTTGACAGCAGTTCCTCAGGGGAGTCATATTCTAAAACCTGAAAAACAGTTTATCCACATAGAATTACATCAATTATTAATTTATTATTATTATTTTTTTTTTTCAAAATTAACCTTGTTCAGAATATAATGTAGACAACACAAATAACATCAAGAACCCATCCTCTCTTTTGAGAGTATAAGTACATAAAACAAGAGCAAATTTTACATACCCGGCCAGCATCAAGCAGAATGATTCGGTCACAATCAATAATGGTATTTAATCTGTGAGCAATAATCAGCATTGTACATGATTTAAATTCTTCTCGAATAGTTTTTTGAATGAGAGCATCAGTTCGGACATCAACAGCTGCAGTTGCTTCATCAAGAACCAGTATCTTTGATCTTCTCAACAATGCTCGAGCAAGACTTAATAGTTGCCTCTGCCCAACACTGAAATTCTCACCAGCCTCCGATACCTTAATATATCACAAGGCAGTTTAGTCTAGTGAACAAATACAATAGTACTAATAATAATAAAAAAATAAAACTATGACTGATAAAGCATGGACATTAATCTTGTGGTCACACCATTTTTTCCAACAAGTATCACAACAGTAAACTTCATTTGATCAAAAAAAGTTAGATATATGTGTGTGAAATACGAAATCTAGCATGTGAGATAATTTACTAATTCACTTTGAATACTCTACAATTGCTCAGCAAACATCTAACAAACTAGATGAATCTTACAATACATGCTCATATTTTCATATAAATAAATATTATGGGACAAGCATGAGAAGAGAGAATGATAGGTTACGAAAAAACTCATACTGTTCTAATTTTCTACCGAGTGAGTTATAAAACCTATCATTTTTCCTCTGAGGCTCTGACCAATGTCCAGAAGTTCATCAAGTAGTAGCCAGTCTAAAAGATAGAAAGGCCTAAAAGGACAGCTAATATGGCATAGTGCTTGGGTTTATAATTGCAAACATAATTTTGAAAAGATAAGCCATAAAAGGAGCACAAAATCCAGTAAAAGGCAAACTTGAGCACATACCTCAGCATCCAGTCCAAAAGAATTCCTCCTAATTGCATCCTTTAAATGTGCCCTTTCTAAAGCTTCCCAAAGGTCAGCGTCATTATGTTCGTTAAAGGGGTCAAGGTTGAATCTCACAGTTCCTAGAAACAAATAAATAGTAAATTAAGTTGATCATTATTACAATATTGACAATACAAATCATATTATCATCAAAATGAAAGATTACTACTGAGATAACAACATTGACAGAAATTAGACACCCCACGAAGGAATCCCGAATTTTTAGTTGGGTCCCACATGCTTTTTATAAGATACGAACTAGTTTTATTAAGTATTGTATAAATATGAGCATAAACAAAAACAGAAGATACCAGATTTCGTATAAACCAATTACTTTTTATTTTCTTTTTACCTGAGAAAAGGACAGGTGACTGTGGTATGATTCCAAGAACTTTCCGTAGATCTGTGAGCCCAAGTTTTCCAATATCGCAGTCATCAATCAAAATTCTTCCTCTTTCTAGTTCTACAATCCGGAAGAGAGCATTAAGCATGCTAGACTTCCCTGCACCAGTCCTTCCAACAATTCCTACCTTATCACTTGGTGATATTGCGAATGACAGCCCATGTAAAACTGGAGGAAGTTCGGGCCTGTAACGTAGAACAACATCCTCAAATCTAATGGACCCAGATGAAGGCCACCCAGGAGGGGGGCGGTTACTTTCTATAATAGATGGAGCTTCAGATGGCAGATCTATATATGTCCCAACCCGCTCTACAGCATTTAAGCTATTCTCCGCCAGACTTGCAAGTCTCAGTACTCCAGTCAATAAACTAGTAATGTTTAGAGCATAGCTAAGAAGAAGACCCATAGTAGAAGCAAATTCTTGCTGGTTTTCTGCCCTCCCGTTCTGCATGACAGCAAAAGTTGCAGTAAACCATATCATGAGGCCTCCCAACGTTTCCAAACGGATAGCAAGCCAGCGGTTTCCACTCATATTGACCAAGGTGAATCTGATATTGTTGTCAACAGACCTTCCATTAATGTCTGACATCCGATCATAAGCTTTGTAAGCACGAATAGTTGATAGGCCATTCAATGCTTCTCCAAATTGTGCATAAACAGGAGACCTGCTTATTGAGTCTAGACGCTTAACTTCACGAGCCATGCTCTATACAAATAGCAAAACATCACTAATGTAAGAAGATATGTAACTTCATAAAAGTACTATGATGCTAGCAAATAAAAATTTCGATCAAATATTCAAGTGGTTGGAAAAGCTACATTTGCCTAAAGCACATTACCGTAAGTCAATGTGTTAGGGATTTCTACAATGATTATAGGAGAAATAATGCAACAAATTAGGTAGAACATTATTCCAAATTAATGATAGACAAAAATAATGATGCTTCCTTTTACCTGATAATAGAGATATGCCGCATAAAACAAAACCAAGAGTGGCATTATAGCCCACAAGGACATGGTGCTGACAAATCCAATCAAAATGAATGTGGAAAGCAATTGTGAAACTTGATTCAGAAACATATTCACAAATGGAGCAACATTCCGATCAATATCACCGAGATCCTTTGCAAATCTATTGATAATCCGTCCAAGGGGATTAGTGTGAAAGAAAACCATTGGAGCTCTTAATATAGAGCCAAGCATGGCCTCATGCAGCCTTCTGGCAGCATAAAGACTTGAAATAATTAACCAATAGGAATTTCCCAGCATTACAATGACCTGAAACCAGCAAACAATGATGATAAATATACCATTCAAGCAGAATTTTAACACAAAACAATGAAATCTCTAATTGGTCGGTAGGCAAACAAGCTCCTACTATAAAAATCCTGTACTCTATATGAACTTCAACAGGCTTACAGAAAAACCTTGAGACATCTTTTGCCACCAAAGTATCAATCTTCGGCCAATAGTGAACAGACAGTGATATTCAAAATGAGAAGCCCAAGGAGCAACTAACCAGCATGTGAAAATTTATGACCAAATTGTGCTCAAGATTACTTAGCCTTAGTATAGCATAATGGGTTTTTTTTTTTTTTTTGAAAAAGAGACCAAAGGTCAAATGTCTTAGACTGACCTTCTCCCAAAAGTATAACACAATGAAAATAATTTTAAAACTTAAGCTGTTAAAAAAAACCAATCATTGTCTGTTATTCCCTTACCTGACCAAATGATAGAAGTGCATATATCAGATTGTAGAAGCCAGGATTATAATTATCAGCAATCCCTTGATCAGTCCAATGACTCAACCAGGTGCTACTTGAAATTCTTAGAATCTCAGTCAGGATGTAGCAAGTAAAGAGAATAACAACCACCCACAAACCTCCTAGAGCATTCTTATACCTGCACCCGAAAAGTGATGGTAGTAAGATAATATGATAAGACTCTAGTAGGAATTTAAGCAACAATGTTATCCATAACACTAGAAAAGGATTTGCAGAGGTAAGATAAGTTACCAGAACTTATCTTCTTTTTAAAATGACAAAACTTCGACTAAGTACAGCTAATTTATGTTGCTTTTCATAGAATTTGATGCATCAAAATAAAAGAGAGAATTTCTGACCTTGATAAGACTTTCATACTGACCACACCCGTTTCTCGTTCTTCCTGTTTAATAAGAATAGATTTTCCTGGTTTTGTTTTACCCACGTCATTTGCGTTTTTCACATCATTGGGAACCCCATTGGCCACAGGTTTCGAAGCACTACCATCAATGATTTCATTATCTTCATTTTCTTCAGCATATTCTTCCATCTTCCCTGCATTTTCCATTAACTTTTGGAACAGCATGCCATTATTAGAAAGTTCATCAAATGTTCCCTCCTCTTTCACTGTCCCTTCATGGACCAGTATTATTCTATCAACTTGTGAAAGAAAATGTAGCTGGTTCGTGACGAGTACTCTTGTTTTCCCTCTTAATTCTCCCCGAATGCATTTATCGAAAACCTAAGACCAATGAGTGTGCAGAAGTTAGTTCAGCATATAGTAAATACTAAAAGATGAAGAAAGCTTTCCTTTTTGAATCTGAACATCAACAAACTCGGTAAAAGAAGCAGAAAAAAAATAGAAGATTTTTAGTCACTCTATAATGGAAAAGCATCCATCAGCTGATTATAAAATATAAACAAGGACTTAAACAGTAAAACAGTTCTCTTCAGTTTCCAATGACTCTTTAACAATCACTTACATGCTATAGAACTCTGGATATTATCCTAAGAGACTATCGAGTTATCCAATTGAATATTTGTATTACAAGACATGAAGATGTTTACCCTTAAGTTAAGTATGTACTGAGGATACCATAAAATATTAAAAATAAACTTAAAGGATAAACATTTAACCTGTCGGGCCACATGAGCATCCAGAGCACTTAGTGGGTCGTCAAATACGTATACATCAGAATTGGAATACACAGCCCTAGCCATGGACACTCTTTGCTTTTGACCACCACTAATGTTAACACCTCTTTCACCAATCTCAGTCAAATCACCCCCCTGTAGATGTAGCATGTGAGAAAGGCTAGAACCATATGCCCAAAAAAGGACAACAGATTTTCATGGAATAGCTTAAGAAAGTTATAACTTTAATATCACTTACAGGAAGTAACTCAAGGTCATGCCGCAATGCCGTCACATCTAATGCCTTCTCATATCTTGCAGAATTAAAAGCTGATCCAAATAAGATGTTATCACGTACCTACAAAAGTTAATACGTCATTCATGAGCACTGTGCCTATCTGATATTCATTTCATTAGTATACATCGTCAATAATTATAGCAATTTCTCCCAATTTTTTCTTTTAAAACAACACCAACTTGTATAAAGAGAGAATTGTCTCAAGCAAAATTCAGGAGGAAAACACTCCTAATATTAAAGAAAAGAACAAAATATAGATAGAACAATAGAGGCAAAAAACCACAAGTCTCGATGAAAATTACATTCACTAGTCTCAGCAAGTTCCATTGTTAAAAGTTGTTAGATTACTGCATACTCCATTACATTCCAATAATCAGATATAGAATTATGGAATGCTTCACAAATACTTACAGTTGCATTAAAAATCCATGAAACTTGTGGAACATATGCAACTGTTCCTCTCATTACAACACTTGAATCTCCCATTGAAGGAAGCTCCCCAAGCATGGCTGATATAAGTGATGTCTTTCCTTCTCCCGTGCTGCCAACAACTGCAACTAAGCTTCCAACCGAAACATCCAGATTGACATTTGACAATGTAGGTTTCTCTGCCTGTACAAGAAAAATAACAGATAACGCTGCTCACATGTAGAATTATTGCAAGAAGCAAATAAAGTAACAATACTGCTATTATTTTTCTAGATAAGATATAATATACTTGCTAAAAGTATAATCAGAAGAGAATAGAAGAAATACTGAGATTAGTACTGCCCTATAGTATAATCAAAAACTGGGATTAGTACTGTCCCTTCCCAAGATTTAAAGAAATAAAAGAAATTGCCATAATGGTAGACCTTAGAATCCCAAGAAAAATATCCGTTTTTTATTGACACTGCTGGTAGCCCAGGATCAAGAGGTGGATTTGGAAGAAGAACCCGCTCTTCAGCCAAGAGTAGCTCCTCGAGACGCTTTAAGGACACATTTGCATTAACTGCCTGTCATACTAAAGCATCATTAGTGGCAAGAAAGTGATACAATCGATTAATAAATGCATAAAAAATAATGCATAATCATGAAAAAGGAGAAAAAAGTCACACTGGTTTAAATATATTCTTTCTTTATCATATAGACGTCATGTGGGGGTGGATTTCTTATCCTTCCTAATATTTTCTTGCTTGAAAAAAATTGTGTTCCTTAACATATAGATATAAAGTCAGATGCTGAACAATAAGCATGCAGTCATTTTGCTCTAATGTATAATGTAATTAGTAAATAATGATAAAAAAATACAAAGGATAGAGATTAAGAAAACAAGACCTGTGTTATAATGTTAGGAAGCATGAAAAGAGGAAAGCGAAGCACGGCAAACAAAGAAAGTGATGTAAATGCCCTTGCAGGTGTTAGATTTCCTCCGAGCAATGTAAACATTCCAAAAGATATAACAGTCACAAAAACTGGAATGCTGTTTAGTATAAACCCATTACACTGCAAGCAAAAGAAGACAAACAATGCTGAGAATCACCATTTTAACCGATTAAGTATACAAAACATATTAATAACTAAAGAAATCAAACAATAAATCGATAGCCAAAGCTAATGATAATACTTTATAGCTCCAATGTTTAACGATATGATGTAATTCAATGTTCCAACACAGTTTGCTGTATTAATATACAGCTTCTGAGACATAAACATATGACACAATTTTTCTTCCTTTCAAAAATACATATATACATGTATACAGTGTAATAGCATGAAAATTTATGTCATTACTTTTAACATTCTTTCAAAAAGAATTTGGAAAATATCTAATGTCATACCGCTCCAAGTAGTGATGCTTTTCGGAACCAAGATAATTCATCAGTACGGACACCTTGTACCTTCGACTGGAAACTACTCTCCCATGCATAACACCTGATCCAGATTCAAGATAATCCCAATAAACACCAGATCTTTCTGGGAGAAAACAAGCAATAATATTAAAAAACAATAGAAAAACATACTTCACAGTGTCCATTGCTGCCAAAATTTCATTCATGAGCCCAATTCTCTTGTCTGTACGTTGCAACCCCTCCTTGGACAATTTCTGCATCCTGCTTATGACATATGTCTGTTCCCACAAAATCACTGGACATGTTAATTTTAAATAATTTGATAGCAAATACAAAGCCCATGAGAACTCTAAACGAAATGGATAATACTTGAATGGAGAAACACAAACTGCAGTGATTATTTACACTGCTTTCCAGACCAAAACAAGTAAAAATTGAATATCCTAACTGCATGCATATACACGACGGATTCTACTTTAAAGGAAAAACATAAGATAAACCTGACTCATATTATGACTAACACCAGCTCTGTAGAGATAACAAATTTGTATAAATAGGATTCCTAAATAAAAATCTAACCAGAAGAGCTTGCATGAACTGTACGTATTAAATAATGCATCATTCAAATACTAATTGAAAGTATCATGAAACTACTAACGTAATAGAAGGAACTTTTTCAAATATTCGAAACAAATATTTATGCCTAGAGGAATTTATAATCACAGTAAGAAATGGTGACAAAATTTTTGAGATACACAAAACTAAAACAAAACACACAAAAAAATGGTAAATTTGGAATGTGCAACTTCTAACCTGTAACGGAAACATAAGAACCAGCATCAGTGCACCAATCAGTGAAGCAACACCCAACTGCTGATATAGAAGAACCATAGAAATAACGATGCGAAAAGGAGCCGACCACAAAGTGTGAAGTGATTGACATATTTGCTGTAAATTTCCAACAGAATCATTAGCTAAGGACCCAGGATAGCTTCACAAAACTTTAAAGAGACGAGACCTAATAGGCCAATATCCTTTCATCTATTCCAGAATATAAATAACTAACAGTCTAACACAACTGATATTCCAAATTCACTTTCCATCAAATGTCGCTTAGTTGTGTAAATCTGGAGACTTCTATTTTTGTATTGTACTTGATTATGTAATAATTCTTCTTTCTGTTTCTCATCAAAAAAGGAAAGGAAAAAAGAACAGTAGAAAGTGCCCACCTGAAGTGCTTCAGCATCAGTTGTCATCAAATTGGTTATTTTCCCCGTTGCAAACTTTTTACGAGCTTCATGAGTCAGCCTCAAGGATTTACGAAATACAGCAGCAACCTGCAAATACAAAGTATAACATGCACCCATGAGTGCCTAAAAGGATGCTTGTAATGATACAGTCCTTTTCTAATATTTACTGATACTGCAAGTTCCAAAATATATATTTGTAAGAACTAAAAATATAGACACGCATACACACACCCGAAGGTACTAAAAATATGCTGTGATGAAAGAAAAATTTACCAGGGTTGATCTTAACCGAAAACCAACTCGCATGACATTCTGGAAATACTGAGCTTCGCACAACACCCCTATAGCCTGAAACAAAAATAGTATAAATCAGGAAAAGTATATGCCAGTAGAACAACAAATAATAAAAGGAAGACTGCATAAGTTTCTTTTTATACTTTTTTTCTAAATGAGCAAAAAATTCTATGAAGAAGGAACCTCCATTTTATATGAACATAGCTAGGAACAGAGATCATCGGTAAACAATAAAATGCTCAAACACAATGAACACCATCTACAGGAAAGACATTAAGGACCAGACAATGTAAACGATCCAAAAGCACAATAGAATATTTGTGTCATACCACTCCAACAAATATTGAGAAGGCATACACATATCCAATCCATGCAGGATCCCCTTGTTGCATAGACTGCAAAAAGTTAAAAAAGAAATAATAATTAATAATTCAAGACAAGTATAAGGAGTATATAATCTCTATGAAGTTATTTACAGAATCTAATATCAATCTTCTTGCTCCTTTCTAACCAGACCGCTCATAGTCATACAGTGGTATATACAAAACCTCTTTTCCTCAGAAAATAAATAATACTAACAACAATAATGCATCAATGATTGTTTTACAAAATTTTGGGGCTTATAAATCAGAATTAAAAACTTATGATTAGCCTGTTCCCCCACCATGAACAAGTAGATGTCACAATAACAAGAAGCATCTCAGAAATTTAAATCAAATGAGAAACCC
This sequence comes from Cannabis sativa, assembly GCF_029168945.1. Taxonomy (NCBI): domain Eukaryota; kingdom Viridiplantae; phylum Streptophyta; class Magnoliopsida; order Rosales; family Cannabaceae; genus Cannabis; species Cannabis sativa. The sequence continues at coordinate 56,524,590 of NC_083607.1, forward strand.
GAAGCATTTAAGACACATCTCTTGCAAAGTATTGATTAAAAAAAAGAGCTAACCTGTAGAAGACGATTCAAGATAAGGGGCCCCACAAATTGAGAGAGATCATTGCCAATCTACAAGTTATAAAATGAACAAATTAAATAAAAAGAAAAACATCCTCTCAAGAATGAATGCTTGAGCTTAAATCACTATCCAAAATTTACTTCACTTTCCTATGTCTGAGAGACTAACAAACTTTTGTCCTCATTTTTAATTTGCACAAATCTAACTCCTTATCTTTACATTTTAAAAGAGAGCATTTTTATTTGGCCCTCTTAACTGTAGAATTAGAGTCTCATTTTGGTCTCCATAAGGAGCCAAAGCGTCAACAAAACATAGCTTGCATGGTAAAATGAGACATTTGAAAGCTAAAAGGGCCAAAGTTAGAATGGTAGTGAATAATGAAGAGGGGAGGGGATTGGAGAGCTGAGTATATAATGCAGAACGAATGTCTATAGTATGCACATTTAAAGTCTAGGTATGCAGTATGCACCTTACAAATGAATTATTTGCTAATCCGTGGAACAATGTTAAAAAGCTTAATGGAGATTTGACTGAGAACTAATGAGACAAGATAAGGAAGAAAAAAACTACATAAATAAATTCACTACCTTCCAAAAGCCTCCCCACCAAAACCTATATAAAAAGTTATAAAAGAAAGAAAAGGAAAAGGGAATTAGATGCATGTACAAAAAGTAACATAAGAAACACAAGTTAAGATAGCAACTGTTGCAATTCCATCCAAGCAATGTACTTAATTATATTGTCTGTTGACTCCATTCCTCATAAAAATCTCGTACACACATATATACATATTTATATGTAAGCTTACCTTCCTCCAAGGCTACGGTTTAATGCTAATAACAGCCATGGCTTTGGCTTCCGACACTCATCAACCCAACATTCTTGAAACCTGCATAAGGTACAAAAAAAAATATAAAATGACATGGTAAAATACTTGGTAATTGTCGGGAATTGTTAAATTTATATACAAGAAATTATTAGGCATGAATGATTGCATACTTAGAATTCAGTGTTTCTGTTCTATCCCAAGTATCTAACTTCCACACATCCTTCTCAGTTATTGGTCTTTGATATGCACGCTGCATTAGGGGATTCATCCAACCAAAGAATATTCCTGATAAAAGAGCACATTCGGGATATGAATTAATAGATACAATACAACATAGAAATGATCAGCAGATACAGATAACAGTAGGAAAGATGAAGACGGAATAAGCTCTACTCTCAATATCAGAAACTTTCTTTTATTTATCAAACCCTAGTCCCCAAGTAAGAGACTAAGCCAAACACAACAAAGAACAATCAGCTTATTCGAGAAGACATACTTGAAATTATATTGGCATGCCTCTCAGGACATATCTGCTCCCCTGCAGGAAGCTCTTCATATGCAGCATCATCAATCGATTCAGTCTGCAATGGAGTGTAACCAGGGTAGGGATCCAATTGCGGAACATACACAAGCAGAAGGAGTCCAAACAAGACCTACATGAACACAAGAGTGACAACATAAGAACTCCTTGTATTTGAGCACCTGTTTTCTGTAGATAAACATGAACATTACCAGATAGAGTATGTACAGTGAAGTTCTAAATAGAAGAAGTGTATCTAGTAATTAATAACTAATTAGCTTTTACTTGATTATGAACAGAAAAAGGGTAAAAATACTCAAACAGCCTAAATTCTGTGTAGGTCTTATCAAAAGAGAAAACATAGCAAAAGTGGATTAACTACGAGAATGCAGTAATGAATTTGGTGGGAGAATAAACCCTGAATATCAAATAAGAAAGAAAAAGAATTAACAAACCTGGCAAGCAACTTCACTGATGTACAAATACAACACAGAGCTGCAAAGAAGAATCACAAGCATTAGTAACTCACCTTCAATAAAGGCCAGCATAAGTATAAAACCAAATAATTTTATAACCATAAAACAATTTTAAATACTAGATCCAAAGATTTCCCAAAGCAGTGGATGCATCATGGACACAGGTGTTATGAACATTGACAAATTTATCATACCAAAAGTCTATACAACATTTTAACACAGCATACCTGCTGTAAAAGTCTTTGAATGGAAGAATGAGATTCAGCATCACAATATCCCCTACTAAAGAATACATGACTCCAAATCTCACAAACCACCGGAATTCATAGATGTAGACTTTGGTCTCGAGACCAATCATGACCAGCATAGAACACCAAGCAAGCGCCTCAATTATGACAGAAACTATCTGTTGAAAGAAGACATAAGATGAAGTCAAAATTAGAGAGAACCGATTGCAAGAGCTAAGATAAGCATGCTTACATGACTTTAACATTACTTGTCTCTAAATCTTGAACAATAACCCCCATTCCCCAAAAAAGAAATACATAACATACATAAGAAACAGACAAACTAACACCTAAATCAAATACTGCCCAATAATCAAATTGCTAAGAACGATGATATCCAGTAAGTTTCAACATTGTCGTTTCGACTCATTATGGTAAAAATCCTTCCAGAGACCAACTTAAATCTGTAAATTTAGCCAGTACAACTTACTTGCTAAAATGAACTAGACACAGAATTCTTATCTCATATACAGGGCAAGCAATTGAATATTTTGTGACAAGAATACCCTCTAAGATTTACATGTCACCACAACTATACAAATCTGAGAGATCGACTATCCGCAACATATCAAAGAATTGCACAAAATTCAGTATGCAGTACATACTTGCAGAGAAGTACAAACATTACATAACCCAAAAACAAAAACTCAATGAATTGCCTGAAAGAATACTATTTTCAACACAACCTTACACTTACACCGAAACAAACTGTTCCTGTTCAATCTTAATAGTGATACAGTCACTCTTAACCCCCACCCCAGCCATACACACATACATACACAAGAAAAACATGAGATATGTGAACAGTGTGTAAAGATTACATTTTCCGCTCCTTTTTATTAAGCATCAATAAAATTCTTAAGTTCAAAGTGTTGAAAGGTTCACATACGGAAAAGTGATAGGCCATAGCACAAAAATCATACCTCAAAAGGTGCAAGACCAGGCAGTCCATCTAAATTCAGCACTGAAAATCCCATTATCAATCTGAACAGAGGCTCAGCAGCAGAATAAGCAGCCAACAATGCAAGCAGATAATTATAAAGATTGGATTTCAAACGGAACCGCTGAACAGTAACATCTTTCTTAATCCTCCATATTCGATAGAAGCACAAACCCAGAAGAACCAGATGAGAAACAGCCACCACAAGGGAGTCAACACCACATGGTGTGTAAGCACCAAAGGCATTCTCCACTGCTTTAGTCCAAAACCCATTTTCCACAGGGCGACAATACCACACCAACGGCCCAAAAGCCATTTCTGTTTACCAAACCTCTCTAAAGGGAACAAGAAAAAACCTTCAGTTGAAGCTCAGATCACCATAGCCATACTGACCCTTCTTAATATTATTACTCTAAGAAGGAAAGATTGACTTCTCTTACAGCTCCCGGATTATTCTAGGACTCCCACCTACCCCTGCAACAGAACCAAATTCAAAAGAAATAAACAAATGAAGGAAAAAATCTATTTGCTCTCCATGGGCAACCCCAAAGGACAAAACTTTAAGGAAGTCAACTGTGAGCAGCACATAAATATATATATATGTATAAACAGCGGTTGAAAGGTTAATCCAATTTTTTACTTGGAAGAGAGATAGAATGAATCAACCATGTATAATATATTAATTAAAGCTTACTTTGAAATGATCAAAATTAAATAAAAAAAAATAAGAAAACACATTTACATCAGATTCTTATCTCAAAAACAGAGAATCTTAACATAATGGTCACCACAACACAATTCCACTCACAATCCTACTTTACATAAAATATACAAACAAATAATGAACTTGTGTTACCCAATAAAAAAAGAAAACAGTCCATTCAACGCATTAAATCATCCATAGTTGAAAGTAGGCCTGGATAGTATGTGCATTGCGGTGGTAGCTAGAAATCATCAAGGTTCTGTGGTTCGGATTCACACGGCTCAGTTGAACTTTGTGGACCCTCTGTGTGGAGAAGCTGCTGCTTGTTGTTCGGCTGTGGATTTGGCTCTTCTGCTTGGTTTCAAATATGTTTTGGTTGAGAGTGATTCCAGAATAGTTATCAACGCTATCAATGGGACGGAGTCTCACTGGGCGATTGAGAACTATGTCTCTTTTTGTGTTAAATCCTCTCCCTATTTTTCTTGTTGTAATTTTATTTATGCTAGTAGAACTTGTAATTTTACTGCCCATAATGTGGCTAATTGGGCTTTCATTAACAAGTTGTACGGTAATATTCCGATTAATTCGGTCCCTGTGAACCTATTATGTAATGACCAACAGGTCTAGTTTATTTTAATGATATGAACACGCTTATTTTCAAAAAAAAAAAAAACTTAACCAAAACAAATTCAAACACAACTTAATTAAAAAAATACCCAAAAACACAGCATCTCTTTACTCCAATAAATTTGCAGTGAGCTTAAAACCTCCTATACTTCCAGCAATCCAAATCAAATACGGGAATAATGAAAGAAAAAACAAAAAGTAAGAAAAAGTGTCCACGACGACGATGTTGAATAATGCAAAAAAAAAAAAAACGAAGAAAAAGGAAATCCGGGAAAAAGTTTCTCGGGAAAATATCGAAAAGTTTTTTCCGGGTCCCTTTCCCTCTCGGTAGTTGGAAAAAGTTAAAAACAAGATTGAGTGGAATAGAATCAATGCTTACTGAGTGCCTTATTACGTTCAAAATCCAGTGGAGCAAAGAGAGAGAGCGAAGGTCGTCGTCTCATTTGGCGAAATGCAGAGCTCTCATACTGCGTCACCGCTTACGATGCGTCGATAACCATTTTTGGTTTTTTTTTTTTTCTATATTTATAAAAAAAAAAAATGGGATGGGGACCATGGAAATGAAATTGGAGGTTGATTCTTTTTTCCTGGGATTATCTCGATATTAATAATAATATTATTATTCTTTTTTTTAATTTTATTTTTATTTTTCATAATTACTTTATATCAATTTTTTTTATTTTTAATTTTTTATAATTATTAATTACAACTACTGTCTTTGTTTGATGTGATTTATCAAGAAAAAAAAATATTTATATATATTTTGTGTGTACCTACGATGTTATTTCAATTTCTTAATTCTTTTTCTATGACAAAAATTATTAATTTCTTCTACGTTCATTTTTAGAAATGTAAATGGATTTTAGTGGAGTGTGTTTAGAAAAAACTCTAGGTATCTAGTGAGAGCATCTCGAATGGGATTGCTCATTAGAGTGGTTTGCACATATACGGTTCGTTTGGTAAGTCGTATTACATTGTATAATATTATATTAAATCATATTTTATATAATATTTTTATGTAAAATTATATGTTGTATTGATTTGTATATGTACATAAATCTATAATATTTTAGTATAAATTAAAGTTTAACATAATATTATACAAAAACATGATATATAATTTAATTTAATATACTACAATACAATATAACACGACCTAATACAATGTACCAAACGAGCCCATAATGTCGTCTAATTTTTAAGAGTAGTTTTATGTGAAGTGTTACTTAGACAATGGCTACATTATATTTTTTTTTTCTTTTTTTAATCTTTTTATTAGAAAAAAAAAAAGAAATTTTTACATAAAAAATTACTTTTGCACAATTTATTACCTAAATACTCCTACACGCCTATATCTACTTTTTTACTTACAAAGTTTGTTTTATTACACAAATACCACTTAGTCATCATTCCATCCATCATCAATCAAATCCTACTCTCTTCCCTCTCTTTTTTCATTTTCTATCAATCAATCCATCATTTCACTCTCTTTTTTTCTTCTTTTCTTTTTATTTTTAATTTTATTTCAGTTTTTAATTTTTTATTTTTAATTTTATTTTCAGTTTTTAATTTTTTATTTTTAATTTTATTTTCAGTTTTTAATTTTTAATTTTTTTTCCATAACAATTCTTCTTTTCTTTTTATTTTTAATTTTTAATTGTAAAGCTAGTTTCTTATATATTGTTGCTTAAGTCTAGGATTGACTTCTATCAATCAATCCATCATTTCACTCTCTTTTTTTCTTCTTTTCTTTTTATTTTTAATTTTATTTCAGTTTTTAATTTTTAATTTTTAATTTTATTTCAGTTTTTAATTTTTAATATGTAATTTATAAAATATCATATATGTAATATATAAACACTTATAAACGCTTATAGATATATAGTATATATAATAGTCCAGGCAACTATTGGGAGATACTGGTTCTGGGTTGGTGGATATATGTTCATCTATTCTAGGCAGTTAAATTATGTTGCTCACAACTTAGCCAATTGGGCTTTATCTACTTCAAGTTCTGGGTTGGTGGATGTTCCTCCCTAATGTGCCAATGATTTAATCTGCCCTTGATGACAGCATGTATTGTATTTGTTGGGCTGACAACACTCCTGCTTTTTATTATGTACCACACAATATACACTTTTGAAAAAGAGAAAGCTAAACATCCAGAACACATTTATTGAATTTTACCCAGCTGGACCACTACGTAGTTTACATCTATCTAGAAGTTGCAATATATTTTTGAAATATTGTTAGTTTTATGAGTAATTTGCGGCAAAACCCCCCCAACTATCAATTTTCTTGCAAAAAACCATCCAACCTCATATTTTGGTGGGAAAACCCTCCAAAGTACTGTTCCGTTTACATTTTTAAGGTGTCGTCTGTCCAACTCCTAATTTTACCCACGTGGCAATGACAAGTCACTAAAAAATTATCCTATGTGGCCATATTTTACAAAATAAAAATAAAACTTTAAGAGTAATTTGCGGCAAAACTCCCCCAACTATCAATTTACTTGCAAAAAACTATCTAAAAAACTTTAAGGTTGGATGGTTTTTTGCAAGTAAATTGGTAGTTGGGGGAGTTTTGCCGCAAATTATTCTTAAATTTTTTGTTTCTATTTTAATTTTTATTTTGTAAAATATGGCCACGTAGGATAATTTTTTAGTGGCGTGTCATTGCCACGTGGGCAAAATTAGGACTTAACGAGGTTGAATAGACGGCACCTTAAAAATGTAAACGAAACAGTACTTTGGAGGGTTTTCCCACCAAAATATGAGGTTGGATGGTTTTTTGCAAGTAAATTGATAGTTGAGGGGGTTTTGCCGCAAATTACTCTAGTTTTATTATTTGAAATTTTACACCTTCTGTATGTATTTTTTTAATCTGTTTTTTATCTAGTTGTTTCCTGTCCATTTTTTAATTTTATTTTAGTTTGTATACAGTTGTTTTGTAGTTTTATTATAGTTTTGCTACTTGCATATGTTATTTCACTATAAAATTAATATGCAACTATTTGCACAAAACTTACTATGTATAACTACTATTTCTTAGTCCCCATCAAATTAAATTCTTGCATAATATATAAACTATCATAAAACGATAATGCAACTATAAGGCAACTATTTGCACTTGCATACAGTTGTTTTGTAGTTTTATTATAGTTTTGCTACTTGCATATGTTATTTCACTATAAAATTAATATGCAACTATTTGCACAAAACTTACTATGTATAACTACTATTTCTTAGTCCCCATCAAATTAAATTCTTGCATAATATATAAACTATCATAAAACGATAATGCAACTATAAGGCAACTATTTGCACTTGCATACAGTTGTTTTGTAGTTTTATTATAGTTTTGCTACTTGCATATGTTATTTCACTATAAAATTAATATGCAACTATTTGCACAAAACTTACTATGTATAACTACTATTTCTTAGTCCCCATCAAATTAAATTCTTGCATAATATATAAACTATCATAAAACGATAATGCAACTATAAGGCAACTATTTGCACTTGCATACAGTTGTTTTGTAGTTTTATTATAGTTTTGCTACTTGCATATGTTATTTCACTATAAAATTAATATGCAACTATTTGCACAAAACTTACTATGTATAACTACTATTTCTTAGTCCCCATCAAATTAAATTCTTGCATAATATATAAACTATCATAAAACGATAATGCAACTATAAGGCAACCAAAACAAAAAATAAATCAAAATGTAACTGTATATAACGTAGATGTATTTTCATGAGGTTTTTTTAAAAAATTTCACATCATACATTGTTTTGAATTTGGTGGGAGGTCCAGATCTGTTTGTTACAGATCTACATTTCATGAATTTGGATTTCGATATTAGGGGGAGTTGTTTTGATCGAATAAAACAGAAAACAAATGTGTAATTTCAGTTTCTTCACAGTTTTTCTGATTTTTTTTCGTCATTTTCAGTTTAGATCATTGCAGGTATTCTTTTCCAGTTGATTTTGCCAGAATTAATAGTTGTATTTTTCTCGTTTTGGTTTCATTTTGGTTGTTTTGCGGTTTTGAAACGAGCGCGTATTTTCATCTTCATGGTTCGCTCTGTACAGCTGAAGGCTTAGTGCATGTGGTATTTTTGTAAATATTTGTATATAGACTGTATAAATGTTTAATGGGCCGGCCCAAAGTATTTTTGTAATTTTTTTTCCTTTTTTGTATTTTTTTGTTTTTTTCCCAAAAAAAAATGACCTAAAAAGTTATTAATTCAATGTAATATTGAATCATGGTAGGTATTTTTATGGCGCGTTTACTAAACTGTAACTAGAATCAGAATAGTCAATGAGAGAAATAAATCGGTTTAAAATAGAAAATAATTGGAAACAATATTTTACTATGTTGTTTACTAAATTGTATTTTACTATGTTGTTTACTAAAGAAAACCAGAATCATATTATTATGTTTACATAACTAGGAAAGATAATCAGAATGCTTCAATTTGACAAAATTATCATTGTTAGAACATCTAACTATTTTTTAGGGAAATTACCCCATATACTATTTTTTTAACTTTTTTTTTCAAATTTACAGTTTGGGTTTCTAAAGTAGTTGCAGCGCTAGTTGCAATAAGGGTTTCTATACGATTTTTTATTGCAATCTAGGTTGCAGCGCTAGTTGCAATAGGGATTTCTATGTAGAATTCCGTAAAAATACAAAAATTAAAATATATTTTGAAGTGTGAAAATGAAAAAGGCCCTATTTTTTATTTATAGATTTTTAAAGAATATGTTTGTCTTTTTTATTTTTTAATTAATAAAATTAAAATTAAAATAAAATAAATAGGGAAAGGGAAAGGTATTCTTCATAAAAATGGAGGGTGAAAATTTCTTTTTATTTTCTCCTTAATTTGTGTGGGTTTTGTATAGGAATCAATATCATACTATTGATTCATATTCTCACTAAGTAAACATGTCATTAAAGTTATCAACCATTGGAGTATTTTTTTAAGAGAACATAATAGATTTTATGTGGATGAGAGAGAAAATAAAAAAAAATAATATTTTAGCATGATGTGTGTATTTTGGCAACTGTAGGTATTCTCTTCTAAAGACTGTTGGCCTTCTTGCCTCAGATGAGTACACTTGTGGTTATAAGTTTTCAAAGTACTCTTCGTGGGAAAAGGTCCCAGTTCCAACCGACGAAGAGAGCCAAGATTATGTGGCTCGCGTACATTATCTCAAGAGAATAGTCCCTCAGGAAGCTAAAGAAAGAGCCTCCTGAGGTAATCAATGTTGATGGTCACCTACTGTGCTTAGGGCAGAACGTACTTCGTTAGTAACTTTCAAGATAGTCGATATAACTTTTATACTTGGAACCTTTTCCTCATAGATCGCATAACCCATAGGTTTGATAGTTGGTACCCAAGGTTTTTTGTCCAACTTAGTTGTACTAGCTCGTACTATGGGATTGTCGAATAGTATGGGACCAACTTGGATAGGGCAAGCCACCCAGATTCAGATTGGGATTTAGATCCAATTAACCCTTACGACATATTCATGATCACAGGATCTAGAGAATTTAGTGAATACTATAGTCTTTCTTCTTCTCCATTTGATGATTATGGGAACCTTCTTTAAGTGGAAATTTGTTTCCCATTTTCTTTTTATCTATTTTTGATTAAGTGTTGATGTATTTCCTTTGTCTCGCAGATATCTTGACTTGGAAAATATGTTCAGTAGCCCTCCTCTCGTTGACAAAAGGGCCAAACAACGAGCTGCCCAAGCAAGTGATGCCTCAGGTTCTATCAAAGAACCCAAAAGAACTAAAATGTAATGTCCTCGCTTAAAGCCTCCATTGGGTCCTTACACCCACAGAATGAATGGCTCTTATACACGAGTACGCCACTCTGGCTACTTCCTGGATTGATGACTGACCCTACAGATCAACACGAGTGTTTCTAGCGTGCTTTGTCCTCACTCACACGCTTCCTGGGAAAATTTCCCAGGAGGTCACCCATCCTGAAATTGTCCTAGGTCAAACACGCTTAACTGTGGAGTTCTTTCGTGATGGGCTACCGAAAAACAAGATGCACCTTGTTGATATAGGTAGTACCAATCAATCCATTTAAGCCATCTTCAACTGTGTAGTCCCATACCTACACAGTCTCAGAATCATCCCACTTGACCTTCCTCAGGCGGTGTGGGATTGCACAGCTTACCCGGTGTTTCCCCCTTACGGATCACGGGACTACTGACTGTCACAGACTTGGACTTCTCTCAATAATTGTTGAATGTTAGAAGTTTTTGTTTGAATAAAGTGAGAAATTCTCAAAGGTTAGAGAAGTTGAGGAGACACCAAGTGTTAGGAGTGTACATAAATTTTCATAAACTACCCAAACTAAATTGAGAAAATTAAACAAAAATGCAAACTGAACAACACGATAAAAATGTAATTCACCCAATTAAACTAAATTAACCTGACTAATTCAATTAAAATTTTTATTTTATGTTTATATTATATATACAATTATATATAGTATAATTTATATATAAAGATATTTATATCTATGTAAAATTCAAATTATATGTTGATTTAAATTTTATTTTTAAACTATGTTTGTCTCATTATTACAATAAATTAAATTATAAATGGAATATGTCAAATAAAATAGTATAAACAAACTGATACACAACTCTACCACGTGTACAAAAACAGTTACATACTCGACATGTTAAGAGTAAGAAAAGTTTATCTAGTGTGTGGCTAATCAATAACCTTTATAAAAGTGATAATTTTTTTTAAGCTTCCACATATTAAATTACCAAAATATCCTTACTAATATGTTGTTGAGGTTGATCATATACAATACATGTGGTGATTGTTTTTTTTTTTTTTTTTTTGAACTAAATTATCTATTATATGTTGAATAATTTGGTTTGAGTTATTAATAAAATTAAATTTTATTCAATATATAAATGTATATATATAACATGTTTTTTTTTCTCAAATATTGTTGCATGTATATATATGTATATATGGGTGACTATTCAACGGTTACATTTTTATTGTAACCATATGGTTACATTTTTTTTTTACTTGTAATAGCAGGTTACCAATAAGTAAAAATTCCAGTTTTAGAATTAATTAATTATAATTAACTATTTTTTAAGTAATTAAATAAATATTTAAGAAGACCTTTTTTAGCAATTAAAATTTATAAATAATTTTTTTATTTATATATAAATCCCTTAGCTTAATTATTTTAACAATTAAGCTATTTAATTATAAAATTTTAATTATGAAATTATATGTGTATAATTTTAAATTATTAAGAGTTTTGTTATAAAAATTAAAATAATTTAAGTGTAAAAAAATAAATTGCTAAAAGATCCTTATATAATAATAAATTGCAAAAAAAATAATTAATAATTATACTTAATTTAATTTTAAAATATAATTAATCTTAATTAAAGTTTTAAAAGGAAATAAATTAACAGGTTAATATCAGGTTACAAGTTATTTTTTATTTTTTTTATTTAATTTCTAAATTAATCACAACCATTTAATAGTGATCTAATGGCTAAAAAAAAATGTAACCATGATGGTTACAATAGGAATAATGATATAAAAAATAAATACTTAGAGTTTTTTCTTTAAAAAACTTAGCATTAAAATTTATTACCTACATAATTTACTAAGAATTATAGATTATAATTTATTTTTCATAATTTTAAATCAAAAAATAAATTTTAATATATTTAACTTTCTACTTTTTTTACTATATACATTGTTTCATTTTTTTTAAATTAATAAAGATTTTTTAGGATCACTATTTTTTTTTTTTTTGGAAGAAACTAATCAAACTTTATTAATTTTTAAATTCAGCAACCAAACACGAAAGCAAATCAGTTGGAACATTCCCCATACTAAAAATACGATCAAGAAATAGCAGCTTTAGCAATCGCATGAGCTACTAAATTTGCTGATCGTTTCACAAAAGAAATAGTAACACCACTTAAACTCACAAGCAAGTTTTGACACTCTTTAATTACATCACCAAATAAAGAGATCATATGAACTGAATTACGAATTGCTTGTACCACCACCAAACAATCAGTCTCTAAAATCACATGCGGCCATTGTTTGTCTTTTATCCAGCTTAGAGCCTAACGAACACTAATTGCTTCAGCTAACTCCGGTCGTACATTTCCATGACAAAGCCGAGAGACACCTTCCAACATAAAGCCATATTCGTCTCTAGCCACAATTCCATAACCATAGTCTTGGCTACTCCCAAATATTGATGCATCCACATTAACTTTGATTTCATTGACATTAGGTGCATGCCATCGGTCTAACCCATCCCTGGCTAATAAACCTGTCCGTGATGTCTCCAAATAAGGAGCTTGAGCCGAATTCCATTGATCAAGATAACAAGTGGAAAATACAAAAATAAAGGAGGCATTAGAAGCTTTGTTCTTCCATACTTTGTACCCCATATTTCCCAACATAAAATGCAAAACAACCTACGAGTTTCTATGCTCGTTGTGCTGAAGACAGTCACTATTAAATTGTGTCTTTTACTTTTTTTTTTCTTTTAAGGATTCTCGTTGAACTATTCCTATTGTTAAATATAAATAAATTATTTTAGGTTTTATCTCATATGGTTAATAAAATGCTCAGATCATCTTCAATGAAAAATAAAAAAATTATGCTATATCGTATACAAACATTGATTTTGTGATATATTTGCATTAATTTTTAGTATTGTCAGGGCCGACCCTGAGTTGAAATAGGTCATAGGCAAAAAAAAAATTTGGGCCCTTACTATAAAGACAAACGGTATTAATAAAACTTATGCCTAGGGCCGACCCTGAGTATTTTACTCTAATGCATAATTATAAAATTTAATTCATACAAATTTATGATCAATTAATACTTCTATTAAAATACAAAAAAAATATTTATCACTAATTTTATTATTAATTTATTACCTAAAACAATAAAGAAGAATGTAAATAGTTTATAATATAACATTATGATCTATAGCTATATATATTAATAAAATATTAAAAAACATAAAAATAAATAACAAATAGTATAATTATAGTGATATAAATTTTAAATTATCCTATATTATGTATTAAATTTAATATAATTTTTTAAATGTATCAATTTTGGCACAACTTTTAAAATACTGTGGAGCAAATTTTTTGTAAGATAAGCTATACGCATAACCTATTTGATGCATCGCCATTATAAATATACTTATGCAACTCTTTAATAGATGATGTATCATTATCATGTGAGTGTCACACTAATGACCATATGATAATTATATTTTGTTTTGAATATGTTAAGTGAGGTTTATTTTACAATTAAGTACATTACATGACACATGCTATGTTGGATTAAAACTCAACAACAGTAGAAAGTGGAGTTGGAGTGAGATTTTCTTGGTAGCAGTACACTCTATTTGAAATTTATTACCTATACTTTTTTTTTTTTGAGTTATTATATAAGATTGTCATAAACTTCTTCCATCTTTAAATAATGTTTCCTTATTTTTTATTAAAAAATAAACTAACATGATTGCTCATAGTCTTACTAGAGCATCTTGTTCTTTTTTAGATCGAGTGTTCAACAAGAATTTTTATTGAGGTACAATCTTATCTTTTAGTTGATTTATAGTAAATTAATAAAAATTCTATATTTACTTTCAAAAATATTATACTTGTTGTTCCCACTAATTAATGGCTATATATATTATAATAAATTTGGAGGCAAATTTTACCCCTAAAATTTTACATGATGTGGCATAGACAAAATTGTGTTAACACCTAGTATAGTGAAGAATATGAGTATATCCTTCGCAGTGACGGACCCAGAAGTTTTACTTTGTAGGGGCTTATTTATCATTAAAAAATATTTATATCTATATTATAATTACTCTTACTAGATTTATTTAATTTTGTGTGGGCTTTTTCTACTATTTTAATCTATAATTATGAAATTAAAAAAATTGCATCTAATTTTTTAAAATACAATATTTTTGTTACTGGGGCTATAGCCCCACATCAATAAAAGTGGGTTCGTCCCTGATCCTTCGAAGAGACTATTATGTTGAAGAGTTAAAAGGTTTGAATTTTATAATCTATATATCTATATAATCTCATTGTTTAAGATGATGATGTGGCAGCTTAGGAATTTTTTTTTTTCTGAAAGAACCATTAGTTCAATTAAAAGGAAAAGGAATTGGGAATCACAGGGGGGATTCCCTCCCTTAAGAAAAGGCCAGCAAAATGACTATAATGTCTAACTTTTTTTGCCAAACCATCAGCAATACAATTGAACCTACGGTTAATATAATAGAACGAACAGAGTCTAAACTTAGAAATTAACTCTAAAACTGATAAAGAAACACTAGTGAGTTGCCATGAAGGAATGCAGTTCCTTTTCTGAAGAGCCTGAACCACCACTTGAGAATCCGAGAAAATAAAAATTTCCAACCAATTATTCTGCAGTGCCCACTTCAAAGCAAACCCAATAGCTTTTAACTCTGCCTCCAGAGCAAATTCCGCCACATCGTGGCATAGAACTCCACACCAATCCTCCTTCAAATGCTCCACTTTGATCACTACAGCTCCCATAGTTCTTTCGCCCCAGGAAGCATCCACAAACAGCACCCTTGTCGACCGCAGCTGGACCTGAGCGTGACTGATGCTTTCGGTGTAACCATTGCTTACTGTAACGCCCCGATTTCCCGAGACGTCACACTCGCTAGTCCGTTTAAAACCATTTATAATAAAAATAATAAACTAATTTATTATAAACAATTAAAGCATGAGATCTCATTATTTTTAAAACAAAACATTTATTTATTCATAACTTTAAAATATAAAGCTTTACAAAAACTATTTGAATCATAATCTTAAATGAAATATTTTTAAACCAAAACATCGTGACAATCCCCTAACATGTAATCCATGCCTCGAGCTCACCACCCTCACTGTATAGTTTTGCCTTTACCTGCACACAGAGTACCCGTGAGCTAACGCCCAGTAAGAAGAGCTATGTAGGACATAACCCCCCTAACCAGATAACATAGTCATAAGTATAACAATATCACAACATCAAATCAATTCATACCATACTTGCATACATATAACAACATGTCATATCACATATTATTCTTACATACAATACAACATCATATCACAGTGTAATCTTAACGCATGTTATACTCACACACATAACACATAGTATCTTATCGCACATTGTCCTCACATACGATAATCTACTCCCACTCATGTTGATCAGACATGAAGTGTAACTTGCCCTGCCTTGTGTTGTTCTCACACTCGGCATCCAATAGGGCAATCCCTTATCACAAGTTGTACTCACCCATGATAGGATAACCTACAAGTAAACCCATACAAGCAGCCAAAAATATATCCTGCAGTGCTATGCTCACACCAAAGAAATAGAAAACCTATCCTATAAGTGCTATCCTCACACAAACAGTCAAAAGCCTTATCACTATCACACACTAATAACATTAGCATAAAACAACGATCTACCATAGAATAAAACATGTAAATACAAACCCATAATACAGTTGTATGTTTCAACATACACCCTGTGCACAGATGTCCACTCTTCTTACCTCAGTTGTTAAGAACACCTTCTTGCTACTCCAAGCACCTCAATAAATTTTCTTGTTGAGGACAAGATCCTCAAATCCCACTGCTTAAGACTTGTTATCTCGTCACTACTACCTATAACAACACATGGTTCAAGGCCCTAACATTAAAATTCGTACTCTTACAGTACAGCAGAAAGATCACTATTTTTGACCAACAAATATACTAATTAAGTGAAAGTTGTCTTCATAAAAATTATAGAAAATTTCATTATCTTTCCAATGATATAAAGATCATTAAAAATGGATTAAAACTGAGGGAGTTATGATTGTTTTACTGAAACTATTTATGAGAAAGAATATGGAGTAACGAATTACACAACTTAGCAAAAATACAAACTTTTGACACTGAATGGTTCAGAACTAGAAGATAACATCTTCATCAAAGTTTTAGGAAATTAAATTCCCTTTCCAATGATACCAAAATCTTTGAAATTGGAATTATATTCAAAGAGATATTACAATTTTACCAAAACAGTTTTGCAAGAACAAGATTCAAGAAACGAATCACATGATATTGAATAAAACTAACTTTTTGACATAGTATGACTTCGAATTAACAAAAAGTTTCTTCATAAAACTTATGGGAAATCGAATAAGCTTTCTAACGGTACAAAAATCTCTAAAAACGGATCAATATCAAGAGAGATATCATCACTTTACTGAAACTTGTTTTTCTGAAAACGAAAAAAATATAATAGGTCCGAACCTAGATAACATTTAGCATTATTGAGCAAGAAAATATTTCATACCTCTTCACAACTTTCTATTTGATGTCTCAAGCCCGCAAGCCTTGATTATAAATCCAAAAACTTTAAGAATGAAGGTAGAAAATAAGAAGAATTGTGGAAGGTTTGAGAAGAGCAAACATGAAGAAGAATGAGGTTTTGACTAATTGGTTTGGAGAGGAAAAATAAAACTATGATAGTTTAGGGTTTGATAAAAAGATTATGAGATATCGTATTCTGATAGGTTTAGGTTAACTAAAAATAATAATATATAATAAAATGCTAAAATATTATTAAATCAACAAATATCTAAATTTTTACATTTTAAAAGTAAGCCCTTTATTTCGTAACTTTAGGCTCAGTTTTCACCTAGAAAAATTCCGAATTATGATATAACTATTTCTACAAAATTTATAGATCTTTGAATTATCTTTCCAACGCCACTGGAATCACCTCAATCGGAGCTCTAAAACTCTAGATATAATCATTTTAGTAAAACAGTTTTTAATCCTACGAATTTATCAAAACCTACGAATTTTTGTGACATTAATTCCATTATAATGTTATTTAATGCACTTCATACAATAGATTAAACCCACTAAATAATCTATAAAACTCTAATAGACTTTCATATTGGGCTTTAATTGAGTAATTATCCTAATTCGTAAAAACACTATAATTTTACCTTGACACTTACTATAATTTCAACTATGTTTAGAAATCTATCAATACTATTCTAAGCAATAGTCTCTATTCACTATTAGTAGAAATAAATGAATATTTATTCTCACACAAATTGTATAACAAATAAAATTTAAAATATATGTATATTTTTACCGGGTATTACACTTACCCTGTCCTCCTTCATCTGTAACATTTCAGAGGAAGAAACTGAAATATTCCTCATCATGCGAGCCAGATCAACCTTCTCCCCCACTAACAAAGATTTATTCCTGCAGGACCAGATTTCCGCTAGGGTGCATCCAATATGCGTCAAAACCTTGCATCTGGTTTCAGGAGAAAATAAGTCTATCACTTGTTCAACAAAGTCAATAAGTGTAACAGCTGGTACACTGTCACTTCTGAATGGATAACTTCCAGAGAACCATAAAGCTTTAGCCATTGGACACTCCTCGAAGAGATGAAGAGCATTCTCTTCTCCCAAGTTACACATACCACAAACCTTGTCGGGTAAGAACGGTAGCCTACATTTGATAGGAAGTGTATTGTTTAGGGCTCTCTAAAGAAAGACAGCTACTCTGGGGTGCATATCAGGATCCCACACCCATTTCCAAATGGTTTTCTTGGCCTCAAATCTTGAACCTTGATCAATATAATATGCACTCTTCACCGAGAAACTTCCATTGTTGTTGCCTTTCCAAATTAGCTTATCCTTGTGAGGAGTAGGCAGACAGGGAATATCCAGGACCTTCCTACCCAATTTTGAACCATAAACCTAAAGAACAACTTCCTTATTCCAACCGTATCCATCTGATAGATCCGCCACAGTCCTAAAAGTAAATCCTCTCGGTTTGAGACTATCCATAAGCCTTTGGATACCATCATAATCCAGCCACGGAATCCATGGCTGTCTTCATGCATCTACACTCCCACCCTCAGTTATGAACGCCATCGAGCCCCTCACCACTGTTTATCTAACCTCCAATATATTTTTCCAAAAATAAGAGGTATTAGTTTTTGGAGTTACCTCCCAGAAGCTTTCCGAGGCACAGTATTTGTTGAGGATACAATTTACCGAAGGCTTGTTCTCCGAACGAGCCACGGACCAAGCCAACTTAGAAATCAATGCCCAATTCATGTCCTCAAACCGTCTGATTCTGAGACCTCCATGGGATTTAGGTTGACAAATTAGGTCCCAAGCTCTAAAGGCCATATACCTGTCTTTTGAGTCATTTCCTATCCACCAAAATTTCCTTACCATTGCGTCAAGATCACGACAAATGGATAAAGGAACTTTATTAGTAGACATACTGTAAATCGGCATAGCAGATACCACTGAGTTTGTGAGAGTAAGTCGACCCGCATACGACAGTAGTTTGAATTTCCATCCTTCTAGCCTTTTCAACATACTAGCCTTCAACACATTATAGTCATCACGCTTCCTTCTTTTAAACACGAACGAGTTGCCAAGATGTCTTTCTTCTCCGCGGACTTCCTCAACTTGGAGAGCTTGAAGAACCTCGGCTCTTCTATCCCCTTTAATGTTTTTGGATATCAAGACACTAGAATTTGCCTTACTACACACTTGCCCAGACCACTTCTCATAAGTCTCTAAGCAATTGACCAGAGCTCTAGCTTCAATAACATTGGCCCTACAGAATAATATAGTGTCATCGGCAAACATCAAATGGGATATTGGAGGAGCCTTTATCGCAATTTTGATACCATGAACTGCCTTAGTCCTCTCGGCTTTTAGGAGAATTTTTGATAAAATTTCTTGTCCTAGAAGGAAGAGGAACGGAGATAAAGGATCCCCCTGCCTCAACCCCCGTTGAGGGTAAAACTTCTTTAGAGGGCTTCCATTCAAGAGCACCGAATACGAAACTGTGCTTATGCAGGACATGATCAATTGAGTAATATATAATGAGTAATTTGCGGCATAAATACTTAAGTTTAACTCCCAGTTGCAAATAAATACCTAAGTTTAATTTTTGGCGGTAATAATACCTAAGTTATATTTTTGAAACTCTGTAGGTACCTAACCGTTAAAATATTATGTCATTATCCACGTGTCATTTTCTTATTGGTATATTTTAATTAGTTTTTTAAAAAAAAATAAAAATTTAATGACTTGGACCAATTAAAAATTATCACATGGCAATTTACTTAATAATTAATAGTCAGGTACCTACAAAAGTTCTAGAATTATAATTTAGGTATTATTATCGCCAAAAATTAAACTTAGGTATTTATTTACAACTGGGAGTTAAACTTAGGTATTTATGCCGAAAATTACTCTATATATAATTTTCCTATTTTATAGTTTTTTTTAGCCTTTTATATTTTTTAGCAATTGAGAAATATACTCATAAATAAATACATTTGCAGTATTAATTTTGCATTATTTAAGTATAAGTATTATAATAATAGCTATATAACTTCTCCATCTATCTATCTTAAAAAAAACGCATGATTGTTACAAAATTTAAGTTGATTTCATGACTCTTGATTTTTTGTTAGATAAAATGAAATAATTAATATTTTATAAAAGATCTTTGAATTGAACATTTAAAGATTGTAAACGTAAAAACTACTCTTTTGCTATTTATGGTCTCAGGTAGATCAAATCTCTCAAACTTTGAAGAGACCCTATCTCATGCCCACAATTGTCTTAGTCGAGATCACCAAACTTCACACGATCTTACGTCCAATGAATTATAACTGTTTGCTTCTGGGATTTAGTATATTATCTATCAGCTTGCAAGAGAATGTTTATTGGCAAACATGATCGGTATGATATATATTAGGTAGAAATTATTGGCTGCTATTATCTTCGTATTTATGCATATAGAAATATATATATATATATATGTAGAGTGTAATATGACCTAGCTATTATTAATAGGATAAGAGATTTGTATATAGTTTGTCTTATTTATCTTAGTCTTTTACAAATTGTTTAATATGTACTTTGTATTTTGTAAAAATATTATTTAACAATTTTATTTGATTAATTAACTCTGAGTTATGTTTTTGATTCAAAGCTCTATCTTTACTGTAAAGTAATTCATGTTGTTTTTTATCGAAAAAAGACTTGAAGAGTTGTTTTGTGGGAAAGAATCTGTACCACAAGTTTTGTACCATGAAATGTATGCTCTTACTAGGGTTGTATATCGGTCGGTTTGGGCGGTTTATTCTATATATTTTCTAATCCAATCTAAAGTTTGGGTTGTTAAAATTTAAGTGCAACCTGCCCAATTAAAAAAAAATTGTAAACCGACCAACGGTTTGGGCGGTTTGGTCGGGTTAACCCGCCCAAACCAGCCAAACTTTTTTTTTTTTGGTTTCAAAGTCAATAAAAATTAAAAAGACAAATTAAAAATATCAAATTCCACCAAAGCACAATACAATATATATGACTTTGAAACTAACAATTCAGTATATAATTTTATATTATTATATATTTAATCATTTATGTTATATATAATAAAAAATAAAAGTCAAAGTAGGGTTGGTCGGGTTATTTGGTTTAATTGGGCGGGTTGGACCTATTTTCAACCCGCCCAATTAACAGATTGGGCGGGTTGTAATTTTTTTTAGTTATTTCAATTTGTAATTTTTATCGGTTTTTTCGGTTCGGTCTGGGCAGGTTATTCAGTTTGGGCGGTTTACAATTTTTTTTGTACAGCCCTAACTCTTACCATGAAATATATGAAAATAGGAGCAGGACATAACTATTAATTTAACAATTATAGTATGGATTTCCTTCTTCGTATGATTATTGAATTTTTTTCCCTTGACATACCAATGTAAACTTTTCTTTCTATTGTCATTGTTTTGACATTTGACTCAACATAGATAATATTTGGTAAATAATCATGTTTTTCAAAACTAGAGTTCAAGGGCTCCTTAATTTGATCACTAACCTGTTGAGCAAATTTTGAAATTAATATCAACACATAGAGTAACAATAACTCAAGGGAGAAAATATAATTAAGATCACAAAGTAAATTGATGTCATTACTTCTTTCAAAATATATTATTATTATTTCAAAATTTAATAAATTCTACATTTTGAAGGAAAAAAATTATTCATTGAGGCAAACACAATAAGAAGAAAAATGGTGGAGCTATTATAGGCGTAACTTAATTTCGGGTAAATAAAGAGTCTCCATTAAGACTCTTTATATTTTATTAGTTGTCATTTCACTATAAAAAAAAAATAAAGGACTTTACAAGGGAAATGAAAATAAAATCTAGGAGTTACTAAGTCTATTGGACCAGCAATAATACACGATGAGAGTGAGATTGAGTTTTTGGACTTACATTATATTAACCTTATTTTTTATTGAATCACAATTTTATAATAAATTTATTTTATTTAATTTTAATAAATTATTAATTACATTAAGAGAAATTTGCGGCCAAACCCCTTTATGTTTATATTTGTAGACACTTAACCCCCTTATGTTATTTTTTGGTGGTAAAACTATCTTATGTTTACTTTTGTTAGCAAATTTAAAATACAAGTTAACTTTAACTATTAAATGCCACATAAGACTGCCACTTAGTACATTCATTGGCATATATTTATGGGAAAAAATAGGAAAATACAAAAAGGGGAAAAAAAATTATAAAATTACTATGGGCCGGCCCATTCAACATTTATACAGCCCACATACAAATATTTACAAAAATACCACATGCTCTAAACTTTCAGCCGCACGAACTGAACGATGAAGATGAACATACCTCGATCGTTTCAAAACAGCAAAACAACCAAAATGAAACCAAAACAAGGGAAATACAACCATTAATTCCAGCGAAATCAACTGGAAAAGAAGACCTGCAATGATCTAAACAGAAATTTACGAAAAAAAAAACCAGGAAAACTGTGAAGAAACTGAAATTACACAATTGTTTTCAATTTTATTCGATCAAAATAACTCTCCCTAATATCGAAATTCAGATTCATGAAATGTAGATCTGTAACAAACAGATCTGGAGCTCCCCTGAATCCAAAACAAAGAATGATGTGAAATTTTTTAAAACACCTCATGAATAATAGATCTACTTTATATACAGTTGCATTTTGGTTGATTACTGGTTTCCAATGTGAAATATATTTTTTAAAAAAACACAATATGAAGAGAAAATTTGAATTAAGGGACAACAATTTACGAATAAGTCTGTTTATTTTTTGTTTTGGTTGCCTTATAGTTGCATTATCGTTTTATGATAGTTTATATATTATGCAAGTAGCAAAACCATAATAAAACTACAAAACAATCATAAACAAACTGAAATACAGAAAAAACTCTTTGAACATTAACATCCATGATAAATCAAATTGTTACCCATTTATGATATAAAAATGGACAGGAAACAACTAGACAAAAACATATTAAAAAAAAACACATACAGAACGTGTTTACACTATTAAAAAACTATGAAAAAACTAATACAAACTGAGAATAGATCAAATGAAGAAACTATAATGAAAAACAATAAAACATCTGGAAAAACAAAAACAAAAAAAAAAAAAACAAAAAACAAAATGAAACAGAAATTAAGACTAAACAAACGAAAATGAAAAACTCATAAAAAGAACAAATAAATTAAACTAAAAAAATAGAAGCCCTAAAAAACCAAACAAAACCAAACGAAATGCTAAATTAAAAAACCTAGAATAGTATAAGCGAAAAACACAAGACACACAAATGGTAAATACAAACAAATTTCAAATAAGGGCGAAACCAAAAAGAAACTAAAATCAAACCTTATACCGAAGACCAACTCCATCTTGATTATTTTTTTGAGCATCATCTTGAGGAATTTTTTCATGGACAGCCACCTTTGATTTCTTCTTTGGAGGAGCTCGCCCTTGTTTTGACAATGGAGGAGCGAAATCAGAGTCATCATCCTCAACAACATGTCGTTTACCCTTGTTCCTATTAGCTAAAGATTTCAACTCCATTTTATAATTTTTTGTTTGAATAGGGGAAGGAGTTGATGAAGAACAAGTTACAGCCATATCTATATATGGATTAAGAGAAAAATTAAAAGATGAAAAATGATTATGAGATTCAGTTAATGGGAGTTGAAAAAAAATTAAAGAACAAAAAAAAAGAAGGAAAATAGAGTTGGGATTGTGGAGAAAGAAATATTCAGCTATGGAGGTTACTATTAAAAAAAAATTAAAAAAGAAATGGAAAATAAAAGAAAAAAAAAAAGAGAGAAATAATGGATGGTTGATTGATAGGGGTCATAGGTCAGCACGTGTACCGATGCTTTGAATGAGTGTGCATGTGGTAAAATAGTAATAAAATAAAGAAGAAGAGTAAAAAAGTTGATGTAGCCGTGTAGTGATATTAGTGTAATAAAGATTGCATTTTGTATTTTTGATGTAAATGGTCCAAATAAATTTAATTATTTAAACATTATAAATACTAATTATAAATTATTTATAAATAAAATAACAAAATAACTTCTTTTTTTTTCTATAATTTAACAAATTTTTTTTAATATTTTCTTCTCTCCGCTCACCCACCCTCATCATCACAAATGCCATCTTCATCACCACCCACCATTCGCCATCATTGAATCAACCCCCAGTCAGTACAATCTATTCCTCAATTCTAAATCAACACCCAAACAAAAACAAAATTCAAGTTTAAAAAAAAATTCATCAGATTTCAATCAAGAACAAAAGAAAATAAAGAAATAAAATGTAAAGGAGGAGATCTGCCTCTCAACTCCGGATCCCAACGACAAACTTGAAGCTCCTCCACCATCAGGCGAACCCATACGCCGACCGATTCCAACGCCATACTCGAAGCTCCGCATCTCGGCGTCGACAGATCCAAATGCAAAGTCAAAGCTCTGTCGCTCAACTCCGACAAACCCAAACACAAAGTCAAAGCTCTGCCGCTCAACTCCGACAGACCCAAACGAATGGACGTAATCTTGAGGTGGTCGATAATTTCTGGGTTTGCGATTTGAATCTTGATTTAAGGGTTTGTTTATTTTGTTAGATTTATCAAAGAATGCAGAATATTTTATACCAAAAAGAAAGAAAGAAAGACACAAGAATGAAGAGGAGATGATGATTTTATTTTAAGTTACTATAAAAGGATAGACTAAGAGATATGTTTGGATTTTTTCCAATCGGAGAAGAAGACGATTGGAGTGAAATATGAATAAAATTATTTTTATTTTGTTATTTTATTTATAAATAATTTATAATTAGTTTTTATAATATTTAAATAATTAAATTTATTTGAACCAATAAATATGCCACGTGTAAATAAATGTACTAAGTGGCAGTCTTATGTGGCATTTAACAGTCAAAGTTAACTTATACTTTAAATTTACCAACAGAAGTAAACATAAGATAGTTTTACCACCAAAAAATAACATAAGGGGGTTAAGTGTCTACAAATATAAACATAAGGGGGTTTGCCCGCAAATTTCTCTTACATTAATAATATAAACTACGCATCCATATCCTCTTAAAAAATAATCAAACAATGATACTTTAGTGAGTGATGAGTATTAAAACTCAAATAAATTACAACTAAAAATATTAGATTAGTCTCTATGAAAAAGAAAAAGTATACATTGGACTTAGGGATGCACACGGGGCGGGGAGTGCTCCCCCCGTCCTCATCCCCATTAAGAATTTTAATCCCCATCCCCACTTATTCCCCATCGGGGATGGGGCGGGGACGGGGCGGGGAATCCCCTAATAATAAAATAAAGTTTATAATGAAATTTTTAATATACAAAAATATTAAACTACATAAAAATTAAAATATTACACATTAATTATTACTCAATAAATTAATTATTATCCAAAACATAACTTAAAATTCATAAAAAAGATACTAATATACTAAAAAAATACAAACATAAATTATAAATTATAAAATATTATTAAAAATATAAGATAAAATACTAAACGGGTCCCCGTCGGGGCGGGGAGTGTGATCCCCGTCCCCACACCGTTTAACATTCGGGGACAAAAAGTGATCCCCGTCCCCGCCCCGTTTCCCATTTAGATGGGGAATCTCCGCCCCATTAGGGGCGGGTCCCCGCGGGGCCCCATCCCCGTGGGGGAAATGTGTATCCCTAATTGGACTAATAGCATTACTTTAATAAAAATTTATGGAGGAAAAATATATTTTACCAAAAAAAAATATTGATACTAATTAAAATTTTCTACTACTATATTATTTTATTTTTAAATAATGATTATTATATTTTTTAAAATTCTTAAATAATTACTAAATAAGTATAAAAATTATTTTATACAGAATAACTTTTTATTTAGATCGCGCAACGCGCGGTTATATTTCCTAGTATTTATATATGAACATTGCTATTAAACATCATAATGCATAAAATTATTATGAAGCCGCGTTTTATAATTGTATACAATACATGTTTCTATAGTTTTATTAAAAACTTTATTATTTTGTTTTTATTAAAAAAATTATTTATCATATAAATTTCAAATAATAAATAATTTAAAAAAATTTACACCAAAAATTTAAAATGATTAATTTATTACATAAATACCTATACACGGCTAAACCAACTTTTTTACTGATCTTCTATATTTTATTACTATTTTACCACATGCACACACAATTCAATATTTTTAACACGTCAGTGATTGATGTATTACATCAATCACTCTATACATCATTTCTCTTCTTTTTCTTTTCTTTTTCCTTTTATTTTCCATTTCTTTTCAGTTTTTTTTTTTAAAAAAAATAGTAACTTCCATAGCTGAACACTTCCATCTCCACAATCCCAACTCCATTTTCTCTCTTCTTTTTGTTCTTCAAATTTTTTTTCAACTCCCATTAACCGTTTTTCCTCTTTTTATTTTTCTCTTGATCTATATATAAATATGGTTGTAACTCATTCTTCATCAACTCCTTCCCCTGTTCAAAAAAAAAATTCTAAAATGGAGTTGAAATCTTTAGCTAATAGAAACAAGGGTAAACGACATGTTGTTGAGGAGGATGACTGTGATTTTGCTCCTCCATTGTCTAAACGTGAGCGACCTCCTCTAAAGAAGAAATCAAAGGTGGCTGCCCAGGAAAAAATTCCTGAAGATGTTTCTCAAAAAAATGATCAAGTTGGTGGTAGTCTTCGATCTCAGGTTTGTTTTCAGTTTCTTTTTTGTTTTCCCCCTTTTTGAAATTTTTTGTATTTGACATTAGTGTGTTTTGTGTTTATCGATTTTACTATTTTAGGTTTTTCATTTTAACATTTCTTTTTGTTTTGTTTGGTTTTTTAGGGCTTCTATTTTTTTAGTTTAATTTATTTGTTCTTTTTATGGGTTTTTCATTTTCGTTTGTTTAGTTTTAATTTCTGTTTCATTACGTTGTTGTTTTTTTCTTTTTTGTTTTTGTTTTTTCAGATGTTTTATTGTTTTTCATTTCAGTTTCTTCATTTGATTATTTCTCATTTTGTAAAAGTTTTTTCATAGTTTTTTAATAGTGTAAAACACTTTCTGTATGTGTTTTTTTTAATATGTCTTTTGTCTAGTTGTTTCCTGTCTATTTTTATATCATCAATGGGTAACAATTAGATTTACCATGGATGTTGATGTTCAAAGAGTTTTTCCTGTATTTTAGTTTGTATACAGTTGTTTTGTAGTTTTATTATAGTTTTGCTACTTGCATATGTTATTTCATTATAAAACTAATATGCACCTATTTGCACAAATCTTACCATGTATAACTGCTATTTTTTGGTCCCCGTCAAATTAAATTGCTGCATAATATATAAACTATCATTAAACGATAATGCAACTATAAGGCAACCAAAGTAAATAATAAACAGACTTATACGTAACTGGTTGTACCTTAATTCGAATTTGCTTTTCTTATTGTGTTTTTTTAAAAATATATTCCACATTGGAAACTATTAATCAACCAAAATGCAACTGTATATAACGTAGATCTATTATTCATGAGGTTTTTTTTTTTTAATTTTTCACATCATACATTTGTTTTAGATTCGGGGAGAGCTCTAGATCTGTTTGTTACAGATCTACATTTCATGAATCTGAATTTCGATATTAGGGGAAGTTATTTTGATCGAATAAAACAAAAAACAAATGTCTAATTTCAGTTTCTTCACAGTTTTTTTCCTGATTTTTTTTCGTTATTTTCTGTTTAGATCATTGCAGGTCTTCTTTTACAATTGATTTCGCCGGAATTAATGGTGGTATTTCCCTCATTTTGGTTTCATTTTGGTTGTGTTGCTGATTTGAACAATCGAGGTCTGTTCTTCTTGATCGTTCCTTCCTTGCGGTTGAAGGTTTAGAGCATGTGGTATTTTTGTAAATATTTGTATGTGTGCTGTATAAATGTTTAAAGGGCTGGTCCATAGTATATTTGTAATTTTTTTTTTCTTTTTTTGTATTTTTCTGTTTTTTTCCAATAATTTAATACATATAATATATGAACATATTAAATTTTAGTTAAAATATAATATATTACTATAATTAGTATTTAGAAATTTATTAATTTCAATTAGTAAATATTATTATTAGTTCATTGGTACAATTAGTGATCATAAAAGTATTTATATATCTATATCATGCATCATAAGTCAATCAACAATTATATGAACATAAACAATCCATATATAATATCAATATCCAACATAATTGTAACATCCCCGCTTCAAGCTTCTATTGGGTCCTTATACCCACAGAATGAATGACTCTTATACACGAGTACGTCACTCTCTGCTTCATAGACTGAAGACTGACTCTACAGACCAACACGAGTATTTTCGGCGTATTTTGTCCTCACTCGCACGCTTCCTGGGAAAACTTTCCAGGAGGTCACCCATCCTAAAATTGCCCCAAGTCAAGCACGCTTAACTGTGGAGTTCTTTCGAGATGGGCTACTGAAAAACAAGATGCACCTTGTTGATATAGGTAGTACCAATCAATCATTTAAGCTCTATTCAACTATGTACTCCCATACCTACACAGTCTCAGAATCATCCCACTTGACATTCCCCAGGCGATCTGGGATTGCACAGCTTACCCGGTATTTCCCCTTACGAATCACGGGACTACTGACTGTCACAATCACCCCCCCCCTTACGGGGTCCGACGTCCTCGTCAACCACATTTACGGCTGGGTGAAGGCTCTGATACCATTTTGTAACATCCCCACTTCAAGCCTCCATTGGGTCATTACACCCACAGAATGAATGACTCTTATACACGAGTACGTCACTCTCTGCTTCATGGACTGAAGACTGACCCTACAGACCAACATGAGTGTTTTCAGCGTATTTTGTCCTCACTCGCACGCTTCCTGGGAAAACTTTCCAGGAGGTCACCCATCCTAAAATTGCCCCAAGTCAAGCACGCTTAACTGTGGAGTTCTTTCGAGATGGGCTACCGAAAAACAAGATGCACCTTGTTGATATAGGTAGTACCAATCAATCCATTTAAGCTCTATTCAACTGTGTAGTCCCATACCTACACAGTCTCAGAATCATCCCACTTGACATTCCCCAGGCGATGTGAGATTGCACAACTTACCCGGTATTTTTCCTAACGGATCACGGAACTACTGACTGTCACAATAATCATCATTGATCGTAAAAAATATTGATAACAATCAATAAACATAATTACATAAATATATACATATTATAAATGATTACTACAAATTTGTAAAAATTGTGATTAATAGGCATAACAAATATTATTTGTTCATTTATTTTATTTTATATATATGAGGTGATAAAAATTATTAATTTAAATAATAAAAAATACTAATTCAATTCTATCATATTTTTCAAAATCTAAATTTAAATCATATCATATTTTTTAATCAAAATATTATTTACATTTATATAAACCTTTATCAAAAAAATGTCAACTTCAAGATTTAAAACAATCGAATAGCTTTTTTTTATTATTATTATTAATACTATCTTACGTAGAATGTTTGGTTAGACCATTAGGAAACGACTAGTAGAAATTTTAATAATTATTTTATTAGTCTTGGGCATGTGCTTTGCATGTGTGATCACATTAAGTTTTCAAGGCTAATTAAAATTTTGCTTAATTAGTATTTTTTTCTACTGAATTTTAACATGTACCAAATCATGCCCCTGAACTATTGAGATTGTTGAATTTAAGGACTTTTGTCCAATTTTAGTAAAAAAATTCTAATATGGATGAAAGTTTAGGGAGCATAATTTAGTACATATCAAAGTTCGAGGAGTATGATTTGGTAGATATCAAAGTATGGGGAGCATGGTTTAGTACATAAACAATCACTGAAACAGTAAAATTGAATGAAATTAGACAAAAGTCTTTAAATCTAATAATCTCAATAATTCAGGGGGAATTTTTAACGACTAAAAAAGTTCAGGATGCCTAATTTAGAACATGTCAAAGTTCAGGGAAAAAAAATCCTAATTAGCCTAAAATTTGTATTCTTAAACTTTGATATGTACCAAATCATGCTCTTGAATTTTTTGAGGCCATTAAAAATTCTCCTTAAACTATTAAGATTGCTGGATTTAAAGATTTTTGTCCAATTTTAGTAAGAAAAGTCTAACATGAATCAAAGTTCAAGAGACATAATTTGGTACATGCTAAAGTTAGAAGGGCATGATTTAATGAAAATCAAAGTTTGGGGAGCATAATTCAGCACATAGACAATCACTGAATTAGTAAAATTGAATGAAATTAGACGAAAGTCCTTAAATCTAACAATATCAAATTTAGTGGCGGATCTAGAATTTAAAGTGAGGAGGGTGTAATTTTTTTTTTTTTGGTAAGTGAAGGGGGCCAAAAGTAAACTTAAAAAGAAAAAAATGCTTTTGGTCCTTGTCCTCTAACCTAGATGTTAAGTAGCTTAAGCATTACACCAAAGTTAATATTATGCTTATAAATATCAACTTTTATTATAAATATATGATGTAACTAACTAAAATGCATATATATTTTTTTTGATTTTTTTTAATAATTAGCAGTTTTACCCCCTGAACTTTCGACCATACTGATTTTGGCTCCTAAGATATACGACTTGTTAAGAATCTCCCCTGAACCTTTACATTTGAAGAAATTTAGTCATTCTATTAGGTTATGTCCCATTATTCTGTTTAAATGATGACGTATCTTTGTCAATTAGTAACTTTACCCCCTAAACTTTGACCACTATCAAATCGTACCCCCTCAAAATAAAAATAAGAAAGATGTTAGTTTCTTTATCACTCATAAAATATGTAATAATAATATTCAATTTTATAAATAAACATATTACATATAATTATAAGTGTATAACCATAGATCTAAAGAATACCTTTGTTGATTCAAAGAGAAGAAGCCAATTAGCGGAAGCGTACCTTAATTCATCAATAGTGATAATCTTAATCCATCTTGTAGAGATAATCTTTGTGGTGATTTTCGGTAATGATCTTCTAAGAAAACAAGACTTAGGGTTTTCTAATTTTCTCTCTTGATGAGGGAAGATGAGAATAGAAATTGGCTCTTATTTCTTGGGGACCACTACCAATTTATAATCTCATAGCTAGGTTATTAATTTTAAGTATTTCTAATTTAGCCCCTCAATAAATAAAAAATATCATTTAGAGTATCTACACATTTAGCCCATGACACTTTAATACCCAAATGACCCACAATTACTAAAATGATCACTTTATTTTGGGCCAAACTTCAAATATCAATACACTAGGGAAATTTACATGGTATACTAACTTTTGCTATTTTTTTTACCAAAATACTGCCAGGCGGTATTTTTTACCTTTTTACTGTATTTTTTTATAAGTTTCATACTGCAGTATACTGTGTTAAGTTTTCACTGTTGTTCTACTGGTATTTTTTAGTTGTTCTACTGTTGTTTTGAGTTGTTCTATTTTGTGTTTTACTCGTGTTTTATAAAAATACAGTATTTTTGAAAAGATTTCTGTGTGATAGTATTTTTGTAAAAATTAACCCAAATTCCAGTAACAAAAGATTCAATATTTTTTTAGTAAATATTAAAAAATTAATTTAGATCTTAAGAAAAATTATTTTGAATGATTAAGGAAACTAAAAAATAAATTAAAATTTTAAAACTAATAAAGAGATATAAAAAATTATTTATTTTTTATTAGAAAATTCATTTAGATATTAAAATAATATATTAAAAATTCAATTTGTAAAAACTAAATTTTATAGGAACAAACTTGAGAATATTTTGTTTTTATAAAAAAAAAAAAAAAAGGTAGATTTGTTTAAGTAAACATAATATTTTTTTTAGTTTAGTCTATAACTTTTTTTAAGAATAATTTTATATTTTTATTGATTTTTTTTTAACTATTTTTCTTTATATGTTAAGATATGAGTTTATAAATATAAATAAGTTTGATTTTTGCTTCAAAAAGTTTTAGTTTATTTAAATTATTTATCAGATTCTCAATAATTTTGATTTGATTTTTAAGATACATGTTGATAAATAAAATAAAGTTTGAATTTCTTTTAACTAAAATTAATATTTTTTAATTAATTTAATATTTTTATTTAATTTTTAATAATTTTTATTATTTTTTCTGAATTAATAGAATATTATAATTGCTTTCATAAAAAATAGAATATTATTATTTTTAAAATTAATTTTTTTAATAAAAGGAGGCAAAATTTTGTATTGGTCAAAGTTTATGGGATAAACATACTAATTTTCAACGATAAAAAAAACAGAACCTAACAGAAAGGACATAATTATGTAACTGTTATATTTTATGGGGAATTTTTAACAAACCATATATTTTAGGAGGCAAAATCAAGTAGTGCTAAAAGTTCAGATGGCGAAAATGCTAATTATTCTTTTTTTTTTTTTTTCAGGGGCCGACTGTCCCACCTCGATCTATGTGGGTCTGCCTCTAATATCAATAGTTCAGGAAAAATTTGTAACAGATAGAATAATTCAGAGGATACGATTTAATACATGTCAAAGTTCTGTAGCAAAAATCTTAATTAGTTTTTTTATCAAACAGATGTGATCACATTTCCTTTGTAACGCCCGTATTTTATAATAATAAAATCCGAAGTCTAATTTTGATAATTAATATATTAATAATTATATGGATCGGGATCCCGAGTATCAAAATACTAGTTAAAAGTATTTTACTAATATGTACATATACATTTTTTTTTTTAAAAAAAAATTTAGCGGACAAGCATCCTCAAAATACAGACTCCAAAATACTAATAAACCGAAACCCTCCAGGTTGCACTGCCGCGATATGTACAATCATGCCGAGTGGAGTTCCACCTCACTGTTCCTCCAGCTTTGCTTTTCCTTTACCTACACAAGGTAGCAAATTGATGAGTCAACAGACTCAGTAAGATACAAGAAATATATATAAAAGTAGCACGCTGCCAGCTTTATGATCAAGCTGCCCTGAGCTTAACAACGAAGCTCACCAAATGATTAAGAACGTTCTTAAGGGTAGTACGACTACTATACCAATTGCACTA
Organism: Cannabis sativa; assembly: GCF_029168945.1. Taxonomy (NCBI): domain Eukaryota; kingdom Viridiplantae; phylum Streptophyta; class Magnoliopsida; order Rosales; family Cannabaceae; genus Cannabis; species Cannabis sativa. The sequence continues at coordinate 56,557,669 of NC_083607.1, forward strand.
AAGTACCAACTTGTACTTGTGATGGTAGAGCCCTATTTGTACTCCCGGGAATTACTAAGTGTTGTACCACGAACACGACGTACCCTGGGTACTCGTGTTGGTAACACCGTAATTATATTAACATGCAATACTATGCTAACACTCTAATAATCATTTTATATTAGTGCTAGTAGTATAACATTCAGAACAGACAAATACATTCATATATATACTCTTACGCTATCTTACCTCGTTCCGTGCTCAAGTGTGCCGGTCAGCCTGAGTGGAAGTGCAGCTCGACGTTTAACAGGGCCCTAAACCATTATGTTCAAAAACCGATGAGAGAGTCGCTAAAACACTTATCGGGGATATAAAATGCAAACTAAGCTTAACCCTATCGATAAATAGGATGCCAATACCCTAAATTACTTAAAAACAGGAAAAACTAGGGCTCGGGAAAAAGCCCCAACCACAGCCTGCTTCCCAACCGTAACCCCGGTTCCTCGGGTACCAACCTGGCCGACGGCTCTACGGTCCCGTAACCTGGCCGACCGGTTCTGTGCTGGGAACCCTAAAAACGATCCCCTTAACTCCAATCAATCCCAAACTTCTCAATAACTTCCAGAACACCTACATACAATATTTTAAACCAATCCCAAGCAGCAAAACACCACAATTCACACAATTTCTCAAATCACCATTAGAGCTCCAACTTGAGCTCTTTAACTAAATTTCCATCCCAACTTCAAAATAACTAACTAACTCAGCCCTAAACACTCAAAGCAATCAATACCTAACTCCAGAAAAGAGAGCAAACCAAGAGCACACTCACAGCCCCCTTAAATCCCAAGACTACCAACCATAACTTAAAATAAAATCAAAGAATATCAAAGGAAGCAAGCAAAAAGGGTTTACCTTGAATTAGAGCTTCAATTACAACAACAACTAGGTGAATTGAGCAAAGAAAATCCCAGCTTAGTGCTGGTTCCTACCAAATCGAGAGAAAGAGGGAAAGAGAGAAGTGATTTTCTAGGTTATTCTTTTTACTTCTTCACACCAAGAATAATTGACTTTCCTTTCTTCTTTTTTTTTAAAAGAAATGCTTAAATTCAGATTTTAAATAAAACCAAATAAGACAAAATCTTCCTTTGGCAATTTACTAAATTGCCCTTAACTAAAATCCTTATATTAACCAACTAAAAAGGGTAAGTTGGTAATTAAAACCCCGACAATTCTAACACTTCTAAAATCTACTATAATACTCCGATATTATTCTAAACTATATAAAATGCGACTCTCTATAGGCCCAACGTCGCTTTCCACAGCTTCCGAACACATTCACAGAAATTAAGAAATTACATAAATAACATAATAAATATATATATGAACTCAAATAAATTCCCAAAATATACCTTTCATAATTATTAATTAATTTCATACATAAACCTTAATTATTTATCATTTCAGAGTATTAATCATAGGCGGTCTTTACATCCTTGCTCTTGCATATAATTTTATTACTTATATAAAAAAACATATAATTTTATTAATTTGGAAATATACATAAAATAAAATTTGAGAATTAATGTAATTACAGTTTATTTATTTAAACCTTTCCCATTAATCTAAAATATAAATTAAAAAATATCTAACTTTTTTTTTTAAAAAAAAATATTACTAAATAAAATAAATTATATTATATTAAATAGAATACACCTAAGAATAACAATAATGAAAAAAAATACTTAAATTATTATTAAGAACACATATTGTTCTTTTTTTCTAATTATAATTATTTTTAACTCTTTCAGCAAAAAAAAAAATTATTTTTAACTCCAGCAAAAATTTAAGTTTTGTGTCTTGAATTCTTTTCATGAACATAGGGGCGGACCCACATTGTAGCGAGGGGGCAGTCGCGCCTAGAAAAAAAATCTAAAAAAAATATATGTATTTTAATGAGTTACAATATATATTTGTAATAAAAAATGATATTTATAAACATATGTTTTAAGTTTACTTTTGGCCCCCTTCTTTTTTTAAAAAAAAATTATATCCTCTCACTTTAAATTTTGAGTCAGCCACTGATATAGCTAAAACAAAATTTATTAACTTATTACTATCAATTCCAAATTATTAAAAAAAAAAAAAAAACACACGAAATAGCACACTATAAGAAAAAATAACTAACAATAAACGAACAACTTGATCATAAATACATGGTAAATAACTCTTTCTTCAAAAGTTATCATGGATTAATGACCATTATAAATTAAGGTAAATAGTGTCATAAATACCTAAAGTTTTAGGTTTGTAAGCGGCATAAACTCAATGATTTTTTTTTAGTGGCATAAGTACCCAATGTTTATAAAAGTGTAATTTTCTTCCTGTTTCATCAGTACAGACTCTCTTATTGTCTTAAACAAGACACACATAAGACCCAAATTTTAGATAATTTGGTTTAAACGAAAAATATGTAGTATCAGTTACTTCCAAATCTTTTTTTAATAAATTTAAAACGGAGCCCGTACTGACGAAAATAGAGAAAAATTACAGTTTTACAAACATTGGGTACTTATGCCACTAAAAAAAATCACTGGATTTATGCCACTTATAAACTCAAAACTTTGGGTACTTATGCCGCTATTTACCCTATAAATTATATAAAATTAACTTTTGCAACAAAAAAATATGTGATAATTAGTACAACCTTTCAAATTATTTGCTTATTATTGTTGTAAAACAACTACTTAATCACTTGAGTTGAGGGCAACTTTTTAGACTATTAATTAACTTTTTTTTTATATATATATAAATTTATTTCCAAAATTAAAATAAAATTTATATTTTATTTTTAAGAAATTAGAATTTTCTTAATAAATAAATAATTAAACAATAAAAATGAAGATACGAGAGATTTCATAAATCTTTCGAAAAAAATCTAATATCTAATATGTAAAATGTGGGAGTAAATTGCGGTACAAATACTAATGTTTTAGATTTTATACACTTAAATACAATATCTTTATTTTTGGAGGCAAAAATACCCAATGTTATAATTTTCTTACACCAGTTACTACCACTTCCGTTAACTCATAAATATGGACACGTAGAGGGTCCAAATGCATTACATTTATTTATTTTTTATTTTAAAACTTAATTTTATTCATATCAGAAACTAAATGCTACTTGTTTAAAAAAAAAAAAAAAACAGTTCTCATAATAATTTTCACATATACTGCACTAGTTCACTCAGTTATGGTAATTTAGTTTTGCATCTTTCTTATTTTTTTGAAACAAGTAGCATTTAGTTTTTTATATTAAGAATATTAAATTTTAAAATATAATAAATAAATGTAATGCATTTGGACCTTCCACGTGTCCATATTGCAGTAGTAACGGATGTAAAAAAATTGTAATATTAAGTATTTTTATCCTCAAAAATAAAAATTAGATATTTAAATGTATAAAATCTAAAGTATTTATACCGCAATTTATCTTATTGTTATTAATATTATTGTATATCATACAAATAAGTAGTATTTGAAAAATAGAATGAATTATTTTTTATTTATTTATTTGATGGGAAATCGTATGAATTATTTGATAGTAGAAATATGGGCAAATATTTTGTCATATGTGTAGAACTGCAAAGGTAGGACCACATTGTTTTCCACTAGTACTACTACATAGAGTCAAATCAAAAGACAAATGATTGTCTATATTATTTGTCTAATCAAATTTTACATTATCACATTTCTTTCTTTCCTATACTAGTGGTTCTAATTCTATCTCAGAAAGTAAAATTATGCCTACTTTTCTAATAATTGTGGCATTGCTTTTGCCATAAATGTCACAAATGATAAGGTGTAGATTCTTACATCTTGTGCTAAAAATTTACATGTTTCTAATTGGTTCTATTTTGTTGCATCACTCATTATTTGTACTAGTCACGTGGGCTTTCACCTATAAGAGTAAAACTTTTATAATTTAGAGAGAGTTGTAAAAACAAAAAGAGTAGGTAGCCTTTTGGTACATGTGTTTTCGATAGACCGACAATTCAGGTCATAATACAATAACACAATACGAACTCGATAAGATCATAAAAAAAAAAATAGACGTGAATCGAATCCAAATAATATGATTATTATTTGTACTGTATTAGGGTTAACACATGTGACACGAAATCAACACAAATAGACTTGTTTACATTCAATATATTATTAAAATTATTAATTTAGAGTTAAATTATTATTTATTTTCATAAAAATTATATAAATTAAAAAAATATATTACTTACAAAAATATAAGATAAACAATTTATACTTGATATTAAGAATTTTATTGTGATAAATTATTTTTATAAAAATAAAATATGTGATAGCAATCATGTTGATTAACATATATTGTAACATAAGTATAGTCGACACGAACACGATATGTCGACATGAAATTACAACGGGTCGAGTTAGGATTGAGATTTCTTGATACGAAATATATATAGGTTGAGCTAGAGTTGACTAATTAAACATGTCAACCTGCATAATACGAATATAAATATGACACGTCAACACAAATTACTACCCCTAATTTTTGCAAAATACTATTTTGGTACCTTATATTTTTTTTATATTACTTATTTGGTATTTGTACTCGTACCCTAAAGTCAAGTTTATTAATAAAATTTTATTAATATAATCAAACTGCACTCACATGAGTTCCAAATCAATTTAAGTACTTTATTACATATATTATAACTAATGCTAGTTTTATCATCGGGTATTAAATATATAGGATTTTAAATTATAGGATACGAGCATTATTGAAAAGAGAGAATACTAAAATGATACTTTTGCAAAAATACAGATTTTCTAATATATTTTAATTAAGCATTATTCATATCCATCTTTTTCTTTTTTAACAACATAAATTATATCGTTATTAAAATAGATAAAGGAAAAAGTCAAAACAAAACAAATTTTACATTTAAAAATAATTTAGAGAATATAATCAAAACTTGTTGATAAATTTATTTAAAAAAAACTTGTGATGAAATCATCAAACTTTTGTTCTTCTCTTTGTTTATTAATTTATGATTTGTTCATTGCTAATATCACTCATCTTATTAAAAAATTGTTATATTGTGTTAAATTTGACACACAATATAACACAAAATTTATATCACCATAAATATATTATATTTTTTTAATTAAGTGTTATATTATTTTATCATTGTGTTTAGCTATAATATTAAATTATAAAAAGTTTTAGTAATAAAATTATTGTTTTTTGTATATTTTTAGTAAAATATTAAATAAGTATTGATTAAATATTAAAATTTTGCATAAATATTTATAATTATGTATTTGGATACAATGCTAAAAAATAATATAAATATATTATAAAATTATTTTTTTATATCAAATAAATTGTTTAAAGGATGAGTTCTCCTAAATAATTTGAATCTAAAATTTGGAAAGAGATTTTTATAAAATATTGGATTTTGGGTCAAAGTTTACAATTTTACTGCCACACGAATTTTTTCACAAAAATATTATCTTTTTATAAAACAACCGTAAAACAACGAAACAGAACAATTAAAAACAACAGTAGAACAACTAAAAAACAACCTTAAAACAACAGTGAAATTTAACACAGTACACAGTATGAAACTTACACAGTATTTTTTTTAAAAAAAATACAATATTTTTGAAAAAAATTCGCTCCACAGTAAAAAAGAAAAAAAAATTAAAATTTCAGTATGTGGTGTAAAAACTTCATTTGGAAAGGTAAGGAGAATGAAACTCATAGCAAAGTGGGCCTAGAACCCAATGAACTTCTAAACAACCCAATTTTACATAAATATGGGAAAAATAAAGCTAGTTTATGAGTATGGTAAGAAAATTTAATTGGAAAAAATATGGTATTTAAAATAAAAATTTAACATATATGAGATTGAATTACCATAAAAAAATATTAAAATTTCTTTCATATTTTTTTAAAGAAAAATAAAACAATTGAAACTACAGTGATCGTCGGAGTTATCAACGGTGCCGGAAAAGGTGTCGGAGTTAGCTGCCAACGCCAGAAAAGTCACCGGAGTAGCAGTCGGCGCCAGGAAAGTCAACGGAGTTGTTGTCAACGCCGAAAAAGTCATCGGAATCGGCATTGTCGCCAGAAAATATTTTTTTGATGAAGAAACCAGTTTCTACCTCTGTAACAAAACTATATTACATAATCTCTTCATGATGCCATTTCAAGTATAAGAAAATCAAATTTCCCTAATAAATGAGAGAGGTAAGAATATTCATCAAACCGCTCACACTGCACAAACTGCTCGCACTGCATCACACTGTATAAAAAATATGATTTGCAATCATTTGTGTTGCGGTTACGGTTTGCATTTTTTCCAAACCGCATGGTGTAGTGCAATTTACAGTTTTTAATTTAATAATTACAGTTCAAAACGCACCGTGCTATATATTACAAAGTAATAAATTTTTATAATATAATTTTTGTTCATTTTTTAATATAAGACTAAATATATCTAATATAATTTTTATACATTGCATTATTTTTTAAAAAATTTAATATAATGACTTGATGATTAGTATATATATTATGATATTAAAATTTTAAAATTTTTTTTGTGTTGATAAAACTTATAGTTCAATAATAATGATAGTGTAAACCGCTCAAACTGCACCTCACTACACCGTATTTTTGTGGTTCTAAAATCTCGCTGTGCAATTATGGTTTGAAAAATTAAAAAATTACATATTAATTTAGTTTAAAAAAAAATTACAACCCGCACTGCACCTCTAAAGAGAGCGACAAAATCAGAGGACTTAGTAAAAAAGTTGGTTAGTGCCTCTCAATCTCATCTCCTCTCTTAATAAACAATACATTAAAAACAAAAGGTTAGTAATTTTTCTCAATGACTAATAAACACCCTAATTGTGATAATAAGAAAAAGAAAAAAGAGAAAAAACAAAGCAAAGTAAAGCCATTAGAATCCAGGTACACACATTTAACATAAATATACAATACACATGATCTCTATCTCTATGGTTCCACCCAGAAAATATATCTTAGACAACACTCTTCTTAGGAATTTCAATTATAGAAATGTTACAAAATAAGGGAACAAAGAATTAACAAATGAACAACCAACTCCCCACATAACAAGAAAGAAAACCTCAATGCAACCTCGTCAGTTCTTCCACTCTCTTACACAGCTCCTCCACCGAAACACCCGTTTGTTTGGAGATGTCCTCCATCTTGCTACGGTTGAGATCAAGGAACGATTCGATTAGATCTCCATCTAAGAAATTCTTGGCTTCCACTGTTTTCTTCTCATTGCTGAACGATCTCCATTGCTCGTGGCTTAAACCTCCGACTCCTTTTATCACTTTCCTCAAACTTGTTTGAAGCTTCTCCAGAAATACGTACTGTTCTTGAGGAAGGGAAGCAATAACCCCAATCACACCATTGACGGTTCCAAAAATGACGGTAGGAATCTGACCCACTTCTGAATCTGGCAACCGCATTACAAGGGATCCATGCCGGAATCGATTGATAAATTCCCCAGTGTGATACTCACCTAGTACATCAAGTCGGCCACGTTCCTCATCGGTGGCACCTTCACTGTTCTTCCTCACAGTGAATATATTAAAGCTGTTTTCAGCTCCAAGGTATACGTCGTCATCTAAAATCTCAACTGCTGACATCCAATTTGCATTATAGTCTCGAGCCCGTTCCTCGATGGCCCCTTCCTCATGCTGAATACAAATGAATAGAGAAAATGAGCATATAAAATATAATCAAGATTGAAGAGCCAAGAAAGTTTTGTACTACACTTGGCCTTACCTTGTAGATTAACAAGGATATTGATTTCATCAAATCACCAACAACAATGAAATCTCCACGGGTCTGTACATAGAGGGCGAGTATATGGCCATGATGTCCACATTCAGACTGTAACTCTCGTGAACCGTCATCCCGAAGCATCCACTTGTACAGCTGTATCTTTTGATTAATAGCAGCAAGTAGTTTACCATTAAAGGCGTTAAGAGAGTAAACAGCACCCTTGGTTTCCTTCTCTGTAATAAGCTGTAACTTTCCATCTTCCACTACGAACACCAGAATACGGCCCTACACGAAGATAAAATTCATCAGTTTCTTCCACTTCAGAATAAAAGATTTGAAATTTTCAATTTTGAAAAAAAATGTAATTGATAATCAGAGGAATTAAAGTATAAACTTGGCCATCTTGCCTTGGTTGGTTCGCTTTCCTCTGGGAGAACATATGCAGTTCCTATACAGTAGTATACAGTATTATCATCTGAGAAAGAGCAGCTAAGTACGGAGCAGCCGTACTCAAATGTATCTAGGGGATAAGTTGATATAAAGTCAAATGTTTGATCATCTAACAGGCGAACAAAGTGCATTTCAGAATCATCAGCAGCCGCAGCAGACTGATTATATTTTACGCTGCATATTGCAAATGTCCTCGAATGCTCCTGATGACAGATACGTCGAGCATGCTCCCCTAGTAGAATGGAACGAATGTGAAGCTTCTGGATATCATCTATGGTGCCAATCGTAAGTTCACCTTCTTTTGCAATAGCAAGGCTGCACACAGAAAGAGGGGAAAAAGATACTAATTAGTCTCACATTTTGCAAAACCATAAAACACTGGCCAATTGCAGATGGGTCTAACACTGTTTGCTTAACACTTTTCACTGGGCTAGAGCGATAAATCTTAAATGGCTGGAGAAAGATACCTGTCCGGAAAAGCAGCAGAGTTGAAAGGGCACATATGGCTCACTTCTTTCAGATTAACGTTGCTATACAGCAGTTTCTTGTTGCTGCTATAAATGACTGTCGGTCTATCTGAGGCAGCAAATACATGCGTAATACTTTTAGACGAGAACGTGCGTAGTGTTATTGGCTGAGTCCCGAGAGAGATCTTCTTCCTGTCTGTCAGCTCACCAGTACTTGTGTTCAACAGAAAGTTCAAAAGGTGTCCGTCTCCCAGAGCACACAACAAATAGGATATCTGAAAAGGAAAACAATCTCCGAAAGAGTTAAAAGAATGATTAAGAGTTTGTTCGTGAGGGTGCTTTTCTAGATATAACCTACCATTATTAACACTTTGGAGTGGTCATATCAGTAGTTGAACATATGACGCATTTAAATATTAGCATCGAATACAACATGAGCAGTATTAAAATAATTTAGTTTAGAAAGCTTGAGCACAGGCTTACCCCTTCAAAGGAGCAAAGGAGAACAGAACGGGGAATGATTTCTCCTCCTAAAGGCTCCTTTGTAATAAGCTTTAGGTCAGGCAGTGAAAACATACTGACACTAATATCTGTCCACATACCAACTGCAGCTAGCGGGCTGTAGTTTGGATTTTCACTGATTGGATTTATGTCGAGGCATGAGATCTCATAATCCAATCGTAAATGGCTTACCTCTTTCAATAAACCATCACAAATTTCTAAATACACTAAATTCCCCCCACCAGTTGCCAACAAAACCTGCCATGAATAATAAAGTTTCAATCAGACACCATCCAAAAGTTTTATGCAAGTAATAGTGGGGCAGCTGCTTCGGAAGCTTTCTCAATAGAATTAGATGATGCCCAAGCTCCTTAGAGCCTCCATGTAATTTCCAAATACCCCCACCCACACAAAAGAAAAAAATAAGAACAATTTATTAAGCAGAAAGTATGAAGAATACCTGGGTGGCATTAGCAGTGGCAACATTAATGGAAAATCCTGATGGAGCATTCCATTCATTCTTTAGTACTCTGGTTTCAGAGCTGACCAGTCTCACAGAGCTTGAAGTGACCTGTCATTTTTTTTATATATGTACATATATAAATATATAAAAATAATAAAAATGAGTTATCAACAACATAGAAAAAGAAAATGAACCCATCAAGGGGATAATTATAGCATAAATAATTTTTTTAGAGAAAAAAAAAGGAAAACCAGAAAAAATAACTTACTTGAACAAGTTGATTGTGAACAGCATCATGGCAAAACAAAGTCTGCACTTGAGAACAGAAACCTTCTATCTCAGTTTCTTCTAACTCATCTTCAAGATTCATTGCCAAAATTCGTGTCTCACTGATAAAGCTTACAACCAGAAATGTGTCAAATGGATCATCAGTGGAAGATCGTAGAGACCACATTCCTTTTATACCTTGGAGTTCCACTGATGCCTATAAATACAAGTCAAGGTGAGACTTAGATGAAAGGAAAGTGAATCACTAATCAAGCTAGAGAAAACAACTCTAAGACAAGCCAAACCTGTTCATTGATTCCAATTCCATTCCGGACTACGCGAAGAGAACCATCCCTGTAAGCTCCAGAGCATGTTACAACCTGACCTTGGCCTTGCCTTTCAAGATCAACCACACAAAAGTCAACAATGGGTCCCAAATTGACATATCTTTCCACAACTTCGACATATGAACCTTTGGCATCAGGTTGCATGTGTAGCTTGATAAGCTGGTTTCGCATCAAATACAAAGTGTCAACATTCAATATTACGGATGATAAGAGAACTGTATAGAATTAAACATGTTGCAGAGTACCAGAATCCAAATCATGCATTACAGATAACAGTTAGGTTTTTTCATATCATAAATGGTAGAAAATTGGTAGCTCATAAATATCCACAGCATAAAAAATTCAGAACTTCAGAAAATGAAGCTCACAATAAAATTTAGACAAAGGCACGAGTTTACAAAACAAATGGTTATGTAACATAGTTCAAGAGCTACAGTATTGCACCTGTGAATCTCCATAGCTTGATCCTATAAAGACAACTGCATTATCAAGATATGATATAGTAGATGCAATTGAAGTGTCTCCCAAAAGCTCAATTTTGAGTCCAGTGACCCTACAATAATGAAGAAAATCCTGAGAATATAGTACATCAAGCAAGGACTCAAGCCTTAGCCAAAGAGGACTTGGCTGATCTTTCCATTAATAAAAAGGATGTGCGTTAGCCAAGTCACACTCACTTTTCTTTCTCATGAGTAATTACGAGGAGATGAAGTAGCCCATTGTAATCACCAAGCAAATACCTAGAACCATCAGGATCAACTCTTCCATAGGCTCTTGTGATGGACTATAAGATCAGAAAAATTCGGTCATAAAAATTAACCACAATATTACATGGTCAGCAATTATAAAATTTAGCATAATAAGTAGAATATCTGTGACCTACAGGTTTGATTGGGATTGCTTTAAATGCATTAGCACTGCAATAGACTATTGTTTCTTCTCCGATAATAAGAACACCGCAGAAAGGAGGAGGTACAGGAATTAGCATGGCAGCTCCGTTGTCAAGATTGTTCTGAGACCAAGGCCCCTCAACAAAATCTTTATCTTTCAAAGCAACTTCATACGTTTTGACATGACGAGCATCTTTATTATCCTGCAGTTGTGCACATTATATTCAAATCTTCAGAAATAAGATACATGAGCAGCAGCAATATTAACAATAAATGAATATAATTATGAGCCAGTGTAAACACATATCAACAACAAATAAAATTCATACAAAGTGCTAGGAGAATGAATAGGACCTGGTAAAGAACTACAATTGTGGGCTTTGAACACCCAAAAAGAAATTTGATATCCAAAACTTGAAGTTCCTCAAGCCTGAAAAGTAAATGAGTTAGAATGGTGAATGTCAAAATAAACTAGACAACTTTTTGATAGCAAAGAAATACAATATAAGTATAAAAAACAAAGAGGAAAACATGTTATGCATTATGCATAAGAAAGAAAATGTTACGAAAAACAATACCAGAACAAAATAATTTGATAAAGAAAAATGCATAAATGAATTTGGACAGATATATACCAAAACACCAAATTCAAATTGTATGCCAAGGTTTAGTCAATGTGACAAGAAACATTGCAACACATAGCGAATGGAGAGTAACTCATCTTCTTCATTAGAATTAACACATAAAACCTTCAAAAATAACACTTTCATAATAAACCCCAATCCTACTTCACTTTTATATTTTCATTCAATACAACTCAACCTATGTTTCTAGTGCAAAAGAGGGTAAAATGTAAAAGTTAATCAAGATGAGAACTTACAATACAAGGCTAAATATGGGTTAAATGGCAAATACTAAAATGATAATATTAGGCCCAAAAGAGGTTAATATAATGTATGAAAGGTTAGCTTTTTGACTCAAACATTTAAAAGAAAATGCCCCAGTCATATCCAATTTAGGATTTTGCCTCAGCAAGTAAATCAAGCAAGTTCCAGTTTTTTCAATGTTATCACAATTTCCAAGTCTCTACAGTACCCACTCAATCACACTATGCAAGAGACAAGTGATCAAAAGATTGAGATAACAACATTCGCAATAAGTATCATAAGCTAAGCACACAATCAAACAGTTTCAAAACACATAGCGATTGACCTCAAATAGTCTAGCATGTCGATCATCATCAAAGCCCATATGTCATGTAGTCACATCTTAGTCTAGCATATTCATACAAAATAACAAAATAAAGCAACCTAGATACTACCCAACCAAATTATTTCCCACAAACTTAAAAAGGATAATGGTCAGAGTTGTTGATGGTTGATAAAGAACTTAGTGACTCAAAACAGTTCTAAAACAAAAATGAACAAGCAACATAAGACAATGAGTAATTTACATAAAAACTATATGGAAAAATGAGTGAGCCCAAATTGTTTTCATTAGATAAAATGTTGTTAACTAGAACAAAGCTATGAATTATCTGATAAGTTTATGCTACCAAATGGTGTTTTTATATACAGGCATGCATCTGAAACATCAATGTTACGGCATTTTGGATTCATGTAAAAGCCACCTTCACAGAAAACAATAGTTAATAGCCACTATTTTATGTACTAACAACAAGAGAATGTAATAACAATACCTAATATTAAATGCCTCTTTCAGCTGCCCCTTATTGTCAAAAGGAATGACCTGTACACCAGGAAATTAAACCACTCAATTTTATAACTATCTGATGGAAATTAAGAAACTCAAACGTGCAATCCTTTCGTAAATAATATAGTTATAAAATTTTATCAGGACACGTGCCTTGAATAATCCATCATACAAATGAAGCCCAATTAATCTGCAATCTGGATCAATAATTCCAATCTGCAGAAAAACAGAAAGGGGTAGGAACAAATGTAAGTACCCATGTAAAACTAGAGAATGGTTCAGATATCCACTTTATACTTGAAGAGAAAATGAAAAAGAAACAACATTTAAATAGCACAAGAGTTTATGAGCAAGAAGACACACTACCTGACCATTGTCTGTCGGACGGCCTATACGATCTGAAACATCCCCCATTGCTCTACATGGTAATAAAGTAAAACATCAGTGAAAAGTATAACCCCAGATAATAGCCACTAAGTTAGATAGCAATATAATACTAGTTCAATGTCAAACTTAAACCTTGTAACGAGCTCAGATGCTTCAGCATCCCATTGGAGAACACAGAATTTGTATCTTTCAGTTGCAATAAACAGAAGATCTTGAGTTTCACCCTGTTCAAAAATAAAAGGATGAATAAACCAAAAGCACATAAAATTAAATCAAACCTTTGAATCTTAAAAATAAACACTATATACTCACATGAGGGCGGAAAAGCTCAAGTGTGGCAATTCTTCCATATATTGGCACATCCAGCATAGGCTGATAGAAAGAAAATAAATTTTACATTATGCAATTAGAAATTAAGTTCAGATGGAAAAAGTTAGCAAGAACTAAAAGTTTTGGACAAGAAAGAAGAATCATCAAGGAAATTTACATTACATTAAAAAAAAACATTGTACATTAATTGCTAATGTTTAATGTTGCCATTACAATTATCTATGAATTGTATTGATAAAAAAAGGAAAAAAGCTTGAAAAACTTAAAAAATACTCAATTGATAAGCTGCCACATCATCAATCCAAACATGAGTATAATATAGATAAATAGATTGGAGAAAAACAGGCTTTCAGGTTGATAACCATAACATAGTTTATATATGCCTTGATTAATTATGCTACCATATAAACTATTGAGACATAAACAGATTTTTTTTTTTTTTGGAATAGAGACAAAGGTCACATGTCCATGAGTGACCTCCTCCCAAATTTACTGAGAGACCTCACTTGTGTAAAACTGTGGTTGCAACGCTAACACGAGTACAAATATAAATTAGACAAAACTAAAAGTACAAAACAAAAAATAAAAGTACAAAAAGACAATCACAAAACAGGCAGTAAACTTTTACAACATAGACATGAAAGACAATCTTTACAATTAAAACATAAAGTTCTCCCAATTTCTACTTAAATCAAAAATGATAACCCTTCGAAACCTTTTGACTCATAAACCCAAGTTTCCACCCAAAGCTTAATCCTTTCCCAAAGATTGAATGTTCTCATCAGAAGCAACAAAACACAAATAGAAAATCTACAGTTCTCATTAGATTTTGGGAGGACATGTGGTTGGAAGAAAGAAACAACTATGGCTGATAGGTTCCCTCTACTTTATAGAATGCCAGTTTGCAAGAGAGATCAGGAAGATCTTCATGGGAACTTAAATTCATTCCAGTCTTAAACAAGATGGAGATGATACATGTTACAAAGCTGATCTCGACGTTAGATTCTTATGGGTGTTGTACTTTAGTGGCCCATAGAAGGATATGGACGCTAGAAGCTCTGAGGCATTTTCTTGTAAATCCATATTCGAGGAGATAATGTAGGAATGGTCTTACTAGTTTCAATCAATGTCAGTTCATATAAAAATCTTTAGCTTCAACAAGGATAAAGGTGTTTTGGATAGCTGGTAGCTCTGAATAAGTAAAATGCTTGTGAGAACTTATACTTACAAAAACCATTTCTATTGACTTCCCGAATGTATGTTAAAGTGCAAAAGAAACTCTAAGTCTAGTTACATAATGCAACATAAGGAACAAATGGTAAGCCATGGGGAAAAAAAGGAAGAAGAAGAAAATAATAACACTATGGATTGTGGCTGTCCAAGTGGGTTCTTTAGGCAGTTTGGTTGGGGAAAAATAATCTTTAATGATGTAGAAGAGGATGTGGTAGCTATTTGGGATAAGGTTAAGCATTGAGTGGCTACATAAATATTCAAGAATAGAGACTTTAGGTATTTCTCTTTTCATTGCCTTTGTGGGATTGGCAGTTGAGGCTGTAATATTGCAGTTGATTTATGTATTGCGTGTTTGTCTTTGCCTTATATGATGGTTTAATTTGCAGCACTTCTAGCTTATATACTAGCATTCTAGGTTGTAGTTTAAAGGGCAGACCCAATCATCTTTCACTAATACATCTTTTGTTTCCAATTTATTGTAAAAACCTCGTTCCGGTAACAAAAACAGTATCTAACAAAATATATAATGACTGTAAAAGAGCTATAACAAGTTTCATTAAGCGGATAATTCTATAAACCGAAACTACTTTCTTTCTACCAAAAGGGTTAGGTCAAACAGTACGATGTAAGAAACAGCAGAAGGCCATAGGTCACGAAACTCATTTTTAAAACTGAAGACTATGGTTATGGAACTATGAAATACAAGTTTCGAATCTGCAAAAAAGAAAATGTATCTTTCCTCTTTACACTACAAAACATATTTACTTCACTAGGAGCCCTTAACATTCCAAGAAAATTTAGCTGCACATCACCACAATAATCAAATAACAAAAAAGAACAAAATTGATATTACCTGCAAGCCCTGTGCAGTAAGTAAATGAATTTCAATACGAGTGCATTTCCTGAAAACAAATCAAAATGCATTGTGACTATCAATGAAAAATCTTGCTAAAAAAAGAAAAAGAATTGCATAGAACTAACATAACCAGTTCAATGATAAGGCCAATAAATTCATTTCTAACACACATTTACCAGTGCTGTCAGCGATTTTTTTAACATAAGCGACAAAAATGGTTACGCTAACTAACATAAAAATTTGTGCTCGTCTTAGAAATCCAAAGAACAAACATACAATCAATCACTCTATACAAATACCAAAGCTTCAATACAAAGTTCCCTAGATCAAATATTGCTTATTACAAATGGCTAAATATAGTGTATTGGAACGAGAATCCGAGAAGCCAAACAGAAAACAAGATAGAAAAATAAGAGTAAAAGCAAGAGAAGGGGAAAAAGGTTTACGCAATAATGAGGTTTAGCTCGTTGGGAGCGGTGAAATTGCCGACACAGGAGTGGGTAACATTGGTAGGCTTGTGTGCTGTAACGACATAGTTCCAGATGCTCATCTTAGTCTTCTACCGTAAGCGAGTTCGTGGCCACCGATGGGTTTGCCTTCTACGGCTACAGAGAAATTTGCCCTAAGAAGCTCTCGGCTATGGCGTTTTTTCTTTCTACTACTCACTCAGCGCGCTTCGCTTCTCTTTTCTTTTGTTAGCGGTGCGAGAGCAGGGAATGAACTGTGGAATACCACGCAGAGTATAAGTGCTCTTTCACATCATTCTATTTTATCCATATTTATATGAAGTTACCCCTCGTGGAAATGGAAGTTCATTCAACCAAAAAAATAAGTAAATTAACTAATTAAGGGTTATTTGAAAAGTTACCATGTAATTAAATTTATGTTTAATTAGAGGTAATTAAATAATTTATTATATTTGTTTGATCATATAATTACACTTTATAATTATGTAATTGAAGATAATTAAAAGTTTCAACAATCTCGTTTCAAACTAATTAAGGATCTTGGGCCAAAAAATCTAATTAGACATTTTTTATAGAGATTATTTCACAAAAACATATAAACATTAAAAAAAAATTACAAATATACGGTTTCACGGAATTTTAAATATTTTTACGATTTTTTTTATTTTATTTACAGAAAATACGGTCTTTTCATGTTGTAATCTTGTTAATTTGTTGTTGATTTTTTGTTATCTGTATGTTATTTTTTGTTGTTATTTTGATGCTATTTTTATGTTACTTTTATGTAGTTTTTTTGTTGATTTTATGTTGTTTTCGTGTTTTTTTTGGAAAACTGTAAAAAACATTTTTTGAACGTAAAAATGTAAATATTTTACAAAAAATGGTGTCTTATGTAATTATTACCTTTTTATATAAATTTTATTTTTTAGTTACATTTTTTAATAAATAATAATTAAAATATAAAATATGATATTTTTAAAAAATAAATTTAGAGTTTTTTTGTTAAAGGGCTTTTTGGGCTTAAGTGAGAGCGGGTTTTGGGCGTGGGCCCTTGTTATTCTACCATTGAGTTCCAATTATACTTTCCAATTCACATGACCCTGAATTGAGTGTAATTACTAAAAAAAAAAAAATTAAATATTAACTACTAAAAAAATATTATTTTTCTGTGTAACTTTTAATTATATTCTCAAACAAGATACTAAATTTATATGTAATTACTATCTTATATCCAAAAATATATTATACTTTAAAATATAGTGTAATTACTAGGTTGTGTACTTACAACCCTAATAATTATACTATTTAGTAATTACATAGTTCTTTCCAAGCACATTTCAAATTTATTACCCAAAATACAAGTTGAAATTATTTTAAATATATATTTTAGCTAGTATTTTTTTCTCCATAACAAGATGAGGAGAAGGCTACTAAGTGTGGCTCTTCTATTTGGGCGTAACTATAAGAGCTTCAACCCCGCTCACGAATGTTCGTCAAGACCCTTTGAGGCGGGTCGCTCCCCCTACAATGAGGTGCGTCACATGAGCCACAATTGAGCACTAAGTTCGTGAGTGCTCGTGAGATAGATGCCAAGAGTGACTAGAAGGGCAAACTATATCATCACATTTAAGACTCTCAAATGAGCTATAAGATTCGAACCAACACAAAAAATTCTTTGGAGTAAACACTTTGTCACTAGACCGCTCACTCAGTAGTAAACTATGTTAAATAATTGATTGTTGAGAAATGGAAAGATAATAATAATGTACAATAATGCGACTAAAATATCATTTTTTTTAACTTAAATACTATACTTACATGATTTTTTTCATGTGTTTTGGTATCAACAATGAAGTTTGACTTTTAACGTGTTAATAACGATGTTATCATATTAATGCTTCAATATCGTAACACATTATCATAAATTACTATTTTAACTAGTATTTTTTTAAAAAAAAAAAAAAAAAAAAACTACAGTATTTTTTCTCCATAATAAGAAGAGGAGATGGCTACTAAGTGTGGCTCTTTTATCAGGGCTTAACCACGAGAGCTCCAACCCCGCTCACAAATGTTCGTCAAGACCCTCTGAGGCGGATCGCCCCCACCTACAATGAGGTACGTCACATGAGCCACAATCGAGAACTAGGTGCATGAGTGCTCCTGAGATGGATGCCAAGAAAGGCTAGAAGGACAAACTTTTTTTTTTTTGTAAGAACCCAAATTCATTAGCTAAAACAAATAGATGGAGATCACATGGGAATTTCCCTCCCCTTGAAAAGTAGCGGAAACATTGCTAGAAGTCCTAGCGCTTTTTGCTAAACCATCCACAAAAAACAAGGAACTACGATTAGCATAGAAAAAGCTACAACTACTAAAACTTTCAATTAAATCTAACACTACACAAGAAACATTTCAAAAATTCCAATTAAGAATACGCCTACGGCTTTCCAAAGTTTGAATCACCACTTTGGAATCAAAGAGAACATGGACCTCATTCTATTTGTTCTAAATTGCCCAATACAAAGCCAACAACACAGCCTTAGATTCTGCTTCCAAAGCTGAGGTTGTTGAAGTCTGCTGCAACTTATACATCCACGAGCAATCAAAAAGATTAATCATGACCACAGCCACCCCCCGCAACCCCTTTAGATCAGAATGCATCAATCATCAACACCACTTTAGCTTCCTCCCTTATGGGATCACGCTCAGTGTTTCGATTCCACAGACAAACCAAAACCAACATTTACCAAACAAGATAATTCATGAAAAGAAACATTGACCTTTTGCGACAACTTAACCAAATCAGCAGCTCCCTTTCTAAACACCAAATTGTTGCAAATGTTCCAAATAGTTAACCAGATGGACGCGCTCACCTAGTGGAAAGGAGAGACAAAGTTTTTTGCAAACTCTAACACTGAAGTCTCAGGAATTCTTTCACTAAAGATAAGAAACTCCTCGCCCAACCACAAAGCCTTAGCCACACTACAATCTCTGAACAAATGTAAACAAGTCTCAACATCTGCACCACACAAAAGACACTCCTTGTCCAAACTGAAAGGCAACTTACTTTTGATGGTAATAGCTTCGTTGGGTGAACTTTGCCATTCCAGAGCCACTTCCAAATGTTTCTTATAGGTCGAATCTCAAATTTTGATCAACACAATATGCGCTCTTTACAGAAAATTTTCCATTCAAATTACCCTTCCAAATAGGAGGGCAAACTTTGTTATCACATTTAAGACTCTCAAAGGAGCCATAAGATTCGAATTAACTGAGAAAATTACTTTGAAGTAAGCACTTTGTCATTAGACCGCTCACTCAATAATAAATTATTTTAAATAACTGACTGTTGTGAAATAGTAAGATAATAGTAATGTCTCTAAAACATTATTTTTTTTACTTAAATACCATACTTAACATGATTTTTTTCATGTGTTTTGGTATCAACAATTAAGTTTGACTTTTGACGTGTTAATAACGGTGTTACCATATTGTTGCTTCAATATCATAACACACTATCATCAATTGTTATTTTAACTAGTATTTGTTTTCTCCGTAACAAGAAGAGGAGAGGGCTACTAAGTGTGGCTCTTCTATCTAGGCTAAACCACGAGAGCTCCAACCCCGCTCACAAATGTTCGTCAAGACCCTCTGAGACGGGTTGCCCCCACCTACAATGAGGT
This sequence comes from Cannabis sativa, assembly GCF_029168945.1. Taxonomy (NCBI): domain Eukaryota; kingdom Viridiplantae; phylum Streptophyta; class Magnoliopsida; order Rosales; family Cannabaceae; genus Cannabis; species Cannabis sativa. Next base: position 56,577,568 of record NC_083607.1, read on the forward strand.
GCGTCACATGAGCCACAATCAAGCACTAGGTGCATGAGTGCTCCTGAGATGGATGCCAAGAAAGGTTAAGAGGACAAACTTTTTTTTAAAGAACCCAAGTTCATTAGAAAGATCGATGGGAATCACAGGGGGATTTACCTCCCCTTAAAAAGTACCAGAAACATTGCTAGAAGTCCTAGCACTTTTTGCTAAACCATCCACAAAAGATAAAGAACTACGATTAACATAGAAAAAGCTACAGCTACTAGAACTTTCAATTAAATCTAACACTACAAGAGAAACATTTAAAAAATTCCAATTAAGAGTACGCCTACGATTTTCCAAAGCTTGAATCGCCACTGTAAAATCAAAGAGAACATGGACCTCATTCCATTTGTTCTGAATTGCCCAATACAAAGCCAGCAACACAGCCTTAGATTTCGCTTCCAAAATTGAGGTTGTTGAAGTCTGCTGCAATTTATACATCCACGAGCCATCAAAAAGATTAATTGTGACCACAACCACCCCCGCAACCCATTTAGACCAGGATGCATCAGTCATCAACATCACTTCAGCTTCCTCCCTTCTAGGATCACACACAGTGTTCTGATTCCACAGACAAACCAAAACCAGCATCTACCAAACCAGATAATGCATGAAAAGAAACATGGACCTTTTGCGACAACTTAACCAAATCAGCAACTCCCCCTCTAAACACCAAACTGTTGCGAATGTTCCAAATTTTAGAATACAAGCAACCCATGAAGTTAACTAGCAAGACAAGCTCACCTAGTGGAAAGGAGAGACAAGGTTTTTTGCAAACTCTTAACACTGAAGTCCCAGGAATTCTTTCATTAAAGATAAGAAACTCCTCGAGCAACCACAAAGCCTTAGCCATACTACGATCTCTGAACACATGTAAACAAGTCTCAACATCTACACCACACAAAAGAAATTCATTGTCCAAACTAAAAGGAAACTTGCTTCTGATGGGAATAGCTTCGTTGAGGATCCTCCACAATAGAACCGCCAATCTAGGGTAAACTTTTCCATTCCAGAGCCACTTCCAAATATTTCTTGTGTGGCCAAATCTCAAATTTTGATCAACACAATACGCACTCTTTATGAAAAATTCTCCATTCAAATTATCCTTCCAAATAAGAGGGCAAACTTGTTATCACATTTAAGACTCTCAAATGAGCCATAAGATTCGAACTGACTAACAATATTACTTTGAAGTAAGTATTTTGTCACTAAACGCTCACTCAATAATAAATTATTTTAAATATTTAATTGTTAAGAAATGGTAAGATAATAGTAATGTCTCTAAAATATTTTTTATATATACTTAAATAATAAACTTAACATGATTTCTCCTTTGTATTTCAGTATCAACAATTGAGTTTGACTTTTGACATATTAATAAAGGTGTTACCATATTGTTGCTTTAATATCATAACACACTATCATCAATTATTTTTAATGTACATTATTATCAATTATTTTAATATAAATGTGATATGATAATGTGTTCTATGAAATATAAAAGGTATAAACTTTCAAAAATGTCTGTATCCATTGTCTTTGATGGGTTGGTAGTTTCGTTTACTTTCAAAATGAATCTTGTCATTTTATATTTCGTAAAAAAATAAAAAAAAGTTTAGTGGCTCATTTTATTTTTATTTTGATAAATTTATTAGATTTAGAATTAGATGCATTTATTTAGGTAGTTCATTTTATTCTAGTCTTATAGATGAGTATTTATGTGCTAAATGAGAAGTTGTTGTTCACTAAACTACTAATAAAAATAAAAGAATTAAGAACGATATTATCGAATGAAAATTTTAGATTGACTTACACACTAAGTTGTTCTTTTTCAGACGTTCGCGATACTGTTTATGAATGTGCAAGTAGTTAAAATTCACCGATCATTCCCAGGATAAAATAGTCCAGTTATATTGTATCGAAATTGTAACGCCCTAATGCTAAAGCACGCTACAGTGCTTTTTCAATTATAGTGCAATCTTTGCTAATCAAAGAATTTTCTCGAAAAACGTGTTTAATTAAAACATTTTGCATTACATATTAAACTTTGTAATATAATAAAATATTTACAAATGCCGGGATCCCGATTTCAAACTTTGAAAAATTAACATTTCAAAATACACATTTAGCACAGGTCGCACAGCGATTATCAAAATACAATTCCCAGATGTCCCGAGACCGAACACTCCAGGTCGCGCAGCTTGACATGTACAATCTCACCCGAGCTCAGGTTCACTCCTGTTCAGCCTTCGCCTTTCCTTTACCTACATATGGAAGCAGAACTGTGAGTCGACAAACTCAGTAAGAAATGCATATAATATATCATATAATTTCCGACCTGTAAATAGGCGCCCATACACCTATTTACAGAGCTTAACAGATGAGTAAGAACGTTTTAACTAGGATACGACCATGTACCATGTACCACATGCACTCAGTATATCATCGTACTAGTGTAGGTAGGGTATGACCGCACCTTGAGTACTATCAAGTGTTGTACCACAGAAATCTTGTATTTTCCCGTACAAGTGCTGGTAACACCTTGACGTACTTCCAAACATCATACACCTTACCAATGCACTCCGTACCGCAACCGTACAAGTGTTGGTAGTGTATGAATCACAACAAATAAGCATGTATACACATTAACACATACATACATTCAGATAATCACATCACACATTATACACAGTTCTTACCTATTTTCCGAATTCAAGTGTGCTGGCTGACCTGAACGGAAATCTCGTGCTAGATGGATGCCCTAATCACATTTTGAAACCGGGTAAGTCACATGATTAAAACCCTAATCCCGGGAAACCCAAAACCAAAACCCTAGGTTCTGCCATGCTCTTAATGGGTTATTCTAACTCTGGAAATGGGGAAACACCCAACTGAGGCATCGAAATGGCAAAAATTGAGAAAATGAAAGGCTCGGGGAACCCTGCCAAAACCGGCTAGCCGGTTTTTATGGCCCTGCAAACCGGCTAGCCGGTTTGCACCAGGTTTCCCAAAACCTTTCATTCAATGCTCAATCCTCCACCAAATGCAATGAAACCTTCCAGAGTACCTAATTAGGGCATAAACAACAATTTCCAGCCAGTATTTCACAGAACAAACCATTATAATTCAAGTTGCCATTAAAGCTCAAAGCTTGAGTTTCAAAACTCAAGCTTGCTTAGAACTAACACCAAGCATCAAAACCAGCTGCTAGGAACTTAATTTAACTCAAATAAACTATAAAATTCGAACCCTAATCATTTCAAAACCTAACAGCCAGTAAACCTAGAAATCTCATAATAACCATCTATGAACTCAAGAATAAAGAGGGATAAAAACTAGAGCTCACCTTAGCTTCAAAGACCCCTTGAATTCCTTGCTGCAAACACAAAAATCACAGCCTCTTTCCCCTTGTTCTTGCTGCCTTCAAAGGAGAGAGAGAGAGAGAGAGAGAGAGAGAGAGAGAGAGAGAGAGAGAGAGAGAGAGAGAGAGAGAGAGAAGAAAGAGCTTCTCTTTCAAGCTTGCTAATTTTTTTTAATTTCTTTTCTTTTTTGACTTTCCTAAATTGGAAAAAGGACTTAATTAAATCCTTTGCTGCCCAAAAATGACTAGGTGTCATCCTTACAATCAGCCACCTAATCCCCCCATAAAAGACTAAAATGCCCTTTAAATCAAACTTAGGTATTTTCAAAAGCTAGGGGTAAAATGGTCAAAATCCATAACCCCGCTCAATTCCGATAATTCATTTTCTCTAAAATATTTCCCCCCTATGAAATAAGGTTCTAAACTTACCCATGTGATCAATCTAGCCATCCATCGCATTTTTCATTGTCGCCGAGCAAAAATTACAAAAATAACATATTTCACATATAAGCTAAATAATACCCTTAGAGTTTAATAAAATCTCCGGAATTGAGAAATTATAACTCTAATATTTATTTCTAAATATTGGGATCCAAAATTAAATAAATTCACAAATAACAATAAAATAATAAAAATTAGTGCTATTTGCCTTTACTAATCCAAATTACTAAAGCGGTCATTACAGAAATCTTGTTGCACTACAGAGGATTATCGAATACACCCTAAAAATTATGATATCACAAATAGATTTTTATAGTGAAATTGTGCTTTTTTTATATATATATGAAAAAGATATATTCCTCCCATCAATTCAATCACATTATATAGAAGAATGAATTGAAAAAATATAAAGGAATGAAGATCGTTTTATGAATCGTGAAAGAGTTGTTACTAAACGTGTCTCATAATTAATACGACTAAGTATTTAATTTTATATTAAACACATTTTCAAATAGATAAAATAAGATAAAAAATAATATTTTATTAAATAAATTTTTATAAAAGTAAAGTGTCACACCACATCAGTCAGTTCAATTCAAATCAGTCAGACGAACAACGAGTACGCGTGTAAGTCCTCACTCATTCGCACAAAAATGGACTCCCGAGGCCCTAACCTACACTTTCATAATTTTGTGAAAGTATTCGTCAAAATTGAAACAGAAGTAATATTTCTGTTTTTTGACGTAATGAGAAGTAATAATTCTAATATTCTTTAATTAAAAAAAAATGTTAAATCCAATGAGTAAGTGAGAATATCTTTTAGTATATTAATTTATTTTAATTCTTTTTGAAAATACCCTAATTTAATCCACTTCATATTATTTTCAACTTTTGAGTCAGTAAGTACCACATTCTTCCAAATATTGCTTGATACATTTTTTCTCTCTCTCTCTATGATTCTATTATTATTTATATTTTCTAAATAGTATGCATGTTTCTGATTTTGGTTCCATCTCTTGGAAAAATGGATTAAAAGTAATCAAGTTACTTTAGAAGAAAAAAGTAGGTAACAAAAAAGCATTGGACTAGACATAAAAAAACAGTTTTTACAACTCAAGTACATAAAATTGCACAATATTTTAATTTTTTTACAGGGAACCAATGTTTTTGAGGCCAAGAACAACCCCAACACCAATAATATGCCCAACTGTACCACAAGCCAAAGTGTCAGCAAGGGTAAAACCGGCCGGGTCACCGGTCTGCAGACCGGAGTCCCTTGTCTCGAGCTTCAACCCAGCTGTCGCCTTTCGGTTAGCAGATGGGGCTAGCCCGAACCTTCCAGCAAACAACATTAGAGTTGTGCTAGTCACCATTATCTGTACCATCACACAAATACCAAGTGGGAAAAAATTACATAATTTACATTAAATTTACTTAACATATTCAAATTATGTTTGGACTAAATATAATATAACATTTTATATATGAATTTTTACCAAATTTGTTGGAGAACCAATGAAATCACATCGAGCACCCAAAGCACCCTTGCCCTTACGTTTCATTGGCTGAACTGCAGCCTGCACAAGTAAAAATAATACTAATTACAAGATGATCATATTTATGCTAAAAATCAAACCATTATAAATTATTTAATTACAGAAAATAAAAAGATTTTCTTTTTTCCTTTTTGACCAAAAACTACCATCTTCAAGAACCATTTTGAAAATTGTATAAACCTTTTCAAATCAACACCTACACTCATATATTTATATAAATATATGGTAAAAACTTGAGAGAAGCACTAACCAGAGTTCTGACAGGAGTAGATGAGATCTGGGGTCTGAGCCCATTGAATTGAGGGAGAGAAGTAGCAACTGTGGTTGCCATTTTTTTAGCCAAAATTAAAGGACAAATCTCTTAATTTTTTATTTTGTTCTTAGAAAAAAAAAGCATATAATTTGGTGAAAATGATGAAATGAATTATAAAAGTAGTGAGTGAGCAAAACTTTCACAGCAGCCACATGAACAATTTGTGGCTTGGTGTTGGTAGATTTGGATACACTAAGATACTTGGTGCTTAAGTGGCAATTTTCTATTGGTTTCCTGAAATTGGATAAGGTTTGAATTTGGATGTGATGAGTTGGAAACGGATCCATGTTAAGTGGGCTGGGCTTGGAAGTTGGATCAATGTTGTAGAGCCCACCCAGAGAGATATACCCAATAATCTATGGAATTTTTACAAAAATATTAAATTTTGAGCAAAAGTTTACAATTTTACTGCCACATGGAATTTTTTACAAAAATATTATCTTTTTATAAAACAACTGTAAAACAACAAAACAGAACAGTTAAAATAACAGTGGAACAACTAAAAAATAACCGTGGAACAGTATGGAAAACTTAACACAGTACACAGTATAAAACTTACACAGTATTTTTGAAAAAAAAAACATATTTTTTTAAAAAAATTCTGCCTCACAGTAAAAAAGTAAAATGGTTAGAATTTTCAGTATATGGTGTAAAAACCCCATAATCTATTGAAGATTTACAAATTGTTTTTCTTCTTTCCTATTAATATAATAGGATTTTTTTTTATATAAATTTAGAGAAAAATATAATTTTGAATATAGTGTTGATAACAAAAATAAGAATAAGATACAAAATGGCAGGTAGTTACCTAATTACAATAAGATAAGAACTGTAGCACTAATGCACATTAGACTCTACACGATTTTACTTATAATTAAAAAATAAATAAATTATTGTGGACATTATCCTACATGAAATAAATAGTAGAATATTTAGTTATATATAAGAATATGAGCTACTCCACTCATCACTAATTAGTTTTGAGATGGAACCCTGTGATTCTCAATATGGTATCAGAGTCATATCCCTTGCGGGCAAGTAATCTTATCCGATTCGCACCTATACAAATAGTCAGGGCCGGCCCTGAAACAAAGTGGGCCACAGGAAAATTTTTTTTTGGGCCTTATGTTAGAAAAAATGTGGTATTTTTCAAAATCAGTAAAAAAAATATATATATAATTTTAAAAGGGGAAAAAAATTGGGCCCTTGGGCTAGGTGGGCCCTAAGCACAGGCCTAGCCTGCCTATGCCCAGGGTCGGGCCTACAAATAGTGACAATGTCCACTCTGATACGGTTCAAGATTGGTGAGAAAAAAAATAGCCACCATCTTGAGGGGAAATATTATATGGATATTACCCCACATAGAATAAAATAGTAGAATATCGAGTCATATATAAGAATATGAGCTACTCCACTCATCACCAATTAATTTTGAAATGGAACCCTATAATTCTCAACATAGTTTAAAATAATGTCACATCAAAATTTTATATGTAAGAATATTCATAGAATTTGAATAAATTTGGATTTATAAAGGTGAAGAATACCTATTGAGTTTTTTCGGTTTCCATAGTTATTGACTATTTCATGTAGCGGTGATGTGATGACTTCAGGGCCTTGGGCCATCTTCATAGACTAGTGTTGTCTTAATAACATCTAAGGATAGTGTTGTGTGGTGAATCTCTTGCATTTTTAGGAGTCTATATGTTTGGATTTGTCACCATTGAGTCGATTGGATCAGTTTGACTTCTCTCACGAATTACAACTATCATGTTAACCTGTCAAGACTTTTAGACAAAAGCTTATGTTTTTGCTCTCAGTGAAAACACCAAAATATTGACTTTGCTTCTAGCCAACGACAGTGAGTCAAATTAAAGCGATTAGATAAAATAAATAATAGAAAGTAAAAATAATAAATAAAGAGAATAACAGAATTTCTAGAGGTTTAGCCCCGTAAGAATAGTAATAATCTACTTCTCTTTTGGTTGTATTGACTTGAAAGACAAAGAACTAAGTATTCTCTCTCACTAGGTCTTACAATGGATCTCTGAGTAAATTTCTCTTAGATCGCTCTTTCTCTCTTAAGTGTTCTTTCAGAATCAATTTCGTGTTCCTGAATAATGAGATTAAACCACTATTTATAGGGGTTTATTACATGAAAAATAGTTTCTCTTAATCTATACTAAATAAAATAGGAAACTAATTTACTTTCATTATTACAATACAAAGAACGGGAAACCTAGGCTTGTTGCTCTTATTCTTTGAACAAATCCCACAAATGTAGGGATTATCTTCGTTCTTGGAAGCAACGATGCCCATCTTTGAAGTTACCAACTCACATATCGGTGCATGCGAGTTGATCACACGATCGAGCTTTGGTTGGATGTCTCCTTATGACTCTAATCGGACATCCTGTTATGTACTATTGATATGGATCTTTCTACCAATCTTTGGGAGTTGCTATGAGTGTAACCTTCCGCCTAGATGGGAAAATATAGGACACGTGTCATACAGCTAATTGCCATGTCATAGTGCAAAAAATAAGATAACAATCATCATCATCACCAACAACACCATCATCATTATTCTCACAATCCATTTTCTCCTTTGTCTCATTCATCAATCTCAATTTTCCCCAAAATTTAGTTACCTCCATAGCTCTTACAAGTTCCCCACTGCCAAGTAAAATCCATCTCTCAATTCTATTTCTTCATCCGAACAAAACCCAAAAAACCAATTACGAAAAAAAAAAAAACTCGAAAGCCCCTAATCGCCACACCCTGCTCTGATTGTGATTTTTCTCCGTCCCAAGTTTTCCCCACATTCTGACTGTAATCGACGACCCTAACCATGATCGGATATTTGTTGTTAAGCTGCAGAGAGAGAGAGAGAGAGAGAGAGAGAGAGAGAGAGAGAGAGAGAGAGAGAGAGAGAGAGAGAGAGAGAGAGAGAGAGAGAGAGAGAGAGAGAGAGAGAGAGAGAGAGAGAGAGAGAGAGAGAGAGATAGAGAGAGAGAGAACTAATGCCCACTTGAAATTAATCAGATTAGTATCTAATTCAAAGAAAAATAGAGGATTGATTAGGTCAAATCTTCAATTATTATTTACCAGAGTTTCTGGCAATGTGGTAAACGAGGTTGAAGATCATTCTACCAAAATTTAAAGTAATTATGTGGATTTCGACTCTGCCGCACTTGACAACGCCTCCTATTTTTGGATCAGTCTAGCTTTTGTAGATGATGACATTTATGTAAAGGAAGAGGAGAATGACGATGAACTTGGTGATTAGAGCTCTATAGAAGGACCATTTGCACAATGGAGCTCTGGTGAGCTTGGGGGTCGAGGTGTTGTTGGGGTGGGGGTCGGGGGTGGCTGGGGGTGAAGACAAGGCTGGGGTGGAGATGAAGAAGAAGAAGGAAATAATTTTTTTAAAGATTTTTAAATAATTTATTTTTATTTTCGTTTTTTAAATTAAAATTATAATTTGGGTCAATAATTCTTCGACACGTGATAATTTTAAACAAGTAAATAAATTAGTTAAATTTAGGACTAACAGACTTACAAGAAATTTGACCTTACTATTGTCACTGTTTCTCGAGATTGAGAACTAATTTACATCAAAGTAAATTTATTGGAGACTTGCCATAAAATTCCCCTTATTTTATTATGAGAGAATATGTATTTTTTTTAAATTGTCATTTTTTATAATATTAATAAAGAATAACTCAAATTTCAAAATTATTAATTTATTTATAAACAATATAAATGAAACAAGACTAAATATATTTAACATAATATATAATATAAAAATATTAAATTTAAATAGAATAAAAAATATTAAATTAAATATATATGTAAAAATAAAAATATTTTAGCTAGCAATTTTTTTTGAGAAAATTTAAATATATCTAACATAATATCTATAAAAAATAAACCAAAATTTGTGAAAAACTGTATTTTTGTAAATGTCAGTTGTATATAAGAAAATATAAAAACTGGAAGCGTGCGAAGCGTAAAGTAATTCTCGCAAAAGAAATGTAACGAGTAATATAAAATATTTGCAGAAAAATAAATAACTTGACACAAGAGATTTATACGTGGTATCAGTGTTCTCACGAACACTCCTAGTCCACGGGGCCACGCCCAGAGAATGAAATCAATTAATAAAGTATCAAAATTACAAAGACAATTGACTTAAACAAGTTTAGACTCCCTCTAAAGTATTGCCGCAATCCTTTGTAATCCACTTTATGAATCTGACTTCTTGAAACACCTTCAAGCCCGAACTCCCTTCGTCTTTGAAGTGTGAGTGCTTACTTCCTCCCGAAGTAAGGCTTCAACAAGTCTTCTCCCGAAGACCAAGTGCTTACTTCCTCCCATAGTAAGGCTTTATCAAGTCTTCTCCCGAAGACCAATATCTCTTGTTCAGTCAAGTAGCTCTTCACAACCTCTAGGATAGAGTAAGAACAGAAATAGAACAACTAGAACCTAGATGAACAACTAGGCTCTCACAAAACAAAGAAACACTCTCTTCTCTCAAAAGATAAATGCAAAAAATGAATAATGGAAGAGGTAATTCGAATGGTTGCTCTCTAGGTTCTATTTATAGACCATAGAAACAAAAGAGGCAACCACAAGTTCGAATCTACAGCTGTACAAAAACTTTCCTAAGAAAACACGATCTGCTACAATAGAATCGGATGCTGACGCAGCAGATCACACCAGAATCGGGAAACTTGCTAAAATCGGGTCCGATCTTCTATCAATGCTTGATTCCTGCCAAAAACAGATTAGATATTTTGATTGTATCAAGATACAATCGAAATCAATAAGGAAAAGTCAATAATCAAAGTTTCCCTAAAAAAGACAACTTTCCAAAAGAGAATTCCTTCTCTTTTGAGAAGTTTTTCAACAAAGGAAAGTTCAGCTGAAAGTGCAACTTTCCAAACAAGGAAAAGGGCAACTACAATCCGAATTTATAAGGCAAGAAATTGAATATGAATGCTCAACAATCTTACCATAAATGGAAAAATTATTTTGTCAACTAACTTGCCAAAAAAGGACTTTACAATCTCCCCCTTTGGCACTTTAGATGAACAAAATAATTTTTAACATAAAGTACCTGCAAGGCAAAGTTAGCAAGAGCAAAAGAAACTACTCCCCCTGAGTAACACAATCGAATATAACAAAGAAACCAAAAACAAGCTAACTTTAAAAGATATGTTCACAAGTACTAACCAACCACAACTCCCCCTGGAAAAAGGGTCCAGAGTTGGGCAAACAAACAAGTTAAAAATAAATATCTCTCCCCCTTTTTGTTTATCGGAGTGCCAAAGAAAACAAGGAAAAAAAATAAGTTCAAACAAAAGCAAAAAAAAAAAAAAACTTAGTCTCGGTAGAGTTTAACCAAAGAAGTCAATTGCTTGGACATCTCATGCTGAACTTCTTCCATTGCTGCAAGGCGATTATGCACATTCTGAACTTCGGACTTGACTTCCAAGAGTTCTGCTGCAGCAGAACTTGAACTTGCAGCAGCAGCAGCACTAGTCTTTGGCCGTTTTGAAACACACCATCAAAGTATTCCGAGGGTTGGAATGTAGGTCCACTGATAGGAGGCTCAAGTGTTTCATGTGATTGAGCCACATTCTTCTGAGAAGATAAAACCTTATAGATTAGATTTGGAAAAACAAGTTTAAAGGTTGGCTTTTTACCTCTTCGGAAGGAGACAATCTGGTTCAGAATGTGGGAGGCCAAATCAATTGAAGTTCTAGAAGTGATGCGGTATAAAAATGATGCCACATCTTGAGACACTACGGTCTTGTTTGAATTAGGAACCCAATTGCTTAAAGCAAACCGCATAAGAGATGCATGAGAAAAAGTGAGGTGAGTGATTCGAAGACTCTCCCCTGGTTTCAATTCTGAACGAGCACCCGTGAGTTCAGAGAGCATCAACTCTCGATCCATGGACATCACTGCATTGGAGACATTCTCGGGCAATTGCAAAGCTTGAGCAATATCCTTTTCAGAAAAAGAGAGCCAATGACCCCTAACATAAACTCTTAGATATAGTCTAGAATTCTCATCAAGGAAATCATCACTGAGAGTAGCATAGAAATCCTTAACAATGTTAGCAATGTATCCAATGAAACCAGTGAGAGTGTTTTTCCATTGATGAAATTGAATAAACTTTACAATCCCATAAACACGATGAGCATGCAAATCATAGTTCCTCTCACTTTCAAACTTACGGTTTTCATATAAATTCCAGTCACGTTCATTATCACGATAATAAAATCGAGGGCAGCCAGAGAGAGATGAAGGGACATTACCAGAAGAAGGTTCTTCCATACACTGCTTGCCTTTGACAGCAGCAGAGGCCTTTGCTGCAGAAGCAGATTTTGATCGAGGAGGCTCTGGCTCGAGTTCTGTGTCCTCACTATCTTTCTCTGAATGAAGAGACACTGATTTGTCTGAAGAGACTTCCAAAGGATCTTCTTCTTCTGAACTTGAACTGGAGGAAGCCGAGGGAGGATTGATCTTGAGTTTCTTCTTGGCTGGAGGAACATCCTTCTCACGACTTTGAGAAGCTCGAAGTTCCTTCTCTGTAGAGGCTTGCTGGGCTCGAGTTCAAGTAGAAGGGCCTGTTGGAGTGGAGCCAGGAATTGATGCAGCAGGAGGGGGAACAGCCAATGGAGGAGGAGATTCCTTCGAAGATTCAGATGAAGAAGACCAGGTTCAAAGAGGTCTTACCGATTTGCGAGCAACTTGCTTGGGTGGACGTTTTGGCTTCTCGGTTTGAGATTCACGTTGGGGAAGCGATGAATCTCCGGCTTTGCAACAGCAGGAGGATGAACTGAAGCAGCAGGGGGTGCATTGGAAGGAGTTGCAACGGTTTCTTCCAATTTTTCGGTGTGCCCTAGATTCTTGGTTCTCACCATTTTGGATCTGAAAGAGAAGATGAACAGAAACAATACTAGGAACAAGACAATAGGTTCGGGTAGGTGGAGAGTTAAATGACAAAGTTTGGTTTTTATAAACTTGGAAGCAAGACAAGAAAAAGGAAACCAAATTTGAAAATTTAAATGGTAACCGCCAGCCCATGAACACATAAAAGGAAACCGCCCACTCCTCAACTCCTTTCTCTTTTTTATTTTGTTTTTTTTTATTAAAAAAAATAAAAGGAAACTAGAATTTCCAACAATATTTCCAAAAATAAGTCAATCTTTCAAGATTAAAGGCACATTACCATATAAAGATTAATCTTTAATTGGAAACATATCAAAATAAATCAAGGAAGAATAAATGTTGATACTTACCATTTAAGCACAAAATTTCCTTAGCCCATGAAACAAGTCAAACGCCTCCCTTTTTTTTTCTTATTTAAAACAAAACTGAAAATAAAATACAATGTGTACAATAAATATATGAGATTCTAAACAAGCATTGTAATCAAATATCATTGAAAATTGACAAAATAAAATACATGTTATGTTTTTAAGGAAAATAACTAATTAGTATCTCAAGAATAAATCATACTTAATTGATGTTGAGGAAAAAGATATGTATGTTACTAAAAATTGTGAACCAGGATTATCAATTTAATTTAATAGAGGAGACTTACAAATTTGAACACACTTGTCAGACATAAATGTGTGCAGTGAAAATAGGATCATTGTCCTTGGCAAGATTTTTCATTTTCGCCTTTTTCAATTTGATCCCGCAACTGGATGCTATTACACCATACTGAAGGTAGCCCTTTTCTATGGTAGTGCATCCTCATCATAGTTGCTAATTACAATGTTTCAGTTTACTCAATAGATGGCTTTCACACCTCAGTATGGGTAGCTCTATTCCAGCAAGGGGCCTGACAAGACTGAAACAAAAATTGCTCAACTCTGTATAAGAACATTATTTAATCCTAGACACAAATAAAGAGTAACATGAACCTTTTAACACAACATCACAAAGTATGATAAGAATGAGATCCTAAATAATTATAATCCAAAAGCATAAACATGATTTGTCAAAATACAATGAGAGAAGATTAAAAGCTATAAAAGAACCACATAACAGTATTGTACAAAAATATGAACAAGAGAGATTTAAACAATGCAAACTCCCAAAGACTTTCTGAGGGAGTCAAAGCGGCTTGCATCTAGGGCCTTTGTGAAAATATCAGCTAATTGTTTTTCAGTATCAACATATTCTAATTGCAATGATTTATTTTCAACAAGTTCCCTGATAAAGTGATGCCTTATATCAATGTGCTTTGTTCTAGAATGTTGAACAGGATTTTTGGAAATATTTATGGCACTAGTGTTATCACAAAAAATAGTCAAAACACCCAATTCAAATCCATAATCAATCAACATTTGTTTCAACCATAACAGTTGAGTACAACAACTGCCAGCAGCTATGTACTCAGCTTCGGCAATGGATAAGGAGATGGAATTTTGTTTCTTGCTATGCCAAGATACTAGATTATTCCCAAGAAAGAAACACCCTCCACTTGTGCTCTTTCGATCATCAGCATTGCCTGCCCAATTTGCATCACTAAAACAAGCAAGATTAGAATTAGTATCTTTCGAGTACCAAATTCCATAATCAGGAGTGCTATTAACATATCTAATAATCCTTTTTACAGCTGATACATGAGATTCCATAGGATTACTTTGATATCTAGCACACACTCCCACACTGTAACAAATATCAGGACGACTAGCAGTTAAATACAAAAGACTTCCAATCATGCTACGATAAAGTGTAGTGTCTACCTTTACTCCATTCTCATCTTTTGTCAATTTCAACGTGGTGCTCATTGGAGTACTTACCTGCTTAGCCGATTCAAGGCCAAATTTCTTGAAGACCCAAAAAGAAAGTAAGCTCACCAACCATGCTCATTTCAAATTCACTTTTCATTTTGATCAACAAATACCTGCACTTCATGGTTAGATGTAGAACCAAAAACTATATCATCAACATAAATTTGAGCAATGATAAAATCAGATTTTATATGCTTGATGAAAAGAGTTTTATCCACACTACCTCTTTGATAGTCATGAGAAAGTAAAAATTGAGTCAACCTTTCATACCAAGCTCGAGGAGCTTGTTTTAGACCATACAAAGCTTTTTCAAGTTTGTACACATGGTCTGGAAATTGAGGATCTTCAAATCCTTTTGGTTGCTCAACATAAACTTTCTCATTCAAAATACCATTTAGGAAGGCAGATTTCACATCCATTTGAAACAATTTAATATTCAAAATACAAGCAATACACAAAAGTAAACGAATTGATTCTAATCTTGCAACATGAGCAAAAGTTTCATCAAAACCAATACCTTCTACCTGTGTGTATCCTTGTGCCACCAAACGAGCCTTGTTTCTCACAATTGTACCGAACTCATCACTTTTATTTTTAAATAACCACTTTGTTCCAATTACATTTATACCTTTTGGTCTTCGGACCAAAATCCATACCTTGTTGCGAACAAATTGGTTGAGTTCCTCTTGCATTGCATTGAGCCATTCCTCAAAGGTCATGGCTTCCTTCACATTTTTCGGTTCATATTGAGACACAAAACAAAGAAAGCTGATTAAATTAACATACCTTCTGCGAGTTACCATGCTTTCTTCAGGATTTCCAAGAATGAGATCTTTTGGATGATTCAATTTGACTCTGGTGCTTGGTTCTTTCTGAATAGAATCAGTGATGATGTTTGGATGAGTCAAGATAGACGGTTCTGGTTCTCCAGTCTCAGTTGCAGCAGCAGATTCGTCATTTGCAGCATCATAAATGGGTTCCACTGCATCAGGATCTGCTTTTGCTGCTTCTGGAGGAGCATCCATGAGACTATATATCTTGGCTTCTGTGGAAAACTCTGAAAAATCTTTAAAATCATCAACAACCACATTAGTTGATTCCAAAACAGTTTGAGTTCTCATGTTATAAACACGGTAAGCTCTACTGTGTAAGGAATATCCAATAAACACACCAACATCACTTTTAGCATCAAATTTACCAATATGTTCACGATCTCTATAAACGTAACACACACAACCAAAAACATGAAAATGACTTACATTGGGGCGCTTACCTTTCCAGATTTCATAAGATATTTTTGAGGTACCTGGACGAATAAACACTCTGTTTATTATATAGCAAGTTGTGTTAATAGCTTCAGCCATAAGCGCTTTGTCAACTTCTTGCTATTTAACATCACTCTTGCCATTTCCTGTAATGTTCGATTCTTCCTCTCAACAACTCCATTTTGTTGAGGAGTTTTGGGAGCTGAAAATTCATGAGTTATACCTGTAGACTTGCAAAAATCATCATACATAGAATTTTCAAACTCCTTACCATGATCACTTCGAATTCGAACAATTTTCCCAATATTACAACCTTTCTCAACTCTTAATCTCAAACAAAGAGTTTTAAAGGCATCAAAAGTGTCAGACTTTTCTCTTAAGAAATCTACCCAAGTAAAACGAGAGAAATCATCAACACAAACAAAGATATATCGTTTACCATTCAAACTTTCAACTTGGATTGGACCCATAAGATCCATGTGAAGCAATTCCAATACTTTTGAGGTATTGATATCAGACACAGGTTTGTGAGTGATTTTTAATTGCTTCCCAAGTTGACATGGTTCACACTTACCAACACTTTCCTTACCAAGCTTGGGAAGTCCTCGAACAATACCTGCATTTGACAATTTTTTCAGGTTTTTATAATTAATATGCCCAAGCTTGGCATGCCACAGATCTGTGGTGTTGTTGATAGCTGAATGACAAGTAAACACAGGGGTTAGAGTGTAACAGTTATCATTGGATCGAAATCCCTGCAAGATACATTCATTATCATCATTCAGAACATAGCAATGATCACTATCAAATGAAACAGTAAACCCTTGGTCACAAATTTGACTAATGCTAAGTAAATTAGCCCTCAGTCCTTCAACCTAACATCACATTTTTCGCCCAGGTAACCCTTCAAAATTTAGAGTTCCCATACCAACAACTTTTCCAGATAAGCCATTACCAAAGGTGACTTCTCCACATTGCATAGGCCGAATGTTAGTCAAAAAGTCCTTGTCACCTGTCATATGTCTAGAACAACCACTGTCAAAATACCACATTTGAGATGCAGCAGTTTTATCAGAAAAACCAGCTAGACAATTCTTTTTCACCCATATTTGTTTCAAACCTTTATGTTTCTTTTGAGATTTTTCTAGATTATTAAAATAATTTGTTTTAAACAGATTTTTCAACGTGAAACATTTAGGTCTGATATGTCCTTTTCTACCACAAAAATGACAAGTGGGAACAAATCTTTTTACCTGAGATCTTGCTCTTTTCGAAAATCCTGGAGATTTTGCAGCATCAGAAACAGCTCTTGCTGCAACAGGCTGTGAAACTATTACAACAGACTTTGTAGCCTCAGTGTGGTTCGTTGGAACACTAGATTTTACAAACTTCGTGACTCCAGAACTTTCCATTCCATTTGAACCAAGACCTGCGAAACCTCTTTGACCTGCATTCTGAGCTTTTTCAAAAATAGAAGATCCAGGGTTAAGCATTTGAACATTTTTCTTAAAATTTTCAAGTTCCTTTTTTAAGAGAGTGATTTTTTCATCTTTATCACAAACACTTGTCTCATACTCTTTTATTTTCAATTCACACAATTTAATTTGATGAGACAATTTTTTATTCAATTTATTCAACTCTCTATTTTCAGAAGCAACCTGAATCCATTTTTTATACATGACTTTGTATGATTCAGCAAGAGACTCTTCACAGATTTCAGACTCATCTGAATCTGATTCCTCATAATCGGTGGTATTATTCAGACATACCAATTTAGCTTTCACCTGTGAATCACACACCACATTAGTCATAACAGAGGTTAGGGCAACATTTTCAGAATTATCTTCATCACTTTCGGTTTCATCATCACTCCAAGTGACATTGAAACTTTTCTTATTCTTTTTCAAAGTGTTTGCACACTCAACTTGAATATGCCCAAAACCTTCACATTCCCTGCACTGAATTCCCTTTTTGTTAGAGACAGATGGTTTAATTAAAGTGTTACCTTTTGAACCTTTCGAAATATTCTTTATTTCCCATCTTTTTCATATATTTCTGAAAATTCGTAGTTAATAAAGCAATCTCATCATCACATTCACTATCAGAATTTTCATTGTCAACAACTTTCAAAGCAATACTTTTACCTTTATCAGCAATGGATTTGGGTTTGTCCTTTTGTTTAATCTGTTTATTTAATTCAAAAGTACGTAAGGAACCCATCAATTCTTCCACCTTCATAGTGCTAAAATCTTTAGCTTCCTCCATTGCCAAAAGTTTAGTATCAAACCTTTCTGGAAGTACTCTAACAATTTTTCTCACAAGAACAGAGTCATCAACCTTTTCACCAAGAGCAAAATATTCATTAGCAATGTCAGATAATTTTTCATAAAATTCAGTTAAATTTTCATTATCAGACAGTCTAAGCTCATCAAATTTAGTTTGAAGCATGATAAATCTAGATCTTTTCACATCAGAAGTTCCTTCAAACTGAGTTTGAAGGATCTCCCAAGCTTCCTTAGCAGAAACACAAGATGATATAAGTTTAATGTAACCCTCACCTACACCATTAAAGATAGCATGCAAGGCTTTGCTATTGTAGGCAGAAAGTTTATCATCTTCAATAGACCATTCCAGTTCAGATTTTATAGTAGTATTACCTGAAGAATCTGTCTCAACTGGAAGAGACCAACCTAATAGAACCATTCTCCAAGCTTTCTCATCTTGAGATTTTATGAAGGCCCTCATTCTAACTTTCCAATAAGGATAGTTAGAGTCATTAAGCAACGGTGGTCTAGAAATAGAACTTCCTTCTGCAAAAAATGACATTTTAACACAAAAACGTTATAGGACCACACTAAGAGTTTAGTGTCCCGCTCTGATACCAAGTGAAAAACTGTGTTTTTGCAAATGTCAGTTGTATATAAGAAAATATAAAAACTGGAAGCGTCTGCAGAAGCAGAAAGTAATTCTGCTACAAAGAAAACGAACGAGCGTAATATAAAATATTTGCAGAAAAATAAATAACTTGACACAAGAGATTTATACGTGGTATCAGTGTTCTCACGAACACTCCTAGTCCACGGGGCCACGCCCAGAGAATGAAATCAATTAATAAAGTATCAAAATTACAAAGACAATTGACTTAAACAAGTTTAGACTCCCTCTAAAGTATTGCCGCAATCCTTTGTAATCCACTTTATGAATCTGACTTCTTGAAACACCTTCAAGCCCGAACTCCCTTCGTCTTTGAAGTGTGAGTGCTTACTTCCTCCCGAAGTAAGGCTTCAACAAGTCTTCTCCCGAAGACCAAGTGCTTACTTCCTCCCGAAGTAAGGCTTTATCAAGTCTTCTCCCGAAGACCAATCTCTTGTTCAGTCAAGTAGCTCTTCACAACCTCTAGGATAGAGTAAGAACAGAAATAGAACAACTAGAACCTAGATGAACAACTAGGCTCTCACAAAACAAAGAAACACTCTCTTCTCTCAAAAGATAAATGCAAAAAATGAATAATGGAAGAGGTAATTCGAATGGTTGCTCTCTAGGCTCTATTTATAGACCATAGAAACAAAAGAGGCAACCACAAGTTCGAATCTACAGCTGTACAAAAACTTTCCTAAGAAAACACGATCTGCTACAACAGAATCGGATGCTGACGCAGCAGATCACACCAGAATCGGGAAACTTGCTAAAATCGGGTCCGATCTTCTATCAATGCTTGATTCCTGCCAAAAACAGATTAGATATTCTGATTGTATCAAGATACAATCGAAATCAATAAGGAAAAGTCAATAATCAAAGTTTCCCTAAAAAAGAGAACTTTCCAAAAGAGAATTCCTTCTCTTTTGAGAAGTTTTTCAACAAAGGAAAGTTCAGCTGAAAGTGCAACTTTCCAAACAAGGAAAAGGGCAACTACAATTCGAATTTATAAGGCAAGAAATCGAATATGAATGCTCAACAATCTTACCATAAATGGAAAAATTATTTTGTCAACTAACTTGCCAAAAAAGGACTTTACAATTTGTTTATCAAAAGTATATGCAGTACATATATAAAGTAGAACACACCACCTCAAAGCATCTTCAATAGAGATGCATATAGTGATGTAAATGTAAAATATAGTTCAATTTGTTAAAAAGTCTATTCTAATAGTGTGCTAAATTATGATGCGAAAATCTCACATAATCAAAAGTGATCTAAATTTATATCACAATATAGCATGATGCAAAATTTGCATCAAAATAAATATTATGTTTTTATATTTACTATTATGCTATTTTAATATTTTATTATTAACTTTTAACTAACATAAGTTTTTTTTTTTTGCGACTTACATTATTATTATTATTATTAAATTTTACATTTAACTTTGCATTATAATTATTTTATATTTTTAATAAATTATTCAGTGAGAATTAAATAACATATTAAATTTTGTATCAAGATTTATAATTATGTGTTGGAGCACAATAGTAAAAGTTAAAGTAAAAATAACACAAAACTACTTTTTGTACAAAATATAGCTCAACTTTTACATCTCTCATTAGAAATGGTCTTAGAACATCTTGAAGGAGTACATTAAGTACATTAAGTTTAGTGCCATGATATAACTAAATTTAGTGTAAAAAGTTATTTTCACTCCAACCACACTATCTTAGTGCATCTGCAAGGAGCACATTAAATTTAGTGTCACGGTATCACTAATTTGGTGTAAAAAATTATTTCCACTCAAATCACAACACTAAGGGTGTGTTTGGAAGTAACCGTGTAATTACTAGGTAGGGTAATTACTAGGGTGGTAATTACACAGTTTAGTAATTACACTATATTTTAAAATGCAAGGTGTGTTTGGATATGAGGTAGTAATTATATATGAATTCCTAATATCTTGTTTGGCAAAATAGTTAGTAATTACATGGGAAAATAATATTTTTTAGTAGCTAATGTTTAATATGGAAAGTTTTTAGTAATTACACAGTGTAGTTACATCCAATTCTCATGGGGGGCCATGAGAATTGGAGAGTGTAATTGGAACCCCTCAATTACTTCCAATTACACAGTTACAGTGTAATTACATGGTCAGACAAACATGCCAAATTGTGTAATTACCTTCAATTACACACAAATCCAATTACATTGTGGCTTTCCAAACGCACCCTAAAAAACATTTCTTAATATTATATTAATTTATTAAAACTACCATAATTTTTATATCTAAAATATAAGAATGTGATGTGTAGTGTGTCTAATTTTTATTTTATGTATGTTTAAATTTATAATATATTTTTTTAAAAAAATTACAAAAATGTAATAAATTTTTACTTAAATCATAATTGAGAATAAAAATTATTTATGCTATTCATATTTAAATTTACACACAATAAATTAAAATGTGCTTCTACAATTCACCCCTCTAAAAGAGTCACGTGTGCAACGAATAGTTTGAACTTTATTTTCGACATATTAAATTTTTCTAAATTTTTCAAAATTTTACCGATGTCTTAAATAACTATAATATACACAATCATGAAAAAAAAAATAAGCTAATTTTTTTTTTGATTACCGAAATAAATAGGTGGGAGTAAATCAGTACACTAATTTTAAAAGTATGCATTATAATTTCATAAATACTATTAACAATTAAACATGTATAAATATTAAATAAATATAAAAAACAAAAAGTAGTGTATTTTGTGTGTGATACAACGCACAACACGCGACCATATAATGTAGGAGTGGCAAAACCTGTCATCGTATGGAGTTCGTCTCATATTTTATATGATCCACTTCTATATTTCGTGTCAGGCGTGTCGACTCGTTTTTTGACTTGTGTCTAATTTTTTCAACCCTAACTCGATCCGTAAAAAATTGTGTTGTGTTCGTGTCGATCTACTGTAACCCGTTTTGCTATTATTGAAGTTAGAGTTGTAGAAAAAAATGATAGATTTAGATTCCATTAGAAAACTTATATACATTATATATAGTTTGTTATATATATAATAAAAATTAAAAAAATTAAAATATTTTCAATTTGATGTTAAAAAAAATTTAATTTAATTTTTTTAACTTAACTAAATATATATTTTTGTATAATTATATTATTATTAATAATATTTTATTTTATTATATTTAAAAAAAAGCGTGTTAAGCGTGTCGTGTCGTATTTGACTCGTTTTTATTTTGCGTCAAGTCGTGTCGACCCGTTTTCAACCCGCATCTAATTTTTTTGATCCTAACCCGTAAAATTCATGTTGTGTTCGTGTACCGTGTCAAAACCTATTTTGTCACCCTTAATATAATGTTAGATTTGTTGTTTTGTTGGAGAATAAATAACTCCAAACTTACAAG
The DNA here is from genome assembly GCF_029168945.1 of Cannabis sativa. Taxonomy (NCBI): domain Eukaryota; kingdom Viridiplantae; phylum Streptophyta; class Magnoliopsida; order Rosales; family Cannabaceae; genus Cannabis; species Cannabis sativa. The sequence continues at coordinate 56,599,694 of NC_083607.1, forward strand.
TTTGAAGGATCCTTGGAGCTGGCCAGAAACAAGCACAATTTTCTTTGAAATTTGAGATTTTGACGCTCCAAGTCACACATGATTCCTTTGACCTGAATTCTGTATCTCCTCAAAAATAGAAGAATCAGGATTAAGTATTCTTACATTTTTCTCAAGTGCATTTAAATCTTTTGAAAACTTACAAATTTCATCATTTTTTGAAATTATTTTTTCTTCAAATTTTTCATTTAACTCAGAAAGTTGTTTGATTTCAAATGACAATTTTTTATTTTTGCTTACCAAGGATCAATTTTCAGAAAAAAGTTTCAACCATGAATCATAGTATCATACATCTCCTTGTAAGATTCCCTTAAAGATTCATCAGTCAATTCATATTCATCATTATCTAAATTTTCTTCATCTTTGAAAGTGTTATTCAAACACACAAAATTCTTACCTTTAGATACAGAATTCGGCATAACAAAAGTATTAGCAACATTACCTTCTTCATCTTCACTACTCTCGGAGTCATTATCACTCCAAGAAGCTATCATACCTTTTTTTATTCCTCTTTAAGGTATTTGCACATTCTGACTGAATATGACCAAATCCCTCACACTCCCTGCACTGAACATTTTTCTGTTAGATTGAAAAGGTTTAAGAAAAGAAGAAATACCTCTTGAAGTCTTAACATTAGTATTCTTATTTCCAATTTTCTTCAAGTATTTCTAAAAGTTTTTTACAAGCAAAGCCATGTCATTATCACCATCTTCATCATCTGAGGCTTTCTTTTCAGTACTTTTGAAAGCAATAGTCTTTTCCTTTTTCTTGGAAATACTCGGTTTCTCCTTTAAATGAATCATTTGATTTAATTCAAAGGTATACATAAACCCCATCAATTAATCTACTTTCATAGTACTAAAATCCTTAGCCTCTTCCATAGCCGTGAGCTTTACATTGAACCTGTCAGGAAGTACTCGTACTATCTTTCTCACCAAAACAGAATTATCAAGTTTCTCACCAAGGGCAAAATATTCATTAGAAATGTTAGATTATCTTTCATAGAATTTAGATAGTGTTTCAGACTTAGTCATTCTTAGATCATCAAACATAGTTTGTAACATGATAAATCTAGATCTTTTACCATCTTCAGTTCCTTCAAACTATGTTTAAAGAATAGTCCAAGCATCTTTAGCAGATATACAAGTAGAAACAAGTTTGATGAAACTTTCACCAACACCATCAAAGATAGCATGAAGAGCTTTATTGTTATAACTAGATAACTTCTCTTCTTTTGTAGTCCATAAAAGTTTAGATTTTACCTTTGTGCTACCATCATCGCTGTTCTTTGTGGGAGGAGACCATTCAAACAAAATTGCTTTCCATACTTTTTCATCTTGAGCTTTAATGAAAGCTCTCATCCTCACTTTCCAGTATGGATAGTTTGTGTCATTGAGTGGAGGACAAGATACCAAACTTTCGTCTACAAAGAAAGACATTTCACACAAGAAACAAATTAAACGAAAATTAAACACAAGATCTCACTAAGAATTTAGTGAACCGCTCTGATACCAATTGAAATTCTGTTTTTAATAATTACCAAGTAAAAGTATCAAGCAATTTAAATAATGGGGAACTGTAGTAAAATTGTTTGAACAGAATTTATCTCTGTTCTATTAGACACAAAATCTAACAAAATAAAAATATACTGCAAAAAGTAAAATGCAGAATATTAAAATGATACATAACATTTTATACGTGGTATCAGTAATTCTTTCGAATTGCTCCTAGTCCACGGGGCCACGCCCAAAGAAAGAAATTTATTAGATAAATCTCAAGCGTTTACAAAACTAAATTGACTTATACAAATATGGACTCCCTCTTTAAATTTACCGCAACTGTTAAAATCTATTCTTCTAATCAAATTTCAAAAGTGCCGAGACCTTGAACTCCCTTCAATTCGTAGCACTTGCACACTTCATCCCGAAGAGTGTCTCACATGCAATCTTCCTCTCGAAGAGTGTCTAACTTGCAATCTTCCTCCCGAAGAGTGATACACTTGCAATCTTCCTTCCGAAGAGTGACTAACTTGCAATCTTCCTCCCAAAGAGTGACTAACTTGCGATCTTCCTCTTGAAGAGTGACTCACATGCACTTTTTCCTCCCGAAAAGGTGACTCACGAACAAGACTTCTCCCGAAGCTTGATTAACAATATCTAAGGTGTTCAACCTGCACAATTTTAACAAGAAACAATACAGAGTAACACAATAATAAAATACTAAGAACTTGTTGGACTCAAGTTCTTCACACAACAAAGAAAACACTCTCTAACTTTGAAAAGTAATATAGAATTGATACACTAAGAGAGCTTATCAATGCCAGCAACTTAAGGGTGTATTTATACACTTTAGAAACCCTCTAAGTCATGGTCAAGCAACCAATAAATGATCAGGTTATTAAATGAAAATCTTCCCAAGAAGGAAAGTCAAAATCTATTTAAACAGACAGTCATTCCGTTTAAACAGATATAGTGAACTTGGATAGTTTTTCATCAAACTTTCCATAAATAAATAAGGCAACTTTGACTATATTAATACCCATAGTTGTGCACGGTTTTTTGGTCAAGAAATCAGATCAAAAGGATTAAAAAGCAAAGAATAAAATCAAATATTATATAAAAGGAAAACTCATAATTAGTTCACAAAAAATCAAATAAGAATAAGATCTAATTTTGAAAAACCTTTTCACACAAGAAAACGAAACTATATTTTCAAAAATAATGAAAGAACAAATAAAAATAATTTCAAAAATATCACAAATATTTTTTTTTTATTTTATCAAATATGCTAATAAAAGACTTTACAGATATAATATAAAAGTGTTAAGTGAAAAAAAATTAGCAATATATTTTGAAAAATAAAGTTTGGGTCCGTTTAGTATAGTTTTTAGAAAAACTAAAAGCTCCTTCTTAAAAAAAACTACAATAAAAAAATGTTTGGTAACTAGTTAAAAAATAACTTAATGAAAAATTTATGGAAAACCTATAGCTAAAAGCTAAATTTGGTACAACCTAACTTTTTTTTTAAAAAAATTTAATTAAAAGACTATAATAAATTATTTTGTACTAAAAATATATTTAATTATTTATTATATATTAAAAAAAATTGAAGGAAAAAAATATTTAAATTCTTGATTTTTATTTTGTTTAAAAAATTATTTTATATTTATATTTATAATATTATTATTATTAACAAACCACACAACTTAAATTTTTTTATAAATTATAATTTTTTTTATAAGTGATATAATTATAATTTAAAAATATTATAAATTTTATTAAATGCATATAAATTTGTAGTATAGAAAAAAATTAAAAATATATGTGAAATAAATTAAAAATTTTATATAACATATATTTTTAAATTATAACATTATCATTATTATAATAAAATTTTAACAATTCATTTTGAAATTTATGATTTACTAAATATTATACTCAACTTAATTTTTTCTACAATTCTGCTATAGTTATTTTTTTTTATACGGTTTTCCCCACAATATAATTGTACTAAACTATCCCTTTGCAATATCAATAAGCTTCTCGCTTTTTCCCTAAAAAAATATAAAATTAAGTAGTAGTATTATAAGGTGACATTTTTCAATTAATTAATTAAATTATAGTGTTAAACACCTCTTTGATTGTCCTTAGCATTTTAAAAGAAAGAAAACCAAATAGAAATAGGTAGAAGTGGTGAGGCAGTGACACCTTAGTTGAGCAGAAAAACACTGCCCAAGAATAAGTCCAACCCCATAAAAGAGGAGATGTCTTTTATTCTTTTGCTCTTGTTGTTTTCACTTTTATTTATGCATTCTCTCTCTAACATTTATATCATATCATTATTCTCACCAAAAATAAATAAAACAAAATAAAATTCTTTATACTATGAAATAGTTTTGTTTATATCATCTCATCTCATTTCAATTCAATTTCCCATGTATGATCAATATCTCGTCTTTACAAGAAGTAACTTCTACTAAAAGAGCATTGCTATTAAGGTTGTCTTCGGTCGGTTTATCTTATATATTTTCTATCTTAATTTAAAGTTCGGGTTGCTAAAATTTAAGTGCAACCCGCCCAATATTTTTTTAAAAAAAAAATTGTAAATCGACCAATGGTTTAGGCGGTTTGGTCGGTTAACCCGCTCAAACCGGCCAATTTTTTTTTTTAGTTTCAAAGTCAAAATCAATAAATATTAAAAAGATAAATTAAAAATATCACATTCCACCAAAATACAACTCAATATATATGACTTTTAAACTAACAATTAAGTATATAACTTTATATTATTATATATTTAATTATTTATGTTATATATAATAAAAACTAAAAAGTTAAAAAAAAAATTAAAATCCAAAATCGGGTTGGTCGGTTTAATTGGGCGGGTTGGACCTATTTTCAACCCGCCCAATTAACAGATTGGGCGGTTTGTAATTTTTTCGGGTTATTTCGGTTTGTAATTTTTATCGATTTTTTCGATTTAGTTTGGGAGGATTATTCGGTTTGGGCGGTTTACGATTTTTTTTGTACAACCCTAATTGCTACAAGATCTAGTAGTGTTTATAAAATATCAAATCCACAAAATGGGAATATTGGCACAAGTTTAAAATTTATACTTGTACAAATTGAATATTTATTGATATATAAAAATAGGCAACTGATATATTTATATATATTTTTAAATAATATTTTAATATAAAAATAATAATTTAAAAATCTAATATATATAAAATAAATATATTTTAAAATATAATAGATCAAATGTATATTTTATTTTTATTTATAAGAAAAATATAGTCTAAAATAAAATTAAATATTTCTTTATACATACAATTTTTTTTCTTACTTTGAATTTACTAACATGAAATAATAATAATTTATTTTATTTTATTGGCAGTTATGTAAAAAAATAATATTAATAATATTAAATAGTTCAATATTAAAAAGTAATTAATTCAAAATATGAAACCTGCACTTAGTTTAAATTGGATACATTATGAGCAAAATATTATGTATTAAATCAGATGAACACCCTAGTGTCTTCTAGTTAGTGATATTTCATAATAATTATTATCCAAGTATATACTATTTTTTTTTTTTTGAGTAAGGTATATACTATTTTAGATACTGTGTTTTGTAAAAGTTACTAATTGGACTTTTTGTTTTAATAAATGACAAATTGAATTATGTATTTTTTAAAATAATACTAAATAGTACACTAAACTAATTTTTTATTAAAACAAAATTTAATAATAATATAATCTAGATTTATTATGGCAAAACATTACGTTTACTACATCTGTTTGTATTAAAAGGAGGACTAAATCTATTACCTATATATATTAATGTATAAAAGGAGGAGAAAGAGTTGCATTATTACAACCCCTCCACAAAATAAAGCACAAGATAATAATACTAAAATAAATTAACAAAAGAAAAGGTGAGATGAGATTTGCAAAGACATATATAATAGCTATATTTAAATTAGATTCCTAAACCTAAAGCAAAGGTATTATAAAAGGAATAAGTTAGCAAATCCCAAATACAAAAATCATAATAATCTCTAATAATGACCCAGATCATATGCTTGGATCCATACATATTTGTTTTTTTTTTTTGGGTTCTTTTTTCCTAAGTGGCATATATAACCAAAGGATGTTATCTTCCAAAATACAAAAGCAAGAGAAGTGTCCCTGCAATTTTCCACCAAACAAAGCTCTGAGAGTTCTTCAAAATGAAAAGTGAGGGTGCTGAGGTTGAGCTTACAGATCTGAAAAACACATCATCATTCATTATTCTCTTTTTATAATATATACCCAAAAGAAAAAAAGGAAAAATAATTCAAAATAAAACAATTAACATGATAAAAAAAGAAAAAAATAACATACCCTGGTCCTGCATAGTTGCATTTCCCATAACCTGTAATATTTGATAATAAAGCTAAATCAGTGTTTGTGTGTATAAATATATAAATAAAAAGTTATTTTTCACTTTCTCCTCATTTATTTGATAAATCATTATTTATAACTTAACATAATATTACTAAAAGAGAAATGTCAAAAGATATCAGCAGTATCTATCACTCTCTTATGTATCAATATCGCTATTGGTTCAATAAGTATTGGATCTTATATAGTTTAATGTAAAAAAATGCTAAATGACACCCGCGATACCTAACACTCTTATGAGGGGTAATATCGCTATTAGTGTAATTTAATATCAGGTCCCACTTATTTTACTTTAATAAATATTATTAAAAATCGCTAACTAATTATAAGGCGATACTTTATCGTGGTGCTAGACACCATGACCTATGAGTGCCTCATAGTAAGGCAACATGTCTAGAAATGCTAAGCATCACTGGTGCTTGTAGTAATGCTTAGTAATGATATATTTCTTTTATTCAATGAGGAGAGAACAAAGTTAGATCCGAAGGTCATGATATTCTAATTATTATTTAGTATTCACCTGAGGAAAAAAACATAAAGTGTATCTTATTAAGTTGTTCATGTTCATGGAAAGTAACAAGATATCACTTTCTTGCATATTTTTTTTTTATAAGTGGGAGAGTAATTTTTTTTTTTCTTTTTTGATGAAATCATCAAAAAACTACTTTTCTAAGTAAAACAAAAGAATTGTTCAAACAAGTATAGTATACTTCTTTCTTTATTTATTTATATACTTAAAGAAAACCACCTGAAAAATAGATCTAATAAAAACCCCAAAAAGTAAATCTCATTGGATCTAATTATAATAACAAAAAGAAAAAGGTAAGATTAGCTTACTTGGGTTATGTTTGGTTAAAACAGCAGTTCCACCAAAATTGCAAGCAATATCAGAATTCCCATTTTGTTGATAATAATTATTGAAAGCATAAGAAGCATGAGAAACAAGATTGTCTGGTTCATAACATGGGCCTCCCTCTTGAATGGGCTTACAATCAGCCATTCCAAGCCCACAGGCCCAATCCAATGCATTCTGAAGATCAATTTGAGAGACCCCAGCATGGGCCACACACCATGTTAGCCCATCTAGAAATGTTGTGTTGCCTTCTGGTGGTGATAATGTTGTTATTGGCATAGCTGCATCTGCCTTCTCTTGCACCACCACACCTCCCATTATCACAACTACAAAAATTCATATAAAGTAAAAACATAATTAATTATTCGACTCGTATTTTGACTTTGTATATCTTTCGGCTAGATAATAAACTTATTTCAATCTAACAATGAATTGGTAATCTAAGGCCAATGATTGAGTTTTGGTAAGATGAATCTAAACATTGCATAGAGAAATATACAAATGTTGAACTTTTTCACTGTTTTAATTTCTAAATGTACTTTTGATACATTTTAGTGATGCCTAACGTATGCATATAAGCTAATTAATAAAAAAAGAAGAACATATAAGAAGTAAAGTGGATTTTGTATTTTAATATTCTTATAACTAACCATAATAAGATTATAAGCAATATATGAAATATTGATGTATAATACAACAATTTGTTTTTTTTTCTTTTTTGTCATAATTGAAAAGAGAGGGAAAATAAGTCAAACAACCTATTTAATGAAGCAAACAAATTTATCAATATCTTTATATAGACATATCTAAAGCAACAAAATGGAAATAAGAACTGAAAATGGCATATAATATTAATTAAAGCTATGATCATCTAGTAGGACTTGAACTATCACCAATGGCTTTATAATTAGCTATCAAACAAGTAACTTTGGCAAAAAATGTGTTGGTGAAATATTAAATGGGATATTTGTGACCATCCTCTAAATGTTGATGTTTAAAGTTCAAACAATAAAAACAAATACGTGAATAAATAATAAAAAAACACAAAACACAACTTTTTCAAACCTCATTATCATTAATACAATCTCTAAGCATCATATAAAATAAAGATTAAATATGAGCATAACTACCCAAAATTTTGAGTTTGTAAGTAAAATAGACCTTACAATATTTAAAAAACTGTAATTTTTCTCCAGAAACAGACAAAAATGACAATTTTTCTAGTTGGTGATTATACTCAAATCTTTGAATACTCTTGCAACAAGTATCCCTAAAATAAATAATTAAAGAACAAGCATGAAGACAAGGTGTAGCTCAAGGACAAAAGAGTTCATCTCAACCTTTCCACTTAAAAATAAATACATAAAATACATTCATAACATTTTTCTTCCCTACTATGTAAAAATAATAATAAAAAAATTACTTGGTTTCCTCTGTATTTTGTTTTCTTAAAAAAAAAAACATAGAAGAACAAAACCCTCTTAACCCTGACAGTGTCAGCTTCTGAATAAGAAGATTCAACAAATGCACCAATAAAATAAACACAAACATATTCAAACACTTAAAGACATTATACTCCAAACATTATTTAAACAATTATTTTTATTTATTTTTTAAAAAAAAATAGTGAAAAGAGACATACCCAGGTAGCTATTGATGACCAAAATGCAGAGCAAAAACCAGAGTGAGTAGTTATTTTTCATTTTGGTACTCAAAGAAGGCAAAAGATGAAACCTTTAATACTCTCTCTACTAAACAAACTATGTTTAGAGTTAGAACCAAATAATATACACTTAAACACACTTTTTTTGTTTGGCTCAAAGAGAGGGAGAGAGACGTAATGTGAGAAGAGAGTTTAGTATTAAATGAGAAGAGATTAAAGAATCTGAAGTTCCTTGAAGAGAAATAAAACTTTTTTTTTTTTTTCTACTTTCACTTTTTTTTTTTTTTTTGAGTTTTCAAGAGAGTGATGATGAATGTTTCAGAAGCTAGGTACTACTACTACTGATCGCTTTGGCAGTCTATAGAGGTCAAGTGTTATTTTATTTTTATTTTATTTTACAATTTAAGGATTTTATTTATTTATTTCTTTTTAAAATAAAAAATAGAAGGAAATATATGTATGTAGTAATGGAAGGCTTTATTAAGAAGTTGGTTGAGTCCTCAAAGAAAAGAACCAATCTTTCGGCTTAGCTTCTCTCTCAATATATCACGATATATTCCACCTCTTCGTTTTATTTTACTTCTCACCTTTATTTATTTTTTTCATTATTAAGGTTTTTTTTTTGTTTTTTTTTGAAAATAAGACGTTGCATAGATAAAGAAGCATTAGACGTCTCGGTCATTACAAAGGATAGAATCAGGTATGGAGGGTGACTCCAATACTCCTGAAAAGTTTTGGGTGAAAGCCCATCTAGCCACATTATGGGCGGCAAAATTACAAACACGGGAAATAAAAGCAAAGTTACAAGATGAAAAATAATTAGAGAGTTGATTACACACAAATACATAATTATCAATGTTCCAAACATAGTGCAGTCCTTTCAGAGCTTTGATAACCACTTCTGAATCACTCTCCACTAAGACATAGTTATGCTTCCTTTGCCTCGCCGTATCCAAAGCAAGCTGACACGCCGCCGCCTCACCATAGTTATGCTTTGAGAACCGTTCCTGAGTGATCTCTGGCCAGGGCCGCAATGCACATGGAGTCTCCACCAACTTTAACATCACAGTTGATTTTGATCCAGTCCTCCGGCGGAGGTGTCCAAGACGGTGTGACCTCAGGAAGAATCGGGGGGAAGAGGAAGGAGACATAATCTGTATAACAATGGAAAATAGTATTAATTACATTCACAACATTACCCTGAATTGAGTTATGTACCTTGTCATTACGGGATTTCCAAATCATGTCCACCGTGATCGAAGCATAAAGAAATAGCTTATCCGCATCATCCCCATTTAACTTTAAGTTCCAAATGAATTTAACCCAATCCCAGGCCCTACCACCAGAACCATATAACGGGTACACCCCCCAGGGAGAGGACCGCCAGATATGATTGGCAAAATCACAATAGAGGAAAAGATGGTCAATGGACTCCGCTTCTGCCCCACACATCGGGCAAGTCTCCTCATTAATATGGATTCTCCTAGCCAGGGTACCACAGACCGGCAGAGCATTAGAGAGGATACTCCACCAAAGTATTTTGTGTCTTTCGAGAACTTTTGAATTCCAAAGTTTGTTCCATAATGCCGGAGCCACCACACAGGGCGGGGCTCTCTCATACGCCTGAGTCAGATAAGCGGACTTGGTAGTAAATTTACCACAACCCTCTTTAGTCCAAATCCACTTATCTCGCCCCTGGCCGCTAGGTCTACCCCCTTTTAGGATGGTCGTGATCGTGGCAGAGTCAAACATAGTCCTTAATAAGGAAATGTCCCAATCTCCATTCTCCAACAACAGCTCCGAGACCTTCTCAACGTTTCTAGGATAAGAAAGGATGGGTTTCGGGTAGAAATCTGACCCATGAACCAACCAAGGGTCCGACCAAATGTTCGTGTTCTCCCCATTTGAAATGAGTTTGCAAGCGCCTTTTCTGAGTATAGCTTTAGTTTTGACCACATTTTTCCAAAACCAAGAATCAGCATTATTATAGGTAGCCTCCAAAAAAGGGTTACTCTTCAGATATTTGGCCCTCAGCACCCTGCAACAAAGTGACTGGTCTTCGGTTATCAGAGCCCAACCCCATTTTGCCAAGACGGCCTGGTTTAGTTCCGCAGTCTTTCGAAACCCCAGGCCTCCTCTCGCTTTAGGAAGGCACATGTGATCCCATGCCTTAAGGTACAGGCCACGGTTACCTTGCTCACAGCCCCACCAAAAATCCCTCACCATGCCATCAATTCTTGAAGCAAGTTTCTTAGAAAGCTTAGTAGTTTGCATAGCGTAAACCGGCAGCGCCAGACCCACAGATTTAATAAGTGTGGCCCGACCTGCCTTCGAAAGCAACTTTAGCTTCCATCCGTGTAACTTGGATACAAGGTTATCGAGGATAAAATTGAAATCCGCATCCTTTCGGTTCGATCTGAATAGCGGGAGTCCTAAGTAATTGATATTCGTGGTAGGAATGTTGAGTCCCAACTCCTGCATGATACCTCTTCTCATACCGTCACTAGTATTATAGCTAAAGAAAATAGACGATTTGAGCTTATTAACCTGTTGGCCTGACCAGTTACAAAATTTCTCAATACAGCTCCAAATACCTTTGGCTTCAGCAATCGTCGTTCTTCTCACAAGAATAATATCATCAGCAAAGAAAAGATGGGACAAAGTAGGCCCATCTCTACTCAGCTTGATGCCTTTAATAGTGCCTTCCTCAATTGCCTTTTCCAGGATTCGGGAAAGAATTTCAGCCGCCCAAATAAAGAGATACGGGGAAAGGGGGTCCCCTTGTCGTAACCCACACTCAGGATTAAGACTGCTCACCCTTCCTCCATTAAGATGGATGTTAAAAGTAGTCGTAGTGATACACTGCGAAACCCACTGCCGAAATAAATCAGGAACCTTGAAAGTAGAGAGGACATGATCAATAAAACTCCAGCTAAGTTTGTCATAAGCTTTCACCAAATCTATTTTAATTGCGAGTAGGCCTTCTTTACCTTTCTTTCGTTTGAAAGAGTGAATGATTTCCTGGACCAAAACATTATTATCATTGATACTCCGGCCCGGGACAAAAGCCGCTTGAGTGGGGCAAATTAGTTTGGGAAGCACCGGCCGAATTCTATTAGCCAAGATTTTGGAGATGACCTTGTAGATCACATTGCAGAGAGAAATAGGTCTAAATTGAGAGACCTTCTTAGGGTTATCCACTTTGGGGATTAGGATCACATTTGTAGCATTGATTCCCCTATGCATGAGGCTGGAGGCAAAGAATTCCCCAACAGCGTCACATAAGTCACTTCCAACCGTGTTCCAATAGTGCTTAAAGAACAGCACCGACATACCATCAGGGCCCGGAGCTTTCAGACTACCCATAGAGAAAAGGGTCTGTCTAATCTCCACAGCATCAGGTACGATTACCAGGTCCTTTTGGTCCTCTAGAGAAAGGGGATCCGGGACCAGGCCATTCAGGCTCTCTAAAGGACCAAACACTAGGTTTTTAAAAATGCTCCCCTAGTAAATCGAGAATTCTTTTCCAATATCCGACCTGCCAGTCAACCACATCCCATCATTATTTAGGATTTTCTCAATTGCATTTCTCCTATTCCTTATGGTGGCCGTAGTGAAGAAGAATTTCGAACACTTATCACCATCCTTGATCCAAGACACCGGGGATCTTTGCTGCCAGTACACAGCTCTTTGTCTCAAGGCCTCGTTAAGAGACTCTCGAGCTTTCATCTCTTCAACCCAAGCCCTAGTTCCCGCCGGCCGACCTTGAATTAGGTTCAGATGTCGTTCAAGCTGAGTAATGCGAGCATCTAATTTCCCAAACTGGTTCCTGCTCCAATTACTAAGCGCCATTCGAGTAGCTCCCACCTTTTTGAAAATTCTTGCCGATGGCCGACTATGAGAGAGAGAGCCCCAGGCACTCTCCACAACAAGCGTACTACGGGAATCCCTCGTCCACCAGGCTTCAAAGCGGAAAAGCTTTCTAGGCTTGGAATCCTGGTCCACAGTACTGATTACCAGGGGACGGTGATCCGAATTGCAAGTGTGGCAGGAATGAACAACCGCCTTCGGAAAAAGGCTCAGCCACTGAGCATTGGATAAAGTCTTGTCAAGGGCCGATTTGACATGAGCCTCACCATCACGATGGTTATCCCACGTTAGAGAATCGCCTTTAATAGGCAAATCAATTAATCCCGAACTATTGACCAACTCAGTAATGACCGGCACAGACTGATCTCTTCCCCTTGAACCCATCCTTTCAGAGCTTTTCAAAACAAAATTAACGTCCCCAAGGATCAACCAAGGTCCACCAATCTTAAGACCAAGATCCATCAGATTCTTCCAGAACAATTTCTTCTCATTGAAATAAGGCGGGCCGTAAACACAAGACAAAAACCAGGGGTGATGCACAGGGTCCGAGTACACAAAACTAGAGATGTGGTTCTTAGAGATACAAACAGTTTCAAATTCAAAACCCGCCTTCCAAGCCAATAGGAGGCCACCTGCACCACCAATTGCAGGAACAGTAATATTAAAATAAAAGTGCAAGTTTTTATTATTCATGTATAGTTTAGGATTGAAAAATAGTATACAATTATGTTGAATATCTAAATTATTTGTTAGAATTTGGGATAAGGTGAATGGGATTCTATCTCGAAATCAATTGGAAATGGGAGGAGTAGCCCATTCCTCTTATATATTCTATTATCTTTCCACACATTGACAATGTGGGACTCTCTAACAATATTCCTTATATACACTCAATTCCTTTGAGTGGTCCATTCTCTTTCTCTCAAACCTCATTTTCTCCCATTCTCTCTAACAAATTCAAACTGAAATGTTATGTTTAAGTAAACAATTAACCTCTCCTAGCTATTACAAAATGCTAGAAATTAGAGAGTTTGTTGTGATACTTTATTTTTGAGATACCCAATAATTTTCGGCAACAATCAATGGGTAAGTAATTTTTTTTGTTATTGGTCCTTATATATATTTAGAAAATTATTTTCATGATTGATTAATAGGTTGTTGCTATGTTTTTGTTGTTTTGTGTTGAAATGGTTGATGTCTGGTTTGTTATGGTTTTTTTTTTTGCATTTTTTTTTCTAGTTCAATAGAGCCCGATGCTAGTCCGATGGGTTTCTTAGATCTAAGGTCAGGAATGATGGCCCGATTGGCTTGATTGGCCCGATAGATCCCGTTGCTAGTCTAATGGGTTTCTTAAATCTAAGGTCAGGGACGATGGCCCGATTGGCCCAATTATGCCCGATGTTAGTCTGATTGTCAACTTGGACCTAAAGGCAAGGCTGATGGGCCCGATATATGCCTAATGCTAGTCTGATGGTTCGCTTGGACCTAAGGGCAGGGTGATGGCCCAATAGGCCCGATATATGCTCAATGCTAGTCTGATGGTTCGCTTAGACCTTAATTTGGGACTGATGGGTTCGATTGTAGGCCCGATGGGGTTTGATGCTTTAGAGATTTATAGCTTTTATATGACTTTTTTTATCACTTTTTTATTAGAATTTTGTTTAAATTTGTAATTGTGTTTTTTTAATGTCTGTGACTGGTTCAACTATTTTTGTATTCGTTAAGTATAATAGTGTTTGGGAGCTTTAGGGTAGAGATTGGGTTTATAACCAAGTTAAAAATTTGGCATTTGAGATTGATACAAACGTAAGCTACTCATGTTTGGTTGATCTTTTGTACGAAGAACTCAATATTGACAAGTGCAGTATGACTTGAAATTGGAAGTGAATTACAAGTACATGAAATGCTTAATGTATCGCCCTGAAGTTATTAGAAATGATAAGCGTGTAAGATTATTTTTGTCTATCTTTGCAAAGAAGCCAGATGAATTTACTCTCTTGTTTGTGACTTTGGTAAAGAAGAATGTCTGTATCGATCCTAGTCCCACACCAAAAATTATTAAGGATACTCGTAGCGAGGTTGGGAGTTTCATTTTAAAAATGAATCCAGAAGTGTTGGCAGCCAATGTGTTACCTTAATTAAACACTATGATGCCGACAGTTGACAGTGTAGTCCAAATGCCCTTTCATGATAGTTTTGGTGATGGTCCAGATCTTGAACGGTATGTTGAGGGAAATTATGACATAAGAGACGACCAAGATATAGAGGTCTATGTTGCTATATCTTTGAACTTGACTTCACTATCGTACCAAATACCACCTAAGTAACCGACACAAAAAAGAATGCCCTGTAGAGAAAATTGCCAAACACCTGGTACTAGTAGTAGTCGTCCAAACAAAACCAGTAATGCTAGAGGAACCACTGATGCTAGAGGTCCTAGCGATGCTAGAAGAACCAGTGAAGCTAGAGGGACCACTGATGGTAGAGGTCCTAGTGATGCTAGAGGGACCAATGATATTGGATTTAGCGATCCATTTTCTTCTTCGACAACTTACGGTAAATTCAAGGAGAAACTATCTGCAAGATAAGACATCGAGAATAATAGGCATTATGTATATATGGGTGACACAACATGTGGGGAGTTACATCTAGTAATGTTTCTTAGAAACAGAGAGCATTTAAAGATGATTGTTGGCTTGTATGCAATGAAGAAATGGTTCGAATACTTCGTTAGGAAGTCCAATACTACTCTTTGGTATGTTATATGTAAGGATTCAAATTGTAGGTGGAGATTAAGAGCAAAGAAGAACCTACTTTCTAACATGTTTGAGGTGACTACATTTCAAAATGTACATACATGTTCCCTTTATGTTCGAGGGAAAGATAATCGTAAAGCATTACCTTTGATAATTGCCCACCTAATTAACGATAAATTCACAATTAACGACTCAGATCATTTGGACTCTGATATAAGGAAATATATGCAAAAGGATTTCAAGATCCAAATAAGTTATAAAAATACTTAGAGGTGCAGAGAGAAGACACTACACCTAGTTCAGGGTACACCTAAAGATTCATACAAGAAATTACTTGGTTACTTGCACATGCTAAAGTTGAGAAATCCAGGTAGCATCACTGATTTTGTGGTAGAAGATGGTCGCTTCAAGTATTGTTTCTTCTTGTTGGGTCCTTGTAGGCTTGGGTTTAGGTTTTGCTGACCTGTTTTATGCATTGATGGGTCTTTCTTGAAGACTAGGTATGGTGGGCAAATATTGTGTGTAGTGGCACTGGATTTAGGCAGCCACACTTTTTTGATAGCTTTCGCAGTAGTTGACAGTGACAACCACAACTCTTGGAACTATTTTTTGAGAAAATTGAAAGAAGCGGTTGGTGATATTGAGAACTTAGCCTTCGTGTCGGATAGGCATCAAAGTATTGTTCATGCTTTGAAGCTCGTGTTCCCTGATGCACACCACAGTGCATGCTACCGGCACATTACTATGAGCGTAACCACAAGTTCAAGACTGACGTCTTCACGAAGCATATTTACACATGTACCTACACGTATTCAAAAATAGAGTTTCACAAAGAATTTGATAAGATTCGAGCAATGAATGTTGCGGTTGCATTATATCTTAAGGAAATTGGATTTGAGAAATTGGTTTGGTCATACTTTCTAGGGGTATGTTATAATGTAATGACGAGTAACTAGGCTGAAAGTTTCAACAACATAATTAAGGACGCAAGAGGCTTTCCGATGCTTTTGTAAAATTCCTAAGGTTCAAAGTCCAAAAGTGGTTTGCTACACGAACAAGTGGACGAAGACCATAGCACCAAAAATGGAAGAGGACTTGGCGTTGTAGTTTGAGAAATCTCGATATTTGAACATTGACACATGTGGACCTTACACGTTGAATGTCCACCATGGAGGATTAGTTGAGAGTGGTGTCGTAGTGTACTTGCACTTACAACTTGTTCTAAATCATGAAGTTTCCTTATCCTCATGCATGTGTTGCAGCTCAGCAACGAAGTGTTAGCATGTACGCACTATGCTTGCCATATTACACAATAGAATGTTAGAGGAGCACATATGAAGGCACAATTATGTCAGTTCGTGACGAGGATGAATAGGAATTGTCTAATGACATAAAGAACATGACAGTTAAATTGCTTATTAAGAAGCAACCAATAGGATGACCCAATAAGCAAAAGGTTGGAAGAATTAAGTCAATCCAAAATACTTATAATGGTGAAGGATTGTGATAAAACAAACTTGTAGCAAGTGTGGTGGCAAGGGGAAAATAGAAAGTCTTGCACCTACAAAGGTTAAAAATGACTGTTGAATTTTACTAATCGTATTGTTATGTATTGTAATGTTTAGTATTCTTGTTGAACTCTTGTTGGACTTCGTTGAACATTAATATTTGTGGCACGAGTAGGTTTTCATCAAAAAAAAAAAACATTTTCAACATTTTTTTCCTGTAAAAAAATGATTGGCCCGATGTTAGTCCGATGTAAATTTGATGCTGGTCAGATGCGTGGTAGGGTTATGATGAAAATTAATAAAAGCATCATGCATGCATCAGACCAAGCATCGGGCCAGTTTTCACTAGCCCAATATTGGACCGATCCATAGACTAATAGGGTTCGATGTATATGACAATCAAACCCTATCGATCCATACATCGGACTAGTATCGACCCTTTTAGAAAAAAATTAAAAAGCAAGGATTTATAATTCACCATTGGACCCTATTGGTCCATGCATTGGTCCAATATCAGGTTAGTAAAAACTTTTAAATAGTTTATTCTTTTGGTTGTATTTTTTGTCTGATACTTCTTAAAAAAAAATTAATTAGGACAAATTGCTAAGAACATAACTAAACCAATAAAAAAACCAAATTTCATTATTATCCCGATAAATACATATCTATATTAAAAAAAGAAGTTCATGCTAAGTTTTGGTAGAATAAATCTACACACAACCACTTTCTAAGTTGCTTCATATTGTTATCGTGTACGTTATCAAACAGAAGTTATAGCATACTATGCTCGATGTTCTCTATTGTATACATCTCGCAATCACTGCTATATATGACAATAAAAAATAGTTAAATAAAATATTAAAAATTAAATCAAGTTAATCAATAAAAAAAATCACTTGTAATTAAGTTACCTTGATTTTGTCTGTCGTATCATGTTGTGGTCGATGACTTTTGAGGTGAAATATCTAACCTGACTCTCTGATACTGTTAACTAAGGCATGACGATCATTTTATGATTCTTGAATAGGCCAGATTGGATCAACAATGTTGGGAACAACTTTTCCCATGCTTCCATGTATATCTTCAATTCATCATGGGGAATCAATTTAAGACTCGAGTCAAATATGCTTAACAACCAACGATCTAAGTTTGCTTCTAAAGTCACCCAATGCTTTCGGCCGTTGAAGAAGAGGGCCATATTGTTGATTTTATGGTACTAAATTAAGTACGCGTCGGAAGAGTTTTGTATTATCTGATTATCATCGTACCATAGCCCCTCAGGATCTCCATATGTGTGTACATTAAATCAAAATAATAAAAACAGTAAGTTTAGAGTATACCTCTTGAAGCCTATCAGGGTAGTCTCGAAACTTTTCGTATGTTGTATCCCTTAATCCAGTTGATGAGGAATATGCAATTTGGACTCACACCAGTATCTTCCAAATCGATCCACCACACGCAAGAAATAGTGTGGGCTATTAGGATAAAGTTTATAACCTTGTTCTTGTTGAGTTCTCAACACATGAACAAGAATAATAGAGAGAAAAATAGAGTTTCTTTTTCTCTCTACTGAATTCAAAATTAGCAGTGTAAAAAAGGATTCTTTGATTTCTTAAGGCTTCTATTTATAATAGTTAAATCTCTTTAATTAAATCATTATTCAAAGTGTTGACCTGATTTTGACTACACCTCACCCTAGGACCCATACAAATAGAGGTATTATTCCCCCGATTCAAATTTTCCTCTGAAAATGGAAAATGGCCAGGCTTCTTTCCAATGTTCAGAAAAGGTGAAAAAGAAGGCTCACCCAAAGAAGAAACAATCTCCTTTGTCACATCTCCAGCCTTTGGTCTCCACGCCGATCGTACCTGGGCGCCTCCCCGTCCCCTCGAAGCTCGGCCACACATAGATCTCGATGCTTCCAACCGAGTTGATAGGGCCCCACCAGCAGACGCCACTGTATATCTCCACTTCGACACCGGGGATGGGGGCTTTTCTCCTACCAGAACCATCTCGCCACCCACCACAGCATCCCCGTGCCCTTCACCTTTCTCGATTTCACCAGCCACAACGGCCGAGAAACCACTCTTTCCAGAGAAGCAGCTAGCATATTTCGAAGAGAGATTGAGCCAGGGTCCGAATAATGGGAACAAAATTCCCTGGTCGTTGAGCACCGTGACCAGAGAAGAAAGGCTACAATCCCGTCTTTGATGACCCATCATTCCACACAAGTAGCAAAAGGTTCCCAACTTTTCATATTTCAGTTGGATCCATTTGTTTTTGCCATTAGCGACCTTGAAAAAACAACCGCTGCAGAGGGGCCTATTAACATACACATCCACCTGAACCCGAATCCACTTCTTCCAAGTGACCGACTTCGATTCATCAAGTTCAATGTTCACAACAGTACCTGCCAAAACCCCCAACACATTAGCATTCACCTTCGAGTAGTAATCATTAGGCAGGAAATGTATTTGGACCCAAAACCAAATCGAGTTGAAAGATAATTCCTTAGCCCCGAAACCAGAAGACCACGAGAGGAGCACCAGCATATGTCCATTGATACACCTCGGGCCATGGTCCAGGACCCTTTTACTATCCACTCCAGACTCGAAGAAAAATTGAAAAGTGTTTGGTCTAGCCAAAGCATTATCCGTTGGCTCCACTCTAGTCCGAGTTTTCCATAGGTTGGAGCAAGTTTGCTCTACATCTTTTGGAGTAAAGTTTCTGGACAAAACAATTTTGCCAAAAAGGAACATCTTTGAGAAGATTTTAGTAGTCACCACACAAAGGGCTAGAGAAATGGATACCTCATTTAAAGAGAGGCACCTACCCTTCTTATTATCAACCGAGCCAACAACCTCACCCATAGTCATAAATACAAACACAGACCAAATAAACACACTCACACAGGGACCACACAACCACCTACCAACCCCTGAAATAAAGAAACACAATCACAACACAGAGACACAAAGGCCCCACAAAGGGAACACAACCCCAAACTACCAACCCCACAGACAACCTAAAACAGGGACACACGGGAAGACAAGCAAACAAAGGTCAACACGAAGGAGGCGCAGAGACAAGGGATAAAATGAGCAAGGTAAAAGCAAAGGTCAACCAAAGCAATAACAAAAGACAAAAAAAAAAAGAAAAGAAAAGAAAGACGCTAAGAGAGAGAATAATAGAAGACACTGTTGGATTAAAAATCCTATGTGGGCACATATGTATAATGTATATACTATTATAAAGTGTGATACAAAATTAAGTGACCAATTATGTTATGGGTATCAAAAGGGTATTAAATTGTTATGGAAATAATGTGTAGATACCATAAGTCAATTTATAATTTGTTGAGGGGCCAAATTATAAATACCCAAAACTCATTCTAAGATGAGTCTATAAATAGGTAGTGGTCCCCAAGAAACACTAGGGTTCTGTATTCTCTCCTTCCCCATCAGAGAAAATACTTTAGAAAATAGTGTATTCTTGGAAGATCAAAACCTTCTCTGCAATCTCCAACAATGACTTCAGGTTAGTGCTTCCGTTTATCTTTTGTCATCTTCTTCTTCTTTAATTTAGTAAAGGCGGTATAGATTTATGATTTAGGGTTTTCTATATTAAAGCACTTTTAGGAATATGATTAGATCTGTGATATATATATTTCTTAAGTGTTTTATAAATCCTAACAAGTGGTACCAGAGCTACCTTTTTGTTAAATTAATTGAAGATCTGATGATTTTGTTTATAAAATTTGGGGATTTTGAAAATTAGGGTTTGTTTTGGCTGTCGTAATTTTTTTTTTGATACAATCATATATATATATATTGATTTAATGGGCTGATGGGCGTATACTTATGGTATATACACTGTGATCTGAATGTTTCGTGGTTGATGATTACGGTTTCTTTTATTAATATTATGCAGTAATATATCGATGCAAGTGATTGATTGATGAGATATTTTTCTTTTTCTTTTCTTTCAATTGCGGCTGTATATAAGTAATGGCTCCTGCCCAGCCCAATTTTATATGTTATGTGATATATGTGTTTCAATTTTAATGTTATGTGTATTGCTGACATATATATCTTTAAAATTGATTTCGGTATATATATTTTGATTTGGGAATTTGGCTTCTCAAACGCCTCCCATATTACTTTTTTTTTTTTTGGATCAGTATATAAAATTGGGAAATTTGCGGCAAAAGTCCTCAAAAAGTTTAGTGTATCACAGATAAGTCCCCAAGCTCGAAAAATAGCGGTGATAGTCCTCAAGCTCATGATTTTTATTTGTCCGTTAGTCCCAATTTTAACTGGACCGTTTATTTTTTTAAAATTGACACGTGTCGAAATATTATTGGTCCAAATTATTATTTTAATTATAAAAAATAAAAATAAATAAATAAATAAATTATTTATTTAAAAATAATTTTTTTTTCTTTCTTTTCTTCTTCTTCGTCTTCTTCGTCTTCTTCTTCTCACTCTGCCAGAAAACCCACCAAAGCCCAGCCCTTTCTCTTGGCGTGGAGAAACCCACCAACCCCCAACCCACATTCAGACTGGTTCCATCGATCCTCTCTACCATGTCTGCTTCGGTGGAATGATCTTCTCCTACCTCGTCACTCTGCCCGTAGAGCACCGCCATCTCGATCACCAGCATCACGCCAAGTAACACGACCATTGATTCATTCCTCAGGTTTGGGCTTTCTCTTTTTTTATTACCAATTCATTATTTGTATGTCTGAATTGGGAAGATTCCATTTTGTTTTGTTTTTTGTTCTTTACTTTATGTGATTTGGATTTTTTTTTAACTGATGAGATATTCAACTGAGGAGATTTTTCTGGGTTCATTTCAAGCTTGAAGGACCAAGAATGGCCAATGTCGGGTTTGGGTGTGGCTGTTCGACGTGATAGAGAGAGGGTGGGCTCACGAGATCGGACAGGAGGGAAAACTGGGTTTTGGGACCTGTTGCGAATGAGGTCCTGCTGTTTCTCCAGTGGCTGAAGTGAGAGAGAGAGAGAGAGAGAGAGAGAGAGAGAGAGAGAGAGAGAGAGAGAGAGAGAGAGAGAGAGAGAGAGAGAGAGAGAGAGAGAGAGAGAGAGAGAGAGAGAGAGAGAGAGAGAATTTAGCAAGGCGAGGCTTGCCTTGGGTGTTTATCACCATAACTGATCGTATCATCTTCTCTCCTCTCCAATCAACTTTAGGAAATTTGATTTATTTGGTTACAGTAGGCTCTTCAAAATTTGATCATGATTAAAAAAAATTGTTTTTTATTTGTAAAAACAGAAAATTGTTTCCTTGAAAAAACTGGTTTGTTTGGCCTTTTTTTTCAAAAAATAAAATTATGAAAAATAGTTTTGTGGATTATAAAATTTTGGTCTGGTACAAGTTGGTGTTACAGGTTTGTTTTTGGTAGAAAGAAACCCCAAAATAGGTGGGTGACGGCTGGAAAGTTATGAGTTTTTTAGGTATGGGATTCAATCGATTCTGGCCATGGTGGTTGTGGAGGTGCGTAGAAGGAAGAAGACGAAGGGAAAAGAGAAGAGAAAGGGTCGGGGTAATTTCTGGGGATTGAAAAGAAAAAAAGGAAGAAGTTGACTAAAAAAAAAAGAAAAGAAAAAATAAATAAAATAAAATAAATTTATAATTTTAAAATATTTTTTAGTTTTTATTTTATTTTAATTATTTTTAATTAAAATTATTATTTGGACCAATAAGGCTTCAACACGTGGCACTCTTGAATGAATTAACGGAGCAGTTAAATTTAGGACTAACGGACTTACAAAGGGTGCGACCTTGAGGACTATTGCCGCTATTTATCGAGCTTGAGGATTAATCTGTAACAAAGTGAATTTTTTGAGGACTTTTGCCGCAAATTTCCCTATAAATTACAGAATGATAATGGGTTTGATCTTCTTTTTGGCATGTATATATTTTTTTTGTCTTATATGCTAAATATTATATACATTATAAGATTTCAGTTGGGTTTACTGTTATATATGTCACGGTAAATTTATTTTAATTAAGATATTTTAGAAACAATTAAATTCAAATTTTGGTGTTAGTTTATGCCTAATATTTGAGTAAATTAATTGAAACAATATGTCGCCAAAGTGACCACTTTTGTGTAGATTAATTTATTTAAAATATTAGGATGGTTGTGTGTTTGTAATTGATGCTTATATTGACTAGCCCAAAGGTAAGTGAATATTTTGCTAGATTTCAAACATACCTGTGGCGATAAATGTGTGATAATTATAAGGTATTTTGTGTGAGCAATACGTTAATCCAAAGATTGACCTATTGTTTGGCACAGTTTTATTGTCAATATTTGATTGCTACACCAAGAGTACCGCTTACAGTTAATATTACTGTCCAAAGACTTGATATTAATGTGTGTTTGGTATCTTGAGATGGGATTAACCAATTTTTGAATTTATTGTTTAATTATGCATATTGATGTGAGCTTGTTTTATTTGTTCTATATTCAGCTAGTTCATCTTCTGCTGCTTCAATATCTGCTAACATTAATTCTATTCCTATGCTTAATGGGACCAATTTCAAGGATTGGAAAAGGAACTTACTTATAGTTCTGGGATGTATGGATTTAGACCATGCACTAAGGAACGAACAACCTACACCTCTCACTAAGGAAAGTTCCCATGATGATAAAAGGGAATTTGAGAGGTGGGATCGTTCAAATCGCATGAGTCTAATGATTATGAAACACAGCATTCCAGAAGCCTTTTGGGGCACAGAATCCAAAGGGGTTACTATGGCTAAGATTTTTCTTGAACAAATTGAGGAACGTTTTGCTAAAAACGATAAGGTTGAAATGACAACACTTCTTGGTTCTTTAATGAACATGAAGTATAAGGGTCAAGGAAATGTAAGGGAGTACATTATGGAAATGCATCATATTGTCTCACGATTAAGGACACTTAAGATTGAGCTTTCAGATGATGTACTTGTACTCATGGTTTCGTTAACGCTTCCTCCACAGTTTAACCAATTTAAAATTAGTTACAACTGTCAAAAGGAGAAATGGACTCTCAACGAGCTTATTTCTCATTGTGTGCAAGAGGAAGAAAGGTTGAAAAAGGACAAAACTGAAAGTGCTCACTTGGCCACTACCCCTAAGGATAAGGGCAAGAAAAGGAAATTTGAGAATGAAGCTGCTAAGGGTCCAGTTCAAAAGAAACAACATCAGGATTCTAAGGGTTGTTTCTTTTGTAACCAACCTGAACATGTGAAGAAAGATTGTGCCAAATATCACGCATGGCGTGCAAAGAAAGGTATTAATCTTGCTTTGGTCTGTTCTGAGGTTAATTTAGCTTCAGTACCTAGAAACACTTGGTGGATAGATTCTGGTGCTACTACTCACATAAGTGTTTCTATGCAGGGTTGCCTGAGCTACCGAAAGCCAAGTGATGATGAAAGATACATCTTTGTGGGCGATGGACAATCGGTAGAAGTGGAAGCAATTGGGCATTTCAGATTGTTATTAGGAACTGGTTTTTATTTGGATTTGAAAGACACTTTTGTTGTGCCGTCTTTTAGACGGAATTTAGTTTCTGTTTCTTTGTTGGACAAATTTGGATATTCTTGTTCATTTGGAAAAATCACTTTACTTTGTCTTTAAAATCAAATATTATTGGAACTAGTTATTTGAATACTTATGACAATATTTATTTGTTAGAAACAATTGCATCCTATAATGAAACCTTGCATGTGGAATCACGAGGTACTAAACGCAAATTAAATAAAGAAAATTCAGCGTCATTGTGGCATAAACGCTTAGGTCATATCTCAAGAGATAGAATTGAGTGTCTTGTGTCTGATGACATTTTAGAGTCTCTTGACTTCACAGATTTCAATGTCTGTGTAGATTGTATCAAGGGAAAACAGACCAAAACTAAGAGATTAGGTGCCAATAGAGCTTCGGAAGTCTTAGAATTGATTCACACAGATATTTGTGGCCATTCCCTACGGCATCTTGGAATGGTCAACAATATTTTATATCATTCATAGACGATTACTCACGTTATGGGTACCTATGTCTCATTCATGAAAAATCTTAGTCTGTGGACGTGTTCAAAGCTTACAAAGCTGAAGTTGAAAATCAACACAACAAAAGGATTAAGAACGTCAAATCTGATTGTGGTGGTGAGTACTACGGTAGATATGATGGCTCAGGTGAACAACGTCTAGGACCATTTGCTAAATTCCTAGAGGAATGTGGTATTTTCCCACAGTACACCATGCCAGGATCACCTAGCATGAATGGTGTTGCTGAGAGACGAAATAGGACTCTTAAGGATATGGTAAGGAGCATGATCGCTCATTCTACCTTACCTGAGTCCCTCTGGGGAGAAGCATTAAAGACAGCAGCTTACATTCTGAATAGAGTACCAAGTAAAGCAGTTGCAAAAACTCCTTATGAGCTTTGGACAGGTCGAAAGCCTAGTTTAAAGCATTTCCACATTTGGGGATGTCCAGCTGAGGCAAGGCCTTATAGGCCACATGAAAATAAATTGGACTCCAAAACAGTTAGCAGCTACTTTATTGGTTATTCTGAGCGATCTAGGGGCTATAAGTTTTATGATCCCACTGTCAGAAATATTTTTGAGACGGGAACTGCAACATTTTTTGAGGATGTTGAATTTGGGAGAGAAATAAGGTTAGAGACATTACTTTTGAGGAGGAATTGAATTCAAACTCAGTTCCTACTATCATTTTAGACAATTTTCAGGCTTCCACACCTGTCATTGATCAAGAAATGAATTCAGAACCTCAACAAGACAATGTTGAACAACTCCCAAATCAGGATGAGGCTATTGTTCCAGAAGAACAAATTCAACACCCTCAGAAACAAGAGCCATTAAGGAGATCCACAAGAGAGAGAAGAAATGCTATTTCAGATGACTATTTTGTATTTCTTCAAGAACATGAGGATGAAAATGGAATGATGGAAGATGATCCAATCAACTTGCATCAGGCCATGAAAAGTTCTAACTCTCAAAAGTGGATCGATGCCATGGATGAAGAGAATAAGTCTATGCAAGACAATAAAGTTTGGGAAGTTGTCCCATTACCAGAAGGTGTAAAACCAATTGGTTGTAAGTGGATACTTAGAACCAAGAAGGATGAATATGGTAATGTGGTGAGATTTAAGGCACGTCTTGTAGCAAAAGGCTATACTCAGAAACAAGGCATTGATTATACAGAGACTTTCTCTCCGATTTCATCGAAAGACTCTTTTAGGATAATATTGGCACTTGTTGCTCATTTTGACCTTGAGTTACATCAGATGGATGTTAAAACAGCGTTTCTCAATGGCGACATTGATGAGACAATTTATATGGAGTAACCAGAAAACTTTGTGGTTGGTGACTCAAAGAATATGGTTTGCAAATTAAAGAAATCTATCTATGGACTCAAGCAAGCTTCTCGTCAATGGTATCACAAGTTTCATCAAGTAATTATCTCATTTGGTTTTGAGATGAATATTATTGATGATTGTGTATATCACAAGTTCAGTGGGAGTAAATACATATTTCTGGTTCTATATGTCGATGACATATTGCTTGCCACTAATGATATAGGCTTATTGCACGAAACCAAGAGATTTTTATCTAAGCAATTTGAGATGAAAGATCTTGGTGACGCCTCTTTTGTATTAGGAATTCAAATACGTCGAGATCGTTCTCGGGGTATTCTTGGATTATCACAAAAGAGCTATATCGATAAAGTACTCAAAAGGTTTGGCATGCAAGATTGTAGACCAGGTGATACCCCTGTTGCTAAAGGAGACAAATTCAGTCTTAGACAATGCCCTAAAAGCAGCCTTGAAATTTAGGAAATGAAAAAGATTCCCTATGCATCAGTTGTAGGGAGTCTAATGTATCTTCAGGTATGTACGCGTCCAGATATTGCGTACATTGTTGGGATATTAGGCAGATATTTAAGCAATCCTGGTATGGACCATTGGATAGCAGCCAAGAGGGTTATGAGGTATCTTCAGAGAACAAAAGATTACATGCTCACATACAGGAAGTCAGATCATTTGGAGGTCATAGGGTATTCTGATTCTGATTTCGCTGGATGCTAAGATAGCAGAAGGTCTACAACAGGCTACATTTTCCTGTTAGCTGGAGGAGCTATATCCTGGAAAAGTGTCAAACAGACACTTATAGCTTCTTCCACTATGGCAGCTGAATTCGTAGCGTGTTATGAGGCATCAAATCAGGGAATATGGCTGAGAAACTTTGTCACTAGGCTGCGTACTTTGGAGAATGTTGAAAGACCACTTAAGATATTTTGTGACAATAAATCAGCAGTGTTGTATTCCAATAATAATAGGAGCTCATCCAAGTCAAAGCATATTGACATAAAGTTCCTAGTTGTGAAAGAAAGAGTGCAGAGTGGACAGATTTCCATAGAGCATATTGGGACAAACTCCATGATAGCGGATCCGCTCACAAAAGGATTACCACCCAAGGTCTTTCATGAGCACACTGCTCATATGGGTGTAGTATTACTTGAGGATATCATGATTTAGTGGGAGTTTGTATTCTCTTTGCTTTATGTTTGTTTAAGACAATTATGTATTTGGTTATTTTCTGATCAGAAATAAAGTTTTCAGTTTATTCACTCTGTTTTGTTATGTTTAAGTTTGACCTCACTTTGGTTTAAGGAGGACCAGTTGGAAATAGGCATGTTCGGTTCACATTGTATGTAATTTCCATGCTACACATTTATGATTGATCTATGTCATTTTGCTATATTTGTATATGTGACCATTGATGGGTTTAGTCATGATTGATATGACGAAAATCGCTTTGATCCTATATGGGTATAGTTGATGGACGAGATTGTTGTAAATACCTTTACATAATAGCAAATTTTGAGCTCATAAGGTTATACATTTATCATGTAACATATGTTGCCCAAGTGGGAGATTGTTGGATTAAAAATCCTATGTGGGCACATATGTATAATGTATATGCTATTATAAAGTGTGATACAAAATT
The DNA here is from genome assembly GCF_029168945.1 of Cannabis sativa. Taxonomy (NCBI): domain Eukaryota; kingdom Viridiplantae; phylum Streptophyta; class Magnoliopsida; order Rosales; family Cannabaceae; genus Cannabis; species Cannabis sativa. The sequence continues at coordinate 56,627,366 of NC_083607.1, forward strand.
AAGTGACCAATTATGTTATGGGTATCAAAAGAGTATTAAATTGTTATGGAAATAATGTGTAGATTGTTGGAAATTATTTTACCAGGATCTTAGATCTACTCACAAGTATGTTTATTAACATCCTAAATATGAACTTTTTAAAAAACGATAAATTAAACACATATAAAGTTTAAGAAACCTTACATTGGGTGCAGCGGAATACAATGACTCATTCCGTTCAGATATCTAGCCCTTGATTCCTTTCTGTAGCAGAGCATTATCAATATCTGAACCTGGATCTCTTTCTCTGAATCTTTGATGCTGAAACTCCTTCTTGCTGAAAGTCTTTCTTCACGATCTTCCTCACTATGATTGAGGTATCACTTGCTGTGTGTGGGCACTACTCTCACACTAAGATTTTTGAAATTGAAGAGGGAAGGAGAAAGAGAAGGGTCAGCCAAAGATAGGGAGAGAGAAGGCTCAGTTTTTTCTGAATCAGAAGTGTAGAAATTTTAGTGTAAATTTCCTGAAGCCTCACTATCTATTTATAGCATTCCACTAGGGTTAGGTTTGAATTATTTGGCATTAAAATAATGAAAAAATCAGTTTAAATTTCCTACAAAAGTGGCTGGCCCTATACAAGTGGATTTGGGCCTCACTTTTTGCAATTTTGCAGTTTTATCTTTTCTGCATCTGATTTTCTCAAAAACGTCAATTTTCTAATTCAACCATTTAAATGCCAATTCTAACTATTTAATAACTATAAATAATTATTAAATAATATTGTCATTTATCATATTTATTAATTGAACCATAAAAAGTATCATAATTAACAAATATGCCCCTATAAAACTCTTTCTTTACAATTTCGCCCTTACTTAGTGAAAAATTCACAAATAGACATAGTCTAATTTGAGAATTATAATTGATTAATCAAAACCAATTACACGAGTCTTACAAGCAATATTATCTCAACTAGTGGGGGGACCATGGGTCTATATAGCCGAGCTTCCAATAAGTAGATCAAGAATTTAGCACTAAAATTCACAAACTTATTAATTCTTCGTTGAATCCACGCATAGAATTTAGAATTGCACTCTCAGTATATAGAATGCTCTATATGTTCCACCATATAGACACATCATTAGTTATCCATTGTTATAATCCTAATTTGATCAATGATCCTCTATATGAATGATCTACACTGTAAAGGGATTAGATTACCGTTACACCCTACAATGTATTTTATCCTTAAAACACTTGACCCCGTATAAATGATATTTCAACTTATGTGAAATGAGTACTCCACCATTTATGTTCGTTTGGTCAAGCTCGAAGGAGATCATCCTTTGCTTACTATTCGCCAGATAGAAGTTATAGATTCCATGTTTATGATAGCGCTCCCACTCAATTGCACTACCGTGTTCCCAAAATGTACGTATCACCCTGACCTAAAAGTAGGCTTAACTAACAAATCAAAGAACACGAATAGCCTTTCAAGATCGAGCCTAATCATAACAGGATTAAGAACATTTGATCTAGGATCAACTAAGCGATATTGACTTGAATAGATATTACGGTAAGTTTAATTAAATCTAAGTCAAAGTTCAATATCGGTCCCTTCCGATGCATACTCCATGCATCCAACCTGAGCTTTACTTTAACCAATGCTCTGGAAAGAACATAGCACTTCTCCAAATGCAAGTAAACTCTTTTGTAGATTATCATATCAGTAAAACCCTATGTCTGATAAATCTAGGAAACTTTATTCACATAGTCGTGTTTACTTTCCAATGTGTTGACGGCACAATAAACAGGATCAAGTATGTGAAAAGGGTTTCAGATGAATTTATACATTATGTACATATAATCATGAAATAAATCATGTGAACCATGCAACATTAAATGTTATTTCTGATCTATATTAATAAGTAAATCTGATTATATTGAAATGAGTTTTATTTAGGGCATAAAACCCAACAAACTCCCACTTGCACTAATATAAAACAAAAAGTGCGTTTCAAATAATCTCAACACCTTGATATACAAATCAAGTGTAGTAGTAGTAAACTTCTCGTAATAGGATCTGAAAGGTTGAATTAACCACAACCTTTTCTCCACCATTACTCTTCCTTAATCACAAAATCATTGATAATGTGAAATTCCTCTCTATATGTCTACTCTCTTGGGATACTGGATTCTATATCTTTGGCAACTACATTTGGTTAATCAGGAAATTAACACTAGTAGTTTAAGGCAATTTGGATTGATGCCAAAAATGTATAGAACTTTCCTTAGACTGAATAAGTACCTTTCCTGCAGCTTTAACATTCAGTCTCTCTCTGGTAGACCTAGAGACTTCAGATAGGTTTTTACACTTCTCCAAAATTACTATTCCACCCCCAAAGTAATCACCATCTTATCAGAAATATTTACTAGCACATAGGCAAATTTCGAAATCTGATATGGTGTAGTCTAAGAGTTTTAAACACACCCTTATAGACTAACATATAGTTCCTCTTCTTTATCTTAGGATTTACTTGATTGTCTTCCAATGTTCTTCTCCTGGATTAATCTGATACCTACTCATTACTCCCACTCAACAGCAGGTGTCTGGTCTAAGGCATACAAAAGCATATCTAAGACCTCTCACTGTTGATATAAGAAATTCTTTCATGGCTTTATCTTTTCTGGAATAGTTTAGACTTTTCCTTAGATAAATAAAATCTATACCTAAGAAGTTGTGAAGCTTCTATAGATTGCCATTAGAAAGAAAATGCTTCAGCATCTTACTAAAGTAAGTTGCTTGCATTAGAGTAAGTAATTACCAGGTATACCATAAGCCATAGGTTTAGATGAATTCAAACCTATAATACTAGGAACAGGAAGTTTGTTAAGTCCATTGAATGGACTTATAAACGAAATTTCCTTTTATGTCCTTGTAATAGAAAACTTTAGGTTATTCCATGTGAATGGATTAAACCATAGTTCTATTGGCTTTCTTTTTCTTATCTTGACAATCCATTACTTGTTTAAACTCACAATGGATTTTAATCACTAGTGTCTCCCAAGTCATAAGAAGGTGAGTTCCTAGAAACTCTCCCACTACGACAAGGTACCGTGAATTATGTCGAAGAAAACTAAATGGTATTGATCTCTTCGGTTGTGACAAGACAATAGAGGCAGTGGGATCATCATATGTTATATAAGATGATAGAACACTTTTGGAATCAAGAATTAAATATCTCCTTTATTTGCTACTCGTTTTTCAGACTTAGTCATTTTCTTAGAAAAGTAGTATTTGTTTGAACAAACACTTTCTTATCTATTGACTATGGGATGGTCCACCCCTAATCACTTAAAATAGCTAAGAAACCATGGTTAACAGTTCTAGCTTTTCTTAAGATTTTGATTAGGTCATCCATGAATCTAGTAATGATTTACATTAAGTATACAACCATTACATCATTCTGAAATTGTATTACCATAGAAGGAATTAGGCAACGATTAGTAACTAATCATCAACATGCAACTCGAAATTTCTGGGGAGGTAAGTTTGGATATAATTCAAAAATCAAAATCAATTTAATGATCTTTGAACTGCATATCTACTAACTATTTCTCCACCCCTATCAGTTCGCAAGATCTTTAACCACCTACCTTAATGGTTTTAACCATTGCTAGAAATTAATGAAATTTTTCAAACATTTCAAATTTCTTTGCTAAAAGGTATAATCTAGAGTTATCGTTTTAAGAATACAACGAAAAACTCATATCCACCCCTGAATGTACATCCATCTACGAATGAGATGAACTACTTTCAGTGGATATAGGCATATTAACTTTTTGCAGAGATTGATCTTGTCAAATCCACTATGAACAAGATACAAATGCCATAGATTAAAAAAATGGTAGTGTCTATTGATGACATAGGTTTAGTTACATCAAAGAGTTCTTAGAATACTGCAAGTGGATCCTGGTCACAGAATACCTAACTCATATTCCATACAGTTTTAATCCATTAATAGAAGATGGACATTAAACACTTGAGAAAGTGTAACTGTATTGTATTCTGGAATTAGAAATATAAGAAAATTTCTATTTGGAATCTAAAATTAAAGCCAAAGACTTAAATTTATACCAAATATTATGAGTAATTCTATCTTGGACCAGCACTACTAATACAAACTCTAAGTCAGATTTGCCCATACAAGTAGGAGATTTCTAAGATTGAGGATTTATATCAATTGGGAATAGAATTTCGGGATTATAATCATATGCGTCATTTAATTTCTTAAGAGAAAATATAGAATGACATGAAATGATTTATAGACCATTCATCCAATGATATGTTATTAAGCTAATTCGAAATGAATAAGCTAAGAGGAATTAGGATAATTTCGTTTAAAATAAGAATCCAACGATGCTTCTATTAGCGAAAGTCAAAGTAATCTTATTTATACAATCTTCTTGTTTCATATCGTAAAAATACTAGTCTAAGGTGTCATCAATTGATGAACAACTAGATGTCGCATATACAATATTTATCTTTCGAGATCTAACACTATTATGAATGTCTAATGGTGAAAATCCACTAGGGATTTATCTCATTAGATAAACAAGCCAAGTTGGACCAACAATGAAGATTCGAAATTAAACTACAACTTAATAACAGAAAATAACATGGTTCAATATAAATTCATACACAATTCAAAAATTATAAACATATAGCAAGTAGGAATGACAAGTGAAAATACTAAAACTTACAATCCTAAATAATTTCCAAGGTTTTCAACAAACTGATATCAGTGTCCCGTTTAGGCGAGAGTCAAAGCTACCATTCATTGAATAGAGTTGCCAGCTCGTCTAAAATGTTAAACATTCTAGCAACCTTTTATTCGATCAAGATTGGAATTCAGCGTTGTCCCGTTTAGGCGAGAGTCAAGGCAATTCTATCTTATGAGCTTCCACCATTGTTTCGCAATTTGCAAGTCAAGTATGGTCGCCACCATTAGGGTGATCCATACCATACAAAACACTTACAAACTACTTATCATGCGAGGTTAAACGGTGCGAAATTGCTAATGAACGTTCCTCCATTAGGGAGGATTACTCACTAAAACAAACGCGGTGTAAAACCCACAATGGAGATCGAATGTCTTAATAATAAAGCTCATTATTTAAAGAGAGTTGTATTTTCTTTGATTCTCTTTATTTATTCTATTTATTTTAAATATATATTTATTTAATTAAAATTTCCAATTTAGAATGAAAAATTGTAAATATAAATTTTAATTTAATATTTATAAATTTTACTTAGATGGATATGAAAATAAAATGAATTATTTCCATCTTAGTAATAATTTCCAATAAATATTTAGAAAAATATTCAATTTAAGTTGTTACAAAATTAATTTAAATTAATTTACAACTCAAATTTAATTTTCTATAAATATATATTGCATTTCGAAAAATTAAAGTATATAAGAATACAATTTTCGAAAAATGCATATTAAAATAAAAAAAATAAATCTTGGAAAAATTATTCTAATTTACAACAAAAAATATAATTTTCCTATTTAATTAAATATATATAAGAAAAATATCAAATATTTAAGTATGATGATTAAAATCAACTTAAATATTAATTTTCTTTTTAATTAAATACATTAGAAAAATACTTCAAGCAAAAATATCATCTATCTAGATTTTCCTTTGACTAATTAATTCAATTTCTAATAATATACTTTAATTCAATTTATTTTAAATTAATCAATAAATGAAAAAAATCATTGATTTAAGTTGATCCAAGAATTAATTAAAATAAATAATTAATTTACAACTTAATCTATTTTTCAAATAAAATTCGAAATTCCAGCATTTAAGAAATGCAATTTCAAAAATTGATTAATAAAATAAAGAAAAAATATATTTTGAAAATTATTTAAATTTAGTTGAAAAAATAAATTTCAACTAAAAATAATTTTCTATTTAATTAAATGTCATGAAAAAGAAATATTTAAGTATGATGATAAAAATCAACTTAGATATTTAATTTTCAAATTAATTAAATGTATTAAATTCAAGAAATAAATAATTAAGTGTAGAGAAGGCTTAATTATTAATCTCTAGTTTAATACTAGGAAAAAATATACTTAAAATAAATTGTACCAAAATTAATTATTTAAATAATTAATTTCACAATGTATAATATTTTCCTATTTAATATTAGAAATAATAAGTAGTCTAGAAATAACTATCTAGAAAATATCTTATTTGACTAAGTATCTTTTCCACAAAATTTGAAAAAAATATCTAATTTAAGTTGTACTAGAAAAAAAATCTAGAACCTAAATATTTTTCAAATTTAAATTTAATTAAATATCAAAAAATTAAGTTGTAACCACTTAATTTCAAAATATTCCATTTTAAGTTAATATTCGAAAAGATATTAACTTAAAAAAAATATCTAATGAATCTTAATAACCAATGCCTAAAATTCTTCAACTTAATTTTGAAATTTTAAATCCAAAAGATATTCAGATTTAAGTTGGTTAGTTGAAGATAACTAAATATCAACTTAAATAGGAATATTTAATGAAAAATTTAAATTAAGCTCCAGAAAGAATCTAGATGATTATAATTCTATATTTAATTAAATACAAGAAAATACATATAGTTTAGCTTAGAATAAAAAAATCTTTAAACTATAATTTTCTTAAATTAATTTCAAAATAAATGAAATTAATTATGTTGCTAATCAATTTTATTAGGTTAAACTAGTTTAATTAACCTAGTACAGTTATTCAAATCAGGCAAATGGGCCTTCACAATTGGGGTGGTTCATGTGAGGGGATGCTGGGTTCAGTATGTCGTACCCACTACTATGGCTCCCAACTCTCACACAAGGCCCAAAAGAGAGGAATTTAACCTTAATAAGAACAACTGTTATTAATTGAATAAGCCCAAAAACTAAATGGGCCTAAATAAATTCTATCAAGAACTATGATAATTTATTTTAGCAACAGCAACCTATATGCATCTATAATCAAATTAAACACATAGGCCCACACAGGCACACTTTGGATGGGTCCTATCATGTTGCTGGGTCATACACAGATGAAAGAAGATTGTAAATATACCTGTTACAAATTATTAACTTGACCAAGGGAGCCATCAGATCATTAGATCTGGCAAAAAGTAACCATGGCTATTTGCAATCAAGTAATAATAGGTTTTGAAAACTTACATACAAGCTAAAACCACATACTCCTGCAACAAGGTTAGCTGGATAGTTGGAAGTAGGATTTATTTAATTTTAAATTAAATAATTAATTTCGAAAAATAAATAATTAAATAATAAAAAAAAATTTCGAAAATTTTAAAAGAATTTGAAAAAATTCGAAAATTAAAAAAAATAAATTTAAAATTAAACCTACAATTTTGAAAAAATTGAGTTTCAACCAACCTAAATATCATTTCAAAAATTTGCTAACTACTTTTAAAAATTAAATGTTATTTTAAAAATAAAAATTAAATAAAAATTAGAAAAGATAAATGAAATATCTTTTCAGATTTTAAATTTAATTTAAATAAATAAAATAACAAAATTTAAAAGTTAGCAAAATATCTTACATCTATTTAAAATTACATGATTATAAATATCTTATTTTAAATTTAAATAAGGTCAAAATATCTAAAAAGATTTTAAAAAAAAATCTTAAAAGATAAGATATAATTAAAAATATCTTAAAAGATAAGATATTTTAAAAAATATCTTAAAAGATTTTATAAATATCTTATAAAATCTGACCTTAAATTTAAAAAAAATAAGATATAATCAAATTTAAAAATAAGATAGATTATTAAGCAAGAAGATAGATACTAATTCTATTCAAATTCAAATTACACTAATATCTTGAATTAAATTTAAAAAATATTAAATTAATTCAAAATGATAATTAGAATTGAATTAGGAATAGTAATAGTATAAATACAAAACTATACAAAAATTTGGAAGTTAATTCCATGAAAAAGCATGAAAAATCGAAGAAAAACAAAAAAATTCGAAACTGTACGGACAGATTTGCGATCGCAGGAAAAAATCAGTACAGCCCCGATTTTTTCAAATCTTCAAAAAATCATAACTAATTCAAATAAAATCCAAATTAAGTTCTGTAAAAGGCTAACTTGCTTAATTTTTTCCATACTATCCAATAAAAATAATTCCAGAGATAAAATTGCAATTATTTTTCACGAAAATTTCACAAACATCAATCAATCAATCATCAAATAACACTCAATACAACATGATACCATCCAAAGAACATACAAACAATCGTTTTAAAGTCCAAATTTCTTGCAAGTAAATCAATTACCATGGCTCTGAGGCCAGTTGTTGGAAATTATTTTACCAGGATCTTAGATCTACTCACAAGTATGTTTATTAACATCCTAAATATGAACTTTCTAAAACGATAAATTAAACACATATAAAGTTTAAGAAACCTTACATTGGGTGCAGCGGAATACAATGACTCATTCCGTTCAGATATCTAGCCCTTGATTCCTTTCTGTAGCAGAGCATTATCAATATCTGAACCTGGATCTCTTTCTCTGAATCTTTGATGCTGAAACTCCTTCTTGCTGAAAGTCTTTCTTCACGATCTTCCTCACTATGATTGAGGTATCACTTGCTGTGTGTGGGCACTACTCTCACACTAAGATTTTTGAAATTGAAGAGGGAAGGAGAAAGAGAAGGGTCAGCCAAAGATAGGGAGAGAGAAGGCTCAGTTTTTTCTGAATCAGAAGTGTAGAAATTTTAGTGTAAATTTCCTGAAGCCTCACTATCTATTTATAGCATTCCACTAGGGTTAGGTTTGAATTATTTGGCATTAAAATAATGAAAAAATCAGTTTAAATTTCCTACAAAAGTGGCTGGCCCTATACAAGTGGATTTGGGCCTCACTTTTTGCAATTTTGCAGTTTTATCTTTTCTGCATCTGATTTTCTCAAAAACGTCAATTTTCTAATTCAACCATTTAAATGCCAATTCTAACTATTTAATAACTATAAATAATTATTAAATAATATTGTCATTTATCATATTTATTAATTGAACCATACAAAGTATCATAATTAACAAATATGCCCCTATAAAACTCTTTCTTTACAATTTCGCCCTTACTTAGTGAAAAATTCACAAATAGACATAGTCTAATTTGAGAATTATAATTGATTAATCAAAACCAATTACATGAGTCTTACAAGCAATATTATCTCAACTAGTGGGGGGACCATGGGTCTATATAACCGAGCTTCCAATAAGTAGATCAAGAATTTAGCACTAAAATTCACAAACTTATTAATTCTTCGTTGAATCCACGCATAGAACTTAGAATTGCACTCTCAGTATATAGAATGCTCTATATGTTCCACCATATAGACACATCATTAGTTATCCATTGTTATAATCCTAATTTGATCAATGATCCTCTATATGAATGATCTACACTGTAAAGGGATTAGATTACCGTTACACCCTAGAATGTATTTTATCCTTAAAATACTTGACCCCGTATAAATGATATTTCAACTTATGTGAAATGAGTACTCCACCATTTATGTTCGTTTTGTCAAGCTCGAAGGAGATCATCCTTTGCTTACTATTCGCCAGATAGAAGTTATAGATTCCATGTTTATGATAGCGCTCCCACTCAATTGCACTACCGTGTTCCCAAAATGTACGTATCACCCTGACCTAAAAGTAGGCTTAACTAACAAATCAAAGAACACGAATAGCCTTTCAAGATCGAGCCTAATCATAACAGGATTAAGAACATTTGATCTAGGATCAACTAAGCGATATTGACTTGAATAGATATTACGGTAAGTTTAATTAAATCTAAGTCAAATTTCAATATCGGTCCCTTCCGATGCATACTCCATGCATCCAACCTGAGCTTTACTTTAACCAATGCTCTGGAAAGAACATAGCACTTCTCCAAATGCAAGTAAACTCTTTTGTAGATTATCATATCAGTAAAACCCTATGTCTGATAAATCTAGGAAACTTTATTCACATAGTCGTGTTTACTTTCCAATGTGTTGACGGCACAATAAACAGGATCAAGTATGTGAAAAGGGTTTCAGATGAATTTATACATTATGTACATATAATCATGAAATAAATCATGTGAACCATGCAACATTAAATGTTATTTCTGATCTATATTAATAAGTAAATCTGATTATATTGAAATGAGTTTTATTTAGGGCATAAAACCCAACATAGATACCATAAGCAGGGCCGGCCCTGAAGAAATGTGGGCCTAAGACGATATAAAATTTTGGGCCCTTAATAAATAAACAAATAAACCTAAGAAAATTATGTGCTACATTTCATGACATAAAAGTAAAAAAAGTATTAAAAATTTGAAATAAGTTCTAAAGTATCATAAAAATTAGTAGATTTGTATTTTTTTAATTTGCTCTATCATCCATAGTAATATTTTTATCTTGCCAAAATTTCAACATACAATAAATCAAATTAGAAAAATAAAAGGAAAAACTATCTAGTCTATATTTACTTATAGCTAAAATAATTTTTAGACAACTAAATTAGATTATAATCCATAATTATAATAAGATATTTAAAAAATAAATTAAAATCACTTCAAATAATATTTAAGAAAAAAATTATTTATATTTATTATTGAAATTAAATATTATATTTTGATTAATAATTTTTTTTTTCATAATATTAAAAATATAATTTTGATTGAAGCAAGATAAATAGGAAAAAAAAACATGATAAAAGAAGTAGGAAAATAGACAAGAAAGAAAGAAAATAATAATAAAAAAAAATAGATAAGCTTATAAAATTTTATTTATTAAGTTTAAAATTTTTTTTTTTTTACTTTAGTTATTAAGTTTATAAATAATTTTATTTTCAACAAAAAATTAATACCAAAAAATGAATTTCTGTGGTTTCGAACTCATGTCCCCTTTGCTAAGGAAAACATAAACCTTATCAACTTATACGCTGCCACTATGCTGAACCTAATTTAGCAATAATAAATGTTAATTTTAAATTAATATAGTAATTAAATAATGAGGTCTTAAAATTTTAAATGGGCCCCTAGAAAGAGTGGGCCCTAGGCACGGGCCTAGCCCGCCTATGCCTAGGGCCGGGCCTGACCATAAGTTAATTTATAATTTGTTGAGGGGCCAAATTATAGATACCCAAAACTCATTCTAAGATGAGTCTATAAATAGGTAGTGGTCCCCAAGAAACACTAGGGTTCTGTATTCTCTCCTTCCCCATCAGAGAAAATACTTTAGAAAATAGTGTATTCTTGGAAGATCAAAACCTTCTCTGCAATCTCCAACAATGACTTCAGGTTAGTGCTTCCGCTTATCTTTTGTCATCTTCTTCTTCTTTAATTTAGCAAAGGCGGTATAGATTTATGATTTAGGGTTTTCTATATTAAAGCACTTTTAGGAATATAATTAGATCTGTGATATATATTTCTTAAGTGTTTTATAAATCCTAACAGACACATCTCTCACAAAATAACTTGACCGTTAGAATGCTTATGTGTACACTTATATAGACATGGCACACTTACATTGCTCCATGTAATATATTTATTTTAAAAATATTTTTAAATTAAAAAAAATTCTCATACACTAAAAAATAAATATTTTTTTTCTTTTATTACACTTTATAGTTTATTGTTATTCTTCTTCTGTTTCTACTTCTTGTGCTCTTTTTTTTTCTTCTAAATTTTATTATTCTTCATTCACCACCACCCACCACCCACTACTAGCACCACAATTTATTTTTCACATCCAAAAGACACCCAAAAAAAAAAAAAACTTGAACAAAAATCAAACCAAAATAAACAACAAACCCAAATGTGAAATATTCACAAAAAAATATCAAGTTTTTATTATAAATATTACACAATAGATTTATACACAAATTTCAAAAAAAAAAAAAAATAATGAGAAATTTACACCAAATACTAAATTTTTTCTAAATTTTACATTATACTTTTCACAAGGAAATTTTTACATTTATATATTTTCTTTAATTATTTTTTTAGAGTTTTTTTTTGCCGCAAAACATTCTCAACTGTCGTTTCACTTGCATTTAACCCTCAAAGCTCAAATTTTGGCGGTAAAACACTCCAAACTACTGAACTAGTAGCAAATTTAAGGTGTCATTCGTTTAACTGTCACTATGGGTTGTTTATGTGTACACTCTTGTACACATGACACGTTTATATTGGTACACCTAATATTATTATTGAAAATTTATTTTTAAAATTCATTTTAAAATTAAATAAAATTATAAAAATAAAAATAAAATATTTAAAAAAAAACAAAAAATATTATAAATTTTGAAATAATTTATATACTCTTAAAATAATAATATTAGGTGTACCAATATAAATTTGACACATGTATAAAAGTGTACACGTAAGCAGTCTATATTGACAATTAACTGTAAAAAATAGATGACACCTTAAATTTACAAACAGTTTAGTAGTTTGGAGGGTTTTACCGTCAAAATTTGAGCTTAAAGGATTAAGTGCAAGTGGAGTAATAGTTGAGAGAGTTTAGCCGTAAAAAATACTTTTTTTAATCAGGTTTGACAGACTCTTTTTTTTTTTTTTTTAAGTCATGACCTTTTTTTTTTCTTTCTGTCTTTAGCTTCTCTATTTTTTTTTCCAATTTCTCTCTCTCTCTCTCTCTCTCTCTCTCTCTCTCTCTCTCTCTCTCTCTCTCTCTCTCTCTCTCTCTCTCTCTAACTATTTTTTTTTTTTTTATCTTTGTATATACATTTTTGGTTAAATACACATCATTAGTGTACATTTTTATGTCTTGGTTTTTTAACACTCTTTCTCTCTCTTAAAAAAAAATTAAGAGCACCTCTTTTATATTTTTCTATCTTTTATATGATTAATAAAAGTAGTATATATTTTTTAGATGTTTTATAGTTTATTCAGAGTTAAAATATGAATGATTTGCATATTTTAACTAGAATGATGTCTTGTTATTTTTCTGTTGATTTATAGTTATTTTTATGTTGTTATTTGGGTGTTCTATAATTGTTTTTCTATTTTTTTTGTACAATTATTGTTTAGTTTATGTGTATTTTTTATCATGTATATTTTTAGTTTATTCAAGACAATATTTTTATTGTATATATGTGAATTTATTTTGTTGTTTTTTATGTTGTTTTATAGTTTATAATTATTTTTTAACTATCACTAATTCAAAAAAAAAAAAAGTTGTGACAACAAATTCTATATTGTTCAAAAAAAATTTCATGAAAAACAAATAATGTAATAGTACAAAAAATAAATTAAATTGTCAAAACTAAGTAGAAAAAAATCGTAATACAAAAATATATTGAGAAGTTAATATTATTTTACTTATTGCAATTAGGTCAATGTTTTGTTATATATTGTTGCTTTATAGTTATATTTTTGTTGTTTTATAGTTGTTTGTTCTAGGATTATTTTTTATTTTTAAGTTTTTTATTTTATTTTATTGAAATACAATATTTTTATAATTTTAAAACTTTGAACACAATATTTTTGTAAAGTTGATACAGTAAAAATATAAAAAACTCCGCATCACAGTATTTTTGTAAACTTTATCCTATTTTATGTTATTTTTGTAAATTTCCCTTTTTTTATAACATTTTTACCGCAGATTTCACTCTTTTCTAATAGAGAATTTGTATTTTTTTTTCTTTTAGAGAAATCATTATTTGAGTATAGTTTTTACATTTGCCTATTTTTTTGCTGGGGTTATTATATATGTCTTATAATTTTAGGTGTGTTCATCCAATTCAATCTACACTATTTTGCTTATAGTGCATTCGATTCGCACTAAGTACGGATTTTATTTTTTTGGATCTAAGCCAATCCGCACAATAGCTCAAATCCATTCTAATCCAATCGTAAAAGTGCAGATTCGATCAGTTATTTTAGATTGATTACTTTTTAATATTAAATTATTTAATATTTATGAAAAAAAATATTTTTTTCACATAACTAGCAACAAAAAATAAATTATAGTTATTTTATGTCTCCAACAACATATCAAAATAAATAAAATAACAAATAACAAATTCAAAAAAAGAAAAAAATTGTATGTATAAAGAAATGTTTAATTTTATTTTAAATTATATGTAGAAAAAAATTATATATAAGAATAGAATACACATTTGGTCTATTAAGTTTTGAAATATACTTGTTTTATATGTATTAGACTTTTCAATTACTATTTTCTTTATATTAAGATGTTATTTGTATATATAATTTTTTAATTTTTTTTTTTTATAAATATGTGTGGATTTTATTGGTTCGATTACTTTTACATGTCAATCAACATCCCATCCGCATAAGTGCGGATTTTCAATTTTCCAATCCAATCCAATCCGCACAAGTGCGGATATCTACACTTTGCGGATTGGATTGGATTAAATCATGCGGATTTGATTGGATTGGATCGACTATTGTATGAACACTCCTATATAATTTAGGAAAACTTACAAAAATACTAGAATTTGGGTTAACTTTTATAAAATACTGTCACACGAAAATCTTTTCAAAAATACTGTATTTTTATAAAACACCAGTAGAACACAAAACAGAACAACTAAAAACAACATTGGAACAACTAAAAAACAACAGTGAAAACTTAACACAGTACACAATATAAAACTTACACAGTATTTTTTAAAAAAATTCCGCTCCACAGTATAAAAGTAAAAAAATTAAAAATTTCAGAATGTGGTGTAATTATCCCTATAATTTATGAGAAATTTACATGCTATACTAACTTTTGCTATTTTTTACAAAAATACTGTTAGGTGGTATTTTTTACTTTTTTACTGTATTTTTTTATAAGTTTCTTACTGCAGTATATTGTGTTAAGTTTTCACTGGTATTCTACTGGTATTTTTTTTGTTGTTCTACTGTTGTTTTGAGTTGTTCTGCTTTGTGTTTTACTGGTGTTTTATAAAAACACAGTATTTTTGAAAACTTTTTCGTATGACAGTATTTTTATAAAAATTAACCCAAATTTCAATATTTTATTTGTAAGTTTTCCTAATTTATTTATATTAATATTATTATTTGATTGAAATGATTGTTATTTAATCTGTGAACATGGTTTAGACGGTAGATTGACTTCTTGTTACATGGGCTTTGACTCAGCCTCTAAGGCCTCCACATATGGGCCTATAATTGGAAGAAGGTTGTAGAAAACTCACCATAAATTTTCATTGCAAAATCTTCTACAAATATATATATTTACTTATCAACAATTTTACAAAAATATTGTTTTTTTTTCTTTTATGAAAAAATATATGAAAAATTGAAGAAAATATAGGAAAAATTGGTTAGGGGTTACCTTAATGACCTTTAAGAATAATTGGTTACCCTAAACTTTTTATCCTATATTTATATATATTTTTTTAATTTTTCCCATAAAATAATATTTTTTTAAAAGAAAAAATTATATTTTTACACACATAAAAACTCATAAAATGTATAATTTTTATTAATTTATTGTGCACATCATTTATTTGTTTGTCTCACTAAATTTGATAAATATGAGATTTTAAATAATGTGATATATTTTTGTTTATAATTGGGCAAATACCATTTTGAATTTTATGTTTTGCAAAAATTACTAATTGAATCTTCTGTTTTGTTAAATGAAAAAAATAGACCCTATATTTTCCAAAATAGTAAAAATAAAACACTGAGCTCAATTTTCAACAATTTCATTTTTTAATATAACCAACTTTAAGACAATTTCTAACACGAACAGATACAAAAAATACAACCAATTTTGTCATAACATTTCCAGATCAAGTTATTATTAAGTTTTATTTTGACAAAAAATTAGTTCAAAGTCCTATTTGTATAATGTTAGAAAATACACGGTCCATATTGTCATTTAACAAAACACAAGGTCCAATTAGTAACTTTTGTAAAACAAAGGGTCTAAAATAGTATTTACCCTTTATAATTTTATAAAACCTATATTTAGAATTTGATAGTAGTAATAGGTCACTACCATATCAATTTTTAAAATAACTAGTTACTAATGTTGAATTAATATTTTATTAATAAAATTTTAATTTAATGATAACCGGTTACCACCAAATCACTAATTCTAATATAGTAAAAAATTATAGAGGTAACTAGTTACTATTATATCAATTTTATATAAAAAAATAATTAATTCTCAAAATTGACCAAGTTAACTTTGACAATTCTTAAAATTAACACCAATATATCATAATTAATAAATTTGCCTAATTTATCTTTTCTTCTCTAATTTATACATGTTATTGAAAATTTTCAAAATTGACCAAGTCAACTTTGACAATTCTTATTGATACTTAAATCCATTAATTGAGGTTGTCTAGACGATTTTGTCCAAGGTACATGAGAATTATGGACCTATGAAAAGCTCCAATAAATTATCATAATTTTAATAAATAAATTAACTAACTTATTAATTTATTATTACTTCACTATAAATTTAAAATTGCACAATCAAATTCATAGCTATAAGTAATATGGATACGTTATTAATTATTCATTATTTCAATCATAATTATCAATCAATCTTCTATGAATAATCTACATTAAATTGAGACTAAAATTATTATTTTACCCCTCATTGTACCTTACCCTTAAAAATACTTAGTTCTTTGTAAATAATATTTCTATAAACTAGTATAATTACTGAAATGAGATTTCTAACATTTAGTGCATTTAACCAAGTTAAAGGAAAACATTGTTTTACTTTTTTAGCAGAAGTTATAGATGTCAGTGTTTATGATTAACAGACTCACTCAATTGCACTATCAAGTTCTTAAAATGTAAGTATGAGTAAGTCTACATGGTAAGTTGGTAACAAATAAAATAACTTACTCAATAAATAATACAATCATCTAGAGTTTAATCGCTCATAATTGAGATTGAATTAACATATAATCAACTATATTATATGACTTAGAATAAATAATATTATTGGAAATGCTTTGCAACATAAATATACATCGAAGAAGGATTTAGAATAGATAATAACAATGTGTTTATATATCTTATCTACTACCAATATTGCTATAGTCCAGTATAATACATTCGATCACATCTATTTCACTATACACCACTCACCTACTATAAATAGACAATATTGTAGACTATCACGTCAATATAAATCATGTGCACTGAATAATAAGAAGACTTATTTATTTGAATATACAATTACAATTATATTCCATTGTGACCATCTCACTATAATTGACCTTATCTATATGTTTTAAATTTAATAAATATTTACACATTAAGTGTATAGTTAGTAAATAAACATAAGTAAAAAATTTGACTAAACAAATCAAAAATTATTTTGTCTAATCGATAAATAAAAGTATAACATAAGAAACATAGTTTTATAAGGGTAAAACCTAGCAACAATAACTTTCACTTACAATAATTTTGAGTGTTTTAAAAATAAATTCCTTATACTTCTAATTATTTTATTATGACAATAAAACTTGTAATAATTTTAGAAATAAATAGAATCTATGCTCTGAAACTAAGATCCTCTTGAGTTTTGTCATTTTATTTATTTGTTGCAAAATTTTCCTTAACTATCAAAATAGTTGTAAATGTATCCATTCAATAAAAATGTGCTCATTTATTTAAATAATTTATTGATATAGCGCTAACATAGTGTTAATTTGGTGCAATTCAAGACTATAAACACAAATATAAATTCATACATAATAAGACAAAATTAACTTTTCATACTTAAAAGTATAACACAATAACAAAATTATCCCACCCTAAATGTTTCTATCAAAATTGTGCTAATTTTTTCCACTACCCCTAAAATATTCCTCTCATTGTTTCCCCCATTTCTCTCTCTCTCTCTCTCTCTCTCTCTCTCTCTCTCTCTCTCTCTCTCTCTCTCTCTCTCTCTCTCTCTCTCTCTCTCTCTCTCTCTCTCGCTCTGAGGAGACACATGGAGGAGCCCAGATTAAGACCCAAGTTGCCTCGACGACTGAACTCCACCATGACTTGAATGACGCCACCCTGTCCTAAACGAAACAATCCTCATATATACCTAAAGTTGGCCTGCACGACTGAGCTCCACCCCAACCTAAATGGACCAACCCCCATACCCAAAGTTTCCTACATGAAAGAGATCCACCACGATTTGAATAATGTCACCTTGACTGGAATGAACCAACCTCCCTCTACCTCTTGTACAATGTGTCCTATGATGACTCTCTTTCTCAGAAGAATAATGTTAGTTTTAATTACGCCCATGGTCAACAAAAATTATCAAAAAGCTATCAAAAATACAATTTGAAAGAAATCAGATAAATTCTATCGAAAAAACATTGAAAATCAATTAAAGCTGAAATCCCATCTAAAAGATAGAATTTTGATAGAGTTTCATAGGATTAGTCAAATTGCATTATCAATAGGTTCTCGATGCGCTTTTGATAGCGATGTTATTTTATTTTATATGTTTACAATTTTTTTATGTGATTTAGATAAGATTCGATACATTTTCGGTGAACATGGGAAAATTTGATATATTCTTGAATATGAATCAAAAAAATATCATCCCTAACCTCCCTAACAAGCATTTATTGAGTGATTATCGAAATAACATTGAATCTTTTAACAAAAAAAATGCATAAAACTTAGAAAAATGCAAAAAAATAGATTCAAAATTTTCAAATATGTATATATATATAAACATACAAAAGATACAAAGGAATGCACATATCTGATCCAAGAACCCAAGAAATGTGAACCTTTGAGTTTATCTTCCAAGAATTTTAATTTTCTTGTAAATGTGGGTATACTCAAACTAATGCAAGTAATTTGATTTAAAAATTTTGGTCCGAAAATCCCACCACAACACCACCTAGTGTCCTATTTTGCTCATTGTCATTATAGAAAGTAAATACTTTCCTTATTTTATTGCTTATTAGTTTTAACAAACTAATTGATATAATTAATCCCTATAAATAGTGGAATCATCTCACTATTCAAGGATAAGAAATTCATTATGAGAGAACACACGAGAGAAATCTAGATTTAAAAGTAAAATACTCAGAAATTATTGTAAGAGCTTTTCAAGAGAGATCAAGGCCTTCTTGCTTCTCTACTCTCAAGTAAATACAACTAAAGGGGAGTAGGCTATTACCATCATCAAGGGGACAAACCTCTATAATTCTGGTATTTTTTTTATACTTAATCTCAATTTATATTTATTGCTTAATTATTCTTAATCGCTTTAACTTGACTCATTGTTGTTGGCTAAAAGTGAAGTCAACATTATGATTGTTGTTTATTTTACAAAGAGTATGCTTTGAAAGATTTATGTTTGGTATGTGGAAGTAGCAGATGGATTAATCCTAATACCCAAGGACAAAAGGTTCCACATACGGTGATGCATTATTTTCCATTGATTCCTCGTTTGAAAAGAATGTATAGCTCAATTTATACAGCGAAAGATATGATATGTCATCACACTAGGATATTAGAAAAAGTTAGAGTTATGCATCACCCTGTGGATGGGTCTACATGGAGGGAGTTTGACGCTAGATATCCCAATTTTATGAAAGATCATAGAAATATATATTTAGGCTTGGTTGCTGATGGATTTAATCCTTTTGGAAATTCGAGTCAATCGTACAACATGTGGCCTGCTGTGTTGGAAAACTACAATCTCCCCCATGGCTTTGTATGAAAGATAATAATTTTATGCTGAGTATTCTTATTCCTAGGTCAAGATCACCAAGTAAGGGGATCAATGTATTTCTTAGACCATTGGTAGATAGGTTGAAATAGTTGTGCATTAATGGGGTTCAAACAAGAGATAATAATCCGAATACTATCTCCAACATGAGAGCTGCCTTTCTAAGGAAATTGAACGATTTCCCTACTCACAGTAGTTTGTCTAGATGGAGTGGTCAGGGGTATAAAGCTTGTCCTACATGTAATGAAGACACATCTTCCATTCGCGTTATTGGGAAGACATCTTATGTTGGTCATAGACGATTCTTGCCCCATAATCATGAGATGAGGCAGGACTTGTACTTTGATGGTAAAGTTGAAGATTGACGTGCCCTGAGAAAGTTTACATGTAAGTAGATTTTAGAACAAGTAAATGCTCTACCACCTCAGGTCCCAAGAAAACATGAAAATTTTGGGTTATTGAAACGAAAAAAGTTGCAGTGAAAGTAACTTGAGAAAAAAAAGCCTCTTTTACAAACTTGAGTACTAGAGTACACTCAAGTTAAAACACAACCTAGATGTCATGCATATTGAGAAGAATGTGTGTGGCAGCCTCCTCGACACCATCTTGGATAATGAAAATTCTAAAGATACTGATAATGCTAGATATGATCTCAAGAAGATGGGTATTAGGGAGTGCTGTGAATTTATGAAGATGAGAATAAAAGATTAATGAAGTCGCATGCTCCTACATGCTGGGTGCTGAAGAAAAGCAACAATTTTATTAATTTATAAAAGAAGCAAAACTCCCAGTTGACTTTTGTTCTAACTTGAAGAAGAAGGTAAGCGAGAATGACAACAATATATATGGGTTGAAGTCCCATGACTGTCATACAATAAACAATTACTTTCACTTGGTGTTTGCAGATTAATACCAAAAAATATAGGAGATTTCATAACGGAGCTATGCCATTTCTTTAGAGAATTATGTTCAAGGATAATAAATGTAAAAGATATGGAAAAAGCAAAAAAAAAAACTCATCTCAATATTGTAAATGATAGAATTAATTTTTTCCCCAGCTTTTTTCGACATTATGATTTATTTGGCGTTACATTTGCCATGTGAGGCTATAATGGGTGGACCGGTATATATGAGGTGGATGTACCCTTTTTAAAGGTACATGACAAAATTGTAAGGGTATGTTAGAAACAAAGCTCCTCCTAATGGGTCCATAGCAGAAGGATAAGTTACTAATGAGGCTTTGACGTTTTGTTCGTTGTATTTTAAAGCATCACAACAAACTTTAATTGCCCCAATTGCAATGGAGATACACAGTATGTTCCAGGACACTTATTTGTGTTTTAATCCTAATATCGTCCACTTGGTAAAGAAACTTTAGCTACAATGAACGAGCACAAGAGGAAGATAATTGAATGGTTCATACTTTTGAATTCTACTAAAATTGAACCTTATATGAAGTAAGTCAATTAATTTTTTCTCTCATTATTTGTAATTCTATACAAGCTAAATTCTAACACAAACAAATGATGACTAGGGAACACCTTGGTGTCATCAAACAAAAGGATCCTAATGCAGATCATAAGACTTTACAGCAATAGGAGTTCTCATTGTGGTTTTATGATAAGGTATCATCATTCGTAATCACTTACTAATTATGATTTGAATTTGATTTGTTAATTTTTGTTATCCCAATTTAAATCTATGAGTTGCACAAGATCAGAGCTTTAGGTCATCATAGTGAGGAATTGCTAGCTTTAGCATCTGGATCAGATCTTGTTACCTATTCTTATCAAGAGTGTGTAATAAACGGGACTAGATTTATTACAAAAGACTGAGAAAAAATTCGAATCACTCAAAATAGTGGAGTGTGTGTGCTTGGCACAAAAGGTTTTAATTATTATGGTGAGCTTGAAGAAATATTTCATGTGTCATTTACTGGTGCATATTCGGTGGTATTGTTTCAGTGTAATTGATTCATAAATATTTTTAACAATTTTTTTGTATTTAGTATCAAAATATCAGCAAATCATGTAGCTTGTTACCATGGTGGAGATGGTAGCAGGGAAGATCCCAACGATCCTTCTAGAATTCCTACTATGTGTGAGGATGACTCTGGTAATTTATATTTATACTAATATTTTAGAAATTAAAAAAAATATATGTTAATTAAAGTTTTTTTTTTCTTATTCAAAAGAGAAGATTCCAAGAGAAAGGGTAGTTGTCAATCTATTCGTGAACGATTGGAGAAAAGAAGGAGGGAGACAAAAGCACCACTGTCATTAGTCTACTATCCAATTACACAGAAGATAGTGGGAGTAGAGCATGCAACTTTCCCACATATTTTGAGCGATTACATTAGTGCTATGTGTCCTACACATTTCAAAGATTGGAATGTAGGGCCCCAATAGTACAAAGATCAACTACAACACCTCATCCGTCTTAGACTCACATGTCTCAAGGTTCACCTACACATTCTCATCATTTGACGACATAGCTGACATGCATACATCTTTGCCATCATAATATCAGCATCCAGTATAACCAATCTCGCAACCTCAGTCACAACCATCGCACCCTCCACCATCTTAACCCTACATGTATGGACCACAGTACACGCATCCATACATGTACAGAGGAATTTCGCAGCAACATCCTTCAATTTTCTTTCCGAGTTTGGTTGATATGGGTGGATCCTCACAACAACATTCGCTATCATAGCATGCTCAGCCAATCTTCTCATATCAATGGATGATGGGGCCACCGATATCATAACCGATATAACCACCACATACATCATAACCGCTACAGCCACGTCAAACATCACAACGCCAGCCACTACTTCCTCTAGAGTTCGATGAGAATGAGAGATCATATGACTTTATGTCTCAGTTATAGAATCAAGAACTACAACCACGTCATTAGTATTATTTTTGTTTTATTTAAAGTATCTTAGTATTTAATATTATATTGGTAAACTATTTACTTTTATTATGTTATTGTACTATTTAATAACATTTTATGATAATTATTTGTGCTACTTTGTTAACATGATGAAAGTTATATTTTATATTAATATTTATTTTATTTATTATTATAATTATTTTTTTATAAATTAAATATAAATATTTCTAATATTAGAAAAAATCTTTCTTTTTCTTTTAATGTGAAAACTTTCAAGGGGGGCCTTTAAGGGCAACATAGTCACCTTTAAAAGTCAAAAATTGATTTTTGACAGGCCTTTTTAGGGGTATCAGGGACAATATTGTCGCCCCTAAAAGTAAATGTAAAAAATTCATGCATTTCTTTTAGGCGTATTTTGTCGTCACTAACTAGAGGTGACTTTTTTTGTAGTTCCTAATAGTATTTTTAGGCGTAAACTATTAGAGGCGACTTTTAAGGACGAATTATCATCTCTTATAATGATAAGAGACGAATTTGTATGGTTTTAGGAACGACTTTTGCCGCCCTATTTGTTGTAGTGAATATTAAATTAGAAAATTAAAAGTCATGAACTAATTATCAGAATGAACATTATAATTGACAGCAACTTTGGAGTAAAATATAATTTTTACTTTCTTATTCACAAATATGAAAGAATAATCAAGATTATTAAATAGTGGAAGTAAAACTAAATTATTTTAAAATGAAAAACAAAACATAAAAATATTATTCTAAACAAGCTTGAAAGTAAGAGTTTTTCTTCCAAAAATTTTGATTTTCTTATAAATGTAGATATGCTCAAATTAATGCAACTAATTTGATCTAAAATTTTTGGTCTGAAAATTCCACCACAACACCACTTTTTTGTTTTTTGTAGATAAAATAAGAAAGAAGGAAGCGAGAAAGGAAAGAAAAAGATGAGAGAATGTGACAAAGAGAAAAAAATATATAGGGTATGTTGTAATGAGAGGGATATTTTTAGAAATAACGGAACATTAGCATAAGTTTTTAATGTTGTCAACTTGTGGAAATATATTAATTGGTTGACTTTTGAGCATGAGAAGTCATCAAAATTTTCAATAACAATCTAATGGTGAATCACTACTACAATAAGCCTTTAGTTTCCCTTTTTCAACATAATTTATAAAAAGGGAAACTAAAGGGGGTGAAAATATCTGCATTGACATTTAGAGGCGGTTTTTTGGTAAAAACCGTAGATATAGAATGTATATATATCTATGCCGTCGGTTGGGAGTTGGGAAAATCAGGGTTTTTTTATATAACCCTATGGCATCGGTTATTAGGTATTAACCGACGCCATAGGTGCCACCTTTATTCGACACGTGGCACCTATGGCGTCGGTTAATACCTAATAACCGACGCCATAGGGTTATATATCAAACCCTTTCTGCTTCGTCTTCCTCACTTCCTCATTTCACACCTTGCTGAACACGAAGAACAGCCACCCACAGTAGGCCCAAACCCACGAAAAAACTCTCGCCAACCACCACTAAAACAACCTCATTCTCCCTCATTTCTTAACCATTTTACCCCATTTTTGTCTTAAAATCTTCTATTTTCTATACCTAAACCTATACTGTAAAAAAGTTTAGTTTTTTTCCCCTCTATATACCAAACCGAACCTATTATAAAGAAAGGTGGTGGGTATAACTCCGGCCACCGATTTAAGCGGAGAAAACGTTGAGTCTCAACGTCCATTAAGGTATAAATATGCTTTCTATTCATTTTATTTATGTACATTGGTATTATTTCGTTTTTGTAAATTTTTTTAGAATTTTTTTATTTTATTAATATTATATTGTGTGTGTTCTAGAGGTGGTCGGATTTTTGTAGCATTTTATCGCCGGATTGCATTTATAAGGTAAATATTTATTAACTTGATATATAATATATATGTATATATTTTGTGTTTTATTATTGAATATGTGTTTATATATATCTTGTGTGTATATACTATTTGTGTATTTTGTGTATTTGTATTGTATATATATTTGTTGTGAATGAGAATGAGAGGTAGTAGGAATTTAATTAGTTTAGAGATAAAGTTTTTAAAATAATGGTAGTGTGAATATATAATTGATTATATATGTATATATATTTATATGTTATTTTTTAAAAAAATTAACTATGGAAATTAGTAACTAGCTACTTTGTTTAATAACTAGTAAGTAATTTGATAATTAAAATTTTAAATTGGTTGTATATTGCATTATGTTATAGGTTGTGTGCTAATATTTGAGGGTCGAAATATTTCGGTGTTGATCGAATTTGCAATAGGTGTATCCATCCGCTAACCTTTTGTTAGTATAATTAATTATCAATGCATGCTTAGTTGAGTTTGAATATCTTAAATATTCATCCGTAGTGAAGTAGGTTCTGCAAATACATGTACTGCGGTCGGATGGGTGGATAAATTTTGTATTGTTTATGTTAGTTTCTTTGTTCAGTATTGTTATATTTGTTTTATTTGTTACTTTAGGCACTTTTAAAATTTTTGGGAACGTCCAATTACAGCCGTTATGCCGCCAAAATTTCGATAGAATTTGGATCAAATTTTATTATAAAAAACATAAATGTTAAAGGAAAAGTACATAACATAAATAACTAGGTTATTACTCGCTAGTTGTAAGAAATTAGGTGACATAACACATTCATATTTGACTCAAAACATGTTCGTGTTAGTAGGTCTTTGTATTTGACTCAAAACATGTTTGTGAAATTAGGTGACATTTGTTTTGTTTGTTACTTTAGGCACTTGTCTTGTATAATCTAATTGATGTGTCTATGCATTTATTATACTTAGTAGCATGATTATCAATGTCTGTTGCTCCTAAAATCGCCCAATATACGTGGACCAGCCAGGAAGGGACACGTGGATTAAATTACTTGAGAAGAACTGCTAAGTCTTTGTATGACACCAGGAAGCATTATTCGTATGGGTCCCGGAAGATGCACCCGGAGTACAAGGTACTCCCGGAAGTGAACATAGCTCAAAGGCACTCCGGGATGTGTCAGGTCTCTCCCGAGACATCAAGTCGCATTTAATGCTGCATGGGAGGAAGCGTGTTGGGACTGTACACGCAATAAAGTCTGACGGCACATCCCCCAAACAGCAGCGCTACAGTAATGATCATTTAAGTCTAGCGACGACTACTCTGCGAAGAGTCACGTCAATCATAAGACAAAAAGGACATTCTCCATAAAAACCCTACAGCACCTAGGGATTTGACCATGCATCACCCATGGTATATTCATCGGAAATGCCCAACTTTATGGATACTTACAGACACATGTGTAAGTACAATTCTAGGGATTGCCCCACTAAAACACTATAAATACCCCCTCAAAGCTCATTTAATGGGGTCGGAGAATCTTGGCTGCTTAAGAGCAAACAGAGAAAAAACTCACCAAGAACATTCTTTGTATTAAAGAGAGAAAACATTCTCCCAAGTGTAAGATCTGTATTAAAGACATCCATAAATATCAGTGGCTCGTGGACTAAGGCTCATTAACGCCCCAACCACGTAAAAAATCTTCATCTCGCTTTCTTACAGCTCATTATTATATTCATATTTTATTAGTTGCCGAAAACCTCGGTCAACATTTTGGTGCTTTCATTGAGAGCTGAGGAAAGCTGCTTCGCA
The DNA here is from genome assembly GCF_029168945.1 of Cannabis sativa. Taxonomy (NCBI): domain Eukaryota; kingdom Viridiplantae; phylum Streptophyta; class Magnoliopsida; order Rosales; family Cannabaceae; genus Cannabis; species Cannabis sativa. The sequence continues at coordinate 56,653,774 of NC_083607.1, forward strand.
ACAAGCATTTAATTTCACAACAATGGTGGAGACAAGAGCTACACGTCACCCTCGCCCTCTAGAAGACGCTCAAGATCCCAATGAAGAGGATGTAGCCTCAAGGGCAGCAGAGGAGTCCGAGGAAGAAGTTCCAGATGAGAACCATGAGGAACACCTCGACGAATACGCTTACGATGATGGAAGCTACCAAGAGCTGGTGCTCCTCAGACAAAAAGCCATCGATCACGAAGCTGAGATCGAAGCTCAGAAAGTGCAAAATCAAAAGATGCATGAGGTAATGCTAGCCATGCAAAAAGCCATGGAGGCAGCTGGCATTCACGTGCATCCCAAGGCAATGGCCGCTGGACTCGATGGGGAGCCAGCTACGTCTTCGCCCAATTCCCAGCAGCAAAGGCCTAGGGAACCTAGCCCTATAAGGCACCCTGCTGAGGAAAACCAAACAAAAAACCCTACTTCTGCCCCTGGTCGGAAGAAAAAGGCGCAGGATCCGCGCAAGGTCCGCTCAGATTTCCCTAAAGGGAAAGGTCCGCAGAGGGGCAAGCCCCAAAGAGGGAGTCTTGGCCCTCAGGATCGAGGGGACCGAAAGAGCGTTTCCGTGCACCAGGAACCGGGGGGTAGAGGAAGAGGAGGACAGAGATGTCCACCCGTGGATTTGAGAAATCAAATCAATGGGAATCAAGGTGACCTCCGGGATCACCTTGATCAAAAAAGATACAGACCCGAAGTCTCCTCGGGTACTGTAAACGAAGGGATTATGGCAGAGCTTGCCAGCCTTCGAAAAGATATTGCCCGAGTCTCCCGGAGGCAGAAGGGAGATGACTCCGACTCGGACAGTGAGGACCGGGAGCCCTGCGCCAAGCATATCCTGGAGGCGGAGCTCCCTAAAAACTTCAAAATGCCCGAAATGGCGGCATATACTGGGAACTCCGACCCCAGTGATCACCTGTCACGATTCAACCGAGTCATGACAGTCATGCGGGTCAGCAATGACGCCAAGTGCCTATGCTTCCCCCTCACTCTGAGCGGTTCGGCGGAGGAGTGGTTCAAGAAACTAGAACCAGGATCGGTGGGATGTTGGAACAAACTCCAAACCAACTTCCGGAGACAATTTGTCGCCGCCAGGAAGGTCAATTTGGAGGTTAGTGCCTTGACTAACATCAAGCAACTACCCACCGAGACCTTGAAAAATTACATCAAGAGGTTCCGAGAGGAGGCCTCGAAGACCAAGAAGGTTGACGACGGACAACAGCTTGCGCTTCTCCAAGCAGGAATCCGTACTGGGACTCCCTTCTGGAACGAATTACAGCAAGAAGGCGCTGCTAGCCTTCAGGACTTCCAGAAGCGAGTCCAAAAATATATTAACCTCGAAGAAGCCCAGATCGTGGCTTACGGAGGCTATTATCCCACCGGGATAGCAGGATACATGCCAGGAGTATCGCCCTCGGGTACTGTCCCGACCGCGACCCCTCCTGTTAGTGGCATACAGTTTTCTGCCACTCCCGGGTACAACCAAGGGCAAGCTCTGCCCCCGGCATCTTCCCATTACGGCAATCCGTCCGGGGTGAATGGACGGGCTCCTTCACAGGCTGCCCCAACCGCTAGCTTAACAGGCCCCACTCAAGGGTCTAGAAGCAAGAGGTCTTCCAAGGGCAGCACCCGAACGGGAGAGAAGCGCCAAAAGAAGGGGTACACACCCCAATACACCCAGTACACAGAGCTCACGGACTCTCAGGAACGTGTCTATTTTGCCACAAGGCAGAATACGCATTACCGGAGACCCCAGCCTTTGTACAGGGACAGCTCCCGGAGAGATCCAAGCAAAAGGTGCGAATATCACAATGACATCGGTCACAGCACCAACGAGTGTAAAAATCTCAAGGATGAGATTGAGAATCTGATCCGGTTGGGCCACCTCTATGAGTGGATCAAAAATAGGTTACCCCACCTTAACCCGGGGCAGGTGGCCGGGGGCATGCCTTCGGGGACACCAGGGGGTACAGCAGGAGTATTGCCTCCAGCTCCGCAGTGACACCCGGATATACCCGGACTACCGCCTCGGCCTAATGGACGGGTAGCCATGATCTCCGGAGGTCCCCATATCGGAGGAAACACTCGGAAGGAGCGAAAGAGATATGCCGAGGCCGCAAGGCACAGTGAAGTGTGGGAGGTCACTCAACTCCCAGCTCAAAGGCCTCGGCTAATGGACCAACCCATAACGTTCACGGAGGAAGACGCCAAGACGGTGCGTTTTCCTCATCACGACCCGCTGGTCATAGAGACCCCCATTGCAAATAAAGTGGTGGCCAGAGTCCTGATTGATAATGGAAGCTCCGTGAACTTGCTCTTCAAGGAGGCCTTCACTGCGATAGGGTTGACCGACCGGGACCTCTCTCCCAGCGGATCGCAGCTCACAGGGTTTAACGGGACAACCCTAATCCCGATGGGAAAAGTCAGGCTCCCAGTTACCCTGTGCCCGGACACTCCACAGAGCACGTTTAAGTATTGCACCTTCGTGGTGGTAGACTGTCCAACAGCCTACAACGCAATCTTAGGCCGACCGGCCCTCGTCGACTTCGGTGCAATAACTTCTATCCGACACCTATGCCTAAAATTTCCCACCCAGGAAGCCGGAGTCGGAACGGTGAGGGGAAACCAAGGAGAGGCCAGGCAGTGTTACAACGTTGCCACCCATTTGCCAGTGCTCATGGTCCGGGGGCCCCCTGAAGTAGAGAAGGCTGAAGAAGACGAGTTGGATCCTCGTATAGGATCCGAAAGGGTCGTAGAACCAATGGAGGACGTCGAAGAGATACCAGTGTGCGACGACGACTCCACCAAAGTACTCCGGATAGGGAGAGGCCTAGATCCGGAGGAAAAGGATAAAATAATAAAAACACTGAAGGGCGCCATTGATGTTTTTGCGTGGCGCCAAGAGGACATGACCGGCATCAGCCCTCATGTCATCACACATGTCCTCAACGTCAACCCGGACATGCCCCCTATACAACAAAAGAGACGCCCGCTCGACTCGGCGAAAGCCGAGGCCTTAGAGAAAGAGGTGGATAAACTTTTGTCCAACAGCATGATCCGCGACGTATACTATCCGGAATGGCTAGCCAATCCGGTCCTGGTGCCCAAGCCGAACGGAACTTGGCGGGTTTGCATAGATTTCACAGATCTAAACAAAGCCTGCCCAAAGGACTGCTTTCCGCTGCCCAGGATTGACCAGATGGTGGACGCCACCTCCGGATTTAAACTGCTATCTTTCATGGATGCCTATGCTGGGTACAATCAAATAAAGATGCATACGGCAGACCAGGAGTGCACTAGCTTCAGGACCGATAAGGGGGTATACTGTTACCTAGTCATGCCTTTCGGACTAAAAAACGCCGGAGCAACCTATCAAAGAATGGTTAACCGGATGTTTAAAAGCCTCCTGGGACGAAACATGGAAGTATATGTAGACGACATGCTCGTCAAATCCAAAGCATGCAATAGCCATGCAGACGACTTAGAAGAATGTTTCGAAGTCGTCCGGAGATACGGCATGAAGCTCAATCCGAAGAAGTGTACCTTCGGAGTCAAGTCAGGAAAATTCCTGGGCTTCATAGTCAGCCAGAGAGGGATTGAGGCGAACACGGAGAAAATTCAAGCTCTCTTGGACATGCCATCCCCCAGGAAACATAAGGACGTGCAAAGTTTGACCGGAAAGGTAGCCGCGTTGAGCCGTTTTATCTCACGATCCACGGACAAGTGCATACCCTTCTTCAACATACTGAAGAAATGCCAAAAGTTCGAATGGACGGACGAATGCGAGGAGGCATTCAAAAGGTTAAAAGACCATATGGCAAAACCTCCTATCCTATCAAAGCCCGTCCTTGGAGAAGACTTGTTCCTTTACTTGGCGGTCTCCGAACATGCGGTCAGTGCTGCATTGGTCCGGGAGGAAGAAAAGGTCCAGCATCCCGTGTACTATGTTAGTAAACGCATGATAGGAGTCGAGACGAGGTACCCGGTCATCGAAAAACTGGTATTCTGCCTCCTGATGGCATCACGGAAGTTGAGACCATACTTCCAAGCCCATCCAATCAGAGTTTTGACCAATCATCCACTCCGGCAAGTCCTCCAGAAACCTGAAGCCTCCGGAAGACTCCTCAAATGGGCAATGGAACTGAGTCAGTTTGACTTGCATTACGTGCCCCGGATTTCTGTAAAAGGCCAAGCCTTGGCAGACTTCATCACCGAATGTAATGAAGCCGAGGCAACAGCCAACACTCCGGAGCCACCCATCCCCACTTGGAGAGTATTCGTGGATGGAGCTTCAAATGAAAATGGTTCGGGAGCCGGAGTGGCTATGATATCACCCACTGGGTTGCGGCTCCAGGCAGCACTCCGATTCAACTTCACAGCTTCGAATAATGAAGCCGAGTATGAGGCCCTAATAGCAGGGCTAAAATTGGCTAAAGCTGTAGGAGCCAAAAGAGTGGAAGTCTACAGCGATTCTCAGCTGGTCGTAAACCAAGTATCCGGAGAATACCAAACCCGCGGCGAAAGAATGGCCGCGTATGTAACAATAGTCCGAGAACTGCTCCACGAGTTCACGGACTATAAAATAGAAAGAATCCCCCGAGAAAAGAACGCTCATGCGGACTGTCTGGCTAAGTTAGCCTCGGATAGTGAGATCGAAGAGCTGGGGGTAGTACCCGTGGAACGCTTGGCAGAGCCAAGCATCAAAATAAAAGAGACCACACAAACGGTTGGGCAAGAACCCAGCTGGATGGTCCCCATCATAAAATACATAACCATAGGTGAGTTGCCCCAAGAGAGGGCACTGTCTCGAAAGATTCAGTATCAGGCTCATCGTTATGTAATGATGGACCAAATTCTCTACCGGAGAGGACTCAGCATGCCTTATTTAAGGTGTGTATCGGACCCTGAAGCTAGACAAATCATGCTGGAGGTCCACGAAGGGTTCTGTGGAGATCATACGGGAGGACCCAGCCTCTCAAAGAAAATATTGAGGCAGGGATACTTCTGGCCAACAATGAAAAAAGATTGTATAGACTATGTCCAAAAGTGTGACTCGTGCCAAAGGTACGCGAACATACCGAGAGCTCCTCCAAATGAGATCACGCTGATGACAAGCCCCTGGCCCTTCGCGGTCTGGGGCATAGATCTCATCGGGTCTCTACCTACGGGAAAAGGAGGAGTAAAGTATGCAATAGTAGCAGTAGACTACTTCACCAAATGGACAGAGGCTGAGCCTATGAAGACAATAACCGCTAAGAAGGCGTTGGACTTTGTTGTCAAAAACATAGTGTGTCGATACGGCTTACCTCACAAAATAGTCTCAGACAATGGAAAGCAATTTGATTGCGAGGAATTTGCCGACACGCAACCGACACGGAGTAGTGAAAAGCTTCTCCGCGGTAGCCGGCCTCAAACAAACGGCCGGGCGGAGGCGGTCAATAAAATCCTAAAGGTCACCTTGAAAAAGAAGGCTGGCTTGTAAAAATAGCGGCCCGAAGAATTGCCAAGGGTATTGTGGGCCTACCGGACGACCCCCAGAACCACAACCGGTCACTCGCCGTTCTCAATGGCATACGGTTGTGAAGCAATGGTCCCGGTGGAAACATTATTCCCATCCCACAGGAGAACGACTTATGATCCGGCCACCAATCAGGCCCTGCTCCAAGAAGCTCTGGATCAAGTCGAAGAACTCCGGGATGAGTCCCAAATACGGATGGCCGCTTATCAGAAGAAGGTGACCAAGTATTTTAACTCCAAGGTTAAAAACAGAAAATTCGCTATCGGTGACATGGTCCTAAGAAGGGTCTTCCCAGCCACCCAAGAACCCGGAGTGGGGGTACTTGGACCAAATTGGGAAGGACCATATGAAATCGAGGACGAAATCGGCTCTGGCACTTACAAACTGAAAAGAATGGACGGAACTACTGTCCCAAGAGCCTGGAATGCCGATCACCTCAGAAAATACTACCAGTAGCGAATTAAACTTAGCTTTTGTTTAAAGGGTTTGTACCGTCCAAATGTATGCCTCCTCTATATTAAATAAAACTGAGTGCCTTAAAAACAAAGTTTCTATGCCACTCAGGGGGGTACTAGGGTATACCGCACGGACAAACAAAAACAAGCTAAGTAAAATATCCTGACCCAAAGGGCAGGTCAAGCTAAGTAAAACATCCTGACCCAAAGGGCAGGTTAAGCTAAGTAAAATATCCTGACCCAAAGGGCAGGTCAAGCTAAGTAAAACATCCTGACCCAAAGGGCAGGTCAAGCTAAGTAAAATATCCTGACCCAAAGGGCAGGTCAAAAACATGCGCAAAAAAATAAAAGGCGTAAGTATGAAATCCTGAGCCAAAGGACAGGTTGAAATATATAAAGTGTGGAAAAAAGATCGCACATATATATATAAAAAAAAAAATATATATATAATAAAACATCCTAACCCGAAGGTTAGGTCATACACATATAAATGGCCCGGGGACAGGCCTTAAATTGTCTCCCCTTTAAATAAAGGCTGCCGCCTGTAAGTAAACTGTTCTAAGGCAGCAGCAAGTATGTACAAAGAAAAAAAGAGTTATGAAAAGAACGGGTATAATCTGGGTCAATAATAGGGCAGCTCAGTCAGCCCGTGGCGGAAGACGAGGTCCGATCCGTGCCTCAAGCTCAGCGTCAAGTCTCTTCTTCTTCTCCCGAAATTTGGCAATCATGTCCTCGGGTTTGGGATAGAAAGAAAGCTTGATGCTCTGATCGATGGTGGCCCAAGCCATGTAGACACCATCGTCAAAGCGCTTCGGGCACCGGGCACAGGAGACGGGAGAAAGGAGCTCGGCCCTCTTGGCCTTCCTAATAGACTGATCTTTATAGTCCCGAAGCTCCTTCAACTCCGCAGCCAGAGCGGCCTTGGATTCAATATCCGACTGGTGAGTCTCCTCTAGAGACTTCACCTTGGCGGCCATTTCGTCCAAAGCCTCCCTGGCCTCCCGAAGGTCCCGCCTAGCCTTCTCGGCAGCCTCAGTTTGAGCCCTCAGCTCCTCCTGATGATGGGCCTCCATCCTGCCTCTCCGCTGGGCCTCGGCCTGGATCATGTCCTCCGCCTGAGCCTCCCTCCGGATGGCCTCCTCCTCCCTGGCCTTGGCCCTCTCTTCCTTAGCCTTGGCCGCAGCCTCCTGGCGCTCGGCGGCCTCCTGGTAGATCTGCCTCTCCGCAGTAAGGTCTTGAAGGACCTTCTTGACGTCGTTCATGTCCCCAAAATCGGACAGAGCGAAGCCATGGCTTATGATGTTCTTGGAGAGGCGACCAGCCTCAGCTGCAAGCTGAGCCATATTGGGATGTAAGGAAAAATTCCTCAAAGAAAACAAAATACAAACACCAAAAAAGGAAACGTAAGAAATTGCAAAGTACTTACCACTGTGAGGGAATGGCTGAGGTCCTGGACTTGGAAGATAGAGTTCAGGGAAGCACAAGTGGCAAACCGCTTGGGCGCACAGCGTGTAAGCTGAGAAGCGAACTCACCGGTCATTTCCGCGGCAAAAGGAGCCAGAGTGGGCCCTAGGAGGGGACGGAACCAGTCCGCCAAAGGATCCAGGTTGAGGTTCCACGGATCATGATAGTCCGGATGGTTAATGCTCGCCTCAACCTCCGCCCGCAGGATCCTCCTAAGGGCCTCCACATCGGCATATCCCCGGGAGTACTCGTCCATAGCGTAGTTATGCTTGGCTATGCGAAGCTCCTGCCTCGCCTCATCCCCCGGAATCGGGGTAAGCTCAATGCGAGGAGGAGCAGGATTTTCCTCCATTGGAGACACCCCGCCGTCTAGGCCATGAGCGGGAGTGTCGGCCCTCCGAGGCCTCTTCGGCTCGTCTTGGGCAATCATCTTGCCCTTGCGCTTGCGGATCAGAGCCACTTCAGACTCCTCCTCGTCCTCCTCTGCTACCACTGGGAGAGCTTGAGGGTCTCCAGCACCCTCGGCGGCTTCCTCTGAGAAGTCCCACCCTTTCCCCTGGCCTTCTCCCGGAAGCACCTCCTCGTCATCCACCAAGTCGATGGTTTCGGGAGGAGCGCCGGAAGAAACCTTCAAGGAAGGGGCCGGGGGAGAGGGGGTGAAGGCCGGAGGAGCCACCGGAGTATGGACCCCAGCCAGCCGTTCCAGGATGGCATCCATGGAGGTACCTGTTCCAATAAAGCAAGCAAGTGTTAAAAGTCCGTGAGAAACTACTTACAAAAAGGCGCAGTAAATAAACTACTCCTACCCGGACTCCCTAGTTCGGCCCTAGCAAAGTCCCGAACTTTAATGCTGTCAGCATCGTCTCCAAGATAACTGTCCGAGGGCCGAAACCAGCTGGACGCTATGTAAGCCGACGGACCTAAGGGAATAGGTTCCGGAGGGCCGGGGCCCATCCGGGACCGACCTAGGTAATCTCCTAAGTTTGTAAAATAAAACTCCTTCAAATGATCCCCCCACCGGGTCGATGGCATCTTAAACCTACGAAGACGCTCGTCGAACCCTATGGGCCTACGACTGGTATATTCATCAACAGAAGGGACATATTGAATTATCAAAGGAGACTTACCACCAGCACCAGAAGTGCTAGCACCAGGAGCGCCCGAGTTTGGTTCGGGGACTGAAGGCTGAGGCCGGGAAGTCTGGTTCTCGGAAGAACCTTCAAGACGAAGAGGTCCCCCGGCGGAAGGACCTCCAATCTCTTCTTGAAGAATCTTGTCAAAAAATTTTGCCTCGGACTTCCCGCCGATGGCTTGGCTCCTCCGCACCACCGGGCTCCCCACACGGAGCCCTCTCCCAGAGGCAGCCTGGGCACTGGAATACGCCTTCTCCTGGGCCTTCCGGTAGAGATAATCTTGATACTTCTTCTCTGCCGTAGCAATAAGCTCATCCCGGAAGGCCTTCTCCGCGACTGGCGCCCTCACGTTAGGGCAGATAACCTTGGAAAGGTTGGAGTCATCCACGGATTGGTGAGAAAGGATAAGTTTGGCCTTTCTGCAATTCTCCGTGGTGACCAAGCCCCCGACGTCAAGATCGGCATGGTCGTAAGAGGCGAAGGCTTGGGCCCTTCGAAGGAACGCCTGAGTGGTGAGCGTCCGCTGATAAGGTGGGATCCGCACCCACTCCGTGAGCAGCTCCGGATGATCCACGGCCCTAAAACCGGGGGAGAAGAAAAATCGGTGGCGGTACTCCTTCACATGAGTCTGCCTATTATACGGAACCACCCCTTCATTAGCAGGGTGGATCCGGAACCCATAAAAACCGTCCTTAAGTTTGTCCCCTTTCTTGGGGACGGATACAAGTTCGTAAAAATATAAAATTTCCGCAGGGCTGGGAGACCCCCAGCCGCGAGCGGCATAAAAAATAAATACGCCTGAGAGCAGGCGGTATGCTTGGGGAATAAGTTGGTATGGCGCAAGGCCGACAAATACAAGGAAATCAACAAAATAGTCCTGGAGTGGGAGCATTGCACCGGCCATCAGATGGGTCTGACTCCAAGCCCCGAAGCCATCATAGTTGAGGTTGGGAGTCTCCGAGTCACGGGGAGGCCGGTGAAAGGTCCCTGAGGTAGAGGGCTTGATTCCAGCTACGTTAATGATGTTCTCCAACTGGTGAGGGCAGGTCAGGGTCGATCGGAGCTCGGCCGCCTCCCAGCCAGTGGCGCGGGACTTGTACCCTTCCTGGGCGACAGGTCCCAGAGAAACCTCCTCCAGGGTGGCAATACTCTTCCCTTTCTTCTTCGAGGACTTTGAGCCAGAAGCAGACATGATGTGCTCTGAGAAAAACGAAAAGAAAAAAAAAACCCAGCAGTTAGGCCCCATATCAAACCCTAAACCAGAAAAAAGGGAGTGGGGGTCCCCTAACCGCTGGAAAGAGGCCCCCTCCGGACACGTGTCACCTGGGAAACTCGAAAGAGAATCCCTGAACAAGTGTCGGGTGCAGTAAAATCACAGAAAAAGTGGTTTTGCAAAAGGGAAAAGAAAAAGTCTTCCTATGCCCTAAGCGAATGCTAAACGAAGGATACACGGCCTTCTTCAAACAAAACTGTACAACTACAAATAATACAGTAAAACGTAAGAGCAGAACTCAAAGAGCTCAAACACTCACACTCCAGAAATCTCTGAGTACGAACCCAGAAAACAAACAAAATAAATGTAAGCATGCTAGAGTCTAAAGATGCGAAAAACTTACAGATGATTGTTGAACTGGGGGTACTGGGTAAGGTTGAGCGAGAGTTGAGAAGCACTGGCGAAATCGAACACTGGAAGATTACAGAAAATGTTCAAGTGTTAAGACGGTTTGTGCTACTTTGAGGAAATTTTTCTCTCTGAGAAATTCGAGCAAAAATGGCAAGGAATGGAAAGTAACCGAAATGAAGGAAAGGCGGTGGCTTTTATAGGCAAAAATGCATGAGGAACAGGCGTCTTCACCTACCAATCGTACGGTAGGGGAAACGCACGATTCAAATTCCCAACAGATCAACGGGCCAGATCAATCCGCCATTAAGGCGGTGCAAACGTTTGAGTATCCGCCTGACACCATCAATGCGCCGCATCAATCATGGGGCGTGAAACGAATCGACCTCTGCAAAAGTGAATCACTGCATTTAATGCCATTATTAGACACACCTTCACGCGCCCCACGTCGTATCGTAAGACCGAGGAGGCGGCTGGAAACATTCCTACGAACAAACGTATTATCGCATTAAATACCATCATTTAATGTGCCCCCCCACGCGCTCGAAACTCGAGCTGGGGAAACGAGGAGTCAACTGGAGACACTTAGACAAGCCTTGATTTATTTTTATAAGTAAACAAGGCTTGGGGGGTAAATGTTGCTCCTAAAATCGCCCAATATACGTGGACCAGCCAGGAAGGGACACGTGGATTAAATTACTTGAGAAGAACTGCTAAGTCTTTGTATGACACCAGGAAGCATTATTCGTATGGGTCCCGGAAGATGCACCCGGAGTACAAGGTACTCCCGGAAGTGAACATAGCTCAAAGGCACTCCGGGATGTGTCAGGTCTCTCCCGAGACATCAAGTCGCATTTAATGCTGCATGGGAGGAAGCGTGTTGGGACTGTACACGCAATAAAGTCTGACGGCACATCCCCCAAACAGCAGCGCTACAGTAATGATCATTTAAGTCTAGCGACGGCTACTCTGCGAAGAGTCACGTCAATCATAAGACAAAAAGGACATTCTCCATAAAAACCCTACAGCACCTAGGGATTTGACCATGCATCACCCATGGTATATTCATCGGAAATGCCCAACTTTATGGATACTTACAGACACATGTGTAAGTACAATTCTAGGGATTGCCCCACTAAAACACTATAAATACCCCCTCAAAGCTCATTTAATGGGGTCGGAGAATCTTGGCTGCTTAAGAGCAAACAGAGAAAAAACTCACCAAGAACATTCTTTGTATTAAAGAGAGAAAACATTCTCCCAAGTGTAAGATCTGTATTAAAGACATCCATAAATATCAGTGGCTCGTGGACTAAGGCTCATTAACGCCCCAACCACGTAAAAAATCTTCATCTCGCTTTCTTACAGCTCATTATTATATTCATATTTTATTAGTTGCCGAAAACCTCGGTCAACAATGTCAAAGTTCATATTTGAAAGGTTCTCAAATTTTGTTTATTAATGGTGTTAGGAAAATGTTATTAATAGGTTTAAATTTTTTGGAAACGTTCAATTATAGCCGTTATGCTGCCGAAATTTTGGTAGAATTAGGATAATATTTGATTTTAGTTTCTCTTAAACTTGGTTGTCAGGATTTTATCGGAAGTGACTTTATCGGAAGTCAAGTACATAATTTTTGGTATAAGGTATGCTTTCTTTAACTTTCTTTTATAAGAATATTTTTTATATATATTTAAATAATCCTTAAATACTTAGAGTAATTTTTGAATAATATTAATACATAGGATAGATATTGTTGAGTGTTAAGGATAGATATAGTAAGCTAAAAAAAATACAAAAATATTGGGATAATATACTAATTATTATACAAAACATAACTTAAAAAATTATAAAAATAATACTCATATAGTAGAAAAATACAAACCCATATTATAAAATTTAAATGTATAAAAATATTAAATTACATAAAAATTAAAATATTACACATTATTTTATTATTCAATAAACTAATTATTATACAAAACATAACTTAAAAAATTATAAAAATAATAATAATATACTAGAAAAATACAAACCCATATTATAAAATTTAAATGTATAAAAATATTAAATTACATAAAAATTAAAATATTACACATTATTTTATTATTCAATAAACTAATTATTATACAAAACATAACTTAAAAAAAATATAAAAATAATAATAATATACTAGAAAAATACAAACCCATATTATAAAATTTAAATGTATAAAAATATTAAATTACATAAAAATTAAAATATTACACATTATTTTATTATTCAATAAACTAATTATTATACAAAACATAACTTAAAAAAATATAAAAATAATAATAATATACTAGAAAAATACAAACCCATATTATAAAATTTAAATGTATAAAAATATTAAATTACATAAAAATTAAAATATTACAGATTATTTTATTATTCAATAAACTAATTATTATACAAAACATAACTTAAAAAATTAGAAAAATAATAATAATATACTAGAAAAATACTAACCCATATTATAAAATTTAAATGTATAAAAATATTAAATTACATAAAAATTAAAATATTACACATTATTTTATTATTCAATAAACTAATTATTATACAAAACAAAACATAACTTAAAAAATTATAAAAATAATACTAATATACTAGAAAAATACAAACCCATATTATATAATTTAAATGTATAAAAATATTAAATTACATAAAAACTAAAATATTACACATTATTTTATTATTCAATAAACTAATTATTATACAAAACAAAACTTAAAAAATTATAAAAAAAATAATAATATACTAGAAAAATACAAACCCATATTATAAAATTTAAAAGTATAAAAATATTAAATTATATAAAAATTAAAATATTACACATTATTTTATTATTCAATATACTAATTATTATATAAAACATAACTTAAAAAATTATAAAAATGATACTAAAATACTAGAATACAAACACATATTATAAAATATAAAATATTAATAAAAAATACTTAATATACAAACACTTAGAGCAATGTAAATTTGTATTTATTTAACTTTTTAATTTAATTTTATTTATGCTTTAATTTATTTAATTAATAATACAAAAATAAATTTAGATTTTTAATAAATGTAAAAAAAATATATATATTAATTAAAGTTGAAAAAAAATTTTAGGAAACCCCTATGGAGTCGGTTATTTTATAAAAACTGACGCCATATGTACTCCTATGGCGTCGGTTATTTAATAATAACCGACGCCATAGGGGTCCTATGACCGACGCCATAGGGGTACATATGGCGTCGGTTCATATAAACCCTTTAGCGTCGCCCTGATCAGCGTCGGTAGCGAATTTCGCGAAAACCGACGCTAAAAGGGCTTAAAAACCGCCTCTAAAGGGGGTTTTTGTAGTAGTGAATCATGTATTCAGAGTTAATATTTGCACACTTAATGCTAAAAATTGAATTTTGAGTAGTTTAAAGTTGTCAAATAGATCTTGTATTTTAAATTAACTATATTGCAACAATTTTTATAATTTAGAGGAATTTTTTCAACAAATAAATTAAAAATCAGAGAGTTCATAATTGGCAAAAAAAATTCCTATATATTCATAATTTCATTCATAATTGTATCAAATAATAAAATCCCAAAATATAATTTATTTATTTATTACTAATAACATTTCTTTTATGGTTTTATGTACCTCTAAAAAACGGAGCCAAATTACCTGTCCCCAATTCCTGTCCCACTCCCTATCCCAGCCAATGAAATTTTGCCACCTCAACTAAAATTCCACCTATACATTTAACATATCTCTCTAAAAACTAACTCTGTTTCCTTGTTTTAAATTTAATAATATTTTTTAACTAAAAAATTATCATGACTTTTATTTATAAGTAAAAAATATCATGACTATCTATCTTTTTCTTCTATCAAATACATTTCGGTCTTTTTTCTTCCAACAATTGAAACAAAATATAAAAAGAAGAAAAACAAAGAACATTAAAAAATTATTTGCAAAAGGCATGAAAATCTCTCTGTGTTATTTTCTTTGAGGATGTACCGAACAGAGAAATGGAGCAAAAGTTTTGATGTGGCTGTCTTGGAAAGCTTTTACTATGGTGGTAGTCTTACAATGATTTGGGGACCGACTTTGACCGAATTGAACAGGGTTATTTTTCAGTTCAGATAATCTACCTTCTCTATGACCAGTTCTTTGGAAAGGCAGCCCCATGGAATGTTATATTATATAATACCCTTTAATGATAAGAAATTATGTCTTTTGTGGGTTTAGTTTGTGTTTAATTTTTTTTAGAAAAATTTAGATTTTCCCCTAATTTGTAGGGTATTCTTCCAATTGAATTTTTCTGGTTTATTAGACTTTGAGTACGTAGTAGATAAATTATTTTAAACCTCACTTCATAGTTCTAGTCGTATTAATTAATCGTGTGAGAAAATATTTTCCGTTTATCAATATATTCCTTCTTTTACAAAATGCTAGAAGAAATGACAATGGCAGTTAGATACTTAATAATTTATTATAAAAGAGTTAAGAGTTCATGAGAGAGTGAGCGAGTAGTGATGATATTATTTTACTTTAAAATAATATTAAATAAAAACCAGACTAACAGAGTTAAGTTTTTAGAGGGGATCGTTAAATGTATAGGTGGAATTTTAATTGAGGTGGCAAAATATTATTGGCTGGGACAGGGAGTGGGACAGGAACTGGGACAGGTAATTTGGCTCCCTAAAAAACATAATTATATATATACAAAGAAAATAAATTAAATTCTCTTCTTCTTAAATTTACATCGATATATGGACATAATTAAAGGACATGTTTAATGCAAGTGACCCAATTTTGTTCCCCTTTATTTGTCTTTGTCTCAAATAATTTAAAATGAGAAGCTACTTTCAATCCACCACTAATATTATTAATAATTTTTTAAAAAATATATGGATCTCATTCCTTTTTTAATGAGGAAATTGGGAAATATAAATGAGGAAACCATATATATATATATATATATATATAAATTGTAATGGTAGTTTGATTCCTTACAACCAAATATATATTAGTTGATGATTATTTTAGAACTTAATAATGAACTATGTTTAAATCTCAAGTGGTGGTCATGAAAGTGTGCATGTTCAATATCGTTAATTTGATGTGGTTCCAATGAGCAATTATTCGTTAGATAATTTATGGCTCATTACTTAAATAATAATTTTGAACAAATAATTAATTTCATGTTTACATGTCATTTTTCAATAATTGAACATTTACCTAATGAATTAGTTGGTATTTGTAACTTTAGCTTATGTACATTAATTATTGTTGGTGTGCTTTTTGTACTAATTAGAATATTATTTTAAAAATGAATATTTGCAGTAAAAAATTTTAACGTTTGTAATTGTTATATATATAACTCTAATTAAAAAAATAATAATAAAAGTACTTTATCTTACAATTTTATTACAATCATATCCTTTTAGCTGTTAAATATTTATTTAATTAAAGAAAATTGAATCAATTTTTCTATTCCAATTTGTATATTTTTATTAATTGAAAATAAGATAAATAATAATTATTTAATACGTAGTCTAAATGGGTACACTGAAGTGAGAGTTATTTAGACATAATATTAATTTTAGTATAATGATTAAGCTAGATTACATATATGTTAGTGGTAAATATTAAATTCTACCAACAACACTTTTTTTTTTCTTTTGCCTCTTCTTTACCCAAAAAAAAAAAAAAAAATTATATCCTCTGATCTCACCTTAAATCTTAGATCCGCCACTCTAATAATATGTTGTCACATATTTTTGAGTTACAATTGCAACAAAATTGTAAAATAAAATACTTTTAGCGCTACTTTTGTTATAATTAAAATCATATATATACAACAATTTCAAATATTAAAAAAGTTTCGTCCCAATAACCTTTTAAAAATCATCATAATACTATGCAAATTTGATCTATATTATTCTTATATATGATGTTATGCTAGACCAAAAAGTTCATCACTTTATTTTAAAAAAAATATATGTATATTTATAAATCATAATATTTAAAATTTACCCATGTTTTTGCATGCATGTAGTTGTACGTACGTATATGCACTTTTGCTCGACCTAATCGACAAAAAAAAGGAAAAAAAAAGGTAAAAGAGAAAAAAAAGAAGATGTAGGGTTTCATCAAATCATAATATATATGTTCACAATCACATCAAACTCATATGTTTAACATTATTTAGTATATTATACGCATGCATTTATATAATATATTAAGATAAGATATATATTTTTGCTATCAATTAATATATACTATGTTTCATCACTCTAGTTTAATTTCTTTATATTTAGTTTGTCACACTTATATACGAATCAATATTTTATTTTTTAACTTTTTTAATTATTTACTAGAATCAAAATCTTTATCATCATTTTTTCATCCTCAAAGACTTAACTCTATAATTAAATAATAATAAATTAACCAATTATTATTATATATATATATATATATATAATTAAACACTCAAATCCACATGTGTAATAATGAGTTGACCAGCTCTGGCTCATTGTCTAGGTTATATATCACAACTTATTATTTTAAAATAATAAATATAATGAAGGTCAGAATTTGTACCAAACTATAAAGACCATCAATTTATATAATCAAGTAATATGTTAAATGGGACAAAATCTAGCAGTTAGATGAGCAAGAACCACTAACTATATTATATATTTGTATTACAAAGAGACATATAAAAATAAGTGTATGAGCCATTGGGAAACACATCAAGTCTTATATAAATACACACATATATATATAAATATTATTATAGATGCATGGATTATATGCATGTTATAGTAATAATAATTATATATATTATATTACTATATAAGTACACAAAAAAACAGAGAAGGGCTCAGATTCCAGTTCTTGGATTCCCAATTAATTTTTGCCATTTTGGGTTTGTAATTAGATATTGCAACCCCATATGTTATAGTATATTAATATTAATTATACTAACAAACTTTAGTGTATAAAATAATATAGTGCAAGAACTTGGTCGCTTTTCTTTTGTTATTATTTTAATAATATAATAATTTAATGTACATAGTATTTTCTTAAAAAAAATGAGATTAAAGTTAGGGTTATATATAATATATTAACTAATATATAATTTAAACTAATACTATATATTATATATAAATATACTTGAATTTGTCTATGTGACAATATTTTGTCTGTTTGTCGGCCTATCAAAGCACCGGGAATATTGCTTTGGTGTTTGCCTCTCTAATTTACTTTTCCCATTTTTATTTTATTAATTACTAATTTAAATTTAAATTGGACTTTATTCTATTCTATGTATGATCTCATTATATATTATTATTTATACTTTAAAATAATTAAATTATTTCGTCCTTAATTATTAATTATTTCATATTTTAGTGTTTCTTATATATTGCTACGTCAACTTCGTGCAGTTCTTCCTACCTTTAATTATTCTTTATATATGTATATAAATATATATACATTTAAATGCACGGCTCATATTAATTTTATATATGAGATTGTATTATTTTGAGTAGTCTATATGAGTTTTAATTTGATTTCACGATACTATATATTCCTATGTTGAAAAAAAGAATATTGAGCATGCATGTTTAAAATCAAATCATAATTAGAATTTTTCCAAAATATGTTTTACTTGTTAACTTGAGAAAATTAATGCGTAAATTTTCGACTAACAATCTAGCATATTGATCTCTCTCTCTCTATATTATAATATTATATTAGAAAAAATCAAAATACATCTTATATATTATATTTAAATATATATTTAAAAAAAATTATAATGGTAATAGACACATTCTTAATTTATAGTAATTAGTCTGAAATTAAAATGTATATATAATTGACATAGGAATATATATAATAAAGTACGTAGGTATTATTTAGTAATATAATATTAAAGGATAATGTTTGCTGCGCTTTTCTGTTTGTGTTCACCGTTAATTAATAATTAAAATGTAAAAATATATTGGTTGGCACAATATATATGCAAAAGATTCTAAATATAGTATCTTCGAGTAATAACTAATATAGATAAAGATTTTACTTATTATTGTTAAAAAGATAAAGAAGAAGAAAGAAGTTTTACGTAATGAAATATTGATACTTGTTACTCCCAAATCAATTGGGTTGGACAATGTTACTCTCTAGATCTATTTTGTGATATTATTGCTCTCTTTCATAGAATATAGTGATACAAATATATATATATATATACATATAATATTATATACGTGGGTATGTATGTACGTCGTTGGTGCATGCCAAGTTCTCTCATTCTACAAAATTCTATAACATAATGTATATATATACACATAATATATAAATATTTATATATATATATGTATGGAGAATGTACCAATTAACAAGGATGCTTATTGTATGCATCAATCCTGGCAGTAAGGGTGAGCAAAAAATTCAAGAAATCGACCAAATCGAGTAAACCGACTGTCCGAACACCGAAAAAACCGACACCGAAAAAACTGAAAATCGAAAAAACCGCATTCGATTAAAACCGCCTTAACATGGTCGGTTTTAGTGTCAATCGCAAATCGACCGATTAAATCGAGAACCGACCAAACATATATATTATGTGTAATATATATTATTTTTGTACATATTTAATATACAATTTTATTAATCTAAGTTTACTTATATCTTTTTTATATAAAGTCTCAATTATTCATTATTTTATTTTATTATAATTTGATGCATTTACGTATTATATACACACATTCATAAAATAATACTAGTTTTTTAATATAACTCATTACCATATTAGTAGCACAAATAATTTGAACAAATTTAAAAAAGTTTATTTTACATTATTTATTTAACTAAGAAAGTTTTATTTTTAAATTATATGATATTTGATACAATACTTTAATTTTTTAGTTTTCAAATAATTATAAAAAATTTAAAAACTTATTTTTTTAAAAAAAATGAAGTTCGGTTTGGTCGGTTACTGTGGATTAAAACGATCGACTTTTTTATATTTTTATAATGGTCGGTCAGTTTTCGGATTAGAACCATAAAAACCGAAAACCGAATTTTGGATTTTTTTTTGTGTAAAAAACCGACCAAACCAACCGTTGCCCACCCTTACCTGGGAGCTTCTTCATTAATAGACCCTTTATCAATAATAGAACCCTCATCATCTTCAATATCAGGAGCAATGCATTCATCAACGTAATGGGAGCATTACCAACTGGAATAGGATTAAGACTACTATTATCATCTCTTGAAAATGACAGCGGAATTAAAATTCCTTTAGATGACTCCCTCATTTCAAGAGATGTTGAAGGAATATTTTCAGCAACATCAAATTCAAAAAATTTAGCAGTATGAGATTCAACAATTTGCGTACCACGAGTAGGACAGTAAAAACGATAACCTTTTGAGTGCATTGGATAACCAATGAAATAACAACAATTTGTTCTCGGATCTAACTTTTTCAAATTAGGATCATAAATCTTTACTTCAGCCGGAAAACCCCATACACGAAGATGATTCAAACTAGGCTTCCTCCCAGTCCACAACTCAAAATGGGTTTTGGGAACAAATTTAATAGGAACACGATTTAAAATATAAGTTCCAATCATAAGTGCTTCAACCCATAAAAACTCTGGAAGATTTGATCTACTCATCATGCTTCTAACCATATCCATGAAAGTGCGATTTCTCCTTTCAACAATGTCATTTTGCTCAGGTGAACTAGGCATAGTGTATTGAGCAACTATACCATTTTCTTGTAAGTACTCGGCAAAAGGCCCCATGTGTTGTCCATATTTTGTATAACCACAATAGGTTGAACAATAGGAAAACATTTGTGGCCACTTTAAAAATGATAGTTATCTGATAGCATCTCAACCTACCGGTCCAATTTAACCTTTGATAATGAACTATGACAATCATATTGTTTTTAACTCAACAAAAGACATTCATAAACAATTGATAATGAAACATTGATAATCAATTTCAAATCAAAAACAATAAATCAAAAACCACAAAATATAAGACTCCCACTGATCTTCATATAAATACACTGGTCAAACTTGTTCTTTACGAAACTAAAAGATGTCACAACCTTATCAAACTTCAAGTACCACTGGCGAGATGCCTGTTTGAGACCATAAATGAATCGTTTTAACTTGCAAACTAAATTTTCTTTTCCATTCTTCTTGTAGCCTTCAAGTTGAGACATATAGACTTCTTCATTCAATTCTCCATTTAGAAAAGCAATTTTAACATCCATTTGATGCAACTCTAAATCAAAATGCGCAACTAAGGCCATAATAATTCTGAATGAATCTTTAGTGGAAACAGGTGAGAAAGTTTTAGTGTAATCAATACCTACTCTTCGAGTAAAGCCTTTAGCCACTAAACGTGCTTTAAACCTTTCAATCTATCCTTTTTTCTCCCTTTTAGTTTTTAAAATCTACTTACAACCTATTGGTTTAAAACCATCAGGTAATAAAACTAGCTCCCATTCACCATTTTTTTTTCATGGAGTCGATCTCATCATTCGTAGCTGCTAACCATTTTGAAGATTGTGGACTATTAAGTGCTTCACTAAAAGTGACATGATCCACAAAATGATCAATATCATATTCTCCTTCTCCAAGATAAATAAAATTATCATGACACTTTGTTGACTTCTTTTGTCTGTGAGATCTTCTTGGAGGAGGTACTTCTGGAATAGCTTCTATTTGTTGACCATTATTTTGAATAACATCTTCCACAACTGGAATTTCTTCAATAACAGGATCCTCATTAATAATAGGAGCTTTTTCATTAATAGGCCCTTCATCAATAATAGGACCCTCATCATCTTCGATATCGGGAGCAATGTATTCATCAACAATGAAAGCATTACCAACTGGAGTAGAATTAAGACTACTATTATCATCTCTTGAAAATGACATAGGAATTAAAATTCATTTAGATGATTTAGTGAAAATAAGTGAGAACGACTCATGGGCTACATTAATTTTAATACATATATATTATATATCAAAATAATTTTGTTTGAAAACGACTCATGGGTTGAACAACAGGAAAATATTTGTGGCCACTTTAAAAATGATAGTTCTCTGATAGCATCTCAACATTACCTTGTTGATCTTAGTGTGATTTGGAATCCTTGCCAATACCTTGTAATCAAGTCAGAAATAATGAAGATCGAGCCAACCATGTGAGGAACATCTTAACAGAGATGTAACTCATTTTTTGGTGAACCACGGAAAAAAATTTCAGATGCTTTCTTTCTTTTTCTTTATGCTTTTGTGTTTTTAGGTTTAGATCGATCTAGATCTAAATTGGTGTGCGTGTTTATGTGAAAATACTAATGGTTTGAGCTGGTTTAGCTCTGCTAAGGTTTTGAGAGGAAGAAGAAGATTAGAGATCTGATTGATCTCGAGAATCTTTGAAAGATTTTGTTGTGGCAAATTAAAATGGTATAGTTTTGATTTTGTTACCATTGGTTTTGACCGAAGTCAACTTGGGTTTAGGAACAATCTTAAATGACCTTAGTTTAAATACTGATTGAATTATTTTATTGGTGTAGGTTTTATGTTTCAAGTAATTTTTTACAGTAGTATCAGAGCTTGGTTTAGCAAGAAAGTCAACAAAGATTCAACTCAGGAAGGAAGGAGATACAACAAGATCAAGAAGTCATAGAACACACAAGAAGACTGGAAGATAATCCAGTAGAACCTGGGAACATCATGAAGAACTTGTGGATATTCCACTAACTAATTAACCAAAAAGCCTAACTCTATCTCTGTTTTAGATTCTGTAATATGAGTAACATTAAAGTTAATATATATTGATAAGTTTGATGGATCAGATGATTACATGATTTTGTGACAGTCAGTAGTCCCGTGATCCGTAAGGGGAAACACCGGGTAAGCTGTGCAATCCCACACCGCCTGGGGAAGGTCAAGTAGGATGATTCTGAGACCACACTGTGTGGGTATGGGACTACACAGTTAAAGAGAGCTTAAATGAATTGATTGGTACTACCTATATCAACAAGGTGCATCTTGTTTTTCGGTAGCCCATCTCGAAAGAACTCCACAGTTAAGCGTGCTTGGCTTGGGAGCAATTTCAAGGATGGGTGACCTCCTGGGAAGTTTGTCCAGGAAGCGTGTGAGTGAGGACAAAGCACGCTGGAAACACTCGTGTTGGTCTGTAGGGTCAGTCATCAATCCATGAAGCAGCCAGAGTGACGTACTCGTGTATAAGAGCCATTCATTCCGTGGGTGTAAGGGCCCAATGGAGGCTTGAAGCGGGGACGTTACAAATGGTATCAGAGCCTTGACCCAGCCGGAAGTGTGGTCGACGAGGACGTCGGACCCCGTAAGGGGGGGTGATTGTGACAGTCAGTAGTCCCGTGATCCGTAAGGGGAAACACCGGGTAAGCTGTGCAATCCCACACCGCCTGGGGAAGGTCAAGTAGGATGATTCTGAGACCACACTGTGTGGGTATGGGACTACACAGTTAAAGAGAGCTTAAATGAATTGATTGGTACTACCTATATCAACAAGGTGCATCTTGTTTTTCGGTAGCCCATCTCGAAAGAACTCCACAGTTAAGCGTGCTTGGCTTGGGAGCAATTTCAAGGATGGGTGACCTCCTGGGAAGTTTGTCCAGGAAGCGTGTGAGTGAGGACAAAGCACGCTGGAAACACTCGTGTTGGTCTGTAGGGTCAGTCATCAATCCATGAAGCAGCCAGAGTGACGTACTCGTGTATAAGAGCCATTCATTCCGTGGGTGTAAGGGCCCAATGGAGGCTTGAAGCGGGGACGTTACAGATTTAGAGGAGAAATATTAGATCATTACTGGCCCAACAGAAACTTCTCAGAATTTCGGAAGATCCAATAGATTGGCGAGAAGGAGCTACAAAAATCCAACAAGAAGAGTTCATAAAGATAGCTACTGGGATCATTTTATCTTCAACTATTCTGATTCAAGCATAAGGCTTATTGATAAAGAAGAAACTACAACAAAAATTTGGAAGAAATTAGATGAGTAATTTCAACAAAAGTCCTTGACTAATAAGATCTTTTAAAAGAAAAGGATCTTTGTGTTCAAGATGAGTCACTGTAAGACTCTTGAATAGAATCTGGATAAATTCTTGAGGATGCACCCTCAGGGAAGAATGATGCTCTCAGTGATGAGAACCAGACTATCATAATCTTAAATTCACTTCTTAAAATTTATAGGGAAGTGAAAACAATTATTAAATATGGTAGAACATCAATCACTTTAGAGGAAGTGATCTAAAGTCCAAAGTTTTAGTAATGAAGACTGAGAAAGGAGGGAGTTCAGATAGACAATTCAATTGAGTAGAGGCAGATCTACTCAAAAGAAACCTTGGCAAAATAGGGGAAGGAGTAACAACAGGGGATCATACAGAGGCAATAGTAACAACCACAACAATAAAGGAAGATCAAACTCAAGAGATAGGGAATCATCAGAAATAATTGTTTGTTACAATTATGAAAAACTTGATCATTTCAAAAGAGATCACAACTTCTTGAAAAGAAATAAATAATAGACCAATTACATAGGGACTATCTCATAACCCTAACTCTTATTCATCTAACAAGAAACCTGATTTTGAAAATGTAAATCTAAGTGATGGCTATGAAAGTGGATAATTCACGTTATTTTCATATCCATCTAAGTATAATTTATAAATATTACATTAAAATTTATATTTAGAATTTTTCATTCTAAATTGGAAATTTTAATTAAATAAATATATATTTAAAATAAATGGATTAAAATAAATATTAGAAGAAAATACGCCCTTCATTAAATAATGAGCTTTATTATTAGGATATTCGATCTCCATTGTTGGTTTTACATAGCTATTGTTTTAGTGAGTAATCCTCCCTAATGGAGGAACGTTCATTAGCAAGTTAGCACCGTTTAATCTCGAAAGATAAGTAATCTTGTAAGTTCTTTATATAGTTTATGACCACCCTAATGGTGGCGACTGTATAAGACTTGCAAGAATATGAAACAATGGTGGAAGCTCATAAGATAGAATAGCCTTGACTCTCGCCTAAACGGGACAACGCGGATTCACATCTTGATCGAATAAAAGGTTGCTGGAATGTTTGACATTTTAGATGAGCTGACAACTCTATTCAATGAATGGTAGCTTTGACTCTCGCCTAAACGGGACACTGATATCAGTTTGTTGAAAACCTTGGAAATTATTTAGGATTGTATGTTTTAGTATTTTCACTTGTCATTCCTACTTGCTATGTGCTTCATAATTTCTGAATTGTGTATGAATTTGTATTGAACCATGTTATTTTCTGTTATTAAATTGTAGTTTAATTTCGAATCTTCATTGTTGGTCTAACTTGATTTGTTTTTCTAATGAAATGAATCCCTAATGGATTTTCACCATTAGACTAACATAGTAGTGTTAGATCTCGAAAGATAAATATTGTATATGCAACATCTAGCTGTTCATCAATTGATGACACCTTAGACTAGTGTTTTACAATATGAAACAAGAAGATTGTATAAATAAGATTACTTTGACTCTCGCTAATCGGAGCATCGTTGGATTCTTATTTAAAACGAAATTATCCTAATTCCTCTTAGCTTATTCATTTCGAATTAGCTGAATGACTTATCATTGGATGAATGGTCTATAAATCATATAAAGTCTTATTTTCTCTTAAGAAATTAGATGACGCATATGATTATATTCCCGAAATTCTATCCCTAAATGATATAAATCCTCAATCTTAGATATCTCCTACTTGTATAGGCAAATCATAGAGTTAGATTAGTAGTGGTGGTCCAAGAGAGAATTACTAATTATACAGTTACACTTTCACAAGTGTTTCATAACCATTTTCTTTCAATGGATTTAAACTGTATGAGTTTAGTATTCTGTGACCAGAATCCACTTGCACTATTCTAAGAACTCTTTGATGTAACTTAAGTCATCAAAAGATACAACCACATATTTTATAAATCTAAGGCATTTGTATCTTGTTCATAGTGGTTTTGACAAGATCATTCTCTGCAAAGAGTTAATATGCCTATATCCACTGAAAGTAATTTCATCTCATTCGCAGATGGATGTACATTCAGGGGTGGATATGAGTTTTCGTTGTATTCTTAAAACGATCACTCTAGATTTTACCTTATGCAAAAAAAATTTGAAATGTTTGAAAAATTTCATGAATTTCTAGCAATGGTGAAGGTAAGTGGTTAAAGATCTTTCGAACTGATAGGGGTGGAGAAAAAGTTAGTAGATATGCAGTTCAAAGATCATTAATTTGATTTTGAATTATATCCAAACTTACCTTCCCAGAAATTCGAGTTGCATATTGATGATTAGTTACTAGTCGTTGCCTAAATCCTTATATGGTAATTTCAGAATGATGTAATGGTTGTATACTTAATGTAAATCATTACTAGATTCATGGATGACCTAATCGAAATCTCAAGAAAAGCTAGAACTGCTAACCCTGGTTTGCATGTTTGTTAGCTATTCTAAGTGATTAGGGGTGGAGCATCCCATAGTCATTAGATAAGAAAGTGTTTGTTTAAACAAATACTACTTTTCTAAGAAAATGACTAAGTCTGAAAATAAAGTAGCAAATAAAGGAGATATTTTTTTTCTTGATTCCAAAAGTGTTCTATCATCTTATTTTACAAGATGATCCCACTGCCTCTGTTGTCTTAACACAACTGAAGAGGTCTATACCATTTAGTTTTCTTTGACATAGTTCACGGTACCTTGTTGTAGTGGGAGAGTTTCTAGGAACTCACCTTCTTATAACTTGGAAGACACTAGTGATTAAAATCCATTGTGAGTTTAAACAAGTAATGGATTGTCAAGATAAGAAACTAAGAAGAAAGCCAAGAGAAATATGGTTTGATCCATTCACATGGAGTAACCTAAAGTTTTCTATTACAAGGACATGAAAGGAAATTTTCGTTAATAAGTCTATTCAATGGACTTAACAAAACTTCCTATTCCTAGTATTATAGGTTTGAGTTTATCTAAACCTATGGCTTGTGGTATACCTGGTAATTACTTACTCTAATGCAAGCATGAGATGCTGATGCATTTTCTTTCCAATGGAAATCTATAGAAGCTTCACAACTTCTTAGATATAGATTTTATTTATCTAAGGAAGAGTCTCAACTATTCCAGAGAAGATAAAGCCATGAAAGAATTTCTTAAATCAACAGTGAGAGGTCTCAGATATGCTTTAGTATGCCTTAGACCAGACACCTGCTGTTGAGTGGGAGTAATGAGTAAGTATCAGATTAATCCAGGAGAGGAACATTGGAAGACAATCAAGTAAATTTTAAGATTAAGAAGAGGAACTATATGTTAGTCAATAAGGGTGGTTTTGAAACTCTTAGACTACACCAGATTTCAAGACTTGCCTTTGTGCTAGAAAGTCTGCTGATGAGATGGTGATTACTTTGGGGGTGGAGTAGTGATTTTGGAGAAGTGTAAAAACCTATCTGAAATCTCTTGGTCTACCAGAAAGAGACTGAATGTTAAAAGTTGCAGGAAAGATACTTTTTCAGTCTAAGGAAAGTTCTATACATTTGTGGCAGTGTTCCAACTTGCCTTAACTACTAGGGTTACTTCCTGTATAACAAAAGAGTAGTTTCCCAAAAGTATAGAATCCAGTATCCCAAAAGAGTAGACATATAGAGAGGAATTTCACATTATCAAAGATTTTGTGATTAAGGAAGAGTAATGGTGGAGAAGAGGTTGTGTTTAATTCAACCTGTCAGATCCCATTACGAGGAGTATACTACTATTACACTTGATTGGTATATCAAGGTGTTAATGATTATTTGAAATGCACTTTTTGTTTTATATTAGTGCAAGTGGGAGTTTGTTGGGTTTTATGCCCTAAATAAAACTCATTTCATATAATCAGATTTACTTATTAATAAAGATCAGAAATAACATTTTTATGTTGCATGGTTCACATGATTTATTTCATGATTATATGTATATAATGTATGAATTCTTTTTAAGTCCAGAACATATGAGTTGGTTAAAGATTATAGTGTTGTCAGCACAGTGGAATATAATCTTTATTATATGTTCAAAAGTAGATTCCCTGATTTGTCAGAACACTGGATTTAGACTGACATGGTATAATCAGCGATAGGTATTCTTACACCTTGGAAAAGTGTTATGTCCTTTCCAGGACATTGGAAAAGTTTACCAGTATCGGATGCATGGAGTATGCATTGGAATGGACCGATATTGAACTTTGAATTAGATTTTGAAACTTACCGTAAATATCTATTCAATTCAATATCACCTGTTGATCCTAGATCACATGATCGAAATCCTGATATGGTTAGGCTCAATTTCAAGAGTATTACTCGTGTTCTTTGATTTGTTAGTTAAGCCCAGTTTTGTATCAGGGTAATACGTACATTTTGGGAACACGGTAATACAATTGAGTGGGGGAGCGCTAACATAAATAGGGAATCTATAGCTTCTATTTGGCAAATAGAAGTAAAGGATGATTTCCTTCGAGCTTAACCAAACGAAGATAAATGGTGGAGATCTCATTTCACTTAGGTGAAATATCATTTATACAGGGTTAAGTGTTTTAAGGATAAAATACATTGTAGGGTGTTACGGTAATTTAATCCCTGTACAGTGTAAATCATCTATATAGAGGATCATTGATCACATTAGGGTTATAACAATGGATAACTGATGACGTGTCTATATCGTGGAACATATAGAGCGTTTCTATATGACTGAGAGTGCAATTCCAAGTTCTAAGTGTGGATTCAATGAGGAATTAATAAGTTAGGGAATTTACTTGGTAAATTAGGTTCGACTTATTGGAAGCTCGGTTATATAGACCCATGGTCCCCATACTAGTTGAGGCCATACTGCTTGTAAGGCTCAGTTAATTGATTTTAATTAATCAATTATAATTCTAAAAGTTAGACTATGTCTACTTTATGAATTTTCACTAAGCAAGGGTAAAACAGTAAATAGAGAGTTTAAAGGGTATATTTATTAATTGGGAAACTTTGATTAGTTTTTATTAATAAATAAAATAAATGACAATATATTATTTAATAATTAATTATAGTTATTAAATAATTAGATTTGACATTTATGAAGTTGAAAGAGAGAATTGGCAATTTTGAGAAAATGGGAAACTAGAAATGATGAAATAGGAAAGTTTGAAAAGTGGAAGGATTTGTTTCCCTCAATGAATGGCCGGCCACTTAATGCTCCTATTTCTCATTTTATTTTTTATTTTTTAAATGCCAAATAATTCAACTTTAACCCTATATGGTATTCTATAAATAGAAGGTAAAGGCTTCAGTTTTGAGATAGACATTTTACAGTTTATTCTCTCAAACACTATGAAACCGCCACTCTCTCTCTTTCTTTCTTCCTTCTCTGTTTTTTGAATTCCCTTGAGTGATGAGTAGTGCCCACACACATCAAGTGGTATCTCAATCATAGTATGGAAGACTATGGAATTTCTGCATCAAAGAAGGAGAAAAGAAGATCCAGGTTCAGATCTTGGTGATGCTCTGCTACAGAAAGGAATCAAGGGCTAGAGATCTGAACGGAAGGAGTCATATTATTCTGCTGCACCCACTGTAAGGTTTTCTAACTTTATGTGTTTATTTTCATTGTTTTAGAATTCATATTAGGTTGTTAATCCAACATACTTGTTAGTAAATCTAGATCCTGGTAAAATAATTTCCAACAACAACACTGTTGAAAACCCCCAGAAGATACAAATGCAGTGTTGTGGCATAGAAGTCTTGGAACATAGTGAGAGAGGACTCAAAATCATGAGTGGACAGGAGTTACTTGGGAAGCATCACAAACTCAAGTTCAAAATAGGTACCCACATGTCCAAATCCACATTAGAATATGTTAATTCAGACTTGTAATAAGGACCTAAGAAAACCCCAACACATGAAAATAATGTTAATTTTTTGTCTATTATTGATGATTATTCTAGAAAGGTATGGTTATACTTACTAAAATATAAAAATAAGGCATTTACTAAATTTAAACACTGGAAGACTCTCATGGAAAATCTTACAAACAAAAAAGTCAAAACTTTGAGAACTAACAATGGCTTAGAATTTTACAATAACGTGTTTGACCTATTTTGTAAGAAAATAGAAATCTAAAGACATAGAACAGCAAGAAAAACACTACATATCAAAATAGTGTATGCTAACAGAATTCGGTATAAATCATGGATTTTAGGGGGAAGCAATGATGATATTTGCTTATCTTGTAAACAGATGCCCTTCAAGGGATATATAATTTAAAACACCAACGGAGAGATGGACATGTAAGCCATTGAACCTAGAAACTGTTAGGGAATTTTTTTCTAGGTTACACTAAAGGAGTGAAAAGGTTATAGAATATGGTTAAGGGAATAGGAGGTTTTAAAACTATTATTAGTAGGGATGTTATTTTTAAGAAGTTTTTTTTTTCCTTGTATTACTAACACTAGCTCTCCAGGAACAAAGAGAACTAATCCTACAAGAATCCTAGTACTAAACCTATGAACACTTAATCAGATAAAGGAAGATGAACCTGATATAAATCAGGTGAAACTAGCCCAACCATATCAAGTTCAGGTGAAGCAAGAACCAGGGGAACCAGTTTAAGTGGAACCAGATGGTGAAGAAGGACAAGGAAGTACACCAACAGAAGGATATCTCATAGAATACCACCAGGGACAGAGAAAAAATAATTCCAAAACCTAATCCTAAATACAACTTCAACATATGGAATGATGATCTAGCCTATGCCTTTTTGTGCAACTTAGAAGCTAAAAAGTTTAGGAACCCCAAAGCTATGAGGAGGCAATTACTGGTACGGATTTAGAGAAGCAAAACTAGGTTATGAATAAAGAAATGCACTCTCTTAGAAAGAACAAAACCTAGATAATGGTGCACAAGCCTAAAAGGAAGAGTATATTGCACAAGGAAGGGAGGTTCAAAGGAGATCTAGTGAATTTTAAAGCAAGGTTAGTTGCTAAAGGGTTTACACTAAAGGAAGGGATAGATTATACTAAAATTTTCTCTCCAGTGGTGAAGTACAAAATTATCAGAATAATGCTATCCTTAGCTACTAAATTTAACATGGAAGTGGACTAGATGGATGTGACAATTGCATTCTTACATGGAGAACTAGAAGAAGACATATACATGGAACAACCTAAAGGGTTTTTGATTAAAGGGCACGAGGATAGAGTTTGCAAACTGATTAAGTCTGTCTATGGACTTAAACAGTCTCATAGACAGTGGAATAAAAAGTTCGATGCTTGCATGATCAAACATGGATTTACTAGAAGTTATCATGATACTTGTTTATATTTTAAGGGTACTAAGGTTGAGGAAGTCATCTACTTACTATTGTATGTAGATGACATGCTAATAATTAACAAAGAAAGGCACAATGTAAACTTCGTAAAAGAAATAATTATTACAACAGAATTTCATATGAAGGATTTGGGAACAACTATAAAAATCCTAGACATTGATATAAAAAGGGACAGAAGTAATGGAAAATTGGTCCTAACAAATGAAGACTAAATTCATAAAATAATTAAGGAACTCTCAATGGAAGGTTCTAAGCTAGCAACTCAGCCTATCACAAGTCCGTACCCATTATCTAAGGCTCAATGCCCTAAGACACAAGCTGAGAAAGAAGAAATGAGTAAAGTACCTTACTCAAATGCAATATGATCAGTGATGTACTTAATGGTAAGTACAAGACCTAAGTTGGCCTATGCTATAAGTATCCTAAGCAAGTATATGGAAAATCCTGATAAAATATATTGGCTAGCTATGAAGTGGATGTTCAGGTATCTAATAGGTACTAGTAAGTATTGGGTTTTATGCCCTAAATAAAATTCCATTTCAATGTAATCTATTTTATTCAACATCAATAAAGAAACAGAAGTATTTTTCATTCATTTGTGTATGTTTTGGTTCACTTTATCAATTGCTTGTCTATTTGATTTATAAATTCATCTTAAACCCTTTTCACATACTTGATCATGTTTATTGTGTTGTCATCACATTGGAAAGTAAACATGACTATGTGAATAAAGTTTCCTAGATTTATCAGACACAGGGTTTTAATGATATGATAATCCACAACAAGAGTTTACTTGCATTTGGAGAAATGCTATGTTCTTTCCAGAACATTGGTTAAAGTAAAGCTCAGGTTGGATGCATGGAGTACGCATCGGAAGGGACCGATATTGAACTTTGACTTAGATTTAATTAAACTTACCGTAAAATCTATTCAAGTCAATATCACCTAGTTGATCCTAGATCAAATGTTCTTAATCCTGTTATCATTAGGCTCAATCTTGAAAGGCTATTCGTGTTCTTTGATTTGTTAGTTAAGCCTACTTTTAGGTCAGGGTGATACGTACATTTTGGGAACACGGTAGTACAATTGAGTGGGAGCGCTAACATAAACAAGGAATCTATAGCTTTTATCTGGCGAATAGTAAGCAAAGGATGATCTCCTTCGAGCTTGACCAAACGAACATAAATGGTGGAGTACTCATTTCACATAAGCTGAAATATCATTTATACGGGGTTAAGTGTTTTAAGGAAAAAATACATAGTATGGTGTAACGGTAATCTAATCCCTTTACAGTGTAGATCATTCATATAGAGGATCATTGATCAAATTAGGATTATAACAATGGATAACTAATGATGTGTCTATATGGTGGAACATATAGAGCATTCTATATACTGAGAGTGCAATTCTAAGTTCTATGCGTGGATTCAACGAAGAATTAATAAGTTAGTGAATTTTAGTGCTAAATTCTTGATCTACTTATTGGAAGCTCGGTTATATAGACCCATGGTCCCCGCACTACTTGAGATAATATTGTTTGTAAGACTCATGTAATTGGTTTTGATTAATCAATTATAATTCTCAAATTAGACTATGTCTATTTGTGAAATTTTCACTAAGTAAGGGCGAAATTGTAAAGAAAGAGTTGTTAG
Source organism: Cannabis sativa (assembly GCF_029168945.1). Taxonomy (NCBI): domain Eukaryota; kingdom Viridiplantae; phylum Streptophyta; class Magnoliopsida; order Rosales; family Cannabaceae; genus Cannabis; species Cannabis sativa. The sequence goes on from NC_083607.1 coordinate 56,686,114, forward strand.
GGGCATATTTGTTAATTATGATACTTTGTATGGTTCAATTAATAAATATGATAAATGACAATATTATTTAATAATTATTTATAGTTATTAAATAGTTAGAATTGACATTTAAATGGTTGAATTTGAAAATTAACGTTTTTGAGAAAATCAGACACAAAAGTGTTAAAACTGAAAAATTGCAAAAAGCAAGGCCCAAACCCAATAAGCCATGGCTGGCCACTTTTGTAGGTAATTTAAACTGATATTTTCATTATTTTAATGCCAAATAATTCAAACCTAATCCTAGTGGAATGCTATAAAAAGGTAGTGAAGGCTTCAGGAAAATTACACTTCTGATTCAGAAAACCTGAGCCTCTCTCTCTACCTTGGCCGCCACCCTCTCTCTCTCTTCTTCCTTGATAATTTCGAAACCCCTTAGTGATTAGAGTAGTGCCCACACACAGCAAGCAATACCTCAATCATAGTGAGGAAGATCGTGAAGAAAGATCATCAGCAAAGGAGTTTCAGCATCAAAGATTCAGAGAAAGAGATCCAGGTTCAGATCTTGATAATACTCTGCTACAAAAAGGATACAAGGGTTAGAGATCTGAATGGAAGGAGTCATTTAATTCCGCTGCACCCAATGTAAGGTTTCCTAAACTTTATATGTGTTTATTTCATCGTTTTAGAAAGTTCATATTTAGGGTGTTAATCAACATACTTGTGAGTAGATCTAAGATCCTGGTAAAATAATTTCCAGCAGTTTGAAGGGTCTAGTGTATAAACAATAGAAGCAATGCACTGACATAGATGGCTACATTGATGCTGGATCAAGATATATAGTAGAGAATCTACATCTGTTGTGTAAGTTGGAAAGTTCAATTACAACCTATTGTTGCTTTATATCAAAAATAGAATTAAAGTATATTGCAACTACAAAAGCTTTCAAAGAAGGAATTTGGTTGAAAGGCTTGGTAGAGGAATTAAAGCTACTAAAGGAAACTCCAACCATATACTCTGATAGCTAGAGTTATGTGCACTTATGCAAGAACCCTATGTTCCATGGCAGAACTAAACACATTAAATACCACTTTATTAGAGTATGCAAGAACCATAGATGTATTCACGAGACCGTTAATTGATGAACTGAAACAGTTGTGGGAGACGGGTGTTGAAACCCGAGATGCCTACAACGGAACTGTGTTTTCAATGTGTGTGGCAGTGTTGTGGACAATAAATGATTTTCCTGCTTATGCTCTAATGTCTGGTTGGAGCACAAAAGGGTATATGGCGTGTCCCACTTGCAATGAACATACTCCTTCCATTGGCCTAAATATTAAGATTGGATATGTTGGCCACAGACGTTTTCTCGAAATGAGTGATCCGAGAAGGAGAAGCAAAAAGTACAATGGTAAGACTGAGAAGAGAGCACCACCTCCTGTATTGACGGGGGATGATATTTTAACTCAATTAGACCGAATTCCATTGACTTTGCCTGGAAAACACAAACAGTTCGGGGGTGTGAAACGGAAGCGTTCTAGTGAAGAGCTCAATTGGTCTAAAAAAAGTATTTTTTTAGCTTGAGTACTGGAAGTCAAAGTCATTACGACATAATCTTGATGTAATGCACATTGAGAAAAATGTGTGTGACAGCTTAGTAGGTACTCTTCTAAGTATCGACGGGAAGTCAAAGGATACCGACAAGGCGAGAATGGATTTGCAAGACTTGCAAATACGACGAGAGTTGTGGTTGTATGAAGACTGGAATGGGAAGTGGAAAAAGCCTCCAGCTAGTTACACACTTAGTGTTCAAGAACGGATTGAATTTGCAGACATCATAAAGTCTGTACGATTTCCGGACGGTTTTGCAGCAAACTTAGACAAAAATGTAAATTTGGATACGAGCAAGATTTCCTGGCTCAAATCACATGATTGTCATGTGTTGTTACAACGTTTACTACCGGCAGGTATCCGTAAGTTCTTGAAAAAAGAAATCCGGGACACAATCATTAAGCTCTGTGTGTATTTCAAACAATTATGCTCAAGAACACTTAATGTTTTGGATTTAGAAAAAATGCAAACAAATATTCTAACTATTTTGTGCAAGTTAGAAACAATTTTTCCACTTTCTTCAACATAATGGTTCACGTAGCTATACATCTTCCTAAAGAAGCTATACTAGGTGGACCAGTGCAGTACAGGTGGATGTATCCCATTGAGCGGTCAATGTCTGTGTACAAGCAATATGCCAGGAATCGTGCCCGTCCAGAAGGCTCTATTGCTGGATCTTTTGTGGTTGATGAGGCATTAACCTTTTGCTCAATGTACTTTCGAGAAGTCGAAACTCGATTCAACCGTCCTGACCGGAACAATGACATTGTCCAAAACATGCCAACTCGACAGTTTTCTGTATTCAAGCATGTTGGCCGACCCCTCAGTATGAGGACAGTCGACACCTTACCCATGCAAAGCAAGCGTAAGGCGGAGTGGTACATTCTGAACAATTGCACAGAGGTTGAGCCGTATATCAAGTAAGTATAAATTCCAAAAACACAAACACACAATAGTCGACTTCATCTAAAAAATTCTTAACTTACTAAGTGCATTATATTATATAGTGAGCACAAGGAGTTGCTTCAAGCAAGGGGTGTAGGCAATATTGAAAAAGTGCAAGAGACTGAGTTCCCTGAATGGTTCAAAACTCGAGTAAGTCTTGTTGCCTCTCAATACTCTTAATCTTGTTCTCAATAACTGTTCAACTTTTCTTAATTTAATATTTTTCCTGATATGTAGATTAATGAACTACGGTTGAGCAACCAGGGTGCAGTGTCAGATGAGTTGTATGCTATCGCTAACCCAGCGAATGCAGCAATTTATTTTTATCCAGGGTGCATAGTGAACGGTATTAAATTTTTGGTCAAGGAAAGGGATGATAACCGCAAAACACAAAATAGCGGTGTTATGGTCCCCGGTGAAGATGGACAAAATTTTTACGGCACACTTGAAAAAATTATGGAGTTCACTTATTTAAAAGACTGCAGTGTTCTCTTATTTTTGTGTAAGTGGTTTGACACTAACGGGAGTAGAATGGATAGTGACGGTGTTATTACTAGCATTTGCGTCAACCGACAGTGGTACCAAAATGAACCGTTCATACTTGCATCGCAAGCAAAATTGATCTACTACATTCCTGATTTGAAGAACGGTAAAGACTGGCTGATTGTAAATGAGTACATACCGCGAAATGTTTGGGACTTCCCGGACACGGATGGGGAGACACCCTTTGTACAGGAAAACAATTCAGCTGAAACCGAGTTCGTTGTTCAACTTCCACAGTTGGATGATGTTGACTATGTTTGCCATGATGTCGACCCAACTGAAGTTGCAAACATCCATCGTGTGAATTCACAGCCTCAACAATTAGATGATTTCATTGTGGATGATGACAACGAGGGTCTAAATACCGAAGAAGACAACTCCTTAGAATTAGAGAGTGACAGTGATGATAATGATGTATATGTAACTGATGATGAGGATGATGAATTGTAATTGAAATAGTGTTTTAAATAAAATAAAATTACAACCCTTTTTCTTTAATATGTTTGCAATATGTTAGTTTATTTTATTTAAAAAATATGTGTTGTATATGTAGTATGTCTACACCAGGTGGCAGCAGTTCGAAAAAGAAAGGGGTCAGAGGTAAATACAAGGGCAAGAATATTGAGGAGGAGCTCTCCAAAACACAATCTGCCAAGTTACAGATTGAGGTGCACGCAGAGACTGGCACCCCCGTCGGCAAAAACGAAAAAAAAATTCAACAATATGGCGAAATGGATGACTCGGATGTCTATCCCCATTAATAAATTCAAATGGGAAGATGTCAGTAGAGCTGACATCAATGCACTCTGGGATAGACTTGAGGTATGTCTTAATAATTTTTTTAATTTCTAAATTACTATACTCTTACTAAATTGTAATTAATGTATTAATTTGTAACTTTTTGCAGACCAAGTTTGTCCTCCCACGAGATAACCCTACATTCGTAGACTACGGTGAGTACGAGATGTCAAAGGGTTTATGTGACTGGAGGGCAGACTGCAAGAAAAAGTGGATACAAAACATTGAGGAGCTTGGACAGGAGAGGGCCGACATGTCACCTCCTGAGGGAGTAACTCAAGAGGTGTGGAGTGACTGCATCGCTTATTGGAGCACAGACAAACAAAAGGTACATTTTTTAAAATTTCTAATTTTAGTAATGTTTAATTTATATAGTCAATAATAAATAATTAATTATTAGAAAAATTATTAATTTCAGGCGAGAGCAGCGAAAAATAAAGAAAGTCGGGGTAGGATGAAATTTCTAGGAGGCTGGGGCTCCAAGCCTATTGTTTCACATGTTGTCGAGGGGGTAAGTTTATATTTAACTATCATTCATTTAAATTTTTCTAGCAAAATAACAATACTAATTTATTTTCTCTTGAAAATAGGCTAACCCCGACACAGGAGAACTGCCAACTGCGGTGGAAACTTTTCAAAAGTTTCACCATAAATGCAACAATTGGCGCAACGAGTTCGCGCAACAAGCTTACGTAAGTTTACGTTTTAATTCAATTTTTATTTATTTCTTTCAATTTATTTTGTATTAAAATTAACCATTTAACTTATTTGTTTGTTTTAGGAGCAAATGGTTGAAATAGCGGCAACTCAACCAGCGCCCACTGAAGATGAGCCCGAAGAGCCTGCAGTCGATCCTACACAGTACCCCCGAGACTTACCTCTTATGACGCAAGTACTCGGGGAACGATCTCAGCATCTTAGAGGCTTTGGCCATCTCCCCAGACTGAAGGGAGTTGGGGCCAAAAGAGCACCTGCCACGCATCCTTCAGCCCCACCGACTGTTACAATGGAACAGTACGAGGCTTTACAGAAAAAAGTGGAGGAAGCGGAGCAGACAACTCAACATACGAGGCAGCAGTATGAGACACAACAACTCTACCTCAGACGATTCCAAGATCAGTTTGAGTATCTTTCTCGAGCTGTGCCGGGTTTCAACTTGCCTCCCATGGATCTTCCACCATTGCCCACTCCTGGTGCTGGATCGTCGGTTGCTCCTGGTGCTGGATCGTCATCGCAGCCTCCTGAGACTGAGAGAAACAACGATGACGACATTACCCGCCTATAGAACTGTACTTTTTTTATTATCCGGTTCGAACATTTAACATTTTGTTTATAACTGATTTTAGTAGAACATAATATAATTAATGTTGGTTTATCTTCTAATGTAAATTATGTTGATTTTTTTTGTTAATATAATATTATAATTATTTAAAAAATTTAATTAATTAATATTAAATATAATTGATTAATTATAATTAATATTAATTAATCAATTATATTATGTTAATTGATTAATTATATTATAATATAATTAATTAAATATTAATATTAATTATATTTAATTAATTAATCAATTAAATATAATTAATTATATTATAATTGATTAATTGATTAATTATATTTAATTATATTTAATTAAATATAATTGATTAATTTTTTTAAAAATAAAAATTAATACTTTTGCCGGCGCAATAGTGCGCTGGTAAAAAGTGGCTAAAACTATTGGCGCCAACCGTCAAATTGGCGCCAATAGTTTTGCCGGCGCATGTATTGCGCCGGTAAAAGCTTATCAAAGCAGGTTCAAAGCGGATAAGGGCATTTTTTAACACCGGCGCTTATTTTTTACTGGTGTGATTTCTCGCCGATAAAAGGAAGTTTTACCAGCGCAGTTAGTCTACGCGCCGGTAAAAAGTCCTTTACCGACCAAGATTCCCAGATAAGCTTTGCCGGCGCAACAATGCGCCGGCGAAAGTGGGTTTTTATTAAAGACTAAGTGTTAGTCTAAGTTACTCGTTTTGTATCTTACTGCAAGTCTTATACTGAAGGTTGTTACTGTATGTTCAATTACCTCTTTTACTCATTTTTCTTGTTTGTAATCTGTTACTAACAGATAGGAAAGTTAGTTGCTTTTGTTTAGGTAAGTTAGTTAATACTGTTAAGTTGGACAGTTTGTTAAGTCCTGTAAGTCGGTTCTCTCTAGGCTATATATACTTGCCTTCTTTCTTTGTAATTAATTCAATCAATCAATAAAGCTCAATTCATTTTTCTTCATTCCGCAATATGGTATCAGAGCGGGAAAGGAATGCTTTCCCTTGATCCAATCTCTCTCCGTGCTTCTTCTCCGGCGACGCTACACCAAGAACTCTGTTCTGTTCTGCTCTTTCTTCTACCTTCTCAGTTTCTGTTCGAAAGTTATTACTGCTGAAGTTACTGCGAATCTTGAATGGCAACTGATGATCAAAGCTCAAATCAAGGTATCGACAATGATGGAACGCCTGCCATGGTTGGAGATACCTCCAATTCGACTTTTCAAGCTCACCTGAATCAACAAATGATTCAACAGAGAAGCCACCTTGAAGATCCTTCACATCCGTACTATTTGCACCATGGTGACAATCCTGGTAATGTGCTGGTGTCTCAACTTCTTACTGGTCAAGACAATTACATGTCTTGGAGTAGAGCCATGATCTTGGCTATTTCAGTCAAAAATAAACTTGGCTTCTTGGACGGTACCATCCCTAAACCCTCTCCTTCTGAAACTGTTATGTACAATGCTTGGTTTAGGAATAATAACATTGTAATTTCTTGGATATTAAATTCTGTGTCTAAAGAAATTTCATCTAGCATTTTATATGATGAATCCGCTGCTGCTATATGGTCTGATCTTAAGGTCCGATTTCATCAAAGAAATGGTCCTCACATATACAATTTAAGAAAAAGTTTGATGAACTTGAAACAAGAAAATCAAACTGTGAGTATGTACTATACTAAATTGAAGACCATTTGGGAACAATTGTCCAACTATAGACCAGCCTGTGTTTGCAATGGATGTACTTGTGGTGGTGTCAAGAAACTTCAAGAACACCATCACATGGAACACATAATGGCTTTTCTCATGGGACTTTCTGATTCCTTCTCCCAAGTTCGTGGAAGTATATTGATTATGGATCCCCTTCCAGAAATCAATAGGGTCTTTCACCTTGTTACTCAAGAGGAAAACCAGAAGGGAAATCTTAGCACACATTCTGAACCTAATCCTGGAGTTGCTTTTGCCTTTCAAGGAGATAAATCCAACTCAAACAGATCCGATCCTCAAGGAAATAAATCTCATCCTCCCAAGAAAAATAGGCCATTTTGCACTCATTGCAACATCCTCGGCCACACCATTGAGAGGTGTTACAAGATCCACGGGTATCCCCCTGGATACAACAAAAACAAACCAAAAGACGCTGCTGCTAATCAATTGCAGACCAACCAAGAAATCAGCAGCAAACCAGTGGAAAACCAGACCTTGCTGCTATAATTAACAGCTGTGCAATATCAACAGCTCCTCAATTTGTTGGCTGGACAGCAAGCTAATATTCCCAATCCTGAAACTAACAATGGTACAGGTAACCAAGGTATTGTGATGTCTAACATAATTGATTTTCAAGTTAATGATTCATGGATCTTAGACTCGGGGGCAACTAGACATGTTTGCTCTAATATAAAATTGTTCCAATGTGTATATAATGTCACACCTACAAGATTACTTCTTCCTAATGGGAATTTTATTTTTGTCCATCAAAGTGGATCTGTTGCTATCACAGATAAGATTACATTGCAAAATGTTCTCTTTGTGCCAGATTTCAAGTACAATATAATATCTGTAAGTTGCTTGATAAATGATAATCATGTGAAGGTTAAATTTACCATTAATGAGTTCATATTGCAGGACCTTGCCAACAAGAAGAGGATTGGCAGAGGTAATTGTGCAGATGGTTTATACATCCTGGACCAAAAAGCTGCTAGTTACCCTATTTTCAATGTAACAGCTGAAACTTGGCATGCTAGGCTGGGACATCTATCCAATAAATACTTGAAATTGTTAGAAAATAATCTCAAATGTAATACTTCTTTGTTGCATAAAGATTCACCATGTTACATTTGTCCAAAAGCTAAGCAAAAGAAACTCCCATTTCAAAATAGTGGTAAATTTGCTTGCAAAATTTTTGATCTTGTGCATTGTGATATTTGGGGTCCTTATCATGTACCTTCTCATTCCAATTTTAGATTCTTTCTCACTCTTGTGGATGACCACTCTCGATTTACTTGGATTTATCTTTTGAAACATAAGTCTGATGCTTTAAATGTTATTCCTCAATTCTTAGCTTATGTTCAAACTCAATTTGGTTGCATGATTAAAACCTTTAGATCTGACAATGCTCCCGAGCTAAGTTTTAAAGATCTTTTCTTAAAAAATGGAATTTTACATGATTTTACTTGTGTTGAGACTCCTGAACAGAACGCCATTGCTGAAAGGAAACACCAACACTTACTCAATGTTGCCCGAGCCTTATATTTTCAGGCTCATATGCCCATAAAATTTTGGGGAGAATGCATCTTGACAGCTGCCTTTTTGATCAATCGCACTCCATCTCCAAATTTGCAAAACAGAACTCCCTATGAATTATTGTTCAAAAGACAACCTGATTATCAACATTTAAAAGTATTTGGTTGTCTGGTTTTTGCCTCTACACTTACTGCTCATAGGACCAAATTTGATCCTAGAGCAAGAACTTGTGTCTTTCTTGGATATCCTCAAGGAGTGAAAGGTTATAGACTTTATGACATTAATAATCACCAAGTTTTCATCTCAAGAAATGTTGTATTTCATGAGCACATATTCCCTTTTCTTAAATTAAATATTGATGAAACTAATGTTGATCCTTTCACTACCACGGTTGTCCCCTCTAATAATGTTTCAAAAACTATTGTTGAGGATTACCAACACATTGCTACTGATATACCTGAGTCTAGTTCATATGCAGAAAAGGAAAACAATACGCCTACTGGTGCAGATAGTACACCAGCAGACACTGCAGAAACACAAAGAAACGCCTGTGACAATCGCAATGATACAGTAGTGAATGTCCCTCGCAGAAGCACAAGAACCACTCGACCTCCTTCCTACCTTAGAGACTTTGAATGCCATTCTGCAATACAGGATAATTCATCTACTCCTCATGCTTTAAATAAATACCTTTCTTATGCTAGACTAACCGAATCATATAAAGCTTTTATACTTGCAGTCACATCTTTGAAGGAGCCACAAACATATAAACAAGCAATTCATTTTAAACAATGGCTTGATGCTATGGATGCTGAGCTCACTGCCCTCAGAAACAACAAGACTTGGAGTGTTGTACCTTTCCCACCAAATAGAAGAGTTATTGGTTGTCGTTGGGTTTACAAGATTAAACTCAATAGTGATGGTTCCGTTGAAAGATTCAAGGCTAGACTTGTTGCTCAAGGGTATACGCAACAAGAAGGCCTTAATTTCTTTGATACTTTTTCACCTGTGGCCAAAATGGTCACCTTTAAACTCCTCCTTGCTATATCCACTATTAAACAATGGCATACTTTACAAATTGACATAAACAATGCGTTTTTGAATGGAGACCTCAACGAAGAGGTTTATATGGCCTTACCACCTGGTCTAACCGTATCTAATGATGTCCCTACAGGTACTAATCTCGTTTGTAAACTTCACAAATCCATCTATGGATTACGACAATCGTCTCGACAATGGTACAAGAAACTCACATCAGCTCTTTTACAAGAAGGTTTCACACAATCAAAGGCTGACTATACTCTCTTCACAAGAGGCAAAGATGACAAATTCATTGCTCTACTTGTTTATGTGGATGACATTGTCATCACAGGCCCCAACATTGAAGCCTTACATCAACTTCAAAACACTTTACACCAGCAGTTTAAACTCAAGGCTCTCGGTCAGCTGAAGTATTTCCTTGGCTTCGAAATTGCTCGTGCTTCTCATGGTCTTTTCATCTCTCAACGGCAGTATACTTTACAACTCCTTGAAGACAATGGATACATTGGTTGCAAACCTGCCAAGGCCCCCATGGATCCAAGAACTCGACTTGATGACCAACAAGGAGAACTTTTGACAAACCCTTCAACCTATAGGCAATTAATTGGGAAATTACTCTACCTCACACTTTCAAGACCCGACATTACCTATGCCGTCAACACATTGAGTCAATTCATGGCCAATCCTAGAACTCCTCATATGCAAGCCGTTTCTCATCTCCTTAGGTACCTTAAAGGGAGTCCTGGACAAGGGCTGCTATACCCCAGAAATTCCTCCCTTCATTTAAGAGGATTTTCAGATTCGGATTGGGCATCTTGTCCAATTACACGAAGGTCTACAACTGGATTTTGTGTGTTCATAGGAGATTGCTTAATCTCTTGGAAAACTAAGAAGCAACCGACTATTTCTAAAAGCTCTGCTGAAGCAGAATATAGAGCTCTCGCTGCCACGACAAGTGAACTTACATGGCTTCAATACTTACTGCAAGATTTCCAAATTCAACAAGATACTCCTGCCTTTATTTATTGTGACAACCAATCAGCTATACATATCGCCAACAACCCCACTTTCCACGAACGCACCAAACACATCGAGTTAGATTGTCACTTCATTCGAGACAAAATCAACAATGCAACTATCCGTCTAATTCCTGTCTCCAACAACTTGCAATTGGCTGATGCTTTCACCAAACCACTACCTTCCACAACCGTCGCAACACACATCAACAAGATGTCTGTATATAATCTATACAGTCCATCTTGAGGGGGGGATATTAAAGACTAAGTGTTAGTCTAAGTTACTCGTTTTGTATCTTACTGCAAGTCTTATACTGAAGGTTGTTACTGTATGTTCAATTACCTCTTTTACTCATTTTTCTTGTTTGTAATCTGTTACTAACAGATAGGAAAGTTAGTTGCTTTTGTTTAGGTAAGTTAGTTAATACTGTTAAGTTGGACAGTTTGTTAAGTCCTGTAAGTCGGTTCTCTCTAGGCTATATATACTTGCCTTCTTTCTTTGTAATTAATTCAATCAATCAATAAAGCTCAATTCATTTTTCTTCATTCCGCAATAGTTTTCTTGTAGTGATCATTGACAAAGTACCTACAGATGAGAATCTAGAAAACATGGGAAAAAGTGATTACTCTTAGTAAGTTTAAGCATTGCTTAAACTTACTAAGAATTGATACTAGCTAGCTATAATAGTATCGAGCTAATACCCTTATATGGAATCTCAAGAAGATTAATAGTCCAAGTGAGGATTTAGGTGAAAATTGTTTAGTAAATATCCACTTAAACTATTAATCTAGGCTTAAGTATTACAACGAAAAGGGCTCTGGCCCATTTGTCTACAATATAAGTATTACATCAACCTAATTAGTTACAAGTAATTGGGAAAAGAAAATAACAGAATAAAGTTAAATAACTCATAACTATCACAACAAGAAAAAAAGACCTACAATGCCTATTTATACATGATTTCTCCAAGCTCTTGGTTTAAGCTGCAGATTACTCCAAGGAAACTCTTAGATATAGAGAGAGAAACAGATAGAGAGTTAGAAAGAGAGGAATATTGTAATACAAGAAAGAAAGTGATCAAAGGGAGACAGAGAGAAAATCATAAGAATTACCTTGTCAATCTTAGTGTGACTTGGACTCTTTGCCAATACTTTGTAATCAAGTCAGAACTAGTGGAGATCAAGGCAACCATCTGAGGAATAGCTCAATGGGGACGTAACTCATTTTTGCGTGAATCTAAGAAAATTTTTTTTGGTGCTTTCTTTCTTTTTCTTTGTACTTTTGTGTTTCTAGGTTTAGATCGATCTAGATCTAAACTTTTGTGTGTTTCTATGTAGAAACCGTAAGGGTTCGAGCTGGTTTAGCTCTGCTAGGGTTTCGAGAGGAAGAAGAAAATTAGAGATCTGATTGATCTCAAGAATCTTCGAAAGGTTTTGTTGTGGGAAATCAAAATGGTGTAGTTTTGATTTTGCTACCCTTAGTTTTAACTGAAGTCAATTGGGTTTGGGAAAGGTCTTAAAGGACCTTGGTTTGAATATTGAATTAAATTATTTTGTGTTGGCGAAGATTTTAGGTTTTACGTAATTTCGTACAAGTCTCAAAATAATTAGATGATTAACTGTCTACATTATCACTAAAAATAGACAGACACTTTAAAAATTAACTTGAAGAAAATTCATGTCCAAAAAAGAAATATCAAAGAAATAGTATATTTGCAGACCTTTCTTGTAGAGAAGAGATTTTTTGAAGAAAAAAAAATTAGGGAAGAATAGCCCAAATAAGAACATACATATTTATAAATATTCATGGGTTTAATTCAAGCCTAGCTAATGCAAAGATCATCACTCATCCTGTAGAAAATTAGCTATACATTTTCTAACCATATTACAAAAATGACACACCAAAAATATTAGGCATAATTAGTGTAAAGAATCATGAAATTTCGTATTTTTGTAAAAAAAAATTATAAATTGTAAAAATATTTAAAATTTCGTACAACCATATTCTTTTTAATTTTTTTGGCTGGTTAAATATAGTAATCCTTTTATAAGTGAATTTCATGAATTATTAATTTAGTTTGACTTATATTTCAATTTGCTTCTATATAACTATGTATTTATGAAGAAGTATCAAATTTCTTGTGTTAACTATTTTTATTTTTATGATATATACCCGTCCAAAAAAGGTACTATTTATAGATATTGACATTAAAATTATACAAATGGATTTGTTTAATTTACAAAAGAAATCCCTCTGAAAAAAAAAACTATTTATAAACAGCTTTTGAAGATTTGTTATTTTGTTATAATATAATTTTTTTCTTATCAGCCTGGTGAATAATTGACAAGATTTGAAGTCACAGCTCATATCTTCTTTTTGTTCATAAATATCAGGAGAAAAGACTACTCAGAAATAATTAATAACAATTAATCTATACTTTATTAACATAATTAATTATTAATTAACTTTATAGTACAAACAATATGAGTGGATCCCCATGAAATCAATTAAAGCAAAGTATATTAGTGATTCAAATTTGGCATATGCACATGTGACACATTTTTTGACTGAAGATGATCTAATTGTAATCTCAGTGCCATCTTATAAATTATTAATTAATTAATATTAAACCATATAATATTAAGGTTTGAGTAGACTACTAAATTCTAATTAATGTTTTCCTTAACCAATAAAAATATATATATTTATATATATATATATATGCATGCCTTGGTAGAACCAAGAATAGTAAGATCCCATATGAGAAAATGCCAAATACAGAAAGAAGTAAAGAACAAGTAGTATATATAGTGATTTAAAATCATAATTTTTGACTATTATGTATATATATGATCTCTAAAGTGAGGACCCTAAACAATTTGCAAATTGCTGATTATGATTTACAATCACCTTATCACAAACTTCTATGGTTACTTGGGATTTTGAGCCTTAATATATAATACTTTTTCTTTAAAAAAAATCGATTATATATGTGTAACTATACAAATATATCCCACCAAAAGATTATCTTGTCTACTCCAAGGGTGCTACCATGTCCAAATCTCTCAATATCAAATATTAAATCTCATATTTGTCTTCCTTAAGACATGAATTAGAATATGACCAATTTCATTATTTTTCCCCTCAAATCAAATTTGAACCACATTCTTTTTGGTTTGTATGGACTGTGATGACTTTGTACCTATATATATATATATAGCTATAGCTAGCTAGAGATTCCCATTATAATGTTGTTTCAATTGGAAATCTACTAAGGAAACAGTAGTACTAAAAGCTGGAAATTTCTATATGTTTTTATCTTTTTTCTCTTGTTTTTTTCTTTCCTCTGTATAGTTCCCTAACTTTCTTCCTTTCCTCTCATAATTTGGCCTCACATACAAACGAAGACTCTTAAAAATATTGCTTTGCTTTCACTTTAAATTATTTGAACAAATTAAAATGTGTATTCAATACTCAAACGTATAACAATTCCCACTTGGGGTGCACTTTTTGTTGGCCTTTTCCACAACATTAATTTTTTTTTCTTCTTCTTTTTTTTTTATAAAACTAATTTATGGGTCCCTTTTAATTCTTTCCTCAATTTCATCTCTATCTTTCTTCCACCCACTCCAATGTTATACATAAATATATATATAAATATTTTCTTTTCTTAAAACTGATTTTTTTAATAACTCATTTTAGGGTTAGGGTATACATACATACCCTATAACTATAATATCTTACTATCAAAATAATAATTCATTTTAATGAGTTTAATTAATTATTATTTTTTTAATTTAATTTTTAAGAGAGTTGTTGTTTTCAAAATTGGTTTGGGACCCCATATTGCTTCACACACAAAAAAAAAAAAAAAAATACAAAAATACAAAAATACAAAAGAAAATTGAGACCCCATTTAGTTAGAGTTTTCAATCAATTTCAGGTCCAAACTGTTGGAGTCCACTCTCATGTTCCCAATTGTAATGACATGTCATGCATGCTGTGTTTTGTTTAGTTCTATCTGGGCCATGCATGTGTTGATATTTAGTATCAATCTAATCTGTCCCCTTCATGTTCTTTTATAACCTCTTCATCACTCTTCACTCTTTATATTATTTATTTATTCATTAATTATTCAATACAGCACTTTAATGATCAGCATGTATAAACACATCTATATTAATTATATAAATATATATAAATTTATGTTCCTATCATATCAATTCTGTTTTGATAATTCAATGCAAGTCATGAACAAGGTATATGTTCTTTTATGTTTTCCTTTTATTATATATAATAAAGAACGAATGAGTGAAAAAATAGGGTTTGTGAAAATATTTTTTTACTTGTGTAGTAATAATTCTGAAAGATTCTTTGTATCAATAGTAAACTTTAGTGTTGGTTAAAAGAAATAGTAAATTTTAGTGCATGCATGTTCCGATAGTAAATTTTAGTGTTTGTTCAAAAATAAATAAATAAATAGTAAATTTTAGTGCATGCATGGTCCAATTTCTTTGACTCGTTGTAAAATTCTATATGAGTTTTTTTTTTTTTTTTTTTTTTTTTCAAACATGTGTAATTTTTCCATAAAAAAGTGCATTGGGGTCTTGAGCCATTTTGAACATGTATGCAATTTTGAGCACCATAGGGTTCCCTTAGCAATTAAATATTAAAAATGAAAGGTATAATATTACTTCTCCTCTTATAATACTAGCCTAAGTGATCCCCCTCATGGAGTATGGAGTGTTTGATGTAAGAATTTCACTAGCTAGTTGAAATTAAGGGGTTAAGATTAAGGGAATCTCAAATTTAATTGAGCGTTTCAGAAGTTTAAATTAATAATTTCATTAATTGAAATATTATGGTGAAGAATATGATTGTGAAAAACTATAATTGTGTTTGGTATAAATTATATTGTTAATTGAATTATATTATATACAAGAAATGTCACTTTTACGAACTGTGCTGGTAAAAGTAACTTTTACCAGTGTATTTTGCAATCTGCGTTGGTAAAAAGGTCAAAGTTTTACCAGCATATATTTACAGTGGCTAAAATCTTACCAACGCATTTTTGTCGGTACTTTTCATTTTGTGCTGGCAAAAGCTATAATACCAACGTTGATTTGCCAACACATCATAAGTAAATTCTATTTTATCAGCGCAATACCAAACTTTTGCCAGCACAAAAATGTGTTGGCAAAAGTAACATTTATTGTAGTATTTAGTTAAACATAAGAAATAAATTATTGTGAAAAGTTATATAAAATCATTAATATATTAAATCCAACTTATTATATAAGATTGAAAGTAATGTTTGGAACTAACTTTTTTATTTTTAATTAGCATGTAAACAAAATCTCATATTATGAGAATGTGAAAGATTAAGTTCTTACGATTCCCTTCATAAGATTTAGTACTTATTCCAAAGAGCACCTATATTAATGTTTGAGAATAATAACCCAAAAATAAACATTGGGGTCACTTAATTAATATATATGAGAAATATTAAAAGGCACAACACCATTAATATGTCATATCAATATTGTTGTAATTAAGTATCAAGTCTTATGTAATTTAATACAACGAATTTTATAGAGTTGCTAATCAATCGCAACACCAGCTCTAAGTGGTGCTAGGTACCACTAGGAGAAATGCTAAAAGATACCACTATTGTCTAGTACCCTCATCGGTGTCATATCGTTATTAGTGTAATTAAGTATTGAATCTCATGTAGCTTAAGAAAAGAGTTTTTGAAAAATATAACTAATTAATGGTAAAACGTCATCTATAAAAAATATTAGACATGAGCACCCAAACTGTACCCAATAATAATGCTCTTACCAACTAGTGCATGTATAATAGCAATGCTCTTATCATATTCACTAAAATTATACCAAATATAAGTTTGTTTTACATTCCCATTCCAAGAACCTAAACCTCATATCAAACACTCCATCAAACTCTTATTTTTCTTTGTATTTAATTTTTTATATATATAATTAAAATTAAAAGGAAACTTTTTTTTTGAAACCAAATTAAAAGGCAATTTTAACATTTAAATATCCATTTTAATAAAATAGTATCATAAATTATTCTCTTAATTAATAGTGGTAGCTTCATTAGTTAGTTTAGAAACATTTTGATGATAACATTTCTTAGTTATGTTCATTTTTTTTTTTATTAATATATATTAACATTATTCGAATTATGATTCTCAATTATTATATGTAAAAGTTTTGTTGAAATAAGGATATATATATATACATATATGTATGTATATATAACATCTATATACCCAAATGTTTACCTAAGTTACAAATCAAAGAATAGTTCTAACAGAAGTATATACATGATGTAACATATATTTATAGTTTTCACTTTTACATTTAAGAAAAACAAAGTAGTGTACTTAATATTCTAATATTATACACACAAGCTTATAGGATAGATCTTATTATTTACCAAAAACAGAAAAGAAGAAGGAAAAAAAAGGACCATTGTGAAAGAGAGAGAGAGAGAGAGAGAGAGAGAGAGAGAGAGAGAGAGAGAGAGCTAATAAAAAATAATTATATATAAGTAGCATTGGAATTAATAATAATAATGGAGATTGGAGAGTTAATCAAGTCGTTGGAAGTCATTTTCAAGCTCAATAATAATTCTAAAGTTTATGAATTTTTAGGGCAAAAACAAAATGAAGAAAATGGACCAAAATCCAAATTGTACGATCGATTTGTGTTGAAACCTTATTTGAACACTATTAATCACTAGTGTTTAAATAGTATCGAATAAATGAATAGAAGAAAAAAAGTTATGGCTCTGCATGGCCTCTGGGATGTGGGCCTTTGATCATAATCGACCAAAATAGACTACTAGGGATCTATTAATGTACACATATATATGTATATATAGGCTGTTATTATATATATCTATATATATTGCTGTTGTTTGAATGTGCATGTAATGAATCAATTCTGATGCCTCAATTATGCATGTCCAAAGTTACTTTTTGGGTACATGTTATATGATATTACAAATCTTAACAGATTAACTTGTTAAGTTAGCCCTAACTTCCATTTGAAAAAAATTATCCTTATTAAATTCACAATGTAAATCTTTAAGTTGAATATATAGTTAGTCGAGATATACTTTAGTCGACTGCATGCATGTCTTAACTTGCTCCTTAAAGCTAGTGTACATCTTTCGGCACAACTTTGAGGAAAAAATAGTATCGAAAAATATTAAATAAAAAAGGACATCTTGAACATTCACATAAAATGTCATATTAAAAGGGAAATTTGATTTTATATGCATTTCGCTAAAAGTAATAGGAAAATTTAAAGATTTATGCATATTGTAGTTTAAAATTAATAAGCAAAACTTAACTTACTTAATATTGGTGGAATAGGTTAAAAGCAAAACTTAACTTACTTAATATTGGTGGAATAGGTTAATTTTTATGTATATCCCAATATACCCCTCATTTCAAAATTTTATAATATCTCTCCATTTCCCTCTTGTTCTTTCTCTCTCTTTCCCTCTCACTGGTTCTCAATGAAAAATCTATTGAACCCCACTAAAGGATCTAAGACTGAGACCATCGCAATCATCTGACCGACTCCACACCAATCTAACCGATCGAGAGGGCTCCATTTCAATTCGACCGAGACCTCTCCCATCCCTTCCTCAACCGTAAACGGAGAGACCACCACCACTAACGCAAACCACGAACACAGACCACAAACGGAGAGAACATGAACGAAGACGTTCTCTGTAATTGTTTAGTTTTCTTCATTATTTTGTTGGTCTGATAGTGTTCGATATAGTCCCAATATAGGTTCGATAGGAGGTTCTAAATTTTAAGTTTTTCAGGTTAATGAAGAAAGTCTGATAGTGGTCCGATGTAGGTTCGATGGTGGTCCGATGCATAGTAACTGATTGGTGAACATATTTCGTGTCTGATGGGATGTCCGATACTATCCGGATGGGGTCTGATGGGGTATTTAAAATTGTACAAATACGGAAAAAAAAGAGACCCCATTTAAAGAAAGAAAGAAAGAAAGAAATATAAAAATCTCTTCTTTAAACTGTACCTCTCCTTAATTAAGACAAAGAAAAACCAAAAACTAATCGAAAATTACGTCAAAACTCTAATGTGAGAAAATAGATCATCAAAGTTGAGCATCGATTAGTTAAGAGATTAAAACTATGATATAAAACATAAACAAACTTATATATATAAATATGCATACACAACAATATATATTTAAACGAACATAATAATATATATTACATGTATTCGAACAAGAAAGAGAAAAGAAAAGCACACGTTTATATACATAATAAATATGTATATATACCCATCGGACTCCATTTGAATAGTATCGGACCCTCCATCGGACACGAAATATGTCCACCTATGTATCAGACCACCATCGAACTTATACCGGACTACTATCAGATTTTCTCCATCAAACTCAAAAACTTAAATTTTAGAACCTCCTATCGAACCTATGTCACACCTATATCAAAGACTATCGGACCGACTCAAAAAAACAAAAAACAAAAAAACAAAAAATTACAAAGAACGTCTTCGTTCATGTTCTTTCCATTCGTGGCCAATGTTTGTGGTCTATGTTCGTGGTAGTGGTCTCTCCATTCGCGGTTGAGGAAGGAAATTATCATGGGCTCGGACGGATTGAAATGGAGTCGAGAGGGTTGTTCCAATTGGTTTTTTAGCAGGTCGAGTGGTCTTGGATGGTGGCAACGGTGGTCTTAGATGGTGGCAGTGGTCATGGTGGTTCAGTTCTGTTGAAGAGAGCGAGCGAGAATGGAGAGAGAGAGAGAGACAGGAGAGAGTTGAAAAATAGGAGGGGTAATCTTGAGTTTAATGAAAAATTGACCTAATCTAACAATATTAGTACACTAGTGACTAGGGAATAAATTTTGAACTAATAAATATATATAAAGTCAAATTTCCCAAATAATATATTAAATCTGTGTTGAGCGCCATATGTATTTTAGGCTAACTTTATGATTTTTTTCTCAAAATACCTCTTGTATAAGTTAACATTATTTTCTCTTCCCTTTCCTTTTCCTCTCTTTTCTCACTTCACAATCTCACTCATTTTCTCTCTTTTTTCTAACTAAATCACACTAATATTTTACTATAAGTGAAGATTTAAGCTGCTCCAATCATAGATCGAAGGTGGATTGGAGGTGGTACGCTTTTTTTTTGAGCAACCACGGAAAGTATTATTTTAAGCAATGGGTTAGTAACTTTATTTGTTTTTGTTTGTTATTGGTTGTTATATTTATTTTACAATGTTATTTAGATTTTCGATTTGTGGGTTGTCAGTATTTTTTGTTGATTTTTTTTGTGTGAATTGTTTTTCTTTGAAAATTTTGCGTTTTTCTAATTTTTAAATTTTTTTGATAAGCTTGATGGTTTCTGATATTGGTACGATAGTGGTCCAATGAGTTTTCAGTTTAGAGATTAGGGGTGATGTCTTGATGGGGGTCCGATAGGGGGACGATAAAAGCCCAATATTTTTTGGGTGTGTAATGTCAAGATAAATGACATGATCTTGTGGTGGACGATAGGAGCCTGATAGTTAGCGTTGTCTATTAAACACGATTTAGGCAGATAGTTTTCTGATGGTGGTACGATAGTCGTGTCTTAAAAATCAAAACCATTCCCCATCCACTTTTCAATGATGATTATAAACCATCTTTTAAAGAAATAGGGTCTGAGATCACAGGCAACTCCGAGTTTGTTTGGAATGCGAAGGAGTTACAGGTCATTGTGCTCTCTAAATTTTATCGAGTACTTCAAAAAATTGCACTGTCAAACTGGCGGGCAAATTCACACATCTCTACAATCAACTATAATACAACTAGGTTTCTCTTTGCATTGGGTACTAGTGTCAGTATTGATCTTCCACCACTCATGTATGATCAGATAGTGAGTTCTGCCACTGCCAAAGGGGTCAAACACACACTGCCTTATCCAAGCTTGATTAATCGTGTGGTAAAAAGAGGTTTTCCTACTGTTTATGAGCATGATAAGATTTTGCATGTTTCCACTCTTAGGAAATCTTTCACTCTTGTGCATGGTAAGGCTCTGCCATTATTAGTTATGGATGTTCTACTACTGGTGAGGCCCTGACATCTAATGTCCCTTCTTCCTTGACTGTTCTTTCAGCTCTTCTGGAAGGGTTTAGTCCTGCATCTTAGCCAAGTCAATTGTTCTCAAAGGTGAATGAGTTTGTTGACACTTATGCTCATGACCAACTCAGGCAGCGTCAGTTTGAAAAGCAGTTATTGATGTATTGTCTGCTATGACTGAAGTTTTAAATCTTTTGAAGCCTGTCCTAATGCTCCTACCCATGATGACTTCTCCAGTTCCTCAAATGATGTTGGTGCCTTTTTTGTGCATCCCGTAGTGATTTCTCCATTGAATATGGGTACAGTTCCATTTGTTACTGCTGGCCATGCTTCTTTCATCCCTGAGTCTAATGTTCAGCATTCTTCTATAGGTGTTGATCACGGTCCTTCAGGTAGTGCTATTGTCCAAGAGAAGCCAGTTTCTACTGATATCCAGGGGAGAACATTGTTCTCAATCTCCAAGGAGAGTAAGATATTGCTCATGGTCAAAATGAATCCACTGCTGCTGATGTCCAAGGGAGCAAGTTCTTGTATGAGATCATAATGATTCAACAACAGTTGTTGATATTGTGTCTCTCTTTCTGTATTTTGTGCATGGTCATTGATCATAATTTGCCAATGGATAGATTGTAAGTGCAAGGTTTTCTGTATGGCAAATTATGTGGTTGTTCATCTGTTATAAGGTTTTAGCTTTTTCCCTGGTTATTTCATGGTCCTTTGAATTGACCATCTAAGTTGGTCTTAGCTGCATTTGCTTAGTCTCTTTTATTTTATTGTTTGCCATGTGAGCTTTTTAACTTTGATATCTTTTATTCAAGTGTGAGTCGGTGCCAGCTGGCTTGAGTTGCTGAAGTTAGTTAGCTGAGCCGGTTCTTCTACAACTTAGTATATAATGTGCTCATGTTGCTTTTTCCTATCTCTCATCTTTGGTAGAAGCGTCTTTGATTCTTGCTCTGCTAGGGCAAACTATTTCTTTCGTATTTTTTTGTTAAATGCAGATGCTAATTCATTGAATCTTCAAGAGGTTGAAGAAGGAGTTCGAATCTATAATGTCTGAGGAGAGTTCGGTCTGAACTGCTGAAGGAATTTCAGCTTTGTGGAAGCAAGGAGAGCTTGTCTTCTTGGATCTAAGTGTGGTTAGATCTGTTGTCTTGATTGTGCTCAAGAATTAGATAACATCGTGTAAAGTCATTTCAAATTATGTAGTTTGATTTGTAAAATCAGAACTGGTATATGTAATTAAATTGATTTTATAGTGGATGTTACTTTACCCAGTTTTTGGAGAACCAAGCACTACTCAGTTGGAATGTGTTTCTAATGCAGAGGAAGCTTGTAAATCTAGTGTTCATTGATTTAGTTTTCTAGTCTTAATTTTTCAAAATATTCATTTAAGTTCAATTACTTAGTTTTCATAGATATTAAAACTTTCAGAGTCAGACACATCAATTATACACAATAATATGTAATTGATGTGAATCACACAGTTAAAAGTATTGTGGTTTTTATTTAAAAATATAAATAGTTAACATTTAATACACATGTGTGTAATAGTATATATGTACATAACAGTACTCCTATATTATATATATATTTACATAATTATTTTTAATTTGTTGGTTCTGTGTAAATTTGGTATAGTAAAAAGGTTGTTGAGTTGAAAATTTTGGACATTTTGACAGATATTTATCAAGCATGTTTATATCCATTGATTTCTATGATATTTTAGAGGTTTTTCTTTCTATTTATTGAGGATATTTTCTTATTCATTTTATTCTAATGAAAAAAAAATCCATTTATGAAAGCCTCATATTCCCATTGATCTAGATCTGGTTTTTCCCTATCTAAAATCTAGATACATGTGGCTTTTATATTTTTATATAAAAATATAAATATATACAATTTTATTTAAATAGATTTTCCATATTTGAAGACTCCAAAATCTTACTCATAGAAAATCAACCAACTTTTGTGGTAAATTTTCCTTTCAAAAAAAAAAAAAAAAAAAAAAAACTTTTGTAGTAAATTTAATAACTACTACATTTGTTGATCGAATAATATATAAGCCAATTCTATTTGTTTATGACTAGCTAAGAAGTTGGAAAATTTATCTCAAAATTCATTAATTATAAAAGAAAAATAGTACATTAACTTTATATATTTTATTTTTCATATTCTTTAACATTCCCTTTTAAGAAGATAATTATTATTTTGCTCATTATCTTGGATAACTTAATGACAAGAGATTCTTTTTTGGTTTTTAATTTATCACGAGTGACTCTTTTGACTTTACTTTTTTTTATCAATTTTTTGATTTTTAGTGGTTCGTTTTGGCTCACTATCCCTGAAACACAAGTAGTGGCTCTTTTAACTCTACTTTTTGAATCAATTTTTTAGATTTTTGGTGTCTTTTTTTGGCTCACTATTACTGAATCACAAATGACTATTTATTTACTTTTTGCTCTAAATTTTAGATTAATTTTTGGATTTGGTAAATCTTTTTTTGGCTTTACTTTTTTTTTTATCAGTTTTTGTTTCTTTTCGATCGGATTGTTAAAGGTTTTTGTTTATTATGTACAACAATAAAAAATATATAAGTAGTTTATAAATTAATGTTATAGGTAAATATACTATTAAAATAATAATAAAATAAAATAGTATATTTATGGTGATATAAATTTTGTATCATAATAAATATTGTGCCAAATTTGTAGTATCTTTTAGTAGGGGTGTACATAAATTGATTCAATCCAATGAGAACCGACCGATCCAATTACAACCGACCGTCAAATATTGGATATCCAATTGTGATTGGATCAAATTGGATGTTATTTTCAAATATCCACTTGGATCGGATCGGATGGTGGATGGAGTGTCTAAAATCCAATACATCCAACATCCAATCGAACTAATTAGTATTTTCATTTAGTTTGGATGAGTAATTAAATTTTATATTGTTATACGTCAAATCTACATGCATATATGAAAATTAATAGTAATTTTTTTTTCTTGGATTGGATGGATCCAGTCCAATCCAATACATACTGGACCTAAAATATTGGATGGATCTGATCCGATCAAAAAAATACTAGGTCTAAAATATTAGATAAACCCAAATTAAACCAATTAATGTATATGAAATACATCCAATAGATAGAACCGATCCAATCCAACATCAAATGGATGTTGGATCGATTGGATGACTGAAATTAATTGGATCGGATCGGATGGTAAAATCTAACATCTAATATATGATTGGATCAGATCTGGATAGGCCTAAAAATATTGGATGTGATCCAATGAACACCCTTATGACTTTTGGCATTCCATTAGAAGGTATATTTTTTGTTGAGTGAGTTATGATTTCATTTTGTATCACATATTTGAATCTTTTGGTGTGATAAAAAATGTGATGTAAATTTGGTACATAGCAAATTTTATACTATATTTAGTACAAATACACAATATTGATGCAAAATTTACATTACCACAAATGTATTATTATGTTATTTACTTTTATGACATTTATTTTGTATTATTTTATTAATATATATAATTATAAAATTATGAATTAATTATTTATATTCTTTTTTATTGTGTTATATAATAAAATTAATGATAAAACTATTATTTTATATTTTTAATAAAAATATTAATTAAATATTAAATTTTATATTATGTTTTATAAATGTACATTAGAATATAATACTAAAAATTGATACAAATATATCACAAAATTATTTATTGTGTTGGATCATTTCCAATAAATAGTGTATATTTTAAGTTAAAATTAACCTAAAATATACCATAAAGCTATATTTGACCTATTTTTTTTTATTTGTACTCCAATGTGCACGTTCTAAATTAGCTATAAAAGTCAATATTACCATTAATGCTCATTCAAAAGGTACAAAATAATTAATTTTATTTATATTATTTTAATAACTTCTAAATATATCTTATTTAAAGTCAATAAATAGTATTAATAATTAGGAAAGATGTAATTAAAAAAATATAGTATTTATTGTGGGCTAAAATTTAGCCCATGCTATTTTTATGCTAAATTTGGTACAATTTTTAGCTTGGACTAAATTTAGCACACATTTTACATTGCTATTAGATTTGAATTTTAATTAAATATTTTAAAAAATAACAATACATCACATTTATAGTTCTTCATTGGAAATGGTCTTAAGTATAACACAATTTTTATATGATGGTAAAATGGTAACAAAATGTATAAAATATTAAAAAAAAATGATGTTATATACACTACAAAAAATCTTACTTTTAGTCACAACAAAACTTGTGACTAAAAGTAAAAAAATTGTGACTAATTATAAATCATGATTCTTATGTTGTGACTAAAACGTGGCTAAAATTATTAATCATAAAAATTACAATTTGTTGTAACTAAATGTATTTTTAGTCACAATACTTGTTGTGACTAAAACTAAATTAGTGACAACTTGTAACTAAATACTATGTTTTAGTCATAAGTAAGATTTTGTTGTGACTAAAAATTATCACTTTAAGTGGCAGTTTTTTATAGTGATAATAATTATTCTATACTAGTCTTTTCGAAACTTTCTAATCAATGTTAAGGTTTTTATCTTAGATCGATCAGATCATATGTTTTTAGATGTACAGAACTGAAAAAAAAAAGAAAATAGTCAATCAAACGATGCTAAAAGAACATAAATAATGGCTGCATGCATGTGTATTCACATACATATAAGTGATGATTAATAATAATAATAAAAATAATAATAATAATAATAATAACACATTTAAATTACACATTTTTTACACACAATTTGGTTCCTATTTAAACTATTTATTGCTAAAATTAAATGTATTTTTAAAAAATAATAATAAATAAATACAAGAATGCATTCTGTTAAATATTATGGGCTAGTATTGTCTTGAATTTTTATTGGAGGATTAGTATTATTTAATATAATATTATATTTGGTATTGACTTGTATTAATAGCTTGTATAAAATTATATTATCTTTACCAAAAACTTAAACTCGACCCCGGCCTATATCCGGGTCTGGGTTTGGAATCAGGTTTTGAGGTCGTGTCCGAGACCGGAGCCGAGTCTTAGTCCGAGTCTGAGGTTCGGGGTTCGGGGCATGGTCCGAATTCGAGTCTGAGGTTGGGGTCTCCAACCTCGTACCTTTTGTAAATATTATAATATAAGTTAATGCGAATCAGTTGTTATGTATTAAATAATATGATTCACATTATATTAGAATTTATAGTCGTAATAATTAATACAATACAATGTTTTATCTAAATATAATGTTAATTGTTATTCAATACAATACGGCCCTTATACTTTTTATATACTTTGATTAAGGTGTAATGTAAGTTAGGCTTAGTTTAATGTATTTTAGTTTCTAAAGTACTATAAATCAACTCAATCCTAATCCAATAATTGTCCAAATTACAAAATGCATACCCGGATACCCCACAAGACAAAATCTACTCCTATTAAATATGTACAATTTAAGAGAAATATTAAAAGACATCACTAGTATCCTCCTATATGTGTTAATATCATTATTGGTTTAACTAAGTATCGAGTTCCATATAATTTAATATAATAACTTTTAGGGAGTATCGCTAGCCAATCGCAAAACGATATGTCTAGATATATTAAGCACTAGTGCCTAATAACAATAGCAATACTCATAATTTAAATATGTCATTGACCTTATTTTATTAAATTAATTATTAGCACACATACCATATTTCTGAATTTTGAAAAGGATACTTCCTTTTATTAATTGCACCTGCCAAAAGTTCTTCACAAATTTTCAAATTCAATAATGATTTTCTTGGAACATTTATTGTACATTAAGTCAGCTTTGGAGTTCTTAAAGTTTTCTTTTTGAATTTTGTTAGGGGAGGAAATATCGGCACCAATACAAACAAAAACCTACAGAGTTAGGTCACTCTAAGAAATCAAAACACACAAAATGGATAATGTTGTTAAATATGAAGTCACTTATAAGAAGTGAGTTACTCTTATAGTTCTTGTGGGTATTTAATCCACACCTATTTTATCAGTGTAAAAAAAAAATAGAGCACAGCAATATAAAAGGAATTGGAGCATATATTTTTCAAATATATTTGTTCAATTAAATATTTTATTTTTATTTTGAATATTAAATAAAATAGAGCATTTTATTTTATTTTTTATCAAAATAAAATTAGCTTTATTTTCAAATTTTACACTAGACAGTCTCTAATTTGGAACAACTCTCGCTGCGTACAAACTATTGAACCTGCACCCCATTTTGTAGACCCCGACTCTTGGCCCAGACCTCCGATGCTGGCCCTAGGTCCAAACCTCAACGTTGGCCCCCAACCCAAACTCGACCCTCAGACCTAAACCCCAGTGTAATAACCGCGTAGTTAAATCATGAAAGTTAGCAGATAATTAAGGGTTTAATTATTAATTCATGATTATGTGCTTCTTAGTAAAAATTAGTGCTTATTGTCAGAAATAGGCCTTAGGAAAATATTTTTTCAATTATAGAGATATATTTGAATGCTAGGTGATTATATGTGTTATATGTGAATTTTCATGGATTGCATATTTTATGTCTGGTAATAGTGGAATGCGATGTTTGGCCTATATAATCACATAGATATATATGGTATAGTATGTTAGAATCAACGAGGTAATATTTTAGATATTTGGAATGTTGGGAATATTGGATGTCATGGTTTGGACCATTTTACCCTAAAATATTTGAGTTAATTTTTCGATAAACAAGGGTAAAATTGTTAATTAACCTAAATTATTTTATATGGTTTTAGTGAGATTTTAGTTGGTTTGATTTAAGCTTATTGTTGATAAATATAAGATGAAAAAGATAATTATGCTTTAATTATCTAATTATCTTAAGTTTAAAAAAATTAAAGATAAACACTTCACCAACCTTCTCTCTCTTTGTTCGGTCACCACCAAGAACCAAAGAAACCAAAATCTTTCCTCTCAATTTTAGACAAGAAAACCATGGATTTCAATTAAGATTTTGGTAGATTAAGTGTGGGATAGCTCAAGGTAAGCTTCTCCCCCTTTTCTTTGAAATTGTCAAGTTTTCTTGAATTAGGTTTCTCTACATTTCTGTATTTTGGGTGTTGTGCGAGTTGGTTGTGGTTAAGTTTGTTTTCTAGAGTTATTTTAATATTGTTGGAATAGTTTTTAGCTGGTTTTAGTGTTTGTTGTTGAGCAATTGAAATCATATCCCTAATTTCACATCCATTGTTAACTCTAATTAACCATTCTTCTTCCTCCTATGTGATGACAGATTATAAATTAACCTAAACTTTTTTAGATCATAAAGGTCCTAAATTGCATACCAACTACTGCATCTCTAAGATAGAACAACATACAATTCGCATTAAGCAATAATCTAAAAGTCACATAAGCTATGTAAATAATTTCGTTTCACATCAAACCCTAAGTTTATTTATTTAGAGCATTCTCAATACTCACTTTTTAGATTTTGTGTTGAGATTATAGATCATGCATAAGGTGCACAATCAAATACATCTAATAAACACAAATATGAATAAATCACAATAACAGGGAAAGAAAGAACAATCATATAGCACTAATCCATGAAATAATTTTAGCCAATATCCATCAAATTTCTAAATAGGGAGTTTAGCTCATAATCAAATCCATAATTAAATCAAACACAAATAAAAACATAGAATCAAGAGAAGAGAAGGAAACTGGATGGAGGATTGTCATGAGTTACCCATGCTCGCTCCAAGAGCCTTCTTCTTGTGTTTCTAGGGTTCCATTTTGTCCATCTCTCTATAATTCACGACCCCGTTGTAACGTCCCCGCTTCAAGCCTCCATTGGGCCCTTTACACCCACGTAATATTGACTCTTATACACGATTACGTCACCCTGGCTGCATCCTGGATTGACGACTGGCCCTACAGACCAACACGAGTGTTTACAGCGTGCTTTGTCCTCACTCGTATGAAGACTCAACACCCTGAGTGTTGGTAAGTTAAATTTCGAGGACGAAATTTCTTTTAAGGAGGGTAGAATGTAATATCCAGTTTAAAATAGTATTTATTTTTTTTTGTTTGGATATTAATTGTACGAGGATAATTATCTCATTTATTTGTGTTGTTAGTGAGTTGATATTATTGCTTAGAGTAGTTGTACCAATTTTCTAAAGAAAGTTAAAGTTGTATTAACTACGAAAGTAAAATATTATGATATTTTCATAAGTAGGTAATCTTTTAATTAAAGCTCGATATGAAAGTCCATTAGATTTTTATAATATATCTATTAGATTTAATTAATTGTATAAGTGGTATTAAATAATATTATTATTTGATTAATGTTAGAAAAATCGTAAGTTTAGAGAAATTCGCAGGTTTAGAAAATGTTTTACTAAAATGACCATATCTGGAGTTTTATAACTCCGATTGAGGTGATTCCAATGGCGTTGGAAAGATAATTCAAAGATCTATAAATTTTGTAGAAATAGATATATCATAATTCGTAATTTTTATAGGTCAAAACTAACCCCTAAAGTTACGAGATTGAGAGCTTACAATTTAAACTTAAAAGTAAGATATTTGTTTATTTAATAATATATCATATTATTATTTCTATTATGTTAATATTATTATTATTCATAAAAATAAATCTAATAAGAGTCAGAATAGTTTCATTAACCCTAAAATTATATCGTTTTATTCTTCCCACCTATCTGAGCACGACTAACCCTAAAAAAATTTCAAATCATCTTTCCATTACATCCTTAGCCAAATATATACCACTCTTCACTCTCATCTTTGATCACCATCATCTTATGTCTATCGATCCAAGAAACTTGATGTATTTGAGGTAAGAAACTCTACATTTACTTATTTATTGATCACAATAGGAGAATATTCGTAGGTCTCCTTAATTTTCTTATTTTTCAGAATGAAACATGTCTCGTCATATCTCTTTAAATACTCATCCGATTCTCGCAATTTTGGTGCCTATAGAAAGCTTATTTAATTTTCCATAATTCTTATGAAGAAAGGTTTTACTGAATCGAAATTTATCTATGTCAAAAATTAGTATTTCTACGCTGTTTGTTGTAAATCGTTTTTATTATATTTTCTATATAAGTTGTCTCAGTAAAATTTAAATATCTCTCTGAATAATGATCTGATTCTAGCGATCTTGGTACCGTTGAAAAGATAATTCAATTTTCTAAATGTTTTGTGAAGAAACCATTCACTAATAATTGATTATTCTAAGTCAAAATTATCGTTTTATTGCTGTAGTTTGAAATCCATTTGTTTCAGGATTTCTAGAAAACTGTTTCGGTATAATATCTATATCTCTTACGTTATAACTTTGATTTTAACGATTTTAGTGTCATTAGAAAGGGAATTCGATTTTCTAAAACTTTTATGAAGAGAGTATTCTCTGATTTAGAATATTTCAGTATCAAAACTTTGGATTTCCGATGTCCACTGTGATTCGTTACTCCATATTCCTTCTCAAAAATAGTTTCAGTAAAACTATCATAACTCCCTCAGTTTTAATCCATTTTTAGTGATCTTTATATCATTGGAAAGATAATTGAATTTCCTATAATTTTTATGAAGGAAACTTTCACTGAATTCGTGTAGTTATTGGTCAAAAATAGTATTCTTTCTGCTGTACTGTAAGAGTGTGAATTTTAATGTTAGGGCCTTGACCCATGTGTTATTATAGGTAGTAGTGACGAGATAACAAGTTTAAGCAGCGGGATTTGAGGTAAGGAAATTAGATAGTTTTGTTTGTGTTTATTTGGATAAATTTAAATTCTTTATGTATTGGAATATAGTTTATGCTTTGTTATTATGAATATGTAGTGGTACTGAGAATGTGTGGTATGGACACAATATGAGTTTATGAATTGATATATTGATTAGGGTTGTTTTGACTTGTATATGTTGTATGTTGCATTCATATATTGTGTGTTGTATGCTGCAAGTTGTATGCTAACGTCTCAGGTAAAGTGAGGGACCATGGTGGGGTATGATACGGGGTAAGGTCATTGAATGTAGAGATACCCTACCCTGTATTTTTCTGAGTCGTGTATGAGATTATTATGGTGGGGTATGATACGGGATAAGGCCGTTCAATGTAGAGATACCCTACCCTACATTTGTCTGATTTGTGTATGACATTATTATGGTAAGGTATGATACAGCAACAATGCTGTTGAATATAGAGATACCTTATTCCATAGCAATGGTAGGGCTAAATGTGCCCAGGTTATTGTAGGGCCAGTTAAGCACAGGTTGTGTATGGAGTGGCTATGACACGCCACATTATGGTAAAGACATGATATGATTGAAATAATCATTATATGTTATGGCTATGATTGTGCTATGAGTATAATGTCAGGGTTGCGATCCCTACATATATGTAATGGTTTCGTTTAGTACAAATATATGGTATATGATATAGCTTTCCATATCTTGAGTTATTTAAGTTACAATTATGAGCTAAGGTATATAATATTGTTAAGACTGGATACGTTAATATTATAAAGAATCGTATTATTGTGAATTTTAAGATATGTTTAGTGTATTGAATGCTATTGTATGTTAAGCATTTCCTTACTGGGCTTTTAGCTCACCCCCTTACTTTCCCCCTACATGCAATAGACAGGGAACATTGAATGTAAGTTTGATGAGTTGGGTTAGTTCTAGTATGTATACTGCGAGGGGCTATGGACGAGCAAACGGTTTAGAACGTTGGTGGAGCCTTGGTTTTGTTTTTTTTTTATATATAGTAAAGTAATCTAAGCTCAGTGGAATGTTACAAATTTATTTTTTTTTTTGCACTCAACTACTTATTTTGTTTTTAATATGAATGATCATTCACTTTTTTGCATATTTATTATAAAACCCACTGTGTATTTCCAAACAGCTTTGAACCTTTTTAATTAAT
Organism: Cannabis sativa; assembly: GCF_029168945.1. Lineage (NCBI taxonomy): Eukaryota > Viridiplantae > Streptophyta > Magnoliopsida > Rosales > Cannabaceae > Cannabis > Cannabis sativa. The sequence continues at coordinate 56,717,752 of NC_083607.1, forward strand.
GCATCAAAATTAGTATTTTGTAAAATAAGGCAAAATATTGGGGCGTTACAGTTGGTATCAGAGCCGATCGTTCCTTAGCCTGAAGGATACTCACAGTATACATACAGAAGACTAAAAAGATCCCCTCACTATAACGTAAGTGTTAGTTTTAATATGCTTAGTATTGCTATTAATAGTTTTATATGTGATACATAGATTTTTGTTAAAATATGTTTCCTAGAATTAGAGCCTCATCTGTAGTGGGTGCTTAGAGAAATTAAGAGTATATTACCTCTTATGATTGATTACACTTTTTACGAAGAAGATTAATATGTTTTATATTTCTTTATTGCCTTGAATTGAACTAGGAAGGACAGTGTTCCTTTCTTGAAATTATATTATAAATTCATAAGATTTTGTTTGATAAATAGAATATTACTAGTTAAGCTTGACAACATTAAGTTTAGATATGTTCATGGAATCTTCTCTCCCTATAATTGAACTCTTTTGTTTCCATTAAATCAACCTTTCTTGTAAGAGCTCACACATGCAACTAGAAGATCAGTTAGAATCAATGTGAAAGGAACGACCAGTAGAGGTGGGGGCTAAGGATGTGTGTTCCGCTGACCCATAAATGGTTGATGTTCCAGATCGAACCCAATAGTAGTTAAGGCTAACGATCTAATAGAGGCATTGGAAGGAATGTGAGCATGACTAAGACGATTTGTTGAAGAGTTTTCACAGGCTCAGCGCAATAGATCACCAACAGTAGTAGTGGAACTTGAAGCACATAATGAAATGTACCAATAGCCAACTAAGTATCGATGCATAGAATTACACCTGTCTACAAATAGTTAAAGATGAAGTCTCTACACCTAGTTATGAAAGGAAGCCCAACCTATAGGGAGTAGGGAATGATTTAAGATAGTGGATGCTATACTAGACTAGATAGGGTATTTTATGAAACTCACTTATTAAGAAAGATGAAAGAATAGATCTATAAGGAGAAAGTACTATCTTGATGGATATTCTATGGATACACACCCCTAAGTTAGATGGTAAGAAGTATGAATATTGTATATGAAGACTTTAGAGAAAAGTCTATTATACAAATTAGTCCAAAGAGGACTATGCCATCACGTAGAAAGGAGAGTAGCGTACTGAACATAATCTAGAATAAGAAGTTAGAAAGAGACCTGCTATAATTTTTTTAAAGTAATGACTTATGAAGGTATCTTGAACACCAAGAGATAAGTAGACCATCAACAAATATTACCGAAGGAAAATTGTAAGCTTCAAACTCAAGGTCAGCTACTTTGTGAGGAGACAATAAAGTAAAATGCGCATGGTTTCGATAAAGACAATTTCAAAGGAGGAAGAAAAAGAAGATTTAGACACGGCTAAAAATTTGGGTACAACATGAATGAGAGGCAACACAGAGGACAACTATGCAGAACAATTCAAACTGGACAACTTAGAGATCATAGATACAGCTTTGTAAAGGATGAAAAAAAATAAACTATAGAAAGTAGAACATAAATTCAAGACTTGAGGAAGAGGGGAAATCAATATTCAAGGGTGACATCCCTAGATTCTAAATACCCATCGATACAACAACGGTGTAGATCACAACTCAAGGAGAAGAGGTTAGAAAAGCCTCACTCAAAGGCAAGAGACAAGTGAGACACAACTAGGACTAAAGTGATACATCTAGAAGAATTTCATGGAACGACAAGGACCCAATGGAGGCTTGGAGCGGGGACGTTACAAATGAAAACTTCCAAGGAGGTCACCCATCCTAAAATTGCTCCAGGTCAAGCACGCTTAACTGTGGAGTTCTTCCGTGATGGGCTACCGAAAAACAAGATGCACCTTGTTGATATAGGTAGTACCAATCAATCCATTTAAGCTCTCTTCAACTGTGTAGTCCCATACCTACACAGTCTCAGAATCATCCCACTTGACCTTCCCCAGGCGGTGTGGGATTGCACAGCTTACCCGGTATTTCCCCTAACGGATCACGGGACTACTGACTATCACAATCACCCCCCTTACGGGGTCCGACGTCCTCGTCGACCACACTTCCGGCTGGGTCAAGGCTCTTATACCATTTGTAACGTCCCCGCTTCAAGCCTCCATTGGGCCCTTACACCCACGGAATATTGACTCTTATACACGAGTACGTCACCCTGGCTGCATCCTGGATTGACGACTGGCCCTACAGACCAACACGAGTGTTTACAGCGTGCTTTGTCCTCACTCACACGCTTCCTAGGAAAACTTCCCAGGAGGTCACCCATCCTAAAATTGCTCCAGGTCAAGCACGCTTAACTGTGGAGTTCTTCCGTTATGGGTTACCGAAAAACAAGATGCACCTTGTTGATATAGGTAGTACCAATCAATCCATTTAAGCTGTCTTCAACTGTGTAGTCCCATACCTACACAGTCTCAGAATCATCCCACTTGACCTTCCCAAGGCGGTGTGGGATTGCACAGCTTACCCGGTATTTCCCCTAACGGATCACGGGACAACTGACTGTCACACCTGTTTCATTAAATATAGTTTTTTAGCCAAAAAATGAGAAAAGACGAAGTTCTCCTTGACTTGTACAAAGTCAGCGCCCTGGCAGCCAATAGCCTCACCGCGACACCTGTAGAAAAGTGAAAAAACGAGATTTCTGTAGTCCCTCACAGCGGCCATCAGTCGTGCTCGCCGTGACCACGAATATTAGTCGCGGCCAAAATGTGACTACTTTGACCACTCTCAGTAAAATAGGGTAAATGGCGGCAAAACCGCCAAAACTTTCATTTTAGTTTCACTTAACCCCCAAAATCCAAATTTGGGCGGTAAAACCCCCAATACTCGCATTATGTTAGCAATTTAACATTTCCGTCCATTTTAGGTGTTAAGTGTCATGTTGGACTATACACAGTGTACACGTGGCACAATTTTATTGGTCCACGTCAAAAATTATTTAAAAAAAATAAAAAAAATCAATTATTTTAAAATAAAAATAAAAAAAATTCTTTAAAATTAAAAAATTTAAAATTAAAAAAACAATTTTAAAAAAATAAAAATTAAAAAAGTACCCGAATTCCCTAACCTAAACCTAACGCCCTCCTCCTCCTCCTCCTCCTCCTCCTCCTCCTCCTCCTCCTCCTTCTTCTTCTTCTTCTTCTTCTTCTTCTTCTTCTTCTTCTTCTTCTTCTTCTTCTTCTCTGCTAAAAAAAACCCTGACCTAAACCTAACACACATCTCTCTCCCTCTGTTCATTATCGCACAGCCACAGGTCCAAACTTTTTATCTATGTTCTCTCTCGTTTCTTTCTTTGCCATCTGAAGACTCAAGCATCTTTACCACCAATTTTTTCGTGCAGCAGCTTCCCATGTTCTTCCCCCATCGACGAACGACGACCTAAGTCCAAGCCACCATTTCTTATTTTTTTTGCCTTTTTTTTGTTCTTAATAGCACTCAAACCGATATCTCTCTCTCTCTCTCTCTCTCTCTCTCTCTCTCTCTCTCTCTCTCTCTCTCTCTCTCTCTCTCTCTCTCTCTCTCTCTCTCTCTCTCCCTCTCGGTCTTACCGATTCTCTTCCATTTTATTTGCAGGTCGACGAAGATAGTGGTTGTTTGTGGTTCCCATGGCGGTTTGGGGTTTCAAGAGGTTTGTGGCTGTTTGGGGTTGACGACAATTACATTTTCAAGGCGATTTGTGGTCGACAATGCTTCTTGTACTCTTGGTTGCCATTGAAGAGGCTGAAAATATTTGGCGGACCCACATTGTAGCGACTGCCCCCCCTGAAAAAAAAAATCGAGAAAAAAATGTATATGTATTTTAATTAGCTACAACATATATTTGTATTAAAAGATGATATTTATAGACATAATAGTAACCTTGGTGTAATGGTTAAGGTAGTTGGTAAATAGGTTAGAGGGTAAAGGTTCAAACCCCACTAACTACACTTTATATTTTCTTTTTAAATTTATTTACGCCCCCCCGCCCCTCACTTTAAATTCTGGGTCCGCCACTATCCACGATAAGTGGACATATACAAATCCACACATGTGAGTCCCAACTTCAATGCACAACCAAAAAGTATAGAACAAGAGAATGAAACTCTATTCACGGCAAACCTTACTTGCCAACCAACTTGAGCAAGAGATTTAACTCTACTCAAGGGAGAGTTTGAGAAAGCGATACAATTCTACTCAACGCTCAAAACTTAAGCAAGAGATTACAAAACTTCGTTAAAGTTTCAAATTCAAGAAAGAAATATAACTTTACTCTAAATTGGAAAAAGAAAACTTATGCAAAAAGTTTTAAACCTTACAAAAGTCCAAAAATCGAGCAAGAGACATAACTCTACTCGACTACCACATGAGATATGAGATATAACTTAGCTCACATTCTAAGGTAAATTCACGTGCTTTAAGAACTCTACACAAATAAGTCCAAGGACATGGGTCATGTCCATGCACACCTATTCAAAATAATTAAGGACATTGGGCGTGCCCATGCACACATCTCTAGAATAGATGTAACATTCATACACTCTACAAAGAAGTATTTTTTGTGCAAGCCTTGGGAAAAGTACAAAAGCATTACTTGAAGGCTTACAAGCAAATACTTTTGGAGGCAAATGTTATACCCAATTTTCACAAAAAAATAAAATAAAATAGATACTCTTTGCACAAGGGCCCACATGCCAAGAGTACCTTGAAGACACTCAAGTCAACCCTACAATTTTGACCAAAACTTATAAATGCAAATAAGTTAAGACATCCTACTTGAGAGCCTCATGGCACATCTAGGAGACTCAAAAATATTAACCAACCATTTGGTGTCGGGAATCACACCCTTAAGTGTGCCCAAACTAGGGTTTATGGGCCTGCGCGAGCGTTTTCACCCTAGAGACCTCAATTCGACAAGGAAATCAACAAGGACTTAACTCATTTGGGCATATAAAAGGTTTAGAATTGAACATAAAGTCAAAATTACACAAGAACCCCATGCAATAGGGCATATGCGACCATTGTCACATGAAGATGGCAATGCTCTCTAGTTTTTGGAGAACACTACCACAAGGAGATAACAGTGCTCTCCCTTCTCTAAGTACCAAAGGGAACTTGTCAAAATGTGTTCCCTCAACACTAAGGAGTGCAACACAAGTGAAAGAAACTATTTCTCACCAATGGACAAGCCTAGCCGACCACTGCCATCTTTGTGGTACAAATTGTGGCAGTGGTTGGCCACAAGGAATGGGGATGAGATTATTTACCAAATTACTTTTTCATCAATAACATATTAAAACTAAGTGATAAAAACTACCAAGTGGTATAGAAACCACTTGGTCGACCACTACCACACTTGTGACACAAATGATGGCAGTGGTTGGCCACCACATAAAAGTGAGAGTTTCTTTGGAAAAATTCTATTTCCAACATCCATGTATCAAATACAAGTGAGAAAAGTCACTCAAGGGTCCATAACCCTCTTATGCGACTACTACCACTTTTTTATTTGGCAAAAATGGTGGCAGTGCTCTCTTAATAAATTGGCCAACAACCAATGTGAACAAAGTGGTTTTCTAACATCCATATGTTTGAAATAAGCAAGAAACACCATCCAAGGCTTTCCATAAGCCATGGCTGACCACTGCCACTGTTTGGCCCCGACTAGTGGCAATGGTCTCCCGTTAGGGGTTTGATATTCAAAATGAGGTTTTGGGGTCCCAGGACATCCAAAATATGACTCGCCATCAAAAAATAAGTCAAAATACAGCTCGAGGGGTCCAAAACACATGCATGACTGAGAGCTGCTATTTGGTCGTGTTAGTGCTCGCAACTAGAGCAAAACAACACAAACTGCCCTTCAGTAAAACGGACATAACTCTCTCAATTTGTATACAAATGACATGCTTCAACTTGCATTAGAAATATATTTTCAAGGCGGATCTAAGTGTGTCTCATAGTTATAACTCAATTCTGAAATTATCGAGTTTAAAATTTGGTAACAAGGCAGACTGGTACACTTTACTCGAGAATTGAGTAGTGTAATTAAGTGTGTGATGTTGGAGAATAATGCTACAACCCATGTGTTGTTTGTTGGAAATTATTTTACCATGATCTTAGATCTACTCACAAGTATGTTGATTAACACCCTAAATATGAACTTCTAAAACGATTATGAAATAAACACATATAAAGTTTAGGAAACCTTACATTGGGTGCAGCGGAATAATATGACTCATTCCGTTCAGATATCTAGCCCTTGATTCCTTTCTGTAGCAGAGCATTATCAATATCTGAACCTGGATCTCTTTCTCTCATTCTTTAGTGCTGAAACTCCTTCTTACTGAAAGTCTTTCTTCACGATCTTCCTCACTATGATTGAGGTATCACTTGCTGTGTGTGGGCACTACTCTAACACTAAGTGTTTCAAAATCTCAAGGAAGAAGAGAGAGAAGAAGTGGCGGCTAGGTATAGAGAGAGAAGGCTCAGGTTTTTCTCTGAAGGAAAAAGTAGAAAGTTAAGTGTAAATTTCCTGAAGCCTTCACTATCTATTTATAGCATTCCACTAGGGTTAGCTTTGAATTATTTGGCATTAAAATAATGAAAATATCAGTTTGAAAAACCATCCCAAGTGGCCGGCCATGTTGTGTAATGGGCCTTACTTGGATTTTGCAGTTTTCACAAATTTTATTTCTATTTTCTTAAAAATGCTAATTTTTAAATTCAACCATTTAAATGCCAATTCTAACTATTTAATAACTATAAATAATTATTAAATAATATTATCATTTATCATATTTATTAATTGAACCATACAAAGTATCATAATTATCAAATATGCCCCTAAAACTCTTTCTTTACAATTTCGCCCTTACTTAGTGAAAAAATTCACAAATAGACATAGTCTAATTTGAGAATTATAATTGATTAATCAAAACCAATTATATGAGTCTTACAAGCAATATTATCTCAACTAGTGGGGGGACCATGGGTCTATATAACCGAGCTTCCAATAAGCAGATCAAGAATTTATAACCTAAATTCACTGACTTATTAATTCTTCGTTGAATCCACGCATAGAACTTAGAATTGCACTCTCAGTATGTAGAATGCTCTATATGTTCCACCATATAGACACATCATTAGTTATCCATTGTTATAATCCTAATTTGATCAATGATCCTCTATATGAATGATCTACACTGTAAAGGGATTAGATTACCGTTACACCCTACAATGTATTTTATCCTTAAAATACTTAACCCCGTATAAATAATATTTCAGCTTATGTGAAATGAGTACTCCACCATTTATTTTTGTTTGGTCAAGCTCGAAGGAGATCATCCTTTACTTACTATTCGCCAGATAGAAGCTATAGATTCCATGTTTATGTTAGCGCTCCCACTCAATTGCACTACCGTGTCCCAAAATGCACGTATCACCCTGACCTAAAAGTAGGCTTAACTAACAAATCAAAGAACATGAATAGCCTCTTAAGATTGAGCCGAATCATAACAGGATTAAGATCATTTGATCTAGGATCAACTAGGCGATATTGACTTGAATAGATTTTACGGTAAGTTTAATAAATCTAAGTCAAAGTTCAATATCGGTCCCTTCCGATGCATACTCCATGCATCCAACTTGAGCTTTACTTTAACCAATGCTCTAGAAAGAACATAGCATTTCTCCAAATGCAAGTAAACTCTGTTGTAGATTATCATATCAGTAAAATCCTATGTCTGATAAATCTAGGAAACTTTATTCACATAGTCATGTTTACTTTCCAATATGTTGACAACACAATAAACAGGATCAAGTATGTGAAAAGGGTTTCAGATGAATTCATACATTATGTACATATAATCATGTGAACCATGCAACATTAAATGTTATTTCTGATCTATATTAATAAGTAAATCTGATTATATTGAAATGAGTTTTATTTAGGGCATAAAACCCAACAAACTCCCACTTGCACTAATATAAAACAAAAAGTGCATTTCAAATAATCTCAACACCTTGATATACAAATTAAGTGTAGTAGTAGTAAACTCCTCGTAATAGGATCTGAAAAAGGTTGAATTAAACACAACCTTTTTTCCACCATTACTCTTCCTTAATCACAAAATCATTGATAATGTGAAATTCCTCTCTATATGTCTACTCTTTTTGGGATACTTGATTCTATACCTTTGGCAACTACTTTTGGTTAATGAGGAAATAATACTAGTAGTTTAGGCAATTTGGAATGGTGCCAAAAATGTATAGAAATTTTCTTAGACTGAATAAGTACCTTTCCGGCAACTTTAACATTCAGTCCCTTTCTAGTAGACCTAGAGACTTCAGATAGGTTTTTACACTTCTCCAAAATCACTATTCCACCCCCAGAGTAATCACCATCTTATCAGAAAGATTTTCTAGCACAAAGGCAAATTTCGAAATTTGATGTGGTGTAGTCTAAGAGTTTTAAATACACCCTTATTGACTAACATATAGTTCCTCTTCTTAATCTCAAGATTTACTTGATTGTTTTCCAATATTCTTCTTCTGGATTAATCTGATACCTACTCATTACTCCCACTCAACAGCAGGTGTCTAGTTTAAGGCATACTAAAGCATATCTGAGACCTCTCACTGTTGATATAAGAAATTCTTTCATGGCTTTATCTTTTCTGGAATAGTTGAGACTTTTCCTTAGATAAATAAAATCTATGCCTAGAAGTCGAGAAGCTTCTATAGATTGCCATTAGAAAGAAAATGCTTCAGCATCTTACTAAAGTAATTTTCTTGCATTAGAGTAAGTAATTACCAGGCATACCACAAGCCATAGGTTTAGATAAACTCAAACCTATAATACTAGGAACAAGAAGTTTTGTTAAGTCCATTGAATAGATTTATACACGAAACTTCCTTTTATGTCCTTGTAATAGAAAACTTTAGGTTATTCCATGTGAATGGATTAAACCATAGTTCTATTGGCTTTTCTTCTTAGTTTCTTATCTTGACAATCCATTACTTGTTTAAACTCACAATGGATTTTAATCACTAGTGTCTTCCAAGTCATAAGAAGGTGAGTTCCTAGAAACTCTCCCACTACGACAAGGTACCGTGAATTATGTCTAAGAAAACTAAATGGTATTGATCTCTTCAGTTGTGACAAGACAACAGAGGCAGTGGGATCATCATATTTCAAATAAGATGATAGAACACTTTTGGAATCAAGAAAAAATGTCTCCTTTATTTTGAGACTTAGTCATTATCTTAGAAAAGTAGTATTTGTTTAAACAAACACTTTCTTATCTATTGACTATGGGATGATCCACCCCTAATCACTTAGAATAGCTAAGAAACCATGGTTAACAGTTCTAGCTTTTCTTAAGATTTTGATTAGGTCATCCATGAATCTAGTAATGATTTACTTTAAGTATACAACCATTGCATCATTCTGAAATTGTATTACCATAGGACTTAGGCAACGACTAGTAACTAATCATCAATATGCAAATCGAAATTTCTGGGGAGGTAAGTTTGGATATAATTCAAAAATCAAATTTAATGATCTTTGAACTGCATATCTATTAACTATTTCTCCACCCCTATCAGTTCGCAAGATCTTTAACCACTTACCTTGATGGTTTTCCATCATTGCTAGAAATTAATGAAATTTTTCAAACATTTCAAATTTCTTTGCATAAGGTATAATCTAGAGTTATCGTTTTAAGAATACAACGAAAAACTCATATCCACCCCTGAATGTACATCCATCTGGAATGAGATGAACTACTTTCAGTGGATATAGGCATATTAACTCTTTGCAGAGATTGATCTTGTCAAAACCACTATGAACAAGATACAAATGCCATAGATAAATAAAAATGTGGTTGTGTCGTTTTGATGACTTAGGTTTAGTTACATCAAAGAGTTCTTAGAATAGTGCAAGTGGATCCTGGTCACAGAATACTAAACTCATATTCCATACAGTTTGAATCCATTGATAGAAGATGAATATTAAACACTTGTGAAAGTGTAACTGTATTGTATCCTGGAATTAGAAATATAAGAAAATTTCTGTTTGGAATCTAAAATTAAAGTCAAAGACTTAAATTTATACCAAATATAATGATTAATTCTATCTTGGACCACCACTACTAATTTAGACTCTAAGTCAGATTTGCCCATACAAGTAGGAGATATCTAAGATTGAGGATTTATATCATTGTGGAATAGAATTTCGGGATTATAATCATATGTGTCATTTAATTTCTGAAGAGAGAAATTAGAATGACATGAAATGATATATAGACCATTCATCCAATGATATGTTATTGAGCTAATTCGAAATGAATAAGCGAATAGGAATTAGGATAATTCCGTTGTTTAAATAAGAATCCAACGATGCTTCAAAGACAAAGTAATCTTATTTATACAATCTTCTTGTTTCATATTGTAAAAATACTAGTCTAAGGTGTCATCAATTGATGAACAACTAGATGTTGCATATACAATATTTATCTTTCGAGATCTAACACTATTATGTATGTCTAATGGTGAAAATCCATTAGGGATTTATCTCATTAGATAAACAAACCAAGTTAGACCAACAATGAAGATTCGAAATTAAACTACAACTTAATAACAGAAAATAACATGGTTCAATATAAATTCATACACAATTCAGAAACTATTAAACATATAGCAAGTAGGAATGACAAGTGAAAATACTAAAACATACAATCCTAAATAATTTCCAAGGTCTTCAACAAACTGATACAGTGTCCCGGTAGGCGAGAGTCAAAGTATCATTCATTGAATAGAGTTGTCAGCTCATCTAAAATGCAAACCATTCTAGCAACCTTTAATTCGATCAAAATAAGAATCCAACGTTGTCCTGGTAGGCGAGAGTCAAGGTTATTCTCATTTTATGAGCTTCCACCATTGTTTCATGTTTTATAAGTTTATCTCTAAGTAATCACTGTAGGGGAGAGTCTAATAGAGATGAAAACTTACAAAACACTTATCAAATGAGATCTTACGGTGTTAAATGCGTTCAACGAATAACCATCCATAAGGGGGACGAAGTCTAGCGTCTCGAGGTTATATTGAAAACATTTAACTGTTGTAAGACCAACAATGGAGATCGAATATCTTAATAATAAAGCTCATTCTTTTAAATGTATTTTCATTATTATTTAAAATAAAATATATTCATTAAATATTGAATTTAGAATGAAAATTCTAAATTAGAATTTAATTTAATATTTATAAAATTATACTTAGATGGTGATTGAAATAAGTTGAATTATTTCCATCTCAGTAGTAATTTTGATATATAAATATTAAGAAAATTATTTAAGTTGTATTAATTTAAATTAATTTGCAACTCAAAATAAATTTTCATGAGAATATATTTATTGTATTTTGAAAAAGAAAGTATAAAAACTTTATATTTTCAAAATACTTAAATAATAATTACTTAGAAAAATACTTCAAGCAAAAATATCACCTATCTAGATTTTCTTTTGACTAATTAATTCAATTTCTAATAATATACTTTAATTCATTTATTTTAAATTAATCAATAAATGAAAAAAATCATTGATTTAAGTTGGTCCAAGAATTATTTAAAATAAATAATTAATTTACAACTTAATCTATTTTTCAAGATAAATTCAAAATCATCTTGCATTATGAAATGCAAATTCGAAAATTGATTAATAAAATAAAGAAAAAAAAAATATATTTTAAAAATTATTTAAATTTAGTTGAAAAAATAAATTTCAACTAAAAATAATTTTCTATTTAATTAAGTGTCATGAAAAAGAAATATTTAAGTATCATGATGAAAATCAACTTAGATATTTAATTTTCAATTTAATTAAATGTATTAAATTCAAGAAATAAATAATTAAGTGTAGAGAAGGCTTAATTATTAATCTCTAGTTTAATACTAGGAAAAAATATACTTAAAATAAATTGTACCAAAATTAATTATTTAAATAATTAATTTCACAATGTATAATATTTTCCTATTTAATATTAGAAATAATAAGTAGTCTAGAAATAACTATCTAGAAAATATCTTATTTGACTAAGTATCTTTTCCTCAAAATATGAAAAAATATCTAATTTAAGTTGTATTAGAAAAAATCTAGAACTTAAATATTTTTCAAATTTAAATTTAATTAAATATCAAAAATTAAGTTGTAACCACTTAATTTGAAAATATTCCATTTTAAGTTAATATTTGAAAAAATATCAACTTAAAAAATATCTAAAGAATCTTAATAACCAATGCCTAAAATTCCTCAACTTAATTTTGAAATTTTAAATCCAAAAGATATTCAGATTTAAGCTGATTAGTTATAGATAACTAAATATCAACTTAAATAGGAATATTTAATGAAAAAATTAAATTAAGCTTCAGAAAGAATCTAGATGGTTATAATTCTATATTTAATTAAATACAAGAAAATACATATAGTTTAGCTTAGAATAAAAAATTCTTTAAACTATGGTTTTCTTAAATTAATTTAAAAAAAAATGAAATTAATTATGTTGCTAATCAATTTTATTAGGTTAAACTAATTTAATTAACCTAGTACAGTTATTCAAATCAGGCAAATGGGCCTTCACAATTGGGGTAGTTCATGTGAGGGGGTGTTGGGTTCAGTATGTCGTACCCACTACTATGCCTCCCAACTCTCACACAAGGCCCAGAAGAGAGGAATTTAACCTTAAAATGAACAACTGTTATTAATTGAATAGGCCCAAAACTAAATGGGCCTAAATAAAATCTATCAAGAACTATGATATTTTATATAGCAACAACAACTTATATGCATCTATAATTAAAATTAAACACATAGGCTCACACAGGCACACAATTTGGATGGATCCTATCATGTTGCTAGTTCATACACAGATGAAAGAAGATTGTAAATATACCTGTTACAAATTATTTACTTGACCAAGGGAGCCATGAGTTAAAATCAGATCATTGGATCTGTCAACAAGTTAACCATGGCTATTTGCAATCAAGCAATAATAGGTTTTAAAATCTTACAAACAAGCTAAAACACATACTCTTGCAACAAGGTTAGCTGGATAGTTGGATGTAGGATTTATTTAATTTTAAATAAATAATTTTGAAAAATTAATTAAATAAAAAAAATTTATTTACGAAAAAATAATAAAATAAAATAAATTTAAATATTTTTGAAATTAATAAAATAATATTAAAATTAAACCTACAATTTTGAAAAATTAGGTTTCAACCAACCTAAATATCATTTCAAAATTTGCTAACTACTTTTAAAAATTTAATGTTATTTTATAAATAAAAATTTAAAAAAAGATAAATAAATATCTTTTTAAGATTTTATGATTTAATTTAAATAAATAAAATAACAAAATTTAAAAGTTAGCAAAATATCTTACATCTATTTAAAATTACATGATTATAGTTATCTTATTTTAAATTTAAAAAAGGTCAAATTATTTTTAAAAAAAATATTTAATTTAAAAATTTAAAATCTGACCTTAAATTTAAAAAAATAAGATAAAATATAATCAAATTTAAAGATAAGATAGATAATTAAGCAAAAAAGATAGATATTTAATATTTTCAAATTCAAATTACACTAATATCATGAATTAAATTAAAAAAAATATTAATTAATTTAATTATGATAATTAGAATTGAAATAGGAATAGTAAATGTCTAAATACAAAACTACACAAAAAATCGGAAGTTAAATCCATGAAAAAGCATGAAAAATCGAAGAAAAACGAAAAAATTGCGAGCTGTACCCAATTCGTTATGTATGGATGATGAGATTCCATTGATATAGAGCCAATTCCAATAGACTTATTGGAGGGTTCCATTGGCGTGCATCCAGTAGGAATTGAACCTACGAATTCGCCAATTATGAGTTGGACGCTTTAACCATTCAACCATGGATGCTTAGCGGGGATCCTCGTACATGGTGAATAACCAAATTCCAATTGAAATGAAATCTTTAGGGTAAATTAATGCAATTTAGGAGGACTTAATCTTAATGAAAGGACATCAATTCAAATCCTGGATTTTCGAATTGAGAGAGATATTGAGAGAGATCAAGAATTCTCACTATTTCTTAGATTCATGGACCCAATTGAATTTAGTGATATCTTTCATTCACATCTTTTTCCATCAAGAACGTTTTATAAAACTCTTGGACTCCCGAATTACTGTCCTCGCGCGCTCTAAGGGTTGCATGGGCGAGGAAACACGGCGCAGGGAAGGAATTGCATGATTTCCGCGCGCGTGTCCCTGTTGCTCAATCCCGATATTTTTCTAAACTTCAAAAAATTATAACTAATTCAAATTAAATCGAAATTGAGTTCTGTAAAAAAGTAACTTGCTTAATTTTTTCCATACTATCCAATAAAAATAATTCTAGAAACAGATATTCAATTATTTTTCACGAAAATTCACAAACATCAGTCAATCATCATATAACACTCAATACAACATGATACCATCCAAAACATCAAACAATCGTTTTAAGTCCAAATTTCTTGCAAGCAAATCAATTACCATGGCTCTGAGGCCAGTTGTTGGAAATTATTTTACCAGGATCTTAGATCTACTCACAAGTATGTTGATTAACACCCTAAATATGAACTTCTAAAATGATTATGAAATAAACACATATAAAGTTTAGGAAACCTTACATTGGGTGCAGCGGAATAATATGACTCCTTCCGTTCAGATATCTAGCCCTTGATTCCTTTCTGTAGCAGAGCATTATCAATATCTGAACCTGGATCTCTTTCTCTCCTTCTTTAGTGCTGAAACTCCTTCTTACTGAAAGTCTTTCTTCACGATCTTCCTCACTATGATTGAGGTATCACTTGCTGTGTGTGGGCACTACTCTAACACTAAGTGTTTCGAAATCTCAAGGAAGAAGAGAGAGAAGAAGTGGCGGCTAGGTATAGAGAGAGAAGGCTCAGGTTTTTCTCTGAAGGAAAAAGTAGAAAGTTAAGTGTAAATTTCCTGAAGCCTTCACTATTGATAGCATTCCACTAGGGTTAGGTTTGAATTATTTGGCATTAAAATAATGAAAATATCAGTTTGAAAAACCATCCCAAGTGGTCGGCCATGTTGTGTAATGGGCCTTACTTGGATTTTGCAGTTTTCACAAATTTTATTTCTATTTTCTCAAAAACGCCAATTTTTAAATTCAACCATTTAAATGCCAATTCTAACTATTTAATAACTATAAATAATTATTAAATAATATTGTCATTTATCATATTTATTAATTGAACTATACAAAGTATCATAATTAACAAATATGCCCTTAAAACTCTTTCTTTACAATTTCGCCCTTACTTAGTGAAAAAATTCACAAATAGACATAATCTAATTTGAGAATTATAATTGATTAATCAAAAGCAATTATATGAGTCTTACAAGCAATATTATCTCAACTAGTGGGGGGACCATGGGTCTATATAACTGAGCTTCCAATAAGAAGATCAAGAATTTATAACCTAAATTCACTGACTTATCAATTCTTCGTTGAATCCACGCATAGAACTTAGAATTGCACTCTCAGTATATAGAATGCTCTATATGTTCCACCATATAGACACATCATTAGTTATTTATTGTTATAATTCTAATTTGATCAATGATCCTCTATATGAATGATCTACACTGTAAAGGGATTAGATTACCGTTACACCCTACAATGTATTTTATCCTTAAAACACTTAACCCCGTATAAATGATATTTCAGCTTATGTGAAATGAGTACTCCACCATTTATTTTCGTTTGGTCAAGCTCGAAGGAGATCATCCTTTACTTACTATTCGCCAGATAGAAGCTATAGATCATCCTTAACTAACAAATCAAAGAACACGAATAACCTCTTAAGATTGAGCCTAATCATAACAGGATTAAGATCATTTGATCTAGGATCAACTAGGCGATATTGACTTGAATAGATTTTACGGTAAGTTTAATAAATCTAAGTCAAAGTTCAATATCGGTCCCTTCCGATGCATACTCCATGCATCCAACCTGAGCTTTACTTTAACCAATGCTCTGGAAAGAACATAGCATTTCTCCAAATGCAAGTAAACTCTGTTGTAGATTATCATATCAGTAAAACCCTATGTCTGATAAATCTAGGAAACTTTATTCACCTAGTCATGTTTACTTTCCAATATGTTGACAACACAATAAACAGGATCAAGTATGTGAAAAGGGTTTCAGATGAATTCATACATTATGTACATATAATCATGAAATAAATCATGTGAACCATGCAACATTAAATGTTATTTCTGATCTATATTAATAAGTAAATCTGATTATATTAAACTGAGTTTTATTTAGGGCATAAAATCCAACATTGTTATGTGCGAGCAATGACACCCCAAAATATATATTTTCACTACTTCTCACCAATATCATGAATTCCAAGCCGAGAGGTGACATTCCTTTGCCACTCCATTTTAAATTGGTGCATCTCTAGCCGAAAATAATCATTTCCCAATATTTGTGGAATTTTTGGCCTAGAAATAAGGAGATTTTTGTTGATATTTATTTATTTATAATTGTTTATTCGTTATTATGAATAAGATACGAGATTTGTTAATGTGATACTCCGACATGTGGGGGATCATGAACAAATACTAAGGCCTATATAAAGAGAGTGATAGGCTAGGATAGGGGGATCGCTTGCTTGCTCATTGGACGACTGCTGAGAACATTACTTCCCTTCATCTTTTTTCCTAAGTCGTCCATACTTTGTTGACACTAAGCCTGCCATTAACATACACAGTTTCTAAGAATAAGGACCATTCTTTTTTCTTACTTTTATTAGTTTATTATTTCCAAGAACCTTACAACCACCATATTTATCAGATTTGTGAATATTAAGTCTCCCATGAGTCTTGTGTTCATAAATCTTGATACAGATTTCACCTAGAAATCTATTGTTGTATTATTGTCTACACACTTTTGAGAACATATCTCTAGTGTATTGAGTCTAATTAATAAAAGTAAAAGTAAATGTAGCCCCATTACTATCGCGATATAGGGGTGAGCTACTATAAATCCACGGTGTCTATTTTATTTATTGCAGTTTTATTAAGTCAAATTAATTCATCGTAATCCTCTTTATTTTTACGATCTTCTTTGATTAGTTGACGAAAAACCATGTCAACATATATATAGATTAAATTTATTAAAAAAAATTCTTTTTCAAATTATAAATTTATACATTAATTATTTTACTTTTTATAATATTAATTACATTTCAAAAACAATATACAAATTTTCATAAGTATATATAAACTAAAAAAATCATAAAATAAATTGAAGATTAAAAAATAAATATCATCCCAAAATTTGCACAATTATTGTGCAATACTGCGAGAAACGCATATTAATTTCGTAGTTTTTAATATGAGTCAATTTTAATATATTTTTAAATGGAATTTAACATACTTTTAAGAACTCTATAATATTTTTTTTTTTAGATATGAGCTAATGTATACTAATTCAACAAACACATATTTGGCACTACTAGGTTATTAGAGCATCTCTAACCATGGGTGTTTAGAGAGAGTGTTTGTTGATGTGGCAGAATATTTGAAAGAAGCTAACCATAAGAGATGTTGGGATTTCAAGTCAAAGAGTAACATTTATGCCATACTCCTTTTTCTAATATAAAATCAAAACAAATAATATATTCAATAATAACCAGCGAAATCATAGTAGCAAATTTAAAGGTTTACTAGAGGAGTACTTTAAAAAGTTACCAAAAATAATACGAAAGAATGATAAAATAAAATATTATATTTTTAAATAGTATAGAAATTTTTTGTAACATTAAAGTGTGTCACAATTGGAGATGCTCTTAGGCCAACGCCAATGGGCATGCAAAACATCAATTACGGTGTGATATTACACCAAAACCAATTCCAACCGAACCACAATTGTATAACTATTTTTGGGTTTGTCTACATTGTCCCACCATATTTAGGTGAGCATTGTAGACAGCACTAAATTGTTTTTTTTTTAATAATTATATAATATTTAAAAAAAACTAAATAATTATAAATAAATATTAATCAAAATATTTATAAATGTATTTGTTTGTATTTTTATATTTTTAAGTGTGCTAAAAAATAATTTAGGGATGTTCGCGGGGCGGGTATTGCGGTCTTTGACCATTTTTTTTAAACCAATCCACACATGCGGTTTTTTTAATTTCCCAAACTACACCCGCACCGCGAAACTAAAAAACTGCGAAAATGCACCGCAAATAATGTAATGTTTATTGTAAATTAAAAAAATTTAATATTTACTAATATAATTTATTGGATTTAACAAATATTTAGTATTAAAATATTCTTATTATATTAATAAAATAATAGAATGATGAAGAATATAATATTTGGTGTAATTTTTTAGTATTGTGGTTGGAATTGAAAAAAAAAAATTAGTGTTAAAATAGTAGTTATTTAGTGTTAATTTTGGATTTCTCCATTAGAGATGCCCTTAGGTACTAATAGTGTCTAACATTACAAAGTAATATCATTTATAGTAGTAATATTCTATAATAATTATTAATTAAATTATAAAAAAAAATCGATATTAATTGTACCAATAAATAACATCTAAAGTTTTATTTTTTAAAAAAATAAATAAAATAACATCTTAAGTAGTTGACACATTTTCAGAAAAAAAAAAAAAAGTTGAGACACTAACTATAGTACGTCTTTTACTATCTCTCTTACAAATAAGAATATTGCTAAAAGGTGTCCTAATTCCTTTGTAATATTTTTATTAGTTTTATTAAGCATTAAATCACATATCATTCAAAAAAAATAATTTTAAAAAATTTTACTAACTAATTATAAGGCACCAACTGTAAAAAAAATACTACTAATTCATTAGTGGTCAATAATAAAACTCTACAAATAATTACAACTATAAGTTAGTGATAACAACAAACAAACAAAAAAAAAAAAAAAAAAAAAAAAAACATTGCAATCCTATCCTATCCCAAAGGACAAAAAAGAAGTAATTACTAGTGCAAAAATTTAATGACTTTACCTAATTTTACCAAGTCGAACTGTCGAAGTACCAAAATGGTCAGCATCTATATAAATTAAAATTTTAAATGTTTTACCAAAATTAATTTTTTTTTTATTGAAAAATTAAAAAACTAATTAATAATTAAAAGCTTCTTTCAAAAAAAATAATTAATAATTAAAAGCAGAGAAAGAAAAACTGGAGAGTAATTATTCAATCATTTATCCCATTACGTCATTACAGATCCGTTTACTACTTTTCCCGCCGTTCCAAAAACATTAGTAACGTTACGTTAAAAGTCAACAAGTGTAACAATGGTAGGGGTACCCGGCATTGACCGTTACTGCTCAGTCAACATGAAATTTCAAAATATAATCATGAAGGGTAATTTCGTCATTTAACTTTATAATTACTTGTTTTATCGAAGCAAATTGTGGATTAAAAAAGCTTACACCATTCTGAACCATCAACCTAACCCGCACGCGCAATATATTTTCCGAACACAGTAAGTAATCTCCGCCACGTGCCAATTATCCAAACGACGACGTTTCCAACACGTGTCTTCACCATATCCTCTTGAATACCCAAGACTAAAGAACGCACGTGCCACCTGCTATTTCTAACTTTCTCTTCTAAATACGGCTCACGTGCCCACCGTGGTAAAAACAATAATAATCAACAGCATTTTTTTTTCTTTTTTAAAAAGGACATTTTTTCTTTCTGAGATATGATTTTTTTTTTTATTTTTTTAATGAAAACGATATGATCTTCTAGAGTGTTGATTTTTTTTTTTTTTTTGAACTAAAATGATTTATTCAATTATAAACTTTCAGCAACAATAATAGTCATGAGTTCAGTAGGAGCATCATGCTCGCTAAAGATACGATCTGGGTGGTAACAAGACGCTCTTGCAACACAATGAGCCGCCCTATTAGCAGACCGTTTAACAAAATGTAAAGACACATGATTCATACAAGACATTAAATTACGACAATCTTGTATCAAGAAACCAAATTGTGAAGGCATTTGGATAGAGCCCAAGACCGCCTGAACTACGACAAGCGCATCCGTCTCAATCGCCACCTCCATCCATCCTTTGCGCTTAATCCAACTCAAAGCCTCTTTCACCCCGATAACTTCAGCAATCTCTGGTCTCACCGCTCCCAGCCGACTGCTTGAAATTGCTTCAATTAAGTTTCCATCAGCCCCACGAGCCACACAACCGAAGCCATACTTGTTATCCTCCACAAAAATAGCCCCATCAACGTTCACTTTGATGGTATTTAACCCTGGTTTCTTCCACAGATCCTGACCCGTGTGAGAGCTAGGCACCAGCAACGGCCCAGACTTCTCAACTCGCGCTGCATTCCACTGGTGCAGAATGGATCGGGCAGAGGTAACAACAGCAGCTGCACTTCGATTTTTATTCTTCCAGAAGACGTCATTTCGAGTATTCCAAATGTTCCAACTCAACATTGCAGCTTCAACCGAAATCTCAGCTGGTTTAGTGTCAAGAATGGTGAAAAACCAGCTGCTATAATCGGTGTTAAAGCCTTGAACAGCACTCAAACTCGAAAGATTCCAGCAAGAATAAGAGAAAGAACACTCCAAAAGCACATGTGAAATGGTCTCAAAAAAATTATTACAGAATGGACAAAAGAGATCCACATTTACATGCTTTGTGGTCAGTTGCACTTTGGTCGGCAAACACCCCGTAATTGCACGCCATAAGAAATGCAGAACTTTGGGAGGAACTTCCAATTTCCAAAGTTTTTTCCAGCTCGAAGTAACAACCAAATCAGTCCAATTTCCTTGTGTTGACTGAAGGAATCGGTAGGCACTCTTTACTGAAAAAAAACCAGATGACTCCAAGTTCCAAGACCATCGATCAAGCGGACTGTGATCACTAAGCTGAATAGAGAGAATTAGATTTTTATCTCGCTCACCAAACAAATCATTGATTACCTCAACATCCCAAGAATGGTTATCCACACACAATAGAGAGACAACATTTTGATTAATAAGAGCAGGATGAACCGTTTCAACATACGGGTTAATGGAATCAGGTAACCAAGGATCATTCAAAATACTAACTCCACAGCCAGACCCAATCGACTTCCGAGCCCCATGCCTTACCACAGATTGAGCTTCAAATATACTCCGCCAGATAAAACTAGGATTAGAGCCTAAAGTAGCTGATAAGAAATTACCATTAGGATAATACCTAGCTTTATACATCCTTCCAACCAGGGAGTTCTCTTTTGTCAACAAGCGCCAACCCTGTTTAGCCTAGAGTGTTGATTTTTAATATTTCGAACTATGAAAATAACTGAAATTTATTATTTTTTTTTAAAAAAAAAACCAAAACTTATTATTATTATTATTATTATTTCGTTTACCTTTTTATTGCAAATATTTTATTAATATCGTTATTTTTTAAAATGTTATTTTAATGTAATACTAGGCGTATAGGCACAATGATAATAATAATACATATCGAAATTCTTAAAAAAAAGAATAATTATCTTTTTTACTCCCTGTACTTATGACACTATACTATTATGCCCCTTAATCTATTCAGCTTGTTATAAATAGTCCTTGTATAATTTTATATGCATACATTTAGTCCTTCTGTTTATTTTGTTTAAAAATACCATTTGTATTGATGATGTGGTATTATAACAAAGGATAGAGTAGTAATTTCATCTCTTTTTAGAGGGAAAATTGACTATGAGGTGGCATAATAACTGACAATGAAAGATGATTAAAAAATGATTTCATAACCTTTTAAAAAAATTTAATAAAAATAATTTTATTAAAATAATTCCAATCGTTTTTTAGCAGTTCAAATTAGAAAAAGGTGTAAAATTAGGATTCTACAGTATTTGAAGAGATGGATATCACTAGAAAGAACATAGGATTTTTGGAAAATTAAGGTAATGATATTCTATTTTTTGGGAAGTTATTTTTCATTTTTTTTTCCTGTGATTGTAATTTTTATGACTTGTAATTTATTTTCCTAATGGTATATAATTTTTCAACTACTATCTATGTATAATGCTACATTATTAATTTAACAGTCAACTTTAGTCAATTTTAACAGAATTAAATAGAAGGATTATACTATTCCAACTGATATATTTTAGGGGGTATTTTTAACTATACTTATAAATTAAGGGGCATCATAGTATAGTGTCATAAGTACAGGGACTAAAAAAGCTAATTATTCTAAAAAAAAAATACACATAGAAATTTTGTTTGTGTGTGTAAATAAACAATGACAAATTTTTGAGATTCTGTATTTATATTTTAAAATTAATATTTTTAAATTTAACTTCGACTAATTTTTTATGAGACGATTAATTTATTTTATTTATAATTGTGACTTAATGCTATATCAACCATGTATTTTGAAATAAATAAAGAAAATATATTTGGGGAGAAAAAAATTCAAAAAATAAAGTTGAAAGGACTAAATTATAAATTCTACGAAATCATAGTACCAAGTAAAAGTCAAATTTCCAATTAAAAAAAAAATAAAAGTCATATTATTAACCTAGAAAGTAATGAGTAAGAACTTTTCATTTTTTCCCTCCAACTCACCCTATTA
Source organism: Cannabis sativa (assembly GCF_029168945.1). NCBI lineage: Eukaryota > Viridiplantae > Streptophyta > Magnoliopsida > Rosales > Cannabaceae > Cannabis > Cannabis sativa. Next base: position 56,740,454 of record NC_083607.1, read on the forward strand.
GTTTTTAACCGTGGTTAAAAAAGGACACATATTATTACCTCATTGTACTACGTACTATAAATACCCCTCAACTACCTCTCTACCTTTTCCAATCTCTCTTTCTCTCTCCTCTGCTCTCTCTAAAAACTTCATTGAAACCCAAATTAAAGTCTCCTCTTCTCTTAGTTCAAAAAAAAAAAAAAAAAAAAAAAGTCTCCTCTTCTCTCCAACTGAATATCTCTTCGGAAACCCTAATTTTCTTTTTCATTTTCAGGTCAGAAAAACCCTGAAAAAGCTGCACCATTACATTCACAGCTTATGCTTTAATGGCAGTTTAGCTATAAAACCACTACAACTCGCAGAAAAAGCTTTTTATGCAACTCTTTCCAGCTAATTAGTTTCTCCCTTCATTTTTCTGGTATCAGATTCTGTTGTAAATCGAATTCAACCCACATTTTTTTTTAAGGAACAGTTCAAATACAAAATCCGATTCTCTTTGCTTTTTCATCGCTTTTGACTGCGTGTTTATAATATTATATATAGATATATATATACACTGGAAGAGGTAGGAGGAGTAGTACTGGAGAGGTTTCAGGTTTTTGGGGGTTCTTCTCTAAGATGTTAGAGCTTGGTTTAGGCCGTGACTCAGACGGTGATCAGCTTAGTTTGGAGACTGCCAATTCAAGCCAAAGCTCAATGAGCAGCGAGAGCTGTAGTAGTTTCAGTAGACATTCCTTCGACGCCGCCGCCGCCGCCGCCGCAACAGTGGCGCCAATCGAGCTTTCCACATCACAATCGCAAGAAGAGAACACCAACCGCAGTATCTCACTAAAGCCACACAGATCGTCGGACTTTGCCTACTCCGCCATCCGTTCCGCTACGTTCGGACGAGAGTCTGGTCTCACGTTTCACGATTTCAATATCCTCAAAAAAATTGGGGCTGGCGACATCGGCACTGTATACCTATGCAGACTGAGTAATCATAATAATAATGACGAAGTTAATTCCAATCTTTCTTGTTATTATGCCATGAAAGTTGTGGATAAAGAGATTTTAGCTGTGAAGAAGAAGGTTCACAGAGCAGAAATGGAGAAAAAAATCTTGAAAATGCTCGACCATCCGTTTCTTCCAACTCTTTACGCAGAGTTTGAAGCTTCACATTTCTCTTGCATAGTAATGGAGTATTGTTCCGGCGGTGATTTGCATTCTCTTCGACACAAACAACCTCACAAACGCTTCTCGCTCAACTCTGCAAGGTATATTTACTACAAAACTCCAAAAATTTCTGTCAAAGTTTTCTTTTGGTTCAGAGTTTTACTTTTTAACAAAAGAGAAAAACTCGATTACGACGAATGCGATCGAACTGTTCTTTTCATTGTCTGCTTTACTTCTGCAAAGTAAGAATATTCTGTGGGTTTCTTTTTTTTTCTCGAGAAAATTTCTGGAATTTTCTCTTTGTTTTTTACCTAGAAACAAACAACAAAAGATCATCACATTCACAGTCAGTTTTTTTAAATTAAATTCATGCATGATTTAGATCGATCGAGACATAACTCGCTCAATTCAACTCAGTCTAACTCGGTCTTCTTGTTAATTACTATGACAGATTCTACGCAGCTGAAGTTTTGGTAGCGTTAGAGTATCTTCACATGCTGGGAATTATATACAGAGATTTAAAACCAGAAAACGTATTGGTCAGATCGGACGGTCACATTATGCTTTCTGACTTTGACCTATCTCTATGCTCAGATGCAATCCCAGCCGTTGAATCACCTGACTCATCTCCACCCTACGTTCCCTCACCATCAACAACTCCATCCTACTCCCGCTCACACACGAGCACAACCTCCACGTCATCATCACTCTCACCATTTGCTTGCTTCCCCAACCGTCTCTTCCGTTCGCGCCGAGTCCAAACACTCACGGCGGCTAACCGGCTCTTCGTAGCCGAGCCGGTAACTGCCAGGTCATGCTCCTTCGTTGGTACACACGAGTACGTTTCACCCGAGGTGGCTTCCGGTAGGTCCCACGGCAACGCCGTGGACTGGTGGGCCTACGGTGTCTTCATCTACGAAATGATCTACGGCCGTACACCATTCGCGGCTCAATCCAACGAACTCACGCTCTTAAACATTGTCAAGACGCCACTCGCTTTCCCAACTCCGATGCCTTCTTCCCCGCTTGAGCTTCACGCGCGGGATTTGATTTCCGGGTTGCTTGACAAGGACCCGACCCGGCGTCTTGGAGCGAAACGCGGAGCGGCTGAAGTTAAGAAGCACCCGTTCTTTAAGGGTCTTAATTTGGCGTTGATTAGGTCATCGCCGCCGCCGGAGCTAGTGCCGGGACTTAGGAGGCAGAAAACGACGCCGTTTGATTGTAATAGTAATAATAATAGTAATATTAACCGTAACAGTAATGGAATTTGTAGTAAACATTCATCTACTGCGTTTGATTACTTCTGAGATGTGAACGGCGGGATTCGCGCCACGTGTCCAGTCAGCCCTGCCAGATTTTGTCACTGGCAAAATGACAGGTGTGTATATTCGAGCTGTCTCTGGGGTTTTGATATTTTGACTTATATTTACGTAAATATATCTCGGAATGTGAGAAATGAGTTAAGAAAAAGAAGAGAAAAAAAATATTAGCTTTGTTAATGTTTTCTTTTTAATTTAGAGTTTCTGTCGTTGTAATGGGATTTTGGATAATTTTAGATGAAAAATATTTGTGGGTATATTCCCCATTAATTCCCAAGTGTTAAATTATTTTAATTTGGATTTTTGTGTGATAAGATAAAATTGTAGGCAAACAGTATTGAACCTTGGAAAAACAGTGTAACCTTTTTGGAATGGGGGATCGTATTCTGCGTTTTTTCAACTATCTTCCATATCCAAATTCATTGGTCGGTCTCTCCTTGAGAAAAACACCAATATCAATTCCTTCTTTCTTCCATCATCTTCTTTTCTTTTTGGCTGAATTTTCACGCAATCTTAATTTGATTCTCTTCAGCAAATTTCAATAATAATAATAATAATTGTTATAAGATAATTAAATATACTATATTATGAATATGTAGGCCATTACTAATAGTTTCGATTCAATTATTTGTGAGCATACTCAACACTTAACAATTTTAAGCCTAATAAGCTTAGAGAGTGTAGGGTATGTTGTAGCCTTTGGGGTCTATTTTTGAACATGGGCTTGTTATGTGTATGAATAGTCTTTTGTACATATTTAAAAACTAATTACACATTTACTGTTTTTAAGTATTTGGCCTTTTTTATTATTTTGGTTAGTACGAGATTATTATTATTATAGTTAATTGAAAAAGGGTTAATGAACTTTTTAGAGTATATACATATACATATATGTATACATTAATTTGCCACGTAAAAGGGTTTGTAGATATAGTAGTAATCTTTTAACAATATTTTTTCATTTGATATGGTATACAAAATACTTTACGTGTATCATAATCATAGATCTGGTGTATGAGGACTAAGGTTCATCGAAGTTTCTATTCATATACTAAAAAGAAGTAATATTTTAAGTAATTTGGTCGGCTTTTCAAGTAGTGGAAACTTTATTATTTTATATATATATTTTATGTGCATACATATATTAATTTATATAAATTAATTATAGAAGTATATATATATTTATATATAGTCTGTGCAATGTTTTCAGAATCAGCATCTTTGTGGCTTTAAGGTTGGATCAATGAATTTGTTGTCATGTACATTAGGTCTTCAAGTATTTCTAGCCTTCATTATTATTATTATTTGTTTTTACTTATTGAGATCTCTTTTCTTTATCACCAGCAGCAACATCTTTTCAATATAATAAATAAAATTTTAAAATTTAATTAAATTAAATTATCAAAATACTTTTATATATCCAACTAATTATCTTATATCTTAACTTTTTTCTTTTAATTGTAGTGAAAAATTAATTATGTCACATTAAATTCTTAAGACTATAAATAATAATTTAGAATATTTAGGGCGTAACTCTTTTATTGTTACACATATGATCTTAATTAAGAGAAAGTGACACCAAAAGTATATTATTTTACGATTTTATTACAATCGTATCTTTTTTTGGTCATCAACTGTCAACTCAAAGACGTGTGGCAATATATTATTATATTATGTATTAAATTAGCTAAAGAAATATGTTGTCACGTGTTTCTGAGCTGGTGACTGTAACAAAATCGTAAGATAAAATAATTTCGTTGTCTTTTTTTTATTAGGGTCGTATGTGTAATTTTACCGCCAATATCCCTAATAATTTTAACCTTTTAACACTTAGAATACTCTAGTTTAAAAAATACTAATAACATATAAAAATTATATATGTATTGTACGTAATGTGGGCCTCGGTTTTGAAGATGATAGATAGGGTGCATGTTATAACCCTATGTATACAAAGAGAATTCATACAAATATATACCAATAATTTTTATCCTTTTGTTGTGTACAATTATTGGATTTTTTTTCAAATTATTGTTATGAAGGAAAACATGTTACAATATTTTGTCTTGCAATAATTACCCAATTTCAATAAATAGATGAGGGGGGAAGCAAAATTGTTGATATAATTATTAACCAAAAAAAAAAAGGTGTTGGTTAATGCTATTTATGAAAAATACATATACCTAGCAAGTAGAAGAATCAATACTAATTAAGATTCATAATATAAATTTTATTCATGCATGCACCCTATATTTATTCAATTTATATAGGAGAAATTCTAATATAAAATTCTTGATGTTTGTTGGTGATCATCAAGTTCACATTCCCATAATCTTAATTTAATTTTTTTTATGTTCTCTTGTATTTATCTAACTAGATTTATATTATCAAAAAAAAAAAAAAACTAGATTTATAATATAAGTATTTCAATTATACCTATTATAATGGGAAATGTTAAAGGGTATTATGGTGTTTAACATTTTTATGATGTGTAATATTATTATTGGTGTAATTTAATATCCAATTCCACTTATTTTAGTTTAATAAAAATTATGAAAAATTACTAACTAATTATAAAACTACATGTGATAAATGTGTTAAAAACAATGTTCCATTAAAATGAAAGAATATTTCAATTATTTTTGTTCACCAAACAACCGAAACATTTTTCATATAGGGCATTTATTATAATAACAATTATACAAAAACTCCACGAATATAAACATATATATTTGTTGTCATAATAAATTTTTTATATAAATATGTATTTTATTTAAACAAATATTTATATATCAACTTTTATTGATTTTGTTCATCAAACAAATAAAAAACAATTTCAATTTCAAGGGCATTTGTAAATAATAATAATATAATAAATTATAAAATCTCCACGAATATAAGCATATATCTTGTTGCTTTAAATTATTTATATTCTTTTGTTTCAAAAAAAAAATTATTTATATTCTTTTTCAAAATTATTTGAATTAATTTTATTTATTATGACGTGTCAGTGTGTCTAATGTTTTCCAACAGAACAAACATATAGTAAACCTTAGGTCATTAATGTTAATTTATTTTTCCAAAATTAAACTCTTGACTAATACAATGATTTTTTTTTTTAAAAAAAAATATCTCAACCACTAAAAGCAACAAACACTTTATAAAAGTAGAGCTAAGCTATTATTTGAATACAAATAAAATTTTTTGGCCACCACATTACACTTTTCCATGTTATGAGAGTAAGTTTGGCCAAAAAATAGACAACAACATTACAACAAAATGTATTACAATGCACAAAACTAGCATCTTTAAGCCTATTACAAAGACTAAAAATATTATTTAAAATTAGACCCAAAAAAAAATAATAAAAATATTATTTTTAAGTTTAAGCACAATATTCAAGTAGTCAGACAAGAATAATGATACCACACCCAAGGAGATGCATTAAATCAACGCGTTGTAGATAGTCAAAGTTTCAGCCACTTTAGGAACAAAATAACCATCCAAGTGCCAACTTGCCGAAGCTATAGTAATTCTCAAATGATCACGAATCACCATACCCGAGTTACTAAATTATCTAAAGAACTAATAACAGTATCAGTATTAACTTTGAGAAAGTCCAATAGTAAAAGTTTCCATTTCAGCGCCGCCTGAAGAGGGATTGTTCGAGGTATTGACCCGCCAACAGAAACGTCCATTGCCAACTGACAAGTGGAGGAGCCGCCGCACCATGACGTGTTTGTTGTGAAACGTTCGAAGATAATCGCGGGCCCAAATTAATACAAATTCAAATTAATTAACCCCAAATTTCTGTAACCATTTGACTTAAGTTGATAATTTTATACTACATTTATTTGGTTAATTAAAAAAATAATAAATAATAAACCACCGTGACAAATGCTAAAAGATATTAACATCCCATAGAAGTGTTATACTATATTGTTAGTGTAGTTTAATATATTAGATACTATATATTTCATATTAATATATAATTCTGAAAAAAAATAAAGTTACTAACTACTTTAAAACATCATTTTAAAGTGGTGCCAAGTATTGCCTAACAGTATCACCAATGCTGAAGTTGAAAAAGTTGCCTGACATAATCGTTGCTTTGATGATTTTTTTTCCTTTTCTTGATTGGCTAGAATGATAAATTCAATTTGCAATTCTACCCATTATTTATATTGGTGATGGTCTAATAACAATACTATTTTAATATCACAATGCTTAAAAACCTATTTGGAAGGTGTTTGCCACGTGTAAGGACACCCTGTTTGACACGTGGCAATCGCCTTTTCTATTAAGATAAACATTAATCATTGGTCATCTCATGAATTGGTGTGTGTATCATTAGGGGGGAAACTAGATTCACTATACTATTATTACTACTACAAACAACTCTTTTGAAAAGTGGTTTAAATGATTTGAAACCATAACTGAGGTAAAAAGGCAAGCTTTGAGAGTTATAATGTAGTGATGATGATGATGGGAAAGGGAGAATTATGGACATGAAATTGAGTGAAGAAGAAAAAAAGGGAAATATGAATGGGGATGTATTTTTTTATTTATTTTATTTTATTGATGGATTTTTATATGGTTTGATTTTGAAATATGTGGATAGAAAAGAGGGTGTGATTTTGGTTGTCTTTCCCTAAAATGGTAAATATAAAAGTAACTTGTTATTTCAAAAAAATAATCTTATTGTATTATTATTCATGGGTAACTGAGATTTGGGTATGACTTTGTTTAGGTAGGGCAGTAATTTAAAGATTGTTTTTTTTTTCTTCCAATGGGGACAAGTAAACTAAGATAATAGTCTCTAATTTAATAGTTTTGACTTTAGTAAGAGGCATAATAAGTGACTTTGTCAACATATTGTGCTTATCTAACTTATAATAAAATAAAATGAAAGAAAATTGTTGGGTTTAGAGCAAACATGGCGGTTTGTCCACTGTACTTGTGAAAGAGAAATATATTTTATTTATTTATTATTATTATTATTATTATTTTTAAATATTTATGCTTTGGCAATGTGAAATTGCCAGTTGAGAATAACAAAAATGCCAGCTATATAAAATGTGTTTCATTTTCATCATCACCTAACATGTATTTAAATTATTGTACCAATTATGGGGAAATGCCTAAAAATTACCATATCATTGATTGTGGTCGGTTTAGTTTCAACTAATTGCATTGTTTTGAGGAAACTTTTATTAAATAATTGAATTGAAAGTAGTGTTAATTGAAGAATATGCTTATTAAAGAAAAAGGGTTCGTATAATTTTGACTATTATTAAGTCTTCTTGGGTAAAAAAATGTAGGGAGTTTAGTTAGTTGAAATGGTTGGTATGAAAATAAAAAATAACAATATTAAAAGATTGACAATAATGGATTAGTTGTGATGAAAAAACCAATAAAATATACATTTTTTTTTTTGGGTTATTACTTCGTTTTTAGTCCTTTGATGCTAGTGGAATTAGTAAAACTCACAAATCTAATCTCACTCTCTTAAAAGGAAGAAATTTTTGGAAGGTTCTTATGATATATTAACTATTGTTAATTACTTATTCTTTTTCATGTCCAAACAAAAAAACTATTGTTTACCTTTAGGTTAGTTTCACACTTATAATAGAAATATTGAAAATGGACAATGACAATGGAAAGGTAATTGTTAAAAAAAAAAAGTCTTAATGTTATCTGAAATATTATATTATTATAATGAGTGTTATCGTTGGTTTTCTATTATAATTTTTTAATCAACTTTTGTGCTCGAAAATATATACCAGAATATTAAAGTTGATTGGTTTGTAATTCAAAAATTATATTTTTTAAAAAATGTATTTTGGAAACAAAAATTTTAATTTTGTACGTGAAAAATTATTTCTTAAAATATAATTGATTGTAGTGTGATTTAACATTTTTGTGCTTTAAAAAATTAAAAATTTGATTGATTAGAAATCTCAAAATAAAAATGTAAGAAAATATTTGGAGAACTTTTGAATTCCATAGTTTAAAAACATAGAAACATAATTTGTTTGGCTGTGTTTTCAGTTTTCAGTTTTTATAATTGTGTTTTTAAAAGTGAGAATAGAAAATAGTTTTTTGTCATTTTAAAAATTTAATGGCGTTTGGCACAAATTTTTAAAAACTGTTTTTAGAGTTTTTCTTACGAAAAAAATCAATATTGTAGCACCATACCATGACATTAATCCATCCGGGTCTAGGTTCGGGTATGATTTCGGGTCTAGGATCCGAGTATGTGAGCAAAATATAAAATATAATATGTTAGACAAAATAAAATTGTGTTTGAAAATTGAAAACAACATTTTAATGTTTTCTATTTTTTAGTTTTTTAAAACTCAATTTTTAAAAATTTTTGTCAAACGATTCCTAATAGCTTTTAAAAACTGTTTTTAGTTTTAAAAAACACAAAACAGTTTTTAAACTGTAAAGCCAAACAACCTCATATAGTGTTTTCATTTTTTTAGCCTAAACTCAAAATAATATTCATATTTTATTTTTGAAAACACTCAACTATTCAAGAATTTATATATGGACCCCACTATTTTAATTTTCAAAAACATAAAACAGTTTTCAATTTTTAAACTAATCACACCCTTATTTTTTCAAAAGAAAATAAAAAATCATAGTGGTATATTCATTATAGTTACAACATCATCCCCATAAATTTTTTTAAAAAATTAAATAGTTTACCGTGCCGAAAATAAGTTTAAAAATTTTTGAACACGAGTGGGATACTAGAATATCAAGAGCTCTATTTTTGGTACTGTAAACTATTCGGATTTTTTTAAAAATTTACATGGATGATATTGTAACTATAACGAATACTGTCATGAAAAAAATTTGAAAAAAGATTCCGACATATGATTTTGAACGTTAAAAGTGACTAAAAATTATAATAAGAAAATAATTAACACTCATCTATTATTGAATAATTTAATATGAAGCATATAGCAATGTTCAAAAGAAAAAGACATTACCATAACCTATGGATTTTTATTTTTTTCATTTTTTTAAATAGAAAATGAAGGGGACAATGTTAAGGAGTTGTTTAGCTCAATAATATATATAAATATATATATATAAAAAATACTCGTTCTTATCCAAACCTCTACCTTATATATTATTTTCCAAATTATGATGAAAGGCATTTGGCATGGAAATATGATGTGTACTACCTACCAATAGAAGGTAACACAAGAGTAACCTACTATTTTTGTAGGAGCAAGGGCCGCAAAAATTGATGACATTTTTAGAATACTAGTTATGGCTAATTGTAGTTTGAGAAGGAAGATTTATATGAACAACTTGGATCTTTTAGATGTAGTAATAAATTAAAGGTGTTTTTCCGTTTGAGTGAGATTCTGTGGTTGTGGGAGGGAGTCACATTTTTTATGGCGTCGTTTGCACATTATGTATGTATTAAACGTTCTAGAGAATTACTGTATCTAGTCTATGTCGTCCTGTACTCAAAAAGAGTGTGGGAGATTCCTGACTGTGTGGGACCATATCTAATCGGGGCTTGATAACTAATATCATATTAGTTAACCTAGCAGTAGTTTCATCTGTCAGAAGTTAGTTGTGTTGTTAAGAGAGTTAATTTGAAATTCAGTTTTATAACAAACTGTTGTAACAAAAAGACTAATGTCGTGTATCTTTTGAATTGTTTTTTTCTCTTCCCATGTACTTTCTCTATATAAATAAAGTGCTTGATCACTTTGTTTGATCAAGAATTAATTTGCTAAATTTTCTCAGTGTTGTTCTTATAAAAATCTCTTTTTTTTCCCTGTAAGTTTACATGGTATTAGAGCCACTGACCATTGTCAATGGACTCATCATCTTCAGATCTCCAAATTGAAACTTTGGTAGGAGCTCCTGCACCTCCGGCAATCAATCAAAACCAGTCCTGGAAATGGAATCTCATTTTTAACTCTTTCACATTCTCTCTCACCATCAAGCTCGATCGTGTGAATTTCTTGGCATGGAATCACAAGTTGTTCGAAGTGTGATTGGTCATGACTTAGATGAGATTCTATTCAGCAATGTTTACCCACCAAAGCACCTAATCAATGGTGAAATCAACCCGGTGTTCACTCAATGGAAAAGAAAATATCAACTCATGTTGTCTTGGCTCTGATACTTACTGTTAGAAGGGATTCTTGGATCGGTTGCTGCCTATTCTATCTCCTATGAAGTCTGGCGTGCCCTTGAACAAAAGTTTGCAGGTCAATCAAAAGCTCGGTTGCTCCAACTAAAAAGTCAACTTACAAATATCCAGAAAGGTAATTTGTCGATCTTAAATTATGTGGACAAAGTCAAATTAATTTGTGATAGTCTTGTTGTTGATGGTTGCATCATTAGTGATCAAGATTTAGAGTTGCAACTATTAAATGGCCTAGGGCCAGAATATGACCCTGTTGTATCAGGCATAACCTCAAGTATTGAATCCAAGAGACTTGAAAAAATTCAAGCCCTATTAATGGCTTATGAGTGCAGATTGGAAAGGCATCACGCAGTTACTGAAATCTCAAACAAGATGGCTACCAATCTCACTATTGGGGGACCAAGATTTTGGATTCAATCCAAATTCAAAGACCCCATACACACAAGTAAGAACCAACTCTAATGATGAGTGGCGTAATTCTAATGATGGCTGGCGCAATTACAGCAAAAATCCCTTCAAATATTCATCCTCCAGCACCTCAAAACCCATCTACCAAATGTGTTTCAAGGTTGGCCTTACATCAACCATATGTCAGTATAAGTTTGACAGGGCCTTTGTTCCATCCACAAAGAATACATCTAGAGTGGAAATGGAAATTCTGGTAATTCAGCTCCTCCAAAAGCTTTCTTAGCTGAACAAGATTCAATAGATCACATGGATTATCAAGCATACTCCTTCAATATTGTTCTAGATTTTGGTGAGGACTCATTATGAGCTAACAATCATGTGCCTTTTGGTATGGAGCACTTGGACAATGCCATCCCTTATACAGGTTAAGACACTCTTGTTGTAGGATATGGTAAGAAACTAATTATTTCTCATATAGGCAATTCAACTATTACATCTAATCAAAATACCCCAATTATTCTAAAATCTATTTTAAATGTTCCTTCAATTACAAAAAATCTTGTTAGTGTCTCTAAACTAATCCATGACAATGATGTCTTTCTTGAATTTTACAAACATTGTTATTTTGTTAAGGACAAGAAATTGTGGAAAGTGTTGCTAAAAGGGATAGTTAAGAATTGTTTGGTGAAACCTCCTCCACCATTCAATGTCATCTAGCTACCATTACCAAGTTTTCCCCAACTCTAAAATGTTGTTGCACTAATGATTCCACTCAAAAGTGTTGTTGCATTCATGATTCAAATTTTACTTCTAGCAAACACCAATGTAATAAAAGCACTGCTTTGCAAAATAGTACTCCTTGTAATTCTACTTCCATAAAAAAAAATGATTTACCCTTTATTTTTCCACCTCAAGTCTATTACTCTACTGTTAATAATGACATAAACCTTTGGCACATAAAACTTGGACATCCGTCACATGCTTAGCCTCCTAGCCCTCGTCAGATGGATAAAGCCCATACTTAATGAAATTGCCCTCAGTACCAATAGTGAGATGTTCTAAGCCTCTGCAAAAAGTTAGAGTATCTTCTTGGCTCTATTCCTAAGTTCCATGGTGAAAGGGGGTCGACAATAAGAAGGAATATGTTGAAAGTTGGTATAGTTAGTCCCCATGTCCTTAACAAAATAATAATCCTCCACAAAGCCACCAATTACGTCGGTGTCCGTGGTACCAGAAAACCACTTCTCTTCAATCTGGGAGAAGTAGAAATACCCAGATCTATTTTGCTTTGGCCTGGACTTTAAGTCAAACAGTCAATTGGTATTGTGGGCAGACGGATGACCCCATCCTTGAGAAGCATACAATACGAATAGGGTTGACATGTACTTTATGCCCTTAGGAGTCAATTGGGTCAGACATATTGTTGGAAGTTATTTTACCAGGAACTTAGATCTACTCACAAGTATGTTGATTTAACAGCCTAAATATGAACTTCTAAAACGATGGAAAATTAAACACATAAAAGTATCAGAAATCTTACATTGGGTGCAGCGGAATATATGTCTCCTCCCATTCAGATCTCTAACCCTTGATTCCTTTCTGTCGCAGAGTATAATCAAGATCTGAGCCCGATAGTCCTTCTTTGTTGTTTCTGAATTCTACACAGTCTTCCTCACTATGATTGAGGTATTACTTGACACTCATAGATTTCGAAACAGAGAAGGTAGAGAGAGAGAGAGGGTGGCGGCTCAGAGAGTTTTTGAGTGAGAAAATTCTGTCAGAATAATGTGTGTTCAAAAACTGAAGCCTTTACCTTCTATTTATAGAAGACCACCTAGGGCTATGGTTGAATTAATTGACATTTAAAAAATGAAAAATCAATGTTAAAAGGGAAGCATAGTGGCCGGCCTAGGCATTGTGGAAACAAGGCTTTCCACTTCTCCAACTTTCCTTTTCCTACATTGATAGTTTCCTGTTTTGTCAAAAACTGCCAATTCCTTTGTTCAACCACATAAATGTCAAATCTAATTATTTAATAATTAAAATTAATTATCAAATAATATATTGTCATTTATTTATTAATAATAAAACTAATTAAAGTTTCCTAATTAATAAATATGCCATTCAAAATCTCTATTTACTGTTTTACCCTTAATAAGTGATAAATTCTCAAATAGACACAGTCTAACTTGAGAATTATAATTGATTAATTAAAATCAATTAAATGAGTCTTACAAGTAATATTATCTCAACTAGTGGGGGGACCATGGGTCTATATATCCGAGCTTCCAATAAGCAGATCTAGAATTTACTACTTAAATTTACTGACTTATTAATTCTTCGTTGAATCCACGCATAGAACTTAGAATTGTACTCTCAGTATATAGAATGCTCTATATGTTCCACCATATAGACACATCATTAGTTATCCATTGTTATAATACTAATGTGATCAATGATCCTCTATATGGATTATTTACACTGTAAAGGGACTTGATTACCGTAACACCCTACAATGTATTTTATCTTTAAAACACTTAACCCTGTACAAATGATATTTCAGCTAAGTGAAATGAGTACTCCACCATTTATCTCATTTGGTTAAGCTCGAAGGAAATCACCCTTTGCTTACTATTCGCCAGATAGAAGCTAAAGATTCCATATTTATGTTAGCGCTCCCACTCAATCGGACTACCGTGTTCCCAAAATGTACGTATCACCCTGACCCAAAAGTAGGCTTAACTAACAAATCAAAGAACACGAATAACACTCTTGAGATTGAGCCTAACCATATCAGGATTTCGATCATGTAATCTAGGATCAACTTAGTGATATCGAATTGAATAGATAGTACGGTAAGTTGTATAAATCTATTTCAAAGTTCAATATCGGCCCATTCCAATGCATACTCCATGCATCCAACCTGAGCTTTACTTTAACCAATGTTCTGGAAAGAACATAGCATTTCTCCAAATGCAAGTAAACTCTGTTGTAGATTGTCATATCAGTAAAACCCAGTGTTTTGATAAATCTAGGAATCCTTTATTCACATAGTCATGTTTACTTTCCACTGTGTTGACAACACAATAAACATGATCAAGTATGTGAAAGGGGTTTGGATGAATTTATAAATCAAACAGACAAACAATTGATTAAGTGAACCAAAACATACACAAATGAATGAAAAATACTTCTGTTACTTTATTGATATTGAATAATCTGGATTACATTGAAATAGAGTTTTATTTAGGGCATAAAACCCAACACATATGTGGTAATAATTCGTAATCTCCTTGAAGTACGAATGCAATGGCAACATGGCACCCTGCTTAGCATGTGGTCCCGACCACGCATAAAATTCATCTCTAAGATTTGTCGCTAACTGCCCGAGACTAGGAGGAAAGCCTCGACCTTCCCTAGAAGACCATCATCGTAGAGATTGGTCAATCTTTCGTAAATTAGGACAGATGGTGGTGAAACCCACTGAGCACCCCTCAGACCTCTATTGTTTATAGTTCAGGCCTCAGTGTACTCTTCTTCGACATTGTCCTGGCTAGTTACTAGAACTTCACCATCCTCGAAGAGAGGATCTTCATCCTCATTAAAGTCAACAAAAGGAAGTACATAGGCTTCTTCTTCCTCCTTTTCTTCCCCTTCTCCTTCTCCCTTAGCTTTGGGAAGAGTAGCAGGATGGACCTCGCTATTAGGTTATAATTAGCCTATGTTTCGGGTCTTTAAAGTTAGCATTATCTCGTCTATTGGTGTCTTTTGGAGCAGTTTTATGCTTGATTTTCATTATTTCAGGTTCCTGGGGTGTTAGAGTTCGAATTCAGTCAAATGGCGAAAAACTGGGACAAACTTGGAAAAAATTGGAAAATTCGGCTCCAGACGCATCAGTAGTCGCGACCTCCAGAGAGCCAGGTCGCGACCGTTTTTCCTGGTCGCGACCCTGGTCGCGACTTCGAGATTTGGCAGAACCTTCGATTTTTGAGGTTTGCCTGTAGTCGCGACCAGCTTAAATGCTAGTCGCCACTTGGTACGGAAATCGCAGATTTGACCTAATTTTGATTTTTCTCTCAATTGGAGGCACACTTCTCATCCCTTTATGAGGAATACGACACTGAAGGTCAAAGCAAGCAAAAATAGACCTGAATAGTGGATGCAGGTGGAGAGGAAGCTATCTTGAAGACCCGGAGCGATATCACCTTCTAGTTTCTTTCTTTTACCCTTAATTTCTTCTTTTATGTTTAGTTTT
Organism: Cannabis sativa; assembly: GCF_029168945.1. NCBI lineage: Eukaryota > Viridiplantae > Streptophyta > Magnoliopsida > Rosales > Cannabaceae > Cannabis > Cannabis sativa. Next base: position 56,755,752 of record NC_083607.1, read on the forward strand.
GTTTCTGAATTAATCATGGATGTTTTTAGAGTTATTATGAACTAAATTTCCCAATAGGGGAGGATGATGAATGTTGTTTAAGTTTATGCCTAGTTAATAAATAATTGTCATTCCTTCATCTTATGTGTGAATACTATCTATATTTGTGTTTAATTCCATGTGCAAGCTTGATCACCTTTTACATGTTTAATGATCTCAATTCGAAATCTGAAAAGTGAGAATTGAGAATGCTAAAATTTGGATAGTCTAGGTTTTGATGTGAAACGAAAGTATTTACATAGCCTCAGTGACGAAAAGATTATTGCTTAATGCTGATTTTGTGTTGATTTAATTAAGAAGTTAATTAGAGAACATATTATTTAGAACCTAAAAGATCTGAAAAGAGTTAGGTTAATTTATAATCTGTCATTCACATTGAGATAATGATCGCAATTAGGTATTAACATTGGTAGCTTATCAACAGGATTCACCTCCCTAATCTCTCATCTTGGTTAATCGTTGTTTATTCTCTTTTTAATTTTCTGAGTTATTTACTTTTTAATTGCAAAAATTATTATTTTTCCAAATCGAATCATAAGTATAGTTTAGTAGTACTTAATTCAATTCCCTGTGGTTCGACCTCACTTGCGTGAGATACTACTTGATTGCGTATACTTGCGCATAAAATTCGTAACAAGTTTTTGGCGCCGTTGCCGGGGAATTGTTTAAAGATTAATATTACATAAAATTATACTAACTTCTACTTTGGTTAATTCTTTTGCTTATTTCTAATCTGTTTCTTTTAGATTAAATTTTGTAATATTATTAAAAATTAAATTTTGTTCTAATTTGTTTTTTCTTTTTAGTTTTAGTATTAATTTTGTTGTTTCAATTTTTTATCTTTTTAGTACTAATTTAGTTTTATTTTTTAATTTTACTAATTTTTTACTTATGAGTTTGAACTGCAAGATAAATCCAGATGCTATATCTTGAGGATTTTGTCCAACAACACAATTAACCATTCTATTCTGCTTGGAGGAGATTTAAAGAGCTTGGAGAGAGATGTTATCCCACTTTCTCAAGTGGATGTTTTACATGGCTCTTCTATAATGGACTTAACGATGAAACAAGAAGCTGAGTTGATTATGGAGTAGAGGCAACTGGAGCACCTTTATTAATGAGAGGCTATGATGTAATAAATCTGTTGAATGATATGGCAAATTTTGATTACGATTGGCATTGAAATCCATCACTTCAGGGTTGGAGTCACCAATACCCACCTTATTGCCCAAATTCATCCCAACAAACTGAAAAAGAGGAGCAACTACTATCACTTCTACAATCACTTCCAGGAGAGATTAATCGCTTAACTGACATGGTGAGATCTTTATGTGATAATTCAATGACTCATGATTCAGAATGTAATAACTCCAATGATGAAAGTTATGAGAGTTGTTGGTACAATGAAGAAGGGTCATTATTTGAATACAAGGAAGATAATGAGCCTACAATTGAAGATCAAGATCCTTGTAAAAAGGAAATCATTGAATATGAAATCATAAGTGAGGGTATGGATAGCCAAGTGAAGAGTGAGCAACAAGAAGAAGGGTTGTTAGATGAAAGTATTGAAACTGTGACATTGGAGGATGAGGAAGAACATGACATCATTGATTCAACTGCATCAATGATATTGACAAACAAACCACCAATGGATCCATATATTTCATCAACACCATATTATATCCTCTACGAGCTACGAAAGGCTTCTCCCCAAGCTCATCATCGAAAGTCTTGTGTCGTTGGTGTGGCTTTTGGTTCAAACTCATTACATGCCAAGCTTGAGGGCATTTTTAAAAACAACTTTCAAGTTGTCCAGCATGATGCTTATTACGGGCGTCAACCGCTTGTTGAGGTGGCACTCAGGTAAGTTTCCTTTCCTTTTTCTTTAATGTCACATTGGGGACAATGTCATATTTAGTTTGGGGGGAGAGATTTATTTTTTTTTTTAAATTTTCTGCATTTTAATTTTTTGTTTTAGTTTTTTTGTTTTAGTTAAGGAATGGCAATAAGCTTGACGATAGTTGTATACTGCTGATTAATGTTATGTGATCTGAAACTATAAAATAACTGTGTGCTTGATTTTGTTAACTCTTTGAATTAGTTCGGATGCTTAGAAACCTGTGTTTTTCTGCAATTATTCAATCTGTGAAAATTGTTATAATTGTTTTACTATGGTTTGTGGTAAGATTGACAAGATAGCTTAGAACTTGCATGTTTATTCTTTTGAGGCGAAATCCTTGATAGTGTTCAATTGGAATATGACTTAGGCATTTGTTGGATAGTTTGAGCCTTTCAAGCCTACCATAATAATGTTTATCCCTAGTTAACCTTTTGAGCCTAAACCTGTTTTGTTTTTCACCCATTGATTTTGAAAATTTTTGCAACCACACTATTAATTTTTCTTCACCATGTTATCGATGATATCATAAGCTACATGATTAGTTTGGGGGAGGAGAAACATTTAGTGTGAGGAATTAGTGAGAGGGAGAAAAACTTGTAAGATTGAGAAGAGGAAAAAAAAAATTATTATTCAATGTCACTGAAAAAAAATGAAAAAAGGAAAAAAAAAAACGCAATGAAAAGTACAAATTTGTGTTCAAAAAATAAAATAAATAAATAAATATAATTTTAGTGATGTTGGAAAGTAATAGAGATATCTTCTATCAATCTTGGTAAATTTGGGAACATTATGGGATTCTAGAGAAAGAAAAGTAAAAAGCTTGTGGGTTCTGTTTGTGTGCTTATGATATCTTGAGCCGAAATTGTCTTTTGCCTATCCCTGAATATCTGAGCCATACTACCTAAGCCTTGAAAAGACCTAATGATTCCGAAGAATACTGTCAACATTAGTGGAGAAAGGTAAGCATGCAAGCTTATGAGTTATCGGGCTGTGGAACTGTTGGAAAGAGTAAAACTTTTATAACAATGTTTCACATATGAATAAATTTTGTGGTTATACATAGTGTTATTAATTGAGCATCTGAGTTAATTGTTAGAGTTAGTAGGATCAAAATTCTAGTTTATGCAAGGATGAAAACAGAGCATGAGTCAGCAGCATAATAATTATCTGATAGCGTAGTTAGTTTTTTTTTATCTTACTCGGGAGCGAGTAAGTATCTAGTTTGGGGGATTTTGTTAGGTTATAATTAGCCTATGTTTCGGGTCTTTAAAGTTAGCATGATCTCGTCTATTGGTGTCTTTTGGAGCAGTTTTACGCTTGATTTTCATTATTTCAGGTTCCCGGGGTGTTAGAGTTCGAATTCAGTCAAATGGCGAAAAACTGGGACAAACTTGGAAAAAATTGGAAAATTCGGCTACAGACGCATCAGTAGTCGCGACCTTCAGAGAGCCAGGTCGCGACCCTTTTTCCTGGTCGCGACTTTGAGGTTTGGCAGAACCTTCGATTTTTGAGGTTTGCCTGTAGTCGCGACTTGGTACGGAAATCGCAGATTTGACCTAATTTTGATTTTTCTCTCAATTGGAGGCACACTTCTCATCCCCATATAAGGAATACGACACTGAAGGTCAAAGCAAGCAAAAATAGACATGAATAGTGGATGCAGGTGGAGAGGAAGCTATCTTGAAGACCCGGAGCGATATCACCTTCTAGTTTCTTCCTTTTATCCTTAATTTCTTCTTTTATGTTTAGTTTTGTTTCTGAATTAATCATGGATGTTTTTAGAGTTATTATGAACTAAATTTCCCAATAGGGGAGGATGATGAATGTTGTTTAAGTTTATGCCTAGTTAATAAATAATTGTCATTCCTTCATCTTATGTGTGAATACTATCTATATTTGTGTTTAATTCCATGTGCAAGCTTGATCACCTTTTACATGTTTAATGATCTCAATTCGAAATCTGAAAAGTGAGAATTGAGAATGCTAAAATTTGGATAGTCTAGATTTTGATGTGAAACGAAAGTATTTACATAGCCTCAGTGACGAAAAGATTATTGCTTAATGCTGATTTTGTGTTGATTTAATTAAGAAGTTAATTAGAGAACATATTATTTAGAGCCTAAAAGATCTGAAAAGAGTTAGGTTAATTTATAATCTGTCATTCACATTGAGATAAGGATCGCAATTAGGTATTAACATTGGTAGCTTATCAACAGGATTCACCTCCCTAATCTCTCATCTTGATTAATCGTTGTTTATTCTCTTTTTAATTTTTTGAGTTATTTACTTTTTAATTGCAAAAATTATTATTTTTCCAAATAGAATCATAAGTATAGTTTAGTATTACTTAATCCAATTCCCTGTGGTTCGACCTCACTTGCGTGAGATACTACTTGATTGCGTATACTTGTGTAGTAAACATAAAATTCGTAACACTCGCCCTAGTCCTCCACCTCTTGGACTTCACAGTCCTCATCAACAATTTTTCCTTCTTCAGTTGAAGGTCTAGTTTTCTCCACACCAGCTGCAGAAAATAACCTAGCAAAGTGTGGATCAGTTTTTGAAGCTTTCTTCATTGTCTGCTTTTTTTGCACCATAATTCTACATTTGGGCGGGGACTTTGATTCAGTAGTATGCCTTGCAACAGTTACAACACACTCAGCAATAATGACTCCCTTAGCAAATAGAGTTGGGCATGCTTCGGGCAGAGTGTCAGTAACACCAGGCTAAACCCTGTACGTCCAAGAAGCATGGAGATAATGCCTCCAATATTTCTTTAATTCCTAGATAAAATTTGCGTACCCTTCTCCACGTATCTGGTCGGGGGTATTAATGATGTTATACCTCAGGCTCCGGAGACGGTATGTGCTCACTACTCACTTCCTAATCTTTAAAGCTAGAATTCGACAGATTGTCACTGGATGAAGATGAACTTGCATGGAGTCGAGGATGATCTTCATATAAGAGTTGGAGTAGGTCCTGGTTGATATGGTGTTTGCATCCCCAAAAATCATCAGGGTTCATCTATAGAAAGATAGGAGACAAGAAAATGAGAGTTAGATGGATGGAAAGTTGTAAAACAAGTTTAATATGCCGACCAGGCAAGATTAAAGATAAAAAAAGGGATTTCGTTCAAGAATAGAATTCCCAAACCCAAAAGTTCAAAACCTTAAAAGATATCTAAAAGTCTTAAAAATGGGTGAAAATGAATGATTCCAAGTTAAAAATGATACACAATAACAGAATCAGAAGTTATAATTGAATGTTAGTCAAGGTTACAAGCCCTAATTTCATCTATTCTATGATCAGTCAAGAACAGTTCAAGAACAAATAAATTCGTAGTAAGAAATTCAAAAAGTAATACATAGATTCAATGAATATTGCATAAAGTAAAGGGAAAAGCAACCTACTCACTGTTCGAAGCTTTTTTGATATGCTCAGAGGGTATCATCAATAGATTTTCCAGCAACCTTCCTTTAAAAATTTGAGAGTAAAATACGAAGAAAATTTTGCTTTGGTTCTTCAAGGATAAAATGGCTAAAAGGATTCCTTGAAGGTTTAAATCTCATTTTATAGGCACTTGAAAAAGGAAATTAATTTATTTAAAATTCAAATTTGGGGATCCCCCTCCAAAAAGTGAACGTTAAGTACTCATTATGAAAGTACACACGACATGCATGTGGTATCACTCGACTGTCAGTGCGTAACTCGAGGTATAACTTTCAAGAGGTATTTAATGCCTTAGACATTGAAGAGATCCTCAATCAAGTCATGTGGGATCAACTTCAACAACTAGACACACATCACCCATCCAGACAGTTTCTTGGTCGAATGAAGTCCACGTGCGACCAAGAAGGTCCTGTGCAGACTTTGGGACAAATGTTATCCTAATTTTTGCATTGTGACGTGGCACTTGATTGAGTGACACGTGTCTTACATTCATAACCTAGTGGGATGATTTTACCCCTAGCAGCCCACAAAGATTGATGTGAAGATCAAAGTCATATATACAATGCAGGATGTTCGAACAAAGTCATTAATGGACATCCGACCAGCTCAATCGCGTGATCAACTCGCATGCATCGACCAGGAGATGTGAGTTGGCTATATCAGAGGTGATCGATGTCATCTTTAAGCTTGCATGTCGCGAAATAATCCCTATTTTTGTGGGATGAATTCATATCTTCAAAGTTTAAAGATAGTCAACCTAGATTTTCTCATTTCTTCATTGTAATTATAGAAACACGGTAGTTTCCTATTTTATTTCTTATAGATTAAAGAAAACTATTACTATGTAATTAGCCCCTATAAATAGTGGTCTCATCTCACTATTCAGGGACACAAATCAATCAAAGAAAAGACACTCAAGAGTGAAATCACGATCTAAGAGTAATTTGCTCAGAAATCCTTATAAGAGCTTTTGAGAGGGAATACTTTATTCTTTACCTCACAAAGTAATATAACTGAAAGGGGAGTAGGCTATTACCACTATCACGGGGTCGAACCTCTATAATACTACACTACAAAAAACTGCTACTTTTAGTGACAACTTTTTAGTCACAACATAATTTTTTTGTACTAAATGTGACTTTTAGTCACAACAAAATGTTAATTGTGACTAAAGCATAGTATTTAGTTACAAGTTGTCACTAATTTAGTTTTAATCATAACAAGTATTGTGACTAAAAATACATTTACTCACAACAAATTGTAATTTTTATGATTAATACATTTAGCCACAGACCTTTTAGCCACAGCATTGAAATAAAAATTTATAATTAGTCACAATTTTTTTACTTTAGTCACAAGTTTTGTTGTAACTAAAAGAAAGATTTTTTGTACTGCTAGTGTTTTCTTTACTTATTACTCTTTGTTTTTTCTATTATTTATTTATTCTTATTGCTTTACATTTACTCTTTGTTTTTGTAGTGCTAATGTTTTCTTTACTTATTACTCTTTGTAGCCAAAGGAGACTTACCGCCGGCGCCGGAACTGCTGGCACCAGGAGCCCCAGTGTTCGGCTTTCGAACCAAAGGCTGTGGCCTGGGAGCCCTTCTCTCCGTTGAATCCCCAATGTGAAGGGGCTTCCCAGCAATCGCTTGACTCCTTCTCTCCACCGGGCTCCCCACGCGGAGCGTCCTCCCGGAAGCCGCCTGGGCCTTAGAGTACGCCTTCTCCTGGGCCTTCCGGTAGAGATACTCCTGGTATTTCTTCTCCGCCGTGGCGATGATCTCGTCCCGGAAGGTCTTCTCCGCGACCGGCGCCCTCACATTGGGGCAGATGACCCGAGAAAGGTTAGAGTCCTCCACGGATTGATGCGGAAGGATGAGTTTTGCCTTCCTACAGTTCTCCGTAGTAACCAGACCCCCGACGTCAAGATCGGCCCGGTCGTAAGAGGCAAAGGCCTGGGCTCTCCGAAGAAAGGCCTGAGTAGGTGCAGTCCGTTCATAGGGAGGAATCCTCACCCACTCAGTAAGGAGCTCCGGGTGGTCCACTGCCCGGAACCTGGAGGAGAAGAAAAAGCGATGGTGGTACCCCTTGACGTGAGTCTGCCTGTTATACGGGACCACCCCTTCGTTAGCAGGGTGGGCCCGGAACCCATAAAAACCGTCCTTAAGTTTGTCCCCCTTCTTAGGGACGGAAACAAGTTCATAAAAATACAAAATTTCTGCCGGGCGAGAAGATCCCCATCCTCGGGCAGCATAAAAAATAAGTAAGCCTGAAAGCATGCGGTATGCTTGAGGAATAAGTTGGTATGGCGCAAGGCCGACAAAAACTAGAAAATTAACAAAATAATCCTGAAGAGGAAGCATGGCACCGGCCATCAGATGCGTTTGGCTCCAGGCCCTGAAGCCGCCGTAGTTGTGGTTGGGCGTCTCCGCGTCGCGAGGTGGCCGGTGGTAAGTCCCTGAGGTGGAAGGCTTGATTCCAGCAACCTCCACGATGTTCTCCATATGAAGGATTTAAACACTTGCATGCCCAGAAATTTCGAATGCAAACCCAGAACAGAACAAACAGATAAGTAATAGCATGCCATTCAATAATAAAGCAAAGGATACAAAAAACTTACGATGAAGTGTTGAACTGGGGGTCCTGTTACGAGTCGAGTAAAGACAAGAAGGACTGGTAGCAGCGAGCGAAGAAGAACTGGGAAAATCGCAAAGTGTTTAAAGGCCTTGTTCTAGGTCTGAGAATTTTCTCTCTAGGAAATTTGAGCAAAGTTGGCAAGAAATGGGAAGTAACCGAAATGAAGAAAAAGGGGGTGGCTTTTATAGGCAAAAATGCATGAGGAACAGGCGTCATCACCTACCAATCGAACGGTGGGGGAAGCACACGATTCAAATGCTCAAAGATCGACGGACTAGATTGGTTTACAATAAAGGCGGTGGAAACGCTTGAGTATCCGTCTGACACCATTAATGCGCCGTATCAATCAGTGGGCGTGAAACGAATCGACCCCTGCAAAAAGTGAATCGCTGCATTAAAAGCCATCATTAAATACACCCTCACACGCTCAAAGCCCGTGCCAGGAAACCGAGGAGTCAACCGGAGGCATTTGAACAAGCCTTGTTTCATTTTTCAAATAAACAAGGCTTGGGGGGTAAATGTTGCCCCTAATTTTTCCCAATATACGTGGACCAATCAGACAGGGACACGTGGGTCAAGTAATTCACAATATTCACTAAGTCTTTATGCCATAAGGTAACGTCCCGGACGTAGGTCCCGGAGAAGGCACATGGAAGTCAATATGCTCCTGGAAGCTCATATAACGCTAAGGCATCTCCGCGAGGTGTCAGGTTTCTCCTGAGCAATCAAATCGCATTAAATGCCGCATGGGAGGAAGCGTGTTGGGACTGCTACACGCAATAAAGTCTGACGGCACAACCTCCAACCAGCAGCGCCACAGTAATGATCATTTAAGTCTAGCGACGGCTACACTGTGAAGAGTCACGTCAATCAAAAGGCAATAAGGACATTCCACATAAAAACCCTACAGCACCTAGGGATTTGACCATGCATTACCCATGGTATATTCATTGGGAATACCCAACTTTATGGATACTTACAGATACACTTGTAAGGACAATTCTAGGGATTACCCCACCAAAAACACTATAAATACCCCCTCAAAGCTCATTAAATGGGATCGAGAATCTTGGGCTGCATATGAGCAAGTAGAGTAAATACTCACCAAGAACATTCTCTGTATTTATAAGGGTAAAATTCTCCCAAGTATATTCTCTGTATTAAATACATCCATAAATAACAAAGACTCGTGGACTAAGGCTCATTAACGCCCCAACCACGTAAAAATCCTTTTCTCACTTTCTTACAGCTCGGTAATTTTATAATATTTTATTAGTTTCCGAAAATCTCGGTCAACATTTTGGTGCTTTCATTGAGAGCTGAAGAAAGCCACTATAAACAATCACTTGACTTCACAAACATGGTGGAGACTAGAAGTACTCGTCAGCCTCGCCCTCTTGAAGACGCTCAAGACCCGAATGAGGAAGACGTAGCCTCAAGAGCAACAGAGGGGTCCGAGGAAGAGGAAATAATCCCCGATGATGACTACGAGGGAAACCTCGACGAGTATGCCTATGACGAAGGTAGTTAGTCAGAACTGGTGCTTCTCAGACAAAAAGCTATCGATCACGAAGCCGAGATCGAAGCTCAGAAAGTGCAAAACCAGAAAATGCAAGAAGTAATGCTGGCCATGCAAAAAGCCATGGAGGCGGCTGGCATTCATGTGCATCCCAAGGCAATGACCGCTGGACTTGACAAGGAACCAGCGACGTCTTCGCCTAGTTCCCAACAGCAGAAATCTAGGGAGCCTAGCCCTATAAGATACCCTGCTGAAGGGAACCAAACAAAAAACCCTACTTCTACCCCAGGGCGAAAGAAAAAGGCTCTGGATCCGCGAAAGGTCCGCTCAGATTTCCCTAAAGGGAAAGGTCCGCAGAGGGGCAAGCCCTAAAAAGGGAGTTTTGGCCCTCAGGATCGAGGGGACCGAAAAAGCGTTTCCGTGCACCAAGAACCCGAGGGTAGAAGTAGGAGAGGACAGAGGTGTCCTCCCGTTGATCTGAGAAATCAAATCAATGGGAACCAAGGTGATCTCCGAGATCACCTTGACCAAAAAAGATACGGACCCGCGGTCTCCACGGGTACGTTAAATGAAGGAATTATGGCGGAACTCGCCATATTTTGAAAAGACATTGCCCGAGTCTCCCGGAGACAGAAAGGAGATGACTCCGACTCGGATAGCGAGGATCGAGAGCCCTGTGCTAAGCACATTTTAGAGGCGGAGCTCCCTAAGAACTTCAAGATGCCCCAAATGGCAGCTTATACCGGAAACTCTGACCCTAGCGACCACTTGTCGCGGTTCAACCGTGTCATGACGGTCATGAGGGTCAGCAATGACGCCAAATGTCTGTGCTTCCCACTTACCCTAAGTGGGTCCGCGGAGGAATGGTTCAAAAAACTTGAACCAGGATCCGTGGGCTGTTGGAACAAACTACAGACCAACTTCCGGAGACAGTTTGTTGCCGCAAGAAAGGTCAATCTGGAGGTCAGTGCCTTGACTAATATCAAGCAACTGCCCACTGAGACCTTGAAGAATTATATAAAGAGGTTCCGAGAGGAAGCCTCGAAAACCAAGAAGGTTGACGACGGACAACAGCTTGCACTTCTCCAAGCAGGCATCCGTACTGGGACTCCTTTCTGGAATGAACTGCAGTAAGAAGGAGCTGCTAGCCTTCAGGACTTCCAGAAGAGAGTCCAAAAATATATCAACCTCGAAGAAGCCCAAATCGTGGCTTACGGAGGATACTATCCCATCGGGATAGCAGGATACATGCCCGGAGTATTGCCCTCGGGTACTGCCCCGACCGCCACTCCACAACCAAGTGGCATACAATTCTCTGCTACCCCCGGGTATAGCCAGGGCCAAGCCTTGGCACCAGCATCATCCCATTTTGGCAACCCATCCGGAGTGAATGGGCAAGCTCCTTCCCACTCTACTCTGGCTGCTAGCCTGGCAGGCCCTTCCCAGGGTTCGAGGAGTAAAAAATCCTCCAAGGGCAGAACCCGGACGGGAGAGAAGCGCCAGAAAAGGGGGTACACCCCCCAGTATACTCAATACACGGAGTTGTCGGACTCCCAAGAGCGTGTGTACTTTGCTACTAGGAAAAATACACACTACCGGAGACCACAACCGTTGTACAGAGATAGCTCCCGGAGGGATCCGAGCAAAAGATGCGAGTACCACAACGACATTGGTCACAGCACCAATGAATGTAAAAATCTCAAGGACGAGATTGAAAATCTAATCCGATTAGGCCACCTCTACGAGTGGATCAAAAATAGGTTGCCCCACCTCAATCCGGGCCAGGCGACTGCGGGTATGCCTCAGGGAACACCGGGGGGTACAGCAGGGGCATTGGCTCCAGCTGCTCCCACGGGCGACGCCCAGCATATCCTCGGTCTGCCGCCCCGGCCTAATGGGAGGGTAGCCATGATCTCCGAAGGTCCCCATATCGGAGGAACTACTCGCAAGGAGCTTAAGCGATACGCAGGGGCCGCGAAACACAATGAGGTGTGGGAAGTTACTCAACTCCCAGCTCAAAGGCCCCGGTTGATGGACCAACCCATCACATTCACGGAAGAAGACGCCAAGACGGTGCGCTTCCCTCATCATGACCCATTGGTCATAGAGACCCCCATCGCGAATAAAGTGGTGGCCAGAGTCTTAATTGACAATGGGAGTTCCGTGAACCTACTCTTCAAAGAAGCCTTCACCGCGATAGGCTTGACAGACCGGGACCTCTCACCAGTGGGTCTCAGCTCACAGTGTTTAATGGGACGACACTTATCCCAATGGGAAAAGTAAGGCTCCCAGTCACCTTGTGCCCGGACACCCCCCAGAGCACATTTAAGTACTGCACTTTCGTAGTGGTGGACTGTCCAATAGCCTACAACGCGATCCTCGGCCGACCGGCCTTGGTAGACTTTGGCGCAGTCACATCGATTCGGCACCTGTGCCTGAAGTTCCCTACCCGGGAGGCCAGAATTGGAACTGTGAGGGGAAACCAGGGGGAAGCGAGACAATGCTACAATGTCGCAACCCACCTGCCCGTGCTAATGGTCCGGGAGTCAGCTGAGCCAGAAGTGGCTGAAGAGGATGAGTTGGACTCCCGTGTGGGGTCCGAAAGAATTGTGGAACCAATGGAGGACGTCGAGGAAGTATCAGTGTGCGACCTCGACTCCACCAAAGTACTCCGGCTAGGGAAGAACCTAGATTCGGAGGAAAAAGAAAAAATAATAAAAACACTGAAGGACGCCATCGACATCTTTGCATGGCGCCAAGAAGACATGACTGGCATAAGCCCTCATGTCATCACCCACGTACTCAACGTCAATCCGGACATGCCCCCCATCCAGCAAAAGCGGCGCCCGCTCGACTCGGTGAAAGCCGAAGCTCTGGAGAAAGAGGTAGATAAGCTTTTGACTAACGGTATGGTCCGTGACGTATACTATCCGGAGTGGCTGGCCAATCCGGTCTTGGTGCCCAAGCCGAACGGAACTTGGCGAGTTTGTATAGATTTCACCGATCTCAACAAAGCCTGTCCGAAGGACTACTTCCCGCTACCCAGGATCGACCAGATGGTAGATGCCACTTCTGGATTCAAACTGCTATCCTTCATGGACGCCTATGCTGGGTACAATCAAATAAAAATGCATAAGGCGGACCAGGAGTGCACTAGCTTCAGGACCGATAAGGGGGTATACTGCTACTTAGTCATGCCCTTCAGACTGAAAAACGCCGGAGCAACCTATCAAAGAATGGTTAACCGGATGTTTAAAGGCCTCCTGGGGCGAAACATGGAGGTTTATGTAGACGACATGCTCGTCAAGTCCAAAGCATGCAACAGCCATGCAAGTGACTTAGAAGAATGCTTCAAAGTGGTCCGGAGATACGGCATGAAGCTCAACCCAAAGAAATGCACCTTTGGGGTCAAATCAGGAAAGTTCCTGGGCTTCATCGTCAGTCAAAGGGGGATTGAGGCAAATTCGGAAAAAATCTAGGCTCTCCTGAGTATGCCATCCCCCAAAAAGCATAAAGATGTGCAGAGCCTGACTAGAAAGGTAGTTGCTTTAAGTCGCTTCATCTCTCGGTCCACGGACAAGTGCATACCCTTCTTCAACGTGCTAAAGAAGTGCCAAAAGTTCGAATGGTCGGACGAGTGCGAGGAGGCATTCAAAAAGCTAAAAGAGCACATGGCCAGGCCTCCTATCTTATCAAAGCCCGTCCTCGAAGAAGACCTATTTCTTTATTTGGCTGTCTCCGAACACGCGGTCAGCGCTGCCCTAGTCCGGGAAGAAGAAAAAACTCAGCATCCCGTGTACTATGTTAGCAAGCGCATGATAGGGGCCGAAACAAGATACCCAGTCATTGAAAAACTGGTGTTTTGCCTCTTGATGGCGTCAAGGAAGTTGAGGCCATACTTCCAAGCACATCCGATCAAAATTCTGACCAATCACCCGCTCCGGCAAGTCCTCCAAAAACCTGAAGCGTCCGGAAGGCTCCTCAAGTGGGCAATGGAGCTAAGTCAATTCGACTTGCACTACGTGCCCCGAATTTCTATAAAAGGCCTAGCCTTGGCGGACTTCATTACTGAATGCAACGAAGCCGAGGCAACCGCGAATACGCCGGTACCGCCAATCCCCACATGGAGAGTATTTGTAGACGGAGCCTCCGATGAAAACGGTTCCGGAGCCGGAGTGGCTATGATATCACCAACCGGATTGCGACTCCAGGCGACCCTACGGTTTGACTTCACAGCTTCAAACAATGAGGCCGAATATGAAGCCCTAATAGCAGGGCTGAAATTAGCGAAAGCTGTAGGAGCCAAAAGAGTGGAAGTCTATAGTGATTCCCAACTGGTCGTAAACCAGGTATCCGGAGAATACCAAACATGCAGCGAGCGAATGGCCGCGTACGTAACAATAGTCCGAGAGCTGCTCCACGAGTTCACGGACTACAAAATAGAAAGAATCCCCCGGGAAAAGAACGCTCACACGGACTGTCTGGCTAAGTTAGCCTCAGATAGCGAAATTGAAGAGCTGGGGGTAGTACCAGTGGAACGCTTGGCAGAGCCAAGCATCAAAATAAAAGAGACCACGCTAACGGTTGGGCAAGAACCCAGCTGGATGGTCCCCGTCATAAAATACATAACACAAGGTGAGTTGCCTCAAGAAAGGGCACTGTCTCGGAAGATTCAGTATCAGGCTCATCGTTATGTAATGATGGATCAAATTCTCTACCGAAGAGGACTCAGCATGCCTTATTTAAGGTGTGTATCGGACCCTGAAGCTAGACAAATCATGCTAGAGGTCAACGAAGGGTTCTGTGGAGATCATACGGGAGGACCCAGTCTCTCAAAGAAAATATTGAGACAAGGGTACTTCTGGCCAACAATGAAAAAAGATTGCATAGACTATGTCCAAAAGTGTGATTCGTGCCAAAGGTACGCAAACATACCGAGAGCTCCTCCAAATGAAATCACCGTGATGACTAGTCCCTGGCCCTTCGCGGTATGGGGAATAGATCTTATTGGGTCCCTGCCAACAGGAAAAGGAGGAGTAAAGTATGCAATAGTAGCAGTAGACTACTTCACCAAATGGACGGAGGCTGAGCCCATGAAGACAATAACTGCTAAAAAAGCACTGGACTTTGTTATTAAAAACATAGTGTGTCGATATGGCTTGCCTCACAAAATAGTCTCTGACAATGGAAAGCAATTCGATTGTGAGGAATTTACTGACTTCTGCAACCAACACGGAGTAGTGAAAAGCTTCTCCGCGGTGGCCAGACCTCAAACAAACGGTCAAGCGGAAGCAGTCCATAAAATCCTAAAGGTCACCTTGAAGAAAAAGCTGCTGGCCTGCAAAAACAACTGGCCTGAAGAGTTGCCAAGAGTGTTATGGGCCTACCGGACGACCCCCAGAACCACGACCGGTCAATCGCCTTTTTCAATGGCATACGGTTGTGAAGCGATGGTCCCGGTAGAAACGTTATTCCCATCCCACAGGAGGACGACTTACGATCCAGCCACGAATCAAGCTTTGCTTCAAGAGGCTTTGGATCAGGTCGAAGAACTCCGGGATGAGTCTCAAATACGGATGGTAGCTTATCAGAAGAAGGTGACCAAGTATTTTAACTCTAAGGTTAAAAACAGAAAATTTGTTATTGGGGATATGGTCCTAAGAAGAGTCTTCCCAGCCACCCAGGAACCCGAAGTGGGGGTACTTGGGCCAAATTGGGAAGGACCATATGAAATCGAGGACGAAATCGGCTCCGGCACTTACAAGCTAAAAAGAATGGATGGAACCATTGTGCCAAGAGCCTGGAATGCCGATCACCTCAGAAAATATTACCAATAGCCAAAAATGTAACTTAGACTTTGTTTAAAGAGTTTGTACCGTCCAAATGTATACCTCCTCCACATGTTGAATAAAACTGAGTGCCTTAAAAACAAAGTTTCTATGCCACTCAGGGGGGTACTAGGGTATACCGCACGGACAGACAGGAAACAAACTAAGTAAAATATCCTGACCCAAAGGGTAGGTCAAAAAAAAAGTATGCACAAAAATAAAAAGCATAAGTATAAAAATCCTGATCCAAAGGACAGGTCAAAAAAGAGAAATATGTGCGTCAAAAGAGATCGCATATAAATATCCTAGCCCAAAGTGCAGGTCAAAATATATACAAATGGCCCGGGGACAGGCCTTAAAAAATTGTCTCCCCTCTAAATAAAAAACAGCTACATAAATGTATTGTCTCAAAGTAGCTGTATGTAAATAAATATATATAAAAAGAAAAAATATATAAAAGAAGTGGGTGGAATCCTGGTTGTACTGGGTTAATCTCGAGCGGCTCAGTCAATGCGCGGAGGAAGGCGAGGTCCGATGCGCGCCTCTACCATGGCATCAAGCTTCTTCTTCTTCTCTCGAAATTTGGCAATCATTTCCTCAGGTTTGGGGTAGAAGGTAAGCTTGATATTTTGGTCGTTGGTAGACCAAGCCATGAAGACTCCATCATCGAAGCGCTTAGGGCACCGACCGCAGGAAACGGGAGAAAGAAGCTCAGCTCTTTTTGCCTTCTTGGAGGCTTGTTCCTTGAAGTCCCGGAGCTCCGCGGCTAGAGCGGCCCTAGACTCTAAGTCTGCTTGGTGAGTTTCCTCTAAGGATCTCACCTTGGTAACCATCTCGTCCAAGGCTTCCCTGGCCTCCCGGAGCTCCCGTTTGGCCTTTGCAGTAGCCTCACCCTCCGCCCTCAGCTCCTCTTGATGCTTGGCCTCCAGCCTGTCTCTCTGCAGGGCCTCATCCCGGATCATGGCCTCCGCCTGGGCTTCCCTCCGCTTGGCCTCCTCCTCATTGGCCTTGGCAGCAGCCTCCCGGCGCTCAGCAGCCTCCTGGTAAAGCTGCCTCTCCGCAGTAAGGTCCTGAAGAACCTTCCTAACTTCGTTCATGTCCCCAAAATCAGACAGAACGAAGCCATGGTTGATTATGTTCTTGGAGAGGCGGCCAGCTTCAGCAGCAAGCTAAACAACAACGCAAGTGTAAGAAAGAATCTCTAAAAAGAATAAGGGGAAAAGCAAAATCACGAAGCACTTACCACAGTGAGGGAGTGGCTGAGATCCTGGACCTGGAAGATGGAGTTCAGGGAGGCACAAGTAGCGAACCGCTTAGGCGCGCACCGGGTAAGCTGAGAAGCAAACTCGCCAGTCATCTCCGCGGCGAAGGGAGCCAAGGTGGGCCCAAGGAAGCGACGGAACCAGTCCGATAGGGGGTCCAAATTTAGGTCCCACGGATCCTGGTACTCCGGGTTGTTGATGGTTTCTTGTACCTCAACCCGCAGAACCCTCCTGAGGGCTTCCACCTCAGAAAACCCCCGGGAGTATTCCTCCATGGCATAGTTATGCTTGGCTATCCGGAGCTCCTGCCTCGCTTCGTCTCCAGGAACCGGAGTCAGCACAATGTTGGGAGGGGCAATATGCTCTTCCATGGGAGAGACCCCACCATCAAGACCGTGGGCCGGGGTATCAGCTCTCCGAGGCCGCTTGGGCTCCTCCTGGGCAATCATTTTGCCCTTACGCTTGCGAATCAGAGCAATCTCTTGCTCTTCTTCACTTTTTTCAACTTCCTCAGGAAGAGCCCAGAGCCCTCCTGCACCTTCTTCAACTTCCTCAGAAAAGCCCCATTGCTTTTCTTGACCTTCTCCCGGCAGCACCTCCACGTCATCCACTAAATCAATAGTGTCGGGGGGAGCGCTGGAAGAAATCTTTAGAGCAGGGGCCATCGGGGAAGAAGTAAAGGCAGGAGGAGCCTCAGGAGTATGAACCCCAGCAAGCTGATCCAAGATGGCGTCCATGGAGATACCTGCTACAACAAAAGAAAGCAAGTGTTAGAACATCCGTGGGAAACCACCAACACAAGATATAGCAAATAAGCTAGTCCTACCCTGACTTTCAAATTCGGCCCTAGCAAAGTTCTGAATTTTTATGCTGGCGGCATCATCTCCGAGATAGCTGTCCGAAGGCCGGAACCAGCTGGATGTAATGTAAGCCGAGGGACCTAAGGGAACGGGCTCCGGAGGACCAGAACCCATCCGAGATCGACCTAGGAAATCTCCTAAGTTTGAAAAATAAAATTCCTTCAAGTGATCCCCCCCACCGGGTCGAGGGCATCCTAAACCTATAAAGACGCTCGTCGAACCCTACGGGCCTACGACTGGCATACTCGCCAACAGAAGGAACATAATGAATTACCAAAGGAGACTTACCGCCGGCGCCAGAACTGCTGGCACCAGGAGCCCCAGTGTTCGGCTCTGGAACCAAAGGCTGTGGCCTGGGAGCCCTTCTCTCCGTTGAATCCCCAATGTGAAGGGGCTTCCCGGCAATCGCTTGACTCCTTCTCTCCACCGGGCTCCCCACGCGGAGCGTCCTCCCGGAAGCCGCCTGGGCCTTAGAGTACGCATTCTCCTTGGCCTTCCGGTAGAGATACTCCTGGTATTTCTTCTCCGCCGTGGCGATAATCTCATCCCGGAAGGTCTTCTCCGCGACCGGCGCCCTCACCTTGGGGCAGATGACCCGAGAAAGGTTAGAGTCCTCCACGGATTGATGCGGAAGGATGAGTTTTGCCTTCCTACAGTTCTCCGTAGTAACCAGACCCCCGACGTCAAGATCGGCCCGGTCGTAAGAGGCAAAGGCCTGGGCTCTCCGAAGAAAGGCCTGAGTAGGTGCAGTCCGTTCATAGGGAGGAATCCTCACCCACTCAGTAAGGAGCTCCGGGTGGTCCACTGCCCGGAACCCGGAGGAGAAGAAAAAGCGATGGCGGTACTCCTTGACGTGAGTCTGCCTGTTATACGGGACCACCCCTTCGTTAGCAGGGTGGGCCCGGAACCCATAAAAACCGTCCTTAAGTTTGTCCCCCTTCTTAGGGACGGAAACAAGTTCATAAAAATACAAAATTTCCGCCGGACGGGGAGATCCCCATCCTCGGGCGGCATAAAAAATAAATAAGCCTGAAAGCAGGCGGTATGCTTGGGGAATAAGTTGGTATGGCGCAAGGCCGACAAAAACTAGAAAATTAACAAAATAATCCTGAAGAGGAAGCATGGAACCGACCATCAGATGCGTTTGGCTCCAGGCCCTGAAGCCGCCGTAGTTGTGGTTGGGCGTCTCCGCGTCGCGAGGTGGCCGGTGGTAAGTCCCTGAGGTGGAAGGCTTGATTCCAGCAACCTCCACGATGTTCTCCAATTGATGGGGACAGGTCAAGGTGGAGTAAAGCTCAGCCGCTTCCCATCCGGTCGCCCGGGACTTATACCCCTCCTGGGCAACGGGTCCCAGGGAGACCTCCTCAAGGGTAGCCATGCGCTTACCACTTTTCTTTGATGACTTTGAGCCAGAAGTAGACATTTTTCTATTCTGTAAAAAGAGTAAGAATCCAGCAGTTAGGACCCATACCAAACCCTAAAATAAGAAAAAGGGAATGAGGGTTCCCTAACGGCTGGAAAGAGGCCCCCTCCGGACACGTGTCACACAGGAAACCCTGGAAAGATTCCCTGGCAAGTGTCGGGTGTAGTAAATTCACAGAAGACGGCTTTACGCGATAAAGAAAACAGAAAGAAAAAAGTCTGTCCTATGCCCTAAGCAACCATTATACGAAGAACGTATGGCCTTCTACAAAGAAAATACACAATAACAACAGAGGCGTGACAATAGCAATCCTATCACTAGAGCAGTAAACTCAAACAGACTATATGAAGGATTTAAACACTTGCATGCCCAGAAATTTCGAATGCAAACCCAGAACAGAACAAACAGATAAGTAATAGCATGCCATTCAATAATAAAGCAAAGGATGCAAAAAACTTACGATGAAGTGTTGAACTGGGGGTCCTGTTACGAGTCGAGTAAAGACAAGAAGGACTGGTAGCAGCGAGCGAAGAAGAACTGGGAAAATCGCAAAGTGTTTAAAGGCCTTGTTCTAGGTCTGAGAATTTTCTTTCTAGGAAATTTGAGCAAAGTTGGCAAGAAATGGGAAGTAACCGAAATGAAGAAAAGGTGGTGGCTTTTATAGGCAAAAATGCATGAGGAACAGGCGTCATCACCTACCAATCGAACGGTGGGGGAAGCACACGATTCAAATGCTCAAAGATCGACGGACCAGATTGGTTTACAATAAAGGCGGTGGAAACGCTTGAGTATCCGTCTGACACCATTAATGCGCTGTATCAATCAGTGGGCGTGAAACGAATCGACCCCTTCAAAAAGTGAATCGCTGCATTAAAAGCCATCATTAAATACACCCTCACGCGCTCAAAGCCCGTGCCAGGAAACCGAGGAGTCAACTGGAGCCACTTGAACAAGCCTTGTTTCATTTTTCAAATAAACAAGGCTTGGGGGGTAAATGTTGCCCCTAATTTTTCCCAATATACGTGGACCAATCAGACAGGGACACGTGGGTCAAGCAATTCACAATATTCGCTAAGTCTTTATGCCATAAGGTAACGTCCCGGACGTAGGTCCCGGAGAAGGCACATGGAAGTCAATATGCTCCCGGAAGCTCATATAACGCTAAGGCATCTCCGCGAGGTGTCAGGTTTCTCCTGAGCAATCAAGTCGCATTAAATGCCGCATGGGAGGAAGCGTGTTGGGACTGCTACACGCAATAAAGTCTGACGGCACAACCTCCAACCAGCAGCGCCACAGTAATGATCATTTAAGTCTAGCGACGGCTACACTGTGAAGAGTCACGTCAATCAAAAGGCAATAAGGACATTCCACATAAAAACCCTACAGCACCTAGGGATTTGACCATGCATTACCCATGGTATATTCATTGGGAATACCCAACTTTATGGATACTTACAGATACACTTGTAAGGACAATTCTAGGGATTACCCCACCAAAAACACTATAAATACCCCCTCAAAGCTCATTAAATGGGATCGAGAATCTTGGGCTGCATATGAGCAAGTAGAGTAAATACTCACCAAGAACATTCTCTGTATTTATAAGGGTGAAATTCTCCCAAGTATATTCTCTGTATTAAATACATCCATAAATAACAAAGACTCGTGGACTAAGGCTCATTAACGCCTCAACCACGTAAAAATCCTTCTCTCACTTTCTTACAACTCGGTAATTTTATAATATTTTATTAGTTGCCGAAAATCTCGGTCAACAGTGCTCATTTGAGAGTGATCAAGTTTTCTATCAAAAAAGCACTTTGCTAGAAAACCCTAAAAGGCTTGATAAATCCCAAAGCTATTTCCATGAGAGTTCCCTTAGTGCTTAGAGATAGGGAAAATAAGCATTGACTGGTGCCCTATAAATAGTATTGATTTTTTATGATCATTATCAAAAATAAAAGAAGTGAGATTCCATATTAAATTGTACAAATAGCTTATGACACTTCATAAAGGGCACTAGTCACTATAAATACCTTTTAGCAATTCATTATAAAAGTAGATAATTGTCCCACCTAAATTTTATTTCTAGCTTCGTCCCTCATTAAGAATGAGATCTTTATGGGAAAAAAAAAAAGAGAGACTAATTAAGATTTTTGTCTCCTGAACTTTTTCAAGTCGTTAAAAATTCTCCTGAAGTATTGAGATTGTTGAATTAAAGAATTTTTATTTAATTTCATTCAATTTACTTAATTTGGTGATTGTCCATGTACTAAGTTGTGCTTCCAAATTTTAATATTTATAAAATCATACTATTTCAACTTTAACATATACTGAATTATGTTCACTAAATTTTCATCCACGTTAAATTTTTTTTTTAATAAAATTAAACAAAAATTCTTAAATCTAATTAATTTCAATAGTTTAACAAGAATTTTTAATAATTTAAAAAGTTTAATAAATATAATTTAATACATATTAAATTTAAAAATAAAAATATTAAATAATAATAATAATAATGAGATTTTTAAGAAAAGAAAAAGTGTGGAAGAATAGCACACACATCGAAACTAAAATAAAATTTGAGTTTGGTAAGTAAAAGAGGGTCATTGATTACGTATAAGATATGAAGTTTGTGTATACCCAAGACAGTAGGCCGTAGCTACTATGTGAGTAACAGGCCTAATAATAATATATTATTACAAAACAAATGTATTAAATTAATTAATTTGACTTCTTCTCACATATTTATTTATTTATTTATTTATAGGCCACGTAAGACTATGTAGTAGAATAGAACTGGGTCTCTCTTCTTCTTCTCTCTACTAGGCACAAGTTACGGTGAACTCTCGCCTCACGTGAGTACCTCATCATCCTCTCTCATATTTGTTATCTCTATGTTGTTTATATTTAGAAATTTCATTTATTATTCATAAAAAATCCTTTTTATAAAAATTACTTTCTTAATAAATTTATATCACTTTATTCTAATAATTTTATATTATACCCAAAAAATCATTTTTTTATTCTTATATATACCAAAATCATATTTTTTGAACTTTTAAAGTCCTTAAAAATACTCTCGAACTATTAAGATTGTTGAATTTAAAGATTTTTATCTAATTTTAATAAAAAAAGTCTAACATAGATGAAAGTTTAAGAAACATGATTTATTATATGTCAAAATTCGAGAGGTATGATTTAGTAGATATTAAAATCTGTAAAACATGGTTTATTACATAAACAATCACTGAAATAGTAAAATTGAATAAAATTAGACAAAACTCCTTAAATCTCACAATCTCAATAGTACATGGGAAATTTTTAACAACCAAAAAAAATCAGGGCGATGGTTTAGTACATAAACAACCACATGGATCTACCGAAAATAGACTATACTTTTACAATCATTTAACAAATATTTTAAAAATAAACTTACTTATTAACGAGTTCCGACTTTCATTTAAAATGTGGCGTAGTGAATGTTTGGGTTTCTATAGATAGACTATACTTTTATATTCATTTAACAAATATTTTAAAAATAAACTTACTTATTAATAAGTTCCGACTTTCATTTAAAATGTGACGTAGTGAACGTTTGGGTTTCTATAGATAGACTATACTTTTACATTCATTTAACAAATATTTTAAAAATAAACTTACTTATTAACGAGTTCCGACTTTCATTTAAAATGTGGCGTAGTGAACGTTTGGGTTTCTATGGAGGACGAGAGACGGAGGATGGGCTTTCAAGACAGAGGTTTGGGCTTCAATAGACGACCAAACAGGGTAGAGGGCAAGGACTCCTTTTGGCAGATGAGATGGATCTAGAGAGAGAAATAAAGGGAGGAGGAAGGCAGTAGTTCCTTTTGGTTGGGTTAATGAGAAAGCCGTAGAGAGAAAGAAATAAGTTTTTTAGATTTTTAAAATTTTTGAAATAAAATAATTAGAAAGAATTTTTTTTTGAATGTAATGTAAAATTATTAAAATAAAATAGTATAAATTTATTAGGGATATATTTTTTTTGTAATAAGATTTTTTTTTTGAGATAATAAATAAAATTTCTTCACTATATTAAGTTTGTTCCTTTTTTATGAGATTACTACTAAGAATACATATGTATATATTACTAATTACATAAGGGAAATTTCATTTTATACCCTTAATAATATATCTCATATCAAATTTTATACCCCTTACTAATTTATACAAAACAATTCCACTATTTTCAAATTCTACCCAAAATACCCCTTACATTTAATTTTCCCACTCTCTCTTTCCCACTCTCTCTTTCCCTCTCTCTCTGTCTTTCCCACTCTCTCTCCGACTTTTCCTCTTCGTCCCTGCCCAAAAACAAAACAACCGAACAACCAAATCGAACCCGACGACGACGACCACGCATACGCCGAACCCAACAACCCTCTTCTTCCCACTCGATTTTCCCCTCTCTCTCTATCTATCTCGGTCTTGAATTCGACCCGTGCTCGTGGAAACCACCACGAACAGTCGCCAACACAGGCCATCGCCAGTACCCGTGCTCGTCGAAACCCAACACAGGCCATCGCCACCACAACCACGGACCGTCGCCACCACCACAAAGCTCAGTCAAAGGTAAGTTTTTCTTTTTCAAAAAAAAATTAATTTTTTAATAGATTTGGATGTGAAATATTGCATGTTGTTGAAATTAGTGGAATTTTTGTATATTTTGTGCTCTTTCTTGTGGTAGGTTGTATATGTTGGATATGTTTCAATGGTGTTTGTGTGTTTTTACATCGTTATCGATGAAATGTCGATAGGATATCGATAGGATATCGATATATATAGGTTTCTGTTTATGTGTTTGAACATTGTTGTCGACAGGTTGTCGATGGTTTACCTTTGTTTGATGTTATGTAGTTTTGCCATGTGATGTCGATAATTTGTCGACTATTTGTCGATAGTTTGTCGATAATAAGTTGTAGTTGATTCTTTTGGTAGTTTGCTATTAGAATGTCGACAATTTGTCGACAGTATGTCGATAGGTTGTCGATAATAAGTTGTAGTTGATTATTGTGGTAGTTTACTGTAGAATGTCGACATTTTGTCGATAGGGAAGTTAGAGTTGATTCTGTTGGTAGTTAATTGGTACAATGTCGACGATTTGTCGACTGTATGTCGATTGTATGTCGACCAGTTATGAATGTTTGATAATGTCGACAGAATGTCGACATGATGTCGATGCTATGTCAACATTTCTTAACTTTTTTGACATTTAAATTTGTTTGGTCTTTGATTTTTCAGATGGCTCCCAGACTCATTATTCCAGCACCCGAGCATTTCACTGGCCGCGTCACATATAGGGGCACTAGAATTTTTGCAAAAATAAAAGCTCGGTTTGAGGAGTTCAACCTTAATAACACGGCGAAGGAAAGCCGTTTCGGGAGCTTCTGGAATCCCGTACCACTGACATTCTCCTCGGTGTTATTTCACCAGCTGATGCTCCACAAAATGAAAGTGGATGCTCAAGAGGAGTTGAGGATGAGGTTTTATGTTGGTCGGAAGGAGGTCCGATTCGGGGTGCTGGAGTTTGCACTCATTACGGGTTTGGACTTCTCCTCGGGGCCAACAGAAGAGGAGAAGGCTGCGCAGGTCGCGCGCTCGGGGTCAGACCGATTGATCAACAAATATTTCAACCGGTCTGATAGTGTGAAGACAGAAGCACTCCAACTTTAGTTCACAAACTGCCAGAACCCGGAAGACTTGTACAAGCTCGGCTTGTGCTTGTTTGTGGAGTCAGTGCTTCTGGGCCGCGAGGCCAACGCGCTGATCACGCCTCACATACTTAGATATGTGGAAGACCTCGAGTTCTTCTTCCGGATTCCTTGGGGGAAGCACTCATTCGCCAGAATCATGCACTCGCTTCAGAAAGACATGTTGAAACAGAAGGCCAACTACGAGAAGAAGCTGAGTTCGGATGTTCAGCACGAGTGCAAATACACAGCATATGGCTTCGCACCTGCAGTCCAATATTGGGCGTACGAGGCCATTTTGGAGGTTGGCAAGAGGTATGGCACGAACCACGGGATTCGGTTTCCCAGGATGCTTAGCTGGACGAGCAAAGGCGACATTGGGAAGAAAGACGTCAGCGCATTATTTTCTAGACGGGTATGATTTTCACTTATGTTCTGAATAATTATTTAACATAAATGCTTGTAATAAATGCTAAATGGTTTTATTTTGATATTTTTTAAACCATAAACAGAATCTGGAAGTGGTGAAGGGGCTACTTCCACGGACAGAGGAGGAGGCGTTTGTGAGGACAATATCTTACGATGGTGTGGAGAACCTGGTTGATGATGTTGTGGATGACACAGAGGCTGAGGCAGGTAGTCAGGTACCAGAGACTCAGGTCCCAGACACTCAGGAAAGAGACACTCAGGTACCAATTTTTGGAACTTTTTTTTATGTCTTTATTTTTTATTATTTTTTTTATATAGTGGAGGGTATATCGTATGCTTACCGTATTTTTTTGATATATATTTTTTCAGGCCACTGGTTCAGAACCTCAGCCCAGTGCACCATCTTCATCAGGCGTTCGGGGTGCCGAGTACACTGATTTAGTGGCTCGGTTGGATAGGATCGAGGCTGACACTCAGGGTCTGTATGCTGCTCATGTCGAGCTGAAGAAGGCATACGAGACCAGCCATGTAGAGTTGAAGGGTGGTCAGAACGTAATTATGGAGCAGCTCAGACACATATTGGCCATGTTGAATCGTCCGCCAACGACAGCTTCAGCACCGGAGGCCCCAGCAGATCCATCTACCCCACCACCAGCTGCTTCACCCCCAGTAGAAGAGGATGAGGTCTTCCCCGACGATTACGATCCTTATGAGGGAGCTCCAGCGACTCCGATCGAGGCACAACCTCTTATCCATGTACATGACACCGAGTCGCGGGGGTGAGATTCCGTCCATAGAGGCACAACCTGCAGTGGTTAAGAGTCGGAAGAGGAAGAGAAAGCCTCCTGTATGGTTCGGTGACTATACGGAGATGAAGAGGAGACATAGGCCATCTTCGACTTTTGATCCCCTGGAGCCACCGGATGAGAAATTGTTAACCACTTTCCGAAAGTGGTGTGTTGGACTCATTCCGAACCACCGACTTCGGGATTTGAGAAGTGGTGATTACGGTCCAGGATTCTTTTGTCTCGGTTGTAACTGTCAACGTCAAGCTGCTATTTGCTTTGTAGATCCAATTATAATTCTCACATAACCAAACACCATCGTACGATACAACAAGGAACACTTTGTCTCCTGCAATTGCAAACCAAAAAAACAAGGTGAGTAAAGGAAAAAACACCCAAAAAAAATAAAAATCGACATCCCATCGATATCAATAGACATAATGTCGAGAAGCACAACATCAGAAATTAGGGCACTGAATGTCGACATTGTGTCGACATATTATCGACATACAATCGACAACAACAACAACCATGCTCGTCATCGACATAATATCGACATACCATCGACATTCAATCGACAATTAAAAACGGTTGCACATTTAATGTTAATAAATTTTACCTACGTTCCCAACAACCCTTCCCAACTGAAACGTTGCATGTCAGACACGTGTCCTATCGACAACATATCGACATGAAGTCGACATGTCGTCGACAAATGTGTTAGCAGTGACACTTAATTGGCATGTTGTCGACATGATGTCGACATAGTATCGACATTCAGTCGACAAATACGCCATTTCATGCGTTTTCCCTGTACAGTTACGCATTTAATGACCATTAAATTTTCATACATTCCCAACATTTTCTTGCTCTATAAAAGCAAAGGGAAATCTTATTCATAAGTGCTCTTGTATTCTACCTATCTCTTACTCTTAAAAATTTCTCTTATTCTCTTAAGTTTGAAATATGGCCCCAAGAAAGAACGGCAAATTCCCCATCCTAACTCCTGAAGAGCTGAAGCAGGAGCCTGATGTTGGCATAATTAGTCCTGCAATGCAGAAAGTTTTGGACGCCGCTCGAGCTTTCGAAAGAGAACGAAATGGTAACGAGTTCAGGTTCATGCAACTTGAAAGAGAATTTTGCAAAACTGGTGTATGGCCGGCTCCACCACCTGGGTTCCCCGAAGGATGCCGTCGTTGCAAACTGGGCATCTTCAACGGTAAACCGGTGAAGCCTGGAACATTATGCAAGTATTGCAAGGCTCACCCACAAGCCAAAGAATTTAAAAAAAAATAATTTCTTATGTTATGGTTTGTGGTGAGTTTTATTTAATGTTTGTTTTTTTTTATGAACTTTTATTTTCTGTTTTTTTTTTTTATGTTTTTTTATGTTATTTTTAATGAACTTTATTTTATGTTAATGTTATGTTATGATGTCGACAAAATATCGACAACTTCTTAAAAAAAGAAAAATGCTTGTTGTCGACATTCTGTCGACAAAAAAGTCGACAAATAGTTAATACCATGTTGGTTGCATGATGTCGACAACATGTCGACATAACGTCGATAATGGTCGTCACTGACCTTTCCTTTGTAATCATCGACAAAACATCGACATATCATCGACATATCATCGATAACACTGGAAAACCCAGAAATCGACTGAAAACCAGATACGCAGGATCTCAACAATTTCAGACCAAAAAACAGCAGTTCCAACAATAAACACACGTATAACAATTTTAAACTACATAAAGTCAAACAAAATGCTTAAAATACAACTTACCCATTATAATGGTGTAAGATTCTTGAGTGATGTTGTATTGTGCTTCGGTTTTCCACCAACACCCACCGAGAAAACAACCATTCAACAGCAAATAAAGAGAGTGGGACGGATAGAGGGAAATTTTTTCATAAATTTTTCAATTTTTTTCTAGAGAGAGAGAGTGGTGCACGAGAGAGAGGGAAGAGGGAAGAGAGAGAGAGAGAAATACCACTTTCAGATTTTAGCTTTTTTTTTTTTTTTTAAAAAAAAAGGGTAAAATGGGAAGTTCATGTAATTAATGGACTAAATTTGTACAAATTAAGGAAGGGTATAAATTTTGATATGGCTTGTATTATTAGGGTCAAAAATTGAAATTTCCCTTACATAATAACCAACTAAGAATTAGAGATTCTACTCAAATCCTCAACCTTGGTCTTTTACCTCCAAAGAAAATCAAATTCAAGAACTAAGACACAATCAATCAATTACATATTATTAAATTTAAGACAATATTTTGTTCCAAAGTTATTGGTTCAACTTCAACTAGTCAAAATCCAAACAAAATCAATAAAATAAAATCACATTGATCTTGCCATCTTTTGTTGATAAATGATATCATGCCATATTATTCACCAGAGTGTTTACTGCAACTCCTCCAATGCTTCCCTAAACACCAAAACAAAGTTCAACAAATTCACTCACTCCTTATCATAAATGGTCATCTTTTTCTCTCCAAAACCAATCATCACTTCAACTCAAAATGGAAAATTACTCTTCTTTACAATGCTTTGATCAGAGCCCATTTGAGTTTTGGGCAAACTCACAACTCCTTAATCCTCTTTACCCAAATGCTTTTCCACCAAACTCAACCCAATAGTCACACTTTTCCTTCTCTTGTCAAAGCTGCTTCTTTATGTTCCTTGCCTTGTATGGGAAAAGCCCTCCATGCCCAAGCTTACAAGCGTGGGACTATGTATGATCCATTTGTCCCAACATCGTTTGTGAGTTTTTATGCAGATTATGGTGAACTAAGTTATGTACGCAAGGTGTTTGATGAAATGTCTGAACCGTGCATTGTTGGGTGCAATGCTATGATTGATGCTTATTGCAAGAATGGGGATATGGGTTCTGCTATTTCCCTCTTTGAACGCATGTCTGAAAGGGATGTGGTTTCGTGGACGAGTGTTGTTAACGGGTTTAGAATTAATCAGCAGTTTCATGAGGGGATTCGATTTTTCAAGAAGATGATTAGTTGCTCGGTGAAACCGAATGAAGCCACGTATGTTAGTTTGTTTTCTTTGTGTTCAACCTTGAATGGTTGGGGAGCTCTTTATCTGGGAAAGGAAATACATGGTCATGTAGTAAGGAATGAGATTGAGTTGACTGTGTTCATGGGCACTTCACTGATAGATTTTTATGGCAAGTGTGGTTTACTTAATGCTGCAACTAATGTATTTAATCAAATGACAGTTAAGAAGATTTGCACTTGGAATGCAATGATTTCTGCTCTTTCTACCAATGGTCAGGTGAAAGAAGCTTTGGACTTGTTTCAGAATTTGGAGAAGGAAGGATTTACACCAAATTGTGTAACTTTTGTTACGATTCTCGCTGCTTGCGCTCGAGGTAAATTTGTGGAGTATGGCTTGAAGGTGTTTCAATCAATGTCAGCTGACTTTGGAGTTGTGCCAGTTATGGAACACTATGGATGCATTGTTGATCTCTTGTGTAAAGCAGGACTTTTGAGGGAGGCAACTATGTTTGTAAAAAATATGCCTTTTGAACCAGATGCTTCTGTTTTGGGGGCTCTTTTTGGAGCTTATACTATTCATGGAATCAGTGAGTTGGAAAATGATGTACAAAAAAGATTGCTTTGTATGCAGCCACAACAACATTCTGAACCATACATAAATTTGTCAAATATAAATGCTAATATGCAGAAATGGGATCATGCTGCTGGTTTTAGAAGAATGATGTTACATGCTAGTATTCAAAAAATTCCAGCAGTTAGTGTGATTGTTTGAAATTGATTATTTTTTAGTTAGATTGTGGTAAATATCATGCAATTTCAAGCTCAGGATATTTGTTATTGAGCTTCATTGTATTTTTTATATATGAAAAAAAAAGGAATTGAGAAATTGTTTTGTTTTCTTTGGTTATCTCAATGTAGAGGGTCCATTCATGGCCATGGCAAAAAAGTTGCAGATCTCTATTGATAAATGATGGCAGAAGGACTTGAGCCAAATGAAACCTCATTTCGTAGCATGGAAAGAGACCACAAACTCAGGCCTATTGATAACCACTATGCCAGCTTCGTCGATCTTCTAAGCCGAGCCAAGCCGTTCGTTTTGAAGAAGCTGAGACATTGGTTAAACAAGTGGCTTTTGAACCTGTAAGTTATTTTTTTTACCAATAATCATTACGACTGGCTATTGCATTTGGGCTTTTAAGCACACCAGGAGCTGGAAGTTCAACTAGGATTACCAAGAACTGATTGTCAATGGGAGTTGCTCTTGTAATGATTATTTATTGGGATATTGTTTTCTGTTGACTTCTCTTATCATAAAAATCCAACAAAGCTTATATACATGTAGATAATCATTAGCCCATAATTTAGTTACCTGTATAGAAATAAGACAAATGTCAAATATTTCTACTAACTGACTTTCAATACTCCTATTTTTGTCTTTTCATTGGTCAAAGATGTTCAAGTCAATTTAACAAGTCAATCTCAAAAGTTTCTTTAGAGCTAAAAAGAGTGATTATAGTCAATCTTAAGTTTATATTACAAAAAGAAAAACCAGACTCAGTAGACTTGGTTTTTCCTAAAGTCCATACTCGATTCCAAACTGCTCAACAAATAGATAAACTAGCTAGAATCTACACTCGAATCTCCATATGATGTTCAACAATCTGTAAGATCATATAATCATATGATATTTGTTTTCTATGCTAGAAAAGAGTCTATCATAGTTAATGGCCATAAAATCACATGGAACACACGTATGAGCAGTTACCATGTTCTATACTCGCTTGAGTATCCACAATCACTGTCATCATTGAAACCCAAGACGGGATTGGAACAAGCAAAGGATAAAGCATGGCCTTCCCCGAGAAACCCGTGATCAGGATCAACAATAAATCCACACCCTTCAAGTGAATCTTGAGGTAGCCGTATAACTTTAATCTGCTCAGTACACCTTTTTGCCAACTTTCCTTTGAAATTGATATTGAGACATTGACGCAGGTCAAGTGATTCGAGATGAGGACAGCCATCAAGAATGGCTTCTAAGCCTTTGTTGGTCATTGAGTTTCCGATGAGCTGAAGGTGGCGTAATTTTGGGAAGTTTTCGCCAATGATGAACACATCCCAGTTAACATCTTCCTCTTCATCAGGATCTATGTCTGTGAGTCTATAAGCTTGAGTGTTCAATTTCAAAGTTTTGAAATGAGGGCAACAGCGCCCCAATACTTTAAGAGGATTTTCTGAAAATGAGCATAGAGTCAGATCAAGCTCCTCCAACAATGGAAGCTTTTCAATAGCATCAATCAAGCCCTCATCTGAGACATTATAACAAGAAGCAAGTCGAAGGCGTTTGATCTGACTTGAGCTGTTGAAAAGTTGTAAAGGGAATAAAAGTAAGCACTAATCAAAATTCAGAAAAATGGAAACTTCTGCACTAAATTTCATTATTTGCTATTCAAATATAGAAATGAAAGCTTCAATGCTCATCAAGGACAACACAAAAATCAAAACACTCCAGAAACTTTTTCTAAGATTCTTGATTGAACTAATCAAGTGGAGAATCATCACCAAATTGATTTCGTAAATTTCATGAATTGACAGAAAAGGGAATACCTAGCAGTGATATAGTGAAGAAGCTCATCAGTTCCAAAGTACTCGATGTTAATATCAAGGAGTTGGCCATAGCTGCGATCAACAACATCGCAACACATCTGTTCGAGGTCCAAATCCGAATCAGGATCGCCGTCGTTACGCATATCGATGGTTCGCCACATGAGAGGGTCTTTACAGATATCAAGCCACGATTTGCAGACCATCTGAACACTGGTCATGATTTCGATCGCGCCCAGCCGAAAAAGAATCGACGCAGTCAAGTCCCGCGGCAACTTCAGCCAGTTGGGCGAGCGTAGTTTTTTGGGTGAGCAAGGCATTGTGAGTGTGGTTGAGGAAGAAGACGCCATTGGCGATGGAGAAGAAAATTTGAATTGGAAATGAGATTTTTTTGATTACAGAGAGAAGAAGAAGAAGAAGAAGAGAACAGTGATAGTAAAAAGGTTCAAACTTTTGGACGATCAACGTATCATATACTGGTAGGTCCACGTGTCAAGCTTTTCCACTTGTCCAACTTTCCACGTGTTCTACTGTTGTTTTTCTGTCTGATCCACGTGTTAGATTATCATTGGCAGAAAAATTGAGAAAGAAGCCTCAAAATTTTGAAAATTAGAAAATGTGGATTTTATGAGTTTTGACTCTTTTCTAAAAAAAAAAAAAAAAAATTTATGGCATGTTAGGAAGACATGTTTGGATATCAATCATAATTATATTTGAATTTTTAATGTTTTGGTTTAGCAAAATAATTAGGGTGTGTTAAAAAATGAGCATTGTTATATTAGGTACTAGTAGTGCCTAGCACTTTCTTGACATGTTACGTTGCAATTGGCTAGCGATACTCCCTAAAAGTTATCATATTAAATTATATGGGACCCGATACTTAGTTGAACCAATAACGATACTGACACGTAGGAAGGTATTAGGCACCACTAGTGCTCTTTAGCATTTTTCTTTAGAAATATGTGTGTAATTACTATTAGGTTATGCAGTTTAGTAATTATATTATATTTTAAAATATAAAGTGTATTTAAATATAATGTGGTACATATGAATTCTTAATAGTTTGTGATAACTTTACTTTTGGCCAATAATACTGAGTTTAGAAAGCGATTAAAAATTGATCAAATCCAATGAGAATATATCTAATTAAAACATAAATTAAGAACACCAGATTTTATAGAGGTCAGCCTCATTTATTTGGTAATAGCTTACTCTTTTTTCTGATTATATTTGACTTGTGAGAAGAGAAGCAAGTGCAGCTTGATCTCTCTTGAAAGCTTTTACAAATATTTAAGCAACATAATAGCTCTCTTGAAAGTATATTTCGGATCCCTTAATAATGGTATGGCTCGATTATTTAAAGGGAATAATTACAATAGAAAATAGTTTCCAAAAAGTTGTCAAGCCATAAAAATAGAAAGTTAATGACTTTCCTAAACTGTGACAAATATTTTTATATATATGAAAATTCTCTCAATAGGGATTTGATTATATGCGAAATGGGAAACTTCATTTAATGAATTCTCTTCATGCGTTTTCCTCTGGTTAGATCGTGTGAACTACTGGCTCTTTTATCCCCTCCAACTTAACTTTGTTCATTCCGTACAACAAGTTTTACTTTGCTTATTTATTATTGCATCTGGCAAGTTGTTTATTCTGTACGGGCACTTGGAAGACCATCTGCCCAGGTATTGGAACCATGATACGTGTCACCCAAAAGATGTGCCACATCAACCAGGCAAGATTCGGGATAACATTTTCTCCCCAAGTTTGCGTGGGAACTTTCTGGTTGATGCGTGGACTTGCTCGGCTCGCGTATTAGGTAGATGCGATGACACGTGTTAGATGGATAAGCATGGCGAACAGGTTCGTCACTTCAAATCTTTAGAGCATCTTTTCAAATATTTGATGCATTTAATGCTCTAATATAGACAATCGTGCCTTAGGGGCATGCACTGACGACTATGCTTATTATAAGTACTCATTGTAAATTTTTTTTGGGAAACAAGCATTTGGTTTGGGTACCCAAATTATGGTTATACCCCCTGAAGCTCTAATAAATAGAGAAAAAGAGGTTCATTTGATATTCTTTATATCTTAGCCCCTTAAATACCAGAAAGATTTTGCATTTCCTATGATTTGAAGAGCGCATTTGGAGACTTCAAGCACTCAATCTTTGACTTGAATCTCGGCTTTGCACATTCCAACCAGCAACTCCAATAGTGAGTAACTATCATATTTCTTCATGCATTTTCTCTTTACTTCCTTACATTCAATTTTCCATGTTTTCTAGAAAAACCTAGATTTTTTCCATTGATGTTCTTCACAGTTTGAATTTACTCTGATTATTGTGGTTGAATATGCTCGTGTAGGACTTAATTGCTAACTTATCGAACATTTATAAAGTTTTTCCTGAGAGAATTTGTTGGATGGAGGCTTGTACGTCGTTTCAACAAATTCTGGGTTTTTATCCAATCTTTGAATATCTTTGTATCAAGTTCTTTGTCATTTGGATAGAGTTCTTTCAATTGATCCGGGTTTTTTTGGACGAAATAAACAAATTTTTTCCATTTAGACTCTTCACTTTTTTCGGTACTTACCTCCCCTTCTTCTTTTGTAGATGAATTTGGGTGACTATTGGGGAGGTAAAAACTGTATTGACAATGACCTATTACAACTACTCTTCGAGGATCAACCAAAGGTCTGTGCAAAGTCTCATTCTTCTGACGGTAACTCCTCCTTTAGCTTCGAAGAGTGGGAAGTATCAAGTGACGACTCTAAGCGTACTATAGTACTCATCCAGCATCATTTTTATCTGGATTAGATCAGAGTCAGTGTGTACGGGAGATTCGTCTGGGAATACAACAGAGGTTTGAGGTGATATTTGCCTTCTAACTGGATGTACATTGTCCGTACAAGGGTTCCAAACACTCTACTGGAGGTGAATCCTGAACCTTCACTCCGATCGAGGGTTGAGGCAGAAATTACTATCACTGTCGCAGATCACCCTCCATCAAGCTATCCATTTCGCTCAAGAAAAGTGGCTTGTACCAAAAAAACTGTCCAAAAAATTAGCCCGAGAGATTGGGACTTCGTCCACTTAATGGCCAGGCAACACGACTTGGGAAGGGAAAACTCTGAGGGGGAAGATGTCCTGCCTGTAGGGGACCCAAAAGTCTAAGAAATCGAAGAGCAAGGCGAAAATGATAGGTATGCCTTCATGCCTTTCAAAGGTGCCAGTTAATATTTAGAAGACGGACAACCTTTTGACTTTTGGGGCCATTTTTTAGTCCTAGGTATTGATTACACGGATGAAGAGTTCAACGAGGCTGAACCATTCGAGCATCAGGAGGTGGAAGGCTCAATGTGGATTTCTCCGCCATTCAAACTGACAGAGAGGTGCCTTCAGAATTCAAACAAAAAGGGCTTCTTAGCCACGTGCATGTATGTCTCCCCTTTGAGGGGCAATTTGCCAATGATCTGGGAAAAGGGATGTGTGTGTGGTCCGGTCCTCATGCTGAGCACAGTGCCTTCTTTGCACTTCATGAAGCTGGCTAATTGCTACAGAATTTCCCTGATGCAATTCACGGGGAAAGGGAATTAAACACTTGGTCGTGATGTTTGTACTGTATGCGTAGAAAGGATTGGAGGAACATTTTGCTCATGACATAAACTGGTTCTTTGAACTGAAGTCTTCCTTGCATCACGAACGCTCGGGATAGTTTTACTTTGCACAGTTGGAGTGTTCATGGATAATCGGCACAAACAAGAAGTTTGTAAATAAAATTGGTGGTTTCCTCCGAGATTATTACATAGTCACCGAGGTGAAGACTAACTTTATAGCCTTTAACATGCTAAAACTTACATCCAGTCCGCTTTTACACTCGGCCTTAAGGACAGGGTCCAGGCCATTTTTAAACTTGTTTGATTTTGCTCAGCATATTGTCTTGTTAACATCCCCTAAGAATTTACTCAAGTATGGACTTTATCTGAGCTCGAATAGTCTGTTCCTCAAGAAGTCATTAGCATTGGTCAAACCAACCTCTCCCAAGAAGAAAAAGACCAAAGCCAACAAGGTCAAGGCTTCGTTTGTGGAAGAACCCATTCGTCTTAGGGATTCTGAGAAAGAAACTATTTTTAGGGTTGTTTAGCATGTTGAAGGGAAAGTAAAGGAAATCCTTGAATAAATTAAAGTAGAATCCTCTAATGATGATGCTCTTTCAATCCTTTTCTGGGAGGGTGCTCCTCCAGAAGTTCAAGGTAGCACTATTAATAGGTTGTGTGCCATTTTATAATCTTGACCAAGATTTTAACCAAGTTTTCCCTCTTTTTTTATGTAGAGATGTCAAGCAAACTGAAGTCTTTATACAAAAGGAAGTTGGGTGGTACCTCAGACAAGGAAAGCCCAAGTAAAGTGCAAAAAACTAACCCAAGGTCTCTCCTGGAGAAGAAGTGGTATTCATCAACTCCGAGCAAGAGATGGTCAAAACCAAATCCTTAGCGACCAAAATCTCGAAGGGTATGCTCCTCGCTCCTTTCCCGTCAACTCAAAAATTAAAGGATTTGGCTGTGGCCACGGTTTCCTTAGAGTTGAATCATGCTGAAGACATTTGCAACAACTATCATGAAAGGTACCGTGCGGAGGCCGGGGAAATGCTGGGTGGAGCAAACATTCTTCCAACTGACAACCTAATGTGCAGTTTGCTTAAGGAATGTAACAATATGTTGTTGTTTACCTTCCGTATTTTATGTTTGGCCAATTCATTTCGTGTCTTCTTTCTGACTTGGCTCTATTTTCTTTCAGGTGAACTTGTAGGCGAGCTATATCTATTCGAGGACTAAGGCCATGGCTAAGCAATCTGTTACAAACTAAGTTGAGTTTGACAAGGTTCAAAAGGCAATGGCTGAGAAGGAGACAACCCTGAAGTAAGCCAACAAAGATTTGTTCGAGCAAAAGAAGAAGGTCGAAAAGTTAACCCAATAGATAGCTAACACTCTATCAACCATCCAGCTGGAAATAAACCTTGAGGAGGTTACCAAGGCCAAAAATGAGCTAAAGAATGAAAAGGAAGTCAAAAAAACATGAAAAGCGAATTTGCGAGCTAGAAATTGCCCAAGTTGCAGTTGACAAAGAAATTGATAGTCTTGTATCTACTGACACAAAGGTTTTCTATGAGTTTTGGACAGCTAATCCCAAAGCTAACTTTGATCATCTAAAATATGACAAGGAGTTCATGTTTGCTCGAGTAGAAGAGATAAAAGCTCAACATGCCAAATAAGCATACTGTGCCTCCCAACTCTTTTGTGGCCGACCAGAATGCTGCCATAGCATTCTCAACTTATTGACTCTAATGGATTTCTAATCCATCTTTTTTTAGTTTTTTCTTTAAAAAAATAGTTTTGCGGCCTTTGTGGCCTTTATTTTTCAGACAAACACCGACCAAGCAGTCTTTTTCCTTAGTTTCTTCTTAAGACAAATGGCTGGCAATGCAGCTTTTAACCCCAGACTTAATTCATGACTTTTTGCCTTGCTTTTTAATTTGAAATTCTTTAATTTTCTTCAAATTTTCATTGTTACTTTTCAATGTTGTAAGGATATAAGTGCCCCAAGTGTCTGAGCAGACTTTTAACTCTTGCTCACTTCTAATTCATTTTTGCCTCATTTTTTATGTTTTTTTTGTTTGGTATTTCTCTTTTGGGTGGACCTCCCTGTATGCCTGTTTTAAGTAATTTTGTATTTATTGAAATTAGTCAAAATATATTTTTATTTTCTCGGTGTTCCGCTAGTTCCTTGTCATGATAAATATCTCGGATTGCCTTGCTTTGTGGGTAAAATTAAGAGTGGCATGTTTCAATCTATTAAAGATAAGATTTGGAACACGTTTTTTGGCTGAAAATCGAAGCTTTTCTCTTTTGGAGATCGTGAAGTGTTGTTAAAATTGGTTATTCAAGTCATTCCTTCCTATGCCATGAGCTTGTTTCATCTACTAGTTGGTATTGTCAATGAGATTCACCAAATGTGTGCAACTTTCTGGTGGGGGGATGATAGTAAGAAAAAGATGCATTGGTGTATGTGGCTTCGACTCTGTTGGCATAAGAATGGTGGCGGTATTGGCTTTCGGGACATGTTTTTATTTAATCAGTCTCTCCTGGCCAAACAAGCAGCTCAGTTGTATAATTCGTCTGATTCCCTGGCTACTAGGGTAATGAAGGGTTTCTACTTTAGCAATGGTTCTCTATTGAGTGCTGAAGTGACAAAGCGTGCGTCTTTTCTTTGGCAAAGTATCTTATGGGGTCGGGATCTCTAGAAGAAATGATGTCGTTAGCTTATAGGCTTAGGAGAGTCTATCAAAATTTGTGAACATGTGTGGATCCCCAAGGATCATGTGGGTTTGTCTTACTCCTTCTCGGGTGGGTCAAGCTTTCAAATGGTTAGTGGTCTCAAATTTGATTCTGGAAGATGGAATTCCTCTCTAGTTGAGGAGTTGTTCGATAAGGTGGAGGCTAGTGCCAGTTTGTCTATCCTGTGCTTGTTGTGGTATTTTTGCACACACAAGTGTACGTATCGTAACTAGTAGTAAACTCACTAAGAGTGAGGTCGATCCCACGAGAATTGAGTTAAGTACTTTAAAATTAAACTTTTACTTCTATTTGGTTGAATAAAAATTAATAGAGAAAATTAAAATAATAAAACTAGTGGAAGTAGGAAGCAAATAAATAAATAAAGGAAATTAACAGTTAAAAAAACTAGGGCTTCGATTTCAATTGTTTCTATTGATTATGGCCTAATATGATTATCTTCCTATTATCAATTTCTATGCAATAGCAGATTTACTAAGGTAATTTATAGTCTTCTCAGATATATAAATCTCAATTACATGCAAACTTTCTACTCTCATGATAAATTTAACATGGAACAGGCATTAAACACAGAAATCCTATAAGCTATTTAAACCATACAAGTACTCTCGTTTGATATCGAAATTCAGTTCTATTTCACTATAGCATAATCGACACTCACTTCTCAGATCTCGCATCGAAATTATAAAACAATTAATTGATGGTCAGGCAATTAAAAGTAATTAAGCACAAATGAAATAGAATACACAGAAATTAAGAGGAAATAAATCATATTAAAACCATAAAATAATATCAAACAATATCTATCTAGACCCTAATCAAGTGTTTAGCTACACATGTTTATGGAAGCAAAATCACACGTATTAACTTTAAGAAAGAGAAGAAGATAGAGAATAAAATAATGCTAAAAACCCTCTACAGAATGCCTCCAGTATTGAATTCGGTCTCTAAAATTCGTACTCATTTTTTCCTCTGAATTGCTTGACTGAAATCAACTCTAGTTCACCCTTTATATAGGCTTTTATGGACTAAAAAGATATAAAAACCCACATGTTAAATGCCTATTTGAATTGGGAAACCACCAAAACCCATGTGAGAGAAAAAGACGATTTTTGGGCAGTTTTAGGGGGGTGTGTTGCGGCCCCACAAGGGCTGGGCCGCGACCCATGTTGGAGTTTCACCAGATGGCTTCGTTTCTTTAAGTAGTCAGTGATTTTTTTACTGCGTTGACTGATAGTATTTTGGCCATAACTCTTTCGATATTACTCGGAATTAAACGATTCAAGATGTTCTGGAAAAACAAAAGAGAGATCTAGAACTTTTATGTTTTGACTTTTTCCGAAATCTAATCAAAAGATAGTCGAATTCAGGCTTTAAGTTTAAGCTTTGTTTTCTTGCACAATTTTCTCTATTTTATATATCATCTTTTTGTGAGATTTTTTTTATCTTTTTTTCATCTTATTCCTTTGATATTTTCTAATCTTCTTCTATTTTAAATCTACAAATATAAAAGGTAAAAAACGTAGAATTACTCCAAACAAGAGTGGAACTAAATTAAAAATATACTAAACTTAATCTAAAATTAATACTAAAAATAACCTAACAGGGCTCTTTGTTTGATTTCCAAGATAGGCTTATTTGCCACTTTTCTAATAACAGATCTTTTTCGGTGAAGAGTGGTTATTGGAGCACAATGTCTAGTTTGGGGTGGGGTCAAGCTTCAGGCTCCTCAGGGACTTCTCGGTGGTGGAAGCTGCTGTGGCAGCTTAATCTTCCACCAAAGATTAAAAATTTTGTGTGGAAGGCAAGTCTGAACTTCATCCCGTCTTATGCCAATTTAACTCGCCATGGTATGAAGGCATCTATAATTTGTCCAATTTGTTTTCAGAATAATAAGACTACTATTCATGCTCTTTGGCTCTGTCCTTCTCTTAAGTCTATCCATTCGGATTGGTTTTTGTGTGGCCTTGACTCCTTGAAGGACGCCTCTTGCTATTATGAATTGTTGTTGGGTTGTGTGGATATCTTGAGTAGACAGGAACTTGAGCAGTTCATTACCCTTGGCTGGCGTATTTGGCACAGGTGAAACACCTTTGTACGTGATCATAAACTCCTCTCCGACAATATGGTTAGTGCTTGGGGCCATGGACTATCTTTGGAAATACCAAGATGCTAATATTGGTGGGTTAGCTTCTATGGGTCCGTCTTCTAACAATGTGGGCAATGAAAAGTCTTCTATTGAGATTGATCTGGTTCTTGGCGAGTTCAACATTTTTGTGGATGATGGGATTCGTTATGAAGACCGGGAAATAGGTATGGGGGCTTTGGTTTACAATCACACTGAGCATGTCCTCTTTTTGAGTGCGGGGACCCGCCCCTAATGGGGCCGGGATTCCCCGTCTAAATGGGGAACGGGGCGGGGACGGGGATTATTTTTTGTCCCTGAATGTTAAACGGGGCGGGGACGGGGATCACACTCCCTGCCCCGACGGGGACCCGTTTAGTAATTTATCTTATATTAGTAATATTTTATAATTTATAATTTATGTTTGCATTTTTTTAGTATATTAGTATCTTTTTTATGAATTTTAAGTTGTATTTTGGATAATAATTAGTTTAATGTGTAATATTTTAATTTTTATATAGTTTAACATTTTTGTATATTAAAAATTTTATTATAAACTTTATTTTTCTATTAGGGGATTCCCCGTCCCGTTCCCGCCCCCATTAGGGGATTCTTCGCCCCATCCCCGATGGAGAATAAGCGAGGATAGGGATTAAAATCCTTAACGGGGATGGGGACGGGAGAAGCACTCCTTGCCAATTCCTTGCCCGGTGTGCATCCCTATATACATATATTTATATGACGATATATAGTTTAATTTATGGTATGTGTAATTGGAAAGCTGAAATTAAATTTGAGTGTAATTTGAAAAAATGAATTAAATTGACATATTTGTCAAACTAGGTAAATAGGAGATAATTAAGAGTTTATTACACTAGTTAATACAAAATTATCAATTTTAGACAACTAATCTTATACTATATTAGTTCGTATATAATTACTATGGGGTGTTTGTTTAGGTCTTTGAATTGTATGGAAAGGTGTGGATAGAGATTACTTAGTAGAGCATTTAAAATTAGAGGTGTACATAACTCGATCTAAATTGATCTAATTTCATGACAATTAATTGATCTAATTTAATGACAATTAATTGATCTAATTACAATTGATTGTCAAATATTGAATATCGAATTGTGATCAAATCAAATTAAATGCTACTTTTTAATATCCAAATGGATCGGATTGGATGATCGAAAATTGGATGTAGTGTCTAAAAATCCAAAACATCCAATCAAACTAATAAGAATTTTTATTTAATTTGGATGAGTATTAAAATTTTATATTATCATACGTAAAATATATATGTATATATAAAAATTAACATTAAAATTTTATTTTTTTTAAGATTAAAGGATCCTATCCACTAGATCTAAAATATAAATATTGGATGAACCTAATTCTATCAAAAAAAAAAAAAATACTAAATCAATATACTGCATCTAATAGATATTGGATTGATTAAATAACTAAAATTAATTACATTGGTAAAATCTAACAATCCAATTTAAAATTAGATCAAATATGAATATGTAGTCCAATAAACACCCCATCTAAAACTTTTCTCTGCAAAAGGTTTAGCTTAAGCTTTCTCCTTTAAAACCATGTAAAACTATGTAGGACCACAAAAAACTAACACTTTCCCACCCTTATTTTGAAGAGAACAATAAAATGTGTACACTTTCCCATAACCATACCCCACCGACTACACCAAACACCCCCTAACTGGTTTGTTAAGATACTACCCTTGTAATTATAGCATAATGTCATCTCTATTCTCTAGTTAAAAGAAAATAAAAACATATGTACACCAAACCAAAATAGATTGATAATTCCAATCTTCATTTCGTATGAGAAAAAGGAGTAGTTTTGTAGATCTTAAGTTGATAAAACAAAAAGTAAAACGACTCCCTCAAGCCTTAACATTGTTTTTCCCAATTACTATAGTAGATTCCAAACTCCACATTCGAAAGCATGGATTACAAATAAATAGATATACTAGCTAGAATGAAGAGCTAAACATGGATTCTTCTTCCCCTATACACAACAGCCCTTTGTTCTAATCATCATCGTCATAATCATCAGTATCATCATCGTCATCATCATCAGTATCATCATCGTCATCTTCGTCATCTTCATCATCATCATCATAGGCTGTAAAATCGTCATAGTCTAAGAAATCATCATAATCATAGTTGATGGACATAGAGTCATCATTGTCTAAGAAATCATCCTCACTTGAGTATCCAAAATCATAATCAGAGTCATCATCACCATTCTCATCTTCAACTTCAGCAGAATTATTACCCATAGAGAAAAAATGATGAGAACAGTTAAGATTATAATCTTCCTCTGAAAACGTCTCACCAATATCAGAAATAAATTCAGTGCCCTTGAGTGAA
Organism: Cannabis sativa; assembly: GCF_029168945.1. Lineage (NCBI taxonomy): Eukaryota > Viridiplantae > Streptophyta > Magnoliopsida > Rosales > Cannabaceae > Cannabis > Cannabis sativa. The sequence continues at coordinate 56,798,111 of NC_083607.1, forward strand.
TCATAAGGAAGCTTTACATGTTTAATCTGCTCAGCACACCTTCTCCCCAAATATTCTTTTAATCTAATATTGAAACATCCGCGCAGGTCAAGTGACTCGAGTTTAGGACAACCATCAAGAATGGCTTCTAAGCCAATGTTAGTCATCCAGCTTCCAATAAGCTCTAGGTGGTGTAATCCTGGCAAGTATTTACCAATGGCAATGGCATGTTTACTATAATCCTTCCCATAAGAAGGATTAACGTATACTTTATGAACAAAAGAGTTCAGTTTCAATGTTTTGAAAAGAGGGCAACATCGCCCCAATGCTTCCATACAACTTTCAAGGGATTTGAAGTATGTCTGTGTTAGATCAAGCTCCTCCAACAATGGAAGCTTTTCAATAGCTTCAACCAATTCATTATCGGAAACAAATGAACATGAAGCCAATCGAAGGCGTTTGATCTGTCTTGAACTGTTGTAAAGGGAATGAAAGTAATCAAATACTGTAAGAATCTCAATGGCACTATGTTCAATCAAAGTTGTGACCAATCTAACTACAAATTACTAAACATAAAACATGACCCAAATGCTGAAAATAACCCAAAAGGCAACATTAATTTCTTTTCATTGATAAATTTAATCACACCAATTACCCAATTTCGATATCAACATGTATGCATTTACCCAAAAAGCAACATCAATTTCGATAGTTAAAAATCAAATTAAGGAATCATGAAAAACATTCTCTTTAAAAAGGGGAAATTATCAAATCAAAACACAATACCCAATTGCAGTTAGAACCAGTTTAATCACTTATTTTCATTATGATAAAAATGGAAGTGGAGTAAAAAAAAAAAAAAAATACCTAGCAGTGATGTACAGAAGCTGTTGGTCGAATCGAAAGTCCTCGATGCTGATATCAACTATTTGGCCACAACTCCGGTCGATAATGTAGCGGTAGATCTTTTGCACGTCCGACCTAAAACCAAGGAAATCATCAGGATCGCCATTTTTCCGTATATCAATGGTTCGCCACATGAGAGGGTCCTTACAAATATCAAGCCACAACTTGCAAACCATCTGACCACTCTTCAGGATTTCGATCGCACCCAGACGAGAAAGAATCGACGCTGTCACGTCGCGGGGCAATTCTAGCCAGTTCCGTACTTCTTTCGGCGGAGAAGGAGAAGGCTCAGTTGAGGAAGACGCCATGGACGATGGCAGAGAACTTGGCGTGCAAAAGGGGCTCCAAGTTCGGAATTTAAATTTGTTCAAACTAATTTACATAATATATACTATTTTTTTTTAAGTTATATTTACACACACTAAAAATATGAGGGAAATTTGATTTTCTATACTTAAAAATGTTCAAATTTTTTTTTTTGAACCAATACATTTTATACTATGAAAAATATGACACTTTTTTCAAAACTCCAAAAATACCCCCCTCTATCTACTTTGTCTCTCTCTCTCGAACCGAACAAAAAAAAACATATGGTCCGATGGTCGGTCCAGATGGTCCGATGGGGTCCGACCAATCGAACCCCATCGGACCATGTGGTCCGACCATCGGACCATGTGCCTCTCTCTCTTCGTTTTCCTCAAATTGAAAAAAAAGGGCATATGGTCCGATGGTCGGACCACATGGTCCGATGGGGTCCGACCAATCGGACCCATCAGACCATGTGGTCCGACCATCGGACCATATGTTTTTTTTCTTTTTTTCTGTTCGGTCCGAGAGAGAGACGAAGAGAGTGAGAGGGGGCGGTACAGTGGGTGGGTGGTGGTGCGTTTGGGGGTGGGGGCGGTGAAATGGTGGGGGCGGTCAAGTGGGCGGTCACTCACTGTGAGAGAGAGGAAGAGAGAGGGGCATTTTCGTGGGGTTCGGGGTCGCCGGTTCTGGTTGGTCGGGGTTGAGCGTCGACGGCGTGGGTGGTCTGCCGTGGGTGTGTGGGTGCGGCACCGAGCGAGAGAGAAAGAGAGAAAGAGAGGCGAAAGAGAGAGAGGGCTGATGGTTTCAGGGGGGGGGGGGGGGAGGTATTGTGGGAATTAAGAAAATGCTATCCTATTTTACCAATATTCCCTATTTTAAGTTTAGGGAAAAAATTATTGCAACTATAACTACACCTCAAAAATTTAATTACATATTTAACTTATTATTTCAAAAATGGATAAATACTTATTTGGTATCTTGTGTTTTGTTAAAATGCATAATTGGTAATTTATATTTTGAATAATGATCAATTAATACCCTTAATTTGTAAAAACTATCCACTTTAGTACTAAATAATTTAGGGAAAATTTAGGGTGAATTTAAAATCGCGGCTGAACTCAGTAATTTTAATTTCAAACGTAGTTCATAGATCTTTTATTCTTTAGAGATATTGAGTTTGTTTAGAAAAGAAACTCATATTTAATTTTACTTGAATGAATTTAGATATCGTTTGAGTCACAATTCTATTTTGATGAGATTGTGAAATAAAATTCAAAATTACTTAAGACTTCGTGTCTTTATAAAAGCAATAGGAATCTTATATCTTAGAATTAGACCCAATACTATTTGAGAAAAAAAAAACCATTTCATAAAAGTAGTTGTTTCTTTTAATTGATAGTGTTCATCATTTTTTTTTTTTTCCTTTAGCCTCTTCGGCTAGTGAGAGTTTGAGTGCCATGTTGATCGAAATGGCTTACTCACACTTTACATAAAAATATATATAGAGAGACCTTGGGGGTAATTTATTAAGAAAAAAATAAATCGTTAAACAAATTATTAGACTAAAAATTTTGCTACATAACTACATTTTATATAATAAAGATATATATTACATTTGATAAAATAGATTATTTTTTTCATCACATGCATGCTTATAAATTCATATTTTGAAAGAAAAATAAATAAATAGATATAGAAAATTAAAAAAAAATTATAACATAAATTTGATATTTTTGTAATTATAATAAATAATATTATAGCATTATTATGATTATAATTATAATATTAACAATTTACTTTTCTCACGTGATCAATGCATGCATAATGAGATTAACCATATTATCTCCATAATTAAATCCATATGTTACATTGATCATCAGTTTTGAAATTTATTTATTAAAAGATTTCTCCAATTAGTTCATATCATCTATATTTGATATATATATACACACAATTATTTGTTTCCCAAACTAATTAAATTCCTAAAACTCCTCCTAATCAACAAACATATTATCCTAAAATTACAAAAAGTGTATATTAAGAAAATCATATCATATATTCTCCAACAATATTGTAACAAAACTACTTAAATACGTATATCACTAATTTTGGCAAAAATTGAAGAAATAAAAAAAAAAAGGAAATTTTAATTAATTAATATCATCTCTTCAAACTATATATAAGAGTGTGTTGGTAGCTAACATATTTTCATAAAACTAAAAGAAAAAGAGAGAAAATAATTAATAAGAAGAATGGCCAAAGTTCAAATTGTTTCTATTGTTCTTCTTGTGGGGATTCTCATTTCTTCCTTTGGTTGGTCTTAATATATACATATTTTTTATATTGTTCCTTTTGCATTATTGAAATTATATTTGTCATTAATTATTATTAGTACTCATACTATATATTTTGTTTTTGTAGGCTTCAATGGTACTCTAGGACAAGATTCTTCTATGCTCCTCGCATGTTGCAAGAGCACAAAGCGTCCAGATTTATGTCCTCATTCAGACTCAGATCCCACTAAATGCGACGCCGAGTGTAAAAATGGGCCTTGTAGAGGAGGTATATGTAAAAATGAAGGTGGTCCTGTTTGTCACTGTTTCTGTTAATTCGATCTATTATATTTATAATATCAGTTGAATTTTATTATTAATAATAATTATTATTAATAATAAATTTATTAGTCACTTGTTTTAAAATTAAATAAATGAATAAAGTATATAAATTCCTATCTTATGTTGAGTCCAATAGCACGCTATTTTTATTTGAAGTGTATTATTATTTCATTTTAATGTATTAAAGTAATTTTTTTTAATTTTTTACGGAAATTCATGTAGCAACTCACATAGTAAATAATAGAGCAATTTACATCATAGTCAAAATTTACTGGAGTAACTTAAATTGTAATTTTTTAAGAAAAAAATGTTAAAAAATAATATACATATATATGGTAATTATTATTATGTAAAGTGAGATAATTTATATAGAATATTATTATTAATAATAAATTTATTAATCACTTGTTTTAAAAATAAATAAATGATATATTAAATCCTATCTTATGATCGAGGAGTCCAATAGTACACTATTTTTATTTGAAGTATATTATTATTTATTATTATTATTATTATTTCATTTTTATATATTAAAGTAATTTCTTTTTATTTTTTATGAAAATTCATATAGCAACTCACATAAAAATTAATGGAGCCATCTACATCACAATTAAAATCTATATTGCAATCGACATAAAAATTACAGCAATAACCTAAATTGTAAATTTTTTTAAAAAAAATGTTAAAAAATAATATATATGGTAATTATTATTATGTAAAGTGAGATAATTTATATAGAGTAATACTATACTTAAAATAATGACACATAATAACTAAACAAATGATTTAAATAATCATAATTAATTAAATTAAGACCTCGTAAAAAAGATAAAAAAATTGGTGCTAAATGAACTTAATCATTATTATTAATTTGTTTTTTTTTATATATAACTGTACATATTATTTATCTCTTTTTCATTTTTATTTTTACAATTAGCCCCATCAAGACTATTTTTATATAAAAAATATATGTAGTTTTGGTGTATATTAATAAATCACTTGTTGCAATTAAGGAATTATAAAATTTATGATTAAATTACTTAATTCATATATTTTTTTTTTAAAGTACTCCTCTAATAGCACAATATTTAAATTTATGTACTGGGGATTTATATAATACATAAATAGTTCAAGTAATATTAATTAATTAGGAAATAATTTGCGCTTTGCTCGCTTGCAGTCGTATTTAATTTATTGATAATTAATGATAAAATAATTAAATTTTAAATTTTAATATTGTTAATATAATATTTTTTTAGTAATATGAGTAATTATATTACTAAATTTTCATTATTTTAACTTAGAAAAATATAATTAATATTGTAAAAAAATTTATTATAAAAAAATATTATATATTTAAAATTGTTGTTAAAACTGTATCTTATTTGTATTCACACTATAATCAAAATAGATGTATCTCAACTGTAGTGGTCACTATATTTAAAATCACTATCATTCACTTATCTTACTTGTAATATATAATCAATATAATATATATTAATAATAAATAAAACTAAATTTTTTCTTTCAATAATATTTTCAAATCCTATGTTGTATTTAGGGTTTTCAAATCTTGAAGATATTTTTTTTCTCTTAAATGTAACCATAGTACAGAATAAATAATTTGTATATATTAATAATAAATAAAACTAAAAAATTTCTTTTTTAAATAGAATTCTTAGTGGTATAGTTGTTAGATAAATTAACAATTAACCCAAGATCTATTTGTATATAACATAGAACACAATAATAAGATATAATAATTAGGTATGTGTACCTGATTGATCCATAGCAATTATCTCAGTTTGATCCACAGCAGTTACTCCAATTTGATAGTGCAATACTATCAACTAAGTCTTCCTCCCTAGATCTCTAAATCAGAAGCAGTTTATTTATCTGATTATCAAAAGGTATACAATTGTGATGAGACAATATGTATTTATAGAGTTAGGGAGGGGACTTAGCTACAAAACCCTAGTTGGGCTGGGCCTGCTCATCAAAGGCTTCAGTCAACTAGAAAAGCCCACACTTCTGCTTCACCTAGACTTTACTCACAGATGCTAAGCCCATTAACAATTGATCACCAACAACATAGGCTAACACAGCAAAGAACTATCCAATCAACCCAAGTTTTAATAAAACCAATAAAATTTAATGTAAGCCCAAATAAAAGTCTAACATTCTCCCACTTGGGCTACATTGATTTTAATACATATATATTATATATCAAAATAATTTTATTTGAAAACGACTCATGGATTGAACAACAAGAAAACATTTGTGGCCACTTTAAAAAAAATGATAGTTCTCTGATAGCATCTCAACATACCGGTCCAATTTAACCTTTGATAATGAACTATGACAGTCATATTGTTTTTAACTCAACAAAAGACATTCATAATCACAAATACCAAAGTATTAAATCGACATGGTCAATAAGTCTAGTAGTGTGGTAAGGAATTATGTTCAACATGTGATCAATTTAAAATAACATAATATCCTTATCAGTCCTCAATTTCACTGATACCGTGATGCTTAATAAATAAGCCAGTGAAATTAAACATACACCACTTAAAATAAGTTAGTGTCACTAAACTTGCTTAAAACATTAAGCCAACAACATATCATTGTCAATAAGCAAATAAATTTAAAAGACAATGATCACAACAACATGAACCACATGCTTTCAATTCAATCATTCTCGAGAATATAACAAAACATAATTGAAAACATATCCATTTAATAATAAAAAATTGAAACATAAAATGTAGTTCATAACTTTATTCAGAAAATTATAAATAATAATTTCTAAAAACAAACAAAAAACAAAACTCCCACTAACCCAAAAGATCAAAAGATTCTAAAATGCCCATATTAACAACATGTTTATTAAACAACACGGCACTTAACCCTTTGGTTAGAGGATCTGCTAACATCGACTCGGTCTTGCAATTTTCAATAACAATGTCTCCTTTCTTGACCAAGTCTCTGACAGTGAGATACTTTATTTCCATATGTTTAGAAGCACTACTAATCTTGTTATTCTTTGAAAAGAAAACGGACATTATTATCACAATAGATTAGCATAGGTGTGGAAATAGAATCAACCACTCGTATCTCCGAAATAAAATTCTTCAGCCACAAAGCTTGCAAAGATGCCCCATAACATGCAACAAACTCAGCATACATAGTAGATGATGTGATCAAAGTCTGTTTAACACTCTTCCAAGAAATAGCAGCATCTGCCAAGGTGAAAATATAGCCAGAAGTTGACTTTAAATCATCTACACAACCACCAAAATGCCGAATGCGAATAACCAACAACTCGAAGATTGTCAACATGCTTATACACAAGCATAAAACTCTTCGTTCTTTGCAAATATCTCAAAACTTTCTTGGCTGCAACCCAATGATCATGGCCAGGATCAGATAAATATCTCCCAAGAACATTGACTACGAAAGCTATGTCAGGTCGAGTGCAAACCTGAGCATACATCAAACTCCCTACTACACTTGCATAAGGGATGTTCTTCATTGCTCCTCTTTCCAAGTCGTTCTTAGGACACTGCTGCTTAGTGAACTTGTCCCCTTTCAGAATAGGAACAGAACCGGCTTTACATAAATCCATGTTGAACCTTTTGAGCACACGATTAATGTAAGCTTCTTGAGATAAGCCAAGAACTTTTCGATTCCTGTCACGATGGATCTCAATCCTCAAAACATAGGATGCCTCTCCAAGATCTTTCATATCAAAATTGGAAGACAGAAAATTTTTGGTCTCATTTAGTAGTGACAAATCACTGCTGGCAAGTAAAATCTCATCTACGTAAAGAAAAAGAAAAATATAACGGCTCCCACTGATCTTCATATAAATACACTGATCAAACTTGTTCTCTACGAAACCAAACGATGTCACAACCTTGTCAAACTTCAAGGACCACTGGCGAGATGCCTGTTTGAGACCATAAATGGATCGTTTCAACTTGCAAACTAAATGTTCTTTTCCTTTCTCCTTGTAGCCTTCAGGTTGAGACATATAGACTTCCTCATTCAATTCTCCATTCAGAAAAGCAGTTTTAACATCCATTTGATGCAATTCTAAATCAAAACGCGCAACTAAGGCCATAATAATTCTGAATGAATCTTTAGTGGAAACAGGTGAGAAAGTTTCAGTGTAATCAATACCTTCTCTTTGAGTAAAGCCTTTAGCCACTAAACGCGCTTTAAACCTTTCAATCTGTCCCTTTTTATCCCTTTTAGCCTTTAAAATCCACTTACAACCTATTGGTTTAAAACCATCAGGTAATAAAACTAGCTCCCATACACCATTTTTCTTCATGGAGTCGATCTCATCATCCGTAGCTGCTAACCATTTTGAAGATTGTGGACTATTAAGTGCTTCACTAAAAGTGACAGGATCCACAAAATGATCAATATCATATTCTCCTTCTCCAAGATAAACAAAATTATCATGACACTTTGTTGACTTCTTTTGTCTCTGAGATCTTCTTAGAGGAGGTACTTCTGGAATAACTTCTCTTTGTTGATCATTGTTTTGAATAACATCTTCCACAACTGGAATTTCTTCAATAACATGATTCTCATTAACAATAGGAGCTTCATCATTAACAAGCCCTTCATCAATAATAGGACCTTCATCATCTTCGATATCGGGAGCAATGTATTCATCAACAATGGGAGCATTACCAACTGGAGTAGGATGGAGACTACTATTATCATCTCTTGAAAATGACATAGGAATACAAATTCCTTTAAAGGACTCCCCCATTTCAAGAGATGTTGAAGGAATTTTTTCAGCAACATCAAATTCCAGAAATTTAGCAGTCTGAGATTCAACAATTCGCGTACCACGAGTGGGACAGTAAAAGCGATAGCCTTTTGAGCGCATTGGATAACCAATGAAATAACAGCGATTTGTTCTCGGATCTAACTTTTTCAAATTAGGATCATAAATCTTTACTTCAGCTGGACAACCCCATACTCGAAGATGATTAAGACTAGGCTTCCGCCCAGTCCATAACTCAAAAGGGGTCTTGGGAGCATTTGCGGGAACACGATTTAAAATATAAGTTGCAGTCATAAGTGCTTCACCCCATAAAAACTCTGGAAGATTTGTTCTACTCATCATACTTCTAACCATATCCATGAGAGTGCGATTTCTCCTTTCAGCAACGCCATTTTGCTCAGGTGAACCAGACATAGTGTATTGAGCAAATTAGGATCATAAATCTTTACTTCAGCTGGACAACGCCATTTTGAGCAAGCCCCATGTGTTGTCCAGATTCTGTATAACGACCATAATATTCTCCTCCACGATCAGAATGAACAACTTTGATGACTCTTCCTAATTGTTTCTCAACCTCATTTCGAAAAATTTTGAGTTTATCAAGGGCGTCAGATTTTTCTTTAATTAAATAGGTGAATCCATAACGAGAAAAATTATCAATAAAAGTGATAAAATACTTATTTCTGCACAACGTGGTGGAATAAGGACCACTGATGTCCGTGTGGATAATTTCCAATAAAGATTGACTGCGGTTTGCAGTCTTCTTTCTTGTTTTAGTCAATTTTCCACGAGTACAATCAACACAAGTATCCCAATCAGAAGCATCAAGAGGATGAAGTATTTCAGATTTAATTAAACGATCAACCCTTTCTCTGGAAATATGACCCAATCTTTTGTGCCATAACAATAAGGATGTTTCCTTAATATGAGGTCTTTTACCCACAGTATTCACAACATTAAAAGAGGAATCTAAAGGAGCCAATGACAACTTGTAAAGACCATCAGAATAAAAGCAATTTCCAATAATTCGAGAGTCAAGCATAATGTCAACATTATCATTTGCAAAATGAAAAGAATATCCTTGTTTAACCAAAAGCGGAAGCGAAACTAAATTCCTTTTAAAAGTAGGAACATAAAAAGTATTGTTCAGAATAATCTTATGACGAGACTGTAATTCAAGAATAAATGTTCCAACATAGATAACGTCAACTCCAACATCATTGCCCACTTTAAGCTTGGACTCCCTCTCACTTGGCTTCCTGAGATCCCTTAGCCCCTGTAAGGAAGCAGAAACATGAACAGTAGCACCACTGTCTAACCACCAAGAATCAATAGGAACATCAACTAGATTAGATTCAAAACAAACACATGCTAATGGATTACCTGATTGTGCTTGCTTCTTTTCTAACCAAGTCTTAAATTTGTGACGATACCGTTCTCCGATGCCCCAATTTTTCACAAAAGTAACACTTCACATTAGAGTATTTGGACATTCCATTGTTATTCTTCTGTTTATTCTTATGCTCCTTACCATTACCATTCTGTTTAGTAGCACCATCATTTTTATTCTTGAATTTTCCTTTTCCTTTGTTGGGCTTGAGGTGAGAAACATAGTTAGCGAGATTCATTCTTCTCCCTTTTAAGCTTGCTTTCTTCGGCTACACACCGAGAAATTAGGTCGCTGATAGTCCATGTTTGATTGTAAGTGTTGTAGGCTGTCTTGATAAAGCTGAAAGAGGCAGGAAGAGCATGAAGAGCTCGATGAATAATGAAAGAGTCAGGAAGAGGAATATTATGATCTTTCAACTTGGACTGAACATTCACCAATTTCAGAATAAAATCTCGCACTCCTTTTAATTCATCATACTTAATGGTTGTCATTTCATCCATAAGATGTCCAGCTTCAACGTTTTCACCAGTGTCGTATAATTTTTCTACAGCATTGAAAAACTCTTTGGCATTTGTAGTGTCTGGCAAACCACTCAATAGATGTTCAGGAATGGATCTTTTCATAGTAAGAAGACTAAGACGACTTGACTTTTCCCATTGTGCATGATGAGTTCTCTCGGCGGTACATCGAGTCAGTAAGATCAGCAGGTTTTTCTTCTCGTAGGCACAAGTCCAAATCCATTATGCCTAAAGTAAATTCCACATCTCGTTTCCATGTCTTGTAGTTGGAAGCATTCAAAATATGGATGGAAGAATTATTGTTGTTCACAGAAAAGGAGACTGAAAAATTCAAAAAATTAAAACTTGAATAAGCAATATGAGCAATGTATTAGAAAATATTGTAGAATCAACTGGTCATTATAAACTCCCATTTGGGGTGAGAATATAACACACACATGATCTACCTTCATGAAGTTACAACAAAGAAAAAAATACATATCATTTAAGAATTTTATTACCTTTGGGCAAATAAATTTCTTAAAAATATGTATTAATTCAAACAAAAAATAATAATAAATTTATATATTTAAATTATTACCTTTGGGCAATAATTAAAATATATATATTTAATATTAACGCACTTCATGGAATGTGAACTAATATATGTAAATACTACCTTTGGGCAAGTAATTACACATATAGTCAACCAAAAGATATAATATTTTCTTCAACATGTGAAATTTGGTGATAAAACAATTATTGAAAATTAATAATTTTCAACCAAATTTCCAAAAGAGATATATAATTGCTTTTATTATATTGATAATCAAAAAATAAAGTGTCCACCATAACACATTATTTTTGTATCTAACAACCAAGTTTTATAACTTTAGAACAACAAATAATCAAAAGCAAGGGCATAATGGTACTTTTCTCTTTGTGCGGATCCAAAGAGAATATTCTCTCTTAAAAACCGAATATGCCTTTAATATCAGATTTGCTTTTTTCAAAAAAACCTACTGCATTTATTTTTAATATAAATGCATTCTTTTCTTTTATTGAAACCCTAGCAAACCATTTATTCTTTTATTCAAAACATAGCAGCCAGCCCAACACACTCCAACAACAGCCTCTCTTTTTCTTCTCTCCTTCTTCCTTTGATCTCTGGAAACCCTAGCAGCCGAACCTCCACACCAGCCGAACCTCTTCTTCTTCCTTCCTTCTCTCTTGCTGGAAAAACACAGCAGCTCGTCAATGGCAAAAAAAAAACTGCTGCGTTTTTTTTTTTCTTTTCTCCTTTTCTTCAAGCTACTGCTGTAGCTTTCATGGCAGCCCCTTGTTCCCCTTCAAACCTGCAACACACATACAAAAAACACAACCCGAAAATAGTAACAACAAAGATCTAAAAATGATCTTTGTTGGTTACAAGAGATAGAAACCGAAACACCACAGAAAAATAAATGAAGAACACTAAAAGATTGATTTCGGAGTTCCTCTTGAAATCAAGAGTACATCTCCGTCAAGCTTCCCTCAAAGACGCTTGATTCTTCACTATCAAAGTCCAAACTGATTACAAGGATGAGAGATTCCTAGCCACAAAGTTCAGTAGGTAATCTCTATTCTTTCTCTCTTTTCTTCACTTTATTTTTCTGATTTACATAACAATATCTCTCACTAACTCTCTCTCTTTTTCTCTTGTTTCTGAGGTGGGTTACAAAGCAAAACAAGGGCTGCCTTGTGATTTTTTCTCTCTGCTGGGCCGAAATGGTTCTCTTGCTCAAAGTGGAAGGTTGAACCACTTATTTATAATGTTGTTGTTGTTGTTGTGTTTGTTTCTGATCTGAGAAAGTTTGTTGTAATCTGTTGAGATATTTTCCCTTGAATAGCTGAAAGTTGTTAGAGTCTTGAGATATTTATTTGCTTCCTTTTATTGTTAAGAAATAAAAGACTTAAGCCTAGGAAAACAGAACCGACAACTCTATGAGTTATAATGGTCTGTTGAGGCTTTATAAAGAGGTCTAAATTATTTTCCTTGTAACTTTATTTATGGGACAATAGTATGGGAATTTATCCAACAAATTCCACCTAAATTTCCATACTAGCAGTCCAAACAGTTTCTGCCTTTGCTTTATTTACTTGTTGCTGTCTTTGAGGGTCATTGCTTGAATATGTGTCCATTTACCATCCTGTGTCAACTCCCAACAGGTTCATACAATGTTTGAACTTGTTGAGAGTGACCACCTTAGTTCCCATATCTGCTGGGTTCTCCTCAGTAGGAACTTTTTCCACTTGTATTTCACCTTGAGTCACCTTGTCCCTTATAAAGTGGTATTTAATCTCTATATGTTTAGTTCGGTCATGGAACACAGGGTTCCTACATAAGTGTACACAGCTTTGGCTGTCTGAGTACACTCTAGGAACCTCTTTAAGTAACTTAATCTCTGTCAAAAGTCCTTTCATCCATATGGCTTCTTTAATAGCTTCTGTGGTTGATATGTACTCCGATTCTGTTGTTGAAAGTGCAACCACAGGTTGGAGTTGGGCTTTCCAACTCACACAGTTTCCTCCAAGTAGGAACATGTAAGATGAAGTAGACTTTCTGCTGTCTCTGTCCCCGGCATAGTCGGCATCGCTGTATCCTTCTATGTTGGTGCTGAACTTCTGTTGCTTGTAGATGAGTCCAACCTTAGGTGTCCCTACTAGGTACCTGAAAACCCATTTCATTGCAAGCCAATGAATCTTTCCTGGGTTTGCCATGTATTTGCTCAAAGTACTTATGGCAAAGGCCAGATCTGGCCTTGTACAAACCATTAAGTACATAATAGTCCCAACTGCACTTGAGTAAGGCACTTTACTCATTGCTTCCTTCTCTGCTTCAGTCTTAGGACATTGTTCCTTTGTCAAAGTGTACTGGCTAGTTATTGGCTGAGAAGTTTTCTTTGAATCTTTCATTGAAAACTTCTCTATAATCTTTTGAATGTAGTCCTCTTGTGTCAAGAATAACTTGCCCAACTTTCTGTCCCTCTTTATAGTGATACCCAGTATCTTAGATGCTATCCCCAAGTCTTTCATCTCAAACTCAGCCTTGAGTTGCTTCTTCATCTCATCCACTTGAGATCTTTCCTTGCTTATGATAAGCATGTCATCTACATAAAGTAACAAGTAGATGACTGTGTTGATGTCAGTTCCTTTATGATAGAAACATGCATCATAGTAACTCCTTGAGAAACCTTGTTTCATCATAAAGGTGTCAAACCTTTTATTCCACTGCCTAGGGGATTGCTTGAGTCCATACAAGGACTTAACCAGTTTACAAACATGGTTAGGTTTTCCCTTCTCTACATACCCTTCTGGTTGGGTCATGTATATTTCTTCTTCCAATTCCCCATGGAGAAAGGCAGTGGTAACATCCATCTGATCTATCTCCATGTCAAACTGAGTAGCTAAGCTTAGGACCACTCTAATCGTTTTATACTTCACCACTGGAGAGAAAATCTCATTGAAGTCAATACCTTCCTTTTGTGTGAAACCTTTAGCCACTAGCCTAGCCTTGAACCTTATAGGCTCACCTTTAGATCTTCCTTCCTTGTGCTTGAACAACCACTTACAAGACACAATGCTTTTACCCTCGGGTTTTGGTACCACAACCCAAGTCTTATTCTTCTTGAGAGATCCCATCTCATCATCCATGGCCTTATTCCACTCCTTAGAATTCTTTCCATTTACTGCCTCACTATAAGTCTTGGGTTCCATATCATCCATTTCCAAATCTGTTAGAAGAGCATAAGCCAATTCTTCACTCCAAATGTTGTAGCTGAATTTCTGATTAGGCTTTGGAGTCCTCTTAGATCTGTCCCTTGTCAACTGATAGTTTGTAAGGTCCTCTTCGGTGCCTTCATCCCTGATCTCTTGTTGAGAATCAGTTCCTCCCCCTTGACCATTGTTAATGGGCTGCTGGCTTTGGTTAGGTTCCACCTGAACCATTCCCGGTGTGTCTTCATTTTGTTCCACCTGATTAGAACCAGTTTTAACTTCTAGGTTTGTACCTGCAGGGTTAGTATCTTCCATTCCTGCACTAGACTTGGTTTAAGTTTTCCTATGCTTTGATGTGCATAAGCTGCACATCCAAAAACTTTCAAATGAGAAAGGTTTGGTGGTTTACCTGACCATTTCTCCTCGGGAGTTTTACCTTCAATTGCTCTTGATGGGCTTCTATTTATTAAGTGAACTGCTGTCAAGGCAGCTTCTCCCCAAAACCCTTGAGATAATCCTGACTGAAGTAGCATACACCTTACTTTGTTTAGTATGGTGCGGTTCATTCTTTCAGCCACCCCGTTTTGCTGAGGTGTAATCCTCACTGTTCTATGTCGCTGCAAACCATTTTCTTTACAATAGAGGTCAAATTCATTGTTACAAAATTCCAAACCATTATCAGTTCTTAAAGTTATCAGCTTTTCATTAGTTAAGTTCTCAACCAATAATTTCCAATGTTTGAATTTTGTAAAAGCATCATTTTTATTCTTAAGTAGATATATCCATACTTTCCTAGAATAATCATCTACTATAGATAAAAAATAAGAACAACCACCATGAGTGCTGATTTTTTCTGGACCCCATAAATCAGAATGTACATATTCAAGTATTCTTTTAGAGTTGTGAGTACCTGCTGTGAACTTTAATCTGTGATGCTTTCCAAGTATGCAATGTTCACAAAAGTCTAGTTTACTCACTTTATCCTTACCCAACAGTTGTTGCTCACTCATGAGTTGCAAGCCTCGCTCACTTATATGCCCTAATCTTCTGTGCCATAGAGTAGCTATCTCTTCTTCTTTGTCGTTGTGAGTTGTAATGTTACAGCTTGAAATAGGAGAGCCTTGTAGGTAGTAAAGTCCACCATTTTTTATTCCTTTCATGATTGTTAATGCTCCTCTACTAAGCTTCATATGACCTGCCTCTACCTTACTCACAACACCCAAATCATCAAGCACACTAATAGAAATTAAATTTCTAGAAAGATTAGGCACATACCTCACTGCTGTTAGGGTTCTTACTATCCCATCATACATTTTAAATCTGATAGATCCCGAGCCTTTAATCTCACAAGTCTGATTGTTTCCGAGGATTACTTTTCCTCCTTTAGATTCCCTGTAATGACCGCTCTAGTAATGTGGATTAGAAAAGGCAATTAGCACTAATTTTTATTATTTTATTATTATTTGTGAATTAATTTATTTGTGGACCCCAATATTTAGAAATAAATGTTAGAGTTATAATTTCTCAATTCCGGAGATTTTATTAAACTCTAGGGGTAATATTTAGCTTATATGTGAAATATGTTAATTTTGTGATTTTTGCTCGGCGACAACGGAAAATGCGATGGATGGCTAGTTAATCACATGAGTAAGTTTAGAACCCTATTTCATAGTGGGGAATATTTTAGAAGAAATAAATTATCGGGTTTGAGCGGGGTTATGGAAATTGACCATTTTACCCCTAGTTTCAAAGAAATACCCTAGTTTAAGTCTAAGGGCATTTTTGTCATTTGAAAGGGATAAGAGATAGGTGGCTTTTTGGTTGATTGACACCTAGCAAGGATATTTTCAGCAAGGGGAAAATTGATTTTCCTTAGGTTTTTCCCATTTAGAGAAAATAGAAGAAATAGAAAAAAAAAAAAAGAGATCAATTAACCTTTCCTCTCTCTTTCTTGCTTTCGGCTGGGGAAAAATCAAAGGCAACCAGAATTTTTCATCTTGTTTTTCTGAGATTTAGCAAGGAATCAAGGAGGATTTATCTAAGGTAAGCCCTAGAACTTTTGCTTATGTAATTTTTGAGCTTTTACTTAGTTTAAACATGTGATTTTGGGAATAAGTGGCTGTTAGGTTTAGGTAGGTTTAGGATTCGAATTTTAGGGCTCTTTTGAGTTGATATCAGCTCCTAGTAGCTGGTTTTGCAGTGTGTTGTTGATTTTGTTTAAGTTTAAGTTCTAAGAGCAAAGCTTTGTTCATTAATGGCAACTTGAGTTGTAGTGGTTTATTCTGTGAATTACTGCCTGGAAATCATTGTGTATGTATTGTATAGGTATACTGGAGAGTTTGGTTAAGTTTGGGCTTGTTTTGAATTAAGGGGGAAGATTTTTTGGTTCCCAGCAGATGAACCGGAATTCCGGTTCTGGGTGGTCTGTACCAACCGGTCGACCGGTTGGTGACCCAGAACCGGGATGCCGGTTGGGAACCGGTTTACCTGTTGGGGGATTTTCCAGAACCCTAGTTTTGGCCAATTTTGAGATATTTAGGGTATTGCCATGAAGTCTATCGATAGGGAAACTTTTAGTTTCAAGTTTTAAGTCCCGAAAAGTGATTTAGCGAGTCACTCAGCTGTTTTACTATTGTTGTGATTAGGGCATCCATCTAGCACGTGAATTCCGTTCAGGTCGGCCAACACACTTGAATTCGGAAAACAGGTAAGAACTGTGTATAATGTATGATGTGATTATCTGAATGTGTGTATATGTGTTTATATATGCATGCTTGAATTATGTTAAACACTACCAACACTTGTATGATTAAGTTATAGAGTGTATTGGTACAGTGATTGTTGTTGATTTGAGTACGATACAGTGATACCAACACAGGCATAGGAAAATGCTAAGGTGTGTGGTACATCACTCAGTGTTACTCAGTGATCGGGATAAACCCTACCAACACTCGTACAGTGAGGTACGATGTGTATGTGGTATAGTGGTTGTACCCTGGTATTGAACGTTCATACTCATCTGTTAAGCTCTGTAGATAGGTGTATGGGCGCCTATTTACAGGTCGGAAATTATATGGTATGTTATATGCATTTCTTACTGAGTCTGTTGACTCACAGTTTCTACTTCCATGTGTAGGTAAAGGAAAGGCGAAGGCTGAACAGGAATGAACCTGAGCTCGGGTGAGATTGTACATGTCAAGCGGCGCGACCTGGAGTGTTCGGTCTCGGGACATCTGGGGATTATATTTTCAAAGTCGCTGTGCGACCTGAGAATTATGTATTTTGAAATGTAAAGTTTAAAAAGTAAATTTACAAAGTTTGAAATCGGGATCCCGAGATTTGTAAATATTATATTATATTACAAAGTTTAATATTTAAAGCAAAAGTTTTAATTTGACACGTTTTTCAAGAAATTTCTTTGATTAGCAAAGATTGCACAATAATTGAAAAAGCACTGTAGCGTGCCTTAGCATTAGGGCGTTACATTCCTTATAATCAAACATATAACTCTTGTCATTAGTCATATGAAAAGTACAACCTGAATCTAAAATCCAATCATCTTTAAAAGATGATGCAACAATGTATACTTCACCACTATCAACACTTTCATAACCATCACCATAATTAGCTTGGTTATTTTTATGAAAATTAGGTTTAGAGTTAGAATTTTCTCCCTGTCCTTTATATTTATTTGGTTTGCCTTTGTTTAGAAAATAACAATCTCTCTTGAAATGCCCTGGCTTGCCACAGTTGTAGCATCCCGTAGGATCTGTTGGTTCTTTTGAGTTTGATCTTCCCTTGTTGTGACTCTTTCCTTTGTGGTGATCTCTGCTGTGACTTTTACTTTTGTAGTGTCCATGTTTTCTTTGATTGGGTCTCCCTCTACTGAAGTTTACTTCTCCATTAGAACCTCCATGCTTCTCATTCTTGATCTCCAAGTCTTTTGACTTCAAGGCTGAAATTACTTCTTCTAAAGTAATTTCTGTCCTACCATATTTAATGGCATTCTTCACTTCTTTGTAGGATTCAGGTAATGAGTTTAAGATGATGATGGCTTGGTTCTCATCACTTAAAGCCTCATTTTCACCAGAATTAGCCAATTCAATATGTAACCTTAGAAATTCATCTAGGTTTTCATCAAGAGTCTTGCTAGTGCTCATCTTGAAACCAAAGATCCTTTCTTTAAGAAAGATCTTGTTGATTAAAGATTTCTTTTGAAACTGATCTTCAAGCTTTTTCCATATTTTTGCTGGTGTATCTTCTTTATCAACTAACCTGATAATAGCATCAGACAAGTTAAAAATGATTAAACCGATGCTTCAAGAAGTTCTTCTTGTGTAGATTTAGAAGTATTTTCTGGCCATTCTATAGGTTCACTAAGAACCCTAAGTAATTTGTTATGAGCAAGAAGAGCTCTAATCTTCTTCCTCCAAATCCTATAGTCCCCCGATCCATCAAACTTGTCAACATCTACTCTAATATTACTCATGTTTAATTGTTATAACAAGATAATAAAAGTAAGAATGTAACAAGACAAAGTTTAGGTTAGAGTTTTCCTTTTCTTGATAATTTCAGATTTTGCTTCTTCAATGTTTTGATGATCTTGCTTGTTTCTTGATGTTGTTTCCTGGTGTTGTTTAATCTTCTTGCTTCCCCGAGCTCTGATACCACTGTAGGAAATGAGCTGGCATTCCGAAACTGCCCCCTACACCAACACCCAACAGTCATAAAGCAAGGGCATAATGGTACTTTTCTCTTTGTGCGGATCCAAAGAGAATATTCTCTCTTAAAAACCGAATATGCCTTTAATATCAGATTTGCTTTTTTCAAAAAAACCTACTGCATTTATTTTTAATATAAATGCATTCTTTTCTTTTATTGAAACCCTAGCAAACCATTTATTCTTTTATTCAAAACATAGCAGCCAGCCCAACACACTCCAACAGCAGCCTCTCTTCTTCTTCTCTCCTTCTTCCTTTGATCTCTGGAAACCCTAGCAGCCGAACCTCCACACCAGCCGAACCTCTTCTTCTTCCTTCCTTCTCTCTTGCTGGAAAAACACAGCAGCTCGTCAATGGCAAAAAAAAAAAAAAAAAAAAAAAGCTGCTGCGTTTTTTTTTTTCTTTTCTCCTTTTCTTCAAGCTACTGCTGTAGCTTTCATGGCAGCCCCTTGTTCCCCTTCAAACCTGCAACACACATACAAAAAACACAACCCGAAAACAGTAACAACAAAGATCTAAAAATGATCTTTGTTAGTTACAAGAGATAGAAACCGAAACACCACAGAAAAATAAATGAAGAACACTAAAAGATTGATTTCGGAGTTCCTCTTGAAATCAAGAGTACATCTCCGTCAAGCTTCCCTCAAAGACGCTTGATTCTTCACTATCAAAGTCCAAACCGATTACAAGGATGAGAGATTCCTAGCCACAAAGTTCAGTAGGTAATCTCTATTCTTTCTCTCTTTTCTTCACTTTATTTTTCTGATTTACATAACAATATCTCTCACTAACTCTCTCTCTTTTTCTCTTGTTTCTGAGGTGGGTTACAAAGCAAAACAAGGGCTGCCTTGTGATTTTTTCTCTCTGCTGGGCCGAAATGGTTCTCTTGCTCAAAGTGGAAGGTTGAACCACTTATTTATAATGTTGTTGTTGTTGTGTTTGTTTCTGATCTGAGAAAGTTTGTTGTAATCTGTTGAGATATTTTCCCTTGAATAGCTGAAAGTTGTTAGAGTCTTGAGATATTTATTTGCTTCCTTTTATTGTTAAGAAATAAAAGACTTAAGCCTAGGAAAACAGAACCGACAACTCTATGAGTTATAATGGTCTGTTGAGGCTTTATAAAGAGGTCTAAATTATTTTCCTTGTAACTTTATTTATGGGACAATAGTATGGGAATTTATCCAACAAATATCACTTGAAAATAGATTTTATTATTCAAATGTATGGCTTGCATTTTGCAATATGATTGTAAATTTGTTTTGGACTATGTATACTATTTCTTCATATACTAATGTAATTTCTGTAGTATTGGTATTGTTTGTATTGGTCTGCATTACTTGAAAGAGTTCAATTGTTTCCTAATAGCTACTTTCTTCTTTGTATTATTGGTGACGAACTTCAATTTCTATTTTTCGAATAAATGTCAAACTCTAATAGGATTACTCCTAATTTTTATTTACTTTATTGATTATCCATTTGTATAATGACATTACATATTTATACTAGTTAGGTAATAGTAACAATTTATTAATTAGTCCCTATATCATTTTAGAGAAATGCTAAAAGGCACGAGTAGTACCTAGCACCCTTCTATGTGTCAGTATCTGTATTGGTCCAACTAAGTATCGGGACCCATATAATTTAACAAAATAGCTTTTAGGGAGTATCGCTATCCAATCGCAACGTGACATGTCGAGAAGGTGCTAGGCACAACTGATGCCTAATAGCAATGTTCATCATTTTATGTAACAGTGTAGAGATCATAGGAATCATAATTAAAATGTGATTAGGGTGCAATTTAGACAGAACAGTGATAGTATCTGATAGAACATGAAATTTTTTGAATAACATGATATTTTTATTCAATAAAATAATTGTCTATATAATAGTATAAATAGCTAGGTAGATCGAATACAATAAACTATATATGCTAATTTGATTTTAAACACAATAAATTCCATCACTCCTTAAAATTAAGAATATACAATATATTAAGAAAGTAAACAATTAATTAGTTTCCTTTTCCATCCAAAAAAAAAATAATTGGTTTCCCTAAAGTATGTTACTGAGTAAATATACAATATGTTTGTATATTTCTACAATAGGTAAGTAACTAGTATTAAACTAATCAAACAACTAATATACAGCTAAAATACACTTTAAAGATATATATTACAAATTGTTAATTTTTATTTAAAAAAAAAATAAAACATTAAAACTAATCGTTAAACTAAATATATTCTGTTTCATAATGATAATTAATTTTTTTTTATCACATGCATGCTTATAAATTTAAATTTTTGAAAAATTAAATAAACTAACAGATATATAAAATTAAAAAAAAATTATAACATAAATTTTGATATTTTTGTAATTCTAATAAATAGTATTATACCATTCTTATGGTTATAATTATAATATTAACAATTTACTTTTCCCACATGATCGATGCATGCATGATGAGATTAACCATATCATCTCCATAATTAAATCTATATGTTAGGTTGATCATCAATTTTGAAATTTATATATTAAAGATTTCTCTAATCACTTTATATCATCTATATTTAGTATATATATATATACACAATTAATTGTTTCCCAAACTAATTAAATTCCTAAAACTCCTCCTAATCAACAAACATATTATCCTAAAATTACAAAAAAGTGTATATTAAAAAAATCATATCATATAGGGATTTTTTCTATTTTAGGTTAATATTACTTTAAATAAACATTTATACTACTAAAAGTAAAAATAAACATTTATATTATTTATTAATTTCAAATATACTATTTTTAAAGTTTGTTATTTACAAAAATACGGTAGAAAAACTCCCCCAAATGCGCAAGGAGAAGTGTGACACACATGTGGCTATGTGGCGCGAGTGAGACTCACACGCGAGTGAGGGACAAAGCCTTCAGAGTTGCCTGACGCTCACAAACTGTAGCGTCAGAACGCAGCAGTGGTTGCCACGTGGCAAATTCGGATAAAGTGAATTTCAACTGTAGGGCTTCTTTTCTCAGTGCAAAACAACTAAATAACATCACAAAAACAACTAGAAAACAACTTAACCATAACATATAAATCAATTTAAGTTTATCATATTATGCAAACAAAAATAAATTTATAAGACAAAAACTTCAAAAAATACAATACTGAAATAACTTAATAACAACGAATAAACAACACGATAACAATTATATTTTAATATAAAAATTAATTGAGCATCAACGCTTACGTTAACTTAAAAAATAAAATAAAAAAAACATATATATATACATTTATTTCTTTTAGTTGGTCAATATAAAATAATATTTTATTGGTCAAACAAAAATATAATTTGATATTATTTTTAATATTGTTTGACAACCTAAAAGAAACGTAAGAACAACATAAAATTAATTTTAATAAAACAAAAATAACTACAAATCACTTATACAAACACAACTAAAAAAATATCAAAAATAAACTAAAATATACAGCAAAATAACTTAAAACTAACTACAAAACAACTGGACAACCTCTCAAAATATGTCTGAAAAACTAAATATATACTCATATTTATTTTCTCTTTTAGACAACTCAATTACAATTGAGAAACAACTAGACAACAACACTACTTTAATATGTAAATTAACTAAATATCAATTTCAATAAATCAAAAACAACGACAAATTACTTATACAACACCATGATACAACAAAAAAATATAAAAAAATAAATTAAAATATACATCAAAATAATTGCACAACAACTGAAAATAACCTACAAAACAACTAAATAACTACTCAAAAATATATCTAAAAAACTAAATATATACTCATTTTGTTTATCTTTTTTGGACTACTCAAGTATAATTAAAAAACAACTAGACAACAACACTGTTTTAATATGTAAATTAGCTAAATATCAATATATTTTGTTGACAACCTAAAAGAAACGTAAGAACAACATAAAATTTATCTCAATAAAAAAAAATAACTACAAATCACTTATACCATGACAAATAAACACATACTCAATTTGATCTTTGTTGAACAACTAAATCTCTATGTACAAATAATGAATAATAACCTGAATTTAATATGGAATTTAAATAATTAAGCATCAACACGTTGTGTCAACTCAAAAAAAACTAAAATAATACGCAAATAATTTAGAAAAAAAAATAATTTAAAATAACTATAATGGAGATTCTTTGTGTCTTAGATTAAGTGACAAGTAATTTTTCTATTTTTTTTTTCAAGTGGGGGTGGGAGCTGAAAGGTGAGTACTATTGAATTAGCTTAATAAATTTTTTAATGCGTGTGGATGCAAATAAATTTTATGTAATATTTCAAATACAATCAGTTGGACCCAAATCATTTTTAGCATATAAATTTATATTTTTAAAACTATAGATAAAAATAATAATATAAAAAAAATCAACTATAGAATACTAAAATAGGATAGGACCTCCACTTCTATATGATTTTTATGGTGCTTAGCCATTTGAGATTCAACCTTCTCACCAAAAAAAAATATTTTCAGAAATAAGAAGGCTTCCTTCTTCAATTACAGTTAGCTTTGAAGGTTAAAAGAAATTTTTTACCCATAACAAGAACAATTTTGGGATTTTTTTTAGCCTTTTTGAAAAAAAAAAATATAAAAAAAGGGGAAGATGAACTAGAACTAGTTACAACTATAGGTTGTAAACAATGTATGTGAAATTGGTATATATTAACTATATAAAGTGATTTTTAAAAAAAAAAATAAAAAAGGAGAAGAAAAAGTTGATATGACGTGCTTGTAAAGAGTAATTATATTGAGAGAAAGAATGTACATAGAAAATAAACAAAAAAACAAAAAGTGGGGAGAGAGAGATAGACAAAAATTTTGATGTAAGTCCAAATCGTAAAAATGTAATTAATGAAAAGTTAAAAAGTAATGATGTAAATAATGAACTGTACAAAAGAAAAAAATACCAAACACAAATAAAAATGTAAAATACTTTACACTTTAGTCATGAGTTGTAAATTTTCCTATCATATATTCTCCAACAATATTGTAACAAAACTACTTAAATACATATATCACTAATTTTGGCAAAAATTGAAGAAATAAAATAAAAAGGAAATTTTAATTAATTAATATCATCTCTTCAAACTGTATATAAGACTGTGTTGGTAGATAACATATTTTCATAAAACTAAAAGAAAAAGAGATAAAATAATTAATAAGAAGAATGGCCAAAGTTCAAATTGTTTCTGTTGTTCTTCTTGTGGGGATTCTCATTTCTTCCTTTGGTTGGTCTCAATATATACATATTTTTTATATTGTTCCTTTTGCATTATTGAAATTATATTTTTCATTAATTATTATTAGTAGTCATACTTTATATTTTGTTTTTGTAGGCTTCAATGGTACTCTAGGACAAGATTCTCCTATGCTCCTTGCATGTTGCAAGAGCACAAAGCGTCCAGATTTATGTCCTCATTCTGACTCAAATCCCACTAAATGCGATGCCGAGTGTAAAAAGGGACCTTGTAGAGGAGGTATATGTAAAAATGAAGGTGGTCCTGTTTGTCACTGTTTCTGTTAATTCGATCTATTATATTATAATATCAGTTAAATTTTATTATTAATAATAATTATTATTAATAATAAATTTATTAATCGCTTGTTTTAAATATACATAAATGAATAAAGTATATAAATTTCTATCTTATGAGGAGTCCAATAGCACGCTATTTTTATTTGAAGTGTATTATTATTTATTTTTATTATTATTTCATTTTTATGTATTAAAGTAATTTTTTTTTTTTACGGAAATTCATGTAACAACTCACATAGTAAATAATAGAGCAATCTAGCTACATTACAATCAATATTTACTCGAGTAACTTAAATTGTAAATTTTTTTAACAAAAAATGTTAAAAAATTATATATATGGTAACTATTATTATGTAAAGTGAGATAATTTATATAGAGTATTATTATTAATAATAATTTTATTAATCACTTGTTTTAAAAGTAAATAAATGAATAAAGTACATTAATTCCTATCTTATGATCGAAGAGTCCAATAGCACACTATTTTTATTTGAAGTGTATTATTATTTATTATTATTATTTTATTTTTATATATTAAAGTAATTTTTTTTATGTTTTACGAAAATTCATATAGCAACTCACAGATAAATTAATGGAGAAATCTACATCACAATTAAAATCTATATTGCAATCGACATAAAAATTACCAAAATTGAAATTTTTTTTTAAAAAGTTATGAAAAAAATAATATATATATATATATGGTAATTATTATTATGTAAAGTGAGATAATTTATATAGAGTAATAATATACTTAAAATAACGAAATAAATTATTTAATTAATCATAATTAATTAAATTGAGACCTCGTAAAAAAAAGATAAAAAAATTGGTGCTAAATGCACTTAATCATTATTATTAATTTTATAATTAATGATAAAATAATTAAATTTTATATTTTAATATTGTTAATATAATATTTTTTTTAGTAATATGAGTAATTATATTACTAAATTTTTATTATTTTTACTTAGAAAAATAAAATTAATATTGTAAAAAAATTTATTATAAAAAAACATTATATATTTAAAATTATTCACACTATAATCAAAATGGATGTATCTCACCTGTAGTGGCCACTATATTTAAAATTACTATCATTCACTTATCTTACTTTTATATATAATCAATATAATATATATTAATAATAAATAAAATTAAATTTTTTTCTTTCAATAATATTTTCAAATCCTATGTTGTATATTGGGTTTTCAAATCTTGAAGATATTTTTTTTTTTCTTAAATGTAACCATAGTACAGAATAAATAATTTGTATATATTAATAATAAATAAAACTAAAAATTCTTAGTGGTATAGTTTAAAATTTTCTTTTTTCAATAATATTTTTAAATTCTTAGTTTGAATTTTGGTTACTTACCATCAGTAGCTGGTTCTCATTTGCTTGCTAAAATTATATGTTAAAACTCTATATGCCTAATTCTTTACAGCATTGGGGTTAAAGTTAAAGAATATGGTCTTAAGAAGAATGACCAAATTAGTTCAAGTTGTTTCTGTTGTTCTTCTCGTGCGGATTCTTATTTGTTCTTTTGGTTGGTCTCAATATATACATATTTTTTTATATATTGTTCATTTTGCATTATTGAAATTATATTTGTCATTATTATTAGTACTCATACTATATATTTTGTTTTTGTAGGCTTCAATGGTACATCTAGGAGAAGATTCTCTCCTTAGATGTTGCAAGAGCACATATCGTCTAAATTTATGTACTTATCTAAACTCAAATTTCATTAAATGCAACGACGAGTGTAGAAAGCACCATTGTAGAGGAGGTGGATGGTTTTATGAAAATGGTCATGTTTGTCTATGTTCCTGTTAATCAACATAAATTTCTTCTCTTAACAATTACTTGGTCAAATGTCAATTTATAGTAGTAGTAATAATAGTATTTTTCTTAATAGACTATGCCTTTCATTTCGAGTCTCCCAAATCACTAGTCAAATTTTGATTGATTTAGAGGTCTACTAGGCTATCGACTTGTGATACACTCAGACAAACACTTAGACCAATTTAATTGGAGAATTATATAGTGTTGTCAATTTAATATCATTGCTTACCATTCAAAAAAAAAAAAAATCATTGCTTATATTGTGAGGAATGTTAATACATATATTAATTTCTTGCTATTATATTGTGCGTTACATTATTACATTTATTTCTAGTTTATGTAAGATAGTATAATAGAATTTTGATATATAAGGACAAAAAGGAATTATGAATAATAATGGTTTTTTTTGGAGTAGGCCAACATTTAGCATGAGTTTGATTTGGAATAATAAAAAAAAATAGAAGAATCAAAATCACAATCACACTTTGAATAGAAAATAAAAATAATAGCATTTGAAATGCCCTTTTTTATTATTGGAATAGTTATTCTCCAAAAGCTTATTTCGTTTTCTAAAAAAAATTGAACCCAAGTGTGAGGAAATTTGAAAACAATCAGAGTGAAATGAAAATGAGAAAAAAAAAATGAGACTCATTTTCATACTTAGAGATTTTATAGAAATCATGGTGTCCTGTTGCGATTGTGACACATGGCATGGTAAAACAAGGAGACGCCTCTGTCATGAGACACACCTGTACAGACTTTGAAAGATTTCGATGATATGGGACCTTGGGAAAGTTGTTGAATTTGTGTGCCTTTGTATTAGTCTAAGTAGTCACTTGTAATACTTTTAAAGTTCAATTAGTTAACTAACTGTTAACTGTCAGTTAGTGTTAGGTACTTAGAAGTATGTGAGCTATAAATATCTCTAACTCTCATTCATTAAAACTTTAGCTCATAATTTCAAACTTTACAAGTTCAATAAAAGATTAGACAGATTCATTACAGTTTGTTCTCTTTTAGTTCTCGAATTATTGTTCTTAGTTTCTATGCATGAATTCTTTGGTTTCGTGGAAATGAAGTGGACCAACTAGCATTGATCTCAAACAAAAGTAAAAATAATAATTAGTGACTAAATGTATTTTTAGTCACAACACTTGTTGTGACTAAAACTAAATTAGTAACAACTTGTAACTAAGTAATATGTTTTAGTCACAAGTAACATTTTGTTGTGACTAAAAGTCACATTTAGTCACAAAAAATTATGTTGTGACTATAAAATTGTCATTAAAAGTAGCAGTTTTTTGTAGTGTAGATATATCGAATACAACAAACTATATATGCTAATTTGATTTTAAACACTATAAATTCTATCACTCCTTAAAATTAAGGGTATACAATATAGTAAGAAAGTAAATGATATATTTCTTTTTCTATTAAAAAAAATAATTATTGGTTACCCTAAAGTAGATGTTACTGAACAAATATAGACAGAAAAGTAAATAAAATTGAAACAATTTAGGAAAAAAAACAGAATAAAAACTTATGATTAGGATTGGAATTTGGAAGAAATAAAGAGTTGTGATTGTCTCTCATATAGCAGCATGAAGATTGTTGAATAATATGATATTTTTATTCAATAAAATAATTGTCTATATTAATAACATTAATTTGATTTTAAACACAATATCACTCCTTAAAATCAAGGTTATACAATATATATTAAGAAAGTAAAGGATGATACTGAATAAATATACAATATGCTTATATAAGGAAATAGAATTAAGGGATTTTTTCTATAATAAACTGAAAATGAAAAAAATTTACATTTATGACCTACATAGAGAAAATAAACAAAAATAGAAACTAAAAGTTGTTATTTACAAAAATACCTGCCAAAAAAAAAACAGAGGGGATCCTCCTTCTTCGTGACCCAGCTGTAGAACCCCAACAACCATTTTCAACCATTTTCATTCCAAAACTAGGAAAATCATATCTAAAAAAATGTAGATCTCAAAAAAAAACTACTCAGATCCCGAAAATCCAAATACAAAAAGGGATAAAAAATTATCCAACCTCCATTGTTGTACAAAAAAAAAAAACTCAAAAACAACATTCAGTCAAAAGCCCAACGTGTTCAGAGGAGAAGAATGAAGCTTCTAAAGACATAAATAAATAACATAAAAGAAATACAACTAAAAAACTACAGCAATAGATGAACAGGGACCGTGACATCATAATCAACCATACAACAACCAGAAAACAACAAAGAAAAAACTACAGCAATAGATGAATATAAAAACAACTAAAAAAAAACTCAATAACAACACAAAAATAACATCAATAAAAATACATAAAAGAAATACAACAACCAAAGAAATACATAAAAACTCCATAGATGAATACAAACAATTGTATCAGTTCAAGACGATACATTTTTTCTAGGAACAGGGACCGTGACATCATAATCAACCATACAACAACCAGAAAACAACAAAGAAAAAACTACAGCAACAGATGAATATAAAAACAACTAAAAAAAAAACTCAATAACAACACAAAAATAACATCAATAAAAATACATAAAAGAAATACAAAAAGAATGACAGAATACATTAGATTTTTTTTTTTTCCTTTTCGGCACAATGAAGCTTCTAAAGACATAAATAAATTAAAAGGATTCATATATAAATAGACTGCTACTACCTTTGATGGAGAAGAGGATTCAGTTTTTTTTTGGAGGCTAGTACCCATTTGCATTTGGGATTTTGACGAAGGAGGTGGTTTGTGGGGGTGAACCGAATTTGAGAGATATAGAGTAAGCTCCATAGCTCCGTGGAAAGAGAGGTGTTTTTGTGACTAAGGTGGAGTTGGATTTTGGTTTTTTTAGATGGTGAGCTCTGGAGAACAGAGGAAAGAGAAACAGAGAAAAAAAAAAAAAAAAGAGAAGAAGAGGTTGAAGATGATAGGAAATAGAAGCAGAGAAAAAAAAAATCCAAAAAAAAAGGAAAAAGGCAGTTATGAAAGAGGTGGCGTGTACCTTGGTGTAAAGCATGACATATGCATGCTAAAAGGTAAAAATGTAATTATGAAACTTTTAAAAACTAAAATTGAAAAATTTAAAAGGTAAAA
The DNA here is from genome assembly GCF_029168945.1 of Cannabis sativa. Taxonomy (NCBI): domain Eukaryota; kingdom Viridiplantae; phylum Streptophyta; class Magnoliopsida; order Rosales; family Cannabaceae; genus Cannabis; species Cannabis sativa. The sequence continues at coordinate 56,827,666 of NC_083607.1, forward strand.
ATGTTTAAAAAACCGAGTAATGCCAGAAAAGTAAAAAAGTGTTGAAAAGGGGCACCAGGTGTAAAAATCTCTAGAATTAAACTAATTTAACAACTGGTTTTCAAATTATTTTTTTTTATCGCATGCTTATAAATTCATACTTTTGAACGAAAAATAACTAAATAGACATATAAAATTGAAAAAAAAAAAATTATAACACAAATTTGATATTTTTGTAATTATAATACATAATGTTATAGCATTATTATGGTTATCATTATAATATTAACAATTTACTTTTCTCACGTGATCAATGCATGCATGATCAGATTAACCATATCATCTCCATAATTAAATCCATATGTTACGGTGATCATATTTTCATAAAACTAAAAGAAAAAGAGAGAGAAAATAATTAATAAGAAGAATGGCTAAAGTTCAAATTGTTTCTATTGTTCTTGTGGGGATTCTCATTTCTTCTTTTGGTTGGTCTTAGTATATACATATTTTTTATATTGTTCCTTTTGCATTATTGAAATTATATTTGTCATTAATTATTATTAGTACTCATACTATATATTTTGTTTTTGTAGGCTTCAATGGTACTCTAGGACAAGATTCTCCTATGCTCCTTGCATGTTGCAAGAGCACAAAGCGTCCAGATTTATGTCCTCATTCAGACTCAGATCCCACTAAATGCGACGCCGAGTGTAAAAAGGGGCCTTGTAGAGGAGGTATATGTAAAAAGGGGCCTTAGTGGTATAGTTTCAAATTTTCTTTTTTCAATAATATTTTTAAATTCTTAGTTTGAATTTTGGTTACTTACCATCAGTAGCTGGTTCTCATTTGCTTGCTAAAATTATATGTTAAAACTCTATATGCCTAATTCTTTACAGTATTGGGGTTAAAGTTAAAGAATATGGTCTTAAGAAGAATGGTCAAATTAGTTCAAGTTGTTTCTGTTCTTCTTCTTGTGGGGATTCTCATTAGTTCCTTTGGTTGGTGTCATTATATACATATTTTTTATATATTGTTTCTTTTGCATTATTGAAATTATATTTGTCATTATTATTAGTACTCATACTATATATTTTCTTTTTATAGGCTTCAATGGTACATCTAGGAGAAGATTCTCTCTTTAGATGTTGCAAGAGCACATATCGTCTAGTTTTATGTCCTTATCCAAACTCAAATTTCACTAAATGCAACGACGAGTGTAAAAAGCACCATTGTAGAGGAGGTGGATGTTTTCATGAAAATGGTCCTGTTTGTCTATGTTCATGTTAATCAACACAAATGTCAAATTATAGTAGCAGTAATAGTGTTTTTCTTAATAGACTATGCCTTTCATTTTATTTTATGCCACCTAAACAACCTCTGTTTAATGATGTACATGATAAACAAGAATGGATACTCTCTTTTAGTTAGTTTCAATTGCTGCTACATGTTTTTCTTGACATAAACACAATTGAGCAAGCCTACACAGTTTGAGGATTACATATGTTGATAAACTGTACACACCCGACGAAATAGTTTAGGATGACTGGGCGGAATTCATTGAGTAGGATGTACTTTTCTTATCCTAATTAGTTTTAGGATAAATATAGTACTTTGTTATACTATTTATTGAATTTAGTATAAGTATGTTTATTATAGATGAAATGTTCTTGCTATTTAATTTTTATTGATATTTTATGTTAATTTTGAAATCTTATATTGTAGGTGAGGAAATTGACATATAATTACAATTCTCACTGCTAATAATATTGTGTTGTTTTAAAATTGACACTAAAAAAAACTGTATCGATTATAAAGCAACGTAAAAGGAAAAAAAAAATCCATAAAAGAGTCTTTTGGTGTCGTTTTATAAATGACACTAAAGAATCTTTAAGTGTCGGTTATAAAACGATACTAAAACTTAATAGTGTCAGTTTTAAACTCACACTAAAAGAAAAAATATATATGTATACTTTAAGTGTTGGTTGTAAAATGACACTAAAAGTTAATAGTGTCCGTTTAAAACTGACACCAAACATTTGACTTTTTGAGACTGTGGAATAGGTGTTGGTTTTATGACCTGACACTAAAAGTATAAGTGTCAGTTTAAAACCGACACCAAAAGTGTAGTTTGTAGTAGCGAGACTCATTTTCATACTTAGGGATTTTATAGAAATCATGGTGTCCTGTTGCGATTATGACACATGGCATGGTAAAACCAAGAGACGCCTCTGTCATGAGACACACATGTACAGACTTTGAAGGGTTTCGATGATATGGCACCTTGGGAAGGTTGTTGAATTTGTGTGCCTTCGTAATTAGTCTAAGTAGTCACTTGTAATACTTTTAAAGTTCAGTTAGTGTTGTGTACTTAGGGGTATGTGAGCTATAAATACCTCTAACTCTCATTCATTAAAACTTAAGCTCATAATTTTCAAACTTTTCAAGTTCAATAAAGATTAGACAGATTCATTGCAGTTTGTTCTCTTTTAGTTCTCGAATTATTGTTCTTAGTTTCTATGCATGAGTTCTTTGGTTACGTGGAAATGAAGAGGACCAACTAGCATTGATCTCAAACAAAGGTAAAAATAATAATAATTAAGTTACTAAATGTATTTTTAGTCACGATACTTGTTGTGACTAATTAAATTAGTAACAACTTGTAACTAAATAATATGTTTTAGTCACAAGTAAAATTTTATTGTGACTAAAAGTCACATTTACTTAAAAAAAATTATATTGTGACTATAAAGTTGTCATTAAAAGTAACAGTTTTTTGTAGTGTAGATAGATCGAATACAACAAACTATATATGCTAATTTGATTTTAAACACAATAAATTCTATCACTCCTTAAAATTAAGGATATACAATATTGCAATTTATATAGCAACTCACATAGTAATAAATGGAGCAATATACATCACAACCAAAATCTATATTGCAATTCACATAAAAATCACTGGATTAACCTAAATTGTAAATTTTTTAAAAAAAATGTTTAAAAATAATATAATATATATGGTATTTATTATTATGACACATAATAACGAAACAAATTATTTAATTAATCATAATTAATTAAATTGAGACCTATTTTTGTAAAAAAAGATAAAAAAAAATGGTGCATATTTTAAATGCACTTAATCATTATCATTAATTTGTTTTTGTTATATATAACATTACATATTATCCATCTCTTTTTTATTTTTATTTTTACTATTATCCCATCAAGACTATTTTTATAAAAAAAAAAAAAAAAGTGTTTTGGTGCATATTAATACATCACTTGTTGCAATTAAAGAATTATAAAAGTTATGATTAAATTGCTTAATTCATATATATTTTTTTAAAGTACTCCTCTAACAACACAATATTTAAATTTATGTACTAGGGATTTATATTATACGTAAATTGTTCAAGTAATATTAATTAATTAGGAAATAATTTGTGCTTTGCTCGCGTGTGGTCGTATTTAATTTATTGATAATTAATGATAAAATTATCAAATTTTAAATTTTAATATTTTTAATATAATATTTTTTTAGTAATATGAGTAATTATATTACTAAATTTTTTATTATCTTTACTTAGAAAAATAAAATTAATATTATAAAAAAATGTATTATCAAAAAACATTATATATTTAAAATTGTTGCTATTATTGTATCTTATTTGTATTTACACTATAATCAAAATGAATGTATCATTATCATTCACCTATCTTACTTGTAATATATAATTAATATAATATATATTATTAATAAATGAAATTAAATTTTTTCTCAAATCCTAAAGATATTTTTCATTCTTAAATGTAACCATAGTTCAGAATAATATGTATATATAATAATAAATTAAATTAAAAATTTTCTTTTTTAAATAGAATTCTTAGTGGTATGGTTTCAAATTTTAATAATATATATCTTAATAATAATAATAATAATAATAATAATAATAATAATAATAATAATAATAATAATAATAATAATATATCTTTTCAAAAAAATAATATATACATATTTATTATAGCCACATTATTATTAGTTTGAAGATGTATATTTCAAATAAAATAAATGAAAGACTATCATTTCTTTTTAAAGGATGACCTCAACTCACCTTACTAATATATGATTATAGTAAATATATTATAGTAAGAACATTACTATTAGGCATTTTATGGTACGCCAGCCGCTTAAAACTGTCACCACACATGGACTCTTTTGGAAAGGTTAAAGGATGTTGCACCTTTGTCACCAAGGTTGGTAATTAGAGATTTTCTAGAGCGATACCATCACCATGGAGCAAAGTGATGATATTTTTGGAGCGATACCATTTCCATGGAGCAAAGTGATGGTGTACCGACGCTTGGATTGGGAGGAGACTGCAGAGTCAGCACATAATCCTACTCGACGGCTTGGAAGAGTAGTTTTGTTGGGTTGTTCATGGCTTGAAAGAGTTAGGGTTTTGAAGGGTTTAATTTATATTTTAGGGGTTTAATGTATATTTTATAAAACTAAACGTTAGAATTAAAGTGCAGGTAAATTTAATAGAATAAAAAGAGAATATACTGTTAAACCAAGAATTACTATTAGATAGCCACATTTTAATAGATAAAGATATATATTGATTAATGATAGATAGATTATGAGAATAATAATAATTAATTAATTTGTGAATTGTAAATATATTTTAACATATAAAAAATAGAAAAATAAATATTTTTTTAACTTATATTTTTGTAGAATATTTACAAACTTAATAAAAAATTAGAATAATGAGAGAATTGAGGAGAGAATAAATAAATGTATTTAGAGTAATTTTAGAGCGCCATGTCACCGCCTCATATTTTTTCTTTATATATATACTAGTAAACAATCGGCGCTTTGCGGCGGTATATTTAAATTTTTTTAAATATAAATATGAAATTAATTGTGTCTTTTAATTTAATGATAATTCAATGATTATTTATAGCCTTGAAATTTCGACCGTATTAGTGTGCTCCTAATTTTTTCAATCCATTAAAAATAGTTCCTAAACTATTTATAGTATCTTCAAAAATATGGTCAAGCTAGAATAAGAAACCAGCAGCAGTGCGCAACCTGCAATAACCAAACCAGTTATGTTCTTGTGTCAGCACCCATTCAGCAAGACATAAACAATGTTCCATGGACACCACCGAACATTTCAGGACTAAAAATTGGATGCTGCTGTCAATCATGAACTGAAGGTCTTGGGGGTCGGTGCAATTGTAAGAGACCATCAAGGCAATGTCGTTGCTGCTATATCCAAGCCAGTATAAGGATGCTTTCGATCGAATGAAATGGAGGCTAAAACACTTTTTTATAGTCTTAATTGGGCGCTGCGATTGCAATTACAAATTACACATATCAACACTGATGCATTGCAAAGTGTAAAAAAACTTGACCAGATGACCACTTTACAATATTATGAATAGTTTGGGGATCATTTTTAACAAACTAAAAAAATTAGGGATATAATAATATATAGATCATAGTTTAATGGGTAAATATTCCAAATAACATTTTTTAAGAACAATTGGGCTTATTAAAACCTCAAGAGTGAATCCAATTAAAACAACTGAGGAAGAAAAGGAGTGCGAAAATTATATTAATCAATCATGATCGACCACCACACAATGTTACCAACATTAGATAAAGCATACTTAACTAAAGCAATGTAAAAATGCAAAAAGTTTGAATATTATTACACCATCTCCTATGGGAGAAATGAGATATAAAAGTTTACTTATATTTTGTAGAAAAAAATAATTTTGTGATATTTTACATCAATTTTTATTATTGTGCTCCAATATATAATTGTAAATCTTGATACAAAATTTAATATGTTATTTAATGCTCACTTAATAATTTATTAAAAAATATAAAATTTACTAATAAAATAATAATAATGCAAGTCATTTTTTGTCATTTAATACAAAAGATTATATTAGCTAATATATTTAATAATAAAATATTAAAAATAACATAATGATAAATATAAAATTATAGCATTTATTTTGTAAGTTTAGTAGTTTGTGCCCATTATGTTTTGTTTGGTATCAATTTATGGTGGTGGTTGTTTTGTGTTTATCCTAAGATTGTCGTGAAGTAGCAATGACACATGATCTATTCCGCAGTTAGTAGAGATAAGTTTTTTCTTTATAATATAATATTTCAGAATATTTTTCATTTAAATAAAAATTCTCATTTTAATATTACCATTAAATAGTGTGCTAACTAAAGTTTATATAGTTTATATAGGTATGTATACATAATTTTTTTCTTATTAATTTTCCCTCTCATTCTTTCTCTCTAAATCCTAATCTTAACAAATCTTTCCAAACTACATCGTTTATTATTTTAGTTTGAAAATTACACTATTATGATCTATTTTAAAAATAATGTGGAAAACATGTATTTTCTTAATATCACTACAAAAGATAACTAAAATAAAGAAAGCAACCCTTTTAATTTCATTTATACTTTATTAAGAAATTTGTAACTAAGTTTTTAATAATTTTTTATTACTTATTTCGATTAGTATTTTTAAAAAATTGTTTTAATTTTTAATTATTATTTATTATCTTATGGTTTAAGATATATATTACTTATTTTAAGCTATTTTTTTTATTTCATTCTAACTTAGTTAAAAATATAATAAATTATAATAAATATAAAAAATTACTAAACGATTTACTAATAAAATTAGCATTGTCTTATTTTTTTTTTAATATATTAAGATAATATTTTATTTCATAAATTCTTATTTTTAGGAATATATCAAAATGGCTATGAAAATCTTATTTAAAATAATATAGGGTAACAACATTTAAAGGTAAAAATTAAAATATATATATATATATATATATATATATACTTTTAGTAGCTCATAAAGTTAATTACTTATTTAAGATATGTTTATGTTATTTTTTTAGTAACTTTTCATGTTAATTATAAATATATTTAAGAAATTAACATATTATAATCAAATATAAAAAAATTACCATTAAGCAATTATATATATAAATTGTTATGTTAAGTTTATAATTATCATACAATTTAAGATACTATTTGGTACTCTTATAAATTATTTTATTTCGATCATTTTTCTAGATTCAACAAAAAAATATATACTTTTCATGTATTAAAATGACCATCTTGAAAAGTAGGTAACTATGATATCACTCTTGAGCTCAATTGATTAACAATGTGATGTAAAAGGAAAAAAAAAAAAAAAAGAAGAAGAGAGATGAGTGGGTATATTTTTTTAGAAATTTATCAAAATTGATCTACAAAAGAAGCTTACGTAGAATACAATTTAGTTACTTTTTTTAGACATTTATTAAAATTTCTCTAAAAAATAAACTTAGTAAACTATTATCTAGTAAATAATAATATACTTTTTAGTAACCCATAAAACTAGTTGGTACATTAAATTTTATTTAAGTGTAAAATTTGGTATGTTAAATTTATTATTCAATGACTTTTAATGTACTATCTTATTTTCTTATAAATTATTTTAAAAACTTGTGAAAAGTGTTTTGTAAAATTAGAATATAATTTAGTAACTTTTTATGTGAAAAATCATTAAAAAATAGTAACTATTAAATTAATTAGTATATTAAATTTTGTTGTAGTGAAAAATTTGTAGTTAAAAATTTTGTGGACATAGGCATAACTTAGTAGTTTCACATTTCTCCATACAAAGAGGATGTTCCATGTTAGAATCTTCATCCTCCAATGTTAACAAAAAAAAATAGATTAGAAACTAACATGTTACTTTTGATTTTGATTAGTTTTTTTTACAATAGTAAAAATACATGTGCTTCCGACATGTTAAAACGATCATCTTAAGAGGTGAAAAATAATGGTATAATTTTTTAGTTTAAATAATAATTGGTGTGACCAAAAAAAATTTTTAGAAAGAGAAAAGGAGAGAGAAAGTTCTTTTATATTAAAGAAAACCATGAATATATATGTATTGACATAAAATACCATGAATATTTGTATGTTTATTATTTAATAAAAAAAAGAGCAAAAATGAAATAAGAAAAGGAAAATGAGACAAAGTGAATTAAAATTAAAAGTGTTTTGTAAAATTAGAATATAATTTAGTAACTTTTATATATGAAAAAATCATTAAAAAATAGTAACTATTAAATTAATTAGTATATTAAATTTTGTTGTAGTGAAAAATTTGTAGTTAAAAATTTTGTGGACATAGGCATAACTTAGTAGTTTCACATTTCTCCATACAAAGAGGATGTTCCATGTTGGAATCTTCATCCTCCAATGTTAACAATATATATAAATATATATATATATATATATATATATATAGATTAGAAACTAACATGTTACTTTTGATTTTGATTAGTTTTTTTTTTTTACAATAGTAAAAATACATGTGCTTCTCACATGTTAAAACGATCATCTTAAAAGGTGAAAAATAATGGTATAATTTTTTAGTTTAAATAATTATTGGTGTGACCAAAAAAAAATTTTAGAAAAAGAAAAGGAGAGAGAAAGTTCTTTTATATTAAAGAAAACCATGAATATATATGTATTGACATAAAATACCATGAATATTTGTATGTTTATTATTTAATAAAAAAAAGAGCAAAAAGGAAATAAGAAAAGGAAAATGAGACAAAGTGAATTAAAATTAAACTGTAAATAGTAGTATTATAAACACAAAAAGCGTATATACATATTCTAAAAAAATTAAAATGCAACGATTTATTACCTAAATAAAATGAATAGTGCTAATTGTGAGATTTATTTTAAAATTTTGTTTCCAAGCGTAAATTTCTCTTTTTATTAATGTTATATTTGGGTATTACATATTATCTTGTATTTTGAAATTTATTTATTAAAAGATTTCTCATATCATCTATATGAAATTTATTTATTACAAGATTTCTCCAATCACTTCGTATCATCTATATTTGGTACATACAAATTGTTTCCCAAACTAATTAAATTCCTAAAATTCCTCCTAATCAACAAACATATTATCCTAAAATTACAAAAAGTATATATTAAGAAAATTATATCATATATTCTCCAACAATATTGTAACAAAACTACTTAAATACATATATCACTAATTTTGGCAAAAATTGAAGAAATAAAAAAAAAAAAGGAAATTTTAAATTAATTAATCTCATCTCTTCAAACTGTATATAAGACTGTGTTGGTAGCTAGCATATTTTCATAAAACTAAAAGAAAAAGAGATAAAATAATTAGTAAGAATAATGGCTAAAGTTCAAATTGTTTCTTTTGTTCTTCTTGTGGGGATTCTCATTTCTTCATTTGGTTGGTCTCAATATATACATATTTTTTATATTGTTCCTTTTGCATTATTGAAATTATATTTGTCATTAATTATTATTAGTACTCATACTATATATTTTGTTTTTGTAGGCTTCAATGGTACTCTAGGACAAGATACTCCTATGCTCCTTGCATGTTGCAAGAGCACAAAGCGTCCAGATTTATGTCCTCATTCAGACTCAAATCCCGCTAAATGCGACGCCGAGTGTAAAAAGGGACCTTGTAGAGGAGGTACATGTAAAAATGAAGGTGGTCCTGTTTGTCACTGTTTCTGTTAATTCGATCTATTATATTTATAATATGAGTTGAATTTTATTATTAATAATAATTATTGTTATTAATAATAAATTTATTAAGCACTTGTCTTAAAAATAAATAAATGAATAAAGTATATAAATTCCTATCTTATATGAGGAGTCCAATAGCACACTATTTTTATTTGAAGTGTATTATTATTTATTTTTATTATTATTTCATTTTTATGTATTAAAGTAATTTTTTTTTTTATTTTTTACGGAAATTTATGTAGCAACTCACATAGTAAATAATAGAGCAATCTACATCACAATCAAAATTTACTGGAGTAACTTAAATTGTAAATTTTTTTTAAAAAATTGTTAAATTATAATATATATATATAAAAATATATATATATATATGTGGTAAGTATTATTATGTAAAGTGAGATAATTTATATAGAGTATTATTATTAATAATAAATTTATTAATCACTTGTTTTAAAAATAAATAAATGAATAAAGTATATTAATTCCTATCTTATGATCGAGGAGTCCAATAGCACACTATTTTTATTTCAAGTGTATTATTATTTATTATTATTATTTCATTTTTATATACTAAAGTAATTTTTTTTTTTTTACAAAAATTCATATAGCAACTCACATAGCAATTAATGGAGCAATCTACATCACAATTAAAATCTATATTGCAATCGACATAAAAATTACAGCAGTAACTTAAATTGTAAATTTTTTAAAGAAAAAATGTTAAAAAATAATATATATATATAGTAATTATTATTATGCAAAGTGAGATAATTTATATAGAGTAATAATATACTTAAAATAATGACACATAATAACGAAATAAATTATTTAATTAATCATAATTAATTAAATTGAGACCTCGTAAAAAAAGATAAAAAATTGGTGCTAAATGCACTTAATCATTATTATTAATTTTTTTTTTATACATAACTGTACTTATTATTCATCTCTTTTTCATTTTTATTTTTACAATGAGCCACATCAAGACTATCTTTATAAAAAAAAAATATATATAGTTTTGGTGTATATTAATAAATCACTTGTTGCGATTAAAGAATTATAAAATTTATGATTAAATTACTTAATTCATATATATTTTTTCAAAGTACTCCTCTAATAGCACAATATTTAAATTTATGTACTGGGGATTTATATAATACGTAAATCGTTCAAGTAATATTAATTAATTAGGAAATAATAATTCGTGCTTTGCTCGCGTGCAGTCGTATTTAATTTATTGATAATTAATGATAAAATTATCAAATTTTAAATTTTAATATTTTTAATATAATATTTTTCTTAGTAATAAGAGTAAATGTTACTAAATTTTCATTATTTTTACTTAGAAAAATAAAATTAATATTGTAAAAAAATTTATTATAAAAAAAACATTATATATTTAAAATTGTTGTTATTACTGTATCTTATTTGTATTCACACTATCATTAAAATAGATGTATCTCAACTGTAGTGGCCACTATATATAAAATTACTATCATTCACTTATCTTACTTGTAATATATAATCAATATAATATATATTAATAATAAATAAAATTAAATTTTTTCTTTCAATAATATTTTTAAATCCTATGTTGTATGGGGTATTCAAATCTTAAAGATATTTTTATTTTTTTCGTAAATGTAACCATATTACAAAATAAATAATTTGTATATATTATTAATAAATAAAACTAAAAAATTTCTTTTTTAAATAGAATTCTTAGTGGTATAGTTTCAAATTTTCTTTTTTCAATAATATTTTTAAATCCAGTTTATTTTTTGTTTATTGATATAAACAACACTTTCCTTTTTTAGCAGATCAAAGTTAGATGTTCTCTCGATGCATTGCTTTGTTTGAATTAGCTAGCAAGTTTTTTGATTGGGGTCCTCTGTCTTTTCGCATTGCTTCTATGTTATTTATCATCATTATCATCAATTGGTTATTACTTTTGAGTTTTCCTTGGTGTAATTCATGTCTTATCTTATATATACTTATTTACAATTCATTAGTAAGTCTTCCAAAGCTGTAAATTTACTTACTAAGACAAATGGTATATCAACTTTAAATTATGGCCAACTGGTTGTAAAAAGCACTCTCTAAACTGTTATGTATTAATTGTGTTTTGGATGCACACTACTACGTTAAACTTCAAATGGTTATCAGTTGCCTTAGTAATGATTTTATTCATCATTATACAGATATTGTCAAAAAAAAGAGAGACAAAATTATAAGAAGAATGGCCAAATTAGTTCAAGTTGTTTCTGTTGTTCTTCTTGTGGGGATTCTCATTTGTTCCTTCGGTTGGTCTCCATATATACATATTTTTTATATTGTTCATTTCAAGTGTCCTTCTTCTCTGCAACTTGAAGCTTTTTGTGATGCTGACTGGGTTGCAGACTCAGAAGATTGTAGATCCACAATAGGTTTTTGTATCTTCTTAGGTGGGAATCTAGTTGGATGGCAATCGAAAAAGCAACCTATCATATCCAAGTCCTCCATTGAGGCTGAATATTGCAGCATTGCTGCTGTTGTGACTGAGATTAGTTGGATCAACTCCTTTCAGAGATGCATCAAACACTTTCTACCACTCCCCTGGTCTGGTGTGACAATTTGAGTGCAGTTCATCTCACTGCTTATCCTATTTTACATGATAGAACCAAACACATTAAAATAGATATTCATTATGTTCAGGACATGGTAATGAACAAGGTAATACGTGTTCATCATGTTCCTGCTGAACGCCAACTTGCAGATCTACTTACTAAACCTATTTCTAGTTCTAGGTTCCCTTGTTTAAGAGACAAACTCAATGTTAAGTTCGAAGGAGGCTGTTAAGTGTACTTAGTTTATCACTGGTTTAGTTAGTTTAAACAATTACAAGTTGTTAGTTTTTTCTGTTTTGATTTTCAGTTAGTGTCAACTAACTTTCTGTTAGTTGTTGATGAGATTTCAGCTCATTCATTGTGTATAAATAGCTTTGCATTTCCTTGCCTGAATATTAATGAAAAACAAAGCATTCTTTCAATTGTTCTTTGCTTTAGACATTAACAGGCTTAACCTATTATTATTTTAAATTTCATTTTTATATATAGATACCCATTACAATAATATTTTTAACCACTAATTCATAATCTAACAATTTAGGTGATGTTTGGTTTAGTAATAGTAATGAAATACTCAATGTTACTACCACTTTCGTTAGCTCATAACAATTTTCACATGATATTGACACTTCAATTCGATAATCATATTCCATATACTGCACTAGTTCACTTCGCTATAGTAATTTGGCATTGCATCTCTCTTATTTATTTATTTTTTTTTTGAAACAAGTAGTATTTAGTTTTTGATATTAAGAATATTAAATTTTAAAATAAAATAAATAAATGCAATGCATCTGGGCCCTCCACGTGTCCATTTTTATGAGTAAACGGAAGTGGTAGTAACGGTGTAAGAAAATTGTAACATTGGGTATTTTTGCCTCCAAAATATAAAGATAAAATATTTAAGTGTATAAAATCTAAAATATTAAATATTTATGCCTCAATTTACCCAAAATAGTAATTACGATTTTTGGCCCAGAAATGATATTTCTTCATTTATTTATCAATTTGTGACATAAAACTTCAAATAAATATCACTTGAAAATAGATTTTATTATTCAAATGTATGGCTTCCATTTTGCAATATGATTGTAAATTTGTTTTGGAATATGTATACTATTTCTTCATATACTAATGTAATTTCTGTAGTATTAGTATTGTTTGTATTGGTCTGCATTACTAGAGTTCAATTGTTTCCTCATACCTACTTTCTTCTTTGTATTATTGGTGACGAACTTCAATTTGTATTTTTCGAATCAATGTCAAACTCTAATAGGATTACTCCTAATTTTTATTTATTTTGTTGATTATCCATTTGTATAATGACATTACATATTTATACTAGTTAGGTAATAGTAACAATTTATTAATTAGTCCCTATGTCATTTTAGAGAAATGCTAAAATGCACCAGTAGTACCTAGCACCCTCTTATGTGTTAGTATCGCTATTGGTTCAACTAAGTATCGGGTTCCCTATAATTTAACGAAATTGGTTTTAGGGAGTATCGCTAGCCAATCGCAACGTGACATGTCAAGAAAGTGCTAGGCACAACTGATGCCTAATAGCAATGCTCATCATTTTATGTAACAGTGTAGAGATCATAGGAAACATAATTAAAATGTGATTAGGGTGCAATTTAGACAGAACAGTGATAGTATCTGATAGCACATGAAATTTTTTGAATAACATGATATTTTTATTCAATAAAATAATTGTCTATAAAATAATATAAATAGGTAGATCGAATACAATAAACTATATATGCTAATTTGATTTTAAACACAATATATTCTATCACTCCTTAAAATTAAGGATATACAATATATTAAGAAAGTAAATAATTAATTAGTTTCCTTTTCCATCCAAAAAAACTAATTGGTTTCCCTAAAGTATGTTACTGAGTAAATATACAATATCTTTGTATATTTCTACAATAGGTACGTAATTAGTTAAACTAATCAAACAACTAATATACAGCTAAAACACACTTTAAAGATATATATTACAAATTGTTAATTTTTATTTAAAAAAAAATAAAACATTAAAACTAATCGTTAAACTAAATATATTCTGTTTCATAATGATAATTAATTTTTTTTATCACATGCATGCTTATAAATTTAAATTTTTGAAAAAATAAATAAACTAACAGACATATAAAATTAAAAAAAAATTATAACATAAATTTTGATATTTTTGTAATTCTAATAAATAGTATTATACCATTCTTATGGTTATAATTATAATATTAACAATTTACTTTTCCCACATGATCGATGCATGCATGATGAGATTAACCATATCATCTCCATAATTAAATCTATATGTTAGGTTGATCATCAATTTTGAAATTTATATATTAAAGATTTCTCTAATCACTTTATATCATCTATATTTAGTATATATATATACACAATTAATTGTTTCCCAAACTAATTAAATTCCTAAAACTCCTCCTAATCAACAAACATATTATCCTAAAATTACAAAAAAGTATATATTAAAAAAATCATATCATATATTCTCCAACAATATTGTAACAAAACTACTTAAATACATATATCACTAATTTTGGCAAAAATTGAAGAAATAAAATAAAAAGGAAATTTTAATTAATTAATATCATCTCTTCAAACTGTATATAAGACTGTGTTGGTAGATAACATATTTGCATAAAACTAAAAGAAAAAGAGATAAAATAATTAATAAGAAGAATGGCCAAAGTTCAAATTGTTTCTGTTGTTCTTCTTGTGGGGATTCTCATTTCTTCCTTTGGTTGGTCTCAATATATACATATTCTTTATATTGTTCCTTTTGCATTATTGAAATTATATTTTTCATTAATTATTATTAGTAGTCATACTTTATATTTTGTTTTTGTAGGCTTCAATGGTACTCTAGGACAAGATTCTCCTATGCTCCTTGCATGTTGCAAGAGCACAAAGCGTCCAGATTTATGTCCTCATTCTGACTCAAATCCCACTAAATGCGATGCCGAGTGTAAAAAGGGGCCTTGTAGAGGAGGTATATGTAAAAATGAAGGTGGTCCTGTTTGTCACTGTTTCTGTTAATTCGATCTATTATATTATAATATCAGTTAAATTTTATTATTAATAATAATTATTATTAATAATAAATTTATTAATCGCTTGTTTTAAATATAAATAAATGAATAAAGTATATAAATTTTTATCTTATGAGGAGTCCAATAGCACGCTATTTTTATTTGAAGTGTATTATTATTTATTTTTATTATTATTTCATTTTTATGTATTAAAGTAATTTTTTTTTTTTTTACGGAAATTCATGTAACAACTCACATAGTAAATAATAGAGCAATCTAGCTACATTACAATCAATATTTACTCGAGTAACTTAAATTGTAAATTTTTTTAACAAAAAATGTTAAAAAATTATATATATGGTAACTATTATTATGTAAAGTGAGATAATTTATATAGAGTATTATTATTAATAATAATTTTATTAATCACTTGTTTTAAAAGTAAATAAATGAATAAAGTACATTAATTCCTATCTTATGATCGAAGAGTCCAATAGCACACTATTTTTATTTGAAGTGTATTATTATTTATTATTATTATTTTATTTTTATATATTAAAGTAATTTTTTTTTATGTTTTACGAAAATTCATATAACAACTCACAGATAAATTAATGGAGAAATCTACATCACAATTAAAATCTATATTGCAATCGACATAAAAATTACCAAAATTGAAATTTTTTTTAAAAAAAATATGAAAAAAATAATATATATATATATGGTAATTATTATTATGTAAAGTGAGATAATTTATATAGATCATATACTTAAAATAACGAAATAAATTATTTAATTAATCATAATTATTAAATTGAGACCTCGTAAAAAAAAATAAAAAAAATTGGTGTTAAATGCACTTAATCATTATTATTAATTTTATAATTAATGATAAAATAATTAAATTTTAAATTTTAATATTGTTAATATAATATTTTTTTTAGTATTACTAAATTTTTATTATTTTTACTTAGAAAAATAAAATTAATATTGTTAAAAAATTTATTATAAAAAAACATTATATATTTAAAATTATTCACACTATAATCAAAATGGATGTATCTCACCTGTAGTGGCCACTATATTTAAAATTACTATCATTCACTTATCTTACTTTTATATATAATCAATATAATATATATTAATAATAAATAAAATTAAATTTTTTTCTTTCAATAATATTTTCAAATCCTATGTTGTATATTGGGTTTTCAAATCTTGAAGATATTTTTTTTTTCTTAAATGTAACCATAGTACAGAATAAATAATTTGTATATATTAATAATAAATAAAACTAAAAATTCTTAGTGGTATAGTTTAAAATTTTCTTTTTTCAATAATATTTTTAAATTCTTAGTTTGAATTTTGGTTACTTACCATCAGTAGCTGGTTCTCATTTGCTTGCTAAAATTATATGTTAAAACTCTATATGCCTAATTCTTTACAGTATTGGGGTTAAAGTTAAAGAATATGGTCTTAAGAAGAATGGTCAAATTAGTTCAAGTTGTTTCTGTTCTTCTTCTTGTGGGGATTCTCATTTGTTCTTTTGGTTGGTGTCAATATATACATATTTTTTATATATTGTTTCTTGTGGATTATTGAAATTATATTTGTTATTATTATTAGTACTCATACTATATATTTTGTTTTTGTAGGCTTCAATGGTACATCTAGGAGAAGATTCTCTCCTTAGATGTTGCAAGAGCACATATCGTCTAGATTTATGTACTTATCCAAACTCAAATTTCATTAAATGCAACGACGAGTGTAGAAAGCACCATTGTAGAGGAGGTGGATGGTTTTATGAAAATGGTCATGTTTGTCTATGTTCCTGTTAATCAACATAAATTTCTTCTCTTAACAATTACTTGATCAAATGTCAATTTATAGTAGTAGTAATAATAGTGTTTTTCTTAATAGACTATGCCTTTCATTTCGAGTCTCCCAAATCACTAGTCAAATTTCGATTGATTTAGAGGTCTACTAGGCTATCGACTTGTGATACACTCAGACAAACACTTAGACCAATTTAATTGGAGAATTATATAGTGTTGTCAATTTAATATCATTGCTTACCATTCAAAAAAAAAAAAAATCATTGCTTATATTGTGAGGAATGTTAATACATATATTAATTTCTTGCTATTATATTGTGCGTTACATTATTACATTTATTTCTAGTTTATGTAAGATAGTATAATAGAATTTTGATATATAAGGACAAAAAGGAATTATGAATAATAATGGTTTTTTTTGGAGTAGGCCAACATTTAGCATGAGTTTGATTTGGAATAATAAAAAAAAATAGAAGAATCAAAATCACAATCACACTTTGAATAGAAAATAAAAATAATAGCATTTGAAATGCCCTTTTTTGTTATTGGAATAGTTATTCTCCAAAAGCTTATTTCGTTTTCTAAAAAAAATTGAACCCAAGTGTGAGGAAATTTGAAAACAATCAGAGTGAAATGAAAATGAGAAAAAAAAAATGAGACTCATTTTCATACTTAGAGATTTTATAGAAATCATGGTGTCCTGTTGCGATTGTGACACATGGCATGGTAAAACAAGAAGACGCCTCTGTCATGAGACACACCTGTACAGACTTTGAAAGATTTCGATGATATGGGACCTTGGGAAAGTTGTTGAATTTTGGGTGCCTTTGTATTAGTCTAAGTAGTCACTTGTAATACTTTTAAAGTTCAATTAGTTAACTAACAGTTAACTGTCAGTTAGTGTTAGGTACTTAGAAGTATGTGAGCTATAACTATCTCTAACTCTCATTCATTAAAACTTTAGCTCATAATTTCAAACTTTACAAGTTCAATAAAAGATTAGACAGATTCATTACAGTTTGTTCTCTTTTAGTTCTCGAATTATTGTTCTTAGTTTCTATGCATGAATTCCTTGGTTTCGTGGAAATGAAGTGGACCAACTAGCATTGATCTCAAACAAAAGTAAAAATAATAATTAGTGACTAAATGTATTTTTAGTCACAAAACTTGTTGTGACTAAAACTAAATTAGTAACAACTTGTAACTAAGTAATATGTTTTAGTCACAAGTAACATTTTGTTGTGACTAAAAGTCACATTTAGTCACAAAAAATTATGTTGTGACTATAAAATTGTCATTAAAAGTAGCTGTTTTTTGTAGTGTAGATATATCGAATACAACAAACTATATATGCTAATTTGATTTTAAACACTATAAATTCTATCACTCCTTAAAATTAAGGGTATACAATATATTAAGAAAGTAAATGATATATTTCTTTTTCTATTAAAAAAAAAATAACTATTGGTTACCCTAAAGTAGATGTTACTGAACAAATATAGACAGAGAAAAGTAAATAAAATTGAAACAATTTAGGAAAAAAACAGAATAAAAACTTATGATTAGGATTGGAATTTGGAAGAAATAAAGAGTTCTGATTGTCTCTCATATAGTAGCATGAAGATTGTTGAATAATATGATATTTTTATTCAATAAAATAATTGTCTATATTAATAGGTAGATGGAATGCAACAAACATTGCTAATTTGATTTTAAACACAATATCACTCCTTAAAATCAAGGTTATACAATATATATTAAGAAAGTAAAGGATGATACTGAATAAATATACAATATGCTTATATAAGGAAATAGTATTAAACTAATTTAACAACTGGTTTTCAAATTATTTTTTTTATCGCATGCTTATAAATTCATACTTTTGAACGAAAAATAACTAAGTAGATGTATAAAATTGAAAAAAAAATTATAACACAAATTTGATATTTTTGTAATTATAATAAATAATGTTATAGCATTATTATGGTTATCATTATAATATTAACAATTTACTTTTCTCACGTGATCAATGCATGCATGATCAGATTAACCATATCATCTCCATAATTAAATCCATATGTTATGGTGATCATTAATTTTAAAATTTATTTATTAAAAGATTTCTCCAATCAGTTCATATCATCTATATTTGGTATATATATATATACACATAATTAATTGTTTCCCAAACTAATTAAATTCCTAAAACTCATCCTAATCAACAAACATATTATCCTAAAATTACAAAAAGTATATATTAAGAAAATCAAATCATATATTCTCCAACCATATTGTAACAAAACTACTTAAATACTATATCACTAATTTTCGCAAAAATTGAAGAAATAAAAGAAAAAGGAAATTTTAATTAATTAATATCATCTTTTCAAACTGTATATAAGACTGTGTTGGTAGCTAACATATTTTCATAAAACTAAAAGAAAAAGAGAGAGAAAATAATTAATAAGAAGAATGGCTAAAGTTCAAATTGTTTCTATTGTTCTTCTTGTGGGGATTCTCATTTCTTCTTTTGGTTGGTCTTAGTATATACATATTTTTTATATTGTTCCTTTTGCATTATTGAAATTATATTTGTCATTAATTATTATTAGTACTCATACTATATATTTTGTTTTTGTAGGCTTCAATGGTACTCTAGGACAAGATTCTCCTATGCTCCTTGCATGTTGCAAGAGCACAAAGCGTCCAGATTTATGTCCTCATTCAGACTCAGATCCCACTAAATGCGACGCCGAGTGTAAAAAGGGGCCTTGTAGAGGAGGTATATGTAAAAATGAAGGTGGTCCTGTTTGTCACTGTTTCTGTTAATTCGATCTATTATATTTATAATATCAGTTGAATTTTATTATTATTAATAATTATTATTATTATTAATAAATTTATTAGTCACTTGTCTTAAAATTAAATAAATGAATAAAGTATATAAATTCCTATCTTATGTGGAGTCCAATAGCACGCTATTTTTATTTGAAGTGTATTATTATTTCATTTTAATGTATTAAAGTAATTTTTTTTTTATTTTTTAGGAAAATTCATGTAGCAACTCACATAGTAAATAATAGAGCAATTTACATCACACTCAAAATTTACTAGAGTAACTTAAATTGTAATTTTTTTAAAAAAAATGTTAAAAAATAATATACATATATATGGTAATTATTATTATGTAAAGTGAAATAATTTATATAGAGTATTATTATTAATAATAAATTTATTCATCACTTGTTTTAAAAATAAATAAATGATACATTAAATCCTATCTTATGATCGAGGAGTCCAATAGCACACTATTATTATTTGAAGTGTATTATTATTTATTATTATTATTATTTCATTTTTATATATTAAAGTAATTTTTTTTTTTATTTTTTACGAAAATTCATGTAGCTAACTCACATAGAAATTAATGGACCAATCTACATCACAATTAAAATCTATATTGCAATCGATATAAAAATTACAGCAATAACCTAAATTGTTAATTTTTTTTTAAAAAAAATGTTAAAAAATAATATATATATATATATATGGTAATTATTATTATGTAAAGTGAGATAATTTATATATTTTAATAATATACTTAAAATAATGACACATAAAAACGAAACAAATTATTTAATTAATCATAATTACTTAAATTAAGACCTCGTAAAAAAGATAAAAAAATTGATGCTAAATGCCCTTAATAATTATTATTAATTTGTATTTTTTATATATAACTGTACATATTATTCATCTCTTTTTCATTTTTATTTTTATAATTAGCCCCATCAAGACTATTTTTATAATATATATATATAGTTTTGGTGTATATTAATAAATCACTTGTTGCAATTAAGGAAGTATAAAATTTATGATTAAATTACTTAATTCATATATATTTTTTCAAAGTAATCCTCTAATAGCACAATATTTAAATTTATGTGCTGGAGATTTATATAATAGGTAAATAGTTCAAGTAATATTAATTAATTAGGAAATAATTTGCGCTTTGCTCGCTTGCAGTCGTATTTAATTTATTGATAATTAATGATAAAATAATTAAATTTGAAATTTTAATATTGTTAATATAATATTTTTTTTAGTAATATGAGTAATTATATTACTAAATTTTCATTATTTTAACTTAGAAAAATAAAATTTATTATAAAAAACATTATATATTTAAAATTGTTGTTATTACTGTATCTTATTTGTATTTACACTATAATTATGTATCTCAACTGTAGTGGTCACTATATTTAAAATCACTATCATTCACTTATCTTAGTTGTAATATATAATTAATATAATATATATTAATTATAAATAAAATTAAAATTTTTCTTTCAATAATATTTTCAAATCCTATGTTGTATATAGGGTTTTCAAATCTTGAAGATATATTTTTTTTTCTTAAATATAACTATAGTACAGAATAAATAATTTGAATATATTAATAATAAATAAAACTAAAAAATTTCTTTTTTAAATAGAATTCTTAGTGGTATAGTTTAAAATTTTCTTTTTTCAATAATATTTTTAAATTCTTAGTTTGAATTTTGGTTACTTACCATCAGTAGCTGGTTCTCATTTGCTTGCTAAAATTATATGTTAAAACTCTATATGCCTAATTCTTTACAGTATTGGGGTTAAAGTTAAAGAATATGGTCTTAAGAAGAATGGTCAAATTAGTTCAAGTTGTTTCTGTTCTTCTTCTTGTGGGGATTCTCATTAGTTCCTTTGGTTGGTGTCATTATATACATATTTTTTATATATTGTTTCTTTTGCATTATTGAAATTATATTTGTCATTATTATTAGTACTCATACTATATATTTTCTTTTTATAGGCTTCAATGGTACATCTAGGAGAAGATTCTCTCTTTAGATGTTGCAAGAGCACATATCGTCTAGTTTTATGTCCTTATCCAAACTCAAATTTCACTAAATGCAACGACGAGTGTAAAAAGCACCATTGTAGAGGAGGTGGATGTTTTCATGAAAATGGTCCTGTTTGTCTATGTTCATGTTAATCAACACAAATGTCAAATTATAGTAGCAGTAATAGTGTTTTTCTTAATAGACTATGCCTTTCATTTTATTTTATGCCACCTAAACAACCTCTGTTTAATGATGTACATGATAAACAAGAATGGATACTCTCTTTTAGTTAGTTTCAATTGCTGCTACATGTTTTTCTTGACATAAACACAATTGAGCAAGCCTACACAGTTTGAGGATTACATATGTTGATAAACTGTACACACCCGACGAAATAGTTTAGGATGACTGGGCGGAATTCATTGAGTAGGATGTACTTTTCTTATCCTAATTAGTTTTAGGATAAATATAGTACTTTGTTATACTATTTATTGAATTTAGTATAAGTATGTTTATTATAGATGTCATGTTCTTGCTATTTAATTTTTATTGATATTTTATGTTAATTTTGAAATCTTATATTGTAGGTGAGGAAATTGACATATAATTACAATTCTCACTGCTAATAATATTGTGTTGTTTTAAAATTGACACTAAAAAAAACTGTATCGATTATAAAGCAACGTAAAAGGAAAAAAGAAATCCATAAAATAGTCTTTTGGTGTCGTTTAAATGACACTAAAGAATCTTTAAGTGTCGGTTATAAAACGATACTAAAACTTAATAGCGTCAGTTTTAAACTGACACTAAAAGAAAAGATATATATGTATACTTTAAATGTCAGTTGTAAAATGACACTAAAAGTTAATAGTGTCGGTTTAAAACTGACACCAAACATTTGACTTTTTGAGACTGTGGAATAGGTGTTGGTTTTATGACCTGACACTAAAAGTATAAGTGTCAGTTTAACACCGACACCAAAAGTGTAGTTTGTAGTAGCGAGACTCATTTTCATACTTAGGGATTTTATAGAAATCATGGTGTCTTGTTGCGATTATGACACATGGCATGGTAAAACCAAGAGACGTCTCTGTCATGAGACACACATGTACAGACTTTGAAGGGTTTCGATGATATGGCACCTTGGGAAGGTTGTTGAATTTGTGTGCCTTCGTAATTAGTCTAAGTAGTCACTTGTAATACTTTTAAAGTTCAGTTAGTGTTGTGAACTTAGGGGTATGTGAGCTATAAATACCTCTAACTCTCATTCATTAAAACTTAAGCTCATAATTTTCAAACTTTTCAAGTTCAATAAAGATTAGACAGATTCATTGCAGTTTGTTCTCTTTTAGTTCTCGAATTATTGTTCTTAGTTTCTATGCATGAGTTCTTTGGTTACGTGGAAATGAAGAGGACCAACTAGCATTGATCTCAAACAAAGGTAAAAATAATAATAATTAAGTTACTAAATGTATTTTTAGTCACGATACTTGTTGTGACTAATTAAATTAGTAACAACTTGTAACTAAATAATATGTTTTAGTCACAAGTAAAATTTTATTGTGACTAAAAGTCACATTTACTCAAAAAAAATTATATTGTGACTATAAAGTTGTCATTAAAAGTAACAGTTTTTTGTAGTGTAGATAGATCGAATACAACAAACTATATATGCTAATTTGATTTTAAACACAATAAATTCTATCACTCCTTAAAATTAAGGATATACAATATATTAAGAAAGTAAATAATTAGTTTCCTTTTCCATCAAAAAAATAATAATTATTGGTTACCCTAAAGTATGTTACTGAATAAATATAGACAGAACAGTAAAAAAAAATTGAAACAATTTAGGACAAAAACAGAATAAAAACTTATGGTTAGGATTTGAATTTGGAAGAAATAAAGAGTTGTGATTGTCTCTCATATAGCAGCATGAAGATTGTTGAATAATATGATATTTTTATTCAATAAAATAATTGTCTATATTAATAGGTAGATCGAATGCAACAAACATTGCTAATTTGATTTTAAACACAATATCACTCTTTAAAATCAAGGTTATATAATTAGTTTCCTTTTTCATAAAAAAACTAATTTTTTTCCGTAAAGGATGATACTGAATAAATATACAATATCACTCTTTAAAATCAAGGTTATATTGTGTGTTGTATGCTGCAAGTTGTATGCTAACGTCTCAGGTAAAGTGAGGGACCATGGTGGGGTATGATACGGGGTAAGGCCGTTGAATGTAGAGATACCCTACCCTGCATTTTTCTGAGTCGTGTTTGAAATTATTATGGTGGGGTATGATACGGGATAAGGCCGTTGAATGTAGAGATACCCTACCCTACATTTGTCTGATTCGTGTATGACATTGTTATAGTGGGGTATGATACAGTGATGTTACTGTTGAATATAGAGATACCCTATCTTATAACAATGGTAGGGCTACATAGGCCCAGGTTATTATATGGGCAGATTAGGCCCAGGATATTGTAAGGCCAGGCTAGGCCCAGGTTATGTAAGGAATGGCTATGACATGCCAATGTTATGGTAAAGACATGATATGATTGATATAATTTTTATATGTTATTGCTATGATTGTGCTATGAGTATGATGTTAGGGTTGTGATCCCTACATATATGTAATGGTTTCGTTTAATACAAATAAATGGTATATGATTAAGCGAGTAAAGAAAAATATATATGAGAATTGGATTAAGCGATTTTCGTTCTCGAGTTATTCTTAGAAAGAGTGATTTTGATAGAAAATTTTATTCATATTTCATTAGTTGGATGGATTAGTAAATGTTTCTTTTATAGTGATATGCATGTAGCTCATTCCTGAGAGTATGTTAACTTGTATGCTTCTAAGCCTATATATTGGCTAGCTCGCATGTGTAAGAAACCTTTAACGATCTTTAGCTTACATGTAGTTCATGTAATTTATAGAAGACATGTGGTCTGTTTGAATGACATCGGTTTGTTGATGATATATTGGATCGTTAATTAAAAAAAAAAAATTAACATTCAATGAAAGAATGGGAACAATTAAAGAGAAGTTTGCATAAGTTCTTCTACCCTACTCCTTGTTGTTTGTTATTTTTGTATTGTATAATGTGTTCTCAAGTGGCATATAAGGATGTTCATAAGAGAAGAGTTTTTTTTTATATATAAAATTACGAGCATGTTATTGCAAAATTTATGTATTTAAAGCACGTATATGTAAGTATTGTGATGGAGTATGTTTGTTATTTAAGTAATATATAAAGGAATAACAATACTTAAATTAGGCTGTATATGTTATATGTGTTGTAGTTTGACCAATAAGATAAAAGTTAAGTACATATTTTTTGGGTCCATAAGGTAGATAAGGAGGTCATGTAATAAGTGGTGACAAACATGAAGTGCCTCGTGTATTTGGTAGTTAAATTTCGAGGACGAAATTTCTTTAAGGAGGGTAGAATGTAATACCCGGTAAAAATATACATATATTTTAAATTTTATTTGTTATACAATTTGTGTGAGAATAAATATTCATTTATTTCTACTAATAGTGAATAGAGACTATTGCTTAGAATAGTATTGATAGATTTCTAAACATAGTTGAAATTATAGTAAGTGTCAAGGTAAAATTATGGTGTTTTTACGAATTAGGATAATTACTCAATTAAAGCCCAATATGAAAGTCTATTAGAGTTTTGTAGATTATTTAGTGGGTTTAATCTATTGTATGAAGTGCATTAAATAACATTATAATGGAATTAATGTCACAAAAATTCGTAGGTTTTGATAAATTCGCAGGATTAAAAACTGTTTTACTAAAATGATCATATCTAGAGTTTTAGAGCTCCGATTGAGGTGATTCCAGTGGCGTTGGAAAGATAATTCAAAGATCTATAAATTTTATAGAAATAGTTATATCATAATTCGGAATTTTTCTAGGTGAAAACGGAGCCTAAAGTTACGAAATAAAGGGCTTACTTTTAAAATTTAAAAATTTAGATATTTGTTGATTTAATAATATTTTAGCATTTTATTATATATTATTATTTTTAGTTAACCTAAACCTATCAGAATACGATATCTCATAATCTTTTTTATCAAACCCTAAACTATCATAGTTTTATTTTTCCTCTCCAAACCAATTAGTCAAAGCCTCATTCTTCTTCATGCTCCTCTCAAACCTTCCACAATTCTTCTTATTTTCTACCTTCATTCTTAAAGTTTTGGATTTATAGTCAAGGCTTGCGGGCTTGAGACATCGAATAGAAATATGTGAAGAGGTATGAAATATTTTCTTGCTCAATAATGCTAAATGTTATCTAGGGTCCGGATCTATTATATTTTTTCGTTTTCAGAAAAACAAGTTTCAGTAAAGTGATGATATCTCTCTTGATATTGATCCGTTTTTAGAGATTTTTATATCGTTGGAAAGCTTATTCGATTTTCCATAAGTTTTATGAAGAAACTTTTTGTTAATTCGAAGTCATACTATGTCAAAAAGTTAGTAATTTATTCAATATCATGTGATTCGTTTCTTGAATCTTGTTCTTGCAAAACTGTTTTGGTAAAATTGTAATATCTCTTTGAATATAATTCCAATTTCAAAGATTTTGGTATCATTGGAAAGGGAATTTAATTTCCTAAAACTTTGATGAAGATGTTATCTTCTAGTTCTGAACCATTCAATGTCAAAAGTTTATATTTTTGCTAAGTCGTGTAATTCGTTACTCCATATTTCTTCTCAGAAACAGTTTCAGTAAAACAATCATAACTCTCTCAGTTTTAATCCATTTTTAATGATCTTTATATCATTGGAAAGATAATGAAATTTCCTATAATTTTTATGAAGACAACTTTCACTGAATTAGTATAGTTGTTGGTCAAAAATAGTGATCTTTCTGCTGTACTGTAAGAGTACGAATTTTAATGTTAGGGCCTTGAACCATGTGTTGTTATAGGTAGTAATGACGAGAAAACAAATCTTAAGCAGCGGGATTTGATGATCTTATCCTCAACAAGAAAATTTATTGAGGTGCTTGGAGTAGCAAGAAGGTGTTCTTAACAACTGAGGTAAGAAGAGTGGACATCTGTGCACAGGGTGTATGTTGAAACATACAACTGTATTATGGGTTTGTATTTACATAATTTATTCTATGGTAGATTGTTGTTTTATGCTAATGTTATTAGTGTGTGATAGTGATAAGGCTTTTGACTGTTTGTGTGAGGATAGCACTTATAGGATAGGTTTTCTGCTGCTGGTGTGAGCATAGCACTGCAGGATATATTTTTGGCTGCTTGTATGGGTTTACTTGTAGGTTATCCTATCATGGGTGAGTACAACTTGTGATAAGGGATTGCCCTATTGGATGCCGAGTGTGAGAACAGCACAAGGCAGGGAAAGTTACACTTCATGTCTGATCAACATGAGTGGGAGTAGATTATCGTATGTGAGGACAATGTGCGATAAGATACTATGTGTTATGTGTGTGAGTATAACATGCATTAAGATTACATTGTGATGTGATGTTATATTGTATTTGAGAATAGTATGTGATATGATATGTTGGTATATGTATGCAAGTATGGTATGAATTGATTTGATGTTGTGATATTGTTATACTTATGACTATGTTATCTGGTTGGGGGGTTATGTCCTACATAGCTCTTCTTACTGGGCGTTAGCTCACGGGTACTCTGTGTGCAGGTAAAGGCAAAACTATATAGTGAGGGTGGCGAGCTCGAGGCGTGGATTACATGTTAGGGGATTGTCACGATGTTTTGGTTTAAAAATATTTCATTTAAGATTATGATTCAAATAGTTTTTGTAAGGCTTTATATTTTAAAGTTATGAATAAATAAATGTTTTGTTTTAAAAATAATGAGATCTCATGCTTAGTTATTTTTATTAAAGAAGTCTTTTATTGTCTTTATCTTAAATGGTTTTAAACGGACTAGCTAGTGTGACGTCTCGGGAAATCGGGGCGTTACAATATGGTATCAGAGCAATACGGTCCTAAAGGATGTGGTTGACCCTAACATGTAAAGTTCATTGCCACAAGACGAGCTCGACTCACTATACTGTAAGTTTTAGTTAATCTGTTCATGTTAGTCTTACATATTTTATGTTGCGTTACATCTTTAGTGTAACTAGAAGTTTTCTTTGTGTTTAGAAGAATATGTCTTAAAATTTTATGGGTAGGATTCGATCTATGAGATATTTTTGGAAAAAAAAAAGAATTCAAGGTATTGCTATATTACGTAATTTAAGTTTGATTTTTGATAAGTTGTACTTATTTTCATAAATAAGGAGCATAAGAAGAGTGTTTTTCAAAAGGAATTGTGTTATAAGCAGATTGGAATAGAGTATGTTAGGAAAAAAAAAAAGAATTTAGTTGTTATATTAGTATTTCTAACGAGAGTGTATGTTTCAGGTTTAATAAATTAGACATATATAACTATTGGTACGTTCTTAAATTTGTTTTTTTTTTAAGTGTTAATGGATAGATAATTTTAAGCTCTACTCTTTTATTAGAAATAATTAAGTTGAATTTTGGTTAAGGGTGAAATCTAATCATTAAGGTTATAATAGAAGAATAGATTGTGACAGTCAGTAGCCCCGTGATTCGTAAAGAAATTAGATAGTTTTGTTTGTGTTTATTTGCATAAAT
The DNA here is from genome assembly GCF_029168945.1 of Cannabis sativa. Classification (NCBI taxonomy): domain Eukaryota; kingdom Viridiplantae; phylum Streptophyta; class Magnoliopsida; order Rosales; family Cannabaceae; genus Cannabis; species Cannabis sativa. Next base: position 56,856,354 of record NC_083607.1, read on the forward strand.
TTAAACTCTTTATGTATTGGAATATGGTTTATGCTTTGTTATTATTGTGACAGTCAGTAGTCTCGTGATCCGTAAGGGGAAACACCGGGTAAGCTGTGCAATCCCACATCGCCTGGGGAAGGTCAAGTGTGATGATTCAGAGACTGTGTAGGTATGGGACTACACAGTTGAAGAGAGCTTAAATGGATTGATTGGTACTACCTATATCAACAAGGTGCATCTTGTTTTTCGGTAGCCCATCACGAAAGAACTCCACAGTTAAGCGTGCTTGACTTGGGAGCAATTTCAGGATGGGTGACCTCCTGGGAAGTTTTCTCAGGAAGCGTGCGAGTGAGGACAAAGCACACTGGAAACACTCGTGTTGGTCTGTAGGGTCAGTCATCAATCCAGGAAGCAGCCAGAGTGACGTACTCGTGTATAAGAGCCATTCATTCCGTGGGTGTAAGGGCCCAATGGAGGCTTGTATATGTTGTATGTTGCATTCATATATTGTGTGTTGTATGCTGCAAGTTGTATGCTAACGTCTCAGGTAAAGTGAGGGACCATGGTGGGGTATGATACGGGGTAAGGCCGTTGAATGTAGAGATACCCTACCCTGCATTTTTCTGAGTCGTGTTTGAAATTATTATGGTGGGGTATGATACGGGATAAGGCCGTTGAATGTAGAGATACCCTACCCTACATTTGTCTGATTCGTGTATGACATTGTTATAGTGGGGTATGATACAGTGATGTTACTGTTGAATATAGAGATACCCTATCTTATAACAATGGTAGGGCTACATAGGCCCAGGTTATTATATGGGCAGATTAGGCCCAGGATATTGTAAGGCCGTGCTAGGCCTGTGTTATGTAAGGAATGGCTATGACATGCCAATGTTATGGTAAAGACATGATATGATTGATATAATTTTTATATGTTATTGCTATGATTGTGCTATGAGTATGATGTTAGGGTTGTGATCCCTACATATATGTAATGGTTTCGTTTAATACAAATAAATGGTATATGATTAAGCGAGTAAAGAAAAATATATATGAGAATTGGATTAAGCGATTTTCGTTCTCGAGTTATTCTTAGAAAGAGTGATTTTGATAGAAAATTTTATTCATATTTCATTAGTTGGATGGATTAGTAAATGTTTCTTTTATAGTGATATGCATGTAGCTCATTCCTGAGAGTATGTTAACTTGTATGCTTCTAAGCCTATATATTGGCTAGCTCGCATGTGTAAGAAACCTTTAACGATCTTTAGCTTACATGTAGTTCATGTAATTTATAGAAGACATGTGGTCTGTTTGAATGACATCGGTTTGTTGATGATATATTGGATCGTTAATTAAAAAAAAAAAATTAACATTCAATGAAAGAATGGGAACAATTAAAGAGAAGTTTGCATAAGTTCTTCTACCCTACTCCTTGTTGTTTGTTATTTTTGTATTGTATAATGTGTTCTCAAGTGGCATATAAGGATGTTCATAAGAGAAGAGTTTTTTTTTATATAAAATTACGAGCATGTTATTGCAAAATTTATGTATTTAAAGCACGTATATGTAAGTATTGTGATGGAGTATGTTTGTTATTTAAGTAATATATAAAGGAATAACAATACTTAAATTAGGCTGTATATGTTATATGTGTTGTAGTTTGACCAATAAGATAAAAGTTAAGTACATATTTGTTGGGTCCATAAGGTAGATAAGGAGGTCATGTAATAAGTGGTGACAAACATGAAGTGCCTCGTGTATTTGGTAGTTAAATTTCGAGGACGAAATTTCTTTAAGGAGGGTAGAATGTAATACCCGGTAAAAATATACATATATTTTAAATTTTATTTGTTATACAATTTGTGTGAGAATAAATATTCATTTATTTCTACTAATAGTGAATAGAGACTATTGCTTAGAATAGTATTGATAGATTTCTAAACATAGTTGAAATTATAGTAAGTGTCAAGGTAAAATTATGGTGTTTTTACGAATTAGGATAATTACTCAATTAAAGCCCAATATGAAAGTCTATTAGAGTTTTGTAGATTATTTAGTGGGTTTAATCTATTGTATGAAGTGCATTAAATAACATTATAATGGAATTAATGTCACAAAAATTCGTAGGTTTTGATAAATTCATGAGGATTAAAAACTGTTTTACTAAAATGATCATATCTAGAGTTTTAGAGCTCCGATTGAGGTGATTCCAGTGGCGTTGGAAAGATAATTCAAAGATCTATAAATTTTATAGAAATAGTTATATCATAATTCGGAATTTTTCTAGGTGAAAACGGAGCCTAAAGTTACGAAATAAAGGGCTTACTTTTAAAATTTAAAAATTTAGATATTTGTTGATTTAATAATATTTTAGCATTTTATTATATATTATTATTTTTAGTTAACCTAAACCTATCAGAATACGATATCTCATAATCTTTTTTATCAAACCCTAAACTATCATAGTTTTATTTTTCCTCTCCAAACCAATTAGTCAAAGCCTCATTCTTCTTCATGCTCCTCTCAAACCTTCCACAATTCTTCTTATTTTCTACCTTCATTCTTAAAGTTTTGGATTTATAGTCAAGGCTTGCGGGCTTGAGACATCGAATAGAAATATGTGAAGAGGTATGAAATATTTTCTTGCTCAATAATGCTAAATGTTATCTAGGGTCCGGATCTATTATATTTTTTCGTTTTCAGAAAAACAAGTTTCAGTAAAGTGATGATATCTCTCTTGATATTGATCCGTTTTTAGAGATTTTTATATCGTTGGAAAGCTTATTCGATTTTCCATAAGTTTTATGAAGAAACTTTTTGTTAATTCGAAGTCATACTATGTCAAAAAGTTAGTAATTTATTCAATATCATGTGATTCGTTTCTTGAATCTTGTTCTTGCAAAACTGTTTTGGTAAAATTGTAATATCTCTTTGAATATAATTCCAATTTCAAAGATTTTGGTATCATTGGAAAGGGAATTTAATTTCCTAAAACTTTGATGAAGATGTTATCTTCTAGTTCTGAACCATTCAATGTCAAAAGTTTATATTTTTGCTAAGTCGTGTAATTCGTTACTCCATATTTCTTCTCAGAAACAGTTTCAGTAAAACAATCATAACTCTCTCAGTTTTAATCCATTTTTAATGATCTTTATATCATTGGAAAGATAATGAAATTTCCTATAATTTTTATGAAGACAACTTTCACTGAATTAGTATAGTTGTTGGTCAAAAATAGTGATCTTTCTGCTGTACTGTAAGAGTACGAATTTTAATGTTAGGGCCTTGAACCATGTGTTGTTATAGGTAGTAATGACGAGAAAACAAATCTTAAGCAGCGGGATTTGATGATCTTATCCTCAACAAGAAAATTTATTGAGGTGCTTGGAGTAGCAAGAAGGTGTTCTTAACAACTGAGGTAAGAAGAGTGGACATCTGTGCACAGGGTGTATGTTGAAACATACAACTGTATTATGGGTTTGTATTTACATAATTTATTCTATGGTAGATTGTTGTTTTATGCTAATGTTATTAGTGTGTGATAGTGATAAGGCTTTTGACTGTTTGTGTGAGGATAGCACTTATAGGATAGGTTTTCTGCTGCTGGTGTGAGCATAGCACTGCAGGATATATTTTTGGCTGCTTGTATGGGTTTACTTGTAGGTTATCCTATCATGGGTGAGTACAACTTGTGATAAGGGATTGCCCTATTGGATGCCGAGTGTGAGAACAAAGACAAGGCAGGGAAAGTTACACTTCATGTCTGATCAACATGAGTGGGAGTAGATTATCGTATGTGAGGACAATGTGCGATAAGATACTATGTGTTATGTGTGTGAGTATAACATGCATTAAGATTACATTGTGATGTGATGTTATATTGTATTTGAGAATAGTATGTGATATGATATGTTGGTATATGTATGCAAGTATGGTATGAATTGATTTGATGTTGTGATATTGTTATACTTATGACTATGTTATCTGGTTGGGGGGTTATGTCCTACATAGCTCTTCTTACTGGGCGTTAGCTCACGGGTACTCTGTGTGCAGGTAAAGGCAAAACTATATAGTGAGGGTGGCGAGCTCGAGGCGTGGATTACATGTTAGGGGATTGTCACGATGTTTTGGTTTAAAAATATTTCATTTAAGATTATGATTCAAATAGTTTTTGTAAGGCTTTATATTTTAAAGTTATGAATAAATAAATGTTTTGTTTTAAAAATAATGAGATCTCATGCTTAGTTATTTTTATTAAAGAAGTCTTTTATTGTCTTTATCTTAAATGGTTTTAAACGGACTAGCTAGTGTGACGTCTCGGGAAATCGGGGCGTTACAATATGGTATCAGAGCAATACGGTCCTAAAGGATGTGGTTGACCCTAACATGTAAAGTTCATTGCCACAAGACGAGCTCGACTCACTATACTGTAAGTTTTAGTTAATCTGTTCATGTTAGTCTTACATATTTTATGTTGCGTTACATTATGTCCTCATTCAGACTCAAATCCCACTAAATGCGACGCCGAGTGTAAAAAGGGGCCTTGTAGAGGAGGTATATGTAAAAATGAAGGTGGTCCTGTTTGTCACTGTTTCTGTTAATTCAATCTATTATATTTATAATATCAGTTGAATTTATTATTAATAATAATTATTATTAATAATAAATTAATTAATCACTTGTTTTAAAAATAAATAAATGAATAAAGTATATTAATTCTTATCTTATGAGGAGTCCAATAGCACACTATTTTTAATTGAAGTGTATTATTATTATTATTATTATTATTATTATTTCATTTTTACATATTAAAGTAATTTTTTTTTTATTTTTTACGGAAATTTATATAGCAACTCACATAGTAATAAATGGAGCAATATACATCACAACCAAAATCTATATTGCAATTCACATAAAAATCACTGGATTAACCTAAATTGTAAATTTTTTAAAAAAATGTTTAAAAATAATATAATATATATGGTATTTATTATTATGACACATAATAACGAAACAAATTATTTAATTAATCATAATTAATTAAATTGAGACCTATTTTTGTAAAAAAAGATAAAAAAAAATGGTGCATATTTTAAATGCACTTAATCATTATCATTAATTTGTTTTTGTTATATATAACATTACATATTATCCATCTCTTTTTTATTTTTATTTTTACTATTATCCCATCAAGACTATTTTTATAAAAAAAAAGTGTTTTGGTGCATATTAATACATCACTTGTTGCAATTAAAGAATTATAAAAGTTATGATTAAATTGCTTAATTCATATATATTTTTTTAAAGTACTCCTCTAACAACACAATATTTAAATTTATGTACTAGGGATTTATATTATACGTAAATTGTTCAAGTAATATTAATTAATTAGGAAATAATCTGTGCTTTGCTCGCGTGTGGTCGTATTTAATTTATTGATAATTAATGATAAAATTATCAAATTTTAAATTTTAATATTTTTAATATAATATTTTTTTAGTAATATGAGTAATTATATTACTAAATTTTTTATTATTTTTACTTAGAAAAATAAAATTAATATTATAAAAAAATGTATTATCAAAAAACATTATATATTTAAAATTGTTGCTATTATTGTATCTTATTTGTATTTACACTATAATCAAAATGAATGTATCATTATCATTCACCTATCTTACTTGTAATATATAATTAATATAATATATATTATTAATAAATGAAATTAAATTTTTTCTCAAATCCTAAAGATATTTTTCATTCTTAAATGTAACCATAGTTCAGAATAATATGTATATATAATAATAAATTAAATTAAAAATTTTCTTTTTTAAATAGAATTCTTAGTGGTATGGTTTCAAATTTTAATAATATATATCTTAATAATAATAATAATAATAATAACAATAATAATAATAATAATAATAATAATAATAATAATAATAATAATAATAATAATAATATATCTTTTCAAAAAAATAATATATACATATTTATTATACCCACATTATTATTAGTTTGAAGATGTATATTTCAAATAAAATAAATGAAAGACTATCATTTCTTTTTAAAGGATGACCTCAACTCACCTTACTAATATATGATTATAGTAAATATATTATAGTAAGAACATTACTATTAGGCATTTTATGGTACGCCAGCCGCTTAAAACTGTCACCACACATGGACTCTTTTGGAAAGGTTAAAGGATGTTGCACCTTTGTCACCAAGGTTGGTAATTAGAGATTTTCTAGAGCGATACCATCACCATGGAGCAAAGTGATTATATTTTTGGAGCGATACCATTTTCATGGAGCAAAGTGATGGTGTACCGACGCTTGGATTGGGAGGAGACTGCAGAGTCAGCACATAATCCTACTCGACGGCTTGGAAGAGTAGTTTTGTTGGGTTGTTCACGGCTTGAAAGAGTTAGGGTTTTGAAGGGTTTAATTTATATTTTAGGGGTTTAATGTATATTTTATAAAACTAAACGTTAGAATTAAAGTGCATGTAAATTTAATAGAATAAAAAGAGAATATACTGTTAAACCAAGAATTACTATTAGATAGCCACATTTTAATAGATAAAGATATATATTGATTAATGATAGATAGATTATGAGAATAATAATAATTAATTAATTTGTGAATTGTAAATATATTTTAACATATAAAAAATAGAAAAATAAATATTTTTTTAACTTATATTTTTGTAGAATATTTACAAACTTAATAAAAAATTAGAATAATGAGAGAATTGAGGAGAGAATAAATAAATGTATTTAGAGTAATTTTAGAGCGCCATGTCACCGCCTCATATTTTTTCTTTATATATATACTAGTAAACAACCGGCGCTTTGCGGCGGTATATTTAAATTTTTTTAAATATAAATATGAAATTAATTGTGTCTTTTAATTTAATGATAATTCAATGATTATTTATAGCCTTGAAATTTCGACCTAAGTATTAGTGTGCTCCTAATTTTTTCAATCCATTAAAAATAGTTCCTAAACTATTTATAGTATCTTCAAAAATATGGTCAAGCTAGAATAAGAAACCAGCAGCAGTATGCAACCTGCAATAACCAAACCAGTTATGTTCTTGTGTCAGCACCCATTCAGCAAGACATAAACAATGTTCCATGGACACCACCGAACATTTCAGGACTAAAAATTGGATGATGCTGTCAATCATGAACTGAAGGTCTTGGGGGTCGGTGCAATTGTAAGAGACCATCAAGGCAATGTCGTTGCTGCTATATCCAAGCCAGTATAAGGATGCTTTCGATCGAATGAAATGGAGGCTAAAACACTTTTTTATAGTCTTAATTGGGCGCTGCGATTGCAATTACAAATTACACATATCAACACTGATGCATTGCAAAGTGTAAAAAAACTTGACCAGATGACCACTTTACAATATTATGAATAGTTTGGGGATCATTTTTAACAAACTAAAAAAATTAGGGATATAATAATATATAGATCATAGTTTAATGGGTAAATATTCCAAATAACATTTTTTAAGAACAATTGGGCTTATTAAAACCTCAAGAGTGAATCCAATTAAAACAACTGAGGAAGAAAAGGAGTGCCAAAATTATATTAATCAATCATGATCGACCACCACACAATATTACCAACATTAGATAAAGCATACTTAACTAAAGCAATGTAAAAATGCAAAAAGTTTGAATATTATTACACCATCTCCTATGGGAGAAATGAGATATAAAAGTTTACTTATATTTTGTAGAAAAAAATAATTTTGTGATATTTTACATCAATTTTTATTATTGTGCTCCAATATATAATTGTAAATCTTGATACAAAATTTAATATGTTATTTAATGCTCACTTAATAATTTATTAAAAAATATAAAATTTACTAATAAAATAATAATAATGCAAGTCATTTAATACAAAAGATTATATTAGCTAATATATTTAATAATAAAATATTAAAAATAACATAATGATAAATATAAAATTATAGCATTTATTTTGTAAGTTTAGTAGTTTGTGCCCATTATGTTTTGTTTGGTATCAATTTATGGTGGTGGTTGTTTTGTGTTTATCCTAATATTGTCGTGAAGTAGCAATGACACATGATCTGTTCCGCAGTTAGTAGAGATAAGTTTTTTCTTTATAATATAATATTTCAGAATATTTTTCATTTAAATAAAAATTCTCATTTTAATATTACCATTAAATAGTGTGCTAACTAAAATTTATATAGTTTATATAGGTATGTATACATAATTTTTTTCTTATTAATTTTCCCTCTCATTCTTTCTCTCTAAATCCTAATCTTAACAAATCTTTCCAAACTACATCGTTTATTATTTTAGTTTGAAAATTACACTATTATGATCTATTTTAAAAATAATGTGGAAAACATGTATTTTCTTAATATCACTACAAAAGATAACTAAAATAAAGAAAGCAACCCTTTTAATTTCATTTATACTTTATTAAGAAATTTGTAACTAAGTTTTTAATAATTTTTTATTACTTATTTCGATTAGTATTTTTAAAAAATTGTTTTAATTTTTAATTATTATTTATTATCTTATGGTTTAAGATATATATTACTTATTTTAAGCTATTTTTTTTATTTCATTCTAACTTAGTTAAAAATATAATAAATTATAATAAATATAAAAAATTACTAAACGATTTACTAATAAAATTAGCATTGTCTTATTTTTTTTTAATATATTAAGATAATATTTTATTTCATAAATTCTTATTTTTAGGAATATATCAAAATGGCTATGAAAATCTTATCTAAAATAATATAGGGTAACAACATTTAAAGGTAAAAATTAAAAAATATATATATATACTTTTAGTAGCTCATAAAGTTAATTACTTATTTAAGATATGTTTATGTTATTTTTTTAGTAACTTTTCATGTTAATTATAAATATATTTAAGAAATTAACATATTATAATCAAATATAAAAAAATTACCATTAAGCAATTATATATATAAATTGTTATGTTAAGTTTATAATTATCATACAATTTAAGATACTATTTGGTACTCTTATAAATTATTTTATTTCGATCATTTTTCTAGATTCAACAAAAAAAATATATACTTTTCATGTATTAAAATGACCATCTTGAAAAGTAGGTAACTATGATATCACTCTTGAGCTCAATTGATTAACAATGTGATGTAAAAGGAAAAAAAAAAAAAAAAGAAGAGAGATGAGTGGGTATATTTTTTTAGAAATTTATCAAAATTGATCTACAAAAGAAGCTTACGTAGAATACAATTTAGTTACTTTTTTTAGACATTTATTAAAATTGCTCTAAAAAATAAACTTATGTAAACTATTATCTAGTAAATAATAATATACTTTTTAGTAACCCATAAAACTAGTTGGTACATTAAATTTTATTTAAGTGTAAAATTTGGTATGTTAAATTTATTATTCAATGACTTTTAATGTACTATCTTATTTTCTTATAAATTATTTTAAAAACTTGTGAAAAGTGTTTTGTAAAATTAGAATATAATTTAGTAACTTTTTATGTGAAAAATCATTAAAAAATAGTAACTATTAAATTAATTAGTATATTAAATTTTGTTGTAGTGAAAAATTTGTAGTTAAAAATTTTGTGGACATAGGCATAACTTAGTAGTTTCACATTTCTCCATACAAAGAGGATGTTCCATGTTGGAATCTTCATCCTCCAATGTTAACAATATATATATATAAATATATATATACTAGGTGATTGTTACGTGCCAAGCCACGTAGTGTTAGTTTTATTTAATATTTTAGTTTTTTATTTTAATTAATAATTAAAATAGTATAATTATTTTAACGATTTGTTTTATAAAAATAAAATATGTGTCAGTCTATTTAGTAAGTAAAACATAGTTGTGTTATAATAATGTATGTTATTAATAGTAAAATGTACATTAATCTTCTAATTGAAAAAAGTTCTATTATCTCATTTCATATCTAAAAATAGCTACACAACTATATATTTATAGACTTTCACATTCTTTGCAAATTACTAATAAGCACCAATAATATTTTCATATTCTAATATTTTTCAACCTTCTTCTCTTGGTGGTAAAATTAAAAATAAAACTAAAAATAAGCACAAACATATAAGGTAAATACTAATTACAGTCCATTTCATCTTTTTTTTTTATTATTTTTTTAAGCCAAAGCCCAAAAATCTCTAAGCCAACACAATCAATCTTCTTTTATATTATATATTTTATCTATATTTTTCTTTTTTAAAAAATAAATAAAAAAATTATTAATATTCTCTCAAGATAGGTTTGTTAGAGAGATATGTGGCTAAGATGATTTTTTTAATTTAAAAAGAGATTATTAATATTTAAAAGATTGTTTATTTAAAAGATTATTTAATTTTTTGGGTTAATTATTGGGTTTAGTTTTTAACGGGAGATCAAACCTAATCGTTAAATTTAACCGAATATTCTATTATTTTTAAGTATATTCTGCTAAACCAAGAATGTTAAACCAAGAAATACCGTTAGATAGACACTTTTAATATATAAAGATATAGATTAGAAACTAACATGTTACTTTTGATTTTGATTAGTTTTTTTTTACAATAGTAAAAATACATGTGCTTCTCACATGTTAAAACGATCATCTTAAAAGGTGAAAAATAATGGTATAATTTTTTAGTTTAAATAATTATTGGTGTGACCAAAAAAAATTTTTAGAAAAAGAAAAGGAGAGAGAAAGTTCTTTTATATTAAAGAAAACCATGAATATATATGTATTGACATAAAATACCATGAATATTTGTATGTTTATTATTTAATAAAAAAAGAGCAAAAAGGAAATAAGAAAAGGAAAATGAGACAAAGTGAATTAAAATTAAACTGTAAATAGTAGTATTATAAACACCAAAAGCGTATACACATATTCTAAAAAAATTAAAATGCAACGATTTATTACCTAAATAAAATGAATAGTGCTAATTGTGAGATTTATTTTAAAATTTTGTTTCCAAGCGTAAATTTCTCTTTTTATTAATGTTATATTTGGGTATTACATATTATCTTGTATTTTGAAATTTATTTATTAAAAGATTTCTCATATCATCTATATGAAATTTATTTATTACAAGATTTCTCCAATCACTTCGTATCATCTATATTTGGTACATACAAATTGTTTCCCAAACTAATTAAATTCCTAAAATTCCTCCTAATCAACAAACATATTATCCTAAAGTTACAAAAAGTATATATTAAGAAAATTATATCATATATTCTCCAACAATATTGTAACAAAACTACTTAAATACATATATCACTAATTTTGGCAAAAATGGAAGAAATAAAAAAAAAAGGAAATTTTAATTAATTAATCTCATCTCTTCAAACTGTATATAAGACTGTGTTGGTAGCTAGCATATTTTCATAAAACTAAAAGAAAAAGAGATAAAATAATTAGTAAGAATAATGGCTAAAGTTCAAATTGTTTCTTTTGTTCTTCTTGTGGGGATTCTCATTTCTTCATTTGGTTGGTCTCAATATATACATATTTTTTATATTGTTCCTTTTGCATTATTGAAATTATATTTGTCATTAATTATTATTAGTACTCATACTATATATTTTGTTTTTGTAGGCTTCAATGGTACTCTAGGACAAGATACTCCTATGCTCCTTGCATGTTGCAAGAGCACAAAGCGTCCAGATTTATGTCCTCATTCAGACTCAAATCCCGCTAAATGCGACGCCGAGTGTAAAAAGGGACCTTGTAGAGGAGGTACATGTAAAAATGAAGGTGGTCCTGTTTGTCACTGTTTCTGTTAATTCGATCTATTATATTTATAATATGAGTTGAATTTTATTATTAATAATAATTATTGTTATTAATAATAAATTTATTAATCACTTGTCTTAAAAATAAATAAATGAATAAAGTATATAAATTCCTATCTTATGAGGAGTCTAATAGCACACTATTTTTATTTGAAGTGTATTATTATTTATTTTTATTATTATTTCATTTTTATGTATTAAAGTAATTTTTTTTTTATTTTTTACGGAAATTCATGTAGCAACTCACATAGTAAATAATAGAGCAATCTACATCACAATCAAAATTTACTGGAGTAACTTAAATTGTAAATTTTTTTTTAAAAAATGTTAAATTATAATATATATATAAATATATATATATATATATGGTAAGTATTATTATGTAAAGTGAGATAACTTATATAGAGTATTATTATTAATAATAAATTTATTAATCACTTGTTTTAAAAATAAATAAATGAATAAAGTATATTAATTCCTATCTTATGATCGAGGAGTCCAATAGCACACTATTTTTATTTCAAGTGTATTATTATTTATTATTATTATTTCATTTTTATATACTTAAGTAATTTTTTTTTTTTTACAAAAATTCATATAGCAACTCACATAGCAATTAATGGAGCAATCTACATCACAATTAAAATCTATATTGCAATCGACATAAAAATTACAGCAGTAAGTTAAATTGAAAATTTTTTAAAGAAAAATGTTAAAAAATAATATATATAATATATATAGTAATTATTATTATGCAAAGTGAGATAATTTATATAGAGTAATAATATACTTAAAATAATGACACATAATAACGAAATAAATTATTTAATTAATCATAATTAATTAAATTGAGACCTCGTAAAAAAAGATAAAAAATTGGTGCTAAATGCACTTAATCATTATTATTAATTTTTTTTTTATACATAACTGTACTTATTATTCATCTCTTTTTCATTTTTATTTTTACAATGAGCCACATCAAGACTATCTTTATAAAAAAAATATATATATATAATTTTGGTGTATATTAATAAATCACTTGTTGCGATTAAAGAATTATAAAATTTATGATTAAATTGCTTAATTCATATATATTTTTTCAAAGTACTCCTCTAATAGCACAATATTTAAATTTATGTACTGGGGATTTATATAATACGTAAATCGTTCAAGTAATATTAATTAATTAGGAAATAATAATTCGCGCTTTGCTCGCGTGCAGTCGTATTTAATTTATTGATAATTAATGATAAAATTATCAAATTTTAAATTTTAATATTTTTAATATAATATTTTTCTTAGTAATAAGAGTAAATGTTACTAAATTTTCATTATTTTTACTTAGAAAAATAAAATTAATATTGTAAAAATATTTATTATAAAAAAAACATTATATATTTAAAATTGTTGTTGTTACTATAACTTATTTGTATTGACACTATAATCAAAATGGATGTATCTCAACTGTAGTGGCCACTATATTTAAAATCACTATCATTCACTTATCTTACTTGTAATATATAATCAATATAATATGATATGGTCCTAAGATGGATGGTTCTTGTTTTGTATTTAGACCAATGTTAATCATTCTGAAATTAATTAGGTCTTAATATAGTGGAGTAGTTCTCATTTGTTTATTTTTTGTTTCTTGATATACAACACTTTTCTTTTTTAGCAGATCAAAGTTAGATGTTCTCTCTATGCAGATGCTTTGTTTGAATTAGGTAGCAAGTTTTTTGATTGGGTTCCTCTGTCTTTTCGCATTGCTTCTACTATGTTAGTTATCATTATCATCAATTGGTTATTACTTTTGAGTTAAACTTGAAATGGTTATCAGTTGCCTTAGTAATGATTTTATTCATCATTATGCAGATATTGTCAAAAAAAGAGAGACAAAATTAGAAGAAGAATGGCCAAATTAGTTCAAGTTGTTTCTGTTGTTCTTCTTGTGGGGATTCTCATTTCTTCCTTTGGTTGGTCTCAATATATACATATTTTTATATATTGTTCCTTTTGCATTATTGAAATTATATTTGTCGTTATTATTAGTACTCATACTATATATTTTGTTTTTGTAGGCTTCAATGGTATTCTAGGAGAAGATTCTCTCCTTAGATGTTGCAAGGGCACAAATCGTCCAGATTTATGTCCTTATCCAAACTCAGATTTCACTAAATGCAACGACGAGTGTAGAAAGCACCATTGTAGAAGAGGTGGATGGTTTCATGAAAATGGTCCTGTTTGTCTATGTACATGTTAATCAACATAAAATTACTTGATCAAATGTCAATTTATAGTAGTAGTAATAGTGTTTTTCTTAATAGACTATGCCTTTCATTTCGAGTCTCCCAAGTCGATCACTAGTCAAATTTGGATTGATTGAGAGGTCTACTAGGCTGTCGACATGTGATACACTTAGACAAACACTTAGACCAATTTAATTGGAGAATTATATAGTGTTGTCAATTTAATATCATTGCTTATATTGTGAGGAATGTTAATACATATATTAATTTCTTGCTATTATATTTTGTGTTACACTATTACATTTATTTCTAGTTATGTAAGATAGTATAATAGCATTTTGATTATAAGGGCAGAAAGGAATTATGAATAATAATAAATTTTTTTGGAGTACGCCAACATTTAGCATGAGTTTGATTTAGAATAATAAAAAAAAATAGAAGAATCAAAATCACAATCACATTTTGAATAGAAAATAAAAATAATAGCATTGAAATGCCCTTTTTTATTATTGGAATAGTTATTCTCCGAAAGCTTATTTCGTTTCTTAAAAAAATTGAATCCAAGTCTGAGAGCTTGAGCAATGAACAATTCTTTGAGCCGAAAGAAGATTATGGAAACAGAGAGAAAATTTGAAAACAATCAGAGTGAAATGAAAATGAGAAAAAAAAAATGAGACTCATTTTCATACTTAGGGATTTTATAGAAATCATGGGGTCTTGTTGCGATTGTGACACATGGCATGGTAAAACCAAGAGACGCCTCTGTCATGAGACACACCTGTACAGACTTTGAAGGGTTTCGATGATATGGTACCTTGGGAAGGTTGTTGAATTTGTGTGCCTTTGTATTAGTCTAAGTAGTCACTTGTAATACTTTTAAAGTTCAGTTAGTTAACTAACAGTTAACTGTAAATTAGTGTTGTGTACTTACGGGTATGTGAGCTATAAATACCTCTAACTCTCATTCATTAAAACTTTAGCTCATAATTTTCAAACTTTACAAGTTCAATAAAGATTAGACAGATTCATTACAGTTTGTTCTCTTTTAGTTCTCGAATTATTGTTCTTAGTTTCTATGCATGAGTTCTTTGGTTTCGTGGAAATGAAGTGGACCAACTAGCATTGATCTCAAACAAAAGTAAAAATAATAATTAGTGATTAAATGTATTTTTAGTCACAATACTTGTTGTGACTAAAATTAAATTAGTAACAACTTGTAACTAAATAATATGTTTTAGTCACAAGTAACATTTTGTTGTGACTAAAAGTCACATTTAGTCACAAAAAATTAAGTTGTGACTATAAAATTGTCATTAAAAGTAGCAGTTTTTTGTAGTGTAGATAGATCGAATATAACAAACTATATATGCTAATTTGATTTTAAACACTATAAATTCTATCACTCCTTAAAATTAAGGGTATACAATATATTAAGAAAGTAAATAATATGTTTCTTTTTCCATTAAAAAATAATAATTATTGGTTACCCTAAAGTATGTTACTGAATAAATATAGACAGAAAAGTAAATAAAATTGAAACAATTTAGGAAAAAAAACAGAATAAAAACTTATGATTAGGATTGGAATTTGGAAAGAAATAAAGAGTTGTGATTTTTGAATAATGTGATATTTTTTTTCAATAAAATAATTGTCTATATTAATAGGTAGATCGAATACAACAAACATTGCTAATTTGATTTTAAACACAATATCACTCCTTAAAATCAAGGTTATACAATATACATTAAGAAAGTAAAGGATATGATACTGAATAAATATACAATATGCTTATATAATTCAACAATAGGAAACTAGTATTATACTAATTTAACAAACTAATATATAGTTAATATACATAATTTATTTTTATACTTTCAAACAGTTTTTTTTTTTTTTTTTTTGTATTTTTACGAAATTCCACATAGATATCCCTATATCAACTAACGGAGCAACCTAAATCGCAACTAAAATTCGTATAGTAACTCACATAAAAACCACCAAAAAAATTAATAGAGTAAATTTGAATAAAAAAAGTTAAAAAATAGTATATAGGGTAATTTATTAAGAAAAAAATAAAACGTAAACAAATTATTTTTGAAAGAAAAATAAATAAATAGATATATAAAATTGAAAAAAAAAATTATAACATAAATTTGATATTTTTGTAATTATATAATAAACAATATTGTAGCATTATTATGGTTATAATTATAATATTAACAATTTACTTTTCCCACGTGATGAATGCATGCATGATGAGATTAACCATATCATCTCCATAATTAAATCCATATGTTACGTTGATTATCAATTTTGAAATTTATTTATTAAAAGATTTCTCCAATCTGTTCATATCAACTATATTTGGTATATATATATACACACAATTAATTGTTTCCTAAACTAATTAAATTCCTAAAACTTCTCCCTAATCAAGAAACATATTATCCTAAAATTACAAAAAGTATATATTAAGAAAATCATATCATATATTCTCCAACAATATTATAACAAAACTACTTAAATAGGTATATCACTAATTTTGGCAAAAATTGAAGAAATAAAAAAAAAAAAAAATGGGAAATTTTAATTAATTAATATCATATCTTCAAACTGTATATAAGACTGTGTTGGTAGCTAACATATTTTCATAAAACTAAAAGAAAAAGAAAGAGAAAATAATTAATAAGAAGAATGGCCAAAGTTCAAATTGTTTCTGTTGTTCTTCTTGTGGGGATTCTCATTTCTTCATTTGGTTGGTTTCAATATATATATATATATATATATCTTTTATATTGTTCCTTTTGCATTATTGAAATTATATTTGTCATTAATTATTATTAGTACTCATACTATATATTTTATTTTCGTAGGCTTCAATGGGACTTTAGGACAAGATTCTTCTATGCTCCTTTCATGTTGCAAGAGCATAAAGCGTCTAGATTTATGTCCTCATTCAGACTCAAATCCCACTAAATGCGATGCTGAGTGTAAGAAGGGACCTTGTAGAGGAGGTATATGTAAAAATGAAGGTGGTCCTGTTTGTCACTGTTTCTGTTAATTCGATCTATTATATTTACAATATCAGTTGAATTTTATTATTAATAATAATTATTAATAATAATAATAAATTTATTAATCACTTGTTTTAAAAATAAATAAATGAATAAAGTATATAAATTCATATCTTATGAGGAGTTCAATAGCACACTATTTTTAATTGAAGTGTATTATTATTATTATTATTATTATTATTATTATTATTATTATTATTATTATTATTATTTTTACATATTAAAGTAAATTTTTTTTAATTTTTTTACGGAAATTCATATAACAACTCACATAGTAATTAATGGAGCAATATATATCACAACCAAAATCTATATTGCATTAATTCATATAAAAATCACTGGAATAACCTAAATTGTAAATTTTTTAAAAAAATGTTAAAAAATAATATAATATATGTATGGTATTTATTATTATGACACATAATAACGAAACAAATTATTTAATTAATCATAATTAATTAAATTGAGACTTATTTTTGTATTCAACCTTGCTGTGTGTTTTGGTTAATGAATAAGAATAGTAATGAATTTGCTTTGATTACCTGAGAATTTATAAAGTCAATAAACAGCTAGATAGGATGAGTTGATCAATAATAATATTGGTTGGGAGTGCATGAAACGAAGTAACAAACAGTTAGCATAATATTATTCCTTACTCCTTATTAGCAAACAAAAAACATGTAAAAGCTGAGAACATCTTTTTTCTAAGTTCAACCTTTGATTCAAGATTCTTGAACAAATAAACACTTCACTTTTCTCCCAATATATAAAAATGTTTTCTTTAATATTAAAAAATATACTTATTTTATCATAGCTAGCTAGTATCTCACCTTGTCTTCCTTTCCTTGTTTGGCCTTCTTTTCTACAACTATTATCCCACAAATGGGCTTCATATCTCCCACTCCATCTATGCCTAATCACATACTAAAAAACAAATATTATATTAAAAAGTAAAAACCCTTAAAACCCAATCCCCTAATTTATTGTGCTTGGAAACCTACAAGATTCAAAAAAAAATACAAAACAGGGTTGAAGTAAAGATCAGGCAATACAAGTGTCGAGGACAAGCAGACGATGTACAGTGTAGATATTACTGCATGAAGATTATTAAAAGCTTCATGACTCAGCACAATCCAGCAACTTTTTTGAAGAATGAGGTAAATTAAACATATATATATAATTTTTATTTGATAATTACCTTTTATTTTAAATACATTTAATATTATCTATCTCTGGTTGTACAGTTCAAAGATGACAAGCCGTACAACAATCAGGAGATAAACGAAATATGGGATGAATGGGGCAGTTTTGTTAAGTCTTATATATTAAAAGAATGAGTATGCGATTATTTACATTTTGTTGTGGTACATGTAGCATATAAAACTTTTAGCTATATGATCGTTACTTTTAGTGATACTTAGTGTAAAGCCCGCTTAGTTAATTTGGAAATTAGCAGTATTTATGTTAATCAGGAAATTATTTATAGCTATTTAAATAATTTATCATTGTTATTTACGGAATTCAGATATGCATAATTATGTCATCAGCAGTTTTTATATTTCGCATTTCCGGTGTCCGGTATTTGGAACGCGGCGTTTGGCTCAGTAGAAATCACAACTTAGTATGTTAGTATTTTGGGGACGGGTTTTAGACATTGGGAATGTCGGGAATGGCCGGAAATTTTGAATGTCCCAAAAATACCCCTTTAGTATGATTTTAGTGATTTTATGGTGGAGGGGCAAAATGGTCTTTTTGCCCCATTAGTGTTTTGTCTTTTAGTGACTTTTAATTGGAATTAAATGTTTATTTGTTTAATTGCTTTTGGCTGAAAAAGGATTTATTAAATGATAATATATGGCTTTATTCTTTAATTTCCTTCATTTTACACTTAGCCAAAAAATTAGAAAGTTTTAAAAATAGAAAACTCTCTCTCTCTTTTCCTCTCTTTCGGCTGAGCTTGGGGGTTCAAAAAGGCTGGATTTTCTTGGTGATTCAAGCCCTAATTTGCAACCTATTGATCTCTTGTTGTGGTATGTGTTTTATAGTTCTTTTCTCTTTAAATTCCTTGAAGAAAATGATGAAAATGGATGATAATGCATGTGATTTTTGAGAGATGTTTCTGCTGTGTTTTGTTGTTGATTTAAGTTGTTTAAAGCATGATTATTGTGGTTGTTTAAGCTATGTTAGAAGCATGTAGGTTAGATTGTTAAAGCCTTGGGTTTTCTTTGCAAAAGTTATGAATTTTGAAAGAAAATGTGATGTTTTGTTTCTGTGTTGTTGTTGTTGTTCTTGTTAGTTTGCAGAGGTTATTTTATACTTAGTTATGTTGAATTAAGCTAGTGGATTGCTTGTTTAGTTGGTTTTGCTCAAGCTTGAGTTTGGAACTCAAAGCTTGAGCTCCAATGGTGAATTTTGCATGTGTGATTTACGGGTAGGTTTGATGCTCTAGAATTGTTATTTGGGACCTATGGAAGAGGTACGGAAAGTTTGGGATCAATTGGGTTCGAATTGGTCAAGATATGTGAATTTTTGGTTGTTTGCGAGGAACCGGAATTCGGTTGAGCATCCGGAATTCGGATGGGGGTTCGTATTTTCCCGTAACCGGAATTCGGTTAGACGGCCTTCTTCGGTTGGGGATTTTTCAGAACCCTAGTTTTCCTCGTTTTTGGGTTTTTAGGGGTATTGCCATGCTTTTTATCGATAGGGAAACTTTTAGTTTCGAGTTTTAGTCCCCGGGAAGTGATTTAGCGTGCCACTTATAGCGTTGTGATTTTTATGGTTTAGGAGCCGATGTCCGCCGTTCGGCTTCGGTTCCGGTCGGGTTGGCGGCACACACGAAATCGGAATCCAGGTAAGATTAGTATAACAGTATGCATATGTAGTTTACATGTTTAGCGTGCATGTAGGAAGCCTGTTAGATTACATTAGATATGTATTTAGGCTTCGAACCACCCAACCCTGTCACGTCGGTACAGGCTGGAGTATGACCGACGGCGGAGTATGACCGGTTCGACCGATCAGTGACACCGGTTGGTGGTTCGGTGCTATTGACCTATCCCGTCGGTACGAGTGGAGTATGACCGGCGGCGGAGTATGACCGGTTCGACCGATCAGGAGGATACTTGTCAATAGTACCGTCCCCTGAACGTTCAAAACTCAGTACCATGTTGGACATGGCAGTAGTGCTCAGTACCATGTTGGACATGGCAGTAGCGGGACTCAGTATCGTGTTGGACACGGCGATCGGTTTTATGTATGATATTAGTATGCTTTTCTTCCGAGTCCGTCGACTCACGGTTTACGTTCATGTGTAGGTAAAGGCAAGGCGATTCTTGATGGACCGTGAGCGAGCTTATGGGATTGTACATGTCGGGGCGGTTAGGCTGGAGCGTACGATCCTCGGGACGACGGTGAGATTTTTGTAGCGTCGTTAGACGACTTTCATTTTGATGTAAAAGTTGAACAGTTAAAAAGTTTGTAAATATTTTTATAAATCGGGATCCCGAGACTTTTTGGTAAAATGGTTTATAAGTTTAATGAAAAAGCAAAATTTTAATTAATCACGTTTTTCCATAAACCTCGTTGATTAGCAACGAGCTGCACAGTACGTTTAAAAATCACGTAATACGCCTAAGATAGTTAGGGTGTTACAATTTGGTATCGTAGCCGCGGGTTGTCTTAGAAGATCGTCACGACATGTACAATCATCATCAGCAGTTAGCTCGGTTCACGGTTCAGTAAGCCTTTATTGCTTTAGTAGTTTATTTTATTCAGTTATGAAAAAGAAAAGCCTGTTAGGAAGCATGTTAGTAGCCTGATAGTAGAATAGGCGCATGTTTCATTTCTAATTTCCAAATTAAGCGGCATTAGTAAGCTCGCCTTGAATACGACCTGATATGCCAACTCTTGGTTTCGCAGGCGGTTCTAACTAGATGGACGCCAGGCGGACTACCAGGAGTCGAGGCAACTCCGTGGGGTCGAATCAGGGAGAGGGAGCTCGGTTTCCCCCACCTGCTAGGGGCCGAGGTAGAGGTCCCCGAGGCAGGGCTCGTGGTCGGGGTGATGAGAACCCGCCACAGGCTGCCCGAGCTCCCCCGGCCGATCGGGGAGCCCGGAACCGGGAGCTGCGGTTTGCGGAGATGCAAGCCGGATCGAAGAACAAGACCTCGAGATTCGAGAGGTTGAGACGGCGGGGTGCTCCTGCGGTTCCGGTGCCGAGTAGTTCCGGTGGCACCCGCCCGCCGCCTGTGCCGAGATGGTAGTGGCGGCCCATAGATTGGAGCCTTTGTATGAGCGGTTCCGGAAGCAAGCACCTCCGGTATTCCTGGGAGGTCCAGATGTGTCAAAAGCCGAGCAGTGGCTTACGGTGATCACCCGAATCTTGAACTTCATGGGTGTCACCGGTAATGACAGAGTGGTGTGCGCCACATTTCAGTTCCAGGAGGATGCCCTGGTATGGTGGGACATGGTGTCTCAGATCCATGACGTCACCACCATGACCTGGGAGAGGTTCCAAGAACTCTTCAACGCGAAATATTACAATGAGGCGGTTAGAAGCGCCAAGAGGAAAGAGTTCGTTCACCTGACCCAGCGGGAGAACATGAGTGTCACTGAGTATACTACTCAGTTTGACCGGTTGGCGAGGTTAGCCTCGGGAATTGTGCCGACCGACTTCAGCAGAAAGGAGAAGTATCTGGACGGGTTGAATCCCAAGATTAGGCATGACCTGATGATTACCACAGACGACAGCACCACCTATGCTCAGATGGTGGAGAAGGCACTGCGAGCTGAGGGCGCAGTGGGGTGCATGTCAGAGTCAGCTAGTACTCCGATTAGTGGCGGAGCTCCTACCCCTCCTGCATCAGGATTTAGCAGGGGGAGTAGTGGTTCGGCCATTGATCAGAGGAAGAGGGCACCCACGCTTCGGCGGCTCGAGTCGAACAAGAGGTTCGGGGGAACCGAACGAGAGGAGTCGTCTGGTGGTAATGAGACTCGCTTCTCCTATCCCGAGTGCCCTAGCTGCAAGAGGGACCATCGGGGAGAGTGCAAGGCGGGGATGCTTTCATTGTGGCATGCCCGGGCACTTCAAGAGGGAATGTCCCCGGCTCGGCCGGAGGCACCGAGAGCTCCGGCGATGCCCACTCCGGCCGGGGTATTCGCGATCACGCAGCCGATGCGGATGCCGGCCCATCGGTTGTTACGGGTCGATTCTTATTAACGACTCGTTTTACTCGGTCTTTGTTTGATTACGGGGCTACACATTCTTATGTGGCGGCCAGAGTCTTTAGTAAGTTGGGTAGACCCTTTGATAGATATGAATCAGGGTTTGGAACCCTGTTACCTGGCGGAGAACTGGTTATCTCCAATAGGTGGATTAGGTCTATGCCGATCAGGATAGATGGTAGGGAGTTAAGCGCTGATCTGATAGAGATGAGCTTAGTCGAATTTGATATTATTTTAGGAATGGATTTCCTATCTAAGTATTCGGCGAGCATTGACTGTAAGAGGAAGATGGTGGTCTTCCAACCGGAAAGTGAAGAACCGTTCGTATTTGTGGGTTCGGTTCAGGGATCTCGGATTCCGGTGATCTCGGCTATGTCAGCGAGGGAATTATTGCACGGTGGATGCCTAGGGTTTCTGGCCGTGGTGGTGGACACCACTCGGCCAGACACCATTCGGCCAGAGGACATCAGTGTGGTTCGGGAATTTTTGGACGTTTTTCCCGAAGAACTTCCAGGGTTACCACCTCATCGGGAGATTGACTTCGTGATTGACTTGGCACCGTGGGTGGATCCGGTTTCTAAAGCCCCGTATAGGATGGCTCCAGTGAACTTAAGGAATTAAAGATTCGGCTCCAAGGGTTGCTTGACATAGGGTTCATTCGGCCCGGTGTATCACCACAGGGAGCCCGGTTTGTTCGTGAAGAAGAAGGATGGATCTATGAGAATGTGCATCGACTACAGAGAGTTGAACAAGCTGACGGTGAAGAATAAATATCCATTACCTAGGATCGATGACTTGTTCGATCAGCTTCAGGGGAAGACGGTCTTTTCTAAGATTGATCTCCGTTCGGGTTATCATCAGTTGAGGATCCGAGAGGAAGGACATTCCAAAGACGGCTTTCCGCACTAGGTATGGACACTACGAGTTCCTGGTTATGTCATTCGGACTAACCAATGCTCCTGCAGCATTCATGGACCTGATGAATAGAGTATTCAAGGATTTCCTCGATATCTGTGTGATTGTGTTTATCGACGACATCCTCGTGTACTCTCAGTCAGAAGAGGAGCATGAGTTACATCTTCAGATGGTACTGCAACGACTTCGAGAACATAGACTCTACGCCAAGTTCAAGAAATGTGAGTTACGGTTGTCTCGTGGTGTCCTTCCTAAGGCACATTGTGAGTAAAGATGGGATCAAGGTGGATCCCGGGAAGATTGAATCCGTCAGGGATTGGCCGAGACCGAAGACAGTGACCGAGATCAGAAGCTTTTTGGGATTAGCTGGGTACTACCGTAGGTTCGTGGAGGGGTTCTCCAAGATTTCAATGCCCCTAACCGAGCTTACAAAGAAGAATCAGCGATTTATCTGGTCAGATAAATGCGAAGCTAGTTTTCAGGAGCTGAAACAGAGGTTGATTACTACTCCGGTACTAGCTTTGCCTTCGGACAAGGAGAAGTTCGTGGTCTATTGTGACGCATCCAAACAGGGTTTGGGGTGCGTATTGATGCAAGCCGATCGGGTTATCGCTTATGCCTCCCGTCAGTTAAAGGAATATGAACAGCGATACCCGACTCATGATTTAGAATTGGCCGCAGTGGTTTTTGCACTGAAGATTTGGCGGCATTACTTGTATGGGGAGAAGTGCGAGATCTATACCGACCATAAAAGTCTCAAGTATTTCTTTACTCAGAAAGATTTGAACATGAGACAAAGGCGTTGGTTGGAGTTAGTGAAGGACTATGATTGTGAGATCCTTTACCATCCCGGGAAAGCCAATGTTGTGGCCGATGCCCTGAGCAGAAAGGGTCCCGGGCAAGTGGCTAGCATGGTTCGGATCTCACCTCAGCTAGCAGAGGATATGGTTAGATCCAGCATTGAGTTTGTGGTAGGTCAGCTTCACAACTTAACGCTGCAATCTGATCTGTTAGAAAGAATAAAGGTTGCTCAGACGACAGATCCGGAGTTAATAAAGATCCGAGATGAGGTATTGGCTGGTCAAGCCAAAGATTTTTCGGTGTCAGACAGTGGGATGCTTTTGTATAAAGCCAGGGTTTGTGTCCCGAACAGTGTGGACTTGAGGAACGAGATCTTTGAGGAGGCTCATTCTACTCCATATTCTCTACATCCCGGCACCACCAAGATGTACCAAGACTTGAAACCGTACTTCTGGTGGAACGGTATGAAGAAGAATTTGGTAGAATTCGTTTCGAGATGCCTCACGTGTCAGCAGATCAAGGCTGAACATCAGAGACCAGCAGGGTTGTTGCAGCCTCTAACCCTACCAGAATGGAAATGGGAGGATATTACGATGGATTTTGTGGTCGGGTTACCTAGGACCACAGGTATGTATGATTCCATCTGGGTAGTGGTGGATCGATTTACGAAATCTGCTCACTTTCTGCCGGTTAGAACAACGTTTACAGTGGATCAGTTGGCAGAGTTATACGTCAGGGAAATAGTGAGACTTCACGGGGTACCGAAGTCTATAGTTTCGGACAGGGATCCGAAATTCACCTCCAAATTTTGGCAGAGTTTGCAACGGGCAATGGGTACGAAGCTAAAATTCAGTACAGCATTTCATCCTCAGACAGATGGTCAGTCCGAAAGGACAATTCAGATATTGGAGGACATGCTGAGAGCCTGTGTTATGGACTTTGAGGGTTCATGGAATAAATACCTACCGTTAATAGAGTTCTCTTACAACAACAGTTACCAGAGTACGATAGGGATGGCACCCTACGAACTGTTGTACGGTAGAAAATGCAGATCCCCTATCCACTGGGATGAGACAGGGGAGAGGAAATATTTAGGTCCAGAATCAGTTCAGCGGACCAATGAGGCAATAGAAAAGATTAAAGCTAGAATGCTTGCCTCCCAGAGCAGACAGAAGAGTTACGCAGATCCGAAACGTAGGGATGTTGAGTTCCGAGTAGGGGACCATGTGTTTTTGCGAGTATCTCCGATGAAGGGGATTAAACGTTTCGAGAAAAGAGGCAAGTTATGCCCTAGGTTTACAGGACCTTTCGAGATTCTCGAGAAGATAGGTCAAGTGGCATATCGGTTAGCATTGCCTCCAGCTTTATCAGCAGTGCACAACGTATTTCATGTCTCAATGTTGAGAAAATACGTTTCAGACCCCTCTCATATACTCAGTTATGAGAGCCTTCGGCTCGATCGGATATGTCTTATGAGGAACAGCCAGTGCAGATCATGGATAGAAAGGATAAAGTCCTTCGGAATAAGACCATAGCGTTGGTCAAGGTTCTCTGGAGAAACAGCAAGGTGGAAGAAGCCACCTGGGAGCTAGAATCAGATATGCGAGCTCAATATCCAGAGTTATTCAGGTTAGATTTCGGGGACGAAATCCTTTTAAGGGGGGGATAGTTGTAAAGCCCGCTTAGTTAATTTGGAAATTAGCAGTATTTATGTTAATCAGGAAATTATTTATAGCTATTTAAATAATTTATCATTGTTATTTACGGAATTCAGATATGCATAATTATGTCATCAGCAGTTTTTATATTTCGCATTTCCGGTGTCCGGTATTTGGAACGCGGCGTTTGGCTCAGTAGAAATCACAACTTAGTATGTTAGTATTTTGGGGACGGGTTTTAGACATTGGGAATGTCGGGAATGGCCGGGAATTTAGAATGTCCCAAAAATACCCCTTTAGTATGATTTTAGTGATTTTATGGTGGAGGGGCAAAATGGTCTTTTTGCCCCATTAGTGTTTTGTCTTTTAGTGACTTTTAATTGGAATTAAATGTTTATTTGTTTAATTGCTTTTGGCTGAAAAAGGATTTATTAAATGATAATATATGGCTTTATTCTTTAATTTCCTTCATTTTACACTTAGCCAAAAAATTAGAAAGTTTTAAAAATAGAAAACTCTCTCTCTCTCTTTTCCTCTCTTTCGGCTGAGCTTGGGGGTTCAAAAAGGCTGGATTTTCTTGGTGATTCAAGCCCTAATTTGCAACCTATTGATCTCTTGTTGTGGTATGTGTTTTATAGTTCTTTTCTCTTTAAATTCCTTGAAGAAAATGATGAAAATGGATGATAATGCATGTGATTTTTGAGAGATGTTTCTGCTGTGTTTTGTTGTTGATTTAAGTTGTTTAAAGCATGATTATTGTGGTTGTTTAAGCTATGTTAGAAGCATGTAGGTTAGATTGTTAAAGCCTTGGGTTTTCTTTGCAAAAGTTATGAATTTTGAAAGAAAATGTGATGTTTTGTTTCTGTGTTGTTGTTGTTGTTCTTGTTAGTTTGCAGAGGTTATTTTATACTTAGTTATGTTGAATTAAGCTAGTGGATTGCTTGTTTAGTTGGTTTTGCTCAAGCTTGAGTTTGGAACTCAAAGCTTGAGCTCCAATGGTGAATTTTGCATGTGTGATTTCTGGGTAGGTTTGATGCTCTAGAATTGTTATTTGGGACCTATGGAAGAGGTCTGGAAAGTTTGGGATCAATTGGGTTCGAATTGGTCAAGATATGTGAATTTTTGGTTGCTGCCTGCGAGGAACCGGAATTCCGGTTGAGCATCCGGAATTCCGGATGGGGGTTCAGATTTTCCTAACCGAATTCCGGTTGGGCAACCGGTCTTCCGGTTGGGGATTTTTCAGAACCCTAGTTTTCCTCGTTTTTGGGTTTTTAGGGGTATTGCCATGCTTTTTATCGATAGGGAAACTTTTAGTTTCGAGTTTTAGTCCCCGGGAAGTGATTTAGCGTGCCACTTATAGCGTTGTGATTTTTATGGTTTAGGAGCCAGTAATCCGCCGTTCAGCTTCGGGTTCCGGTCGGGTTGACCGCACACACGAAATCGGAATCCGGGTAAGATTAGTATAACGGTATGCATATGTAGTTTACATGTTTAGCGTGCATGTAGGAAGCCTGTTAGATTACATTAGATATGTATTTAGGCATCGAACCACCCAACCCTGTCACGTCGGTACGGTGCCGGAGTATGACCGACGGCGGAGTATGACCGGTTCGACCGATCAGGCTGACACTGGTTGGTGGTTCAGTGCTATTGACCTATCCCGTCGGTACAGGCTGGAGTATGACTAGCAGCCGGAGTATGCTTTTGCTGCACAGTAGAATGCATCTCTTAGATCATCTCCTCCTTTTCTGAATCTTGTTTTTATATTTTGGAACAAATGGAAGCAACATACCCCATGCATCAAGTTAGGGAATACTGATTTCATTGCTTTTGCTATACTTTCGTGTCTGTCAAAAATTATGCATTGGTCTTCACGCTCCCCATATGATTCTTTGAGCTTTTCCATGAAGTATTGCCATGATGCATCATTTTCAGAATCAACTACTGAAAAAGCTAGTGGGAATATGTGTCTGTCAGCATCTTGTGCACTAGCAATTATCAATGTTCCTCCATATGCATTCTTAAGGAAAGTTGCATCAACCACAATTAGAGGTGTGCAGTGTTTCCAGCCTTCTATTGAGACTCCTAATGCAAAGAATAGGTACTTAAAATGCCCATTGTCATGTTGGACTAAGTCTGTTATTGTTCCTGCAAAATTATGAGAGAGTGTTGTCACATTAGAGCTACTGATTAGTTGCTATAAGATTAAGTGTAGTTTAAGACCAAAGAAGTTATACCTGGATTGCATTTTTTTATCATGTGCAGAATCCCTGGAATTTCATTGTATGAATCATGTGGGCAGCCTATTACTTTTTCTGAAGCCTTCTCTTTTGCTCTCCAAGCTTTTTGGTAAGAAATTGAGACACTATAGTCTTCTGCTACATCATCAACAATCTCATTTGGCCTGTAGTTTCTTTTTGGATTACTAATTTTTCTTTTGATGCAGTCAGCTATTATGTTACTTGTTGCTTGGGGGTGATCGTCATGGATGCGTTCTATTGAGCATGTATGATCTTCCACAAGTTTTCTGACTTTGAAGAGATTTGTTTTTCCATGTTTTGTTGCCAAGAAGTACCATTTACAATTTTTATCAACACACACTAAGCTGTAGTCCTTTGTTGATGATCTTTTTACCATGTGTTGTTCATTCATTTTGATTGCATATAGGCTCATGGCAAGCTTTACTGTTTCCTTGTCTTGGAAAATTTTCCCAACTCTTATTATGTCAATCCTTGGATCTTTGATGATGTTTGTTTTGTTTTCCCAGCTTGAGTTGGTAGCTTCTATAGTTCTTTCTGTGATGTAATTAGCTACTGAGAGTGTGTAATCTGTCCATGTAGGAATTGGATCAATATCTTGTATATATGGTTCTTCATTTTCATAGGCTGCAGAGGTTATGTCAAAGCAAGTAATTTCTTGATGTAATAGTTGGTTGACAGTATCCAATGACTGTGTATAGTTAATGAATAGTGGAAAGGCAGCCTCATTGTCATTTTTTTTCCTGATATGCTCATAAATTCTGCAAGAATTATCGTCCTTGATCCTCATTGGTGGTATACCTTCTTGTATTTGAAATTGTATATCAAGAACAGTGGTGATGTTGTTTAATTCCAAAGTATGACAGATTAGTGTTCTCAGTTCTTGGTATGAGAAACCTTTTGGTATCAATATTCCTGTTACTTGATAATCAGTGTATAAGCATCTATCTACAAATTTTTCATTGTAGTATAGTACCAACTGTAAAGCCCGCTTAGTTAATTTGGAAATTAGCAGTTGTTTATGTTTAATTATGAAATTATTTATAGCTATTTAAATAATTTATTACTGTTATTTATGGAATTCAGAAATGCATGATTATGTCATCAGTAGTTTTTATATTTTGCTTTTCCGGTGCCCGGTATTTTGGAACTCGGCGTTTGGCTCAGTAGAAATCACAACTTAGTATGTTAGTAGTTTGGGGACGGGTTTTAGACATTGGGAATGTCGGGAATGGCCGGGAATTTAGAATGTCCCAAAAATACCCCTTTAGTATGATTTTCATGATTTTATGGTGGAGGGGCAAAATGGTCTTTTTGCCCCATTAGTATTTTGTCTTATGTGAATTAAATGGATTAAATGTTTATTTTAAATAGTTATTTTATGTGTGTTAGTGGCTGAAATAAATTAGTTAAATGGCTTTATTCCTTTATTTTCTTTCATTTTCAACACTTAACAAAAATTAGAAAACTTTGAAAAAGAAAAGCTCCCTTTTTCCTCTTCATTTTCGGCTGTGCATGTGAGTGCTTGGAGCTGGGTTTTGCTCAAATTTTCAAGTGGATTCTCATCCAAATCTAAGCTTTTTCCAAGCTAGGTTAGCTTCTCTTGATTTCCTCCTTGAAATTATGAAAAAAATGATGAAATATTGAGTGAAATGCATGATGTTTTTGGTGATTGTTACTGCTGATTATTATGGTTGTTGTTCTTTGTTTAAATGTTGAAATAAATAGGTTTAATGAGATTGTATAGCATGCTTGAGTTCCTTGTTCTTGTAGGTTAGATTTTTATGTGAAAAAGTTATGAAATTTTGAAAGAAATGGTTCATTTTGTTTCTGTGAAGTTGCTGGATGTTCTTGTGTGTTTTCAGAAGCTTATTCATGCTTAGTTGAGTAGAATTAACTAGGTTTGGATGCATGTTAGTGGATTTAACCAAGTTTGAGTTTTGGAACTCAAAGCTTGGTCTTTAATGGTGAATTTTGTCTCTGTGAGTTCTGGGTGAATTTGTTGCCTTTAAATGGTTATTTGGGGCATATAGAACAGGTCTGGAAGGTTTGGTTTCATTTGGGTTTGATTTGATCAAGTTGGGAATTTTTGAAAAAAATTCCTGCGAGGAACCGGAATTCCGGTTGTGCAACCGGAATTCCGGATGGGTGTCCTGTAATTCCCAGAACCGGAATTCCGGTTGGGCAACCGGTCTACCGGTTGGGGAATTTTCAGAAACCCTAGTTTTCCTCGTTTTTATGTTTTTAGGGGTATTGCCATGCTTTTTATCGATAGGGAAACTTTTAGTTCCTAGTTTTAGTCCCCGGGAAGTGATTTAGCGTGTCACTTATAGCGTTGTGATTTTTATGGTTTAGGAGCCAGTAATCCGCCACTCAGCTTCAGTTCCAGTCAGGTTGACCGGCACACCTGAAATCGGAATCCAGGTAAGATTAGTATAACAGTATGCATATGTAGATTACATGTTTAGCGTGCATGTAGGAAGCCTGCTAGATTACATTAGTTATGTATTTAGGCTTCGAACCATCCAACCCTGTCACGTCGGTACGAGTGGAGTATGACCGACGGCGGAGTATGACCGGTTCGACCGATCAGGCTGACATTTGGTTGGTGGTTCAGTGCTATTGACCTATCCCGTCGGTACAGGCTGGAGTATGACCAGCAGCCGGAGTATGACCGGTTCGACCGATCAGGAGGATACTTGTCAATAGTACCGTCCCTATGAACGTTCAGAACTCAGTACCATGTTGGACATGGCAGTAGCGGGACTCAGTATCGTGTTGGACACGGCAGTTAGAATTATGTATGAGTATTATTATGCTTTTCTTACTGAGTCTGTCGACTCACAGTTTATGTTCATGTGTAGGTAAAGGCAAGGCTATAGCTGATGGACCGTGAGCGAGCTTATGAGATTGTACATGTCGGGGCGGTTAGGCCTGGAGCGTACGATCCTCGGGACAGCAAGGCTGAATTTTGTAACTGGTCGTTAGACGACTTTTAATTTTATGTAATGGTTAAATAGTTAAAACTTTTGTAAATGATTTTATAAATCGGGATCCCGAGTCTTTTGTAATATGGTTTATAAGTTTAATTAAAAAGCAAAATTTTAATTAATCACGTTTTTCCATAAACCTCGTTGATTAGCAACGAGCTGCACAGTACGTTTAAAAATCACGTAATACGCCTAAGATAGTTAGGGTGTTACACCAACAGTAAATGTTCCATGATTCTGTTATAGAACAGAGTAGTAGTTTTAGATAGAAGTAATTAATAGTTTTATAAATTATATGTTTAGTTTCTTATAAAATATGAAAAACTTACTGGTTTTTGAGACTTTTTCTGTGTAAATCAGATTGTAGGAGCTGTGATCATGTTGCTTTTTTCTCTTCGAGTAGCATTGACTGAATCTGACATTTGCGAGTAGCTTCGAGTAGCTTCGAGTAGTTTTTGGATCTCATAGTCGAACTGTTTGATCGAAGGTTCAATGATGACTGAATTTTGATGACGAAAGATTCGAGTAACTTCAATGTTGAGTTATCTTGGCACCTTCGATTAGCAACTGTACAGTTTTGTTTTAATTTTTGTTGATCGAAGCTTTTGTCAAGCTTTAATGGTGTTTTGTTTTTGCAGGTTCGAAAGTTGCAGAGCTCCAATGGTGTTTTGAATGTTCGAAGGTTTCTTTTTGATTTTTTTTTTTTGTTTTCAAATGCTTTTATACGGTTTGGCGATACGCACGGTTGATCCATTTTTTATGGTTCGGTAGGAATTTTTTTCCTAAATTTCGGTAGGGATATACGTATATATGGTATTTTTGTTTTTTTCGGTAAGTGTAAGATTAATATGTTAATTTGGTATATTAGTAAAAATTGCCCTAAAAACAAATATTATATTAAAAAGTAAAAACCCTTAAAACCCAATCCCCTAATTTATTGTGCTTGGAAACCTACAAGATTCAAAAAAATATACAAAACAGGGTTGAAGTAAAGATCAGGCAATACAAGTGTCGAGGACAAGCAGACGATGTACAGTGTAGATATTACTGCATGAAGATTATTAAAAGCTTCATGACTCAGCACAATCCAACAACTTTTTTGAAGAATGAGGTAAATTAAACATATATATATATAATTTTTATTTGATAATTACCTTTTATTTTAAATACATTTAATATTATCTATCTCTGGTTGTACAGTTCAAAGATGACAAGCCGTACAACAATCAGGAGATAAACGAAATATGGGATGAATGGGGCAGTTTTGTGAAGTCTTATATATTAAAAGAATGAGTATGCGATTATTTACATTTTGTTGTGGTACATGTAGCATATAAAACTTTTAGCTATATGATCGTTACTTTTAGTGATACTTAGTTTTATTGATATAGTACTTCATAGTTATATCAATTTTTTATTATGACATGTAGGATACAATTTTAATGATCCTTACTTTTGATTATATTAGATGTACATACTTTATAGTCATATAATTTTTTAAATTACATGAAAAATTTAATTATCATTATTGTATTATAAATGTTATTGTTAGTCATATGAAAGCCAATTTTAATATCTAAAAATGCAGGTGGGAAAAATTGCAAAAAAATTTGAAGCTACGTTTTTTGCTTCATTCCAAAACTGACGCTTGCGTCGGTTTAGAAATGAAGCAAATAAGTTGACTATTTGCGTCTGCTGTTATTACGTCGGGTTATACAACCGAAGCAAAAAGTTTTTGTGTCATTTTACAACTGAAGCAAAAAGTCATTTTTGTAGTAGTGAACATTACATATTATCCATCTCTTTTTCATTTTTATTTTTACTATTAGCCACATCAAGACTATTTTTATAAAAAATAAAAAATAAAAAAAAAATAGTGTTTTGGTGCATATTAATAAATCACTTGTTGCAATTAAAGAATTATAAAAGTTATGATTAAATTGTTTAATTCATATATATTTTTTTAAAGTACTCCTCTAACAGCACAATATTTAAATTTATGTATTGGGGATTTATATTATACGTAAATTGTTCAAGTAATATTAATTAATTAGGAAATAATTTGCGCTTTGCTCGCGTGTGGTCGTATTTAATTTATTGATAATTAATGATAAAATTATCAAATTTTAAATTTTAATATTTTTAATATAATAATTTTTTAGTAATATGAGTAATTATATTACTAAATTTTTATTATTTTTACTTAGAAAAATAAAATTAATATTGTAAAAAAATGTATTATGAAAAAACATTATATATTTAAAATTGTTGTTATTATTGTATCTTATTTGTATTTACACTATAATCAAAATGGATGTATCATTATCATCCACGTATCTTACTTGTAATACATAATCAATATAATATATATTATTAATAAATGAAATTAAATTTTTTCTTTCAATAATATTTTTAAATCCTATGTTGTATAGGGTTTTCAAATCCTAAAGATATTTTTCATTCTTAAATATAACCATAGTACAGAATAATATGTATATATTAATAATAAATTAAACTAAAATTTTTCTTTTTTAAATAGAATTCTTAGTGGTATGGTTTCAAATTCTAATAATAATAATAATAATAATAATAATAATAATAATAATAATAATAATAATAATATATCTTTTCAAAAAAAATAATATATATACATATTTATTATAGCTACATTATTATTAGTTGAAGATGTATATTTCAAATGTAATAATTAAATGAAAGACTATCATTTCTTTTTAAAGGATGACCTCAACTCATCTTACTAATATATGATTATAGTAAATATATTATAGTAAGAACATTACTATTAGGCATTTTATGGTACACCAGCCGCTTAAAACTGTCACCACACATGGACTCTTCTGGAAAGGTTAAAGGATGTGGCACCTTTATCACCAAGGTTGGTAATCAGAGATTTTCTGGAGTGATACCATCCCCATGGAGCAAAGTGATGATATTTCTGGAGCGATACTATTTCCATGGAGCAAAGTGATGGTGTACCGACGCTTGGATTGGGAGGAGACTACAGAGTGAGAGCACATAATCCTACTCGACGGCTTGGAAGAGTAGTTTTGTTGGGTAGTTCATGGCTTGAAAGAGTTAGGGTTTTGAAGGGTTTAATTTATATTTTAGGGGTTTAATGTATATTTTATAAAACTAAACGTTAGAATTAAAGTGCAGTTAAATTTAATAGAATAAAAAGAGAATATACTGTTAAATTATAACTCTAATATTTAATTCTAAATATTGGGGTCCACAATTAAATTAATTCACAAATAATAATAAAATAATAAAAATTAATGCTAATTGCCTTTACTAATCCATATACTAAAGCGGTCATTACATTGACAGTATAAAAGAAAAAAAAAAGGGAGGACAGTATAAATGTTAATTCTGCCGTGTGGCAGTAAAATTGAAAAGTATTACCCCAAATCCAGTATTTTTGTAAAATGCCCTATTTAAAAGGAAAAAAATACAAAAATACAAAAAAGGGAAAAAAAATTACAAAAATACTTTGGGCCGGCCCATTAAACATTTATACCGTCCACATACAAATATTTACAAAAATACCACATGCACTAAGCCTTCAGCTGTACAGAGCGAACCATGAAGGTGAAAATACCGCGATCGTTTCAAAACCGCAAAACAACCAAAATGAAACCAAAACGATAAAAATACAACTATTAATTCTGGCGAAATCAACTGGAAAAGAAGACCTGCAATGATCTAAACAGAAAATGACGAAAAAAAATCAGAAAAACTGTGAAGAAACTGAAATTACACATTTGTTTTCTATTTTATTCGATCAAAATAACTCCCCCTAATATCGAAATCTATATTCATGAAATGTAGATCTGTAACAAATAGATCTGGAGCTCCCACCAAATCCAAAACAATGTATGATGTGAAAATTTTTTTTAAAAAAAACCTCATGAATAATACATCTACGTTATATACAGTTGCATTTTGATTGATTACTGGTTTCTAATGTATATATATATTTTTTTAGAAACACAATAAGAAGAGTAAATTCGAATTAAGGTACAACCAGTTACGTATAAGTCTGTTTACTTTTTGTTTTGGTTGCCTTATAGTTGCATTATCGTTTTATGTTAATTTATATATTATGCAGGAATTTAATTTGACGGGGACTAAGAAATAGTAGTTATACATAGTAAGTTTTGTGCAAAATAGTTGCATATTAGTTTTATAATGAAATAACATATGCAAGTAGCAAAACTATAATAAAACTACAAAACAACTGTATACAAACTAAAATACAGGAAAAACTCTTTGAACATCAACATCCATGGTAAATCTAATTGTTACCCATTGATGATATAAAAATGGACAGGAAATAACTAGACAAAAAACATATTAAAAAAAATACATACAGAAGATGTTTACACTATTAAAAAACTATGAAAAAACTATTACAAAATGAGAAATAATCAAATGAAGAAATTGAAATGAAAAACAATAAAACATCTGGAAAAATAAAAATAGAAAAAAAAAAACAACAAAATGAAACAGAAATTAAGACTAAACAAACGAAAATGAAAACCCCATAAAAGAACATATAAATTAAACTAAAAAATAGAAGCCCTAAAAAACCAAACAAAACAAAAAGAAATGTTAAAAGGAAAAACCTAAAATAGTAAAATCGATAAATACAAAACACACTAATGTCAAATACGAAAAAATTTCAAAAAAGGGGGAAACCAAAAAGAAACCGAAAAAAAATCTGAGAGCAAAGACCACCACCAACTTGATTATTTTTTTGAGAAACATCTTCAGGAATTTTTTCCTGGGCAGCCACCTTCGATTTCTTCTTTGGAGGAGGTCGCTTACGTTTAGACAATGGAGGAGCAAAATCAAAGTCATCCTCCTCAACAACAGGTCGTTTACCATTGTTCTATTAGCTAAAGATTTCAATCCCATTTTAAAGCTTTTCTTTTGAACAGGGGAAGGAGTTGATGAAGAACGAGTTACAACTATATTTATATATGGATTAAGAGAAAAATAAAAGGATAGAAAACAGTTATGGGATTCGGTTAATGGGAGTTGAAAAAAAAATTGAAGAACAAAAAGAAGAGAAAAAATGGAGTTGGGATCATGGAGAAGAAAGAGTTCAGCTATGGAGGTTGATATTTTTTTTAAAAAAAAAAAAAAAAACTAAAAAGAAATAGAAAATAAAAGGAAAAGGAAAAAGAAGAGAAAAAGAGAAGAAAATGATGGATGATTGATTGATAGAGGTCATAGTCTATTGACATGTAGTGATGCATGCATGAAATGTGTGTGTAAGTGGTAAAATTGTAATAAAATAAATTTGAAGAGTAAAAATGTAGGCTTAACCGTGTGGTAGTATTTTAGTAATAAAATATATATTTTGTATTTTTAGTGTAAAAATTTCTATTTAAAAATAACATAATGATAAATATAAAATTATAGCATTTATTTTGTAAGTTTAGTAGTTTGTGCCCATTATATTTTGTTTGGTATCAATTTATGGTGGTGGTTGTTTTGTGTTTATCCTAAGATTGTCGTGAAGTAGCAATGACACATATGATTTGTTCCGCAGTTAGTAGAGATAAGTTTTTTCTTTATAATATAATATTTCAGAATATTTTTCATTTAAATAAAAATTCTTATTTTAATATTACCATTAAGTAGTGTGCTAATTAAAGTTTATATATTTTATATAGGTATGTATACATAATTTTTTTCTTATTTATTTTCCCTCTCATTCTTTCTCTCTAAATCCTAATCTTAACAAATCTTTCCAAACTACATTGTTGATTATTTTAGTTTGAAAATTACACTATTATGATCTATTTTAAAAATAATGTGGAAAACATGTATTTTCTTACTATCATTACAAAAGATAACTAAAATAAAAAAAGCAACCCTTTTAATTTCATTTATACTTTATTAAGAAATTTGTAACTAAGTTTTTACTAATTTTTTATTACTTATTTCGATGAGTATTTTTAAAAAACTGTTTTAATTTTTAATTATTATTTATTATCTTATGGTTTAAGATATATATTACTTATTTTAAGCTATTTTTAATTAGTATTTTCAAAATTAAACACTTAAAAATTCAAATTATTTTATTAAAATTATTTATTTCAACATAACTTTAAGCTAACATCATCCATTTTACTTAAAAGGAATCATCATTCAACACTTTAAAACAAATTTATTTACCAGCTCTTTATATTTTATAGTCTCCAAAACAATCGCAAATAATATACTATGTTTTCTATAAAAACTTAACTATTTTTTATATAAGAATTTTTTTTCTTAATTTTTTATTTTGAATGGAAAACTAAAATTAATGGCATAATTATAAATATATATATATATATTTTGAGATAAGTTATAAATATATATAGCATTTTGTATTGTATTAAAGTCTAACACTAGAATTGAAAATAATTCTTAAAAAGTGGATTATATATATAACATTCACACATTCTATTCTATATCAACTAAAAAAAACATGTAAAGAAATTGGGCCCCTTACATTATTGGGCCCTGAGCAGTAGCTCTGGCTGCACAGGGAGATAGCCGCCCTGGGTAAGATTTAAAGGTAAAAATTAAAATATATATATATATACTTTTAGTAACTCATAAAGTAATTAATTACTTATATTAAGATGTTTATGTTATTTTTTTTAGTAACTTTTCATGTTAATTATAAATATATTTAAGAAATTAACATATTATAATCAAATATAAAAAGTTACCATCAAGCAATAATATATATATATATATATAAATTGTTATGTTAGGTTTATAATTATCATACAATTTAAGATACTATTTGGTACTCTTATAAATTATTTTATTTCGATCATTTTTCTAGATTCAACAAAAAAAATATATACTTTTCATGTATTAAAATGACCATTTTGAAAAGTAGGTAACTATGATATCACTCTTGAGCTCAATTGACTAACAATGTGATGTAAAAGGGGAAAAAAAAAAAAAAAGGAAGAGAGATGAGTGGGTATATTTTTTTAGAAATTTATAATTACTTTTTTTTAGACATTTATTAAAATTGCTCTAAAAAATAAACTTGGGTAAACTATTATCTACTAAATAATAATATACTTTTTAGTAACCCATAAAACTAGTTGGTACATTAAATTTTATTTAAGTGTAAAATTTGGTATGTTAAATTTGTTATTCAATGACTACTTTTAATGTACTATCTTATTTTCTTATAAATTATTTTAAAAACTTGTGAAAAGTGTTTTGTAAAATTAGAATATAATTTAGTAACTTTTATATATGAAAAAATCATTAAAAAATAGTAACTATTAAATTAATTAGTATATTAAATTTTGTTGTAGTGAAAAATTTGTAGTTAAAAATTTTGTGGACATAGGCATAACTTAGTAGTTTCACATTTCTCCATACAAATAGGATGTTTCATGTTGGAATCTTCATCCTCCAATGTTAACAAAAAAAATAGATTAGAAACTAACATGTTACTTTTGATTTTGATTAGGCTTTTTTTACAATAGTAAAAATACATGTGCTTCCCACATGTTAAAACGATCATCTTAAGAGGTGAAAAATAATGGTATAATTTTTTAGTTTAAATAATAATTGGTGTGACCAAAAAAAAATTTTAGAAAGAGAAAAGGAGAGAGAAAGTTCTTTTATATTAAAGAAAACCATGAATATATATGTATTGACATAAAATACCATGAATATTTGTATGTTTATTATTTAATAAAAAAAAGAGCAAAAATGAAATAAGAAAAGGAAAATGAGACAAAGTGAATTAAAATTAAATTGTAAATAGTAGTATTATATTTGGGTATTATATATTATCTTGTTTCTCAGCGTAAATTTCTCTTTTTATTAATGTTATATTTGGGTATTATATATTATCTTGCATTTTGAAATTTATTTATTAAAAGATTTCTCATATCATCTATATTTGGTACATACAAATTGTTTCCCAAACTAATTAAATTCCTAAAACTCCTCCTAATCAACAAACATATTATCCTAAAATTACAAAAAGTATATATTAAGAAAATCATATCATATATTCTCCAACAATATTGTAACAAAACTACTTAAATACATATATCACTAATTTTGGCAAAAATTGAAGAAATAAAAGAAAAAGGAAATTTTAATTAATTAATATCATCTCTTCGAACTCTATATAAGACTGTGTTGGTACCTAACATATTTTCATAAAACTAAAAGAAAAAGAGAGAGAACATAATTAATAAGAAGAATGGCTAAAGTTCAAATTGTTTCTTTTGTTCTTCTTGTGGGGATTCTCATTTCTTCATTTGGTTGGTCTCAATATATACATATTTTTTATATTGTCCTTTTGCATTATTGAAATAATATTTGTCATTAATTATTATTAGTACTCATACTATAAATTTTGTTTTTGTAGGCTTCAATGGTACTCTAGGACAAGATACTCCTATGCTCCTTGCATGTTGCAAGAGCACAAAGCGTCCAGATTTATGTCCTCATTCAGATTCAAATCCCACTAAATGCAACGCCGAGTGTAAAAAGGGGCCTTGTAGAGGAGGTATATGTAAAAATGAAGGTGGTCCTGTTTGTCACTGTTTCTGTTAATTCGATCTATTATATTTATAATATCAGTTGAATTTTATTATTAATAATAATTATTATTATTAATAATAAATTTATTAATCAGTTGTTTTAAAAATAAATAAATGAATAAAGTATATAAATTCCTATCTTATGAGGAGTCCAATAGCACATTATATTTATTTGAAGTGTATTATTATTTATTTTTATTGTTATTTCATTTTTATGTATGAAAGTAATTTTTTTTTTATTTTTTTACGGAAATTCATGTAGCAACTCACATAGTAAATAATAGAACAATCTACATCACAATCAAAATTTACTGGTGTAACTTAAATTTTAAATTTTAAAAAAAAAATGTTAAAAAATGATATATATATATATATGGTAATTATTATTATGTAAAGTGAGATAATTTATATAGAGTATTATTATTAATAATAAATTTATTAATCAGTTGTTTTAAAAATAAATAAATGAATAAAGTATATTAATTCCTATCTTATGATCGAGGAGTCCAATAGCACACTATTTTTATTTCAAGTGTATTATATTTTATTATTATTATTTCATTTTTATATATTAAAGTAATTTTTTTTTTATTTTTTACGAAAATTCATATAGCAACTCACATAGCAATTAATGGAGCAATGTACATCACAATTAAAATCTATATTGCAATCGACATAAAAATTAGAGCAGTAACTTATTGTAAATTTTTTAAAGAAAAAATGTTAAAAAATAATATATATATATATTTATACATATATATGGTAATTATTATTATGTAAAGTGAGATAATTTATATAGAGTAATAATATACTTAAAATAATGACACATAATAACGAAACAAATTATTTAATTAATCATAATTAATTAAATTGAGACCTTGTAAAAAAAGATAAAAAATTGGTGCTAAATGCACTTAATCATTTTTAATTTTACAATGAACCACATCAAGACTATCTTTATAAAAAAAAATATATATATATAGTTTTGGTGTATATTAATAAATCACATTAAATTGCTTAATTCATATATATTTTTTCAAAGTACTCCTCTAATAGCGCAATATTTAAATTTATGTACTGAGGATTTATATAATACGTAAATAGTTCAAGTAATATTAATGAATTAGGAAATAATTTGTGCTTTGCTCGCGTGCAGTCGTATTTAATTTATTGATAATTAATGATAAAATAATCAAATTTAAATTTTAATATTTTTAATATAATATTTTTTTAGTAATATGAGTAATTATATTACTAAATTTTTATTATTTTTACTTACAAAAATAAAATTAATATTGTAAAAAAATTTATTATAAACAAACATTATATATTTAAAATTGTTGTTATTACTGTATCTTATTTGTATTCACACTATAATCAAAATGGATGTATCTCAACTGTAGTGGCAACTATAATTAAAATCACTATCATTCACGTATCTTACTTGTAATATATAATCAATATAATATGATATGGTCCTAAGATGGATGGTTCTTGTTTTGTATTTAGACCAATGTTAATCTTTCTTAGCTGAAATTAATTAGGTCTTAATAGTGGAGTAGTTCTCATTTGTTTGAATTAGCTAGCAAGTTTTTTGATTGGGTTCCTCTCTCTTTTCGCATTGCTTCTACTATGTTAGTTATCATTATCATCAATTGGTTATTACTTTTGAGTTAAACTTGAAATGGTTATCAGTTGCCTTAGTAATGATTTTATTCATCATTATGCAGATATTGTCAAAAAAAGAGAGACAAAATTAGAAGAAGAATGGACAAATTAGTTCAAGTTGTTTCTGTAACACCCTAACTATCTTAGGCGTATTACGTGATTTTTAAACGTACTGTGCAGCTCGTTGCTAATCAACGAGGTTTATGGAAAAACGTGATTAATTAAAATTTTGCTTTTTCATTAAACTTATAAACCATTTTACAAAAGTCTCGGGATCCCGATTTATAAAATCATTTACAAACGTTTTAACTGTTTAACTTTTACATCAAAATGAGAGTCGTCTAACGACAGTTACAAAAATCTCAGCCGTGCTGTCCCGAGGATCGTACGCTCCAGGCCTAACCGCCCCGACATGT
The DNA here is from genome assembly GCF_029168945.1 of Cannabis sativa. NCBI lineage: Eukaryota > Viridiplantae > Streptophyta > Magnoliopsida > Rosales > Cannabaceae > Cannabis > Cannabis sativa. Next base: position 56,898,038 of record NC_083607.1, read on the forward strand.
ACAATCTCATAAGCTCGCTCACGGTCCATCAGCTATAGCCTTGCCTTTACCTACACATGAACATAAACTGTGAGTCGACAGACTCAGTAAGAAAAGCATAATAATATCATACATAAAACTGACTGCCGTGTCCAACACGATGCGAGTCCCGCTATCGCCATGTCCAACATGGTGCCGAGCACTTCTTGCCATGTCCAACATGGTGCGAGTTTTGAACGTTCGGGGGACGGTACTATTGACAAGTATCCTCACGATCGGTCGAGCCGGTCATACTCCGCCGTCGGTCATACTCCGGCTGTACCGACGGGATAGGTCAATAGCAGAACCACCAACCAAGTGTCGGCTGATCGGTCGAGCCGGTCATACTCCGCTTGGTCATACTCCGGCACTGTGCGACGTGACAGGGTTGGATGGTTCGAAGCCTAAATACATAACTAATGTAATCTAGCAGGCTTCCTACATGCACGCTAAACAGGTAATCTACATAGGCATACTGTTATACTAATCTTACTCGGATTCCGATTTCGTGTGTGCCGGTCAACCCGACCGGAACCGAAGCCGAGCGGCGGACATCGGCTCCTAAACCATAAAAATCACAACGCTATAAGTGACACGCTAAATCACTTCCAGGGGACTAAAACTCGAAACTAAAAGTTTCCCTATCGATAAAAAGCATGGCAATACCCCTAAAAACCCAAAAACGAGGAAAACTAGGGTTCTGAAAAATCCCCCAACCGGAAGACCGGTTGCCCAACCGGAATTCCGGTTCTGGGAAGTCGGGACCCCCATCCGAGATGGGATGCACAACCGAATTAGGTTCCTCGCAGGCAGCCAACTAAAAATCCCATAACTCGACCAATTCAACCCCAATTGGTCCCAAACTTTCCAGACCTGTTCTAAACTACCCCTAGAACAAATCCAAGGCATCAAATTCACCCAGAAAACACATATTCAAAATTCACCATTAAAGACCAAGCTTTGAGTTCAAAAACTCAAACTTGGTTAAATCCACTAACATGCATCCTAGCCTAGTTAATTCTACTTAACTAAGCATAATAACACCTCTGAAAACATACAAGAACATCCAGCAATTCACAGAAACAAAATATAACATTTCTTTCCAAAATTCATAACTTTTTCACATAAAAACTACAAGCTTGAACAACCTAACTAAGATGCTTTCAACACAGCTCAATCAACATCAATAATCATGCTTTGAATCACACAAATTAACCACAAAAACACAGCAGCAAAATCAACTAAAAACTCATGCATGCATCATCATTTTTCATCATATTTTTCTAAGAAAACAAAGGAAAGGAACTAGGAAACACATATGTAAAGCCCGCTTAGTTAATTTGGAAATTAGCAGTTATTTATGTTAATCAGGAAATTATTTATAGCTATTTAAATAATTTATCATTGTTATTTATGGAATTCAGATATGCATAATTATGTCATCAGCAGTTTTTATATTTCGCATTTCCGGTGTCCGGTATTTTGGAACGCGGCGTTTGGCTCAGTAGAAATCACAACTTAGTATGTTAGTATTTTGGGGACGGGTTTTAGACATTGGGAATGTCGGGAATGGCCGGGAATTTAGAATGTCCCAAAAATACCCCTTTAGTATGATTTTAGTGATTTTATGGTGGAGGGGCAAAATGGTCTTTTTGCCCCATTAGTGTTTTGTCTCTTATGACTTTATGAAATGGAAATTAAATAATTGCTTAAGTGTTTATTTGGCTGAAATGAATAAATGTATGTGTTATATGTTATTTCCCTTTTTTATCAAAAAATTCATTAAGTGTCAAAAATTAAGAAAAATTTTCATGCAAACACTCTCTTTCTCTCTTCCTCATTTCGGCTGAACCTTGGCTGTGCATGGGCTGGATTTCCTTGTTGATTTCAAGTCATTTTAGCAAGATCTAAGTGAATTTTCTTTAAGGTAATTCTTGGCTTTAATCTCTTACTTGTTTTTCTTGAAAAAAATGATGAAAAGTTGTGTAAATGCATGTGATTGTGGAATGTTGTTGCTGCTGTAAATTAGTTCTCTTTTCTGAGGTTAAAGCTTGTTGGATTAAAGTTATTTAGGTTGTTTTGAAGCATGATAGTTAGGTGGAGTAAAGCTTTGTTGTTTTTATGTAAAATATGTGATTTTTGGATGAAATGCTATGATATGTTTCTGTGCTATTGCTGGATGTTTCTGTTAGTTTGCAGAGGTATTTTTATGCTTAGTTTAGTGGAATTAAGCTTGTGGATTGCTTGTTTATGTGGTTTTGCTCAAGCTTGAGTTTGGAACTCAAAGCTTGAGCTCCAATGGCAAAATTTGTGTATGTGGTTTCTGGGTAGGTTTGATGCCTTGGAAATGTTTATTAGGGTCTATTTAGCAGGTCTGGAAAGTTTGGGACCATTTGGGTTTGAATTGGTCAAGTTAGGAGATTTTTAGTTGGCTGCACTGCGAGAACCGAATTCGGTTGAGCATCCGGAATTCCGGATGGGGTCCTGAATTTTCCCAGAACCGGAATTCCGGTTGGGCAACCGGTCTGCCGGTTGGGGATTTTTCAGAACCCTAGTTTTCCTCGTTTTTGGGTTTTTAGGGGTATTGCCATGCTTTTTATCGATAGGAAAACTTTTAGTTTCAAGTTTTAGTCCCCGGGAAGTGATTTAGCGTGTCGCTTATAGTGTTGTGATCTTTATGGTTTAGGAGCCGATGTCCGCCGTTCGGCTTCGGTTCCGGTCGGGTTGACGGCACACCCGAAATCGGAATCCGGGTAAGATTAGTATAACGGTATGCATATGTAGATTACATGTTTAGCGTGCATGTAGAAGCTGTTAGATTACATTAGATATGTATTTAGGCTTCGAACCACCCAACCCCGTCACGTCGGTACGACAGCCGGAGTATGACCAAGGCGGAGTATGACCGGTTCGACCGATCAGCCGACACCGGTTGGTGGTTCGATGCTATTGACCTATCCCGTCGGTACAGCCGGAGTATGACCGGCGGCGGAGTATGACCGGTTCGACCGATCGGAGGATACTTGTCAATAGTACCGTCCCCTGAACGTTCAAAACTCAGTACCATGTTGGACATGGCAGTAGTGCTCAGTACCATGTTGGACATGGCAGTAGCGGGACTCAGTATCGTGTTGGACACGGCAGTCAGTTTTATGTATGTTATTATTATGCTTTTCTTACTGAGTCTGTCGACTCACAGTTTACGTTCATGTGTAGGTAAAGGCAAGTCGTATGGGCGATGGACCGTGACCGAGCATATGAGATTGTACATGTCGGGGCGGTTAGGCCTGGAGCGTACGATCCTCGGGACAGCAGGGCTGAGATTTTTGTAACTGTCGTTAGACGACTTTATTTTGATGTAAAAGTTGAACAGTAAAAATGCTTGTAAATATTTTTATAAATCGGGATCCCGAGACTTTTTGCAAAATGATTTATAAGTTTAATGAAAAAGCAAAATTTTAATTAATCACGTTTTTCCATAAACCTCGTTGATTAGCAACGAGCTGCACAGTACGTTTAAAAATCACGTAATACGCCTAAAATAGTTAGGGTGTTACAATTTGGTATCGTAGCCGCGGTGTTGTCTTCCGAAGATCGTCACGACATGTACAATCATCATCAGCAGTTAGCTCGGTTCACGGTTCAGTAAGCCTTTATTGCTTTAGTAGTTTATTTTATTCAGTTATGAAAAAGAAAAGCCTGTTAGGAAGCATGTTAGTAGCCTGATAGTAGAATAGGCGCATGTTTCATTTCTAATTTCCAAATTAAGCGGCATTAGTAAGCTCGCCTTGAATACGACCTGATATGCCAACTCTTGGTTTCGCAGGCGGTTCTAATTAGATGGACGCCAGGCGGACTACCAGGAGTCGGGGCAACTCCGTGGGGTCGAATCAGGGAGAGGGAGCTCGGTTTCCCCCACTGTAGGGCCGAGGTAGAGGTCCCCGAGGCGGGGCTCGTGGCCGGGGTGATGAGAACCCGCCACGGCGCGCCGAGCTCCCCGGCCCGATCGGGGAGCCCGGCCGGGAGTTGCGGTTTGCGGAGATGCAAGCCGGGATCGAAGAGCAAGACCTCGAGATTCGAGAGGTTGAGACGGCGAGGGTGCTCCTGCGGTTCCGGTGCCGGTAGTTCCAGTGGCACCCGCCCCTCGCCGCCTGTGCCGAGATGGTAGTGGCGGCCCATAGATTGGAACCTTTGTATGAGCGGTTCGGAAGCAAGCACCTCGGTATTCCCGGGAGGTCCGGATGTGTCGAAAGCCGAGCGGTGGCTTACGGTGATCACCGGAGTCGAACTTTATGGGTGTCACCGGTAACGATAGAGTGGTGTGCGCCACATTCCAGTTCCAGGAGGATGCCCTGGTATGGTGGGACATGGTGTCTCAGATTCACGATGTCACCACCATGACACAGGGAAAGGTTCCAGAACTCTTCAACGCGAAGTACTACAATGAGGCGGTTAGAAGCGCCAAGAGGAAAGAGTTCGTTCACACGACACGGCGGGAGAACATGAGTGTCACCGAGTATACTACTCGGTTGACCGGTTGGCGAGGTTAGCCTCGGAATTGTGCCGACCGACTTCGGCGGGAAGGAGAAGTATGCGGGACGGGTTGAGTCCCAAGATCGAGCATGACCCGATGATTACCACGGACGACGGCACCACCTATGCTCGGATGGTGGAGAAGGCACCGCGAGCCGAGGGTGCGGTGGGGTGTATGTCGAATCGGCCCGGTACTCGGTTGGTGGCGGAGCTCCAACCCCTCCTGCATCAGGCTTTAGCCGGGGGAGTAGTGGTTCGGCCATTGATCAGAGGAAGAGGGCACCCATCGCTTCGGCGGCTCGAGTCGAACAAGAGGTTCGGGGGAACCGAACGAGAGGAGTCGTCTGGTGGTAATGAGACCCGATTCTCCTACCCCCGAGTGCCCTATCCGCAAGAGGCACCATCGGGGAGAGTGCAAGGGCGGGGATGCTTTCATTGTGGCATGCCCGGCACTTCAAGAGGGAATGTCCCCGGCTCGGCCAGAGGCACCGAGAGCTCCAGCGGTACCCACTCCAGCCAGGGTATTCGCGATCACGCAGGCTGATGCAGATGCCAGCCCATCAGTTGTTACAGGTCAGCTCTTTATTAACAACTCGTTTTATTCAGTGCTGTTTGATTCTGGGGCTACACGTTCTTATGTGGCGGCCAGAGTCTTTAGTAAGATGGGTAGACCCTTTGATAGATATGAATCAGGGTTTGGAACCCTGTTACCTGGCGGAGAATTGGTTATCTCCAATAGATGGATTAGGTCTATGCCGATCAGGATAGATGGTAGAGAGTTAAGCGCTGATCTGATAGAGATGAGCTTAGTCGAATTTGATATTATTTTAGGAATGGATTTCCTATCTAAATATTCGGCGAGCATTGACTGTAAGAGGAAGATGGTGGTCTTCCAACCGGAAAGTGAAGAACCGTTCGTATTTGTGGGTTCGGTTCAGGGATCTCGGATCCCGGTGATCTCGGCTATGTCAGCGAGAGAATTATTGCACGGTGGGTGCTTAGGGTTTCTGGCCGTGGTGGTGGACACCACTCGGCCAGACACCATTCGGCCAGAGGACATCAGTGTGGTTCGGGAATTTTTGGACGTTTTTCCCGAAGAACTTCCAGGGTTACCACCTCATCGGGAGATTGACTTCGTGATTGACTTGGCACCAGGGGTGGATCCGGTTTCTAAAGCCCCGTATAGGATGGCTCCAGCTGAACTTAAGGAATTGAAGATTCAGCTCCAAGGGTTGCTTGACATAGGGTTCATTCGGCCCAGTGTGTCACCCTGGGGAGCCCCGGTTTCGCTCGTGAAGAAGAAGGATGGATCTATGAGGATGTGCATCGACTACAGGGAGTTGAACAAGCTGACGGTGAAGAATAAATATCCATTACCTAGGATCGATGACTTGTTCGATCAGCTTCAGGGGAAGACGGTCTTTTCTAAGATTGATCTCCGTTCGGGTTATCATCAGTTGAGGATCCGAGAGGAGGACATTCCAAAGGCGGCTTTCCGCACTAGGTATGGACACTACGAGTTCCTGGTTATGTCATTCGGACTAACCAATGCTCCTGCAGCATTCATGGACCTGATGAATAGAGTATTCAAGGATTTCCTCGATATCTGTGTGATTGTGTTTATCGACGACATCCTCGTGTACTCTCAGTCAGAAGAGGAGCATGAGTTACATCTTCAAATGGTACTGCAACGACTTCGAGAACATAGACTCTACGCCAAGTTCAAGAAATGTGAGTTCTGGTTGTCTCAGGTGTCCTTCCTAGGGCACATTGTGGGCAAGGACGGGATCAAGGTGGATCCCGGGAAGATTGAATCCGTCAGGGATTGGCCGAGACCGAAGACAGTGACAGAGATCAGAAGCTTCTTGGGGTTAGCTGGGTTCTACCGTAGGTTCGTGGAGGGGTTCTCCAAAATTTCAATGCCCCTAACCGAGCTTACAAAGAAGAATCAGCGATTTATCTGGTCAGATAAATGCGAAGCTAGTTTTCAGGAGGCCGAAACGAGAGGTTGATTCTTGCTTTCCGGTGCTAGCTTTGCCTTCGGACAAGGAGAAGTTCGTGGTCTTTTGTGACGCATCCAAACAGGGTTTGGGGTGCGTATTGATGCAAGCCGATCGGGTTATCGCTTACGCCTCCCGTCAGTTAAAGGATTATGAACAGCGATACCCGACTCATGATTTAGAATTGGCCGCAGTGGTTTTTGCACTGAAGATTTGGCGGCATTACTTGTATGGGGAGAAGTGCGAGATCTATACCGACCATAAAAGTCTCAAGTATTTCTTTACTCAGAAAGATTTGAACATGAGACAAAGGCGTTGGTTGGAATTAGTGAAGGACTATGATTGTGAGATCCTTTACCATCCCGGGAAAGCCAATGTAGTGGCCGATGCCCTGAGCAGAAAGGGTCCCGGGCAAGTAGCTAGCATGGTTCAGATCTCACCTCAGCTAGCAGAGGATATGGTTAGATCCAGCATCGAGTTTGTGGTAGGTCAGCTTCACAACTTAACGCTGCAATCTGATCTGTTGGAAAGAATAAGGGTTGCTCAGACGACAGATCCGGAGTTAGTGAAGATCCGAGATGAGGTATTGGCTGGTCAAGCCAAAGACTTTTCAGTGTCAGCTAGTGGGGTGCTTTTGTATAAAGCCAGGGTTTGTGTCCCGAACAGTGTGGACTTGAGGAACGAGATCTTTGAGGAGGCTCATTCTACTCCATATTCTCTACATCCCGGCACCACCAAGATGTACCAAGATTTGAAACCGTACTTCTGGTGGAGCGGTATGAAGAAGAATTTGGTAGAATTCGTTTCGAGATGCCTCACGTGTCGGCGGATCAAGGCCGAACATCGAGACCGGCGGGGTTGTTGCGGCCTCTAACCCTACCGAGAATGGAAATGGGAGGATATTACGATGGATTTTGTGGTCGGGTTACCTAGGACCACGGGTATGTATGACTCCATCTGGGTAGTGGTGGATCGATTTACGAAATCTGCTCATTTTCTGCCGGTTAGAACAACGTTTACAGTGGATCAGTTGGCAGAGTTATATGTCAGGGAGATAGTGAGACTGCACGGGGTACCGAAGTCTATAGTTTCGGACAGGGATCCGAAATTCACCTCCAAATTTTGGCAAAGTTTGCAACGGGCAATGGGTACGAAGCTAAAATTCAGTACAGCATTCCATCCTCAGACAGATGGTCAGTCCGAAAGGACAATTCAGATATTGGAGGATATGCTGAGAGCCTGTGTTATGGACTTTGAGGGTTCATGGAATAAATACCTACCGTTAATAGAGTTCTCGTACAACAACAGTTACCAGAGTACGATAGGGATGGCACCCTACGAACTGTTGTACGGTAGAAAGTGTAGATCCCCTATCCTTTGGGATGAGACGGGGAGAGGAAATACCTAGGTCCGAGTCGGTTCGGCGGACCAATGAGGCAATAGAAAACATAAAAGCTAGAATGCTTGCCTCACGGAAGCGGACGGAAGAGTTACGCAGATCCGAAACGTAGGGATGTTGAGTTCCGAGTAGGGGACCATGTGTTTTTGCGAGTATCTCCGATGAAGGGGATTAAACGTTTCGGGAAAAGAGGCAAGTTATGCCCTAGGTTTACAGGACCTTTCGAGATTCTCGAGAAGATAGGTCAAGTGGCATATCGGTTAGCATTGCCTCCAGCTTTATCAGCAGTGCACAACGTATTTCATGTCTCAATGTTGAGAAAATACGTTTCAGACCCCTCTCATATACTCAGTTATGAGAGCCTTCAGCTTCAGTCAGACATGTCTTATGAAGAACAGCCAGTGCAGATCCTGGATAGAAAGGATAAAGTCCTTCGGAATAAGACCATAGCGTTGGTCAAGGTTCTCTGGAGAAACAGTAAGGTGGAAGAAGCCACCTGGGAGCTTGAGTCAGATATGCGAGCTCAATATCCAGAGTTATTCAGGTTAGATTTCGGGGACGAAATCCTTTTAAGGGGGGGATAGTTGTAAAGCCCGCTTAGTTAATTTGGAAATTAGCAGTTATTTATGTTAATCAGGAAATTATTTATAGCTATTTAAATAATTTATCATTGTTATTTATGGAATTCAGATATGCATAATTATGTCATCAGCAGTTTTATATTTCGCATTTCCGGTGTCCGGTATTTTGGAACGCGGCGTTTGGCTCAGTAGAAATCACAACTTAGTATGTTAGTATTTTGGGGACGGGTTTTAGACATTGGGAATGTCGGGAATGACCGGGAATTTAGAATGTCCCAAAAATACCCCTTTAGTATGATTTTAGTGATTTTATGGTGGAGGGGCAAAATGGTCTTTTTGCCCCATTAGTGTTTTGTCTCTTATGACTTTATGAAATGGAAATTAAATAATTGCTTAAGTGTTTATTTGGCTGAAATGAATAAATGTATGTGTTATATGTTATTTCCCTTTTTTATCAAAAAATTCATTAAGTGTCAAAAATTAAGAAAAATTTTCATGCAAACACTCTCTTTCTCTCTTCCTCATTTCGGCTGAACCTTGGCTGTGCATGGGCTGGATTTCCTTGTTGATTTCAAGTCATTTTAGCAAGATCTAAGTGAATTTTCTTTAAGGTAATTCTTGGCTTTAATCTCTTACTTGTTTTTCTTGAAAAAAAATGATGAAAAGTTGTGTAAATGCATGTGATTGTGGAATGTTGTTGCTGCTGTAAATTAGTTCTCTTTTCTGAGGTTAAAGCTTGTTGGATTAAAGTTATTTAGGTTGTTTTGAAGCATGATAGTTAGGTGGAGTAAAGCTTTGTTGTTTTTATGTAAAATATGTGATTTTTGGATGAAATGCTATGATATGTTTCTGTGTTATTGCTGGATGTTTCTGTTAGTTTGCAGAGGTATTTTTATGCTTAGTTTAGTGGAATTAAGCTTGTGGATTGCTTGTTTATGTGGTTTTGCTCAAGCTTGAGTTTGGAACTCAAAGCTTGAGCTCCAATGGCAAAATTTGTGTATGTGGTTTCTGGGTAGGTTTGATGCCTTGGAAATGTTTATTAGGGTCTATTTAGCAGGTCTGGAAAGTTTGGGACCATTTGGGTTTGAATTGGTCAAGTTAGGAGATTTTTAGTTGGCTGCCTGCGAGGAACCGGAATTCCGGTTGAGCATCCGGAATTCCGGATGGGGTCCTGAATTTTCCCAGAACCGGAATTCCGGTTGGGCAACAGGCCGCCGGTTGGGGATTTTTCAGAACCCTAGTTTTCCTCGTTTTTGGGTTTTTAGGGGTATTGCCATGCTTTTTATCGATAGGGAAACTTTTAGTTTCAAGTTTTAGTCCCCGGGAAGTGATTTAGCGTGTCGCTTATAGTGTTGTGATCTTTATGGTTTAGGAGCCGATGTCCGCCGTTCGGCTTCGAGTTCCGGTCGGGTTGACGGCACACACGAAATCGGAATCCGGGTAAGATTAGTATAACAGTATGCATATGTAGATTACATGTTTAGCGTTCATGTAGGAAGCCTGTTAGATTACATTAGATATGTATTTAGGCTTCGAACCACCCAACCCCGTCACGTCGGTACAGCCGGAGTATGACCGGCGGCGGAGTATGGCCGGTTCGACCGATCAGTGACACTCGGTTGGTGGTTCAGTGCTATTGACCTATCCCGTCGGTACAGGCTGGAGTATGACCAGCAGCCGGAGTATGACCGGTTCGACCGATCAGGAGGATACTTGTCAATAGTACCGTCCCCTGAACGTTCAAAACTCAGTACCATGTTGGACATGGCAGTAGTGCTCAGTACCATGTTGGACATGGCAGTAGCGGGACTCAGTATCGTGTTGGACACGGCAGTCAGTTTTATGTATGTTATTATTATGCTTTTCTTACTGAGTCTGTCGACTCACAGTTTACGTTCATGTGTAGGTAAAGGCAAGGCTGTAGCTGATGGACCGTGACCGAGCATATGAGATTGTACATGTCGGGGCGGTTAGGCCTGGAGCGTACGATCCTCGGGACAGCAGGGCTGAGATTTTTGTAACTGTCGTTAGACGACTTTATTTTGATGTAAAAGTTGAACAGTAAAAACGCTTGTAAATATTTTTATAAATCGGGATCCCGAGACTTTTTGCAAAATGATTTATAAGTTTAATGAAAAAGCAAAATTTTAATTAATCACGTTTTTCCATAAACCTCGTTGATTAGCAACGAGCTGCACAGTACGTTTAAAAATCACGTAATACGCCTAAAATAGTTAGGGTGTTACAACATACCACAACAAGAGATCACTAGAGTTGCAATTTAGGGCTTGAATCACCAAAGAAAATTCCAGCCTTTGCACTCCCACAACCAGCCGAGAGAGAGAGGAAAAGAGAGAGTGTGTGATTTTGAAGTTTTTTCTATTTTTGACTAAGTGTAGAAAATGAAAGAATTAAAAGAAAATAGTCATTTAACTCATTTATTTCAGCCATGTATAATAAAGATAAACATTTATTTTTCCATCTCATAAAGCCACAAAAGACAAAACACTAATGGGGCAAAAAGACCATTTTGCCCCTCCACCATAAAATCACATAAATCATACTAAAGGGGTATTTTTGGGACATTCTAAATTCCCGGCCATTCCCGACATTCCCAATGTCTAAAACCCGTCCCCAAATTACTAACATACTAAGTTGTGATTTCTATTGAGCCAAACGCCGAGTTCCAAAATACCGGACACCGGAAATGCGAAATATAAAAACTACTGATGTCATAATCATGCATATCTGAATTCCATAAATAACAGTAATAAATTATTTAAATAGCTATAAATAATTTCATAATTAATCCCAATTAACTGATAATTTCCAAATTAGCTAAGCGGGCTTTACAACTATCCCCCCCTTAAAAGGATTTCGTCCCCGAAATCTAACCTGAATAACTCTGGATATTGAGCTCTCATATCTGACTCTAGCTCCTGTGTGGCTTCTTCCACCTTCTTGTTCCTCCGCAGAACCTTGACCAACGCTATGGTCTTATTCCGAAGGACTTTATCCTTTCTATCCAGGATCTGCACTGGCTGTTCCTCATATGACATGTCTGGCTGAAGCTGAAGACTCTCATAACTGAGTATATGAGAGGGGTCTGAAACGTATTTTCTCAACATTGAGACATGGAATACGTTGTGCACTGCTGATAAGGCTGGAGGCAATGCTAACCGATATGCCACTTGAACTATCTTCTCGAGAATCTCGAAAGGTCCTGTAAATCTAGGGCATAACTTGCCTCTTTTCCCGAAACGTTTAATCCCCTTCATTGGAGATACTCGTAAAAACACATGGTCCCCTACTCGGAACTCAACATCTCTACGTTTCGGATCTGCGTAACTCTTCGTCTCGCTTCCGTGAGGCAAGCATTCTAGCTTTTATCTTTTCTATTGCCTCATTGTTCCGCTGAACTGACTCTGGACCTAGGTATTTCCTCTCCCCTGTCTCATCCCAGTGGATAGGGGATCTGCATTTCCTACCGTACAACAGTTCATAGGGTGCCATCCCTATCGTACTCTGATAACTGTTGTTGTATGAAAATTCTATTAACGGCAGATATTTACTCCATGAACCCTCAAAGTCCATAACACAGGCTCTCAGCATATCCTCCAATATCTGAATTGTCCTTTCGGACTGACCATCTGTCTGAGGATGAAATGCTGTACTGAATTTCAGCTTCGTACCCATTGCCCGTTGCAAACTTTGCCAAAATTTTGAGGTGAATTTCGGATCCCTGTCCGAAACTATAGACTTCGGTACCCCGTGAAGTCTCACTATTTCCCTGACGTACAGTTCTGCCAACTGATCCACTGAAAATGTTGTTCTGACCGGCAGAAAATGAGCAGATTTCGTAAATCGGTCCACCACTACCCAGATGGAATCATGCAAACCCGTGGTCCTAGGTAACCCGACCACAAAATCCATCGTAATATCCTCCCATTTCCATTCTGGTAGGGTTAGAGGCTGCAACAACCCTGCTGGTCTCTGATGTTCAGCCTTGATCTGCTGACACGTGAGGCACCTCGATACGAATTCTACCAAATTCTTCTTCATACCGCTCCACCAAAAGTACGGTTTCAAATCTTGGTACATCTTGGTGGTGCCGGGATGCAGAGAATACGGGGTAGAATGAGCCTCCTCAAAGATCTCATTTCTCAGTTCCACACTGTTCGGAACACAAACCCTGGCTTTATACAAAAGCATCCCACTATCTGACACTGAAAAGTCTTTGGCTTGACCAGCCAATACCTCATCTCGGATCTTCACTAACTCCGGATCTGTCATCTGAGCAACCTTTATTCTTTCCAACAGATCAGATTGCAGCGTTAAGTTGTGAAGCTGACCTACCACAAACTCAATGCTGGATCTAACCATATCCTCTGCTAGCTGAGGTCAGATCTGAACCATGCTAGCTACTTGCCCGGGACCTTTTCTACTCAGGGCATCGGCCACTACATTGGCTTTTCCGGGATGATAGAGGATCTCGCAATCATAATCCTTCACTAACTCCAACCAACGCCTTTGTCTCATGTTCAAATCTTTCTGAGTAAAGAAATACTTGAGACTTTTATGGTCGGTATAGATCTTGCACTTCTCCCCATAAAGGTAATGCCGCCAAATCTTCAGTGCAAAAACCACTGCGGCCAATTCTAAATCATGAGTCGGGTATCGCTGTTCATAATCCTTTAACTGACGGGAGGCATAAGCGATAACCCGATCGGCTTGCATCAATACGCACCCCAAACCCTGTTTGGATGCGTCACAGTAGACTATGAACTTCTCCTCGTCCGAAGGCAAAGCTAGTACCGGAGCAGTAATCAATCTCTGCTTCAGCTCCTGGAAGCTAGCTTCACATTTATCTGACCAGATAAATCGCTGATTCTTCTTTGTAAGCTCGGTTAGGGGCATTGAAATTTTGGAGAACCCCTCCACGAACCTACGGTAGTACCCAGCTAATCCCAAGAAGCTTCTGATCTCATCCTTGTCTTCGGTCTCGGCCAATCCCTGACGGATTCAATCTTCCCGGGATCCACCTTGATCCCATCTTTACTCACAATGTGCCCTAGGAAGGACACCTGAGACAACCAGAACTCACATTTCTTGAACTTGGCGTAGAGCTTATGTTCTCGAAGTCGTTGCAGTACCATCTGAAGATGTAACACATGCTCCTCTTCTGATTGAGAGTACACGAGGATGTCGTCGATAAACACAATCACACAGATATCGAGGAAATCCTTGAATACTCTATTCATCAGGTCCATGAATGCTGCAGGAGCATTGGTTAGTCCGAATGACATAACCAGAAACTCGTAGTGCCCATACCTAGTGCGGAAAGCCGTCTTTGGAATGTCCTCCTCTCGGATTCTCAACTGATGATAACCCGAACGGAGATCAATCTTAGAAAAGACCGTCTTCCCCTGAAGCTGATCGAACAAGTCATCGATCCTAGGTAGTGGATATTTATTCTTCACCGTCAACTTGTTCAACTCTCTGTAGTCGATGCACATCCTCATAGAGCCATCTTTCTTCTTGACGAACAAAACCGGGGCTCCCCAGGGTGACACACTGGGCCGAATGAACCCTATGTCAAGCAACCCTTGGAGCTGAATCTTTAATTCCTTAAGTTCAGCTGGAGCCATCCTATACGGGGCTTTGGAAACCGGATCCACCCCTGGTGCCAAGTCAATCACGAAATCAATCTCCCGCTGAGGTGGTAACCCTAGAAGTTCTTCGGGAAAGACGTCCAAAAATTCCCGAACCACTCTGATGTCCTCTGGCCGAATGGTGTCTGGCCGAGTGGTGTCCACCACCACGGCCAGAAACCCTAAGCACCCGCCGTGCAATAATTCTCTCGCTGACATAGCCGAGATCACCGGGATCCGAGATCCCTGAACCGAACCCACAAACACGAACGGTTCTTCACTTTCTGGTTGGAAGACCACCATCTTCCTCTTACAGTCAATGCTCGCCGAATATTTAGATAGGAAATCCATTCCTAAAATAATATCAAATTCGACTAAACTCATCTCTATCAGATCAGCGCTTAACTCTCTACCATCTATCCTGATCGGCATAGACCTAATCCACCTATTGGAGATAACCAATTCTCCGCCAGGTAACAGGGTCCCAAACCCTGATTCATATCTATCAAAGGGTCTACCCAACTTACTAAAGACTCTGGCCGCCACATAGGAATGTGTAGCCCCAGAATCAAACAGCACTGAATAAAGCGAGTTGTTAATAAAAAGCTGACCTGTAACAACTGATGGGCTGGCATCTGCATCAGCCTGCGTGATAGCGAACACCCTAGCTGGAGTGGGTATCGCTGGAGCTCTCGGTGCCTCTGGCCGGAGCTGGGGACATTCCCTCTTGAAGTGTCCGGGCATGCCACAATGAAAGCATCCTTGCCCCTTGCACTCACCCCGATGATGCCTCTTGCAGCTAGGGCACTCGGGATAGGAGAATCGGGTCTCATTACCACCAGGACGACTCCCTCTGTTCTGGTTCCCCCGAACCTCTTGTTCGACTCGAGCCGCCGAAGCGATGGGTGCCCTCTTCCTTCCGATCAATGGCCGAACCACTACTCCCCGCTAAAGCCCGATGCGGGAGGGGTAGGAGCCCCGCCACCAACCGAGTACCGACCGAATCTGACATGCACCCCACTGCGCCCTCAGCTCGCAGTGCCTTCTCCACCATCTGAGCATAGGTGGTGCTGTCGTCTGTGGTAATCATCAGGTCATGCCTGATCTTGGGATTCAACCAGTCCAGATACTTCTCCTTCCTGCTGAAGTCGGTCGGCACAATTCCCGAGGCCAACCTCGCCAACCGATCAAACTGAGTAGTATACTCAGTGACGCTCATATTCTCCCGCTGGGTCAGGTGAACGAACTCTTTCCTCTTGGCGCTTCTGACCGCCTCATTATAGTATTTCGCGTTGAAGAGTTCTTGGAACCTTTCCCAAGTCATGGTGGTGACGTCATGGATCTGAGACACCATGTCCCACCATACCAGGGCGTCCTCCTGGAACTGAAATGTGGCGCACACCACTCTGTCATTACCGGTGACACCCATGAAATTCAGAATTCTGGTAATCACCGTCAGCCACTGCTCGGCTTTCGATACATCTGGACCTCCCAGGAATACGGAGGTGCTTGCTTCCGAACCGCTCATACAATGGTTCCAATCTATGGGCCGCCACCACTATCTCGGCACGGGCGGCGGGCAGGTGCCACCGGAACTACGTGCACCGGAACCGGCAGGAGCACCCCGCTCGTCTCAACCTCTGAATCTCGAGGTCTTGCTCTTCGATCCGGGCTTGCATCTCCGCAAACCGCAACTCCCAGTTCGGGGCTCCCTGATCGGCTGGGGGAGCCTGGGCAGCCTGTGGCGGGTTTTCATCACCCCGGCCACGAGCCCTGCCTCGGGGACCTCTACCTCGGCCCCGGGCAGGTGGGGGAAACTGAGCTCCCTGTCCCTGATTCGACCCTACGGAGTTGCCCTGACTCCTGGTAGTCCGCCTGGCGTCCATCTAATTAGAACCGCCTGCGAAACCAAGAGTTGGCATATCAGGTCGTATTCAAGGCGAGCTTACTAATGCCGCTTAATTTGGAAATTAGAAATGAAACATGCGCCTATTCTACTATCAGGCTACTAACATGCTTCCTAACAGGCTTTTCTTTTTTCATAACTGAATAAAATAAACTACTAAAGCAATAAAGGCTTACTGAACCGTGAACCGAGCTAACTGCTGATGATGATTGTACATGTCGTGACGATCTTCGGAAGACAACCTGGCGGCTCTGATACCAAATTGTAACACCCTAACTATCTTAGGCGTATTACGTGATTTTTAAACGTACTGTGCAGCTCGTTGCTAATCAACGAGGTTTATGGAAAAACGTGATTAATTAAAATTTTGCTTTTTCATTAAACTTATAAACCATTTTACAAAAGTCTCGGGATCCCGATTTATAAAATCATTTACAAACATTTTAACTGTTTAACTTTTACATCAAAATGAGAGTCGTCTAACGACAGTTACAAAAATCTCAGCCGTGCTGTCCCGAGGATCGTACGCTCCAGGCCTAACCGCCCCGACATGTACAATCTCATAAGCTCGCTCACGGTCCATCAGCTATAGCCTTGCCTTTACCTACACATGAACATAAACTGTGAGTCGACAGACTCAGTAAGAAAAGCATAATAATATCATACATAAAACTGACTGCCGTGTCCAACACGATACTGAGTCCCGCTACTGCCATGTCCAACATGGTACTGAGCACTACTGCCATGTCCAACATGGTACTGAGTTTTGAACGTTCAGGGGACGGTACTATTGACAAGTATCCTCCTGATCGGTCGAACCGGTCATACTCGGCCGTTGGTCATACTCCGGCTGTACCGACGGGATAGGTCAATAGCACGAACCACCAACCAAGTGTCGGCTGATCGGTCGAGCCGGTCATACTCCGTCTTGGTCATACTCCGGCTCGTACCGACGTGACGGGGTTGGATGGTTCGAAGCCTAAATACATAACTAATGTAATCTAGCGGGCTTCCTACATGCACGCTAAACATGTAATCTACATATGCATACCGTTATACTAATCTTACACGGATTCCGATTTCAGTGTGCTTGGCCAACCCGACCGGAATCGAAGCCGAGCTACGGACATCGGCTCCTAAACCATAAAAATCACAACGCTATAAGTGACACGCTAAATCACTTCCCGGGGACTAAAACTCGAAACTAAAAGTTTCCCTATCGATAAAAAGCATGGCAATACCCCTAAAAACCCAAAAACGAGGAAAACTAGGGTTCTGAAAAATCCCCCAACCGGAAGACCGGTTGCCCAACCGGAATTCCGGTTCCACCGGAATTCCGGTTCCTCGCAGGCAGCCAACTAAAAATCCCATAACTCGACCAATTCAACCCCAATTGGTCCCAAACTTTCCAGACCTGTTCTAAACTACCCCTAGAACAAATCCAAGGCATCAAATTCACCCAGAAAACACATATTCAAAATTCACCATTAAAGACCAAGCTTTGAGTTCAAAAACTCAAACTTGGTTAAATCCACTAACATGCATCCTAGCCTAGTTAATTCTACTTAACTAAGCATAATAACACCTCTGAAAACATACAAGAACATCCAGCAATTCACAGAAACAAAATATAACATTTCTTTCCAAAATTCATAACTTTTTCACATAAAAACTACAAGCTTGAACAACCTAACTAAGATGCTTTCAACACAGCTCAATCAACATCAATAATCATGCTTTGAATCACACAAATTAACCACAAAAACACAGCAGCAAAATCAACTAAAAACTCATGCATGCATCATCATTTTTCATCATATTTTTCTAAGAAAACAAAGGAAAGGAACTAGGAAACACATACCACAACAAGAGATCACTAGAGTTGCAATTTAGGGCTTGAATCACCAAAGAAAATTCCAGCCTTTGCACTCCCACAACCAGCCGAGAGAGAGAGGAAAAGAGAGAGTGTGTGATTTTGAAGTTTTTTCTATTTTTGACTAAGTGTAGAAAATGAAAGAATTAAAAGAAAATAGTCATTTAACTCATTTATTTCAGCCATGTATAATAAAGATAAACATTTATTTTTCCATCTCATAAAGCCACAAAAGACAAAACACTAATGGGGCAAAAAGACCATTTTGCCCCTCCACCATAAAATCACATAAATCATACTAAAGGGGTATTTTTGGGACATTCTAAATTCCCGGCCATTCCCGACATTCCCAATGTCTAAAACCCGTCCCCAAATTACTAACATACTAAGTTGTGATTTCTATTGAGCCAAACGCCGAGTTCCAAAATACCGGACACCGGAAATGCGAAATATAAAAACTACTGATGTCATAATCATGCATATCTGAATTCCATAAATAACAGTAATAAATTATTTAAATAGCTATAAATAATTTCATAATTAATCCCAATTAACTGATAATTTCCAAATTAGCTAAGCGGGCTTTACAGTTTCTGTTGTTCTTCTTGTGGGGATTCTCATTTCTTCCTTTGGTTGGTCTCAATATATACATATTTTTATATATTGTTCCTTTTGCATTATTGAAATTATATTTGTCGTTATTATTAGTACTCATACTATATATTTTGTTTTTGTAGGCTTCAATGGTACTTTAGGAGAAAATTCTCTCCTTAGATGTTACAAAGGCACAAATCGTCCAGATTTATGTCCTTATCCAAACTCAGATTTCACTAAATGCAACGACGAGTGTAGAAAGCACCATTGTAGAGGAGGTGGATGTTTTCATGAAAATGGTTCTGTTTGTCTATGTTCATTTTAATCAACATAAATTTCTTCTCTTAACAATTACTTGATCAAATGTCAATTTATAGTAGAAGTAATAGTGTTTTTCTTAATAGACTATGCTTTCATTTCGAGTCTCCCAAATCACTAGTCAAATTTCGATTGATTGAGAGGTCTACTAGGCTATCGACCTATGATACACTCAGACAAACACTTAGACCAACTTAATTGGAGAATTATATAGTGTTGTCAATTTAATATCATTGCTTATATTGTGAGGAATGTTAATACATAAATTAATTTCTTGCTATTATATTTTGTGTTACACTATTACATTTATTTCTAGTTATGTAAGATAGTATAATAGCATTTTGATTATAAGGGCAGAAAGGAATTATGAATAATAATAAATTTTTTTGGAGTACGCCAACATTTAGCATGAGTTTGATTTAGAATAATAAAAAAAATAGAAGAATCAAAATCACAATCACATTTTGAATAGAAAATAAAAATAATAGCATTGAAATGCCCTTTTTTATTATTGGAATAGTTATTCTCCGAAAGCTTATTTCGTTTCTTAAAAAAATTAAATCCAAGTCTGAGAGCTTGAGCAATGAACAATTCTTTGAGCCGAAAGAAGATTATGGAAACAGAGAGAAAATTTGAAAACAATCAGAGTGAAATGAAAATGAGAAAAAAAAAATGAGACTCATTTTCACACTTAGGGATTTTATAGAAATCATGGGGTCTTGTTGCGATTGTGACACATGGCATGGTAAAACCAAGAGACGCCTCTGTCATGAGACACACCTGTACAGACTTTGAAGGGTTTCGATGATATGGTACCTTGGGAAGGTTGTTGAATTTGTGTGCCTTTGTATTAGTCTAAGTAGTCACTTGTAATACTTTTAAAGTTCAGTTAGTTAACTAACAGTTAACTGTAAATTAGTGTTGTGTACTTACGGGTATGTGAGCTATAAATACCTCTAACTCTCATTCATTAAAACTTTAGCTCATAATTTTCAAACTTTACAAGTTCAATAAAGATTAGACAAATTCATTACAGTTTGTTCTCTTTTAGTTCTCGAATTATTGTTCTTAGTTTCTATGCATGAGTTCTTTGGTTTCGTGGAAATGAAGTGGACCAACTAGCATTGATCTCAAACAAAAGTAAAAATAATAATTAGTGACTAAATGTATTTTTAGTCACAATACTTGTTGTGACTAAAACTAAATTAGTAACAACTTGTAACTAAATAATATGTTTTAGTCACAAGTAACATTTTGTTGTGACTAAAAGTCACATTTAGTCACAAAAAATTATGTTGTGACTATAAAATTGTCATTAAAAGTAACAATTTTTTGTAGTGTAGATAGATCGAATATAACAAACTATATATGCTAATTTGATTTTAAACACTATAAATTCTATCACTCCTTAAAATTAAGGGTATACAATATATTAAGAAAGTAAATAATATGTTTCTTTTTCCATTAAAAAATAATAATTATTGGTTACCCTAAAGTATGTTACTGAATAAATATAGACAGAAAAGTAAATAAAATTGAAACAATTTAGGAAAAAAACAGAATAAAAACTTATGATTAGGATTGGAATTTGGAAAGAAATAAAGAGTTGTGATTGTTGAATAATGTGATATTTTTATTCAATAAAATAATTGTCTATATTAATAGGTAGATCGAATACAACAAACATTGCTAATTTGATTTTAAACACAATATCACTCCTTAAAATCAAGGTTATACAATATATATTAAGAAAGTAAAGGATGTGATACTGAATAAATATACAATATGCTTATATAATTCAACAATAGGAAACTAGTATTATACTAATTTAACAAACTAATATATAGTTAATATACATAATTTATTTTTATACTTTCAAACAGTTTTTTTTTTTTTTTTATATATATTTTTACGAAATTCCACATAGATATCCCTATATCAACTAACGGAGCAACCTAAATCGCAACTAAAATTCGTATAGTAACTCACATAGAAACCACCAAAAAAATTAATAGAGTAAATTTGAATAAAAAAAGTTAAAAAATAGTATATAGGGTAATTTATTAAGAAAAAAATAAAACGTAAACAAATTATTTTTGAAAGAAAAATAAATAAATAGATATATAAAATTGAAAAAAAAAATTATAACATAAATTTGATATTTTTGTAATTATATAATAAATAATATTGTAGCATTATTATGGTTATAATTATAATATTAACAATTTACTTTTCCCACGTGATGAATGCATGCATGATGAGATTAACCATATCATCTCCATAATTAAATCCATATGTTACGTTGATTATCAATTTTGAAATTTATTTATTAAAAGATTTCTCAAATCAGTTCATATCAACTATATTTGGTATATATATATACACACAATTAATTGTTTCCTAAACTAATTAAATTCCTAAAACTTCTCCCTAATCAAGAAACATATTATCCTAAAATTACAATAAGTATGTATTAAGAAAATCATATCATATATTCTCCAACAATATTATAACAAAACTACTTAAATAGGTATATCACTAATTTTGGCAAAAATTGAAGAAATAAAAAAAAAAAGGAAATTTTAATTAATTAATATCATATCTTCAAACTGTATATAAGACTGTGTTGGTAGCTAACATATTTTCATAAAACTAAAAGAAAAAGAAAGAGAAAATAATTAATAAGAAGAATGGCCAAAGTTCAAATTGTTTCTGTTGTTCTTCTTGTGGGGATTCTCATTTCTTCATTTGGTTGGTCTCAATATATACATATCTTTTATATTGTTCCTTTTGCATTATTGAAATTATATTTGTCATTAATTATTATTAGTACTCATACTATATATTTTGTTTTCGTAGGCTTCAATGGGACTTTAGGACAAGATTCTTCTATGCTCCTTTCATGTTGCAAGAGCACAAAGCGTCTAGATTTATGTCCTCATTCAGACTCAAATCCCACTAAATGCGATGCCGAGTGTAAGAAAGGGCCTTGTAGAGGAGGTATATGTAAAAATGAAGGTGGTCCTGTTTGTCACTGTTTCTGTTAATTCGATCTATTATATTCTTAATATCAGTTGAATTTTATTATTAATAATAATTATTATTAATAATAATAAATTTATTAATCACTTGTTTTAAAAATAAATAAATGAATAAAGTATATAAATTCATATCTTATGAGGAGTCCAATAGCACACTATTTTTATTTGAAGTGTATTATTATTTATTTTTATTATTATTTCATTTTTATGTATTAAAGTAATTTTTTTTTATTTTTTACGGAAATTCATGTAGCAACTCACATAGTAAATAATAAAACAATCTACATCACAATCAAAATTTACTGAAGTAACTTAAATTGTAAATTTTTTTAAAAAAAATATTAAAAATAATATATATAGGGTAATTATTATTATGACACATAATAACAAAACAAATTATTTAATTAATCATAATTAATTAAGTTGAGACTTATTTTTTTTTATTTTTTTTTGAGACTTATTTTTGTAAAAAAAGATAAAAAAAAAAATGGTGCATATTTTAAATGCACTTAATCATTACTATTAATTTGTTTTTGTTATATATTTGGGTAAATCGGTTTTCTCCAAATCATATACCATGGTAATTGTTTTATGAGCAGGGAAAAATCCTTGGTAATTAGGTCGCAACTATTAATTTTATAAGCCTGATAAATGTAAAATAGATTTGTGTAAAACTTATGATTTAATAGGTTGAATGGATTTTGAAACTTATATTTCTATTGTAGCTAAGTACTTTTGATTACTAGTTTTGTTTTGTTTGATTTGGTTTGTATTCAACCTTGCTGTGTGTTTTGGTTAATGAATAAGAATAGTAATGAATTTGCTTTGATTACCTGAGAATTTATAAAGTCAATAAACAGCTAGATCAGTAATAATATTGGTTGGGATTAGCTCTCACTCAAAAAAAAAACTGAAGTTAGCATAATATTATTCCTTACTCCTTATTAGCAAACAAAAAACATGTAAAAGCTGAGAACATCTTTTTTCTAAGTTCAACCTTTGATTCAAGATTCTTGAACAAATAAACACTTCACTTTCCTCCCAATTAATAAAAAATTACCAAAATATATATATATAAAAATGTTTTCTTTAATATTAAAAAATATACTTATTTTATCATAGCTAGCTAGCTAGTATCTCACCTTGTCTTCCTTTCCTTATTTGGCCTTCTTTTCTACAACTATTATCCCACAAATGGGCTTCATATCTCCCACTCCATCTATGCTTAATCACATACGTAAAAACAAATATTATATTAAAAAGTAAAAACCCTTAAAACCCAATCCCCTAATTTATTGTGCATTGGAAACCTACAAGATTCAAAAAAAATATACAAAACAGGGTTGAAGTAAAGATCAGGCAATACAAGTGTCGAGGACAAGCAGACGATGTACAGTGTAGATATTACTGCATGAAGATTATTAAAAGCTTCATGACTCAGCACAATCCAGCAACTTTTTTGAAGAATGAGGTAAATTAAACATATATATAATTTTTATTTGATAATTACCTTTTATTTTAAATACATTTAATATTATCTATCTCTGGTTGTACAGTTCAAAGATGACAAGCCGTACAACAATCAGGAGATAAACGAAATATGGGATGAATGGGGCAGTTTTGTAAAGTCTTATATATTAAAAGAATGAGTATGCGATTATTTACATTTTGTTGTGGTACATGTAGCATATAAAACTTTTAGCTATATGATCGTTACTTTTAGTGATACTTAGTTTTATTGATATAGTACTTTATAGTTATATCAATTTTTTATTATGACATGTAGGATACAATTTTAATGATCCTTACTTTTGATTATATTAGATGTTTATAGTCATATAATTTTCTAAGTTACATGAAAAATTTAATTATCATTATTGTATTATAAATGTTATTGTTAGTCATATAAATATTGTTATGAAAGCCAATTTTAATATCTAAAAATGCAGGTGGGAAAAATTGCAAAAAAATCTGCAATTTTCCCCTATCTACAGCAATGCGTCACTTTATAGCCGACACAAAAAGTAAAAAAAAAAAAAATTGCGTAACATTATGTGTCGAGTTACAGACGGCATATTCTAATTAGCTTCGGTTATAATTTGAAGCTACGTTTTTTGCTTCATTCCAAAACTGACGCTTGCGTTGGTTTAGAAATGAAGCAAATAAGTTGACTATTTGCGTCTGCTGTTATTACGTCGGGTTATACAACCGAAGCAAAAAGTTTTTGTGTCATTTTACAACTGAAGCAAAAAGTCATTTTTGTAGTAGTGAACATTACATATTATCCATCTCTTTTTCATTTTTATTTTTACTATTAGCCACATCAAGACTATTTTTATAAAAAAAAAAAAAAAATAGTGTTTTGATGCATATTAATAAATCACTTGTTGCAATTAACGAATTATAAAAGTTATGATTAAATTGTTTAATTCATATATTTTTTTAAAGTACTCCTCTAACAGCACAATATTTAAATTTATGTATTGGGGATTTATATTATACGTAAATTGTTCAAGTAATATTAATTAATTAGGAAATAATTTGCGCTTTGCTCGCGTGTGGTCGTATTTAATTTATTGATAATTAATGATAAAATTATCAAATTTTAAATTTTAATATTTTTAATATAATAATTTTTTAGTAATATGAGTAATTATATTACTAAATTTTTGTTATTTTTACTTAGAAAAATAAAATTAATATTGTAAAAAAATGTATTATGAAAAAACATTATATATTTAAAATTGTTGTTATTATTGTATCTTATTTATATTTACACTATAATCAAAATGGATGTATCATTATCATCCACGTATCTTACTTGTAATACATAATCAATATAATATATATTATTAATAAGTGAAATTAAATTTTTTCTTTCAATAATATTTTTAAATCCTATGTTGTATAAGGTTTTCAAATCCTAAAGATATTTTTCATTCTTAAATATAACCATAGTACAGAATAATACGTATATATTAATAATAAATTAAACTAAAATTTTTCTTTTTTAAATAGAATTCTTAGTGGTATGGTTTCAAATTCTAATAATAATAATAATAATATATCTTTTCAAAAAAAAAATAATATATATACATATTTATTATAGCTACATTATTATTATTTGAAGATGTCTATTTCAAATGTAATAAATGAAAGACTATCATTTCTTTTTAAAGGATGACCTCAACTCATCTTACTAATATATGATTATAGTAAATATATTATAGTAAGAACATTACTATTAGGCATTTTATGGTACACCAGCCGCTTAAAACTGTCACCACACATGGACTCTTCTGGAAAGGTTAAAGGATGTGGCACCTTTATCACCAAGGTTGGTAATCAAAGATTTTCTGGAGTGATACTGTAAAGACCGCATATGATTAATACATTGAATTATCAAATAATTAAGGTTTATGTATGAGATTAATTAATAATTATGAAAGGTATATTTTGAAAATATATTTAATATTATTTATGCTATTTAATGTAAATTACCCTATTTTTGTGTTGTGTTCGGAAGCTGTGGAAAGCGACGTTGGGCCTTTAGAGAGTCATATTTTGTATTTCTAAATTATTAGTGGGGTGTTATAGTTAAATTTTAGAAGCGTTAGAATTCTCGGGGTTTGTTATTTGACCAAATTACCCTTAGGAGTTTATAGTTAAATTATTTAACTTGAAGGGCAAGGAGGTCTTTTGGCAAATGTTTATTTTGTCTTGTTGTAGGTTATTGCTAGCTGAAATTAACTTAATTACTAAGAAAAGGGGTTTTATTCTTTTTACACAAACACTAAAGAAAGTCATCCTCATCTTCATCAATCTCCTTCTCTCTCATTTTTTTCGAATCATCAAGGACCTAGCCTAGGCTTGATTTTGCTTGCTGATTTTTGGAGTTCCTAGCTGAATTGGTGAAGCTTTGATCTAAGGTATTGATCCCTAGTTTCTTTCCTTTGATTCTAGTAAGCATAAAGTTAGGTTTTGAAGCTTAAATTAGGAATTTTGGTTCTGTGGTTATAGTTGTTGTTTGAATTTAAGTTCTGAAGATTAATTGAGTTTAATTGAGTTGCTATATGTTGTTTTTGTTATTTGTAGTAAGGTTTTGGCAAGGTTTGAGTTTGAGAACTCAAACCTTGACCTCTAATGGTGTTTTTGAAATTGATGTGAATTGTTGAGTTCTGCTGGTTAGGTTTGGTTTATTATGGTATAAGCAGGTATTCTGGAAAGTTATGAGAAGTTTGGGCTTGATTTGAACTAAAGGGATCGAATTTTTGTCCCCAGCTCAGAACCGGTCGACCGGTTCTGAGAAGCCCCTTGCAACCGGTCGACCGGTTGGTACCCTGGAACTGGGGTTCCGGTTGGGACTTTTTCCCGAGCCCTAGTTTTTCCCGTTTTCAAGTAATTTAGGGTGTTGGCATCCTTTTTATCGATAGGGTTAAGCTTAGTCTGTATTTTAAATCCCCGTAAAGTGTTTAGCGTGTCTCTCATCAGATTTTAAATGTTATGGTTTAGGGCCCTGTAAAGCGTCTAGCTGCGTTTCCACTCAAGCTGACCGGCACACTTGAGCACGGAACGAGGTAAGATAGCGTAAGAATATATATAAGAATATATGTTTGTTTATTTTTGCACTACTAACACTAGTTTAAATATGATTTGTGGAGTGTTAGTATAGTGTTGTTATAATTGTGGTTACGGAGTTACCAACACGAGTACCAAGGGTACGTCGTGTTCGGGGTACAACACTTAGTAATTCCCGGGAGTACAGTTAAGACTCTACCAACACAGGTACAAGTTTTGGTACTTTAGAGCATTTGGTATAGTAGTCGTACTTCCCTTAAGAACGTTCTTAACCATTTGGTGAGCTTGGTTATTGAGCTCAGGGCGGCTTAATCATAGAGCCGACATTACATTACTTTTATATTTCTTGCAGATCTTACTGAGTCTGTTGACTCATCAGTTTGCTACCTTGTGTAGGTAAGGGAAAAGCAAAGCTGGAGGAACAGTGAGGCAGAGCTCGGCATGATTGTACATATCGCGGCAGTGCAACCTGGAGGGTTTCGATCTCTTAGTATGTTGGAGTCTGTATTTTGGAGTTGCAATTTAGCGAGTTAGTTTTAAGAAAAAAAAAAATATATGTATATAATAGTAGAGTACCTTTAACTTGTATTTTGATATTCGGGATCCCGATCCATATGGTTATTAAGATATAAATTATTAAAATTAATTTTCGAGTTTATTATTATAAAATACGGGCGTTACAGTTTGGTATCAGAGCCACCAGGTTGTCCACTGAAGACCGTCAAGATATGTACAATCAAGGCCAGTGTCGAGTTCAACTCACGGTTCCGTAAGCTTTATTTCTCTTTGCAAACTGTTTTAAGATATGTTGTGTTGTATATGATTAAATAAGATGTTCTAAACCCTAATTGCGGTCTTAAAAATATTTTGACCACTGTCTGACCTACGTGCCTTGTGGGTTCGCAGGCTAAGTCCTAATTAATGGACGACCAGCGAAACGTTAGAAGGCAAGGTGAGTTGGTTGAGACCGGAGGTGGTCGGGGTGGTAGCAATCCCCAAAACCCCCGTGGTCGCGGTAGAGGCCGCGGTCGTGTCCCGAGAGGTGGACAGGAGAATCCACCTCAGGCCCCGGTTGATTGGGAACAAAGGTTTGCTGAGATGCAAACTAGAATTGAGCAACAAGAAGAAGAGATCCGACGACTCAGGCAACGGGATGCTCCTGTTGAGTTTCCCCCGCAACCGCCCGTCGGTTCCTCGCAGCCCCCGCAAGGCTGCCGAGCAACATGTTGCTGGTAACCGCATGGAGCCTTTATATGAGAGGTTCAGAAAGCAAGCACCTCCAGTATTTCTGGGAGGTCCTGATGTTCTTAAGGCTGAGCAGTGGTTGACTGTTATCGAGAGAATATTGAATTTCATGGGAGTGGTCGGAAATGATAGAGTGGCATGTGCCACGTTTCAATTTCAAGAAGATGCCCTGATTTGGTGGGAGATGGTATCCCTCACCAGGGATGTGACCAGAATGACCTGAGAAGAGTTCCGGGAATTATTCAACGCCAAATATTATAATGAGGCGGTACGCAGTGCAAAGCGGAAGGAATTTGATGAGTTGGTACAAGGCGAGGGTATGTCAGTGACTGAATATACAACCAAGTTTGATCGCTTGGCCAAATTAGCCTCTGGAATTGTACTGACAGATTTTAGTAAAAAGGAGAAATATTTGGCTGGACTGAATGCCAAGATCAGGCATGATCTGGTTATCACAACGAATGATACCACAACCTATGCAGAAATGGTCGACAAGGCTCTTCGAGCTAAAGGAGTAGTTAAATTTTTGCAAGAAACCCGAGAGTCTTCTGGTATTAGTGGGATCACTATTCTCCCTATGTCTGGTCCTGAAAAAGAAAGTGGGGGTTCTACCTTTGAACAGAAGAAAAGAACTTTCCCATCTTCGGGCAGTTCAGGGCAAGGAAAAAGGTTTCGAGGAAACCAGAACAGAGGAGGACGTCAGACTTATTCCTATCCTGAGTGCCCGCGTTGCAAGAAGCATCACCCCGGAACTTGTAACCGGAGGGCATGCTTTCAGTGTGGTTCGGTGGGACATCTCAGGAAGGACTGTCCTCAGTTGAAGAAAGAGGAACCAAAGTGTAATGACCGCTCTAGTAATATGGATTAGTAAAGGCAATTAGCACTAATTTTTATTATTTTATTATTATTTGTGAATTAATTTATTTGTGGACCCCAATATTTAGAAATAAATATTAGAGTTATAATTTCTCAATTCCGGAGATTTTATTAAACTCTAGGGGTATTATTTAGCTTATATGTGAAATATGTTAATCTTGTAATTTTTGCTCGGCGACAACGGAAAATGCGATGGATGGCTAGATAATCACATGAGTAAGTTTAGAACCCTATTTTATAGTAGGGAATGTTTAGAGAAAATTAATTAGCGGGATTGAGCGGGGTTATGGATTTTGACCATTTTACCCCTAGCTTTAGAAATACCCTAGTTTTAAGTCTAAGGGCATTTTGGTCTTTTGTTTATGGTTGAGTGAGGTGGCTGTCCATGTAATTGACACCTAGCACTTGACTTTTCAGCCATGAATTAATTAAGGAAAATCAATTCATTTGAGGGAAAAAATAAAAGAAAACCAAAATCTAGAGAACTCTCTCTCTTTCTCTCTTTTCTCTTTCGGCTGGGGCTTGATCAAGGGGGAAAGGGCTGTTAATTCTTGGAGTTTCCAGCAAGGGAAGCTTGGAAGATTCAAGTTGAGGTAAGCCCTATAGAAACCTTTCTTAATTTCCAAGTTTTAAAGTTAGGTTGAATTGGTGATTTTGTAATTTAGGGGCTGTTAAGGTTTGATGTGTTTAGGATTCGAATTCTAGGGTTAGTTTGAGTTGATTGAAGTTCCTAGCAGCTGATTCTATTGCTTGAGTATGGTTTTAAGCAAGCTTGAGTTTTGAAACTCAAGCTTTGAGCTTTAATGGCATAAATTGAATTGTTGGTTTGTTCTGTGATTTGTTGATTGGAATTGGATGTTTATACATTGAATAGGTATACTGGAGAGTTTGGTAAAGTTTGGGATTGAATTGAATCAAGGGGGATGATTTTTGGTTCCCAGCAGTGGAACCGGAATTCCGGTTCTGGGTGGTCTGTACCAACCGGTCGATCGGTTGGTGACCCAGAACCGGGATGCCGGTTGGGAACCGGTCTGCCTGTTGGGGGATTTTCCAGAACCCTAGTTTTGGCCAATTTTGAGATATTTAGGGTATTGCCATGAGGTTTATCGATAGGGAAACTTTTAGTTTCAAGTTTTAAGTCCCGGAAAGTGATTTAGCGAGTCACTCATCTGTATTACTATTATTGTGATTAGGGCATCCATCTAGCACGTGAATTCCGTTCAGGTCGGCCAGCACACTTGAATTCGGAAAACAGGTAAGAACTGTGTATAATGTATGATGTGATTATCTGAATGTGTGTATATGTGTTTATATATGCATGCTTGAATTATGTTAAACACTACCAACACTTGTATGAATAAGTTATAGAGTGTATTGGTACAGTGATTGTTGTGATTGTGAGTACGATACAGTGATACCAGCACAAGCATGGGAAAATGTTAAGGTGTGTGGTACATCACTCAGTGTTACTCAGTAATCGGGATAAACCCTACCAACACTCGTACAGTGAGGTACGATGTGTATGTGGTATAGTGGTTGTACCCTGGTATTGAACGTTCATACTCATCTGTTAAGCTCTGTAAATAGGTGTATGGGCGCCTATTTACAGGTCGGAAATTATATGGTATGTTATATGCATTTCTTACTGAGTCTGTTGACTCACAGTTTCTGCTTCCATGTGTAGGTAAAGGAAAGGCGAAGGCTGAACAAGAATGAACCTGAGCTCGAGTGAGATTGTACATGTCAAGCAGCGCGACCTGGAGTGCTCGGTCTCGGGACATCTGGGAGTTGTATTTTGAAAGTCGCTGTGCGACCCAGAACTTGTGAATTTTGAATGTAAAGTTTAAACAGTAATTTTTAAAAGTTTGAAATCGGGATCCCGAGATTTGTAAATATTATATTATATTACAAAGTTTAATATTTAAAGCAAAAGTTTTAATTTGACACGTTTTTCAAGAAATTTCTTTGATTAGCAAAGATTGCACAATAATTGAAAAAGCACTGTAGCGTGCCTTAGCATTAGGGCGTTACACAAAGCCTGAGGTCAAACCTGCGCCTGCACCTGCTCGTGTCTTTGCTATAACTCAGGCTGATGCTGCTGCCAGTCCTTCAGTAGTTACAGGTCAACTTCTAATCAATGGTTTTGCTTATATTGTGTTATTTGATTCGGGTGCTACT
Organism: Cannabis sativa; assembly: GCF_029168945.1. Lineage (NCBI taxonomy): Eukaryota > Viridiplantae > Streptophyta > Magnoliopsida > Rosales > Cannabaceae > Cannabis > Cannabis sativa. Next base: position 56,928,829 of record NC_083607.1, read on the forward strand.
CGGTCGTATGTGTCATCAAGACTTCTTGATCAGTTTGATAGACCTAGTGATATTCTCGAGGCGGGGTTTGGAACCCTGCTGCCTAATGGAGAATTAATTATTTCAAGAAAATGGATTAGATCTGTAATAATTAGAATTGAAGATAGAGAATTAAATGCTGATCTTGTGGAGTTACCATTGGCCGAATTTGACATTATACTTGGTATAGACTTTTTGTCCAAATACTCTGCTAGTATTGATTGTAAACGGAAAATGGTGACTTTTGAACCGGAGAATGAGGAACCTTTTGTTTTTGTTGGTTCGGTCCAAGGTTCTCGTGTTCCAAGAATCTCAGCGTTGAAAGCTAGGGATTTGTTACGTAATGGATGTGTTGGATTCCTAGCAGTGGTAGTGGATTCCAGTAAACCTGTGCTTCTTGGACCTGAAGAAGTTAAAGTGGTTAAGGAATTCCTGGATGTGTTTCCAGAGGAGTTGCCTGGATTACCACCTCAGTGGGAGATAGATTTCATCATTGATTTAATTCCTGGAGCAGAACCTGTTTCAAAAGCACCCTACCGAATGGCACCTGCTGAATTAAAAGAACTGAAGATACAACTCCAAGGGATGTTGGATCTAGGGTTCACTCGGCCTAGTGTGTCACCGTGGGGAGCCCCAGTGCTATTTGTGAAGAAGAAAGATGGAACTCTTCGGATGTGTATCGATTATCGAGAGCTGAATAAGTTAACCATTAAGAATAAATATCCTCTGCCCAGAATTGACGATTTGTTTGATCAACTTCAGGGCAAAATGGTATTCTCTAAGATTAACTTGAGGTCTGGATATCATCAATTGAGAATTCGAGAAGAGGATATTCCAAAGACAGCCTTCCGAACCAGGTATGGTCATTACGAGTTCCTGGTTATGTCTTTTGGGTTAACGAATGCTCCGGCAGCCTTTATGGATCTCATGAATAGGGTATTCAAGGATTTCCTCGATAATTTTGTAATTGTATTTATCGATGATATTCTTGTATACTCTCGGTCAGAAGCAGAACATGAGCAACATCTTCGAATGGTTCTGCAGCGACTTAGAGATCATAAACTCTATGCAAAGTTCAAAAAGTGTGAGTTCTGGCTGTCACAAGTGTCTTTTCTGGGGCATATTGTTGGAAAAGACGGAATTATGGTTGATCCAGGGAAGATTGAAGCGGTGAAGAATTGGCCTAGACGTAAAACAGTCACCGAAATTCGAAGTTTTCTCGGTTTAGCGGGTTATTATCGGCGTTTTGTGGAAGGATTTTCCAAAATTGCGATGCCATTATCTGAGTTAACAAGGAAGAACCAGCGATTTATTTGGTCAGATAAGTGTGAGAAAAGTTTCCAAGAGCTGAAGCAACGGTTGATTATAGCTCCTGTTTTAGCATTGCCATCTGATCAAGAAAAGTTTGTGGTGTATTGTGATGCATCAAGGCAGGGTTTAGGCTGTGTGTTAATGCAAGCTGATAAAGTCATAGCCTACGCTTCTCGACAATTGAAAGATTATGAGCAGCGTTACCCAACTCACGACCTAGAACTTGCAGCAGTGGTGTTCGCCTTGAAAATATGGCGACATTATTTATATGGTGAAAGGTGTGAGATCTATACTGACCACAAGAGTCTCAAGTATTTCTTCACTCAGAAGGATCTGAACATGAGACAGAGAAGGTGGTTAGAGTTGGTAAAAGACTATGACTGTGAAATCCTGTATCATCCTGGAAAGGTAAACGTTGTGGCTGATGCCTTAAGCAGAAAGGGACCTGATCAGATATCCAGCATGGTCATGATTTCTTCTCAGTTAGCCTCGGAGATGACTAGAGAAAATATTGAGTTGGTGACCGAGAAATTGTTCAATCTGACACTCCAGTCAGATTTGTTGGAAAGAATCAAAATGGCCCAATTAGAAGATCCTGAATTGGTTAAGACTCGAGAAGATGTCTTAGCAGGCAAAGCTAAGGACTTCTCAATTTCTGACAATGGGATGCTGTTGTTTAAAGCACGGGTGTGTGTCCCTGATATCAATGAACTTAAGAAGGAAATTCTGGAAGAAGCTCATACTACCCCTTACTCATTGCATCCAGGAACCACCAAAATGTATCAAGATTTGAAGCCCTATTTTTGGCGGTATGGGATGAAGAGGGATGTAGTGGACTACGTCACTAAATGCTTAACTCCGTCGCAAGAAATCAAAGCTGAGCATCAACGGCCGGCAGGATTACTTCAGCCATTAACACTCCCAGAATGGAAGTGGGAAGACATTGCAATGGACTTTGTGGTTGGTTTGCCTAGAACCACAGGAATGTACGACTCAGTTTGGGTTGTGGTGGATCGCTTTACAAAGTCAGCACATTTCTTACCTGTTAAGGTAACCTATACAGTAGATCAGTATGCTGATTTGTATGTGAAAGAAATTGTTCGTCTTCATGGAGTACCAAAGTCAATCGTGTCAGATAGAGACCCTAAATTTACATCAAAGTTTTGGATGAGTTTGCAAAAGGCTATGGGAACTAATTTGAAATTCAGCACAGCCTTTCATCCTCAAACAGATGGGCAATCTGAACGAACTATTCAAATACTTGAAGACTTGTTACGAGCTTGTGTCATGGATTTTGGAGGGTCCTGGAGTAAGTATTTGCCTCTGATTGAATTCTCCTATAACAATAGTTATCAAAGTACCATAGGAATGGCTCCTTTGTTGGAAATTATTTTACCAGGATCTTAGATCTACACACAAGTATGTTATTTAAACACCCTAAATATGAACTTTCTAAAACGATAAATTAAACACATATAAAGTTAAGAAAACCTTACATTGATGCAGCGGAATTAATGTCTCCTTCCACTCAGATCTCTAACCCTTGAATCCTTTCTGTAGCAGAGTATAATCAAGAACTGAGCCCGAATGTCCTTCTTCTTCAAGTTTGATCCTTCACAGTCTTCCAATCTATGATTGAGTTACTGCTTGCTGTGTGTCGAAATAGATGAAGGAGAAAAGAGGAGAGAGGGTTTCGGCCAGGTATAGAAAGTGGGGAAGGCTCAGTTTTTCTGAAGAGAGAAATTTCTGTCAGATTACTAATGAAAGCATGTTATGTGACTGAGCCATCACTTTCTACTTATAGCCAACTACTAGGTTTAGGTTAGGATTTATTTGGCATTAAAATAATGAAAATATTAATTTGAAAAACCTATTTAAGTGGCCGGCCATGGTGTGTTATTGGGCCTCACTTAATTTTGCAGTTTTATCAAATTTTATCTCTATTTTCTCAAAAACGCCAATTTTCCAATTCTAACCTTTTAAATGCCAAAATTAATTATTTAATAACTAAAATAGATTATTAAATAATATTGTCATTTAATTTAATTATAAAGTCCATTAATAAATAAATAAACCTAGAAACTCTTTTCTTTACAATTTCACCCCTGCTTAGTGAAAATTCATAAAATTAGACATAGTCTAACTTAAGAATTATAATTGATCAATCACGAATCAATTAATGAGTCTTACAAGCAGAATATTCTCAACTAGAATGGGGACCATGGATCTATATGCTGAGCTTCCAATAAGTGAACCAAATTTACCAAGTAAATTCTTACTTATTAATTCTTCGTTGAATCCACTCTTAGAACTTAGAATTGCACTCTCAGAACGATATCAATATACTATCTCATTTAACCTTTGCTATAATATTATTGTGATTTACAGATCCTCTATATAGATGATCTACATCGAGATGGGATTTCTTTACCGTTCTCACCCCTCAATGTATTTTGCCCCTTAAAACACTTAGCTACCTGTAAATGGTGTTTAGTGATCTAATAATTAGTCAGTTAAACAAGAGCTCATCCATTTACTTCTATTTGCTAAGCTCGAAGGGAATCATCACTTGACTTCTATACACCAGTAGAAGCTATAGATTCCATATTTATGCTCAGCACTCCCACTCAATCATACTATCATGTTCCCAAAATATACGTACCACCCTGACCCAAAAGTAGGCTTAACTAATAAATCAAAGAACATGAATAGCACTCCTGAGTTGAGCCCAAGCATATCAGGATTTAGATTCTTTTAATCTTAAGATCAACTACTGATATTGACTTGGAAAGATATATGTAACGGTAAGTTTGTAATATCTTAACTTAGTTGCAATATCGGTCCAGTCCAATATATACTCCATACATTCGAAACTAGTATACTTTACTAATGTCCTGGAAAGAACATAACACTTACTCCAAGTGTAAGTACACATCATCGTTGATTATCACATTAGTGTAAATCCAATAACACTGATGAAACAGGGACCAAAACTTTTGATTCATATGATCACAATCACATTCCACTGTGTTGACGATACTGTAATTGTGAATAAACATATGATCTGGATTTAACTGATTTTGTGTGTATGAATGTAATAAACATATTAAACCATTAGCATGTAAAATTCATGCAAACATCAATCACTTCAAATTTCTTATATTGATAACTAATCAGATTGTAAAGAGTTTTATTTAGGGCATAAAACCCAACAAACTCCCACTTGCACTAATATAAAACAAACTGTGCAAATAGGTCAATCTGATGTCTTGATCTTCAGATCAAGTGTAGTATATTTGAATCCACCCAAACTTCTGGAAACTAGTTCATAAAAACTCTTATGAAACATCCTTTACTATATGCTTTACTTATCAAGGGATACTGAAAATCTTTATTGTTTTAAAAGTACATCTGGATTAAAAGAAGGCATATCTCTCATATTATAAAATATGTAATTGAGATAATACAGTGTAGACTTTTCTTCAGTGATATAACTTTCTAATATTTTCGAATAGACCAAGTTACAATTCTTCTCTGGTAGAGCTTGAATTATTATTCAATAATTCCTCCACCCCCAAAGTAAGCACCATCTCATAGAAATTTCGAAATTAGATGGTGAGATACAAGGACAACTGATACACAGTTCCTTAATATCTAACATATAGATCACTTTCATAAATCTTTCTTGAATATCTTCTAATGTTCCCTATTTGATTACATCTCAGATAGCTCCCACTCAATAGCAGATGTCTGGTTAAATAATACTTTTAACCTCTGATTGTTTGGAGAGTTACCTAGTTGTGACTTTTGTAATAGTCTGAAACTTTAAGTTAAGACTAAGTCATCAACATAGCAGACTAGTATTTGAAGTGAAAAATACATGCCAGAGATAAAGTAATCAAAATTAAGATACCATAAAATTTTATGAGGATTAAGAATTCTAAGTTCAAGTCATTCGAATGGACTAAACTAGAGTTCTTTATCTTATTCTCATAATTCTGATAAGCTATTCCTATCCATGTGAATGGTTAGATTTGCTTTTCAGTATTGTTCTTAAGTACCTATCACAAGTATCAACCTGATAAAGATGGGTATAGAATTTTAAAATTCTCCCACTCAATTAAGGTAGTGTGAAACTTTAACAAAGAACTTTTAAAAAGTATCATACTTTTACTTACAACAGTAAAATCGAAATGGAACATACAATCAAGATCAAGAATTTATATTGACAATAGCTGACTCATTATATTACTTCCATGTTTAAAGAAGATATGTGTTATATAGGGAATTGTGGAATATACTCCACCCCTAAGTATATACATATAGGGTACTATGGATAACCTCCACCCCTAAGTATATAGAGATTAAGATCCACCCCTAAAGGTTGTAAAGATCATGATTCTCTTAGTGTGATAGAGTTTATGTGGAGTTGAATACTATCCAGAGTTCATTAGATATAAAAGATCGTTGAACTGCATAGTTTTCTTAACTTTTCTCCACCCCTATCAGATCATAAGATCCTTTTATTAAACAAATTCTTAATAATTGTATGAGAATGAACAATTATTAATAAACATAGAAATAATTTCTAGTGTTTATATAATATAACTCTATGAAGAGTTGAAAATATTACAGAATTTGCATCAATAATAAAAACACTTACACATACAAACATACAAATATAATGTGGTAATAATTGATGAAGATAAATTAAATGAAGCTCAATCTCATAAATTGCAATAGTAAATTTCGAAAATTAGAAACTTTATTAATAAAAAAAATGTATTGCAACAATATGAGAGTATCAGGGATAAATATCCCTGACTAAAAATTTGAAATCCAAATTGTCTTTAAACTAAAACAATTAATTCAAAAAATTGAAGAGCTTCATCTTCATCTGGACGATTTCACCCTTGGTCCAGCTTTCTGATCCAACTCATTGAGTTCAAGTAGCTTGGCCTACAAGAAGAAGAAAACAAATAAACAAAGTTAGTCCAGAATCATAAATCCAATTAGATAATAATTCACTAAAACTCTTAAAGTTTATAAATGGAAATACCTTGTTTCTTTGCAAGAAGTTTAGGACACTGGGGTTTCCAATGACCTTTCTCATTGCAGTAGAAACACTTTCCTTTAAGTGTAGCATCACCGGAAGGAGCAGCCTTTTTATTGGCTTTTGTTCGCTTCTTGGTGTTGTGCCACTTCCTCTTCGATTTGGGCTTTGAAGCAGAGGCAACATTTGCTTCAGGTTTTATCGTTCCATTACCATTACCAGGATTATGAGGTTTACTCCCTTTCTTCTTGGGTCCTCCAATCAAATTTTCATAAGTTTGAAGGTCATTGACTAATTCATGAAAGTCAATTTCCTTCTTATTCATGACATAATTTGATGTATATGGTAGAAATGCTGGAGTCAGGCTATTCAAGATAAGACTAACTTGAGTAGCACTGTCCATTTCAGCACCATGATCCTGGGCTTCTTGGAAATAACTGGACATGAGGAGAACATGGTCACGCACGTTTTGATGAGGTTCCATCCGTGCATTAATGTACTTCTTAGTCGCGTCAAAGCGTGACTGAAGTGATGTCTTACCGAATAGCTCATTTAACTTCGTCATAACTTCAGCAGCCTTCTCGGTTTTAGAAAACCGAGTTTTGAGGGTGTCAACCATGCTAGAAAGCATAAAATATAGAGCTTTGTCATTTGCTTTCTGCCAACGCTCATACTTTTCTTTCACAGCTTTGGAAGCATTGTCCCCAGGCACTTCAGGTGACGGCTCAGTTAAAACAAACAAGGCACTTTCTCCTATGAGAGCAATATTAATGTTCTCATTCCATTTATTAAAGTTAGATCCATTCAGCTTATTTTCAGTCAACAGTGATAACATGGGATTCATTTTGACAATACAGGATACTACAAAATAATAGAAATCAACAAATAGAAATTAATAATGGTTTAACACAAAATCAATTCAGAAATTATAAGCACATAGCAAGTAGGAATGATATGAGAAAATACTAAAAAAAATTCAATCCTAAATAATTTCCAAGGTTTTTCAACAAACTGATATCAGTGTCCCGTTTAGGCGAGAGTCAAAGCTACCATCCATTGAATAGAGTTGTCAGCTCATCTAAAATGTTAAACATTCTAGCAACCTTTTATTCGATCAAGATTGGAATCCAGCGTTGTCCCGTTCAGGCGAGAGTCAAGGCTATTCTATCTCATGAGCTTCTACCATTGTTTCGCAATTTGCAAGTCAAATATGGTCGCCACCACTAGGGTTATCTATACCATATAAAACACTTACAAACCACTTATCATGCGAGATTAAACGGTGCGAAATTGCTAATGAACGTTCCTCCATTAGGGAGGATTACTCACTAAAACAAACGCGGTGTAAAACCCACAATGGAGATCGAATATCTTAATAATAATAAAGCTCATTATTTAAAATGTATTTTCTTTATTATTCTAATAAATAAATTCTCATTAAATTCGAAATTAAGAATTAAAATTCAAAAATAAGAATTTAATATAATGTTTATAAAATTATACTTAGATGGTGATTGAAATAAAATTAATTATTTCCATCTTAGTAATAATCTTAAATATAAATATTAAGGAAATTAATTTAAGTTGAATTAAATTAAATAATTAGCAACTTAAAAATTTCCTTTGAGAATATATTTATTGAGTTCGAAAATTTAAAGTATATAAAAGAAATACTATTTTCGAAAATAATAAAATTAGAAAAGAAATACTTCAAGCAAAAATATCACCTATCTAGATTTTCTTTTGACTAGTTAATTCAATTTCTAATAATATATATATTTTAAATTCATTTATTTTAAATTAATCAATTAAATGAAAAAATCATTGACTTGAGTTGGTCCAAGAATTAATTAAAATAAATAATTAATTTACAACTCAATCTATTTTTCAAGATAAAAAAAATTCGAAAATATTGCATAATTAAAATGCAAATTTCGAAATTGATTAATAAAATAAAGAAAAATATATATTTTGAAAATTATTTAAATTTAAGTTGAAAAATTAAATTTCAACCTAAAAATAATTTTCTATTTAATTAAGTGTCATGAAAAATCAATAAATATTTAAGTATCATGATGAAAATCAACTTAGATATTTAGATTCTTCAAGTTAATTAAATGTATTAAATTCAAGAAATAATAATTAAGTGTAGAGAAGGCTTAATTATTTATTTCTAGTTTAATACTAGGAAAAATATACTTAATAAAATTGTACCAAAATTAATTATTTAAATAATTAATTTCACAAAGTATATTATTTTTCATATTTAAATATTAGAAATAATAAGTAGTCTAGAAATTACTATCTAGAAAATATCTTATTTGACTAAGTATCTTTTCAAAAATTTAAAAAATATCTAATTTAAGTTAGATAGAAAAAATCTAAAACTTAAATAATTTCAAATTTAGATTTAATTAAATATCAAAAATTAAGTTGTAACCACTTAATTTGAAGATATCTTTTTAAAGTTAATATTTGAAAAGATATTAACCAAAAAAAATATCTAAAATATTCCATTTTAAGTTAATATTTGAAAAGATATTAACTTAAAAAATATCTTAAGAATCTTTAATAACTAATGCCTAGGATTCCTCAACTTGATTTAAAATTTAAATCAAATATTCAAATTTAAGTTAGATAAGAAAAATCAGTTGATACAACTAATTTATAACTTAAATAGGAATATTTAATTAAATAAGCTCCAGAAAGAATCTTAGTTAGTTAAAATTCTATATTTAATTAAATACAAGAAAAATACAAATAGTTTGTCTAGAAATAATATCTAAACTAAAAGTGTTTTTCTTAAAATTAACTTTAAAATATTAAAATGAAAATAAATTTCATATATTTTAAAAGTTAATTATGTTGCTAATTCAATTTTATTAGGTCAAACTAATATAATTAACCTAGTACAGTTATTCAAATCAGGCAAATGGGCCTTCACAATTGGGGTAGTTCATGTGAGGGGGTGCTGGGTTCAGTATGTCGTACCCACTTCTATGGCTCCCAACTCTCACACAAGGCCCAAAAGAGAGGAATTTAACCTTAAAATAAATAACTGTTATTAATTGAATAGGTCCAATAACTAGATGGACCTAAATAAAATCTATCATGGTGTGACATTTTATTTAGCAACAACCTATATGCATCTATATTAAAACAAAATAAACATATAGGCTCACACAGGCACACTTTGGATGGATCCTATCATGTTGCTAGGTCATACACAGATGAAAGAAGATTGTAAAATTTACCTGTTACAAATTATTAACTTGACCAAGGGAGCCATCAGATCATTAGATCTGGCAAAAAGTAACCATGGCTATTTGCAATCAAGTAATAATAGGTTTTGAAAGTAGGATTTATTTAATTTTAAATAAATAATTTCGAAAAAATAAATAATTAAATAAAAAATATTTTAATTTTCGAAAAAATAAAAATAAAATTTAAAAAATATTTTAATTTCGGAAATAAAAAAAAATTAAATTTCGAAATTTAAAAAAAAAATATTTAAAATTAAACCTACTTTTTGAAAAATTAGGTTTCAACCAACCTAAATATCATTTCAAAATTTGCTAACTACTTTTAAAAATTAAATGTTATTTTTAAAAAATAAAAATTAAATAAAAATTAGAAAAAATAAATGAAATATCTTTTCAGATTTTAAATTTAATTTAAATAAATAAAATAACAAAATTTAAAAGTTAGCAAAATATCTTACATCTATTTAAAATTACATGATTATAGTTATCTTATTTTAAATTTAAATAAGGTCAAAATATCTTAAAAAAGATTTAATTTAAAAATATATATAAAATCTGACCTTAAATTTAAAAATAAGATAAGATATAATCAAATTTAAAAATAAGATAGATTTTTAAGCAAGAAGATAGATACTAATTCTATTCAAATTTAAATTACACTAATATCTTGAATTAAATTTTAAAAAAATTATTAAATTAATTCAAAATGATAATTAGAATTGAATTAGGAATATTAATAGTATATATACAAAACTATACAAAAGATCGGAAGTTAATTCCATGAAAAAGCATGAAAAATCGAAGAAAAACGAAAAAATTGTGAGCTGTACGGACAGTTTTCGTGATCGCAGGAAAATTTCAGCACAGCCCCGATTTTTTCAAATCTTCAAAAATTCATAACTAATTCAAATAAAATCGAAATTGAGTTCTGTAAAAGGCTAACTTGCTTAATTTTTTTCATACAATCCGATAAAAATAATTCCAGAAACAAAATCGCAATTATTTTTCACGAAAATTTACAAACATCAATCAATCATCAAATAACACTCAATACAACATGATACCATCCAAAAACAAACAAACAATCGTTTTAAAGTCCAAATTTCATGCAAGTAAATCAATTACCATGGCTTTGATACCAGTTGTTGGAAATTATTTTACCAGGATCTACTCACAAGTATGTTATTTAAACACCCTAAATATGAACTTTCTAAAACGATAAATTAAACACATATAAAGTTAAGAAAACCTTACATTGATGCAGCGGAATTAATGTCTCCTTCTACTCAGATCTCTAACCCTTGAATCCTTTCTGTAGCAGAGTATAATCAAGAACTGAGCCCGAATGTCCTTCTTCTACAAGTTTGATCCTTCACAGTCTTCCAATCTATGATTGAGTTACTGCTTGCTGTGTGTGGGCACTTACTCTTTCACTAGGGTCGAAATAGATGAAGGAGAAAAGAGGAGAGAGGGTTTTGGCCAGGTATAGAAAGTGGGGAAGGCTCAATTTTTCTGAAGAGAGAAATTTCTGTCAGATTACTAATGAAAGCATGTTATGTGACAGAGCCATCACTTTCTATTTATAGCCAACTACTAGGTTTATGTTAGGATTTATTTGGCATTAAAATACTGAAAATATTAATTTGAAAAACCTATTTAAGTGGCCGGCCATGGTGTGTTATTGGGCCTCACTTAATTTTGCAGTTTTATCAAATTTTATCTCTATTTTCTCAAAAACGCCAATTTTCCAATTCTAACCTTTTAAATGCCAAAACTAATTATTTAATAACTAAAAATAGATTATTAAATAATATTGTCATTTAATTTAATTATAAAGTCCATTAATAAATAAATAAACCTAGAAACTCTTTTCTTTACAATTTCACCCCTGCTTAGTGAAAATTCATAAAATTAGACATAGTCTAACTTTAGAATTATAATTGATCAATCACGAATCAATTAATGAGTCTTACAAGCAGAATATTCTCAACTAGAATGGGGACCATGGATCTATATGCTGAGCTTCCAATAAGTGAACCAAATTTACCAAGTAAATTCCTACTTATTAATTCTTCGTTGAATCCACTCTTAGAACTTAGAATTGCACTCTCAGAACGATATCAATATACTATCTCATTTAACCATTGCTATAATCTTATTGTGATTTACAGATCCTCTATATAGATGATCTACATCGAGATGGGATTTCTTTACCGTTCTCACCCCTCAATGTATTTTGCCCCTTAAAACACTTAGCTACCTGTAAATGGTGTTTAGTGATCTAATAATTAGTCAGTTAAACAAGAGCTCATCCATTTACTTCTATTTGCTAAGCTCGAAGGGAATCATCACTTGACTTCTATACACCAGTAGAAGCTATAGATTCCATATTTATGTTCAGCACTCCCACTCAATCATACTATCATGTTCCCAAAATATACGTATCACCCTGACCCAAAAGTAGGCTTAACTAATAAATCAAAGAACATGAATAGCACTCCTGAGTTGAGCCCAAGCATATCAGGATTTAGATTCTTTTAATCTTAAGATCAACTACTGATATTGACTTGGAAAGATATGTGTAACGGTAAGTTTGTAATATCTTAACTTAGTTGCAATATCGGTCCAGCCCAATGTATACTCCATACATTCGAAACTAGTATACTTTACTAATGTCCTGAAAAGAACATAACACTTACTCCAAGTGTAAGTACACATCATCGCTGATTATCACATTAGTGTAAATCCAATAACACTGATGAAACAGGGACCAAAACTTTTGATTCATATGATCACAATCACATTCCACTGTGTTGACGATACTGTAATTGTGAATAAACATATGATCTGGATTTAACTGATTTTGTGTGTATGAATGTAATAAACATATTAAACCATTAGCATGTAAAATTCATGCAAACATCAATCACTTCAAATTTCTTATATTGATAACTAATCAGATTGTAAAGAGTTTTATTTAGGGCATAAAACCCAACATCCTTATGAGCTGCTCTATGGCAGAAAGTATCGCTCCCCAATTCATTGGGACGAAACAGGAGAACGGAAATACTTAGGCCCTGAATTAGTCCAGAAGACAAATGAAGCAATTGACAAGATCAAAGCTCGAATGCTTGCTTCTCAAAGCAGGCAGAAAAGTTATGCAGATCCCAAGCGACGGGATGTTACATTCCAACCTGGTGATCATGTCTTTCTACGAGTATCCCCAATGAAAGGAATCAGACGTTTTGGAAAGAAAGGCAAGTTGAGCCCTAGGTTTATTGGACCTTTTGAAATTCTGGAGAAGGTTGGACAAGTTGCTTATCGGTTAGCTTTACCTCCATCATTGTCAGCAGTGCATAATGTATTTCATGTTTCCATGCTGAGGAAGTACGTGTCTGATCCAATGCACGTTCTGAGTTATGAAATGTTAGAGTTGCAACCTGATCTATCTTATGATGAACAACCAGTGCAAATTCTGGATAGGAAGGAAAAGGTTCTGCGAACTAAAACTATATCATTGGTTAAGGTACTCTGGAGGAATAGTAAAGTGGAAGAAGCCACTTGGGAATTGGAATCTGATATGAGGGCTCAGCATCCTGAGTTGTTCAAGTAGATTTCGGGGGCGAAATCCTTTTAACGGGGGGATAATTGTAAAGACCGCATATGATTAATACCTTGAATTATCAAATAATTAAGGTTTATGTGTGAGATTAATTAATAATTATGAAAGGTATATTTTGAAAATATATTTAATATTATTTATGCTATTTAATGTAAATTACCCTATTTCTGTGTTGTGTTCGGAAGCTGTGGAAAGCGACGTCGGGCCTTTAGAGAGTCATATTTTGTATTTCTAAATTATTAGTGGGGTGTTATACTTAAATTTTAGAAGCGTTAGAATTCTCGGGGTTTGTTATTTGACCAAATTACCCTTAGGAGTTTATAGTTAAATTATTTAACTTGAAGGGCAAGGAGGTCTTTTGGCAAATGTTTATTTTGTCTTGTTGTAGGTTATTGCTAGCTGAAATTAACTTAATTACTAAGAAAAGGGGTTTTATTCTTTTTACACAAACACTAAAGAAAGTCATCCTCATCTTCATCAATCTCTTTCTCTCTCATTTTTTTCGAATCATCAAGGACCTAGCCTAGGCTTGATTTTGCTTGCTGATTTTTGGAGTTCCTAGCTGAATTGGTGAAGCTTTGATCTAAGGTATTGATCCCTAGTTTCTTTCCTTTGATTCTAGTAAGCATAAAGTTAGGTTTTGAAGCTTAAATTAGGAATTTTGGTTCTGTGGTTATAGTTGTTGTTTGAATTTAAGTTCTGAAGATTAATTGAGTTTAATTGAGTTGCTATATGTTGTTTTTGTTATTTGTAGTAAGGTTTTGGCAAGGTTTGAGTTTGAGAACTCAAACCTTGACCTCTAATGGTGTTTTTGAAATTGATGTGAATTGTTGAGTTCTGCTGGTTAGGTTTGGTTTATTATGGTATAAGCAGGTATTCTGGAAAGTTATGAGAAGTTTGGGCTTGATTTGAACTAAAGGGATCGAATTTTTGTCCCCAGCTCAGAACCGGTCGACCGGTTCTGAGAAGCCCCTTGCAACCGGTCGACCGGTTGGTACCCTAGAACTGGGGTTCCGGTTGGGAACCGGTCTGCCGGTTGGGACTTTTCCCGAGCCCTAGTTTTTCCCGTTTTCAAGTAATTTAGGGTGTTGGCATCCTTTTTATCGATAGGGTTAAGCTTAGTCTGTATTTTAAATCCCCGTAAAGTGTTTAGCGTGTCTCTCATCGGATTTTGAATGTTATGGTTTAGGGCCCTGTAATGCGTCTAGCTGCGTTTCCACTCAGGCTGACCGGCACACTTGAGCACGGAACGAGGTAAGATAGCGTAAGAATATATATAAGAATATATGTTTGTTTATTTCTGCACTACTAACACTAGTTTAAATATGATTTGTGGAGTGTTAGTATAGTGTTGTTATAATTGTGGTTACGGTGTTACCAACACGAGTACCAAGGGTACGTTGTGTTCGGGGTACAACACTTAGTAATTCCCGGGAGTACAGTTAAGACTCTACCAACACAAGTACAAGTTTTGGTACTTTAGTGCATTTGGTATAGTAGTCGACTTCCCTTAAGAACGTTCTTAACCATTTGGTGAGCTTGGTTATTGAGCTCAGGGCGGCTTAATCATAAAGCCGACATTACATTACTTTTATATTTCTTGCATATCTTACTGAGTCTGTTGACTCATCAGTTTGCTACCTTGTGTAGGTAAGGGAAAAGCAAAGCTGGAGGAACAGTGAGGCAGAGCTCGGCATGATTGTACATATCGCGACAGTGCAACCTGGAGGGTTTCGATCTCTTAGTATGTTGGAGTCTGTATTTTGGAGTTGCACTTTAGCGAGTTAGTTTTAAGAAAAAAAAAAATATATATGTATATAATAGTAGAGTACCTTTAACTTTTATTTTGATATTCGGGATCCCGATCCATATGGTTATTAAGATATAAATTATTAAAATTAATTTTCGAGTTTATTATTATAAAATACGGGCGTTACAGATACCATCCCTATGGAGCAAAGTGATGATATTTCTGGAGCGATACCATTTCCATGGAGCAAAGTGATGGTGTACCGACGCTTGGATTGGGAGGAGACTACAGAGTGAGAGCACATAATCCTACTCGACGGCTTGGAAGAGTAGTTTTGTTGGGTAGTTCATGGCTTGAAAGAGTTAGGGTTTTGAAGGGTTTAATTTATATTTTAGGGGTTTAATGTATATTTTATAAAACTAAACGTTAGAATTAAAGTGCAGTTAAATTTAATAGAATAAAAAGAGAATATACTGTTAAACGAAGAATTACTATTAGATAGCCACTTTTAATAGATAAAGATATATATTGATTAATGATAGATAGATTATGAGAATAATAATAATTAATTAATTTGTGAATTGTAAATATATTTTAACATATAGAAAATAGAAAAATAAATATTTTTTTAACTTATATTTTGGTAGAATATTTACAAACTTAATAAAAAATTAGAATAATGAGAGAATTGAGGAGAGAATAAATAAATATATTTAGAGTAATTTTAGAGCGTCATGTCACCGCCTCATATTTTTTCTTTATATATATACTAGTAAACAACCCGCGCTTTGCCGCGGTATATTTAAATTTTTTTAAATATAAATATGAAATTAATTGTGTCTTTTAATTTAATGATAATTCAATGGTTATTTTTAATTTTTAGCCCTGAAATTTCGACCTAAGTATTAGTGTGCTCCTAATTTTTTTTCAGTCTATTAAAAATAGTTCCTAAACTATTTATAGTATCTTCAAAAATATGGTCAAGCTAGAATAAGAAACCAGCAGCAGTATGCAACCTGCAATAACCAAACCAGTTATGTTCTTGTGTCAGCACCCATTCAGTAAGACATAAACAATGTTCCATGGACACCACCGAACATTTCAGGACTAAAAATGAACGTGGATGTTAATGTCAATCATGAACTGAAGATCTTGGGGGTCGGTGCAATTGTAAGAGACCATCAAGGCAATGTAGTTGCTGCTATATCCAAGCCAGTATAAGGATGCTTTCGATCGAATGAAATGGAGGCTAAAGTACTTTTTTATAGTCTTAATTGGGCGCTGCGATTGCAATTACAAATTACACATATCAACACTGATGCATTGCAAAGTGTAAAAAAACTTGACCAAATGACCACTTTACAATATTATGAATAGTTTGGGAATCATTTTTAACAAACTAAAAAAATTAGGAGTATAATAATACATAGATCATAATTTAATGGGTAAATATTCCAAATAACATTTTTTAAGAACAATTGGGCTTATTAAAACCTCAAGAGTGAATCCAATTAAAACAACTGAGGAAGAAAAGGAGTGCGAAAATTATATTAATCAATCATGATCGACCACCACACAATATTACCAATAAAGCATACTTAACTAAAGCAATGTAAAAATGCAAAAAGTTTGAATATTATTAGACCATCTCCTATGGGAGAAATGAGATATAAAAGTTGACTTATATTTTGTACAAAAAATAATTTTGTGATATTTTACATCAATTTTTATTATTGTGCTCCAATATATAATTATAAATCTTGATACAAAATTTAATATGTTATTTAATGCTCACTTAATAATTTATTAAAAAATATAAAATTTACTAATAAAATAATAATAATGCAAGTCATTTAATACAAAAGATTATATTAGCTAATATTTAAAAGGGAAAAAATACAAAAATACAAAAAAAGAAAAAAAAATTACAAAAATACTTTGGGCCGGCCCATTAAACATTTATACCGTCCACATACAAATATTTACAAAAATACCACATGCACTAAGCCTTCAGTTGTACAGAGCGAACCATGAAGGTGAAAATACCGCGATCGTTTCAAAACCGCAAAACAACCAAAATGAAACCAAAACGATAAAAATACAACTATTAATTCTGGCGAAATCAACTGGAAAAGAAGACCTGCAATGATCTAAACAGAAAATGACGAAAAAAAATTAGAAAAACTGTGAAGAAACTGAAATTACACATTTGTTTTCTATTTTATTCGATCAAAATAACTCCCCCTAATATCGAAATCTATATTCATGAAATGTAGCTGTAACAAACAGATCTGGAGCTCCCACCAAATCCAAAACAATGTATGATGTGAAAAATTTTAAAAAAAACCTCATGAATAATACATCTACGTTATATACAGTTGCATTTTGATTGATTACTGGTTTCTAATATATATATATTTTTTTTAGAAACACAATAAGAAGAATAAATTCGAATTAAGGTACAACCAGTTACGTATAAGTCTGTTTACTTTTTGTTTTGGTTGCCTTATAGTTGCATTATCGTTTTATGTTAGTTTATATATTATGCAGAAATTTAATTTGACGGGGACTAAGAAATAGTAGTTATACATAGTAAGTTTTGTGCAAAATAGTTGCATATTAGTTTTATAATGAAATAACATATCCAAGTGGCAAAACTATAATAAAACTACAAAACAACTGTATACAAACTAAAATACAGGAAAAACTCTTTGAACATCAACATCCATGGTAAATCTAATTGTTACCTATTGATGATATAAAAATGGACAGGAAATAACTAGACAAAAAATATATTAAAAAAAATACATACAGAAGATGTTTACACTATTAAAAAACTATGAAAAAACTATTACAAAATGAGAAATAATCAAATGAAGAAATTGAAATGAAAAACAATAAAACATCTGGAAAAATAAAAATAGAAAAAAAAAACAACAAAATGAAACAGAAATTAAGACTAAACAAACGAAAATGAAAAACCCATAAAAGAACATATAAATTAAACTAAAAAATAGAAGCCCTAAAAAACCAAACAAAACAAAAAGAAATGTTAAAAGGAAAAACCTTAAATAGTAAAATCGATAAATACAAAACACACTAATGTCAAATACGAAAAAATTTCAAAAAAGGGGGAAACCAAAAAGAAACCGAAAAAAAACCTGAGAGCGAAGACCACCACCAACTTGATTCTTTTTTTGAGAAACATCTTCAGGAATTTTTTCCTGGGCAGCCACCTTCGATTTCTTCTTTGGAGGAGGTCGCTTACGTTTAGACAATGGAGGAGCAAAATCAGAGTCATCCTCCTCAACAACAGGTCGTTTACCATTGTTCTATTAGCTAAAGATTTCAATCCCATTTTAAAGCTTTTCTTTTGAACAGGGGAAGGAGTTGATGAAGAACGAGTTACAACTATATTTATATATGGATTAAGAGAAAAATAAAAGGATAGAAAACGGTTATGGGATTCGGTTAATGGGAGTTGAAAAAAAAATTGAAGAACAAAAAGAAGAGGAAAAATGGAGTTGGGATCATGGAGAAGAAAGAGTTCAGCTATGGAGGTTGATATTTTTAAAAAAAAAAAACTAACTAAAAAGAAATAGAAAATAAAAGGAAAAAGAAGAGAAAATGAGAAGAAAATGATGGATGATTGATTGATAGAGGTCATAGTCTATTGACATGTAGTGATGCATGCATGAAATGTGTGTGTAAGTGGTAAAACTGTAATAAAATAAAGTTGAAGAGTAAAAATGTAGGCTCAACCGTGTGGTAGTATTTTAGTAATAAAATATATATTTTGTATTTTTAGTGTAAAAATTTCTATTTAAAAATAACATAATGATAAATATAAAATTATAGCATTTATTTTGTAAGTTTAGTAGTTTGTGCCCATTATATTTTGTTTGGTATCAATTTATGGTGGTGGTTGTTTTGTGTTTATCCTAAGATTGTCGTTGTAACGCCCGAATTTTATAATAATAAATTCGAAAATTAATTTTAATAATTTATATCTTACCAACATAAGGATCGGGATCCCGAGTATCAAAATACAAGTTAAAAGTACTTTACTAATATGCACATATATTTTTTTTTAAAAAGTTTTGCGGACATGCATCTTCAAAATACAGACTCCAAAATATTAAGAGATCGAAACCCTCCAGGTTGCACTGCCGCGATATGTACAATCATGCCGAGCTCTGCCTCACTGTTCCTCCAGCTTTGCTTTTCCTTTACCTACACAAGGTAGCAAACTGATGAGTCAACAGACTCAGTAAGATATGCAAGAAAATATAAAAGTAATGTAATGTCGGCTTTATGTTTAAACCGCCCTGAGCTCAATAACCAAGCTCACCAAATGATTAAGAACGTTCTTAAAGGAAGTACGACTACTATACCCAATGCACTAAAGTACCAAAACTTGTACTTGTGTTGGTAGAGTCTTAACTGTACTTTCAGGAATTACTAAGTATTGTACCACGAACACAACGTACCCTTGGTACTCGTGTTGGTAACACCGTAACTCCAATTATAACAACACTATACTAACACTCCATAAATCATATTTAAACTAGTGTTAGTAGTGCAACAAATAAACAAATATATAATCTTATATATATATTCTTACGCTATCTTACCTCGTTCCGTGGTCAAGTGTGCCGGTCAGCCTGAGTGGAAAGGCAGCTAGACGCTTTACAGGGCCCTAAACCATAATATTCAAAATCCGATGAGAGACACGCTAAACGCTTTACGGGGATTTAAAATACAGACTAAGCTTAACCCTATCGATAAAAAGGATACCAACACCCTAAATTACTTAAAAACGGGAAAAACTAGGGTTCGGGAAAAGTCCCAACCGGCAGACCGGTTCCCAACCGGAACCCCAGTTCCTGGGTACCAACCGGTCGACCGGTTGCACGAGGCATCTCAGAACCGGTCGACCGGTTCTGCGCTGGGAACAAAAAACTCGACCCCTTTAATTCAAACCAAGCCCAAACTTTTCAAAAACCTCCAGAATACCTGAATACAATAATATAAACCAATTCCAATCAACAGAACCCATAAAATCACATAAAATTCCAAACCACCATTAGAGCTCCAACCTAAGTTCTTGAACTTAAATTTCCAACCAAACACCAAAATAGCCAACAAACTCAGCTTAAAACAACAAAATCTACAATTATCTAACTTCAGATTAAGAGCCCAAACCAAACACATACACACAGCTCCTAATTCAAGCCTAAAACCATAAAATCTACTTCAAAGACTAAGAAAAACTCAAATAGAAAAGCTAGGGAGATTTACCTTGGTTCAAAGGAGTAGGAACCTTGCTAAAATTCACAAGTTACAGCAAAGAACACCCACCTCCTTGCTGGGTTTGGGGGATTCGAAAGAAAGAGAGGGAGAGATGAAGAAGTCTCAACTTTTCTAGGTTTTTCCTCTTATTTATTCTTCTTCTTTTTTTTTTAATTGTGTTTTATCAATGAAGAAATACACCAGCCCCCAAATCCACTACAAGACAAAGAACATTAGGGTAAAAAGACCTATGTAACCTTTGACCAAACTAAAACAAATAAAAACTTCCAAGGGTAAATTGGTCAAATAACAAACCCCGAAAATTCTAACGTCTCTAAAATTAAACTTATAACACCCCACTGAAATTCTAGAAATACAAAATATGACTCTCTAAAGGTCCAGCGCCGCTTTCTACCGCTTCCGAACACAAACACAGAAATTGGGTAATCTTACATTAAATAGCATAATAACATAAATGATATTAAATATATTTCCAAAATGTACATTTCATAATTATTAATTAATCTCATACATAAATCTTAATTATTTAATATTTCAAGGTATTAACCATATGCGGCCTTTACAATTATCCCCCCGTTAAAAAGATTTCGTCCCCGAAATCTACCTGAACAACTCAGGATGCTGAGTCCTCATGTCAGCTTCTAACTCCCAAGTGGCTTCTTCCACTTTACTGTTTCTCCAAAGTACCTTGACCAAAGATATGGTTTTAGTTCGGAGAACTTTTTCCTTCCTATCCAGAATTTGCACTGGTTGTTCATCATATGATAGGTCAGGTTGCGATTCCAATGCTTCATAACTCAAAACGTGCATTGGATCAGATACATACTTCCTTAACATGGAAACATGAAATACGTTATGCACAGCTGATAAAGATGGAGGTAAAGCCAACCGATAGGCAACTTGCCCAACCTTTTCCAGAATTTCAAAAGGTCCAATAAACCTAGGGCTCAACTTGCCTTTCTTTCCAAAACGTCTGATTCCTTTCATTGGGGATACTCGTAGAAAGACATGATCACCAGGTTGGAATGTAACATCCCGTCGCTTGGGATCTGCATAACTTTTCTGCCTGCTTTGAGAAGCAAGCATTCGAGCTTTGATTTTGTCTATTGCTTCATTTGTCTTCTGGACTAATTCAGGGCCTAAGTATTTCCGTTCTCCTGTTTCGTCCCAATGAATTGGGGAACGACACTTCCTGCCATAGAGCAGCTCATAGGGAGCCATTCCTATGGTACTTTGATAGCTATTGTTATAGGAGAATTCAATCAGAGGCAAATACTTACTCCAGGACCCTCCAAAATCCATAACACAAGCCCGTAACAAATCTTCAAGTATTTGAATAGTTCGATCAGATTGTCCATCTGTTTGAGGATGAAAGGCTGTGCTGAATTTCAAATTAGTTCCCATAGCCTTTTGCAAACTCACCCAAAACTTGGATGTAAATTTAGGGTCTCTATCTGAAACGATTGACTTCGGTACTCCATGAAGACGAACAATTTCTTTCACATACAAATCAGCATACTGATCTACGGTATAGGTTACCTTAACAGGTAAGAAATGTGCTGACTTTGTAAAACGATCCACCACAACCCAAACCGAGTCGTACATTCCTGTGGTTCTAGGCAAGCCAACCACGAAATCCATTGCAATGTCTTCCCACTTCCATTCTGGAAGTGTCAATGGCTGAAGTAACCCCGCCGGCCGTTGATGCTCAGCTTTGATTTGCTGACAGGTTAAGCATTTAGTGATGTAGTCCACTACATCCCTCTTCATGCCATACCACAAAAAATAGGGCTTCAAGTCTTGATACATTTTGGTGGTTCCTGGATGTAATGAGTAAGGGGTAGTATGAGCTTCTTCTAGAATTTCTTTCTTAAGTTCATTGATATCAGGGACACACACCCGTGCTTTAAACAACAGCATCCCATTGTCTGAAATTGAGAAGTCCTTAGCTTTGCTTGCTAAGACATCTTCTCGAGTCTTAACCAATTCGGGATCTTCTAACTGGGCCATCCTAATTCTTTCCAACAAATCTGACTGAAGTGTCAGATTAAATAATTTCTCAGTCACCAACTCAATGTTTGCCCTAGTCATTTCCGAGGCTAACTGAGAGGAAATCATGACCATGTTGGATATCTGATCAGGTCCCTTTCTGCTTAAGGCATCAGCTACAACGTTTGCCTTTCCAGGATGATACAGGATTTCACAGTCATAGTCTTTTACCAACTCTAACCACCTTCTCTGTCTCATGTTCAGATCCTTTTGAGTGAAGAAATACTTGAGACTCTTGTGGCCAGTATAGATCTCACACCTTTCACCATATAAGTAATGTTGCCAAATTTTCAAGGCAAACACCACTGCTGCAAGTTCTAGGTCGTGAGTTGGGTAACGCTGCTCATAATCTTTCAATTGCCGAGAAGCATAGGCTATGACTTTATCTGCTTGCATTAGCACACAGCCTAAACCCTGTCTCGATGCGTCACAATACACCACAAACTTTTCTTGATCAGATGGCAAGGCTAGAACAGGAGCTGTAATCAATCGTTACTTCAGCTCTTGAAAACTTTTTTCACACCTATCTGACCATATAAATCGCTGATTCTTCCTAGTTAACTCGGATAACGGCATCGCAATTTTGCAAAACCCTTCCACAAAACGCCGATAATAACCAGCTAAACCGAGAAAACTTCGAATTTCAGTGACTGTTTTAGGTCTAGGCCAATTCTTCACCGCTTCAATCTTCCCTGGGTCAACCATAATCCCGTCTTTCCCAACAATATGTCCCAGAAAGGAGACTTGTGACAGCCAGAACTCACACTTTTTGAACTTTGCATAGAGTTTATGATCTCTAAGTCGCTGCAGAACCATTCGAAGATGTTGCTCATGTTCTGCTTCTGACCGAGAGTACACAAGAATGTCATCGATAAATACAATTACAAAATTATCGAGGAAATCCTTGAATACCCTATTCATGAGATCCATAAAGGCTGCCGGTGCATTTGTTAACCCAAAAGACATAACCAGGAATTCATAATGACCATACCTGGTTCGGAAGGCTGTCTTCGGGATATCTTCTTCTCGAATTCTCAACTGATGATATCCAGACCTCAGGTCAATCTTAGAGAATATTGTCTTGCCCTGAAGTTGGTCAAACAAATCGTCAATTCTGGGCAGAGGATATTTATTCTTAATAGTTAACTTATTCAACTCCCGATAATCGATACACATCCGAAGAGTTCCATCTTTCTTCTTCACAAAAAGCACTGGGGCTCCCCAAGGTGACACACTAGGCCGAGTGAACCCTAGATCCAACATCCCTTGGAGTTGTATCTTCAGTTCTTTTAATTCAGCAGGTGCCATTCGGTAGGGTGCTTTTGAAACAGGTTCTGCTCCAGGAATTAAATCAATGATGAAATCTATCTCCCGCTGAGGTGGTAACCCAGGCAATTCCTCTGGAAACACATCCAGGAATTCCTTAACCACTTTAACCTCTTCAGGTCCAAGTAACACAGGTTTACTGGAGTCTACCACCACTGCTAGGAATCCAACACATCCATTACGTAACAAATCCCTAGCTTTCAACGCTGAGATTCTTGGAACACGAGAACCTTGGACCGAACCAACAAAAACAAAAGGTTCCTCATTCTCCGGTTCAAAAGTCACCATTTTCCGTTTACAATCAATACTAGCAGAGTATTTGGACAAAAAGTCCATACCAAGTATAATGTCAAATTCGGCCAATGGTAACTCCACAAGATCAGCATTTAATTCTCTATCTTCAATTCTAATTATTACAGATCTAATCCACTTTCTTGAAATAATTAATTCTCCATTAGGCAGCAGGGTTCCAAACCCCGTCTCGAGAATATCACTAGGTCTATCAAACTGATCAAGAAGTCTTGACGACACATAAGACCGAGTAGCACCCGAATCAAATAAAACAGTATAAGCAAAACCATTGATTAGAAGCCGACTCCGCAACTGCGAAGGCCGGGCGGCAGCATCAGCCTGAGTTATAGCAAAAACACGAGCAGGTGCAGGCACAGGTTTGACCTCGGGCTTCGGTTCCTCTTTCTTCAACTGAGGACAGTCCTTCCTGAGATGTCCCACTGAACCACACTGAAAGCAAGCTCTTCGGTTACAAGTTCCGGGGTGATGCTTTTTACAACGCGGGCACTCAGGATAGGAATAAGTCTAACGTCCTCCTCTGTTCTGGTTTCCACGAAACCTTTTTCCTTGCCCTGAACTTCCCGAAGATGGAAAAGTTCTTTTCTTCTGTTCAAAAGTAGAACCCCCACTCTCTTTTTCAGGACCAGACATAGGGAGAATAGTAATCCCACCAACACCAGAAGACTCTCGGGTTTCTTGCAAAAATTTAACTGCTCCTTCCGCTCGAAGAGCCTTATCAACCATTTCTGCATAAGTTGTGGTATCATTTGTTGTAATAACTAGGTCATGCCTGATCTTGGCATTCAGCCCAGCCAAATACTTTTCTTTCTTGCTGAAGTCTGTTGGTACGATTCCGGAGGCTAACTTAGCCAAGCGATCAAACTTGGTTGTATACTCAGTCACCGACATACCCTCACCTTGTACCAACTCAACAAATTCCTTCCGCTTTGCACTGCGGACCGCCTCATTGTAATATTTGGCGTTGAATAATTCCCGGAACTCTTCCCAGGTCATTCTGGTTACATCCCTGGTGAGGGATACCATCTCCCACCAAATCAGGGCATCTTCTTGAAATTGAAACGTGGCACATGCCACTCTATCATTTCCGACTACTCCCATAAAATTCAGTATTCTTTCGATAACAGTCAACCACTGCTCAGCCTTTAAAACATCAGGGCCTCCCAGAAATACTGGAGGTGCTTGCTTCCTGAACCTTTCATATAAAGGCTCCATGCGGTTACCAGCAACATGTTGCTTAGCTGGCACCGCAGGGGCTGCAGGAACCGCAGCAGGCGGTTGCGGGGGAGGCTCAACAGGAGCATTCCGTTGCCTGAGTCGTCGGATCTCTTCTTCTTGTTGCTCAATTCTAGTTTGCATCTCAGCAAACCTTTGTTCCCAATCAACCGGGGCCTGAGGTGGATTCTCCTGTCCACCTCTCGGGACTCGACCGCGGCCTCTACCGCGCCCACGGGGGTTTTGGGGATTTCTACCACCCCGACCACCTCCGGTCTCAACCAACTCACCCTGCCTTCTAACGTTTCGCTGGTCGTCCATTGTTTAGGACTTAGCCTGCGAACCCACAAGGCACGTAGGTCAGACAGTGGTCAAAATATTTTCAAGACCGCAATTAAGATTTCGAACATCTTATTTAATCATATATACAACACAACATATCTTAAACCAGTTTGCAAAGAGAAATAAAGCTTACGAAACCGTGAGTTAAGCTCGACACTGGCCTTGATTGTACATATCTTGACGGTCTTCAGTGAACAACCCGGTGGCTCTGATACCAAACAGTAACGCTCGAATTTGATAATAATAAATTCGAAAATTAATTTTAATAATTTATATCTTAACAACATAAGGATCGGGATCCCGAGTATCAAAATACAAGTTAAAAGTACTTTAGTAATATGCACATATATTTTTTTTTTTAAAGTTTTGCGGACATGCATCTTCAAAATACAGACTCCAAAATATTAAGAGATCGAAACCCTCCAGGTTGCACTGCCGCGATATGTACAATCATGCCGAGCTCTGCCTCCCTGTTCCTCCAGCTTTGCTTCTCCTTTACCTACACAAGGTAGCAAACTGATGAGTCAACAGACTCAGTAAGATATGCAAGAAAATATAAAAGTAATGTAATGTCGGCTTTATGTTTAAACCGCCCTGAGCTCAATAACCAAGCTCACCAAATGATTAAGAACGTTCTCAAAGGAAGTACGACTACTATACCCAATGCACTAAAGTACCAAAACTTGTACTTGTGTTGGTAGAGTCTTAATTGTACTTTCGGGAATTACTAAGTGTTGTACCACGAACACCACGTACCCTTGGTACTCGTGTTGGTAACACCGTAACCCCAATTATAACAACACTATACTAACACTCCATAAATCATATTTAAACTAGTGTTAGTAGTGCAACAAATAAACAAACATATAATCTTATATATATATTCTTACGCTATCTTACCTCGTTCCGTGCTCAAGTAGCTTGGCCACTCGAGTGGAAACGCAGCTAGACGCTTTACAGGGCCCTAAACCATAATATTCAAAATCCGATGAGAGACAGGCTAAACGCTTTACGGGGATTTAAAATACAGACTAAGCTTAACCCTATCGATAAAAAGGATAGCAACACCCTAAATTACTTAAAAACGGAAAAAACTAGGGTTCGGGAAAAGTCCCAACCGGCAGACCGGTTCCCAACCGGAACCCCAGTTCCTGGGTACCAACCGGTCGACCGGTTGCACGAGGCATCTCAGAACCGGTCGACCGGTTCTGAGCTGGGAACAAAAAACTCGACCCCTTTAATTCAAACCAAGCCCAAACTTTTCAAAAACCTCCAGAATACCTGAATACAATAATATAAACCAATTCCAATCAACAGAACCCATAAAATCACATAAAATTCCAAACCACCATTAAGCTCCAACCTAAGCTCTTGAACTTAAATTTCCAACCAAACACCAAAATAGCCAACAAACTCAGCTTAAAACAACAAAATCTACAATTATCTAACTTCAGATTAAGAGCCCAAACCAAACACATACACACAGCTCCTAATTCAAGCCTAAAACCATAAAATCTACTTCAAAGACTAAGAAAAACTCAAATAGAAAAGCTAGGGAGGTTTACCTTGGTTCAAAGGAGTAGGAACCTTGCTAAAATTCACAAGTTACAGCAAAGAACACCCACCTCCTTGCTGGGTTTGGGGGATTCGAAAGAAAGAGAGGGAGAGATGAAGAAGTCTCAACTTTTCTAGGTTTTTCCTCTTATTTATTCTTCTTCTTTTTTTTTTTTAATTGTGTTTTATCAATGAAGAAATACACCAGCCCCCAAATCCACTACAAGACAAAGAACATTAGGGTAAAAAGACCTATTTAACCTTTGACCAAACTAAAACAAATAAAAACTTCCAAGAGTAAATTGGTCAAATAACAAACCCCGAAAATTCTAACGTCTCTAAAATTAAACTTATTACACCCCACTGAAATTCTAGAAATACAAAATATGACTCTCTAAAGGCCCAGCGCCGCTTTCCACCGCTTCCGAACACAAACACAGAAATTGGGTAATCTTACATTAAATAGCATAATAACATAAATGATATTAAATATATTTCCAAAATGTACATTTCATAATTATTAATTAATCTCATACATAAATCTTAATTATTTAATATATCAAGGTATTAACCATATGCGGCCTTTACAGTCGTGAAGTAGCAATGACACATATGATTTGTTCCGCAGTTAGTAAAGATAAGTTTTTTCTTTATAATATAATATTTCAGAATATTTTTCATTTAAATAAAAATTCTTATTTTAATATTACCATTAAGTAGTGTGCTAATTAAAGTTTATATATTTTATATAGGTATGTATACATAATTTTTTTCTTATTTATTTTCCCTCTCATTCTTTCTCTCTAAATCATAATCTTAACAAATCTTTCCAAACTACATTGTTAATATTTTAGTTTGAAAATTACACTATTATGATCTATTTTAAAAAATAATGTGGAAAACATGTATTTTCTTACTATCATTACAAAAGATAACTAAAATAAAAAAAACAACCCTTTTAATTTCATTTATACTTTATTAAGAAATTTGTAACTAAGTTTTTACTAATTTTTTATTACTTATTTCGATGAGTATTTTTAAAAATTGTTTTAATTTTTAATTATTATTTATTATCTTATGGTTTAAGATATATATTACTTATTTTAAGCTATTTTTTTTATTTCATTCTAACTTAGTTAAAAATATAATAAATTATAATAAATATAAAAAATTACTAAATGATTTATTAATAAAATTAGCATTGTCTTATTTTATTTTTTTTAATATATTAAGATAATATTTTATTTCATAAATTCTTATTTTTAGGAATATATCAAAATGGCTATGAAAATCTTATCTAAAATAATATAGGGTAACATCAGGGCCGTCTTAAACATTTTAGAGGGGGAAATTTGAAATTGTATACTTAATAAATAATAAAATTGGATACCTAATACTATAGTAGATATAATTTGTAAAGTGGGATACATTTTACTAAAACCCAATTTTACCCCCCTCATTTGAAAAGTCACTCTCTCCCTCTCTTCGTCCCCTATTCTCTCAAACCAAAATTCGCCCAAACGCACGGATGAGCAGACCCGACCCCTCTCCACCTCGTACGACCGAAGCCCCAGCCCCCTCTCCACCGCGCAGCACCAAATCTCCAGCCCCCCTCCAC
Source organism: Cannabis sativa (assembly GCF_029168945.1). Lineage (NCBI taxonomy): Eukaryota > Viridiplantae > Streptophyta > Magnoliopsida > Rosales > Cannabaceae > Cannabis > Cannabis sativa. The sequence continues at coordinate 56,957,572 of NC_083607.1, forward strand.
GGCGTACGAACGTCCAGCCACCCTCCACCGCGTACGACCCAAACGGAAATGGCCAAGGTATGTTCGACCGACCTCTTTTTTTATTTTTGTTATTGTTTTGAGTGATTATGACATAGAGTATTGATTTTAGGGTTTGATTTGAACGAATTTGTTAGATTTAGGGGTTGATTTAGGCTAAGAAATCGGTTTGGGAAGACAATGGCCCGATGGGACCCCCGATGGGTCCGATGCTATGGCCCGATGTATGGATGAATTTGTGAAATAAAGGATCGGGTCTGATGGCCCGATGGGACCCCCGATGGGTTCGATGCTATGGCCCGATGCATGGACCGAATTTGTGAAATAAAGGATCGGGTCCGATGGCCCGATGGGACCCCCGATGGCCCGATGGGCCGATTTCATGCAGGCCCGATGGTCTGCTTCGAAGGGTCCGATTGGGGTATTTTGTAGGTTAGGGGTCCGATGGGGCAGGTGTAGGCCCGATGGGCCGATTGTATGTAGGCCCGATGGGGCCGATTGTAGGCCCGATGGGTATGGAAGTTGAATTTTTTTTTTCGTTTTTTTAAATATTAGTAATTGTTTTATGTATTATTTTATTTGTATTGAATTATTAAGTATTGTTTAATTAATAATTGTTTTATTATTAATAATGAATTATTGTATTCTTTTTATTATTAATTAATTATTGTATTAATTTTTTTTGTTTTAATAATTATTGTTTTTTAATTAATTATTAATTATTGTATTATTTTTTCTTGTTTTATTAATTATTGTATTTTTATTAATTATTAATTAATGTTTTATTATTAATTATTAATTATTGTATTAATTTGTATTGTTTTATTAATTATTATTTTTGTACTAATTATTAATTTTTATTATTTATTAATTAATGTTTTATTATTAATTATTAATTATTGTATTAATTTGTATTGTTTTATTAATTATTATTTTTGTACTAATTATTAATTATTAATTATTAATTTTTATTATTTATTAATTATTATTTTATTATTAATTATTAATTTTTGTATTAATTTTTATTGTGTTATTAATTTTTTATTATTTATTGATTATTGTTTTATTAATAATGATTAATTATTGTATTATTTTTTATTATTTTATTATTTATTAATTATTGTTTATTATTAGTTATTAATTATTAATTTTTGTTAATTATTAATTAATGTTTATTATTAATTATTAACTATTGTATTAATTTGTATTGTTTTATTAATTATTATTTTTTTACTAATTATGAATTATTAATTTGTATTATTTATTAATTATTGTTTTATTATTAATTATTATTTTTTGTATTAATTTTTATTGTCTTATTAATTTTTTATTATTTATTGATTATTGTTTTATTATTAATGATTAATTGTTGTTTATTTATAGGTTTAGGGTGTGATATAATTTTGTTTTTTTTTTGCAGTCTTCCAAAGTTCCACGACTTTTACTGCCAGTGTCTGAACATTACACTGGTCGTGTTACTTGGCGGGGCGGTAGTTACTATTACCCCAAAGTAAAAGCCAAGTTTGTACAAATGCAGTTGTTGGAAAGGGTGAAGGAGGAATCCCCTTTCAACAATTTTTTTGAGAGAGAGCCATTAGCGTTTTCAGGTGCTCTTATCCATCAGCTCTTCATGCATAAGATAAAATCAGATAAAGATGATGAGGTGCATTTTTATATTGCAAAGAAGAGATGCCGATTCGGCCGAACTGAGTTTGCCTTGGTGATTGGGCTTAATTTGTTACGTGGACCGACTGAGGCTGAGGTTTCGGAGAGGGCGACGTCAGACCGTTTGATAGTAGAATATTTTAATGGGGATCCATCTATCAGCATTGGTCGTCTGCGCATCGTCTTTGAGAGCTGCACTGAGAAGGATGATTGTTACAAGTTGGGTTTGGTGCTGTTCGTGATGGGTGTTCTGACTGGGAAAGAAGAGAAGACCCCGGTTCCCCCATTTATCATTAGAATGGTTGAGGACCTCCCTTTTTACTACAATTACCCGTGGGGGAAAATTTCTTTCAACTTGTTGAAAGATACTTGGAGTAAGGAGTTCGTACAAAAGAAAAAGCATATGGATGAGAAGATTGAGAAGGGAACGACTCAGAAGGAGTCAAAGTATTCGGCCTATGGATATGTTGTAGCATTGCAGTATTGGGCTTATGAGTCCATCCTCGAGCTTGCTGAGAAATTTGCAATCAGAAGATCGCATCGCTTTCCCCGAATGGTGAACTGGGAGAGTAAGGATGCCCCACTCGGGAAAGAGGAAGTCATCTAATTATTTGCAAAAAAAGTGAGTTTGTTAATTCATTGCATTTGCTTACGTTTATTTATTTATTTTATTTTATTTTAAGTCTAATAATCAATTTGTTATAATTTGCAGTTGACAGTGTACTCCGTTTTATGTCCGCGGAGTAATGAGGCCGAGTTTTTGAGCCACGTCACTGGAGGTGAGGCGCCTCTATTTGTGGATATGGAGGAATTGGTTATTGGCAATGATGGCCAGCCTACTCAGGATAGTTTGCGCAGCCAAGCTTCAAAGCTTGCACTCACGCTAGAACAGCGAGCGGAGGAAGCTGGAATCTTCAGAGATGATACACCACCACATTCTCCACCATCAGGGGCCCGTTCTGTTCCACCGTCTGCCTCAATGCCCGATTCTGCATCTATGCCGCGAAGCCGCATCTATTCCCAGCACCTCACAGCCTCAGGTGCCAATATCTTCTGCCATATTGGCAAGATTGGAGCGTGTTGAAAAGGAACAGCTTGCTTTGAAGCAAGGCCAGACTGATATTTTGAAAGGGCAGATTGAGATAATGGGTTACTTGAAGACCCTATTGGCTCTTATGGGAGATCAGAGAAGGCCCAGCGCAGAGGCAGAGCCACAGCCAGACGCCGTGTCTCCAGGAGATGAGTTCATTCTTCCGAATGATTACAGACCTAATGATGTGGAAGATGTACTCCAGACACCTCAGAACATGTCGGTCACGTCCATTGGAGATACCCAAGATTCAGAGGTTCAGGTTTTAGAGACCGTTCCAACACCGGTGGAGAAGAGAACGAAGAAAAGGCCAAGGTGGTTTGACGAGTACACCGAAATGAAGAAGAAGATGAAGCCATCAACAACCAATGTGAATGTTGACCCACTTCGGCCCGTTGATGAGAAGCTACTACATAGTTTTCGAAATTGGTTAGTGGGAACCATCGGAAACAAGTATCCGAGGGACGTCTTCACCGGTCTGTGTGGCGTGGCTTGGTTCTCGACCCTAAATACAGACAAACTATGGCTTTCTGATGACGTAAGTTTATTAACTAAGTATTATATGTTGTTATTTACTGCTTTTTACCGTTGTTATTTGTTTTATTTTTTTTTTAATGTTGTAATGTGGTTGTGCTGACTTATTTATATGTGTTGTGCAGCATTTGGATGCTGCTTTCCATATGATGAGGAGGAGGCAACACTTCTTCCCGGAGTTGTACCCACGTAAGTGTACTGTCATGCCATCTTGGTTTACCTCATCGTTGAGGGGTCGGTGGGATGCTTGGAAGAGCAATACTGACCATGATGGTTTTGTTTGGGATGAGTCCATCTTGGAACTCCTTCGTGGGGATCCAAACCAATTTTTGCCTTCTTGGAAGGGTATGGAGTGCATATACATGGCCATGTTCTTGAACGGACAGAAACATTGGATCGCTATGGAGGTCAATCTTGAGTTGTGGAAGATATTCCTCTTCGATTCGAGTCTTGGATCTCTAACGAAAGACGAACTGAATTCGCTTATGGATGTGTGGTGCCCTTTACTAGCCAAATTGGTGGACCAGTGTGGTGTATGTGACACTCATTACATGGTGATGGTCCCTCAAATGACAGCCTCCGAAAGCCAGGTCAGACCCTTCGACTGGGATATAATGGACAATAAAGTTGTACCTCAGACAAAATCGAGGTAATTTAAATGCATTTTTTTTATAGTATGTTTATTAATTAACAAAAAAAAATTATAATATTCTCTATGGTTTATTAAATTTTGCGTTTACCTACTATTGCAGCGGCGATTGTGGAATGTACGTCATAGAGCATATTGAGCATAAGTTATTGGATCTACCATTCGATGGAGTACATGATCAGCATATGTCGCTCTTTCGCCTGAGATGGGCAGTAGATTTATTCTACCAGAACTTGGCATGAACTTTAGATGTTTAATTTTTTATATTTGTTGAACAATGTTTACTTTTACACTTTTCAATTTGAACAAACTACTTTCACTAAAATTATTTTATTTTATCAGTAGAACTTGTTTTTGGCTCAGATGTTTAACAAAGTTTAGAAATAATTTTCTAAGAAATACATAACAGTACAACACATGTTCATGCCACAAATTAAAAATATTTTACACCATAAATATAAATAACATAATAGTCCAGCGCATCACAATACTAATAAACTAAAAATTTATGTTAAACCTCGATAGGTGCAAGTGCTTCTGTTGTGTCCCTTGGCACCGCACTTGCTACATTTTCGTGATTTGATAATCCTTTCACCATTACAAGCAGTTCGGTTGTTCTTAATTCTTCCAACCTTTTGCTTCTTGGGTCGCCCTACTGGTTGCTTCTCAACAGGCACTCCAACTGTCATGTTCTTTATGTCATCAGGCAATTCCCAATCATCCTCGTCACCAACTGGCATAATTGTTCCTTCGTATGTTCTCCTCCAATATTCTGTTGTGTAATATGGCGAGCATAGTGTGTACACGCTAATACTTCGCTCTTGAGATGCAGCACATGCATGAGGACAAGGAAACTTCATGCACTGGAACAAGCCGCAAGTGCAACTCTTTTCCTGCAAGTCCACTACGCCACCGGTGAGAACTGTTCTTCCAGGGTGAACCTGCAACGTGTAAGGCCCGCATGAGTCAACGTTCAAAAACCGACCTTTTTCAAAATGCAATGCCAAGTCCTCCTCCATTTCTGGTGCTAGGGGTTTCGTCCACTTGTCAGCTTTTTCTTTTCATGAAGCAAACCACTTCTGGACTTTGGACCTCAGGAATGCTACAAAGAGTTGATCGGGAAGCCTCTTGCATCCTTAGTTGTGTTGTTGAAGCTCTCGGCCCGGTTGCTCGTCATTACATTGTAACGTACCCCTGGAAAGTACGACCGGACCCATTTTTCAAATCCGATTTCCTCAAGATATTTTGCAACCGCTGGATTCATGGCCCGAATGTTCTCAAATTCTCTGTGAAACTCTGATCTTGAATACGTGTACGCACACGTGTAAATGTGATTCGTGAAGACGTCAGTCTTGAACTTGTGGTTGACGTTCATAATAATGTGGTGGTAGCATGCACCGTGGTGTGCATCAGGGAACACGATATCCAAAGCACGAACAATACTTTGATGCCTATCCGAAACAAAAGCTAAGTTCTCAACATCACCAATCGTTTCTTTCAATTTTCTCATAAAATAGGTCCAGGAATTGTGGTTTTCACTGTCAACTATAGCAAAAGCTATCGGAAAGATATGACTCCCTGTATCCAAAGCCACTGCACACAACATTTGCCCACCATACCTAGTCTTCAAGAAAGACCCATCAACGCATATAACAGGTCGACAAAACTTAAACCCCCGAATAGAAGGACCCAGAGAGAAGAAACAATACTTGAAGCGACCCTCTTCTACCACAAAATCCGTGATGGTACCGGATTCCGCAATCGTAGCATGTGCAAGTAACTAGGTAATAAAGAGTACGAATCTTCAGTGTACCCCGAGACAGTGTATTGCCTTCTCTCTCGCACCTCCATGCCTTTTCGTAACTCATTTGGATCCCGTAATCCTTGTGCATACTTTTTCTTATATCGAGGGCAACCGATCCGAGCCGTCGATTGTGAACTTATCCTTAATTAGATGGGCAACTATTACAGGTGATGCTTGACGGTTATCTTTTCCTCGAAGATCAAGGGAACATGTATGTACATTATGAAATGTACTCACCTCAAACATGTTAGAAAGTACGTTCTTCTTCGCTCTTAATCTCCACCCACAATCTGTATCCTTACATGTGACGTACCAAATATCAAGATCCGGGACTTCCTAACGTAGTAGTCAAACCCTTTCTTCATTGCATACGTGCCAACAACCATCTTTAAATGCTCTTTGTCTCTAAAAACTTTCCCACATGTAACTCCCCGCCTGGTGTGCCACCCGTAGAGATATAATGACTATGATCCTCGATGTCTTCTCTTGTATACATTTTCTCCTTGAATTTACCGTAACTTGTCGAAGAAGAAAATGGATCGCTCCATCCAGTCACATTGGTACCTCGAGCATCAGTAGGACCACTAACATCATTGGTCTCGCTACCATTATTAGGACCTGTACTGTCAGTAGTTCCTCTAGCATGACTGGTTTCGCCTGGACGACTACTACTAGTACCAGGTGTTTGGCAATTTTCTCTACGGGGCATTCTTTTATGTGTCGGTGGCCTCGGTGGCCTCGGTGGTATTTGGTACGATAGTGGAGTCAAGTTCAAAGGTACGGCGGCGGGGGCCTCCGTACCTTCGTCGTCTCTTACGCCATCATTGCCCTCAACATAATATTCAGGGTCTGGACCATCACAAAAACCATCAATGAAGGGCATTTGTGCTACAATATCAGCACTCGGCATCATAGTGTTTAATTCAGGTAATACATCCGCAACCAACACCTCTGGATTTGTTTATGGAACAAAACTCCCAACCTCGCTACGATTATCCTTAACAGAACTTGGTGTGGGACTAGGATCAACCCAAACATTCTTCTTTAACAAAGTCACAAACAAAGGAATAAATTCATCTGGCTTCTTCGCAAGTGTAGATAAAAAGTACCTTGCACGCTTATCATTTCGAATAACTTCAGGAGGATACTCATAGCCTTTCCTGTACTTGTAATTTACTTCCAATTTCAAGTCATACTCCGCTTTGTCAACATCCAAGCTTCTTCGTACAAAACATCAACCAAACCTGAGTAGCTTAGGTTCGGATCAATGTCAATTGTCAAAGCGGCACTCCCTTTATAAATCCAATCTCTACCATCAAGCTCCCAAACACCATTATACATAACACACGCATTAACAGTTGAATCTGTCACAAACATTTAAAAAAACACAGTTATAATTTACAACAAAAATCTCATCGAAAAAAATCTTAATTAATCATTAATAACAAAACAATAATAATTAATTGATAATAAAATAATAATTAATAATTAATAATTAATAATAAAATAATTATTAATAAAAAAATGAAAAATAAAACTATAATTAATAATTCATAATAAAACAATAATTAATAATAAAAAAATAATTATTAATTGATAATAAAATATAATTAATAATTATTACTAAAACCATAAAAAATATAACAATAATTAATAAAATAATAATTAATAATAATTCATAATATAAAACAATTATTATTTAAAAAAAATAAAACAATAATTAATAATTCATAACAAAACAATAATTAATAATAAAATAATAATTAATAATAAAAAATAATTATTAATTGATAATAAAATAATAATTATTAATAAAAGAAAAATTAATAACACAAATATTAATAAATCACTACAAAATAAATTAAGCATACAATAATAAACAATAAATAATCATAATTAATTAATTAAAAAAATAAAAAAAAAGTTGCCGCAGGGTCCGATTGGTCCGACCACGGACCCCATGGAGGTGCATCGGACCATCCTTTAAAAAAATAAAAAAAAAATTAAAAAAATCCAAAATCCAATCGGGTCCGATGGGGTCCGATTGGTCCGACCATCGGACCCATATGGAGAGCATCGGACCCAGGGTCCAAAAAATAAAAAATTAAAAATTAAAAAAATACACAACGGGTCCGACCATCGGACCCACATGGTCCGACCATCGGACCCATCGGACCCATATGGAGAGCATCGGACCCAGGTCCAAAAAATAATTAAAAAAAAAAAATACACAACGGGTCGGACCATCGGACCCACATGGTCCGACCATCGGACCCATCGGGCCGTCTTCCCTGCCATCAAAATTTTCAGCTCATCGGACCCCCATCGGGCCAGCATCGGGCCCGACGACAAAAATGCAGAAAACCAGAACAAATCCAGATTTCACAGGCAGCAAACTTTTTAACAGAAAAAACAGCCAAATAACAGCAACAATCTACAGATCAAGCATCAAAATAACATTCTAAACTAAATATAACAACAACAACAAGATTACACAAACAAAAAAAAAATTACCCATGAGTTAGTGTATGATGCTCGTCCAAAAATGAGAGAAATTATGTGGTGAGCCTTGTGCAGTAACTGCTAGTGTAGTGAGCTGAAAAAGATGAGAATAGAGGAGCAAAAATTTGACCTTCCCTTTGTGTAGCTTCGGGCAGTAAGGGTTAGAGAAAAGAAGAGAGAGGGAAAGAGAGAAGAAGTGAGAGGGGGTGAAGTAAATAAAGAGGGTATTTTGGGCATAATAGAAAAATGGTCATATATTTTAAATATGGGGTATTATGAGTTTTGAGGATAAATTTTAATTAAATGCAAGTATTTAATTTTAAAATTTGGGCCCTAATAAAAAATAAAGGGGTAAGTTTAAAATTTTTAATTGATAAATATTCTCTTTTATAATCAAAGTATCAAATATAACCTCATAACTTATCAAAATTAGAGTTCTTAATGCACATAACAAGGATATGACCTATAAAATTGGATATAAATTAAATAGTAATAAAATAAAGATAAAGATAAAAATAAGAAATAAAAAGTAAGTATAAAGTGTAATTTCCTCAAAAATAAAAGTACAATTAAAAACTTATAATACTCAAAAATATTATTGTGTTACGATCAAATATTTTATTTTTGTAAAAATAAAATTTATAAAAAAAAATATATTAGTAAACTAATTTTACAAAAAAAATTATTAGTAAAATAATTTTTTATGGTCGCAGAAAAGACCATGAATTACACTATGCGACCATAAATGATCATAGATTTACACTGTGCGACCACAGTATAAAATAAGTGAGGTTATTTTGCAAATTTTTATATTTAAAATAATTAGTTTGGTAAATTCTTCAAAATTAAACACTTAAAAATTCAAATTATTTTATTAAAATTATTTATTTCAACATAACTTTAAGCTAACATCATCCATTCTACTTAAAAGGAATCATCATTCAACACTTTAAAACAAATTTATTTACCAGCTCTTTATATTTTATAGTCTCCAAAACAATCGCAAATAATATACTATTTTTTCTGTAAAAACTTAACTATTTTTATTTATGAATTTTTTCTCTTAATTTTTTATTTTGAATGGAAAACTAAAATTAATGGCATAATTATAAATATATATATTTTGAGATAAGTTATAAATATATATAGCATTTTGTATTGTATTAAAGTCTAACACTAGAATTGAAAATAATTCTTAAAAAGTGGATTATATATATAACATTCACACATTCTATTCTATATCAATTAAAAAAAAAGGGGATTTTTTAGTTTTATACGGATATTGTAAAATAATTATACAAATAGTATCAGAGAAAATAATACACAATTATCAAGACATTTATACCGAACCTCAAAAATAAAGCCCACCGAACTGACCCTCCCTTTTCAGTTTCAAGTTTTTTTTTTGCTGAATTCTTTTTTTTTTTTTTCTCCTTTTTTGTCTTTTTATTAAATACATATATATTCTCTTTCCTATTTATCTTTCCAAAAAAAAAAATATATATATATTAGTTACACTAAATAAAAAAAATACTAATTATTTTATTTTAGTTTTAAAAAATACTTTCGCAACTTACTTTTTGATACAACCATTTTGATATGTGAAAAACATAAATATTTACTATCATAAAAAAATGATCTAAATAAAAAGTATAATTTTTTATTTATTTATATCTATATATTTTAGCATTGATATTAAGCATCAGTAATACCAATACCACCGTGAGGTAACTTTTTTGTTAATGATTAATGATATTTTACAAAAATTATTAAATTAAAATCTTTAAAACCCAATATTTAATTGCAATATATAGCAGACACCTCATACGTAATGGTTAGACATCACTACCATTTCTTTTAACCAAAGACTAAATAAACTGGTAATATAAGTAAAATTAACCAACTAACTACACAAATTATTATATTTTATTATTAGTTATTATATTCATATTTAAAAGTTACCATGTATTGTTATTTAAGATAGCTTCACATTCTTTTAGTAACTTTCGCTACCTTTAAATATATATGATAAAATTACAGAGTTATGATAAAGTATACTTAATATCAAAATTAGTAGAGTCAATTTTTTTAATATTAACAATTCTAATATTGATTAAGATACTATTTGGTTTCTTTATAAGTTCTTTTAGGAATTTATCAAAACAGTTTCAATAAAATAAACTTATTTAGAATACTACAAGGTAACTTTTAAATATGAAATTAGAAAATAATTTATAATCTATTAAAGTTTGTTTAATTTTATAGTTTGATTACTTTTTCGTTAACAAAATATAAAAGAAACTAAAATGTTATTTTTGATTTCGATCATTTTTTCTGGATTCAACAAAGAAATATATGATTTCTATATATTAAAATGATGATTTTGAAAAAGTAGGTCTTGATGATACTACTCTTGAGCTCAACCAACTAACGGTGTGATGTAAAAAAAAATTGAGATGAGTGTGTATACTTTTTAAAAATGTATTAAAATTACTCTAAAAAAAAAAACTTATGTAAATTAAAATATAGAGGTTACTCTTTTTTTTAGACATTTATTGAAATTGTTCTGTAAAATAAATTTATGTAAAATATTATCTAGTAAATATAAAATACTTTTTAGTAACCCATGAAATTAGTTGATACATTGAATTTTGTTTAAGTGAAAATTTTGGTACTATTATGTTTTCTTATAAGTTATTTTAAAAACTTGTGAAAAGTATTTTATAAAATTAAAATATGATTTAGTAACTTTTAAATATGAAATAATTATAAAAGAAAATAGTAACGTACTAAATTATAATTGGTATATTAAATTTTATTATATTTGAAAATTTACCTTTTTTTTTAATAAACTAAGTGAAAAAGAAACTAAAATGTTATTTTTAATTTTGATCATTTTGTTTGATAATAGTAAAAGAAAAAATATGTGTTTTTCATATGTTAAAACGATCGTATTAAAAAAGTAGATAATGATGGTATAATTTTTTAGCTTAAATAACTACTAGTGTGACTAAAAAAAAATTTAAATTCTATTTTTAAAAAAAAAAATAAATAAAAAAAAAAGAGAGAAAGTTTTTATAATATTAAAGAAAACTTTTATTGTTTGTGTGTTTCATATTAATAAATAAAAAAATTAGCAAAAAAAAAAACAAACGGAAAGAAAAGAACAACACAATTAGTCCATTTGTATTAATGTGCTGCTTATTTTTTGGACTGTATACACGTAATGTAAAAAATTAAAATGAGAAGGTATTATGACTGAAATAAAAAAGAAAATGGTAATCATAGTATTAATTTCAAAAATTCGTCGCGGAGTGTAAATTTCTCTAAAAAAAACATGTAAAGAAATTGGGCCCCTTACATCTTTGGGTCCTGAGCAATAGTGTAACGCCCTAATGCTAAGGCACGCTACAGTGCTTTTTCAATAATTGTGCGATCTTTGCTAATCAAAGAAATTTCTCGAAAAACGTGTCAAATTAAAACTTTTGCATTAAACATTAAACTTTGTAATTTAATAAAATATTTACAAGTGCCGGGATCCCGATTTTTAAAACTTTACAAACTTTACTTTATAAATATACATTCCAAAATATACAGATTTACAGGTCGCACAGCGACATTCAAAATACAACTCCCAGATGTCCCGAGACCGAACACTCCAGGTCGCGCTGCTTGACATGTACAATCTCACCCGAGCTCAGGATCACTCCTGTTCAGCCTTCGCCTTTCCTTTACCTACACATGGAAGGTGTAACTGTGAGTCAACAGACTCAGTAAGAAATGCATATAACATACCATATAATTTCCGACCTGTAAATAGGCGCCCATACACCTATTTACAGAGCTTAACAGATGAGCATGAACGTTCAATACCAGGGTACGACCACTATACCACATACACAACGTACCTAGCCGTACGAGTGTTGGTAGGGTTTACCTCAATCAGTGAGTAACACTGAGTGATGTACCACACACCTTAGCATTTTCCTATGCTTGTGTTGGTATCACCGTATCGTACTCAAATCAACAACAATCACTGTACCAATACACTTTATAACTTAATTATACAAGTGTTGGTAGTGTTTAACATAACTCAAGCATGCATATATAAACACATATACACACATTCAGATAATCACATCATACATTATACACAGTTCTTACCTGTTTTCCGAATTCAAGTGTGCTGGCCGACCTGAACGGAATTCACGTGCTAGATGGATGCCCTAATCACAATAACGGTAACACAGATGAGTGACTCGCCAAATCACTTTTCGGGACTTAAAACTCGAAACTAAAAGTTTCCCTATCAATAAACCTCATGGCAATACCCTATATAACCCAAAATTGGCTAAAACTAGGGTTCTGGAAAAACCCCCAACAGGCAGACCGGATCCAACCGGTATCCCGGTTCTGGGTCACCAACCGGTCGACCGGTTGGTATAGACCACCCGTAACCTAATTCCGGTTCATCTGCAGAAACCCAAAAATTTATCCCCCTTGATTCAAATCAAGCCCAATCTTTACCAAACTCTCCAGTATACCTATACAATGCATACACAATGATTTCCAGGCAGTAATTCACAGACAAACCAACACAACCCAAGTTGCCATTAATGAACAAAGCTTGAACTTTAAACCTAAATTTGCATAAAAACTATATACAGCCATTAAAACCAGTAGCTTGGACTTAGAATCAACTCATCTAAACCCTAAAATTCGGACCCTAAACTTACCTAAACCTAACAGCCACTATGTCACAATTTCACTAATTCAAACTAACATAAACTTGAAACTTCACATACACAAAGATTCTAGGGTTTACCTTGCTTTGATTCCTCTTGAATTCTTAGCTGAAAATACAAACTTAAGCTCCCAAAATCCTTGCCCCTTGCTGCCTTCGAAGAGAAGTAGAGAGAAGAGAGAGTTCCTCTTAATTTTTCTTTGATTTTCCTTTATTTTCCAAATGAAAATGAGTTAATTACTTAACTCATCCAAATTAGATGCTAGGTGTCACCAAAATAACCAGCCACCTAACCTCAAATAGACCAAATGACTAAATTGCCCTTAGACTTAAAACTAGGGTATTCCTAAAGCTAGGGGTAAAATGGTCAAAATCCATAACCCCGCTCAATCCCGATAATTTATTTTCTCTAAAATATTCCCCACTATAAAATAGGGTTCTAAAATTACCCATGTGATTAATCTAGCCATCCATCGCATTTTCCGTTGTCGCCGAGCAAAATTATAAAATTAACATATTTCACATATAAGCTAAATAATACCCCTAGAGTTTAATAAAACCTCCAGAATTGAGAAATTATAACTCTAATATTTATTTCTAAATATTGGGGTCCACAAATAAATTAATTCACAAATAATAATAAAATAATAAAAATTAGTGCTAATTGCCTTTTCTAATTCATAATACTAGAGCGGTCATTACAATTATCCCCCCGTTAATAGGATTTCGTCCCCGAAATCTAACCTGAATAGCTCTGGATGTTGAGTCCTCATATCTGATTCCAACTCCCAGGTGGCTTCTTCCACCTTACTATTCCTCCAGAGCACCTTAACCAGTGCAATAGTCTTGTTCCGAAGAACTTTTTCTTTTCTATCCAAAATCTGAACAGGTTGCTCTTCATAGGATAAGTCTGGTTGTAGTTCAAGGGCTTCATAACTCAAGACATGAGTCGGGTCTGACACGTATTTCCTTAACATAGAAATGTGAAATACGTCATGAACAGCTGATAATGCTGGTGGTAAGGCTAGCCGATACGCTACCTGCCCGACCTTCTCAAGTATCTGAAATGGCCCAATGAACCTAGGGCTTAACTTACCCTTCTTCCCGAAGCGCCGAATACCCTTCATGGGTGAAACTCGCAGGAAAACATGTTCCCCTGCCTGAAATGTGACATCTCTGCGCTTCGGATCAGCATAACTTTTCTCGCCCGCTTTGAGAAGCAAGCATCCGAGCCTTGATCTTATCAATAGCTTCATTGGTCCTCCGCACTAACTCAGGACCTGTGTACTTCCTTTCTCCCCGTCTCGTCCCAATGAATAGGAGAACGACATTTTCTACCATATAACATCTCATAGGGAGCCATCCCTATTGTACTTTGGTAGCTGTTGTTGTAGGAGAATTCAATTAGAGGCAAGTACTTAACCCATGAACCCTCAAAGTCCATGACACAGGCTCGTAATAGGTCTTCTAAAATCTGGATAGTTCTTTCTGACTGACCATCAGTCTGAGGGTGAAAGGCTGTACTAAACTTTAACTTGGTACCCATAGCCTTCTGGAGACTCACCCAAAACTTCGATGTGAACTTTGGATCCCTGTCTGATACAATAGATTTAGGGGCTCCATGGAGACGAACTATCTCCTTCACATACAATTCAGCATATTGATCCACTGAATATGTAACTTTCACTGGTAAGAAGTGAGCTGACTTTGTGAATCTGTCCACGATGACCCAAACAGAATCATACATCCCTGTGGTTCTAGGCAAACCAGTTACGAAGTCCATTGTGATGTCCTCCCACTTCCATTCTGGAAGGACTAAAGGCTGTAATAACCCTGCCGGCCTCTGATGTTCAGCCTTAATCTGCTGGCAAGTTAAACATTTGGACACGTAGTCCACCACATCTCTTTTCATCCCATACCACCAGAAGTAGGGTTTCAAATCCTGATACATCTTGGTGGTTCCCGGATGCAACGAATAAGGTGTGGTGTGAGCTTCATCAAGTATCTCTTTCTTAAGCTCATCCACACTAGGAACACAAACTCGAACTTTATATAGTAACATTCCACTATTCGAGACTGTAAAACCTTTAGGCCGACCAGCTATCACTTCATCTCGAACTTTAACTAGTTCGGGATCTTCCAGTTGTGCCTTTCTGATTCTCTCCAACAGATCAGATTGGAGTGTTAAATTATGTAGTTTCCCGACCACGAATTCAATTCCTGCACTAACCATTTCCGAGGCTAGCTGAGGAGCTATCATAACCGTAGTACACACTTGACCGGGACCTTTTCTGCTCAGAGCGTCGGCCACAACATTGGCTTTCCCGGGGTGATACAGTATTTCACAATCGTAGTACTTAACCAACTCCAACCACCTTCTCTGCCTCATATTCAGATCTTTTTGGGTGAAAAAGTATTTAAGACTTTTATGATCCGTATAAATCTCACACTTTTCACCGTAAAGATAATGTCGCCAAATCTTTAAAGCAAAAACCACGGCGGCCGAGCTCTAAATCATGAGTTGGGTAACGTTGCTCATAATCCTTCGATTGACGAGAGGCATAAGCTATGACTCCGTCGGCTTGCATCGAACGCATCCCGCACTCGTCCGGATGCATCACAATACACAACAAATTTCTCTTGATCTGATGGCAAAGCTAACACCGGAGCTGTTATCAAACGCTGCTTCAACTCCTGAAAGCTTGATTCACACTTATCTGACCACACAAATCTCTGATTTTTCTTGGTCAATTCAGTTAGGGGCATAGAAAGTTTAGAAAATCCTTCGACGAAACGTCGATAATACCCTGCTAACCCGAGAAAACTTCGAATTTCAGTCACAGACTTGGGCCTCGGCCAATTCTTCACTGATTCTATCTTGTTTGGATCAACCATAATTCCATTTTTCCCAACTATGTGACCCAAAAAGGACACCTCGGACAACCAGAATTCGCACTTTTTGAACTTGGCATACAGCTTGTGATCTCTAAGTCGCTGTAACACCATTCGAAGATGATGCTCGTGCTCCTCATCTGACCGAGAGTATACAAGAATGTCATCGATAAACACTATAACGCAGTTATCGAGGAAATCCTTGAATACTCTATTCATAAGATCCATAAAGGCCGCAGGAGCATTAGTCAGTCCGAATGACATTACCAGAAACTCATAGTGCCCATATCTGGTTCTAAAAGCAGTCTTCGGTATATCCTCCTCCCGAATTCTGAGTTGATGATAACCCGATCGTAAATCAATCTTTGAAAACACTGTCTTTCCTTGAAGCTGATCGAACAGATCATCGATCCTAGGCAACGGGTACTTGTTCTTAATCGTCAACTTGTTTAGTTCCCGATAATCAATACACATTCTGAGGGAACCATCTTTCTTCTTTACAAAAAGAACCGGAGCTCCCCAGGGCGATACACTGGGTCGAATAAACCCAATATCCAGCATCCCCTGAAGTTGCAACTTAAGCTCCTTGAGTTCTGCTGGAGCCATCCTATATGGAGCTTTAGAAACAGGTTCGACTCCAGGTGCCAAATCAATAACAAAATCAATCTCTCGTTGTGGCGGCAATCCCGGCAACTCCTCGGGAAACACATCAAGAAAATCTTTCACTACCCGAACTACCTCAGGCCCAAATGTTTCAGGTCTGCTGGAGTCAAATACTACCGCTAGAAATCCTACACAACCATTGCATAGTAAATCCCTAGCTCTCAACACAGAAATAACCGGGATCCGAGACCCCTGAACCGATCCAACATAAACAAATGGATCTTCACCTTCCGGCTGAAAAGTCACCATTTTACGCCTACAATCTATACTGGCCGAATACTTGGATAAGAAATCCATTCCCAGTATAATATCAAACTCAGTTAGTTTCAATTCTATAAGGTCAGTACTCAATTCCCTATCTTCGATCCTAATCGGCATAGACCTAATGCGCCTATTAGAGATAACCAATTCCCCGCTAGGCATTAGGGTTCCAAACCCTCTTTCTAAAATGTCACAAGGTCTACCCAAAAGATCAATCACCCTTGTAGCCACATATGAACGTGTAGCTCCCGAGTCAAATAATACTGTAAATAACAAGTTGTTGACGGGAAGCTGACCTGTCACAACAGAAGGACTGGCTGCAGCATCAGCTTGGGTGATGGCAAACACACGAGCAGGAACCGGTTTCACCTCAACTTTTGGCTCCTCTTTCTTTGCCTGGGGGCAATCTTTCTTGAAATGCCCCACCATGCCACATAGAAAGCATGTCTTCCGGTTACACTCTCCCGGATGATGTTTCTTGCACCTTGGACACTCAGGATAAGAGTAACCCTGGCGTCCTCCTCTGCCTTGGTTCCCACGGAACCGCTTGCTTTGCCCCGAGCCACCAGAAGCTGGAACAACCTTTCTTTTCTGCTCAATGGTGGAGTCACCACCATCCCTACCATAAACAGGAGTAGGAACAGTGGGGGTTCCACCAACACTCGGAGTCACCCGGGGCTCCTGAAGAAACTTTACCGCACCCTCGGCTCTCAAAGCCTTTTCAACCATCTCCGCATAAGTGGTTGCCTCGGTAGTAGTAATAACCAAATCATGCCGGATCTTTGCACTCAAACCCGCTAAATATTTTTCTTTCTTACTGAAGTCCGTGGGTACAATTCCTGCCGCCAACTTAGCCAACCGATCAAACTTCGTTGTATACTCAAAGGATCGACATACCCTCAGTCTGAACTAGATCAGTGAACTCTTTCCGCTTTGCACTGCGGACCGCTTCATTGTAATACTTGGAGTTAAATAACTCCCTGAATTCTTCCCAAGTCATCAGCGTGACGTCCCGTGTGAGGGTTATCAATTCCCACCACACAAGGGCATCTTCCTGAAACTGGAAAGTGGCACAGGTTACCCGGTCATTTCCAACCACTCCCATAAAATTGAGGATGCGCTCTATTACCGAAAGCCACTGCTCGGCCTTCATCACATCAGGGCCTCCCAGAAACACTGGAGGTGCCTGTTTTCGAAATCTTTCGTACAACGGTTCCATACGGTTGCCAACAACAGGTTGCTCTGCTGGCACCGCAGGAACTGCAACGGCCTGAACTTCCTGAGGAGGCACGGCAGGAGGACCCTGCTGCCTCAACCTTTGAATCTCTTCGTCTTGCTGGCGGATTCTATCTTGCATTTCCGCAAATCTTTGCTCCCAATCAGGGGGAGCTTGAGGTGGATTTACAGGGCGACCACCCTGAGCTCTGCCACGGCCACGGCCGCGACCACGGGGATTTTGAGGATTCCCCTGACCGCCTCCGGCCTCAACCATGCCACCCTGACTTCTTGTATTTCGCGGGGCGTCCATTTAATAGGACTTAGCCTGCGAATCCATAAGGTAGGCAGGTTAGACGGCGATCAAAATTAACACCGCTCTTAATAACAAAAAGGCAACACACTTTCTTTTCTTTTTAAAGAAATATATTTAATTTAAATCTATTATGCTTCCTAACATGCTTTCACATCACACTTATTTAAAATACTAAACAAGTACGGGCTTACTGAACCGTGAACCGAGCTTTCTCTGATGAAGATTGTACATGTCATAGCAAGCTTCGGTAGACAAACCTGGCGGCTCTGATACCAAAATTGTAACGCCCTAATGCTAAGGCACGCTACAGTGCTTTTTCAATAATTGTGCGATCTTTGCTAATCAAAGAAATTTCTCGAAAAACGTGTCAAATTAAAACTTTTGCATTAAACATTAAACTTTGTAATTTAATAAAATATTTACAAGTGCCGGGATCCCGATTTTTAAAACTTTACAAACTTTACTTTATAAATATACATTCCAAAATATACAGATTTACAGGTCGCACAGCGACATTCAAAATACAACTCCCAGATGTCCCGAGACCGAACACTCCAGGTCGCGCTGCTTGACATGTACAATCTCACCCGAGCTCAGGATCACTCCTGTTCAGCCTTCGCCTTTCCTTTACCTACACATGGAAGCAGAAACTGTGAGTCAACAGACTCAGTAAGAAATGCATATAACATACCATATAATTTCCGACCTGTAAATAGGCGCCCATACACCTATTTACAGAGCTTAACAGATGAGCATGAACGTTCAATACCAGGGTACGACCACTATACCACATACACAACGTACCTAGCCGTACGAGTGTTGGTAGGGTTTACCTCAATCAGTGAGTAACACTGAGTGATGTACCACACACCTTAGCATTTTCCTATGCTTGTGTTGGTATCACCGTATCGTACTCAAATCAACAACAATCACTGTACCAATACACTTTATAACTTAATTATACAAGTGTTGGTAGTGTTTAACATAACTCAAGCATGCATATATAAACACATATACACACATTCAGATAATCACATCATACATTATACACAGTTCTTACCTGTTTTCCGAATTCAAGTGTGCTGGCCGACCTGAACGGAATTCACGTGCTAGATGGATGCCCTAATCACAATAACGGTAACACAGATGAGTGACTCGCCAAATCACTTTTCGGGACTTAAAACTCGAAACTAAAAGTTTCCCTATCAATAAACCTCATGGCAATACCCTATATAACCCAAAATTGGCTAAAACTAGGGTTACGGAAAACCCCCAACAGTGCATCGGATCCAACCGGTATCCCTGCTTCGGGTCACCAACCTGGCCGACCGGTTGGTATAGACCACCCGTAACCGAATCTCGGCTCATCTGCAGAAACCCAAAAATTTATCCCCCTTGATTCAAATCAAGCCCAATCTTTACCAAACTCTCCAGTATACCTATACAATGCATACACAATGATTTCCAGGCAGTAATTCACAGAACAAACCAACACAACCCAAGTTGCCATTAATGAACAAAGCTTGAACTTTAAACCTAAATTTGCATAAAAACTATATACAGCCATTAAAACCAGTAGCTTGGACTTAGAATCAACTCATCTAAACCCTAAAATTCGGACCCTAAACTTACCTAAACCTAACAGCCACTATGTCACAATTTCACTAATTCAAACTAACATAAACTTGAAACTTCACATACACAAAGATTCTAGGGTTTACCTTGCTTTGATTCCTCTTGAATTCTTAGCTGAAAATACAAACTTAAGCTCCCAAAATCCTTGCCCCTTGCTGCCTTCGAAGAGAAGTAGAGAGAAGAGAGAGTTCCTCTTAATTTTTCTTTGATTTTCCTTTATTTTCCAAATGAAAATGAGTTAATTACTTAACTCATCCAAATTAGATGCTAGGTGTCACCAAAATAACCAGCCACCTAACCTCAAATAGACCAAATGACTAAATTGCCCTTAGACTTAAAACTAGGGTATTCCTAAAGCTAGGGGTAAAATGGTCAAAATCCATAACCCCGCTCAATCCCGATAATTTATTTTCTCTAAAATATTCCCCACTATAAAATAGGGTTCTAAAATTACCCATGTGATTAATCTAGCCATCCATCGCATTTTCCGTTGTCGCCGAGCAAAATTATAAAATTAACATATTTCACATATAAGCTAAATAATACCCCTAGAGTTTAATAAAACCTCCAGAATTGAGAAATTATAACTCTAATATTTATTTCTAAATATTGGGGTCCACAAATAAATTAATTCACAAATAATAATAAAATAATAAAAATTAGTGCTAATTGCCTTTTCTAATTCATAATACTAGAGCGGTCATTACAAATAGCTTTGGCTGCACAGGGAGATAGCCGCCCTGGGTAACATTTAAAGGTAAAAATTAAAATATATATGTACTTTTAGTAACTCATAAAGTTAATTACTTATATTAAGATGTTTATGTTATTTTTTTTTAGTAACTTTTCATGTTAATTATAAATATATTTAAGAAATTAACATATTATAATCAAATATAAAAAGTTACCATCAAGTAATAATATATATATATATATATGGGTGACTATTTAATGGTTACATTTTTATTGTAACCATATGGTTACATTTATTTTTACCTATAATAGAAGGTTACCAATAAGTAAAAATTCCATTTTTAGATTTAATTAATTATAATTTATTATATTTTAAGTAATTAAATAAATATTTAAGAAGATCTTAATTAGCAATTAAAATTTATAAATAATTTTTTTTATTTATATATAAATCCCTTAGCTTAATTATTTTAACAATTAAACTATTTAATTATAATATTTACAATTTTTTTTTTACAAAAATTAAAATTATTTTTATATAAATTAAAATTGTATCCTTATAATGAATTTTTTTTATAAGAACACACCCTGCTTCTTTTTTTTTTTTGCAGGATGTGTCCTTATAAATTAAAAAATATGATATTATATTGACACTTAATTAAAACCTAATTAATCTTTAAAGTCTTGATTTTTATTTTTTTAATTATAAATTCTAATTAACTAAAGTCTTGCTCCCAATTATCTTCTTTCATTCACTCTCCACCACACTTACATTGAAAATAATTGACAACGAAACATAGAACCTATAGCAAATTTGTCCGAAGATGAAGATAATTTTTTTTAATTTCATGAGTTTTGTGAAAAAGAAATGTGAAGAAGATGTCTCTGACACGATTAACTGTGGAATTGAGCATGACACTGAAGATGTTAGCCATATATGGATTGATCCTGATGTAGCTGTTTGGAGTAATTTTTTAAATTTTTTACAGATTGATAAAAATTTAGAAGACTATATAAGTCCATCCACACCTATTGATTAGGATGTGTTAGACAATTTTTTCTCCTCTTATGGACAACTTTAAGCAACCAATTATTTTAGCATTGCATTTGGGAGACAAACCTTTTGGGTAGCTGGGACAAGGAATATTGGAATTTTAACCTTTTTGCCGCCCTGTACATAATGAAATATCATTCAGCCTTGAGCCCGAATCTTTAATTAAAATTACATTGAAAAACACTCATCAATGGAAACTAGTTCTAGAAAGAAAGTGCTAGCAGCAGCAATAACATTCAAAATTGACTCCCATTCCTATGGCACATTATCTTGCAATCATAAACTGTACCCAAATTGGATCGATAAAAAAAACATACTTTTCAAGCACACATAGTTGATGATGAAACAAATCTAAACAAGAATAAGATAACAAATATAGTCAGAACCCAGAGGAAGTACAATATTGACAATACAAGAGAAGATATTATTAAGATACATTGAAATACAAGAAGTATAAGGAAGTGTAATCATTTTAAATTAATATTATAAGTATAATAAAATTTTAATTATGAAATTATATGTGTATAATTTTAAATTATTAAGAGTTTTGTTATATAAATTAAAATAATTAATTAAGTGTAAAAAAAATAAATTGCTAAAAGATCCTTATTTAATAATAAATTATAAAAAATTAATTTATAATTATACTTAATTTAATTTTAAAATATAATTAATCTTAATTAAAATTTTAAAAGGAAATAAATTAACAGGTTAATATCAGGTTACAGGTCATTTTTAATTTTTTTTATTTAATTTCCAAATTAATCACAACCATTTAATAGTGATCCAATGGCTAAAAAAAATGTAACCATGTAGTTACAATAAAAATGTAACCATTAGAACCTCCTCCATATATATATATATAAAAATTGTTATGTTAAGTTTATAATTATCATACAATTTAAGATACTATTTGGTACTCTTATAAATTATTTTATTTCGATCACTTTTCTAGATTCAACAAAAAAAAATATATACTTTTCATGTATTAAAATGACCATTTTGAAAAGTAGGTAACTATGATATCACTCTTGAGCTCAATTGACTAACAATGTGATGTAAAAGGAAAAAAAAAAAAAAAACGAAGAGAGATGAGTGGGTATATTTTTTTAAAAATTTATAATTACTTTTTTTTAGACAATTATTGAAATTGCTCTAAAAAATAAACTTGTGTAAACTATTATCTACTAAATAATAATATACTTTTTAGTAACCCATAAAACTAGTTGGTACATTAAATTTTATTTAAGTGTAAAATTTGGTATGTTAAATTTGTTATTCAATGACTACTTTTAATGTACTATCTTATTTTCTTATAAATTATTTTAAAAACTTGTGAAAAGTGTTTTGTAAAATTAGAATATAATTTAGTAACTTTTATATATGAAAAAATCATTAAAAAATAGTAACTATTAAATTAATTAGTATATTAAATTTTGTTGTAGTGAAAAATTTGTAGTTAAAAATTTTGTGGACATAGGCATAACTTAGTAGTTTCACATTTCTCCATACAAAGAGGATGTTCCATGTTGGAATCTTCATCCTCCAATGTTAACAAAAAAAAATAGATTAGAAACTAACATGTTACTTTTGATTTTGATTAGTTTTTTTTACAATAATTAAAAATACATGTGCTTCCCACATGTTAAAACGATCATCTTAAGAGGTGAAAAATAATGGTATAATTTTTTAGTTTAAATAATAATTGGTGTGACCAAAAAAAAATTTTAGAAAGAGAAAAGGAGAGAGAAAGTTCTTTTATATTAAAGAAAACCATAAATATATATGTATTGACATAAAATACCATGAATATTTGTATGTTTATTATTTAATAAAAAAAAGAGCAAAAATGAAATAAGAAAAGGAAAATGAGACAAAGTGAATTAAAATTAAATTGTAAATAGTAGTATTATAAACACCAAAGATAAGCACCATATACACATATTCTAAAAAAATTAAAATGCAACGATATATTACCTAAATAAAATGAACAGTGCTAATTGTGAGATTTATTTTAAAATTTTGTTTCTCAGCGTAAATTTCTCTTTTTATTAATGTTATATTTGGGTATTATATATTATCTTGTATATTATCTTGTATTTTGAAATTTATTTATTAAAAGATTTCTCATATCATCTATATTTGGTACATACAAATTGTTTCCCAAACTAATTAAATTCCTAAAACTCCTCCTAATCAACAAACACATTATCCTAAAATTACAAAAAGTATATATTAAGAAAATCATATCATATATTCTCTAACAATATTGTAACAAAACTACTTAAATACATATATCACTAATTTTGGCAAAAATTGAAGAAATAAAAGAAAAAGGAAATTTTAATTAATTAATATCATCTCTTCAAACTCTATATAAGACTGTGTTGGTACCTAACATATTTTCATAAAACTAAAAGAAAAAGAGAGAGAACATAATTAATAAGAAGAATGGCTAAAGTTCAAATTGTTTCTTTTGTTCTTCTTGTGGGGATTCTCATTTCTTCATTTGGTTGGTCTCAATATATACATATTTTTTATATTGTCCTTTTGCATTATTGAAATTATATTTGTCATTAATTATTATTAGTACTCATACTATAAATTTTGTTTTTGTAGGCTTCAATGGTACTCTAGGACAAGATACTCCTATGCTCCTTGCATGTTGCAAGAGCACAAAGCGTCCAGATTTATGTCCTCATTCAGATTCAAATCCCACTAAATGCGACGCCGAGTGTAAAAAGGGGCCTTGTAGAGGAGGTATATGTAAAAATGAAGGTGGTCCTGTTTGTCACTGTTTCTGTTAATTCGATCTATTATATTTATAATATCAGTTGAATTTTATTATTAATAATAATTATTATTATTAATAATAAATTTATTAATCAGTTGTTTTAAAAATAAATAAATGAATAAAGTATATAAATTCCTATCTTATGAGGAGTCCAATAGCACACTATATTTATTTGAAGTGTATTATTATTTATTTTTATTGTTATTTCATTTTTATGTATTAAAGTAATTTTTTTTTATTTTTTTACGGAAATTCATGTAGCAACTCACATAGTAAATAATAGAGCAATCTACATCACAATCAAAATTTACTGGTGTAACTTAAATTTTAAATTTTTTAAAAAAAATGTTAAAAAATAATATATATATATTTATATATATATATGGTAATTATTATTATGTAAAGTGAGATAATTTATATAGAGTATTATTATTAATAATAAATTTATTAATCACTTGTTTTAAAAATAAATAAATGAATAAAGTATATTAATTCATATCTTATGATCGAGGAGTCCAATAGCACACTATTTTTATTTCAAGTGTATTATATTTTATTATTATTATTTCATTTTTATATATTAAAGTAATTTTTTTTTATTTTTTACGAAAATTCATATAGCAACTCACATAGCAATTAATGGAGCAATGTACATCACAATTAAAATCTATATTGCAATCGACATAAAAATTACAGCAGTAACTTATTGTAAATTTTTTAAAGAAAAAATGTTAAAAAATAATATATATATATATATATGGTAATTATTATTATGTAAAGTGAGATAATTTATATAGAGTAATAATATACTTAAAATAATGACACATAATAACGAAACAAATTATTTAATTAATCATAATTAATTAAATTGAGACCTTGTAAAAAAAGATAAAAAATTGGTGCTAAATGCACTTAATCATTATTATTAATTTTTTTTATATATATATAACTGTACATATTATTTATCTCTTTTTCATTTTTATTTTTTATACAATGAACCACATCAAGACTATCTTTATAAAAAAAATATATATATAGTTTTGGTGTATATTAATAAATCACATTAAATTGCTTAATTCATATATATTTTTTTAAAGTACTCCTCTAATAGCACAATATTTAAATTTATGTACTAAGGATTTATATAATACGTAAATAGTTCAAGTAATATTAATGAATTAGGAAATAATTTGTGCTTTGCTCGCGTGCAGTCGTATTTAATTTATTGATAATTAATGATAAAATAATCAAATTTAAATTTTAATATTTTTAATATAATATTTTTTTAGTAATATGAGTAATTATATTACTAAATTTTTATTATTTTTACTTAGAAAAATAAAATTAATATTGTAAAAAAATTTATTATAAACAAACATTATATATTTAAAATTGTTGTTATTACTGTATCTTATTTGTATTCACACTATAATCAAAATGGATGTATCTCAACTGTAGTGGCAACTATAATTAAAATTACTATCATTCACGTATCTTACTTGTAATATATAATCAATATAATATGATATGGTCCTAAGATGGATGGTTCTTGTTTTGTATTTAGACAAATGTTAATCTTTCTTAGCTGAAATTAATTAGGTCTTAATAGTGGAGTAGTTCTCATTTGTTTATTTTTTGTTTCTTGATATACAACACTTTCCTTTTTTAGCAGATCAAAGTTAGATGTTCTCTCTATGCAGATGCTTTGTTTGAATTAGTTCAAGTTGTTTCTGTTGTTCTTCTTGTGGGGATTCTCATTTCTTCCTTTGGTTGGTCTCAATATATACATATTTTTATATATTGTTCCTTTTGTATTATTGAAATTATATTTGTCGTTATTATTAGTACTCATACTATATATTTTGTTTTTGTAGGCTTCAATGGTACTTTAGGAGAAGATTCTCTCCTTAGATGTTGCAAAGGCACAAATCGTCCAGATTTATGTCCTTATCCAAACTCAGATTTCACTAAATGCAACGACGAGTGTAGAAAGCACCATTGTAGAGGAGGTGGATGTTTTCATGAAAATGGTTCTCGTTTGTCTCTGTTCATTTTAATCAACATAAATTTCTTCTCTTAACAATTACTTGATCAAATGTCAATTTATAGTAGAAGTAATAGTGTTTTTCTTAATAGACTATGCCTTTCATTTCGAGTCTCCCTGTAACGCCCCAATATTTTGCCTTATTTTACAAAATACTAATTTTGATGCATTAATTAAAAAGATTCAAAGCTGTTTGGAAATACACAGTGGGTTTTATAATAAATATGCAAAAAAAAAGTGAATGATCATTCATATTAAAAACAAAATAAGTAGTTGAGTGCAAAAAAAATAAATTTGAAACATTCCATTGAGCTTAGATTACTTTACTATATAAAAAAAACAAAACCAAGGCTCCACCGGCGTTCTAGACCGTTTGCTCGTCCATAGCCCCTCGGAGTATACATACCAGAACTGACCCAACACATCAAACTTACATTCAATGTTCCCTGTCTATTGCCTGTAGGGGGAAAGTAAGGGGGTGAGCTAAAAGCTCAGTAAGGAAATGCTTATCAAACAATACCATATAATATCACACATACCATTAATGTATTTATTAAGTTTTAGCAATATCATACATGCTCTTTTATAACTATAACCAAATAACTGTACATATGGAAACCTTTATCATACAAGTCTATACTATTTGTTCACACCGTACACATATACAGAGATCATAACTCCAGTATCATACTCATAACATAATCATATCAATACTATAAATAATAATGTCATTATCACAACATTGGCATATCATAGCCATTACTTACATAACCCGGGCCTAGCCTGACCCTACAATATCCTGGGCCTAATCTACCCATATAATAACATGGGCCTATGCAACCCTACCATTGTTATAGGATAGGGTATCTCTATATTCAACAGTAACATCACTGTATCATACCCACCATAACAATCTCATACACGACTCAGTAAAATGCAGGGTAGGGTATCTCTACATTCAACGGCCTTATCCCGTATCATACCCCACCATGGTCCCCCCACTTTACCTGAGACGTTAGCATACAACATACAACATGCAACATACAAATACATCATACAACATACAACCTAAAACATACAAATACAACATACAACATATACAAGTCATACAACCATAATCTATGTCAATTCACAAACTCATATTGTGTCCATACCACACATTCTCAGTACCATATACATATTCATAATAACAAATCATAAATCATATTTCAATACATAAAGATTAAATTTATGCAGATAAACACATACAAAACTATCTAATTTCCTTACCTCAAATTCCGCTGCTTAAGACTTGTTATCTCGTCACTACTACCTATAATAACACATGGGTCAAGGCCCTAACATTAAAATTCGCACTCTTACAGTACAGCAGAAAGAACACTATTTTTAATCAATAACTACACGAATTCAAAGAAAGTTTTCTTCATAAAAATTATAGGAAATTCAATTATCTTTCCAACGATATATAAATCATTAAAAATGGATCCAAACTGAGGGAGTTATGATAGTTTTACTGAAACTATTTCTGAGAAGGAATATGGAGTAACGAATCACAGGAGACATCGAAAATACAAAGTTTTGATACTGAAATATTCCAAATCAGAAAATACTCTCTTCATAAAAGTTTTAGAAAATCGAATTCCCTTTCGAATGACACTAAAATGTTTAAAATCGGAGTTACAACGTAAGAGATATAGATATTATACCGAAACAGTTTTTTTTTAGAAATCCTGAAACAAATGGATTTCGAACTACAGCAATAAAACAATAATTTTGACTTAGAATAATCAATAATTGGTGAATGGTTTCTTCATAAAACATTTAGAAAATTGAATTATCTCTTCAACGGTACCAAGATCGCTAGAATCGGATCATTATTCAGAGAGATATTTGGATTTAGAAATTATGAAAAACGATTTACAACAAACAGCATAAAAATACTAATTTTTGACATAGATAAATTTCGATTCAGTAAAACCTTTCTTCATAAGAATTATGGGAAATTCAATAATCTTTCTATAGACACCAAGATTGCTAGAATCGGATGAGTATTTAAAGAGATATGACAGTTTTACTGAGACATGTTTCATTCTGAAAAATAAGAAAAGGAGACCTACGGAAATCCTACTATTGTGATCAATAAATAAGTAAATGTAGAGTTTCTTACCTCAAATACATCAAGCTACTTGGATCGATAGACATATGATGGTGATCAAAGATGAGAGTGAAGAGTGGTATAGATTTGGCTAAGGATGTAATGGAAAGATGATTTGAAAATTTTAGGGTTAGTCTAGGTGGGAAGAATAGAACGATATAATTTTAGGGTTAATGAAACCTATACTATTCTGACTCTTATTAGGTTTAGTTTTATGAATAATAATAATATTAACATAATAGCAATATAAATTATTAAATAAAAAAAATATCTTACTTTTAAATTTAAATTGTAACCTCTAAATCTCGTAACTTTAGGGCTTAGTTTTCACCTAAAAAACTTACGAATTATGATATGGTTATTTCTACAAAATTTATAGATCTTTGAATTATCTTTCCAACGCCACTGGAATCACCTCAATCGGAGTTATAAAACTCCAGATATGGTCATTTTCGTAAAACAGTTTCTAAACCTGCGAATTTCTCTAAACTTACGATTTTTCTAACATTAATCAAATAATAATATTATTTAATACCACTTATACAATTAATTAAATCTAATAAATATATTATAAAAACCTAATGGACTTTCATATCGGGCTTTAATTAAACGATTACCTACTTGTGAAAATATCATAATATTTTACTTTCGTAGTTAATACAACTTTAACTTTCTTTAAAAAAAAATGGTACAACTACTCTAAGCAATAATATCAACTCACTAACAACACAAATAAATGAATTAATTATCCTCGCACAATTAATATCCAAACAAAAAAAATTAAATACTATTTTAAACTGGATATTACATTCTACCCTCCTTAAAAGAAATTTCGTCCTCGAAATTTAACTTACCAACACTCGGGGTGTTGAGTCTTCATGTCTTTCACCACTTACCGCATTACCTCCTTATCTACTATATGGAGCCAACAAATATGCATTTAACCTATATCTTGTCGATCAATCCATAACACATATAATACAAATAACTTATTAATTAAGCATTATTATTTATCTATACATTACTTAAATATCAAAACGTACTCTATCATAATAAATTACATATACATGCTTTAAATACATAAGTTTTGCAATAGCATGCTCGTAATATAATAAAAAAATTTCTTCTCTTATGACCATCCTTACATGACATTAAGAGTGAAACCATTTATTCTTCTATGAGCATCCTTACATGCCATTAAGAGTAAAACTATTTATTCTCTAAATGAACATCCTTACATGTCACTTGAGAACACATTATACAATACAAAATAATAAACACAA
This sequence comes from Cannabis sativa, assembly GCF_029168945.1. Classification (NCBI taxonomy): domain Eukaryota; kingdom Viridiplantae; phylum Streptophyta; class Magnoliopsida; order Rosales; family Cannabaceae; genus Cannabis; species Cannabis sativa. The sequence goes on from NC_083607.1 coordinate 56,987,583, forward strand.
GGAGTAGGGTAGAAGACCTTATGCAAACTTCTCTTTAATCATTCCCACTCTTTAGTTAAATGTTATTACGTATAAAAATCTTACTTCTCTACTTGATTTTCTACTGTAAGTCTACAGTGTCATTCTTTCAATTTCATAGATGTTACTCACTCATCGATAGACACTTGTTCCGTGACACTTGGAAATAAACATGTAAGCTCTTAAAAAAAGTCTTCTATATATAAATATTTTAATGATCCATTTCGACCACTTTTTTGTCTAACATTCACTTCTTGATATCCTTTATCCATGTATTCCTTGTACTTGTCACGCCTTCCCATTTTCCTAGGTAACTGCTGTTGGTTTCTTTTGTAGTCACTTTCTTGTATCACTCTATTGTATTTTCTTCGCTAATCTCTCCTATGGTGCTTGGTCCTCCATTACTCCTTTCAATCAAGTTGACTTGATTATGAGATTATCTAGTTTTCCCCCATTAACTTTTGTCTGCTAGGCGAACATGAGATAACAAATTCAGTCTTTCACTAAGATTTCAAATAGCTATGTCGAACTCAAGTTGATTATGTTTCGCCTCTTCCTCGGAGAAAGACGATCAAACAATTCCCAATCATGGTCCTCGCGGATCAGATCATCCATATAATATACAAAAAGAAACTCCAGATATTTGGTATCCTTCTCTTTGAATGAGATCTCAATTCCAGCGACAGATTCATTAGATATCGCCCATAAGCATCTAAATTTCATTTTATCATTTATTAACTAAATATTAACTAAGAGATGAACCTAATCCAGAATATGAACCATAAAAGAAAATACCAAGTAAACCGATCACTAGAACACCAGTTACAGTACCTATTATCCAAAGAGGAATCCTTCCAGTAGTATCGGCCATTTGTCCTACTTTCCTCCACATTTCATCAGGTGGTGTTACATTGCTATACTGATGAAGTCTAAATCTGCAATGCTGATAGATTTGTGTAATTGTGTTCAATGATTGTTTCTTCTATTATACTAACCTTCTGGGTATCACATCACTTTCATTTATAATACCATATATTTTTCTAACCATATTTATGTCTTACATATTGTAGACCTCTATAGTTCACAAAATAAATCCCAACTTCTTAATTGCACTTTTAAGACCTCAAAAATCTAAAACCAGCTTACATTCGAGTACAGACCATCTACTTTTAGGTAAGTAAGATTATATATGCTAAAATATCGTAAGTGCATTAGTAACCCTTTAAAACGAGTTCAACCTTAACATAGGTTAGGTAGCCCAATTATTTATTTATCATTTACTATTTAACCATAGGTTAATCATGTAATCTCATAATATATCAATCAATCAAGTTGTCGGGGTAAGGATACTATATACATAATTGGCGAATCATGCTGAACAGACCTCACTCTGTTCATCGTTACTATACCTCCTACACCCCACTTGTATCTGATTTGCTACTAGAGACTCACTTTTTATAATTATTTAGCCAGGGCTCTTTGACTCGTACTTCCTAAACTACCTTTAAAAATAAGTCCATACTTCACTTAAGCATCTTCATTCCATATCTGAATGCAATCATGTTATCAATATATACATCCTTTTCTCTTTCATTATAAGTTCCTCACTTCCAATTAGATAAACTTTAGTTATTTTCCAAACAATGGCTATTGTCTTATTCCATCTTAGTATGTTCCTCTAGGATATTGCTCCATTACTAGCCCTCTGGGTCGAGAAAGTTTCAAATATTTGTCTGAATTCTTAGCTCTTGACAACTTTAACTTTTGGCAGATCTGATGTCATTCTTTCCTCTAACACTATATAGCATTTAAATGCCACATCTCTTGACCAAAATTAACACTTTTGTAAGTTTTTTTTTTTTTCTTATTTGCTTCTATTCACTTAAACATACTCATACTATTGTCCACAAAGTAAATCATGAGTGGATTGTAGTATCATTTCCATACTCTGTGCCTTTTATGTTGCTTGATCATTTTATAATCCCAACACTTCACAAAAACTCGTATGGTCCTTGTCGTTCCATGAAATTATTCTAGATGTATCACTTTAGTCCTAGTTGTGTCTCACTTGTCTCTTGCCTTTGAGTGAGGCTTTCCTAACCTCTTCTCCTTGAGTTATGATCTACACCGTTGTTGTATCGATGGGTATTTAGAATCTAGGGATGTCACCCTTGAATATTAATTTCCCCTCTTCCTCAAGTCTTGAATTTATGATCTACTTTCTATAGTGTTTATTTTTTTTTCATCCTTTACGAAGCTATATCTATGATCTCCAAGTTGTCCAGTTTGAATTGTTCTGTGTAGTTGTCCTCTGTGTTGCCTCACATTCATGTTGTACCCAAATTGTTAGCCGTGTCTAAATCTTCTTTTTCTTCCTCCTTTGAAATTGTCTTTATCGAAACCATGCGCATTTTACTTTATTGTCTCCTCACAAAGTAGCTGACCTTGAGTTTGAAAATTACAATTTTCCTTCGGTAATCTAATATTTGTTGATGCTCTACTTATCTCTTGGTGTTCAAGATACCTTCATAAGTCATTAATTTTAAAAAAATTATATCAGGTTTCTTTCTAACTTCTTATTCTAAAATTCGTTCAGTACGCTACACTCCTTTCTACGTGATGGCATAGTCCTCTTTGGACTAATTTGTATAATAGACTTTTCTCTAAAGTCTTCATATACAATATTCATACTTCTTACCACCTAACTTAGGGGTGTGTATCTATAGAATATCCATCAAGACAGTACTTGCTCCTTATAGGTCTATTCTTTCATCTTTCTTAATAAGTGAGTTTCATAAAATACCCTATCTAGTCTAGTATAGCATTCACTATCTTAAATCATTCCCTACTCCCTATAGGTTGGGCTTCCTTTCATAACTAGGTGTAGAGACTTCATCTTTAACCATTTGTAGACAGGTGCAATTCTATGCATCGATACTTAGTTGGCTATTGGTACATTTCATTATGTGCTTCAAGTTTCACTACTAGTGTTGGTGCTCTATTGCGCTGAGCCTGTGAAAACTCTTCAACAAATCGTCTTAGTCATGCTCACATTCCTTCCAATACCTCTATTAGATCGTTAGCCTTAACTACTATTGGGTTCGATCTGGAACATCGACCATTTGTGGGTCAGCGGAACACACATCCTTAGCCCCTACCTCTACTGGTCGTTCCTTTCAAATTGATTCTAACTGATCTTCTAGTTGCATGTGTGAGCTCTTACAAGAAATGTTGATTTAATAGAAACAAAAGAGTTCAATTATAGGGAGAGAAGATTCCATGAACATATCTAAACTTAATGTTGTCAAGCTTAACTAGTAATATTCTATTTATCAAACAAAGTCTTATGAATTCCTAATATAATTTATTCTAAATTTTCAAGAAAGGAACACTGTCCTTCCTAGTTTCAATTCAAGGCAATAAAGAAATATAAAACCTATTCATATTCTTCATAAAAAGTGTAATCAATCATAACAGGTAATATACTCTTAATTTCTCTAAGCACCCACTACAGATGAGGCTCTAATTCTAGGAAACATATTTTAACAAAAATCTATGTATCACATATAAAACTATTAATAGCAATACTGAGCATATTAAAACTAACACTTACATTATAGTGAGAGGGATCTTTTCAGTCTTCTGTATGTATACTGTGAGTATCCTTCGGGCTAAGGAACGATCGGCTCTGATACCAACTGTAACGCCCCAATATTTTGCCTTATTTTACAAAATACTAATTTTGATGCATTAATTAAAAAGATTCAAAGCTGTTTGGAAATACACAGTGGGTTTTATAATAAATATGCAAAAAAAAAGTGAATGATCATTCATATTAAAAACAAAATAAGTAGTTGAGTGCAAAAAAAATAAATTTGAAACATTCCATTGAGCTTAGATTACTTTACTATATAAAAAAAACAAAACCAAGGCTCCACCGGCGTTCTAGACCGTTTGCTCGTCCATAGCCCCTCGGAGTATACATACCAGAACTGACCCAACACATCAAACTTACATTCAATGTTCCCTGTCTATTGCCTGTAGGGGGAAAGTAAGGGGGTGAGCTAAAAGCTCAGTAAGGAAATGCTTATCAAACAATACCATATAATATCACACATACCATTAATGTATTTATTAAGTTTTAGCAATATCATACATGCTCTTTTATAACTATAACCAAATAACTGTACATATGGAAACCTTTATCATACAAGTCTATACTATTTGTTCACACCGTACACATATACAGAGATCATAACTCCAGTATCATACTCATAACATAATCATATCAATACTATAAATAATAATGTCATTATCACAACATTGGCATATCATAGCCATTACTTACATAACCCGGGCCTAGCCTGACCCTACAATATCCTGGGCCTAATCTACCCATATAATAACATGGGCCTATGCAACCCTACCATTGTTATAGGATAGGGTATCTCTATATTCAACAGTAACATCACTGTATCATACCCACCATAACAATCTCATACACGACTCAGTAAAATGCAGGGTAGGGTATCTCTACATTCAACGGCCTTATCCCGTATCATACCCCACCATGGTCCCCCCACTTTACCTGAGACGTTAGCATACAACATACAACATGCAACATACAAATACATCATACAACATACAACCTAAAACATACAAATACAACATACAACATATACAAGTCATACAACCATAATCTATGTCAATTCACAAACTCATATTGTGTCCATACCACACATTCTCAGTACCATATACATATTCATAATAACAAATCATAAATCATATTTCAATACATAAAGATTAAATTTATGCAGATAAACACATACAAAACTATCTAATTTCCTTACCTCAAATTCCGCTGCTTAAGACTTGTTATCTCGTCACTACTACCTATAATAACACATGGGTCAAGGCCCTAACATTAAAATTCGCACTCTTACAGTACAGCAGAAAGAACACTATTTTTAATCAATAACTACACGAATTCAAAGAAAGTTTTCTTCATAAAAATTATAGGAAATTCAATTATCTTTCCAACGATATATAAATCATTAAAAATGGATCCAAACTGAGGGAGTTATGATAGTTTTACTGAAACTATTTCTGAGAAGGAATATGGAGTAACGAATCACAGGAGACATCGAAAATACAAAGTTTTGATACTGAAATATTCCAAATCAGAAAATACTCTCTTCATAAAAGTTTTAGAAAATCGAATTCCCTTTCGAATGACACTAAAATGTTTAAAATCGGAGTTACAACGTAAGAGATATAGATATTATACCGAAACAGTTTTTTTTTAGAAATCCTGAAACAAATGGATTTCGAACTACAGCAATAAAACAATAATTTTGACTTAGAATAATCAATAATTGGTGAATGGTTTCTTCATAAAACATTTAGAAAATTGAATTATCTCTTCAACGGTACCAAGATCGCTAGAATCGGATCATTATTCAGAGAGATATTTGGATTTAGAAATTATGAAAAACGATTTACAACAAACAGCATAAAAATACTAATTTTTGACATAGATAAATTTCGATTCAGTAAAACCTTTCTTCATAAGAATTATGGGAAATTCAATAATCTTTCTATAGACACCAAGATTGCGAGAATCGGATGAGTATTTAAAGAGATATGACAGTTTTACTGAGACATGTTTCATTCTGAAAAATAAGAAAAGGAGACCTACGGAAATCCTACTATTGTGATCAATAAATAAGTAAATGTAGAGTTTCTTACCTCAAATACATCAAGCTACTTGGATCGATAGACATATGATGGTGATCAAAGATGAGAGTGAAGAGTGGTATAGATTTGGCTAAGGATGTAATGGAAAGATGATTTGAAAATTTTAGGGTTAGTCTAGGTGGGAAGAATAGAACGATATAATTTTAGGGTTAATGAAACCTATACTATTCTGACTCTTATTAGGTTTAGTTTTATGAATAATAATAATATTAACATAATAGCAATATAAATTATTAAATAAAAAAAATATCTTACTTTTAAATTTAAATTGTAACCTCTAAATCTCGTAACTTTAGGGCTTAGTTTTCACCTAAAAAACTTACGAATTATGATATGGTTATTTCTACAAAATTTATAGATCTTTGAATTATCTTTCCAACGCCACTGGAATCACCTCAATCGGAGTTATAAAACTCCAGATATGGTCATTTTCGTAAAACAGTTTCTAAACCTGCGAATTTCTCTAAACTTACGATTTTTCTAACATTAATCAAATAATAATATTATTTAATACCACTTATACAATTAATTAAATCTAATAAATATATTATAAAAACCTAATGGACTTTCATATCGGGCTTTAATTAAACGATTACCTACTTGTGAAAATATCATAATATTTTACTTTCGTAGTTAATACAACTTTAACTTTCTTTAAAAAAAAAATGGTACAACTACTCTAAGCAATAATATCAACTCACTAACAACACAAATAAATGAATTAATTATCCTCGCACAATTAATATCCAAACAAAAAAAATTAAATACTATTTTAAACTGGATATTACACTCCCAAATCACTAGTCAAATTTCGATTGATTGAGAGGTCTACTAGGCTATCGACCTGTGATACACTTAGACAAACACTTAGACTAATTTAATTGGAGAATTATATAGTGTTGTCAATTTAATATCATTGCTTATATTGTGAGGAATGTTAATACATATATTAATTTCTTGCTATTATATTTTGTGTTACACTATTACATTTATTTCTAGTTATGTAAGATAGTATAATAGCATTTTGATTATAAGGGCAGAAAGGAATTATGAATAATAATAAATTTTTTTGGAGTACGCCAACATTTAGCATGAGTTTGATTTGGAATAATAAAAAAAATAGAAGAATCAAAATCACAATCACATTTTGAATAGAAAATAAAAATAATAGCATTGAAATGCCCTTTTTTATTATTGGAATAGTTATTCTCCGAAAGCTTATTTCGTTTCTTAAAAAAATTGAATCCAAGTCTGAGAGCTTGAGCAATGAACAATTCTTTGAGCCGAAAGAAGATTATGGAAACGGAGAGAAAATTTGAAAACAATCAGAGTGAAATGAAAATGAGAAAAAAAAAATGAGACTCATTTTCATACTTAGGGATTTTATAGAAATCATGGTGTCTTGTTGCGATTGTGACACATGGCATGGTAAAACCAAGAGACGTCTCTGTCATGAGACACACCTGTACAGACTTTGAAGGGTTTCGATGATATGGCACCTTGGGAAAGTTGTTGAATTTGTGTGCCTTTGTATTAGTCTAAGTAGTCACTTGTAATACTTTTAAAGTTCAGTTAGTTAACTAACAGTTAACTGTCAATTAGTGTTGTGTACTTACGGGTATGTGAGCTATAAATACCTCTAACTCTCATTCATTAAAACTTTAGCTCATAATTTTCAAACTTTACAAGTTCAATAAAGATTAGACAGATTCATTACAGTTTGTTATCTTTTAGTTCTTGAATTATTGTTCTTAGTTTCTATGCATGTGTTCTTTGGTTTCGTGGAAATGAAGTGGACCAACTAGCATTGATCTCAAACAAAAGTAAAAATAATAATTAGTGACTAAATGTATTTTTAGTCACAATACTTGTTGTGACTAAAACTAAATTAGTAACAACTTGTAACTAAATAATATGTTTTAGTCACAAGTAACATTTTGTTGTGTGACTTTTAGTCACAAAAAATTATGTTGTGACTATAAAATTGTCATTAAAAGTAGCAGTTTTTTGTAGTGTAGATAGATCGAATACAACAAACTATATTTGCTAATTTGATTTTAAACACTATAAATTCTATCACTCCTTAAAATTAAGGGTATACAATATATTAAGAAAGTAAATAATATGTTTCTTTTTCCATTAAAAAATAATAATTATTGGTTACCCTAAAGTATGTTACTGAATAAATATAGACAGAAAAGTAAATAAAATTGAAACAATTTAGGAAAAAAACAGAATAAAAACTTATGATTAGGATTGGAATTTGGAAAGAAATAAAGAGTTGTGATTGTTGAATAATGTGATATTTTTATTCAATAAAATAATTGTCTATATTAATAGGTAGATCGAATACAACAAACATTGCTAATTTGATTTTAAACACAATATCACTCCTTAAAATCAAGGTTATACAATATATATTAAGAAAGTAAAGGATGTGATACTGAATAAATATACAATATGCTTATATAATTCAACAATAGGAAACTAGTATTATACTAATTTAACAAACTAATATATATTTAATATACATAATTTATTTTTATACTTTCAATTTCAAACAGTTTTTTTTTTCTTTTTTTGTATTTTTACGAAATTCCACATAGATATCCCTATATCAACTAACGGAGCAACCTAAATCGCAACTAAAATTCGTATAGTAACTCACATAGAAACCACCAAAAAAATTAATAGAGTAAATTTGAATAAAAAAAGTTAAAAAATAGTATATAGGGTAATTTATTAAGAAAAAAATAAAACGTAAACAAATTATTTTTGAAAGAAAAATAAATAAATAGATATATAAAATTGAAAAAAAAAATTATAACATAAATTTGATATTTTTGTAATTATATAATAAATAATATTGTAGCATTATTATGGTTATAATTATAATATTAACAATTTACTTTTCCCACGTGATGAATGCATGCATGATGAGATTAACCATATCATCTCCATAATTAAATCCATATGTTACGTTGATTATCAATTTTGAAATTTATTTATTAAAAGATTTCTCCAATCAGTTCATATCAACTATATTTGGTATATATATATACACACAATTAATTGTTTCCTAAACTAATTAAATTCCTAAAACTTCTCCCTAATCAAGAAACATATTATCCTAAAATTACAAAAAATATATATTAAGAAAATCATATCATATATTCTCCAACAATATTATAACAAAACTACTTAAATAGGTATATCACTAATTTTGGCAAAAATTGAAGAAATAAAAAAAAAAAAAAGGAAATTTAATTAATTTTAATTAATTAATATCATATATTCAAACTGTATATAAGAGTGTGTTGGTAGCTAACATATTTTCATAAAACTAAAAGAAAAAGAAAGATAAAATAATTAATAAGAAGAATGGCCAAAGTTCAAATTATTTCTGTTGTTCTTCTTGTGGGGATTCTCATTTTTTCATTTGGTTGGTCTCAATATATACATATTTTTTATATTGTTCCTTTTGCATTATTGAAATTATATTTGTCATTAATTATTAATAGTACTCATACTATATATTTTGTTTTCGTAGGCTTCAATGAGACTTTAGGACAAGATTCTTCTATGCTCCTTGCATGTTGCAAGAGCACAAAGCGTCCAGATTTATGTCCTCATTCAGACTCAAATCCCACTAAATGCGATGCCGAGTGTAAGAAAGGGCCTTGTAGAGGAGGTATATGTAAAAATGAAGGTGGTCCTGTTTGTCACTGTTTCTGTTAATTCGATCTATTATATTTATAATATCAGTTGAATTTTATTATTAATAATAATTATTATTAATAATAAATTTATTAATCACTTGTTTTAAAAATAAATAAATGAATAAAGTATATAAATTCATATCTTATGAGGAGTCCAATAGCACACTATTTTTATTTGAAGTGTATTATTATTTATTTTTATTATTATTTCATTTTTATGTATTAAAGTAATTTTTTTTTAATTTTTTTACGGAAATTCATGTAGCAACTCACATAGTAAATAATAGAACAATCTACATCACAATCAAAATTTACTGAAGTAACTTAAATTGTAAATTTTTTTAAAAAAAATATTAAAAATAATATATATAGGGTAATTATTATTATGACACATAATAACAAAACAAAGTATTTAATTAATCATAATTAATTAAGTTGAGACTTATTTTTGTAAAAAAAGATAAAAAAAAAATGGTGCATATTTTAAATGCACTTAATCATTACTATTAATTTGTTTTTGTTATATATTTGGGTAAATCGGTTTTCTCCAAATCATATACCATGGTAATTGTTTTATGAGCAGGGAAAAATCCTTGGTAATTAGGTCGCAACTATTAATTTTATAAGCCTGATAAATGTAAAATAGATTTGTGTAAAACTTATGATTTAATAGGTTGAATGGATTTTGAAACTTATATTTCTATTGTAGCTAAGTACTTTTGATTACTAGTTTTGTTTTGTTTGATTTGGTTTGTATTCAACCTTGCTGTGTGTTTTGGTTAATGAATAAGAATAGTAATGAATTTGCTTTGATTACCTGAGAATTTATAAAGTCAATAAACAGCTAGATCAGTAATAATATTGGTTGGGATTAGCTCTCACTCAAAAAAAAAACTGAAGTTAGCATAATATTATTCCTTACTCCTTATTAGCAAACAAAAAACATGTAAAAGCTGAGAACATCTTTTTTCTAAGTTCAACCTTTGATTCAAGATTCTTGAACAAATAAACACTTCACTTTCCTCCCAATTAATAAAAAATTACCAAAATATATATATATAAAAATGTTTTCTTTAATATTAAAAAATATACTTATTTTATCATAGCTAGCTAGCTAGTATCTCACCTTGTCTTCCTTTCCTTATTTGGCCTTCTTTTCTACAACTATTATCCCACAAATGGGCTTCATATCTCCCACTCCATCTATGCTTAATCACATACGTAAAAACAAATATTATATTAAAAAGTAAAAACCCTTAAAACCCAATCCCCTAATTTATTGTGCATTGGAAACCTACAAGATTCAAAAAAAATATACAAAACAGGGTTGAAGTAAAGATCAGGCAATACAAGTGTCGAGGACAAGCAGACGATGTACAGTGTGGATATTACTGCATGAAGATTATTAAAAGCTTGAAGACGACGAATAATACAAATTAGCTTCAGTTATAATTTGAAGCTACGTTTTTTGCTTCATTCCAAAACTGACGCTAATATAGCGTAATTTTTGCTTCGGTTCTCAACCGAAGCAAAAAAAAAAATTGTGTCGGTTTACAAATGAAGCAAACAAGTTGACTATTTACGTCTGCTGTTATTATGTCGGGTTATACAACCGAAGCAAAAAGTTTTTGTGTCATTTTACAACTGAAGCAAAAAGTCATTTTTGTAGTAGTGAACATTACATATTATCCATCTCTTTTTCATTTTTATTTTTACTATTAGCCACATCAAGACTATTTTTATAAAAAAAAAAAATAGTATTTTGGTGCATATTAATAAATTACTTGTTGCAATTAAAGAATTATAAAAGTTATGATTAAATTGTTTAATTCATATATATTTTTTTAAAGTACTCCTCTAACAGCACAATATTTAAATTTATGTATTGGGAATTTATATTATACGTAAATTGTTCAAGTAATATTAATTAATTAGGAAATAATTTGCGCTTTGCTCGCGTGTGGTCGTATTTAATTTATTGATAATTAATGATAAAATTATCAAATTTTAAATTTTAATATATTTAATATAATAATTTTTTTAGTAATATGAGTAATTATATTACTAAATTTTTATTATTTTTACTTAGAAAAATAAAATTAATATTGTAAAAAAATGTATTATGAAAAAACATTATATATTTAAAATTGTTGTTATTGTTGTATCTTATTTATATTTACACTATAATCAAAATGGATGTATCATTATCATCCACGTATCTTACTCGTAATATATAATCAATATAATATATATTATTAATAAATGAAATTAAATTTTTTCTTTCAAAAATATTTTTAAATCCTATGTTGTATAGGGTTTTCAAATCCTAAAGATATTTTTCATTCTTAAATATAACCATAGTACAGAATAATATGTATATATTAATAATAAATTAAACTAAAATTTTTCTTTTTTAAATAGAATTCTTAGTGGTATGGTTTCAAATTCTAATAATAATAATAATAATAATAATATATCTTTTCAAAAAAAATAATATATATACATATTTATTATAGCCACATTATTATTAGTTGAAGATGTATATTTCAAATGTAATAAATGAAAGACTATCATTTCTTTTTAAAGGATGACCTCAACTCATCTTACTAATATATGATTATAGTAAATATATTATAGTAAGAACATTACTATTAGGCATTTTATGGTACACCAGCCGCTTAAAACTGTCACCACACATGGACTCTTCTGGAAAGGTTAAAGGATGTGGCACCTTTATCACCAAGGTTGGTAATCAGAGATTTTCTGGAGTGATACCATCCCCATGGAGCAAAGTGATGATATTTCTGGAGCGATACCATTTCCATAGAGCAAAGTGATGGTGTACCGACGCTTGGATTGGGAGGAGACTGCAGAGTCAGAGCACATAATCCTACTCGACGGCTTGGAAGAGTAGTTTTGTTGGGTAGTTCATGGCTTGAAAGAGTTAGGGTTTTGAAGGGTTTAATTTATATTTTAGGGGTTTAATGTATATTTTATAAAACTAAACGTTAGAATTAAAGTGCAGTTAAATTTAATAGAATAAAAAGAGAATATACTGTTAAACGAAGAATTACTATTAGATAGCCACTTTTAATAGATAAAGATATATATTGATTAATGATAGATAGATTATGAGAATAATAATAATTAATTAATTTGTGAATTGTAAATATATTTTAACATATAGAAAATAGAAAAATAAATATTTTTTTAACTTATATTTTGGTAGAATATTTACAAACTTAATAAAAAATTAGAATAATGAGAGAATTGAGGAGAGAATAAATAAATATATCTAGAGTAATTTTAGAGCGCCATGTCACCGCCTCATATTTTTTCTTTATATATATACTAGTAAACAACCTGCGTTTTGCCGCGGTATATTTAAATTTTTTTAAATATAAATATGAAATTAATTGTGTCTTTTAATTTAATGATAATTCAATGGTTATTTATAATTTTTAGCCCTGAAATTTCGACCTAAGTATTAGTGTGCTCCTAATTTTTTTCAGTCCATTAAAAATAGTTCCTAAACTATTTATAGTATCTTGAAAAATATGGTCAAGCTAGAATAAGAAACCAGCAGCAGTATGCAACCTGCAATAACCAAACCAGTTCTGTTCTTGTGTCAGCACCCATTCAGCAAGACATAAACAATGTTCCATGGACACCACCGAACATTTCAGGACTAAAAATGAACGTGGATGCTGCTGTCAATCATGAACTGAAGATCTTGGGGGTCGGTGCAATTGTAAGAGACCATCAAGGCAATGTCGTTGCTGCTATATCCAAGCCAGTATAAGGATGCTTTCGATCTAATGAAATGGAGGCTAAAGCACTTTTTTATAGTCTTAATTGGGTGCTTCGATTGCAATTACAAATTACACATATCAACACTGATGCATTGCAAAGTGTAAAAAAACTTGACCAAATGACCACTTTACAATATTATGAATAGTTTGGGAATCATTTTTAACAAACTAAAAAAATTAGGGGTATAATAATACATAGATCATAGTTTAATGGGTAAATATTCCAAATAACATTTTTTGAGAACAATTGGGCTTATTAAAACCTCAAGAGTGAATCCAATTAAAACAACTGAGGAAGAAAAGGAGTGCGAAAATTATATTAATCAATCATGATCGACCACCACACAATATTACCAACATTAGATAAAGCATACTTAACTAAAGCAATGTAAAAATGCAAAAAGTTTGAATGTTATTAGACCATCTCCTATGGGAGAAATGAGATATAAAAGTTCACTTATATTTTGTACAAAAAATAATTTTGTAATATTTTACATCAATTTTTATTATTGTGCTCCAATATATAATTATAAATCTTGATACAAAATTTAATATGTTATTTAATGCTCACTTAATAATTTATTAAAAAATATAAAATTTAGTAATAAAATAATAATAATGCAAGTCATTTAATACAAAAGATTATATTAGCTAATATTTAAAAGGGAAAAAAACAGAAAAATACAAAAAAGGAAAAAAAATTACAAAAATACTTTGGGCCGGCCCATTAAATATTTATACCGTCCACATACAAATATTTACAAAAATACCACATGCACTAAGGCTTCAGCTGTACAGAGCGAACCATGAAGGTGAAAATATCGCGATCGTTTCAAAACCGCAAAACAACCAAAATGAAACCAAAACGATAAAAATACAACTATTAATTCTGGCAAAATCAACTGGAAAAGAAGACCTGCAATGATCTAAACAGAAAAATGACGAAAAAAAAAATTAGAAAAACTGTGAAGAAACTGAAATTACACATTTGTTTTCTATTTTATTCGATCAAAATAACTCCCCCTAATATCGAAATCTATATTCATGAAATGTAGATCTGTAACAAACAGATCTGGAGCTCCCACCAAATCCAAAACAATGTATGATGTGAAAATTTTTAAAAAAAAAACCTCATGAATAATACATCTACGTTATATACAGTTGCAGTTTGATTGATTACTGGTTTCCAATATATAATAAGAAGAGTAAATTCGAATTAAGGTACAACCAGTTACGTATAAGTCTGTTTATTTTTTGTTTTGGTTGCCTTATAGTTGCATTATCGTTTTATGTTAGTTTATATATTATGCAGGAATTTAATTTGACGGGAACTAAGAAATAGTAGTTATACATAGTAAATTTTGTGCAAAATACAGGAAAAACTCTTTGAACATCAACACATGGTAAATCTAATTGTTACCCATTGATGATATAAAAATGGACAGGAAATAACTAGACAAAAAACATATTAAAAAAAATACATACAGAAGGTGTTTACACTATTAAAAAACTATGAAAAAACTATTACAAATGAGAAATAATCAAATGAAGAAATTGAAATGAAAAACAATAAAACATCTGAAAAAATAAAAATAGAAAAAAAAAAAACAACCAAATGAAACAGAAATTAAGACTAAACAAACGAAAATGAAAAACCCATAAAAGAACATATAAATTAAACTAAAAAAATAGAAGCCCTAAAAACCAAACAAAACAAAAAGAAATGTTAAAAGGAAAAACCTAAAATAGTAAAATCGATAAATACAAAACACATTAATGTCAAATACGAAAAAAATTCAAAAAAAGGGGGAAACCAAAAAGAAACCGAAAAAAACCTGAGAGCGAAGACCACCACCAACTTGATTATTTTTTTGAGAAACATCTTCAGGAATTTTTTCCTGGGCAGCCACCTTCGATTTCTTCTTTGGAGGAGGTCGCTTACGTTTAGACAATGGAGGAGCAAAATCAGAGTCATCCTCCTCAATAACAGGTCGTTTACCATTGTTCTATTAGCTAAAGATTTCAATCCCATTTTAAAGTTTTTCTTTTGAACAGGGGAAGGAGTTGATGAAGAACGAGTTACAACTATATTTATATATGGATTAAGAGAAAAATAAAAGGATAGAAAACGGTTATGGGATTCGGTTAATGGGAGTTGAAAAAAAATTTGAAGAACAAAAAGAAGAGGAAAAATAGAGTTGGGATCATGGAGAAGAAAGAGTTCAACTATGGAGGTTGATATTTTTTTTAAAAAAAAAAATAAAAAGAAATAGAAAATAAAAGGAAAAAGAAGAGAAAAGGAGAAGAAAATGATAGATGATTGATTGATAGAGGTCATAGTCTATTGACATGTAGTGATGCATGCATGAAATGTGTGTGTAAGTGGTAAAATTGTAATAAAATAAAGTTGAAGAGTAAAAATGTAGGCTTAACCGTGTGGTAGTATTTTAGTAATAAAATATATATTTTGTATTTTTAGTGTAAAATTTTTTATTTAAAAATAACATAATGATAAATATAAAATTATAGCATTTATTTTGTAAGTTTAGTAGTTTGTGCCCATTATATTTTGTTTGGTATCAATTTATGGTGGTGGTTGTTTTGTGTTTATCCTAAGATTGTCGTGAAGTAGCAATGACACATATATGATTTGTTCCGCAGTTAGTAGAGATTAGTTTTTTCTTTATAATATAATATTTTAGAATATTTTTCATTTAAATAAAAATTCTTATTTTAATATTACCATTAAATAGTGTGCTAATTAAAGTTTATATATTTTATATAGGTATGTATACATAATTTTTTTCTTATTTATTTTCCCTCTCATTCTTTCTCTCTAAATCTTAATCTTAACAAATCTTTTCAAACTACATTGTTAATTATTTTAGTTTGAAAATTACACTATTACGATCTATTTTAAAAATAATGTGGAAAACATGTATTTTCTTACTATCACTACAAAAGATAACTAAAATAAAAAAAGCAACCCTTTTAATTTCATTTATACTTTATTAAGAAATTTGTAACTAAGTTTTTACTAATTTTTTATTACTTATTTCGATTAGTATTTTTAAAAAACTGTTTTAATTTTTAATTATTATTTATTATCTTATGGTTTAAGATATATATTACTTATTTTAAGCTATTTTTTTTTTATTTCATTCTAACTTAGTTAAAAATATAATAAATTATAATAAATATAAAAAATTACTAAACGATTTACTAATAAAATTAGCATTGTCTTATTTTATTTTTTTAATATATTAAGATAATATTTTATTTCATAAATTCTTATTTTTAGGAATATATCAAAATGGCTATGAAAATCTTATCTAAAATAATATAGGGTAACAATCAGGGCCGTCTTAAACATTTTAGAGGCCCTGTTTTAATTTTAAAATTTGGGCCCTAATAAAAAATAAAGGGGTAAGTTTAAAATTTTTAATTGATAAATATTCTCTTTTATAATCAAAGTATCAAATATAAACTCATAACTTATCAAAATTAGAGTTCTTAATGCACATAATAAGGATATGACCTATAAAATTGGATATAAATTAAAGAGTAATAAAATAAAGATAAAAATTAAAATAAGAAATAAAAAGTAAGTATAAAGTGTAATTTTCTCAAAAATAAAAGTACAATTAAAAACTTATAATACTCAAAAATATTATTGTGTTACGATCAAATATTTTATTTTTGTAAAAATAAAATTTATAAAAAAGAATATATTAGTAAACTAATTTTACAAAAAAAAAAAATTATTAGTAAAATAATTTTTTATGGTCGCAGAAAAGACCATGAATTACACTATGCGACCATAAATGATCATAGATTTACACTGTGCGACCACAGTATAAAATAAGTGAGGTTATTTTACAAATTTTAATATTTAAAATAATTAGTTTGGTAAATTCTTCAAAATTAAACACTTAAAAATTCAGATTATTTTATTAAAATTATTTATTTCAACATAACTTTAAGCTAACATCATCCATTCTACTTAAAAGGAATCATCATTCAACACTTTAAAACAAATTTATTTACCAGCTCTTTATATTTTATAGTCTCCAAAACAATCGCAAACAATATACTATTTTTTCTGTAAAAATGTAACTGTTTTTTATATATGAATTTTTTCTCTTAATTTTTTTATTTTAAATGGAAAACTAAAATTAATGGCATAATTATAAATATATATATATTTTGAGATAAGTTATAAATATATATAGCATTTTGTATTGTATTAAAGTCTAACACTAGAATTGAAAATAATTCTTAAAAAGTGGATTATATATATAACATTCACACATTCTATTCTATATCAACAATATAAAAAACATGTAAAGAAATTGGGCCCTTTACATCATTGGGCCCTGAGCAGTACCTCTGGCTGCACAGGGAGATAGCCGCCCTGGGTAACATTTAAAGGTAAAAATTAAAATATATATATACTTTTAGTAACTCATAAAGTTAATTATTTATATTAAGATGTTTATGTTATTTTTCTTTTAGTAACTTTTCATGTTAATTATAAATATATTTAAGAAATTAACATATTATAATCAAATATAAAAAGTTACCATCAAGCAATAATATATATATATAAATTGTTATGTTAAGTTTATAATTATCATACAATTTAAGATACTATTTGGTACTCTTATAAATTATTTTATTTCGATCATTTTTCTAGATTCAACAAAAAAAATATATACTTTTCATGTATTAAAATGACCATTTTGAAAAGTAGGTAACTATGATATCACTCTTGAGCTCAATTGACTAACAATGTGATGTAAAAGGAAAAAAAAAAAAAAAAAAAAAAAAAAAAAAAGAGAGATGAGTGGGTATATTTTTTTAGAAATTTATCAAAATTGATCTACAAAAAAAGCTTATGTAGAATACAATTTAGTTACTTTTTTTTAGACATTTATTAAAATTGCTCTAAAAAATAAACTTATTTAAACTATTATCTACTAAATAATAATATACTTTTTAGTAATCCATAAAACTAGTTGGTACATTAAATTTTATTTAAATGTAAAATTTGGTATGTCAAAATTTGTTATTCAATGACTTTTAATGTACTATCTTATTTTCTTATAAATTATTTTAAAAACTTGTGAAAAGTGTTTTGTAAAATTAGAATATAATTTAGTAACTTTTATATATGAAAAAATCATTAAAAAATAGTAACTATTAAATTAATTAGTATATTAAATTTTGTTGTAGTTAAAAATTTTGTGGACATAGGCATAACTTAGTAGTTTCACATTTCTCCATACAAAGAGGATGTTCCATGTTGGAATCTTCATCCTCCAATGTTAACAAAAAAAAAATATATATATATATATTAGAAACTAACATGTTACTTTTGATTTTGATTAGTTTTTTTTTACAATAGTAAAAATACATGTGCTTTCCACATATTAAAACGATCATCTTAAAAGGTGAAAAATAATGGTATAATTTTTTAGTTTAAATAATTATTAGTGTGACCAAAAAAAAATTTTAGAAAGAGAAAAGGAGAGAGAAAGTTCTTTTATATTAAAGAAACCATGAATATATATGTATTGACATAAAATACCATGAATATTTGTATGTTTATTATTTAATAAAAAAAAGAGCAAAAAGGAAATAAGAAAAGGAAAATGAGACAAAGTGAATTAAAATTAAATTGTAAATAGTAGTATTATAAACACCAAAGATAAACAGCGTATACACATATTCTAAAAAAATTAAAATGCAACGATATATTACCTAAATAAAATGAACAGTGCTAATTGTGAGATTTATTTTAATTAAAATTTTGTTTCTCAGCGTAAATTTCTCTTTTTATTAATGTTATATTTGGGTATTATATATTATCTTGTATATTATCTTGTATTTTGAAATTTATTTATTAAAAGATTTCTCATATCATCTATATTTGGTACATACAAATTATTTTCCAAACTAATTAAATTCCTAAAACTCCTCCTAATCAACAAACATATTATCCTAAAATTACAAAAAGTATATATTAAGAAAATTATAACATATATTCTCCAACAATATTGTAACAAAACTACTTAAATACATATATCACTAATTTTGGCAAAAATTGAAGAAATAAAAGAAAAAGGAAATTTTAATTAATTAATATCATCTCTTCAAACTGTATATAAGACTGTGTTGGTACTTAACATATTTTCATAAAACTAAAAGAAAAAGAGAGAGAACATAATTAATAAGAAGAATGGCTAAAGTTCAAATTGTTTCTTTTGTTCTTCTTATGGGGATTCTCATTTCTTCATTTGGTTGGTCTCAATATATACATATTTTTTATATTGTTCATTTTGCATTATTGAAATTATATTTGTCATTAATTATTATTAGTACTCATACTATAAATTTTGTTTTTGTAGGCTTCAATGGTACTCTAGGACAAGATACTCCTATGCTCCTAGCATGTTGCAAGAGCACAAAGCGTCCAGATTTATGTCCTCATTCAGACTCAAATCCCACTAAATGCAACGCCGAGTGTAAAAAAGGGCCTTGTAGAGGAGGTATATGTAAAAATGAAGGTGGTCCTGTTTGTCACTGTTTCTGTTAATTCGATCTATTATATTTATAATATCAGTTGAATTTTATTATTAATAATAATTATTATTATTAATAATAAATTTATTAATCAGTTGTTTTAAAAATAAATAAATGAATAAAGTATATAAATTTCTATCTTATGAGGAGTCCAATAGCACATTATATTTATTTGAAGTGTATTATTATTTATTTTTATTATTATTTCATTTTTATGTATTAAAGTATTTTTTTTTTATTTTTTTTACGAAAATTCATGTAGCAACTCACATAGTTAATAATAGAACAATCTACATCACAATCAAAATTTACTGGAGTAACTTAAATTTTAAATTTTTAAAAAAAAAATGTTAAAAAATAATATATATATATATATATATATTTATATGGTAATTATTATTATGTAAAGTGAGATAATTTATATAGAGTATTATTATTAATAATAAATTTATTAATCACTTGTTTTAAAAATAAATAAATGAATAAACTATATTAATTCCTATATTATATGATCGAGGAGTCTAATAGCATGCTATTTTTATTTCAAGTGTATTATATTTTATTATTATTATTTCATTTTTATATATTAAAGTAATTTTTTTTTTTATTTTTTACGAAAATTCATATAGCAACTCACATAGCAATTAATGGAGCAATGTACATCACAATTAAAATCTATATTGCAATCGACATAAAAATTACAGCAGTAACTTATTGTAAATTTTTTAAAGAAAAAATGTTAAAAAATAATATATATATATATATGGTAATTATTATTCTGTAAAGTGAGATAATTTATATAGAGTAATAATATACTTAAAATAATGACACATAATCACGAAACAAATTATTTAATTAATCACAATTAATTAAATTGAGAGCTTGTAAAAAAGATAAAAAATTGGTGCTAAATGCACTTAATTATTATTATTAATTTTTTTTTTATATATATATAACTGTACATATTATTTATCTCTTTTTCATTTTTATTTTTACAATGAGCCACAGACTATCTTTATAAAAAAATATATATAGTTTTGGTGTATATTAATAAATCACTTGTCGCAATTAAAGAATTCTAAAATTTATGATTAAATTGTTTAATTCATATATATTTTTTCAAAGTACTCCTCTAATAGCACAATATTTAAATTTATGTACTGGGGATTTATATAATACGTAAATCGTTCAAGTAATATTAATTAATTAGGAAATAATAATTCGCGCTTTGCTCGCGTGCAGTCGTATTTAATTTATTGATAATTAATGATAAAATAATCAAATTTAAATTTTAATATTTTTAACATAATATTTTTTTTAGTAATATGAGTAATTATATTACTAAATTTTCATTATTTTTACTTAGAAAAATAAAATTAATATTGTAGAAAAATTTATTATAAACAAACATTATATATTTAAAATTGTTGTTATTACTGTATCTTATTTGTATTCACACTATAATCAAAATGGATGTATCTCAACTGTAGTGGCAACTATAATTAAAATCACTATCATTCACGTATCTTACTTGTAATATATAATCAATATAATATGATATGGTCCTAAGATGGATGGTTCTTGTTTTGTATTTAGACCAATGTTAATCTTTCTTAGCTGAAATTAATTAGGTCTTAATAGTGGAGTAGTTCTCATTTGTTTATTTTTTGTTTCTTGATATACAACACTTTTCTTTTTTAGCATATCAAAGTTAGATGTTCTCTCTATGCAGATGCTTTGTTTGAATTAGCTAGCAAGTTTTTTGATTGGGTTCCTCTGTCTTTTCGCATTGCTTCTACTATGTTAGTTATCATTATCATCAATTGGTTATTACTTTTGAGTTAAACTTCAAATGGTTATCAGTTGCCTTAGTAATGATTTTATTCATCATTATGCAGATATTGTCAAAAAAAGAGAGACAAAATTAAAAGAAGAATGGCCAAATTAGTTCAAGTTGTTTCTGTTGTTCTTCTTGTGGGGATTCTCATTTCTTCCTTTGGTTGGTCTCAATATATACATATTTTTATATATTGTTCCTTTTGCATTATTGAAATTATATTTGTCGTTATTATTAGTACTCATACTATATATTTTGTTTTTGTAGGCTTCAATGGTATTCTAGGAGAAGATTCTCTCCTTAGATGTTGCAAGGGCACAAATCGTCCAGATTTATGTCCTTATCCAAACTCGTATTTCACTAAATGCAACGACGAGTGTAGAAAGCACCATTGTAGAAGAGGTGGATGGTTTCATGAAAATGGTCTGTTTGTCTATGTACATGTTAATCAACATAAAATTACTTGATCAAATGTCAATTTATAGTAGTAGTAATAGTGTTTTTCTTAATAGACTATGCCTTTCATTTCGAGTCTCCCAAGTCGATCACTAGTCAAATTTGGATTGATTGAGAGGTCTACTAGGCTGTCGACATGTGATACACTTAGACAAACACTTAGACCAATTTAATTGGAGAATTATATAGTGTTGTCAATTTAATATCATTGCTTATATTGTGAGGAATGTTAATACATATATTAATTTCTTGCTATTATATTTTGTGTTACACTATTACATTTATTTCTAGTTATGTAAGATTATAAGGGCAGAAAGGAATTATGAATAGTAATAAATTTTTTTGGAGTACGCCAACATTTAGCATGAGTTTGATTTGGAATAATAAAAAAAATAGAAGAATCAAAATCACAATCACATTTTGAATAGAAAATAAAAATAATAGCATTGAAATGCCTTTTTTTATTATTGGAATAGTTATTCTCCGAAAGCTTATTTCGTTTCTTAAAAAAATTGAATCCAAGTCTGAGAGCTTGAGCAATGAACAATTCTTTGAGCCGAAAGAAGATTATGGAAACGGAGAGAAAATTTGAAAACAATCAGAGTGAAATGAAAATGAGAAAAAAAAATGAGACTCATTTTCATACTTAGGGATTTTATAGAAATCATGGTGTCTTGTTGCGATTGTGACACATGGCATGGTAAAACCAAGAGACGTCTCTGTCATGAGACACACCTGTACAGACTTTGAAGGGTTTCGATGATATGGCACCTTGGGAAAGTTGTTGAATTTTTGCGCCTTTGTATTAGTCGAAGTAGTCACTTGTAATACTTTTAAAGTTCAGCTTAGTTAACTAACGATTAACTGTCAATTAGTGTTCTGTACTTACGGGTATGTGAGCTATAAATACCTCTAACTCTCATTCATTAAAACTTTAGCTCATAATTTTCAAACTTTACAAGTTCAATAAAGATTAGACAGATTCATTACAGTTTGTTATCTTTTAGTTCTTGAATTATTGTTCTTAGTTTCTATGCATGTGTTCTTTGGTTTCGTGGAAATGAAGTGGACCAACTAGCATTGATCTCAAACAAAAGTAAAAATAATAATTAGTGACTAAATGTATTTTTAGTCACAATACTTGTTGTGACTAAAACTAAATTAGTAACAACTTGTAACTAAATAATATGTTTTAGTCACAAGTACCATTTTGTTGTGTGACTTTTAGTCACAAAAAATTATGTTGTGACTATAAAATTGTCATTAAAAGTAGCAGTTTTTTGTAGTGTAGATAGACTACATATGCTAATTTGATTTTAAACACTATAAATTCTATCACTCCTTAAAATTAAGGGTATACAATATATTAAGAAAGTAAATAATATGTTTCTTTTTCCATTAAAAAATAATAATTATTGGTTACCCTAAAGTATGTTACTGAATAAATATAGACAGAAAAGTAAATAAAATTGAAACAATTTAGGAAAAAAACAGAATAAAAACTTATGATTAGGATTGGAATTTGGAAAGAAATAAAGAGTTGTGATTGTTGAATAATGTGATATTTTTATTCAATAAAATAATTGTCTATATTAATAGGTAGATCGAATACAACAAACATTGCTAATTTGATTTTAAACACAATATCACTCCTTAAAATCAAGGTTATACAATATATATTAAGAAAGTAAAGGATGTGATACTGAATAAATATACAATATGCTTATATAATTCAACAATAGGAAACTAGTATTATACTAATTTAACAAACTAATATATATTTAATATACATAATTTATTTTTATACTTTCAATTTCAAACAGTTTTTTTTTACTTTTTTTGTATTTTTACGAAATTCCACATAGATATCCCTATATCAACTAACGGAGCAACCTAAATCGCAACTAAAATTCGTATAGTAACTCACATAGAAACCACCAAAAAAATTAATAGAGTAAATTTGAATAAAAAAAGTTAAAAAATAGTATATAGGGTAATTTATTAAGAAAAAAATAAAACGTAAACAAATTATTTTTGAAAGAAAAATAAATAAATAGATATATAAAATTGACAAAAAAAAATTATAACATAAATTTGATATTTTTGTAATTATATAATAAATAATATTGTAGCATTATTATGGTTATAATTATAATATTAACAATTTACTTTTTCCACGTGATGAATGCATGCATGATGAGATTAACCATATCATCTCCATAATTAAATCCATATGTTACGTTGATTATCAATTTTGAAATTTATTTATTAAAAGATTTCTCCAATCAGTTCATATCAACTATATTTGGTATATATATATACACAAAATTAATTGTTTCCTAAACTAATTAAATTCCTAAAACTTCTCCCTAATCAAGAAACATATTATCCTAAAATTACAAAAAATATATATTAAGAAAATCATATCATATATTCTCCAACAATATTATAACAAAACTACTTAAATAGGTATATCACTAATTTTGGCAAAAATTGAAGAAATAAAAAAAAAAAAAAGGAAATTTAATTAATTAATATCATATATTCAAACTGTATATAAGAGTGTGTTGGTATAGCTAACATATTTTCATAAAACTAAAAGAAAAAGAAAGATAAAATAATTAATAAGAAGAATGGCCAAAGTTCAAATTATTTCTGTTGTTCTTCTTGTGGGGATTCTCATTTTTTCATTTGGTTGGTCTCAATATATACATATTTTTTATATTGTTCCTTTTGCATTATTGAAATTATATTTGTCATTAATTATTAATAGTACTCATACTATATATTTTGTTTTCGTAGGCTTCAATGGGACTTTAGGACAAGATTCTTCTATGCTCCTTGCATGTTGCAAGAGCACAAAGCGTCCAGATTTATGTCCTCATTCAGACTCAAATCCCACTAAATGCGATGCTGAGTGTAAGAAAGGGCCTTGTAGAGGAGGTATATGTAAAAATGAAGGTGGTCCTGTTTGTCATCAAGCTTCGTTAATTCGATCTATTATATTTATAATATCAGTTGAATTTTATTATTAATAATAATTATTATTAATAATAAATTTATTAATCACTTGTTTTAAAAATAAATAAATGAATAAAGTATATAAATTCATATCTTATGAGGAGTCCAATAGCACACTATTTTTATTTGAAGTGTATTATTATTTATTTTTATTATTATTTCATTTTTATGTATTAAAGTAATTTTTTTTTTTTTTTTACGGAAATTCATGTAGCAACTCACATAGTAAATAATAGAACAATCTACATCACAATCAAAATTTACTGAAGTAACTTAAATTGTAAATTCATGTAGAAATGAAGCAAACAAGTTGACTATTTACGTCTGCTGTTATTATGTCGGGTTATACAACCGAAGCAAAAAGTTTTTGTGTCATTTTACAACTGAAGCAAAATGTCATTTTTGTTGTAGTGAACATTACATATTATCCATCTCTTTTTCATTTTTATTTTTACTATTAGCCACATCAAGACTATTTTTATAAAAAAAAAATAGTATTTTGGTGCATATTAATAAATCACTTGTTGCAATTAAAGAATTATAAAAGTTATGATTAAATTGTTTAATTCATATATATTTTTTTAAAGTACTCCTCTAACAGCACAATATTTAAATTTATGTATTGGGAATTTATATTATACGTAAATTGTTCAAGTAATATTAATTAATTAGGAAATAATTTGCGCTTTGCTCGCGTGTGGTCGTATTTAATTTATTGATAATTAATGATAAAATTATCAAATTTTAAATTTTAATATTTTTAATATAATATTTTTTTAGTAATATGAGTAATTATAATACTAAATTTTTATTATTTTTACTTAGAAAAATAAAATTCATATTGTAAAAAAATGTATTATGAAAAAACATTATATATTTAAAATTGTTGTTATTACTGTAACTTATTTGTATTTACACTATAATCAAAATGGATGTATCATTATCATTCACGTATCTTACTTGTAATATATAATCAATATACTATATATTATTAATAAATGAAATTAAATTTTTTCTTTCAATAATATTTTTAAATCCTATGTTGTATAGGGTTTTCAAATCCTAAAGATATTTTTCATTCTTAAATGTAACCATAGTACAAAATAATATGTATATATTAATAATAAATTAAACTAAAATTTTTCTTTTTTAAATAGAATTCTTAGTGGTATGGTTTCAAATTCTAATAATAATAATAATATATCTTTTCAAAAAAAATAATATATACATATTTATTATAACCACACTACTATTAGTTTGAGGATGTATATTTCAAATGTAATTAATAAATGAAAGACTATCATTTCTTTTTAAAGGATGACCTCAACTCATCTTTGCTAATATATGATTATAGTAAATATATTATAGTAAGAACATTACTATTAGGCATTTTATGGTACACCAGCCTCTTAAAACTGTCACCACACATGGACTCTTTTGGAAAGGTTAAAGGATGTTGCACCTGTTGGAATTTATTTTATCAGGATCTTAGATCTACTCACAAGTATGTTGTTTAAACACCCTAAATATGAACTTTCTAAAACGATAAATTAAACACATATAAAGTTAAGAAAACCTTACATTGATGCAGCGGAATTAATGTCTCCTTCCACTCAGATCTCTAACCCTTGTATCCTTTCTGTAGCAGAGTATAATCAAGATCTGAGCCCGAATGTCCTTCTTCTTCAAGTTTGATCCTTCACAGTCTTCCAATCTATGATTGAGTTACTGCTCGCTGTGTGTGGGCACTTACTCTCTCACTAGGGTTCGAAATTGATGAAGAAGAAAAGAGAATAGGGATTTCGGCCAGGTATAGAAAGTGGGGAAGGCTCAGTTTTTCTGAAGAGAGAAATTTCTGTCAGAAAAGATTTGTGAAAACTTATGATTTGACTGAGCCATCACTTTCTATTTATAGGCAACTACTAGGTTTAGGTTAAGAATTATTTGGCATTAAAATAATGAAAATATTAATTTGAAAATCCACAATAAGTGGCCGACCATGGTGTGTTAGTGGATCCCACTTGATTTTGCAGTTTTATCAAATTTTATCTCTATTTTCTCAAAAACGCCAATTTTCCAATTCTAACCTTTTAAATGCCAAAACTAATTATTTAATAGCTAAAATAGATTATTAAATAATATTGTCATTTAATTTAATTATTAATTAGACATATAAAGTCCATTAATAAATAAATAAACCTAGAAACTCTTTTCTTTACAATTTCACCCTTGCTTAGTGAAAATTCATAAAATTAGACATAGTCTAACTTTAGAATTATAATTGATCAATCACGAATCAATTAATGAGTCTTAAAAGCAGAATGTTCTCAACTAGAATGGGGACCATGGATCTATATGCTGAGCTTCCAATAAGTGAACCAAATTTACCAAGTAAATTCTTACTTATTAATTCTTCGTTGAATCCACTCTTAGAACTTAGAATTGCACTCTCAGACTTATATAGAGCATATTGTATGTTCCACGATATCAATATGCTATCTCATTTAACCATTGTTATAATCTTATTGTGATTTAAAGATCCTCTATATAGATGATCTACATCGAGATGGGATTTCTTTACCGTTCTCACCCCTCAATGTATTTTGCCCCTTAAAACACTTAGCTACTTGTAAATGGTGTTTAGTGATCTAATAATTAGTCAGTTAAACAAGAGCTCATCCATTTACTTCTATTTGCTAAGCTCGAAGGGAATCATCACTTGACTTCTATACACCAGTAGAAGCTATAGATTCCATATTTATGTTCAGCACTCCCACTCAATCATACTATCATGTTCCCAAAATATACGTATCACCCTGACCTAAAAGTAGGCTTAACTAATAAATCAAAGAACATGAATAGCACTCCTGAGTTGAGCCTAAGCATATCAGGATTTAGATTCTTTTAATCTTAAGATCAACTACTGATATTGACTTGGAAAGATATATAACGGTAAGTTTGTAATATCTTAACTTAGTTGCAATATCGGTCCAGTCCAATGTATACTCCATACATTCGAAACTAGTATACTTTACTAATGTCCTGGAAAGAACATAACACTTACTCCAAGTGTAAGTATACATCATCGCTGATTATCACATTAGTGTAAATCCAATAACACTGATGAAACAGGGACTAAGTCTTTTGATTCATATGAACACAATCACATTCCACTGTGTTGACGATACTGTAATTGTGAATAAACATATGATCTGGATTTAACTGATTTTGTGTGTGTGAATGTAATAAACATATTAAACCATTAGCATGTAGAATTCATGCAAACATCAATCACTTCAAATTTCTTATATTGATAACTAATCAGATTGTAAAGAGTTTTATTTAGGGCATAAAACCCAACAAACTCCCACTTGCACTAATATAAAACAAACTGTACAAATAGGTCAATCTGATGTCTTGATCTTTAGATCAAGTGTAGTATATTTGAATCCACCCAAACTTCTGGAAACTAGTTCATAAGTACACTTATGAAACATCCTTTACTATATGCTTTACTCATCAAGGGATACTGAAATCTTTACTATTTTAAAAGTACATCTTAATAAACAGAAGACATATCTCTCATATTTTAAAATATGTAATTGAGATAATACAGTGTAGACTTTTCTTCAGCAATATAACTTTTTGGCATTTTCGAATAGACAAAGTTATAATTCTTCTCTGGTAGAGCTTGAATTATTATACAATAATTCTTCCACCCCCAAAGTAAGCACCATCTCATAGAAATCGAAATGAGTTGGTGAGATACTAAGACAACTGATACACAGTTTAATATCTAACATATAGATCACTTTCATAAATCTTTCTTGAATATCTTCTAATGTTCCCTATTTGATTACATCTCAGATAGCTCCCACTCAATAGCAGATATCTGGTTAAATAATACTTTTAACCTCTAATTGTTTGGAGAGTTACCTAGTTGTGACTTTTGTATTAGTCTTAAAACTTTAAGTTAAGACTAAGTCATCAACATAGCAGACTAGTATTTGAAGTGAAAAATACATGCCAGAGATAAAGTAATCAAAAGTAAGATACCATAAAATTTCATGAGGATCAAGAATTCTAGGTTCAAGTCATTCGAATGGACTGAACTAGAGTTATTTATCTTATTCTCATAATTCTGATAAGCTATACCTATCCATGTGAATGGTTAGATTCGCTTTTCAGTAGTGTTCTTAAGTACCTATCACAATTATCAACCTAATGAAGATGGGTATAGAATTTTAAAATTCTCCCACTCAATTAAGGTAGTGTGAAACTTTAACAAAGAACTTTCAAAGGTATCAAACTTTTACTTACAACAGTAAAATCGAAATGGAACATACAATTAAGATCAAGAATTTATATTGATAATAGCTGACTCATTATATTACTTCCATGTTTAAAGAAAATATGTGTCACATAGGGAATTGTGGAATAGACTCCACCCCTAAGTATATACATATAGGGTACTTGTGGATAACCTCCACCCCTAAGTATATAGAGATTATGATCCACCCCTAAAGGTTGTAAAGATCATTATTCTCTAAGTGTGATAGAGTTTATGTGGAGTTGAATACTATCCAGAGTTCATTAGATATAAAAGATCGTTGAACTGCATAGTTTTCTTAACTTTTCTCCACCCCTATCAGATCAAAAGATCCTTTTATTAAACAAATTCTTAATAATTGTATTAGAATTAACAATTATTAATAAACATAGAAATAATTTCTAGTGTTTATTTAATATAACTCGATGAAGAGTTGTAAATATTATAGAATTTGCTTCAATAATAAAAACACTTACACATACAAACATACAAATATAATGTGGTAATAATTGATGAAGAAAAATGAAGCTCAATCTCATAAATTGCAATGGTAATTTCGAAAAATAAAAGAATACTTTATTAATAATAAAATAAAAATTTATTGCAACAATATGAGAAAAATAGGGATAAATATCCCTAACTAACATTTGAAATCCAATTTGTCTTTAAACTAAAATAATTAATTCAAAAATAAATTGAAGAGCTTCATCTTCATCTGGACGATTTCACCCTTTGGTCTAGCATTCCGATCCAACTCAATTGAGTTCAAGTAGCTTGGCCTATAAGAAGAAGAAAACAAATAAACAAAGTTAGTCCAGAATCATAAATCCAATTGGATAATAATTCACTAAAACTCTTAAAGTTTATAAATAGAAATACCTTGTTTCTTTGCAAGAAGTTTAGGACATTGGGGTTTCCAATGACCTTTCTCATTGCAGTAGAAACACTATCCTTTAAGTGTAGCATCACCAGAAGGAACAGCCTTTTTATTCTTCATGGCTTTTGTTCGCTTCTTGGTGTTGTTCCGCTTCTTCTTCGATTTGGGCTTCGAAGCAGAGGCAACATTTGCTTCAGGTTTGTTCGTCTTATTACCATTCCCAGGATTATGAGGTTTACTCCCTTTCTGTAATACCCGGTAAAAATATACATATATTTTAAATTTTATTTGTTATACAATTTGTGTGAGAATAAATATTTATTTATTTCTACTAATAGTGAATAGAGACTATTGCTTAGAATAGTATTGATAGATTTCTAAACATAGTTGAAATTATAGTAAGTGTCAAGGTAAAATTATGGTGTTTTTACGAATTAGGATAATTACTCAATTAAAGCCCAATATGAAAGTCTATTAGAGTTTTATAGATTATTTAGTGGGTTTAATTTATTGTATGAGTGCATTAAATAACATTATAATGGAATTAATGTCACAAAAATTCGTAGGTTTTGATAAATTCGCAGGATTAAAAACTGTTTTACTAAAATGATCATATCTAGAGTTTTAGAGCTCCGATTGAGGTGATTCCAGTGGCGTTGGAAAGATAATTCAAAGATCTATAAATTTTGTAGAAATAGTTATTCATAATTCGGAATTTTTCTAGGTGAAAACTGAGCCTAAAGTTACGAAATAAAGGGCTTACTTTTAAAATTTAAAAATTTAGATATTTGTTGATTTAATAATATTTTAGCATTTTATTATATATTATTATTTTTAGTTAACCTAAACCTATCAGAATACGATATCTCATAATCTTTTTATCAAACCCTAAACTATCATAGTTTTATTTTTACTCTCCAAACCATTAGTCAAAGCCTCATTCTTCTTCATGTTTGCTCCTCTCAAACCTTCCACAATTGTTCTTATTTTCTACCTTCATTCTTAAAGTTTTGGATTTATAATCAAGGCTTGCGGGCTTGAGACATCGAATAGAAATATGTGAAGAGGTATGAAATATTTTCTTGCTCAATAATCTAAATGTTATCTAGGGTTCGGATCTATTATATTTTTTCGTTTTCAGAAAAACAAGTTTCAGTAAAATGATGATATCTCTCTTGATATTGATCCGTTTTTAGAGATTTTTATATCGTTGGAAAGCTTATTCGATTTCCCATAAGTTTTATGAAGAAACTTTTTGTTAATTCGAAGTCATACTATGTCAAAAAGTTAGTTTTATTCAATATCATGTGATTCGTTTCTTGAATCTTGTTCTTGCAAAACTGTTTTGGTAAAATTGTAATATCTCTTTGAATATAATTCCAATTTCAAAGATTTTGGTATCATTGGAAAGGGAATTTAATTTCCTAAAACTTTGATGAAGATGTTATCTTCTAGTTCTGAACCATTCAATGTCAAAAGTTTGTATTTTTGCTAAGTTGTGTAATTCGTTACTCCATGTTCTTTCTCAGAAATAGTTTCAGTAAAACAATCATAACTCCCTCAGTTTTAATCCATTTTTAATGATCTTTATATCATTGGAAAAATAATGAAATTTTCTATAATTTTTATGAAGACAACTTTCACTGAATTAGTATATTTGTTGGTCAAAAATAGTGATCTTTCTGCTGTACTGTAAGAGTACGAATTTTAATGTTAGGGCCTTGACCCATGTGTTGTTATAGGTAGTAGTGACGAGATAACAAGTCTTAAGCAGTGGGATTTGAGGATCTTGTCCTCAACAAGAAAATTTATTGAGGTGCTTGGAGTAGCAAGAAGGTGTTCTTAACAACTGAGGTAAGAAGAGTGGACATCTGTGCACAGGGTGTATGTTGAAATATACAACTGTATTATGGGTTTGTATTTACATGTTTTATTCTATGGTAGATTGTTGTTTTATGCTAATGTTATTAGTGTGTGATAGTGGTAAGGCTTTTGACTGTTTGTGTGAGGATAGCACTTATAGGATAGGTTTTCTGCTGCTGGTGTGAGCATAGCACTGCAGGATATATTTTTGGCTGCTTGTATGGGTTTACTTGTAGGTTATCCTATCATGGGTGAGTACAACTTGTGATAAGGGATTGCCCTATTGGATGCCGAGTGTGAGAACAACACAAGGCAGGGAAAGTTACACTTCATGTCTGATCAACATGAGTGGGAGTAGATTATCGTATGTGAGGACAATGTGCGATAAGATACTATGTGTTATGTGTGTGAGTATAACATGCATTAAGATTACATTGTGATGTGATGTTATATTGTATTTGAGAATAGTATGTGATATGATATGTTGGTATATGTATGCAAGTATGGTATGAATTGATTTGATGTTGTGATATTGTTATACTTATGACTATGTTATCTGGTTGGGGGGGGTTATGTCCTACATAGCTCTTCTTACTGGGCGTTAGCTCACGGGTACTCTGTGTGCAGGTAAAGGCAAAACTATATAGTGAGGGTGGCGAGCTCGAGGCGTGGATTACATGTTAGGGGATTGTCACGATGTTTTGGTTTAAAAATATTTCATTTAAGATTATGATTCAAATAGTTTTTGTAAAGCTTTATATTTTAAGGTTATGAATAAATAAATGTTTTGTTTTAAAAATAATGAGATCTCATGCTTAGTTATTTTTCATTAAAGAAATCTTTTATTGTCTTTATCTTAAATGGTTTTAAACGGACTAGCTAGTGTGACGTCTCGGGAAATCGGGGCGTTACACTTTCTTCTTAGGTCCTCCAATCAAATTTTCATAAGTTTGAAGGTCATTGACTAATTCATGAAAGTCAATTTCCTTCTTATTCATGACATAATTTGAAGTGTATGGTAGAAATGCTGGAGTCAGGCTATTCAAGATAAGGCTTACTTGAGTAGCACTGTCCATTTCAGCACCATGATCCTGGGCTTCTTGGAAATAACTTGACATGAGGAGAACATGGTCACGCACGTTTTGATGAGGTTCCATCCGTGCATTAATGTACTTCTTAGTCGCGTCAAAGCGTGACTGAAGTGATGCCTTACCGAATAGCTCGTTTAACTTCGTCATAACTTCAGCAGCCTTTTCGGTTTTAGAAAACCGAGTTTTGAGGGTGTCAACCATGCTAGAAAGCATAAAGTATAGAGCTTTGTCATTTGCTTTCTGCCAACGCTCATACTTTTCTTTCACAGCTTTGGATGCATTGTCCCCAGGCACTTCAGGTGACGGCTCAGTTAAAACAAACAAGGCACTTTCTCCTATGAGAGCAATATTAATGTTCTCATTCCACTTATTAAAGTTAGACCCATTCAGCTTGTTTTCAGTCAACAGTGATAACATGGGATTCATTTTGATAATACAGGATACTACAAAATAATAGAAATCAACAAATAGAAATTAATAATGGTTTAACACAAAATCAATTCAGAAATTATAAGCACATAGCAAGTAGGAATGATATGAGAAAATACTTAAAAATTCAATCCTAAATAATTTCCAAGGTTTTTCAACAAACTGATATCAGTGTCCCGTTTAGGCGAGAGTCAAAGCTACCATCCATTGAATAGAGTTGTCAGCTCATCTAAAATGTTAAACATTCTAGCAACCTTTTATTCGATCAAGATTGGAATCCAGCGTTGTCCCGTTTAGGCGAGAGTCAAGGCTATTCTATCTTATGAGCTACTACCATTGTTTCGCAATTTGCAAGTCAAATATGGTCGCCACCATTAGGGTGATCTATACCATATAAAACACTTACAAACTACTTATCATTCGAGATTAAACGGTGCGAAATTGCTAATGAACGTTCCTCCATTAGGAAGGATTACTCACTAAAACAAACGCGGTGTAAAACCCACGATGGAGATCGAATATCTTAATAATAATACAGCTCATTCTTTAAAATGTATTTTCTTTATTATTCTAATAAATAAATTCTCATTAAATTCGAAATTTAGAATTAAAATTCAAAAATAAGAATTTAATATAATATTTATAAAATTATACTTAGATGGTGATTGAAATAAAATTAATTATTTCCATCTTAGTAATAATCTTAAATATAAATATTAAGGAAATTAATTTAAGTTGAATTAAATTAAATAATTAACAACTTAAAAATTTCCTTTGAGAATATATTTATTGAGCTCGAAAATTTAAAGTATAAAAACTATACAATTTTCGAAAAAATAATAAAAATAGAAAAGAAATACTTCAAGCAAAAATATCACCTATCTAGATTTTCTTTTGACTAATTAATTCAATTTCTAATATTATATATATATATATTTTTTTAATTCATTTATTTTAAATTAATCAATAGATGAAAAATCATTGATTGAAGTTGGCCCAAGAATTAATTAAAATAAATAATTAATTTACAACTCAATTTATTTTTCAAGATAAATTCGAAAAATAATGCATAAATAAAATGCAATTTTTGAAATTGATTAAGAAAATAAAGGAAAAATATATATATTGAAAATTATTTAAATTTAAGTTGAAAAATTAAATTTCAACCTAAAATAATTTTCTATTTAATTAAGTGTCATGAAAAATAAATATTTAAGTATCATGATGAAAATCAACTTAGATATTTAAATTTTTCAAGTTAATTAAATGTATTAAATTCAAGAAATAATAATTAAGTGTAGAGAAGGCTTAATTATTTAATTTCTAGTTTAATACTAGGAAAAAAAATATACTTAATAAAATGGTACCAAAATTAATTATTTAAATAATTAATTTCATAAAGTATAATATTTTCTTATTTATTAATATTAGAAATAATAAGTAGTCTAGAAATTACTATCTAGAAAATATCTTATTTGACTAAGTATCTTTTCAACAAAAATTTGAAAAATATCTTATTTAAGTTATATAAAAAAAATCTAAAAAACTTAAATAATTTCAAATTTAGATTTAATTAAATATCAAAAATTAAGTTATAACCACTTAATTTGAAGATATCTTTTTAAGTTAATATTCGAAAAGATATTAACCTAAAAAATATCTAAAATATTCTATTTTAAGTTAATATTCAAAAAGATATTAACTTAAAAAATATCTTAAGAATCTTTAATAACTAATGCCTAGGATTCCTCAACTTAATTTAAAATTTAAATAAAATATTCAAATTTAAGTTAGATAAGAAAAATCAGTTGATACAACTAATTTATAACTTAAATAGGAATATTTAATTAAATAAGCTCCAGAAAAAATCTAGTTAGTTAAAATTCTATATTTAATTAAATACAAGAAAAATACAAATAGTTTGTCTAGAAATAATATCTAAACTAAAAGTGTTTTTCTTAAAATTAACTTTAAAAATATTAAAATGAAAATAAATTCCATATATTTTAAAAGTTAATTATGTTGCTAATTCAATTTTATTAGCTCAAACTAATATAATTAACCTAGTACAGTTATTTAAATCAGGCAAATGGGCCTTCACAATTGGGGTAGTTCATGTGAGGGGTTCAGTATGTCGTACCCACTTTTATGGCTCCCAACTCTCACACAAGGCCCAAAAGAGAGGAATTTAACCTTAAAATAAATAATTATTATTAATTGAATAGGTCCAATAACTAAATGGACCTAAATAAAATCTATCATGGTGTGACATTTTATTTAGCAACAACCTATATGCATTTATATAATAAAATAAACACATAGGCTCACACAGGTACACACTTGGATGGATCCTATCATGTTGCTAGGTCATACACAGATGAAAGAAGATTGTAAAATTTACCTGTTACAAATTATTAACTTGACCAAGGGAGCCATCAGATCTTCAGATCTCGCAAAAAGTAACCATGGCTATTTGCAATCAAGTAATAATAGGTTTTGAAAACTTACACACAAGCTAAAACCACATACTCCTGCACCAAGGTTAGCTGGATAGTTGGAAGTAGGATTTATTTAATTTTAAATAAATAAATTTCGAAAATAATAAATAATTAAATAAATAAATAAAAATAAAAAAAATTCGAAAAATAAAATTAAAAAAAATATTTATTTTCGAAAATAAAAAAAAAAATTATTTAAATTTCGAAATTATTTAAAAAATAAATATTTAAAATTAAACCTACAATTTTGAAAAATTAGGTTTCAACTAACCTAAATATCATTTCAAAATTTGCTAACTACTTTTAAAAATTAAATGTTATTTTATAAATGTAAATTAAATAAAAATTAGAAAAGATAAATTAAATATCTTTTCCAGATTTTAAATTTAATTTAAATAAATAAAATAACAAAATTTAAAAGTTAGAAAAATATCTTACATCTATTTAAAATTACATGATTATAGTTATCTTATTTTAAATTTAAATAAGGTCAAAATATTTAAAAAAAATTTAATTTTAAAATAGTAAAAATCTGACCTTAAATTTAAAAATAAGATAAGATATAATCAAATTTAAAAATAAGATTGATAATTAAGCAAAAAGATAGATACTAACTATCTTTAAATTCAAATTACACTAATATCTTGAATTAAATTTAAAAAATATTAAATTAATTCATAATGATAATTAGAATTGAATTAGGAATAGTAATAGTATAAATATAGAACTACACAAAAAATCGGAAGTTAATTCCATGAAAAAGCATGAAAAATCGAAGAAAAACGAAAAAAATTGCGAGCTGTACGGACAGTTTTCGCGATCGCAGGAAAATTTCAGCACAACTCCGATTTTTTCGAATCTTCAAAAAATCATAACTAATTCAAATTAAATCGAAATTGAGTTCTGTAAAAAAGTAACTTGCTTAATTTTTTCCATACTATCCAATAAAAATAATTCCAGAAATAGATATTCAATTATTTTTAACGAAAAATTCACAAACACCAATCAATCATCAAATAACACTCAATACAACATGATGCCATCCAAAAAACAAACAAACAATCGTTTTAAGTACAAATTTCATGCAAGTAAATCAATTACCATGGCTCTGAGGCCAGTTGTTGGAATTTATTTTACCAGGATCTTAGATCTACTCACAAGTATGTTGTTTAAACACCCTAAATATGAACTTTCTAAAACGATAAATTAAACACATATAAAGTTAAGAAAACCTTACATTGATGCAGCGGAATTAATGTCTCCTTCCACTCAGATCTCTCACCCTCGTATCCTTTCTGTAGCAGAGTATAATCAAGATCTGAGCCCGAATGTCCTTCTTCTTCAAGTTTGATCCTTCACAGTCTTCCAATCTACGATTGAGTTACTGCTTGCTGTGTGTGGGCACTTACTCTCTCACTAGGGTTCGAAATTGATGAAGAAGAAAAGAGAATAGGGATTTCGGCCAGGTATAGAAAGTGAGGAAGGCTCAGTTTTTCTAAAGAGAGAAATTTCTGTCAGAAAAGGTTTGTGAAAACTTATGATTTGACTGAGCCATCACTTTCTATTTATAGGCAACTACTAGGTTTAGGTTAAGAATTATTTGGCATTAAAATAATGAAAATATTAATTTGAAAATCCACAATAAGTGGCCAGCCATGGTGTGTTAGTGGGTCCCACTTGATTTTGCAGTTTTATCAAATTTTATCTCTATTTTCTCAAAAACGCCAATTTTCTAAATCTAACCTTTTAAATGTCAAAACTAATTATTTAATAACTAAAATAGATTATTAAATAATATTGTCATTTAATTTAATTATTAATTAGACATATAAAGTCCATTAATAAATAAATAAACCTAGAAACTCTTTTCTTTACAAGTTCACCCATGCTTAGTGAAAATTCATAAAATTAGACATAGTCTAACTGTAGAATTATAATTGATCAATCACGAATCAATTAATGAGTCTTACAAGCAGAATGTTCTCAACTAGAATGGGGACCATGGATCTATATGCTGAGCTTCCAATAAGTGAACCAAATTTACCAAGTAAATTCCTACTTATTAATTCTTCGTTGAATCCACTCTTAGAACTTAGAATTGCACTCTCAGACTTATATAGAGCATATTGTATGTTCCACGATATCAATATGCTATCTCATTTAACCATTGTTATAATCTTATTGTGATTTAAAGATCCTCTATATAGATTATCTACATCGAGATGGGATTTCTTTACCGTTCTCACCCCTCAATGTATTTTGTCCCTTAAAACACTTAGCTACCTGTAAATGGTGTTTAGTGATCTAATAATTAGTCAGTTAAACAAGAGCTCATCCATTTACTTCTATTTGCTAAGCTCGAAGGGAATCATCACTTGACTTCTATACACTAGTAGAAGCTATAGATTCCATATTTATGTTCAGCACTCCCACTCAATCATACTATCATGTTCCCAAAATATACGTATCACCCTGACCTAAAAGTAGGCTTAACTAATAAATCAAAGAACATGAATAGCACTCCTGAGTTGAGCCTAAGCATATCAGGATTTAGATTCTTTTAATCTTAAGATCAACTAGTGATATTGACTTGGAAAGATATATAACGGTAAGTTTGTAATATCTTAACTTAGTTGCAATATCGGTCCAGTCCAATGTATACTCCATACATTCGAAACTAGTATACTTTACTAATGTCCTGGAAAGAACATAACACTTACTCCAAGTGTAAGTATACATCATCGCTGATTATCACATTAGTGTAAATCCAATAACACTGATGAAACAGGGACTAAGTCTTTTGATTCATATGAACACAA
The DNA here is from genome assembly GCF_029168945.1 of Cannabis sativa. Classification (NCBI taxonomy): domain Eukaryota; kingdom Viridiplantae; phylum Streptophyta; class Magnoliopsida; order Rosales; family Cannabaceae; genus Cannabis; species Cannabis sativa. Next base: position 57,026,695 of record NC_083607.1, read on the forward strand.
TCACATTCCACTGTGTTGACGATAATGTAATTGTGAATAAACATATGATTTGGATTTAACTGATTTTGTGTGTGTGAATGTAATAAACATATTAAACCATTAGCATGTAGAATTCATGCAAACATCAATCACTTCAAATTTCTTATATTGATAACTAATCAGATTGTAAAGAGTTTTATTTAGGGCATAAAACCCAACAGCACCTTTGTCACCAAGGTTGGTAACTAGAGATTTTCTGGAGTGATACCATCCCCATGGAGCAAAGTGATGATATTTCTGGAGCGATACCATTTCCATGGAGCAAAGTGATGGTGTACCGACGCTTGGATTGGGTGGAGACTGCAGAGTCAGAGCACATAATCCTACTCGACGGCTTGGAAGAATAGTTTTGTTGGGTAGTTCATGGCTTGAAAGAGTTAGGGTTTTGAAGGGTTTAATTTATATTTTAGGGGTTAAATGTATATTTTATAAAACTAAACGTTAGAATCAAAGTGCAGTTAAATTTAATAGAATAAAACGAGAATATACTGTTAAACCAAGAATTACTATTAGATAGCCACTTTTAATAGATAAAGATATATATTGATTAATGATAGATAGATTATAAGAATAATAATAATTAATTAATTTGTGAATTGTAAATATATTTTAACATATAGAAAATAGAAAAATAAATATTTTTTTAACTTATATTTTTGTAGAATATTTACAAACTTAATAAAAAATTAGAATAATGAGAGAATTGAGGAGAGAGTAAATAAATGTATTTAGAGTAATTTTAGAGCGCCATGTCACCGCCTCATATTTTTTCTTTATATATATATATACTAGTAAACAATCCGCGCTTTGCTTCGGTATATTTAAATTTTTTTAAATATAAATATGAAATTAATTGTGTCCTTTAATTTAATGATAATTCAATGGTTATTTATAATTTTTAGCCCTGAAATTTCGACCTAAGTATTAGTGTGCTCCTAATTTTTTCAGTCCATTAAAAATAGTTCCTAAACTATTTATAGTATCTTCAAAAATATGGTCAAGCTAGAATAAGAAACCAGCAGCAGTATGCAACCTGCAATAACCAAACCAGTTCTGTTCTTGTGTCAGCACCCATTCAGCAAGACATAAACAATGTTCCATGGACACCACCGAACATTTCAGGACTAAAAATGAACGTGGATGCTGCTGTCAATCATGAACTGAAGATCTTGGGGGTCGATGCAATTGTAAGAGACCATCAAGGCAATGTAGTTGCTGCTATATCCAAGCCAATATTAGGATGCTTTCGACCGAATGAAATGGAGACTAAAGCACTTTTTTATAGTCTTAATTGGGCGCTGCGATTGCAATTACAAGCCAATATTAGTAAAATAATTTTTTATGGTCGTAGAAAAGACCATGAATTACACTATGCGACCATAAATGATCATAGATTTACACTGTGCGACCACAGTATAAAATAAGTAAGGTTATTTTATAAATTTTAATATTTAAAATAATTAGTTTGGTAAATTCTTCAAAATTAAACACTTAAAAATTCAAATTATTTTATTAAAATTATTTATTTCAACATAACTTTAAGCTAACATCATCCATTCTACTTAAAAGGAATCATCATTCAACCCTTTAAAACAAATTTATTTACCAGCTCTTTATATTTTATAGTCTCCAAAACAATCGCAAACAATATACTATTTTTTCTGTAAAAATGTAACTATTTTTTATATATGAATTTTTTCTCTTAATTTTTTTATTTTGAATGGAAAACTAAAATTAATGGCATAATTATAAATATATATAGATATATATTTTTTGAGATAAGTTATAAATATATATAGCATTTAGTTACCCTTTTTTAGACATTTATTAAAATTGCTCTAAAAAATAAACTTATTTAAACTATTATCTACTAAATAATAATATACTTTTTAGTAATCCATAAAACTAGTTGGTACATTAAATTTTATTTAAGTGTAAAATTTGGTATGTCAAAATTTGTTATTCAATGACTTTTAATGTACTATCTTATTTTCTTATAAATTATTTTAAAAACTTGTGAAAAGTGTTTTGTAAAATTAGAATATAATTTAGTAACTTTTATATATGAAAAAATCATTAAAAAATAGTAACTATTAAATTAATTAGTATATTAAATTTTGTTGTAGTGAAAAATTTGTAGTTAAAAATTTTGTGGACATAGGCATAACTTAGTAGTTTCACATTTCTCCATACAAAGAGGATGTTCCATGTTGGAATCTTCATCCTCCAATGTTAACAAAAAAAAAAAATATATTAGAAACTAACATGTTATTTTTGATTTTGATTAGTTTTTTTTTACAATAGTAAAAATACATGTGCTTTCCACATATTAAAACGATCATCTTAAAAGGTGAAAAATAATGGTATAATTTTTTAGTTTAAATAATTATTGGTGTGACCAAAAAAAAATCTTAGAAAGAGAAAAGGAGAGAGAAAGTTCTTTTATATTAAAGAAAACCATGAATATATATGTATTGACATAAAATACCATGAATATTTGTATGTTTATTATTTAATAAAAAAAAGAGCAAAAAGGAAATAAGAAAAGGAAAATGAGACAAAGTGAATTAAAATTAAATTGTAAATAGTAGTATTATAAACACCAAAGATAAACAGCGTATACACATATTCTAAAAAAATTAAAATGCAACGATATATTACCTAAATAAAATGAACAGTGCTAATTGTGAGATTTATTTTAAAATTTTGTTTCTCAGCGTAAATTTCTCATTTTATTAATGTTATATTTGGGTATTATATATTATCTTGTATATTATCTTGTATTTTGAAATTTATTTATTAAAAGATTTCTCATATCATCTATATTTGGTACATACAAATTGTTTCCCAAACTAATTAAATTCCTAAAACTCCTCCTAATCAACAAACATATTATCCTAAAATTACAAAAAGTATATATTAAGAAAATTATAACATATATTCTCCAACAATATTGTAACAAAACTACTTAAATACATATATCACCAATTTTGGCAAAAATTGAAGAAATAAAAGAAAAAGGAAATTTTAATTAATTAATATCATCTCTTCAAACTGTATATAAGACTGTGTTGGTACTTAACATATTTTCATAAAACTAAAAGAAAAAGAGAGAGAACATAATTAATAAGAAGAATGGCTAAAGTTCAAATTGTTTCTTTTGTTCTTCTTATGGGGATTCTCATTTCTTCATTTGGTTGGTCTCAATATATACATATTTTTTATATTGTTCATTTTGCATTATTGAAATTATATTTGTCATTAATTATTATTAGTACTCATACTATAAATTTGTTTTTGTAGGCTTCAATGGTACTCTAGGACAAGATACTCCTATGCTCCTAGCATGTTGCAAGAGCACAAAGCGTCCAGATTTATGTCCTCATTCAGACTCAAATCCCACTAAATGCAACGCCGAGTGTAAAAAAGGGCCTTGTAGAGGAGGTATATGTAAAAATGAAGGTGGTCCTGTTTGTCACTGTTTCTGTTAATTCGATCTATTATATTTATAATATCAGTTGAATTTTATTATTAATAATAATTATTATTATTAATAATAAATTTATTAATCAGTTGTTTTAAAAATAAATAAATGAATAAAGTATATAAATTTCTATCTTATGAGAAGTCCAATAGCACACTATATTTATTCGAAGTGTATTATTATTTATTTTTATTATTATTTCATTTTTATGTATTAAAGTAATTTTTATTTTATTTTTTTTACGGAAATTCATGTAGCAACTCACATAGTAAATAATAGAGCATTCTACATCACAATCAAAATTTACTAGAGTAACTTAAATTTTAAATTTTTTAAAAAATAATATATATATATATGGTAATTATTATTATTATGTAAAGTGAGATAATTTATATAGAGTATTATTATTAATAATAAATTTATTAATCACTTGTTTTAAAAATAAATAAATGAATAAAGTATATTAATTCCTATCTTATGATCGAGGAGTCCAATAGCACACTATTTTTATTTCAAGTGTATTATGTTTTATTATTATTATTATTTCATTTTAATATATTAAAGTAATTTTTTTTTATTTTTGACGAAAATTCATATAGCAACTCACATAGCAATTAATGGAGCAATGTACATCACAATTAAAATCTATATTGCAATCGACATAAAAATTACAGCAGTAACTTATTGTAAATTTTTTAAAGAAAAAATGTTAAAAAATAATATATATATATATATATGTGGTAATTATTATTCTGTAAAGTGAGATAATTTATATAGAGTAATAATATACTTAAAATAATGACACATAATCACGAAACAAATTATTTAATTAATCACAATTAATTAAATTGAGACCTTGTAAAAAAAGATAAAAAATTGGTGCTAAATGCACTTAATTATTATTATTAATTTTTTTTTTTATATATATATATAACTGTACATATTATTTATCTCTTTTTCATTTTTATTTTTACAATGAGCCACATCAAGACTATCTTTATAAAAAAATATATATAGTTTTGGTGTATATTAATAAATCACTTGTCGCAATTAAAGAATTCTAAAATTTATGATTAAATTGTTTAATTCATATATATTTTTTCAAAGTACTCCTCTAATAGCACAATATTTAAATTTATGTACTGGGGATTTATATAATACGTAAATCGTTCAAGTAATATTAAAATTAATATTGTAAAAAAAATTATTATAAACAAACATTATATATTTAAAATTGTTGTTATTACTGTATCTTATTTGTATTCACACTATAATCAAAATGGATGTATCTCAACTGTAGTGGCAACTATAATTAAAATCACTATCATTCACGTATCTTACTTGTAATATATAATCAATATAATATGATATGGTCCTAAGATGGATGGTTCTTGTTTTGTATTTAGACCAATGTTAATCTTTCTTAGCTGAAATTAATTAGGTCTTAATAGTGGAGTAGTTCTCATTTGTTTATTTTTTGTTTCTTGATATACAACACTTTTCTTTTTTAGCATATCAAAGTTAGATGTTCTCTCTATGCAGATGCTTTGTTTGAATTAGCTAGCAAGTTTTTTGATTGGGTTCCTCTGTCTTTTCGCATTGCTTCTACTATGTTAGTTATCATTATCATCAATTGGTTATTACTTTTGAGTTAAACTTCAAATGGTTATCAGTTGCCTTAGTAATGATTTTATTCATCATTATGCAGATATTGTCAAAAAAAGAGAGACAAAATTAAAAGAAGAATGGCCAAATTAGTTCAAGTTGTTTCTGTTGTTCTTCTTGTGGGGATTCTCATTTCTTCTTTTGGTTGGTCTCAATATATACATATTTTTATATATTGTTCCTTTTGCATTATTGAAATTATATTTGTCGTTATTATTAGTACTCATACTATATATTTTGTTTTTGTAGGCTTCAATGGTACTCTAGGAGAAGATTCTCTCCTTAGATGTTGCAAGGGCACAAATCGTCCAGATTTATGTCCTTATCCAATCTCAGATTTCACTAAATGCAACGACGAGTGTAGAAAGCACCATTATAGAAGAGGTGGATGGTTTCATGAAAATGGTCCTGTTTGTCTATGTACATGTTAATCAACATAAAATTACTTGATCAAATGTCAATTTATAGTAGTAGTAATAGTGTTTTTCTTAATAGACTATGCCTTTCATTTCGAGTCTCCCAAGTCGATCACTAGTCAAATTTGGATTGATTGAGAGGTCTACTAGGCTGTCGACATGTGATACACTTAGACAAACACTTAGACCAATTTAATTGGAGAATTATATAGTGTTGTCAATTTAATATCATTGCTTATATTGTGAGGAATGTTAATACATACATTAATTTCTTGCTATTATATTTTGTGTTACACTATTACATTTAGTTCTAGTTATGTAAGATTATGGAAACGGAGAGAAAATTTGAAAACAATCAGAGTGAAATGAAAATGAGAAAAAAAAATGAGACTCATTTTCATACTTAGGGATTTTATAGAAATCATGGTGTCTTGTTGCGATTGTGACACATGGCATGGTAAAACCAAGAGACGTCTCTGTCATGAGACACACCTGTACAGACTTTGAAGGGTTTCGATGATATGGCACCTTGGGAAAGTTGTTGAATTTTTGCGCCTTTGTATTAGTCGAAGTAGTCACTTGTAATACTTTTAAAGTTCAGTTAGTTAACTAACAGTTAACTGTCAATTAGTGTTGTGTACTTACGGGTATGTGAGCTATAAATACCTCTAACTCTCATTCATTAAAACTTTAGCTCATAATTTTCAAACTTTACAAGTTCAATAAAGATTAGACAGATTCATTACAGTTTGTTATCTTTTAGTTCTTGAATTATTGTTCTTAGTTTCTATGCATGTGTTCTTTGGTTTCGTGGAAATGAAGTGGACCAACTAGCATTGATCTCAAACAAAAGTAAAAATAATAATTAGTGACTAAATGTATTTTTAGTCACAATACTTGTTGTGACTAAAACTAAATTAGTAACAACTTGTAACTAAATTAGTAACTAAATAATGTATTTCGAATACAACAAACATTGCTAATTTGATTTTAAACACAATATCACTCCTTAAAATCAAGGTTATACAATATATATTAAGAAAGTAAAGGATGTGATACTGAATAAATATACAATATGCTTACATAATTCAACAATAGGAAACTAGTATTACACTATTTTAACAAACTAATATATAGTTAATATACATAATTTATTTTTATACTTTCAAACAGTTTTTTTTTTTTTTGTATTTTTACGAAATTCCACATAGATATCCCTATATCAACTAACGGAGCAACCTAAATCGCAACTAAAATTCGTATAGTAACTCACATAGAAACCACCAAAAAAATTAATAGAGTAAATTTGAATAAAAAAAGTTAAAAAATAGTATATAGGGTAATTTATTAAGAAAAAAATAAAACGTAAACAAATTATTTTTGAAAGAAAAATAAATAAATAGATATATAAAATTGAAAAAAAAATTATAACATAAATTTGATATTTTTGTAATTATATAATAAATAATATTGTAGCATTATTATGGTTATAATTATAATATTAACAATTTAATTTTCCCACGTGATGAATGCATGCATGATGAGATTAACCATATCATCTCCATAATTAAATCCACATGTTACCTTGATTATCAATTTTGAAATTTATTTATTAAAAGATTTCTCCAATCAGTTCATATCAACTATATTTGGTATATATATATACACACAATTAATTGTTTCCTAAACTAATTAAATTCCTAAAACTTCTCCCTAATCAAGAAACATATTATCCTAAAATTACAAAAAAATATATATTAAGAAAATCATATCATATATTCTCCAACAATATTATAACAAAACTACTTAAATAGGTATATCACTAATTTTGGCAAAAATTGAAGAAATAAAAAAAAAAAAAAAGGAAATTTTAATTAATTAATATCATATATTCAAACTGTATATAAGAGTGTGTTGGTAGCTAACATATTTTCATAAAACTAAAAGAAAAAGAAAGAGAAAATAATTAATAAGAAGAATGGCCAAAGTTCAAATTATTTCTGTTGTTCTTCTTGTGGGGATTCTCATTTTTTCATTTGGTTGGTCTCAATATATACATATTTTTTATATTGTTCCTTTTGCATTATTGAAATTATATTTGTCATTAATTATTAATAGTACTCATACTATATATTTTGTTTTCGTAGGCTTCAATGAGACTTTAGGACAAGATTCTTCTATGCTCCTTGCATGTTGCAAGAGCACAAAGCGTCCAGATTTATGTCCTCATTCAGACTCAAATCCCACTAAATGCGATGCCGAGTGTAAGAAAGGGCCTTGTAGAGGAGGTATATGTAAAAATGAAGGTGGTCCTGTTTGTCACTGTTTCTGTTAATTCGATCTATTATATTTATAATATCAGTTGAATTTTATTATTAATAATAATTATTATTAATAATAAATTTATTAATCACTTGTTTTAAAAATAAATAAATGAATAAAGTATATAAATTCATATCTTATGAGGAGTCCAATAGCACACTATTTTTATTTGAAGTGTATTATTATTTATTTTTATTATTATTTCATTTTTATGTATTAAAGTAATTTTTTTTTTATTTTTTACGGAAATTCATGTAGCAACTCACATAGTAAATAATAGAACAATCTACATCACAATCAAAATTTACTGAAGTAACTTAAATTGTAAATTTTTTCAAAAAAAATATTAAAAATAATATATATAGGGTAATTATTATTATGACACATAATAACAAAACAAATTATTTAATTAATCATAATTAATTAAGTTGAGACTTATTTTTGTAAAAAAAGATAAAAAAAAAATGGTGCATATTTTAAATGCACTTAATCATTACTATTAATTTGTTTTTGTTATATATTTGGGTAAATCGGTTTTCTCCAAATCATATACCATGGTAATTGTTTTATGAGCAGGGAAAAATCCTTGGTAATTAGGTCGCAACTATTAATTTTATAAGCCTGATAAATGTAAAATAGATTTGTGTAAAACTTATGATTTAATAGGTTGAATGGATTTTGAAACTTATATTTCTATTGTAGCTAAGTACTTTTGATTACTAGTTTTGTTTTGTTTGATTTGGTTTGTATTCAACCTTGCTGTGTGTTTTGGTTAATGAATAAGAATAGTAATGAATTTGCTTTGATTACCTGAGAATTTATAAAGTCAATAAACAGCTAGATCAGTAATAATATTGGTTGGGATTAGCTCTCACTCAAAAAAAAAACTGAAGTTAGCATAATATTATTCCTTACTCCTTATTAGCAAACAAAAAACATGTAAAAGCTGAGAACATCTTTTTTCTAAGTTCAACCTTTGATTCAAGATTCTTGAACAAATAAACACTTCACTTTCCTCCCAATTAATAAAAAATTACCAAAATATATATATATAAAAATGTTTTCTTTAATATTAAAAAATATACTTATTTTATCATAGCTAGCTAGCTAGTATCTCACCTTGTCTTCCTTTCCTTATTTGGCCTTCTTTTCTACAACTATTATCCCACAAATGGGCTTCATATCTCCCACTCCATCTATGCTTAATCACATACGTAAAAACAAATATTATATTAAAAAGTAAAAACCCTTAAAACCCAATCCCCTAATTTATTGTGCATTGGAAACCTACAAGATTCAAAAAAAATATACAAAACAGGGTTGAAGTAAAGATCAGGCAATACAAGTGTCGAGGACAAGCAGACGATGTACAGTGTGGATATTACTGCATGAAGATTATTAAAAGCTTGAAGACGACGAATAATACAAATTAGCTTCAGTTATAATTTGAAGCTACGTTTTTTGCTTCATTCCAAAACTGACGCTAATATAGCGTAATTTTTGCTTCGGTTCTCAACCGAAGCAAAAAAAAAATTGTGTCGGTTTAGAAATGAAGCAAACAAGTTGACTATTTACGTCTGCTGTTATTATGTCGGGTTATACAACCGAAGCAAAAAGTTTTTGTGTCATTTTACAACTGAAGCAAAAAGTCATTTTTGTAGTAGTGAACATTACATATTATCCATCTCTTTTTCATTTTTATTTTTACTATTAGCCACATCAAGACTATTTTTATAAAAAAAAAAAAAATAGTATTTTGGTGCATATTAATAAATCACTTGTTGCAATTAAAGAATTATAAAAGTTATGATTAAATTGTTTAATTCATATATATTTTTTTAAAGTACTCCTCTAACAGCACAATATTTAAATTTATGTATTGGGGATTTATATTATACGTAAATTGTTCAAGTAATATTAATTAATTAGGAAATAATTTGCACTTTGCTCGCGTGTGGTCGTATTTAATTTATTGATAATTAATGATAAAATTATCAAATTTTAAATTTTAATATTTTTAATATAATATTTTTTTAGTAATATGAGTAATTATATTACTAAATTTTTATTATTTTTACTTAGAAAAATAAAATTCATATTGTAAAAAAATGTATTATGAAAAAACATTATATATTTAAAATTGTTGTTATTACTGTAACTTATTTGTATTTACACTATAATCAAAATGGATGTATCATTATCATTCACGTATCTTACTTGTAATATATAATCAATATACTATATATTATTAATAAATGAAATTAAATTTTTTCTTTCAATAATATTTTTAAATCCTATGTTGTATAGGGTTTTCAAATCCTAAAGATATTTTTCATTCTTAAATGTAACCATAGTACAAAATAATATGTATATATTAATAATAAATTAAACTAAAATTTTTCTTTTTTAAATAGAATTCTTAGTGGTATGGTTTCAAATTCTAATAATAATAATAATATATCTTTTCAAAAAAAATAATATATACATATTTATTATAACCACACTATTATTAGTTTGAGGATGTATATTTCAAATGTAATTAATAAATAAAAGACTATCATTTCTTTTTAAAGGATGACCTCAACTCATCTTTGCTAATATATGATTATAGTAAATATATTATAGTAAGAACATTACTATTAGGCATTTTATGGTACACCAGCCGCTTAAAACTGTCACCACACATGGACTCTTTTGGAAAGGTTAAAGGATGTTGCACCTGTTGGAATTTATTTTACCAGGATCTTAGATCTACTCACAAGTATGTTGTTTAAACACCCTAAATATGAACTTTCTAAAACGATAAATTAAACACATATAAAGTTAAGAAAACCTTACATTGATGCAGCGGAATTAATGTCTCCTTCCACTCAGATCTCTAACCCTTGTATCCTTTCTGTAGCAGAGTATAATCAAGATCTGAGCCCGAATGTCCTTCTTCTTCAAGTTTGATCCTTCACAGTCTTCCAATCTATGATTGAGTTACTGCTCGATGTGTGTGGGCACTTACTCTCTCACTAGGGTTCGAAATTGATGAAGAAGAAAAGAGAATAGGGATTTCGGCCAGGTATAGAAAGTGGGAAAGGCTCAGTTTTTCTGAAGAGAGAAATTTCTGTCAGAAAAGATTTGTGAAAACTTATGAATTGACTGAGCCATCACTTTCTATTTATAGGCAACTACTAGGTTTAGGTTAAGAATTATTTGGCATTAAAATAATAAAAATATTAATTTCAAAATCCACAATAAGTGGCCGACCATGGTGTGTTAGTGGGTCCCACTTGATTTTGCAGTTTTATCAAATTTTATCTCTATTTTCTCAAAAACGCCAATTTTCCAATTCTAACCTTTTAAATGCCAAAACTAATTATTTAATAGCTAAAATAGATTATTAAATAATATTGTCATTTAATTTAATTATTAATTAGACATATAAAGTCCATTAATAAATAAATAAACCTAGAAACTCTTTTCTTTACAATTTCACCCTTGCTTAGTGAAAATTCATAAAATTAGACATAGTCTAACTTTAGAATTATAATTGATCAATCACGAATCAATTAATGAGTCTTAAAAGCAGAATGTTCTCAACTAGAATGGGGACCATGGATCTATATGCTGAGCTTCCAATAAGTGAACCAAATTTACCAAGTAAATTCTTACTTATTAATTCTTCGTTGAATCCAATCTTAGAACTTAGAATTGCACTCTCAGACTTATATAGAGCATATTGTATGTTCCACGATATCAATATGCTATCTCATTTAACCATTGTTATAATCTTATTGTGATTTAAAGATCCTCTATATAGATGATCTACATCGAGATGGGATTTCTTTACCGTTCTCACCCCTCAATGTATTTTGCCCCTTAAAACACTTAGCTACTTGTAAATGGTGTTTAGTGATCTAATAATTAGTCAGTTAAACAAGAGCTCATCCATTTACTTCTATTTGCTAAGCTCGAAGGGAATCATCACTTGACTTCTATACACCAGTAGAAGCTATAGATTCCATATTTATGTTCAGCACTCCCACTCAATCATACTATCATGTTCCCAAAATATACGTATCACCCTGACCTAAAAGTAGGCTTAACTAATAAATCAAAGAACATGAATAGCACTCCTGAGTTGAGCCTAAGCATATCAGGATTTAGATTCTTTTAATCTTAAGATCAACTACTGATATTGACTTGGAAAGATATATAACGGTAAGTTTGTAATATCTTAACACTACTACAAAAGTCACTATTCACGTCGGTCAACGCGACTGTTCATCGCGTTGACCGACGTGAATAGTACCTTATTGAATATATTCGTCATTTTTAAAATGTCACAAAAAATACATAAATTGCGTCGGTTCTTACTCCGTCACTAATTACCCAACCGACGGTAAAAGTAAAAAAATTAAAAAAATTCGTTCATTATTAGCGTCGTTTTAAAAGCCTCACTTATGCTTTATGTGGCCTTTTAAAACCGACGGTAAATATATTGTGAGTGTGACAAAACGACGCTAATCCTCCTATTTTTCACTTACCCCCAAACACACTTTCATTTCGATCGAGCTCTCTTTTTCCCTCTCTTTTTCTCTGAACAGCGCCCTCTTTCCCTCTCTTTCTCTCTTGCGATTTCGAAGGTGTAAAGGTGTCAATGGAGCTGCGATTTTCCCACCTCCGTTAGTCTCTCTCTTTCCCTCTCTTTTTCTCTTGCGTTCTCTCTCTCTCAATCTCTCTCTCTCTCTCAGTCTCTCTGTGTTATAACAGGTCTCGCCCGTCCTCATCAGCTCTGAAGGTTGTGATTTCGAACCGGCCGGCCACCTCCGTAAGTCTCTCTACTTCCCTCTCTTTCTGTCTTGCTCTATGTTATAACAATAACATGGTATATATGCTCTATTTTCATCATCAATGGATAATTTCTCATTTTGTTGAGAGTTTTGAATCTAAATCGTTTTCTCTCTTAATCGTGTTTCTCCACTCTTTCATAATACATCATGTTTGGGCTTTCTGCTAGTTTTTTTCTTTTGGTTTTCGACCTTGCTTTTTTTTTTTTTATTATTCAATATGGCTATTGATTAATGGTGTGAGCATGGCTGAAATTTTGAGTTGAAGTTGCAGTCTATGGTTGTTGAAATGATTTTATAGAGCTAAAATGGAAGAATTTTGAACAGTTTAGGCTCAATTCTGCATTGCTAATAGACTGGGAAGAATAGTTATTTTAGATGAATTAAGATTTTTCCCAGATTTGCTTATCAGATTATGTTATGGGTCTATGGATTCTGAACTGGTTGTTGTAGACCACGTAGAATATACTAATCCATTATGATGTGAAGGTTCTGATGTTTGAAAGATGCAAGGCTGGAAGTATCTTAACAGCCGAACCATTTCTCTATTCAAAAAAAAAATAAATAAAAATAGCCGAACCATTTTTAAATGACACCATACATTTAGGGCTTTCTGAATGTTAGAAATTTAGATTGAGAGTTTTTAATCCAAAATTAGGGCTTTCTGAATGTTAGAAATTCTTCTTCTTTAGATTCCAAAGCTAAAAAGATTAAAAATTTTGGTTAGAAACTCTAAGAAAAACATCAAAATTTAGTTATAGCCAAATGCTGAAGTCTCAGGTTAAACTAATAATTCTAGGTGCAATGCCTACTAATCATTTGAATTATGTTCTATTAATCCAAGGATCTTTATTGAGAACATTAGAAATAAGTAACATATTTTGTTAAGGAGAAAAAAATAGTTATAGAGAATTAAAGCACATGATATTGAAAAGAAATTAAATTAAAACGACAGTATTACTTTAAAAGGCAATAGTGTGAATTCAGAAAGAGAAGCTCAGCTTATTTTAATTTTACTTGGTCTAACTTAGCTGTTTATATATTCAGATCGTATTAGAAGAGCAATTAGTATAAAAATAAAAGTGTAACTGAACCATAAAATATAGTCTTAATCTTATTATAGCTAGTCAAAATGACCTTGACTCACTCACTATATGTCAAAAGATATAAATCCAAATACTAAAAAATAGAAGTTTAAGACTGCAGAATAAAACCAAATACACTTTCTGTACTGCCTACTGGTTTAGTTGCTCACAAGAATTTGGAAAGTGCATAATAAAGCTTTGTGTTTGGAAAGTGTTTCTACAGATAGTTACTCTGTTTTTTTTTCTTCTTTCATTTTTATCTATTAATTAAGAATACTAAGCAAAGAAGCAACAAAAAACAAATGCTATAAACTAAAAGAGACAACTATTATTATTAGTATGTTATCTTCATAAATTAATCAGAGAATAAAAAATTAAGAAAAGAAAATCCGATTGAAAAACTCATTGCCCATGATGGAATTGGGTGGAAAAATAATTCCATTCTCCTTAAATTATGGCCATGCATAGTCTTTTTTAAAACTCAATAGATTGTTGTGTAGAGGAATTTTTAAACTTTTTATCTTTTTCTTTGGTCTGATTAGTTGTGGATTGATTAAGCCATTGATTATAACTGCTTTTAAAAGTGAATTTGAATTGAAACTAATTCACATATTGAATTAATAATTGTTGGAGATTATATTCCTGGAAGGTCAAGGCAGTTAGCTTAGAACCAACTCGGGTTAATCTCATTCAACTTTTATTCAAGTCTACTCTCTAATTTTGTCCAAGAACTGTAAATAACAGAGTGAGGAGGATTAATGTAATTTTAGTGTTGATCACCATTGTTGCATAATTGAGACTTAAATCTCAAACTGTAGAGTGCGTGCTGACTTTATGCTGACTCAAATCAATAAACATGTAACAACTCATCATTTAGTTAGTGTATTCCTGATTGTTGTTAGTGACATAACAACTGAATTTGAACAGAACAGAACTCACTACTTTACTTCTTTTTAATTTGAATATATATCATATCACATCATATAAGACAAAATTATGAGACTATAATTCTATGCAAACTTTTCACTTCATCTTCATTCTTAAAAAAATACAGAAGTTTTTCCAATGCATATTTTGTAGGTTAGTATGTTGTTGTCCTTCCTTGTCCAATGAAATTTAAAAATCTGCTAATGTTTCCATTTTGGAATTTGGAATGTTTGTTTGTAGTGAAATTTGACTACCTCTGCTAAATTTTTACAGTTAAAAACAGCAAACATGTAGACATAATATCTATAAATACATGTCACCTTATGCCCCTTATCTAATATCTAGTTAATTCACGTCATTCATTTTCTTGTCTTGTTTTTAGTTTTGAGAACCATTGTTTGTTTAATATGTTATATAAATGAAATAATTGAAATGTACACATTCTCCACTTTATGATAGCACATCTAACATTATTTTCAATAAAATTAGTAATAAATACAATACATTTGAGAACAGACTATCACTACCAGCCAGCAACTTTACACATTATTATTATTATTATTATTATTATTATAGAAATAAATCTGCTTTATATCTGATAATTATTTAAATAATGTTGTGTCATGTTCAATTATTGATAACAGAAGGAAAAGGAAAAGCAAATTGATGATTTCAAACGTGTCTTTATTGAGAAGGTGGTTGAAGAAAATGCCATTCTACCATGCCCTATAGAACATGAAGGCTTCGACACAGTTGGTTTAGCTGTAAACAATTTTGTAGCTTGGCCAAAGAACCTAATCAACATACATCCAGATGATTTAGCGAAGGTACATCATTTTTTTCCTTTTCAAGTATATTTTCTTGAATAATGAGTAGGTTGAACTCAAATAGTTATTTGGTGATACTTTCTTTTTAAAGAAGCTAATGATAGTGTCTAGTGGGATGGGAATGCATTATTGGTGAAAATTTTGTGGCCATGATATATTCAAAGCTAGTTTTGTAAGTATTTTAAGACTTTAACCTCGGGATATTATTATATTTTGAAATTGTGATTAATTGTTTGATGTAGATGAAAGGAAAGAAGAAAGTTTCAAGAGATCATTTGGCTCCACCGACTCAGCCACCGATAAACCCAAAGGGGCCTAATAAACAGTCTGTCAAACGGTACATTCCCCCTGCAAAGACACAATTATTGTCTGGACTTTCAGAGATTGTGAAGAATTGGCCTGCTAAGAAATCAAAGAGATACTATATTAAACCGGAAGTGTTTGGAGGAGAAGGCCAAGAGTGTTGGATCAGCGCTGACGAGGTGGAAGATGTGTGCGAGCTCCATATGATTGGAAATACTGTTATGTCTCTTTGGTGCAGGTATAATAGTTAATAACTAAGTTAATATCTAAGTTAAAAATTATATATACAACTGTTTATTAATAATCTGTTTTAATTTAGTTATTTGCAAGAACACACACTTAATCTTGGTGGGCTGACGAATACATATGCATTTAATAATCCTGCTTCAGTATCAACTGAAGTTGGTAAACTCAAACAACGTTCAGAGAATCTATGTCAGCGAATGATGGGTATGCAACCTGAACAATGGTTGATATGTCCGTGGAATTCAGGGTAAGTATGTTTTTATATTAATAAATGTAACAAACTAATGGATCGATTAGTGAGTTGACTGAATTAACATGTTTTGTTCTGTAGTGATCACTGGTTGACAATTATGATTCATGCCAATACTCAAAGTGTTGCATATCTTGACTCGACGAATGACTTTATCCGAACTGATATTATGAAATGTATCCAAAAGTAAGTTATAATTTTTTAAATTTAGATTATGTTACAAATCAATTCATTAATTAATTTCTTTTTTGTTTAGTGCTGTGGACATGTACAGGATTGAAAAAAATATACGAAACAAGGGTCCAGTAAAAATCAACCAATACACGTGTCGACAGCAGCCGGATGGAATACAATGTGGTTATTATGTTATGAAGATTATTCAGAGTTTCATGACGGTTGTTAATCCTGCAAGTTTTTTGAAAAATCATGTAAACATGAATAACTACTCTTCTCTATTTAGTTTGTATTTTAATTATATATACTTTTAATATGTTGATTAATGTTTTTTGATCTTTTATTTTACAGTTCAAGTTAGACGCTCCCTATAGTAACGAGGAGATCAATGCCGTACGGGATGAGTTGGCCGAATTTGTGAAGCCATTGATTATAGATTAAGTACTTAAGGTTACTACACTTTTGATATAATACATGAGTAACAAGTTTTATGATTATTGTTATCTTTTGCATATATTATTAGTTTATATTTAGTTTACGATATACATGGAATTTAAGTTTTAGAATCGATTTTATTAACAATTTTGGTATTGTGTGATTAGTTAATAGAATCGATTACTAATTTAATATAAGTTTCAAAAATGTTATTTTAATTTTTTTTTGTATTATGTATTTACTATTATATAGAGTTATTCTAAAATTTGATAATGCAGGTGGGGAAAATTGCATGAAAAGTTTGCAATTTTCCCTTACTTATATTTGTGCTTCATTTTATAAGTGACGCAATAGGTAAAAAAAAAAAGTTTTTTCGAAATAGATATGACATTTTTAAACCGACGGAATAAGTTTTTTGTGACAATTTTAAAATGCCATGACACATTTAGCGTCACTTTTTAACCGACGCTTAAAATAAAATAGAAAAGTAATTTTTTAGCGTCGGTTTTAAAATGACGAAAATTGTATTTTGCGTCTTTTTAAAAACGACGCAAATAAAACACTATTTACGTCTACGGATTACACGTCGGTTCTGTAGACCGACGCAAAATCTTTATATGTCACTTATAAAACGACGAAAATACCCCTTTTTGTAGTAGTGTAACTTAGTTGCAATATCGGTCCAGTCCAATGTATACTCCATACATTCGAAACTAGTATACTTTACTAATGTCCTGGAAAGAACATAACACTTACTCCAAGTGTAAGTATACATCATCGCTGATTATCACATTAGTGTAAATCCAATAACACTGATGAAACAGGGACTAAGTCTTTTGATTCATATGAACACAATCACATTCCACTGTGTTGACGATACTGTAATTGTGAATAAACATATGATCTGGATTTAACTGATTTTGTGTGTGTGAATGTAATAAACATATTAAACCATTAGCATGTAGAATTCATGCAAACATCAATCACTTCAAATTTCTTATATTGATAACTAATCAGATTGTAAAGAGTTTTATTTAGGGCATAAAACCCAACAAACTCCCACTTGCACTAATATAAAACAAACTGTACAAATAGGTCAATCTGATGTCTTGATCTTTAGATCAAGTGTAGTATATTTGAATCCACCCAAACTTCTGGAAACTAGTTCATAAGTACACTTATGAAACATCCTTTACTATATGCTTTACTCATCAAGGGATACTGAAATCTTTACTATTTTAAAAGTACATCTTAATAAACAGAAGACATATCTCTCATATTTTAAAATATGTAATTGAGATAATACAGTGTAGACTTTTCTTCAGCAATATAACTTTCTGGCAATTTCGAATAGACAAAGTTATAATTCTTCTCTGGTAGAGCTTGAATTATTATACAATAATTCCTCCACCCCCAAAGTAAGCACCATCTCATAGAAATCGAAATGAGTTGGTGAGATACTAGGACAACTGATACACAGTTTAATATCTAACATATAGATCACTTTCATAAATCTTTCTTGAATATCTTCTAATGTTCCCTATTTGATTACATCTCAGATAGCTCCCACTCAATAGCAGATATCTGGTTAAATAATACTTTTAACCTCTAATTGTTTGGAGAGTTACCTAGTTGTGACTTTTGTATTAGTCTTAAAACTTTAAGTTAAGACTAAGTCATCAACATAGCAGACTAGTATTTGAAGTGAAAAATACATGCTAGAGATAAAGTAATCAAAAGTAAGATACCATAAAATTTCATGAGGATCAAGAATTCTAGGTTCAAGTCATTCGAATGGACTGAACTAGAGTTCTTTATCTTATTCTCATAATTCTGATAAGCTATACCTATCCATGTGAATGGTTAGATTCGCTTTTCAGTAGTGTTCTTAAGTACCTATCACAATTATCAACCTAATGAAGATGGGTATAGAATTTTAAAATTCTCCCACTCAATTAAGGTAGTGTGAAACTTTAACAAAGAACTTTCAAAGGTATCAAACTTTTACTTACAACAGTAAAATCGAAATGGAACATACAATTAAGATCAAGAATTTATATTGATAATAGCTGACTCATTATATTACTTCCATGTTTAAAGAAAATATGTGTCACATAGGGAATTGTGGAATAGACTCCACCCCTAAGTATATACATATAGGGTACTTGTGGATAACCTCCACCCCTAAGTATATAGAGATTATGATCCACCCCTAAAGGTTGTAAAGATCATTATTCTCTAAGTGTGATAGAGTTTATGTGGAGTTGAATACTATCCAGAGTTCATTAGATATAAAAGATCGTTGAACTGCATAGTTTTCTTAACTTTTCTCCACCCCTATCAGATCAAAAGATCCTTTTATTAAACAAATTCTTAATAATTGTATTAGAATTAACAATTATTAATAAACATAGAAATAATTTCTAGTGTTTATTTAATATAACTCGATGAAGAGTTGTAAATATTATAGAATTTGCTTCAATAATAAAAACACTTACACATACAAACATACAAATATAATGTGGTAATAATTGATGAAGATAAATGAAGCTCAATCTCATGAATTGCAATGGTAATTTCGAAAAATAAAAGAATACTTTATTAATAATAAAATAAAAATTTATTGCAACAATATGAGAAAAACAGGGATAAATATCCCTAACTAACATTTGAAATCCAATTTGTCTTTAAACTAAAATAATTAATTCAAAAATAAATTGAAGAGCTTCATCTTCATCTGGACGATTTCACCCTTTGGTCTAGCATTCTGATCCAACTCAATTGAGTTCAAGTAGCTTGGCCTATAAGAAGAAGAAAACAAATAAACAAAGTTAGTCCAGAATCATAAATCCAATTGGATAATAATTCACTAAAACTCTTAAAGTTTATAAATAGAAATACCTTGTTTCTTTGCAAGAAGTTTAGGACATTGGGGTTTCCAATAACCTTTCTCATTGCAGTAGAAACACTTTCCTTTAAGTGTAGCATCACCAGAAGGAACAGCCTTTTTATTCTTCATGGCTTTTGTTCGCTTCTTGGTGTTGTTCCGCTTCTTCTTCGATTTGGGCTTCGAAGCAGAGGCAACATTTGCTTCAGGTTTGTTCGTCTTATTACCATTCCCAGGATTATGAGGTTTACTCCCTTTCTTCTTGGGTCCTCCAATCAAATTTTCATAAGTTTGAAGGTCATTGACTAATTCATGAAAGTCAATTTCCTTCTTATTCATGACATAATTTGAAGTGTATGGTAGAAATGCTGGAGTCAGGCTATTCAAGATAAGGCTTACTTGAGTAGCACTGTCCATTTCAGCACCATGATCCTGGGCTTCTTGGAAATAACTTGACATGAGGAGAACATGGTCACGCACGTTTTTATGAGGTTCCATCCGTGCATTAATGTACTTCTTAGTCGCGTCAAAGCGTGACTGAAGTGATGCCTTACCGAATAGCTCGTTTAACTTCGTCATAACTTCAGCAGCCTTTTTGGTTTTAGAAAACCGAGTTTTGAGGGTGTCAACCATGCTAGAAAGCATAAAGTATAGAGCTTTGTCATTTGCTTTCTGCCAACGCTCATACTTTTCTTTCACAGCTTTGGATGCATTGTCCCCAGGCACTTCAGGTGACGGCTCAGTTAAAACAAACAAGGCACTTTCTCCTATGAGAGCAATATTAATGTTCTCATTCCACTTATTAAAGTTAGACCCATTCAGCTTGTTTTCAGTCAACAGTGATAACATGGGATTCATTTTGATAATACAGGATACTACAAAATAATAGAAATCAACAAATAGAAATTAATAATGGTTTAACACAAAATCAATTCAGAAATTATAAGCACATAGCAAGTAGGAATGATATGAGAAAATACTTAAAAATTCAATCCTAAATAATTTCCAAGGTTTTTCAACAAACTGATATCAGTGTCCCGTTTAGGCGAGAGTCAAAGCTACCATCCATTGAATAGAGTTGTCAGCTCATCTAAAATGTTAAACATTCTAGCAACCTTTTATTCGATCAAGATTGGAATCCAGCGTTGTCCCGTTTAGGCGAGAGTCAAGGCTATTCTATCTTATGAGCTACTACCATTGTTTCGCAATTTGCAAGTCAAATATGGTCGCCACCATTAGGGTGATCTATACCATATAAAACACTTACAAACTACTTATCATTCGAGATTAAACGGTGCGAAATTGCTAATGAACGTTCCTCCATTAGGAAGGATTACTCACTAAAACAAACGCGGTGTAAAACCCACGATGGAGATCGAATATCTTAATAATAATACAGCTCATTCTTTAAAATGTATTTTCTTTATTATTCTAATAAATAAATTCTCATTAAATTCGAAATTTAGAATTAAAATTCAAAAATAAGAATTTAATATAATATTTATAAAATTATACTTAGATGGTGATTGAAATAAAATTAATTATTTCCATCTTAGTAATAATCTTAAATATAAATATTAAGGAAATTAATTTAAGTTGAATTAAATTAAATAATTAACAACTTAAAAATTTCCTTTGAGAATATATTTATTGAGCTCGAAAATTTAAAGTATAAAAACTATACAATTTTCGAAAAAATAATAAAAATAGAAAAGAAATACTTCAAGCAAAAATATCACCTATCTAGATTTTCTTTTGACTAATTAATTCAATTTCTAATATTATATATATATATTAAATTTATTTATTTTAAATTAATCAATAGATGAAAAAATCATTGATTGAAGTTGGCCCAAGAATTAATTAAAATAAATAATTAATTTACAACTCAATCTATTTTTCAAGATAAATTCGAAAAATAATGCATAAATAAAATGCAATTTTTGAAATTGATTAAGAAAATAAAGGAAAAATATATATATTGAAAATTATATAAATTTAAGTTGAAAAATTAAATTTCAACCTAAAATAATTTTCTATTTAATTAAGTGTCATGAAAAATAAATATTTAAGTATCATGATGAAAATCAACTTAGATATTTAAATTTTTCAAGTTAATTAAATGTATTAAATTCAAGAAATAATAATTAAGTGTAGAGAAGGCTTAATTATTTAATTTCTAGTTTAATACTAGGAAAAAAAAATATACTTAATAAAATTGTACCAAAATTAATTATTTAAATAATTAATTTCATAAAGTATAATATTTTCTTATTTATTAATATTAGAAATAATAAGTAGTCTAGAAATTACTATCTAGAAAATATCTTATTTGACTAAGTATCTTTTCAACAAAAATTTGAAAAATATCTTATTTAAGTTATATAAAAAAAATCTAAAAAACTTAAATAATTTCAAATTTAGATTTAATTAAATATCAAAAATTAAGTTATAACCACTTAATTTGAAGATATCTTTTTAAGTTAATATTCGAAAAGATATTAACCTAAAAAATATCTAAAATATTCCATTTTAAGTTAATATTCGAAAAGATATTAACTTAAAAAATATCTTAAGAATCTTTAATAACTAATGCCTAGGATTCCTCAACTTAATTTAAAATTTAAATAAAATATTCAAATTTAAGTTAGATAAGAAAAATCAGTTGATACAACTAATTTATAACTTAAATAGGAATATTTAATTAAATAAGCTCCAGAAAAAATCTAGTTAGTTAAAATTCTATATTTAATTAAATACAAGAAAAATACAAATAGTTTGTCTAGAAATAATATCTAAACTAAAAGTGTTTTTCTTAAAATTAACTTTAAAAATATTAAAATGAAAATAAATTTCATATATTTTAAAAGTTAATTATGTTGCTAATTCAATTTTATTAGCTCAAACTAATATAATTAACCTAGTACAGTTATTTAAATCAGGCAAATGGGCCTTCACAATTGGGGTAGTTCATGTGAGGGGTTCAGTATGTCGTACCCACTTTTATGGCTCCCAACTCTCACACAAGGGCCAAAAGAGAGGAATTTAACCTTAAAATAAATAATTGT
The DNA here is from genome assembly GCF_029168945.1 of Cannabis sativa. Taxonomy (NCBI): domain Eukaryota; kingdom Viridiplantae; phylum Streptophyta; class Magnoliopsida; order Rosales; family Cannabaceae; genus Cannabis; species Cannabis sativa. Next base: position 57,049,661 of record NC_083607.1, read on the forward strand.
TATTAATTGAATAGGTCCAATAACTAAATGGACCTAAATAAAATCTATCATGGTGTGACATTTTATTTAGCAACAACCTATATGCATTTATATAATAAAATAAACACATAGGCTCACACAGGTACACACTTGGATGGATCCTATCATGTTGCTAGGTCATACACAGATGAAAGAAGATTGTAAAATTTACCTGTTACAATTATTAACTTGACCAAGGGAGCCATCAGATCATCAGATCTGACAAAAAGTAACCATGGCTATTTGCAATCAAGTAATAATAGGTTTTGAAAACTTACACACAAGCTAAAACCACATACTCCTGCACCAAGGTTAGCTGGATAGTTGGAAGTAGGATTTATTTAATTTTAAATAAATAAATTTCGAAAATAATAAATAATTAAATAAATAAAAAAAAATAAAAAAAATTCGAAAAATAAAATTAAAAAAAATATTTATTTTCGAAAATAAAAAAAAATTATTTAAATTTCGAAATTATTTAAAAAATAAATATTTAAAATTAAACCTACAATTTTGAAAAATTAGGTTTCAACTAACCTAAATATCATTTCAAAATTTGCTAACTACTTTTAAAAATTAAATGTTATTTTATAAATGTAAATTAAATAAAAATTAGAAAAGATAAATTAAATATCTTTTCCAGATTTTAAATTTAATTTTAAATAAAATAACAAAATTTAAAAGTTAGAAAAATATCTTACATCTATTTAAAATTACATGATTATAGTTATCTTATTTTAAATTTAAATAAGGTCAAAATATTTAAAAAAAATTAATTTTAATATAGTAAAAATCTGACCTTAAATTTAAAAATAAGATAAGATATAATCAAATTTAAAAATAAGATTGATAATTAAGCAAAAAGATAGATACTAACTATCTTTAAATTCAAATTACACTAATATCTTGAATTAAATTTAAAAAATATTAAATTAATTCATAATGATAATTAGAATTGAAGTAGGAATAGTAATAGTATAAATATAGAACTACACAAAAAATCGGAAGTTAATTCCATGAAAAAGCATGAAAAATCGAAGAAAAACGAAAAAAAAATTGCGAGCTGTACGGACAGTTTTCGCGATCGCAGGAAAATTTCAGCACAACTCCGATTTTTTCGAATCTTCAAAAAATCATAACTAATTCAAATTAAATCGAAATTGAGTTCTGTAAAAAAGTAACTTGCTTAATTTTTTCCATACTATCCAATAAAAATAATTCCAGAAATAGATATTCAATTATTTTTAACGAAAAATTCACAAACACCAATCAATCATCAAATAACACTCAATACAACATGATGCCATCCAAAAAACAAACAAACAATCGTTTTAAGTCCAAATTTCATGCAAGTAAATCAATTACCATGGCTCTGAGGCCAGTTGTTGGAATTTATTTTACCAGGATCTTAGATCTACTCACAAGTATGTTGTTTAAACACCCTAAATATGAACTTTCTAAAACGATAAATTAAACACATATAAAGTTAAGAAAACCTTACATTGATGCAGCGGAATTAATGTCTCCTTCCACTCAGATCTCTAACCCTCGTATCCTTTCTGTAGCAGAGTATAATCAAGATCTGAGCCCGAATGTCCTTCTTCTTCAAGTTTGATCCTTCACAGTCTTCCAATCTATGATTGAGTTACTGCTCGATGTGTGTGGGCACTTACTCTCTCACTAGGGTTCGAAATTGATGAAGAAGAAAAGAGAATAGGGATTTCGGCCAGGTATAGAAAGTGGGAAAGGCTCAGTTTTTCTGAAGAGAGAAATTTCTGTCAGAAAAGATTTGTGAAAACTTATGATTTGACTGAGCCATCACTTTCTATTTATAGGCAACTACTAGGTTTAGGTTAAGAATTATTTGGCATTAAAATAATGAAAATATTAATTTCAAAATCCACAATAAGTGGCCGACCATGGTGTGTTAGTGGGTCCCACTTGATTTTGCAGTTTTATCAAATTTTATCTCTATTTTCTCAAAAACGCCAATTTTCCAATTCTAACCTTTTAAATGCCAAAACTAATTATTTAATAGCTAAAATAGATTATTAAATAATATTGTCATTTAATTTAATTATTAATTAGACATATAAAGTCCATTAATAAATAAATAAACCTAGAAACTCTTTTCTTTACAATTTCACCCTTGCTTAGTGAAAATTCATAAAATTAGACATAGTCTAACTTTAGAATTATAATTGATCAATCACGAATCAATTAATGAGTCTTAAAAGCAGAATGTTCTCAACTAGAATGGGGACCATGGATCTATATGCTGAGCTTCCAATAAGTGAACCAAATTTACCAAGTAAATTCTTACTTATTAATTCTTCGTTGAATCCAATCTTAGAACTTAGAATTGCACTCTCAGACTTATATAGAGCATATTGTATGTTCCACGATATCAATATGCTATCTCATTTAACCATTGTTATAATCTTATTGTGATTTAAAGATCCTCTATATAGATGATCTACATCGAGATGGGATTTCTTTACCGTTCTCACCCCTCAATGTATTTTGCCCCTTAACACACTTAGCTACTTGTAAATGGTGTTTAGTGATCTAATAATTAGTCAGTTAAACAAGAGCTCATCCATTTACTTCTATTTGCTAAGCTCGAAAGGAATCATCACTTGACTTCTATACACCAGTAGAAGCTATAGATTCCATATTTATGTTCAGCACTCCCACTCAATCATACTATCATGTTCCCAAAATATACGTATCACCCTGACCTAAAAGTAGGCTTAACTAATAAATCAAAGAACATGAATAGCACTCCTGAGTTGAGCCTAAGCATATCAGGATTTAGATTCTTTTAATCTTAAGATCAACTACTGATATTGACTTGGAAAGATATATAACGGTAAGTTTGTAATATCTTAACTTAGTTGCAATATCGGTCCAGTCCAATGTATACTCCATACATTCGAAACTAGTATACTTTACTAATGTCCTGGAAAGAACATAACACTTACTCCAAGTGTAAGTATACATCATCGCTGATTATCACATTAGTGTAAATCCAATAACACTGATGAAACAGGGACTAAGTCTTTTGATTCATATGAACACAATCACATTCCACTGTGTTGACGATACTGTAATTGTGAATAAACATATGATCTGGATTTAACTGATTTTGTGTGTGTGAATGTAATAAACATATTAAACCATTAGCATGTAGAATTCATGCAAACATCAATCACTTCAAATTTCTTATATTGATAACTAATCAGATTGTAAAGAGTTTTATTTAGGGCATAAAACCCAACAGCACCTTTGTCACCAAGGTTGGTAACTAGAGATTTTCTGGAGTGATACCATCCCCATGGAGCAAAGTGATGATATTTCTGGAGCGATACCATTTCCATGGAGCAAAGTGATGGTGTACCGACGCTTGGATTGGGTGGAGACTGCAGAGTCAGAGCACATAATCCTACTCGACGGCTTGGAAGAATAGTTTTGTTGGGTAGTTCATGGCTTGAAAGAGTTAGGGTTTTGAAGGGTTTAATTTATATTTTAGGGGTTAAATGTATATTTTATAAAACTAAACATTAGAATCAAAGTGCAGTTAAATTTAATAGAATAAAAAGAGAATATACTGTTAAACCAAGAATTACTATTAGATAGCCACTTTTAATAGATAAAGATATATATTGATTAATGATAGATAAATTATAAGAATAATAATAATTAATTAATTTGTGAATTGTAAATATATTTTAACATATAGAAAATAGAAAAATAAATATTTTTTTAACTTATATTTTTGTAGAATATTTACAAACTTAATAAAAAATTAGAATAATGAGAGAATTGAGGAGAGAGTAAATAAATGTATTTAGAGTAATTTTAGAGCGCCATGTCACCGCCTCATATTTTTTCTTTATATATATATACTAGTAAACAATCCGCGCTTTGCTTCGGTATATTTAAATTTTTTTAAATATAAATATGAAATTAATTGTGTCCTTTAATTTAATGATAATTCAATGGTTATTTATAATTTTTAGCCCTGAAATTTCGACCTAAGTATTAGTGTGCTCCTAATTTTTTCAGTCCATTAAAAATAGTTCCTAAACTATTTATAGTATCTTCAAAAATATGGTCAAGCTAGAATAAGAAACCAGCAGCAGTATGCAACCTGCAATAACCAAACCAGTTCTGTTCTTGTGTCAGCACCCATTCAGCAAGACATAAACAATGTTCCATGGACACCACCGAACATTTCAGGACTAAAAATGAACGTGGATGCTGCTGTCAATCATGAACTGAAGATCTTGGGGGTCGATGCAATTGTAAGAGACCATCAAGGCAATGTAGTTGCTGCTATATCCAAGCCAATATAAGGATGCTTTCGATCGAATGAAATGGAGACTAAAGCACTTTTTTATAGTCTTAATTGGGCGCTGCGATTGCAATTACAAATTACACATATCAACACTGATGCATTGCAAAGTGTAAAAAAACTTGACGAAATGACCACTTTACAATATTATGAATAGTTTGAGAATCATTTTTAACAAACTAAAAAAATTAGGGGTATAATAATACATAGATCATAGTTTAATGGGTAAATATTCCAAATAACATTTTTTAAGAACAATTGGGCTTATTAAAACCTCAAGAGTGAATCCAATTAAAACAACTGAGGAAGAAAAGGAGTGCGAAAATTATATTAATCAATCATGATCGACCACCACACAATATTACCAACATTAGATAAAGCATACTTAACTAAAGCAATGTAAAAATGCAAAAAGTTTGAATATTATTAGACCATCTCCTATGGGAGAAATGAGATATAAAAGTTGACTTATATTTTGTACAAAAAATAATTTTGTGATATTTTACATCAATTTTTATTATTGTGCTCTAATATATAATTATAAATCTTGATATAAAATTTAATATGTTATTTAATGCTCACTTAATAATTTATTAAAAAATATAAAATTTACTAATAAAATAATAATAATGCAAGTCATTTAATACAAAAGATTATATTAACTAATATTTAAAAATAACATAATGATAAATATAAAATTATAGCATTTATTTTGTAAGTTTAGTAGTTTGTGCCCATTATGTTTTGTTTGGTATCAGTGGTTGTTTTGTGTTTATCCTAAGATTGTCGTGAAGTAGCAATGACACATATGATTTGTTCCGTAGTTAGTAGAGATAAGTTTTTTCTTTATAATATAATATTTCAGAATATTTTTCATTTAAATAAAAATTCTTATTTTAATATTACCATTAAGTAGTGTGCTAATTAAAATTTATATATTTTATATAGGTATGTATACATAGTTTTTTTTCTTATTTATTTTCCCTCTCATTCTTTCTCTCTAAATCCTAATCTTAACAAATCTTTCCAAACTACATTGTTAATTATTTTAGTTTGAAAATTACACTATTATGATCTATTTTAAAAATAATGTGGAAAACATGTATTTTCTTACTATCACTACAAAAGATAACTAAAATAAAAAAAGCAACCCTTTTAATTTCATTTATACTTTATTAAGAAATTTGTAACTAAGTTTTTACTAATTTTTTATTACTTATTTCGATTAGTATTTTTAAAAAATTGTTTTAATTTTTAATTATTATTTATTATCTTATGGTTTAAGATATATATGTAACACCCTAACTATCTTAGGCGTATTACGTGATTTTTAAACGTACTGTGCAGCTCGTTGCTAATCAACGAGGTTTATGGAAAAACGTGATTAATTAAAATTTTGCTTTTTCATTAAACTTATAAACCATTTTACAAAAAGTCTCGGGATCCCGATTTATAAAAATATTTACAAACGTTTTTACTGTTCAACTTTTACATCAAAATAAAGTCGTCTAACGACAGTTACAAAATCTCAGCCCTGCTGTCCCGAGGATCGTACGCTCCAGGCCTAACCGCCCCGACATGTACAATCTCATAAGCTCGCTCACGGTCCATCAGCAACTGCCTTGCCTTTACCTACACATGAACATAAACTGTGAGTCGACAGACTCAGTAAGAAAAGCATAATAATATCATACATAAAACTGACTGCCGTGTCCAACACGATACTGAGTCCCGCTACTGCCATGTCCAACATGGTACTGAGCACTACTGCCATGTCCAACATGGTACTGAGTTTTGAACGTTCAGGGGACGGTACTATTGACAAGTATCCTCCTGATCGGTCGAACCGGTCATACTCCGGCTGCTGGTCATACTCCACTCGTACCGACGGGATAGGTCAATAACCGAACCACCAACCCGTGTCGGCTGATCGGTCGAGCCGGTCATACTCCGCCGTCGGTCATACTCCACTCGTACCGACGTGACAGGGTTGGGTGGTTCGAAGCCTAAAGACATATCTCATGTAATCTAACGGGCTTCCTACATGCACGCTAAACATGTAATCTACATATGCATACCGTTATACTAATCTTACCTGGATTCCGATTTCAGGTGTGCCGGTCAACCTGACTGGAACTGAAGCTGAACGGCGGATTACTGGCTCCTAAACCATAAAAATCACAACGCTATAAGTGACACGCTAAATCACTTCCCGGGGACTAAAACTCGAAACTAAAAGTTTCCCTATCGATAAAAAGCATGGCAATACCCCTAAAAACCCAAAAACGAGGAAAACTAGGGTTCTGAAAAATCCCCCAACCGGCAGACCGGTTGCCCAACCGGAATTCCGGTTCGGGAAATTTCGAACCCCCATCCGAATTCGGATGCTCAACCGAATTCGGTTCCTCGCAGGCAGCAACATCAAAAATTCATAACTTGCACAATTCAATCCCAATTCACATGAAACCTTCCAGACCTGTTCTAAACTACCCCTAGAACAAATCCAAGGCATCAAATCCACCCAGATTGCACGAATTCAAAAATCACCATTAGAGCTCAAGCTTTGAGTTCTAAACTCAAACTTGAGCAAACCTAGCTAGCATGCAATCAAAACCATCTAAACCCACTTAAACAAGCTTAACTAAGCCTCTGAAAACAATCAAAAACATCAACAATAACACAGCAACAGAACATAACCATTTCATCCAAAAATCACCTATTTTACATAAAAACAACAAAGCTTTACTCCACCTAACTATCATGCTTCAAAACAACCTAAATAACTTTAATCTAACAAGCTTTAACCTCTGAAAATAAGAACTAATTAACAGCAGCAACAACATTCCACAATCACATGCATTCATCATCTTTTTTCAAGAAAAACAAGTAAGAACACAAAGAAAGGTTGAGAACCACTTACAAGCAACTAAGGATCACAAAAATCTACACAAGAAGGACTTGAATCACCAAGAAAATTCCTCCTCCTTGCTGCTCAAAGATGGCCGAAAGAGAGAGAGTGTTTGTGTGTGTGAGTTTTTTGGAATTTCTTTAAAATATGACTAAGTGTTGAATTAAGGGGAAAAAGGAGTTTTTCACACATTTAACATATTAATTCAGCCAAGATAATAAAAATAAACATTTATTTTTCCCATTTAATAAATCACATAAGACAAAACACTAATGGGGCAAAAAGACCATTTTGCCCCTCCACCATAAAATCACATAATTCATACTAAAGGGGTATTTTTGGGACATTCTAAATTCCCGGCCATTCCCGACATTCCCAATGTCTAAAACCCGTCCCCAAAATGCTAACATACTAAGTTGTGATTTCTACTGAGCCAAACGCCGAGTTCCAAAATACCGGACACCGGAAATGCGAAATATAAAACCGCCGATGACATAATTATGCATATCTGAATTTCATAATTAACAATGATAAATTATTTAAATAGCTATAAATAATTTCCTGATTAACATAAATAACTGCTAATTTCCAAATTAACTAAGCGGGCTTTACAACTATTCCCCCCTTAAAAGGATTTCGTCCCCGAAATCTAACCTGAATAACTCTGGAAATTGAGCTCGCATATCTGATTCTAGCTCCCAGGTGGCTTCTTCCACCTTACTGTTTCTCCAGAGAACCTTGACCAACGCTATGGTCTTATTCCGAAGGACTTTATCCTTTCTATCCAGGATCTGCACTGGCTGTTCCTCATAAGACATATCCGATCGAAAGCCGAAGGCTCTCATAACTGAGTATATGAGAGGGGTCTGAAACGTATTTTCTCAACATTGAGACATGAAATACGTTGTGCACTGCTGATAAAGCTGGAGGCAATGCTAACCGATATGCCACTTGACCTATCTTCTCGAGAATCTCGAAAGCTCCTGTAAACCTAGGGCATAACTTGCCTCTTTTCCCGAAACGTTTAATCCCCTTCATCGGAGATACTCGCAAAAACACATGGTCCCCTACTCGGAACTCAACATCCCTACGTTTCGGACCGCGTAACTCTTCGTCTACTCCGTGAGGCAAGCATTCTAGCTTTTATCTTTTCTATTGCCTCATTGGTCCGCCGAACCGACTGCGGACCTAGGTATTTCCTCTCCCCGTCTCATCCCAAAGGGATAGGGGATCTACACTTTCTACCGTACAACAGTTCGTAGGGTGCCATCCCTATCGTACTCTGGTAACTGTTGTTGTAAGAGAACTCTATCAACGGTAGATATTTATTCCATGAACCCTCAAAGTCCATAACACAGGCTCTCAGCATATCCTCCAATATCTGAATTGTCCTTTCGGACTGACCATCTGTCTGAGGATGGAATGCTGTACTGAATTTTAGCTTCGTACCCATTGCCCGTTGCAAACTTTGCCAAAATTTGGAGGTGAATTTCGGATCCCTGTCAGAAACTATAGACTTCGGTACCCCGTGAAGTCTCACTATCTCTTTGACATATAACTCTGCCAACTGATCCACCGTAAACGTTGTTCTAACCGGCAGAAAATGAGCAGATTTCGTAAATCGATCCACCACTACCCAGATGGAGTCATACATACCCGTGGTCCTAGGTAACCCGACCACAAAATCCATCGTAATATCCTCCCATTTCCATTCTGGTAGGGTTAGAGGCTGCAACAACCCCGCCGGTCTCGATGTTCAGCCTTGATCTGCTGACAAGTGAGGCATCTCGATACGAATTCTACCAAATTCTTCTTCATACCGCTCCACCAGAAGTACGGTTTCAAATCTTGGTACATCTTGGTGGTGCCGGGATGCAGAGAATACGGGGTAGAATGAGCCTCCTCAAAGATCTCATTTCTCAAGTCCACACTGCTCGGGACACAAACCCTGGCTTTATACAAAAGCATCCCACTATCTGACACTGAAAAGTCTTTGGCTTGACCAGCCAATACCTCATCTCGGATCTTCACTAACTCCGGATCTGTCGTCTGAGCAACCTTTATTCTTTCTAACAGATCAGATTGCAGCGTTAAGTTGTGAAGCTGACCTACCACAAACTCAATGCTGGATCTAACCATATCCTCTGCTAGCTGAGGTGAGATCTGAACCATGCTAGCTACTTGCCCGGGACCCTTTCTGCTCAGGGCATCGGCCACTACATTGGCTTTCCCGGGATGGTAAAGGATCTCACAATCATAATCCTTCACTAGTTCCAACCAACGCCTTTGTCTCATGTTCAAATCTTTCTGAGTAAAGAAATACTTGAGACTTTTATGGTCGGTATAGATCTCGCACTTCTCCCCATAAAGGTAATGCCGCCAAATCTTCAGTGCAAAAACCACTGCGGCCAATTCTAAATCATGAGTCGGGTATCGCTGTTCATAGTCCTTTAACTGACGGGAGGCATAAGCGATAACCCGATCGGCTTGCATCAATACGCACCCCAAACCCTGTTTGGATGAGTCACAATAGACCACGAACTTCTCCTTGTCCGAAGGCAAAGCTAGCACCGGAGCAGTAATCAACCTCTGTTTCAGCTCCTGAAAACTAGCTTCGCATTTATCTGACCAGATAAATCGCTGATTCTTCTTTGTAAGCTCGGTTAGGGGCATTGAAATTTTGGAGAACCCCTCCACGAACCTACGGTAGTACCCAGCTAAACCCAAGAAGCTTCTGATCTCTGTCACTGTCTTCGGTCTCGGCCAATCCCTGACGGATTCGATCTTCCCGGGATCCACCTTGATCCCGTCTTCACCCACAATGTGCCCTAGGAAGGACACCTGAGACAACCAGAACTCACATTTCTTGAACTTGGCGTAGAGCTTATGTTCTCGAAGTCGTTGCAGTACCATTTGAAGATGTAACTCATGCTCCTCTTCTGACTGAGAGTACACGAGGATGTCGTCGATAAACACAATCACACAGATATCGAGGAAATCCTTGAATACTCTATTCATCAGGTCCATGAATGCTGCAGGAGCATTGGTTAGTCCGAATGACATAACCAGGAACTCGTAGTGTCCATACCTAGTGCGGAAAGCCGTCTTTGGAATGTCCTCCTCTCGGATCCTCAACTGATGATAACCCGAACGGAGATCAATCTTAGAAAAGACCGTCTTCCCCTGAAGCTGATCGAACAAGTCATCGATCCTAGGTAATGGATATTTATTCTTCACCGTCAGCTTGTTCAACTCTCTGTAGTCGATGCACATCCTCATAGATCCATCCTTCTTCTTCACGAACAAAACCGGGGCTCCCCAAGGTGACACACTGGGCCGAATGAACCCTATGTCAAGCAACCCTTGGAGCTGAATCTTTAATTCCTTAAGTTCAGCTGGAGCCATCCTATACGGGGCTTTGGAAACCGGATCCACCCCTGGTGCCAAGTCAATCACGAAGTCAATCTCCCTCTGAGGTGGTAACCCTGGAAGTTCTTCGGGAAAAACGTCCAAAAATTCCCGAACCACACTGATATCCTCTGGCCGAATGGTGTCTGGCCGAGTGGTGTCCACCACCACGGCCAGAAACCCTAAGCACCCACCGTGCAATAGTTCTCTCGCTGACATAGCCGAGATCACCGGGATTCGAGATCCCTGAACCGAACCCACAAATACGAACGGTTCTTCACTTTCCGGTTGGAAGACCACCATCTTCCTCTTACAATCAATGCTCGCCGAATATTTAGATAGGAAATCCATTCCTAAAATAATATCAAATTCGACTAAACTCATCTCTATCAGATCAGCGCTTAACTCTCTACCATCTATCCTGATCGGCATAGACCTAATCCACCTATTGGAGATAACCAATTCTCCGCTGTGTAACGGGGTTCCAAACCCCGATTCATATCTATCAAAGGGTCTACCCAACTTACTAAAGACTCGGCCGCCACATAAGAACGTGTAGCCCCGTAATCAAACGACCGAATAAAGCGAGTCGTTAATAAAAATCGACTGTAACAACCGATGGGCCGGCATCCGCATCGGCTGCGTGATAGCGAACACCCCGGGCCGGAGTGGGTATCGCCGGAGCTCTCGGTGCCTCCGGCGGGCCCGGGGACATTCCCTCTTGAAGTGCCGGGCATGCCACAATGAAAGCATCCCCGCCCCTTGCACTCTCCCCGATGGTTCCTCTTGCGGATAGGGCACTCGGGGTAGGAGAATCGGGTCTCATTACCACCGGGACGACTCCTGCCGTTCGGTTCCCCCGAACCTCTTGTTCGACTCGAGCCGCCGAAGCCGGTGGGTGCCCTCTTCCTCCGATCAATGGCCGAACCACTACTCCCCTGCTAAAGCCCGATGCGGAGGGGTAGGAGCTCCGCCACTAACCGAGTACCGGCCGATTCGACATACACCCCACCGCGCCCTCGGCTCGCAGGTGCCTTCTCCACCATCCGAGCATAGGTGGTGCCGTCGTCCGTGGTAATCATCGGGTCATGCCCGATCTTGGGATTCAACCCGTCCGGATACTTCTCCTTCCCCGCCGAAGTCGGTCGGCACAATTCCCGAGGCTAACCTCGCCAACCTGGTCAACCGAGTAGTATACTCAGTGACACTCATGTTCTCCCGCTGGGTCAGGTGAACGAACTCTTTCCTCTTGGCGCTTCTGACCGCCTCATTATAGTATTTTGCGTTGAAGAGTTCCTGGAACCTTTCCCGTGTCATGGTGGTGACATCGTGAATCCGAGACACCATGTCCCACCATACCGGGGCATCCTCCCGGAACCGGAATGTGGCGCACACCACTCGTCGTTACGGTGACACCCATAAAGTTCGAATTCGGTGATCACCGTAAGCCACCGCTCGGCTTTCGACACATCCGGACCTCCCAGAATACGGAGGTGCTTGCTTCCGAACCGCTCATACAACGGTTCCAATCTATGGGCCGCCACCACTATCTCGGCCGGGCGCAGGGCGGTGTGCCACCGGAACTACTCGGCACCGGAACCGGCAGGAGCACCCCGCCGTCTCAACCTCCGAATCTCGAGGTCTTGCTCTTCGATCCGGCTTGCATCTCCGCAAACCGCAACTCCCACCCGGGGCTCCCCGATCGGCCGGGGAGCACAGGCAGCTGTGGCGGGTTCTCATCACCCCGACCACGAGCCCTGCCTCGGGGACCTCTACCTCGGCCCCTAGCAGGTGGGGGAAACCGAGCTCCCTCTCCCTGATTCGACCCCACGGAGTTGCCCCGACTCCTGGTAGTCCGCCTGGCGTCCATCTAATTAGAACCGCCTGCGAAACCAAGAGTTGGCATATCAGGTCGTATTCAAGGCGAGCTTACTAATGCCGCTTAATTCGGAAATTAGAAATGAAACATGCGCCTATTCTACTATCAGGCTACTAACATGCTTCCTAACAGGCTTTTCTTTTTCATAACTGAATAAAATAAACTACTAAAGCAATAAAGGCTTACTGAACCGTGAACCGAGCTAACTGCTGACGATGATTGTACATGTCGTGACGATCTTCGGAAGACAACCCGGCGGCTCGATACCAAATTGTAACACCCTAACTATCTTAGGCGTATTACGTGATTTTTAAACGTCTTGTGCGGCTCGTTGCTAATCAACGAGGTTTATGGAAAAACGTGATTAATTAAAATTTTGCTTTTTCATTAAACTTATAAACCATTTTACAAAAAGTCTCGGGATCCCGATTTATAAAAATATTTACAAACGTTTTAACTGTTCAACTTTTACATCAAAATAAAGTCGTCTAACGACGGTTACAAAATCTCGGCCTCGTCGTCCCGAGGATCGTACGCTCCAGCCTAACCGCCCCGACATGTACAATCTCATAAGCTCGCTCACGGTCCATCAAGAATCGCCTTGCCTTTACCTACACATGAACATAAACCGTGAGTCGACGGACTCGCAAGAAAAGCATAATAATATCATACATAAAACCGATCGCCGTGTCCAACACGATACCGAGTCCCGCCATCGCCATGTCCAACATGGTACCGAGCACTACCGCCATGTCCAACATGGTGCCGAGTTTTGAACGTTCGGGGGACGGTACTATTGACAAGTATCCTCCCGATCGGCCGAACCGGTCATACTCCGCCGTCGGTCATACTCCACTCGTACCGACGGGATAGGTCAATAGCATCGAACCACCAACCGGTGTCGGCTGATCGGTCGAACCGGCCATACTCCGGCCGTCTTGGTCATACTCCAGCCTGTACCGACGTGACAGGGTTGGGTGGTTCGAAGCCTAAATACATATCTAATGTAATCTAACAGGCTTCCTACATGCACGCTAAACATGTAATCTACATATGCATACCGTTATACTAATCTTACCCGGATTCCGATTTCGTGTGTGCCGTCAACCCGACCGGAACCGAAGCCGAACGGCGGACATCGGCTCCTAAACCATAAAAATCACAACGCTATAAGTGACACGCTAAATCACTTCCCGGGACTAAAACTCGAAACTAAAAGTTTCCCTATCGAGAAAAAGCATGGCAATACCCCTAAAAACCCAAAAACGAGGAAAACTAGGGTTCGAAAAATCCCCCAGCCCAGCCGTGACCAGGTTGCCCAACCGAATTCCGGTTCGGGAAACGAACCCCCATCCGGAATTCCGGATGCTCAACCGGAATTCCGGTTCCTCGCAGGCAGCAACATCAAAAATTCATAACTTGCACAATTCAATCCCAATTCACATGAAACCTTCCAGACCTGTTCTAAACTACCCCTAGAACAAATCCAAGGCATCAAATCCACCCAGATTGCACGAATTCAAAAATCACCATTAGAGCTCAAGCTTTGAGTTCTAAACTCAAACTTGAGCAAACCTAGCTAGCATGCAATCAAAACCATCTAAACCCACTTAAACAAGCTTAACTAAGCCTCTGAAAACAATCAAAAACATCAACAATAACACAGCAACAGAACATAACCATTTCATCCAAAAATCACCTATTTTACATAAAAACAACAAAGCTTTACTCCACCTAACTATCATGCTTCAAAACAACCTAAATAACTTTAATCTAACAAGCTTTAACCTCTGAAAATAAGAACTAATTAACAGCAGCAACAACATTCCACAATCACATGCATTCATCATCTTTTTTCAAGAAAAACAAGTAAGAACACAAAGAAAGGTTGAGAACCACTTACAAGCAACTAAGGATCACAAAAATCTACACAAGAAGGACTTGAATCACCAAGAAAATTCCTCCTCCTTGCTGCTCAAAGATGGCCGAAAGAGAGAGAGTGTTTGTGTGTGTGAGTTTTTTGGAATTTCTTTAAAATATGACTAAGTGTTGAATTAAGGGGAAAAAGGAGTTTTTCACACATTTAACATATTAATTCAGCCAAGATAATAAAAATAAACATTTATTTTTCCCATTTAATAAATCACATAAGACAAAACACTAATGGGGCAAAAAGACCATTTTGCCCCTCCACCATAAAATCACATAATTCATACTAAAGGGGTATTTTTGGGACATTCTAAATTCCCGGCCATTCCCGACATTCCCAATGTCTAAAACCCGTCCCCAAAATGCTAACATACTAAGTTGTGATTTCTACTGAGCCAAACGCCGAGTTCCAAAATACCGGACACCGGAAATGCGAAATATAAAAACTGCTGATGACATAATTATGCATATCTGAATTTCATAATTAACAATGATAAATTATTTAAATAGCTATAAATAATTTCCTGATTAACATAAATAACTGCTAATTTCCAAATTAACTAAGCGGGCTTTACAATATATTACTTATTTTAAGCTATTTTTTTTATTTCATTGTTAAAAATATAATAAATTATAATAAATATAAAAAATTACCAAACGAATTACTAATAAAATTAGCATTGTCTTATTTTTTTTTTTAATATATTAAGATAATATTTTATTTCATAAATTCTTATTTTTAGGAATATATCAAAATGGCTATGAAAATCTTATCTAAAATAATATAGGGTAACATCAGGGCCGTCTTAAACATTTTAGAGGTCCTGTTTTAATTTTAAAATTTGGGCCCTAATAAAAAATAAAGGGGTAAGTTTAAAATTTTTAATTGATAAATAATCTCTTTTATAATCAAAGTATCAAATATAACCTCATAACTTATCAAAATTAGAGTTCTTAATGCACATAATAATGATATGACCTATAAAATTGGATATAAATTAAAGAGTAATAAAATAAAGATAAAAATAAAAATAAGAAATAAAAAGTAAGTATAAAGTGTAATTTCCTCAAAAATAAAAGTACAATTAAAAACTTATAATACTCAAAAATATTATTGTGTCACGATCAAATATTATTTATAAAAAAATATATTAGTAAACTAATTTTACAAAAAAAAATTATTAGTAAAATAATTTTTTATGGTCGTAGAAAAGACCATGAATTACACTATGCGACCATAAATGATCATAGATTTACACTGTGCGACCACAGTATAAAATAAGTATGGTTATTTTATAAATTTTAATATTTAAAATAATTAGTTTGGTAAATTCTTCAAAATTAAACACTTAAAAATTCAAATTATTTTATTAAAATTATTTATTTCAACATAACTTTAAGCTAACATCATCCATTCTACTTAAAAGGAATCATCATTCAACACTTTAAAACAAATTTATTTACCAGCTCTTTATATTTTATAGTCTCCAAAACAATCGCAAACAATATACTATTTTTTCTGTAAAAATGTAACTATTTTTTATATATGAATTTTTTCTCTTAATTTTTTTATTTTGAATGGAAAACTAAAATTAATGGCATAATTATAAATATATATATATTTTTTGAGATAAGTTATAAATATATATAGCATTTAGTTACCCTTTTTTAGACATTTATTAAAATTGCTCTAAAAAATAAAATTATTGAAACTATTATCTACTAAATAATAATATACTTTTTAGTAATCCATAAAACTAGTTGGTACATTAAATTTTATTTAAGTGTAAAATTTGGTATGTCAAAATTTGTTATTCAATGACTTTTAATGTACTATCTTATTTTCTTATAAATTATTTTAAAAAACTTGTGAAAAGTGTTTTGTAAAATTAGAATATAATTTAGTAACTTTTATATATGAAAAAATCATTAAAAAATAGTAACTATTAAATTAATTAGTATATTAAATTTTGTTGTAGTGAAAAATTTGTAGTTAAAAATTTTGTGGACATAGGCATAACTTAGTAGTTTCACATTTCTCCATACAAAGAGGATGTTCCATGTTGGAATCTTCATCCTCCAATGTTAACAAAAAAAAAAAATTATATTAGAAACTAACATGTTACTTTTGATTTTGATTAGTTTTTTTTTACAATAGTAAAAATACATGTGCTTTCCACATATTAAAACGATCATCTTAAAAGGTGAAAAATAATGGTATAATTTTTTAGTTTAAATAATTATTGGTGTGATCAAAAAAAAATCTTAGAAAGAGAAAAGGAGAGAGAAAGTTCTTTTATATTAAAGAAAACCATGAATATATATGTATTGACATAAAATACCATGAATATTTGTATGTTTATTATTTAATAAAAAAAAGAGCAAAAAGGAAATAAGAAAAGGAAAATGAGACAAAGTGAATTAAAATTAAATTGTAAATAGTAGTATTATAAACACCAAAGATAAACAGCGTATACACATATTCTAAAAAAATTAAAATGCAACGATATATTACCTAAATAAAATGAACAGTGCTAATTGTGAGATTTATTTTAAAATTTTGTTTCTCAGCGTAAATTTCTCTTTTTATTAATGTTATATTTGGGTATTATATATTATCTTGTATATTATCTTGTATTTTGAAATTTATTTATTAAAAGATTTCTCATATCATCTATATTTGGTACATACAAATTGTTTCCCAAACTAATTAAATTACTAAAACTCCTCCTAATCAACAAACATATTATCCTAAAATTACAAAAAGTATATATTAAGAAAATTATAACATATATTCTCCAACAATATTGTAACAAAACTACTTAAATACATATATCACTAATTTTGGCAAAAATTGAAGAAATAAAAGAAAAAGGAAATTTTAATTAATTAATATCATCTCTTCAAACTGTATATAAGACTGTGTTGGTACTTAACATATTTTCATAAAACTAAAAGAAAAAGAGAGAGAACATAATTAATAAGAAGAATGGCTAAAGTTCAAATTGTTTCTTTTGTTCTTCTTATGGGGATTCTCATTTCTTCATTTGGTTGGTCTCAATATATACATATTTTTTATATTGTTCATTTTGCATTATTGAAATTATATTTGTCATTAATTATTATTAGTACTCATACTATAAATTTGTTTTTGTAGGCTTCAATGGTACTCTAGGACAAGATACTCCTATGCTCCTAGCATGTTGCAAGAGCACAAAGCGTCCAGATTTATGTCCTCATTCAGACTCAAATCCCACTAGATGCAACGCCGAGTGTAAAAAAGGGCCTTGTAGAGGAGGTATATGTAAAAATGAAGGTGGTCCTGTTTGTCACTGTTTCTGTTAATTCTATCTATTATATTTATAATATCAGTTGAATTTTATTATTAATAATAATTATTATTATTAATAATAAATTTATTAATCAGTTGTTTTAAAAATAAATAAATGAATAAAGTATATAAATTTCTATCTTATAAGAAGTCCAATAGCACACTATATTTATTCGAAGTGTATTATTATTTATTTTTATTATTATTTCATTTTTATGTATTAAAGTAATTTTTATTTTATTTTTTTTACGGAAATTCATGTAGCAACTCACATAGTAAATAATAGAGCATTCTACATCACAATCAAAATTTACTAGAGTAACTTAAATTTTAAATTTTTTAAAAAAAAATGTTAAAAAATAATATATATATATATATATATATGGTAATTATTATTATTATGTAAAGTGAGATAATTTATATAGAGTATTATTATTAATAATAAATTTATTAATCACTTGTTTTAAAAATAAATAAATGAATAAATTTATTTCATTTTTATATATTAAAGTAATTTTTTTTTATTTTTTACGAAAATTCATATAGCAACTCACATAGCAATTAATGGAGCAATGTACATCACAATTAAAATCTATATTGCAATCGACATAAAAATTACAGCAGTAACTTATTGTAAATTTTTTAAAGAAAAAATGTTAAAAAATAATATATATATATATATATATATGGTAATTATTATTCTGTAAAGTGAGATAATTTATATAGAGTAATAATATACTTAAAATAATGACACATAATCACGAAACAAATTATTTAATTAATCACAATTAATTAAATTGAGACCTTGTAAAAAAAGATAAAAAATTGGTGCTAAATGCACTTAATTATTATTATTAATTTTTTTTTTATATATATATATAACTGTACATATTATTTATCTCTTTTTCATTTTTATTTTTACAATGAGCCACATCAAGACTATCTTTATAAAAAAATATATATAGTTTGGGTGTATATTAATAAATCACTTGTCGCAATTAAAGAATTCTAAAATTTATGATTAAATTGTTTAATTCATATATATTTTTTCAAAGTACTCCTCTAATAGCACAATATTTAAATTTATGTACTGGGGATTTATATAATACGTAAATCGTTCAAGTAATATTAATTAATTAGGAAATAATAATTCGCGCTTTGCTCGCGTGCAGTCGTATTTAATTTATTGATAATTAATGATAAAATAATCAAATTTAAATTTTAATATTTTTAATATAATATTTTTTTTAGTAATATGAGTAATTATATTACTAAATTTTCATTATTTTTACTTAGAAAAATAAAATTAATATTGTAAAAAAATTTATTATAAACAAACATTATATATTTAAAATTGTTGTTATTACTGTATCTTATTTGTATTCACACTATAATCAAAATGGATGTATCTCAACTGTAGTGGCAACTATAATTAAAATCACTATCATTCACGTATCTTACTTGTAATATATAATCAATATAATATGATATGGTCCTAAGATGGATGGTTCTTGTTTTGTATTTAGACCAATGTTAATCTTTCTTAGCTGAAATTAATTAGGTCTTAATAGTGGAGTAGTTCTCATTTGTTTATTTTTTGTTTCTTGATATACAGCACTTTTCTTTTTTAGCATATCAAAGTTAGATGTTCTCTCTATGCAGATGCTTTGTTTGAATTAGCTAGCAAGTTTTTTGATTGGGTTCCTCTGTCTTTTCGCATTGCTTTTACTATGTTAGTTATCATTATCATCAATTGGTTATTACTTTTGAGTTAAACTTCAAATGGTTATCAGTTGCCTTAGTAATGATTTTATTCATCATTATGCAGATATTGTCAAAAAAAGAGAGACAAAATTAAAAGAAGAATGGCCAAATTAGTTCAAGTTGTTTCTGTTGTTCTTCTTGTGGGGATTCTCATTTCTTCCTTTGGTTGGTCTCAATATATACATATTTTTATATATTGTTCCTTTTGCATTATTGAAATTATATTTGTCGTTATTATTAGTACTCATACTATATATTTTGTTTTTGTAGGCTTCAATGGTATTCTAGGAGAAGATTCTCTCCTTAGATGTTGCAAGGGCACAAATCGTCCAGATTTATGTCCTTATCCAAACTCAGATTTCACTAAATGCAACGACGAGTGTAGAAAGCACCATTGTAGAAGAGGTGGATGGTTTCATGAAAATGGTCCTGTTTGTCTATGTACATGTTAATCAACATAAAATTACTTGATCAAATGTCAATTTATAGTAGTAGTAATAGTGTTTTTCTTAATAGACTATGCCTTTCATTTCGAGTCTCCCAAGTCGATCACTAGTCAAATTTGGATTGATTGAGAGGTCTACTAGGCTGTCGACATGTGATACACTTAGACAAACACTTAGACCAATTTAATTGGAGAATTATATAGTGTTGTCAATTTAATATCATTGCTTATATTGTGAGGAATGTTAATACATATATTAATTTCTTGCTATTATATTTTGTGTTACACTATTACATTTATTTCTAGTTATGTAAGATTATAAGGGCAGAAAGGAATTATGAATAGTAATAAATTTTTTTGGAGTACGCCAACATTTAGCATGAGTTTGATTTGGAATAATAAAAAAAATAGAAGAATCAAAATCACAATCACATTTTGAATAGAAAATAAAAATAATAGCATTGAAATGCCTTTTTTTATTATTGGAATAGTTATTCTCCGAAAGCTTATTTCGTTTCTTAAAAAAATTGAATCCAAGTCTGAGAGCTTGAGCAATGAACAATTCTTTGAGCCGAAAGAAGATTATGGAAACGGAGAGAAAATTTGAAAACAGTCAGAGTGAAATGAAAATGAGAAAAAAAAATGAGACTCATTTTCATACTTAGGGATTTTATAGAAATCATGGTGTCTTGTTGCGATTGTGACACATGGCATGGTAAAACCAAGAGACGTCTCTGTCATGAGACACACCTGTACAGACTTTGAAGGGTTTCGATGATATGGCACCTTGGGAAAGTTGTTGAATTTTTGCGCCTTTGTATTAGTCGAAGTAGTCACTTGTAATACTTTTAAAGTTCAGTTAGTTAACTAACAGTTAACTGTCAATTAGTGTTCTGTACTTACGGGTATGTGAGCTATAAATACCTCTAACTCTCATTCATTAAAACTTTAGCTCATAATTTTCAAACTTTACAAGTTCAATAAAGATTAGACAGATTCATTACAGTTTGTTATCTTTTAGTTCTTGAATTATTGTTCTTAGTTTCTATGCATGTGTTCTTTGGTTTCGTGGAAATGAAGTGGACCAACTAGCATTGATCTCAAACAAAAGTAAAAATAATAATTAGTGACTAAATGTATTTTTAGTCACAATACTTGTTGTGACTAAAACTAAATTAGTAACAACTTGTAACTAAATAATATGTTTTAGTCACAAGTAACATTTTGTTGTGTGACTTTTAGTCACAAAAAATTATGTTGTGACTATAAAATTGTCATTAAAAGTAGCAGTTTTTTGTAGTGTAGATAGACTACATATGCTAATTTGATTTTAAACACTATAAATTCTATCACTCCTTAAAATTAAGGGTATACAATATATTAAGAAAGTAAATAATATGTTTCTTTTTCCATTAAAAAATAATAATTATTGGTTACCCTAAAGTATGTTACTGAATAAATATAGACAGAATAGTAAATAACATTGAAACAATTTAGGAAAAAAACAGAATAAAAACTTATGATTAGGATTGGAATTTGGAAAGAAATAAAGAGTTGTGATTGTTGAATAATGTGATATTTTTATTCAATAAAATAATTGTCTATATTAATAGGTAGATCGAATACAACAAACATTGCTAATTTGATTTTAAACACAATATCACTCCTTAAAATCAAGGTTATACAATATATATTAAGAAAGTAAAGGATGTGATACTGAATAAATATACAATATGCTTACATAATTCAACAATAGGAAACTAGTATTACACTATTTTAACAAACTAATATATAGTTAATATACATAATTTATTTTTATACTTTCAAACAGTTTTTTTTTTTTTTTTTTTTTTGTATTTTTACGAAATTCTACATAGATATCCCTATATCAACTAACGGAGCAACCTAAATCGCAACTAAAATTCGTATAGTAACTCACATAGAAACCACCAAAAAAATTAATAGAGTAAATTTGAATAAAAAAAGTTAAAAAATAGTATATAGGGTAATTTATTAAGAAAAAAATAAAACGTAAACAAATTATTTTTGAAAGAAAAATAAATAAATAGATATATAAAATTGAAAAAAAAATTATAACATAAATTTGATATTTTTGTAATTATATAATAAATAATATTGTAGCATTATTATGGTTATAATTATAATATTAACAATTTACTTTTCCCACGTGATGAATGCATGCATGATGAGATTAACCATATCATCTCCATAATTAAATCCATATGTTACCTTGATTATCAATTTTGAAATTTATTTATTAAAAGATTTCTCCAATCAGTTCATATCAACTATATTTGGTATATATATATACACACAATTAATTGTTTCCTAAACTAATTAAATTCCTAAAACTTCTCCCTAATCAAGAAACATATTATCCTAAAATTACAAAAAATATATATTAAGAAAATCATATCATATATTCTCCAACAATATTATAACAAAACTACTTAAATAGGTATATCACTAATTTTGGCAAAAATTGAAGAAATAAAAAAAAAAAAAAAGGAAATTTTAATTAATTAATATCATATATTCAAACTGTATATAAGAGTGTGTTGGTAGCTAACATATTTTCATAAAACTAAAAGAAAAAGAAAGAGAAAATAATTAATAAGAAGAATGGCCAAAGTTCAAATTATTTCTGTTGTTCTTCTTGTGGGGATTCTCATTTTTTCATTTGGTTGGTCTCAATATATACATATTTTTTATATTGTTCCTTTTGCATTATTGAAATTATATTTGTCATTAATTATTAATAGTACTCATACTATATATTTTGTTTTCGTAGGCTTCAATGAGACTTTAGGACAAGATTCTTCTATGCTCCTTGCATGTTGCAAGAGCACAAAGCGTCCAGATTTATGTCCTCATTCAGACTCAAATCCCACTAAATGCGATGCCGAGTGTAAGAAAGGGCCTTGTAGAGGAGGTATATGTAAAAATGAAGGTGGTCTGTTTGTCATCGTTTCGTTAATTCGATCTATTATATTTATAATATCAGTTGAATTTTATTATTAATAATAATTATTATTAATAATAAATTTATTAATCACTTGTTTTAAAAATAAATAAATGAATAAAGTATATAAATTCATATCTTATGAGGAGTCCAATAGCACACTATTTTTATTTGAAGTGTATTATTATTTATTTTTATTATTATTTCATTTTTATGTATTAAAGTAATTTTTTTTTTATTTTTTACGGAAATTCATGTAGCAACTCACATAGTAAATAATAGAACAATCTACATCACAATCAAAATTTATCCGAAGTAACTTAAATTGTAAATTTTTTTAAAAAAAATATTAAAAATAATATATATAGGGTAATTATTATTATGACACATAATAACAAAACAAAGTATTTAATTAATCATAATTAATTAAGTTGAGACTTATTTTTATAAAAAAAGATAAAAAAAAAATGGTGCATATTTTAAATGCACTTAATCATTACTATTAATTTGTTTTTGTTATATATTTGGGTAAATCGGTTTTCTCCAAATCATATACCATGGTAATTGTTTTATGAGCAGGGAAAAATCCTTGGTAATTAGGTCGCAACTATTAATTTTATAAGCCTGATAAATGTAAAATAGATTTGTGTAAAACTTATGATTTAATAGGTTGAATGGATTTTGAAACTTATATTTCTATTGTAGCTAAGTACTTTTGATTACTAGTTTTGTTTTGTTTGATTTGGTTTGTATTCAACCTTGCTGTGTGTTTTGGTTAATGAATAAGAATAGTAATGAATTTGCTTTGATTACCTGAGAATTTATAAAGTCAATAAACAGCTAGATCAGTAATAATATTGGTTGGGATTAGCTCTCACTCAAAAAAAAAAACTGAAGTTAGCATAATATTATTCCTTACTCCTTATTAGCAAACAAAAAACATGTAAAAGCTGAGAACATCTTTTTTCTAAGTTCAACCTTTGATTCAAGATTCTTGAACAAATAAACACTTCACTTTCCTCCCAATTAATAAAAAATTACCAAAATATATATATATATAAAAATGTTTTCTTTAATATTAAAAAATATACTTATTTTATCATAGCTAGCTAGCTAGTATCTCACCTTGTCTTCCTTTCCTTATTTGGCCTTCTTTTCTACAACTATTATCCCACAAATGGGCTTCATATCTCCCACTCCATCTATGCTTAATCACATACGTAAAAACAAATATTATATTAAAAAGTAAAAACCCTTAAAACCCAATCCCCTAATTTATTGTGCATTGGAAACCTACAAGATTCAAAAAAAATATACAAAACAGGGTTGAAGTAAAGATCAGGCAATACAAGTGTCGAGGACAAGCAGACGATGTACAGTGTGGATATTACTGCATGAAGATTATTAAAAGCTTGAAGACGACGAATAATACAAATTAGCTTCAGTTATAATTTGAAGCTACGTTTTTTGCTTCATTCCAAAACTGACGCTAATATAGCGTAATTTTTGCTTCGGTTCTCAACCGAAGCAAAAAAAAAATTGTGTCTGTAACGCCCTAATGCTAAGGCACGCTACAGTACTTTTTCAATTATTGTGCAATCTTTGCTAATCAAAGATATTTCTCGAAAAACGTGTTAAATTAAAACTTTTGCTTTAATTATTAAACTTTGTAATATAATATAATATTTACAAATTCCGGGATCCCGATTTCAAACTTCGTAAAATTTACTTTTTAAACTTTACATTTCAAAATACATAATTTTTAGGTCGCACAGCGACTTTCAAAATACAATTCCCAGATGTCCCGAGACCGAACACTCCAGGTCGCGCTGCTTGACATGTACAATCCCATCTGAGCTCGGGTTCACTCCTGTTCAGTCATAGCCTTTCCTTTACCTACACATAGAAGTAGAAACTGTGAGTCAACAGACTCAGTAAGAAATGCATATAACACATCATATAATTTCCGACCTGTAAATAGGCGCCCATACACCTATTTACAGAGCTTAACAGATGAGTATGAACGTTCTAACTAGGATACGACCATGTACCATGTACCACATGCACTCAGTATACCATCGTACACTAGTGTAGGTAGGGTATGGACCGCACCTCGAGTACCGTTAAGTGTTGTACCACAGACACCTTGTACTTTTCCGTACAAGTGCTGGTAACACCATGATGTACTTATAAACATCATACACCTTACCAATGCACTCTGTATCGCAACCGTACAAGTGTTGGTAGTGCATGAATCACAACAAATAAGCATGCATATATATTAACACATACATACATTCGAATATTCATATCACACATTATACACAGTTCTTACCTGTTTTCCGAATTCAAGTGTGTTGGCCGACCTGAACGGAATTCACGTGCTAGATGGATGCCCTAATCACAATAATAGTAATACAGATGAGTGACTCGCTAAATCACTTTCCGGGACTTAAAACTTGAAACTAAAAGTTTCCCTATCGATAAACCTCATGGCAATACCCTAAATATCTCAAAATTGGCCAAAACTAGGGTTCTGGAAATTCCCCCAACGACGTGCACGGTTCCCAACCGGCATCCCGGTTCTGGGTCACCAACCGGTCGACCGGTTGGTACAGGCCACCCAGAACCGGAATTCCGGTTCTACTGCTGGGAACCAAAAATCATCCCCCTTGATTCAATTCAATCCCAAACCTTACCAAACTCTCCAGTATACCTATACAATGTATAAACATCCATTTCCAATCAACAAATCACAGAACAAACCAATAATTCAAATTATGCCATTAAAGTTCAAAGTTAAGGTTTTTATGCTCAAATTAACACAACACCTAAATCAACCAACCAAACCAGCTGATCTAACTCTTAATTAACCCAAACTAAACCTAGAATTTGATCCCTAAGCATTTCAAATCAAAACAGCCACCAATACTCAAAAACACAAGCTCAAACTAAGAAGAAAAAACTTTAAAAACATGTTCTAGTGTTCTAGGGATTTACCTTAGCTTCAAGAGTGCTTGATACCCTAGTTGAATTCCAGAAAAACAAGATGAAAAGATAGGTTCCTGCCCTGGTTGCCTCAGCCGAAGGAAAGAAAGAAAGAGAATTCAAGAGAAAAATGTCATTTCTCCTTATTTTCCTATTTTCTTGATTTTGTCCTTAAATGAAAAAGGAAGATTAAAAGAATTAATCTCAGCTGAATCATTTGCTAGGTGTCACTCCTTTAGGCAGCCACCTAAACCTTTACCAAATAAAATGACTAAAATGCCCTTAAGGTTATAACTTGGGTATTTCTAAAACTAGGGGTAAAATGGTCAAAATCCATAACCCCGCTCAATCCCGATAATTAATTTTCTCTAAAATATTCCCCACTATAAAATAGGGTTCTAAACTTACTCATGTGATTATCTAGCCATCCATCGCATTTTCCGTTGTCGCCGAGCAAAAATTACAAAATTAACATATTTCACATATAAGCTAAATAATACCCCTAGAGTTTAATAAAATCTCCGGAATTGAGAAATTATAACTCTAATATTTATTTCCAAATATTGGGGTCCATAAATAAATTAATTCACAAATAATAATAAAATAATAAAAATTAGTGCTAATTGCCTTTACTAATCCACATTACTAGAGCGGTCATTACAATTATCCCCCCGTTATTAGGATTTCGTCCTCGAAATCTAACCTGAACAGCTCTGAGTGCTGAGTACTCATATCCAACTCCAACTCCCAGGTGGCTTCTTCCACCTTACTGTTCCTCCAGAGCTCCTTAACCAGTGCAATAATCTTGTTCCGAAGAACTTTTTCTTTTCTATCCAAAATCTGAACAGGTTGCTCCTCATAGGATAAGTCTGGTTGTAGTTCAAGGGCTTCATAACTCAAGACATGAGTCGGGTCCGACACGTATTTCCTTAACATAGAGATGTGAAATACGTCATGAACGGCGATCTTCTTGGTGGTAAGGCTAGCCGATACGCTACTGCCCGACCTTCTCGAGAATGCCGAAATGGCCCAATGAACTTAGGGCTTAACTTACCCTTCTTCCCGAAGCGTCTAATACCCTTCATTGGTGAAATCTGCAGGAAAACATGTTTCCCTGCCTGAAATGTAATATCCCTACGCTTCAGATCAGCATAACTTTTACTTTGCTTTGAGCAAAGAAACATCCGAGCCTTGATCTTATCAATAGCTTCATTGGTCCTCTGCACTAACTCTGGACCCAAGTACTTCCTTTCTCCTGTCTCGTTCCAATGAATAGGAGAACGAAATTTTTTTACATATAATATCTCATAGGGAGCCATCCCTATTGTACTTTGGTAGCTGTTGTTGTAGGAGAATTCAATTAAAGGCAAGTACTTACTCCATGAACCCTCAAAGTCCATGACACAGGTTCGCAGTAGGTCTTCTAAAATCTGGATAGCTCTTTCCGACTGACCATCAGTCTGAGGGTGAAAGGCTGTACTAAACTTTAACTTGGTACCTATAGTCTTCTGAAGACTCACCCAAAACTTCGATGTCTTTTGGATCCCTATCCGACACAATGGATTTAGGGGCTCCATGGAGACGAACTGTCTCCTTCACATACAATTCAGCATACTGATCCACTGAATAGGTAACTTTCACTGGTAGAAAGTGAGCCGACTTTGTAAATCTATCCACAATGACCCATACTGAATCATACATCCCCGCAGTTCTAGGTATTCTAGTTACAAAATCTATTGCAATGTCCTCCCACTCTCACTTAGGAAGGACAAAAGATTGCAGTAACCGCGCCGGCCTCTGGTGTTCAGCTTTAATTTGCTGGCAAGTTAAATACTTGAACCATAATCCACCACTTCTCTTTTCATCCCATATCATCATAAATAGGGTTTTAAGTTCTGATACATTTTGGTGGTTCCTGGATGCAATGCATAAGGTGTGGTATAAACTTCATCAAGTACCTCCTTCTTGACCTTTTCAACATTAAAAGCACAAACTCAAACTTTAAATAACAATATTCCACTGTTCGAAACTAAAAAGTCTTTAGGCCAACCGGCCATTACATCGCCTCTAACCTCAACTTATTCAGGATATTCCAATTACGCTTTTCTGATTCTTCCTAATCGATCAAATTGAAGTGTTAAACTGTGTAACTTTCCAACTACGAATTCAATCTCAGCGTTAACCATTTCAAAGGCTAGTTAAGGCTAACAGAATAGTAGTACAAACTTGCCTGCAATTCTTTCTACTCAACGCATCGGCCCCATCGTTGGCCTTTCCGGGGTAATACAAAATCTCGCTATTGTAGTCTTTAACCAAAACCAGCCATCTTCTCCACCTCATGTTTAAATTCTTCTGGATGACAAAGTATTTGAAACTCTTATGATCAATATAAATCTCACACTTTTACCATAAAGATGATGTCATCATATCTTAAAAACAAAACCACCGCAAAGATGACCTAACTCATGAGTTGAATAGCGCTGCCCATAATCTTTCAGTTGACGAACAGCTTAAGCTATAACTCTGTTGGCTTGCATCAGAACACATCCCAGACCTTGTCTGGATGCATCACAAAAACTACAAATTTCTCTTGATCTGATAGAAAAGCTAACACCGGAGCTGTTATCAAACGTTGTTTTAACTCCTGAAAACTTGTTTCACATTTATCTGACCACACAAATCTCTTATTTTTTTCTTGGTCAATTCGGTTAGGGCATAAAAATTTTAAAGAATCCTTCAACGAAACATCGATAATACCCTGCTAAACCGAGAAAACTTCAAATTTCTATCACAGACTTGGGCCTCGGCCAATTCTTCACCGACTCCACCTTGTTTGGATCAACCATAATCCCATTCTCCTCAACAATATGACCCAGAAAGGACACCCCGAACAACCAGAATTCGCACTTTAAAGCTCCGCATACAACTTGTGGTCCCTAATTCACTGTAATACCACCCGAAGATGACGCTCGTGCTTTCTTTCTGGTTGAAAGTATACAAGAATATCATCGATAAACACTACAACGTAGTTATCGAGAAAATTCTCGAATACTCTATTCAAAAGATCCGTAAAGACCGCAGGAGCATTAATCAATCCGAATGACATTACCAGAAACTCATAGAGCCCATATCTGGTTCTAAAAGCAGTCTTTGGTATGTCCTTCTCCCGAATTCTAAGTTGATGATAACCAGACCGTAAATCAATCTTCGAAAACACTACCTTTTCCTGAAGCTGATCGAACAAATCATCAATCCTGGGCAACGGGTACTTGTTCTTAATCGTCAGCTTGTTTAGTTCCCGATAATCAATACACATTCTGAGGGAACCATCTTTCTTTTTCACAAAAAGAACCGGAGCTCCCCAGGGCGATACACTGGGTCAAATAAACCCAATGTCAAGCATCCCCTGAAGTTGTAACTTAAGCTCCTTGAGTTCTGCCGGAGCCATTCTATATGGAGCTTTAGAAACAAGTTCGACTCCAGGTACCAAATCAATTAAAAAGTCAATCTCTCGCTGTGGCGGCAATCCCGGCAACTCCTCGGGGAACACATCAAGAAAATCTTTAACCACCCGGACTACCTCAGGCCCAAATGTTTCAGTCCGCTGAGTCAAATACCACCGCTAGAAATCCTACACAACCATTGCATAGTAAATCCCTAGCCCTCAACACAGAAATAACCGGGATCCGAGACCCCTGAACAGATCCAACATAAACAAATGGATCTTCACCTTCCGGTTGAAAAATCACCATTTTACACCTACAATCTATACGGGCCGAATACTTGGATAGAAAATCCATTCCCAGTATAATATCAAACTTCGTTAATTTCAATTCTATAAGGTCAATACTCAATTCCCTATCTTCGATCCCAATTGGCATAGACCTAAAGCGCCTATTAGAGATAACCAATTCCCCGCTAGGCATTAAGGTTCCAAACCCTCTTACAAGAAAATCATAAAGTCTATCCAAAAGATTAAATACTCTCGATACTACATACGAGTATATAGTCCCAAAGTCAAATAATACATTAAAATGGGAGTTGCTGATAAGAAGCTAACCTTTCACCATAGAAAGCGGATGCAACATCGGCTCGAGTGATAACAAATGTCCGAGCAAGTACGAGGCTTTACTTCCAGCTTCTGCTTATCTTTCTTTGCCTGAGGGCAATTTCTCTTAAAGTGCCCAACCATGCCGCACAGGAAGCATGCTTTTCGGTTGCACTCTCCGGGATGATGTTTCTTACATCGCGGGCACTCAGGGTAAGAATAATCCTTGCGTACACCCTTGCCTCGATTTCCCCGGAACCGCTTGTTCCGTTTTAAACCCACCATTGATGACGTAGGTTTACTCTTCTGCTCAACCATGGAGCCCCTACCACTTCTGCCATAACTAGAAATATGGCAAGCGGTATCCCGATTTCGTGGCATTACCTCTTGAGGTCCTAAAATACATTCTTTAGAGCTTCCAGTCCAGAGAGCATTCTCCATATCTGAATCTCCCTGAAAGACTGTAGGTTCATTTATCCAAATTTTCTCATGCCATGATCCCACTTGGTTATCAGCCATACTATACTCTGCTGGTAATACCGAATTGAGAATGCCTGGCATACGAGGTAAAGGTAATACAGGAAACCTTTGTTGTTTCAACCTCTGAATCTCCTCGTCATGTCGTTGAATCATAGCTTCCATTTCTGCGAATCTTTGCTCCAACCCCCACGGAGTCTGTGACGAACGACCATCACTCCCATCAGAAGCCATCCAAAGGCTTTCGCCTTGGTTGCGGGGAGAACTCAAACTCCATTCTCTCCAACCGTTACTAGCCCTGACCACACTATCCAGACTCCCCATATTGCACCAGGTGTCCATACTATAGGACGAACACCGCCAATTAGTAAGTCGATGCAGTCGGGCAACGATCCCATTACAAACTTTCTACCGCACTTATGAATTCTAAGGCAACGCACTTTAAAATAATTAATTAAAATCTAATATGCTTCCTAACATGCTCTGACATTCACAATTATTTAAAATACTAAACAAGTACGGGCTTACTGAACCGTGAACCGAGCTTTCTCTGATGAAGATTGTACATGTCATAGCAAGCTTCGTAGACAAACACAGCGGCTACGATACCAAAATTGTAACGCCCTAATGCTAAGGCACGCTACAGTGCTTTTTCAATTATTGTGCAATCTTTGCTAATCAAAGATATTTCTCGAAAAACGTGTTAAATTAAAACTTTTGCTTTAATTATTAAACTTTGTAATATAATATAATATTTACAAATTCCGGGATCCCGATTTCAAACTTCGTAAAATTTACTTTTTAAACTTTACATTTCAAAATACATAATTTTTAGGTCGCACAGCGACTTTCAAAATACAATTCCCAGATGTCCCGAGACCGAACACTCCAGTCGCGCCGCTCGACATGTACAATCCCATCCGAGCTCGGGTTCACTCCGTTCGGTCATAGCCTTTCCTTTACCTACACATAGAAGTAGAAGCCGTGAGTCAACGGACTCGGTAAGAAATGCATATAACACATCATATAATTTCCGACACGTAAATAGGCGCCCATACACCTATTTACGAGCTTAACAGATGAGTATGAACGTTCTAACTAGGATACGACCATGTACCATGTACCACATGCACTCAGTATACCATCGTACACTAGTGTAGGTAGGGTATGGACCGCACCTCGAGTACCGTTAAGTGTTGTACCACAGACACCTTGTACTTTTCCGTACAAGTCTTGGTAACACCATGATGTACTTATAAACATCATACACCTTACCAATGCACTCTGTATCGCAACCGTACAAGTGTTGGTAGTGCATGAATCACAACAAATAAGCATGCATATATATTAACACATACATACATTCGAATATTCATATCACACATTATACACAGTTCTTACCTGTTTTCCGAATTCAAGTGTGTTGGCCGACCTGAACGGAATTCACGTGCTAGATGGATGCCCTAATCACAATAATAGTAATACGGATGAGTGACTCGCTAAATCACTTTCCGGACTTAAAACTTGAAACTAAAAGTTTCCCTATCGATAAACCTCATGGCAAGACCCTAAATATCTCAAAATTGGCCAAAACTAGGGTTCCGGAAATTCCCCAACAGTGCATCGGCTCCCAACCGCATCCCGTTTCGGGTCACCAACCGGCCGACCGGTTGGTACAGCCACCCGTAACCGACCCGGTTCTACCGCCGGGAACCAAAAATCATCCCCCTTGATTCAATTCAATCCCAAACCTTACCAAACTCTCCAAGGTATACCTATACAATGTATAAACATCCATTTCCAATCAACAAATCACAGAACAAACCAATAATTCAAATTATGCCATTAAAGTTCAAAGTTAAGGTTTTTATGCTCAAATTAACACAACACCTAAATCAACCAACCAAACCAGCTCGATCTAACTCTTAATTAACCCAAACTAAACCTAGAATTTGATCCCTAAGCATTTCAAATCAAAACGACCCACCAATACTCAAAAACACAAGCTCAAACTAAGAAAAAACTTTAAAAACATGCTCTAGGGTTCTAGGGTTTTACCTTAGCTTCAAGAGTGCTTGATACCCTAGTTGAATTCCGGAAAAACAAGATGAAAAGATAGGTTCTGCCACAGTTGCCTCGGTAGAAGGAAAGAAAGAAAGAGAATTCAAGAGAAAAATGCCATTTCTCCTTATTTTCCTATTTTCTTGATTTTGTCCTTAAATGAAAAAGGAAGATTAAAAGAATTAATCTCAGCTGAATCATTTGCTAGGTGTCACTCCTTTAGGCAGCCACCTAAACCTTTACCAAATAAAATGACTAAAATGCCCTTAAGGTTATAACTTGGGTATTTCTAAAACTAGGGGTAAAATGGTCAAAATCCATAACCCCGCTCAATCCCGATAATTAATTTTCTCTAAAATATTCCCCACTATAAAATAGGGTTCTAAACTTACTCATGTGATTATCTAGCCATCCATCGCATTTTCCGTTGTCGCCGAGCAAAAATTACAAAATTAACATATTTCACATATAAGCTAAATAATACCCCTAGAGTTTAATAAAATCTCCGGAATTGAGAAATTATAACTCTAATATTTATTTCCAAATATTGGGGTCCATAAATAAATTAATTCACAAATAATAATAAAATAATAAAAATTAGTGCTAATTGCCTTTACTAATCCACATTACTAGAGCGGTCATTACAATTATCCCCCCGTTATTAGGATTTCGTCCTCGAAATCTAACCTGAACAGCTCTGAGTGCTGAGTACTCATATCCAACTCCAACTCCCAGGTGGCTTCTTCCACCTTACTGTTCCTCCAGAGCTCCTTAACCAAAGGTCTGATAATCTTGTTCCGAAGAACTTTTTCTTTTCTATCCAAAATCTGAACAGGTTGCTCCTCATAGGATAAGTCTGGTTGTAGTTCAAGGGCTTCATAACTCAAGACATGAGTCGGGTCCGACACGTATTTCCTTAACATAGAGATGTGAAATACGTCATGAACAGCTGATACTGCTGGTGGTAAGGCTAGCCGATACGCTACCTGCCCGACCTTCTCGAGAATCTGAAATGGCCCAATGAACTTAGGGCTTAACTTACCCTTCTTCCCGAAGCGTCTAATACCCTTCATTGGTGAAATCTGCAGGAAAACATGTTTCCCTGCCTGAAATGTAATATCCCTACGCTTCAGATCAGCATAACTTTTCTGCCTGCTTTGAGCAGCAAACATCCGAGCCTTGATCTTATCAATAGCTTCATTGGTCCTCTGCACTAACTCTGGACCCAAGTACTTCCTTTCTCCTGTCTCGTTCCAATGAATAGGAGAACGAAATTTTTTTACATATAATATCTCATAGGGAGCCATCCCTATTGTACTTTGGTAGCTGTTGTTGTAGGAGAATTCAATTAAAGGCAAGTACTTACTCCATGAACCCTCAAAGTCCATGACACAGGTTCGCAGTAGGTCTTCTAAAATCTGGATAGCTCTTTCCGACTGACCATCAGTCTGAGGGTGAAAGGCTGTACTAAACTTTAACTTGGTACCTATAGTCTTCTGAAGACTCACCCAAAACTTCGATGTCTTTTGGATCCCTATCCGACACAATGGATTTAGGGGCTCCATGGAGACGAACTGTCTCCTTCACATACAATTCAGCATACTGATCCACTGAATAGGTAACTTTCCTCGGTAGAAAGTGAGCCGACTTTGTAAATCTATCCACAATGACCCATACTGAATCATACATCCCCGCAGTTCTAGGTATTCTAGTTACAAAATCTATTGCAATGTCCTCCCACTCTCACTTAGGAAGGACAAAAGATTGCAGTAACCGCGCCGGCCTCTGGTGTTCAGCTTTAATTTGCTGGCAAGTTAAATACTTGAACCATAATCCACCACTTCTCTTTTCATCCCATATCATCATAAATAGGGTTTTAAGTTCTGATACATTTTGGTGGTTCCTGGATGCAATGCATAAGGTGTGGTATAAACTTCATCAAGTACCTCCTTCTTGACCTTTTCAACATTAAAAGCACAAACTCAAACTTTAAATAACAATATTCCACTGTTCGAAACTAAAAAGTCTTTAGGCCAACCGGCCATTACATCGCCTCTAACCTCAACTTATTCAGGATATTCCAATTACGCTTTTCTGATTCTTCCTAATCGATCAAATTGAAGTGTTAAACTGTGTAACTTTCCAACTACGAATTCAATCTCAGCGTTAACCATTTCAAAGGCTAGTTAAGGCTAACAGAATAGTAGTACAAACTTGCCTGCAATTCTTTCTACTCAACGCATCGGCCCCATCGTTGGCCTTTCCGGGGTAATACAAAATCTCGCTATTGTAGTCTTTAACCAAAACCAGCCATCTTCTCCACCTCATGTTTAAATTCTTCTGGATGACAAAGTATTTGAAACTCTTATGATCAATATAAATCTCACACTTTTACCATAAAGATGATGTCATCATATCTTAAAAACAAAACCACCGCAGCATGACCTAACTCATGAGTTGAATAGCGCTGCCCATAATCTTTCAGTTGACGAACAGCTTAAGCTATAACTCTGTTGGCTTGCATCAGAACACATCCCAGACCTTGTCTGGATGCATCACAAAAACTACAAATTTCTCTTGATCTGATAGAAAAGCTAACACCGGAGCTGTTATCAAACGTTGTTTTAACTCCTGAAAACTTGTTTCACATTTATCTGACCACACAAATCTCTTATTTTTTTCTTGGTCAATTCGGTTAGGGCATAAAAATTTTAAAGAATCCTTCAACGAAACATCGATAATACCCTGCTAAACCGAGAAAACTTCAAATTTCTATCACAGACTTGGGCCTCGGCCAATTCTTCACCGACTCCACCTTGTTTGGATCAACCATAATCCCATTCTCCTCAACAATATGACCCAGAAAGGACACCCCGAACAACCAGAATTCGCACTTTAAAGCTCCGCATACAACTTGTGGTCCCTAATTCACTGTAATACCACCCGAAGATGACGCTCGTGCTTTCTTTCTGGTTGAAAGTATACAAGAATATCATCGATAAACACTACAACGTAGTTATCGAGAAAATTCTCGAATACTCTATTCAAAAGATCCGTAAAGACCGCAGGAGCATTAATCAATCCGAATGACATTACCAGAAACTCATAGAGCCCATATCTGGTTCTAAAAGCAGTCTTTGGTATGTCCTTCTCCCGAATTCTAAGTTGATGATAACCAGACCGTAAATCAATCTTCGAAAACACTACCTTTTCCTGAAGCTGATCGAACAAATCATCAATCCTGGGCAACGGGTACTTGTTCTTAATCGTCAGCTTGTTTAGTTCCCGATAATCAATACACATTCTGAGGGAACCATCTTTCTTTTTCACAAAAAGAACCGGAGCTCCCCAGGGCGATACACTGGGTCGAATAAACCCAATGTCAAGCATCCCCTGAAGTTGTAACTTAAGCTCCTTGAGTTCTGCCGGAGCCATTCTATATGGAGCTTTAGAAACAAGTTCGACTCCAGGTACCAAATCAATTAAAAAGTCAATCTCTCGCTGTGGCGGCAATCCCGGCAACTCCTCGGGGAACACATCAAGAAAATCTTTAACCACCCGGACTACCTCAGGCCCAAATGTTTCAGGTCTGCTGGAGTCAAATCCCACCGCTAGAAATCCTACACAACCATTGCATAGTAAATCCCTAGCCCTCAACACAGAAATAACCGGGATCCGAGACCCCTGAACAGATCCAACATAAACAAATGGATCTTCACCTTCCGGTTGAAAAATCACCATTTTACACCTACAATCTATACGGGCCGAATACTTGGATAGAAAATCCATTCCCAGTATAATATCAAACTCCGTTAATTTCAATTCTATAAGGTCAATACTCAATTCCCTATCTTCGATCCCAATTGGCATAGACCTAAAGCGCCTATTAGAGATAACCAATTCCCCGCTAGGCATTAAGGTTCCAAACCCTCTTACAAGAAAATCATAAAGTCTATCCAAAAGATTAAATACTCTCGATACTACATACGAGTATATAGTCCCAAAGTCAAATAATACATTAAAATGGGAGTTGCTGATAAGAAGCTAACCTTTCACCATAGAAAGACTGGATGCAACATCAGCCTGAGTGATAACAAATGTCTGAGCAAGTACAGGCTTTACTTCCAGCTTCTGCTTATCTTGCTTTGCCTGAGGGCAATTTCTCTTAAAGTGCCCAACCATGCCGCACAGGAAGCATGCTTTTCGGTTGCACTCTCCGGGATGATGTTTCTTACATCGCGGGCACTCAGAGTAAGAATAATCCTTGCGTACACCCTTGCCTCGATTTCCCCGGAACCGCTTGTTCCGTTTTAAACCCACCATTGATGACGTAGGTTTACTCTTCTGCTCAACCATGGAGCCCCTACCACTTCTGCCATAACTAGAAATATGGCAAGCGGTATCCCGATTTCGTGGCATTACCTCTTGAGGTCCTAAAATACATTCTTTAGAGCTTCCAGTCCAGAGAGCATTCTCCATATCTGAATCTCCCTGAAAGACTGTAGGTTCATTTATCCAAATTTTCTCATGCCATGATCCCACTTGGTTATCAGCCATACTATACTCTGCTGGTAATACCGAATTGAGAATGCCTGGCATACGAGGTAAAGGTAATACAGGAAACCTTTGTTGTTTCAACCTCTGAATCTCCTCGTCATGTCGTTGAATCATAGCTTCCATTTCTGCGAATCTTTGCTCCAACCCCCACGGAGTCTGTGACGAACGACCATCACTCCCATCAGAAGCCATCCAAAGGCTTTCGCCTTGGTTGCGGGGAGAACTCAAACTCCATTCTCTCCAACCGTTACTAGCCCTGACCACACTATCCAGACTCCCCATATTGCACCAGGTGTCCATACTATAGGACGAACCTGCCAATTAGTAAGTCAGTCTGGTCAGGCAACGATCCCATTACAAACTTTCTACCGCACTTATGAATTCTAAGGCAACGCACTTTAAAATAATTAATTAAAATCTAATATGCTTCCTAACATGCTCTGACATTCACAATTATTTAAAATACTAAACAAGTACGGGCTTACTGAACCGTGAACCGAGCTTTCTCTGATGAAGATTGTACATGTCATAGCAAGCTTCGGTAGACAAACCTGGCAGCTCTGATACCAAAATTGTAACGCCCTAATGCTAAGGCACGCTACAGTGCTTTTTCAATTATTGTGCAATCTTTGCTAATCAAAGATATTTCTCGAAAAACGTGTTAAATTAAAACTTTTGCTTTAATTATTAAACTTTGTAATATAATATAATATTTACAAATTCCGGGATCCCGATTTCAAACTTCGTAAAATTTACTTTTTAAACTTTACATTTCAAAATACATAATTTTTAGGTCGCACAGCGACTTTCAAAATACAATTCCCAGATGTCCCGAGACCGAACACTCCAGGTCGCGCTGCTTGACATGTACAATCCCATCTGAGCTCGGGTTCACTCCTGTTCAGTCATAGCCTTTCCTTTACCTACACATAGAAGTAGAAACTGTGAGTCAACAGACTCAGTAAGAAATGCATATAACACATCATATAATTTCCGACCTGTAAATAGGCGCCCATACACCTATTTACAGAGCTTAACAGATGAGTATGAACGTTCTAACTAGGATACGACCATGTACCATGTACCACATGCACTCAGTATACCATCGTACACTAGTGTAGGTAGGGTATGGACCGCACCTCGAGTACCGTTAAGTGTTGTACCACAGACACCTTGTACTTTTCCGTACAAGTGCTGGTAACACCATGATGTACTTATAAACATCATACACCTTACCAATGCACTCTGTATCGCAACCGTACAAGTGTTGGTAGTGCATGAATCACAACAAATAAGCATGCATATATATTAACACATACATACATTCGAATATTCATATCACACATTATACACAGTTCTTACCTGTTTTCCGAATTCAAGTGTGTTGGCCGACCTGAACGGAATTCACGTGCTAGATGGATGCCCTAATCACAATAATAGTAATACAGATGAGTGACTCGCTAAATCACTTTCCGGGACTTAAAACTTGAAACTAAAAGTTTCCCTATCGATAAACCTCATGGCAATACCCTAAATATCTCAAAATTGGCCAAAACTAGGGTTCTGGAAATTCCCCAACGGGCGAATAGGTTCCCAACCGCATCCTCTGGGTCACCAACCGGTCGGCTGGTACAGGCCACCCAGAACCGGAATTCCGGTTCTACTGCTGGGAACCAAAAATCATCCCCCTTGATTCAATTCAATCCCAAACCTTACCAAACTCTCCAGTATACCTATACAATGTATAAACATCCATTTCCAATCAACAAATCACAGAACAAACCAATAATTCAAATTATGCCATTAAAGTTCAAAGTTAAGGTTTTTATGCTCAAATTAACACAACACCTAAATCAACCAACCAAACCAGCTGATCTAACTCTTAATTAACCCAAACTAAACCTAGAATTTGATCCCTAAGCATTTCAAATCAAAACAGCCACCAATACTCAAAAACACAAGCTCAAACTAAGAAGAAAAAACTTTAAAAACATGTTCTAGTGTTCTAGGGTTTTACCTTAGCTTCAAGAGTGCTTGATACCCTAGTTGAATTCCAGAAAAACAAGATGAAAAGATAGGTTCCTGCCCTGGTTGCCTCAGCCGAAGGAAAGAAAGAAAGAGAATTCAAGAGAAAAATGCCATTTCTCCTTATTTTCCTATTTTCTTGATTTTGTCCTTAAATGAAAAAGGAAGATTAAAAGAATTAATCTCAGCTGAATCATTTGCTAGGTGTCACTCCTTTAGGCAGCCACCTAAACCTTTACCAAATAAAATGACTAAAATGCCCTTAAGGTTATAACTTGGGTATTTCTAAAACTAGGGGTAAAATGGTCAAAATCCATAACCCCGCTCAATCCCGATAATTAATTTTCTCTAAAATATTCCCCACTATAAAATAGGGTTCTAAACTTACTCATGTGATTATCTAGCCATCCATCGCATTTTCCGTTGTCGCCGAGCAAAAATTACAAAATTAACATATTTCACATATAAGCTAAATAATACCCCTAGAGTTTAATAAAATCTCCGGAATTGAGAAATTATAACTCTAATATTTATTTCCAAATATTGGGGTCCATAAATAAATTAATTCACAAATAATAATAAAATAATAAAAATTAGTGCTAATTGCCTTTACTAATCCACATTACTAGAGCGGTCATTACAGTGTCGGTTTAGAAATGAAGCAAACAAGTTGACTATTTACGTCTGCTGTTATTATGTCGGGTTATACAACCGAAGCAAAAAGTTTTTGTGTCATTTTACAACTGAAGCAAAAAGTCATTTTTGTAGTAGTGAACATTACATATTATCCATCTCTTTTTCATTTTTATTTTTACTATTAGCCACATCAAGACTATTTTTATAAAAAAAAAAAAAATAGTATTTTGGTGCATATTAATAAATCACTTGTTGCAATTAAAGAATTATAAAAGTTATGATTAAATTGTTTAATTCATATATATTTTTTTAAAGTACTCCTCTAACAGCACAATATTTAAATTTATGTATTGGGGATTTATATTATACGTAAATTGTTCAAGTAATATTAATTAATTAGGAAATAATTTGCGCTTTGCTCGCGTGTGGTCGTATTTAATTTATTGATAATTAATGATAAAATTATCAAATTTTAAATTTTAATATTTTTAATATAATATTTTTCTAGTAATATGAGTAATTATATTACTAAATTTTTATTATTTTTACTTAGAAAAATAAAATTCATATTGTAAAAAAATGTATTATGAAAAAACATTATATATTTAAAATTGTTGTTATTACTGTAACTTATTTGTATTTACACTATAATCAAAATGGATGTATCATTATCATTCACGTATCTTACTTGTAATATATAATCAATATACTATATATTATTAATAAATGAAATTAAATTTTTTCTTTCAATAATATTTTTAAATCCTATGTTGTATAGGGTTTTCAAATCCTAAAGATATTTTTCATTCTTAAATGTAACCATAGTACAAAATAATATGTATATATTAATAATAAATTAAACTAAAATTTTTCTTTTTTAAATAGAATTCTTAGTGGTATGGTTTCAAATTCTAATAATAATAATAATATATCTTTTCAAAAAAAATAATATATACATATTTATTATAACCACACTATTATTAGTTTGAGGATGTATATTTCAAATGTAATTAATAAATGAAAGACTATCATTGCTTTTTAAAGGATGACCTCAACTCATCTTTGCTAATATATGATTATAGTAAATATATTATAGTAAGAACATTACTATTAGGCATTTTATGGTACACCAGCCGCTTAAAACTGTCACCACACATGGACTCTTTTGGAAAGGTTAAAGGATGTTGCACCTGTTGGAATTTATTTTACCAGGATCTTAGATCTACTCACAAGTATGTTGTTTAAACACCCTAAATATGAACTTTCTAAAACGATAAATTAAACACATATAAAGTTAAGAAAACCTTACATTGATGCAGCGGAATTAATGTCTCCTTCCACTCAGATCTCTAACCCTTGTATCCTTTCTGTAGCAGAGTATAATCAAGATCTGAGCCCGAATGTCCTTCTTCTTCAAGTTTGATCCTTCACAGTCTTCCAATCTATGATTGAGTTACTGCTCGATGTGTGTGGGCACTTACTCTCTCACTAGGGTTCGAAATTGATGAAGAAGAAAAGAGAATAGGGATTTCGGCCAGGTATAGAAAGTGGGAAAGGCTCAGTTTTTCTGAAGAGAGAAATTTCTGTCAGAAAAGATTTGTGAAAACTTATGATTTGACTGAGCCATCACTTTCTATTTATAGGCAACTACTAGGTTTAGGTTAAGAATTATTTGGCATTAAAATAATGAAAATATTAATTTCAAAATCCACAATAAGTGGCCGACCATGGTGTGTTAGTGGGTCCCACTTGATTTTGCAGTTTTATCAAATTTTATCTCTATTTTCTCAAAAACGCCAATTTTCCAATTCTAACCTTTTAAATGCCAAAACTAATTATTTAATAGCTAAAATAGATTATTAAATAATATTGTCATTTAATTTAATTATTAATTAGACATATAAAGTCCATTAATAAATAAATAAACCTAGAAACTCTTTTCTTTACAATTTCACCCTTGCTTAGTGAAAATTCATAAAATTAGACATAGTCTAACTTTAGAATTATAATTGATCAATCACGAATCAATTAATGAGTCTTAAAAGCAAAATGTTCTCAACTAGAATGGGGACCATGGATCTATATGCTGAGCTTCCAATAAGTGAACCAAATTTACCAAGTAAATTCTTACTTATTAATTCTTCGTTGAATCCAATCTTAGAACTTAGAATTGCACTCTCAGACTTATATAGAGCATATTGTATGTTCCACGATATCAATATTGTAAAGCCCGCTTAGTTAATTTGGAAATTAGCAGTTATTTATGTTAATCAGGAAATTATTTATAGCTATTTAAATAATTTATCATTGTTATTTATGGAATTCAGATATGCATAATTATGTTATCAGCAGTTTTTATATTTCGCATTTCCGGTGTCCGGTATTTTGGAACGCGGCGTTTGGCTCAGTAGAAATCACAACTTAGTACGTTAGTATTTTGGGGACGGGTTTTAGACATTGGGAATGTCGGGAATGGCCGGGAATTTAGAATGTCCCAAAAATACCCCTTTAGTATGATTTTAGTGATTTTATGGTGGAGGGGCAA
Source organism: Cannabis sativa (assembly GCF_029168945.1). Classification (NCBI taxonomy): domain Eukaryota; kingdom Viridiplantae; phylum Streptophyta; class Magnoliopsida; order Rosales; family Cannabaceae; genus Cannabis; species Cannabis sativa. The sequence goes on from NC_083607.1 coordinate 57,092,020, forward strand.
AATGGTCTTTTTGCCCCATTAGTGTTTTGTCTTATATGATTTAATAAATGGGTTAATGTTTATTTTTAATTATTCTTCTTGGCTGAAATGGATTTAATAAAAGGTTATTATGTGCTTGAAAATCCTTTTTCCTTTCTTTTCCAACACTTAGAAAAAAATAGAAAAGTTTCAAAATAGAAAGCTCTCTCTCTTTTCCTCTTTTTTCGGCTGAGCTTGGGGATTCAAAGCTGGGATTTTTGGTTGGTGATTTCTTGTGTTTTGGCTTGATCATAGTGATTTTAGTTGAGGTAATTTTTGTCTTGCTCTTCTATTTAGTTTTTCTTGAATTTTTGTGAAAATTGGATGAAATGCATGTTGGATTTTATGTTGTTGTTGCTGCTGTAATCTGGTGATTATTTTGTGTTTAAGCATGTTAGTTTAGGGTTGTTTTGATGCTTGATTACTAGGTTGAGCATGCTAGAAGTTTATATGTGAAAATATGTGATTTTGAGGAGAAATTGCCATGTTTTGTTTCTGTGAATTGCTGGAGGTTGTTGTTTGTTTTCAGAGGTTATATTATGCTAGTTTAGGTTGATTTTAGTTGGTTTGCATGCTTGTTTTGGTGGTTTGCTCAAGCTTGAGTTTGGAACTCAAAGCTTGAGCTCCAATGGTGAATTTTGCATGTGGGATTTCTGGGTAGGTTTGATGCTCTAGAATTGTTATTTGGGACCTATAGAGGAGGTCTGGAAAGTTTGGGATCAATTGGGTTCGAATTGGTCAAGATATGGGAATTTTTGGTTCTTCGCGAGGAACCGAATTCGGTTGAGCATCCGGAATTCGGATGGGGGTTCGAATTTTCCCGAACCGGAATTCCGGTTGGGCAACCGGACTTCCGGATGGGGGATTTTTCAGAACCCTAGTTTTCCTCGTTTTTGGGTTTTTAGGGGTATTGCCATGCTTTTTATCGATAGGGAAACTTTTAGTTTCGAGTTTTAGTCCCCGGGAAGTGATTTAGCGTGTCACTTATAGCGTTGTGGTTTTTATGGTTTAGGAGCCGATGTCCGCCGTTCGGCTTCGGTTCCGGTCGGGTTGGCCAAGCACACCCGAAATCGGAATCCGAGGTAAGATTAGTATAACGGTATGCATATGTAGTTTACATGTTTAGCGTGCATGTAGGAAGCCCGTTAGATTACATTAGATATGTATTTAGGCTTCGAACCACCCAACCCCGTCACGTCGGTACGAGTGGAGTATGACCAGCGGCGGAGTATGGCCGGTTCGGCCGTCAGCCGACACTGGTTGGTGGTTCGGTGCTATTGACCTATCCCGTCGGTACAGCCGGAGTATGACCGGCGGCGGAGTATGACCGGTTCGACCGATCGGGAGGATACTTGTCAATAGTACGGGTCCCCGAACGTTCAAAACTCGGTACCATGTTGGACATGGCGGTAGTGCTCGGTACCATGTTGGACATGGCGATAGCGGGACTCGCATCGTGTTGGACACGGCGGTCGGTTTTATGTATGATATTATTATGCTTTTCCTGCGAGTCCGTCGACTCACGGTTTACGTTGCATGTGTAGGTAAAGGCAAGGCGATTCTTGATGGACCGTGAGCGAGCTTATGGGATTGTACATGTCGGGGCGGTTAGGCCTGGAGCGTACGATCCTCGGGACGACGAAGTGAGATTTTTGTAACGGTCGTTAGATGACCTCATTTTGATGTAAAAGTTGAATAGTAAAAACGTTTGTAAATATTTTTATAAATCGGGATCCCGAGACTTTTTGGTAAAATGGTTTATAAGTTTAATGAAAAAGCAAAATTTTAATTAATCACGTTTTTCCATAAACCTCGTTGATTAGCATCGAGCTGCACAGTACGTTTAAAAATCACGTAATACGCCTAAATTAGTTAGGGTGTTACAATTTGGTATCGTAGCCACTGGGTTGTCTTAGAAGATCGTCACGACATGTACAATCATCATCAGCAGTTAGCTCGGTTCACGGTTCAGTAAGCCTTTATTGCTTTAGTAGTTTATTTTATTCAGTTATGAAAAAGAAAAGCCTGTTAGGAAGCATGTTAGTAGCCTGATAGTAGAATAGGCGCATGTTTCATTTTTAATTTCCAAATTAAGCGGCATTAGTAAGCTCGCCTTGAATACGACCTGATATGCCAACTCTTGGTTTCGCGGGCGGTTCTAACTAGATGGACGCCGGGCGGACTACCGGAGTCGAGGCAACTCGGTGGGGTCGAATCGGGAGAGGGAGCTCGGTTTCCCCCACTTTGGGGGCCGAGGTAGAGGTCCCCGAGGCGGGGCTCGTGGTCGGGGTGATGAGAACCCGCCACGGGCTGCCCGAGCTCCCGGCCGATCGGGGAGCCCGGGCGGGAGTTACGGTTTGCGGAGATGCAAGCCGGGATCGAAGAGCAAGACCTCGAGATTCGAGAGGTTGAGACGAGCGGGGTGCTCCTGCCGGTTCCGGTGCCGGTAGTTCCGGCGGCACACCCTGTCGCCGCGAGCCGAGATGGTAGTGGCGGCCCACAGATTGGAACCTTTATATGAGCGGTTCCGGAAACAAGCACCTCCGGTATTCCTGGGAGGTCCAGATGTGTCAAAAGCCGAGCAGTGGCTTACGGTGATCACCAGAATCTTGAACTTTATGGGTGTCACCGCAACGACAGAGTGGTGTGCGCCACATTTCAGTTCCAGGAGGATGCCCTGGTATGGTGGGACATGGTGTCTCAGATTCACGATGTCACCACCATGACTTGGGAGAGGTTCCAGGAACTCTTCAATGCGAAGTACTACAACGAGGCGGTTAGAAGCGCCAAGAGAAAGGAATTCGTTCACGACCCGGCGGGAGAACATGAGTGTCACCGAGTATACTACTCGGTTGTGGGTTGGCGAGGTTAGCCTCGGGAATTGTGCCGACCGACTTCGGCGAGAAAGGAGAAGTATCAGGACGGATTGCATCCCAAGATCAGGCATGACCTGATGATTACCACAGACGACAGCACCACCTACGCTCAGATGGTGGAGAAGGCACTGCGAGCTGAGGGCGCAGTGGGGTGCATGTCAGAGTCAGCTAGTACTCGGTTGGTGGCGGAGCTCCTACCCCTCCCCGCATCGAGGCTTCGGCGGGGGAGTAGTGGTTCGGCCATTGATCGGAGGAAGAGGGCACCCATCGCTTCGGCGGCTCGAGTCGAACAAGAGGTTCGGGGGAACCGAACGAGAGGAGTCGTCCCGGTGGTAATGAGACTCGCTTCTCCTACCCCGAGTGCCCTAGGCTGCAAGAGGCACCATCGGGGAGAGTGCAAGGGGCGGGGATGCTTTCATTGTGGCATGCCCGGCACTTCAAGAGGGAATGTCCCCGGCTCGGCCGGAGGCACCGAGAGCTCCGGCGATGCCCACTCCGGCCCGGGGTATTCGCGATCACGCGGGCGATGCGGATGCCGGCCCATCGGTTGTTACGGGTCGGATTCTTATTAACGACTCGTTTTATTCAGTCGTTTGATTACGGGGCTACACGTTCTTATGTGGCGGCCGCAGTCCTTAGTAAATTGGGTAGACCCTTTGATAGATATGAGTCGGGGTTTGGAACCCCGTTACTTGCACAGCGGAGAATTGGTTATCTCCAATAGGTGGATTAGGTCTATGCCGATCGGGATAGATGGTAGAGAGTTAAGCGGCGATCGATAGAGATGAGCTTAGTCGAATTTGATATTATTTTAGGAATGGATTTCCTATCTAAATATTCGGCGAGCATTGATTGCAAGAGGAAGATGGTGGTCTTCCAACCGGAAAGTGAAGAACCATTCGTATTTGTGGGTTCGGTTCGGGGATCTCGGATCCGGTGATCTCGGCTATGTCGGCGAGAGAATTATTGCACGGTGGGTGCTTAGGGTTTTTGGCCGTGGTGGTGGACACCACTCGGCCAGACACCATTCGGCCAGAGGACATCAGAGTGGTTCAGGAATTTTTGGACGTTTTTCCCGAAGAACTTCCAGGGTTACCACCTCAGCGGGAGATTGACTTCGTGATTGACTTGGCACCAGGGGTGGATCCGGTTTCTAAAGCCCCGTATAGGATGGCTCCACTGAACTTAAGGAGTTAAAGATTCGGCTAGGGGTTGCTTGACATAGGGTTCATTCGGCCCAGTGTGTCACCTTGGGGAGCCCCGGTTTTGTTCGTGAAGAAGAAGGATGGCTCTATGAGGATGTGCATCGACTACAGAGAGTTGAACAAGCTGACGGTGAAGAATAAATATCCATTACCTAGGATCGATGACTTGTTCGATCAGCTTCAGGGGAAGACGGTCTTTTCTAAGATTGACCTCCGTTCGGGTTATCATCAGTTGAGGATCCGAGAGGAGGACATTCCAAAGACGGCTTTCCGCACTAGGTATGGACACTACGAGTTCCTGGTTATGTCATTCGGACTAACCAATGCTCTGCAAAGCATTCATGGACCTGATGAATAGAGTATTCAAGGATTTCCTCGATATCTGTGTAATTGTGTTTATCGACGACATCCTCGTGTACTCTCAGTCAGAAGAGGAGCATGAGTTACATCTTCAGATGGTACTGCAACGACTTCGAGAACATAGACTCTACGCCAAGTTCAAGAAATGTGAGTTCTGGTTGTCTCAGGTGTCCTTCCTAGGGCACATTGTGAGTAAAGATGGGATCAAGGTGGATCCCGGGAAGATTGAATCCGTCAGGGATTGGCCGAGACCGAAGACAGTGACAGAGATCAGAAGCTTCTTGGGGTTAGCTGGGTATTACCGTAGGTTCGTGGAGGGGTTCTCCAAAATTTCGATGCCCCTAACCGAGCTTACAAAGAAGAATCAGCGATTTATCTGGTCAGATAAATGCGAAGCTAGCTTTCAGGAGCTGAAACAGAGGTTGATTACTGCTCCGGTACTAGCTTTGCCTTCGGACAAGGAGAAGTTCGTGGTCTATTGTGACGCATCCAAACAGGGTTTGGGGTGCGTATTGATGCAAGCCGATCGGGTTATCGCTTATGCCTCCCGTCAGTTAAAGGATTATGAACAGCGATACCCGACTCATGATTTAGAATTGGCCGCAGTGGTTTTTGCACTGAAGATTTGGCGGCATTACTTGTATGGTGAGAAGTGCGAGATCTATACCGACCATAAAAGTCTCAAGTATTTCTTTACTCAGAAAGATTTGAACATGAGACAAAGACGATGGTTGGAATTAGTGAAGGACTATGATTGTGAGATTCTTTACCATCCCGGGAAAGCCAATGTAGTGGCCGATGCCCTGAGTAGAAAGGGGCCCGGGCAGGTAGCTAGCATGGTTCAGATCTCACCTCAGCTAGCAGAGGATATGGTCAGGTCCAGCATTGAGTTTGTGGTAGGTCAGCTACACAACTTAACGCTGCAATCTGATCTGTTAGAAAGAATAAAAGTTGCTCAGACGACAGATCCGGAGTTAGTGAAGATCCGAGATGAGGTATTGGCTGGTCAAGCCAAAGACTTTTCAGTGTCAGACAGTGGGATGCTTTTGTATAAAGCCAGGGTTTGTGTCCCGAACAGTGTGGACTTGAGGAACGAGATCTTTGAGGAGGCTCATTCTACCCCGTATTCTCTGCATCCCGGCACCACCAAGATGTACCAAGATTTGAAACCGTACTTCTGGTGGAGCGGTATGAAGAAGAATTTGGTAGAATTCGTATCGAGATGCCTCACGTGTCAGCAGATCAAGGCTGAACATCAGAGACCAGCAGGGTTGTTGCAGCCTCTAACCCTACCAGAATGGAAATGGGAGGATATTACTATGGATTTTGTGGTCGGGTTACCTAGGACCACGGGTATGTATGATTCCATCTGGGTAGTGGTGGACCGATTTACGAAATCTGCTCATTTTACGGGTCAGAACAACGTTTACAGTGGATCAGTTGGCAGAGTTATATGTCAGGGAGATAGTGAGACTTCACGGGGTACCGAAGTCTATAGTTTCGGACAGGGATCCGAAATTTACCTCCAAATTTTGGCAGAGTTTGCAACGGGCAATGGGTACGAAGCTAAAATTCAGTACAGCATTTCATCCTCAGACAGATGGTCAATCCGAAAGGACAATTCAGATATTGGAGGATATGCTAAGAGCCTGTGTTATGGACTTTGAGGGTTCATGGAATAAATATCTACCGTTGATAGAGTTCTCTTACAACAACAGTTATCAGAGTACGATAGGGATGGCACCCTACGAACTGTTGTACGGTAGGAAATGTAGATCCCCTATCCACTGGGATGAGACAGGGGAGAGGAAATACCTAGGTCCGGAGTGGGTTCAGCGGACCAATGAGGCAATAGAGAAGATTAAAGCTAGAATGCTTGCCTCCCAGAGCAGACAGAAGAGTTACGCAGATCCGAAACGTAGGGATGTTGAGTTCCGAGTGGGGGACCATGTGTTTTTACGAGTATCTCCGATGAAGGGGATTAAACGTTTCGGGAAAAGAGGCAAGTTATGCCCTAGATTTACCGGACCTTTCGAGATTCTCGAGAAGATAGGTCAAGTGGCATATCGGTTAGCATTGCCTCCAGCTTTATCAGCAGTGCACAACGTATTTCATGTCTCAATGTTGAGAAAATACGTTTCAGACCCCTCTCATATACTCAGTTATGAGGGCCTTCAGCTTCAGTCAGATATGTCCTATGAGGAACAGCCAGTGCAGATCCTGGATAGAAAGGATAAAGTCCTTCGGAATAAGACCATAGCGTTGGTCAAGGTTCTCTGGAGAAACAGTAAGGTGGAAGAAGCCACTTGGGAGCTAGAATCAGATATGCGAGCTCAATATCCAGAATTATTCAGGTTAGATTTCGGGGACGAAATCCTTTTAAGGGGGGGATAGTTGTAAAGCCCGCTTAGTTAATTTGGAAATTAGCAGTTATTTATGTTAATCAGGAAATTATTTATAGCTATTTAAATAATTTATCATTGTTATTTATGGAATTCAGATATGCATAATTATGTTATCAGCAGTTTTTATATTTCGCATTTCCGGTGTCCGGTATTTTGGAACGCGGCGTTTGGCTCAGTAGAAATCACAACTTAGTACGTTAGTATTTTGGGGACGGGTTTTAGACATTGGGAATGTCGGGAATGGCCGGGAATTTAGAATGTCCCAAAAATACCCCTTTAGTATGATTTTAGTGATTTTATGGTGGAGGGGCAAAATGGTCTTTTTGCCCCATTAGTGTTTTGTCTTATATGATTTAATAAATGGGTTAATGTTTATTTTTAATTATTCTTCTTGGCTGAAATGGATTTAATAAAAGGTTATTATGTGCTTGAAAATCCTTTTTCCTTTCTTTTCCAACACTTAGAAAAAAATAGAAAAGTTTCAAAATAGAAAGCTCTCTCTCTTTTCCTCTTTTTTCGGCTGAGCTTGGGGATTCAAAGCTGGGATTTTTGGTTGGTGATTTCTTGTGTTTTGGCTTGATCATAGTGATTTTAGTTGAGGTAATTCTTGTCTTGCTCTTCTATTTAGTTTTTCTTGAATTTTTGTGAAAATTGGATGAAATGCATGTTGGATTTTATGTTGTTGTTGCTGCTGTAATCTGGTGATTATTTTGTGTTTAAGCATGTTAGTTTAGGGTTGTTTTGATGCTTGATTACTAGGTTGAGCATGCTAGAAGTTTATATGTGAAAATATGTGATTTTGAGGAGAAATTGCCATGTTTTGTTTCTGTGAATTGCTGGAGGTTGTTGTTTGTTTTCAGAGGTTATATTATGCTAGTTTAGGTTGATTTTAGTTGGTTTGCATGCTTGTTTTGGTGGTTTGCTCAAGCTTGAGTTTGGAACTCAAAGCTTGAGCTCCAATGGTGAATTTTGCATGTGGGATTTCTGGGTAGGTTTGATGCTCTAGAATTGTTATTTGGGACCTATAGAGGAGGTACGGAAAGTTTGGGATCAATTGGGTTCGAATTGGTCAAGATATGGGAATTTTTGGTTCTTTGCGAGGAACCGGAATTCGGTTGAGCATCCGGAATTCGGATGGGGGTTCGAATTTTCCCGAACCGGAATTCGGTTGGGCAGCCGGACTTCGGATGGGGGATTTTTCGAACCCTAGTTTTCCTCGTTTTTGGGTTTTTAGGGGTATTGCCATGCTTTTTATCGATAGGGAAACTTTTAGTTTCGAGTTTTAGTCCGGGAAGTGATTTAGCGTGTCACTTATAGCGTTGTGGTTTTTATGGTTTAGGAGCCGATGTCCGCCGTTCGGCTTCGGTTCCGATCGGGTTGACCGGCACACACGAAATCGGAATCCGGTAAGATTAGTATAACAGTATGCATATGTAGTTTACATGTTTAGCTTGCATGTAGGAAGCTTGTTAGATTACATTAGATATGTATTTAGGCTTCGAACCACCCAACCCCTGTCACGTCGGTACGGTGTGGAGTATGACCGACGGCGGAGTATGGCCGGTTCGGCCGATCAGTGACAGGTTGGTGGTTCGGTGCTATTGACCTATCCCGTCGGTACAGCTGGAGTATGACCGGCGGCGGAGTATGACCGGTTCGACCGATCAGGAGGATACTTGTCAATAGTACCGTCCCCTGAACGTTCAAAACTCAGTACCATGTTGGACATGGCAGTAGTGCTCAGTACCATGTTGGACATGGCAGTAGCGGGACTCAGTATCGTGTTGGACACGGCAGTCAGTTTTATGTATGATATTATTATGCTTTTCCTACTGAGTCTGTCGACTCACAGTTTACGTTGCATGTGTAGGTAAAGGCAAGGCAGTTGCTGATGGACCGTGAGCGAGCTTATGGGATTGTACATGTCGGGGCGGTTAGGCCTGGAGCGTACGATCCTCGGGACGACGGCCGAGATTTTTGTAACGGTCGTTAGATGACCTCATTTTGATGTAAAAGTTGAATAGTAAAAACGTTTGTAAATATTTTTATAAATCGGGATCCCGAGACTTTTTGGTAAAATGGTTTATAAGTTTAATGAAAAAGCAAAATTTTAATTAATCACGTTTTTCCATAAACCTCGTTGATTAGCATCGAGCTGCACAGTACGTTTAAAAATCACGTAATACGCCTAAATTAGTTAGGGTGTTACAAATATGCTATCTCATTTAACCATTGTTATAATCTTATTGTGATTTAAAGATCCTCTATATAGATGATCTACATCGAGATGGGATTTCTTTACCGTTCTCACCCCTCAATGTATTTTGCCCCTTAAAACACTTAGCTACTTGTAAATGGTGTTTAGTGATCTAATAATTAGTCAGTTAAACAAGAGCTCATCCATTTACTTCTATTTGCTAAGCTCGAAGGGAATCATCACTTGACTTCTATACACCAGTAGAAGCTATAGATTCCATATTTATGTTCAGCACTCCCACTCAATCATACTATCATGTTCTCAAAATATACGTATCACCCTGACCTAAAAGTAGGCTTAACTAATAAATCAAAGAACATGAATAGCACTCCTGAGTTGAGCCTAAGCATATCAGGATTTAGATTCTTTTAATCTTAAGATCAACTACTGATATTGACTTGGAAAGATATATAACGGTAAGTTTGTAATATCTTAACTTAGTTGCAATATCGGTCCAGTCCAATGTATACTCCATACATTCGAAACTAGTATACTTTACTAATGTCCTGGAAAGAACATAACACTTACTCCAAGTGTAAGTATACATCATCGCTGATTATCACATTAGTGTAAATCCAATAACACTGATAAAACAGGGACTAAGTCTTTTGATTCATATGAACACAATCACATTCCATTGTGTTGACGATACTGTAATTGTGAATAAACATATGATCTGGATTTAACTGATTTTGTGTGTGTGAATGTAATAAACATATTAAACCATTAGCATGTAGAATTCATGCAAACATCAATCACTTCAAATTTCTTATATTGATAACTAATCAGATTGTAAAGAGTTTTATTTAGGGCATAAAACCCAACAGCACCTTTGTCACCAAGGTTGGTAACTAGAGATTTTCTGGAGTGATACCATCCCCATGGAGCAAAGTGATGATATTTCTGGAGCGATACCATTTCCATGGAGCAAAGTGATGGTGTACCGACGCTTGGATTGGGTGGAGACTGCAGAGTCAGAGCACATAATCCTACTCGACGGCTTGGAAGAATAGTTTTGTTGGGTAGTTCATGGCTTGAAAGAGTTAGGGTTTTGAAGGGTTTAATTTATATTTTAGGGGTTAAATGTATATTTTATAAAACTAAACGTTAGAATCAAAGTGCAGTTAAATTTAATAGAATAAAAAGAGAATATACTGTTAAACCAAGAATTACTATTAGATAGCCACTTTTAATAGATAAAGATATATATTGATTAATGATAGATAGATTATAAGAATAATAATAATTAATTAATTTGTGAATTGTAAATATATTTTAACATATAGAAAATAGAAAAATAAATATTTTTTTAACTTATATTTTTGTAGAATATTTACAAACTTAATAAAAAATTAGAATAATGAGAGAATTGAGGAGAGAGTAAATAAATGTATTTAGAGTAATTTTAGAGCGCCATGTCACCGCCTCATATTTTTTCTTTATATATATATACTAGTAAACAATCCGCGCTTTGCTTCGGTATATTTAAATTTTTTTAAATATAAATATGAAATTAATTGTGTCCTTTAATTTAATGATAATTCAATGGTTATTTATAATTTTTAGCCCTGAAATTTCGACCTAAGTATTAGTGTGCTCCTAATTTTTTCAGTCCATTAAAAATAGTTCCTAAACTATTTATAGTATCTTCAAAAATATGGTCAAGCTAGAATAAGAAACCAGCAGCAGTATGCAACCTGCAATAACCAAACCAGTTCTGTTCTTGTGTCAGCACCCATTCAGCAAGACATAAACAATGTTCCATGGACACCACCGAACATTTCAGGACTAAAAATGAACGTGGATGCTGCTGTCAATCATGAACTGAAGATCTTGGGGGTCGATGCAATTGTAAGAGACCATCAAGGCAATGTAGTTGCTGCTATATCCAAGCCAATATAAGGATGCTTTCGATCGAATGAAATGGAGACTAAAGCACTTTTTTATAGTCTTAATTGGGCGCTGCGATTGCAATTACAAATTACACATATCAACACTGATGCATTGCAAAGTGTAAAAAAACTTGACGAAATGACCACTTTACAATATTATGAATAGTTTGAGAATCATTTTTAACAAACTAAAAAAATTAGGGGTATAATAATAATACATAGATCATAGTTTAATGGGTAAATATTCCAAATAACATTTTTTAAGAACAATTGGGCTTATTAAAACCTCAAGAGTGAATCCAATTAAAACAACTGAGGAAGAAAAGGAGTGCGAAAATTATATTAATCAATCATGATCGACCACCACACAATATTACCAACATTAGATAAAGCATACTTAACTAAAGCAATGTAAAAATGCAAAAAGTTTGAATATTATTAGACCATCTCCTATGGGAGAAATGAGATATAAAAGTTGACTTATATTTTGTACAAAAAATAATTTTGTGATATTTTACATCAATTTTTATTATTGTGCTCTAATATATAATTATAAATCTTGATATAAAATTTAATATGTTATTTAATGCTCACTTAATAATTTATTAAAAAATATAAAATTTACTAATAAAATAATAATAATGCAAGTCATTTAATACAAAAGATTATATTAGCTAATATTTAAAAATAACATAATGATAAATATAAAATTATAGCATTTATTTTGTAAGTTTAGTAGTTTGTGCCCATTATGTTTTGTTTGGTATCAGTGGTTGTTTTGTGTTTATCCTAAGATTGTCGTGAAGTAGCAATGACACATATGATTTGTTCCGTAGTTAGTAGAGATAAGTTTTTTCTTTATAATATAATATTTCAGAATATTTTTCATTTAAATAAAAATTCTTATTTTAATATTACCATTAAGTAGTGTGCTAATTAAAATTTATATATTTTATATAGGTATGTATACATAATTTTTTTCTTATTTATTTTCCCTCTCATTCTTTCTCTCTAAATCCTAATCTTAACAAATCTTTCCAAACTACATTGTTAATTATTTTAGTTTGAAAATTACACTATTATGATCTATTTTAAAAATAATGTGGAAAACATGTATTTTCTTACTATCGCTACAAAAGATAACTAAAATAAAAAAAGCAACCCTTTTAATTTCATTTATACTTTATTAAGAAATTTGTAACTAAGTTTTTACTAATTTTTTATTACTTATTTCGATTAGTATTTTTAAAAAATTGTTTTAATTTTTAATTATTATTTATTATCTTATGGTTTAAGATATATATTACTTATTTTAAGCTATTTTTTTTATTTCATTGTTAAAAATATAATAAATTATAATAAATATAAAAAATTACCAAACGAATTACTAATAAAATTAGCATTGTCTTATTTTTTTTTTTTAATATATTAAGATAATATTTTATTTCATAAATTCTTATTTTTAGGAATATATCAAAATGGCTATGAAAATCTTATCTAAAATAATATAGGGTAACATCAGGGCCGTCTTAAACATTTTAGAGGTCCTGTTTTAATTTTAAAATTTGGGCCCTAATAAAAAATAAAGGGGTAAGTTTAAAATTTTTAATTGATAAATAATCTCTTTTATAATCAAAGTATCAAATATAACCTCATAACTTATCAAAATTAGAGTTCTTAATGCACATAATAAAGATATGACCTATAAAATTGGATATAAATTAAAGAGTAATAAAATAAAGATAAAAATAAAAATAAGAAATAAAAAGTAAGTATAAAGTGTAATTTCCTCAAAAATAAAAGTACAATTAAAAACTTATAATACTCAAAAATATTATTGTGTCACGATCAAATATTATTTATAAAAAAATATATTAGTAAACTAATTTTACAAAAAAAAATTATTAGTAAAATAATTTTTTATGGTCGTAGAAAAGACCATGAATTACACTATGCGACCATAAATGATCATAGATTTACACTGTGCGACCACAGTATAAAATAAGTAAGGTTATTTTATAAATTTTAATATTTAAAATAATTAGTTTGGTAAATTCTTCAAAATTAAACACTTAAAAATTCAAATTATTTTATTAAAATTATTTATTTCAACATAACTTTAAGCTAACATCATCCATTCTACTTAAAAGGAATCATCATTCAACACTTTAAAACAAATTTATTTACCAGCTCTTTATATTTTATAGTCTCCAAAACAATCGCAAACAATATACTATTTTTTCTGTAAAAATGTAACTATTTTTTATATATGAATTTTTTCTCTTAATTTTTTTATTTTGAATGGAAAACTAAAATTAATGGTATAATTATAAATATATATATATATATATATATATTTTGAGATAAGTTATAAATATATATAGCATTTAGTTACCCTTTTTTAGACATTTATTAAAATTGCTCTAAAAAATAAACTTATTTAAACTATTATCTACTAAATAATAATATACTTTTTAGTAATCCATAAAACTAGTTGGTACATTAAATTTTATTTAAGTGTAAAATTTGGTATGTCAAAATTTGTTATTCAATGACTTTTAATGTACTATCTTATTTTCTTATAAATTATTTTAAAAACTTGTGAAAAGTGTTTTGTAAAATTAGAATATAATTTAGTAACTTTTATATATGAAAAAATCATTAAAAAATAGTAACTATTAAATTAATTAGTATATTAAATTTTGTTGTAGTGAAAAATTTGTAGTTAAAAATTATGTGGACATAGGCATAACTTAGTAGTTTCACATTTCTCCATACAAAGAGGATGTTCCATGTTGGAATCTTCATCCTCCAATGTTAACAAAAAAAAAAATATATATATATATTAGAAACTAACATGTTACTTTTGATTTTGATTAGTTTTTTTTTACAATAGTAAAAATACATGTGCTTTCCACATATTAAAACGATCATCTTAAAAGGTGAAAAATAATGGTATAATTTTTTAGTTTAAATAATTATTGGTGTGACCAAAAAAAAATCTTAGAAAGAGAAAAGGAGAGAGAAAGTTCTTTTATATTAAAGAAAACCATGAATATATATGTATTGACATAAAATACCATGAATATTTGTATGTTTATTATTTAATAAAAAAAAGAGCAAAAAGGAAATAAGAAAAGGAAAATGAGACAAAGTGAATTAAAATTAAATTGTAAATAGTAGTATTATAAACACCAAAGATAAACAGCGTATACACATATTCTAAAAAAATTAAAATGCAACGATATATTACCTAAATAAAATGAACAGTGCTAATTGTGAGATTTATTTTAAAATTTTGTTTCTCAGCGTAAATTTCTCTTTTTATTAATGTTATATTTGGGTATTATATATTATCTTGTATATTATCTTGTATTTTGAAATTTATTTATTAAAAGATTTCTCATATCATCTATATTTGGTACATACAAATTGTTTCCCAAACTAATTAAATTACTAAAACTCCTCCTAATCAACAAACATATTATCCTAAAATTACAAAAAGTATATATTAAGAAAATTATAACATATATTCTCCAACAATATTGTAACAAAACTACTTAAATACATATATCACTAATTTTGGCAAAAATTGAAGAAATAAAAGAAAAAGGAAATTTTAATTAATTAATATCATCTCTTCAAACTGTATATAAGACTGTGTTGGTACTTAACATATTTTCATAAAACTAAAAGAAAAAGAGAGAGAACATAATTAATAAGAAGAATGGCTAAAGTTCAAATTGTTTCTTTTGTTCTTCTTATGGGGATTCTCATTTCTTCATTTGGTTGGTCTCAATATATACATATTTTTTATATTGTTCATTTTGCATTATTGAAATTATATTTGTCATTAATTATTATTAGTACTCATACTATAAATTTATTTTTGTAGGCTTCAATGGTACTCTAGGACAAGATACTCCTATGCTCCTAGCATGTTGCAAGAGCACAAAGCGTCCAGATTTATGTCCTCATTCAGACTCAAATCCCA
This sequence comes from Cannabis sativa, assembly GCF_029168945.1. NCBI lineage: Eukaryota > Viridiplantae > Streptophyta > Magnoliopsida > Rosales > Cannabaceae > Cannabis > Cannabis sativa. Next base: position 57,107,027 of record NC_083607.1, read on the forward strand.
CTAAATGCAACGCCGAGTGTAAAAAAGGGCCTTGTAGAGGAGGTATATGTAAAAATGAAGGTGGTCCTGTTTGTCACTGTTTCTGTTAATTCGATCTATTATATTTATAATATCAGTTGAATTTTATTATTAATAATAATTATTATTATTAATAATAAATTTATTAATCAGTTGTTTTAAAAATAAATAAATGAATAAAGTATATAAATTTCTATCTTATGAGAAGTCCAATAGCACACTATATTTATTCGAAGTGTATTATTATTTATTTTTATTATTATTTCATTTTTATGTATTAAAGTAATTTTTATTTTATTTTTTTTACGGAAATTCATGTAGCAACTCACATAGTAAATAATAGAGCATTCTACATCACAATCAAAATTTACTAGAGTAACTTAAATTTTAAATTTTTTAAAAAAAAATGTTAAAAAATAATATATATATATATATATATGGTAATTATTATTATTATGTAAAGTGAGATAATTTATATAGAGTATTATTATTAATAATAAATTTATTAATCACTTGTTTTAAAAATAAATAAATGAATAAAGTATATTAATTCCTATCTTATGATCGAGGAGTCCAATAGCACACTATTTTTATTTCAAGTGTATTATGTTTTATTATTATTATTATTTCATTTTTATATATTAAAGTAATTTTTTTTTATTTTTTACGAAAATTCATATAGCAACTCACATAGCAATTAATGGAGCAATGTACATCACAATTAAAATCTATATTGCAATCGACATAAAAATTACAGCAGTAACTTATTGTAAATTTTTTAAAGAAAAAATGTTAAAAAATAATATATATATATATATATGGTAATTATTATTCTGTAAAGTGAGATAATTTATATAGAGTAATAATATACTTAAAATAATGACACATAATCACGAAACAAATTATTTAATTAATCACAATTAATTAAATTGAGACCTTGTAAAAAAAGATAAAAAATTGGTGCTAAATGCACTTAATTATTATTATTAATTTTTTTTTTATATATATATATATATATATAACTGTACATATTATTTATCTCTTTTTCATTTTTATTTTTACAATGAGCCACATCAAGACTATCTTTATAAAAAAAATATATATAGTTTGGGTGTATATTAATAAATCACTTGTCGCAATTAAAGAATTCTAAAATTTATGATTAAATTGTTTAATTCATATATATTTTTTCAAAGTACTCCTCTAATAGCACAATATTTAAATTTATGTACTGGGGATTTATATAATACGTAAATCGTTCAAGTAATATTAATTAATTAGGAAATAATAATTCGCGCTTTGCTCGCGTGCAGTCCTATTTAATTTATTGATAATTAATGATAAAATAATCAAATTTAAATTTTAATATTTTTAATATAATATTTTTTTTAGTAATATGAGTAATTATATTACTAAATTTTCATTATTTTTACTTAGAAAAATAAAATTAATATTGTAAAAAAATTTATTATAAACAAACATTATATATTTAAAATTGTTGTTATTACTGTATCTTATTTGTATTCACACTATAATCAAAATGGATGTATCTCAACTGTAGTGGCAACTATAATTAAAATCACTATCATTCACGTATCTTACTTGTAATATATAATCAATATAATATGATATGGTCCTAAGATGGATGGTTCTTGTTTTGTATTTAGACCAATGTTAATCTTTCTTAGCTGAAATTAATTAGGTCTTAATAGTGGAGTAGTTCTCATTTGTTTATTTTTTGTTTCTTGATATACAGCACTTTTCTTTTTTAGCATATCAAAGTTAGATGTTCTCTCTATGCAGATGCTTTGTTTGAATTAGCTAGCAAGTTTTTTGATTGGGTTCCTCTGTCTTTTCGCATTGCTTCTACTATGTTAGTTATCATTATCATCAATTGGTTATTACTTTTGAGTTAAACTTGAAATGGTTATCAGTTGCCTTAGTAATGATTTTATTCATCATTATGCAGATATTGTCAAAAAAAGAGAGACAAAATTAGAAGAAGAATGGCCAAATTAGTTCAAGTTGTTTCTGTTGTTCTTCTTGTGGGGATTCTCATTTCTTCCTTTGGTTGGTCTCAATATATACATATTTTTATATATTGTTCCTTTTGCATTATTGAAATTATATTTGTCGTTATTATTAGTACTCATACTATATATTTTGTTTTTGTAGGCTTCAATGGTATTCTAGGAGAAGATTCTCTCCTTAGATGTTGCAAGGGCACAAATCGTCCAGATTTATGTCCTTATCCAAACTCAGATTTCACTAAATGCAACGACGAGTGTAGAAAGCACCATTGTAGAAGAGGTGGATGGTTTCATGAAAATGGTCCTGTTTGTCTATGTACATGTTAATCAACATAAAATTACTTGATCAAATGTCAATTTATAGTAGTAGTAATAGTGTTTTTCTTAATAGACTATGCCTTTCATTTCGAGTCTCCCAAGTCGATCACTAGTCAAATTTGGATTGATTGAGAGGTCTACTAGGCTGTCGACATGTGATACACTTAGACAAACACTTAGACCAATTTAATTGGAGAATTATATAGTGTTGTCAATTTAATATCATTGCTTATATTGTGAGGAATGTTAATACATATATTAATTTCTTGCTATTATATTTTGTGTTACACTATTACATTTATTTCTAGTTATGTAAGATTATAAGGGCAGAAAGGAATATGAATAGTAATAAATTTTTTTGGAGTACGCCAACATTTAGCATGAGTTTGATTTGGAATAATAAAAAAAATAGAAGAATCAAAATCACAATCACATTTTGAATAGAAAATAAAAATAATAGCATTGAAATGCCTTTTTTTTATTATTGGAATAGTTATTCTCCGAAAGCTTATTTCGTTTCTTAAAAAAATTGAATCCAAGTCTGAGAGCTTGAGCAATGAACAATTCTTTGAGCCGAAAGAAGATTATGGAAACGGAGAGAAAATTTGAAAACAATCAGAGTGAAATGAAAATGAGAAAAAAAAATGAGACTCATTTTCATACTTAGGGATTTTATAGAAATCATGGTGTCTTGTTGCGATTGTGACACATGGCATGGTAAAACCAAGAGACGTCTCTGTCATGAGACACACCTGTACAGACTTTGAAGGGTTTCGATGATATGGCACCTTGGGAAAGTTGTTGAATTTTTGCGCCTTTGTATTAGTCGAAGTAGTCACTTGTAATACTTTTAAAGTTCAGTTAGTTAACTAACAGTTAACTGTCAATTAGTGTTCTGTACTTACGGGTATGTGAGCTATAAATACCTCTAACTCTCATTCATTAAAACTTTAGCTCATAATTTTCAAACTTTACAAGTTCAATAAAGATTAGACAGATTCATTACAGTTTGTTATCTTTTAGTTCTTGAATTATTGTTCTTAGTTTCTATGCATGTGTTCTTTGGTTTCGTGGAAATGAAGTGGACCAACTAGCATTGATCTCAAACAAAAGTAAAAATAATAATTAGTGACTAAATGTATTTTTAGTCACAATACTTGTTGTGACTAAAACTAAATTAGTAACAACTTGTAACTAAATAATATGTTTTAGTCACAAGTAACATTTTGTTGTGTGACTTTTAGTTACAAAAAATTATGTTGTGACTATAAAATTGTCATTAAAAGTAGCAGTTTTTTGTAGTGTAGATAGACTACATATGCTAATTTGATTTTAAACACTATAAATTCTATCACTCCTTAAAATTAAGGGTATACAATATATTAAGAAAGTAAATAATATGTTTCTTTTTCCATTAAAAAATAATAATTATTGGTTACCCTAAAGTATGTTACTGAATAAATATAGACAGAAAAGTAAATAACATTGAAACAATTTAGGAAAAAAACAGAATAAAAACTTATGATTAGGATTGGAATTTGGAAAGAAATAAAGAGTTGTGATTGTTGAATAATGTGATATTTTTATTCAATAAAATAATTGTCTATATTAATAGGTAGATCGAATACAACAAACATTGCTAATTTGATTTTAAACACAATATCACTCCTTAAAATCAAGGTTATACAATATATATTAAGAAAGTAAAGGATGTGATACTGAATAAATATACAATATGCTTACATAATTCAACAATAGGAAACTAGTATTACACTATTTTAACAAACTAATATATAGTTAATATACATAATTTATTTTTATACTTTCAAACAGTTTTTTTTTTTTTTTTTGTATTTTTACGAAATTCTACATAGATATCCCTATATCAACTAACGGAGCAACCTAAATCGCAACTAAAATTCGTATAGTAACTCACATAGAAACCACCAAAAAAATTAATAGAGTAAATTTGAATAAAAAAAGTTAAAAAATAGTATATAGGGTAATTTATTAAGAAAAAAATAAAACGTAAACAAATTATTTTTGAAAGAAAAATAAATAAATAGATATATAAAATTGAAAAAAAAAAATTATAACATAAATTTGATATTTTTGTAATTATATAATAAATAATAGTGAAAATTACATGAAATATGGGATTTCATAACAAAGTTAGAAAAATATGGCATTTTTAGGTTTGCCACTCTTCTATGGCATTTTTTCACATTTAAAATTTTTTATGGTATTTGATATGCCATATTTTTATAAACTTATTATCCAATCCCATATTTTATGTTTATGTTTTTAGCTTAATTAGTTTTATTTATTTTTTAATTTATTTTACACTTACATTTTAGGGTTTCTTTTTATTTGAAAAATTTACACCAAATAGTACATTTTTTTTCAAACATTACATTTTTAATTTGACAAGAACATTTTACTTTTATACTTTTATTAATTTTTTTTTTCTTTTTTACTTATTGAAACTTCAAAAGTTTTTTTTTTTTGTCTTTTTTATATATTTTTTAGTCAATTTTGGCTCTCTTTTTTCTTTTCAACTTTTAAGTCAGTTCCTACTTTTTTTTTTCTTTCTTTCGCTTATCTCTCTCTATTTTTTTTTTCTAATTTCTCTTTGTGTCTCTTTTTTTTTTAATTTTTTTTCTCAACCTAATTTTTTTCTCTTAATATATATAATAAGTGGACATTTTTATATTTCATTTTTTTTTACAAAAATTAAACTTGTTTTTTTTATTTAAACTACTATTTTTTTTTTGTTAAAAACTAATTATTCCATTAAAAACAGCAGAAAAAAAAAACCAGTTTCATCAACATCATCCTGAAAATAAAAAAAACAATATAAAAAATCATAATCTAAAAAGAATCCAAACTTTATAAACTAGTTTCATCAACATTAAAAGAAACTAATAATTTCATTTAAAGAATACAAAAAATAGTTTCATCAACAAGATAATGAAAAAAAATTACAATCTAAAGACGATACTAACTTTAAAAACCAGTTTCATCAATATTAAAAGAAACGAATTATTTCATTAAAAGAGGCAAAAAAAAAATAGTTTCATCAATAACATAATAAAAAAAACACAATGCCTAATAACTAAACTTTTACAAATTAACGATACTAAATTTAAAAACCAGTTTCGAACATATAAATTTTATATCAATACCTAATAATCAAACTTTTAACTTCATTCTTTATTTTGGCATTTAATTTTTTATTTGCTTGCTCAAAAATTAGAGTTAATTTAAACATACAATATGCAACAAATATAACAAAGAGAATCATAAATTAAAATCAAAGAGAAAAAAAGAAACAAAGAAAATTAAAGAGACAAAAGTGCAATAAAAATCATAAAAGAATAACAAAAAAAAAACAGTGGAATGTGAGAAACCAGTTAGTAAAACAACCAAAATAAAAATAAACAAATAAAAACCAGTTTCTTGAAATAAATTAATAAAAAATTGAATAAAAATCAATTATGAACAACAATAAAAAAAAATAGTTATAAAAACTAGTTACTTAAAAAAACCAGTTATGAAAAATAATAAAATAATATGTGTGTCAGAAACTGATTAATTAAAATAAAATAAAAATTGTTGTTCAAATATCATACAATAATAAAACTGGTTTTATACAAACTAAAAAATATATAATAATATCATAAAAATTGAGCAACCCCATTACAGAACAGTTAAAACCTGTGAAACCAGTTTCGACATGTGAAACCAGTTTTGACGTTATAAAAAATCATAACAAAATACAAATGTTAATAATAAAGTTAATTGAAACCAGTTTCATCAGACAATCAAATAAAAACATACACACACACAAATATACAAAAAAAAAAAAAATACTAATCACAAATATAATCAAAACAACACATAATGCTTACCAATAATTTAACAACAAAATATAAGTGTAAGTTTCCAACCTAGAAACAAAATAATAAAAAAAAAATAACTTGAAAAAAAATTCTAATAATATAATGAAACTATTTTTTTTATTCTTTTAATGAAATTAATAGTTTCTTTCAATGTTGATGAAAAGAAACTGATTTTTAAAGTTTATATTATCTTTAGATTATAATTTTTTATATTGTTTTTTCTTCAGGATGATGTTGATGAAACTGGTTTTTTTTTTTTTCTGCTGCTTTTAATGAAATAATTAGTTTTTAACAAAAAAACAAAGAAAAAAAAAATAGTAGTTTAAATAAAAAAAAAATAAGTTTAATTTCTGTAAAAAAAATAATATCTATAGTTGAGATTATTTTTTATTTATTTTAGTATTTTATTTTTTAAAAAAAGAAAAAATAAATAAAAAGAAACACAAATTTAAAGTTTTTTATGGCATTCCTCAAGACTTTTTCCCATATTTGTAAGTTTTTTAAAAAAATGCCATATTTAGTGTAATTAAGTTTTTATGCCATATATATCAAAACTTATCTTTATTTTCCCATATTTTTGTAAATAGCCCTAAATAATATTGTAGCATTATTATGGTTATAATTATAATATTAACAATTTACTTTTCCCACGTGATGAATGCATGCATGATGAGATTAACCATATCATCTCCATAATTAAATCCACATGTTACCTTGATTATCAATTTTGAAATTTATTTATTAAAAGATTTCTCCAATCAGTTCATATCAACTATATTTGGTATATATATATACACACAATTAATTGTTTCCTAAACTAATTAAATTCCTAAAACTTCTCCCTAATCAAGAAACATATTATCCTAAAATTACAAAAAATATATATTAAGAAAATCATATCATATATTCTCCAACAATATTATAACAAAACTACTTAAATAGGTATATCACTAATTTTGGCAAAAATTGAAGAAATAAAAAAAAAAAAAAAGGAAATTTTAATTAATTAATATCATATATTCAAACTGTATATAAGAGTGTGTTGGTAGCTAACATATTTTCATAAAACTAAAAGAAAAAGAAAGAGAAAATAATTAATAAGAAGAATGGCCAAAGTTCAAATTATTTCTGTTGTTCTTCTTGTGGGGATTCTCATTTTTTCATTTGGTTGGTCTCAATATATACATATTTTTTATATTGTTCCTTTTGCATTATTGAAATTATATTTGTCATTAATTATTAATAGTACTCATACTATATATTTTGTTTTCGTAGGCTTCAATGAGACTTTAGGACAAGATTCTTCTATGCTCCTTGCATGTTGCAAGAGCACAAAGCGTCCAGATTTATGTCCTCATTCAGACTCAAATCCCACTAAATGCGATGCCGAGTGTAAGAAAGGGCCTTGTAGAGGAGGTATATGTAAAAATGAAGGTGGTCCTGTTTGTCACTGTTTCTGTTAATTCGATCTATTATATTTATAATATCAGTTGAATTTTATTATTAATAATAATTATTATTAATAATAAATTTATTAATCACTTGTTTTAAAAATAAATAAATGAATAAAGTATATAAATTCATATCTTATGAGGAGTCCAATAGCACACTATTTTTATTTGAAGTGTATTATTATTTATTTTTATTATTATTTCATTTTTATGTATTAAAGTAATTTTTTTTTTATTTTTTACGGAAATTCATGTAGCAACTCACATAGTAAATAATAGAACAATCTACATCACAATCAAAATTTACTGAAGTAACTTAAATTGTAAATTTTTTTAAAAAAAATATTAAAAATAATATATATAGGGTAATTATTATTATGACACATAATAACAAAACAAAGTATTTAATTAATCATAATTAATTAAGTTGAGACTTATTTTTGTAAAAAAAGATAAAAAAAATATGGTGCATATTTTAAATGCACTTAATCATTACTATTAATTTGTTTTTGTTATATATTTGGGTAAATCGGTTTTCTCCAAATCATATACCATGGTAATTGTTTTATGAGCAGGGAAAAATCCTTGGTAATTAGGTCGCAACTATTAATTTTATAAGCCTGATAAATGTAAAATAGATTTGTGTAAAACTTATGATTTAATAGGTTGAATGGATTTTGAAACTTATATTTCTATTGTAGCTAAGTACTTTTGATTACTAGTTTTGTTTTGTTTGATTTGGTTTGTATTCAACCTTGCTGTGTGTTTTGGTTAATGAATAAGAATAGTAATGAATTTGCTTTGATTACCTGAGAATTTATAAAGTCAATAAACAGCTAGATCAGTAATAATATTGGTTGGGATTAGCTCTCACTCAAAAAAAAAACTGAAGTTAGCATAATATTATTCCTTACTCCTTATTAGCAAACAAAAAACATGTAAAAGCTGAGAACATCTTTTTTCTAAGTTCAACCTTTGATTCAAGATTCTTGAACAAATAAACACTTCACTTTCCTCCCAATTAATAAAAAATTACCAAAATATATATATATAAAAATGTTTTCTTTAATATTAAAAAATATACTTATTTTATCATAGCTAGCTAGCTAGTATCTCACCTTGTCTTCCTTTCCTTATTTGGCCTTCTTTTCTACAACTATTATCTCACAAATGGGCTTCATATCTCCCACTCCATCTATGCTTAATCACATACGTAAAAACAAATATTATATTAAAAAGTAAAAACCCTTAAAACCCAATCCCCTAATTTATTGTGCATTGGAAACCTACAAGATTCAAAAAAAATATACAAAACAGGGTTGAAGTAAAGATCAGGCAATACAAGTGTCGAGGACAAGCAGACGATGTACAGTGTGGATATTACTGCATGAAGATTATTAAAAGCTTGAAGACGACGAATAATACAAATTAGCTTCAGTTATAATTTGAAGCTACATTTTTTGCTTCATTCCAAAACTGACGCTAATATAGCGTAATTTTTGCTTCGGTTCTCAACCGAAGCAAAAAAAAAATTGTGTCTGTAACGCCCTAATGCTAAGGCACGCTACAGTGCTTTTTCAATTATTGTGCAATCTTTGCTAATCAAAGATATTTCTCGAAAAACGTGTTAAATTAAAACTTTTGCTTTAATTATTAAACTTTGTAATATAATATAATATTTACAAATTCCGGGATCCCGATTTCAAACTTCGTAAAATTTACTTTTTAAACTTTACATTTCAAAATACATAATTTTTAGGTCGCACAGCGACTTTCAAAATACAATTCCCAGATGTCCCGAGACCGAACACTCCAGGTCGCGCTGCTTGACATGTACAATCCCATCTGAGCTCGGGTTCACTCCTGTTCAGTCATAGCCTTTCCTTTACCTACACATAGAAGTAGAAACTGTGAGTCAACAGACTCAGTAAGAAATGCATATAACACATCATATAATTTTCGACCTGTAAATAGGCGCCCATACACCTATTTACAGAGCTTAACAGATGAGTATGAACGTTCTAACTAGGATACGACCATGTACCATGTACCACATGCACTCAGTATACCATCGTACACTAGTGTAGGTAGGGTATGGACCGCACCTCGAGTACCGTTAAGTGTTGTACCACAGACACCTTGTACTTTTCCGTACAAGTGCTGGTAACACCATGATGTACTTATAAACATCATACACCTTACCAATGCACTCTGTATTGCAACCGTACAAGTGTTGGTAGTGCATGAATCACAACAAATAAGCATGCATATATATTAACACATACATACATTCGAATATTCATATCACACATTATACACAGTTCTTACCTGTTTTCCGAATTCAAGTGTGTTGGCCGACCTGAACGGAATTCACGTGCTAGATGGATGCCCTAATCACAATAATAGTAATACAGATGAGTGACTCGCTAAATCACTTTCCGGGACTTAAAACTTGAAACTAAAAGTTTCCCTATCGATAAACCTCATGGCAATACCCTAAATATCTCAAAATTGGCCAAAACTAGGGTTCTGGAAATTCCCCAACAGTGCGAGCCGGTTCCCAACCGCATCCCGGCTTCGGGTCACCAACCGGTCGACCAGGTTGGTACGAGCCACCGAACCGGAATTATTCTACTGCAGGGAACCAAAAATCATCCCCCTTGATTCAATTCAATCCCAAACCTTACCAAACTCTCCAGTATACCTATACAATGTATAAACATCCATTTCCAATCAACAAATCACAGAACAAACCAATAATTCAAATTATGCCATTAAAGTTCAAAGTTAAGGTTTTTATGCTCAAATTAACACAACACCTAAATCAACCAACCAAACCAGCTGATCTAACTCTTAATTAACCCAAACTAAACCTAGAATTTGATCCCTAAGCATTTCAAATCAAAACAGCCACCAATACTCAAAAACACAAGCTCAAACTAAGAAGAAAAAACTTTAAAAACATGTTCTAGTGTTCTAGGGTTTTACCTTAGCTTCAAGAGTGCTTGATACCCTAGTTGAATTCCAGAAAAACAAGATGAAAAGATAGGTTCCTGCCCTGGTTGCCTCAGCCGAAGGAAAGAAAGAAAGAGAATTCAAGAGAAAAATGCCATTTCTCCTTATTTTCCTATTTTCTTGATTTTGTCCTTAAATGAAAAAGGAAGATTAAAAGAATTAATCTCAGCTGAATCATTTGCTAGGTGTCACTCCTTTAGGCAGCCACCTAAACCTTTACCAAATAAAATGACTAAAATGCCCTTAAGGTTATAACTTGGGTATTTCTAAAACTAGGGGTAAAATGGTCAAAATCCATAACCCCGCTCAATCCCGATAATTAATTTTCTCTAAAATATTCCCCACTATAAAATAGGGTTCTAAACTTACTCATGTGATTATCTAGCCATCCATCGCATTTTCCGTTGTCGCCGAGCAAAAATTACAAAATTAACATATTTCACATATAAGCTAAATAATACCCCTAGAGTTTAATAAAATCTCCGGAATTGAGAAATTATAACTCTAATATTTATTTCCAAATATTGGGGTCCATAAATAAATTAATTCACAAATAATAATAAAATTATAAAAATTAGTGCTAATTGCCTTTACTAATCCACATTACTAGAGCGGTCATTACAATTATCCCCCCGTTATTAGGATTTCGTCCTCGAAATCTAACACGAATGTACTTCCGAGTGCCGAGTACTCATATCCAACTCCAACTCCTGTGTGGCTTCTTCCACCTTCTTCGTTCCTCCGCAGCTCCTTAACCGTGCAATAATCTTGTTCCGAAGAACTTTTTCTTTTCTATCCAAAATCTGAACAGGTTGCTCCTCATAGGATAAGTCTGGTTGTAGTTCAAGGGCTTCATAACTCAAGACATGAGTCGGGTCCGACACGTATTTCCTTAACATAGAGATGTGAAATACGTCATGAACAGCTGATACTGCTGGTGGTAAGGCTAGCCGATACGCTACCTGCCCGACCTTCTCGAGAATCTGAAATGGCCCAATGAACTTAGGGCTTAACTTACCCTTCTTCCCGAAGCGTCTAATACCCTTCATTGGTGAAATCTGCAGGAAAACATGTTTCCCTGCCTGAAATGTAATATCCCTACGCTTCAGATCAGCATAACTTTTACGCCTCGCTTTGAGCAAAGAAACATCCGAGCCTTGATCTTATCAATAGCTTCATTGGTCCTCTGCACTAACTCTGGACCCAAGTACTTCCTTTCTCCTGTCTCGTTCCAATGAATAGGAGAACGAAATTTTTTTACATATAATATCTCATAGGGAGCCATCCCTATTGTACTTTGGTAGCTGTTGTTGTAGGAGAATTCAATTAAAGGCAAGTACTTACTCCATGAACCCTCAAAGTCCATGACACAGGTTCGCAGTAGGTCTTCTAAAATCTGGATAGCTCTTTCCGACTGACCATCAGTCTGAGGGTGAAAGGCTGTACTAAACTTTAACTTGGTACCTATAGTCTTCTGAAGACTCACCCAAAACTTCGATGTCTTTTGGATCCCTATCCGACACAATGGATTTAGGGGCTCCATGGAGACGAACTGTCTCCTTCACATACAATTCAGCATACTGATCCACTGAATAGGTAACTTTCACTGGTAGAAAGTGAGCCGACTTTGTAAATCTATCCACAATGACCCATACTGAATCATACATCCCCGCAGTTCTAGGTATTCTAGTTACAAAATCTATTGCAATGTCCTCCCACTCTCACTTAGGAAGGACAAAAGATTGCAGTAACCGCGCCGGCCTCTGGTGTTCAGCTTTAATTTGCTGGCAAGTTAAATACTTGAACCATAATCCACCACTTCTCTTTTCATCCCATATCATCATAAATAGGGTTTTAAGTTCTGATACATTTTGGTGGTTCCTGGATGCAATGCATAAGGTGTGGTATAAACTTCATCAAGTACCTCCTTCTTGACCTTTTCAACATTAAAAGCACAAACTCAAACTTTAAATAACAATATTCCACTGTTCGAAACTAAAAAGTCTTTAGGCCAACCGGCCATTACATCGCCTCTAACCTCAACTTATTCAGGATATTCCAATTACGCTTTTCTGATTCTTCCTAATCGATCAAATTGAAGTGTTAAACTGTGTAACTTTCCAACTACGAATTCAATCTCAGCGTTAACCATTTCAAAGGCTAGTTAAGGCTAACAGAATAGTAGTACAAACTTGCCTGCAATTCTTTCTACTCAACGCATCGGCCCCATCGTTGGCCTTTCCGGGGTAATACAAAATCTCGCTATTGTAGTCTTTAACCAAAACCAGCCATCTTCTCCACCTCATGTTTAAATTCTTCTGGATGACAAAGTATTTGAAACTCTTATGATCAATATAAATCTCACACTTTTACCATAAAGATGATGTCATCATATCTTAAAAACAAAACCACCGCAGCATGACCTAACTCATGAGTTGAATAGCGCTGCCCATAATCTTTCAGTTGACGAACAGCTTAAGCTATAACTCTGTTGGCTTGCATCAGAACACATCCCAGACCTTGTCTGGATGCATCACAAAAACTACAAATTTCTCTTGATCTGATGGAAAAGCTAACACCGGAGCTGTTATCAAACGTTGTTTTAACTCCTGAAAACTTGTTTCACATTTATCTGACCACACAAATCTCTTATTTTTTTCTTGGTCAATTCGGTTAGGGCATAAAAATTTTAAAGAATCCTTCAACGAAACATCGATAATACCCTGCTAAACCGAGAAAACTTCAAATTTCTATCACAGACTTGGGCCTCGGCCAATTCTTCACCGACTCCACCTTGTTTGGATCAACCATAATCCCATTCTCCTCAACAATATGACCCAGAAAGGACACCCCGAACAACCAGAATTCGCACTTTAAAGCTCCGCATACAACTTGTGGTCCCTAATTCACTGTAATACCACCCGAAGATGACGCTCGTGCTTTCTTTCTGGTTGAAAGTATACAAGAATATCATCGATAAACACTACAACGTAGTTATCGAGAAAATTCTCGAATACTCTATTCAAAAGATCCGTAAAGACCGCAGGAGCATTAATCAATCCGAATGACATTACCAGAAACTCATAGAGCCCATATCTGGTTCTAAAAGCAGTCTTTGGTATGTCCTTCTCCCGAATTCTAAGTTGATGATAACCAGACCGTAAATCAATCTTCGAAAACACTACCTTTTCCTGAAGCTGATCGAACAAATCATCAATCCTGGGCAACGGGTACTTGTTCTTAATCGTCAGCTTGTTTAGTTCCCGATAATCAATACACATTCTGAGGGAACCATCTTTCTTTTTCACAAAAAGAACCGGAGCTCCCCAGGGCGATACACTGGGTCGAATAAACCCAATGTCAAGCATCCCCTGAAGTTGTAACTTAAGCTCCTTGAGTTCTGCCGGAGCCATTCTATATGGAGCTTTAGAAACAAGTTCGACTCCAGGTACCAAATCAATTAAAAAGTCAATCTCTCGCTGTGGCGGCAATCCCGGCAACTCCTCGGGGAACACATCAAGAAAATCTTTAACCACCGGACTACCTCGAGCCCAAATGTTTCAGGTCTGCTGGAGTCAAATACCACCGCTAGAAATCCTACACAACCATTGCATAGTAAATCCCTAGCCCTCAACACAGAAATAACCGGGATCCGAGACCCCTGAACCGATCCAACATAAACAAATGGATCTTCACCTTCCGGTTGAAAAATCACCATTTTACACCTACAATCTATACGGGCCGAATACTTGGATAGAAAATCCATTCCCAGTATAATATCAAACTCCGTTAATTTCAATTCTATAAGGTCAATACTCAATTCCCTATCTTCGATCCCAATTGGCATAGACCTAAAGCGCCTATTAGAGATAACCAATTCCCCGCTAGGCATTAAGGTTCCAAACCCTCTTACAAGAAAATCATAAAGTCTATCCAAAAGATTAAATACTCTCGATACTACATACGAGTATATAGTCCCAAAGTCAAATAATACATTAAAATGGGAGTTGCTGATAAGAAGCTAACCTTTCACCATAGAAAGACTGGATGCAACATCAGCCTGAGTGATAACAAATGTCTGAGCAAGTACAGGCTTTACTTCCAGCTTCTGCTTATCTTTCTTTGCCTGAGGGCAATTTCTCTTAAAGTGCCCAACCATGCCGCACAGGAAGCATGCTTTTCGGTTGCACTCTCCGGGATGATGTTTCTTACATCGCGGGCACTCAGGGTAAGAATAATCCTTGCGTACACCCTTGCCTCGATTTCCCCGGAACCGCTTGTTCCGTTTTAAACCCACCATTGATGACGTAGGTTTACTCTTCTGCTCAACCATGGAGCCCCTACCACTTCTGCCATAACTAGAAATATGGCAAGCGGTATCCCGATTTCGTGGCATTACCTCTTGAGGTCCTAAAATACATTCTTTAGAGCTTCCAGTCCAGAGAGCATTCTCCATATCTGAATCTCCCTGAAAGACTGTAGGTTCATTTATCCAAATTTTCTCATGCCATGATCCCACTTGGTTATCAGCCATACTATACTCTGCTGGTAATACCGAATTGAGAATGCCTGGCATACGAGGTAAAGGTAATACAGGAAACCTTTGTTGTTTCAACCTCTGAATCTCCTCGTCATGTCGTTGAATCATAGCTTCCATTTCTGCGAATCTTTGCTCCAACCCCCACGGAGTCTGTGACGAACGACCATCACTCCCATCAGAAGCCATCCAAAGGCTTTCGCCTTGGTTGCGGGGAGAACTCAAACTCCATTCTCTCCAACCGTTACTAGCCCTGACCACACTATCCAGACTCCCCATATTGCACCAGGTGTCCATACTATAGGACGAACCTGCCAATTAGTAAGTCAGTCTGGTCAGGCAACGATCCCATTACAAACTTTCTACCGCACTTATGAATTCTAAGGCAACGCACTTTAAAATAATTAATTAAAATCTAATATGCTTCCTAACATGCTCTGACATTCACAATTATTTAAAATACTAAACAAGTACGGGCTTACTGAACCGTGAACCGAGCTTTCTCTGATGAAGATTGTACATGTCATAGCAAGCTTCGGTAGACAAACTCCGGCTACGATACCAAAATTGTAACGCCCTAATGCTAAGGCACGCTACAGTGCTTTTTCAATTATTGTGCAATCTTTGCTAATCAAAGATATTTCTCGAAAAACGTGTTAAATTAAAACTTTTGCTTTAATTATTAAACTTTGTAATATAATATAATATTTACAAATTCCGGGATCCCGATTTCAAACTTCGTAAAATTTACTTTTTAAACTTTACATTTCAAAATACATAATTTTTAGGTCGCACAGCGACTTTCAAAATACAATTCCCAGATGTCCCGAGACCGAACACTCTGTGTCGCGCCGCCGACATGTACAATCCCATCCGAGCTCGGGTTCACTCCCGTTCGGTCATAGCCTTTCCTTTACCTACACATAGAAGTAGAAACCGTGAGTCAACGTACTCGCAAGAAATGCATATAACACATCATATAATTTCCGACCTGTAAAATAGGCGCCCATACACCTATTTACAGAGCTTAACAGATGAGTATGAACGTTCTAACTAGGATACGACCATGTACCATGTACCACATGCACTCAGTATACCATCGTACACTAGTGTAGGTAGGGTATGGACCGCACCTCGAGTACCGTTAAGTGTTGTACCACAGACACCTTGTACTTTTCCGTACAAGTGCTGGTAACACCATGATGTACTTATAAACATCATACACCTTACCAATGCACTCTGTATCGCAACCGTACAAGTGTTGGTAGTGCATGAATCACAACAAATAAGCATGCATATATATTAACACATACATACATTCGAATATTCATATCACACATTATACACAGTTCTTACCTGTTTTCCGAATTCAAGTGTGTTGGCCGACCTGAACGGAATTCACGTGCTAGATGGATGCCCTAATCACAATAATAGTAATACAGATGAGTGACTCGCTAAATCACTTTCCGGGACTTAAAACTTGAAACTAAAAGTTTCCCTATCGATAAACCTCATGGCAATACCCTAAATATCTCAAAATTGGCCAAAACTAGGGTTCTGGAAATTCCCCCAACAGTGCCGGTTCCCAACCGCATCCCGGTTCGGGTCACCAACCGTCGACCAGGTTGGTACAGCCACCCAAAACCGAATTAGGTTCTACTGCTGGGAACCAAAAATCATCCCCCTTGATTCAATTCAATCCTAAGCCTTACCAAACTCTCCAGTATACCTATACAATGTATAAACATCCATTTCCAATCAACAAATCACAGAACAAACCAATAATTCAAATTATGCCATTAAAGTTCAAAGTTAAGGTTTTTATGCTCAAATTAACACAACACCTAAATCAACCAACCAAACCAGCTGATCTAACTCTTAATTAACCCAAACTAAACCTAGAATTTGATCCCTAAGCATTTCAAATCAAAACAGCCACCAATACTCAAAAACACAAGCTCAAACTAAGAAGAAAAAACTTTAAAAACATGTTCTAGTGTTCTAGGGTTTTACCTTAGCTTCAAGAGTGCTTGATACCCTAGTTGAATTCCAGAAAAACAAGATGAAAAGATAGGTTCCTGCCCTGGTTGCCTCAGCCGAAGGAAAGAAAGAAAGAGAATTCAAGAGAAAAATGCCATTTCTCCTTATTTTCCTATTTTCTTGATTTTGTCCTTAAATGAAAAAGGAAGATTAAAAGAATTAATCTCAGCTGAATCATTTGCTAGGTGTCACTCCTTTAGGCAGCCACCTAAACCTTTACCAAATAAAATGACTAAAATGCCCTTAAGGTTATAACTTGGGTATTTCTAAAACTAGGGGTAAAATGGTCAAAATCCATAACCCCGCTCAATCCCGATAATTAATTTTCTCTAAAATATTCCCCACTATAAAATAGGGTTCTAAACTTACTCATGTGATTATCTAGCCATCCATCGCATTTTCCGTTGTCGCCGAGCAAAAATTACAAAATTAACATATTTCACATATAAGCTAAATAATACCCCTAGAGTTTAATAAAATCTCCGGAATTGAGAAATTATAACTCTAATATTTATTTCCAAATATTGGGGTCCATAAATAAATTAATTCACAAATAATAACAAAATAATAAAAATTAGTGCTAATTGCCTTTACTAATCCACATTACTAGAGCGGTCATTACAGTGTCGGTTTAGAAATGAAGCAAACAAGTTGACTATTTACGTCTGCTGTTATTATGTCGGGTTATACAACCGAAGCAAAAAGTTTTTGTGTCATTTTACAACTGAAGCAAAAAGTCATTTTTGTAGTAGTGAACATTACATATTATCCATCTCTTTTTCATTTTTATTTTTACTATTAGCCACATCAAGACTATTTTTATAAAAAAAAAATAGTATTTTGGTGCATATTAATAAATCACTTGTTGCAATTAAAGAATTATAAAAGTTATGATTAAATTGTTTAATTCATATATATTTTTTTAAAGTACTCCTCTAACAGCACAATATTTAAATTTATGTATTGGGGATTTATATTATACGTAAATTGTTCAAGTAATATTAATTAATTAGGAAATAATTTGCGCTTTGCTCGCGTGTGGTCGTATTTAATTTATTGATAATTAATGATAAAATTATCAAATTTTAAATTTTAATATTTTTAATATAATATTTTTCTAGTAATATGAGTAATTATATTACTAAATTTTTATTATTTTTACTTAGAAAAATAAAATTCATATTGTAAAAAAATGTATTATGAAAAAACATTATATATTTAAAATTGTTGTTATTACTGTAACTTATTTGTATTTACACTATAATCAAAATGGATGTATCATTATCATTCACGTATCTTACTTGTAATATATAATCAATATACTATATATTATTAATAAATGAAATTAAATTTTTTCTTTCAATAATATTTTTAAATCCTATGTTGTATAGGGTTTTCAAATCCTAAAGATATTTTTCATTCTTAAATGTAACCATAGTACAAAATAATATGTATATATTAATAATAAATTAAACTAAAATTTTTCTTTTTTAAATAGAATTCTTAGTGGTATGGTTTCAAATTCTAATAATAATAATAATATATCTTTTTAAAAAAAATAATATATACATATTTATTATAACCACACTATTATTAGTTTGAGGATGTATATTTCAAATGTAATTAATAAATGAAAGACTATCATTTCTTTTTAAAGGATGACCTCAACTCATCTTTGCTAATATATGATTATAGTAATTATATTATAGTAAGAACATTACTATTAGGCATTTTATGGTACACCAGCCGCTTAAAACTGTCACCACACATGGACTCTTTTGGAAAGGTTAAAGGATGTTGCACCTGTTGGAATTTATTTTACCAGGATCTTAGATCTACTCACAAGTATGTTGTTTAAACACCCTAAATATGAACTTTCTAAAACGATAAATTAAACACATATAAAGTTAAGAAAACCTTACATTGATGCAGCGGAATTAATGTCTCCTTCCACTCAGATCTCTAACCCTTGTATCCTTTCTGTAGCAGAGTATAATCAAGATCTGAGCCCGAATGTCCTTCTTCTTCAAGTTTGATCCTTCACAGTCTTCCAATCTATGATTGAGTTACTGCTCGATGTGTGTGGGCACTTACTCTCTCACTAGGGTTCGAAATTGATGAAGAAGAAAAGAGAATAGGGATTTCGGCCAGGTATAGAAAGTGGGAAAGGCTCAGTTTTTCTGAAGAGAGAAATTTCTGTCAGAAAAGATTTGTGAAAACTTATGATTTGACTGAGCCATCACTTTCTATTTATAGGCAACTACTAGGTTTAGGTTAAGAATTATTTGGCATTAAAATAATGAAAATATTAATTTCAAAATCCACAATAAGTGGCCGACCATGGTGTGTTAGTGGGTCCCACTTGATTTTGCAGTTTTATCAAATTTTATCTCTATTTTCTCAAAAACGCCAATTTTCCAATTCTAACCTTTTAAATGCCAAAACTAATTATTTAATAGCTAAAATAGATTATTAAATAATATTGTCATTTAATTTAATTATTAATTAGACATATAAAGTCCATTAATAAATAAATAAACCTAGAAACTCTTTTCTTTACAATTTCACCCTTGCTTAGTGAAAATTCATAAAATTAGACATAGTCTAACTTTAGAATTATAATTGATCAATCACGAATCAATTAATGAGTCTTAAAAGCAGAATGTTCTCAACTAGAATGGGGACCATGGATCTATATGCTGAGCTTCCAATAAGTGAACCAAATTTACCAAGTAAATTCTTACTTATTAATTCTTCGTTGAATCCAATCTTAGAACTTAGAATTGCACTCTCAGACTTATATAGAGCATATTGTATGTTCCACGATATCAATATGCTATCTCATTTAACCATTGTTATAATCTTATTGTGATTTAAAGATCCTCTATATAGATGATCTACATCGAGATGGGATTTCTTTACCGTTCTCACCCCTCAATGTATTTTGCCCCTTAAAACACTTAGCTACTTGTAAATGGTGTTTAGTGATCTAATAATTAGTCAGTTAAACAAGAGCTCATCCATTTACTTCTATTTGCTAAGCTCGAAGGGAATCATCACTTGACTTCTATACACCAGTAGAAGCTATAGATTCCATATTTATGTTCAGCACTCCCACTCAATCATACTATCATGTTCTCAAAATATACGTATCACCCTGACCTAAAAGTAGGCTTAACTAATAAATCAAAGAACATGAATAGCACTCCTGAGTTGAGCCTAAGCATATCAGGATTTAGATTCTTTTAATCTTAAGATCAACTACTGATATTGACTTGGAAAGATATATAACGGTAAGTTTGTAATATCTTAACTTAGTTGCAATATCGGTCCAGTCCAATGTATACTCCATACATTCGAAACTAGTATACTTTACTAATGTCCTGGAAAGAACATAACACTTACTCCAAGTGTAAGTATACATCATCGTTGATTATCACATTAGTGTAAATCCAATAACACTGATGAAACAGGGACTAAGTCTTTTGATTCATATGAACACAATCACATTCCACTGTGTTGACGATACTGTAATTGTGAATAAACATATGATCTGGATTTAACTGATTTTGTGTGTGTGAATGTAATAAACATATTAAACCATTAGCATGTAGAATTCATGCAAACATCAATCACTTCAAATTTCTTATATTGATAACTAATCAGATTGTAAAGAGTTTTATTTAGGGCATAAAACCCAACAGCACCTTTGTCACCAAGGTTGGTAACTAGAGATTTTCTGGAGTGATACCATCCCCATGGAGCAAAGTGATGATATTTCTGGAGCGATACCATTTCCATGGAGCAAAGTGATGGTGTACCGACGCTTGGATTGGGTGGAGACTGCAGAGTCAGAGCACATAATCCTACTCGACGGCTTGGAAGAATAGTTTTGTTGGGTAGTTCATGGCTTGAAAGAGTTAGGGTTTTGAAGGGTTTAATTTATATTTTAGGGGTTATGTAACGCCCGTATTTTAATAATAATAATAAACTCGGAAATAAACTTTAATAATTTATATTAATAACCATATGGATCGGGATCCCGAGTATCAAAAATTTAGGTTAAAAGTACTTTACTATTACATATATATTTTTTTTTTTTAGAAAAGTTTTGCGAACATGCATCTTCAAAATACAGACTCCAAAATATTTATAAACCGAAACCCTCCAGGTTGCACTGCCGCGATATGTACAATCATGCCGAGTTCCGCCTCACTGTTCCTCCAGCTTTGCTTTTCCTTTACCTACACAAGGTAGCAAACTGATGAGTCAACAGACTCAGTAAGATATGCAAGAAATATAAACGTAGCACGCTGCCAGCTTTATGATCAAGCTGCCCTGAGCTTAACAACGAAGCTCACCAAATGATTAAGAACGTTCTTAAGGGTAGTACGGCTACTATACCAAATGCACTAAAGTACCAACTCTGTACTTGTGTTGGTAGAGCCCTAACTGTACTCCCGAGAATTACTAAGTGTTGTACCACGAACACGACGTACCCTGGTTACTCGTGTTGGTAACACCGTAATTACATAAACATCCAAAACAAGCATAACATTCATATATATATTCTTACGCTATCTTACCTCGTTCCGTGCTCAAGTGTGCCGGTCAGCCTGAGTGGAAGTGCAGCTCGACGTTTTTTACAGGGCCCTAAACCAATATGTTCAAAAACCGATGAGAGACTCGCTAAAATACTTATCGGGGATTTAAAATACAAACTAAGCTTAACCCTATCGATGAAAAGGATGCCAATACCCTAAAATACTTAAAAACGGGAAAAACTAGGGTTCGGGAAAAGCCCCAACCTAAGGCCGGTTCCCAACCGAAGTCCGGTTCGGGACCAACCGGTCGACCTAGGTTGCAACAGTGGCCCCAGAACCGAATTCGGCTCGAGCCGGGAACCCAAAAACTCATCCCCTTAATTCAAAACAAACCCAAATCCTTTCAAAACTTCCAGAATACCTGCATACAATATTTTAAACTAATCCCAAGCAGCAAAACACCACAATTCACACAATTTCTCAAATCACCATTAGAGCTCCAACTTGAGCTCTTTAACTAACTTTTCATCCCAACATCAAAATAACTAACTAACTCAGCCCTAAACACTCAAAGCAATCAATACCTAACTCCAGAAAAGAGAACAAACTAATAGCACACTCACAGCCCCCTTAAATCCCAAGACTACCAACCAAAACTTAAAATAAAACCAAAGAATATCAAAGGAAGCAAGCAAGAAGAGTTTACCTTGAATTAGAGCTTCAATTACAACAACAACTAGATGAATTGAACAAGAAAATCCCAGCTTAGTGCTGGTTCCTACCAAATCGAGAGAAAGAGGGAAAGAGAGAAGTGATTTTTCTAGGTTTTTCTTTTTACTTCTTCACACAAGAAATAATTGACTTTTCTTTCTTTTTTTTTTTAAAAGAAATGCTTAAATTCAGATTTTAAATAAAATCAAATAAGACAAAATCTTCCTTTGGCAATTTACTAAATTGCCCTTAACTAAAATCCTTATATTAACCAACTAAAAAGGGTAAGTTGGTAATTAAAACCCCGACAATTCTAACGCTTCTAAAATCTACTATAATACTCCGATATTATTCTAAACTATATAAAATGCGACTCTCTATAGGCCCAACGTCGCTTTCCACAGCTTCCGGACACATTCACAGAAATTACGAAATTACATAAATAACATAATAAATAAATATATGAACTCAAATAGATTCTCATAATCGTCTTATTATCAATAATAAAAATCTCATACATAAACCCTAATTATTTAATAATTCAAAGTATTATTCATATGCGGTCGTTACAATTACAGTCAGTAGTCCCGTGATCCGTAAGGGGAAACACCGGGTAAGCTGTACAATCCCACACCGCCTGGGGAAGGTCAAGCGGGATGATTCTGAGACTGTGTAGGTATGGGACTTCACAGTTAAAGAGAGCTTAAATGGATTGATTGGTACTACCTATATCAACAAGGTGCATCTTGTTTTTCGGTAGCCCATCACGAAAGAACTCCACAGTTAAGCGTGCTTGACCTGGGAGCAATTTCAGGATGGGTGACCTCCTGGGAAGTTTTCCCAGGAAGCGTGCGAGTGAGGACAAAGCACGCTGGAAACACTCGTGTTGGTCTGTAGGGTCAGTCATCGATCCAGGAAGCAGCCAGAGTGACGTACTCGTGTATAAGAGCCATTCATTCCGTGGGTGTAAGGGCCCAATGGAGGCTTGAAGCGGGGACGTTACAAATGGTATCAGAGCCTTGACCCAGCCGGAAGTGTGGTCGACGAGGACGTCGGACCCCGTAAGGGGGGGTGATTGTGACAGTCAGTAGTCCCGTGATCCGTAAGGGGAAACACCGGGTAAGCTGTACAATCCCACACCGCCTGGGGAAGGTCAAGCGGGATGATTCTGAGACTGTGTAGGTATGGGACTTCACAGTTAAAGAGAGCTTAAATGGATTGATTGGTACTACCTATATCAACAAGGTGCATCTTGTTTTTCGGTAGCCCATCACGAAAGAACTCCACAGTTAAGCGTGCTTGACCTGGGAGCAATTTCAGGATGGGTGACCTCCTGGGAAGTTTTCCCAGGAAGCGTGCGAGTGAGGACAAAGCACGCTGGAAACACTCGTGTTGGTCTGTAGGGTCAGTCATCGATCCAGGAAGCAGCCAGAGTGACGTACTCGTGTATAAGAGCCATTCATTCCGTGGGTGTAAGGGCCCAATGGAGGCTTGAAGCGGGGACGTTACAGGTTAAATGTATATTTTATAAAACTAAACGTTAGAATCAAAGTGCAGTTAAATTTAATAGAATAAAAAGAGAATATACTGTTAAACCAAGAATTACTATTAGATAGCCACTTTTAATAGATAAAGATATATATTGATTAATGATAGATAGATTATAAGAATAATAATAATTAATTAATTTGTGAATTGTAAATATATTTTAACATATAGAAAATAGAAAAATAAATATTTTTTTAACTTATATTTTTGTAGAATATTTACAAACTTAATAAAAAATTAGAATAATGAGAGAATTGAGGAGAGAGTAAATAAATGTATTTAGAGTAATTTAAGAGCGCCATGTCACCGCCTCATATTTTTTCTTTATATATATATACTAGTAAACAATCCGCGCTTTGCTTCGGTATATTTAAATTTTTTTAAATATAAATATGAAATTAATTGTGTCCTTTAATTTAATGATAATTCAATGGTTATTTATAATTTTTAGCCCTGAAATTTCGACCTAAGTATTAGTGTGCTCCTAATTTTTTTAGTCCATTAAAAATAGTTCCTAAACTATTTATAGTATCTTCAAAAATATGGTCAAGCTAGAATAAGAAACCAGCAGCAGTATGCAACCTGCAATAACCAAACCAGTTCTGTTCTTGTGTCAGCACCCATTCAGCAAGACATAAACAATGTTCCATGGACACCACCGAACATTTCAGGACTAAAAATGAACGTGGATGCTGCTGTCAATCATGAACTGAAGATCTTGGGGGTCGATGCAATTGTAAGAGACCATCAAGGCAATGTAGTTGCTGCTATATCCAAGCCAATATAAGGATGCTTTCGATCGAATGAAATGGAGACTAAAGCACTTTTTTATAGTCTTAATTGGGCGCTGCGATTGCAATTACAAATTACACATATCAACACTGATGCATTGCAAAGTGTAAAAAAACTTGACGAAATGACCACTTTACAATATTATGAATAGTTTGAGAATCATTTTTAACAAACTAAAAAAATTAGGGGTATAATAATACATAGATCATAGTTTAATGGGTAAATATTCCAAATAACATTTTTTAAGAACAATTGGGCTTATTATAACCTCAAGAGTGAATCCAATTAAAACAACTGAGGAAGAAAAGGAGTGCGAAAATTATATTAATCAATCATGATCGACCACCACACAATATTACCAACATTAGATAAAGCATACTTAACTAAAGCAATGTAAAAATGCAAAAAGTTTGAATATTATTAGACCATCTCCTATGGGAGAAATGAGATATAAAAGTTGACTTATATTTTGTACAAAAAATAATTTTGTGATATTTTACATCAATTTTTATTATTGTGCTCTAATATATAATTATAAATCTTGATATAAAATTTAATATGTTATTTAATGCTCACTTAATAATTTATTAAAAAATATAAAATTTACTAATAAAATAATAATAATGCAAGTCATTTAATACAAAAGATTATATTAGCTAATATTTAAAAATAACATAATGATAAATATAAAATTATAGTATTTATTTTGTAAGTTTAGTAGTTTGTGCCCATTATGTTTTGTTTGGTATCAGTGGTTGTTTTGTGTTTATCCTAAGATTGTCGTGAAGTAGCAATGACACATATGATTTGTTCCGTAGTTAGTAGAGATAAGTTTTTTCTTTATAATATAATATTTCAGAATATTTTTCATTTAAATAAAAATTCTTATTTTAATATTACCATTAAGTAGTGTGCTAATTAAAATTTATATATTTTATATAGGTATGTATACATAATTTTTTTCTTATTTATTTTCCCTCTCATTCTTTCTCTCTAAATCCTAATCTTAACAAATCTTTCCAAACTACATTGTTAATTATTTTAGTTTGAAAATTACACTATTATGATCTATTTTAAAAATAATGTGGAAAACATGTATTTTCTTACTATCACTACAAAAGATAACTAAAATAAAAAAAGCAACCCTTTTAATTTCATTTATACTTTATTAAGAAATTTGTAACTAAGTTTTTACTAATTTTTTATTACTTATTTCGATTAGTATTTTTAAAAAATTGTTTTAATTTTTAATTATTATTTATTATCTTATGGTTTAAGATATATATTACTTATTTTAAGCTATTTTTTTTATTTCATTGTTAAAAATATAATAAATTATAATAAATATAAAAAATTACCAAACGAATTACTAATAAAATTAGCATTGTCTTATTTTTTTTTTTTTAATATATTAAGATAATATTTTATTTCATAAATTCTTATTTTTAGGAATATATCAAAATGGCTATGAAAATCTTATCTAAAATAATATAGGGTAACATGAGGGCCGTCTTAAACATTTTAGAGGTCCTGTTTTAATTTTAAAATTTGGGCCCTAATAAAAAATAAAGGGGTAAGTTTAAAATTTTTAATTGATAAATAATCTCTTTTATAATCAAAGTATCAAATATAACCTCATAACTTATCAAAATTAGAGTTCTTAATGCACATAATAAAGATATGACCTATAAAATTGGATATAAATTAAAGAGTAATAAAATAAAGATAAAAATAAAAATAAGAAATAAAAAGTAAGTATAAAGTGTAATTTCCTCAAAAATAAAAGTACAATTAAAAACTTATAATACTCAAAAATATTATTGTGTCACGATCAAATATTATTTATAAAAAAATATATTAGTAAACTAATTTTACAAAAAAAAATTATTAGTAAAATAATTTTTTATGGTCGTAGAAAAGACCATGAATTACACTATGCGACCATAAATGATCATAGATTTACACTGTGCGACCACAGTATAAAATAAGTAAGGTTATTTTATAAATTTTAATATTTAAAATAATTAGTTTGGTAAATTCTTCAAAATTAAACACTTAAAAATTCAAATTATTTTATTAAAATTATTTATTTCAACATAACTTTAAGCTAACATCATCCATTCTACTTAAAAGGAATCATCATTCAACCCTTTAAAACAAATTTATTTACCAGCTCTTTATATTTTATAGTCTCCAAAACAATCGCAAACAATATACTATTTTTTCTGTAAAAATGTAACTATTTTTTATATATGAATTTTTTCTCTTAATTTTTTTATTTTGAATGGAAAACTAAAATTAATGGTATAATTATAAATATATATATATATATATTTTGAGATAAGTTATAAATATATATAGCATTTAGTTACCCTTTTTTAGACATTTATTAAAATTGCTCTAAAAAATAAACTTATTTAAACTATTATCTACTAAATAATAATATACTTTTTAGTAATCCATAAAACTAGTTGGTACATTAAATTTTATTTAAGTGTAAAATTTGGTATGTCAAAATTTGTTATTCAATGACTTTTAATGTACTATCTTATTTTCTTATAAATTATTTTAAAAACTTGTGAAAAGTGTTTTGTAAAATTAGAATATAATTTAGTAACTTTTATATATGAAAAAATCATTAAAAAATAGTAACTATTAAATTAATTAGTATATTAAATTTTGTTGTAGTGAAAAATTTGTAGTTAAAAATTATGTGGACATAGGCATAACTTAGTAGTTTCACATTTCTCCATACAAAGAGGATGTTCCATGTTGGAATCTTCATCCTCCAATGTTAACAAAAAAAAATATATATATATATATTAGAAACTAACATGTTACTTTTGATTTTGATTAGTTTTTTTTTACAATAGTAAAAATACATGTGCTTTCCACATATTAAAACGATCATCTTAAAAGGTGAAAAATAATGGTATAATTTTTTAGTTTAAATAATTATTGGTGTGACCAAAAAAAAATCTTAGAAAGAGAAAAGGAGAGAGAAAGTTCTTTTATATTAAAGAAAACCATGAATATATATGTATTGACATAAAATACCATGAATATTTGTATGTTTATTATTTAATAAAAAAAAGAGCAAAAAGGAAATAAGAAAAGGAAAATGAGACAAAGTGAATTAAAATTAAATTGTAAATAGTAGTATTATAAACACCAAAGATAAACAGCGTATACACATATTCTAAAAAAATTAAAATGCAACGATATATTACCTAAATAAAATGAACAGTGCTAATTGTGAGATTTATTTTAAAATTTTGTTTCTCAGCGTAAATTTCTCTTTTTATTAATGTTATATTTGGGTATTATATATTATCTTGTATATTATCTTGTATTTTGAAATTTATTTATTAAAAGATTTCTCATATCATCTATATTTGGTACATACAAATTGTTTCCCAAACTAATTAAATTCCTAAAACTCCTCCTAATCAACAAACATATTATCCTAAAATTACAAAAAGTATATATTAAGAAAATTATAACATATATTCTCCAACAATATTGTAACAAAACTACTTAAATACATATATCACTAATTTTGGCAAAAATTGAAGAAATAAAAGAAAAAGGAAATTTTAATTAATTAATATCATCTCTTCAAACTGTATATAAGACTGTGTTGGTACTTAACATATTTTCATAAAACTAAAAGAAAAAGAGAGAGAACATAATTAATAAGAAGAATGGCTAAAGTTCAAATTGTTTCTTTTGTTCTTCTTATGGGGATTCTCATTTCTTCATTTGGTTGGTCTCAATATATACATATTTTTTATATTGTTCATTTTGCATTATTGAAATTATATTTGTCATTAATTATTATTAGTACTCATACTATAAATTTGTTTTTGTAGGCTTCAATGGTACTCTAGGACAAGATACTCCTATGCTCCTAGCATGTTGCAAGAGCACAAAGCGTCCAGATTTATGTCCTCATTCAGACTCAAATCCCACTAAATGCAACGCCGAGTGTAAAAAAGGGCCTTGTAGAGGAGGTATATGTAAAAATGAAGGTGGTCCTGTTTGTCACTGTTTCTGTTAATTCGATCTATTATATTTATAATATCAGTTGAATTTTATTATTAATAATAATTATTATTATTAATAATAAATTTATTAATCAGTTGTTTTAAAAATAAATAAATGAATAAAGTATATAAATTTCTATCTTATGAGAAGTCCAATAGCACACTATATTTATTCGAAGTGTATTATTATTTATTTTTATTATTATTTCATTTTTATGTATTAAAGTAATTTTTATTTTATTTTTTTTACGGAAATTCATGTAGCAACTCACATAGTAAATAATAGAGCATTCTACATCACAATCAAAATTTACTAGAGTAACTTAAATTTTAAATTTTTTAAAAAAAAATGTTAAAAAATAATCTATATATATATATGGTAATTATTATTATTATGTAAAGTGAGATAATTTATATAGAGTATTATTATTAATAATAAATTTATTAATCACTTGTTTTAAAAATAAATAAATGAATAAAGTATATTAATTCCTATCTTATGATCGAGGAGTCCAATAGCACACTATTTTTATTTCAAGTGTATTATGTTTTATTATTATTATTATTTCATTTTTATATATTAAAGTATTTTTTTTTATTTTTTACGAAAATTCATATAGCAACTCACATAGCAATTAATGGAGCAATGTACATCACAATTAAAATCTATATTGCAATCGACATAAAAATTACAGCAGTAACTTATTGTAAATTTTTTAAAGAAAAAATGTTAAAAAATAATATATATATATATATATGGTAATTTATTGATAATTAATGATAAAATAATCAAATTTAAATTTTAATATTTTTAATATAATATTTTTTTTAGTAATATGAGTAATTATATTACTAAATTTTCATTATTTTTACTTAGAAAAATAAAATTAATATTGTAAAAAAATTTATTATAAACAAACATTATATATTTAAAATTGTTGTTATTACTGTATCTTATTTGTATTCACACTATAATCAAAATGGATGTATCTCAACTGTAGTGGCAACTATAATTAAAATCACTATCATTCACGTATCTTACTTGTAATATATAATCAATATAATATGATATGGTCCTAAGATGGATGGTTCTTGTTTTGTATTTAGACCAATGTTAATCTTTCTTAGCTGAAATTAATTAGGTCTTAATAGTGGAGTAGTTCTCATTTGTTTATTTTTTGTTTCTTGATATACAACACTTTTCTTTTTTAGCATATCAAAGTTAGATGTTCTCTCTATGCAGATGCTTTGTTTGAATTAGCTAGCAAGTTTTTTGATTGGGTTCCTCTGTCTTTTCGCATTGCTTCTACTATGTTAGTTATCATTATCATCAATTGGTTATTACTTTTGAGTTAAACTTCAAATGGTTATCAGTTGCCTTAGTAATGATTTTATTCATCATTATGCAGATATTGTCAAAAAAAGAGAGACAAAATTAAAAGAAGAATGGCCAAATTAGTTCAAGTTGTTTCTGTTGTTCTTCTTGTGGGGATTCTCATTTCTTCCTTTGATTGGTCTCAATATATACATATTTTTATATATTGTTCCTTTTGCATTATTGAAATTATATTTGTCGTTATTATTAGTACTCATACTATATATTTTGTTTTTGTAGGCTTCAATGGTATTCTAGGAGAAGATTCTCTCCTTAGATGTTGCAAGGGCACAAATCGTCCAGATTTATGTCCTTATCCAAACTCAGATTTCACTAAATGCAACGACGAGTGTAGAAAGCACCATTGTAGAAGAGGTGGATGGTTTCATGAAAATGGTCCTGTTTGTCTATGTACATGTTAATCAACATAAAATTACTTGATCAAATGTCAATTTATAGTAGTAGTAATAGTGTTTTTCTTAATAGACTATGCCTTTCATTTCGAGTCTCCCAAGTCGATCACTAGTCAAATTTGGATTGATTGAGAGGTCTACTAGGCTGTCGACATGTGATACACTTAGACAAACACTTAGACCAATTTAATTGGAGAATTATATAGTGTTGTCAATTTAATATCATTGCTTATATTGTGAGGAATGTTAATACATATATTAATTTCTTGCTATTATATTTTGTGTTACACTATTACATTTATTTCTAGTTATGTAAGATTATAAGGGCAGAAAGGAATTATGAATAGTAATAAATTTTTTTGGAGTACGCCAACATTTAGCATGAGTTTGATTTGGAATAATAAAAAAAATAGAAGAATCAAAATCACAATCACATTTTGAATAGAAAATAAAAATAATAGCATTGAAATGCCTTTTTTTATTATTGGAATAGTTATTCTCCGAAAGCTTATTTCGTTTCTTAAAAAAATTGAATCCAAGTCTGAGAGCTTGAGCAATGAACAATTCTTTGAGCCGAAAGAAGATTATGGAAACGGAGAGAAAATTTGAAAACAATCAGAGTGAAATGAAAATGAGAAAAAAAAATGAGACTCATTTTCATACTTAGGGATTTTATAGAAATCATGGTGTCTTGTTGCGATTGTGACACATGGCATGGTAAAACCAAGAGACGTCTCTGTCATGAGACACACCTGTACAGACTTTGAAGGGTTTCGATGATATGGCACCTTGGGAAAGTTGTTGAATTTTTGCGCCTTTGTATTAGTCGAAGTAGTCACTTGTAATACTTTTAAAGTTCAGTTAGTTAACTAACAGTTAACTGTCAATTAGTGTTCTGTACTTACGGGTATGTGAGCTATAAATACCTCTAACTCTCATTCATTAAAACTTTAGCTCATAATTTTCAAACTTTACAAGTTCAATAAAGATTAGACAGATTCATTACAGTTTGTTATCTTTTAGTTCTTGAATTATTGTTCTTAGTTTCTATGCATGTGTTCTTTGGTTTCGTGGAAATGAAGTGGGCCAACTAGCATTGATCTCAAACAAAAGTAAAAATAATAATTAGTGACTAAATGTATTTTTAGTCACAATACTTGTTGTGACTAAAACTAAATTAGTAACAACTTGTAACTAAATAATATGTTTTAGTCACAAGTAACATTTTGTTGTGTGACTTTTAGTCACAAAAAATTATGTTGTGACTATAAAATTGTCATTAAAAGTAGCAATTTTTTGTAGTGTAGATAGACTACATATGCTAATTTGATTTTAAACACTATAAATTCTATCACTCCTTAAAATTAAGGGTATACAATATATTAAGAAAGTAAATAATATGTTTCTTTTTCCATTAAAAAATAATAATTATTGGTTACCCTAAAGTATGTTACTGAATAAATATAGACAGAAAAGTAAATAAAATTGAAACAATTTAGGAAAAAAACAGAATAAAAACTTATGATTAGGATTGGAATTTGGAAAGAAATAAAGAGTTGTGATTGTTGAATAATGTGATATTTTTATTCAATAAAATAATTGTCTATATTAATAGGTAGATCGAATACAACAAACATTGCTAATTTGATTTTAAACACAATATCACTCCTTAAAATCAAGGTTATACAATATATATTAAGAAAGTAAAGGATGTGATACTGAATAAATATACAATATGCTTACATAATGTGATACTGAATAAATATACAATATGCTTACATAATTCAACAATAGGAAACTAGTATTACACTATTTTAACAAACTAATATATAGTTAATATACATAATTTATTTTTATACTTTCAAACAGTTTTTTTTTTTTTTTTGTATTTTTACGAAATTCTACATAGATATCCCTATATCAACTAACGGAGCAACCTAAATCGCAACTAAAATTCGTATAGTAACTCACATAGAAACCACCAAAAAAATTAATAGAGTAAATTTGAATAAAAAAAGTTAAAAAATAGTATATAGGGTAATTTATTAAGAAAAAAATAAAACGTAAACAAATTATTTTTGAAAGAAAAATAAATAAATAGATATATAAAATTGAAAAAAAAAATTATAACATAAATTTGATATTTTTGTAATTATATAATAAATAATATTGTAGCATTATTATGGTTATAATTATAATATTAACAATTTACTTTTCCCACGTGATGAATGCATGCATGATGAGATTAACCATATCATCTCCATAATTAAATCCATATGTTACGTTGATTATCAATTTTGAAATTTATTTATTAAAAGATTTCTCCAATCAGTTCATATCAACTATATTTGGTATATATATATACACACAATTAATTGTTTCCTAAACTAATAAAATTCCTAAAACTTCTCCCTAATCAAGAAACATATTATCCTAAAATTACAAAAAATATATATTAAGAAAATCATATCATATATTCTCCAACAATATTATAACAAAACTACTTAAATAGGTATATCACTAATTTTGGCAAAAATTGAAGAAATAAAAAAAAAAAAAAAGGAAATTTTAATTAATTAATATCATATATTCAAACTGTATATAAGAGTGTGTTGGTAGCTAACATATTTTCATAAAACTAAAAGAAAAAGAAAGATAAAATAATTAATAAGAAGAATGGCCAAAGTTCAAATTATTTCTGTTGTTCTTCTTGTGGGGATTCTCATTTTTTCATTTGGTTGGTCTCAATATATACATATTTTTTATATTGTTCCTTTTGCATTATTGAAATTATATTTGTCATTAATTATTAATAGTACTTATACTATATATTTTGTTTTCGTAGGCTTCAATGAGACTTTAGGACAAGATTCTTCTATGCTCCTTGCATGTTGCAAGAGCACAAAGCGTCCAGATTTATGTCCTCATTCAGACTCAAATCCCACTAAATGCGATGCCGAGTGTAAGAAAGGGCCTTGTAGAGGAGGTATATGTAAAAATGAAGGTGGTCCTGTTTGTCACTGTTTCTGTTAATTCGATCTATTATATTTATAATATCAGTTGAATTTTATTATTAATAATAATTATTATTAATAATAAATTTATTAATCACTTGTTTTAAAAATAAATAAATGAATAAAGTATATAAATTCATATCTTATGAGGAGTCCAATAGCACACTATTTTTATTTGAAGTGTATTATTATTTATTTTTATTATTATTTCATTTTTATGTATTAAAGTAATTTTTTTTTAATTTTTTTACGGAAATTCATGTAGCAACTCACATAGTAAATAATAGAACAATCTACATCACAATCAAAATTTACTGAAGTAACTTAAATTGTAAATTTTTTTAAAAAAAATATTAAAAATAATATATATAGGGTAATTATTATTATGACACATAATAACAAAACAAAGTATTTAATTAATCATAATTAATTAAGTTGAGACTTATTTTTGTAAAAAAAGATAAAAAAAAAATGGTGCATATTTTAAATGCACTTAATCATTACTATTAATTTGTTTTTGTTATATATTTGGGTAAATCGGTTTTCTCCAAATCATATACCATGGTAATTGTTTTATGAGCAGGGAAAAATCCTTGGTAATTAGGTCGCAACTATTAATTTTATAAGCCTGATAAATGTAAAATAGATTTGTGTAAAACTTATGATTTAATAGGTTGAATGGATTTTGAAACTTATATTTCTATTGTAGCTAAGTACTTTTGATTACTAGTTTTGTTTTGTTTGATTTGGTTTGTATTCAACCTTGCTGTGTGTTTTGGTTAATGAATAAGAATAGTAATGAATTTGCTTTGATTACCTGAGAATTTATAAAGTCAATAAACAGCTAGATCAGTAATAATATTGGTTGGGATTAGCTCTCACTCAAAAAAAAAACTGAAGTTAGCATAATATTATTCCTTACTCCTTATTAGCAAACAAAAAACATGTAAAAGCTGAGAACATCTTTTTTCTAAGTTCAACCTTTGATTCAAGATTCTTGAACAAATAAACACTTCACTTTCCTCCCAATTAATAAAAAATTACCAAAATATATATATATAAAAATGTTTTCTTTAATATTAAAAAATATACTTATTTTATCATAGCTAGCTAGCTAGTATCTCACCTTGTCTTCCTTTCCTTATTTGGCCTTCTTTTCTACAACTATTATCCCACAAATGGGCTTCATATCTCCCACTCCATCTATGCTTAATCACATACGTAAAAACAAATATTATATTAAAAAGTAAAAACCCTTAAAACCCAATCCCCTAATTTATTGTGCATTGGAAACCTACAAGATTCAAAAAAAATATACAAAACAGGGTTGAAGTAAAGATCAGGCAATACAAGTGTCGAGGACAAGCAGACGATGTACAGTGTGGATATTACTGCATGAAGATTATTAAAAGCTTGAAGACGACGAATAATACAAATTAGCTTCAGTTATAATTTGAAGCTACGTTTTTTGCTTCATTCCAAAACTGACGCTAATATAGCGTAATTTTTGCTTCGGTTCTCAACCGAAGCAAAAAAAAAATTGTGTCGGTTTAGAAATGAAGCAAACAAGTTGACTATTTACGTCTGCTGTTATTATGTCGGGTTATACAACCGAAGCAAAAAGTTTTTGTGTCATTTTACAACTGAAGCAAAAAGTCATTTTTGTAGTAGTGAACATTACATATTATCCATCTCTTTTTCATTTTTATTTTTACTATTAGCCACATCAAGACTATTTTTATAAAAAAAAAAAATAGTGTTTTGGTGCATATTAATAAATTACTTGTTGCAATTAAAGAATTATAAAAGTTATGATTAAATTGTTTAATTCATATATATTTTTTTAAAGTACTCCTCTAACAGCACAATATTTAAATTTATGTACTGGAGATTTATATTATACGTAAATTGTTCAAGTAATATTAATTAATTAGGAAATAATTTGCGCTTTGCTCGCGTGTGGTCGTATTTAATTTATTGATAATTAATAATAAAATTATCAAATTTTAAATTTTAATATTTTTAATATAATATTTTTTTAGTAATATGAGTAATTATATTACTAAATTTTTATTATTTTTACTTAGAAAAATAAAATTAATATTGTAAAAAAATGTATTATGAAAAAACATTATATATTTAAAATTGTTGTTATTATTGTATCTTATTTATATTTACACTATAATTAAAATGGATGTATCATTATTATTCACGTATCTTACTTGTAATATATAATCAATATAATATATATTATTAATAAATGAAATTCAATTTTTTCTTTCAATAATATTTTTAAATCCTATGTTGTATAAGGTTTTCAAATCCTAAAGATATTTTTCATTCTTAAATATAACCATAGTACAGGATAATATGTATATATTAATAATAAATTAAACTAAAATTTTTCTTTTTTAAATAGAATTCTTAGTGGTATGGTTTCAAATTCTAATAATAATAATAATAATATATCTTTTCAAAAAAAATAATATATATACATATTTATTATAGCCACATTATTATTAGTTTGAAGATGTATATTTCAAATGTAATAAATGAAAGACTATCATTTTTTTTTAAAGGATAACCTCAACTCATCTTGCTAATATATGATTATAGTAAATATATTATAGTAAGAACATTACTATTAGGCATTTTATGGTACACTAGCCGCTTAAAACTGTCACCACACATGGACTCTTTTGGAAAGGTTAAAGGATGTTGCACCTTTGTCACCATGGTTGGTAATTAGAGATTTTCTTGAGCGATACCATTTCCATGGAGCAAAGTGATGATATTTCTGGAGCGATACCATTTCCATGGAGCAAAGTGATGGTGTACCGACGCTTGGATTGGGAGGAGACTGTAGAGTCAGAGCACATAATCCTACTCGACGGCTTGGAAGAGTAGTTTTGTTGGGTAGTTCATGGCTTGAAAGAGTTAGGGTTTTGAAGGGTTTAATTTATATTTTAGGGGTTTAATGTATATTTTATAAAACTAAACGTTAGAATTAAAGTGCTGTTAAATTTAATAGAATAAAAAGAGAATATACTGTTAAACCAAAAATTACTATTAGATAACCACTTTTAATAGATAAAGATATATATTGATTAATGATAGATAGATTTTGAGAATAATAATAATTAATTAATTTGTGAATTGTAAATATATTTTAACATATAGAAAATAGAAAAATAAATATTATTTTTTTAACTTATATTTTGGTAGAATATTTACAAACTTAATAAAAAATTAGAATAATAAGAGAATTGAGGAGAGAATAAATAAATGTATTTAGAGTAATTTTAGAGCGTCATGTCACCGCCTCATATTTTTTCTTTATATATATACTAGTAAACAACCCGCGCTTTGCGGCGGTATATTTAAATTTTTTTAAATATAAATATGAAATTAATTGTGTCTTTTAATTTAATGATAATTCAATGGTTATTTATAATTTTTAGCCCTGAAATTTTGACCTAAGTATGCTCCTAATTTTTTCAGTCCATTAAAAATAGTTCCTAAACTATTTATAGTATCTTGAAAAATATGGTCAAGCTAGAATAAGAAACCTGCAGCATGCAACCTGCAATAACCAAACCAGTTCAGTTCTTGTGTCAGCACCCATTCAGCAAGACATAAACAATGTTCCATGGACACAACCGAACATTTCAGGACTAAAAATGAACGTGGATGCTGCTGTCAATCATGAACTGAAGATCTTGGGGGTCGGTGCAATTGTAAGAGACCATCAAGGCAATGTCGTCGCTGCTATATCTAAGCCAGTACAAGGATGCTTTCGATCGAATGAAATGGAGGCTAAAGCACTTTTTTATAGTCTTAATTGGGCGCTGCTATTGCAATTACAAATTATACATATCGACACTGATGCATTGCAAAGTGTAAAAAAAACTTGACCAAATGACCACTTTACAATATTATGAATAGTTTGGGGATCATTTTTAACAAACTAAAAAAATTAGGGGTATAATAATACATAGATCGTAGTTTAATGGGTAAATATTCTAAATAACTTTTTTTAAGAACAGTTGGGCTTATTAAAACCTCAAGAGTGAATCCAATTAAAACAACTTGAGGAAGAAAAGGAGTGCGAAAATTATATTAATCAATCATGGTCGACCACCACACAATATTACCAACATTAGATAAAGCATACTTAACTAAAGCAATGTAAAAATACAAAAAGTTTGAATGTTATTAGACCATCTCCATGGAAGAAAGGAGATATAAAAGTTTTATATTTTGTACAAAAAAAATAATTTTGTGATATTTTACATCAATTTTTATTATTGTGCTCCAATACATAATTGTAAATCTTGATGCAAAATTTAATATGTTATTTAATACTCACTTAATAATTTATTAAAAAATATAAAATTTACTAATAAAATAATAATAATGCAAGTCATTTAATACAAAAGATTATATTAGCTAATATTTAATAATAAAATATTAAAAATAACATAATGATAAATATAAAATTATAGTATTTATTTTGTAAGTTTAGTAGTTTGTGCCCGGTATGT
Source organism: Cannabis sativa (assembly GCF_029168945.1). Classification (NCBI taxonomy): domain Eukaryota; kingdom Viridiplantae; phylum Streptophyta; class Magnoliopsida; order Rosales; family Cannabaceae; genus Cannabis; species Cannabis sativa. The sequence goes on from NC_083607.1 coordinate 57,145,325, forward strand.
TTTGTTTGTTATCAATTTATGGTGGTGGTTGTTTTGTGTTTATCCTAAGATTGTCGTGAAGTAGCAATGACACATGATCTGTTCTGCAGTTAGTAGAGATAAGTTTTTTCTTCATAATATAATATTTCGGAATATTTTTCATTTAAATAAAAATTCTCATTTTAATATTACCATTAAGTAGTGTGCTAATTAAAGTTTATATATTTTATATAGGTATGTTTTATTTTACTCACTTGGTGAAGATGCAAGGACTTCAAAAGATAAGTTTTATTACAATTATCTTTCTTCAAATTTTACTATACTATTAATTTATGTCATAATTTTAAAATTGTTATATTTTTAACGTTTATTTATTAAGTTACTAATTAAATTTATTTATTTGATATTTTTGGTCTAGGTATCAACTTTTCTAGCAACAGTTCTTGCTTTCTTAGTTGGGTTGAGATGGACTTAAGGATTTCTCAGAGTAATTCAAGTGGAAGTTGTTGCCTTAATGATGGTTGCATTGGATTGGTTGCTGGAATTAGACTCTCTCTCATTTTTTTTGAGCTGATTGTTTAGATTTGTTCTCTGCCTTTTTTAAGAGGTTTTCTTTCTGTAATGATTTAGGCTCTCTATTTGATGTATTTATTAATTTACTGTCCAATTTTTCTAAGGCGTTCCTTATTCATACAAATCTTTCGACCATTATGGTTATGCATGAATTAGTTGTGCACGCACTTAAGGTGGATGGTGAGCTAATTTTGATGAAAAATCTTCGATCTCTTCTTCATGATGTACTCAACACTAATTTTTTTTTCAATGAAATTTTGTTCATTGTTCAAAAAAAAAAACTCTTTTAATTTTTAAACTATAGAACAACATTCATTACTCTAAACATATTTTATTAATTGTTTTGGGTGTTGGCATTCTTTTTATATTATGATGCATGTATTTTAAACTTATACTATAGTAGTTTGTGGGTTCTTTCAAGAGACATTTCTCACGTAATTCTTATGTAAAGTAAGTTGGAAGTTCAGGACTTTACTTGGCTTTTTAACACGATGAAGTTGAAAATATATAAATGTTAGGACTATATGAGAGTCAAAACTTGCTCCAACCTTCATTAGTTCTAAGCATAAAGTCGAATTAGAAAATAAGATCTCACTTGTAAATTGTAATACATAAACGAAAAAAGAACCAAACTTCTATCTTAATTTAGTAGTTAATCAAACAAAAACAAAAACCAGACTAACTAAACTCTGTTCTTCCTAAGGTATGTACCACAAAACATGGATTCTTCCACTATACACAATAATCCTTGCCATGCCATCCTGCCATAAGATCTTATGAAGTGTTAATAGAAGTCCTCCTCATCATAGTTAATGGCTGTAAAATCATCGTAGTCGAAAAAACCATCCCCATCTGAGTATCCAATATCAAAGTCATCATCAAACTCATCTTCAAATTCAAGAAGATTACTCAGAAAGGGGTCCTGATCGGCAAAGGGAAAATCATCGTCTTCCCCTGAAAACATCTCACCAGGATCAGAAATACGAACACAACCCTCAAGTGAATCAGAAGGTAACTTCACAAGTTTGATCTGCTCAGCACACCTTCTCCCCAAATCTCCCTTCAAATTAATATTGAGACATCGGCGCAGGTCAAGTGATTCGAGCTTACAACAACCATCAAGAATTGCTTGCAAGCCCAGGTTATTCATCCAACTTCCAATAAGCTGCAAATGGCGTAGTTCTGGCAAGTTTTTGCTAATGGCAATCACAACATTGTTAAAATCAATCTCTTGATCAAGAAAGAAGTAGTTAGAGCGTGCATAAGCTTCTGTGTACAATTTCAATGTTTTGAGATGAGGGCAACAGCGCCCCAATGCTTCGATAACAGTTTCTGAGATTTCGCAGTGTGTCAAATCAAGCTCTTCCAACAGTGGAAGCTTTCCGATAGCTTCAATCAATCCCTCATCTGAAAGATCAGAGCAAGAAGCAAATCGAAGGCGTTTGATCTGACTTGAACTGTTGAAAGGTTTTACAGGAAATAAAAGTAAGCACTAATGTAAAGAATGAAACTGAAAAAATGGGGAAAATGGAAACATCTGCAACAAATGCTAAAGATATTAAAAACAAAAATGAATAATTATAACAAAAGAGAAGTGATAATCAATCTAAATACAAACATCACAACATCAACATCCCAAAACTTTTTCATTGAACTAATCAAGTGAAGGATCATCAAATTGGTTACCTAAATATCTACCTATCTAAAATAATAGTTCTTAAATCTTTCTTTAAATAAAAAAACTATTAAAATTTCATGAAGAACATTGTAAATTATAGTAATAATCAATAAAACAAAAGCATAAGAATTTGATAACCCAAATTATCAAGTTGAAACACAATACAATAGTCAAGTTCACTTCTTTCCTTCTTTAAATCAAAATGAAAGAGAAGTAAGAAGAATTAGAATACCTAGCAGTGATATACCGAAGAAGTTCGTCGTTTCCAAACTTCTCGATGTTGAAATCAACGAGTTGGCCACAACTTCGGTCGACAATGTCGCGGCACATCTTTTCCGAGTCCCATTCGGAATCAATTTCGTGGCTGTGAATGTCAATGGTTCGCCACATATAAGGATCCTTGCAGATATAAAGCCACGACTTGCAAACCATCTGAGCAGTCGTCATGATTTTAATCGAACCCAGACGAGAGAGAATCGACGCCGTCACATCGCGCGGCAATTCCAGCCAGTTCCTCAGTTCTTCCGGCGGAGAGGGCTCCGTAGAGGTGGAAGACGCCATTGGCGATAGCAGAGAATTTCGTGTGCAACTGCAAGCTAAGGTTTTCCAGTGTCGAGAAAATGAAGAAATTTGAATGGGAAATGTAAAATAAAAAAAAAAGAAAAAGAAACATAGAAAATTACATTATATATTTTTTTTTTTAATTTTTTAATTTTTACACTTTAAAACATTTTTTTTTACATTTTTACGAAATTTCATATAAAAATTTATATTCAAAACAGTTTTTTTTTTACATTTTTATAGAATTCTACATAGAAATTTAAATTGCAACTAACGAAGTAACCTAAATTGCAACCAAAATCAGTATAGCAACCTAAATTTTATGAGCTCTTTCAAAATTTATTATATTTATCTCTTTTAAAAATATTAAACCATTAAATTTTGGTCTGAGAGCGAATAATAAAAGAGAAAATTAAATTTCTATGCTTAATTTAGTTACTTAATTAAAAAAATATCAAAAAATACATCTTTTTACACTATATCAAAAATATATTTATATAAGAAAATATTTAAGTCAAATCAACTTTTTTTATCACTTTTTTGTCGAAAAACTTTTTTTTAATTATTTTATTTTTAGCTGATAAACCAATCCCAACTCATATAATGTAAAAATAAGAATTTTTTCTAATTAAATAAAAAAATTAATCATAAAAACTCAAAAAATTTTAATATTACCCATTTATGGGTAATAACCATTCATGGGTAATACTCATTAAGAGTGCATCCATGTATGTATATATATTGTGAATGAGAATGAGATAGGAGAGATTTAATTCGTTTAGAAATAAAATTTTTAAAATTGTATTAGTGTGAGATATAATTTATTATATATGTTATTTTTTCAAAAAATTAATATATATATATATATAATTTTGTAACTAGTAACTTGTTACTTTTTTTATAACTATTAAGTAATTAAATAATTAAAATTCTAATTTTGTTATATTTCATTATATTGTAGGTTGTGAGATAATTTTTAAGGTTACGAATAATTTAGTGTTGATCGAATTTTAATTTGCTATAGGTATCTACATTCACTAACTTTTTGTTATTATAATTAATTATCAATGCATGCTTAATGGAGTTTAAATATCTTAAATATTCATCCGTAGTGAAGTAAGTTTTGTGATGTATTATACTGCAGTCGGATGGGTGTAATAATATGCATGCTAGTTAAGTTTGAATATCTTAAATATTCAACCATAGTGAAGTAGGTTCTGCGAATACATGTACAACGGTCAGATGGGTAGATAAATTTTGTGTTGTTAATCTTATTTTGTTTATTTTGTATTATTTTATTTGTTTTGTTTGTTATTTTAGGCAGATAGAATTCTTATGTATGCTCGGTATGTACGCATTCAATTCTGGGGTACATAGTGACTATATTGAGCAAATACTTGAGTAACCCTAGTATGGATCATTAGAAGGCGGCCAAATGGGTCATCAAGTAATTATAAAGAACAAATGATTATATGCGCACTTATCGGAGGTTAGAAAAATTAGAGATCATTAGGTATCCTGACACTGATGTTGTGGGTTGCCAAGAAACTAAGAGATCCACTTTTGGTTATGTCTACTTGTTGTCTAGAAGAGCTATATCATGCAAAAGTGCTAAGCAGACACTCATAGCTCATTCTATTATTGCAACAGAATTCATAGCTTGTTATGAGACAACCAATAATGTAGGGTTGAAAATCGGTCGATTATGGTCGGTTTTTACAATTTTATAACCGACCGGTCGGTTACGGTTTTTATTTTACGAAAACCGTGACTAACCGTTTAGAAATTATAATCGTATAAAACCGACCGTACGGTTTTTGGCAGTTTTTTAGTTTGGCAGTTTTGGACAGTTTTGGCAGTTTATTGCGGTTTTTGGCAGTTTTGGTAGTTTTTTAGTTTAACTATTTTTCTATTTCAAAAACCGAAAGCGACCGCCATGTCAAAAAAACCAAAACGGAAACCAATCGCCAAATTTGGTGATGACGTGGAACCAAAAATTCAGTTACGGTTTGATGGTCAGTTTTGATTTATCAGCTTTTATGAATACCCCTACAATAATGTAATATGGCTGTGAAATTTTATCACTTGACTATAGGTTGTGTAAGGAACTGAAAGACTGCTAAAGGTATATTGTGGCAATCTATTAGCAGTTCTATATTCAGATGACAATAGAAGCTTATCAAAGTCTAAACACATAGACATTAAGTTTTTAGTTGTTAAAAATATAGTTCAGAGTAAGATAGTAGCTATCGAGTATATTGGACCAAACTTATTGCTAGCAGACCCACTAAATAAAGTTTTGACACTCAAGGTCTTTCAAGAGCATATTGATTACATGGGTGTTGTTTTATTTGATGATATTCAATTTTAGTGGGAGTTTGTTTTCAATATTAGTTACTTTGTTGATTGACATTGTTACACTACTTTAAGTAGGTTTAGTTTTTTGTAAAATAAAGTTGATGGTTTTATTATCTTTATTAATCTGAATGTGTTATCTTTCAATTGTGGTTTGACATAAAATTTGAAAGACTAAGGATTAATCTCACTAACGAATAAAGAACCAATTAGAAACATAGGCATGATTAAGATAACATTACATGTGATTTCCAGTTACACATTCATATGATCTATGTGTTGGGAATATTTTACCAGGATCTAGATTTACTAACAAGTGTGTTGAATTAACATCCTAAATATGAATTCTCTAAAACAATGAAATTAAACATATAAGGGTTTAAGAAAACCTTACATTGATTGCAGCGGAATAATATGACTCCTTCCATTCAAGATCTCTAGCCCTTGATTCCTTTCTGTAGCAGAGCATTATCAAGATCTGAACCTGGATCTCTTTCTCTCCTTCGGGTTTGGTTACCACCGTCTTACTCACTATGATTGAGTACTTGACTTGCTATGTGTGGGCATGGCACTCTTTCACTATGGGTTTTGAATGTGAAGAACAATGAAGGAGGTAAAATCACTAAGGAATGAACTCTCTTATCTAGGTTGAAGGCAATAGTTAAATTGATAAGAGGATGAAATGAGAGAATCATGTTCTTTTTATAGTGTTTCAACTAGGGCTTAAGGTTGAAGTATATGGATTAAAAAGAATAAAATATTGGGCAAAATAAACTTCATGACCGTACACTTAAGTGGACCAATTTCTAGTTAGATTTTTTTCACTATATTTCAACCACTTATTATTCTTTTCAATAATACTATATTTTCCAATTCAATCCTATAAATGCCAAAACTATTTGTTTAATAATTATAATTAATTACTAAATAAAATTATTATTTATGTAATTTATTAATTTGACCATATAAAGTCTCTTAATTAACAAATTGACCTCAAAACCTCTTTTCTTCACAATTAAGCCCTTGCTTAGTGAAATTTATAAATAAGACATAGTCTAATTTTAGAATTATAATTGATTAATTAAAATCAATTAATTGAGTCTACAAACAGTATTATATCAACTAGGGAGGGGACCATGGGCCTATATAACCGAGCTTTCAATAGGTAGATCTAGAATTTACCAAGTAAATTCTCTAACTTATTAATTCCGTCTTGCGCCACTATAAATTTGGAATTGAATACACTCTCAGTTTATATAGAACGCTCTATATGTACCATGATATAGATACGTTATGATTATCTATTGTTACAATCCTAATAGTCAAGGATCTTCTATAAATGATCTACACTGAATAGGGATAAATTTACTGTTCTACCCTTCAATGTATTTTATCCTTAAAACACTTAGCAACCTATAAATGATACTTCAGTAAACTAATATAATTATTGAAATGAGGCCTCAATCATTTATCTCTACTCAGCCAAGCTCGAAGGAAATCATCGTTTCACTTCTAAATACTTATAGAAGTTATAGATTCTATATCTATGTTTAGTGCTCCCACTCAATTGAACTACCATGTCCTTAATCTGTATGTCACGAGAAGATCCAATTAGTCGACTTAAACGAATAAATTGAAGAACATAAATAATACAACTAAGATTGAGCCTAACCATATCAGGATTAAGATCCATAGACCTAAAATCAACCATTGATATTGACTTAAAAAGATATAACGGTAAGTTTATGATATCTTCTTCAAGACCAATATCGGTCACTTCCAATGTATACTTCATACATCCGATATTGGTCAACTTTACCAATACCCTGGAAAGGACATAACACTTATCCACGGTGTAAGTATACCTTATCTCACATTATCATGCCAGTCTAAATCCAGTGAACTGACAAATTCTGATAATTAAATTTTTGAACATATAATCATGATTATATTCTACTGTGCTGACGACACTATAATCATGAACAAATATATACATATTTACATATATTCTGGACTTAATAGAATTTATACATTAAACGTAATCATGAAATAAATCATGTGAACCATGCAACATAAAAGCGATTTATGATCTTATATTAATTAGTAAATCTAATTATATTAAAATGAATTTTATTTAAAGCACAAAATCCAACACTATGTCATTAAATATATTTGATATGGTGATCATTCATGGGTCCAGTTACGATAAATGTAACGAAGGTCGCTTTTGTCTCATACTGGTATATGAGATGGACCAGATAGTCTAAAGGAGATGTTTTAAGAATAATTAGCAAGTTTGTGTGCACATAAGATTAATCAAATGTAATTGTCATTGAAATTAATTTGTAGCCCTAGTGAGAGATTGTTGGGTTATTTTTAATAATCTAATATGTGGGCTTACAAATTAAGATAATTTCATTTATTTGAGCGAATATTCTAAACTGTGCTAAATAAGTGATCTAATTAAATGAGTCCTATAAACATATTATTTGGTAAGGGTTTTGTAATGTGTAATACCCAATACTAAACCAAATTAAAGTTTATGGGGCTCTAATTAGTTTGTTATATAAAGAACATAAGGGTTTGGTCCCCTCCCCATAGATAGAAGATTAGTCTTTCGAAGATCATATACCCATCATCTCATTTCATATCTAATTTCATGAAATTATGTATGTCTTTCATCTTATTGATTCATACAATAACTTGATAATCTGATATTAATTTAAGATCCATATGTATTTTAGATCTATTTTTTAATATAAAAAATATTGTAAAATATTATGTATAGAACGATAGGGGTGTGAATAAATCGATCCAATCTAATGACAACCGACCGATCCAATTACAACTGAGCGCTAAACATTAGATATCTAATTGTGATCAGATCAGATTGGATATTATTTTTGAATATCCAATTGGATCGGATCAAATGTTGGATGGGATGTCTAAAAATCTAATACATCCAATATCCAATTAAACTAATTAGTATTTTCATTTAATTTGGATGAGTAATTAGATTTTATAATATTAAATGTAAAATATTTAATATTTATTGTTCAATTTATTTAGTACCCATCAATGGGTAGTACCTATTGAGAAGTGTTCCATATATGTATATATAAAAATTAACATTAAAATTTTACTCTTTTTTTCTTAGATTTGATGGATCCAATCTAATCCAATCCAATATACACTGGACCTAAAATATTGGATGGATCCCATCCGATCCAAAAAATACTAATTTAAAATATTGAATAAATTCAAATTAAGCCAATAAATATATATGAAATACATTTAACGGATAGAACCTATCCAATCCAACATTCAATGGATGTTAGATCGATTGGATGGGTGCTATTAATTGGGTGGGATTAAATGGTAAAATCTAACATCTAATATATAATTGAATCGAATCTGAATAGACCTAAAAATATTAAATGTTGCCCAATAAACATCCTTATAAACTAGGATGGACCTTATTTTAAAAACAATAAATATTTTAACCATTACTTATTCAAATTTATTTATTTATGTAATATATCTAAAATTATAATTTCTGTATTTGGTTATCTTTCTACCTTTACTTTCTTCTCTCCTTTATTTAATTCTTTTTCTCAATCCTCTCTTTTTTCCGTCCCAACTCTCTCTCCTCTCTATTTCTTCTTCTTGATAATGTTTTTTTTTATTCTTGTAACCCCATAATAATTCAACGATTAAGGATATTTTATTATAATGAACATAAAATATATTATATATAGTTTTGATTTGGAATAATATATCACGACACCCAAAAAAAAATATGGCCAAATATATATTAGATTTTTGTCTCTAATTAATATATTATTGTGCTCTTTAAATTTTTCGCGGGTTAAAAATAGTTTCTAAACTATTATAAATAATTTTTCTCTTAAATTTTATTATACGTGATAAATAAAATGATAATATAAATGTTTAAAAAATTATTATATTATTATTTCAAAAAAAAAATTATTATATTAGTGTTACCTGTATAATTTAAAAATAAAAAATATATATTTTTAAAAGAAAATTATTAAATTAAAAATTAATTAATGATGATTAAAAAATGTGTAAAACTAAATTAAAAATTTTAAATTTTTTTTAAAAATTATTTACACACATGATACTTATGTGATAATTTTCTAAACAGTTGCCCGTGTTACAAAACCAGATAAAAAGACTAATTTATAATATGAATAGTTCCGGAATTATTTTTAACAAACTAAAAAATTTAAAAGCACGATAATACATAAGTTATAATTCATAAGTCAAAATCCTAAATAGCGCAAAAAAAAAAAAAATATCGGAATACAACCACTTTCTTAATTTAATTGTCTTAAGTGGAGGATTAGATCATTTGGTTGAAAATTGAAATATTATTCTCCTCTAATGAATGAATTATACATACATAAAGTGATTTATATTTGAATATAAATTGATAAAGATGATTTTTTATTATTATAATCATAATAATATAGAGCCTTTTATAGCCATATTTTTGTAAATAAAAAGTCAAAAGGAGCCACGAGAAGAGTGGCAAAGAAAAAGTCAAAAGAAGAAGAACTCAATAATTATTGTGCATCATTTACAACCATCCAAATAGCCAACCATTACAGAAACTTGCGAATCACCAAACAAACCCAACAACATCATAACATGACAATAATATTATTCACAAAATACAAAATAAATAAAAAAATAAAAAATAAAACTAATAAATTATTAAATATTAACTAATTGGAGAGAGAGAAAGAAAAAGAGAGAGAGAGAGTGCGAAAGCAATATCTCCTTCTTCTCTTTTAACTCCTTTTTAGCTCTCTCTCTCTCTTTTTTGTTTTTAATTATTATTATAATTATTATAAATTTTTCTTTAATAAAATTACAAACATTAAACACTTTTTTTTTCTCTCTGTTTCATTTGATCCACCATTTCTGGATATACAATAAAGCTTTGCTTTTTATTATTTGTACTCAAATATTAATTTTGTCTCTTTTCTTTTCTCTCTATTACATTACTGAAGATCCATTTTCCCGGGAAAAAGCAAATATGAGTGGGCTTAGAGCTTTTTCATCTCCTGATTTACCATCTTCACAGAATCATGCCGAAAGATCAGAAGATCACAGTTTCGAAGGTAATAATTATAATGTCATATTCATATATCATTGTATGTATATAATATTATGTAATGTAATGTCCTTGTTTTCATTTTCCCGAGAAACAATCAGAGAATTCTCGAAATCCCATCAACAACTTTTTTATTTTTTTTTTATTTTTTTGTTATTATTTTAAGGCATCTCCACAAGCGTTAAGCTTCTGTTAAAACTAGTCCAAGATCACAACGAGGCCGGCGGGAGCAAAGATGACCGGAAAACCCAAAGGGTAGCCGGAATGATGAGCATATTGGAAGACCTGAAGACCCGGATTCAGAAATCTCAGAGTTCGGGTCGAAAACCGGAGCTCCGAAGATGCAATACGGATCTGAAACCAAGCAGTAACGCTCCAAGGGAAAAGAAGCCAAATGAGATGTTGGTTTGTTCTTCTTGTTCTTCTTCTATAAACGACGACAAAGAAAAGCTTAAACGACAATTGAGTATGAGCTTGGCTGCTAGGAAGAGTCTTGAGATTATGTGTACAAGTTTGGGTAAAGAGAAAGAGATTATGGCTTCTGAGCTTTCTAGGAAAGTTCAAGAAATTGCTGAGCTTGAAGAGTTGATAAGTGATTTAAGAGCACAAAACGACATGTTGTTAGGGAAAGTGAAAGCTTGTGCTGTTGAACATAAGGATATTATTAATAATAATAAGAGATTGTTATTATCTGGTGTGGGAGAGTCCAGCCAAGGTGGTAATAATAATGCTGCTTTACAGGAAAGGAACAAGACTCTTTCTGAGCAGCTTTTGAAATCCCTTGATGGGTATAGATCTATGAAGAGAAAGCTTAAGGATTGTCAAGAGGAGAATGGGAAAATGGAGAATGTGATTGAGAGAATTGGAGGTGAAGTGAAGAATGGGGTTGAGAGAGTGAAGAGTTTGAAGGAGAAGATTATTATTGGTAATAAGAAGAATAATAATAATAATAATAACAATGATGAAAGTGTGGATATTATTGAGGATATTAAGGCTTTGGAGGGTATGTTTGAGGATCTTAATTTGAAGATTTCTAAGCATAGGTACAAGAAAAGTGAGTCTCCTAAGAAGAACAAAAGTGACACCAAAAAAGTCAGTAAGTGTTCTGCTACTGCTGCTGTTTTGGAGTAACTGAGATTGTAAGTCACTCAAAATTTACTTGTGGAATTTAGACAAGAGGGTGGTGTGATGTGGATGAAAATAGAGAAAAGCAATAAATATGAAGAATAGGTGATGGGTTCTGGTGGAGATGTAAAATGCTAGAGACATTGCTCTCCTAGAATAGGAGCCCCCCTATCTGGTCTGACCACATTTGGGTCCTCTTTTGTTTTTGTGTAGATTTTTAGGGTGCTCAACATTGTACCACTATCTTTGGAATTTTGAGAAAAGGCCAAAGAGAATCAGTTATGATGTGTCAAAAAGGAGAAACATTAACTTTTAGCACGTTGGGTGTTTGTGTGATTTGATTTTTTCCAGGTTTTGACATGACCCCACTTCTTACCCCTGCCCCACACTGTTGTATAATTCCAATTTACTTCTTATTTAGTATCCTTTTCTTTGAAAGCAAGAGATGATAATGAAAAGTTTGAGCAACTCTTAATAGTACTGTTCACCTTTTCTATGTTCTTCCTAATATTTAGTTTGATTTAAAATCATTAACACATGCCAAAGAGACAAAATCACCTTAAAAAGAAAAATACCTTATATTACTACACCACTATGAGAAAAAAAGTTTCTAATGTTTATTGAAAAGGTGGCCTAAAATATGTACATGACTTTTTGTAAATAATAAAACAAGCATTTTATTTTTAGAAACTTTGTAACTTGGAAGCAGCAATAGAGTTCAAAACCCATGAATTGCTTACTACTTTGGCTTCAGATGAACTTGCTAGAACCTCTGCATTGTACCGCCTATGGCTAATGGTCTCGTCCCTCTTGGTGGGATCAGAATGATTAAGAAGCTCGAGGCTGTAAATAACATACGTTTGGCTTTCGAAAGAGCTGAACAGCATCTCTTTATGGGGAGATGAAACAGGTTTTCTATGCAGAATAGTTCCTCCAGCAGCAGCTATGAGATCTTGTAGATAGCCTTTGTATGAAGATTCGAAATCTCCCATGAAATAAAACTTAAACCCGTCAAACAGCTTCGGTTGCTGCAACAAGAAAATTTATAAATTTGAATGTCATGATACAATAATGCAAAGTGCTCACTTGAGATTATCACTAGAGTTTTAGTACTAACTGTAAAGGTAAAAATAACAGAAAAATGCATTCAATATCAAAAAATGGTTCAAATATTTAATTAAGTTGTTAAGCTAGGCGCTTTAAAAGAAGTACAAAAAGTGATGAGCTAAGATAAATAAATGATTTTGTGAAGGTTATGGGGAACCAACCTTGTTCTGAACCCTGAGTCTTCCAAGTCGAGGGCCATCCTGGATTCCATGACTGTCCACAGTAACTTCAAAACACTCTTCATCAACAAGTTTCATTGCTTCCATGCATGCCTTGATCCCTATTCAGGCATAGACAATTGAAACAAAATAATAGGTTATGAGCAGCACTTTTATCACATGATAGATATATACATAACCAGGTTTTAATCCTCTTTAAAGTTAGAGTCCAAATCAAACACGCATTAGAAATGTTTGATAAATGATTTAGTACTACTTACATTTCATACTTAGTATCCACTTCCCATCCAAAATACCCATCAAAACTTTGAGGGTTCTTTTGCATGCTCCACTTTCATCCGTTGATGCAATAACATGAGTGACATTTGATTCCCACTTCTTTGAAATTGTAATTCCAGAAATTCTCTCAAATTCAGAAACTGTTTCCTGCAGTACCGACCCACAAAGGATATTATTTAGACTTTACAGTGAAAAGATGTTAAGATGGAAAGACTTAATTAATACATTAATCTTCCTTACCCTCTCTGAATTTGTCAGAGCTGAACAACAGAGAACTATTTTTTTAGAGATTCCACAGGAACTCCAGCTTGGAGTGGTAGCAAGATCTTGCTTAATAGCAACTTTACTATTTTGAACAGATGATCTAGGAGAGGTACCAAGATCATGCTTAACTTTATTATGATTAACAGATGATAGCCTAACCATGATCATGAAAAAAAAAAAAGTTAGTTCAGTATTTCTGTCTGGTTAATGTAAATAATTGGAACTTTCAGAAAAGGGTCTATTTACTTTTTCGAGTTGCAAGTCCTCTTTCTTGCCTGTGATTCCAAACTCTCACAGTGGAACTTAGATTCAGGATGAAGTGGACATAGGATAACAAAGTTTTCCTGAAATACAAACCAAGATTAGAATATATTATTTTGAACTACAAAAACAAGTAAAAACCAATAAAAGTTCTGAAAGGAAATTAGCACGTACTGTATCCCATCGGCATTGGGGCATCAACATGGCACAGGTTACATGGAAACTCTTGCGACAACTCTTTTCATAACAACCGAGGGCAGCACCTTTTATTCCACAGCAACTACATTTAATTCTTCGACTTCTAGTTAATTCAGCTTCAAGATTGATAGCAGCGCCATCTTCAAAGTACACATTTGGTGCCCTTCACATATTTTTACAGTAATCAGTCCAAAGAAACTAACATTTGAAAAGCTCCTAACTAATCCCATTAACTCTTTCAAAGTTAAGACTCAGTATATTAAAAACACAATAGATAATGTCTCAATTACACATATAAAAGAAGAAAATATGTTTTTGCTGCTCAGAAAAAGTCTTACCATTCAGTGCAACTTCTGTGTGAATGTATGATTTTGGAGCCACCATTGTAATCTGCAGCAACTGGTCTGCCATTGTAGTAGTGAACCATATCTCCAGAAGCCTGTAATTTTGGTTTGGCAAATACGATGATTATTAACGGATTTAGAATATAAATGGACAGTGTATATATGAGGGAATTAATGTTACATGACAAAAGAAATTTAGATGAAGTAAATACCTCTGTCTCTTCAGAAGAAAGACAAAAGGCGCATTGAATTTTACTGGGAATGTTTTGGCATCTCTGCAATACCACATCACCAGTCAAAGAAAGTTTCTTCACTTTCGATGGATCAGTGAAACTTCCAACATCCAACTTGTGTTGAATGTCATCAGCTATCTCACCAGTAGAGTCCCCTATAAATGACACTTTCAACTTTCTTTTGTTCCTCAATCCATGATCACTTGACTTAGCTTTTGCTATACTGGAAAGTTTATTGGATTCCTTCATAGATTCAGAGGGTTTGATCTTATTGGCTAGAGGAACTAATAAAGCAGATAAATTAGCTATGGCATCCTCGTTTGTTTGGCCATTCACATTAGATGCTTCTTCAGAATCATTTTGCATACTGTCAAGTCTTTGCCTTTTTAAGCTCACTGGATGCTGTATCTGGTTCTGGACATGGATCTTATCACTGTTGCTACCAGGACTCTTTGAGCTAAGATCCTTGCATCTCTTTTTCTTCCCTAAGGAAATAGGCAGTTCAGTGCTAGTGTCTTTATTCTCTTCATCTAATGTTTCAGCTCCTTCAGAGGCAGCACAAATTTTCTTAGCTCTTTTGAAAGTACTGAGCGTTTCTTGACCTTTATTATTCAAATCAACACTAATTCCAAGAGCCTCCTTAGCATTTTTCTCAGGACAAGTGGCTCCACCAGTTTTTTTGGCCTTCCTACCTCTCTTTTTAGAACTCTGACAATCATTGGCATATTTGGTTCCCAGAAGGGAATTGTCACACAATTCATTAGTGCTTCCATTGCCTTCTTTCCTAGCTAGCACCTTTTTAGCTCTTGTTTTGTCTCTTGGTACTTCTTTCAGGTCTTCTGCTTGAACTGCCAATTGATCATTATCAGCAACCTGCATTTTAAAACTATTGAGCATCTCTTTGCCTTTTTCATTTAAATCAACACTAAATCCAAGAGCATCCTCAGCATCTTTCTCAAGAAATGTGGTTCCAACTGTTTTTTTCGCCTTCCGACCTCTCTTCTTAGAACTCTGACAACCTTCTTGATCATTAACATTGTTGGTTCTATGAAGGGAAGTGTCACACAATTCATTAGTGCATTGGTTTTCTTTTTTCCTGGCTAGCTTTTTTTTGCCTCTTTTTTTGTCCTGCAGTACTTCTTTCAGGTCTTCTGATTCAACTACTAATTCATTCGTATCAGCAACCTCCATATTAGAAATATTGAGCATTTCTTGACTTTTCTCATTTGAATCTACACTCACTCCAACTTCCTTGGACTTTTTCTGAGGACACATCACTTTAACTGCTTTTTTGGCCTTACAGCCTCTCTTCTTAGAACTCTGACAACCTGCTTGATCATTAGCATTGTTGGTTCCAGGAAGAGAAGTATCATTCAGTTCAATAGTGCATCTGTCATCTTCCTTTCTAGCTGGCAATACTTTGCTTCTTTTTTTACCCTTTCGTACTTCTTTCAGGGCTTCACCTTGAACGGCCAATTCATCAGTATCAGCAACCTGCATTTTTATTTAATTTAGTAAAGCTGCTGACTTAACAAAACTGGACATTAAAATAGACAAATATCAAGTGGGACAAAAATCTGTACCTGCGTCTTAAAAGGACTTGTACACAATTCAGGAGAGCAAGCTCTTTGTGTCCATTCAAACATTTCACTATCAAACATATCAGCAACATTATAGGATTTACCAGGCTCTCCTTCCTACAAAAGATCAGAAATTGAAGAGAAAATAAGTGGCAATTTTTCAAGGTCTGCAATAAATTTGTTATATCATAAATCATATTACTTAGTCTTAGTTGATTCTTGATTGTTTAACTCGAAAAAGTACATTACTAAATAGAAAGCTAGCATAGGATAAATAAACTAAATATGCACTCACTTCAGGGGCCATTTCTAACGAGTTTTCATCATCAGAATCTTTGATATCACTGAAAGCAGGAATAGCTGGAAGTGACATATTAATGAATGGATCTGTACAAGTTTGCTGACTTAAATTCTCTACATTTTCATCATCTCTCAACCAAAAGAAAGGTGAAAGATTCGGTTCTTCAGATAATTTATCAACATCTCCAGGTTGTGAATGTGGCACCTGAATTCTTTTCTTGGCTGGAAATGAAGGTTTTGCATGACCAGAATCAAAAACTTTAAGATCAGAGTTACATCTTTCTATTGATCCTTGTTCTTTGAAAGTGTCCTGCTTTTCTATACAAATTTGGCTAGAATCATGCCTGTTCCGAATGTTGGAATCATCCACTGGCTTTTTTCCATCTGTAATGTGGAAATAACATAAGGGAAAAGAATAACCCAAACCCAAAAAAAAGACAACAAAAAAGGCATTTTGAAAAAGAAAAATTAAAAATGACATCTTGCCAAACTTAAGAACAAGAACACCTCTATAAACAAAGAGAGAAGGTCTTGGTTATAATGAAAACAAGTATGATGCATTTGTACTCTATCCTTGTACATTAAACTAACCTATGAAAAATGTATCAAAGCTTAGGATCAAAATTAGTCTTTAGGTAGGGAGCTAAATGGTTGTTATGAAGATTAAAAATCATAAGAACATAATTAAAATGCCATTGTACATCTGTGCTCTTACATTATTAACCGCACAATTAATGTACACCCTTTTTTACATGTCAAATGCATATATACACCAGCTATTTATACCTGATGATTTAGATGCAGATGCATTCTGAGTGATAAATATATTCATTCCCGAAGCAACCTCCATACTTTTGTAAACGCTAACCAAATTATCCATGTGAGGAACAGGGCGAATCTCTGCATCAAAATGTAATAGACACCAAAAATGATAAGAGAACAATAAAGCTTAGCTAACCAGTTCTAAGAAACTGATATAATGCTTCAGCATAAAAGCTTCAAAGATTCAAACTCAAACACATACCTCTACGTCGATATGGAATTTTACAGACAGGACAATTGGAATCTGATTTCATCGATTTCACAATACACGAACTGAAAAAAAACACACAGCTAACATCAACAACCAATACAATGCAAACCCTAAAACCAAACCAACTAAACTTGTTCTGGAAGACAAACCCTTACTTGCAGAAAACATGGTTGCAATTCAGTGTAGCCGCGGAACTCAGTAAGCTCAAACTATAAAGAACCAAAAAAAAAAAAAAACATTTATATATTGTGAAAATGATAAGAACAAACAAAAAAAAAGGAAAGAAAGTCGACAATACCAAATGGGACACTTGAGCTCTCTGCCCATTCTTTCAAGATGGTTCGGATCCGCCATTGATCTATTTCTTGTGTTCAAATCACACTTTGTAATTGTTTTTCTGAGATTGAAACCAAAGCGAAGAGTTTTTCTTCTTTTTCTTCCTTTTAAATATTTTCTTTTAGTTTTTCTTTTTGGTGTTTTTGAATGTATATATAAAGCCGCCAATTTTCTAAGGCGCGCCTAAAGTTTCACCGTGTTTTGGTTTTGGCGGGTTAAATAAAATTTTTGTTTTGAAAAGTGGGGTATAGCTAATTAAAGGTTCTGATTTTGCCACGTCATTAATTCTTAGTGGCGATGCTTACGTGGCAAGATCATAGCTGATAGCTTCTCCAGCACAAACGAAATTAATCTCATTTTTTATTCTGCTCATATAGTAATAATATAGCTTCTCCAAGACACCATTGAGAAATGTGGAGGCAATAAGTTTGGTCTATGTTTGGTTGAGTGGAAAGAATATAGGATTAAAGAAAAGAAAAATGCTAAAAGGTAATAATGGTATCTAGCACCTTCTTAATTATTTGTTAATATTGTTATTAGTCCAACTAAGTATCGGGTTCCACATAATTTAATATAATAGTTTTTAGAGAGTATCCCTAATCAATCGCAACATGACATGTCGAGATGGTGCTAGGCATCACTGGCGCCTAATAGCAATATTGAAGGAAAAGAAAATAGGATTGAAGAAAAATATTATGTAATGGAAAGGAGAGAAAAGTATTTTTCATTAGACTAATTAGGATTTTTATCTCTTCAATTTTGACATGTATTAAATTATGTTGTTGAAATTTTAAGATTGTTAAAAATCTCTCTTAAACTATTGATATTATTAGATTTAAGGATTTTTGTCTAATTTTAGTAAGAAAAATCTAACATTGATGAAAGTTCAGGCGCATAATTTGGGACATGTCAAAGTTCGAGTGGTATGATTTGGTATATATTAAAGTCTGGGGAGCATAATTTAGTACATAAACAATCACTTAATTAATAAAATTCAATGTAGTTGAATAAAAGTCCTTAAATCCAACAATTTTAATAGTTTAGGGAGAATTAACGGCCATAAAATTTTAGTGGACATGATTTGATATATGTCAAAGTTTATTAGGGAAAACAATTACAAATTAACCTTTTCATTAACTTGTTTAGTATTGACATTGAGGTAAAAAATAGAAGAAAATAAAAAAGGAGTTCTATTTCCACTTCATAAAATAATAATTACACCTTATGATTTTAAAAAAATAAACTTAAATATTTTTTAAAAAATACTCTTAATATTTAAAAAAAACTCCTCACATTATTTTATATTAATTTTAATACTTATTTTTATTTTTTTTTCATATTTTTTTCTTCTAAATTGTATATATTTTTTTTTATTTTTTCTAAGAAAAATTCATATAATTTTTATTTTAATTTTTTTATCATAATATTTTAAATATAATTTATTTTTATTTGATAGATATATTTTTTAAGAATATAAATTAGAAGAAAAAAGTTAAAAATAACTTAGTACCATTAAAAATATAAATTTTATATAAAATAAAAATTATTAAAATATGATATCTTTATTTTTAGGCTAATTGTGATTTTTGCCCCCTAAACTTTAACATGTACCAAATCATGCCCCTGAACTTTTTTTTACCGTTAAAAATTGTTGGGTTTTATGCCCTAAATAAAACTTATTTCAATATAATCAAATTTACTTATTAATATAGATCAGAAATAACATTTAATGTTGCATGGTTCACATAATTTATTTCATGATTATATGTACATAATGTATAAATTCATCTGAAACCCTTTTCACATACTTGATCCTGTTTATTGTGTCTGATTAGTGGTTAAAAATACACTTTTATTTATTTTAAATGATAAAATAAATTGAGTTTTAATTGATATTTTCATGAAATTATTGTAATATATTTTATAAATGAAAATATTTGATTTTGATTCAATTTATGTCTTTCTTGTAGGAATTAAAGTGTATTTTTGTTGAAAGAAAGAGGAAGGAGCAAAGTTGAAAAGAAATGAAGAAAAAAAAATGGCATTTTTGTTGAAGTCCAAAGCAACCCAACCCAATAAGGTTAAGCCTAGCCCATGAAGCTCATCATCAATTTTGTCTCTTCCAAAGCATGTGATGCAATGATGATAAGTCTAGGTCATCATCAACCCTATTTTCCTCTTCCACACTCAACCTTCATCCAAAGAGTAGAAGTCAAAATCACAATGATAACAAAAATAATATTAATTTTATTTTTGATTTGAAATGTCAAATTTAATTTTAATATTTATTTTATAATCCCAAATTTTTATTTATTTATTTTTAGTCCTTTTATGGCTCTATAAATAGGAGCTCATTTTAGTAATTTTTAGTGTGTAATTTTTAGTGTAGAAAAACTATAGCAAAATTCTCTCAACTTTTCTTCTCATCTTTTCTCTTTAGAAATTTTATGAGAATGATTAGCATAATGGCCTAATCTTCCTTGGAAGGTTAGGGATGATTCCATATGCAAAGTGAGGTTATTTTGTATCTTTGATTCACTTTTTGTTGTAATGTTTATTTGAGTAATGCAAGTTCATATTCCACTTTTATTTTTATGTTCTTCTTCCATCTATACTATCTATGCTATTATACCAAATATATATATAGACTTAGTCATGCTCTTTCTATATATTTTTATTTAGTGATTATAGTAATGGTAGTATTGCTCATTTCTATCTTTTATGTTCATTTTTATTTACTTTTTGTTAAATGATATATAGGTTTAGTCATGCTCTCCCTATGTGTCTAAAAATTAATAAAAGTAATATTAATGTTCATTTCCTTCACTATCACCTCCATCTCCATCTCTATCTCTTTGTCATTATTTTTACTAAAAATATATAGGATTAGTCATGCTCTTTCTATGTGTTACTATTTAGTAAAAATAATATTGATGTTTAGTTTTATATTTAATCTTTTATTGCATTATTGCTTGATGTATAATGTCATTTCTAGGTTCTACATAAGATTAAATTATTTCTTTTATTTTTAAGAACTTGTATACTCAAAATATAATGAACTTTAATGTTCCATCATTTGTGTCAACTTAGTGAATCAAAGGTACAAAATAGCTAAACAAGCATATGGATGATTCTTGAAGCCTTTCTCTCTTTTACTATTGATTACACATCTATTTGCTTTCTTTTAATATTTATTATCAAATTAAAAATCACAAAATCATTAGTTACTATTATCACTTATTATTAACCTTTTGTTTTTATTTTTCTACTAACGCTTTTGTCCATAATCACCTTCCTGTGGAATCGACCGCCCGATCTATACTACAACCACCGCTAGTGGAAGTCACATTTGGGCGTTAAACAAATTTTGGCGCCGTTGCCGGGGAGGTAATTTTTCGAAAGCTATTGAAATCTACAATCAAGAGGTTAGTAACTTTTTTTTGTTACATTTTATTTTCTTGTGAATATTGTCTTATGTTGTGTAAATATTTGTAAAAAAAAAATTACCAAGAATTCAAAGTATGCTCTAAGGTTGCGGTTTTATCCGATCTTCCTTATCAGAAATGATTTCTTGAAAAAAAAAAAAAAGTCTATTCCCTTTATTTTTTTTTTTTATTATTTTTTTACTTTAATTTTTGTTTAGTGTGATTGTTTATACTATCTTTTAGTTATTGTTTCTTTTTTTTCATTAGTGTTTTATTTGTCTTTTTCTTAGTACTCATAGCATTTAAGTCCTCTAAAAAATCATAAAATACAAAAAAAAAAAAGTAAGTTATAAAAACTCCTTCATAAAACGCTTAGTATTTGGTACAACAGTGTAATATTGTATATGACACAAACCAAGATTGTTCTGTCTAGAAAGATTGGTTTTTAAATAAGGTTTGTGTTAGTGTACCCTCCACCTTACCTGGGAACCTCGGTTCTGTCTAGGCAAGGTTGGGACGAAGCGGTACCTTGGCAACCTTTCCAATTGGCCTGGGAACATTTTTGTGTTAATCATTGTAATATTACATTTTTGTGCTATTTACTATAACAAAAACAACCTTGTTTTATCAAAAATAAGCAACTCATTTTTGCTTAGAAAGGTCTTTGGTTGAAAAGGTTAGTGACCCCTTCACACTTACCTGGTAACCCCGGGGAGTTCTAGTAAGTTGTGAAGGACCATTCTAAAAACCTCCAAATTAACCTGGGAACAAGTTGAACAAAAAAAAAAATTAAATATATTTAAAAAAAAAAAAAAGCAAACAAGAGTGGATGAGTAACTCTTCTTCTGACGAAACCACTTCTAGTGAAACTTCGTCCAATCCATCCACTACTCCTTCTCCCATTCACACGATAATCGGTAATCCTTTCGCAATGAATAATAATAATGAAATACAACAGAGAACACTTAATGATTACCTTCACCCCACCCAAACTTCCATACCATCATGCTTCATATTTCCACCTAATATGCCAAGTCTTGGTGTCAAACCCGGCATTATTCAACTTTTGCCAACTTTTCATGGAATAGAAAATGAAAATCCATACGTGCATATTAGGGAGTTTGAGGAAGTTGTTGACACTTTTTATGACCGAGCAACCATCAATGATGCTGCACGCTTAAAGTTTTTCCCCTTCTCCTTGAAGGATAAAGCTAAAAGTTGGTTGTATTCTTTGAGATCTAGGTCTATTGGAACATGGGAAGAAATGACCAAAACATTTTTTGTTAAATATTTTCCTGTCCATAAGACCAACAGTTTGAAAAGACAAATCTCAACATTTTCCCAAAAAGACAATGAAACGTTCTATCAAGTCTGGGAGAGATTTAAAGATCTCTTAAGTCAGTGTCCACACCACGGGTACGAGAGTTGGCGCATCGTCAGCTACTTCTATGAAGGCCTCACAAGTCGTGAGCGCCAGTTCGTAGAAATGATGTGCAACGGTGAGTTCCTTCAAAAGGAACCCGAAGAAGCTCTTGAGTTTCTCATTGAGCTTGCTGAAAAATCTCACACATGGACTGGTCCAAGTGCTGCTGAAAGCACCAACAGAAATCGACCAGCTGGGATTTACCAACTTCGGGAAGAGGATAGCTTAAAGGCCCAAGTCGAAGCTTTAAAAAAGCAAATTGAAATCCTTACGACTAAAGATGGCCAAAAAGGGCGCATGGTTGCCCAAGCACAAACCAGACCACTCGAACCTTGTTTCGTTTGTGGAGAAAATGACCATTTAGCTAAGGACTGCTTAGTTTACAAAGAAATGAAGGGGGTTCATGAGGAGCAATGCAATGCCTTAGGGCAATATAACAAGCCATTCTCCCATGCGTACAACCCTGGTTGGAGAAACCACCCGAATTTCAGTTGGAGAGATAATTCCAACCAAGGTCAAACGTCTGGAGGACAATGGAGAAATGAGAATCAAGCTCAACCTCCAAAGGCATATCATGCACCTCAATACCATGCTCAACAACAAGGAAACTCCCTTGAAAATACAATTCATGCATTCATTGAGGAACAAACCAAAATCAATCGCCAATTAAAGGAAGATGTCCAAGAAATAAAAAGTCAATTTTCAAAATTGAACACATCCTTAGCTATTTCTGAGAAAGGCAGACTTCCTTCCCAACCTCAATTCAATGCACAAGGGCAACATATGGCTGAAACCTCCACCTCTAATGACCCCATCGTTAAAGGGGTTAACGCCATCACAACAAGAAGTGGTAAAGCTTTGGAAGATCCATCCATCAAAACCACTACTTCAAATTCAAAAGTTGCCCCTGATAGTGCACCGATAAATGCTCAAGCAAAAGTACCATTTCCCCAGGCTCTTAGACCTGTTGGAAAAATTCCTGAAAACCGAGCTGAACTCCTTGAGCACTTGACACAAGTGAAGATTAATCTTCCTTTGCTTCATATCATAAAACAAGTGCCAGCTTATGCCAAAATCATCAAGGACTTGTGCACTGCTAAGAGAAAGCACCATGTCAAGAAGAATGCTTTCTTGACTGAACAAGTGAGTGCGGTGATCGAACAAAAGACACCGCCAAAATACAAAGATCCTGGTTGTCCCACCATTTCATGCCAAATTGGGACTCATGAAGTCAGCCAAGCTTTGCTTGACCTTGGCGCGAGTGTGAATCTCATGCCTTACTCTGTGTACTCGCAACTTGGTCTTGGAGAAATGAAGCCAACATCTGTTATGCTGCAGCTTGCTGACCGCTCTATCAAAAAGCCTCGGGGTATCGTTGAAGATGTTCTTGTTCAAATTGAGAAATTCTATTATCCCGTGGACTTCCTTGTTCTAGATACTCAATCTGTGGTCAACATGGAATCCAAAATTCCCATCATCCTTGGAAGACCATTCCTTGCCACTGCAAATGCTTTGATCAATTGTCGTAATGGTCTAATGAAAATATCATTTGGAAATATGACACTTGAGGTCAACATTTTTCACATTGGGAAACAACTTCAAGAGGATGAAGAATGTCATCAAACATTCATGATTGACAATCTTGTTTCTGAAGAGATTCAATTGCAAAGAAATTTCGTTAATCTTGATGAACTCCTCTCTCGCCTTGAAAATGAAAATCCCAGTTTCGTTGAGTCCGCTCTTGCTACCGTTGATCAATTGGACACACAAAACAGAGGGAAGAAATTTTGGAAGCCACACTTTGAAGCATTACCTCGTGAGAGGGAAACGCTAAAAGCTTCTGCCGAAGAACCTCCCAATGTTCAACTGAACCAACTTCCAAAGGGTTTGAAACATGTTTTTCTAGGAGATGGCCAAACCTTCCCAGTTATCATCTCGTCCGACCTTCAACTTTCTCAAGAATTGCAGTTACTCGAGCTACTGCGAAAATACAAACTTGCGATAGGTTGGACATTTGCTGATATCAAAGGTATTAGCCCTCGAATTTGCACCCATCGAATTAATCTAGAAGAAGAAGCTATCCCACGAAGGGACCCTCAAAGAAGACTGAACCCACCAATGAAAGAAGTGGTGAAAAATGAAGTGTTAAAACTTCTTGATGCTGCTATCATTTACCCGGTGGCCGACAGCAAATGGGTCAGTCCAGTTCAGGTAGTACCTAAGAAATCAGGTGTTACTGTTGTCCAAAATGACAAAGGGGCCCTTGTTCCCACCAAAACTGTGACGGGTTGGCGCATGTGCATTGATTATCGAAAATTGAATGCCGCCTCCCGTAAAGATCATTTTCCGCTCCCATTCATTGATCAAATTCTTGAGCGCGTAGCTGGTCATCCTTTCTATTGCTTTCTCGATGGTTATTCAGGTTACTATCAGATTGAGATTGCATTAGAGGACCAAGAGAAGACAACTTTCACTTGCCCTTTTGGAACATATGCTTTCCGGCGTATGCCATTTGGACTGTGTAATGCACCAGCTACTTTCCAAAGATGCATGATGAGCATTTTCAGTGACATGATTGAAAACACCATGGAAGTTTATATGGATGACTTAACCGTCTTTGGAAAATCTTTTGACGCATGCCTTCTCAATCTTGAGGCTGTTTTAAAACGTTGCATCGAGAAAGGTCTTGTGCTTAATTGGGAAAAGTGTCATTTTATGGTATCTTCTGGAATTGTCTTAGGCCACATTGTTTCTGAAAAAGGGATTGAGGTTGATCAATCTAAAATTGACCTTATCTCTAAACTTCCTACCCCTAAGACTGTCAAAGACATTCGGTCATTTCTTGGCCATGCTGGTTTTTATAGGAGGTTCATAAAGAATTTTTCAATGATTTCTCGCCCATTATGCAACCTCCTAGCCAAAGATGCTACTTTTGAGTGGACCCCAAAGTGTGAGGAGTCCTTCCAAACACTTGTGAATTCACTCACTTCTGCTCCCATTATTCAATCACCTGATTGGAGTCTTCCTTTTGAAATCATGTGTGATGCCAGTAATTTTGCTGTTGGAGCCGTTCTTGGACAACGAAGGGAGGGAAACCTTTTGTTGTCTACTATGCAAGTAGAACTCTTAGTAGTGCTCAAATGAACTATTCCACAACTGAAAAAGAGTTGCTTGCCGTTGTCTTTGCTCTTGACAAATTCCGAGCTTACCTGATTGGATCACCTATTACGATCTTCACCGATCACTCCGCCCTTAAGTACCTCCTTTCCAAAAAGGATGCTAAGGCACGCTTAATAAGGTGGATCCTTCTCTTGCAAGAATTTGACATAACAATCAAAGACAAGAAAGGTGTTGAAAATGTAGTCGCGGATCACTTGTCCCGACTTGAATTTAGTGATCCCGCTGATGGCCCACCTATTCATGATGATTTCCCCGATGAACAATTATTCGTTGTTACTAAGTTACCGTGGTATGCGCACATTGTTAACTACTTAGTAACTGGTGAGCTCCCTTCTGAGTGGAGTTCACAAGACAAACGCAAATTCTTGGTCGAGGTGCGAAATTTCTTTTGGGATGATCCATACTTATTCAAGTATTGTCAGGCCGGATTATGCGAAAATGCATTCCCGATGATGAGGTGTCTAGTGTGCTAAATTTTTGCCACAATGATGCTTGTGGTGGTCACTTTTCTGTGAAGAAAACCGCTGCAAAAATCTTACAATGCGGTCTTTACTGGCCCACTTTGTTCAAAGACACCAATGATTTTTGTCGCTCTTGTGTAAGGTGCCAAAAGTTAGGCTCCTTGTCCCGTCGGCACATGATGCCCTTGAACCCAATTCTTGTCATCGAAGTATTTGATTGTTGGGGGATAGACTTTATGGGACCATTTCCGCCTTCTTTTGGTTACCTTTACATCCTTCTTGCTGTGGATTATGTTTCAAAATGGGTCGAGGCGGTACCTTGTCGAAATAATGATAACGCGACTGTTGTGAAATTCTTAAAAGAAAATGTGTTGTCGAGGTTTGGTACCCCTCGCGCTATCATTAGTGATCAAGGCACTCATTTTTGCAACCGATCTTTTGAGGCTCTTATGCGAAAGTACGGTGTACTTCACAAAGTTGCAAATGCCTATCATCCACAAACCAATGGTCAAGCTGAGCTAGCTAATAGGGAGATCAAAAACATTCTTGAAAAGACGGTAAATCCCGACCGCAAAGATTGGTCAACACGTCTTCGAGATGCACTTTGGGCATATCGCACTGCTTACAAGTCCCCTCTTGGGATGTCTCCTTATCGGCTTGTCTATGGGAAAGCATGTCATTTACCTGTCGAACTTGAGCACAAAGCTTATTGGGCTATTAAGGCCCTAAACTTCGATCTACGTGCGGCAGGTATGAACCGAATTCTTCAATTGTCTGAAATTGAGGAGTTGAGAAATGATGCTTACGATAATTCTAGGATCTACAAAGCAAAGCTGAAAGTTGCTCACGATAAACAGATCCTAAGAAAACATTTTGAGCCGAATCAAAAAGTACATTTGTACGATTCTCGTTTGCATCTCCACCCCGGTAAGTTGAGATCGAGGTGGACTGGTCCATATCTGGTGAAACAAGTATTCCCCAACGGTTCTGTTGAAGTCAAGGACCCAACCGATGGGAGAATTTTTCGAGTCAATGGCCAGAGACTGAAACATTACATTGAGAGTGTGAGCCTTGTTGAAGAGGTCCTTCTTGAGGACCCAGATTATACACTCTGAAATGTTTATCTTCCCTATCTATATATTATAGTATTTTATTTTATTTTTATTTTTGTTTTGTGTTTTTGTATTTTTGTATTTTCTATGTTTGTTTTGGGTTACTGTTATCAGGTTATCTCCACTCTCACCCCGTGCATATTATCGTCGATCAGGTGTACTCTTTTCCCTATCTCTTTCATTTCATATTTTTTGTGACATTGAGGACACTGTCTAATTTTGAGTTGGGGGTGGTGAGCTCTGGTGAGCGTTCATTTAGAGAATTATAATTGTCTTGTTGAATTTTTTAAGTCAAATTTTTTCAAAATTATCCAAGCATGATAGTAAAATTACAGTTTGAGTCAATATTTGCTATATTTTGTTACCAAGTTGTGATTTTCAGAGTTCTTTTGTGCATTTTCCAAACATGTGGTAAAATGGTTGTAAACACATATAGTTAAGAAAAATTTTGAGTGTAAAGTTTTTCATTTTTTGTGAGTTGTGAGAGTTGAGAAAATAACTTTTTGAACTTTCATTGATCATTTGAGTTGGTAAAGTTAAACTTTTGGAATTTCAAACATGACATTTACTAGAGGGATTAATTTATTGTCAAAAGAGCCTTTGTGTTTATTTCTTTGTAACTTTATTGTATTTCTTTATATCTTTATTTTTATATGTTGTCTCTTGTCAAAAAAAAAAAAAAAAGAGAAGAAAAAAAAGTAAAAACAAAAAAAAAAAATCATCAAAAAAATATATATAATGAAAAAAAAAAAAAAAGGAACAAGAGCAACATCATTTTATTTTGATTTTCAAGTAGTCTCCATCTTTAAAAAAAATAAAAATAGCAAAAGTAATATCATTTTATTTCTATTTACCTCCATTCTTTCCATATCTAAAAAAAAAAAAAAAATCATGTTAGTTTATTTTAATTAAAAAAAAAAAGAGAGAGAGAAGCATCACATGTCTCTCTAAAGAAAAAAAAATTGTTATTATATTTCTTTATTTATTAGTTAGTTAGTTGGCTCTTTATTTTGTGAGTTTTTCATGTAAATCCCAAAGGTTGTTTGTCATTTGAATTCTATTGGTTTGATATGTCTATCTTGTGATCAATATTTGTTCAAATTGCTTATCCTAAAAAGTTTATCCTCTCTCATTTGTGCGTTAATTGTTACATTTCCAACTCCAAAGAGTGTCACCCTTCCAATATAAATACTTTCAATACCCGTGAAAAAAATTGGAGTTGAGACCTTTACACTTTTGAGATTTTTCGATACTATTTGTGTTAAGACTTGAAATAAAATAAATACAGTTTGGTGCACACACACACAACTCTGTTGTTACAACTGAAATAACACTGATAGCAATCTTTAACTCTCTACTAATATTTTGAAAATGCTTGGATATTTTTGCGTGATTTGACTTGTTTATTCAATTCGATTATTCTTTTTCTCCGCTTGAATTGCTAGGGACTAGCAATAAGCTAGTTGGGGGTTGTGATTAGTGGTTAAAAATACACTTTTATTTATTTTAAATGATAAAATAAATTGAGTTTTAATTGATATTTTCATGAAATTATTGTAATATATTTTATAAATGAAAATATTTGATTTTGATTCAATTTATGTCTTTCTTGTAGGAATTAAAGTGTATTTTTGTTGAAAGAAAGAGGAAGGAGCAAAGTTGAAAAGAAATGAAGAAAAAAAAATGGCATTTTTGTTGAAGTCCAAAGCAACCCAACCCAATAAGGTTAAGCCTAGCCCATGAAGCTCATCATCAATTTTGTCTCTTCCAAAGCATGTGATGCAATGATGATAAGTCTAGGTCATCATCAACCCTATTTTCCTCTTCCACACTCAACCTTCATCCAAAGAGTAGAAGTCAAAATCACAATGATAACAAAAATAATATTAATTTTATTTTTGATTTGAAATGTCAAATTTAATTTTAATATTTATTTTATAATCCCAAATTTTTATTTATTTATTTTTAGTCCTTTTATGGCTCTATAAATAGGAGCTCATTTTAGTAATTTTTAGTGTGTAATTTTTAGTGTAGAAAAACTATAGCAAAATTCTCTCAACTTTTCTTCTCATCTTTTCTCTTTAGAAATTTTATGAGAATGATTAGCATAATGGCCTAATCTTCCTTGGAAGGTTAGGGATGATTCCATATGCAAAGTGAGGTTATTTTGTATCTTTGATTCACTTTTTGTTGTAATGTTTATTTGAGTAATGCAAGTTCATATTCCACTTTTATTTTTATGTTCTTCTTCCATCTATACTATCTATGCTATTATACCAAATATATATATAGACTTAGTCATGCTCTTTCTATATATTTTTATTTAGTGATTATAGTAATGGTAGTATTGCTCATTTCTATCTTTTATGTTCATTTTTATTTACTTTTTGTTAAATGATATATAGGTTTAGTCATGCTCTCCCTATGTGTCTAAAAATTAATAAAAGTAATATTAATGTTCATTTCCTTCACTATCACCTCCATCTCCATCTCTATCTCTTTGTCATTATTTTTACTAAAAATATATAGGATTAGTCATGCTCTTTCTATGTGTTACTATTTAGTAAAAATAATATTGATGTTTAGTTTTATATTTAATCTTTTATTGCATTATTGCTTGATGTATAATGTCATTTCTAGGTTCTACATAAGATTAAATTATTTCTTTTATTTTTAAGAACTTGTATACTCAAAATATAATGAACTTTAATGTTCCATCATTTGTGTCAACTTAGTGAATCAAAGGTACAAAATAGCTAAACAAGCATATGGATGATTCTTGAAGCCTTTCTCTCTTTTACTATTGATTACACATCTATTTGCTTTCTTTTAATATTTATTATCAAATTAAAAATCACAAAATCATTAGTTACTATTATCACTTATTATTAACCTTTTGTTTTTATTTTTCTACTAACGCTTTTGTCCATAATCACCTTCCTGTGGAATCGACCGCCCGATCTATACTACAACCACCGCTAGTGGAAGTCACATTTGGGCGTTAAACAGTGTCGTCAACACATTGGAAAGTAAACATGACTATGTGAATAAAGTTTCCTAGATTTATCAGACATAGGGTTTTACTGATATGATAATCTACAACAAGAGTTTACTTGCATTTGGAGAAGTGCTATGTTCTTTCTAGAGCATTGGTTAAAGTAAAGCTCAGGTTGGATGCATGGAGTATGCATCGGAAGGGACCGATATTGAACTTTGACTTAGATTTATTAAACTTACCGTAATATCTATTCAAGTCAATATCGCCTAGTTGATCCTAGATCAAATGTTCTTAATCCTGTTATGATTAGGCTCAATCTTGAAAGGCTATTCGTGTTCTTTGATTTGTTAGTTAAGCCTACTTTTAGGTCAGGGTGATACGTACATTTTGGGAACACGGTAGTGCAATTGAGTGGGAGCGCTAGCATAAACATGGAATCTATAGCTTCTATCTGGCGAATAGTAAGCAAAGGATGATCTCCTTCGAGCTTGACCAAACGAACATAAATGGTGGAGTACTCATTTCACATAAGCTGAAATATCATTTATACGGGGTCAAGTGTTTTAAGGAATAAATACATTGTAGGGTGTAACGGTAATTTAATCCCTTTACAGTGTAGATCATTCATGTAGAAGATCATTGATCAAATTAGGATTATAACAATGGATAACTAATGATGTGTCTATATGGTGGAACATATAGAGCATTCTATATACTGAGAGTGCAATTCTAAGTTCTATGCGTGGATTCAACGAAGAATTAATAAGTTAGTGAATTTTAGTGCTAAATTCTTGATCTACTTATTGGAAGCTCGGTTATATAGACCCATGGTCCCCCCACTAGTTGAGATAATATTGCTTGTAAGACTCATATAATTGGTTTTGATTAATCAATTATAATTCTCAAATTAGACTATGTCTATTTGTGAAATTTTCACTAAGTAAGGGCGAAATTGTAAAGAAAGAGTTTTAGGGGCATATTTGTTAATTATGATACTTTGTATGGTTCAATTAATAAATATGATAAATGACAATATTATTTAATAATTATTTATAGTTATTAAATAGTTAGAATTGGCATTTAAATGGTTGAATTAGAAAATTGGCGTTTTTGAGAAAATCAGATGCAGAAAAGATAAAACTGCAAAATTGCAAAAAGTGAGGCCCAAATCCACATGTATAGGGCCGGCCACTTTTGTAGGGTTTTCCCTCTGATATTTTCATTATTTTAATGCCAAATAATTCAAACCTAACTCTGGTGGAATGCTATAAATAGATAGTGAAGGCTTCAGGAAAATTACACTTTTCTTCTGACACTTCTGATTCAGAAAAAACTGAGCCTCTCTCTCTCCCTATCTTTGGCCGAACCCACTCTCTCTTTCTTCTTCCTTAAATTTCGAAATTCTTAGTGTATGAGTAGTGCTCACACACAGCAAGTGATACCTCAATCATAGTGAGGAAGATCGTGAATAAAGACATTCAGCAAAAAGGAGGTTTCAGCATCAAAGATTCAGAGAAAGAGATCCAGGTTCAGATATTGATAATGCTCTGCTACAGAAAGAAATCAAGGGCTAGATATCTGAACGGAAGGAGTCATTATGTTCCGCTGCACCCAATGTAAGATTACTAAACTTTATATGTGTTTATTTCATCGTTTTAGAAAGTTCATATTTAGGATGTTAATCAACATACTTGTGAGTAGATCTAAGATCCTGGTAAAATAATTTCCAACAAAAATCCCTCTTGAACTATTAAGATTATTAGATTTAAGAACTTTTGTTTAATTTTATTCAATTTTACTATTTCAGTGATTGTTTATGTACTAAATCATGCTTCCCAAACTTTGATATCTACCAAATCATGTCCTTCGAACTTTGACATATACTAGATCATGCCCCTGAACTTTTATTCATGTTAGACTTTTTTTACTAAAATTAGACAAAAATCCTAAAATCCAATAATCTCAACCGTTCAGGAGGCATTTTTAACGACCTTAAAAGTTCAGGGGCATAATTTGATACATGTTAAAATTCGAGGGTAAAAATCTGTAACGTCCCCGCTTCAAGCCTCCATTAGGCCCTTACACCCACGGAATAATGGCTCTTATACACGAGTACGTCACTCTGGCTGCTTCATGGACTAATGACTGGCCCTACAGACCAACACGAGTGTTTCCAGCGTGCTTTGTCCTCACTCGCACGCTTCCTGAGAAAACTTCCCAGGAGGTCACCCATCCTTGAAATTGCTCCAGGCCAAGCACGCTTAACTATGGAGTTCTTTCGAGATGGGCTACCGAAAAACAAGATGCACCTTGTTGATATAGGTAGTACCAATCAATCCATTTAAGCTCTCTT
Organism: Cannabis sativa; assembly: GCF_029168945.1. Lineage (NCBI taxonomy): Eukaryota > Viridiplantae > Streptophyta > Magnoliopsida > Rosales > Cannabaceae > Cannabis > Cannabis sativa. The sequence goes on from NC_083607.1 coordinate 57,177,805, forward strand.
TAACTGTGTAGTCCCATACCTATACAGTCTCAGAATCATCCCACTTGACCTTCCTCAGGCGGTGTGGGATTGCACAGCTTACCCGGTGTTTCCCCTTACGGATCACGGGACTACTGACTGTCACAATCACCCCCCCTTACGGGGTCCGACGTCCTCGTCGACCACACTTCCGGCTGGGTCAAGGCTCTGATACCATTTGTAACGTTCCCGCTTCAAGCCTCCATTAGGCCCTTACACCCACGGAATAATGGCTCTTATACACGAGTACGTCACTCTGGCTGCTTCATGGACTGATGACTGGCCCTACAGACCAACACGAGTGTTTCCAGCGTGCTTTGTCCTCACTCGCACGCTTCCTGGGAAAACTTCCCAGGAGGTCACCCATCCTTAAATTACCCCAAGCTAAGCACGCTTAACTGTGGAGTTCTTTCGAGATGGGCTACCGAAAAACAAGATGCACCTTGTTGATATAGGTAGTACCAATCAATCCATTTAAGCTCTCTTTAACTGTGTAGTCCCATACCTATACAGTCTCAGAATCATCCCACTTGACCTTCCTTAGGCGGTGTGGGATTGCACAGCTTACCCGGTGTTTCCCCTTACGGATCACGGGACTACTGACTGTCACAATCACCCCCCCTTACGGGGTCCGACGTCCTCGTCGACCAATCTTCCGGCTGGGTCAAGGCTCTGATACCATTTGTAACGTCCCCGCTTCAAGCCTCCATTGGGTCCTTACACCCACGGAATGAATGGCTCTTATACACGAGTACGTCACTCTGGCTGCTTCATGGACTGATGACTGACCCTACAGACCAACACGAGTGTTTTCAGCGTGCTTTGTCCTCACTCGCACGCATCCTAGGAAAACTTCCCAAGAGGTCACCCATCCTTGAAATTGCTCCAAGCCAAGCACGCTTAACTATGGAGTTCTTTCGAGATGGGCTACCGAAAAATAAGATGCACCTTGTTGACATAGGTAGTACCAATCAATCCATTTAAGCTCTCTTCAACTGTGTAGTCCCATACCTACACAGTCTCAGAATCATCTCGCTTGACCTTCCCCAGGCGGTGTGGGATTGTACAACTTACCCGGTGTTTCCCCTTATGGATCAACCTTGTTGATATAGGTAGTACCAATCAATCCATTTAAGCTCTCTTTAACTGTGTAGTCCCATACCTATACAGTCTCAGAATCATCCCACTTGACCTTCCTCAGGCGGTGTGGGATTGCACAGCTTACCCGGTGTTTCCCCTTACGGATCACGGGACTGCCGATCGTCACAATCACCCCCCCTTACGGGGTCCGACGTCCTCGTCGACCACACTTCCGGCTGGGTCAAGGCTCTGATACCATTTGTAACGTTCCCGCTTCAAGCCTCCATTAGGCCCTTACACCCACGGAATAATGGCTCTTATACACGAGTACGTCACTCTGGCTGCTTCATGGACTGATGACTGGCCCTACAGACCAACACGAGTGTTTCCAGCGTGCTTTGTCCTCACTCGCACGCTTCCTGAGAAAACTTCCCAGGAGGTCACCCATCCTGAAATTGCTCCAAGCCAAGCACGCTTAACTATGGAGTTCTTTCGAGATGGGCTACCGAAAAACAAGATGCACCTTGTTGACATAGGTAGTACCAATCAATCCATTTAAGCTCTCTTCAACTGTGTAGTCCCATACCTACACAGTCTCAGAATCATCTCGCTTGACCTTCCCCAGGCGGTGTGGGATTGTACAACTTACCCGGTGTTTCCCCTTATGGATCACGGGACTACTGACTGTCACAATCACCCCCCCTTACGGGGTCCGACGTCCTCGTCGACCACACTTCCGGCTGGGTCAAGGCTCTGATACCATTTGTAACGTCCCCGTTTCAAGCCTCCATTGGGTCCTTACACCCACGGAATGAATGGCTCTTATACACGAGTACGTCACTCTGGCTGCTTCATGGACTGACGACTGACCCTACAGACCAACACGAGTGTTTCCAGCATGCTTTGTCCTCACTCGCACGCTTCCTGGGAAAACTTCCCAGGAGGTACATGATCCATAAGGGGAAACACCGGGTAAGTTGTACAATCCCACACCGCCTGGGGAAGGTCAAGCGAGATGATTCTAAGACTGTGTAGGTATGGGACTACACAGTTGAAGAGAGCTTAAATGGATTGATTGGTACTACCTATGTCAACAAGGTGCATCTTGTTTTTCGGTAGCCCATCTCGAAAGAACTCCATAGTTAAGCGTGCTTGGCTTAGAGCAATTTCAAGGATGGGTGACCTCCTGGGAAGTTTTCCTAGGATGCGTGCGAGTGAGGACAAAACACGCTGAAAACACTCGTGTTGGTCTGTAGGGTCAGTCATCAGTCCATGAAGCAGCCAGAGTGACGTACTCGTGTATAAGAGCCATTCATTCCGTGGGTGTAAGGACCCAATGGAGGCTTGAAGCGGGGACGTTACAAATGGTATCAGAGCCTTGACCCAGCCGGAAGTGTGGTCGACGAGGACGTCGGACCCCGTAAGGGGGGGTGATTGTGACAGTCAGTAGTCCCGTGATCCGTAAGGGGAAATACCGGGTAAGCTGTGCAATCCCACATCGCCTGGGGAAGGTCAAGTGGGATGATTCTGAGACTGTGTAGGTATGGGACTACACAGTTGAAGAGGGCTTAAATGGATTGATTGGTACTGCCTATGTCAACAAGGTGCATCTTGTTTTTCGGTAGCCCATCTCGAAAGAACTCCATAGTTAAGCGTGCTTGGCTTGGAGCAATTTCAAGGATGGGTGACCTCCTGGGAAGTTTTCCTAGGATGCGTGCGAGTGAGGACAAAGCACGCTGAAAACACTCGTGTTGGTCAGTAGGGTCAGTCATCAGTCCATGAAGCAGCCAGAGTGACGTACTCGTGTATAAGAGCCATTCATTCCGTGGGTGTAAGGACCCAATGGAGGCTTGAAGCGGGGACGTTACAAAATCCTAATTAGTCTTATTTTTATTTGGCGAATTTGTTCCCAAACGTTACTCTTCTTCCAGATTTCCACACTTTTTCGGTAGCCCCACAGTAGATGGTAAAACATCCCTCTTGTTGACTTGCATTGCAGCGGTTACAATAAGGAATCACATGCATTCCTCTCTTAGTAAGTACACCGTTCGTTGGTAACCAAGAATGACAGACAGACCTTCCAAACAAAATGTTTAATTTTAAGAGGCACCATTACCTTCCACAACAAAGTCCACCATGAATTCATCCGTCGAGGATCAATTTTTGAAAATTCTTTCTTCTTTACTACTGCAGTCTTATACCCACTTTTAATAGTATACTCGCCGTTAGTGCCATAAAACCTTATCGTCTAGCTCCCAACCTCCATTAAGAATACTTTGGATCAATTCATCATATTCCTCATTAAAAACCATATTTATGAAGTTAGAATCCTAAGAACCGTTGGAAAGTTTCATGTCAGCCACATAAAACGGTCAGGAAGTTCAAGTTTATTATGTTAGAAAAATTAATAACAAACCCAAGATCTATTTGTATATAACATAGAACACAATAGTAATATATAATAATTAGGTATGTGTACCTGATTGATCCATATCAATTATCTCTATTTGATCCACAGCAGTTACTCCAATTTGATAGTGCAATACTATCAACTAAGTCTTCCTCCCTAGATCTCTAAATCAGAAGCAGTTTATTTATATTATTATCAAAAGGTATACAATTGTGATGAGACAATATGTATTTATAGAGTTAGGGAGGGGGCTTAGCTACAAAACCCTAGTTGGGTTGGGCCTGCTCATCAAAGGCTTCAGTCAACTAGAAAAGCCCACACTTCTGCTTCACCTAGACTTTACACACAGATGCTAAGCCCATTAACAATTGATCACTAATAACATGGGCTAACACAACAAAGAACTATCCAATCAACCCAAGTTTTAATAAAACCAATAAAATTTAATGTAAGCTCAAATAAAAGTCTAACATTCTCCCACTTGGGCTACATTAATTTTAATACATATATATATTATATTAAAATAATTTTGTTTGAAAACGACTCATGGGTTGAACAACAAAAAAACATTTGTGGCCACTTTAAAAATGATAGTTCTTTGATAGCATCTCAACATACCGGTCCAATTTAACCTTTGATAATGAACTATGACAATCATATTGTTTTTAACTCAACAAAAGACATTCATAATCACAAATACCAAAGTATTAAATCGACATGGTCAATAAGTCTAGTAGTGTGGTAAGGAATTATGTTCAACATGTGATCAATTTAAAATAACATAATATCCTTATCAGTCCTCAATTTCATTGATACCGTGATGCTTAATAAATAAGCCAGTGAAATTAAACATACACTACTTAATAAATAAGTAAGTGTCACTAAACTTGCTTAAAAAATTAAGCCAACAAAATATCATTGTCATTAAGCAAATATACTTAAAATACAATGATCACAACAAGATATGAACTACATGCTTTCAATTCAATTATTCTCGAGAATATAACAAAGCCTAACTGAAAGCATAAACATCCAATAATAAAAATTATTGACCCACAAAGTAGTTCATTACATCAACAAGTAAACTACATCTAAATGTAATCTCAAAAGATAAAACAAGAAACTCCCACTAACCCAAAAGAACAAAAGATTATAACATGCTCATATTAAAAACATGTTTATCAAACAATATGACACTTAATCCTTTGGTTAGAGAATCTACAAACATCAACTTGGTCTTTCAATATTCTATCACAATGTCTCCTTTCTTAGCCAAGTCTCTAACAGTGAGATACTTTATTTTTATATGTTTGGAAGCACTACTAATCTCATTATTCTTTGAAAAGAAAACAACAATATTATTATCACAATAGATTAGTATAGGAGAGGAAATAGAATCAACTAGTCGTATCTCTAAAATCAAATTCTTTAACCATAAAGCTTGCAAATATGCCTCATAACATACGACAAACTCAACATATATATTAGATAATATGATTAAAGTCTATTTAACACTTTTTCTAAGAAATAGCAGCACCAACAAAAGTGAAAATATAGCCAGAAGTTGACTTTAAATCATCTACATAACTACCAAAATCTGAATCTGAATAACCAACAACTCGAAGATTGTCAACATGCTTATACACAAGCATAAAACTCTTCGTTCTTTGCTAATATCTCAAAACTTTCTTGGCTGCAACCCAATGATCATGGCCAGTATTGGATAAATATCTCCTAAGAACATCGACCATGAAAGCAATATCAGGTCTAGTGCAAACCTAAGCATACATCAAACTCCCTACTGCAATTGCATATGGGATATTCTGCATTGCTTCTCTTTTTAAGTCGTTCTTGGGACAATGTTGCTTAGTAAATTTGTCCCTTTCAGAATAGGAACGAAACCAGCTTTACACAAATCCATGTTGAACCTTTTGAGCACACGAGTAACGTAAGCTTCTTGAGGTAAGCCAAGAACTTTTCGATTCCTGTCACGATGGATCTCAATCCCCAAAACATAGAATGCCTATCCAAGATCTTTCATATCAAAATTGGAAGACATAAAATTTTTGGTCCAATTTAGTAATGACAAATCACTGCTGGCAAGTAAAATGTCGTCTACATAAAGAACAAGAAAAATATAACGACTCCCACTGATCTTCATATAAATACACTGATCAAACTTGTTCTCTACGAAACCAAACGATGTCACAACCTTGTCAAACTTCAAGTACCATTGGCGAGATGCCTGTTTGAGACCATAAATGGATCGTTTTAACTTGCAAACCAAGTGTTCTTTTCCATTCTCCTTGTAGCCTTCAGGTTGAGACATATAGACTTCCTCATTCAATTCTCCATTCAGAAAAGCAGTTTTAACATCCATTTGATGCAACTCTAAATCAAAATGCGCAACTAAGGCCATAATAATTCTGAATGAATCTTTAGTGGAAACAGGTGAGAAAGTTTCAGTGTAATCAATACCTTCTCTTTGAGTAAAGCCTTTAGCCACTAAACGCGCTTTAAACCTTTCAATATGTCCCTTTTTATCCCTTTTAGCCTTTAAAATCCACTTACAACCTATTGGTTTAAAACCATCAGGTAATAAAACTAGCTCCCATACACCATTTTTCTTCATGGAGTCGATCTCATCATCCGTAACTGCTAACCATTTTGAAGATTGTGGACTATTAAGTGCTTCACTAAAAGTGACAGGATCCACAAAATGATCAATATCATATTCTCCTTCTCCAAGATAAACAAAATTATCATAACACTTTGCGTTGACTTCTTTTGTCTCTGAGATTTTCTTAGAGGAGGTACTTCTGGAATAACTTCTCTTTGTTGATCATTGTTTTGAATAACATCTTCCACAACTGGAATTTCTTCAATAACAGGATTCTCATTAACAATAGGAGCTTCATCATTAATAGGCCCTTCATCAATAATAGGACCTTCATCATCTTCGATATCGGGAGCAATGTATTCATCAACAATGGGAGCATTACCAACTGGAGTAGGATTGAGACTACTATTATCATCTCTTGAAAATGACATAGGAATGCAAATTCTTTTAGATGACTCCCCCATTTCAAGAGATGTTGAAGGAATATTGTTAGCAACATCAAATTCCAGAACTTAGCAGTCTGAGATTCAACAATTTGCGTACCACGAGTAGGACAGTAAAAGCGATAGCCTTTTGAGCGCATTGGATAACCAATGAAATAACAACGATTTGTTCTCGGATCTAACTTTTTCAAATTAGGATCATAAATCTTTACTTCAGCTGGACAACCCCATACACGAAGATGATTCAGACTAGGCTTCCGCCCAGTCCACAACTCAAAAGGGGTCTTGGGAACAGATTTACTGGGAACATGATTTAAAATATAAGTTGCAGTCATAAGTGCTTCACCCCATAAAAACTCTGGAAGATTTGATCTACTCATCATACTTCTAACCATATCCATGAGAGTGCGATTTCTCCTTTCAGCAACGCCATTTTGCTCAGGTGAACCAGGCATAGTGTATTGAGCAACTATACCATTTTCTTGTAAGTATTCTACAAAAGGCCCCATGTGTTTTACTCTTCCTAATTGTTTCTCAACCTCATTTCGAAAAATTTTGAGTTTATCAAGGGCGTCAGATTTTTCTTTAATTAAATAGGTGACTCCATAACGAGAAAAATCATCGATAAAAGTGATAAAATACTTGTTTCTGCACAACGTGGTGGAATAAGGTCCACTAATATCAGTGTGGATAATCTCTTATAAAGAGTGACTATAGATAGCAGTCTGCTTTCTTATTTTAGTCAATTTTCACAAGTACAATCAGCACAAGTATTCCAACCAGAAACATCAGCAGGAGGAAGAATTTTAGCTAGAAGGAATCGATCAATTCTTTCTTTAGAAATATGACCCGATCTATCGTGCCATAATAATAAGGATGTTATCTTAATATAAGATTTCTTATCCACAATATTCACAATATTGAAAATAGAAGCTAAGGAAGTCAATGATAATTTGAAAAGAATATCAGAGTAAAAACAGTTTCCAATTATTCAGAGTCAAACATAATGTCAACACTATAATTGGCAAAACGAAAAGAAAATCATTATTTAACTAAAAGCGGAAGCGAAACTGAATTACTTTAAAAGTAGGAATCAAGAAAGTATTGTTCAAAACAATCTGAACACTAAACGGTAATTCAAGAATTAATGTGCCAACATAAATAACGTCAACTCCAATATAAGTGCCCACTGTAAGCATTGACTCCCTCTCACTTGGCTTTCTGAGATCCCTTAGCCCCTGGCTGTGGTTGCTTATTTTCATATTTTCTTTATCCTTTGTTGGGCTTGAGTTGAGAAACATAGTGAGAAGATGTATGAAAACCTCGATGAATGATGTAAGAGTCAGGAAGAGAAATATTATGATCTTTTAACTTGTACTGAACTTCAATGATTTTTAAAAATAAAACCTCTCACTCCTTTGATTTATCATACTGAATGGTTGTCATAGCATCCAAAAGATGTCCAACTGCAGCGATTTCACTAGTGTTAAATAGTTTTTTCCACTTCTTTGAAATATTCATTAGCATTTGTGGTGTTTGGCAAACCACCAAAAGATGTTCAGGAATTAAACGTTTCATAGCAATGAGACTAAGATGATTTGAACTTTTCCAATGTGCATGAAGAATTTTTGGGCAACAATTCTGATATTAGAATAAGATCAGCAGATTTTTCTTCTCGAAGGCATAAGTCCAAATCTATTATGCCTAAAGTAATTTTCACATCTCGTTTCCATGTCTTAAAGTTGGAAGCATTCAGAATTCAGATGAAAACGTTATTAATGTTCGCAGAAAGGAGACCGCAAAATTCAAAAAATTAAAACTTGAATAAGCAATATGAGCAATGCATTAGAAAATATTGTAGAGTGAACTGGTCATTATAAACTCCCCTTTGGGGTGAGAATATAACACACACATCATCTACCTTCATGAAGTTAACAACAAAGAAAAAATACATATCATTTAAGAATTTTATTACCTTTGGGCAAATAAACTTCTTAAAAATATGTATTAATTCAAACAAAAAAAATAATAATAAATTTATATATTTAAATTATTACCTTTGGGCAAATAATTAAAATATATACATTTAATATTAACTCACTTCATGGAATGTGAACTAATATATCCAATAAGTCTTCCTCCCTCGATCTCTAAATCAGAAGCAGTTTATTTATCTGATTATCAAAAGGTATACAATTGTGATGAGACAATATGTATTTATAGAGTTAGTGAGGGGGCTTAGCTACAAAGCCCTAGTTGGGCTGGGCTTGCTCATCAAAGGCTTCAGTCAACTAGAAAAGTCCACACTTCTGCTTCACCTAGACTTTACACACAGATGCTAAGCCCATTAACAATTGATCACTAATAACATGGGCTAACACAACAAAGAACTATCCAATCAACCCAAACTTTAATAAAACCAATAAAATTTAATGTAAGTCCAAATAAAAGTCTAACATATTATATACCTTCAATGTGATCTATCTCGGGAGTCATGGATCTTGTAACACACGAATTTGATTCCCATCCCCAATTTGCTATCGATATCCTTTCAATATAATCTTCTTGCCCCAAATCAAATTACACACCACACAAAAGATGCATGATTACCGCACTTAGCTTCTAGTATACTTCGATTCGAAAAATAGCAAGCTTTCAAGATAAGGCTACAAAGACAATTAAGGTGACTGTATGCAACGCCAAATTTGCTTGGCTAGAAAACTTGATTGAACAACCTTAAATCTCTAAATATCAGACCTCTTTTTCCCTTTGGCTTACAAAGATAAGAACACTTATACGAATGGATTTTATTATTGTGTTCTGATGAGCCCCACCAAAACCCTCCCGACATTCGGTGAGAGACTATTAATTGTACTCTTCGTGAGCCTAAAAATACTCATAGCATAAGTCGGTATAGTTTGTAAAATGATCTTGATTAAAATATATATAATATATATATGTACTATTTTTTTCTTTCAATTAATGGTATCTTGACTAGATTAGAGTTAATGACATAATCAAAACAAAAAATCTATTTTTTTATTATTATTAATTAATAGAAGACACAAACTAACAGAAGAAGCTACAGTAGTATAATCCCAATTAATAATTTATTAATTAATTACTACATATAATTAAGAAAAATAAAATCAATCAAAAATTTCCCATGTGGCAGTAGTAGAATTAGCAGCAACAGAAGTAGTGGCTGGAGGATTAGGATTGAAGGTCTCCCATTTATTTGTCACAACCACATGCTTTAGTCTTCCGTTTGATATTTTAACTGCATCCAAAGTTTCAACTATCTTCTGCACCCTCTTTCCCTGCAAATTCATACCCTATATATTGATACACATATACATTGGAGATTTTGCTATTTTATTTTTTTGCACTTTTCTTTCTTAATGGAAAGTACATTTTGTTATCTACTTTAAGTATACTTTGACTAAATTTAATCTAACAGTTATAGAGCTAATCAAAATTTATTATATATACCTGTAAATTCTTTTGAGCAGCAGTTTCTCCTTCAGTTTGTATATTATCCAATTTGATTGCTTGTCTCATAAGCATTTCAATTAGTGTAGTGATTTGAAGTTCGGAGACCTTGATGCCACTCGAGATTGATTTTTCCATCTCAGAGACCTATTTCCATCAGCACACATAAAAATATATATGATTGTTTTTGTTTTTTTGACTTTGTTGTAAAATTATCAAATCATTACTTTTAGTACTTCATGTTCATGCATGCACTTAATTAAAGTCTTAAAGAAATGAGAATAATATATCATAACCAATGCATTGCCCAAATTAGAAATGATGAGTATAAAAGGTAGCACAAAGGGGATTACACTACCAACAAAGTAATTGATTTATTATATTATGTATATGTAGTAATGAGAAATGCTAGAGAGTGATACAAAAATTGTGCACACTTTTCACATATAAAGATTAAATTTTTATTATAAATAATTATACATATGAGGATTACACTGGTATCTAGCTTTGTTAATGATTAAAAGTACTTATAATTAAGTATTGCAATATAAGGCATCTAATTTTGTAAATGATTAATGATATTTTATAATAATTATAAAATTAAATTATGTAAAATCCAAATTGAATATAAAGTTGTAAGTTTAACTTTTAGCATTAACTAATATATAATGATTAAAAAATACAATTATTCAATATTGCTGTATAATCTAATGGAACAACTAAAAAACCAATAGCAAATTATGCCATATTTACAAATTAAGACAGTTCATGGCCCATCTCATATGTGTTTTTCTTCTTCTTTTTTCATTAACTATCATAAATAAATGGTAAAACGATCAAACTAATTCTCAAATATGGTAAAATTAAAAACAAAAATATAACCTGATTATATTATTATTACGTGGGTATTAATTACCTGCTCCGCGTACTTATCGATCTCCATGGAGACGTCAGAGATGGCACGATGAACGGTTTGGATCTTGGCGTTTTTACGCCTCTCGATGAAACGTTTCTCAATGCTAGTTGGATCTTCAATTAGGATGACTTTCGATCCATCTTTGACTCCGCACGTGTCTAAATACTCACCATTTTCTCTCTCTTTCCCTCTAAATATCAACTTCTGTTCACCTGGTTCTAACCCACTCTCCGCCGAAACAAGCTTCTTCACCTCCCCTGCCACCCAACCACGTCATTTTTACTCTTTTACCCCTCATTAAACACTACTTGCATTGCAGTTTGGAGGTTAGTTTCGTCATTTTCAATTATAACAAGAAAAAAACAAATATTACTCAAATTTTCTCGGGAAAGAGACAGAAAAATTGACTGAGAAAGAAAATATATGATATTACCGAAGGTAGCTTGAGAGTTGACCGAGATCTCGTACCGGAGCGCGCCAAAAGCGATTCGGAGACGGAAATTCGGAACTGTAGATGTAATGGTTGAGGTTCCGATTCTTTTCTGAACTAACATTCCTCCAGGTCTCATTTCCCATTCAAATTCTTCGTCTCTCGATGCTGCTGAAGACGACGTCGTATTGTTTGAATTGTTGTAGCTTAATCTACCGTACGACGCATTATTTTTGTGATTATTGTTATTTGATTTGATCATCATTCTCTTCATCGTTGTAATACGCAGTGTGGAGAAAATATTTTCTCGAGAAAATGTGGTTATAGTAGTAACTAATAATTTTCTGCCGACACAAACAGGAGGAGAGGGGTTAACTGATTTTTTGGGTTGTATACAAGAGTGATGATTTGTAGTAAAATTACGGACCAATGGGAAGCTTGACACGTGTTGGATGCTGTGACGTAGTGTGGAGTAACAGCTAAGCGCAATGAGAGAAAGAGATAGTTTGCCGACAATATGTGACAACTGAGTGTAAGATTTTGTTTGCTTAAGGTGTAATGTTGTTGTGTTAGTTAAAAAAAAGGAAGAAATTAGGGATTAACAGACACTTTGTAGTGTGATTTAATCAAAAGTGATTAATAAGTAAAGATGACATCAATTCAATAAATAAATTGTTATAAGACTAATTACAAAATCGAAGACAAGCATATATCTCGAGACAATAGATCTACTAACATATGTTGCAACTGCATAAGTTATAGGCATGTCAAAAAGATCTATTTAGTTGGATCGGGTTGGAGCTCTGATCTGACGGATCACTTCTCATCCGATATATTCGGAGACTTATTGGATCTCAAATCAAATTTGCTCTAGCCCGTCTAATTCTTTTCTGGATCAAATTTGATCCGATCTGGTTTCAATATATTCAAAAAACTTAATTCAAGACTCAGAATCGGACCCAACCCACTCGTGACCCAAACCTGAACCTAGGACACATGACCTGGACCCGGACTCGGACCCAGACCCAAACCTGAACTTGGAACCCGGCACTCGGACCCGGACACCCAGACCCAAACCTGGACCTGAACCCGGGACCCAAACCTGGACCTGAGTTTTGGGACCCTGACCTGGACTCAAGTTCTGGGACCTAGACCCGAACTCGAGACTAAACTTGGGACCTGGACCCAAGATCCACACCCGGGACCTGGACCCGAAACCAGGGACCTGGACCCAAGACCCACACCCGGGACCTCGACCCGGAACCTGGACCCGGGACCCAAGACCCCGAAACCCGGACTCGAACCCGACCCGTAATTGGTGTTAAGGTCGAGTTTATTGAAAATATATTATAATTTTACACAATCTATTAATACAAGTCAATATCAAATATATTATTGTATTAAATAATACTAATACAAAATTAAAATAGATATAAAATTAAAAAATAGTTCAGATCAAATCCGATCCGAATAAGTCGGGTCGAATCTAATCCGATCCGAGTATCTACTCTAACGGAGCGGGACAGAGCGAATCATTACGTGATCTGAATTAGGTCGGATCATAGACATATCATATCTGACCTGATCCATTTACACTCCTAATAAGTTACATCACTCACAAAGTATAGAATAACATGTGAGTACCACCACCTACAACAACTAATAAATAAATACTTTCAAAAATATAACTAAAATAAGCAAAATTACTCTGAGGTTCGTACTAAATTTTATAAATGCTATTTAAATTGGTCAACACTTCAAAAAAAAAAAGCTAATCTTTTTTAATATAGGGTGCGTTTGGTAATAATTTTTTAATAAATTTTTTATTTTTTTAATTAAAAAAGTAAAAATATTTTTCAAAAACATGTTCTATAATTTTTTTTTTTACTTTTCAAATTTTTAACTGAGAATCAAATTTTAAAAGTTTTGAAAAAAATTACTTTTAAAATTTTTTTAGATAATTTTTTTCTTAATTAATATTTTGGACTCTAACTTTAACTTAGACCTTGAGACCCGAACTCCGACCCCGACCCCATTCTCAGACTCCGACCACGGCCTCGGCCCTATATCCGAACCTAGACTCGACTTAAATAAAATCAAAAAATAAAAATGAAAGTTATAGAACACACTTTTATTTTTTGTTTTTTAAATTAAAAAATAAAGATGGTTATACAACACATTTTTGTTAAATAAAATTTTAAAAACAAAAATTTTATTTTTATTTTTGTGACTAAAAAAATAAAAAATAAAAGTATTACCAAAAGTTCCCATAGTTTATCATTTTATTTGATTTTTAGTTTGGTTTGATATTCTTTACAAATATTATTTAGTCTAGGCATTATATTTATATATGTATTTATATTTATATTATATTAGTATCAATAGAATGAAAAAAGGTGAGCATTATATATAAATTATAATAGTTTTATATTATATTGTTTATTAATTTTTTTTTTTTGAACAATAGAAAACTTTTTATTTAAACAAAAACAAACCATACAAAATAAGAGCTTTGTGGAAAAATTATGACTAATAGTCAGTGACGGACTCAGAATTTTTGATCTGTAGAGGCTTATAAAAATATTTATTATTTACTTTACATTAAAATTATAACTATTTACCTTGATAAATGCTCTATTTACCTTGAAAAATTGGATAATGGCATAGAACCTGATTTGGAATATCGGCCTACAATGAAAGGATCTGCTCTACCGATTTCCAATTATGACAAATACCGTACTGATTTTCCAAAGGGTGATGCATGGCCACTGCTAACTCGCCTCGCCAAAAACTCTCTCATTTCTGCAATTCCAAGCCTGAAGACAAGAGATTCTCCACATCCACGATCACTGCTTATAGGTGAATCCTCTCAAACTACTGCCATTACATCCAATGCACATGCTACTTATTCACATGCCTCACACACACCATCTGTCCCACTTCATAATGTTCATAATCTCCCAATGGCTGGTACAAACATCACCACTGCAACAAATGCTTATAATACAACAGGTGTCAGTTTACAAAATGAAGTAGCATCTAAGTTCATTTCATCACCAAATCGTACTATACCAATGTTGGTTTCACATGTTGCAACCACAAGTATGTATTCACTTCCTGCTGCTACTACTGGCGCTTCCACAAAGTCCCAAACCAGTGATGTTTTCTCAGATCTGTCAGGAGTTTTCACTCCATTCGCTGTCATGAACAATGATCCAAGTGTGTTTGCTACTTATCCTCCAGCAATTAATACTCTCCATAGCAATCAAACTGGACAGCTCCACTTCCCAATACCTGCCAAGACTTATCATTTATCTCAATCTATTGTTGCTTCTGGTGCCGAATAGCAATGGGGTAAGGAAAATTTGTCTCCAAATCGATTTTGCAAAAGGCATTCCGAGGGTATTAACTTGAGGCAAACTTTGAAAAGATGCCGTGGTAACCAAACTCAGTTGTTCATTTCTCCGTTGTCAGTTGAAATTGAATCCGACCTTGAAGTTTCTATGAATGATATGGATTCTTTTGGTGCATGCGACAATGATGCGGTGGCTGACTCTCAGCCCCGCACTCAGCCATGAAAATCATAAGTTGGAACTCTCGTGGTTTGGGGAACCCGAGGGCTGTCCGTCATCTCAAATTGCTTGTCAAAGAGCAATCCCCAAGTGTGTTGTTTATTATGGAAACTAAGTTAGGTCCTAATTCTATTTCTCGCTTTCGTAATGTTTTATGTTTTAATAATGGACTTGAAGTCCCTCGTGTTGGTCTTAGTGGAGGTTTAATGTTACTATTGAAAGATGATGTAAATATGTTTGATTGTTACATGTCTTGTGGAAATGGCCCAACTTGGCACTTCACGGCCTTTTATGGTGCCCCGGCTGTTCATAATCGTCTCCATACATGGACTTTGTTAGAGAGATTAAAAGATGTTGCCCCATTGTTACCTTGGATAGTGATTGGTGACTTCAATGAAATCCTATCAAATCGCAATAAATCGGGAGGAGCTTTACGTAATGAGGCTCAAATGGATATGTTTAGAAAAGTTCTTGACCTCTGTCAACTACATGAACAAGCTTTTGATGGTGATCAGTTTACATGGATTAAAGGAAGGCACACAATTGACACTATTAAGGAACGCTTAGATTGGTGTTTTGCAAATACTATGTGGGAGGGTATTTTTCAACCAATTATTACTCACCACCTTGACTATTACCGTTCGGATCATCGTGCTATAGCAGTTCATATTCTTCCTTTAAATTCAACACACCAGCAGCAGCAACAGCGATCAAGACGCTCTCGGTTTCGTTTCGAAAAGCTTTGGTTACAAGAGGAGGAGGCCACAAACTTGATTCAACAAAATTGGCACCAAGTTACAACTGAAAATGTGGCTGATGTTTTTGTCAATAATCTTCAAAGGTGTGCTGAATCTCTTCAACAATGGCACCAACAGAAATTCGGCAGCTTCAAAAAGAATATTTCGCGAGCCCAAAAGAAGGTGAAAGACCTCAACAATGATACTGATCGCTCCCCCACTGTTATCCAAGAACTGAAGCATCATGAAAACGTGTTAGATGAATTGTTGGCTCAGGAAGAAACCTACTGGCAGCAGCGATCTCGTGTAGATTGGTTGCAAAATGGTGATCAAAATACGAATTTTTTCCATGCTTATGCTTCATCAAGAAGGAAACACAACACCATCAAATTTTTAAGTGATGACCGTGGCATTGCTGTCCACTCCAAGCAGGGAATGACTGATATTATCACAGCTTATTTTGGTGATTTATTCAAGGCTACAGACGTGGATTTAGATGCTTTAACCCACACAATTGCAGCAATACCAACAACAGTGACCGCTGCCATGAACGATTCATTAATTCAACCTTTCACTTGTGAAGAAATATACAATGCTCTCAAGACTATTAGCCCAGACAAAAGCCCGGGTAGTGATGGTATGTCGGCTATGTTCTATCACAAGTAATTGTCTATTGTCGGTGATGTGGTAACAAAAGTTGTCTTGGGTGTGTGTTTTGAATGATGGGTGTGATATGGAATCAATAAATCATTCACTAATCACTCTCATTCCTAAGACAAAGAATCCTAGTGGTATGGGAGACTTCAGACCCATTAGCCTGTGTAATGTCATATACAAGATCATCTCCAAAACTCTAGCTATAAGATTCAAGGACATCCTTCCAGCGGTAATTTCCGAAACTCAAAGTGCTTTTCTCTCAAACCGTCTTATCACTGATAATATCCTTGTGGCATTTGAGTTGATCCATCATTTGAAACATAAAACAAGGGGGGGACGAAGCTATTCAGCACTCAAGTTAGATATGAGCAAAGCTTTTGACAGAGTTGAATGGCTCTACATACAAGAGGTTATGCGCAAAATGGGTTTCCACAACAAATGGATCTCATTGATCATGGCCTGCCTTAATTCAACAAGGTTCTCTTTCATGCTTAATGGAGAAGAAGTGGAGTATGTACAACCTACAAGGGGTCTTCGGCAAGGTGATCCTTTATCACCTTTTTTATTTCTGATTTGCTCAGAAGGGCTTTCAAGGCTATTATAAAGTGAAGAGCAACTACAGAACCTTAAAGGCTTACGTTTAACACGTCACGCACCATCAGTTTCACATCTTCTCTTTGCGGATGATAGTCTCCTTTTTTGTGAGGCAACTAATAATTCAGCAAGAGCAATACAGAGGGTTTTAGACATTTACCATAAGGCTTCGGGTCAACTCCTAAATACATCAAAGTCTGTTATGTCTTTTTCACCCAATACCTCACAAGCAGCGAAAGATTTTTTTCACCAAATTTTGGGCATGCCTATCAGTGAATGTCATGAATGGTACCTGGGTCTTCCAGCTTTTTCTGAGCGTGATAAGAAGGAAATGTTTAGTGATGTCAAAGAACGAATATGGCAAAAGCTCCATACTTGGAATGAAAAATTATTTTCTGTAGGAGGAAAGGAGGTTCTTTTGAAAGCGGTAGTTCAATCAATTCCAACATATGCTATGAGTTGTTTCCGTTTGCCATCAACTTTTTGCAACCAACTTGAATCAATGATGGCAAACTTTTGGTGGGGATCTAACAAAGATGGTTCAAAGATACATTGGAGAAGTTGGAAATTTTTTTGTAAGTCAAAGTTTGAAGGTGGAATGGGTTTCCGTTCTTTTGTGCACTTTCATAAAGCTCTCATTGCGAAACAAGCTTGGCGAATCTTTGAAATGCCTTATTCTCTGCTTAGCCGTTTGCTCAAACATAGATACTTTTCCAATAATAATTTTTTGGACGCTCGACTTGGGCATTCTCCATCTCTTACTTGGCAAGGTATACATTAAGGACGTGAATTATTGGTTAAAGGTTTACGACACAAGATTGGTAATGGCTATAATGTTTTAGCTGGTTTTGATAAATGGATTCCTGGTCATAATGATTTCAAGGCGATCAGCTACACAGGCCCTCCAACTCTACCCGTGGCACATTTTATCACTGAACAGAGAGAGTGGAACATTCCACTCTTAAATGCCTATTTCCAGCCCATTGATGTTGATAGAATTGTGACGATTCCACTTAGTTTCTTTCCTTCAAATGATCGCCTCATTTGGCATCACACAACAACGGGCTGCTACACGGTTAATTCTGGCTTTCATTTGGCCAAAAACTTGGCTGAAGCAAGGGAGACGAGTGGCTCTAATAATCATACGCATTGGTGGAAAATGTTTTGGAGTTTAAGCTTACCTTCTAAGGTAAATTTTTTTTCTTGGAGGGTAATGCAAGATGCACTACCAGTGGCTACTGGTTTATGCAGAAGGAAAGTTATAGACTCCGCAACTTGTTCTTTATGTCATAATGCATGGGAATCGGTTGGTCATGCCATGTTTAATTGCATCAAAGCTAAGCAAGTTTGGAGAGAAACTAAATTCACAATTGATCATTCACATGCTGCAACTATGTATAAGGGTGATTATTTAATTCACTTGTCCACACTTCACTCTAAACCGGACTTAGAATTAATTGTATGCACTATGTGGGCTATATGGCATGAGAGGAATAAGGTGGTTCATGGAAGTGCTTCGAAATCAAGCCGTGACATTGCTGATTTTGCTAGCTTATATCTGGACAAATACCACCGGTCTGGTAGGAAAAACCAGCAGCAGTACACTGTCTGCACCACTACTGCCAGCTCTGTCCAAAATCGACCTGCTGCCCAACACAGTTGCACTCAGGTTTCATGGTCTCCACCTGCTGGTTTGGGTCTTAAAATGAATGTTGACGCGGCTGTAAACCAGGAACACAAAATTTTGGGGGTTGGTGCTATTATTAGGGATGGCAATGGTAATGTTGTAGCTGCTTTTTCAAAACCTGTTCAGGGATGTTTTCGGTCTGATGAATTGGAGGCCAAAGCTTTATTCCATAGTCTGAATTGGGCTAAACAATTGCAGCTTCAAATCACACATGTGGAAACAGATGCCTTACGTGTTTCTTCAGCCATTAATTCTACATTACGGAACCTCTCTAGTTTTGATGACTTAATTATGGATGTTTGCTATCTTTTATCCTTTTTCTCGGGAGTAACTGTTTCTCATGTTAAGAGAAACGCTAACCAGGCTGCTTATGGTTTAGCAAAGTACGCTCTTGGGTTGGATGAAGATATTCGTTGGATGGGTGAAATCCCGAATCCTATTTTCTCTGTTGTTATAAACGATTATCAGTTTTAATAACAGTGAAATTTCTCAAAAAAAAAAAAAAATTATAACTATTTTGTGGGGTTTTTTTTACTATTTTGTTGTATAATTAGAAGATGTTTAATTTTTTTTCACACTAACTTTTTTTTTAGTGGGGGCTATAGCCCCCACACTCTTATTAGTGTGTCCTGCTAATAGTGTAGAATCTAAATAATTAAACTTTAAACAATCAAATGATTAGCAATGACAAGATTAATAAATTGAGAACAATAATCAAATGTAAAATAGAGGCAAACAGAGTATATAGAACCAGAGACGATAGATGCAAAAAGTAAAGGGCTTGTTCGGTAAGAATTTTAAAAATAGTTTTTTATTTTTTTAATAAAAAATTCAGCAATTGAAAATAAAAGCACGTTCGGTAAAACTTTATGTTTTTTGTTTTTTTTAATTTAAAATCAAATTTATGTAAATTTTAAAAATAGATTTTAAACGATTTTAAAAACAGATTTTAAAAGCACTTTTTTCTCTTTTTCTCGCTTTCTCTCCGTCAACTCTGGGATTTCAAGCTCGACGATGTTCAATGGAGGTAATCTCTTCCTTTATGTATATTGCTTTCACTCACTCATTCTCTCTCTCTCTCTCTCTCTCTCTCTCTCTCTCTCTCTCTCTCTCTCTCTCTGAAAGATTTTGGTTTAATTAGATTTAGGGTTTCATCTCTGAAATGAGATTTTAGTATATTGCTTTCACTCACTTTTTTCTCTTTTTCTCGCTT
Source organism: Cannabis sativa (assembly GCF_029168945.1). NCBI lineage: Eukaryota > Viridiplantae > Streptophyta > Magnoliopsida > Rosales > Cannabaceae > Cannabis > Cannabis sativa. The sequence continues at coordinate 57,197,674 of NC_083607.1, forward strand.
TCTCTCCGTCAACTCTGGGATTTCAAGCTCGACGATGTTCAATGGAGGTAATCTCTTCCTTTATGTATATTGCTTTCACTCACTCATTCTCTCTCTCTCTCTCTCTCTCTCTCTCTCTCTCTCTCTCTCTCTCTCTCTCTCTCTCTCTCTCTCTCTCTCTCTCTCTGAAAGATTTTGGTTTAATTAGATTTAGGGTTTCATCTCTGAAATGAGATTTTAGTATTTTACTCTGAATTGGGTTCTACATTTTTTACCTCACAGTATTCTTGCCGAATTTGAAGCTAGGTTGTCGTTTTCGAAGTACTCAATAGTTGTTCGGAGAATTAAAACAGGTATGCTTGATTTCACTGTTTTATGTAATTTTCTTTTGATGTTTGTATTTGTTTATTTTGTTCTGTTGTGTTTGGATGTGTTTGTAGAAAATAAGCAAAATTTTCTTATTGAGTTGTTTCAAGGAATATATATGATGATGCTTTGCTTGTTCAAAAATATTATTAAAAAAGAAATTGAAAAATTCCACAGCAGAAGATCTTTAATTGCAAAATATCTATGCTTGGGTCGATCTAAATGATGTTATAATTTCTATTCATTCTTAAGTGTTTGTGATTTAAATATGTTGTTTCATTTCTTATGGGATTATTATAAAAAGCAGAACGATCAACAAATCATAGCTTATGTATGTTCCCCTGTAATATCAAAAAGTGGCTAGATTCTGAATTTCCCTATATGTTTTTGATTCATCTCCGGCAACGTTTAAGTACATAGTACTAGTAACGCAAGTTTAGTAGCTGACCTTGGAATGTAATTTTGTAAACTGTATTGGTTACGACAATCTGAGTATTTGAGATCCATACGTCCTTGTTCTATGATCTTTGACTTTTATGAATGAATGTAGCATTCTGACTTGTGTGTATTTTTTTTATTTTTTTTTCAGTTTGAAATTTAATTCACTAAATACAGTATTTTTTTTTATTTGAGATAGGTGTATGAAATAAAAATTTGAGAAACATTTCCATCTTTTTGCACAATTTAAGTATGTTTGATAATTTTTTAAGACATGCTGCAGAACATGTGGTTGACGAAGCTTTCCATGGTAATAAAGTGAACTGTCATCTTATTAATAGCATAGAACTTTTTTTTTTTTTTTTTCATGTTACTAAATCCAATGATGTAATAATCTTCTCTATTCCAAATGAAAAGAGAATACCTACGGTTAAAGGTTAGCTATTTAAAATGGCTAAATTGATCATTGGAATGTTTTAATGACAGTGAATACCAGATTTCTTCTACTATTCTGACCTGTCTTAACAACTCACAAAGTAGTCCCCCCCAACCTAGCCCACCCACCCCAAAATTTGAAGGGAGGATTCTAACAAAAACAAACAGTTTGGTTTCCTATATCATGACACGATTCCATGTCCTATTTCTATTGGTCTGTGCTTTAAATGTGGGAGGTTGCAACTTGGTACTGAAACTAACTTCTTACTGCTAGAGTCTTCTATAGTGTTGTTTATCATGTCATATGTTCATTCATGTTGTTGCCGGATAGTGCCGGTTTTCTTTCTAGACCACCTGATAAATTCCCACATTTCCTTGATATTTTTATGATATATTTATATGTGGATGTGATATGGATTCGTTCATGTGGGGAGGTGCAAATGGATTAAGATGAAATGGTAATCGGATTGAATGGATTTGTTTCTCTTATTTATTTTTCTTCCTTTTCTTTTTAGTTTCTTCATAAGAGATAAATGTTACATTATTATTATTATTTGCATACTGATTCATTTTGCAACACATTTTATTTGATATTACATCGCTAATTAATTGTGTGTTGTAGCTGTGTTTGAAACCTACTCTCTCTCTATATATATATCTAGTTAATTGTGTGTTGTAGCTGTGTTCATTGTATTATTGAACATTAATGAGATTTTTGATATTTGTTCACTGTATTATTGATTGTAGGGTGATTATGATTCATTAGTTTTCATTAGTTTGTAACTTTTTAAATTTACTTTATTATTATTTTCTATATAGATTTTAGGATTAGTTTTGTAATTACATGTAGATTGAATAGATGGCAGGAACAAATAGTGAAGTAGTTATTATTGATAATAGCGAAGCTTCTGTTTGGCCTGAAAAACATGAAGAAATTTTTATTGAACTTATGGAAGAAGAAGTTGTGAAGGGAAATAGGAATACTACAACTTTTACAAAGCAATCGTGGAAGCGTATAAAGGAGGAGCTTTGTGCACAAGCAAAGAGAAGTTATACTGATAAGCAACTAAGGAACAAATATAATTTGTTAAGACAAAAGCACAAGGATTTCAAGTCTTTACTAAAAGAGACTGGCATAGGATTTAGTGTAGCGACTGGACAAGTTACTGCGCCAGATGAATTGTGGGATAGGCTTATTCGGGTAAATAATATTTTCAAACGAATTTATTGCTTGATTTTTAATAGGTTTTGGTATATTTATCATTATTATTTTATTTTATGTAGGTTAACAAGTTAGCTAAAAAATTTAGAAAAAAGGGTTGTGTACTTTATGGAAAGTTATGCACTATTTTCGGTGATACCACTGCAACTGGTTCCAATGCTCATCCTTCAACTCGAAGTCCTTCTATAAATCTTGATAATGATGATGATGATGCTATGTCAAAGAGTCCATCTATCAGGAATCAAGAAAGTAGTTTTGATGAGGATGGTAGCAAAAGAAGAGGTAAATCAACTTCCACTACGAGTTCTCGATCGGCAAAAAAAGCAAAGTTTTCACTCGCATTGGCAGAAACATTGACAGTGTATAATGAAGCCGCAAAGCGAAAGATGGAAATGTATGAGAATTCAATGACATCGACAAAACATCACTTATTGGAGGAGTGTATTGAAGCTCTCAATCAAATTGATGGAATCAGTGGAGAAGTATATGCAAAGGCTATTGAGAAGTTTGAGAGCGAAGTGTCTAGAGCATTGTTTCTAAAGATGCCAGAACATAGAAGAATTGATTGGTTGAACTATTTAAAGTGATTTTTTTTTTTTACTTTGTTTAGCCTACACTTTATAATTGTTGGGATTTATGAATGATTTAGTTTGTATATGAATGACTTTGTTTGTAAGCATGACTTTGTTTGTAAGCATGACTTTGTTTGCATGACTTTGTTTGTATGACATTGTTTGTATGAATGACTTTGTTTGTAAGCATGACTTTGTTTGTAAGCATGACTTTGTTTGTATGACATTGTTTGTATGAATGACTTGTTAGTTACTTTAGCTATCTCCTTTTATTTACAATCTTATTATTATTTTTTATTATATATTTTGTCTCCAAATGTCTTCAGGATAATGTCTACAAATGGTGCACCATTCAACATAAATAATCTACTTCTTGATGATTCAGACGATGAGTTTGGAGAGTTATTAGTTTTGTTTGCTTGCGTGGAGTACAATCAATTGTATCTAACTAAGGAACCGTGTAGAAATTCGGCCCTTTCAGGACATGAGTATGTAATGGAAGTGTTGCATGGTCACGAGAGTAGGTGTTATGATTTATTCAGAATGGATAAGGACGTCTTTGAACTATTTTGTGGTGTTCTAAAAGAAAAAAATTTATTGAAGAACTCTCGCTATCTTTCTGTTGAGGAGCAAGTTGCTATGTTCTTATATCTCATTGGACATAATGAACGACATCGTGTAGTTGCTGAACGATTTCAACACTCCACCTCAACTACATTTGAATACTTTAGGAAAGTATTAAAGGCGATATGTCATTTATCCAAAGAGTTAATTACTCCACCTTTGTTTGATGTAGTTCTTTCAGAAATTCGATTCAATCCAAAATATTATCCATTTTTCAAGGTAAAAAAATTTATTCTATCTCTTTTATTATTATTTCAAAATTTAATAAATAAAGAAAGAATAAAAGCCAATAATTTATATTTTATTTTCAGAATTGTGTAGGAGCTATAGATGGGACCCATATCTCAGCTCATGTCCCCATTGATGAACAAATACCATATCGAGGTCGGAAGGTGGATACAACTCAAAACATCATGTGTATATGTTCATTTGACATGAAGTTCACATATGTTGTTGCTGGATGGGAAGGATCAGCTAATGATGCACGAATTCTTTCAGAATGTGCCACAAACCCAGATTATGAATTCCCAGCTCCACCCCATGGTAAGTGTTATCAAACTTATTATGTTTATTGACATTATTTTGTATTAATATTTATATAAAAAAATTAATATCAATTAACATTGTTTAGGAAAATATTATTTGGTTGATTCTGGATATACAAACTGTTAGGTCCTTTTTTGGCAATTTAGTTGTCAAAATAGTTCTTAATTAATGTGCATTTTATTGAGCATTCAATTTGTTTTTATCAACTCTAGACCCTTTTTCCAGGGGGAATTGTGTTTGGTACTTGTGAACTTATTTGGATTAAAAGTTAGCATGCTGTTTTGTTGTTTTACAATTTCGAGTGTATTACTCAGTGGGAGTTGTTATTTGCTCTTGCTAACTTTAACTTGCAGGTACTTTATGTTAAAAATTATTTTGTTCATCTAAAGTGCCAAAGGGGGAGATTGTAAAGTCTTTTTTTGGCAAGTTAGTTGACAAAATAATTTTTCCATTTATGGTAAGATTGCTATGCATTCATTTTCGAATTCTTACCTCTTTTATTCGGTTATTAGTTGCCATTTTCCTTGTTTGGAAAGTTGCACTTTCAGCTGAACTTTCCTTTGTTGAAAACTTCTCAAAAGAGAAGGAATTCTCTTTTGGAAAGTTGTCTTTTTTAGGGAAACTTTGTTTATTGCCTTTTCCTTATTGATTTCGATTGTATCTTGATACAATCAGAATATCTAATCTGTTTTTGGCAGGAATCAAGCATTGAAAGAAGATCAGACCCGATTTTAGTAAGTTTCCCGTTTCTGGGCAAATCTGCTTCGTCAGCATCCGAATCTAATGTAGCAGATCGTGTTTCTTTTGGAAAGTTTTTGTAAAGCTACTAATTCGAACTTGTGGTTGCCTCTTTGGTTTCTATGATCTATAAATAGAGCCTAGAGAGCAACCATTTGAATTACCTCTTCCATTATTCATTTTCTACATTTATCTTTTGAGAGAAGAGAGTCTTTCTTTGTTTTGTGAGAGCCTAGTTGTTCATCTAGGTTCTAGTTGTTCTATTTCTGTTCTTACTCTATCCTAGAGGTTGTGAAGAACTACTTGACTGAACAAGAGATTGGTTGTAAAGCCCGCTTAGTTAATTTGGAAATTAGCAGTTGTTTATGTTTAATTATGAAATTATTTATAGCTATTTAAATAATTTATTACTGTTATTTATGGAATTCAGAAATGCATGATTATGTTATCAGTAGTTTTTCATATTTTGCATTTCCGGTGCCCGGTATTTTGGAACTCGGCGTTTGGCTCAGTAGAAATCACAACTTAGTATGTTAGTAGTTTGGGGACGGGTTTTAGACATTGGGAATGTCGGGAATGGCCGGGAATTTAGAATTTCCCAAAAATACCCTTTTAGTATGATTTATGTGATTTTATGGTGGAGGGGCAAAATGGTCTTTTTGCCCCATTAGTATTTTGTCTTATATGATTTATTAAATGGATTAAATGTTTAATTTAATGGATTTTTATGGCTGAAAAGAATGAGTATTTGTGACTTGTTTCATTTTATTCCTTTTTCTCAAAAAAATCACTAAGTAAAGAAAGAAGAAAATTTTTCAAAGAACACTCTCTTTTCTCTCTATTTCGGCTGTGCATGTGGGTGCTTGGAGCTGGGTTTTGTTCAAATCTTTCAAGTGAATTCTCATCCTAATCTAAGCATTTTTCCAAGCTAGGTTAGCTCTCTTGATTTCTTCCTTAAATTTATGAAAAAAAAATGATGAAAAAGTTGAGTAAATGCTTGTTAATTTGAAGTTCTTGCTGCTGTGATTTGTTGTTGTTTTCTAAAGTTTATCTTGCTATTTTTAAGTAATTTAGAGCTAGTGTATGCATGTTGATTACTTGGATTTATGTTTTGGGAGTTTTTAGTTCAAGAGCATGAATTTTGAAAATGTATGTGAATCTGTAAATTACTGGCTGTGGTTGATCATTTTCATTTTCAGAGGCTTAGTTATGCATATTTATGTAGGTTTGATCTAGCTTGATTGCATGTTAGTGGATTTTAATCAAGTTTGAGTTTTGGAACTCAAAGCTTGGTCTTTAATGGCATTTTGTGATTCTGTGAGTTCTGGGTGATTTTGTTGCCTTTGAATGGTTATTTGGGGCATATAGATCAGGTCTGGAAGGTCTTGCATGATTTGGGTTAGATTTGATCGAGTTATGAATTTTTGAAAATTCCTGCGAGGAACCGGAATTCCGGTTGTGCAGTAACCTAATTCGGATGGGTGTCCAAGAATTCCCGTAACCGGAATTCCGGTTGGGCAACCTGCTCACCGGTTGGGGAATTTTTCCGAACCCTAGTTTTCCTCGTTTTTATGTTTTTAGGGGTATTGCCATGCTTTTTATCGATAGGGAAACTTTTAGTTCCTAGTTTAAGTCCCCGGGAAGTGATTTAGCGTGTCACTTATAGCGTTGTGATTTTTATGGTTTAGGAGCCGATGTCCGCTCGGCTTCGATTCCGGTCGGGTTGACCTAAGACATGAAATCGGAATCAGGTAAGATTAGTATAACGGTATGCATATGTAGATTACATGTTTAGCGTGCATGTAGGAAGCCTATTAGATTACATTAGATGTATGTTGGCTTCGAACCATCCAACCCTGTCACGTCGGTACAGGCTGGAGTATGACCAGCAGCCGGAGTATGACCGGTTTGACCGATCAGGCTGACACTTGGTTGGTGGTTCCGTGCTATTGACGTATCCCGTCGGTACAGGCTGGAGTATGACCGACGGCGGAGTATGACCGGCTCGACCGATCAGGAGGATATAGTAACACGTCGGTACAGGCTGGAGTATGACCAGCAGCCGGAGTATGACCGGTTCGACCGATCAGGTTGTTACGTGTCAATAGTACCGTCCCTATGAACGTTCAGAACTCAGTACCATGTTGGACATGGCAGTGGCTCAGTACCATGTTGGACATGGCAGTAGCGGGACTCAGTATCGTGTTGGACACGGCAGTTAGTATTATGTATGAGTATTATTATGCTTTTCTTACTGAGTCTGTCGACTCACAGTTTACGTTTATGTGTAGGTAAAGGCAAGGCTATAGCTGATGGACCGTGAGCGAGCTTATGAGATTGTACATGTCGGGGCGGTTAGGCCTGGAGCGTACGATCCTCGGGACAGCAAGGCTGAATTTTGTAACTGTCGTTAGACGACTTTTATTTTGATGTAATAGTTAAATAGTGAAACTTTTTGTAAATATTTTTATAATCGGGATCCCGAGTCTTTTATAATATGTTTTACAAGTTTAATCAAAAAGCAAAATTTTAATTAATCACGTTTTTCCATAAACCTCGTTGATTAGCAACGAGCTGCACAGTACGTTTAAAAATCACGTAATACGCCTAAGGTAGTTAGGGTGTTGCAATTTGGTATCAGAGCCGCCAGGTTGTCTTCCGAAGATCGTCACGACATGTACAATCATCATCAGCAGTTAGCTCGGTTCACGGTTCAGTAAGCCTTTATTGCTTTAGTAGTTTATTTTATTCAGTTATGAAAAAAGAAAAGCCTGTTAGGAAGCATGTTAGTAGCCTGATAGTAGAATAGGCGCATGTTTCATTTCTAATTTCCAAATTAAGCGGCATTAGTAAGCTCGCCTTGAATACGACCTGATATGCCAACTCTTGGTTTCGCAGGCGGTTCTAATCAGATGGACGCCAGGCGGACTACCAGGAGTCAGGGCAACTCCGTAGGGTCGAATCAGGGACAGGGAGCTCAGTTTCCCCCACCTGCCAGGGGCCGAGGTAGAGGTCCCCGAGGCAGGGCTCGTGGCCGGGGTGATGAGAACCCGCCACAGTCGCCTGTGCTCCCCGGCCGATCGGGGAGCCCCGAACCGGGAGTTACGGTTTGCGGAGATGCAAGCCGGATCTAAGAACAAGACCTCGAGATTCGTAGGTTGAGACGGCGGGGTGCTCTGCGGTTCTCGTGCCCATAGTTCCGGTGGCACCCGCCCTCGCCGCCTGTGCCGAGATAGTGGTGGCGGCCCATAGATTGGAACCTTTATATGAGCGGTTCGAGCTGTGCACCTCCGTATTCCCGGGAGGTCCGGACGTGATGAAAGCCGAACAGGTGGGCCGACGGTGATCACCAAGATACCGAATTTCATGGGTGTCACCGGTAACGACGCAGTGGTGTGCGCCACGTTTCAGTTCCAGGAGGACGCGTTGGTCTGGTGGGACATGGTGTCTCAGATCCATGACGTCACCACCATGACCTGGGAAAGGTTCCAGGAACTCTTTAATGCGAAATACTACAATGAGGCGGTCAGAAGCGCCAAGAGGAAAGAGTTCGTTCACCTGACCTAGCGGGAGAACATGAGCGTCACTGAGTATACTACTCAGTTTGACCGGTTGGCGAGGTTAGCCTCGGGAATTGTGCCGACCGACTTCAGCAAGAAGGAGAAGTATCTGGACGGGTTGAATCCCAAGATCAGACATGACCTGATGATCACCACCGACGACAGCACCACCTATGCTCAGATGGTGGAGAAGGCACTGCGAGCTGAGGGCGCAGTGGGGTGTATGTCAGAATCAGCCAGTACTCCGGTGAGTGGCGGAGCTCCTACCCCTCCTGCATCAGGCTATAGCAGGGGGAGTAGTGGTTCGGCCATTGATCAGAGGAAGAGGGCACCCACCGCTTCGGCGGCTCGAGTCGAACAAGAGGTTCCGGGGAACCGAACCGAGGAGTCGTCTGGTGGTAATGAGACCCGATTCTCCTATCCCGAGTGCCCTAGCTGCAAGAGGCACCATCGGGGTGAGTGCAAAGGTCGTGGATGCTTTCATTGTGGCATGCCCGGACACTTCAAGGGAATGTCCCCGGCTCCGCCGGAGGCACCGAGAGCTCCGGCGATACCCACTCCGGCCCGGGGTGTTCGCTATCACGCAGGCTGATGCAGATGCCAGCCCATCAGTAGTCACAGGTCAGCTTTCTATTAACAACTCGCTATATTCAGTGCTGTTTGATTCTGGGGCTACACATTCTTATGTGGCGGCCAGAGTCTTTAGTAAGTTGGGTAGACCCTTTGATAGATATGAATCAGGGTTTGGAACCCTGTTACCTGGCGGAGAATTGGTTATCTCCAATAGGTGGATTAGGTCTATGCCGATCAGGATAGATGGTAGAGAGTTAAGCGCTGATCTGATAGAGATGAGCTTAGTCGAATTCGATATCATTTTAGGAATGGATTTCCTATCTAAATATTCGGCGAGCATTGACTGTAAAAGGAAGATGGTGGTCTTCCAACCGGAAAGTGAAGAACCGTTTGTTTTTGTTGGTTCGGTTCAGGGATCTCGGATCCCGGTGATCTCGGCTATGTCAGTGAGAAAATTGTTGCACGGCGGGTGCTTAGGGTTTCTGGCCGTGGTGGTGGACACCACTCGGCCAGACACCATTCGGCCAGAGGACATCAGAGTGGTTCGGGAATTTTTGGACGTTTTTCCCGAAGAACTTCCAGGGTTACCACCTCAGCGGGAGATTGATTTTGTAATTGACTTGGCACCAGGGGTGGAACCGGTTTCCAAAGCCCCGTATAGGATGGCTCCAGCTGAACTTAAGGAATTAAAGATTCAGCTCCAAGGGTTGCTGGACATAGGGTTCATTCGGCCCAGTGTGTCACCCTGGGGAGCCCCGGTTTTGTTCGTCAAGAAGAAGGATGGATCTATGAGGATGTGCATCGACTACAGGGAGTTGAACAAGCTGACGGTGAAGAATAAATACCCATTACCTAGGATCGATGACTTGTTCGATCAGCTTCAAGGGAAGACGGTCTTTTCTAAGATTGATCTCCGTTCGGGTTATCATCAGTTGAGAATCCGAGAGGAGGACATTCCAAAGACGGCTTTCCGCACTAGGTATGGACATTACGAGTTTCTGGTTATGTCATTCGGACTAACCAATGCTCCTGCAACATTCATGGACCTGATGAATAGAGTATTCAAGGATTTCCTCGATATCTGTGTGATTGTGTTTATCGACGACATCCTCGTGTACTCTCAATCAGAAGAGGAGCACGAGTTACATCTTCAGATGGTACTGCAACGACTTCGAGAACATGAGCTCTACGCCAAGTTCAAGAAATGTGAGTTCTGGTTGTCTCAGGTGTCCTTCCTAGGGCACATTGTGAGTAAAGATGGGATCAAGGTGGATCCCGGGAAGATTGAATCCGTCAGGGATTGGCCAAGACCGAAGACAGTGACAGAGATCAGAAGCTTCTTGGGATTATCTGGGTACTACCGTAGGTTCGTGGAGGGGTTCTCCAAAATTTCAATGCCCCTAACCGAGCTTACAAAGAAGAATCAGCGATTTATCTGGTCAGATAAATGCGAAGCTAGTTTTCAGGAGCTAAAGCAGAGATTGATTACTGCTCCGGTACTAGCTTTGCCTTCGGACAAGGAGAAATTCGTAGTCTACTGTGACGCATCCAAACAGGGTTTGGGGTGTGTATTGATGCAAGCCGATCGGGTCATCGCTTATGCCTCCCGTCAGTTAAAGGATTATGAACAGCGATACCCGACTCATGATTTAGAATTAGCCGCAGTGGTTTTTGCACTGAAGATTTGGCGGCATTACCTGTATGGAGAGAAGTGTGAGATCTACACCGACCATAAAAGTCTCAAGTATTTCTTTACTCAGAAAGATTTGAACATGAGACAAAGGCGTTGGTTGGAATTAGTGAAGGATTATGATTGTGAGATCCTCTATCATCCCGGAAAAGCCAATGTAGTGGCCGATGCCCTGAGCAGAAAGGGTCCCGGGCAAGTAGCTAGCATGGTTCAGATCTCACCTCAGCTAGCAGAGGATATGGTTAGATCCAGCATTGAGTTTGTGGTAGGTCAGCTTCACAACTTGACGCTGCAATCTGATCTATTAGAAAGAATAAAAGTCGCTCAGATGACAGATCCGGAGTTAGTGAAAATCCGAGATGAGGTATTGGCTGGTCAAGCCAAAGACTTTTCAGTGTCAGACAGTGGGATGCTTTTGTATAAAGCCAGTGTTTGTGTTCCAAACAGTGTGGAACTTAGAAATGAGATCTTTGAGGAGGCTCATTCTACTCCATATTCTCTGCATCCCGGCACCACCAAGATGTACCAAGATTTGAAACCGTACTTCTGGTGGAGCGGTATGAAGAAGAATTTGGTAGAATTCGTATCGAGATGTCTCACTTGTCAGCAGATCAAGGCTGAACATCAGAGACCAGCAGGGTTGTTGCAGCCTCTAACCCTACCGGAATGGAAATGGGAGGATATTACGATGGATTTTGTGGTCGGGTTACCTAGGACCACGGGTATGTACGATTCCATCTGGGTAGTGGTGGACTGATTTACGAAATCTGCTCATTTTCTGCCGGTCAGAACAACATTTACAGTGGATCAGTTGGCAGAGTTATATGTCAGGGAGATAGTGAGACTTCACGGGGTACCGAAGTCTATAGTTTCGGACAGGGATCCGAAATTCACCTCCAAATTTTGGCAAAGTTTGCAACGGGCAATGGGTACAAAGCTAAAATTCAGTACAGCATTCCATCCTCAGACAGATGGTCAGTCCGAAAGGACGATTCAAATATTGGAGGATATGTTGAGAGCCTGTGTTATGGACTTTGAAGGCTCATGGAGTAAGTATCTACCGTTGATAGAATTCTCTTACAACAACAGTTATCAGAGTACGATAGGGATGGCTCCCTATGAACTGTTGTACGGTAGGAAATGCAGATCCCCTATCCACTGGGATGAGACAGGGGAGAGGAAATACCTAGGTCCAGAGTCAGTTCAGCGGACCAATGAGGCAATAGAAAAGATAAAAGCTAGAATGCTTGCCTCATAGAGCAGACAGAAGAGTTACGCAGATCCGAAACGCAGAGATGTTGAGTTCCAAGTAGGGGAACATGTATTTTTACGGGTATCTCCGATGAAGGGGATTAAACGTTTCGGGAAAAGAGGCAAGTTATGCCCTAGATTTACAGGACCTTTCGAGATTCTCGAGAAGATAGGTCAAGTGGCATATCGGTTAGCATTGCCTCCAGCCTTATCGACGGTGCACAACGTATTCCATGTCTCAATGTTGAGAAAATACGTTTCGGACCCCTCTCATATACTCGGTTATGAGAGTCTTCACTCGACGGACATGTCATATGAGGAACAACCAGTGCAGATCCTGGATAGAAAGGATAAAGTCCTTCGGAATAAGACCATAGCATTGGTCAAGGTTCTCTGGAGAAACAGTAAGGTGGAAGAAGCCACCTGGGAGCTAGAGTCAGATATGCGAGCTCAATATCCAGAGTTATTCAGGTTAGATTTCGGGGACGAAATCCTTTTAAGGGGGGAATAGTTGTAAAGCCCGCTTAGTTAATTTGGAAATTAGCAGTTGTTTATGTTTAATTATGAAATTATTTATAGCTATTTAAATAATTTATTACTGTTATTTATGGAATTCAGAAATGCATGATTATGTTATCAGTAGTTTTTCATATTTTGCATTTCCGGTGCCCGGTATTTTGGAACTCGGCGTTTGGCTCAGTAGAAATCACAACTTAGTATGTTAGTAGTTTGGGGACGGGTTTTAGACATTGGGAATGTCGGGAATGGCCGGGAATTTAGAATTTCCCAAAAATACCCTTTTAGTATGATTTATGTGATTTTATGGTGGAGGGGCAAAATGGTCTTTTTGCCCCATTAGTATTTTGTCTTATATGATTTATTAAATGGATTAAATGTTTAATTTAATGGATTTTTATGGCTGAAAAGAATGAGTATTTGTGACTTGTTTCATTTTATTCCTTTTTCTCAAAAAAATCACTAAGTAAAGAAAGAAGAAAATTTTTCAAAGAACACTCTCTTTTCTCTCTATTTCGGCTGTGCATGTGGGTGCTTGGAGCTGGGTTTTGTTCAAATCTTTCAAGTGAATTCTCATCCTAATCTAAGCATTTTTCCAAGCTAGGTTAGCTCTCTTGATTTCTTCCTTAAAATTATGAAAAAAAAATGATGAAAAAGTTGAGTAAATGCTTGTTAATTTGAAGTTCTTCCGCCTTGTGATTTGTTGTTGTTTTCTAAAGTTTATCTTGCTATTTTTAAGTAATTTAGAGCTAGTGTATGCATGTTGATTACTTGGATTTATGTTTTGGGAGTTTTTAGTTCAAGAGCATGAATTTTGAAAATGTATGTGAATCTGTAAATTACTGGCTGTGGTTGATCATTTTCATTTTCAGAGGCTTAGTTATGCATATTTATGTAGGTTTGATCTAGCTTGATTGCATGTTAGTGGATTTTAATCAAGTTTGAGTTTTGGAACTCAAAGCTTGGTCTTTAATGGCATTTTGTGATTCTGTGAGTTCTGGGTGATTTTGTTGCCTTTGAATGGTTATTTGGGGCATATAGATCAGGTCTGGAAGGTCTTGCATGATTTGGGTTAGATTTGATCGAGTTATGAATTTTTGAAAAATTCCGCAGGAACCGGAATTCCGGTTGTGCAACCGGAATTCCGGATGGGTGTCCGATAATTCCCAACCGAATTCCGGTTGGGCAACCTACCTAGGTTGGGGAATTTTTCCGAACCCTAGTTGTCCTCGTTTTTATGTTTTTAGGGGTATTGCCATGCTTTTTATCGATAGGGAAACTTTTAGTTCCTAGTTTAAGTCCCCGGGAAGTGATTTAGCGTGTCACTTATAGCGTTGTGATTTTTATGGTTTAGGAGCCGCAATCCGCCGCTCGGCTTGATTCCGATCGTTGACCGGCACACCTGAAATCGGAATCCAGGTAAGATTAGTATAACAGTATGCATATGTAGATTACATGTTTAGCATGCATGTAGGAAGCCTATTAGATTACATTAGATGTATGTTGGCTTCGAACCATCCAACCCTGTCACGTCGGTACAGGCTGGAGTATGACCAAGCAATGAGTATGACCGGTTTGACCGATCAGCCGACACTTGGTTGGTGGTTCCGTGCTATTGACGTATCCCGTCGGTACAGCCGGAGTATGACCAACGGCCGGAGTATGACCGGTTCGACCGATCGGAGGATATAGTAACACGTCGGTACAGCCGGAGTATGACCAAGAATGAGTATGACCGGTTCGACCGATCAGGTTGTTACGTGTCAATAGTACCGTCCCTATGAACGTTCAGAACTCAGTACCATGTTGGACATGGCAGTAGTGGCTCAGTACCATGTTGGACATGGCAGTAGCGGGACTCAGTATCGTGTTGGACACGGCAGTTAGTATTATGTATGAGTATTATTATGCTTTTCTTACTGAGTCTGTCGACTCACAGTTTACGTTTATGTGTAGGTAAAGGCAAGGCTATAGCTGATGGACCGTGAGCGAGCTTATGAGATTGTACATGTCGGGGCGGTTAGGCCTGGAGCGTACGATCCTCGGGACAGCAAGGCTGAATTTTGTAACTGTCGTTAGACGACTTTTATTTTGATGTAATAGTTAAATAGTGAAACTTTTTGTAAATATTTTTATAATCGGGATCCCGAGTCTTTTATAATATGTTTTACAAGTTTAATCAAAAAGCAAAATTTTAATTAATCACGTTTTTCCATAAACCTCGTTGATTAGCAACGAGCTGCACAGTACGTTTAAAAATCACGTAATACGCCTAAGGTAGTTAGGGTGTTGCATTGGTCTTCGGGAGAAGACTTGATAAAGCCTTACTTCGGGAGGAAGTAAGCACTTGGTCTTCGGGAGAAGACTTGTTGAAGCCTTACTTCGGGAGGAAGTAAGCACTTGGTCTTCGGGAGAAGACTTGTTGAAGCCTTACTTCGGGAGGAAGTAAGCACTCACACTTCAAAGACAAAGGGAGTTCGGGCTTGAAGGTGTTTCAAGAAGTCAGATTCATAAAGTGGATTACAAAGGATTGCGACAATACTTTAGAGGGAGTCTAAACTTGTTTAAGTCAATTGTCTTTGTAATTTTGATACTTTATTAATTGATTTCATTCTCTGGGCGTGGCCCCGTGGACTAGGAGTGTTCGTGAGAACACTGATACCACGTATAAATCTCTTGTGTCAAGTTATTTATTTTTCTGCAAATATTTTATATTCGCTCGTTCGCTTTGTAGCAAAATTACTTTCTACTGCTGCAAACGCTTACAGTTTTTATATTTTCTTATATACAACTGACATTTGCAAAAACACGATTTTTCAATTGGTATCAGAGCGGGACACTAAACTCTTAGTGTGGTCCTATAACGTTTTTGTTAGAATGTCATTTTTTGCAGAAGGAAGTTCTATTTCTAGACCACCATTGCTTAATGACTCTAACTATCCTTATTGGAAAGTTAGAATGAGGGCCTTCATCAAATCTCAAGATGAGAAGGCGTGGAGAATGGTCCTATCAGGTTGGTCTCCTCCAGTTGAGACAGATTCTTCAGGTAATACTACTATAAAATCTGAACTGGAATGGTCTATTGAAGATGATAAACTATCTGCCTACAATAGCAAAGCCTTGCATGCTATCTTTAATGGTGTAGGTGAGGGTTACATTAAACTTATATCATCTTGTGTTTCTGCTAAGGAAGCTTGGGAGATTCTTCAAACTCAGTTTGAAGGAACTTCTGATGTGAAAAGATCTAGATTTATCATGCTTCAAACTAAATTTGATGAGCTTAGAATGTCTGATAATGAAACTTTAACTGAATTCTATGAAAAATTATCTGACATTGCTAATGGATATTTTGCTCTTGGAGAAAAGCTTGATGATTCTGTTCTTGTGAGAAAAATTGTTAGAGTTCTTCCAGAAAGGTTTGATACTAAACTTCTGGCAATGGAGGAAGCTAAAGATTTTAGCACTATGAAAGTGGAAGAATTGATGGGTTCCTTACGCACTTTTGAATTAAATCAACAGATTAAACAAAAGGACAAACCCAAATCCATTGCTGATAAAGGTAAAAGTATTGCTTTGAAAGTTGCTGATAATGAAAATTCTGATAGTGAATGTGATGATGAGATTGCTTTATTAACTAAGAATTTTCAGAAATATATGAAAAAGATGGGAAATAAAAAGAATATTTCGAAAGGTTCAAAAGGTAATACTTTTATTAAACCATCTGTTTCTAACAAAAAGGGAATTCAGTGCAGGGAATGTGAAGGTTTTGGGCATATTCAAGCTGAGTGTGCAAACACTTTGAAAAAGAATAAGAAAAGTTTCAATGTCACTTGGAGTGATGATGAAACCGAAAGTGATGAAGATAATTCTGAAAATGTTGCCCTAACCTCTGTTATGTCTAATGTGTTGTGTGATTCACAGGTGAAAGCTAGATTGGTATGTCTGAATAATACCACCGAACAAGAGGAATCAGATTCAGATGAGTCTGAAATCTGTGAAGAGTATCTTGCTGAATCATACAAAGTCATGTATGAAAAATGGATTCAGGTTGCTTCTGAAAATAGAGAGTTGAATAAATTGAATAAAAAATTGTCTCATCAAATTGAAATGTGTGAACTGAAAATAAAAGAGTATGAGACAAATTTTTGTGATAAAGATGAAAAAATCACTCTCTTAAAGAAGGAACTTGAAAATTTTAATAAAAATATTCAAATGCTTAACCCTGGATCTTCTATTTTTGAAAAAGCACAGAATGCAGGTCAAAGAGGTTTCGCAGGCATTGGATCAAATGGAATGGAAAATTCTGGAGTCACAAAGTTTGTAAAATCTAGTGTTCCAACGAATCATTCTGAGGCTACAAAGTTCTTTGCCACGGTTCACGTATGTTGTAGCAAGAGCTGTTTCTGATGTCGCAAAATCTCCAGAATTTTCGAAAAGAGTAAGATCTCAGGTAAAAATATTTGTTCCTACTTGTCATTTTTGTGGTAGAAAAGGACATATCAGACCTAAATGTTTCACGTTGAAAAATTTGTTTAAAACAAATTATTTTGGTAATTTGAATTTTTTTCAAAAGAAACATAGTGCTTTGAAACAAAAATGGGTTGAAAAAGAAAAACGTCTAGTTGGTTTTTCTGATAAAAGTGCTGCTTCTCAAATGTGGTATTTTGACAGTGGTTGTTATAGACATATGACAGGTGACAAGGATTTTTTAATGAATATCAAACCAATGCAATATGGTGAGGTCACGTTTGGTAATGGCTTAGCTGGTAAAGTTGTTGGTATGGGAACTCTAAATTTTGAAGGGTTACCTAGACTGAAAAATGTGATGTTAGTTGAAGGACTAAGGGCTAATTTACTTAGCATTAGTCAAATTTGTGACCAAGGGTATACTGTTTCATTTGATAGTGATCATTGCTATGTTCTTAATGATGATAATGAATGTATCTTGCAAGGATTTCGATCAAATGATAACTGTTACACTCTAACCCCTGTGTTTACTTGTCATTCAGCTATCAACAACACCACAGATTTGTGGCATGCCAAGCTTGGGCATATTAATCATAAAAACCTGAAAAAATTGTCAAATGCAGGTATTGTTCGAGGACTCCCCAAGCTTGGTAAAGAAAGTGTTGGTAAGTGTGAACCGTGTCAACTTGGGAAGCAATTAAAACTCACTCACAAGCCTGTGTCAAATATCAATACCTCAAAAGTATTGGAATTGCTTCACATGGATCTTATGGGTCCAATCCAAGTTGAAAGTTTGAATGGTAAACGATATATCTTTGTGTGTGTTGATGATTTCTCTCGTTTTACTTGGGTAGATTTCTTAAGAGAAAAATCTGACACTTTTGATGTCTTTAAAACTCTTTGTCTGAGATTAAGAGTTGAGAAAGGTTGTAATATTGGGAAAATTGTTCGAATTCGAAGTGATCATGGTAAGGAGTTTGAAAATTCTGTGTATGATGATTTTTGCAAGTCTACAGGTATAACTCATGAATTTTTAGCTCCCAAAACTCCTCAACAAAATGGAGTTGTTGAGAGGAAGAATCGAACATTGCAGGAAATGGCAAGAGTGATGTTAAATAGCAAGAAGTTGACAAAGCGCTTATGGGCTGAAGCTATTAACACAGCTTGCTACATAATAAACAGATTGTTTATTCGTCCAGGTACCTCAAAAACATCTTATGAAATCTGGAAAAGTAAGCGCCCCAATGTAAGTCATTTTCATATTTTTGGATGTGTGTGTTATGTCTATAGAGATCGTGAGCATATTGGTAAACTTGATGCTAAAAGTGATGTTGGTGTGTGTATTGGATATTCCTTAAACAGTAGAGCTTATCGTGTTTATAACATGAGAACTCAAACTGTTTTGGAATCAGCTAATGTGGTTGTTGATGATATAGTTTTTGGTTCTACATCTAACCATGAAGTGCAGGTATTTGTTGATCAAATGAAAAGTGAATTTGAAATGAGCATGGTTGGTGAGCTTAATTTCTTTCTGGGTCTTCAAGTGAGACAAATGGAAGGAGGTACATTTGTATCTCAAAGTAAGTATGCTAAGAACCTTGTCAAGAAATTCGGCCTTGAATCGGCTAAGCAGGTAAGTACTCCAATGAGCACCACACTGAAATTAACAAAAGATGAGAATGGAGTAAAGGTAGACACTACACTCTATCGTAGCATGATTGGAAGTCTTTTGTATTTAACTGCTAGTCGTCCTGATATCTGTTACAGTGTGGGAGTGTGTGCTAGATATCAAAGTAATCCTATGGAATCTCATGTATCAGCTGTAAAAAGGATTATTAGATATGTTAATAGCACCCCTGATTATGGAATTTGGTACTCAAAAGATACTAATTCAAATCTTGCTTGTTTTAGTGATGCAGATTGGGCAGGCAATGCTGATGATCGAAAGAGCACAAGTGGAGGGTGTTTCTTTCTTGGGAATAATCTAGTATCTTGGCATAGCAAGAAACAGAATTTCATCTCCTTGTCCACTGCCGAAGCTGAGTACATAGCTGCTGGCAGTTGTTGTACTCAACTATTGTGGTTGAAACAAATGTTGATTGATTATGGGTTTGAATTAGGTGTTTTGACTATTTTTTGTGATAATACTAATGCCATAAATATTTCCAAAAATCCTGTTCAACATTCTAGAATAAAGCACATTGATATAAGACATCACTTTATCAGGGAACTTGTTGAAAATAAATCATTGCAATTAGAATATGTTGATACTGAAAAACAATTAGCTGATATTTTCACAAAGGCCCTAGATGCAAGTCGCTTTGACTCCTCAGAAAGTCTTTGGGAGTTTATATTGTTTAATTTTATCATGTTCATAATTTTTGTACAATAGTGTTATGTGATTCTTCTCTAGCTTTTAATCTCCTATCATTGTATTTTGACAAATCATGTTTATGCTTTTGGATTATAATCAGTTAGGATCTCATTCTGATCATACTTTGTGATGTTGTGTTAAAAGGTTCATGTTACTCTTTATTTGTGTCTAGGATTAAATAATGTACTTATACAGAGTTGAGCAATTTTTGTTTCAGTCTTGTCAGGCCCTCTTTGGAATAGAGCTACCCATACTGAGGTGTGAAAGCCATCTGTTGAGTAAGCTGGAACATTGTAATTAGCAACTATGATGAGGATGCACTACCATAGAAAAGGGCTACCTTCAGTATGGTGTGAAAGCATCCAGTTGCGGGATCAAATTGAAAAAGGCGAAAATGAAAAATCTTGCCAAGGACAATGATCCTATTTTCACTGCACACACTTATGTTTGACAAGTGTGTTCAAATTTGTAAGTCTCCTCTATTAAAATTAAATTGATAATCCTGGTTCACAATTTTTAGTAACATGCATATCTTTTTCCTCAACATCAATTAAGTATGATTTGTCCCTGAGATACTGATTAGTTATTTTCTTTAAAAGCATAACATGTATTGTATTTTGTCAATTATCAATGATATTTGATTTCTTTGCTTGATTCGAATCACATATATCTATTGTACACATTGTATTTTATTTTCGGTTTTAATATATAAAAAAAATTAATAAAATAATAAAAAAGAGGGAGGCGAGTGACTTGCTACATGGGTTAAGAAAATCTTGTGCATAAATGGTAAGTATCAACATTCATTCTTCTTTGATTTATTTTTGATATGTTTCCATTTAAAGATTGATCTTTTATATAGTAATGTGTCTTTAATCTTGAAAGATTGACTTATTTTTGGAAATATTGTTGGTAATTCTAGTTTCCTTTTATTTTTTTTTAAAAAAAGGGGGAAAGAAGTTGCAAGGAGTGGGCAGTTTCCTTTTGTAATCGTGGGCTGGTGGTTTCTCAAATATGTTGAAATTGGTTTCCTTTTTGCTAAACTCTCCCATGTTTATTTCAACCAATTTTTGTCATTCACTCTCACCACCTACCCGATTCTATTTCTTTGTCTCTCTTGCTTGTTTGCTGCTCATTGTCTCTTTTAGATCAAAATGGTGGAATCCAAACAAGCCCCCTCAAATGCTCTTCTTGCTGCTCCAATCGTCTTGTTGCCATGGAGGAGGTTCATCAAGAGTTGTTCAAGCAGTTGTCCTCATTGATCAAGCTTTATGGGGCATAAGTTTTCTTTCTTTTTGTTTTTGTTGGACATATTTCTATATTTTCATTTCTTTTTGTCTTTGGCCCTTATAGATAAACAAAAAGGGGGAGTAATTGTATACTCAACTGTCTAGGGGGAGTTGAGGTTTGTGTTTGTGTTTGTGTTCATCCTTGGTCAAAGTTAGCTTTTTATTTTGGTTTAATGTTGTGCTTCTCAGGGGGAGTTTTTATGTTTATTTTGCTAACTTTGTTTTGTAGGTGTTTGTTAATTAATAATATTTTGATTATCTAACACTACTACAAAATTTATAATTAGCAACACTTATTTAACAACACTTAATAAGAAAAGTGTTGTTAATTTATTTATTTTAATAATTTGACACACTTAAAAAATAAGTGTTGCTAAATAACTTTCATATTTTTAAACTTGTATTTTTAAAATAAAAATAAATAAGCAATAGCAACACTTCAAAATAAGTGTTGTTAATAATTATGGATAATTAAAGAATTGTAACACATTTTAAATAAATGTTGCTAGATGTACAACTCTAATTAGATTATTATTATTTTTTTTATATATAAATAGTTCCAATTAAAATAACTTATATGGACTACTTTAGTGGATTGTAACTTCTCCAAAACTACTTCTATCCATTCATGTAGCACCAGTAAGACAAAAAAGAAGATGGGAGAAACTGTGTTTCTTCATTAGAAATCCACTAGTTATGGATGACCATTCCAAGAATTCACATATACTGATTGTTGGTTCGTACCTTCTATACTCTAAAATATAAGTTTGAACCATTTATGTAAGTTTATATTTATATATGTACAATTATTATTTATTTAATGTATATATTTTTTATGTTTGGATAATGATGATAAATGTCATCTGCATTAGTTTTTTTTATCTTGCAGAAATACATTCAAGTTATTGCATCAGAGCTCTACCTTAACTAGTAAGCTCTTTTCAGGATTATACATATACGATGTTTCATAAATTTTATGATACATAATTTTTTTTTCCACTGCTACGTACTAATTAATCAGAATATTGATATTTTAATTAATGTTTTTATTGTATAAACTTTTTTTTTTCTTTTTGCAGTATTCATGACATGATAATATATGGTGCATATTTTTGGAATAATAAAAAAGAACAGATTATAGCTTCGACCAACTAAAGTTGCAGGGAAGCACATTTAGTATTTGTTTAAATAATGTATTTGATGAAATAATGAGAATATGCTTAAATTTATGTATTGTACTTGTGTTGTAAGCATAATTTTGTTTATTTAGATTGTAAACATAAATTTTATTCAAATGTAAATACATTATTATTCTTCTTCTACCTCTTCTTCTTATTCTTCTTCTTCTTCTTCTTATTATTATTATTATTATTATTATTATTATTATTATTATTATTATTATTATTATTATTATTATTATTATTATTATTATTAATTCTAAGTTACATAGATACATTCAAACAATGAATTTATTTAAAAAATAATGATTGATCACATTGATAATTAAAAAAAATATAAAAATATATAACTATATATATAAAATTAATAATTTTATAATAGTTATTTATAAACTTGAATTCGTGACACTTTTTATGAAAAATATTATTATATGTATTTTTAAGTTAGTAACATATGACAACACACAACACTTTTATAATTAGTGTGGTCTTTTGTTAATACTTTTGGTAACACCCTAGGAGACAACACTTTTAAAAGTGTTGTCTTATAATTTTCTTTAGTTAAAAAAAAGTGTTACTAATTGTGCTTTTTCTAGTAGTGTAAAGTGCCAAAGGGGGAGATTGTTAGGTCCTTTTTTGGCAATTTAGTTGTCAAAATAGTTCTTAATTAATGTGCATTTTATTGAGCATTCAATTTGTTTTTATCAACTCTAGACCCTTTTTCCAGGGGGAATTGTGTTTGGTACTTGTGAACTTATTTGGATTAAAAGTTAGCATGCTGTTTTGTTGTTTTACAATTTCGAGTGTATTACTCAGGGGGAGTTGTTATTTGCTCTTGCTAACTTTAACTTGCAGGTACTTTATGTTAAAAATTATTTTGTTCATCTAAAGTGCCAAAGGGGGAGATTGTAAAGTCTTTTTTTGGCAAGTTAGTTGACAAAATAATTTTTCCATTTATGGTAAGATTGCTATGCATTCATTTTCGAATTCTTACCTCTTTTATTCGGTTATTAGTTGCCATTTTCCTTGTTTGGAAAGTTGCACTTTCAGCTGAACTTTCCTTTGTTGAAAACTTCTCAAAAGAGAAGGAATTCTCTTTTGGAAAGTTGTCTTTTTTAGGGAAACTTTGTTTATTGCCTTTTCCTTATTGATTTCGATTGTATCTTGATACAATCAGAATATCTAATCTATTTTTGGCAGGAATCAAGCATTGAAAGAAGATCGGACCCGATTTTAGTAAGTTTCCCGTTTCTGGGCAAATCTGCTTCGTCAGCATCCGAATCTGATGTAGCAGATCGTGTTTCTTTTGGAAAGTTTTTGTACAGCTACTAATTCGAACTTGTGGTTGCCTCTTTGGTTTCTATGATCTATAAATAGAGCCTAGAGAGCAACCATTCGAATTACCTCTTCCATTATTCATTTTCTACATTTATCTTTTGAGAGAAGAAAGTCTTTCTTTGTTTTGTGAGAGCCTAGTTGTTCATCTAGGTTCTAGTTGTTCTATTTCTGTTCTTACTCTATCCTAGAGGTTGTGAAGAACTACTTGACTGAACAAGAGATTGGTCTTCGGGAGAAGACTTGATAAAGCCTTACTTCGGGAGGAAGTAAGCACTTGGTCTTCGGGAGAAGACTTGTTGAAGCCTTACTTCGGGAGGAAGTAAGCACTTGGTCTTCGGGAGAAGACTTGTTGAAGCCTTACTTCGGGAGGAAGTAAGCACTCACACTTCAAAGACGAAGGGAGTTCGGGCTTGAAGGTGTTTCAAGAAGTCAGATTCATAAAGTGGATTACAAAGGATTGCGGCAATACTTTAGAGGGAGTCTAAACTTGTTTAAGTCAATTGTCTTTGTAATTTTGATACTTTATTAATTGATTTCATTCTCTGGGCGTGGCCCCGTGGACTAGGAGTGTTCGTGAGAACACTGATACCACGTATAAATCTCTTGTGTCAAGTTATTTATTTTTCTGCAAATATTTTATATTCTCGCTCGTTCGGTTCTTTGTAGCGAATTACTTTCGCCGTCGCAAACGCTTACAGTTTTTATATTTTCTTATATACAACTGACATTTGCAAAAACACGGTTTTTCACAAACATGCCTGGTTTTCTTTCTCCATATCGAGGAGAAAGATATCATTTGAATCAATATGCAGATCGAAATCCTCCAGGAAAAAGGGAGTTGTTCAATTATCGACATTCGTCTTTGAGAAATGTCATCGAGCGGTGCTTTGGCGTATTAAAGGCTCGTTTTCCTATTTTAAAGCAAATGCCTTCATATGATCTAAAAATACAGAAGTACATTGTGATTGCCTGTTGTGGAATTCACAATTTTATAAGGACAAATGCAAAAAAGGACATATATTTCGATGGAGATGAAGACATTCCTGAAGTACAAGATGCTACTATACAAAGCACTCACGAAACTTTGAATGATAGTGTTGAGTTTAGCATTTCAAGAGATCAACTCCGTGAAATGGCTAATGTCCGTGATGAAATTGCTGATCATATATAGAGAGCAAATCGACGATGAAGATAATGAGTGAAGCTTATTAACAAATAGATTTTTTTTTAATATTTTTCGTCAAGATTGGACAATTATTAGACTTTGTCGGTTTTGTGTTATAGATAATGAGTTTCGTGATTTTAAATTACTTAAATTTTTTTAAGATGTTAATGAGTATTTTTTATTTGATTTTTTTATAATTTTTGTATATTTGTTTTAAAAAAAATGATATTCATATTTTTTTATTTAAAAAAAGAAAAAAAATCAAAATTTATGTTTTTTGTTTTTAAAATTGAAAAATAAAAATGGTTACAGAACACACTTTTATTTTTTGTTTTTAAAATTATAAAACAAAAGTGGTTACAGAACACACTTTTGTTTTTTGTTTTTAAAATTTAAAAACAAAAGTAGTTATAGAACACATTTTTATTTTTTAAAAACAAAATTTTAAAAGCAAAAAATCTACTTTCATTTTTCTGTTTTTAAAATTAAAAAACAAAAGTGTTACCAAACGCCACCAAAGATTTTTATATTTTTACTGTTTTTTATAAAAACAATACGAAAACAACAAAAACCTACATAAAAGTAACTGAAAAATAACATTCAAACAATAACAAAAAATAACATACATATAATAAAAAATCAATAAAAAATTAACAAGTATACAACATAAAAAAAGTCCGTATTTTCTGTAAATAAATTAAAAAAAATTATAAAAATATTGAAAATTTTGTACTTCTTTGTTTTTATAATTTTGTTGTTGTTGTTGTCGTTGTTGTGTATTTGTGAAATAATCTCTTATTAGTTTGAAGTGAATAGGCCTAAGAGAGATGATTGGGCTTGAGGCCATTAGGCAACCCTAACCTCTCCACTAATACCTAATACCCTTTTGAAGAAGAAGAAGGAGGGGATTGGGGATAGGGGATGCTGCCCCATCACAATTGCCCACTTCATCTCTTCCGATACCGGCTGCAGTCGCCATCTTCTAATTCCTATCAGGTTGGTGCTTGTACAATTTCTATGATAATTATTTATTTGTATCTGTTTGTTCATAATTCTTTAAGTAAAAAAAACTAGATTGGAATTAATTAGTTTTTCAATCGCTATGCCGTTCAAGAATTTGAACATTCTGCAAACCAAAAATAAATTGTTGATTCAATTGAATTCTAGGACACCAACATTGTAGATTTATTTGATCAGGTCTTATTAGACCACTTTGGTCAATTTCTCTCCCAAAAATTAGTATACGGCGCCTTCATTTTCCTCTTCGCGACATCCATGGCGACCCACTCTGGGATTCTCCACAGATCGCCCTTTCCGCGATGTGTGACGACCCACTTTGGGTCAAGTTTTCACTTTCATACAATTGATTAGTGATTTTCATAATTGTGTTTTAATTTCACCATTTCAGTATTTGCCTTTTCTTTTTCTTCCCTTTGTTACTGTGTTCATTCCTATTAGCTAATGAATATTCAACCATGCTCGTTTTGGTGATGTGATGTAAGATTTCACTTTGAATTAGTTATTTTATTTGGATTAAATTTCATAGTCCTTTTTTTTTGTGTGTTCATAATTGAGCCATTATGTGCATCTGTGTGGTGCTATATGTTTAGAAAGAATTATAGCTAAGTTTATTGTGTAGGGAATTAAGAGAAAGTAGATTTTGTTTGTATTGCAACCCACAAAAGAGAAGGTTTTTGAGGTAAAAGAGACAGGAAGATTCTTCTTTTGGCAATGGAAGCTTCTGCCAAAACTGTGTCAGCCAGGAATGGCTCTGTGAATGAAGATTGGACAGTAGTTGTACCCCGTCGAGGTCGCGGTAGAAAAAGAACCAATCCCTTAGTTCAAACTCGAGAACCACTGCCCCAGAAACCGATCCCTTGGTCTCCAACAGATTTTGAAGTTAATTCTCTTAGAGAATCAAAATTGATGCAGAAGATGGAACTCTGCATGAAGAAACTCGAGACTTCTCAGTTTTTTCTTACTTTATTGGATCAAATTGAGTCTCAAGAAATTTCAAATAATTTGCAAAAGGTTTTAGGTTCTGATTCAAACATGCAGATGGTAATTTATGGTATCGGCAGCATCGAATCCTATGAAAACCCTCGATTGCAATTGAGTCTTGCACTTCTGCTAAAAAGAAAGTTCACCTGGATTGGAGGCATTGAGGTATTTGATCCAGTTCTTTCTTCCACAGAATCACAAGTTTTGGAAGTTCTGGGTTGCTCAGTCTTATCTATTGATGAGCAAGGTCGGCGAAAGGCGCAAAAGCCAACCATGTTTTTCATGCCACACTGTGAAGCAGAGTTGTATGACAATCTTTTAGAGGAGAATTTGAGAGTTGGGCTTTTGAAAAACATAGTATTGTTTGGGAATAGCTTTGACAACTATGAACAGTATGCATCACAATTTAAGAACTCAGTTGTTGCATTATCAAGGCATATCTTTTTGGTTAGTAAAGTCACAGATGAGTTCAAAATTAAGACAGTTTCAGATGATTATTATGGTGCTTTCCATGATTCAAGCTGGCATTTTTTCAGCCCAGCTGTTGTTCTAGGGTCACAGTCTAGTACTGTTGATTGCATTTCAGAAATTTGAATAAATTGCTTCACTTTTTGATTTGTCTCCTAATATTTTGTGCATATTGCACTTGAATACTATGTAACCACATTTATCTTTATTGTATTATAATTGTTTTGTTTTAGCGCTTATCTAGTCTTTAAATTTTACACCTAACACTTGAAGACTGTATACACTAATTAATCTTTCTTGTTTTTCTTACTGTTATATTTCTCGTCTTCAATTATACAAAATAAATTGAAGAGGGATAAATTTTCAAAGATCTCTGGCTTCATATATTGTTCCTAAAATATGTCATTTGCTAGATTTTTTTTTTTTGAATAAAAAGGATTTTTTCCTTTGAATTATGACTCTTGTGGCTTGTAGAGTTTTGGCCCTATTTTTTTTTGTCCCCCTGCAAATATCCCCATTCAATTATATTCTGCTCTTTTTTTTCAAAAAAAAAACAATTTGCTTATTAGGCCTTGAGTTACTTGCAGCATGAGAGTCTATTTAACTACTTTAAGTTATTTGAAATTTAGTTCATTATCGTTAACACGTAAAAACATTTTCTTTAAGAATGCATGTGCATATTAGCATAATTCATCATTAGGCTGTTATTTATATATTTATTTTTTTGTCTGAATTTTTGAATTGAGCCAGATTTACAGGTTAGTAATAGATCAACAAATTGTCTGAAATAATGAGCAGAATATAACTAGAGGGGATATTTACAATGATATTATTTCAAAAATTATAGTCTTTGATATTGTTTCGAAAGGTTTGACTTACAACGGTCTCTTAGACATGGGCCAAGCAATTTATGACCCTTTCATCAATGGTTGCCAGTGATTCACTGTAAATGGTAACATGTCTACCATTTGATCAGTGGTTGCCAATGATTCATTTTTCAGGCTTCAATCTCAGTTATGATTATTATTATAAATGAGTGATGTCAATTGGGTTATTGTTTTAAAGTTTTGTACAGGGCAGGCCTCAAAATTTTATAAAAAGCCAAGCTTCTATGTATTTTCTTGTCTACCAAACACAAATATATGATATACTCGTTAAGCATGGTTTTGGTTGAAATTTCCAGGGACCATGAGAGGCAGTGAGAAGCCGAGTTGGGCTGTCTCGCCTTCTAATGCTGGTTACCACTTTGGTACTAGTGGACTTTCGGTAGCAGTTGCAACAGGAATAACTCATCCTCTTGATGTACTTAAAGTTAGGCTGCAGATGCAACTTGTTGGTCAGAAAGGTCCTTTGGCTGGAATGGTAATCTTCATTGATTTTAATGAATGCATCATGATCTGATTTATCAGAGTATACTCATGAAAAAAATCATGTACAGGGGCAATTATTTGTTGGAGTATTAAAAACTGAAGGTCCTAAATCTTTGTATCTGGGATTAACACCTGCATTGACAAGGTCAGTTCTGTATGGTGGTCTACGCTTAGGCTTGTATGAACCCTCAAAGTATGCTTGTAATTGGGCTTTTGGATCTAACAATATCTTTCTTAAGATTGCATCTGGTGGGTTTGCTGGTGCCTTTGCAACTGCTGTGACAAATCCAATTGAGGTTTTGAAGGTTCGATTGCAGATGAATCCAAATATGAGAAATAGAGGACCGATAGAAGAATTGCGCAGAATTGTTTCCCAAGAAGGAATAATAGCACTTTGGAAGGGGGTTGGCCCTGCAATGGCCAGAGCTGCTGCTTTGACTGCCTCACAACTGGCAACATATGATGAAACCAAGCGGATCCTGATTAGTTTGGCATCATTTGAAGAAGGATTTCATTTGCATCTCATCTCGAGTGTTGTTGCAGGCACAGTCAGCACCTTCATTACTGCACCCATGGACATGGTGAAAACCCGCCTCATGTTGCAACGAGAATCTAAAAGAGTTGGTAACTATAAGAATGGATTTCATTGTGCATACCAGGTCATTCGTACAGAAGGCCCCAAAGCCCTTTACAAGGGGGGTTTTGCAATTTTCGCAAGATTAGGTCCTCAAACTACAATCACATTTATACTCTGCGAGAAACTACGCCAACTTGCTGGGTTGAAAGCAATCTAGTACACAATAATATATATTGAATTAAATTTTGCAATGGTTACAATTTTGGCGTTAGAATAGAAGAGGGGCTCAACTCAATTATTTGGTCATTTATAGTTTTCCAGTTTATCCTTTTTCCACATTCTTTTCCTCAAATCTGTAATCTGTATCCAATGAAATATTTAATAGGAAAGAAACCCCATTATTGGTTTCTGTTTTTGTTTTATATAATGGATGAAGTTATAATATTCTACTGCTTTCTTTTTCTGGTAAAAAAAAAGATTGTTTTGAAGTTATATTATACTCACCAGATTATGCTGGTTAATTAGCTGAATTCATAATTATGTGATCTTTTAATCTTGACAGGTGAAGTTGTGACTTTACCTGATATCTCAAAGGGAAAATGGATTTTGAAGCCAAAAGCTTTGGACATGGTAATAGGCTATTCTGATTATCTGATAGTTTATTGTACTTGTGTTTGGTGGATTTACAATTTTGAAGTAATTGGTACTTGACTTATGGTCCAAACATTGAAGGGTGTGAGTTTATTTGTTTGTCCAAGTTTTTGTTTTTGTTCTTGTTGTAGTTCTTCTTCTTTTTGCGTGGTGGGGGAATGCCAATTGTGTTTGAAGTCCTTATGAATGGAGGCAGTTATATACTGTTAATACATCTGTATTATGTATAAATGTCCGCTTATTGTGTCACTGATCAGATCTCCATGTTTGGAGTGTTTCATGGGGTTTAAACACAGTGATATAAAAAACTGAGCTGTATACAAACCCATTTGATCGTGAAATGATCATCTGGAGAAGTCCTTGGAAGGAACTTGCTCAAACATACGCAATTTTAATGCTTAAATAGTAGGACGATTCTATTCCTTAAATTTAGGATTTAAATTATGGCTCTGAAATATCATTGCCATATTTTCTTTCCTTCTATTGTTTGTGCTAAGATTGAAATGGTTGGAAGTTGGAACTTGGAGAACTAAATTAAACAAGTTCCATCTCGAACCGGCTTCTACTATCTGCTGTGTTATGGAACATTGTCAATTATCTTGAACCATGTGTAATAAGTTAATTGAAATTATGGTACTTTATAAAATCTTTGAATGATTGTCAGGGTTGCGAGAACTTGGCGGTGCGGTTGATCTCATAAATCAGTACAAACTTATGCCTCACTACGAACTTTTCTGTAGAAGGTCAATTCCTTCATCAATATCTGAGACACACTATCTACATAGTGTGGTTGGAAACCTTGAAATCTGTAAAGGGGAAGGGATGGAGTTGGAACAGCTCTTTCTAGATGGCAAATTTTTGCGAAAAAGTGATGCATGTATTCGTCCTTTTAATCTGAATGCCTTAGATGATGCCTTTCATATGGGGGATGCCACTTCAGTTAACCTTTCTCTTGTAAGATTTATGAATTCTGTATGTGGTTTTATACTTGCTATTTTAGTGTATGATAATTGAAACTTATTGTAATGTTCATAGGCAGAGAAAGGGATTCCTACTACTGTGGCAAAGGTTAAGAGTAAGTTGGAAGAAAAGGTGACGAAACGCAAAAGGCTCGGTAGCAAGGATAAAACAACTAAGGATTGTAAGAAGCAGAAATCCTTGCATAAGAATAAAACTTATCAGAAGGAAAAGAATAGCAACTTTTCTAGTGGCTCTAATCTTGAGGACTTGAAGAAACAAGGAGAAAAGGTATGTATGTACCTTTTGTTGTTATTTCATATTGACTTACATTCTACTGAACCTTAATCATATAATATTAGGTAAATACTATTTTAGATTCTGTGTTTTACAAAAGTTACTAATTAGACTTTCTGTTTTGTTAAATGATAAAATGAACTTATATTTCTTAAGGGTAAATGGCGGCAAAACCCTCAAAACTTTCATTTTGGTTTCACTTAACCCCCAAAACTCAAATTTGGGCGGTAAAACTCCTAATACTCGTGTTCTGTTAGCAATTTAACATTTCCGTCCAAATTTAGATGTTAACTATCAGGTTGGATTGTCCACGTGGACACAATATACACGTGGCATAATTTTATGGGCCCACGTAAATAATTATATTAAGAAAATTAAAAAAATAAAATAAAATGAATTTAAAATTAAAAAAAATTATGAATAAAAAAATATTTTTGTTTTTTTTTTCTTTGTTTTTTCCTTTCTTTCTTTTCCTTTCTTTTCCTTTTTTTTTTTTCTTTCTATTCTTTCTTTTTCTATCTGTTCATCTTAGCTCGCTCTCTCTATCAGCCCATCACCTCCATCCAAAGTCACTGTAAACACCACCACCAACACAACCGAAACCACCGTAAACACCACCTCCATCCGTAGCCACCGTAAACACCACCACCCACCACTACTGAAACCACCACCATCCATAACCATCGTAAACACCACCACCCACCACTACCGAAACTACCACCACAACCTATTTTTCAAATTCATATAACACAAAAAATTAAATACTAAAATCAAATTTAAACAAATTCAAATCCAACAAACAAATAAACACACACAAATATATACACAAAATTTCAGTCCCAAAACTCAAATCTGAAAACCCTAAATTTATTTTCCCCACAACAATTATCTTTTCTCATATCTGAAAATAATGAACACAATAATACCCAAATAGGGATATCTATACACAGATCTTGATGATTGCAAAATTTTTTTATAGAAATCCCTAGATCTAAAGAGAGAGAAAGAGAGAGAGAGGAGTTCAGGTAGATAGAAAGAGAAAGAGAGAGAGAGAGATAGGGGATCGGGTTTAACCTGGTTTGGTGGTCCTCGACGACGGCGACGACACCTGGATCCGTGGTCCTCGATGACGGCGACGACACCTCGGTGGTGGGTGTTATCGGGAGAGAAAGAGAAGATGGCTGAGAGAGAGAGGGGGGATCGAGAAAGAGAAGATGGTTAAGAGAGAGAGAGGGGGATTGAGAGAGATGGCTGAGAGAGAGAGAGGGGGATCGAGAGAGATGGCTGAGAGAGAGAGAGAGGGGGATCGAGAGAGATGGCTGATGATGGTGGTCTTGGGCTGCCCGCTGCCTACTCGCGAGAGAGAGAAAGAGAAGAGGACGAGGGTGTTTGCAAAAATGAAAAAGAAAACAAAGGAAAAGAAAAAAATAAGAAAAAAAGAAAAAAAAATAGTTTTTTTTAATGATTTTAAAGAAAAAAAAATATTTTTTTAATTTTAATTTTAATTTTTTTAATATAATTATTTACGTGGGCCAATAAAATTGTGCCATGTGTATATTGTGTCCACGTGGACAATCCAACCTGACAGTTAACAACTAAATTTGGACGGAAGTGTTAAATTGGTAAGAACACGAGTATTGGGGGTTTTACCGCCCAACTTAGGGTTTTGGGAGTTAAGTGAAACCAAAATGAAAGTTTTGGAGGTTTTGCTGCCATTTACCCATTTTTTAAAATGGTAAAAATAGAACATTGAACTCAATTTTTAACAATTTTATTTTTTTTGTATAATCAACTTTAAGAAATTTTCTAATAAGAACATACAGAAAATATATCTAGTTTTATCATAACATCTCTAGATTAGATTATTATTAAGTTTTATTTTGATAAAAAATTAGTTCATGATCCTATTTGTACAATTTTAGAAAATACAAGATCCATTTTGTCATTTAACAAAACATAAGATTCAATTAATAACTTTTGCAAAATATAAGGTCCAAAATGGTATTCACCCTATAATATATTCTTGGGTTAAAATAACATTCTTGAGTCCCTATTGAAATAGGCAAGGCCATTCCTATATCTCTAGGGATATCGAAAGTGTAAAAATACAAAGAACTTGTTAATTGATTCATATTCATTGAGTACAACTAAAGACCTCTTAGTTTAAATAATGTAGAAATTTCATTTGACATATTCATAGGAAATTAATACTATCATCATTATATGGGGTCTAGTTCATCTTATATTTTTTTGGAGATAAATATTAAGTAATGTAGCATTGTTTTATCATAATGTATTGAAATTGAATTCCTTACTTGATATATTGATTTATTATTGGAGCTGATTTTCATCACACTTAAATGTAGAGAGGTGGACAGAGAGACTACTGGAGTCATTTGAGATGAAAGTTGGTTCTTATTCTTTAATTCGTTAAAAGAGACCCATTTTTTTTTTCTTTCTTTTGTCTTTGTAATGACTAACCTTTTACTTCAAAATTTCTTTTCCTAATATGCCGGTTTTGTCATAATGATTATTAGTTTTTTTTCTTTATCACTAATTTTTTTTTTGAAGAGAAATTTTATTCAACAAAACGGACTAATAGCGTGCAACTTTGCTTAAAAATTGAGAAATGTTAAAAGGCACAAGTGGTGGTGCTTAGCACC
Source organism: Cannabis sativa (assembly GCF_029168945.1). Taxonomy (NCBI): domain Eukaryota; kingdom Viridiplantae; phylum Streptophyta; class Magnoliopsida; order Rosales; family Cannabaceae; genus Cannabis; species Cannabis sativa. Next base: position 57,230,979 of record NC_083607.1, read on the forward strand.
ATTTAGATGTGTCATATTACTATTCGTATAATTAAGTATCAGATTTCATATAATTTAATTTAATAACTATTATGGAATAATCGCTAACCATTTATATAGTGCCACCTATAAAGAGTGCTAGGTGCCACTACAACTCAACAAGCAAAAAGCAAAACTAGCTAACTTATGAGCTACTTTATTAGTTGCACGGAAAGGAAAGAATGAAACAATCTCAAAGAGTTGGAAAATTATTATACAACTCTCTAAGAGCTCGTTTGGTACGCTGTATAAGGGTCGTATTGTATTAAATAATAAATAACACTATGTTTGGATTAAGCAATATATTGTATTAATTATTACAATCAAATTTTTTAATACAATGTATGTTGTATTATTTAATACCTAATAAATAGTTCGTATTAGCTTGCATTATAATATTTACAAAGGATTTGGGGTTAACACTAATCTTCGACTTGAATTCGGACCCCGGACTCGGACTCGGACCCGGGCCCGGACCCCAGACCCTGACCCCGACCCGAACCCAGACCCTGGACCCGAACTTAGATTGACCTCAGACCCCGTACCCGGACTCGGACTCGAACCCGAACCTGGGCCTGAAGCCCGGACCCCGATCCCAGACTCGGACCTGGACCCCGACGCCGGACTTGGGACCCGGACCTCGACCCTGGACCCGAACCTCAGACCCCGGACCCAAACCTCGACTTGGGACTCGGACCTCGGACCTTGGACCCCAGACCTCGACCCGGACCCCGGACCCCAACCCCAGACCCGGATCCGGACATGGACCCAGACTCGGACCCCGACCTCGGACCCAGATGCTGGACACTGGACCGGACCCCTGACCCGGACTCGGGCCCGAACCTAGACCTAGACTCGGGACCCGGACCCGGACTCCAGACCCGTACCTGGGACTCGGGACCCGGACTGAGACCCGGGACCCGGACCCGGGATCTGGGACCCGGGCCTGGATCCGAATCTGGGACCCGGGCCTGGACCCGGACCCGTAGTTGGTGTTGGTATCGAGTGTATTAAAAATATATTATAACTTTACACAATCAATTAATAAAAGTCAATACCAAACATTGTATTGTATTAAATAATACTAATACAATACAATCCAACACAATACAATACATTACAATACGGCGTACTAAACGAGCCCTAATGGACTTAATCAGCACCTACCAATTAGTGTGCAACTCTTCTCCCAACCCGAAGGCATTCAACACGACAACATAGTTAGAGGTAACAAATAAAGAAGGCAACTGTGGAAAACCATCAAGTTCAATGGCCATTTGCACTGCCAAAACCTCACCCATTTAAATAGAGAAGAGCCCTGACTTGTACTTAGTTTGAGCAGCAATGACAACCCCTTGAAAATCATGGGCAACCACACTCGAATCACAGCCCACTGAATTGGAACCAATGGAAGCATCACAATTTAGCAGACCAATACCAGTAGAGGGGGAAGTCAATTAGCTTTGAGCACCGACCGAACTAACGTCTCACGATTGTCAGAACTCAAAATTCAATATCTTTAACGACAATAGAGGATACAACTTGCTATGCTTCCAAATAGTATTTTTTATCACTAGCTTTTTATGAAGTTATATTTTATTATATCTGTTTGAAAACATAAAAAAACAAACAACACAATAAAATTAAAAATCACAGATAGCCATGGCCCAAATCCCAAACACTGGTCACCTTCTTCAATCTTGAAACACTACCATATTGATGGACCATTTCTTTGTGAACACCCACAACACAACCCCAAGGTCCCCAACCCAAGAAGACCCAATACAAGAGCCCAGTTCGAATCCAAAGAGAGCTACACCATCGCTGACCTTCTAGGAATCCACACCACCACCCTGGATTCGACAATCCCACCCCTGATTGGAAGCAAATAACCTTTAGAATGACCGTCAAATCTTCGATAGATTTACACAAACCGTCAAAGAGAGCCCACAAACCGTTGAAACAAAAAAAAAAAAAAAAAAGAAGAGAACAATGCCATGACAACCCAAGAAAGGATCAAGAGGCTCCTGTTCGCACAAACACAAACACTCATGCCCGACCAGAGCCACGCAAAGCCCAAGGAGCCCTGGTCAGAACATCAAAAAAGGAACTTGTGGTTAGCGGCTAGAGAGAAAGAGATGAAATTCGGGAAAGTTAATTTGTTATGGACAATTTATTATTAGGGGAGTTATATTTGCACCCCATAAAATGATAAATACACCCTATTATTAAAAAAATATAAACTTGAATAATTTTTATAAATTACTCTTAATATTTTTCTTAAAAAATTTTCTTCACATTATTTTATGTTAATTTCAATACTAATTTTGATTTCATTTTCATAATTTTTTCTAACTTATGTATATATATTTTACTTTTTTCTAAAAAAATTTTGTATAATTTTTTATTTTAATTTTTTTGTCATAATATTTAAAATTTAATTTATTTTTATTTGATAGGTATATTTTTTAAGAATATGAATTAGAAGAAAAACGTTAAAAAAACTTAGTACAATTAAAGATATAAATTTTATATAAAATAAAAATTATTAAAATAAGGTGTGTTTATAAATTTTTGAGGTGTAAATAAAATTTTTCTTATTATTATTATATATATATCTTTTTTAATTACTAATTCATCTTAACATAAAAATACAAATTCATCTATAGTAACCAATCATTGACCTCTCCTACAAAGAAAAATATTATAAATTTTCGCTCTCCTAAGTTTGACCTCTCTCTCTCTGAGTCTCTGTTTCTGGTGGTGTTGGGTTTGAAGTGTTCATTGTGTTTTGTTTCTCATTTTTTGTCCTAGACAGTGAAAAGTTAACTGCGTTACAATATACCTTGGATGTTGATGAAAGTGAGGATACCATTCAAGGAGATTTAGATTTGTCTATCAATCTCCAAAGGGATTGAGAGAGTCTCAAAATTGTTAGTGGGCTACGTTATTTCAGCCTGATTGATCCCCATGATTCTATAGTTTTGGCTATAAGAAATATGTAAATCCAATACGATTTTTTTTAGGTTCAAACTTGATGATAATCAATGTTAAGTTCTTAATGGGGGTCCTTAGATTCTTGAACATACTTTACTACTCTTGGCTGAACCAATTGGTATTGGTAATTATTCTTTTTTGAATTTTAATATGGTATCTTTTTGAATCCAACAACATTATTTTCCATTAGGATGTCTTGATGTGGACATTGGTAGGGAGGTTGGTAGATTGATTGGGTCTGTTGTAGAGGTTGATCCTCACTTTTTTTTGGGGATAAGTTTGGTCAGTTTCTTTGTGTTCATATAACCGTTGATGTTTCTAAATCTCTCCCAAGGGCTCTGCGTGTTGGTATTATTGAAGGAGAAGAGAAGATGTTGGTGGCGCTTAAATATGAACATCTCTCTGATACTATATATTAATGTGGCACACGACTGGAAAGTTAATGTGCATGGTATTGGTAATACTAATTTGGCATGTGATGGTGGGTCTATGTTAGATAATGGAGATGTGACTTTGCACGAGAATTTTGATCACATGATTGAGAATGAGAGTGTTTCTTTTTCATCGCAGCAAGATATGATTTTTGGGAGTCATATATATATTCAGTCTTCTATGGGGATCTTGCCTGTCCCTGGTATCAAATGACAATCCTTGCCTGCTTTTTTCTTAGGTGGTATGTTGTTGGGATCTTCCTCTACATCGGGAAATCCTAAAGGGTCTTTGACAGTCGTAAATATTCGTTTTATGGTACTAAATTAGGTACAAATCAGAATAAATATTTCTGATTATTATTGTATCATATGCCTAAGATTAACATATGTATATATATTAAATCTGAAAGTAATAAAAATGAAAAGATTGTTTACCTCTCGAAGCCTATCAATGTATCATTGAGTCTTTTTCGTATATTGTATCCTCAGGACGGTGATTTAAAAACTCATACCTTGATCTTCAAGATCTTCCACCATATACAAAGATTAGTGTGGACTAGTAAAATACAAAGTGTATATGAAGTTCTTGTATTCTACATGAGTAAGAACAATTCTATAATATTTTTTTGAGAGAAAAGATTAAATCAAGTTAATCTTTTTTAAGCTTTCCAAAAAGATACGTTAAAATTCTTTCTTTTTCTTCAAAATTTTGTTATATGGTATATTTAACTAAATCTAATAAATATTTTATTTAATTAATTATTTAAATTTAAATTATTTATTAAATTATATTAATTATTTAAATAAATAATATAACAAAATTCTATTATAGATATTTATTTTCTATATTCAATTGAGGGAATATCTCAACTACTTTTCAAATTCAAATTTAAATCAATATTTATCTTTTGAATTAATTAATTAATTAATTAAACCAAAAAAAATCTAGTGGGGACACCTCACATTAGGGGCGCCTATAGTGTCTGGAAACAGGGCCGACCCTGAGTTGAAATGGGCCATAGGCAGTGTAGGTGGCACTTTCATCTGTCTTAGTTAAGACAAGGGTTGTGTCTTTTGTCTTGATATTTTTTGTCTAACCAATTTATTTAATTTTATATTTGAAAAATAAATTATTTATTACAAAATAAATAATTACTATTTTAACAAATCAAAATAGATTTTTCGAACTTCCATATACAACTTTTGTTCCTCCCCTTGATAGTATTTCAAGGTGGCGATTCAGGGACCATGGACCTATAATTATAAACTATAATAAACTAGATTATTTATTGAATCTCATCAACCAAACAATCCTTGTAATGACCGCTTTAGTAATTTAGATTAGTAAATGCAATTAGCACTAAAATCTGATATTTTTATAATTATTTATGAATTTAATTATTGTGGGTCCCATTGTTAGAAATAGGCATTAGAGTCATAATTTCTTAATTTTTGAGATTTTATTAACCTCTAGGAGTATTATTTGACTTATATGTGAATTATGCAATTTTTGTAATTTTTGCTCGATGACAGCGGAAAATACGATGGATGACTAGTTTAATCACATGGGTAAGTCTAGAACCTTATATTTTAGTGGGATGTGTATTGAAGAAAATAAAATACCGGGGTTGAGCAGGGTTATGGAATTTGACCATTTTACCCCTAGTCTTGAAATACCTAAGTTATAAGTTTAGAGGCATTTTAGTAAATTGTCAAAGAGGAGGTTTAATGGCTGCCTAGGAGAGTGACACATGGCCATTCTAATTTCAGCAAGGAATTAATTTTCCTAACTTTTATTCAATTAGAGAAAATCAAAGGAAAAGATAAAAAAAAAATAGAAAACACTCTCTTCCCTTCCCTCTCTCTTTGAACCAGCCTAGAACAAGGGGAAATCGTTGCTGATTCTTGGTGTTTTCAGCAATAAATTCAGAGAGAATCAAGCCAAGGTAAGCCCTAGCATCACTATTTCTTAGTTCTTGAATTTTAAGGTTTGGTTGAGTATATGATTTTGAAAATTAGGGGCTGTTAGGGTTTAGTTTTTGTGTAGTTCGAATTGTAGGGTTTATTTGAGTTAGATTTAGCTTCTAGCAGCTAGTTTTGGTGTATGGGAATGGATTTGTGCAAGTTTAAGCTTAGAAACCTAAACTTGGGTCTTTAATGGCATATTTGAATTCAATGGCTTTTTCTGGGATTTTTTGGTTGGATTATGTTGTGTATACATTGTTTAGGTACTCTGGAAAGTTTGGTGGCATTTGGATGAGTTTTGAGCAAGAAATGAATTATTGGGGAAAACCTAGTGCAAACCGGCTAACCGGTTTGCCAGGGCCTGTAAAACCAGTTAGCCGATTTTGGCAGATTCCCCGAGCAACTCGTTTTCTCAATTCTCGATCATTTCAGTACCTTAGTTGAGTGTTTCCCTATTTCCCGAGTTAGTGTAATCTCTGGTGAATGTTACAGAGCCTAGAGTTATAGGTTCGAGTTTCCTGGATTAGGGTTTCGAGCATGTGATTTACCCGATTTCGTTATGTGATTAGGGCATCCATCCAACACGAGACTTTCCGTTCAGGTCGACCAGCACACTTGAATCTGGAAAGAAGGTAAGAGCTGTATATAATGTGTGATATCAATATCTGTGTGTATATACATGCATGCTTATATGGTACAGAGTGGATTGGTATAGTGTGTATTGTTAATGAGTACATTAAAGTGATACCGACACAAGTACGGGAAAGTACAGGGTGTCTGTGGTATATCACTCAGTGGTACTCGGGGTACGAGACAAATCCTACCAACACATGTACAGTGAGGTACGTAGTGTATGTGGTATAGTGGCTGTACCCTAGTGTGGAACGTTCTTACTCATCTGTTAAGCCTTGTAAATAGGTGTATGGGTGCCTAGATACAAGTCGGTATTATATGATATGTTATATGCTTTTCTTACTAAGTCTGTCGACTCACAGTTTTGCTTCCATGTGTAGGTAAAGGAAAGGCGAAAGCTGAACAGGAGTGAGCCTGGGCTGGGATGAGGTTGTACATGTCGTGGCGGCGCGACCTGGAGTGTTTAGTCTCGGGACATCTATGGTTATTATTTTGTAGTCGCTGGGCGACCTGGTTATGTATTTTGTATATTTTGGATAAAAGTTTAAAAATGGGATCCCGGTGTTTGTAAATTGGTATGTAAATTATAAAGTTTAATATTTAATATAAAAGTTTTAATTTGACACGTTTTTCGAGAAAATTTTTTGATTAGGAAAGATAGCACCGTAATTGAAAAGCACTGTAGCCTGCCTTAGCATTAGGACATTACAATCTTGTTTATTAATTCCATGATTACTCCACTATAAATATGGAATTGAACTCTTAGTAATTGTAGAATTATATTTACTGAGTTTTACTACATCGTCCATTGATATAACTAATTCCAGTGATTAGCCCTCCTTGTGTCGGTTCGTAATTAGTTTAATTTAAATTACTGTTTTACCTTTCTAATTAATTCTTTATCCTTTAGTATCGTTAATTCACTAGTGAAAGTATATTTAGATCCAATTTAAATTTGTGCATAACTTTTTAATTCCATAATTAACACTTAAATAGAACCAACATTTGATTCGTTAAGAAAGTTAGAATTCCATAATTGTAGATCATGTTCCCAGCTATTCACATTATAAGATTCTCAAAATAGAAGTTGTAAGAATCATCTTCTTTGAGAAACTTTAACGAGTGAATCAAAGAAACTAATAACATGAATAAGAGTTCATGATTACTTAGGATTTAGGCCGATCTACCATTGATCATCATTATGATGTAAATTAGGTCTTTATAGTAAACATTATGTTTGATAAAGACATCTTAATTACATATCGGTCCTTTTCATATATAGTATCTATTATATACAACACTCTCACTTAGATATCATACTACATCAATAATCTGAATCGACATTACTTACACCAAATAAGGGGCATCAGTGAACCGTACTATCAACCATTGATTAATAATTCCTAAACTTTAATATGTTGTTTGTTGTTTTATTCATGGCTAAGTGGTCTTAATTACCGGAGTTACTAATGAAGCAAAAAAGTGATTTAAGATTGAAGTTATGTTGGGGACAGAGTTAGTTCCTAAGACATGTATTGAACAGTATCGATAAAAATTAAATGAACTGAGAATTCAGTTGTAGAAATGCTTGACTTACGGTACACCAGATCGTGTAGTTATTTTGGGGTACGTCAGATTATTTGTTAAAAGAAAGGACAGATCAGTGAGAATGGTATTGCTTAATCAAAGGGTGAATAAATGGTCTATTAAGGGAAGCATCCTTGTAACGCCCGCATTTTAAATTTACTAGACTCAAAAGATAACTTTGATATATTATAGCTTTATAACTATATGGATCGGGATCCTGAGTATCAAAATATAATTTAAAAGCATTTTACTAATATGTATATATAATATTTTTTTTAAACTCGCTAGCATGCAACATCAAAATACAGACTCCAAAATAGTAAAAGGCCGAAACCCTCCAGGTTGCACTGCCGCGATATGTACAATCACTGCCGAGCTCTATCTCACTGTTCCTCCAGCTTTGCTTTTCCTTTACCTACACAAGGTAGCAAACTGATGAGTCAACAGACTCAGTAATATATGCAAGATATATATATATATATATAAACATAATGCGATGCCGGCTTTATGATTAAGCCGCCCTGAGCTCAATAATTAAGCTCACCAAATGGATAAGAACGTTCTTAAGGAAGTACGACCACTGTACCAAATGCACTAAAGTATCAACCTTGTACTCGTGTTGGTAGGGCCATACCTGTACTCCCAAAAGCTACTAAGTGTTGTACCACATGCACGACGTACCCCTGGTACTCGTGTTGGTAACACCGTAACTACATTTATAAACAACACTATACTAACACTCTATAAATCACATTCATACTAGTGCTAGTAGTGCAAACATCTAAAACAAGCATATATTCATATATATATATATATATATTCTTATGCTATCTTACCTCGTTCCGTGCTAAGTGTGCCGGTCAGCCTGAGTGGAAACGCAGCTCGACGCTTTACAGGGCCCTAAACAATAATGTTCAGAATTTGATGACAGACACGCTAAAACACTTATCGAGGATTTAAAAATTGAAACTAAGATTAACCCTATCGATAAATAGGATGCCAATACCCTAAATTACGTAAAAACGGGAAAAACTAGGGCTCGGGAAAAAGCCCCTACCGGCAGACCGGTTCCCAACCGGAACCCCAGTTCCTGGGTACCAACCGGTCGACCGGTTGCTAGAGGCTTCCCAGAACCGGTCGACCGGTTTTGAGCTGGGAACAAAAATTCGATCCCCTTAAATCAATTCAAGCCCAAACTTTCCTATAACTTCCAGAACACCTGTAAGCACTATAATAAACCAGTTTCAAGCCAGAAAACTCAACAAACCGCTCATGAAACAAAACCACCATTAGAGCTCCAACTTGAGCTCATAAACTCTATTTTGACGCAAGCATTAAAATACCCACCTTTCTTAGCTTAAAATAATAACAACAATCTCTATTTAACACCAGAAAACTATCCCAAACAATTCTAAAGCAAACAACCACCAATTTCCCAAATTCACACATGAAAATCAAACTTGAATTGAGAAAACTTAGAGAGAATAAGATCAAAACCACATACCTTGGTTTCAGCTTCAAACCCTACTAAGAATCCCTTGATTTTAGTTGAGAATAACAAAAATCTTGGCTGGTTGTAGAGTGATTCGAAAGAGGAAGAAAAAGAATAAAGAAACGTGTTTTCTTTTTCTAGGTTTTTCTACAACTCTCTCTCTCTCTCTCTCTCTCTCTCTCTCTCTCTCTCTCTCTCTCTCTCTCTCTCTCTCTCTCTCTCTCTCTCTCTCTCTCTCTCTCTCTCTCTCTCTAATATCTATTAAAATTATTAATATCACTAAAATAAATCCCCCATATTCAGCATATAACCCCACAAAAGACAAATGAAAAGGGAGAGGGTATTTCAACAAAAGACCCTTTTGCCCTAAATAAATAAATTATTTAAAACTTTCCAAGGGCAATTTAGTCACTTACTAATCCCCGAAAATTCTAACACCTCTAACCTCTAACTATGATACCCCGATAATATTTTAAACATATAAACGCGACTCTCTAAAGGCCCAACGTCGCTGTCCACAGCTTTCGAACACAAATACAAAAATTGAGTAATTTACATAAAATAGCATAATAACATATATGATATTAAATATATTTCCAAAATATGCATTTCATAATTATTAATTTAATCTCATACATAAACCCTAATTATTTAATAATTCAAGGTATCAATCATATGCGGTCTTTACAATCCTTTATTAAGGATAGGTGATCTAATTGATCAATTTCAAGGAAAGACCATCTTTCTTAATGTTGATCTTTAATTTGATTATTATAAGTTAACGAATTGGGAAGTGAATATTCCTACTCGGTATAAGTATTATTGTCCTTGTAGTTTACTTTGAATTGATTAACTATATAGTGATAGTTATAGATTTGACGAATAAGGAATTTTAAGACTTCTTCGACTTAGAAGATTTGGTACAGATTGAAGTAATTTGAAATTCGACGAGGTTTGAAACAACTATCGAAGCCAAAACTTCTCAGGATTAGCTGGCTTCCAATCCTGAGCCAAACCTTACCAAACTTTTCAAAGAATTTATAAGCATCATAATTAACATTTTTCGTGAAGAAATCTTAACCCAATTCGCAACAGAATTCAAGTTATCACAACCAAGTCAAGTTTGAATTCTTTGAACTCAAACTTGCACAACTTTTGATATAACCACCCAAAATACTTCAAACCACTTCTAAGCAGTCCTAAATAACCTTAAGAAGCTTTTTTATAACCTCCATAAACTTCTTCAATAGGTCCTACTAAAAACAACTACTGAAAACCAATCAAAACCTAGAAAATATTAACAATTTAAGTACTAGGTCTTACCTTAGAAGTTTGGAGGAGCTAGGAGTTGAACTCCTTTATTAATTCCAACTATGAAGAGGCTTGAAAATGGAGGAAAACATCGGGGTTTCCTCTGGTTTCGGAAGCCACAAAGTAGAGGGAGAAGAGAACTTGACTTTTTCTTTCTTCTTTTAACTTTTGTTTTTTGGTTTTGGTTTTCTTTTACTTTTGTTTTTTGGTTTTGGTTTTCTTTTACTTTTGCTTTTCCTTTTTGTTTTCTTCTTAAGCAGCTGGTCATCCTCAAAAGGATGAGCCACATCCACATAAACCCTTCCAAAAAGAGTGACTAATCACTTAGGGCAAAAAGAATAAAATGCCCTTACTTTTCCGCTAAGTCATCTGGTAACCCTAGGGGTAAAATGGTCCAATTATGTTATTTCGTTAAACCTTGATATTTTAAGATGTCCAATAATATTTTCCCATAAAATACTTGATACAAATTTGTATTCATGTGACTAAAATTACCATCCGACCTATTTCTACTATTGCCGGGTATAAAAATTTAAAAATATGAAAATTTATATATAACATGCATATCACATCTACAATTTAATAAAATCTTCGAAATCTTTGAAATAATAATCATCACACCTATTTTCATGAAAATAAGGTCTATAAAGTATAAAATGTGTAAATATTCACATTGTAATATCCCAATAAGCTTAATAATTAATAATTAGGGTTTATATTTATATTATGAGTTAACCAGGTAATGAGTGGGATGATAATCCAACTAATTTAGTTCAACATAAAATTTTAAATTTGCTATAAGTGGATAAATAAGCGTGATTTTTAAATTACGGAGATTTATATAGTATGCGTGAATGTAATATGAACTATATGTGGAATAAAAATATTTTCAGGTTTGACAACCTTGGAGACTCGATCGGGGGCTAGAAATGTCATAACAGGCTTAATTGATAGAATTAATGAGAATATTTTGATAAGTTGATAATATAGGTATTGGGATAATTAGGAGTATGTAGAATTTAATGTAGCGCTCTAGAAGTAAAAGTTTCTTAGTAACTAAGAAATAATAAAATAATTATTAATAATAAAATTTTTATTAATATTATATTATTATATATTATTATTATTATTATTATTATTAATAAAAAGAAAATTTGAATACGTATATATATATATTATTAAGTTATATATATAACTTATCAGAGAACAGAGAGACGAACCCTCGTTTCTCCCCTTCAACCAAATTTTCTCCTTTTATATCCATTTTCTTTGATTTTCAATCCAAAACATAGCGATCTAAGCTCCGGTAGTAGCAGGATAGCGAATTCTCAGAGCGGAGAAGCTTAAGGTAAGGTTTAATTTCGTTTTAAGTTTAATAACAATTGGTTTCGTACAGGGGTTTTGTGAATTAGAATAGTTATGAAGGTTCTGACCTTATAGGATTGTTCTCGGGTAGTCATGGGACTAGTTCCGATGTTTTCTTGTTGAAATTGAAGTAGTTTTGGGTTAGAAATCGAGTTTGGAACTTTTTAAAGCTTAGTCCGAGCGTTAATGGCGTTTTCCATTTAAGGGCTCGATTTTAACTTCTGTTACATAAGAATGATAGTATTCATGGTATATATGTGCCCTGTGAAGTTTGGAGTGATTTGGATAAGTTTTGGTAGTGTTTCGGTGAGTGCGAAAATTGAGATTTTCGTGTTTCATAGTTTTTAGAAATTCATAAGAGATCAGAAATCGTATTTTTATCATAACTTTTCACTCGGGTGTCTATTTTGGACGTTCTATATACCGTTTCGAAGCTTGCGACGAGCTCTACAATATGGTGTATATTTTAGAGCCAAAATATAAGTTTTATTTTAGTGTATTATACCACAGAGTTTGGTAGAAAATCCTAGATTGTCTTACGCGAGTGTTAAGTGGTGTTTTGGGATAAACACTTATTGATTTACTATTGTTATGACATAGGGCCCGAGATTATCGATCGTTCTCCAAGCAGGTCGGCCAACATACCTGATCCGAAACTTGAGGTAAGAAAAGTATAATGTACCACATGGCATGACATGTTCTGAAATTACCGATTGTCTGATTAGGCAATGATAATGTAATGATAATATGGACACGATATATGGGCTCACCTGATTAGGTGATGCAATACATTTGGCGACGTACCAGGCAAAGGTACGGGCGTCAGTGGCATATGATGAGTACCGAGCGTAGGTACGAGATCGTCTGATTAGGCGATGCGATATATTAGCGTCAAGTTGTGGCACGGGCTCACCTGATTAGGTGATGCAATGATATTATATATGATATTGCATTATGACACGGGCTTGCTTGATTAGGCAATACAAATATATGAGCATATCCGTTTCTATGCATGTGATTGATTATATTACCTCTTGTTGAATGTTATAGTTTAATCATTTTGTGATAATGAAATGTATAATTAGCTATTTAATGTATCCTTCTTTATTACTTTTCTTGCTGAGTCTATGTGACTCACGGGTGCTTTGTGGCGCAGGTAAGGGCAAGGCAAAGTTAGAACAACCATGAGATGGCGATCTTCTCCAGCAATGTACATATTGACCCCACCAGCTTGCGTGTTGAGTTGACAGGAGTTGTTTTAGATCGGCCGTGTCTTGTGTCTGTTGTATTTTGAATTGTATTTTGAATTTGTTGTTGTATATCATCTTTTGGATAAATCTTTTATAACGGGATTTCGAACTCCTTTTACCGCCGTTATAATGTCCGTTTTTAGTATTTTATTTTAGTCAAGTTTTTATTATCCTCACGCTTTTTAATAATTAATTACTATATTAGTATTAAACTAGTTTTATAAATTCACACGTGGCGTTCCTATAGATTAGGGCGTTACAACTTGGTATCGGAAGCGACCATGGTTTTAAAGGTCCCGAAGGCGGTCGAATATGTACATTTGCTTTGCGAGGACGGAGTCGACTCATGGTATAGTAAGTGTTTATGTTATTTGCTATTGCCTTACCTGTTTAGACAAGTATAGTGTATGATGAGAAGAAGTAGTGTGTGAATAGCATATGCATATTGATGTTGATATTGTTTGAATTCTAAATCGTTGAAGGTTTTGGGTTGCAGGATATTGGATCATGCAACGGCGATCTGGCCGTTTAAATCGCGAGCTGGAGCTCGGGTTAGGTGGTGGGGAAGAGCATCCTCCACCCCCTCAAAACTGGGAACAACTATTTGCTGCCATGCAAGAGACGATTAGGCGAAGGGGAGCAGGATTCGAGACCTGAGAGAGCAACAGGCTCGTCCTGCACCTATACTGGCACCTCAGGTAGTGCCACCGAATGTGGGGGATCGTATGGAACCAATTTATGAGCGGTTCAGGAAACAAAACCCACCTGTGTTTGAGGGTGGCCCAGACCCACTGAAAGCAGAACAGTGGATGACTATGATTGCTTTTATCTTTGATTTCATGCGGGTAGAAAATAATGATCGGGTACGATGTGCTATTTATATGTTACGAGATGATGCCCGGATATGGTGGGAGATTGTTTCCCAAGGTCATAATCTGAATACTATGACTTGGGATGCATTCGAACCTGTTTTATGAGAAATATTATAATGAATCCATTCGTGCCGCTCAAGCTGAAGAGTTCGCACGATTAGTTCAAGGTAGCATGACTGTGACTGAATATGCTACCAAGTTTGACAGGCTAGCCAAGTTTGCTTCTGATGAAGTGGCCAGTGATGCTGCAAGAAAAGCTAAGTTTATCAGAGGTCTTGAAGAGTATATTGCTAGAGATGTGATTATGGCAGCCAAACAATCAGGGATCGTGAAGACTTATCCTCAGATTGTGGACTTAGCTCTCACTGCTGAGGGGGCTGAAAGCATGATTCGTAAAAAGAGTACTCAGAGGAAGGACGTGTGGAAAACCTCATCTAGTACTGGAGTGAGTAAACGCTTTAGCCCCAATGACCGAAAAAGGAAACCAGATGGACCACTGGTTGTTGGTCCAAACGAAAGTTTCAAGGTAACCGGGGCTTTCGTCGAGGCGAAATGAGGTTTGGCGGCCTTACCCCGAATGCCCAAAATGCAAGAGACATCACTTGGGTGAATGCGGTCTAGAGTTTGCTACCAATGTGGAGTAGCGAGTCATTTCAAGAACAACCGTCCACACTACAAAAGCCCTAGGCTAAGAAAGAAAGTCTGTGGTTCTGCTAGGGTGTTTGCTTTGACCCAAGCGTATGCCGAAGCCGGCCCTTCGACCGTTACAGGTGAGATATCTATTGGTGGTATTATGTTTACTATTTTGATTGATTCTGGTGCCACACATTCATATATTTCTAGTAGAATCATTGAGAAATTGAGTAGGCCATGTGATATCATGTCTAGTGGATTTGGTACCTTGTTACCTACTGGAGAAGTGGTAATCTCCAGGAGGTGGGTAAGGTCTCTCCCAGTGTTAGTAGAAGGGAGAGAATTGTCAGTGGATACGATTGAATTAGACTTAGAAGATTTTGATGCAATCCTGGGAATGGATTGGTTGACTAAGTACAATGCTACTATAGATTGTAAGAGAAAAATGGTGACTTTTGAACCAGAGGGTGAGATTCCATTTGTTTTTATGGGAAAGGTGCAGGGATCTCGGATTCCTTTGATATCGGCACTTAGGACCAAGGAATTATTACGAGAAGGATGTATGGGATACCTGGCTAGTGTGTTGGATACCACAAAAGATACACCTGAGGGGTCGGAAAAGGTTCGAGTAGTATGTGAATTTCCAGATGTATTCCCGGAAGAGTTACCAGGATTACCACCAAAAAGAGAGATTGACTTCGAAATTGAATTAGTACCTGGGGCTGAGCCAGTTTCTAAGGCTCCATATAGAATGGCACCGGTAGAATTGAAAGAATTGAAAGTCCAATTACGTAACCTACTTGATCTACGATTCACGAGGCCGAGTACCTCTCCTTGGGGTGCACCGGTTTTGTTTGTCAAGAAGAAGGATGGATCGTTACGTATGTGCATTGATTATCGTGAATTGAACAAGTTGACAATAAAGAACAAATATCCTTTGCCAAGGATAGATGATTTGTTTGATCGATTCTGAGGGGAAAGACCATCTTCTCCAAAATTGACCTTCGATCTGGTTATCACCAGTTGAGGATTCGGGAAGAGGATATTCCCAAAACTGCTTTTCGTACTCGATATGGGCACTATGAGTTGTTAGTGATGTCCTTCGGCTTGACTAATGCACCAGCAGCATTTATGGACTTAATGAATCGGGTATTTAAGGACTTTCTAGATAACTTTGTGATTGTGTTTATTGATGACATTCTAGTCTATTCTGAATCGGAAGAAGCTCATGAACAACACCTCCGTATGGTATTGCAGCGTCTTCGAGAACACAAGCTTTATGCAAAGTTCAAGAAGTGTGAATTACGGTTGTCCCAAGTGAGTTTCTTAGGACACGTGGTAAGTAAGGATGGGATTACGGTAGATCCGGTGAAGATTGAAGTCGTTCGAGATTGGCCACGACCTAAGACAAGAATCGAAGTTAGAAGTTTCTTAGGATTGGCGGGGTACTATAGAAGATTTGTAGAAGGTTTTGCCAAAATTGCTACTCCTTTGACCGAGCCGACCCGAAAGAGTTATAAGTTTATGTGGACCGATAAATGCGAGAATAGCTTTCAAGAATTAAAGAAGAGATTGATTACCGCACCGATTCTAAGCCCGCCGATCGGTGACGAAAAGTTTGTGATATCTTGTGATGCCTCAAGACAAGGTTTGGGTTGTGTGTTAATGCAATCGGGGAAGGTTATTGCTTATGCCTCTAGGCAATTGAAGGATTTTGAACGGCGTTACCCCACTCATGATCTAGAACCGGCAGCCGTGGTTTTTGCCACGAAGGTTTGGCGTCACTATTTATATGGTGAGAAGTGTGAGATTTACACCGACCACAAAAGTTTGAAATACTTTTTCACTCAAAAAGATTTGAATATGAGACAACGACGATGGCTAGAGTTAGTCAAGGATTATGACTGTGAAATCCTCTACCATCCCGCAAAGCAAACGTAGTGGCGGATGCACTTAGCGGAAAGGCCCGGGCGAGGTGTTTATGAGTTGAAGGAAATCTCTCCAAGATTGGCTGAGGATATGGCCAAGGCTGAGATGAGTTTGTAGTCGGGAAGTTGGCAAATATTACATTGCAGTCTGATTTACTGGAAAGAATAAAGATTGGCCAACAAAATGATCCTGAATTTATTGAACTCAGAAAAAAAGTTGAGATTGGTGCTACAAAAGATTTCATTGTGACTCCAAGTGGACTACTAAGATATAAGGGTAGAATTTGTGTTCGACGGATGATCAGATCAGAAGAGAAATTCTTGATGAGTTCCATACTACTCCGTATTCCCTACACCCGGGGACAACAAAGATGTATCATGACACCAAGGCAATATATTGGTGGCCGGGAATGAAGAGTGATATTGTTGAATACGTTTCAAAGTGTTTAACCCGTCGGCGGTGTTAAGGCCGAACATCAAAGGCCACAGGTTTACTTCGGCCCTTGAGAATACCCGAATGGAAATGGGCAGATATAACTCTGGACTTCGTCGTGGGGTTGCCTAGGACTACTGGGTTATATGATTCCATATGGGTGATAGTGGATTCATTCACCAAGTCAGCGCACTTTTTACCTGTGCGAGTGACTTGTACTGTGGAACAATAATCTGAATTGTACATTAAGGAAATAGTGAGACTCCATGGAACCCCAAAGTCAATTGTTTCAGATCGTGATCCCAAATTTATTTCCAAGTTTGGGGAGAGTTTACAGAAAGCTATGGGAACCAAGTTGAGATTCAGTACAGCTTTTCACCCTCAGACTGATGGTCAGTCTGAGAGAACCATTCAGATATTGGAAGACATGTTGCGAGCATGTGTAATAGATTTTGAAGGATCTTGGAGCAAGTTCCTACCCTTGATTGAGTTTTCATATAATAATAGTTATCAGAGTACCATTGGTATGGCACCTTACGAGATGTTGTATGGTAGGAAATGTCGATCGCCTATCCACTGGGATGAGGCTGGAGAGAGACGTTATCTTGGACCTGAATTGGTCCAAAGGACCAATGAAGCCATTGAAAAGATTCGATCTCGTATGCTTGCTTCGCAAAGTAGACAAAAAAGCTACGCTGATCCAAAGCGTAGGGATATCGAATTTCAAGTGGGAGACTCTGTATTTCTTCGAATATCACCTATAAAAGGGGTGCGTAGATTTGGAAAGAAAGGAAAGTTGAGCCCTAGATACATTGGTCCTTTTGAGATACTGGGGCGGATAGGACAGGTGGCCTATCGATTAGCTTTACCACCCGCGTTATCCGGGGTGCATAATGTCTTCCATATCTCTATGTTGAGAAAGTACGTGTCAGATCCGACACATGTTTTGAGTTACGATGATATTGAGCTCCAGACAGACTTATCTTATAATGAACAACCTATCCAGATTTTAGACAGAAAGGAGAAAGTACTTCGAAATAAAACGATCCCTCTGGTTAAAGTCCTATGGAGGAATAGTAAAGTTGAGGAAGCGACTTGGGAATTAGAGTCACAGATAAGGGAGTTGTATCCCGAGTTATTCAGGTAAATTTCGAGGACGAAATTCTTATAAGGAGGGGATGGTTGTAATATCCCAATAAGCTTAATAATTAATAATTAGGGTTTATATTTATATTATGAGTTAACCAAGTAATGAGTGGGATGATAATCCAACTAATTTAGTTCAACATAAAATTTTAAATTTGCTATAAGTGGATAAATAAGCGTGATTTTTAAATTACGGAGATTTATATAGTATGCGTGAATGTAATATGAACTATATGTGGAATAAAAATATTTTCAGGTTTGACAACCTTGGAGACTCGATCGGGGGCTAGAAATGTCATAACAGGCTTAATTGATAGAATTAATGAGAATATTTTGATAAGTTGATAATATAGGTATTGGGATAATTAGGAGTATGTAGAATTTAATGTAGCGCTCTAGAAGTAAAAGTTTCTTAGTAACTAAGAAATAATAAAATAATTATTAATAATAAAATTTTTATTAATATTATATTATTATATATTATTATTATTATTATTATTAACGTTAAAAAGAAAATTTGAATACGTATATATATATATTATTAAGTTATATATATAACTTATCAGAGAACAGAGAGACGAACCCTCGTTTCTCCCCTTCAATCAAATTTTCTCCTTTTATATCCATTTTCTTTGATTTTCATCCAAAACATAGCGATCTAAGCTCCGGTAGTAGCAGGATAGCGAATTCTCAGAGCGGAGAAGCTTAAGGTAAGGTTTAATTTCGTTTTAAGTTTAATAACAATTGGTTTCGTATAGGGGTTTTGTGAATTAGAATAGTTATGAAGGTTCTGACCTTATAGGATTGTTCTCGGGTAGTCATGGGACTAGTTCCGATGTTTTCTTGTTGAAATTGAAGTAGTTTTGGGTTAGAAATCGAGTTTGGAACTTTTTAAAGCTTAGTCCGAGCGTTAATGGCGTTTTCCATTTAAGGGCTCGATTTTAACTTCTGTTACATAAGAATGATAGTATTCATGGTATATATGTGCCCTGTGAAGTTTGGAGTGATTTGGATAAGTTTTGGTAGTGTTTCGGTGAGTGCGAAAATTGAGATTTTCGTGTTTCATAGTTTTTAGAAATTCATAAGAGATCAGAAATCGTATTTTTATCATAACTTTTCACTCGGGTGTCTATTTTGGACGTTCTATATACCGTTTCGAAGCTTGCGACGAGCTCTACAATATGGTGTATATTTTAGAGCCAAAATATAAGTTTTATTTTAGTGTATTATACCACAGAGTTTGGTAGAAAATCCTAGATTGTCTTACGCGAGTGTTAAGTGGTGTTTTGGGATAAACACTTATTGATTTACTATTGTTATGACATAGGGCCCGAGATTATCGATCGTTCTCCAAGCAGGTCGGCCAACATACCTGATCCGAAACTTGAGGTAAGAAAAGTATAATGTACCACATGGCATGACATGTTCTGAAATTACCGATTGTCTGATTAGGCAATGATAATGTAATGATACTATAGACACGATATATGGGCTCACCTGATTAGGTGATGCAATACATTTGGCGACGTACCAGGCAAAGGTACGGGCGTCAGTGGCATATGATGAGTACCGAGCGTAGGTACGAGATCGTCTGATTAGGCGATGCGATATATTAGCGTCAAGTTGTGGCACGGGCTCACCTGATTAGGTGATGCAATGATATTATATATGATATTGCATTATGACACGGGCTTGCTTGATTAGGCAATACAAATATATGAGCATATCTGTTTCTATGCATGTGATTGATTATATTACCTACTGTTGAATGTTATAGTTTAATCATTTTGTGATAATGAAATGTATAATTAGCTATTTAATGTATCCTTCTTTATTACTTTTCTTGCTGAGTCTATGTGACTCACGGGTGCTTTGTGGCGCAGGTAAGGGCAAGGCAAAGTTAGAACAACCATGAGATGGCGATCTTCTCCAGCAATGTACATATTGACCCCACCAGCTTGCGTGTTGAGTTGACAGGAGTTGTTTTAGACTGGCTGTGTCTTGTGTCTGCTGTATTTTGAATTGTATTTTGAACTGTTGTTGTATATCATCTTTTGGATAAATCTTTTATAACAGGGATTTCCAGAACTCCTTTTTACTGCCGTTATAATGTCCGTTTTTAGTATTTTATTTTAGTCAAGTTTTTATTATCCTCACAGTTTTTAATAATTAATTACTATATTAGTATTAAACTAGTTTTATAAATTCACACGTGGCGTTCCTATAGATTAGGGCGTTACACACATAATCAGATTAATTAGTGCTAAGTGTCCCACTAATCCCATGTCTAAGTATAACGATCATTACATGAAACTTTTGACTGTGAATTTAAGACCTAGAATGGGTTAGGTCAAGTTGTTGATTGATTTACCATTATTGTGATATAGGGCTGAGATCGTCGGGTGTTTCTCCACTCGGGTTGCCCGACATGCATGGATTTGGATTAGAGGTAAGGAACGTTCAATTGTAACACATAGCATGTCATGTTGGCATACAATTATTACTGTTTATAAGACACGATCATTACCGTTATGTGAGAAAAGTCATGGCTATAAATTGAAACCGTTGTTAGGTTTCTTACTTGTCGGTTATCTCATTAGGTAATGATAGTGACATTTGGATGTCGAGTTAGATATCAGAGTTGTCTTATGAGACAACAATAATAATATTTGGATGTTGGATTAAGTATCATGGTTCTCTTATTAGACAATAATAAGAATGGTTACTTTATAAAGTAACAGATATGACTTGTCTTATTAGACAAGTATTTGTACATTACCTAATGTTTATATACCTGTGATTACTTGATTGTGATTATTTGAGTTTAAGTGGATGATATTTATGTACTGATTTGTGATATTATGTTATTACTTTTCTTGTCGAATCTTTGTGACTCACAAGTGCTATATGGTGTAGGTAAGAGATAAGAAACATTTGGTCAGTCGTGAGTCAGGGATCTTCTCCAGCAAATGTACATATAAGCTTATTTAGCAAGTAGAGACGAGTTGTCAGGATTCATATTTAACAATGTTCTGAAGTTTAATGTATATTTTGTTAAAAATAAAGTAATGGAATCTTTTGTAATATTTTGAAAGAGAATTCCCGATCTTATAAAAGTTATGCCAAGAAATTTTATGTTTCAAAATTAGTTAGCAAGATTTTAATTAAATCACAATTTTACTTAAACTGTTAGTTTATTATTATAAACTAATTTATAAAAGTACACACGTGGCGTCTTTATGGGATAGGGCATTACACGAATCGAATCTCGAACCTTGGACCCAGCCTGGATATGTACCCCAGATCGTGACTTGACTCGGGACCTGGACCGGACTAGAACCGGACCGAACCCCGAACCCAGACCCAACCTAGAATTAGTGTTGTGGTCGAGTTTATTGAAAATATATTGTAACTTTACACAACTTATTAATAAAAATCAATACCAAACATAGCATTGTATTAAATAATACTAATACAATACTATACAATCCAACATAATACAATACAATATGATGTACCAAATGAGCCTTAGTGTCTTAACATATGGTTGGTCTTATCATTTTTTTAATTATTATTTAAACAATGGGATTGTTATCCAATTTTTATTGGAAGATAGTCATTAGTAGGACTCATTTGGTTTGAAAACCTAATATATTTACAACAACATAAAAATAATAACTATTAGGGGTATGTCATATCATATATAGGGTTATAAAAATATGTTTTGGTATTTTTGGCTACATATATAAGTAATATAATTTTTTTTTTACAATACACGTCCTTAAAAGGAGTCTACTGATGTACTCTCTATTTATTTCGGTATTTGAATTTTTTAGTCTAATTCTTTTCATGGTCGTCTACATTTTAATTATTTAAGACATCCTGCAAAATTTTTAAACAGTCTATTTCATACGCAAATAAAATAAAAGAGTCTCGCGTATAATAAACTTTTTGAACCTTATTTTTGAATCTCTCAAAATTTTACAGGATGCTTAAATAACTACAACATAGACGAGCATGAAAAAATTTAGAATAAAAAGTTTTCTTAGATGTCGAAACATAAAGGGGTGCATCAATAAACCCGTAAGTAGTGCACTATAAAACTATCCAATATATAATATATGGCCTTCAATTATTTCATCCAAAAAGATATATATTCATCAAATCTTAAAGAATAAATTAAATGAATATGATAATTAATTGTAAATAAATGAAAAAAAAATATGAATGAATGAAAAATATTGCAGAGAAATAATACTAATTAAGTATAAACATTATAAAAAAAAATAGCTATATAATTAAGCTCAACTCTCCTCAGCTTCTGAATTGTGTTGAGATTGGAGCAAGAGCTGTGATTGAAGTTGATAGTCAAGAGAATTGTGATTTAGTACGGTTGTTTGGTGTGGTTGCATCTGAGTAGTACTATTGAAAATGTTATTATTAAAGCTTCCTTGTAGACTTAAAGTAGGAGACATAACACCACCACCACCAACAGCACTAGGAGAGCCACTACCACCGCCGCCGCCACCACCACCGCCGCCACTACTGCTCATTTGATTATTATTAAACCCGCAGCCAATGCCAACTCCTATGTCTCCAATTGAAGCAGTCACTCCCATGTGATCAAAGCCATTATTATTGTTGAACCTCATTTGATGTTGTTGATGAGCAGCATTGTTGTCAACAAAAATTGGATGTTGCAAATGATGATTATTATTATTATTGGTTGGATCTTGAATCATGAACTGTTGGTGTTGCCGGCCCATATTGGGAATATTTGTGGGAATTCCCAACATGGGTGGCATTGGGGAGAGGCTATAGGATGGTATCATCATTGCTTGAGGGCCAATGTAGGCCTCAAGCTCTTTCCTGGCCGAGTGAAGCTCGGTCTGGACTTGTTTGAGGCGGTTGTGTAGGACAGAGATGAAACCTACACAACCGTAGACTGGATCACGTATACGAGCTTGTGCCTCGTAGGCTAGGGAGACCACAGCTTCCTCACGGTGAGCTACCGCGAGCTCGTTGAGGATCTTGGCCACATTACTCGCGCCATAAACCTTATGGACACATGCAAACTTTTGTGGTTGATCAGGAGGGAAGTATGGTGCAAATACACACTCTAAAGTGCATTTCCTTCTTAAAAATTTGCATGCAGCACATGGTGAATGAGAGCTTGAAGATGACATTTAATTTGCTTCTATGTCACTTGTTTATTCACCAAGACTAAAGAAGAACATAAAAAAGTTAATGACAATATACTTTAAGAAAATTATGATAAAAAAAGAAAAATAAAAGTACTATTATTGCATCAACTTTGGATGCATACACTTTTTGTTTGAAATAAGTCTCTTTGCAAGTTGCATACAAGCCTTTATAAACATATATATATATATATATATATATATATATATTTATAACCTTAATTTTTATTGCTAATGGATTAAAATAAACATAGCCTGATCTTGTGTGGAATTGTTATTGTCACAAGCTTATTATATTCATACTATATTATAATTTAAGATATTTTACCTTGAACTCGACAATTCAAAAGAACAAATTCAGGTTCTCTGGAAAAAAATGAAATGTAACATTATTAAGCAACTAAGTAATATTAGTATAGATAGTAATGGTTACACATAATATTCTCATAAACACAATTATGTTAAAAAATGTTAATTAATAATATTAAATTTTTAAATAAGATCTAATTAAGTGAGAAATCCAAACTCAGAAGCACAAAAATCAAATAATAATAATTTTTTTATGATGCTTCAGAAAATGATCTTTCAATCTTTTATATTTAGGGTTTTTTTTTTGTGTGAATTTGATCATCCTATAATAACTCAAACTCATCTTAAAAAACAAATCAAAGCTATATATTCACCATTTTTATAAAAAAAAAAATTGTTCATGAGATTATATAAGTAATACATATAGCAAATGTTGCATGCTTACAATAATCAATATTTCATGTTTTAATAATAGCCAATAAATCTCCAAAAACACACCATGTTTATATATGAAAATCTGAAGAAAAAGAATTGAAGAATTAATAGGTGTCTATATAGTACATATTCATTTTTTTTTTCCAAAAACAAAATTGTCGATGAATGAATAGAAGTAATATATAACAACAATGATATTTATATGTTCACAATAATCTAGATTAATAACTTAACAAAAGCCATTAAAGATATACATAACAAGTTTATATATATAAAAAAATACAATTAATAGGTGATGTGATGAGAAGGTTTAAAGTATATTTAATTTGAAATGTAATCACCTTGTAATTAATGGAAGTGTGATAATGAAACACTAATTGGTTGAGTTTCCATGGGATCTTCTCTCGATCCCCGTCTTCATATTTTCAGGTTGACAGATTTTAATTAAAGGTTTGTAATCATATTTTCCAATTTATATATATGTAGTGTTTTCATATTAATAATATTTCTTTAGGTCAAAGAATAATTCTATGGATTATTAATTCATAATTGAATTAGTCAACATCTGTTTTGTTATTTGTTATTTGTTATATACACCTTTCTATTTTTATCCCTCTATTTTAGATGTAAATAATGTTGTAATTGTGAGGAATAAAAAGGTTTGTGTTGTTACTTTCTTCTATAAACAATCATTCTATTAATTTTATTTATTTATTTTGAGAAATTATATTATTTTATTGTTAGTTATTGACCAATTTCAATTATGAAAGTGAAAAAGAAAATTTGCTTTAAGTATAATTAAGTTAGTGTGAGGTTTATATTGCATAATTAATTTATATATATTTTAATATCAATAAATTGTAAAGTACATGTATTGTAATTGCAGATTATTATTTATGTATTTTAGGGTTGTGATATATACCTTTTAGTTTATTGAAATTGCAGGCCTAGTTTTATTAAGAGTGTATTTATGGAGTGTATTGGTTAAGAAATGAATGAATGAATAAATAAATAAATAAAAGAACAATTCTCTCCATTTTTCTCATTTTTTATCTCTTTTCTTTACATTGTAATATATAATATATATATTTTAATTTTATAACATGTCACTATGTGAAGGAATTATTAATTATTATTATGACACTATTTTTTTCTCATTGTTAGTTAGTTTCATAGCTTATTTCTAAATTATAGGTATTATTAGTTATTGATGAAGTGGTTCCAATTTCGAGAATTGGTTATGATGATAATTGAAAGAAATTTTGTATTTCAAACTTATGAATTTTTTGGCCATCTGGATGGATGATATAAATATTATTTGAATTTCACATGTTGTGTGATAATCATGTAATTAAAGCCACACATATATAGCATTACTAGAAGTGGAATGTGTTATATTATTTAATAATACATTGATTAAAATATGAATATATATTATTATGGTAGGGATTGGGTATTTTACCTATATCAATATGGATAGTGATTTATAGCCCTTGATTTAATCTAATGGCTCAAATCAACTCTTGAAAACTACACCAAAATTAATATATTTTTTTAGTTATAATTAATCTTTAATATTATTAATTGTGGGTTCAACTAACAAACTCCAAACCTAATATTTTTATCTTTTTATATTATTTCTACTTAAAATTTAATTTTAATTATATTTTTTTTTATTTCAAATTTACATAAAAATATCTTAATTAAATTTATTTTTAAAACAATAATTATACTTATAAAAGCTTATAACATATTCAACTTATAATAATTTTATAATAATCATTCTTAAAATAATTAAAATGTCACGAGTTCAATGTAATATTTTCTTTTCTTTTCTTTACATATATTTAATTTAAGATTTCAATTAATTTAATAGTTTAAAAATTCTATCATATTATATTAATTAATTTTATTTTTCAAGATTATAATGTTCAATGTATTTAAAATTTTTAGATATAAAATTAATTTTTTACATCAGTTACATTATTTATAAAATCATGGATGAACTAGTAAATAATATACATTCATAGTATGTTTATTCTTCAACTTAGTTTAAGGTAGGGTTCTGAAAATAGCCCAACCAGCAGACTGGTTCCCAATCGGAAGACCGGTTCCTGGGGATCAACCGGTCGACCGGTTGTTACAGGCTCCCCTGAACCGGTCGATCGGTTCAGTGCAGGGAACCCCAAAAATGTCCTCCACAACTCAATTCGAGCCCAAACTCTACCATACGCTCTAGAACAATTGCATATACTATACTAAATCCATTTAAAGCAACGAAACACATCAAATAGCTTAGAAATTAAAAACACCATTAGAGAGCCAACTTAAGCTCTCTAACTTCAAGTTTGAGTAATCCGTAGCACAACTAGCTATCTCAGCACAAAATCAACTAAAACAAACCTATCTTAACCCCAGAATTCAAACCCAAACTAGTTGCACACTACAAAACCTCAAATCACTAAAATCATGCAATTAACCTATCTTGAGCTAAAGAAAACCATAAAGAAGAAGGCTAAGCATTATACCTTGAATTGGACCTCCTATCTCTGATTGAAAACTCAATAATTGTAGCAAGGGTAGTTTAGTCATTTACCACTCCCGACAAATCCCCGATATCTCCTATGCCTAACAATAGTACCCTGCTATTGACATTCTAAATCATACAAAACATGACTCTCTAATGGCCCACGTCGCTTTCTACCGTTACCGAACACGAGCACATAAAACGCGAAATTCACATATATAGCATAAATAATACATTTTGAATTTAAATAAATCTCCATAAACATGTAAATCATAATTAATAACTCAATATTGCAATTAGCCCTAATCATTTAATAATCCAAAATATTGATCTTAAGCGGTCATTAGAGTTATCATATACTATCTAATTTGAATGAGATCAACAGTAATCGAGATCATTTAAATTTTTTTTTTAGTGCGAAACTTTTTATCTATTTATTATGCATAATTTGCTTTGAAAAAGAGCCATAACTTTTCATTTGAATATTATTTATTAATGCATGTATTATTTTATTGTTCACTATTATAATTACAACCTTAAAATTTTTATAGTGTATTCCATACATATTGTTTAAAACAAAAATTTTAAATTATTCAATTAATTTAAAAGTTAAATTAATAATAAATAATAAAAAATCATGTCTTTACAAGGGTAGCAATTCGATCGTTTATAGTACGTTTGAAGCACCATATAATTAGAGTTGTCATAAACTATAAAATTTGGATGAAATCGACAATAAATCGAAATCGTTTAGATATTTTTTTAGTACCAAATTTTTCATCTATTTATAATGTATTTTTTTATTTGACAAAATTTATTATTCAATTTTTATTTGATTATTATTATTATTATTGTTGCATGTGTTATTTTATTGTTCACTATTATACTTTATGTAATACAACCACCAATATATATTAACAAATAAAAGTTTAAAACTTTTCACCACAATAATATTACAAACTTTAAAATTTTTATAGTATAAGAATTGTTCCATATTAGTAAATATTAAAAAAAATGAACTATTGTTTAGAAAAAAAATAAAGAAATTCAAATTATTAAATTAATTTAAAATCTTAAATTATAAAAAAATCATATCTTTTGAAAGGATTGAACTCATGTCATTGTACTTGATATACAATAATTTTACCTCTTACACCATTATTATATTATTGGTTGTATTGATTATGGTAGGATTAAATAACTTGAATATTTTGTACTTTTCTAGCTACAATTATTGTGTTAAGTAGAAAATAAAATTAATTAAAAATAAATATATAAATTTCAAATTAAAAAAATAATTAATTGAAAATTATAACTAGTCATAAGATAAATAAGTAAAAAAAAAAGTTTGGAGTTTGTTAGTTGAACTTGTAATTAATAATATTCAAGATTAATTATAAATAAAAAAATATATTAATTTTGGTGTAATTTTCAAGAGTTGATTTGAGCCATTAGATTAAATCAATGACTATAAATTATTATCCCTATTGATAGGTAAAAATTACAATACCTATTGTATTAGCCCCCTATATATTAAGTGTTAAATTGTAACCTATACTTTGTAATATGGAGATGAGTTACTAGATTAATTATTTTGTAACTTTCTTTTGGTTGCTTATGATATTTTGGTGTAATAAAAGAGATGTTACACAAAATTGACGATAAGATTCAAAAGTAATGAAATATAGTTGTTATAAATTATATTAATACTTTATACGAGATAAATGAGGTAGTGTGTGAATCCTAAGCGTGATCACCTAAAAACTACATAAATGAGTCTAATGTGCTCATTTGGATGACTAAGTTATTTTTTTTAATCAAAAAAACACTTTGCTAGAAACTCTAAAAGATTTGATAATTCCCAAAGTTATTTTTATGAGAGTCCCTTAGTGCTTAGAGATAATGGGAAATAATTTTTGGACAAATGTGTAATTAATACCTTGTTTAGGTCATGACCGTGATCCTCACTAATCTACACTACTCAAGATTGTGAGTGAGTGTATATATATATCTCCTTCTTAATATTATATTATATATGTTGTATATAACATGTGTTGTAATTCATCTCTTCTGCCTTTCTTATATATAATATATACATATTGTATAGATGTGTTGTAACATTTATGTAATTAATCTCTTATTTTAGTTCTTGTATTATTTTTAAAATGAGTTGTAATTTATCTTGATTTATTTTCTTGATATATATAAATCTCTAACAATAAAAAACTTATTCATTTTTTAATAGAAGAGAAGATAAATCAAGATTTTCAAAATATAAGGATAAGAGATTTGTGTGAAAGCCATTCATGGGTGACCATGATGATGTATTTTGTGTTTTACTATTTTAAATAATAGTGATATATGTATTAACACATTTGTTCCCTAACTACGAAAGAAACCTAGCTTCCAAAGTCCACCAAAATCTTTGACTTCATCATTCTCAACAATTAATTAACAGGTTGCTAGTATTTGAATAACTATGGTGTTTGAAGAAGAAGACTATTGTATTGATATTCTTAATTGATGCCAAAATTTTTCTCATTCCCACATCAACGTCTTCTTCTGTGAGGGGTTCAAGAGCAGTCTTTCGTTTCAGATTTTTATTTTCATTTATTAATTTACTATTATTAGTTTAATTCCAATTAATGCTTTTATGTGGTTAGAATTATAAGGAGTTTCCTTAATTAATTTTAATGCTGTGATCGTGTTTATATGTTGAAACTAATTTAGTTTTTCCATTAGTCTTGTCTTTTGACATGGTTCTTTAGTCTTGTCTTTTGACATAATTTTTTAGTTTTTTCCTTTTAGTTTTTTTCTGGTTCGAGTCTTGTCTTTTGGCATGGGTTGTGTAGCTCAGAATCATCATGGTGCTATGATAGAAAGCATTCAAGAAGGGGAAGATTGGATGTGTTCAACCTGAAATTGCTGAGATAATAAGCATTAAAGAAGCATTGAGTTGGATTGCAACTTATTCGTCATTCGTGGGATAGAGTCATGTTGGAAACAGATAGCTTGGTGTGTGTCCAAGCGATTCAGAGCAGTATTTTATGCCTTCACAATTTTTAGTTTGTAAAACGATCTGCAAATAAGTTGGCTCATTGCTTATTAGCAAGAGACTCTTATTTCTCTATAGGTCGTGTGCTTCAGTTGGAGGACTGTTCCTCTGAAATGCGTTCTATTGTTTTGAACGAATTTATTAATTAATAGATCTTATGATTTTTATTCAAAAAAAAAACATTTTTTTGTGTTGAGATAAGAAATTTTTTATGTTAATAAATAGAGAATTAATATATGTATATGTGGCGTCGGTTGTTATACAAGAATCGATGCCATAGGGACCCTATGGCATCAGTTGTTATGAAAAAACCGACGCCATAGGGTTTTGGTTTTTTTTCAACTTTACAATTTTGTGTTTTAGCATAATTTTTTTTATATATATATTATTTTATTATTAATATAATTAAATTAAGTATAAATTATATATAATAAGCATAAAAAAATTAAATTAAAAAGTTAAATAAAATATTTACATTAATCTAAGTGTTTGTATATTAGCTTTCTTTTTATTAATATTTTATATTTTACATTATGTGTTTGGTTTTTTTTAGTATATTAGTATCATTTTTATAATTTTTTAAGTTATGTTTTGTATAATAATTAGTATATTAAATAATAAATAATGTGTAATACTTTAATTTTTATGTAATTTAATATTTTTATACATTTAAATTTTTCAAGACCATTAAATTGAAACAATAATTTAAGGACAAGAAATAAATGGAAAAAAATTAGAGAAATGGCTAAACTTTGCATAATTTTTTTTGAAAACTTTGAACATTAATAACTTTTGATCCGATTGTCCGTTTGAGGCGATTTGTTTTTGAACTTGGGTATTTTTTCGCATTCTACGCATCCCAAACAGCCTACGGTAGTTTGGCTAACCATTTTGTTCAAAAAATGCTCTTTTGTATACTAAAATCATGTTATGCACCCCTTTCACCTAATTTTTTGTGTTTTATTTTGCTATTTTACTTAAAATAAACTAATAAAATTCTAATGGTAAGTATTAAAATCAATGTTTATGATGTATTTGTTAACTATACTACAATGAAATGTGCAATACTAATTTCTTTTTATATCTCTTCTAATATTTAAATAAAATCATAGTAGCTAATTTATATAAAGATTGTATTTTCAAAAATAAGGTATAACCACCACAACCACTACCTCTACCTTTGGTTTACCCTAAAAGATGAGGAAAAATATGATCTTTTTAGATATATAGTTTTAGCTATGAAAAATAGAAGATTTAGAAACAAAAATGAGCTAAAATAATGGTGAAAAAATGGTGATAGAGGGGTGATTTTCTATGGTGGTTGGTGAAGAGGGTTTGGGGTTTCTCTAGTTTGGGGGTTTCTGGGTTGGCTGATCAAATGAGGAAGACGAAGGGCTGGGCTAGAGTTATAAACCCTTTGCCGTCGGTTATTTCCAAATAACTGACGCCATAAGTGGCGTAAAATTCTCTTCTAAAAAATTTTCAACCCTATGCCGTCGGTTATTTATTATTATGCTGAAAAAAGAACCTCTAAAGGCTTGTTTTGTAGTAGTGGTTCTTCCCCTAAACTTTTCCCAATATATACACACTTAATAGGATTGTTTGGGTCTAAATTTACCTTTTCCAACTCTTCAATTGGCTTGAGTTGGTTATTATCATTATGGATCCTAGGATCCAAGTTTTCTGTTTCTTTCTCAATTTTTTCAGTTAGAATTACCATTAGTTGATGACTGGCTCTTCTATTTTTAAGTTCCACTCTGTAACATTCTCAAGCTAACAGTTAGTCGCCTCTTACTGTCCCTACTCCAGAATGTGTAGGGAACTTTAAGGACAAATATTTTATCGAACTTATTGCCCCCAATCCAATTAAAGTTGGAAGTCCCATCAACACATTGCAGACAGAAGGGATATCAACAACTAAGAACTCTTGCATTTGAGTCATAGACAACGGTGGTTCCCCCATAGTTAAGGGAAGTTCAATTATGCCAAGGCTTGCAACACTGTCGCCTATGAACCCACACAAATTTACCAAGCAAGGTCTTAATTTTACTTCCTCTAATCCCATTTTCTTTAATGTTTCCTTATAAAGAATGTTGACATTGTCCACGAGAACCCTCTTTATTCTTTTATTGGCGAGTTGAATTGTTATCACGAGAGGATCCACATGAGGATATCGCACATGCTTTGAGTATTCTTCAAAAAAGATGATGGGTGGTTCGTATGACTTTGCTTTCTCCAAAGGTTCTGGAGCAAATGTTGATAATTCATTCTTTACCTCGTTAATGTACCTCTTTTGTGTACTATTGTTGTTTCCTACGAGGTGTGGCCCTCCAGAAATAACCAAGATATCCTCGCCCTTTACGGGGGAAGGTTGTAATCTTAGGTTATTAGACTGATTAGGCTCATTTCTTTGTGTCCTCATGCACTGCCTAAAATACCCTTGCGAGACTAGACTTTTAATTTCATCTTTTAATTGACAGAATTCTTCGGTTGTATGCCCAATATCTTTGTGGAAACGACAATACTTAGTTGATTCTCACTTATTCCTCACATGTCTCATCAGTTTTGGTCTGCAAAATGCGACTTGATTCTCATTGGTGAGATAAATATTTTTGTGAGTCTCATTTAATTCACTATACACTGAATAAATAGGCACATACTTCTCATGCTTCTTTTGTTTTTTCTTATCCTTTGATAAGTCTCTTGACTCATCCTTTCTCTTGGTATTTGAAGCATTTAGATTTTTTACTTTTGTAGTCGCGGTGCTCGCTATTGCTATGCTAGTGCTGGGTTTGTCTCTCGAGCCTGATTTTAACAACTTTATTTCATTCTGTGCTTCTTCTTTCCACACAAAAATTTATGCTCTTTCATTGAATTCATTGATATTCCTTATAGGACGCCCTTGCAAATCATCCCATAATTCTCCCCTTGTAGTGTAAATCAGTCGTAATCCCAGCCTGTAGGGCCGTTAATTGAATGCTATCATTCAAATTTCTAACTTTAGCTGCAGCTGTACTGAAGCGACTCAAGTATGCTTTGAGGGACTCTCCTAATTGTTGTTTAATATAAGTCAACGAGGATGCTTCTAGTCGACGATCTCTCGCAGCTTGAAATTGCTTTTGAAATCCCTCGATAATTATTCCCAGGAGGTTATGGAATGGTTGGTGAATTTATCAAATCAACTACTTGCAGCTCCTGTTAATGAAGTCAGAAATAATATGTATCACAAGTTGTTTGAAAATGTTACTTGCTCGCATTATGGTGTTAAAATCATTTAAATGGGCGACAAGATCAGTGGTACCATCATATAATTGCGAGACATGCAAATTTTTAAATTCTTGAGGAAATTGTGAATTTAGGATATCAGGGTGAAATGGTTCTGTTTCTTCATCAGAATCATACCCTGGTAATTTTTCATACTCTCTGTCTTGGTATTTTCTAAATTTATCCTCCAGTTGTATTACCCACAATTGAATGGGATCTATAGGCTGTTGATCCGTATTTTGATGAAGTTGGTTACGCAGGTTAGGCGCATTTCAATTTAAGTGTTCACGAAGATCTGGTTGCCTTCGATTTAATTGTTCACGAAACCTCAGGGTCTTCCATGTGGTTGCCTCACAGATGGATCAGGTTGCGTTTGAGGAGTGACCCTCTGTGCAGCCCTGGCTGCTGTGGCTTCTCGCTTCAACTTAATGTTGGGTTTTATGCCTTAAATAAAACTCCATTTCAATGTAATCCATTTTATTCAACATCAATAAAGAAACAGAAGTATTTTTTCATTCATTTGTGTATGTTTTGGTTCACCTTATCAATTGCTTGTCTATTTGATTTATAAATTCATCTGAAACCCTTTTCACATACTTGATCCTGTTTATTGTGTTGTAAACATATTGGAAAGTAAACATGACTATGTGAATAAAGTTTCCTAGATTTATCAGACATAGGGTTTTACTGATATGATAATCTACAACAGAGTTTACTTGCATTTGGAGAAATACTATGTTCTTTCCAGAGCATTGGTTAAAGTAAAGCTCAGGTTGGATGCATGGAGTATGCATTGGAAGGGACCGATATTGACTTTGACTTAGATTTATTAAACTTACCGTAATATCTATTCAAGTCAATATCGCCTAGTTGATCCTAGATCAAATGATCTTAATCCTGTTATGATTAGGCTCAATCTCAAGAGGCTATTCATGTTCTTTGATTTGTTAGTTAAGCCTACTTTTAGGTCAGGGTGATACGTACATTTTGGGAACACGGTAGTGCAATTGAGTGGGAGCGCTAACATAAACATGGAATCTGTAGCTTCTATCTGGCGAATAGTAAGTAAAGGATGATCTCCTTTGAGCTTGACCAAACGAAAATTTAGGTGGAGTACTCATTTCACATAAGCTGAAATATCATTTATACGGGGTTAAGTGTTTTGAGAATAAAATACCTTGTAGGGTGTAACGGTAATCTAATCCCTTTACAGTGTAGATCATTCATATAGAGGATCATTGATCAAATTAGGATTATAACAATGGATAACTAATGATGTGTCTATATGGTGGAACATATAGAACATTCTATATACTGAGAGTGCAATTCTAAGTTCTATGCGTGGATTCAACGAAGAATTAATAAGTCAGTGAATTTAGGTTATAAATTCTTGATTTGCTTATTGGAAGCTCGGTTATATAGACCCATGGTCACCCCACTAGTTGAGATAATATTGCTTGTAAGACTCATATAATTGGTTTTGATTAATCAATTATAATTCTCAATTAGACTATGTCTATTTGTGAATTTTTCACTAAGTAAGGGTGAAATTGTAAAGAAAGAGTTTTAGGGGCATATTTGTTAATTATGATACTTTGTATGGTTCAATTAATAAATATGATAAATGACAATATTATTTAATAATTATTTATAGTTATTAAATAGTTAGAATTGGCATTTAAATGGTTGAATTAGAAAATTGGCGTTTTTGAGAAAATGAGATGCAGAAATGATAAAACTGCAAAATTGCAAAAAGTGAGGCCCAAATCCACATAGCCATGGCCGGCTACTTTTATAGGCTTTATCATCTGATATTTTCATTATTTTAATGCCAAATAATTCAAACCTAACCTTAGTGGAATGCTATAAATAGATAGTGAAGGCTTCAGGAAAATTACACTTTCATTCAGAGAAAAACCTGAGCCTTCTCTTTCTAAAACCCTAGCCGCCACTTTAAGCTCTCTTCTTCCCTCTTGAATTTCGAACCACTTAGTGATTAGAGTAGTGCCCACACACAGCAAGTGATACCTCAATCATAGTGAGGAAGATCGTGAAGAAAGACATTCAACAAGAAGGAGTTTCAGCGCTAAAGAAGGAGAGAAAGAGATTCAGGTTCAGATCTTGATAATACTCTGCGACAGAAAGGATACAAGGGTTAGAGATCTGAACGGAAGGAGACATTTTATTCCGCTGCACCCAATGT
The DNA here is from genome assembly GCF_029168945.1 of Cannabis sativa. Taxonomy (NCBI): domain Eukaryota; kingdom Viridiplantae; phylum Streptophyta; class Magnoliopsida; order Rosales; family Cannabaceae; genus Cannabis; species Cannabis sativa. Next base: position 57,266,034 of record NC_083607.1, read on the forward strand.
AAGGTTTCTCATACTTTATATGTGTTTATTTCATAATCGTTTTAGAAGTTCATATTTAGGGTGTTAATCAACATACTTGTGAGTAGATCTAAGATCCTGGTAAAGTAATTTCCAACACTTAACATTTTGTCGGTTCGATTCAGCCAGGCATTGTCAAAGAGTGGGACATATCTAGTGGAATTATGGGCGTCTTTACTTCACCTCTTTGAGATTTGTTCTCTATTTGAATTGAAATTTCCATCGCTCCTCCTAGAATGTGGAATTTCAGTTGTATTGGTTCTTTGTGATCCCTAAGGTTCTTTTTTAGGGCGATGAGTAGTCTCCTCAAGGTGGTTTTCTCAATTTCGAGGGGTGTTATTCGCCATGGATTTGGGTGTATAATTATATACAAAAGGAGGGATTTTTTTTTGAGTTTTTTTATCACTAAGGCTCTCAATGAAAGCACCAAACTGTTAACACAGATTTTTATTAACTAAATATATAAGCCCTTTTATGTAATAAATTTACTACAGAATTTAATAGTAATAATAAATGAACACCTGATATTTTACGTAGTTTTATAGTTAAAATTTACATACTCCACGAGTCTGTTAGGGATATTTGTTTGGATACAGAGTACAATTTTCAATAAATGTACAATATAGTTTTTCTCTCCAATTTGCCATCCTCTTTTTCTCTGAATTCTGCCCCTATTTATAGGTGTATAGATGGTCAGTTATTTTTATTAGGATCTATTCATTTACAACTACACATGAAACATGGACATTCCTCACGTTTCATTTTTATGCTCATGGAATAATATTTAATAACTAGCCAACCACTTTTTGTCTTTATCCTTAAACGGTTATGTTGACTAAGAAGGTTGTTTCTAGCTAAATATGTGAGTTATATTTCTTCACTGTCTTTATAGGAAAAAATGATAAGTATATGCTTCCTCTCGTAATGTTCTTCGTATTGTGATGATATTAGCGAGGTGGTTATTCTATCTTGTAAAGGGCAAGATAAATGAATGTAGTTATCTTTTCCATGCGTAAGTATGTGGGTCAATAAGTTGTAAGCTCGTTGATGTCTTGTCTTGTACGCTCTTATTGTGCACTCTATTTATCCTGAGGTGGACATATTGTCCCGTTAATAATTACATCCGTTAATAGTTATTATTCTTATGTCGTGTATTCTTATGTTGCAGCGAGTTTGAATATTTCTATCAATTATAATTAATTGAAACGAGTTATTTAACTCGCATTTAATAATGCAATTTAATTATTATAAATTTTGAGCTGATTCATATTCCTTTTGTGGTACACGTTTCAGTTTTTGGTTGATAATCGAATTTCGAGTATAACAACATGTGCATTGAGTTCAAATTTGAATAAAAAAAACATTTTATAGCCACATTTAATAAAAAATAAAAAATTAAAAAAATATTGTGACTTTAAATTTAAATTGTAATTTTTTTTTTTTAAAAAAAACAATGCATAGCCAAATTTAGTATGACATAAACCATTAAAACAATAATTTATTGGATACATATTTTCATATAATTGAAAAATATATTAGTGACAATAACTATCACTAATTATTTTTTTTACTTGTACATATGTATCTTATTTTTCTAGTAAAGCAAAGTTCATTAGAAATTAAATCTTACTAATAGACATTCCAATAACTTCTCAAATACAAAGAGTTTATTTAAAATATAAAATGTTCATATCTAAATCTTTTTGTAGCTCCCCTCATACATATGAACGATGATCCAATCTTCTTTCGAGTATTTTATTCGCTGTACATATTTAAATAAAATAAAATAGAAAATGAGTTAATAATAATAACATATTATGCATAAAGATATATATTGTATAATTTAATATTGTACACATGCATTTGCAATAACTTATAGTACTACATATATTAGTATATTGTATAATAAAAGTTTGCGTTTGAAATCTAATTACTCGAAGAATAATATGTTAGAAAAATATTATTAGGTTCATACTTTGTTAATTATTTGTAATAAAATGACATTTTGAACAACATTAAATAATTTGATTAATTCGAGTAAAATTATTTTGTTTGAAGTGCAAATACAACAACGATAATAATAATAAATAATACTTACCATTTTACCTCATCCTTGAGCTCGTAAATCGTAATAATATTTAATTAGGCTGACTGACATTTTGATAGTTTTTTTTTTTTTTTTTTTTTTTTTTTTATAAATTTTAGAATAAAAAAATTTAAAATAATCTACATTATCACAAAGGAATTATAGTTTAGAAATATATATCTTTATATGAAATGAGGCATCATTATTTAAATAAACTATACTTATAAACTTGACGTTTAATACTTTAAACATTCATTCATATATGAAGTTGTTGGTAATTAAGGTCTTTTGAAGTGACTGAAAATTTAAGACCATTTTGTGTATTAAAAAAGAGAGAGGGAATTGAGATAAAATAAGAAAATATTTGATGTTATTGTATGTATAAAGTTAGTATGATTAATGATATATCAATCGTTTTTTGAAATAAAGAACAAAAAGAACTAAAATTTAAAAATGGTAACTAAACCAAAAAAAAAAAAAAAACAATTTTATAAAACTGTAAAATTGATTAAAAAAATGTCCACAAATTTTGTTGTAAATACAAGTTTGATCCATTTGTATTTGATGCAACTACATGCTATTAAGTACTTATAAAATTATATAATAAGAGTAATATAAATATGATCGATTATATATACGTACCTAATTAAGATGTGCAGTAAAACCCTTTTAAAAGAAGGCTCAATTATTGTCCTTCTCATTATCATCAGCTTCCTTAAGATCAACATTGAGTTGGAGCAGATTTTGAAGCTGACTGTGAAGAGAAAAATCATTTGGTGCATCATCATTAGCAGCTGCAGCAGCCCTAGAAGAACTAGCACCATCATCACCACGACGATTGCCGCGGTAGAAGGGACTTGCGGCCGCCATCTGCCAATGGAATTGCTCCATAACTTCTGGTGAACTCATGGGTGCAGTTGGTCCCCTAACTCCCACATTGTTGTTTGCATCTTGTTGTTGCGAAAGAGGAATATTCTCAAAGTAAAATGGGCGCAACTCGGGATTAGTAGGCATGGGAGGGACACTGTTATGATCAGGGTGCGGGTGAAGCTGATCGAATTGAGCTGGGTGAGGGCCAATGTGAGTGGCTAGGTCATTTGAGGTCGAGTTGATCTTGGATCGGGTTTGGTTAAGGCGATTATGGAGGATGGATATGAAGCCTATGACCCCATAGACTGGGTCACGGATGCGTGCTTGTGCCTCATAGAATAAGGAGTTCACAGCTGCCATGCGCTGATTAGGGTTAATACCATTTAGAATCTTGCTGACGTTGCTTGCACCATAAACCCTATGGATGGTGGCAAACTTTTGTGGTTCGTAATGAGGAAAGTAGGGCGCGTATATGCATCCCTCATTGCATTTCCTTCTCAGAAACTTGCACGCTGAACATGCTAAAGGATTGTCTTCCGGTGGTTGATCGTCTTCTAGTTGAGGATCGTCTTCCGGTTGAGGATCATCTTCCAATGGAGGATTGTTTTCGGGTGGAGGATTGTCTTCCATTTTTTTTTCTTCACTTTGGTTGTACACTACAAAAGAAAGAAAAGAGAGAAAAAAAAATAGAATAAAAATATATTGATCTAATTTAGTTAATTAGATCATCAATTATTATTGAATATTATTAGTGTCCAACATTCTTTAAGTGGCGCTCCATAATTAAAAATAAATAAATAAATTTTACGATTTGCTTGAAAATAAATTGTGAAAAAAATAGTGAAGATAATTAATGACAATTATAGTTTGGATTCAATGAAAATATAATTTTGTTTTGCTTTCACAAAAAAGGAAATATAATGAATCTATATCTAGAGATTTTTGTTTGAATACTCGTATCGTTTGGAGGCAAATATTTCTACTCCTATATATCTTATTGTAAATGAATTTGTTTCTTAATCTACAATAATAGCCTTTCACTCAAAAAAATGCATGTTTAAAAAACATATATAATATTTTGCAAATATATATATATTAAAACTAAAAAAATAAAACCCCTAATTCTGCATGGGAATTTCTCTGGGCTTAAAGAATAGTACGGTAAAAACACATGCATATATAATTTACTCCTGCTCTGAAAATTGTATGTAATTAAGAAAATACATTCATATATAATTAGCTGTAAAAATTAAACTAATTTCTAAAATTAACATAAATCAAATAGAGGAGCAAGCAAGGACTCTCTAAACAAAATATAAAAACTCTGTAAAAATAAAACATTTCTGAAAGGTACTCACCTTAATTCAATCCAAACTCAGATGTTTTCAGTACACAAAATTAGATATGACCATCATTGATAATATCATGGTATATTTATACTCAAATTAAGTGTCTTTCTTTCTTCTTCTTTTTTTGGTGAAAAAAAATAAAAATAAAATAACAATCACATGTGATTTCCCCCTAACTACATTAGGTATTTTTATCAGATTTTTTTTTTAATTAGCTACATTTAAAAGATTTTTCTATTTCTGAAAATGGTAATTGTTATCCCCATTGATATTTTTGATTGATATTTTTGTTGCTCTTTTTCTATTTTTGTGTTGGTGTAATATCCTAAACATTAAAAAAAAAATCTCATCTCTGTAATTAAAATTGCTTTTATGGATTTTTCTTCTTATTTTGTTGCATGTTACTTCTAAAACTTAAGATTTTTTTTTTTGAAGATTTAGTTGTTGTTTTTATTTATTTATTTTTTTTCAAAAGAGATTTGGTGGTTTTGCTAGACCCTTGTTTTAGTTTTCTGTGTATTGTTTTTGTGTTCTCTGTGTATTGTGTGTTTTTGTTTTTCATGCCATTTTTTAATTTAATTTTTGGAGCATCCTATCTTGGTTCAAAATTCTAATATTTTTTTTTTTTTTAAAATTATGATACATATATGTATTTATTAAAAAAAAATAGTCAATTTTTTTATTTAAAATAAATCATAAAAGTATAATAATAATTTTTGTTGGAGAGCAAAAATGAGCAGCAAATATAATTACAATTATATTGATTGAAACAAAAATGAGTTACAAATTAAAAATTGATGGAGACATATAATAATATATAAATGAAAAGAAATAATTACCTTTTTATTGAATAAAATCAATAATATCGATAGATAGACATGTACATAAGATCCTCCCCAACAATCTAATAGAGAAAATAGTTGGAAAAGAATTGATAGGATCATGTGGGTATTCCTCGTACAAACTCCTCATCATGGTTTAACTCTAGGTTTTGAATCGAACAAATTGGGTAGCAAAAATTCTCGAGTACAGTTTGCTATTACATAATTTAAGCTCTTTAACACTATATTTAGTATTAAAGATTGAATTTTCCATCTCTAATAGATAGATATACATTCAGAAAATAAAAATTACTGAAGTATTTTAAACAAATAATGGTTAAGTGTTGAATGATTGACGACCCTTTTTTCATCTATAAATACTGTTATCTTGGGGTCGGGGTTGTTGATATTCTATTCGCATATTCTTTTTTTTTTTTTAATAATGCATGCATTTATATATGTCGCACCTGTTATGTCCGATATTTTCTATTTTTAAAATACAATAATTTTTCTTTTTTTTTTTGTAGTTTATAAATCAAGCGGCGTAATACCAGCAATAGTATCAGAGCAATTCTTTTGGTAGGTGTATTAGTGACTTACTAAAAATATTACCAACTGTTAATATATTTTACTTATAGTGATTTGATATTTTTTTAAAAGTGTATTTGATGTAATGACACTACAAGAAATGTCACTTTTGCCTGCACATTTTTGTGCTGACAAAAGTTGGTATTGCGCTGGTAAAATAGAATTTACCCATGATGTGTTGGCAAAAGGGGATTGGCAAATCAATGTTGGTATTAGAACTTTTGCCAGCATAAAATGAAAAGCGCTGGCAAAAAAGACTTTTCCCAACGCGTAAATGTGCTGGTAAAAGTTAGATTTTAGCCACTGCAAATGTATGCTGGTAAAACTTTGATCTCTTTGTCAGCGCAGTTTGCGAAATGTGCTGGTAAAAGTGACATTTCTTGTAGTGTGATGGATTGTTTGATTTAAATATTTTTATTAAACTAAATTTTGATACAATTTATTAATATTTTTTTATTTGTCTAATAATATATTAACTTATTATTGTTACATTAGAAATTATAAATTATGCCAAAATGTTATATTTCATTAATAATTTTGAGTACTTTAGAAAATTTATTTACATTATAAATTTTATTCTATTATAATAGAAAATTTATTTATATTATAAATTTTATTATATTATAATATTTATTGTTATTTATTTATAACCGTATTTTATTTTATTTTTTTTTGAAGGAAAATCTTATTAAACAAAGAAACAAGACTACATCAAATGAGGCAAGTCAGCCTTACAAAAATTGGCTAACCAACTAGGAAAAAAATGAGAGAAAATTTGAGAAGTTTGAGTTTCTAAACCTCTCTTAGCCAACATATTGGCACATTCATTATTTTCTCTATGTACATGAATTATGTTATAATCCTGAAAGTCTTCCAATCTAGTCTTGATCTTGTGAAGGAGAGTGTTAATTGCACTAAGATGAGAGACTTGACTATGCAGAGCATCCACCACTGTCTTACAGTCGGACTGGATTTCGAAAGGGCCAGTGACCGTGGCTGGGATGTGCTTTATAGCTTCAAGGATGGCCCATGCTTCAGCCATATCTGGAGCAGTTGCAAGGGAGATAAACCATACCAGCACTCTTGATTTCCCCTGTCCAATTACGCCAAATGAATCCGAGACCAACACCTTTTAATTTCTGGTTTAGTGCAGCATCACAATTTACACAGTCTCTGGTTTGGGAGGGTCTTTTCCACAGTTTCAGCTTGGGGGGGGGGGGGGAGGCGTTTCAACCTGAATTGGAGCTGCCTTTTGAGAAGTGTCTCTCGGGTAAGTAGAGAAAACCCAATCCAAAAGTTGAACACCATTCATATGTGGGACTTTATTCCATTTCCTATTTCGATTTTCCCAAATCGCCCACATCACTTTGATTGCATCTTCAAACTCAGTTTGCCTCAACCGATTGTGAAGAGCAGTAAGTATATCAAACATAGATCCTTCTTCCAGTAAATCACACTTCGCATACCAAGGAATTAGTTTCCACACCGCTTTGGTTTTCGAACACTTCCACAAAGCATGAGTTAATGTTTCAGCATCATTCTCACAAGCCTCACATGTCGGGTTTACCTCCATTCCTCTATAAAGAAGATTTGTTTTTGCTGGCAGCCAGTTATGACAAACTCTCCAGCTAAACAATTTCATTCGAGGGGCCAGCTTCATGCTCCATATCATCTTCCACCATTTATGTATTTCTTCCATGTTAGAGCACCTAGGAGGATGTAAATTCATTTCTCTACCAACTCTATAACCGCTTCTTACCAAGTATTGGCCATTTGGAGTATAGGGCCAATGTAGCGAGTCTTCAACATGCATGTCAATTGGAGTTCCTTGTATCCAAGGAACATCATTCGGATGAAAATGCTGAGTGACTTTTGCCATGTTCCACTGCCCATCGGTTGTGATGAATTGGTTGAGTTTTGTATTAGCTTCTACTCCGGGATTTTGAGTTAGCATAGTCCCTTCCATTCGGGGTAGCCATTTGTCTTCCCAAACTCTTATCTTCCTTCCATTTCCAACCTTCCATCGAGCCCCTTCCTTCAATATCCTTCTCCCCCAACAAATACCTTTCCAAATACATGATGAACCCGAGGGACAGCCGGCTTCCATAAATGATGTAGTGGGATAGTAGTGTTAGGTTATAATTAACCTATATTTCGGGTCTTTAAAGTTAGCGTTATCTCGTCTATTGGTGTCTTTTGGAGCAGTTTTACGCTTGATTTTCATTATTTCAGGTTCTCGGGGTGTTAAAGTTCGAATTCAGTCAAATGGCGAAAAACTGGGACAAACTTGGAAAAAATTGGAAAATTCGGTTCCAGAAGCATCAGTAGTCGCGACCTCCAGAGAGCCAGGTCGCGACCCTTTTTCCTGGTCGCGACCCTGGTCGCGACTTTGTAAGTTTGGCAGAAACTCGGTTTTTCGAGTTTTGCCTGTAGTCGCGACTCAGCCTTAAATGCTAGTCGCGACTAGGTACGGAAATCGCAGATTTGACCTAATTTTGATTTTTCACTCAATTGGAGGCTCACCACTCATCCCTATATAAGGAATACGACATTGAAGGTCAGAGGCAAGCAAAAACAGACCTAATAGTGAAGGCAAGTGGAGAGGAAGCTATCTTGAAGACCCGGAGCGATACCACCTTCTAGTTTCTTTCTTTTACCCTTTTTATTCTTCTTTATGTTTGTTTTTATTTCAGAATTAATCATGGATGTTTTTAGAGTTATTATGAACTAAATTTCCCAATAAGGGAGGATGATGATTGTTGTTTAAGTTTATGCCTAGTTAATAAATAATTGCCATTCCTTCATCTTATGTGTGAATACTATCTTTATTTGTGTTTAATTTCATGTGCAAGCTTGATCACCTTTTACATGTTCTATGATCCTAATTCGAAATCTGAAAAGTGAGAATTAGGAATGCTAAAATTTGGATAGTCTAGGTTTTGATGTAAAACGAAAGTATTTACATAGCCTTAGTGACTAATAGATTATTGCTTAATGCTGATTTTGTGTTGATCTAATTAAGAAGTTAATTAGAGAACATATTATTTAGAACCTAAAAGATCTGAAAAGAGTTAGGTTAATTTATAATCTGTCTTTCACATTGAGATAAGGATAGCAATTAGGTATTGAAATAGGTAGCTTATCAACAGGATTCACCTCCCTAATCTCTCATCTTGATTAATCTTCGTCTATTTTCTCTTTAATTTCTGAGTTATTTACTTTTAAAATTGCAAACTTATTATTTTACCAAATAGAATCATAAGTATAGTTTAGTAGTACTTAATTCAATTCCATGTGGTTCGACCTCACTTGCGTGAGATACTACTTGATACGTACACTTGCGTGATAAACAGAATTTTCGTAACAAGTAGCTATTCTTTAAAACCCGAGCTAAAAGTGAGTAAGAATTTTGGATAAGTCTCCATCCTTGTTTGGCCAAAAGTGCTTGATTAAACTCCGTTAGACTCCTAAAGCCGAGACCTCCTTCTTCTTTAGGCTTGCAAAGTTTAGCCCAAGATCCCCAATGAAGTTTCTTATTGTCCTTTGTGTCCCCCCACCAAAAGTTTGCTGCCAATGTTTTGAGATTGTTGATGAGCTTCTTGGGAAGACGAAAACAGCTCATTGTGTAACTCGGAATTGCTTGCACAATAGCTTTTATAAGTATTTCCCGGCCTGCTTGAGAGAACATCGAACTCTTCCACCCTTTAAGTTTATTCCAAACTTTGTCCTTGATAACATCAAAGACCTCCTTTTTCCTTTTCCCAACAAAGCTCGGGAGTCCCAAGTACTTGGCATGCTTCGAGACAAGGCGCACTCCCAATCTATTAGCAAGCTCATGTCCCTATTGAGGAGTGATCCTTTTTCCCATACATATTTCCGATTTCTCTAGATTAATTTGTTGCCCCGAAAGTTTAGAGTACCTTTGCAAAACAAGCTTCATAGTATCACATTCACTTTCCTTTGCATTGAGGAACACAAAGCTGTCGTCGGCAAAGAATAAATGAGAAACTTTGACTCTATCTTTTCCAAACTGAACTCCATTAAGCTGGCCAGCTCTCTCGGCTTCATGTATAAGGCATGTAATCCCTCCGAACAAAGTAAGAAGAGGTAAGGAGATAGTGAATCACCTTGGCGAAGACCCCGGGTTGGTTGGAAAAATCCAAGCTTCTCCCCATTGATAAGGACTGAGAACGAGACACTTGTTACACATCGCATTATTTTTTCAATCCATTTTTCCTCATACCCGAGCCCCCTCATCATAGTGATTAAGAAATTCCACTCAACTCTATCGTAGGCTTTGGACATATCCAATTTCAGAGCCATTTTCTTGCCATTCCCAAATCGTTTTGTCTTCATGCAGTGTAGGCTTTCGAACCCAATTATAGCATTATCTTGGATAAGTCTTCCTCCCACAAAAGCACTTTGTTCCTCCGATATTACTTGATGAAGACTGTTTTTCATTCTTCCAGCTAGGCACTTGGCCACTATTTTGTACACCACATTACAAAGACTTATTGGTCTGAAATCCGTCATCTTTGTGCCCTTAGAAGTTTTCGGTATAAGGAAAATTAAAGTATCATTGAGTTCCTTCACTGACATGTCGTCATTTAGAATTCCTAAACAGACTTTTGTTACCTTGGGACCGATAGTAGACCAATACTTCCTATAGAACATACCGGGCAAACCATCACTTCCAGGGGCCTTTTGGGGGTGTATATCTCGCATCGCTTTGAATATATCCTCCGTTGTGAAAGGATCTAGGAGCTGTTCATTAGTTAACCTTGAAATTCTGTGGGGGACAAGCCTTTGAAATTCTCTTAAATCGGCCTCAGTAGCAGGATTGGAGGTGAATAATCTTTTGAAATAATCACAAGCCACCCTACCCATATGCCGATTCCCTGTGACCCATTGAAGTTTCTCATTCACCAGCCCCTTTATTGTGTTTTTTGCCTTTCTATTGCTAGCTTTCCGATGAAAAAACTTGGTGTTCTTGTCGCCTTCCTTTAGCCAAACCGCCCTACTCCTTTGCTTCCAAAATTTCTCTTCCTTATCGAGCCAAATATTTTGTTGGTATTCCAAATCACGGAGTTGTTGCCAATCTTCCCTCCCGGTTCTGCTTGTTAGTTGGCCAATTTTTTCCTTATATTCATTCAATTGCTTTGTCATCTCTCTCTTTTTAACTTGATTCCATCGTTGAAGAGCAGCCCCACACTCCCTAATTCGGTTCTTAAGATCCTTAGGCTGCTCAATCGGATCTTTCCTTAACCAAGCCGATTGCACTATCTCCATACACTCTTCATCCTCCGCCCAAGCATTCTCAAAATGAAATCTAGATCGCCATCTCACCGTGCCTTGCATTTTGGACAATGGATCCTTCCTTGTAATGAGAAGCGGGCAATGGTCCGAGTTAATGCGATTAAGATGTTTGACAGTTGCGTGTGAGAACATCTCAAACCAGTCCGAGTTTCCACATACCCGATCCAACCTTTCAAAAATCAGATTTTGCTTTCTCCCATTACACCATGTAAAGTCACTGCCTTCAAACTCCACCTCCCTTAATTGGCACTAATCAAGGGCCTTCCTGAAGTTATTAATGAGATAGCTTGGTTTAGATGAGCCACCCATTTTCTCTTTTTGGCTCAAAATTTCATTAAAGTCACCTCCTACAACCCACGGCCCAGCATACATCCGGCTTAGTCTTCTCAAAAGCTTCCAAGAATGAGTTCTTTGAGTAGGGTCCGGATCGCCATAAAACCCCGTAAATCTCCACCACTGCCCCTCCTCCATTCTAATGAAAGAATCAATATGGAATGGGGAGAAGGAGAGAACTTGAGTCTCAATATCTGCTGACCAAAACAGAATAAGACCGCCACTCTTCCCCCTAGCCTCAACCGTAAAACAGCCACTAAAACCAAGTTTCACTAGCAACACTTCAGCATGAGCTTTGTTCAATCTCGATTCCGAAACAAAGATCACCTTAAGATTGTAATTACACACAAGGGACTATAACGAATGGACCGTCCAAGGGTTCCCCAAACCTTGGACGTTCCAAAGTAATAGATTCATGGTTGTAGGCGACCCTGAATTTCAGGGTTCGCCTCTTCCGTGATCTTTGTCGCTACCGAATCTCCTTGTTGAGAAACATCAGCCACCTTGTTTGCTATCTTTCCTTTTCTTGCTTTTGGATCCTTCTTCACCGAAACTTTCCTTCTATGTTCTTTGGCTATCTCTTTCGAAGCACTACCAGCCGCAAAACTCGTTGCTTCACTCAAGAATTGAGCTTCTGTTGCGTAATTAACTAGGATATCGTACAACCCTTGATTTGGTAGTTCTTTGTATATTGAGTGGCTTATTTTTTTTTTTTCAGTTTTCCATATCCAATTTCCTCCATAGTTTCCACCAATCTCCTCTTTCCTTTTCCTCCATCATCATACACCTCTTCCATACCTCCTTGTTTTGGAGATACTGATTCACCTTCCTGGTTGTTAATTCTTGCGCTTGGACCCCCCTGTTCGAGTTGTTGCATTGGTTCTTTGTGAGTGCTTGCCTCTATAATTAGCATATGTTCAATCCCCCCGTCGTGCTCTTTGCCAGTGATGCAAACGCATTGGAATTTACAAGAGCAGTTTCCCACTCTGTTCCATTCTTGTTCAGCGATCTTCCTTGAATGTTTGCTTGCCCCATACCAGTTCTTTTTCCTTGAAAGCCATCTCTGCATCCATTGTCTGTCTTCAACCATACTCCATATGCTTCTACTTCTTCATTCTCCTCCATAGTGATCTTAATTGGTTCTTTATTGCAATCTTTAAAGCTATGGCCAATTCTCCCACATTTGAAGCACATGAATGGCAATTCATCATATTTGAATGCAATCCATAGTTTCTTGCCAGAATACGGTAGTGGAAAACCCGGACAAACTAGTTTCGTGATGGACATCCATACTTGGAATCGAAAAAACCCATCTGCCACCATTCTTGAAACATCTGAATTCTGGACTTGGATAACCGCCCCTGCTTTGTTTGCCATTCTCGTTGTGTTGTTCTTGGTCAGAAGATCAGTCGGCATCCCCATAGCCTTGCCCTAAATCGGGAAGTTGGTCAAGTCATTGGCCCAAGATTCATTTGAATTTTCCATTTTCCCTAAAATTAACAGCCCGTTAGATAAATACCATGGCATTTTAGTTAATATTTTGTTTTGAATCGATTCAGAGGCAAAGGTAAAGGTTAGAAATAGACCTGTATCGAATTTCTCTATAATTTTGATGTTCCATTCCGTCTCCTTTAATCTCCAGATGCCTCCCAGTTTTCTTTTCAGGAAGCCTCGACTGTGTTCTGCATTTGTACATAATCTCCCTCTGAGATTGAACTTTGCGATCGTGATAGAAAGACTCTTGTCTATTTTCCAATCATATTCATCAGTTACTTGAAGATTATGGGTTTTCTTCAACAGTTCATCCATGGTGGAGGTGGGAACACCAATCCCTGAAGCAGGGAACCCTTCGAAATCGAGGGAGGAGAAAAGCTCAATCACGATTCAAACCCTAGCAGAGCGCGCATTTATAACCGTATTTTAATTTAATTTATTTTATATATATGTGTATATCTATATATAATATATATTGTAATTTTTATTGGCTTAAATCTCCTTACAAGCTTAATTCAACTTATGAAGTTATGTTTATTTCACTGAGTGTTAGTTATATTTGTTTGCAACAGAACAGTTATAACAAACTCGACCAACTTCATCAACTACCAAGACTGCTATAAATAGCAAAGTCTCTCAACTTAGATGACAAGATCACAACTTGAGCAAGATTGAGCTCCAAGAGAGCTAGATAGGAAAGTATTCTTAAGAGAGAGAAACAAAAGAGAGTTAGAGAGGGGAAAGAGAGAAAAGTTGTAAATAGAGTAAGAGAAGAAGAATGAGATCAAGAAGATTACCAGTCAACTTACGTGACTTGGAATCTTCAACACCATTGATGTAATTTAAGACTGATTATAGTGGAAGAGCAGACCAATTCCTATGGCGAGCTCAACGGAGATGTAAGCTGTTTAACGTCTAAATGTGACTTTCATTAGCGGTGGTTGTAGTATAGATCAGGTGGTAGATTCCACAGTGAAGTATTTATGAACAAAAATATTAGTAGAAAATAAATACAAAAGGTTAATAAAGCTGGAGTGGTAATAGTAACCAATGAGTTTGTGATTTTTATTTTGGTATTAAATAGTAAAAGAAAACAAATAAAATGTGTAATCAATGGTAAAGAGGGAAAGATTTTAAGAGTCATCCATATGATTGTTTAGCTATTTTGTACCTTCCATTCACAAAGTTGAGACAAATGATGTAACATTAAAGCTCATTATATTTTGAGTATAGAAGTTATTGAAAATAAAAGAAATAATTTAATCCTATGTCACTACAACAAAAACTGTCATCAAGAGCGACTTTTGTCGTTCTAGAAAACCTCCTAATTCGTTCTAGGAGATTATTTAGCGCGACTAGTCATTCTTAATGTTTTGTTCCTGATAACTCAAATAAGATAAATTATTTAATTATTTCTAATAATTATTTAATTATTATCAAAATAAGATAAATTTTATCCGGAACGACTTTGATAAGTCGCGCCTAATACCATCACTATTAGGAATGAAATTTCATTGTTCCTGATACTGTCGCGCCTAAAACCTGTATTTGTTGTAGTGTGTAGAGCCTAGAAATAATATTATACATCAAGCAATAATGCTATAAAAGACTAAACATAAAACTAAGTCAATAATATTTTTACCAACTAGAAACACATAGAAAGAGCATGACTAAACTTATATATTTAAAAAAAAAGTAAATAAAAACGAACATGATGTATAGAATATGAGCAATACTATCATTAATATTGTTGCCCTTAATTTTATCCAAAATACGTGGACCAGTGTGACTGCGACACGTGGATTTGAGGAGTAGGGTTTTGAGATAATTTGACTAAGTCTTTTTAAATCAAGAGGATCAGCAAGAAAAATGCCTCTTGGAGAAGGTATGAAGGATCCACGTACTTTCGGAGGGCGAAGCCGTAGCAAGGCACCTCTGGGAGGTATCAAACCCCATCTGAACAGTCACCTCGCATTTAATGCCGCATGAGAGAAGACGTATTGGAACTGCCATAAGTATTAACTCTGACGGCGTAACCCCCCTTCTGCAGCTATTACCCTATGATTAATAAGCCTAGTGACGACTACTTTATGAGGGATCACATCAATCAAGAAGGGATAATGGATTACATCCACCTAACCCCTAAGATACTTAGGGTATAGACCATGCATTTCCTATTTTACACCTGTTGGGAATGTGTGCCCATACTGAAAAATACAGAAAGACGTGTAGCTCGATTCTAGGGATCACCCCACAAAAACACTATAAATACCCCCCAAACACATTAAGACAGGGGTCGAGATTTCTGGGTTTCATAAGAACCAAAGAGAGAAAAACTACCAAGAACATTCTCTGTAATAAATACTCTCATAAATACAAAAGACTCGTGGACTAAGGCTCATTAACGCCCCAACTACGTAAAAAATCTTGTGCATTAAACTTCCTACAACTTTCTTATATATTATTAAATTGGTTGCTGAAAACCTCGGTCAACAAATATAATCACTAAATAAAAATATATAATAAGAGCATGACTAAGTCTATATATATTTAGTATATAATATTATCATATATAGTAGTATAGATGGATGAAGAACATAAAAATAAAAGTGGAATAAAAACTTGCATTACTCAAATAAATATTACAACAAGTGAATCAAAGATACAAAATAAGTTCAATTTACATATGGAATCATCCCTAACCTTCTAAGGAAGATTAGATCATTATGCTCATCATTCTCATAAAAAATTCTAGAAAGAAATATGAGAAGAAAAGTGAAGAGAGATTTTGCTATAGTTTCTTTACACTAAAAATTACACACCTCATTATTTAAATGGGCTGCTATTTATAGAGCCATAAAAGGGCTAAAAAAAATAAAAAAAAAATCTAAGATTATAAAATAAATATTAATATTAAATTTGACATTTGAGATCAAAAATAAAATTAATATTATTTATTATCATTGCTATTTTGTCTTCTAATATTTGGATGAAGATTGAGTGTGGAAGAAGAAAATAGAGTTGATGATTACTTAGATGACCTAGACTTATCATCATTGCATCACATTCACATGCTTTGGAAGAGAGAAAATTGATGATGAATTTCATGGGCTAGGATTGACCTTTTTGGGTTGGGTTGCTTTGGACTTCAACAAAACTGCCATCGTTTTTCTTCTTTTCTTTTCAACTTTGCTCATTTTTTTTTCTTTCAACAAAAATACACTTTAATTCCTACAAGAAAATCATAAATTGAATCAAAATCAAATATTATTATTTATAAAATATATTACAATAATTTTATAAAAATATTAATTAAAACTCAACTTATTTTATCATTTAAAATAAATTAATATAAGTGTATTTTTAACCACTAATCATAAGTCTATGTTTTAGGGTGAACTTCGAGAGAAAATCTCTATGTTTTATCTCTTTTACTTTTTTGCATTATTGTTTATCTTCTTTATTGTAATTGTTATGTTTGTTCATGTTTTAATGGTTGATGCTAATCTGTTTGTATGTAAATTGAATCTTCAAAAGTTGTTCAATTCAATTTGGGTTTAAAAGATTAGAATTCGAATGTGTATGTGAGCAATTGTATATGTCATGATTGGTAATTGTTTGATTGAATGCTAAGGTTAATTAATACTTTGATGATCTAATGTTATGTTGAGTTGGTGTAGGGATTGAGTCGACAAATCCCAGTAGTGGTATGTAACGCCTTATTAGTTTAGGTATGCTATCATATTTTCTCATTTATTGTGCACTCCTTTGCATCAAAGAGTTTATGAAAAAACATGATTAATTAAAATTTTCTTAAATAAACTTAAAATTTAATAAATAAATATAATTTATATTCCTCCGGGATCTCGTTAAAAGTTTACAACTATATTCAAATCATATTATATACAAAATTTGTCATCCAAAAACCATCAAAAAGTGAGCTTAAATTGTCCTGAAAATCCTGAACACTCTAGGTCTAACCGTCTTCATATGTACAATCTTCATTCAACTCTAGACTCATTCCGGTTTAGTTCTAGCACATGTACATAATAACTACGAGTCTATAGACTCAGTAAGAAAAGCATAATATAAACATAAACATATAACCAGACCGTAACAAGGCGCCCATATACCTAATCACGATCCTATAACTGGGTCAAGAATGTTCTCAACAAAAATATGACTGACGGTAAATCCAACTTATACTTAGTACTCTAGTTGTACTGATGTGGTAGTAATTAGTTCATACTATCTGAAAGCCTAGCATATATTTGTTGATATCTTAGTGCAATATGTACATTTCATTAATATTCTAATATGCTAATTTGATGGCTACTGATTTGCCTAACATATATCTTTTAGCATCTCAGTGCAACTCTATGTACACCTCACTAATACCTTGATATGTTATTCTGGCGGCAACTAACATGCACGCTAAATATGTATACATATATGCAACTATTATACAAATCTTAGTAATAACTCTGGCGATTAGTTTCATTTGTTGATTTTTTTTTTTTTAAAAAAATATGAAAGGAATTTTAATATTTTTATGGTAATTCAAAGTGGCATATCTCATATATGTTAAGTTTTTATTTTAAATGCTATATTTTTTCCTATTAAATTTTCTTACCATATTTATATAAATTAATTTTATTTTTCCTATATTTATATAAATACCGCAAAAGAAATAGCTTATTATATTGGGCAAAGATATTGTGTTGGACCAGACTAAGAAATAATAGGGAAATTTACATGGTATACTAACTTTTGTTCTTTTTTTACAAAATTACTGTTAAGCGGAATTTTTTACTTTTTTACTGTATTTTTTTATAAGTTTCATACTACAGTATACTGTTTAAAGTTTCACTGGTGTTCTACTGTTGTTTTGAGTTGTTCTGCTTTGTGTTTTACTGCTGTTTTATAAAAACACAGTATTTTTGAAAAAATTCACTCAAATTGCAGTATTTTTGTAAATTTCCCAAATAATACGCTCATATTTATTAATGGGCCGAATTTGCATGACATTCCCTAAACCCAATCAAATTTTTAAACCTGTTCGTTGTAGTGTAATCATTCATGTAGATCACCAAATTTTCTTAAAGCTTATTATTATTATCAATTAAAGTACTAAATAGGTCATTCTCATTATGATACAATAAATATTTTAATATACTCACACAATTTATATGATTTTTGGGATGTCCCAAAAGGTAGTAGAGTGATGTTCAAGCCGTTAAGCTTTGAATACATCGATAAGTATATGATTCCCTATATCTAATATATAAATATATATACTTCAATATGTGTGGAAAGGAGAGACATTAACTATAGGGGTGTTCATAAACATACCAAATTACCTGTCCCCAGTTCTTGTCCCACTCCTGTCCCAACCAGTAATATTTTGCCACCTCAACTAAAATTACACCTACACATTTAACAGATCTCTCTAAAAACTAACTGTGTTTCCTTCTTTTTAATTTAATTATTTTTTTAATAAAAAATATCTCACGACTTTATCTCTCTTTCTCTGCTATCAATACATTTCCTTTCTTTTTTTTTTCAACAATGGGAACAAATTATAAGAGGAAAAAAAAAACAAAAAACATACAAAAATGGTTTGCAAAAGGCATGAACGATCAATGAAAATCTATTCATCTACATTTTCTCTGAGGATATACCGAACAGAGAAATGGAGCCGTCTCGGAAAGCTTCTTCGACAGTGGAAGTTTTACAAGGATTTGAGGACCTATGGTGACTCGGTGATTACCGATCAAACAATCCACCTTCTGTATGACCAGTTCTTTGGAAAGGCAACCCATGAAAAGTTCTATTATATGTACCCTTTAATTATTATGAGAAAGTATGTTTTTTGTGGGTTTAGTTTGTGTTCAAATTTTTTAGATAAGTTTAGATTTTTCTCCAGAATGATATTCTTCCAATTGATTTTTTTTGGTTTATTAGACTTTGAGTAGTAGATAAATTACTTTAAACCTCACTTCATATTCCTAATCGTATTAATTAAGTTAGAAAATGTATTCCATTTATCAATATATTCCCCTTTTTACAAAAATGTCAGAAAAAATGGTAATGAAAGTTAGATGATCATAAGAGAAACGGAGTAGTGATGATATTTTTTTTTAACTAAAAATAATATTATATAAAAAAAACCAAACAAACGGAGTTAGTTTTTAGAGAGGACGGTTAAATGTATGGGTGAAATTTTAATTGAGGTGGAAAAATATTACTGGTTGGGACAGAGAGTGGGACAGGAACTAGGTACAGGTGATTTGGCTCCGTTCATAAAATAATAACTATCAATCTAATTAAATATATGCATAATTTAGTCTAATTCAATCTGTAAAAAGTGTTATAATGTATGCATTAGTGCGGATTGAATTAAAAAATTTAAAATTTGCACTTATATAAATTATATATATTGATTGACACATAAAAATGACTAATTTATTCAATTCACACATATTTATTTATATTTTTAAAAAATTATATATATAATTAATATTTTAATGTAAAAATAATAATTTAAAAATCTAATATATATTATATAAATATATTTCAAAACATAATAGATTAAATATATATTCCACTCTTATTTACGAGGAAAATATAATTTAAAACATGTATAATTTTTTTCCTTTTGTTTTAAATTTATTATTTATTATTTTATTTTTTTTTTAATTTTAATTTATGCGAAAAAAGATAATTTTTAATAAATATTAAAGAATTCAATATTAAAAATAATTAATCCAAAATAATCGATCTAATCTGCACTTTTGTGAATTGGATTGGATTGGATTCGAGTTACTATGCAGATTAGATTGGATTCAAAATATAAAATCCACACTAAGTGCTGATTAAATGCATTATATATGAGTAAAATAATGCGGATTTAATTAGATTAACACCTTAACATTGCCTTAATACTATAAGGCCATCTCTAATAGAATATGTAAAAATTGTGTTATATTTGGCACAAAAAGTAATTTTATGGTAGATTTATGTCAAATTTTAGCATTGTGCTCGAATGCACAATTGTAAAATTTTGATGTAAAATTTAATATCTAATTAATATTTTTATTTAAAAAATAAAACTAATAACACTTTATCATCAATTATATTATTATTTTAATATGTAAGACAATAAAATAATAATATAAATTCTTCATAATTTAATGCTATAGTTAATTACACTAATAAAATAATATAAATGCCATAAATATAAATAAAAAAAATAGTGCACTTATTGTGATGTAAATTTTAGGCTAATTAGCAATTTTTTCCCACGAACTTTGACATGTACTAAATCATACCCCCTGAACTTTTTTGGCCGTTAAAAATTTCCCCTGAAGTATATTAAGATTGTTAAATTTAAGGACTTTTATCTAATTTTAGTAAAAAAATTTTAACACGAATGAAAGTTCAAGGGGCATGATTTAATACATATAAAAGTTTGAGGGGCATGATTTGGTTGATATCAAAGTCTGGAGAGCATGATTTAGTACTTGAAACAGTAAAATTGAATGAAATTAGACAAAAATCCTTAAATTTAACAATCTCAATAGTTCAGGGGAATTTTTAACGGCCAAAAAAGTTCAGGGAGCATGATTTTGTATATGTCAAAGTTCGGGAAGAAAAATTGCTAATTAGCCTAAATTTTATATCATAACAAATATTGTGTTAAATTTGGCACAAAATTTATTATGTGGCAAATTTACATAACTTTCTGACACACTATTCAAGTGTACTTTTTGTTAAATAAATTATATTTAACTTTACAACACTTATTTACATTTCCATTAGAGATATTCTAAGCCTTATTAGTTATAACACCGTTCGAGTCAAATAATATGATACCTTTAGATTTTAGATAGTGGGTGGAGGTTTTATCATTTCTCTTATATAGTACTAGTGATAGCTACAAAACTAATAAGTGTTATCATCCTAACTTTCTTTTTCTTTGTAAGAAAGAATTATAATTATTATGTACGACACTAATTATTATTAAGAAAGAATAAGAGAAAAAAGTGCCAACCACCCACCCATATATATAAAAAAAAAAAAGTTAAACTATAGGGCGCCATATATAATCAGTCCAAAAAAAGATTTATTATTATATATCTAAGTGCATGCATGAATATATATATAAATTGTTTTTATATATATATATATATATATTATCCAAACACCACCACCAACCCTTTAGGAAAGGAAGGGAGAGACTGGTGGTTATGAGTCAAAAAGATAAAATATATTTAAATAAAGGATAAGTAAGAATACATGTAAATATTATTTCAAAAAAAAAAAAAAAAAAAAACAAAAAGAATATATGTAAATATTTATATATATATATTAGCATCATTAGCGGTATATATATGAAGACTTTATCAAATCCTACTTATATATTATATAGCTCAACTACTTTTTGACTTATATTATATTTCACATACATACAAGTACAACTACTACTTTCACAAAATATATACACTCATATATGTATATGTATATATATATATAATATACCTACCACCCTCAAAGATAAATTAGAATCCATTATGTATAGAGAAAATGCTTTTGCTTACACATTACCATAAATGGATTTGTTAATTCTAAGCAATAATAATATCATGTTAATTGAAATAATTTACGATTTTTGGATGGGTCATGAACCCTAATATATAGTACTAACTCATGTCAAAGTTTAATAGTGGTGTCCGTACTCCCATTACGTAAATTATATGGATATATACATCATCAGGATCTATATATTATTTATATAAATATTATAGGACCCAATATTATATACAATAAATAAATATAATACTTTTGGTCTAAATTACTTTGACTTAAAGTATGTCAATGTCATCATCCTTGACCATGTAGAATAAATATTTTGGCACTATTTGGCGGCCAACTACCGAATCTTTATAGTTGATATATAGTTCTTCCTTTGTAGGAACTCATTGGTTTATGATCCAAATTCAAAATTTAGGTGAAAGAACAATGATTAATGTATTTTATGAAAAGATTGTAACTTATAAATGAATTGACATCACTTTATTACTTTAGTACACTTAATTACTACTTCTTCAATATATATGTAAATATGCCAAAAGGATAAGCAATGTTTTCTATTTTTTAACAAACAATAAGCAATGAACGTAATGCATCACAGCCAAACACAAACCGGCTTGACAAAAAGTGGGTCAAAGACATTCACTGGTAGGAGGAGCACCTTGGATTTACTAATTGAGGAGGGAAATTAGTTGTTGGTTGAGTTGTAGCTAAGAAGAGTCGGCGATGGGATCCTTTAGACTAGCAGAAACTTAATTTGCCCGAGCAGTAGATGTATTCTTCTTTTTGTCACTATATCTTGGTGGAAAACCATGGATGAAATAGTACTTCTCAACCAGATGACTTGGTTTGTGACAGTTAGAACAAGTTGGCCGAGACTTCTTGCTTCGAGAAGGCTGATTGGGGTTTGGTTTAGTAGGGGCAACAATAAAAATACTCGTGTTGCGAAGATAACGTTGGCGCTTTTGTTGAACGAACATAAATAAAACCTTGGACAGTGGTGGAAGAGGATCAAAGAGAATGATCTAAGCCTGAATGCCCACAGGTAAGATTCATTGAGAATAATCAAGAACTGAAGAATATGGCCTCTAGTGTAGTAACTTGAACTTTTTACATAGCACCACAATGCAGCCACAAGTCCAAGGAGTGTTTGGTTGATACTCGTTGAGTTCATCCTAGAGGGCTTGTAACTGGGTGAAATAAGTAGTGACTGAGTTATCACCTTATTTAACATTGTTAATAAAGGTTTTAAGTTGGAGAATACGAGGGTCGTTACTCTAATTGAATCAATCATGAAGGTTTATCCACATTTCACGGGCAATAGTTTTAAACATGATGCTAGCACAAATTTCACATGATACGGATTGAAGAATCCATGACATCACAGTGTTGTTGCATCAATTCTAAGCGAATAAAGAGGGATCATTTAGCGATGGTTGGAGTAAAGTGTCATCAACGAATGGAGTTTTAATTTTGGTAGTGATATTAATCAAAATCGCTCGCTTCCAAGACTGAAAGTTATCTTACAATCAAGAGAAACGAAGAAATGGTGTTTGGTTGATCTCCAGTTCCCAAGTGATAACGATCATCTTGAGAAGGTCGATCAAAAAAGACACGAGATAGACCTTGATTTGCAAGAAAAGTAGAGTTATCATTAAAATGGCATTGATGTCCAAGAAAGGGATTGTTACCAGTAATGAACGGAGAGGTGGAAAGGTGAATGATGGGGTCAAATCTGAGGTAGTGCCAGAAAGAATGGAAGTCAATGAGGGAACCATCTGAGCTAAGGCCAGAGTTGAAGAAGAGAAAGGCGAAAGCATTATGGTTTGGGTTTGTGATGCCGAACGGTACTGTAGAGTGTTGTCCAATCGGTCCAGAACTAGGGACATCGACTAGTACGAAATCGGAGCTGAGCACACCAATAATGGAAGGATCAAACGTGGAGTGATTTGCATCGATCGTGTTTGAGATAGAGTTCTTAAGCGGCAAAGACTGAACAGGGAAATGGTGTCAGAGGTGGTAGCAGTGATAGAAGAAGAAGCTTGACCATGGGCGACGGTCGAAGATGGCAGTAGAAGAAAAGGAGACTCATTGACAGAGGCGACGATAATAGTTGAGTTTTTGGTTCTAGGAGCTATGGGAGAAGAGGATCTTATTTTAGGGCTGGAGTTTGAAGGAGGCAGCTAGAGTGTTTGGTGGTGGGAGAAGATAATACCTGATACCATATTAAAGAGGGAAACCTCTCGGTTTTGAAAGTAAATGGAAGAAAAATCTTTTAATTGATTAGGTTTTACAAAGCAATATGGAGTATATATTGAGGAAATTACATTGAATACCCACTTTACTTTATTTTTTTTTAATTTTTACCTTTATTTCCATATTCTTTAAAATATACCCACTTTTATAGATGATGTCCCCATTATATCCCTTATGTTAATGTAAATTATGTGCTAGACTTAAGTAGATGGTGAAGATATATTGGGCAACTTACTCACAAAAGTGGATACTTTTTGATAAAATATAATAGGGATTTTTATAAAAATACTGAATTTTGGGCAAAAGTTTACAATTTTACTGTGGGGTGGATATTTTTTTACAAAAATACTGTTTTTTTTTATAAAACAAATGTAAAACAACAGAACAATTAAAACAATAGTAGAACAACTAAAAACAACCGTGAAAACTTAACACAATACACAGTATAAAACTTACACAGTATTTTTGAAAAAAAATTCTGCCCAACAGTAAAAAGTAAAAAAATTGAAAATTTCAGTATATGGTGTAAAAACTCTTATAATATGAGTAGGAGTGTAAATGGATCGAGTCGGATCTGATCTGGCTATGATCCGACCTGATCCAGATTATGTAAGGATCTGCCCCGCCCAACCCTGCTAGATCAGATACTTGGATCGGATCAGATTTGACCCGACTTATTCGGATCGGATTTGATCCGACCCAACTTATTCGAATCTGATCTGATCCGACCCGATTTTTTTTTTTTTAAGAATTTTAATATTAACTTATAATTTTATATCCATTTTAATTTTGTATTAGTACTATTAAATACAATACTATATTTTGGTATTGACATGTATTAATAGATTGTGTAAAGATAATATATTTTTAATAAACTCTACCCCAACACCAATAACGGGTTGGGTCTCTGTCCAAGTTTAGGTCCGGGTCCGAGTTTGGGTTCAAGTTAGGGTCCTGGGTCCGGGTCCCGAGTCCGGGTCCCGGTCTCGATCCTGATCCTAGGTCCCGGTCCCAGTCCCAGTCCCAGGTTCGGGTTCGAGTCCCAGGTTCGGGTTGGGTCTCGGTTCGGTCCCGGGTCTCGGGTTCTAGGTCCCGATTGGAGTCTAGGTTCGGGTTTGGGTCTCGGGTCCGGGTCCAGGTTTTGGTCTTGGGTTAGGGTCCTGGTCTGGGTCCCGAGTCAAGGTTTGGGTCTGGGTCCCGAGTCATGGTCCAGGTCCCCGTCCTGGGTCTTGGGTCCCGGGTCTGGGTCCGGGTCCAAGTCCCAAGGGATTCGAGTCTGGGGTCCGAGTCTTGAATTAATTTTTTTTTTAAATAAATTGAAATCGGGTCGGATCAGATCCGATCCAGAAAAAAATTAGGCGGGGCGGGGCGGAGCGGATCTGATCCAAGATCCAATAAATATCCGAATGTTTCAAATTACAAGTGATCCGCCGGATCGGAGCTCCAACCCCTCCAACTAAATGAATTTTTATAGAGATTTTTACACCTCATGTCAAAATTGACACCTTTTTTACATTTTTATCAATACACGGTTTTTTAAACTTTTTTAACTTTTACATTTTTCAATTTTACTTTTCAAAAAGTTTAATAATTACAATTTTACCTTTTCCCTTCTTCCTTACACACGTACACGCACGCCACCTCATAACTCCTTTCTTATTTTTTTTTTTTGAATTTTTCATTTATCTGATTCTTCCACTCTTCAAACCGAGCTTCCCACGATCACCATTATCAAGCCCTAACCCATTTCTTCTTCCCACGATCACCTTCTCCAAGCCCTCACCCACGTTTTCCTCAACCTACATTGTCATCCTCCACTATATTTTCTCTATATAAATGGCAACCACTAGAAGTGGTTCGAAATCACCATCTCCGGCGAAGAAAGTTTCTAAAAAATCGAAGAAGGCTCCAACTGTTACTTCCAAAGTCGAACCTAAGATGGGGTTAAAAAAAATTGCTAAAAATTTAGTGGCTGATGTTCCAGAGACATCGAGCACTAAGAAAAGAGCCCCTCCTGTTAAAGCCGATGCTCCTAAGACTAAGAGAGCAAAAATTTCCAAGTCTGCACGCGATGTAAGTTTCTCTTTGTTGTTTTTAAATTTTTCTTTAGTTTTTTTCTGGTTGTTTTATTTGTGGTGTTACATTTGATGATTTAAAGTTTTCCCCATTTTTTGTTCTAGGTTTCCTCAAATTCTGATTTTGAGGATGAAGTGCATGGTGAGGACCAAAAGCCCAAAGTTGAATCGAAGGTAATTTAAATTTGCTTGGTTTCATTTTATTGTGTTAATTTTTACATGAGCTTTTTAGGTCACTGGTTTAGGTGTTTATTAGGATGTTTTTATGTTTTTTTGGTGTTCTTTATGTATTTCTGTCATGTATTGTGGTTGATGTTGTTGTGTTGTTTTTATTCAGTTGTTGTTTGGTTGTTGAAAAATTGCCCAGTTCAATTCGTATTTTGTTAGAGCTTTGAATTGCTTTTCCCCATTGGTTGTTTATATGTTTATTGTGAATTTGTTTTCGGTTGTTTTACACACTGTTAGTATTGAGAAGCATTTTACTAATTTCAATTGCAACAAGATCTTTCAGTGTTGTTTATTCTTTAGTTTTGTATATGTTTATTGTCAGTTTTTTCTCGGTTGTTTGTCACACTACTATTATCGACTACCATTTTCGAAATTTCATAACAACGAGCTTGTACAGTGTTGTTAATATTTTAGTTGTTTTTTTTATAAGTTGTGACAGTGTTGTTACTGTATTTTTTTGAAAGTTGTTTATCTCTTACATTTATCATACTGTAAGGGTTTCATAAACGTTGTTTTTAGGTTTTTAATTGGTTGTAATTTGGTTACTACATTTTTATATATTCATTGTTATTGTATCTAAGATTTGTTGCTTATGTTTTACTTTGTATTTCTTTTTTTTTTGCAGGTCCATGCTAGGACCTCAGTGAAGGTTGAAGGATTTGACCTACCAAAGAAAAATCCCCCTAATGTGTCCTTTTTTTTTTTAAAAAAAAATTATTTTTATTATTTGTTTTCTATTTTTGTTTTAGTTTTTTTTGTTTTTGTCCTGATTTATTTTGTTTCAATTTATACAGGAATGGGATTATATTTACGAC
The DNA here is from genome assembly GCF_029168945.1 of Cannabis sativa. Taxonomy (NCBI): domain Eukaryota; kingdom Viridiplantae; phylum Streptophyta; class Magnoliopsida; order Rosales; family Cannabaceae; genus Cannabis; species Cannabis sativa. Next base: position 57,292,875 of record NC_083607.1, read on the forward strand.
CAGAAGAATCTATTCATTGCGAAAGCTTTCTCCACTGCTACTTTCCAGGTGATAGAGAACATTAAGTCTTGTCTTTCAGATGTACAGCTTGAAATGTTTTCGAAAACCTGTTTTGGTCATTTCCTTAACCTTCCTGATTTTAAAGTTCAACCCCAAGTGTTTCATGGGTTGTTGCTCCGGGAGGTTCAACAACCTAATGATGCTGAGTTGTGGGTAATGATACGCGGTGTTAGGCTTAGGTTTAGCATTGAGGAATTTGCATTGATTACTGGGTTAGACTGTGAAGGTGACTGTAGTGTCTTAGATTTTAAGCAAGAGGTTAATAGTCTTTGTGAAAGATATTGGCCAACTTCGTCCTCTATCACTAAGGAATCTGTTATTGAATGTTTTACCACCAAGAGGTGGGGTGATTCTGATGAGGATGCTGTGAAGTTGGCAGTTTTGTATTTTGTGGAGTGGTTCTTGCTTAGTGGCACTAAGCATAAAAATGTACCCAAGTCTATTTTAGATGTTGTAGATAGTGGGAGGTACAATGAATTTGCTTGGGGCCGGAGTTCTTTTGAATTGACTATTTCCTCATTGAAGGGTAAGCTTGATAGTTGGGTTGAGGGTGTTAGGAAGGCAAGGAGTTCGGGAAAGAGGCCGAGTGTTTTTTACACTTTGATTGGTTGTCCTCATGTTCTTCAAGTTTGGTTCTACGAGTGTTGTAAGTACATGAAAGGTAAGTACTGCCAAAAGGAAAACTCTCGTATTCCAAGGATCACTCAGTGGACATGCAATAGTCAGCCTACTTTCAAAGTTTTGAAGACTACTATCTTTGATGTTTCCAAAGATAAGGTATATCTCTTTTGTTGTAATTTGGTTTTTCAGTAGTTGTTTTTGTGTTGTTTTTCATTTTTAATAATCTTCATAATTGAAATTTTTATTTTGGTGTTTTTTGATCAGCTGCAACTTTCAAATATGAGGCCCACGGCTGGTGAGTTCAAAGCTTTGAAACTGAGCAGTTTCAAGTTCGACACCGACTACAACTCTTACAAGAGTCTTCCTGTTCCCGAAGAGCCAACTGTTGCTCAGAGTGACATTTCTGTCAAGCTTGATGCCTTTTCTGACAAATTTCATGGGTTGGAGGTCAAGATCGATTCGTTGCATACTTCCCAACAGAAGATTTCATCTGATTTGGTTGAGTTGAAAGAGTTTGTGTCTGCACAGTTTGTTTCTTTTGGCGCTCAGATGGCTTCAATGCAGACACAGTTTTCTACTGTTTTTGCCGATTCCTATGCCAAGGTATTTTAGTTTTTCAATAGTTGTTTTTCGGTTTTTTTTAAGTTGTTTTATACTAATTTAATTTGTCATTTCAATATAGGAAAAAGGCAGTGACTCTTCCAATGATGATGATGGAAGTGGTGATGAAGCAGATTTTGATTTAAATGAATCTGAAGAAACTGATGAAAATGAAGAAGAGAATGTTATGGGTGATGAAGAAGGGGAGGGTAGTGAAGGTGAAGACAAGGATGGTCAAGCCGATGAAGATTCTGACTCAAAAGAAAAAAATGATAAGGGCAGTGATGATGAATCCACTGATAGTGAGGAGAAGGTAGATAAGTAGACAATGTAACTAAGTTTTAGTTACTTTGTGTGGTTTATTTTGTTGTAAGTCCGTTTTAGGTTGTGGTCTTGTAATTCTATGTTATTGTTATGTCTCTTGTTATGTTTTATTTTTCAGAAATTTGCAACTATTTTTCAGACTATTTATTTGTATTTATTATGTTATTTATATGGCTGTGTTTATAGATTATGTTGTTCTCAATTTATTGTTGGTCTTCTTATTTTACTTGTTGTTTTTATTTTGTTTTTAAGTTGTTATGTAGTTTTTTTTTACTTGTTGAAGTATTTCACAAATAATAACTTTACTTTTTTTTTCCATTTTCTTTTTTCCTTTATTTTCTGTATCAAGAATTTCGTTGATTTCAATGACGGGCCTACTCAAATAGATGTTGAGGCTACTGTTCAGTCCGGTGTAAAAGCAGTTGAGATTATGGTAATGTTGCTTTTGTGTTGTTTTTTGGTTGTGTAAAGGTTGTTATTTTTTACCCATGCTCTAATTACTTTTTAATACCATATATAAACAGATGTCTTCAGATGGAATTGGTGGTGATCCTTGTAAACAGATTTCAGTTTCTGAAAATGTTGAGGTTACGGATCGTCGTCTTGTTTGTTTTGAGGTATATTTTTTTTGGTTGTTTTTTAGTTTCTTCATACTTTTTGTGTTTAACACTGTCTATTTTCTTTCATTTTTGTGGAAAAAATATATTAGATGGGTGCAACAGGTCTCAATGTTGATTCTAACATTGAACTTGAAGAGGACCCAATTCCCGTTGAAGAAACTCCTCTTGTTGACAAGAGGAAATCTAAGAAACCCATAGCGCTGACGTCTCCGTTTATGGAGTATGACTCTTCCATTTCTAGTTCTAAAGATGGTTCTGGTTATGGAGTTGTTAAGTATGTGGCTGGGTTGTGTCCTCTCGATGATAAGATTGGTGAAGATGTAGAACATAAAGACGAGAATGATTTTGACTTGTGGCTTGGTGAAGGACGCCGATCGAAGAAAGATCCGTAAGTGTTTATTTTCAGCATTTTTGTTGTGTTTTTGTATTTTTTGTTTTTTAATTTACTATTTATGTTTCATTTTTTTTTAAATGTTAGGCATGACAAGGACAAGGTTTACTTGAAGGTTAAGGATAAGATTGTTCCCCCTTTTCGTTTTGGCGTGGAAGATGTTGCAACCAAGATGTGGTTCCACAAGTTTGCATATCCTGGCCAATGTTTAACTAATTCTGTAAGTTAATTTATTTTTTCTTTTGATTTTTTTCAAAAATTTCAGTCTATAGTTTTATTCAGGTTGTTTGTTGGTTGTTTTTTAGTTGTTGAAATATAATTCATTTTCTAATTTTCGAACATTTCTCATTTTTTATTGTTTAGCATCTGGACATCATTTTTTACTATCTACGTAAAAAAGGAAAGTATGCAAAGGAGCCAAAGGTTAAGTTCACAACCACCGATTGCTTATTCTTCAAAACCATTCATGCTTTGTATGAAAAATTTATTGCACAGAAAAAAAATCTTTCTTTGATAAGCACTTGACATGCCATTGCTGATTATATAAGAGGTAGAAAAATGTTATGTGGTTCCCCTTGGCATTTGTGCGATCATGTTTTCTTTATCATCCATATGGAGACTGAATCACATTGGATTCTTGGTCGATTGAATATTGAGGAAAGGCGTATGTACATGTACAACTCCTTGTCGACTGCTATGAAAGATAGTGCTGCTATCAAAGCTTGTCAGCCATTTGCGGTGTTGTTGCCCCACTTTTTTGCTTTGTTTGATGAGTTCAAAAAGGAAAACAAACCGGTTTGTTTAGACCCTTTCGAAGTTGTTAAGGTTGATGGTTTTCCTCAACAAACCTCGAAGTAAGTTGTTTTTATTTTTTATTTTCAAATGTTTTTAAAATTTGTAATGTTATTTTCCTTTTTTAAGTTTTTCTGCTGTTGTTTTTTGGTTGTTTTGCAGTGACTGTGGTTGTTTCGTTGCATCGTTCGCCGAATACTTTATTGATATGAAACCGATTCCTCCCATATTTGATGTTGAGAAACACCGTGATAGGCTTGCTGTGTTGTTCTATAAGTATGCTCGCATGAAAGAAGTGGATTTTATTGATAGTGAAGATGAGGCTCCTCCAAAGGGTCCAAAGAAGAATTTGTCTTAGTTATCTATTGGTTGTTGTTGGAAATACTACTTTTTTTATTTAGCTTTTGTTTTTTCTATTACCAGATTATGTTCATAATCATAGACAAGTTGTTGTTTCTATCATGTTTTTTTCTTAATTGGAATTGGTTTTTAATTTGTTCATATTTTTGGATTTTTAATCTTTATATTTACTCTTACTCATGGCAGCATACTATTAACAACCTTATTACAACCATCTGACAAACAACTAAATTGCATTTGTAATCACTTTATGTAGTTTATTTTTCCTTCTTATTAATTTCAACCTTCTTCCACTCATTTAATTATTTAACTATAATATTTTGATGTTCTTTTGTATATTAATGATAATAATACCAATTCCCTATTATCAATATCTCTCCACATAAAAAATCTCAATAAAAAAATGTATGTAACAACCAATCGTAATATGCAGTATGTGTTTTCTAAATGTTTTAATATAGTTGTTTTTTGGTTGATGTGTAGTTGTTTCCACTTCTATGCTGTAATTCTTCTGCAGGTCTTTTTGTTATGTCCCTTTTGTCCACACTTGCCACACTTGTTTTGTTTCTTTGTTTCCCAAGCTGCCATTCTTCTTTTCCTCGGCCTTCCGGACTTGATTCTCTCCTTTGGAGGCAACACTATGATGTCTTCAAAAATTCTGGAAGTTCCCATTCTCTTACGTTTCCAATGGGTATCTTGTTTCTTCATATGTTTGCAGCCATGCTTTTGATGTGTAGTATTGTGCACAGTAGTTGTATGTGTTTATGTTCAAGTCCTTCATGACGGCGACTGCATGGTTACATGGCATTTCATCTTTTTGAAATCTATTGCATGTGCACGTCTTCTCCTTCAAGTTTACTATTCTTGTTCTGTTTTCATCTATCACCTCAAACAGGTTCTGGTTTGCTGGTTTCACCTGCATGTTTTAAGCCAACTTTAAAACAACCAAAAAACTATGCAAAAACAACTGTTTTCATTTTACTTTATGCGAACGATAATCTCAACTTACTGTTAGTCGCAATGACTGTACATAGTTCCCTATGAGTTTTTTCTCAGATGATGGTGTCAGCCTTGTTGTGCATTTTTGTGCCTCCTTTCTATTATTGTATGTCCACTCTTGCATTTGTGCCCTCAAGCACTCCATTAATGTTGTCACTGGTGTTTCCCTTGCTGCTAAATTTGCTGAGTTCAGTGCCTCAGCTATGTTTGATGTCATGGTAGAGTACCTATAATTTGGACAGTTTCTGTCATAGTTCTACTTTTGAAAAAACACTCAAACGCAACGCAAAAACAACGCAAATACAACGCTTTAAATATGTGAATATATCATTAATTTTATCCTCCTTATTAGTTTTCACCTGTTATTTTCTGAATGATACCTTGACCATTTTTCATGGCCAATTTTCTCCAGGTACGGTCTTATGCGCTTATCCAAGTTGTCTAGCTCCCTCATATGGAATTCAAACTCCATTTCTATGTAAGCTTTTGCAGCTGCAAAGAATGGCACTCTGAAATGCTTTGCATTTTTCTTGAATTTTGTTTTGAGGTTCGACAAGAGGTGGAAGATGCAGTAGCCATGTGTTATTTCAGGGAACACTTTCCTCATTGCTTTGATGATGCTTTCATGTCTGTCTGATATTAGGCATTGACATTCTCGAACCCCGAATGCTTCTTTTATTTTTTTTAAGAACCACTCCCACGATTTATCGTTCTCAGAATCAACTATGCAGTATGCTAGTGGAAAAATTTTCGATTACGCATCTTGTGTGTTGGCGATGAGCAACGTGCCTCCATACGCGGCCTTTAGGAATGTACCGTCTACCACGATGATTGGTTTGCAGTTTGGCCAACCTTTTATAGCAGCATTCAATGCAACAAATGCATATTTGAAACTGTCATCATCATCTTTCTCTATGTCTATTAATGTTCCTGAATTTTAATCAAATAGGATTTTGTCAAACAACATGTACGCAACGAAATAACAACGCAAAAACAACTGTTTTTTCACAAATATTTTCAAAGTAAAATTTTTAAATTTTTTTTTACCTGGATTTGTTTTCTGTAGCATGTACAGGTATCTTGGCAAGAGATTGTACGACTCTTTAGCATTTCCATGTAGCTGGGTTTGTGCTCGCTCTTTACTACGCCATGCTTTCATGTAATTCATCTTTATTCCGTATTTGTCTTTCATTTCTGTCTTTATGTACTGGGCTGCACTTTGTTTTCAGGTTCAAGAATTTTGGTTTTACAAAATCTGCTATCAACTTTGATGTAGCTTGTCGTTGATCTCCAAATCTTATTGTAACTGCACATGTGTGTTCTTCTTCGTAGCTCCTTATTATGAATGTTTCTGTGTTTCCATTCTTTGTAGCCTTTAAACTCCATTTGCAGTTTGTGTCCAAACACACTATGTTGTATTCTTTTGTGCAAGATTTCACTACTTTGTATTGAAATGTCTTCTTGATTGCAAAGTAGCATAGTGTACTTATCAATGTTTCTTTGTCCTTGTAAATTTGCCCCTTCTCTATTGTTTCATGTCGTTTGTCATTGATGATAATCATTTCTGTGTTGTCCACTTCCTCTTCTTCTTCTGGTTGTTTTCGAGTTCTTTGTACCATTTCTGCGGCCACAAGCTTTGCATAGTCGGTGAAGTCGAAATCTTCATCTGTTCTTTGTAGTTTTTTCTCTGTTGTTTTCTGGTTGTTGTATGGTTGATTCTGATGACACTGTTCCTATTTCTAGGAAAAATGTATCAACTTCACCAGATCCCATCGTCTGCGCAGATAGTTGTTGCTTGGAAGTTGTTGGCGTGTTGTTTCCAGGTTGCTGCAAGTCTTCCTGTGCTGCGTTGTTCTCATACGATTCCATGATCATATTGTTCCACACCATTGTTTGGTTAGGTGGTGCCGTGTTACTGGTTTTGTTCACACACAATGGGTACCTTGTGAAATCAACCTCCTTCGTTAATAGCTTTATGTAGAACAACAGACTTTTGTCATCCTTGATTTGTAGTGGTTGGCCTCCTTCCTTCAGTTGATATTTCAGTTGTAGTTGTGTTGATTCATGGTTGCATTGGAGTTCTTCCATAATTATTCTCATTAGTTCCTCAAAAGTGCACTTGGTCGAAATTAATTCTCCACTTGATTCATAATCAACATAGTTTTTGTTGTCATCCCAATGCCCATTGCTCTGCACCAATATTTGTAATGGTTCCGTTTCCTGAAATAATGTAAATTATTTACTTGGTTCAGTTTTTGTAGTTGCAAACAACTATTTTAATCTGCCAAAACAACCAATAAATAACTCTTTCCACCAATAACTTATGCATCTAACACTTTCAGCTGGCCGACTATTTATATAGGTTAAATCAACTATCAAACAACTATTTTAAAACTGATCAGTAATTAATAACAATAGATTCATATTTTCCAGTTCGTAGATCCCAAACAACTATTATTCCACTGTAAAACAACTTGTAAACAACAGTTTCAGAATAAAACACTGTAGCAACTATTTATATGCCTTAATTTTTATTTTCATGCAAACCGTTGTTGTTTTTTTCTCAGCTTCATCAATATTTCATTATTATTTCAATTTAATCTGGTTTTCATCAATTAATATCAAATTTCTATTCATCTACACTAAAATTTTTTTTCACGTTCATGAAAAAATTTGTTTACCTTCAATTCTCCTTCTGATTCAATCATGGGTGAGTTTCTTTGATTTCCAGCTCTCCTTCTACTCGGTTCTTCTCCTCTGATCGCGATTTCTTTGTTCAATGATTGTTGTTTTTGAGTTTTTTTTGTACATCAATGGAGGTTTCCTGGTTTTTTTTTTTTCCTTTTCGTTTTTGATTTTGGATTTTCGGGATTCAGCTGGTTTCCTAGGAGTTCTACATTTTGAATTGAATTTGATTTTGCTGGTTTTGGAAGAAAAATGGTTGAGATTGGGTTGTTGGGGTTGGACGGCTGGGTCACGAAGAATGGTGCGGCTGGTCACGAAGAAGATGGAGTTTCCGTTTTCTCAGCCGGTATTTTTGTAATTACCAACTTTTTAGTTTCCATTTTTGTTTATTTCCTTTTTTGGGGTCATAAATGTAAATTTCATCTATTTTTAGTTTATAATAGAAAAAATCTCATTTTTATAACATGCCTAAATAAGAGTATTTTTTATTAATGAATACAAAAAAGAAATATTTTAGTATAGGTCCAATAAAAAAGTGGGCTGAAATGAAATGGGCCAAAAACTAAGTCCTAATAGTGTTCGGTAAGAATATAAATATATAAATTATTACAATCAACTATAAGTAATTATCAATTGTAATGTGTATGGGATCGAAAATGAACCAAAGGCATCAAAGTTAGACATATATAGAGACTTAAACTATGTGCAAATTGACTTAATTTGTACTTAAAAAATTTCCTATATGTCGACCACCTAACAAGTTGACTTATTTCGATCTGTTCACATTTGGAGAAGAGAAATTATCACTGTTCTTTACTATAGATAGAAATTTCAGTTTATATTTATATTATTAAATTTCAAGCCAAATTTGTATTACGGCAAAAGATTTAGAGGACATTTGCTTGAAAGAAAGAAAGAGCAAATTAGTGAAATGATAGTATATATGTTGCGTTTCGCCTTTAAGTAGCTTAATAAATAATAATGAGGTAAAAATATTACATATTATTTTCTTTTTGTTTTTCATTTTTTTAATTGTTTCCATGAGAAATAAACTGCTACTTTTAGTGACAACTTTTTAGTCACAACATAAATTTTTTGTGACTAAATGTGACTTTTAGTCACAACAAAAAATTATTTGTGTCTAAAACATAGCATTTAGACACAAGTTGTCACTAATTTAGTTTTAGTCATAACAAGTATTGTGACTAAAAATACATTTAGTCACAACAAATTCTAATTTTTGTGACTAATACCTTTAGTCACGGACCTTTTAGTCACAACATAAGAAGGATAATGTATAATTAGTCACAACTTTTTTACTTTTAGTTACAAATTTTGTTGTGACTAAAAGTAAAATTTTTTGTAGTGTTTTTTAATTATTTCACTACTTTTTTTATCTTTTTTCTATAATTAATAAAATAAATATAAAATATAATATTTAAATGAAAAATGAAATATAGAGAAATATAATGTAAACATATAATATAAAATAAAAAAAAAAATTAGTGAGATATTTGAAAAAATAAAATAAATTAAGCTGTTTGGAAGTGCTTAGAATGGAATGAAATTTAAAATAATAATAAAAAATAATAATTATTTTTTTTCATCTTGCTCTGAAATTAAATAATTTCTCTTTCATTTTAAAATAAAATAATATTTTATTTAAAAAAATAAAATAATTATTTCACTAAAATAATAATAAAAAAAATAACCTAATAATTTAAAATGCAACTAAGTAAATGAGTAGAATAAAATAATTATTTTTTAAATTATTACCTTAAACAAATATAACTAAAAAATAATTATTTTATTTTTTTAAAAGAAAACTAACTAAAATATATATGTATGCTCTGTAGTTGACATGTATTTGTTCAGTCTCAGACTCAATGCACATCTCCCTGGGTAATGGATATCCATCTGTTTTTATTCTCTTACAGAAAATAATTAAAATTAAATATGTAATTAATTCAATGTATAAATGTACCCTCTTTAACAAGAAACCATTTAATTATCCATAAAAAAAATATTTAATTAAAATAATGAAAATGAAATGTGCCGACACCTTCTTAATCATTAGTTGGATTTGTTAAAAATATATAGCCCTAATTGTTGTTTATTATTTAGAAATAATGTTCTTCAATTTGTGACTATAAATATTCATTGTTATTATTATTTATTTTCTGGATTTTCCCTATATATTTATATTTGTATGTTTATATATATTCTGTAACTCATTAGATTTAGATTTTGCATATTTCTCAATATTATTATTCTTCCATGACATCCACTCATTATTATTAATATTATTATTATTATTTTGAATAATCCAAAATTATTCATTCCCTTAACATGCATATGTCATTATTTTCATATGTATGAAACTTATAAATAAATATACAAATATATAGCTTTTGGATCCTTCATGTATATATACAAAAAAAAAATGTAATTTTTTTCGTATTAACCTATTTTAGTAATTTTTTAAAAAAATTTAGTTTATTTATGTAAATTTTTCTAGTTATAATTTGTGTGAAAGCTTTTTTTTTTTTTTCATAATGGTTTTTCTTTTACGTGGAACTTTTTCTTTTATTTTATTTCTAGTTTTGCTAACTAATATTAAAAATATAATACCTATTTATTTAGCCAATATTTTAAAGATTAATATTTTATTTTATTTTATTTATTTTTCATTAATTGATTGTTTTATTATTTTTTTCAAGAAAATATATATAACAAATAAACATTAGTTAAAGTTACTTTCTTTAATTGACAGTAATATATTAATCTTTTTGTTTTTTAAAACAAATCTACATGAAATTGTCCCAACTAAGTATATATATATATATATATGTATATATCATCATCATGATGTTACTCATGGTAAGAAGATAAATTTTATTTGATCTTTTAATGAAAAAGTTATGTTTGATTTATATTCAAATTGCAAAAGAATTATATATAATATATGTGTATAAAAGACAAAATAATATAATATGGGGGAAGATGCAAAATGACATAACAATAGAGGGGTTAAAGTGCAATAATATTTTACTTAAAGAAAACTGCAGTTTCTAGGTAAGTGACATGTGTTTATTTTAGTTAAGAACTCAAACATAAGTCAATAACAAAAGTCAAAACCCAACCACACGTCAAGAATGAGGACTGTTGACCAAAACCTGAATTAATAAAACTACTATACTTGAAAGTGAAACCTTTATAGCTTTGTCGCCTTAGACCAAAGAAAAGAAAAGAGAAAAAAACTCAGAAATGTTAATGTGTACCTTAATGTGCCAAGTATTATGCATTGTTGTTATTATTATAATTAATACTCATATATATATTTTTTAATTTAATAAATTATGTATAAAATTATTAACCACATATAATATGTTACATCAGTTATATATATATTTATATGACTAAATATTATGTTAAATTATGTATTTTATAAAAATAATTGGTTAGATTTTTTATTTTGTTAAATGATAATATGAATATTTTATTTTTTAAAGTAGTAAAAATAAGATCTGAACTCAATTTTCGATAAGTTTTTTTTTTTTTAATATAACTAACTTGAAGACAATTCTTAATACTAACAAATACAAAAAATATTATTAGTTTTGTCATAACATCTCTAGATCGCGCGAATTATTATTAAGTTTTATTTTGACGAAAAATCAGTTCAAAGTCCTATTTGTTCTATTTTGAAAAGTACATAATTTATTTTGTCATTTAATAAAATAGATGATCTAATTGGTAACTTTTACAAAATGCAGAGTCTAAAATAATATTTATTATTTATAAAGTTGATTGGTAATTAATATTATATAGATATATTTATGTGAGTCTTAACTATTCCCATTGAATGAAGATCTTCGGTTAAAAATTGGTGTCTCATATTATATATGTTAAATCAATCTAAATTTGACACATCAATTAATTTTTTATTTATTAAAAAATTAAACTTTTAATTGAGTCAACAAAAGCAGTCACTTTAAAAAAATTTACTTTTAGTCACAATCAAACTTGTCACTAAAAGTTAAAAAGTTGTGACTAATTATAAATCATATATTTTTTTTTTGTGACTAAAAAGTCCGTGGCTAGAGGTAATAGTCACAAAAATTACAATTTGTTGTGATTAAATATTAGGGTAAATAGCGGCATAAGTAACCAAAGTTTTATGTTTGTAAGCGGTATAAACCCAATGTTTATTTTTAGCGGCATAAGTACCCAATGTTTATAAAACTGTAATTTTTCTCTAATTTTATCAGTACAGAGTTTGTTATTGTCTTGAACAGGGCACATATAAAGCTCAAATTCTAGATCATTGAGTTTAGATAGAAATATGTAGTATCAGTTACTTTCAAATATTCTTTTAATAAATTCAAAACAGAGTCTATACTGACGAAACTGGAAGAAAATTACAGTTTTACAAACATTAGGTACTTATGCCGCTAAAAATAAACATTGGGTTTATGCCGCTTACAAACTTAAAATATTGGGTACTTATGCCGCTATTTATCCTAAATATAATTTTACTCATAATACTTGTTGTGACTAAAAGTAAATTAGTGACAACTTGTAGTTGTATCTAAAAGTAAATCACATTTAGTCACACAAAAATTATGTGGTAACTAAAAGTAATTGTTTTTTTGTAGTGAGTTAACATATTTAATATAAATAGTTGATGTGTCAAATTTAAATTGATTTAACACAATATTAGGACACCAATTTTTAACAAAGAAAAAGAAAAAATCTTCATTCATTACGATTACATTTACATAAATATAGCATATATATGGTAAGTTTTTTTAAAGTGAAAAATCTTTATTACTATTATTATTTTAATAAAACAAAACAAAACATATCATATTATTGTGTTATATTTACATGCATATTCACGTATCTTTATTGAATACAAGTATGAATATATATTACGTTTCGTTATGTTGAAAGTTCGGTCAGATTAATAATATATATTCTTTGTTTCAATTTGTTGGGTCTAATTAAGTTTTACATAATTTAATGGTATTTTCATAATATGAACAGAGAGTAATGTATATATTGAAGTTGAAAGTATTAAATATATTAATTTCAGTTGACCAAAACCCGTTTGAATATTTAATACTGTACTTTCAAAATATAAATTGTTATTATTTTGACCAAAAAACAAATGCTAGAAATTTACAGTACTATTTATAAAATTTATAAATACTTTGAATGAAATCTACTTTTGATCTACCAACATATTTTCTTGTGTTCTTTAAATGAACAATTAAAATATTAATATAGAGTGACCTAATAACTGGTTATCATTATTGACTAAATTAATTTATATGAAATGATCGATACTGGAAACATGACTGTATAAACACATGCTTTAATATTAATGTATGAAATAAGTTTGGGCTCCAATTTATTAATAATCACGCATACAACTTTATTTTAGAACAAGATGAACTTTATTTACTGTTATCTTACAAGTTAGATAATACTCAAATTGCACTGTATAAATCTTATAAATAGATTACTTAAATAAAGACTAATCTCATTGATAGATCATATTAACCGATACATAGGTAGAAGCTAGCTAAAGAGTCTAATCAATTTCCCCATAACAACGAAACACATTTACCACATATTACTAATTAATAAACAATGGTATTCAAACCGTTTCAACTGCAAAACACCAAGGTGTACAAAACCAAGAATGTTTTGAGCAAGAAAATGATTTGACCAAACTAAAATGGAAAGAGTCACAATTTTTTATGAGGGACAACAGGGTGCGAATTATTAAAATAAAAACCAAACAACAATAATAAAGCTAAAACGAAAGTAAATGCAGACCCACATAAAGGCGAGAAAAGGCAATCGTAAGTCCTTGAAAAAGATAAGGAAAAATGTATATGTTTTAATTATTATAATATATATTCTTTTGCCCGCGTTTCTTTTCTTTTTTTTTTTCTTTTCCATGGAGAAGAAAAAGAGAATGGTTCGAAAGTCAGTTTATAGATTGCTTGATCTTGATTCCATCTATGGTGTGCAAGACAGAAAAGGAGAGGAAGGAAATTTGGGTTCCATCTTGGAGCAGAATTTGATAGCAGAAGAAACTATTGCGGAGGAAATTTGTATGAGCAATAGTCGACAAACTCAACATGAATCGGAGTTCCTTACTCCTCCGGTTAGCACGAGTTGGGTCAAAGAAGTGGAGCTAGAGCAAGAAGAGGATAAAGAACAAGATCTATTAATCTAGGAATCTGCTAAGAATCTCTAGAATTCTTTTGCTAAAGAGAAAAAGATTTATCGTGATTTGAAACTGACCTACACCGAATCTCTGATAAAAATGGATTAAGGATTGCTTGAGTGGATCATGACGAAGTCAAAGAACAAGTTGTGGCTTGTAACTCTGCTATTATTTGTATGATTCTTGGTGCAAATCCACCTATGCATGGCTATATTTGAGGGTTTCATCAAGCGTATTTGGGGGCATCTTGGGATAGCTCAGATTGTTAGAATGTCCATGGGTTTGATCATGGTCAAATTTAATGATGAGGCAACCAAGGATGTGTTGGAAGTAGGGGTGATCAAATTTGATAGGAAACCGATCATAGTTAGGCCCTGGTCTGCTGATTTGAACTTTTTAAAATTAGTCAGATCAATTCCTCTATGGATTTGACTTCATGACCTAAGGCTCCTGGGGGAGCAAAAGCCTTAGTGCCTTAGTACTGTAGGGAAGCCTATTGTTGACACGATTTTCATAAACTGATCTAAGAAGATCATTAATATAAAGATGACTGCAATGAATTAATTTGAAAATGAAACCAAAATAAATAAAATGGACAACAAGGATTTATAATACTTCACCCCATGTCGTGATGGTAATGGGACTACGTCTACTTTTGCTTTTATTGATTAGATCTAACACACCAGAGTTATGTTTTCAAGAGTGTGTGGACAATAATACAACAAAAAATTTCTAGGTGAAATCTCAATCGAGACTTATGAATACAAGACTCATGGGAGACTCAATATTCACAAATCTAATCAGTTTTTGGTTGTAAGGTTCTTGGGAACAAATAACTAATAAGAATAAGAAAAGAGAATGGTCCCTACTCTTGGTAAATGTGTAGATCGATCAATGGTGTTTGGATCAAAGAGACTTGGTATCGATAAAGTATGGAGGACTTAGGAAAAATGTGAAGAAAAGAAATGTGGTGTTCTAGGCAGCCGTCAAGTAAGCATGTAACGTTCCCGCTTCAAGCCTCCATTGGGTCCATACACCCACAGAATGATGACTCTTATATACGAGTACACGTCACTATGGCTACTTCATGGACTGACGACTGGCCCTACAGACCAACACGAGTATTTCCAGCGTGCTTTGTCCTCACTCGCACGCTTCCTGGAAAAACTTCCCAGGAGGTCACCCGTCCTAAAATTACCCCAAGTTAAGCACGCTTAACCGTGGAGTTCTTTCGTGATGGGCTACCGAAAAATAAGATACACCTTGTTGATATAAGTAGTACAAATCAATCAATTTAACTCCTCTTCAACTGTGTAGTCCCATACCTACACAGTCTTAGAATCATCCCACTTGACCTTCCCCAGGCAGTGTGGCCATTGCACAGCTTACTCGGTATTTCCCCTTACGGATCACGGGACTACCAACTGTCACAATCACCCCCCTTACGGGGTCGGATGTCCTCGTCGACCAAACTTCTGACTGGGTCAAGGCTCTAATACCATTTGCAGCGTCCCCCCTTCAAGCCTCCATTGGGTCCATACCCCCATGGAATGATGACTCTTATACACGAGTACGTCACTATAGCTGCTTCATGGACTTACGACTGGCCCTACAGACCAGCACGAGTGTTTCCAGCCTGCTTTGTCCTCACCTGCATGCTTTCCAGGAAAACTTCCTAGGAGGTCACCCATCCTAAATTTACCCCAGGTCAAGCACGCTTAACCGTGGAGTTCTTGTTGGAAATATTTTACCAGGATCTAGATTTACTAACAAGTATGTTTTATTAACATCCTAATATGAATTTCTAAAACAATGAAATAAACACATAAGGGTTTAAGAAAATCTTACACTGGGTGCAGCGGAATATAATGACTCATTCCGTTCAGATCTCTAGCCCTTGATTCCTTTCTGTAGCAGAGCATTATCAAGATCTGAACCTGGATCTCTTTCTCTTCTTCTTGAGCTCGATTCTCCTTCTTGTTGATTGGATTCTTCACAGTCTTACACACTATGATTGAGATACCACTTGATGTGTGTGGGCACTCACTCTATCACTCAAGGCTGAATAATATGAAGAGAATAAGAGGAAAGGTGGTTTCGGCCTAATAGAAAGAAAGCTCAAGAAAAATTTCTAAAAGTGAAATTTCATCAATCTGTTAAGAGTGAGCCATCACTATCTATTTATAGGTAACCACCTAGAGGTTTAGGTCAGATTTAATTAGCATTAAAATAATAGAAAAAATAAAGTGGCAAAATCAATCCCTAGTGGCCGACCATGTATTGGATTGAGCCCCACTTTGCAATTTTATCATTTTGTCATTTCCCATCTTATTTTCTCAAAAATACCAATTTTCCAACTTAACCACTTAAATGCCAATTCCAATTATTTAATAACTAAAAATTAATTATTAAATAATATTGTCATTTAATGTATTTATTAATTAGACTAATCAAAGTCTCTTAATTAACAAATAAACCCTAGAAACTCTTTTCTTCACATTTAAGCCCTTGCATAGTGAAAATTCATAAACTAGACATAGTCTAATTTTAGAATTATAATTGATTAATTAAAATCAATTAACTAAGTCTTACAAGCAGTATGGTCTCAACTAGTATGGGGATGGGGCTATATAACCGAGCTTCCAATAAGCTGATCTAGAATTTACCAAGTAATCCACTAACTTATTAATTCCTTGTTGCATCCACTCATAGAACTCAAAATTGCACTCTCAGTCATATAGAACGCTCTATATGTTCCACGATATAGATACGCTATTAATTATCCATTGTTATAATCCCAATAATCAATGATCATCTATAGATGATCTACATAGCATAGGGATAAAATTACCGTTACACCCTTTCAATGTATTTTATCCTTAAAACACTTGCCCACCTATAAATGATATTATAGTGAACTAATATAGTCACTAAAATGAGCGCACTATCATTTATGTCTATTTAGCAAGCTCAAAGAGAATCATCGTTTTACTTCTAAATACCTATAGAAGCTATAGATTCCATATCTATGATTAGCGCTCCCACTCAATTGTACTACCATGTTCCCAAAATATACGTATCACCCTGACCAAAAAGTAGGCTTAACTAACAAATCAAAGAACATGTATAATACTCTTGAGATCGAACCTAACCATATCAGGATGAAGATCATTTGATCTAGGATCAACTAGGTGATATTGAATTGAATAGATATTACGGTAAATTTATCATATCTAATCAAAGTTCAATATCGGTCCCTTCCAATGTATACTCCATACATCCGATACTTGTAAACTTTGCCAATACCATGGAAAGGACATAACACTTATCCAAGGTGTAAGCTTACCTATCGTTGATTATCATGCCAGTCTAAATCCAGTGAACTGAAAAATCAGGGAATTAAACTTTCGAACATATAATCAAGATTATATTCCGCTGTGTTGATAACACTATAATCATTAACAAATACATATGTTCTGGACTTAATATAATTTATAATCATGAAATAAATCATGTGAACCATGCAACATAAAATGTGATTTATGATCTTTATTAATTAGTAAATCTGATTATATTGAAATGAATTTTATTTAGGGCACAAAACCCAACATGTGTGGGATTGTCCCATTAAAACAAGAACTTACCAAGTAAATTCTATGACTTATTAATTCATATTTCAGAATCATCCCACTTGACCTTCCCCAGGCGGTGTGGGATTGCAAAACTTACTCGGTATTTCCCCTTACGGATCACGGGACTACCAACTGTCACAATCACCCCCCTTACGGGGTCCGAAGTCCTCGTCGACCGCACTTCTGACTGGGTCAAGGCTCTGATACCATTTGTAGCGTCCCCCTTCAAGCCTCCATTGGGTCCATACTCCCATGGAATGATGACTCTTATACACGAGTACGTCACTATGGCTGCTTCATGGACTTACGACTGGCCCTACAAACCAACACGAGTGTTTTTAGCCTGCTTTGTTCTCACCCGCACGCTTCCCTAGAAAACTTCCTAGGAGGTCACCCATCCTAAATTTACCCCAGGTCAAGCACGCTTAACCGTGGAGTTCTTTCGTGATGGGCTACCGAAAAACAAGATGCACCTTGTTGATATAGGTAGTACCAATCAATCCATTTAAGTCCTCTTACACTGTGTAGTCCTATACCAGTCTTAGAATCATCCCACTTGACCTTCCCCAGGCGGTGTGGGATTGCACAGCTTACTTGGTATTTCCCCTTACGGATCACAAGACTACTGACTATCATAAAGCAAGCCATCAATCCCCCCTCTCTCATCCTCTTACTCTTATTATATAGGCTTTAGGGTTTGTTAGTGATCCCTCAGAATGTCAGGATGTCGCACTAATAAATCTCGTATATCATCCTTAATAATGATTAAAAAAATTACAAATAAATAAAAATCTCCTCATTTCTAGGGCAAATCACACAAACATTGGGAAGATGGTTATTTTCGACTAAAGATGCATTAATTTGAAATGAAGTGACAATGCATGTCACTTCTCGACTTGGAATTTATGACATTGGTGAAAAGTGTTGAAAATATGTTTTTTGGGGTCACTGTTCGCATATAATGCCACATGAGTTGTGGCATTGTTCTCCAACATCTCACACTTAATTACATTAATCAATTCCCGACTAAAGCGTACTAGTCAGCCTTGTGAGCTGATGTGCTAAAATTAGATATACGCAAGTGCACGTAGTCACAAACAAATAATACAATGATAAGTAAAAGAGTATCGTCTCCACAGGGATTGATTAGAAATTAATTATGCAAAAATCAATACTAAACAATTTAGGTAAAACAAACAAGAAGTGATGATGATTTGAACTAGGCTAAAAACTAAACAAGAAAGTAAATAAAATGAGAAAGGAAAATGAGCAAAATGATGAGCTAGAACAATCAATCCACTTAGAATGCAAATTCAATGTAAATTTCATAGAGGAATGCATTAGTAATTAAATTTTGTCAACCGAAAATATAAATAAACATATGATTTTTCCAAACCTATATGTTATGGGTTCTCAAGATTAAATTAACATATTCCTATGCAAATTTAGACCTAGAGAACACAAATTAAGTACCAATTTCGCATGGGTCATACAAGGCAAATAACATATTCCTATACCATCTACAAATCACACTTTTCTAAGGTGATAATCTTGCATCAATCAAGTATTTCCACTAATCTTATTTTTTCTAAAATCAAGATTAGCTAACAACCTACAATTGGTGATCAAGCAAAAGTAGGTAGACAAACATTAGGCATTCTTGAATGAACAAAACTTTCTTACTAAAAATATTCATAAAACATCAACAAAATTCACAATCCAAGGTTCATTAAAAGTTCTAACTAAAAGAAATTAGTTAATGCTCAAAAATATAAAAATACCCAAAATTAAAATAAAGAAGTATAAAAATGAAATACAAAAGATTAAAGGAGTAGAAGAAACTATGTGGATGGCTCCTCCTTCTTCCTTCTTCCTTGTGCACTCCTTTTCTTCTTCTTCTTCTTCTTTTTCTTTTTCTTCATTCCTCTAGGTATTTTAAAAAATGGTGGCTGCCAAGAATTGTGTCCCTCTTCTCTTTTAAGCTAGGGTAAAATCCCCTTTTTTACTTTTCCAAAAATGCCCTCCACATGGTCCCTTAATTTCCACTTAGAGACTTTTCCAACTAGGTTAGCTCTAAACCACTTGTCTTTCGCCACCTCAGCCTCATATTTGCCACCTCAATTAATAAATTGCCACATCCTTTTTTTCTACATTAGTTTCAACAATCAGCCCTGTTACTTTTGCTGCAGCAAAGTTCCTGCAAAACTTCAGCAAAACCTTGCACTTTCTCTATTAAGCCCTTTTCTTTACCAAAACCCAAATAAAACTTAATAATTCTCACTAACAACTCCATTACCCAAAAGAACATAAAAACACAAAATAACATATATTCTCACAAAATGGGAGGAAAAGAACTAAATATAAGTTAAATACACACATAAATTAAGCTAAAAGAACATGACAAATAACTCTTTATTCAAGAGTTATCATGAGCCAATTTTGAACCCGATAACTTTCGAATTGAGCTATGACCATGAGACACACTTAGATCCATCTTGAAAATATATTTCCAGTGCAAGTTTATTCAGTTCATTTAGATAAATATTGAGAGAGTTATGATCGTTTTACTGAAGGGTAGCTTCTACTGTTTTGTTCTAGTTGCGAGCACTTACATGGCCAAAAAAGGCAACTCTCGGCCATACATGTTTTCAGACCCCTCAGGGTGTGTTTTGACTTATTTTTTGATGGTGACACTACTAAAAATTAAGCTTTTAGTGACACCTTATAGTGACACTCATAAAAGTGTGGGTCACTAAAAAGTTAAGAGTCGTTTTTAGTGACACACACTAAATGACTCTAAATATTTAGTGTTTATCACCCAAAATGTGGGTCACTAAAATTATGGAGTGTCACTAAATACTAAAATCCAAAATTTATAATTTTATAAAAATAAAAAAAACCATGGCCTATAGAGAGTGCCACGCGTGTGAGCAAAACCCTTTACCAAAACGTTATGCGCGTCACTAAAGCCACGTGAACATGTGGCTTTAGTGACGCGCATAGCGTGTGGGTATACACTTTTACATACACACAATGTGCGTCCCCATATAGCCTCATATTAAAAAAAATAAAAATTATAATTATAATCCCTCAACCCTAATTTATTGTCCCCATATTATAATTATATAATTTGAATTAATAAAAAAAAACGTGTACCATCATGAAATAATAAAATAAAACCTATTATATTCTCTTACACAACCCTAAATATCAAATAACAAAACTCTACTATCTCTCCTTTAGAACAGCGCCTCCTCTCTCCTTTCAAAAAACAAAGTACCGCCTCCTCCCTCTGGAAAAAAACACGCAGCACCTCCTCCCTTTGAAAAAAAAATGCATCACGAAATGGAGAGCCCCGCTCCATTAAAACCTTAAATCCATCTTTCTCTCTCTCTGAATCGTATTGCAAGGTTCCCTCATTCTCTCTCACTCTCTCTATCGTCTTTCTCTTGGAAAGACTGGCGTTGGTAGCTTTGGAGATGAACTCATGTATAGCTTCACTCTCTCTCTCTCTCTCTCTCTCTCTCTCTCTCTCTCTCTCTCTCTCTTTTTGACGATCTCTCTTTATCTCTCTCCCTCGATAATGTTCTCTTTCTCTCTCTCTCTCTCTCTCTCTCTCTCTCTCTCTCTCTCTCTCTCTCTCTCTCTCTCTCTCTCTCTCTCTCTCTCTCTCTCTCTCTCTCTCTCTCTTTGTCCCTTTTCTCTGTAGATCTTCAACAGAGAGGCTTGCTTTGGGGTTCGCAGAGTTGGCCGGAGTTCGGGTTACAGAAGCGGTTGGAGAGGAGATCGGGATTTACTGGGCTTGAGTTTATTTTCAATTTTTTTGTTAATGCTACTGGTTGAGGCTGCCTTGTTCATTATTTTCTCTATTTTGATTAGTGTTTTTTATTTGCTCAATTAGTCTTTAGTTTCTAAATTTGTATTTTTGTTTAGTTTTTCGATATAGATCTGGAAAATTATTGTATATTTTTTTTGTACATTTTGTCATGTAATTTGTTTGTAACTTATTCCACATTTGATTTACACTTAATAATTTTGTTTAATTTTTCCAATCTGAAATGCATAGATTAACATGCAAAAATATAAATGAAAGTTTTTCTGATTTTTTTTGGTACCACACTAAGAATGAATCATAAGTTGTTTGGAAAATTGGACTAGTATTTCACATTTTAGTATCAAAGCAAAAAAGAAATAATCTGATTCCCTGAATATTATTATTTAAAATTTATAATTATTAATTTGATTGAATATATTTTTTTAAAAAATAAATTAGAAAATAGATACAGTGACACACTTTGTGTGTACGTAGCTATTATCTTTAGGTGAGACTGTAAAAGGGTATGGTGACACGCTTTGAGAAACTCTAAAAACTTTTAGTGACACGTATGCAGATTCACTAAATAATACTTTTATAGTCACCCACATTAGTGACGCGCATTGGAGTGTCACTAAAAACATTTAGAGCCACTCTAAGTGTGTAACTGAAACCCATTTTTGTAGTAGTGTGAGTCATATTTTAGGGGTCCCGAGACCCCAAAATCTTATTTCGACATCTGAAACCCTCAAGGGTAACCACTACCACATGTTGGGACCAAAAAGTGGCAGTGGTCGGCTATGGCTTATGGGAAGCCATAGATGGTATTTCTTGCTTATTTCAGTCACATAGATGCTAGAAAACCACTTTGGTCACATTGGTTCTTGGCTAATTGCTTAAGAGAGCACTACCACAATTTTTGTTAAAAAAATGGCAGTGGTCGCATAAGGGGACTATGGAGCCTTGGGTGACTTTTCTTAGTTGTATTTGATACATGGATGCTGAAAATATAATTTTCAAAAGAAACTCCCACTCCTATGTGGTGGTCGACCACTGCGACCACTTGTGCCAAAAATGTGGCAGCAGTCGGCCAAGTGGTTTCCACACCACTTGGTGGCTTTCCTCACTTAGTTTTGACATGTTATTGATGAAAATGTACTTTTGGCAAAAAAATTCATCCTCATTCCTTGTGGCCGACCACTGCCACAATTTTTGCCACAAAGATGGCAGTGTTCGGCTAAAGCTTGCATTTTGGTGAGAAATGGTTTCTTTCACTTTTGTTGCACTCCTTGGTGTTGAGGGAACATATTTGGACAAGTTCCCTTTGGTGCATTATAGGTGGCGATCACTGCCATCTCCTTGTGGCAGTGCTCTCCAAAAACTGAAAAGCACTGCCATCCCCATATGGCAGTGGACGCATAGGCTCTATTGCATTGGAAAGATAATTTTAGGATGGATCTAAGTGTGTCTAATAGTCATAGTATTGCCGATGGTTTTAAACCGTAGGCAATTCTCATACTTCAATTTTACGAGTTTCGGATCTGAAATATCATTTCCCACATCTTAAATTTCAAATTTTTACTTTACTTTCCTTATTTTAAATTTCATTTCCTTCCTTTTAAGATATAACCCCCCCAAAAAAATCATATCTCATTTTTTAAAGTTTCTCTCCTTTGCGATCTCGAGCCACGCCAGCCGGCCGTCCCTCTCCTCTACTCTCTCTCACTCTGTCCCTTTCCTCCGCTCTCTCATGGTAGCATAAAGGTAAGCACAACATTCTCTTATTTGTTGTTTAAATTTTTATTAGTCATGATTTAGTTTGTTGATATTGATTTGCGTGTATGTTCGAAATAAATCTAAAGCTTGCAATGCGAAGAAAGTTTCAAGGATCGTCAAGTGAAAAGCAATTCAAAGAAAATTTTGACGAGGATGAAGACGAGCACAACAACGGTGGAGGAGGATGAAGCTTGTAAGGATTTTAGAACAGACGCGATACATGCGAGAAGTGGTTTCGAGGAGGATGACAACGATATTTTTTTTGGGGGCAATCTACTATAGTGACAGGTAAAAAATTCCCGACGGTCTATTCCTTTTAAATTGATACAAAAATTGTTCCTTCTAAATTTTCGATAATATTGATTTTGCCCCTTAAAATATAGGACTTGTTAAGAATTCTCCCGGAACTTTTACATTTACAAAAATTTAGTCCTTCTGTTAGGTTATGTTCTATTATTCTGTTTAAATGCTTACGTTTCTTTATAAATTAGCAATTTTGTCCCCTAAGCGTTGACAATTATTTAATTGTACCCCCTCAAAATAAAAATGAGAAAATTCAATATTTTTTTTAGTAAATATATGTTGGCAACTCTGATTCATGGAGTTTGTTGTTGTAGTTCATAGACAATACAATTCAAGCAAGGATTATGTAATTGAATTTTTTATGATTGCTATTGTAATTTTTATGTAATGAATAAATGTGTTCAATATTACTTAAATATAGCTTTTTGAATAATTTTTTTTATTATATAATTTAAATGAATATATTTTAAATTAAAAAAAAATAATAATTAGTTTTTATGATTAAATATTAGTCACTGAATAATTAATTTATGTAATTCTTTATTTATTATTGCCAACTAAACTATTTAGTCACAAAATATTAGCTTTTTCGTGACTAAATTTTAGTTGGTAAAGTTTACTTTTTTGGTTGGTGAAAGTGTATATTGGTATTTATGTGACCAATACATCAATCTTACTGTGACTAACTTTAATATATTTTGTAACTAAATTTTAGTCATAGAAAATAACATTATTTGTGACTAAATATATTAGTCACTAAATCTCTTCTACGATCGACATTCAGCGACTAAATGGTGACTAAAAATAATTAGTCACAAAAAATTTTGGGTGACTAATTAATGAGTTTTAATGACCAAAAAACTAGTCGGGGAAAATGGGTTTTTTTGTAGTGAATCTTAAAAAATTAATTTAGATCTTAAAAAAAAAGTTATTTTGGATGATTAAAAAAATTAAAAAAGAAATTAAAATTTTAAAACTAATTAAGTGATTTAAAAAATTATTTATTTTTTTAAAAAAAATTAATTTAAATATTAAAATAAATATATATTAAAAATTCAATTTTTGTAAAAACTAAATATTACGGGAACAAACTTGAGTTTATTTTATTTTTCTAAAAAAATGTAGATTTTTTTTATGTAAACATTATATTTTTTTAGTTTATTTCTAACTTTTTTTTTCAAAATAATATTATATTTTTATTAAATTTTTAATTATTTTTTATTTGTTAAGATATGAGTTTATAAATATAAATAAGTTTAATTTTTTATTTAAAAAAATCTTAGATTATTTAAATTATTTATTAGATTCTCAATAATTTTAATTTACTTTTTCAAGATACGCGTTTATAAATAAAATAAAATTTGAAAATATTCTTTTAAGAATAATTTAACTTTTTTTTTAAGTAAATTAATATTTTGTAATTAATTTAATATTTTTATCAAGTTTTTAATATTTTTTATTATTTTTTTCCGAATTAAATATTATAATTTTTAAAAATAAAATTTTGTAATAAAAGAGGGAAAAAAATTATATTTGTTAAAGTTTAAGTGGTAAAAATACTAAATTTTGAGTAAGAGCATAATTATGTAACTATTATATTTTAAGAAAAATTTTTAACAAGTCGAATTATTAAAAGTTGAAGTGATAACAATGCTAATTATTTTATAAAAAGTTATGATTATTTATTTATTTATTTAACAATCATATATAAGTTCGTACCTATAATAGAATTTTACACATAATTTATTATTATATTATATATTATCAACTTAGACCATAATCAAGACTACATACACGTATCAAAATGATTCGTTTCCAGATTATATAAAGCCACTAAAATGTGGACAAAATTATTGGAAAGTTAATGGTTTTTTTTTTTGAATTTTTAAAAATATATATATTTTATATGTTTTATTTATAATTTTACGATTTAAAATTTATAATTATAAATATACTTTTGTAAAATTTTAAAATTAAAAAAATATATTTTATTCAGCTAAAATAAAAAAAAAATATAACTAAAAAATAACGTAAAATCAAATCTACTACAACTATAAATTAACTATAAAATAATAAAAAAAAAATAAATAATTTATTATTTTTATCGAAGAGATATTTTTATAAATAAAAAAAATTAAATTAATTTTTTTTTTTTCGTGTTGATGTATATTTTTATAAATTTTTGATTTATTATATAAATTTGAACTATTTTATAGTTGTTCATATCTAGTGATCTTGATTAATTAACGTAGAACAAAGCCTTTCCACATGTAAACAATCTTATAGTCCACGAAAATGGGACCCATACCCATTTCTTTTAATTATTAATATTTATATATGTTGTAGGTTCTAAATTATATTAAAAAATAATAAAATGAAAAATGAAGCGATGGATAGGATATTTTGTGTAGAATCGACACAAATAACTCATGCTATTTATATATAAATTCACCTAATTATTTTTTTTATATTGTTATTTTGTCGGGCAAGTATAGTTAATATATAATACTTAGAGACTACTTGGTAGATAGAGAAATTATTCTAAATTAAACATAGGGCCGGGTAAATATTATTTTAAATTTTGTATTTTGTAAAAATTATTAATTGGATCTTTTATTTTGTTAAATGACAAAATATACCTTATATTTTCTAAAATGGTACAAATGAGACCTGAATTAATATTTTGTCAAAATAAAATTTGATTGTAACCTTGAATTGGCAAACTCTTACTCCAAGGTGTCTTGGGCTCGCTCGCTCCAAAGTGTCATGGGCTCTCGCTCCAAGATGTCTTCAAGTTAGTTATATTAAAAAAAAGTTGTCAAAAATTAAGTTCAGGATCCTATTTTTATCATTTTGAAAAATACAGAATCCATTTTGTCATTTAACAAAATACAAAGTCTAATCAGTAACTTTTGAAAAAAACAAGATCCAAAATAGTATTAATCATTAAACATATTATATCTTAATCACTCCTTAGTGGGACCTTTCACAAGTTCACACGTTACAATAAATAATTACAATTACTTAAAAATATGTCAATTTCAAAGTTGACATACGTTATTTAAATAATTACAAATTTGTAGTTTTTGCTGGATATTTACGTACGGTTTAAGTTAAAATATGTAGAGAGAGAGAACTATGACAAGAATAGACCAATATGGAAAACGAAGAAGAAAAATAAATAAAATAATTAATATTATGTTTAGGGAAGAGAAGAATTTTTCATATCACCACATCTTTGATATTGGGTTAAAAAAAAATAAGGAAGTGAAAATTCATTTCATTATTAAATGTTACTTAAACAAAAGTAGAAAATAAAGAGTTGTGGAGTGATAATATTTTAATCTTTAAGTACAATAATCTTTTTTTGGTAAATAAGTGAACTTGAATTATAAATTAGATTTTATAAAAATGTGTTTTAATAATTAAATCTAATTATAAAAACATAGGTAGTTCGTAATAAAAGGTATTTTAAATATAGGTAGGTGTTATCCGAATTTTCAGATGCATGATACGTGTATTTTCAGGGGCCAAAATTAACGCGCTTAGTTTATTCGTCAGGCCCAGACAGAGCAATGAGTCAGCCTATAAGCAAAGTCGGATTAAGGCTCCAGGTTCAACTATGACCTTGCCTCAACCAAGCCAGACCTTCTTGGTCCTAGAAGGATGACTTTCATCTAGAGAGACAAAGACTCAAAGAGACGAAACCGGATACCCTCAGGCCCTGAGTAATCCTGGAAGAGTAGTTGAGGAAAAGTCTGAGTGAAATCCTATGTGGCATATTTCTGAAACTAGATCACACAAAATCAAAAGTTTTCCCCTATGTTAGACCTAAAAAGGGGGCACAACACAAAAGAAAAAATAACATACATTTTGTCCAATGTCCACTACTCTAACATTTACTATACATAATTGGCAGCGCATGGACACTTGTCACTAGGGCTGTACATAAATTTTTGTAAACCGCCCAACCCGAACAACCAGCCTGAAAAACTGAATTTTTGCAAATGTCTATAATAAATACGAAAATATAAAACTATATACGTCTGCAAAAGCATATTGTAATTCTGTTACTGTAGAAAGCAGTTTTGCAGTTGCAAAATAGAACAGTCAGAATATAAAAATAATTGTAGAAAATTAAATTACTTGACACAAGAGATTTGTACGTGGTATCAGTGTTCTTTCGAACACTCTTAGTCCACGGGGCCACGCCCAGAGAATAAAATCAATTAATAAAGTATCAACAATTACAAAGACAATTGACTTATACAAGTTTAGATTCCCTCTAAATTATTGTCGCAATCCTTTGTAATGCACTTTATGAATCTGACTTCTGTAACACCTTCAAATAGCGAACTCCCTTCGTCTTTGAAGTGTGAGTGCTTACTTCCTCCCGAAGACCACTCTCTTGTTCAATCAAGTTAATCTAACAAACTCTAAGATAAAGTAAGAACAGATATGAAAAATACTAGAATCTAGATGAACAACTAGGTTCTCACAAAAAGAACTCTATTTTCACAAATAAGAAAAATGTAAAAAATGAAAACTAGAAGAGTTGATTGGAATGGCTGCTCTCTAGGTTCGATTTATAGAACATAGAAACCCTAAAGATAGCCACAAAGTCAAATCTACAGCTAGTACAAAACTTTCTTAAGAAAAACTTGATTTGCAGCATTAGAAGCAGATTCTGACGCAGCAAATCAAACCAAAAAAGGAAACTTGCCAAAAACGAGTCAGATCTTGTATTGGGTCTTGATACCTGCCATAAACAGTGTGTATGATCTGATTGTATCAAGACACAATCAAATTTATTAAGGAAAATAACAATAGTCAAAGTTTCCTTTGAAAACCAACTTTCCATAAGAGAATTGCTTCTCTTACAAGAAGTTTCCATACAAGAAAAGTCCAGCTGAAAAATCAATCTTTCCTAAGATAGAAAAGAGCAATAGAATCGAATATTAAAGGTGATAAAATCATATTGAAAGAACAAATAAATCTCACCATAAATAAAAAATATTTTGGCACATAAATTGCCAAAAAAAGAACTTTACAATCTCTCACTTTGGCACTTTAGATAATCAAAATATTTTTTAACAAAGAAGTACCTGCAAATCAAAGTTAGACAGAACAAACAAAAAACTCCCCCTGAGAAATACAATCGAATACCGAAAGACAAAATAACAAGCTAACTTTTAAACCAAAGATAATCACAAGTAACAAACACAACTTGTAATGCCCTAACTATTAGGCATGCTACCCAAGATACTTAAGAAAGCCTAATCCCCTAGACGGGATTACTAATAAGATTAGCGCGAAAATTAAATTTTAAATGTAAGCGGAATGAAAATAAACTTGTAATAATTTTAACTTTACAAACCAACAAAAATACATGTCTTGGGATCCCAAAATATTTTACAAAATACTATTACAAGTCTTATCTCATCAGCTGACCTAAGCGGAAAAACAGAGTTACAGAAAATCATCACTGGTAGACCCCAACCCACTTGGTCTAGTGTGTCCCGAACATGTACATACAACGTCTAGCTCATGCACTCATGGCTGATTAGAGATAGATTTACCTTTTCCTGCACAGTAGAGCACCCGTGAGCCAAGCCCAGCAAGACAGTACAATATAATAACAATTATAATTAACTCATCGCATAGTGTAATGCCATTTCATATTTATCTGGATGACACAGACCTGCGTGTTACGCTCACACGACTATTTATGTCTATGTGGCATAGACCCATGTGTTATGCTCACGCGTCTAATTACAATAAGGCCTTAAAATGGCTCATCTCGGTTCTAGTTACCGAGTCCAACCTGCTTATACACATCATATATCACTAGGGTAATAACCCTAAATCCTAGCATATACATATAATTAACATGACATAGCATATACACATCATATATCACTAGGGTAATAACCCTAGGCTGTTAAACCGCTCATGTTAGGGTAATAACCGTAATCCCAATTACTAATTACTCACATATATTATTTCTAATATAAGTGCCACCGCGCATACTCTACGTGCTAACTACTATCTTACCTGATGTCCCACAATAGTAGAGATTCCGAATTCCCGGGTGATCCTGACCAAGTACCGGTAATCCTAGTCACAATTCTAGGATTTAGACCTATAGGGTTAATCCCTAATTCCACGTTTATAAAATATATACATGGCATTCAAAATATATTTAATCACATAGAGCTCAGAACGAGCTTTCTAACGGTCTATAGAACTCCCGAATCGGAGTCTGGATCACAAAATTAAGAATATTCAAAGTTGCATTAGAATCTGCCCAGAAATAAGGGGGCGGGCCACGACGCCCCCCACATGGGGCCGCGGCGCCTGGAACCAAATCCCGGGCTCCCACACAGAGGCGGGCCGTGACGCCCAAAAGCTGAGCCGCGACCCCTGGGTTCAAAACCCAGAAAACACAAAAACCAGCAGCGTTTTTCATGGCCAAAACACAATATTTCAAGTTAAAAACACAACCATACACCAAATTAAACTCCATAATAATAACTGAACATCACAGAGAGTTAAAACACCAATCATGCATTAGAATCCATCAACATAAACCCTCAAAGTTGAGTTTAAACCCTTTCCTTGCTAAGCTCCAACCCTAGAGCAAAATTCACATGTTCATCCATGAAGAAGCTACACAAAGATATCACTAAATAAATCCAAATTTCAGCATGCTTTTCTAATTATCTCACTCAAATTAACAATTAGAAATCCCCAAATTCACAATCCCAAGCATACACAACACACCCTCTACTATTCACAACACCACCATATTTACAACATCAAGAACAACCCATATCTCATAAACATGCAAATCAATCCTTCTCCAAAACTGAAAATCATTAAAACAACATCAATTTCAGCTACTAAAATAATTAGAAATCAAAGACAAAGAAACTACCTCAAGTTTCAAACTAAGATTAAGCTTTAACACCACCAAGAACCAAGCTTCAAGATCAATTTTCTTTTCAACTCTTAAAAATTTGAAAAAAATGGAGGAAAAGGGGGTGAGAGGGGGTTCGGCTATAGCTGGAAAAAAACCAGAAATTTTCCTTTAATTCTCAAAATAACCTCTTTTCTAAAAAAACCAAATAATAAAGCCAAAGGACCAAAATGCCCTTAGGGCCAAAATAAGGCATACTCATCAAACAAGGGTAAAAATGTCATTTACAACATAAATCTTTTCAAATAAAAATTCAGATTATTCACATAATTAAAATGCCAATAATTCAATCCAAAACTGTATTTCGGGCCCAAACCCGGTTGTGACTATACCGCACCAACTTGTCAGAAAACACACCTGAAAAGGACAACACATGCATACTATATAATAATATAGTTCCATAACACGTTTTTAAATTAATTTCATGGTTTTACCATTCCCGGGTCATAATTACTAAGATGCCTCTAGCTCACCAACGAGGTCCTAACACGTCATAAATCATATAATTCTCATATATTAAATTATATAATAATGTAATTTCAAAATAATACACAATTAACTAGTTAGGACTTTTCTAATCCATTCTCTTAATCCTAGGGTATTACACAACTCCCCCTAGAAAAAGGGTCCAGAGTTGAGAACGAAGAAATTAAAAACAAGCTATTACTCTCCCTTTTTGTTTATCTAAGGGCCAAAGACAAAAAAACATGAAAATATGAAAATATGTCCAACAAAAACATAAAAATGAAAGAGAAACTTATGCCCCATAGAGCTTGATCAATGAGGACAACTGCTTGGACATCTCTTGCTAAACCTCCTCCATGGCAGCAAGACGATTGTTCACCTGTTGAACCTCATGCTTGATCTCCTGGACATCTGCAGGAGCAGAACTCGATCTTGCAGCAACAGCAGCATCAACTTTAGGCCGCTTGGGAAAAGCTCCATCAAAATACTCCGAGGGTTGGAAGATGGTGCCAGTGAGGGGAGGCTCAAGTGTCTCATGAGAGTAAGCTACATCTTTCTGAGAGGACAAAATTTTATATATTAAGTTAGGAAAAACAAGCTTATGAGTACGCTTTTTACCTCTCCGAAATGAAACAATCTAGTCCAAGATTGAGGAAGCCAGATCAATGGATGCCCCAAGGTGATACGAAAGAGAAAGGATGTCGAATCTTGACATACCAGGATTTTGTTGGAATTGGGAAGCCAATTGCTAAGTGCAAACCTCATGAGTGATGCATGAGCATATAAGTGAGATGTGTAATACGAAGACTTTGCCTAGATTTCCATTCAACTCGTGCACCAGTGAGTTCAGTGAGCATTAGATGACGATCCATGGACATAACAGCATTGGACACACCTTCGGGTAAATGTAGAGCCCTAGAAATTTCCTTGATAGTGAATGAAAACCAATGCCCCCAAACATATACTTTACCGAAAAATTCAGAGTTTTCATCAAGCAAATTATTAGTCAAATCGACATAGAATTTTTTGACAATACCTTCTATATACCGTTCAAAACCAGTAAGGGTATTTTCCCATTGATGGTATTGAACAAACTTAACAATACCATACACCCTATGAGCATGCAAATCATAATTCCTCTCACTTTCAAACTTTTGGATAACATAAATATTCTAATCACGCTGATTATCATGATGGTAAAATCAAGAATTGTCTGCTTGAGATGGAGAAATATTATTAGGAGATGAACTCTGCATAGGCTGCTTGCCTTTGGCAGCAGCAGAGGCTTTGGCTCCAGAAGATGCACGAGGAGGTGCTGGAGCAAATTTGGACAATGGTGGCTCGGGATCGAGATCAATTTCCTTACTATCAGAGGAGACACCAAAATCTTCTGGAAGCTCTTTTTCAGAGGGAATATACAAGGATTTGGTTTCAGAATCTTCAGATGGAACCTCCATTGGTTCTTCTTCTTCAGAATTGGAAGAAGCCGAAGGGGGATTCAATTTTAACTTCTTGGCAGGAGGAACTGGTCTGTGCTGGCTTCATTTAGTGCGAAGTTTCTTCTCGAGAGACACCTGTTGGGCACGAGTGCGAGAGGAAGGGCTTGTTGGAGTTGATGCAGCAACACCCTTACTTGATGCAGTAGCACGAGGAGGAGACCCCTTCGACGATGAGGACGATGAAGTGAAAAATTTGTGGGGTCGCACAAATTTCCTAGCCACTTGTTTTGGAATTCGTTTCGGCTTGGGCTTCACACTCTGAGATTCACGCTGAGGAAGCGATGAATCTCATGGGTTTGATGCAGTTGCAACAGCAGGGAGCAAGATTGGAGCAGCAGGAGGAGCATTCGAGGGGACAGGTTCGGATTCTTCCACCCTTTTTGGTTGGCTTAAGTTCTTTATCTTCGCCATGGGCATCTGAAAGAGAGAAAGAAAAATAAAGAAACAAGGAAACAAAGAAGAGGAATCGGGTAGGTGGTGAGAATAAATGACAAAGAGAGTTGGTATAAATAATCAAGGGAGAGAGGCGCAAAAAAGGAAACCAACTTCAAATTTGAAAAACCACCAGTCCACGAACACAAAGAAACTGCCCCACTCTTTTTCCAAAATTATTTAAAAAATAAATAAAAAGAAACTAGAATAACCAAAATACTTTTCAAAATTATGCAATTTAAGAAAATCCTTCAAGATCAATGACAAAATACAATGAACATGATATCAAACTTTAAAAGGTAACTTATCAAAATAAATCAATTTAGATTAAATGTTGATACTTACCAAACAAAGCTCAAAATTTTCTTAGCCCACAAGTCAAGACACAAACGCCTCACTCTCTTTTTTATTTTATTTTATTTTTATTTTTGAAAACCCAAAATAAATAAAAATAATTAAAATATGTACAATAAATATAAGGTACTCTAGAGCAAGCAACTAATCAAATTTCATACAAATGACAAGTATACATGTTATGCTTTTTAAAGAGAATAACTAATTAGTATCTCAAGAACCAACTATACTTAACAAATGTTGAGAAAAAATAGACATGTTACAAATAATGTGAATCAAGATATTTTTTTTTTGAATAGAGGAGACTTACACACTTGAATTCACTTGTTAGACATAAGTGTGTGCAGTGAAAATAGGATGATTGTCCTTGGCAAGATTTTTATTTTTTGCCTTTTTCAAATGGATCCCATAACTGGATGCTATCACAACATACTGAAGGTAGCCATTTTCTATGGTAGTGCATCCTCATTATAACTATTAATTACAATGTTCCAGCTTACTCAAAAGATGGCTTTCACACCTCAATATGGGTAGCTCTATGCCAGTTAGGGGTGTGACAAGAAACTAAAATAAGACACGCTAAACTCTGTATAAGAACATTTTATAATCTCAATCACACATAAAAAGTAACATGAATCTTTTAATTCAACCTCAAAAGTATGATAAGTATGAGATTCTAACTAATTATAATCCAAAAGCATAAACAAGATTTGTCAAATAAGAATGAAACAAAATTAGATGCGAACAAAGAACAACTCAACTATATTGTACAAAAATCAGAAACAAGAGATATTAGACAATGCAAACTCCCAAAGATTTTCTGAGGGAGTCAAAGCGACATGAGTCTAGGGCCTTGGTGAAAATATCAGCTAATTGTTTCTCAGTATCAACATATTCTAACTGCAGAGATTTATTTTCAACAAGTTCCCGAATAAAGTGATGCCTTATATCAATGTGTTTTGTTCGAGAATGTTGAACAGGATTTTTAGAAATATTTATTGCACTAGTGTTATCACAAAAAATAGTTAAAATACCCAATTCAAATCCATAGTCAATCAACATTTATTTTAACCATAACAACTGAGTACAACAACTACTAGTGGCAATGTACTCAGCCTCGGCTGTGGACAAGGAATAGAATTTTGTTTCTTACTATGCCAAGAAACCAAATTATTTCCAAGAAAGAAACAATACTAGATTCCAAAGTCGAGAGTACTATTAACATATCGCATAATTCTTTTTACAGCAGATACATGAGATTCCATAGGATTACTTTGATATCTAGCACAAACTCCCACACTATAACTAATATCAAGAAGACTAGCAGTCAAATACAATAGACTACCAATCATACTACGATAAAGAGTAGTGTCAACCTTCACTCCATTCTCATCATCTTTTGTTAATTTTAAAGTGGTGCTCCATTCTTGGCATACTTACTTTGTGATACAAATGTACCTCCTTCCATTTGTCTGACTTGAAGACCCAAAAAGAAAGTAAGCTCACCAACCATGCTCATTTCAAACTCATTTTTCATTTGATCAACAAACATATGCACTTCATGGTTAGATGTAGATCAAATAACTATATCATCAACATAAATTTGAGCAATGATAAAATCAAATTTTATATGCTTGATGAAAAGAGTTTTGTCCATACTACCTCTTTGATAATCATGAGAAATTAAAAATTGAGTTAACCTTTCATACCAGGCACGAAGAGCTTATTTTAGGCCATACAAGACTTTTTCAAGTTTATACACATGGTCTGGAAACTGAGGATCTTCAAATCTTTTTGATTGCTCAACATAAACTTTCTCACTTGAAATGCCATTCAAGAAGGCAGATTTTACATCCATTTGGAACAGTTTAATATCAAGAATACAAGCAATGCACAACAGTAAACGAATAGATTCTAATCTTGCTACAGGAGTAAAAGTTTCATCAAAATAAATACATTCTACCTGTGTGTATCCTTGTGCCACCAATCGAGCCTTGTTCCTCATAATTGTACCGAATTCATCACTTTTATTTTTAAAAATTCCCTTTGTTCCAATCACATTGATACCTTTTGGTCTTCGAACTAAAATCCAAACCTTGTTGCGAACAAATTGATTGAGTTCTTCTTGTATTGCATTGAGCCATTCTTCAAAAGTCATGGCTTCCTTCACATTTTTCGGTTCAAATTGTGAGACAAAACAAAGAAAACTAATCAAATTAACATACCTTCTTCGGGTATAACATGTGTTATGTCACCTAATTTCTTACAATTAGCGAGTAATTAACTAGTTATTTGTGCTATGTACTTTTCCTTTAATATTTATATTTTTTTAGTAAAATTTATTCTAATTCTACCGAAATTTTAGCAGCATAACGACTGTAATTGGACGTTCCCAAAATTTTTAAAAATGCCTAAAGTAACAAACAAAAAAAATATAACAATACAGAACAAACGAAATAACATTAACAATACAAAATTTATCTACCCATCCGACCGCGGTACATGTATCCGCAGAACCTACTTTACTACGGATGAATATTTAAGATATTCAAACTCCACTAAGCATGCATTGATAATTAATTATAACAACAAAAAGTTAGTGAATGTATATATCTATAGAAACTTAAAATCTGATCAATACCGAAATATATCGAACCTCAAAAATAGCTCACAACCTACAATATAATACAATACAACGAAATTAGAATTTTAATTATTTAATTACTTACTAGTTATTAAAAAATGTAACAAGTTACTAGTTACTAAATTACAAATTAATTTTTGAAAAAAATTACATATACATATACATATATAATCAATTATATATCACACTAACATAATTTTAAAAAATTTATTTCTAAACTATTTAAATCCCTACTACTTCATTCTCATTCACAACAAATATATATATATACAATACAATTATACAATTTACACAAAACACAATATATACACACAATAAATATAAACACATACTCAATAATAAAATTCAAAATATATAAATATATATTATATATCAAGTTAATTAATAAATATTTACCTTATAAATACAATCCAGTGACAAATTGCGACAAAAATCCGACCGCCTATAACACATACACAGCATAATATTAGTAAAATAGAAAAATCCTAAAAAAATT
This sequence comes from Cannabis sativa, assembly GCF_029168945.1. Taxonomy (NCBI): domain Eukaryota; kingdom Viridiplantae; phylum Streptophyta; class Magnoliopsida; order Rosales; family Cannabaceae; genus Cannabis; species Cannabis sativa. The sequence goes on from NC_083607.1 coordinate 57,328,965, forward strand.
AAAAAAAAAACTAAAATATAGCAATGTACATTAATAAAATGAATAGAAATCATATTTATACCTTAATGGACGTTGAGATTCAACGTTTTCTCCGCTAAAATTGGTGGCCGGAGTTATACCACCACCTTTTATTTTAATAGGGTCAGGTACAATGAAATAAGGTGAAAAAATAAAACTTTTTTAGTGTATAGGATTAGATATTAAAAATAAAAGATTTTAAAAAACAAATAGCGTGAACTGGTGAAGAAATGAGGGAGAATGGGGGGTTTTCCACGGTGGTTGGCGAGGGTTTCGTATGGGTTTTTCGGGCTGGTTCTTGCTGAAGAAGGAGGTTAAATGGGGAAGACGAAGACCCTGCTGCTCGTACATATAATACATATGGCATCGGTTATTAGGCAATAATCGATGCTATACGTGCACAGTTTATTGACACGTGCCCTCCTATGGTGTCAATTATTTCCATAATAACCGATGTCGTATGTATTATATATACAGCAAGAAGATTTTCAACCCCTAACCAACGACATAATTGGTTTTATTAATCTCTATACCTATGGTTTTTATCAAAAAAAAATTGTATCTAAATGTTAATTTCGAACTAGGCAGGTATTTTCACACCTTTTAGCTTCTCCTCTTATAAATTGGGTTGAAAAAATAGCCTCTCAAGACCCATATTATAGTAGTGACAAAACAAAAGTATTTGTGTAGCTTGTGTAGCTTTTAGGTTATTTTTTAATGTTGATTATATGTGTGTTATACTTCATAAATGTAAGATAGTGCCATATAATTTAGATTCCATATATCTTAATCAGGACATAGATTGTTTCATAATCCGTAGTCATACTAGATAAAAGAAGAATATTAGTTTGCATTATTGAAATAAGAAGTGGAAGCAATTCTCTATATTTTATTTCCTAGTTAAATCTTGTTTATTCTTTTATTATTTAATTATTGCTTAAATTATTTAGTTTTAAAATCTATTTTTCGATTGTTAAATAGAAAAAAATATTTAATTGTTTGGTACTTAGCTACATTCCTTTTGGGAACAATCTCACTTACCTGAGTATTACTTGTAAAAGCAATACATATACTTACTTGTTAGATTTATAACAGCAGGACCCCGGCCCCGGCCCGGACCCCGGCCCCGGCCCGGACCCTGGCCCCGGACTCTGACCCTAGAGTCGCACTCGGACCCAAACTCAAACTCGAACCCCATACTTAGTCCTTAGACCTCGGTCTTAGCCATGACCCTGGACCCGAGGCTGGAGTTGACCCCAGCCCTAGACTCAGACTTAGACCCCGAACTCGGTCCCTAGCCCCAAACTGGGATCGGGACCCAAACCCCCGCCCCAGCCCCAGACCCCAAACCTAGACCCTAAACTCAGACTCCAGCCCCGAACCCTATCCCATCCCCGGACCCAGACTCCAGCCCAAACTTGATTCTTGCCCCGAACATAAATAAATATATAAACTATATTTATATATTTTATTAAGATATAATTATTCTTATATAAAGTTATATTTTTTTAATACGAGACTTAAAAATTGTATAACTAATTACAATTTAAAAGTTAAACTTATTTATAGTTGATTTAAATTGAGACTTAATTTTTTTATATCAAAAATTATTCTTAAATAAAATATTCTTAAATAGAGAAGAGAAATTTATTACATATTTGAAATTATGGAAAGATTAAAAGTTATATACTTTTTAATTTATTCAATGTAATAAAAAGATAAATAAGAAGAAGAAGAGAGGAGAAATTAAGAAACAAAATACTTAATTTGACATGTATTTATATAGCTCCACTACAGAGCACGTACTCATATGGATCTGTAGCCAATTGTACACGATAGACATAACAATTACAATTATCGTTGAGGTACACTTACAAATTACAAAATAAATAAATAAAAAGAAAAAAGAAAAAGGTGATGATGATAATACAAAACTCTTACGAACAATAATAATAATTTAAATATTTATATGTAAAAATAAAAAAATAACATTAATTACTCTTGCACGGACTAATAATAATAACATATAGATATTATATACTGTCCTTATTATTATTTATTATTTTTTTTTTTACCGATCAAATCCCATAAATATTACACCCTTATAATCAATGATCGTTTCATAGCTCCGTTAATTAACAGAGTAGAATATCGATAATTATTGACCAAGTCCAAATTCATTCGTTGTATACCTACTCAATATAGCATCTGCATGTTCTTTAACCACTTTCCAAGCCGTTGCCACGTGGCACTCCTCCGTCAGACTAGCACCAACTGCGAACCGGATCAAGTATATACCATCTACAACCGAATGGGTCAAATAGATCCGACCCGACCCGTTAATAGAATCCATCAGCTTCGTATTAATCTCGTTGATGGTCAACGCTTTTTCAGCGCCGCTGTTCCTCCTAGCCGTCGTTCCGTTAATCTCGGAAAGTACGGACTTTGTAGTTATAGCCTTGGGAGATATTCTGAAACAAACGTTAGCAAAGTATCTAGGAACGACAATCTCAAACCTGTCGTCGGAGACAACATTTGCTTCGAACATCTTCGCCATTTTCACGTGGCTTCGGAGAAACCCACGTAGCTTTTCCACACCGTAAGATCGGAGAACCATCCACAGTTTCAGGGAACGGAATCTTCTGCTGAGAGCTAACTGCCAATCTTTGTAGTCAACGACTTGCTTTGACTCGGTGGCTTTGTTCTTCAGATACTCAGGATCGGTGGTCAACGATTTGGTCAACGCACTGGGGTCTTTGACCCAAAGGCAACAGCAATCCAAGGTGGTGAAGAACCATTTGTGAGCATTGAAGCTGAATGAGTTAGCTCCTTCGACTCCGTCGATGAAATGACGGAACTCGGGGCATATGCAGATACTACCTGCATATGCCGCGTCTACATGGACCCACATTCCGTAATCCTTTGCAACGTTGCAAAGCGGTCCAAGTGGGTCCACTGCAGTAGTTGAGGTTGTTCCGATAGTAGCTAGAAGGAAGATGGGGACGAGCCCATCTTCCATGTCAGCTACTATCGTTTTACGTAAAACCTCGGGTGACATAGAAAAGGCTGAGGACAACGTTGTTGGTATGATGCGAAAGTTGTTCATGTTGATCCCAGCAATCTGAGCAGCTTTCTTGAAAGCGCAATGAGTTTGGTCAGAACAATAAACGGAAAGTTTTCCGATATTCTCTTTCCCAATCTTATTCAGTGTCCTATCACGAGCAGCCACGAGGGTACACAAGATAGCCTCGCAGGTGGTTCCTTGCAAGACCCCACCGCCATTTCCCGAGAAGAGAAATGACTTAGGAAGTCTTAACATGTCACCAAGCCAATCCATGACGATACTCTCCAGCTCAGTAGCAGCTGGAGAGGACATCCAGTTAAAACCAACAACATTAAATCCAGTGGCTAGCATTTCGCCGAGAAAGCCAGCAATGCTGCCACTGGATGGAAAGTAAGCATAGTAGTTAGGACTTTGCCAGTGAGTTATGCCAGGGACAATATGGTCTTTTACGTCACTCATGATAGTCTCAATAGACTCAGGATAATAAGGTGCAGATTTAGGGAGTCTTTTCTTGAGATAACCGGGTTCAACTTGGCTCAAAACAGGGTATTTCTCAATGTTTTTGTAGTAATCAGCTATGAAATCGATCATCATGTGGCCTTGGCGCCTGAACTCTTCAGGGTCCATTGGGTTAGTCATGTCATTTGAGGAAGAGATGTTGTTGTTCATTTGGTAATCGAAGTCGCCTAGGCTTCCCATACTAAAAATAAGTGGAGTTGTTTGGTGAGATAAAATGAAAAAAATGAATAAATGAAATAAACAAAGAGAAAGAGAGAGAGAGAAAAGGTTAGGTGGGTTGTTGTTGGCTTTTTTGTGAAAGAATAATAAAAGAGTGAAAGAGATAGAGAGAACAAGATTGGTTGTATTTGTCTTTCTCTTGATCTTTTAGATTTGAGAGAAAAGACTATATATTGATATTGTTCTCTCTTTCTTTTTTTCTTTTTGGATGAGGAAAATGGGTTGAGGATATAGAGTATATATATATGTGGCGTAGTGGGATTTTTGGGGGTAGGCAGGAATTGGAAATTTCATGAGAGTCCTTGTTTTACGCGTGGTGAGTTTTGGGACTTATAATGGGATATGAACAGGTGTATAAGTTGACATAATTGAACACGGACACAAATTCAGAAATATTATATTAATAATAATATTACTAAACCATTTTTTTAATACCTATTAATGATCATCACCTACCATAGTTTATATATACATGTGACTTTGAAGTCAAAAAAAAAACTAAGGGTGACATCATGCATGGAGTTAAGTTAGTATATATAAATATATATATATATATATATATATAAACAGAATTATGGTATTTATGCAATTTAAGTTATGCATCCACAACAAAAATTGGCAAAAGTAAAACACTTGAGTCCAAACTAAACTACTTGGTCCAACCCAATAGCAATAACAAAAACACCCTAAGTTTGAGTTACCACTTAGATTATTCTCAATGAGGGTTAATTATGAAAATTATAATGTCCTACTTGTTTAAGCGCGCTACAATATTTTCAAAATTACTGTATCAACATTTACTAATCAAACCGCTTTAAGGAAAAAAATGTGATTTATTTAAACTTTTAAAAATAAAATATTTTGACTTTAATAAACATATTTATTACAATTTTTGGGAACCTGTATTTAAACTTTTTAAAAACATAATATGCAAAAGGTGTCGCTCAACAATTACAAAATATAAGTCTATGTCGTCTCGAAGAACTAAACCCTTCAGGTCTAAACATCTCGATATGTACAATCACCAGCGAGCACCAGACTCACTGTTGCTCAACTTTTGTTTTGTCTTTACCTACACAAGAAATTATATCTATGAGTCTACAGACTCGGTAAGCAAAGTATAAAACATGTAAACATACAATTTATCTCATGACCCAGGGGCCCATACACCTAGTTACAAGTTTGACTCGCGTCCAACACGTATAATGAGTCTTGAACGTTTTTGACGATAGTACGCCCTCTGTACCACATGCACTAAGTATCTTTCTAACACTAGTGTTAGTAGGGTTATTTAAACTATGATTACAACTGATCGTTATACCATATAAACTATGTACGCATCAAGTACCAATGTTGGTAACGCTATGTCATACCTCTTGACAACATACTATACCACATACACTTTGTACCGTAATCGTACTAGTGTTGGTAGTTTATAATTCATATAATCTAATATGTATACTATATGCACATAGGTATATCTTATATTAATCTTACCTCATTTCTAGATTTAGGTATGACGATCAACCAGAGTGGAAATATCACTTGTTGAACGGAGGCCTTATGTCACATTTACGTAAAATCGATACGTGTTACTCTAAACACTTTCCGGGACTTAAACTCAAAACTAGAAGTTTTCCTATCGAAAAATAGCGTGGGAATACCCTAAAATCGAGAAAATACAAAAAATTGGGATTCCTGAAAAACACCCTATCTGGAGAACCGGATTCCTCAAATGGTAGATCATTTTCTAGGGTTATGTCTGGGAAAACATTTCACCATTTCTTAAAAAATAGTTGATTGTGTTTATGCAAAAATCACAAAAAACCTAATTCCAAGTTCAGTTACACCCCAAATCACATGCAATTTTCCAGAACACCTAATAACAACATATAGAACATGTTCCATCTCATAAACGCACAATCAAAGCCCTGTGGTAAAATTCACCATTAATAAGTCAAGCTTGAGCTTAAAAACTCAAACCTAACCCATATTAAGCTACAACCACCAAAAACCCATAAAAGCAACTCAATCATACTCAAAATTACCTTACAAATAGAACCAAACTAACTTAAACCCTAATAGAATTGCAATAGCAAAACCAAATAAAAAAACAAGCTTAAAACATAGAAAACAATGAGGATGGAAGAGCTAGGGATTTACCATGATTTCTCTAACATTTTCCATTCTAACTTGCTGCAATTCCTTAAGAATTAGAGCTGAAATGGGTCTAGTTCCTTTTATTTCCTTAGGACCGAAAAGAGAGAGAGACTAAGGAGAGAAAAAAAATTCCTTTGTTTTGATTTTGAAATAATTATCAAAATTATCTTTTTATCTAACAATATCAACCAACTAATATAGGATAATTGTCTAGAAAAATCCACTACTCCAACTAGAATTAACTTAGGATAAAAAGACTCAGCAATTAAAATAACAAGGAAAGCACATATAATAATGAATATTTAGATCAGGATCATAATATAATTAAACAACAATGTTCAAATAGTTGTATAATAAAACAAGTCGTATTTGCTGCTTCATAAAGTAACTATCTTTATTATTGTCTAATAAAACAACTATGATGCCCTAACCTAGCATCCTTATATTTCATTGCATAATAAGTCAATGTCGGTGCCCTAGCTTGGCATCCCGATATCACATTGCCTAATAAGGTAAGTCGATGTCTTAATTAACCTGGTATCCATATATCACAATGCCTAATAAGGTAAGTTAATGCCCTAACTCGGCATCCATATATCACATTGCCTAATAAGGAAAGTCGATGCCCTAACTTGGCATCCTTATATCAATGATTGTCTAATAAGATAATCGACAAGTAAGAAATCTAACCACGATTTCAATTAACGTCATGACCTTAACCTATTTTAACGGCAATCATCATTTCATTACCTCAATCATCATTTCATTACCTCAATCATCATCGAGTCATCACGATAATAATCGTATCTTAATATGCCATGTGGTATAAATGTACTTTTCTTACCTTAAATTTCTCTTAGGTGGCGTTTGGTTGGAGATAATGAAATGGAATGGAATGGAAAGGAAACAATTTTCATTCCATTCCTTTGTTTGGTTGCATTTTAAAGTATTGGAATGGCATTCCAATGGAATGCTCTTTCCACCATTTTGGTGGAATGGCTATTCCATTTTAAAAAGGAATGAATGACCATTCCAATGTAACAAGAAAAAAAAATTAATTATTTTTTTATCAATTTTTTTTATGCATTTTAAATTTTATTCCATTCCATTCCTATTCCTATTCCCATTCCCATTCCTATTCCTATATTTTCATTCCTCCCAACCAAACGCCTCCTTAAGGTGTGTTGGCCGACCCGTACGGAGAACAATCAATGATCCTGAGCCCTATGTCACAACAACAAAAGTACGGTTAACCACCATTCTAGGTCGTTAATTCATTCCCAAAAGTTCCCCTATAGATCACTAGGGTACTCACACCCTAAGCATCAAGAAAACATGAAAAATGGGGCACCAAAAATGGCAAGCTATTTTTTTTTTTTTTTGTAGTTTCTGGCAGGGAAAACAGTAGATCGTTTTTCCAAAAGCAGTCTGTCATTTTCTACAGGATACGTGAAACCCGATTTTTCTACTTCTCAAAACTCCAACAAAACCTAACCAATCCATTCCAAACTTCAAAGAACAATCATATAACACCCATACATTAATCTCAACGTATCAAAAATAAAAATCAAGCCATAAAAAATGTCATTAAATATATTTTTTTACTATGTATATATATGTTAATTGTGTTGAGTTCTATACTATTTCTTAGTATTTAAGTATGTTAAGGAAAAGTTGTGATTTTAATTTAATGAGTGATTAATTTGTTGAGCAACTATTTATGTGTTATAAAAAAAACGAGAAGAATTTTCAGCTTGACCTTAATAACGAAACAATTAGGATATTCTCTCTTCTAATTTTCCTTATACTTTCCTAGTATTCACCTTAGTGGTGATTTTATATAGTAGTTAGTTTAAGACAATGAATGTTATATTATTTTTGAATTATATATTTAATCTAACATTAACTAATTAATTAGTTAATGATTAAATTATCATTTAATTATTTTAAAAATATTTTGAAATTTTTTTAAAATGTTTCTAACTATTAGCATTATTTATTAGCAGCGGATCCTACTGCTAATAATATTTTTATTTCGAAACTTAGATAAATATGGCGAATAATAGTGACCAACTATTAGTAGCGGGCTATTAGCAGTGAGATCTCACTGTCTTTAACTGCGTTTTTTTGAGTTATTAATAATGAATTTTTCCGCCGCTAATTATGTTGAATGTTGTAGTGATATATGCGTATCCCCATAAGGTAAGTTAAATTAGTTTATTTTAATGAATATACATATTATCTTCTCAAGAAAATTAAACTGTGATAAAATTAAAAAAGAAAAGGCTTGAGGTTGTTGGTGTGTGTGGTCTCTCTTTTTGACAAGTGAGTTAAAAAGAGGTAGTTTGTTTGTTTTTCTCTTTTCAAAGAAAACATAGGGTGCATCACTGGGTGGTGCCGAAATTTTAATGGAAAACTGGACTCACTGGTTAGTTTTGGAAAATGACAGCCACATGGCCCACATTATTATTACCATAAGCCATTATTTCAGACATCTCAATCTCACAATTATGAATATGATATAGTCAAATTAATATTAGGGATCTAAAGAGGGGGGGACTGGGGTGGTTGCCTTTTGCTCTTCCCTCACCTGAATTGAATGAGAAATGCTAAAGGGCACCAGTGGTGCTTAGTACACTCTTATGTGTCAGTATCGGGTCCTACATAGTTTAATATAATAGCTTTTAAGGAGTATTGTTAGCCAATCGCAACGTGACATATGGAGAAGGCCGGTGCTAGGCACTACTGGTGCCTAATAGCAATGCTCGAATTGAATTGAAGATTGTTACTGGGCACCAGTAATATCTAGCATTTCTAAATATGTCATTTTGCGATTGGCTAACAAACCTACTTAAAAATTATTACATTAAATTATATAGACTCAATACTTAGTTGAACCAATCAAATATTGATACATAGGAAGGTCCTAGACACTACCGGTGCATTTTAGTATTTCTCTTTAAATATATAGAAATGTTAAAGGGCATTAGTGGTGTCTAGCATTCTCTTACGTGTCAATATCGTTATTGGTCTAACTAAATATCGGGTCTTATGTAGTTTATTGTAATAACTTTTAAGGAGTATTGGTAGCCAATCACAACATAATACGCCTAAAAAATATTAGATACTACTGGTACCTGCTCTTAAATATAATTACAACTGGGTAATTTTGTTTTAAGTATTAATTCAATTTTATGTTCAAAATGTGTAATATTATAACTTTGTACATAAAATAGTAAAACAAATCTTCACTCGATATTGGAAAGGATTATTTTTTTTAGGGTTGAAAAGATTATTGTTATTAATTTAGAGTGATCACATACTGGAAAACAATTGTAAATGTGTAGCTTATCAGCTCAAACAATTACATTATTTCAAATAATACCGAGTAATTATTAACACCCAAATATTAAAGGGAAAAAAACAAAAAAATACAAAAAAGGAAAAAAAATTACAAAAATACTTTGGGCCGGCCCATTAAACATTTATACAGTCCACATACAAATATTTACAAAAATACCACATGCACTAAGCCTTCAACATCAGAAGCGAACCATGAAGATGAAAATACGCGCTCGTTTCAAAACCGCAAAACAACCAAAATGAAACCAAAACGAGAAAAATACAACTATTAATTCTGGCAAAATCAACTGGAAAAGAATACCTGCAATGATCTAAACTGAAAATGACGAAAAAAATCGAAAACTGTGAAGAAACTGAAATTACACATTTGTTTTCTATTTTATTCGATCAAAATAACTCCCACTAATATCGAAATCTATATTCATGAAATATAGATCTGTAACAAACAGATCTGGAGCTCCCACTAAATCCAAAACAATGTATGATGTGAAAAATTTAAAAAAAAACCTCATGAATAATACATCTACGTTATATAAAGTTGCATTTTGATTTATTTTTTGTTTTAGTTGCCTTATAGTTGCATTATCGTTTTATGATAGTTTATATATTATGCAAGAATTTAATTTGATGGGGACTAAGAAATAGTAGTTATACATAGTAAGTTTTGTGCAAATAGTTGCATATTAATTTTATAGTGAAATAATATATGCAAGTAGCAAAACTATAACAAAACTACAAAACAACTGTATGCAAGTGCAAATAGTTGCCTTATAGTTGCATTATCGTTTTATGATAGTTTATATATTATGCAAGAATTTAATTTGATGGGGACTAAGAAATAGTAGTTATACATAGTAAGTTTTGTGCAAATAGTTGCATATTAATTTTATAGTGAAATAACATATGCAAGTAACAAAACTATAATAAAACTACAAAACAACTGTATGCAAGTGCAAATAGTTGCCTTATAGTTGCATTATCGTTTTATGATAGTTTATATATTATGCAAGAATTTAATTTGATGGGGACTAAGAAATAGTAGTTATACATAGTAAGTTTTGTGCAAATAGTTGCATATGAATTTTATAGTGAAATAACATATGCAAGTAGCAAAACTATAATAAAACTACAAAACAACTGTATACAAACTAAAATACAGGAAAAACTCTTTGAACATCAACATCCATGATAAATCTCATTGTTACCCATTGATGATATAAAAATGGGATCGACTGTGTTAATCTAATCTATTAGCTTTGCCACATTCACTCATAAATCTTAATCATGTTTGTCCTAATACTTTTCTAATATAAAACATGCTGCATGGAAAATATGAAGCTTGATCTGGTGATTTTCTTTAGTAGGATATGTATTCAATTTAGTGACTAAAAAATTCTTGATTAAATAAATTTTAAATTTTCATACTTATTCTAATCAAAATTAAATTAATAACAATTTATATCTAAATTCAATTTTATTGTGATTAAATTCACATTTGGTTACATGTGACTGAAAAGTTTGTTTGTACTTTTTGTGTATTACAGAGAAAAAAGTAAGAAATTATTATTATTTTTTTTGGTAAGAGAAAAGTAAGAATTATTATTTGAATAGAAACTGATATGTATGGTTCAATACACATGATGGTAGTTGTGAAAAATTACTCATAATATTAATGTGTATAGTTGTAGAGTAGTAGTACGTATATAATATCCATGCAATTAATTACTCTCATCTGACACAGTTTTTACTTTTTTTTTTTTTAATATTTTAACTCAAACTAGGAATTATTATATATATGTATATTATTATGTCATGCATGGCAATTATAACAACTTGGACCGACAGTAGAGGATGATCAGAAATTTGAAGCACACATTTCAAAAATATTTACTATTCGATCTGAATAAATATAAATATAAATTTACCTGTTTTGGACATTTTCTAATATAAAAACTGAAATAAAATTAAAAATAAAAAGAAAAGAAGAAAAAAAGAGAGTGAAATGATGGATTGATTGATAGAAAATGAAAAAAGAGAGGGAAGAGAGTAGGATTTGATTGATGATGGATGGAATGATGAGTAAGTGGTAAATGTGTAATAAAAATAAGTTTGTAAGTATAAATGTAGTAATAAGCGTGTGAAGGTAATTATGTAATAAAGTGTGTAAAAAGGATTTTTCATGTAAAAATTTCAATATTAAACACAGTTAGAATATATTATATGTATCCAATCATTAATTCATTATTTTGAATAGCAGTTGGATCTCACCCATTAGAATACATATATATAAATATTGCAAGTCACCCATTAGAATATTTGAGTTCATACAATTATTACTCATCAATAATAGTTGTATCATGTAAAGAATTTTTTTGATTTAAAGGGGTGTTTTTGAGCTTGTTTGATTGTGTTTTCAATTTTTCAATTTTTAAAATTGTCTTTTTAAAAGTGAGAATAGAAAATAGTTTTTTATCGTTTTAAAAATTTAATAGTGTTTGGCACATATTTTTCTTACTAAAAAAATCAATATTTTAACACCATATTATGACATGAACTCATTCGGATCTAGGTTCAGGTTTGGTTATGAGTCTAAGATTCAAGTATGTGAGTAAAAATATAAAATATAATATATTAGACAAAGAAAATTATTTTTGAAAATTGAAAACAATGTTTTCTATTTTCTAATTTTTTAAAACTGAAATTTTAAAAAACTATTTTTAAAAAATTTTGTCAAACCACTCTTATTAATTTTTAAAAACTGTTTTTAATTTTAAAAAATAAAAAACAGTTTTTAAGTACGAAGCCAAACAATCTTTTCTAAATTAATTTTATTAGAATTTTTTTTTATTAATTTTATAATATTATTATATATATATTTAAAAATAAAAATTATGTATTTTATATATAAAAATTTTAATCTAATTTAAAATATTATAAATATTTTTTAAATTTTATTGTATATATAAAATACCTATATATATAATACACATAATAATTAAAAAAATTATTACACATAATATCAACCTAATATCTATACTCTATATAAAGTGTGCCTATATAACTGAATTCTTGGTTTATGAGAAATTTATGGGTGACTTTTTATTTATATTAAAAATAAAATGATTTATTATTAAAAATAAAATAGTTTATGAGAAATTTATGGGTCACTTTTTATTTATATATAATAAAATAAATCTCATTAAATCCAAAAAGTTATATTTTAGCACATACAGTATAATTAAGAAGCCATAAAATTTATAATTTCGTCTTCTGTTAAATAAAAATAAAAGCAACTTAAAGCATTATTGTAATTATGCTGCTTTGTACATGCTGCGACAAAAATGAATGTCAATCTTATTAATTTCTCCATGTTCTAGCTATTAATGCAAACCAGAAAAAGAAAAATATTTACTAAAACCCACAAAACTTATCATAATTAAACCTGAGGCATTAGATGTAAAAAAAAAACAAACAAAAAAAAAAAATCGGAGAGTACATTACAACACTGTTTTTGATCACGTGCTCATAAATTAGAAGCATAATTAAATATATTAGCGAAATAGTGACTAACATCCAAATTTCAGAGTTGAAGAAAAATCTGCAACTGAATGAGGTAAAGACTACTACAATATTTACTTTATAAAACTTTTGTTTCAATATCTTACTATTATTAACACCATTTGATTTGGATGTAGAAAAAATATTTTTGGATTGAGGCGGCAATTAAAATAACTTGTAACGTCCCCGCTTCAAGCCTCCATTGGACCCTTACACCCACGGAATGAATGGCTCTTATACACGAGTACGTCACTCTGGCTGCTTCATGGACTAATGACTGACCCTACAGACACGAGTGTTTCCAGCGTGCTTTGTCCTCACTCGCACGCTTCCTGGGAAAACTTCCCAGGAGGTCACCCATCCTTAAATTACTCCAGGCCAAGCACGCTTAACTATGGAGTTCTTTCGAGATGGGCTACCGAAAAACAAGATGCACCTTGTTGACATAGGTAGTACCAATCAATCCATTTAAGCTATCTTTAACTGTGCAGTCCCATACCTACACAGTCTCAGAATCATCCCACTTGACCTTCCCCAGGCGATGTGGGATTGCACAGCTTACCCGGTATTTCCCCTTACGGATCACGGGACTACTGATTGTCACATAACTGATATTGTCCAGAGTTTTTATTACATGTCATGTGACGCATGTCATAAAAAATAGATTTATACAATCGCAATGAAAAAATTATATGTGACAAGCCAACATGCGGCCAAGAAGAATTTTCTACACCACGGTATATTACAAAAAACATATGATGTTATTGAAATTAAGTTAAAAAAAAAAGATACTAACAATCTTATTATGCATTTTACAGTGCTATAGCATATGTTGCACTTGATGAAAATACAAAGAGTCTATCTGCTGTCATGTTCGCAGATACTGTGGAAAAAATATTTTTCGTGTACTGCTGCCTAACTAATGAAATATATTGCATATGTGTAATTTTAAAAAAATAAAACAGTTTTACATGCCTTTCATAAGTTGATTTTTTTAATTAAATAAGCTATGCACACCATGTCTAATCATTTTAAATGAAAGTACATTACGGTTTGTAGGAACACCGTCGCTTTGTCGACACTACCATATTCAATTTATCAATGAAAAAATAGACAATCCAAATATATGCGGACCCGACTAGAATAAAAGGTGCAAAATACAAAAATTACACTATTATCTCTATCGAAGCAAATGAAGATTGAAATCCACCAATGACTATCATTAGTTTTCTTATCTACAATTTTTGGACAAATGCTATTTTCAATTATCAATAATTTAGAGATTGATTTTTAATTTTTTTTTATCTTACACCCATTTAAGTAATGTTTCTTTAAGTATTGGAACATCAGTTTTTAATTTATTTTTGGATTAACTTAAGAACATATTTAAATCATCAAACTTTCTTAAACATTAATATATTGCATTCGGTATTCACTTTTAATTGACAATATTATAAACTACAATATTTAGATACACATAATAATAATCTCACCTAATAACTAATAATATTTTTTCTTTAATTTTTAATTGTATCACTTTTAACTAACATAGAAAAAAACTGGCATAAAATTTAATATACGTGCATTGCACGTAACTTTTTGCTAGTATATATATATATAGCTACTTGAATTAAGATTATTTGTTAAAAATTGGTATCGCATATATATTAAATCAATTTAAGTGTGACAATTCACTTAATTATTTTTTTAGACTCTATTAATCATTTTTTTTCTTAAAATACTTAAATTAATTAATGTGTCACAATTAAATTGGCTTAATAAATTATGTCACACCATGATCTTAATTCGTAGCTAGTTATATAGAAAAACGATCACGTTTTTTAGGAATAAAGCACGTGAATATGGTGACAAGGTTTGATATTCATATAGCGATATATTGAAGAGTGTAACAAATAATGATTTTTGTGGGCCCTATAAATTAAATACACAATTATTTTTTTTTTTTTTTGAAAATAATTAAATACACTATTATTACTACTGTGTGAAGTTAAAAATATTAAGGGTGACATACTCAAAATTTTAATTTTTTTTTTATTGTGAAGTGAATTTTTTTTTTTAAAAAAAATATTATATAAAATTTTTATTGTTATTACACGGTTATTTTTTAATTATTCTACTATTGTTTTAATTGTTATTTTATTGTTTTACTGTTATTTCATAAAAATACAGTATTTTTGTATATTATAATATAATCTTTTTGTAAAAATCCTTCATTTCTTTATTTAATTTTTTTTATGTATAAATATAAACAAAAAAATGATTTTTTTTTATTATATTTCTTTTTCTTTATTTTTATTAATATATTGTAATAACCTCTGGCCTCGAGATGATAATTGATTTATATATTATCAGAAACAAATTAACTCAAGATAATTTACCTAAATTTATAATGATATGGGTAGGTAGGTTGGTGTGGTATCTCATTTTGACCAATGAGCCAAAAAGAGCTATATATAATTAGTTTGATGATTTTGAAGCAAGCAAATGACATTTATGTTAGATAAATTAACAATTAACCCAAGATCTATTTGTATATAACATAGAACACAATAGTAGTATATGATAATTGAGTATGTGTACCTGATTGATCCATAGCAATTATCTCTGATTGATCCACAGCAGTTACTCCAATTTGATAGTGCAATACTATCAACTAAGTCTTCCTCCCTAGATCTCTAAATCAGAAGCAGTTTATTTTCTCTGATTATCAAAAGGTATACAATTGTGATGAGACAATATGTATTTATAGAGTTAGGGAGGGGACTTAGCTACAAAACCCTAGTTGGGCTGGGCCTGCTCATCAAAGGCTTCAGTCAACTAGAAAAGCCCACACTTCTGCTTCACCTAGACTTTACTCACAGATGCTAAGCCCATTAACAATTGATCACCAACAACATGGGCTAATACAGCAAAGAACTATCCAATCAACCCAAGTTTTAATAAAACCAATAAAATTTAATGTAAGCCCAAATAAAAGTCTAACATTCTCCCACTTGGGCTACATTGATTTTAATACATATATATTATATATCAAAATAATTTTTGTTTGAAAACGACTCATGGGTTGAACAACAGGAAAACATTTGTGGCCACTTTAAAAACTGATAGTTCTCTGATAGCATCTCAACATACCGGTCCAATTTAACCTTTGATAATGAACTATGACAGTCATATTGTTTTTAGCTCAACAAAAGACATTCATAATCACAAATACCAAAGTATTAAATCGACATGGTCAATAAGTCTAGTAGTGTGGTAAGGAATTATGTTCAACATGTGATCAATTTAAAATAACATAATATCCTTATCAGTCCTCAATTTCACTGATACCGTGATGCTTAATAAATAAGCCAGTGAAATTAAACATACACCACTTAAAATAAGTAAGTGTCACTAAACTTGCTTAAAGAATTAAGCCAACAACATATCATTGTCAATAAGCAAATAAATTTAATAGACAATGATCACAACAATATGAACCACATGCTTTCAATTCAATCATTCTCGAGAATATAACAAAACATAATTGAAAACATATCCATTCAATAATAAAAAATATTGAAACATAAAATGTAGTTCATAACTTTATTCAGAAAATTATAAATAATAATTTCTGAAAACAAACAGAAAACAAAACTCCCACTAACCCAAAAGATCAAAAGATTCTAAAATGCCCATATTAACAACATGTTTATTAAACAACACGGCACTTAACCCTTTGGTTAGAGGATCAGCTAACATCGACTCGGTCTTGCAATTTTCAATGACAATGTCTCCTTTCTTGACCAAGTCTCTGACAGTGAGATACTTTATTTCCATATGTTTAGAAGCACTACTAATCTTGTTATTCTTTGAAAAGAAAACAGCAGCATTATTATCACAATAGATTAGCATAGGTGTGGAAATAGAATCAACCACTCGTATCTCCGAAATAAAATTCTTCAGCCACAAAGCTTGCAAAGATGCCCCATAACATGCAACAAACTCAGCATACATAGTAGATGATGTGATCAAAGTCTGTTTGACACTCTTCCAAGAAATGGCAAAGACTCGCCAAGGTGAAAATATAGCCGAAGTTGACTTTAAATCATCTACACAACCACCAAAATCAATACGAATAACCAACAACTCGAAGATTGTCAACCTCGCTTATACACAAGCATAAAACTCTTCGTTCTTTGCAAATATCTCAAAACTTTCTTGGCCGCAACCCAATGATCAAAGCCGGGATCGGATAAATATCTCCCAAGAACATTGACTACGAAAGCTATGTCGTGTCGAGTGCAAACCTGAGCATACATCAAACTCCCTACTACACTTGCATAAGGGATGTTCTTCATTGCTCCTCTTTCCAAGTCGTTCTTAGGACATTGCTGCTTAGTGAACTTGTCCCCTTTCAGAATAGGAACAGAACCGGCTTTACATAAATCCATGTTGAACCTTTTGAGCACACGATTAATGTAAGCTTCTTGAGATAAGCCAAGAACTTTTCGATTCCTGTCACGATGGATCTCAATCCCCAAAACATAGGATGCCTCTCCAAGATCTTTCATATCAAAATTGGAAGACGAGAAAATTTTTGGTCTCATTTAGTAGTGACAAATCACCGCCGGCAAGTAAAATGTCATCTACATAAAGAACAAGAAAAATATAACGACTCCCACTGATCTTCATATAAATACACTGATCAAACTTGTTTTCTACGAAACCAAACGATGTCACAACTCGGTCAAACTTCAAGTACCACCGGCGAGATGCCCGTTTGAGACCATAAATGGATCGTTTCAACTTGCAAACCAAGTGTTCTTTTCCATTCTCCTTGTAGCCTTCAAAGGTTGAGACATATAGACTTCCTCATTCAATTCTCCATTCGTAAAAGCAAGTTTTAACATCCATTTGATGCAACTCTAAATCAAAATGCGCAACTAAGGCCATAATAATTCTGAATGAATCTTTAGTGGAAACAGGTGAGAAAGTTTCAGTGTAATCAATACCTTCTCTTTGAGTAAAGCCTTTAGCCACTAAACGCGCTTTAAACCTTTCAATCTGTCCCTTTTTATCCCTTTTAGCCTTTAAAATCCACTTACAACCTATTGGTTTAAAACCATCAGGTAATAACACTAGCTCCCATACACCATTTTTCTTCATGGAGTCGATCTCATCATCCGTAGCTGCTAACCATTTTGAAGATTGTGGACTATTAAGTGCTTCACTAAAAGTGACAGGATCCACAAAATGATCAATATCATATTCTCCTTCTCCAAGATAAACAAAATTATCATGACACTTTGTTGACTTCTTTTGTCTACGAGATCTTCTTAGAGGAGGTACTTCTGGAATAACTTCTCTTTGTTGATCATTGTTTTGAATAACATCTTCCACAACTGGAATTTCTCCAATAACAGGATTCTCATTAACAATAGGAGCTTCATCATTAATAGGCCCTTCATCAATAATAGGACCTTCATCATCTTCGATATCGGGAGCAATATATTCATCAACAATGGGAGCATTACCAACTGGAGTAGGATGGAGACTACTATTATCATCTCTTGAAAATGACATAGGAATACAAATTCCTTTAGAGGACTCCCCCATTTCAAGAGATGTTGAAGGAATTTTTTTTAGCAACATCAAATTCCGAAATTTAGCGATCGAGATTCAACAATTCGCGTACCACGAGTGGGACAAGAAAAGCGATAGCCTTTTGAGCGCATTGGATAACCAATAAAATAACGGCGATTTGTTCTCGGATCTAACTTTTTCAAATTAGGATCATAAATCTTTACTTCAATTTGGACAACCCCATACTCGAAAATGATTCGGACTAGGCTTCCGCCTACCCATAACTCAAAAGGGGTCTTGGGAAATTTACCGGGAACACGATTTAAAATATAAGTTGCGATCATAAGTGCTTCACCCCATAAAAACTCTGGAAGATTTGTTCTACTCATCATACTTCTAACCATATCCATGAGAGTGCGATTTCTCCTTTCAGCAACGCCATTTTGCTCAGGTGAACCAGGCATAGTGTATTGAGCAACTATACCATTTTCTTGTAAGTACTCTGCAAAAAGCCCCATGTGTTGTCCAGATTCTGTATAACGACCATAATATTCTCCTCCACGATCAGAATGAACAACTTTGATGACTCTTCCTAATTGTTTCTCAACCTCATTTCGAAAAATTTTGAGTTTATCAAGGGCGTCAGATTTTTCTTTAATTAAATAGGTGAATCCATAACGAGAAAAATCATCGATAAAAGTGATAAAATACTTGTTTCTGCACAACGTGGTGGAATAAGGACCACTGATGTCTGTGTGGATAATTTCCAATAAAGATTGACTGCGATTTGCAGTCTTCTTTCTTGTTTTAGTCAATTTTCCACGAGTACAATCAACACAAGTATCCCAATCAGAAGCATCAAGAGGAGGAAGTATTTCAGATTTAATTAAACGATCAACCCTTTCTCTGGAAATATGACCCAATCTTTTGTGCCATAACAATAAGGATGTTTCCTTAATATGAGGTCTTTTACCCACAATATTCACAACATTAAAAGAGGAATCTAAAGGAGCCAATGACAACTTGTAAAGACCATCAGAATAAAAGCAATTTCCAATAATTCGAGAGTCAATCATAATGTCAACATTATCATTTGCAAAATGAAAAGAATATCCTTGTTTAACCAAAAGCGGAAGCGAAACTAAATTCCTTTTAAAAGTAGGAACATAAAAAGTATTGTTCAGAATAATCTTATCACGAGACTGTAATTCAAGAATAAATGTTCCAACATAGATAACGTCAACTCCAACATCATTGCCAACTTTAAGCTTGGACTCCCTCTCACTTGGCTTCCTGAGATCCCTTAGCCCCTGTAAGGAAGCAGAAACATGAACAGTAGCACCACCGTCTAACCACCAAGAATCAATAGGAACATCAACTAGATTAGATTCAAAACAAACACATGCCAATGGATTACACCGATTGTGCTTGCTTCTTTTCTAACCAAGTCTTAAATTTGTGACAGTCCGTTCTCCGATGCCCCAATTTTTCACAAAAGTAACACTTCACATTAGAGTATTTGGACTTTCCATTGTTATTCTTCTGTTTATTCTTATGCTCCTTACCATTACCATTCTGTTTTGTAGCACCATCATTTTTATTCTTGAATTTTCCTTTTCCTTTGTTGGGCTTGAGGTGAGAAACATAGTTAGCAGATTCATTCTTCTCCCTTTTAAGCTTGCTTTCTTCAGCTACACACTGAGAAATTAGGTCGCTGATAGTCCATGTTTGATTGTAAGTGTTGTAGGCTGTCTTGATTAGGCTGAAAGAGGCAGGAAGAGCATGAAGAGCTCGATGAATAATGAAAGAGTCAGGAAGAGGAATATTATGATCTTTTAACTTGGACTGAACATTCACCAATTTCAGAATAAAATCTCGCACTCCTTTTAATTCATCATACTTAATGGTTGTCATTTCATCCATAAGATGTCCAGCTTCAGCGTTTTCACCGATGTCGTATAATTTTTCTACGCATTGAAAAACTCTTTGGCATTTGTAGTGTCTGGCAAACCCCTCAATAGATGTTCAGGAATGGATCTTTTCATAGTACGAAGACTAAGTCGACTTGACTTTTCCCATTGTGCATGATGAGTTCTCTCGGCGGTACCTTTGAGTCGATAAGATCGCAGGTTTTTTCTTCTCGTACGCACAAGTCCAAATCCATTATGCCTAAAGTAAATTCCACATCTCGTTTCCATGTCTTGTAGTTGGAAGCATTCAAAATATGGATGGAAGCATTATTGTTGTTCACAGAAAAGGAGAAAAATTCAAAAATTAAAACTTGAATAAGCAATATGAGCAATGTATTAGAAAATATTGTAGAATCAACTGGTCATTATAAACTCCCCTTTGGGGTGAGAATATAACACACACATGATCTACCTTCATGAAGTTAACAACAAAGAAAAAATACATATCATTTAAGAATTTTATTACCTTTGGGCAAATAAATTTCTTAAAAATATGTATTAATTCAAGCAAAAAAATAATAATAAATTTATATATTTAAATTATTACCTTTGGGCAAATAATTAAAATATATACATTTAATATTAACTCACTTCATGGAATGTGAACTAATATATGTAAATACTACCTTTGGGCAAGTAATTACACATATAGTCAACCAAAAATATAATATTTTCTTCAACATGTGAAATTTGGTGATAAAACAATCATTGAAAATTAATAATTTTCAACCAAATTTCCAAAAGAGATATATAATTGCTTTTATTATATTGATAATAAAAAAAATAAAGTGTCCACCATAACACATTATTTTTATATCAAATAATCAAGTTTTATAACTTTAGAACAACAATTAATCAAAAGATGTGAATATAAGAAAATTGGTGGAGATTACATAGTCAAAATAAATTAAACAAGAGAGTGACTATGTCATATGGGACGAGAAGAAACCCAAAAAATTTTCTATGATTGACAAATTTCGAAAAATTATCAAAAATTATTTTTAATAATTTTTTTAACTGCATAATTATCATTAAAATAATAATAATTATTAAACGGAGTCAAAAAATTAATTAAAAATCATAGAAAAATCAGAAATTGAATTTTAAGCACGCTGGAAAAAAGAACGTCGAAAACCGATGCCCCACGTGGCCGCACGCGCCCCCACGCGCCACCTGCGCGAGTGGGCTTCGCGGCCTGCTGCTTCTTCTCCTTCCTGGGCGGGTTTCAGTCGGGTCACGCGACCCGTTTTCCTCCAGTCGGGTCTGGACGTGTTTTCCGGCCAAAAACTCGACGAAAACACCGGAATTTGGATGGGTTTTGTTCGGGATTGAATTTCTAATTGATCTATGCTACTAATTTCGGTTATTAAAGTCTAAAAAACAATAGATCTAAAGAAAAGCAATCCAAAAAATAAAGAGCATAAAAAAAAAAAAAAATGATATAGAATATCAATCTTAATTACAATACAAAATTAATCATTTAAGAACATTCATAAACAATTAATAATGAGATATCTATAATCAATTTTAGATTAAAAACCATAAAATCAAAATACACAATTATAATTTCACATTAATTATAGGTTCTAAATCATATACAATAGGCAATCTGATACCACATGTTAGATAAATTAACAATTAACCCAAGATCTATTTGTATATAACATAGAACACAATAGTAGTATATGATAATTGAGTATGTGTACCTGATTGATCCATAGCAATTATCTCTGATTGATCCACAGCAGTTACTCCAATTTGATAGTGCAATACTATCAACTAAGTCTTCCTCCCTAGATCTCTAAATCAGAAGCAGTTTATTTTCTCTGATTATCAAAAGGTATACAATTGCGATGAGACAATATGTATTTATAGAGTTAGGGAGGGGACTTAGCTACAAAACCCTAGTTGGGCTGGGCCTGCTCATCAAAGGCTTCAGTCAACTAGAAAAGCCCACACTTCTGCTTCACCTAGACTTTACTCACAGATGCTAAGCCCATTAACAATTGATCACCAATAACATGGGCTAATACAGCAAAGAACTATCCAATCAACCCAAGTTTTAATAAAACCAATAAAATTTAATGTAAGCCCAAATAAAAGTCTAACAATTTACATATACTTGATTGGTTTAATGGTTTGTGTCCAAAAGGTAATATCTAACTACACATATTTTTTTAGGATTGTCCATTTAATTCAGGGCATATATGATCTCATTTATTTATAGTATAATTTTTTTTTATAAAATATCTGACATAATATTGAAGAATTTTTAAAAAGATGTTTTATTTATAATTTTATAACCTAAAATTTTTATTTATAAAAATATCTTTAGTTTAAAATTTTAAAAAAAATATATCTGAGCAAAATGTAATGAAAACAACTAAAAATTAATAATGAAAAATTAATCTCATGACAATTATTTATCAATTATATTACAACTAAAAATAAATTATAAACAACTAAAAAAAATAATTTACTATTTTTACTAAAAAAATATATTTATGTAAATAAACAAATTCAAGGGGTAAAAATATTTTTTTTTTCGTATTGACATATTTTTGTATTTTTTTTTTCAAATTTTTAATCTAGTATGTAAAATTTTTTATAATATGTTATAACAAAAATAGAAAACGGCTTAAAAACCTTGCAGTGTGGAGTCTAATAATTGAAGCGTTTTAATATATTTTCTTTCTAATTTATTTTGAATGATTGTATTTATTGTAGCAATAGAAATATCTCGATCTCATCACATTATTTTTCATAAATTTCAAAACAATCTAAAGTGTTCAAATTAGGATAAAAATAGTCGTTTTTCATTCTTTAAAAATGAACAAAGTAAGCACTTGTTTTTATTTTTTTTTAAAGATGCGCTTCTGAAATATATTTTTAATTAAAACTCGCGGTGTTTGTTTTTGGTCTGATCGTCTTTTTACTAAGAACAATGTTCCTTCTGCTGTTCAGTCTATTATAATAACGGATATTGCTATTTAATGAATTACTTCTATTCAAAAATATATATATTTTTAATTTAAGGGTTTGATATTATGACCTCACACACACTCCAATACATTCTATATAGCTATTTGAGCTAGCCCCAAATAAACACCTATGCTCTTATATATTTGGGAAACCTATAGCAAAGGAAAAAAAAAGTTATACAATAAATTATTTCAATTTTTTTAAAATTTGTAAATAACTCATTATGACTACAATTAATAGAAATTGTAAAAGTAATACATTTGTACCCCACCATATGAACAATAAGGGTGTTCTATATTAATTAGACTTTACCCCATATGCACAATTTCGGTATAATAGGAACGAGAATAAGAATAGAAATAGAATCAAATTTAAAATGCATCAAAAATTTATAAAAAAATATTAAATTTTTCTTATTGTGCATTAATATGGTCTTTCATTTCTTTGTAAAATATAATAATTATTTTACTAAAATGATAAAAAAAAATTATTTCAGTGAAAGGACATTCAAATACTTTATAATATAACTAAATAAAAAAAATAGAATAAAAATTATTTTATTTACATTCTATACACCACCTTATTCTATAATCGCTCCCATAAATATATATATATATATATATATATATATCTTATAATTATATTTTATACAAGAAAAAGTATATATGATTCATTTTAATATATGAATGTAAAAATGAAAAAAGAAATTAGCTAGTAATATCTAAATTGATTGAATTCAACAATGATATATATTTTCTTGGTACTCTTTCCTCTCAGATTTTGATGAGGCCAAGGTGGTCTTTTTTTTTTTCTTATTAACAGAGGCATGGAGACAGAAATATCTTTATATATTAAAAGTGCCTATCTAACGATAATTCTTGGTTTAACGATTCTTGGTTTAACGATTCTTTTTTTATTTAGCCTTCCACGATTAACTTAACAGACTGTTAACGTTAAACGTTAACAAATAAATAAACCCAATAATTAAACCAAAAAATTAAACAATCTTTTTTTAAATTAAAAAAAAATATCTTACCCACATATCTCTCTAACAAATCCTACCATTTTTGAAATTTTTTTACACGGCTAAATTCAAATTTCAAAAAATAAACTCAATAATTAAACCCAAAAAATTAAACAATCTTTACGATTAACCCATTCATCACCCATACAGGCAAACACAACAAAAGCCTCTCTCTCTCAATTTCACCTACTGAAACAGAATGCAATCATCAGTTGTTAATTCTCATTGCTTTTGGTAAAATTTACACCTTTAATACTTCTTTGTTACTTTTGTTGTGCTATTTTGAGTGAAGGTGGCTTTATAATGAGCAGATGAAATTTTAATACTTCTTTGTTACTTTATAATCGAGACTTTGAGAATTGAGGGTTCCTTCTTTGTCTAATTTACACACGCTTTGCTTATTCTTAATTTTGTAATATTTGTTTTTCCAGGTTAAATATGTTCTTGCTTCTATTATTTTAAGAACGGGAACAAATGCAACATATATTATAACCTTATTATTATTGTTTCCAATATGTTTTTACTGGACATAAAATTTTAATTTAAATTTATTATTCAAATCTCTCTAAATTAAATATTATTTATTTTTATTCATTTATTTCCTTCCGAACTCATAATATAATACTTAATATAAAACATAGCATACGTGCATCGCACGTAACAATATACTAGTATATATATATAAAAATATATTGAAAATGTGTTTGGTTGGGAGTAATAAAATGTAATAAAATAAAAAATAATAAAAATTTATTTTTATTTTTTATTGATTACATTAATTTAAATTATTGTAATGTTATTCAAACAAATTAATTTTCTACTATTTTAATATGATAACTATTCTATTTATTTGTATAATATTCTATATATTTTAAAATAAAAGAAAATAATATTTCAATTTTTTTTAATATATTTAATATACATATTAAATTTTATTTATATTTTGCTGACCAATCTCCTGGCCTCCCGAGATATACCTCATATCTCTCGGCATACAAATTCTCAAGAGGCCAAGCATATCAAGATGAGAATTGCTAAAGGTATCACTTGTGCTTAGTATTTCGCTCAGTGTCATATCGTTATTGGTGTAATTAAGTATATATCGGGTCTCATATAATTTAAAAAAAACTTTCAAAGAATATCACTTACTAATCGTGGAGTACCACCTACAAAAAGTATTAGAGACCACTAGTGTCTAATAACAATACTCTACGAGATTGGTCAATCTCAAGCGTGGACCCACTAAAAAAGAATATTTTAGTAGTGTACTACTTCATTTCTCCCAACCAATTAAATATATACATACTATTTTTGCACTGTTAATTAAATTAGTAAAATATAAATTATTAGAGTAATTTGCGGCAAAACCCCTTTAACTATCAATTTACTTGCAAAAAACCATCCAACCTCATATTTTGGTGGGAAAACCCTCCAAAGTACTATTCTGTTTACATTTTAAGATGCCGTCTGTCCAGCTCATAATTTTTCCCACGTGGCAATGAGTCACTAAAAAATTATCCTATGTGGCCATATTTTACAAAATAAAAATAAAATTTTAAGAGTAATTTGCTGCAAAACTCCCCCAACTATCAATTTACTTGCAAAAAACCATCTAAAAAACTTTAAGGTTGGATGGTTTTTTGCAAGTAAATTGATAGTTGAGGGAGTTTTGCCGCAAATTACTCTTAAATTTTTTGTTTTATTTTAATTTTTATTTTGTAAAATATGGCCACGTAGGATAATTTTTTATTGACCTGTCATTGCCACGTGGGCAAAATTAAGACTTAACGAGGCTAAATAGACGATACCTTAAAAATGTAAACGAAACAGTACTTTGGAGGGTTTTCCTACCAAAATATGAGGTTGGATGGTTTTTTGCAAGTAAATTGATAGTTGAGGGGGTTTTGCCGCAAATTACTCAAATTATTATGGGCTCGTTTAGTACAGTGTATAAGGATGGTATTGTATTAAATAATAAATAACATTATGTTTGGATAAATCAATGTATTGTATTAATTATTATGACCAAAATTTTTAATATAATGTATGTTGTATTATTTAATACACAACAAATGGTCCGTATTAGCTTGTAATATACTATTTACAAAGGATTTGAGGTCAACACCAATCTTCGACCCGAACCCGAACCCGGACCTAAACCCGAACCCAAACCCGAACCGGGACTTAAGACCGAGACCCGGACCCGGGACCCGCACCCAGACACGGATCGGGATCGGGACCCCGGACCCGAATCGGGACTGGGACCGGCACCCGGACTTGGGACCCGATCCCGAAAACAGACCCTAACTCGGGACCCCAACCAGAACCCAGACCCCGACCCGGACCTTAACACGGGACCCCAACCCAAACCCAGACTTGGGACCTGGACCCGTAATTGGTGTTGGAGTCGAGTGTATTGAAAATATATTATAATAATTTCACACAATCTATTAATGCAATTCAATACCAAACATTGCATTGCATTAAATAATACTAATACAATATAAACCAACACAATACAATACAATATAATACAAACGGTGTACTAAACGAGTCATCAATGTATATCATACGTACAATATATATTAACGTTCAGCTCACTTATATTGTACAATTTTCTTTTTAGAAAACATACATTGCATATTATTTTAACAAATATTATATGTGTTTTTTTTTTTTTGTGAAATGAATATTATATGTTATTAGTGTTGGAAGCATGCTCAAGTAGTTGGGTTAATTTGTGAGTGTTATTTTTAGATCGATGGAGAAATAGTTTAAAGCACAACGTGATCAAGGAGTATTAATTGTTGACAGCAAGGATGATTATAATTAATGTGGTACATTAAAACAATAATTAACAAGGTGTACTAATTTACTATATATAGGCATATTTTTATTGTTTTATTAGGTGTATTTGTTTCAGGACCAAGCTAGGTCTTTATTTTAATTAATATTTCTAACAACTACATTAATTATATTATAGTAAGTAAAATAATGTAGTTATTAAGGAAACAAATCGTGTTTCTTTATAGAAATGAAAGCACATGAAATAATATAATTAAGGTTAATTGATATGCATAATATATAATTAAATTATTATTATGTGGGGTCTATTGAAATGAGCAGATATAATTTGAAGCATGTGTTCGTTATATTCATCAAATCCCATAATATATATTCTTTAATTTAGTACAAAAATTTATGACATAACCAATAACCATAAATATAAATAGGACCATTCATGTTCTATGGCTTGCAAATGACTCAAGATCTAAATTTATGGGTGGATTTTATTGAAACAGACTCATTATTACTGGCTAACGCGGTTAATAATCCATCATCTTTTAGGTCATATTTTAATGGTTTAGTCATAAATATTAAACGACATTTATCTAATATTTCTCAAGTTTGTGTTCGTCGTGTTAAACGAACTGCTAATCAGGCGGCTCATAGATCAGCAAAATAAACTTTAGTGCAGGATAATATTTGTATTTGGCATGAGAAAATTCCTGCTGTTATTCTCTCTGTTGTTGTAAATGACTCTGTCTAATTTATAATATCAGACTTTTCACAAAAAAAATAGGACCATTCGATTAAGATTTTCTCCTTTTTTTTTGTTGAAGAATTTTTTTTATTAATTAAGGTGTCGCTTAGCAACATTCATCACCACTCATAATTAGATTAAAAAAAAATCAAGCTCTTGTCTTTAAAGAAATTATTTATGTCAAAAAAATTCTTGTGGCTTAATTTATTATATTTTTTTTCTTCTTTTTCATCAATTATGTTTTTATTTATTTCTGTTTAGTTTTAATTTTAATGAATGTTATTTTTAAATCTTGGTCAAATTATGGTATAATTTTTTTTTATTATTTCTAAAATTAAGGAGTCAAATTACGACATACATAACCACTTTTTCATTTCGTTTAATTGTTATCTTATTTAAATATACCAAAACACGTTCATATTGTTTTTTAGTGTATAGCTTAATACTATTATATATCAACTAATAATTTAGGAATTTTAAGTTCAAGTCACCACTAAGCTATATAGTAACCTTAGTCTTAATGGCTTAAACACATTTTATTTCATAATTTAAAATAATTATATATATTTAGATTTTTCCTTTATTATCTAGCTAATTTTATAAAATTAAAAAAAAAATCATTTTTTTATTTTAAAAAAATTCTAATTAATCATGAAAAACCGGAATGAAAACATAATATATATTATTATTATTATTATTATTATTATTATTATTAGGTTTTAAATATAACAAACACAAATTAATCAAGATCCTCGATCTCCTCCCTCTATATATTGTTTCTAAAGACAAGATCCTTTATATATATATTAAGCTAACAAATAAGATGATCCTCTAAATATATTAAATTATGTCTCAAATATTTGAACGTGTCTAGCTAATTAATTAACGAATATGCTTATAGATATGCTTCGTATAAATTAAGCAGTTAATAAAATATTAAAATTATTAATTTAAAGAAATTATTGAAAATGTGTTATCTTGAATAATGTCATTTTAATTATTAATTAATTATCTTATTACCGATTGGGAAAATTTGGACAAACTTACATTTGAGTTGTTGAGATTTTATTATTAGATCTAACAAATTTAATTAAATAATTAAAATACGCAGCAAAAAAAAAAAAATAATAATTAATTAATTAACATTATCTTAATTGATTATTAATGTCCCTTTCGAAAAAATAAAAATAATAATTGATTATTTAATGCATTCAGAACCAATTATATGCATCTGGGAATCTGATATAATTGTAGAGAAAATACAATTAAAGAAGCCATAATGATTAGTTACATTACTTCTTAATTATACTCCTCATGAGTAGTTGAATGAATGAATATATATAATATTTGAAAATATACACTAAAACCAGTTCATTATAATTATGACACTTTACAGCTTGATAATTTACAGCTTAATTTACAGGTAAGTCACATTTATTACAATAAGGGCTCGTTTGGAACGCCGTATTAGGTCGTATTGTATTGTATTGTATTGTATTATATTATCTTGGATTATATATCATATTTTTATATAATACTGTGTTAAACTTTAATTTATATTAAAATATTATATATTTAGGTCTCCACAAAAGTTAATACCACATATAGTTTTACATAAAAATATTGCATAAAATACAATTCAATATAATACAATACAATACAATACGACTTAATACGGCGTTCCAAACGAGCCCTAATTGTTTTATTATTGTAGTATCTATATATAATATAAAGGAAAGCACAAAATAAGTTTAGGTGGCATCTTAGATTTTTTTTATTCTATTTTTAAAATTTTGTGAATTTTTTCTATTTTGTTTAGAAAAGAACTACAAAATACATGGAACTAAATGTCCCACATTGTTTATAAAGTATGTAGGCATCATCCATGTATCTTATAAATATTATTCTTTTCATGCCATATTTCATCTAAAAGTATTTTTATTTATGGGTGATTGATTAATTTCTTACCCTATGAGTTTTTATTATTTTATTTTTAAGGTCTTATAATTTTTTATTTTTCATCTAATATACATTTTATTTTTTATATTTTTAAAAATAATTATTTAATAAATATTTATTTTATAAGTTTTTTATATTTGATGTAATATATAATAATATACAATTTATTATGAGTTAATTTTATTTTAAGATTTTATATATATAATTCTATATTTTTATTAGCCCAAAAAAATATTCAAATTAAATTATTTTAAATGAAACCAAACATAATTTTTTTTCTCAATATATATGAATATTTTTTTTACTATTTATCTATTTTATTATATGTCTTCTAAGTAATATATATATTTTGTAAGAGTCTCACATTGTTTACAAACTATGTGTGTCTTATACTTATTAACTACAAGTAAACACAATATATATTATATTTCGTTAAAAAAATACTTCAAGTAAAATATTTCTTCATTACTGATTTGTCCAAAAATAATAAATATTGTTTCTCTTTGTAGGGACAATTGAATACCTTATACAATTAATTTTATATATTTATATATAAATATGTATTCAATTGATCAACTTTATATAAATATCCAAAAAATTAATATTTTTCCATTTACTTATAATATTTGTAATTTTTTCATTTCATAATTACTTTGAATATACATCTTAATTAGTTTATGTATATACATCTTAATTGAGTTTAAAAAATATGGCACTAGGAAAGAGAAGAGACAAAAATATTCATCAATTAAAATAATAATATTAGTCTAATTTAAAAAATTAATACAAACAATTAATATTATAAATAATAATAGTAATAAAAAAGATAACAAATCATGATTCATTAATTTAATGAATTGTTGCAACAAAAAAATAATAAATAATATTTTAAAATATCTACCTCTCATTCAATAAAAACGTTAAAAATTTATAACGTTTAAATTATTAATACTTAAATTAATATTTTTATATAAATAAATAAATTATAAAAATATTTAATTTAAATATGTATGAACAAAAAATTAAGTTTTGTTATAAATGAATAATTAAAAAATGATAATTTTTTTTTTTAATTACAAAAAAATTTATACCATTATAATATTTGATTCATTTAAAAAATATATATATTTATAATAGCTTTCTTTTATGATAAATAACTTTATCCCAAATGTACTTTTATTTTTATTGTATTATGATTAAGATTTGTGCTAATCACAAATAATTTTTTTTTTTAAATAAATATATTATATAATTTTATATTATTCATAAAAAAAATATAAAATAGTATTAGACTTGAAATTTTATTCGTAACTAAAAATTAATTTTTTTTAATATAAAATTTTAAAAAATTATTAAAACCGCGCGAAGCGCGGATCTATTCCCTAGTAATATATAAGAGAAATGCTAAAGGGCACTAGTGGTGTCTAACACCCTCATATGTGTTAATATCGTTATTGGTCCAACTAAGTATTGTGTCCCATATAATTTAATATAATAGCTTTTAGGGAGTATCGCTAGCCAATCGCAACGTAACATGTCGAGAAAGTACTAGACACCACTGGTGCTTAATAGCAATGTTCAATATATAATTATATATGATTTGGCATCTCAGTGATTGAATTTCTCGATTAATTTACTGAATGAAGCACTGATCATAAGGCCCTTTAACTTGATCGTATAGATATAGTGAATAGACTTAAACAATATTTATCATTGAGATATTCAAGAGTTTAATTAATAAAAAATTATATACATACAGATATAATTGGTTGGTTGATAAATTTACATATATAAGTGTTGGGTCCTACTTTTTTACCTTGTCAGATATCGTTACCTTGACTCCTATATTAGTATGATATTGTTCGCTCTGAGTTTAAGTTCGATCACGATTTTTATTTTTGGGTACCTTATCAAAAGGCCTATACTATAATAGAGTAGATAGAACACTTATATATATATATATATATGGGTATGCTCTTAATGGGTATTACCCATGTATGAGTATTTTATTCTTGACCATTAGATCAAATATCTAATGGTTGATATTTATAATCATTAATTAAATATTAAAAAATTAATATTTCCTATTTTGTTATTCTCTATATTCCTAAAATAGATAAAACTATTAATAGAAATAAAAAATTATAAATTGAATTGTTATTTAAAATATAAAACACACTAAAAAAAAAACTAACAAACTATTTTTTTTAATAAAAATCATTTTAAAGATTAAAAAGAAAAAACGTGTATATTTATCTTTTTATAAAATTTCTTCAAACTAGAATTCTAAATTGCATTACTGAAAACAAAAAAAATAATAATTTTAAGCTTTAAACTGTAATACATATAAAATGTATAAGATTTTTTATAAACCTAAAATCTTTAATTTTATAATAATTAACAATTATTTATATGTTTTTATTTTTTTAAAATACTTGAACTTACTAAATCTATAAGAACAAAACCAATGAAGAAAATTTTAACCAAAAAAAAAATGAAGGAAGAAAAAAGTGTTATAAACATTATTGAATAATGACAATTGCCAACACAAGAATTTCAGCACAAAAAATTATATTTGACCCCTAGACAAGATTATCATTTTCCAATCCTAAAAATATAAATAATGAACAACACCTCAATAGTTATTTTAGGAGAATGATGCATGGTAATATCAAAAAAATCATTGGATGATAATAATATTTCTCTAACAATGATAGCCTAAGTAAGAACTAAGAAGTATTGTAGTGTTTTATTTTTAAGAGTATGAATAATATTAAGACAATTGGATTCCACAATCAAGCTCTTCTTTTCCTAATAAATAAAAAAACACATTAATATACTTGTAAATAATTTTTAATTTTACAATAATAAATTATTAATAAACTCACAATTTCATAAAATAATAAAGTAGTAATTTTAATTAATTTTTAAAAATAATTTATAATTTTTTTTTTCAAACTATTAGTTGTAATTATTATTTCCAATTTTATAAAAATAAATATAATTTTTTTTTAAAATAATTGTTAGAAACTTGCCATAAAAGGTTATTAGATTGTTACCTTATTAATTTTTTTTAGTTCACATCAATGGGTATTACCCATTAAGAAGTGTTCCATATATATATATATATAAATATTCAAGACAACTATCAAATATAGACTTTCGATACAAGACACCATATAGATCTTCAATCGCAAGGTCATCACAATGAAGACTTCTCTCACACATTGCAAATCTAGCCCACTATCCCAGCACTCTTAAACCTTTGACTCTGATATTACTTGTTGGGTCCCGCTCTTCTACAGCTTATCGGGTTGTCACCTCACATTGATTCTCATATTAGTATGATATTGTCCGCTTTAAGCCTAAGCCCTCACAGTTTTGTTTTTAGACACATTCTCAAAAGGTTTCGTACTAATGAAGTAGTTGGAACACTTATATTCACTACAAAAAAATCATACTTTTAGTCACACAAAAATTTGTCACTAAAGATAAAAAATTGTGGCTAATTATAAACTATCATTATTGTGTTGTGGCTAGAAGGTCCGTGGCTAAAAGTATTAGTCATAAAAATTACAATTTGTTATGATTAAATGTGTTTATAGTCATAATATTTGTTGTGACTAAGACTAAATTAGTGATAACTAAATACTATGTTTTAGTCGCAAATAATTTTTTGTTGTGAGTAAAGTCACATTTAGTCACAAAAATATATAATGTTGTGCCTAAAAGATTGTCACTAAAAATAACAGTTTTTTGTAATGATTTAAACAACTCTTGCTCCAATGTGAAACTTGGGTTGATACCCCAATAATTTTTTTTTTTTTGACAAATTTACATATATATTTTTTTGCTTACCAAAAAGATAATAATATCAAAATATGCACGTATTCAACGATTTATTTGAAGCTGGATTTTAACAAGGAATAATTATATAAAGTACTATTTTTTGTAAAATATTTATATTTTTACGTTCAAAGAATGTTTTTTTTTATATTTTTACGGTGTTCCAAAAAATAACACGAAAACAACATAAAATCAACAAGAAAATAACATAAAATTAACATGAAAATAACATACATATAATAAAAAATTAACAACAAATGAACAAAATTTCAACATAAAAAGACCGTATTTTATGTAAATAAAATAAAAAAAAAATCATTAAAATATTTAAAATTCTGTGAAACCATATTTTTGTTATTTATTTTTGTTGTTTTTGTGCATTTGTGAAATTAACCCTTTTAATAACCTAATTAATTAACTAGAATAAAATTGTTAAAATTTTGTGGGAAGAAGTTTCCAATATATACACACTGTCATATAAAACAATGAGATTACAACTCATTGATTTATGTTTCGAATACTAAAATATATATTTGTAATAATAAAAGCAATCACTACCCAACAATTTTTCATGACCTATATAGTACCTACTTATAATATATTGTATGTGTTTTTTAATTATAAATTGTTACTTCATGCAATTTCATACATGTGATTCTATAAATATATATATTAACATTTACCACAACATATTACATTGCCAATTCTTTTTTGCATATTTTATATGTGATATAGTAGTTGAATTGAAAGACAAAAAAAAAATCATTAATTTTTTAATAAGCTATAGGCATAGGGTAGATAGATATTATTATTTTACGTATATATTTCCAACATTTTTTTAATCAAGATGCATTCTCGTAATAAGTGAGAATTAAATTAATAAATTGGATTAAGTTAATACTTTTTGTGTGTGCATTAATTATACATATACAATCTTTTAATTAAGTTTGCAAATAATAAGAACACAAATTAATATAAAGAAACTAAAATATTTACTTAATTTTCACATAAGTTTCACGTTGGGCTTGTGAGGTGGAACACATGGTCACATTAGGTTTTCCCAAAACAATTATATTATTATATATCGAATATTTTTAATATTTTTTTTTTATTTACATATATTATAGTGATTCAAAGGCCAATACAACATGCCAAATGTGGTGGTCACATTCTTAACGCATGCCAAGCAAAATTTATTCATCAGAATTAATTAAGACCTTCTCCAAAGTCCAATAATCCATCATATAAAATAGGAGAATTATTCTATATATTATTTTTATTTTTTTTTTTCAAATTTACGGTTTGGATTTTTAAAGTGGTTAATGCGCTAGTTGCAATATATAAGAGTTTCTATACAATTTTTTATTACAATTTAAGTTGCAGCGCTAGTTGTAATAGGGGTTTCTATGTAGAATTTCGCAAAAATGCAAAAAAAATTATTTTAAAGTGTAAAAAATAAAAAAATCCTATTAAATATGTATTAAATTTTAGCACAAAAAGAATAAACAAATGATATTTATCACATTTTTTTTATTCAAGAATACAGATTAATTGAAATATATATGATTTTATATATACTAGCAAAAAACTACGTGCGAGGCACGTATACTAAATTTATGCTAGTTTTTTTCTATGTTATTTGAAAGCGATACAATTAAAAATTAAAAAAAAAAGTATTATTAATTATTAGGTGAGATTATTATGTGTATCTAAATATTATATTTTATAATGTTGTCAATTAAAAGTGAATACCGAATGCAATATATTAGTGTTTAAGAAAGCTTGATGATTTAAATATGTTTTAAGTTATAATCCAAAAATAAATTAAAAATTGATGTTCCAATACTTAAAGAAACATTACTTAAATGGATGTAAGATAAAAAGAAAATTAAAAATCAATCTCTAAATTATTGATAATTGAAGATAACATTTGTCTAAAAATTGTAGATAAGAAAACTAATGATAGTCATTGGTGGATTTCAATCTTCATTTGCTTCGATAGAGACAATAGTGTAATTTTTGTATTTTACACTTTTCATTCTAGCCGGGTCCGCATATATTTAGATTGTCCATTTTTTCGTTGATAAATTGAATATGGTAGTGTCGACAAAAAGTGAAAACCATGTTTAACAAAAAGTGATAGTATTCTATAACAAAATACTATTAAATTATTTTAAAATACTATATTTTATTAAAATAAAACTCTATGCGATTAACATTTCATATTTATCTTTACTCAAAAAGAAAAAAAAAATTGATAAAAAAAAGAAAAAAAAATGAAAAGTTTCTATTATTATCTCCACTGCCTTTCTAGATGTGCATAATGGTCTCTTCTTTCTTCCATATTCTTCTTTATTTTTTGTATATTGTGTTTGCAACATATATGTAAATTATTACGTAACTTTAAAAAACTTTACTCCTGGCAACTAATGCATATGCCGAGCATTTAGAATCATTTATTAGCTGTAAATTTTGTTGGGTTTTTTTCGCCATTGATGCTTGATTTTGTGAACTTTGATAAAAGTCACGCTTCTTTTTTATTCTTATTATTACTTATATAATTTGTTATTAAGTTGTGAAGAAGAAAAAAGAGAAGTGCAGATTGGAATATTATATGTGATCCCATGAGAATGTCCAAATTGTAATAGGAAAAGGAATACAATAAATAATTGAAGAAAACCTAATCGTAGATGTACAACAGCAAAAACTCAATCGTATTTTTTTTGGATTGAATGAGATTTATTTTGTTTATTTTATTATATATAAATGAAAAGTGACCTATGAATTTCTCATAAACCATTTTATTTTTAATAATAAACCATTTTATTTTTAATATAAATAAAAAGTAAATACTGAATGCAGTATATTAGTGTTTAAAAAAGCTTGATAATTTAAATATGTTCTTAATTAATCCAACAATAAACTAAAAATTGATGTTCAAATACTTAAGGAAACACAATGTGTGTAAGATAAAAAGAAAATTAAAAATTAATTTCTAAATTGTTGATAATTGAAGATAACATTTGCTTCGACAGAGACAATAGTATAATTTTTTATTTTGCACTTTTCATTCTAACCGAGTCTGCATATAACTGGATTGTCCATTTTTTTTTGGTAAAAAAAAATTCCATATATAATTCGTTATTTTTCTGATCTCTCTCAACAAACTAATTGTATATGCGGTTTAAGGTTCAATTGATTTTATATATATATTTTTAATTTCTAGAGTTATAGTTGTGATTATATATAGATCTATAGTTGTGATTATATATAGAGTTGAAATTTGTTAAATATCAGTTCAAATATTAATAGGATTTGTTTTATTATTATTTTATGATATATAAATAATATTTTATTATTATATTAAATAAAAATAATAAAGTCACCCATGAATTTCTCATAAACCAAGAATTTCAGTTATATAGGCACACTTTATATAGAATAGATATATATATATATCTTATATTAAATATAGTTATTTAATGAAAATTGTTGGTTTAACCGTTTTTTAAAATTTTCAGTTAAAAATAACAATTAAAATTAACACGGTTAATCATTGTCTTTTTTTTTTTTTTTTGAAAAAAAATTAGTTTTAAATACTTCAGTTTTTTTTTTTTTTTTTGAAAAATCAAGAAGTTGTATTCCAATGAACTAGACAAATACATTTTATCAGCACCTTTGTAAAATAGGCCTGTCCTCAACTATACAAGATCAAGTAAACAAATTTTATAATCTCTCAAAACCATTCTCTATTTGGATTGTCAATATTCTTTGGCCACACAAATAATACTCTATTTTTCACAATTTTTCCTATCTTCTTTACAAGAATATTTATTCTAGTTACTTCCAATGACCAAATTAAGTGCTTCATTCCTAGCTTGGTATGCAAGCAAATTAAAAAGACAAGTTTTTAAAGTTACTTACATTGGCTAGGTCAATCCAACAAATCAGATGTTGAAGAGAAATAGCTAATACATAATTCCAACCAAGCCAATTTTAATCTCCATTAGAACCCTTGCTACTAACAATCAAAGAACAAGTGGGAAATTGATTCCGATCCCGTTCCACACAAAAGGCAAGAGCAATCTTCCACCAAATTTATGCGCTTCAACCTGTTCGTAGTATAACAAAATTAATTTACATTTAAATCTTAATTTATGTTTAAATTAGATGTTATAAATTCAATTCACTAATCATAACTTTATAACAAATTTATTAGTTATATTATTTAAAGTATTTAAATTTAATTACTTATTTTATTATTTAATAAAATTAATTAGATATATTTTTTATAGATAAATTTAAAACTAGATTAAATTTATATATTTTAAAAATATAATTGAATTGTATTAGATTTAATTTTATTATTATTATTTAAATTAATAATTAAGTTATAATAATATCTCTATTACAACTCTAAGTAAACTTGACAATACGTACTAGATATATATAAGTTTGATAAATGTTAGTTTTAACTTTCTGCATTTTTTATTTTTTTTATATTAATGAGATTTCCTTTCCATATATACATTTTTTAGAAATTGATAAATTCGACATCAATTTTTAAAATAATCAAATTAATTTTAAAAATTACTGTGGTGGTGATTGGTTACCATTATATTATTATTAATTAGTAAAGTAAAAAAATTGATGGCAAAGCAATCAGCTACCACAAACCATAAATTTTATAATCAAATTAATTTGTATATATACATTTTCCTTTAAAAATATATTGAATGTGGTATATACGGTAAATCATAAATTTTAAAAATAATGTGACATGCAAAAATAATATTATAATATTTTATTAATGAGATTTTTAAAATTTATATAAAACGAAAAATATTATATAATTTTTTTTTTTATATATGAAATTATATAATTAAACACGTGAAAGAGTGGCTAATTATATACTAATTGAACATGTAATTGCGCGCCTTGACTCTTTGTAAATATATGGTTTGATCTTATTTGGTTAAATGAGTTGACTTGCAAATAATCATTGAGGCAATAAAACTCCACATGGTCATTTTATTTTATTTCTTAATATATATATTTATAAATAATAGTTACATATATGATTTTATTAATAAGGATTAATATAGTTGTAGGAGATTGCAAGCACCATATATATATATATACATTATTTTTAAAAAAGAATAAAAAAAAGATCATATTTTAATTTTTAAGTAGGGAAGAATTAATTGTCTTTTCTTATTAATAAATATATTTATAAATGTTAGGTATATAATGAGGTAATAAAGTTTATTCAAAGTTTTGGCTTCTGCTAGCTAGTCCTAACTTTTGGTGCAAGAAAACAAGTATGGAAAAAGAGATCGACCATTAACATTAAAGTAGTCAAATTTAAACTACTTTGTTTTTATTTTCTTTGTCTACCTAGTCAATCATCAAATTACCCAAGGAAAGGTTGGTGTGTATAAATATATATATATATATATATAATTATTGGTTTTGTAGTTGGTGAGAGAATTATACATGCTATATATATATATATATATATATTTATAGTTTCAGTGTTCACATTCTTATTTCGTATATGGTTCTTTTACTTTCTTTCTTTTTCAATGTGTGTCTGCTAAAGCATTGCATCATTGTAACTTTGACAAATTGATCAAAAATTGACAAAATTATTATATATTTCATAATTATTGACAACATCTTTTGCTACCCTTTTCTTATTATTATTATTATTATTCTTTTAAAATTAATAATATTTGCTTTCAGAAGATTTGAAATAATAATGATGTGTGCTAGTCTCTAATAATTATAGTTAAATGCACGTGGCAACTCGTATTATATAACTAATTAAATATTCATAAACATGGAATGAAAGCTAGCCCAAACATTAATTATTATAGATTAATTTATTATTTATACAATAATATATATATACACAGTGAAATAAGAGCATTTATAGAGTGTTGAGTGAGTGAGCTAGTATTATATTTGCGTTTGGTACGAGTTTTTAAAATAATTTGATTATTAGGAATATTATAAAGAAGAATATAATTGTAGAAAAATATGTAAATTATATTTGGATCATATGTAATTATATTTCCGTTAGTTAAATTACACTATTTAGTTGAGCAAATAAATCTTATATATTATTTTAAAAATTTAAAATAAAAATTCTTTTTCATTATATGTTAATTATATATACATAAATATAAAATAATTATTTATGAAAGAAATACATTTATTAATTAGTAAATATTAAATTTCATGTATTTTTTATTAATTAAAATGAATATTAGTATATATTTTATCACCATGCTATTTATTTGTGTTTATTATGTTATTTATGTACACTATTCGTATAAAATTTATGTATGATACATATATATGTTTTTTTTTTTTTGAGAAATTTTCACTATTATTATAAATCAAAGTTCATTTACAATAATAGAAAAAATAGGATGAGGTATTTCTCCCATCCAAAAGACATCTTCATCCAACTCTAGAGCGTATTTCGCTAACCCGTGGGCAGCTTGATTAGCATGCCTACGAATATGCGTAACAGTAACTCTAGGGAAAAAGGACAAAAGACAACGAACATCATCTATGAGATCCGAAAAGCAAGATAAATCTTTACGTGACGTG
The DNA here is from genome assembly GCF_029168945.1 of Cannabis sativa. NCBI lineage: Eukaryota > Viridiplantae > Streptophyta > Magnoliopsida > Rosales > Cannabaceae > Cannabis > Cannabis sativa. Next base: position 57,369,398 of record NC_083607.1, read on the forward strand.
GCCAAAGCTGAAGAAACCCGTAGAGCATCTGTTTCAACTTGTGATATTGGTATTTGTTGTTGAAATGCCCAATTAAGACTGTGAAAAAGTGCTTTGGCTTCCATTTCGTCACTTCTGAAATGACCTTGGACAGATTTGGATAAAGCAGCAACGACTTCCCCTTTGCAATTTCGAACTACTGCTCCTATACCCAAAACTTTATCCATAGCATTAACAGCCGCATCAACATTCATTTTAAGACAATTGACATCTGGCGGCTTCCATGGTATCCCATTTGCAGCAGTAGCAGTTGGACCAGCAGCATTATTATCAGAGTTATGTTGCAATTGCTGAGGAATATCAGGTCCTGGCCGAGAAACTTGCTGGTTTGTTGCACCTTGCTGGCTATTACTTTGCTGGTTTGGCCTTAAAGACTGTGGCAGCAACTGGTTTGGAACAACTTGGTCTGGTGTATGGCTTCGCTCTCTTCCTTTTGCTTTAGCTAATCTATATTTATCAATATAGATTTGAGCCTGTGAGACAAGAACAGAGGCAACACGATTTGTACCACCATGTAATACACTATTTCGATCATTCCAAATACTCCACAGTAGGCAAATGAAATTTTCAAACTCAACCTTATCCATGGTTTTTGCTTTGTGGATAACATAATCGCCATTAAACATGGCATGGGCACCAGTAAAATCAATACGGTATTGAGTTTGCTTCCAGACAGCCTTAGCAAACTTACATGTGAATAACGCATGCCCAATCGATTCCCAAGCACATTGACATCTAGAGCATGTTGCAGAATCTATAATTTTCCTTTTGTGCAATGCTTTAGCAACAGGCAGAGCTTGTTGAATGACTCTCCAAGCAAAGATTTTAATCTTTGGTGGCAATTGTAGTGCCCAAAAAAACTTCCACCAAGTGTTATTATTATCTGAAGTTGATTCCTCATTTGCATCTGTGATTGAATTTGCCAGGTGAAAACCGGTTTTGACTGAATAAATTCCAGTCGAATTATGATGCCAGATGAGTTTATCTTGTGCTTGGTAAAAACTTAAAGGGATTGTTACAATACGGTCAATGTCAATTTGCCCAAAATACTCACCGAGAAGAGTCAAATCCCATTCCATGGTGTCTTGAATGAAAGTAGATACTGGCATATCAGGTTGACCAATGTAACTAACAGGCCGAAACTCACTATGCCCTGGGATCCATGGGTCCAAGCCAGTCCTAACATGCAAACCAGAACCTATTTTATACCTTAGACCTTTTAAAAGCAACTCTCTTCCCCAATAAATTCCTTGCCAAGTCAATGATGGTGAATGTCCTAAATGTGCATCAAGGAAAGAATTTCTTGAGAAATATCGATGCTTTAACAGTCGGCTTAAGAGAGAGTGTGGCATTTCCAATATTCTCCATGCTTGTTTGGCAAGCATCGCTTGATTGAAATCAACAAAAGAACGGAAGCCCATACCTCCTTCAAATTTTGATTTGCACAACATTTTCCATCGCTTCCAATGGATCTTAGACCCGTCCTTGTTTGACCCCCACCAGAAGTTTGCCATCATTGATTCAATTTGGTTGCAGAACCCAATTGGCAATCGGAAACAACTCATAGCATATGTTGGGATCGATTGTACCACAGCCTTCAATAAAACCTCCTTACCACCAATGGAGAAAAGCTTATCATTCCAAGCATGCAGCAACCGCCAAATTTTTTCCTTGATACTGCTAAACATTTCCTTTTTATTATGTGTTGAATAAGCCGGGAGTCCAAGATAAGATTCATGACACTCACAAATTGGCATGCCAAGTATTTGACTGAAAAAATTCTTGGCCACATCTGAAGTGTTGGGAGAGAATGACATGATGGATTTTTGAGTATTCAATAATTGCCCCGAAGCTCTATGGTAGATAGCAAGGACATTTTTGATTGCTAAAGCTGAAGCTTGATCAGCTTGACAGAACAAAAGACTATCATCAGCAAATAAGAGATGTGAAATTGATGGAGCATGTCGAGTAAGCTTTAAACCATGTAGATGACCCAGTTGTTCCTCATGATGAAGGAGACGTGAGAAACCTTCTGAGCAAATCAAAAATAAGTAAGGTGACATCGGATCGCCTTGACGCAATCCCCTTGTTGGCCATACATTACCCACGACTTCACCATTCAGAAGAAATGAGAAACTGTTAGATGAAAGACATCTCATGATTAGAGAGATCCATCTCTGATCGAAGCCCATTTTACCCATAACTGCAGATAAATAATCCCATTCCACTCTGTCAAATGCTTTGCTCATATCCAACTTAAGCGCTGAATAACCTTTGTTGCCTTGAGTTTTATGTTTAAGATGGTGGACAAGTTCGAATGCAACCAATATATTATCCGTGATGAGACGATTGGAGAGGAACGCACTTTGAGATTCTGAAATAACTGACGGGAGAACATCTTTGAATCGAAGAACCAAAACTTTAGAAATCAGCTTGTATATTACATTACAGAGGCTGATTGGTCTAAAATCACCCATAGCTTTCGGCTTTTTGATCTTTGGGATTAGAGTGATGATAGATTTGTTTAAAGCACTCATGTCATGATCCTCATTCAAAACTTTTAAGACCACATTAGTTACATCTGGCCCTACAATCTTCCAATAGTGTTGATAAAACATTGACGACATACCATCACTACCGGGGCTCTTATCCGGGCTCATGGAGTTTAATGCATTCAAGACCTCTTCAGCCGTGAAAGGAGTCAGTAAATGTTGATTCATCTCAGTTGTTACTGTAGTGGGAATAGTGTGCAAAACCTGATTTAATGCATCATGATCAGTTCCTGTAGTTGTGAACAACTCATCAAAGTAGGAACAAATAATGTCAGTCATGTCATTTTTTGATGTTGAAACAGCCCCTGCCTGGTTTTGCAATGATCGGATAGTGTTATTTGACTTCCTATTTGAGGCATATGCATGAAAGAATTTTGTATTTTCATCACCACATTGTAACCAATCAACCCTCGATCGTTGTTGCCAATAGGTCTCCTCTTGCGCTAAAAGTTCATCCAAAATGTCTTCAGATTTTTCCAATTCTGCTATAGTTGCTGCTGAATGTGGGTTGGTATTGTTGAGATCAGCAACATGCTTTTGTGCCTTGGTAATTTTCTTCTTCATATTTCCATATTTTTGGGAGTGCCACGATTGAAGAGAAGTTGTGCAACCTTGTATGTTAGAGCAGAAATTTTCCACAGCCGAACCAGTAAGGTTAGTCCTCCAATTTTTCAATATTAGATCTGAAGCTTCTGTGTCATTGAGCCATATTTTTTCAAACCTAAAGCGAGAGTGCCTTTGAATTTGATTTTGATTGCCCGTTCGTTGATTGACATTCACAGAAATGGCTCGATGGTCAGACTTGAAGTAATCCAAATGGCATATTGTAATTGGCTCAAAAACGTCATGCCATTGATCATTAGTGAAACACCAGTCGAGGCGCTCCTTGAGAGCATTCAGTTTTCGCCTTCCTCGAGTCCAAGTGAAAGGATCACCCTCAAAGGGTAGCTCATGTAGATTACAGACATCAAGCACCTTTCGAAAGTTTTCCATTTGAGTTTCAGATCGAGGAGCTCCACCATTTTTATTCTGGTTTGATAATATTTCATTGAAGTCTCCAATCACCAGCCAAGGCAGCAGTGGTGCAACATCCTTACAACGCTCTAGGAGCTTCCAAGTGTGTAAGCGATTATGAGTTTCAGGTGCACCATAGAAGGCAGAGAAATGCCAAGTTGGTCCATTGTCACACATCATGTAGCAGTCAAAGAGATTTGCATTATAATTCAAAAGAGTTACGTCAACATTATCCTTCCATAACAAAAGCAACCCCCCTCCTAAGCCTACCCGAGGGACTTCAAGTCCATTATTAAAATGTAAAGATTGACGAAAGCGATTAACTACATTACAAGCTAATTTAGTTTCCATAAGAAATAAAACATGAGGATCTTGCTGTTTTACAAGCAACCGAAGATGACGGAATGCACTTGGATTCCCCAGACCACGTGCATTCCAACTAACAATTTTCATGGCTGGCTGCGGGCCTGGAAACCAGCACCCGCATTTTTGTCTTTGGAACCAGATGTATCTGCAGCAGGAGTAGAAGCCATCGGGTTGATCTCAGCATCAGTGGACAATTCTGAAGTTGAGAGAGAAGGAATTGGTCCCCGCACTCGCTTAAGAACCTTTCGCAGTGACATTTGTTCTGAATGCCGTTTGGAAACTCTATTCGGTGATTGGTTCTCCTTGTTTATATCATGAGCAGCAGTAGTTGTAACCATGGAATCGGTGATACATATATATGTTATAGCTATATAATAATATAAAAAAATACTCAATTAAAATAAACCGATCTCATAAACTAATTAAATATACATCATAATATTTTGTTTATAATAAATATATAAAACAATCATTTTAATTTGTGCCATAAAATATTATAGTGTATTGAATCAAAATATAACATTTGTTTTATTTTTGTAGCAAATTTGGCAATATATATTTATATATATATTTTACATATAGTTACAATTTCTAAAACTTGCTAACATATTAAAATTTGATTGATATTATACGTAGTAAGTACATCAATATTAAGTAATAACTGTCAATTTATAAATATATTATTATAGTATATGTTTTTTTTCATCTATATTAGTATGTTTTTATATATCTTTGCGTGCCAGTTTGAGCCACAAATGGCAGTAAATTAAAATTGTGGGGATCTAAATCTAATTAAGTTTTGGTGATTAAGTTATAATAATTAGTAGGTATATGTCTATATATAACTCTACTACAAGAATTAATTGTAGGACCTGTTATAATTATTATAAATACACATTTAAGTGTGGTTTAGTAACACTTTTGTTTTTCAATTTTTTAATTACAAAATGAAAGTAAAATTTTTGTTTTTAAAAAATTTATTTTTAAAAAACAAAAATGCGTTCTGTAACAACTTTTGTTTTTCAATTTTAAAAACAGAAAACAAAAGTGTGTTCTGTAAAGTTCATTTTATTTTTATTTTTTGATTTTATTTAAGTCGGGTCTAAGTCCGGGGTCGGATTCGGGTTCGGATCAAAAGTCGGGTTTAGCACTAGGGCCGTGGGGAGGAGATTTGGTTCGGGTCTGGTCGTAATCCAAAAGATTGATTACGAAAAAAAAACGGTTTAAAAAATTATTGAAAGTGATTTTTTTTTTTTAAAAAAATTTGATTTCTAATTATAAAATTGGAAAGTAAAAACAGTTTTATAGAACATGTTTTTAAAAAATATTTTCACTTTTCCACTTTTAAAAATAGAAAATTGATTAAAAAAGTGTTACCGAACGCCACCTAAAAATATATAATTTTTTGTAGAAGAAGTTCCTCCCAAAAAGATAAATAACGTATAGAGTAGTAGTTTCACGTGTATAGTTTTGAGACAAGTATAGCTAGCTTCTTATTATTGTAAATATTTTCCCACCTTCTATGACCACTATATCTTAATCAAATAAAACAAAAAATTATAAATAAATAAATAAAATGTGTCTAACTCAAAAGTTAACAACTGAATCGTGTCATAAATTGATCAAAGAGTGGTTGAGTAGATGATCTTTATGTAACGAGAGGATAAAAATAGCTTAAGGTCGAGTCAGTGTATTTTATATATTTTATTATAAATTTAAAATATACAATCATCACTGTATCACTCTTAGTATTTTTTTTTTTTTATAACAAAACTAAATTGTTGTAAATATGGGTCGAACTTTTTGATATGGTACGCACTCAATACGAGTTCAGAAGGTACGAGCACGTCTAGGCACGAAAAAAATATAAGTTTGGGCACGATATGGTACGATACTATAAATTGACAAGATATGATACGGAAAATATATTATTAAGCACGAACCAACACGAGAAGCATGATACATAAGAACGAATAAATGACACGTGACAAGAGCGAAAAGCATGACACGACATATTAAAAAACAGGCTCATTAGTAATTTTCTCCCCTGAACTTTGACATGTGCCAAATCGTGCCCCCTGAACTTTTTTAGCCGTTAAAAATTTCCCCCGAACTATTGAAATTGTTAAATTTAAGGACTTTTGTCTAATTTCATTCAATTTTACTGTTTCAGTGATTGTTTATGTACTAAACCATGCTCCCCAGACTTTGATACTACCAAATCATGCCCCTCAAACTTTGATATTTACTAAATCATGCCCTTTGAACTTTCATCCATGTTAGAATTTTTTTACTAAAACTAGACAAAAGTCCTTAAATCTAACAATCTCAATAGTTCAGGGGGCATTTTTAACGTCCAAAATAGTTCAAGGAGCATGATTTGGTACATGTCAAAGTTCGGGGAAAAAAATTACTAATTAGCCTAAAAAACTTTATGATTTATTAATAATTATAATAAGATATGAATTCATCAATTACAAATAAATTAAAATAATAATAAAACTTAAATATAATTCTAAATATTATAATTCTATAATTAAAACTATTAACACATGAAAAATTAAGATTATATATTAATTTATTTATAGGGTGTTGTGAGAAAATTAAGACTAAAGTGGAGAATCAAAACAACTAAACTCTTAATCACCAAACAGTTAGCAATGACAAGATTAATGAAACGCGAACAATATTGGAGAAAATAGGGATGAATAGAGTTATCTAAAATAAAAAACTATTAAAGCATTAAGACAATAAAATCAACACTAGAATATATACATGTTCAAGTCCAATAAATTATTGTGATGTATGGCTCTAATCCAGTTCTGGAATACTACCAAATTTTCTTTATTGATTGATCAAGAACAGGGTACAATACAGTCGAGATCGATCCTCTGCTGAGTTATCTCAAAGTGTTTTCTCTCACACTTTTACCCAAGAATCTTCTTCATCTACAAAAGATGCTTTATACAAAACCCAAACCCAAACCCAAACCCAATCTCTCTCTTTCTCTGTACCTCTCTCTCTCTTTACCTCTCAATCTCTGTCTTTAAAATCACTTCAAAACTCATCTGATGAATCAATTTCGAACTGATAAGAGTTGGTGGTATATATAGGCTCAGGATAAAGGTCCCAAGTCGGTGGGTGCAACTGTTAAGTTGTTAAGTTAGTTAGACGTAATAGACTTAACAAACTTATCGTAACAATATCTCTACGCCAACACAAGAAAAAGTGCTTTCGGATAAGATATACACTCCCTGGAAGAAAGACCCAAGGCTTACGCGGAAGGGACTTCTCAAATAGGATAGAAGGGAGCTAGAGTCGACTATCCAAAACTCCCTTCCAAGAGAGAACAACTAGCCACCTGGAAGTCCTTTCTGGGGAAGGTTGGCTTTCCCTGGAGACCCTTCTTAGAAGGACAAGATAGACTTCTGAAACTCCTTTCCGAGCGACATCTAACTTTCTATGAGATTCATCCATATGGACAAGTTAGACTCTAAAGAGCACCCTTCCAAGAGATAGCTAACTTTCCATAACCAAAACTACACTTGGAGATCTTTTCATTTAGAGGAACTATAACACAAATTCCACCTAGTTAATTCAAATTAAAATATTGACGGTGATGAAGAAAGAATGCAACCATCATGGTTGGTGTTCCAGATATCTTAGTATACTAACTTTTGAGATTAATCAAGTTCAAGTTGTAACGTTCCCGTTTTAAGCCTCCATTGGGCCTCTATATGGCTCTTATACACGAGTACGTTACTCTAGCTGCTTCATGGACTGACGACTGACGACTGACCCTACAGACCAAGACGAGTGTTTCCAACATACTTTGTCCTCACTCGCACGCTTCCTAGAAAAACTTCCCAGGAGGTCACCTATCCTGAAATTACCCTAGGTCAAGCATGCTTGACCGTGGAGTTCTTTCATGATGGGCTACCGAAAAACAAGATGCACCTTGTTGATATAGGTAGTACCAATCAATCCATTTAAGCTCTCTTCAATTGTGTAGTCCCATACTTACACAATTTCAGAATCATCACACTTGACCTTCCCCAGGTGATGTGGGATTGCACAGCTTACCCGGTATTTCCCCTTACAGATCACGGGACTACTGACTGTCATACAAGCAATGCTTGAACTTGTTCACTGTTAAGACCTTATTCCCAACATCAGTAGGATTATCTTCTATTCTGACCTTCTCTAAATCAATCAATCCTTCCTCTATCTTCTCTCTAATCCAATAGAGTCTTATGTCTATATATTTGCTATTTGTATGATAAACAGGATTCTTACGAAGATGGATGGATGACTGGCTATTCGGGAAAACAGTCACTCCACCTTTTAATTGCTTCAATTCAAATAAAATTCCCCAAAGCCATAATGCTTCCTTGATTGCTTTCATGGTGGCCATGAATTCTACTTCTGTGGTGGAAAAGGCAAACACGGATTGTAACTGGGCATTTCAGCATATACAGTTTTGATTTGTCAAAAAAATATAGGAAGTGGTTAATTTTCTAGTATCTCTATTCGAAGAATAGTCAACATCCATGAACTCTTTTAACTCAAGTTCTCCTGTTGTTTTCTCATAGGTCAGACCATAATCCCAAGTGCCCTTTAAGTACCTTAATAACCATTTGAGGGCCTTCCAATGTTTAATGTCCAGATTGGACATGAACCGACTTAGGATGCTTAGAGAATGAGCTATGTCCGGTCAGGTTCTCACCACCACATACATTAAACATCCTAAAACCACTTCATAGGGCACATTCTTCATTTCCTCTTTCTCCTTCGCACTGTTCAGACATTAATCCTTCGACAAAACAAATTGTCCGCTGAACAAGACAGATGTACTCTTTGCATCTTCTTTGTTGAACTTCTGAATAATTTTTTAATGTACCCGGACTGCTTTTAAGCTGATTGTACCTTCCTTCCAGTTCTTTGAAATTTTAATAGCAAGTATTCTTTGGACTAGTCCAAGCTCATTCATCTCAAATTCTCTTTTAAGCTTGGCTTTCATACTTCTGATCACGTATCTATCTTTGCTCATGATGAGCATATCATCCACATAGAGCAATAAAAACATAATTGTAGATTGCTCCAAATTTTTGAAATATAAGAGTGATCATATGCTGATCGTTTGAACTCAATTTGTTGCATATAGTATCAAATCTTTTGTTCCATTGTCTTGGAAACTATTTCAAACCATATAAGGACCTGTTGAGTGTGCAAACTAGCTCAACTCCTTTCCCTTCCACTTGAAACCCAAGTGGTTGCTTCATGTAGATCTCTTCATCTAAGGATCCATTCAAAATAGTAATCTTAACATCAAGTTGTTCAACTTCAAACTCCATTTGAGCTGCCAAAGGCAACATAAGTCTTATCATCTTGTACTTTACCATAGGTGAGAAGATTTTAGTATAGTTAATTCCTTCCATCTGAGTAAAACCCCTAGCCACTAACCTGTCTTTGAACTATACTGTAACGTCTCGCTTCAAGGCTCCATTGGGCCCTTACACTTACAAAATGATGGCTCTTATACACGAGTACGTCACTTTAACTGCTTCATGGACTGATGACTGGCCCTACAGACCAACATGAGTATTTTTAGCGTGCTTTGTCCTCACTCGCACGCTTCTTAGGAAAAACTTCCCAGGAGGTCACTTATCCTGAAATTACCCTAATTCAAGCACGCTTAACTGTGGATTTCTTTCATGATGGACTACCGAAAAACAAGATGCACCTTGTTGATATAGGTAATACCAATCAATCCATTGAAGCTCTGTTAAACTGTGAAGTCCCATACCTACACAGTCTCAGAATCATCACACTTGACCTTCCCAGACGATGTGGGATTACACAGCTTACCCGGTGTTTCCCTTAACCCCCCTAACAGGGTCTGACGTCCTCATCAACCACATTTTCGGCTGGGTCAAGGCTCTGATACCATTTGTAACATCCTCGTTTCAAGCCTCCATTGAGCCCCTACACCCACAGAATGATGGCTCTTATACACGAGTACGTCACTTTGGCTGCTTCATGGATTGATGACTAGCCCTACAGACCAACACGAGTGTTTTTAGCATGCTTTGCCCTAACTTGCACGCTTCCTAAGGAAAACTTCCCAGGAGGTCACCCATCCTAAAATTACCCCAGGTCAAGCACGCTTAACTATGGAGTTCTTTTGTGATGGGCTACTAAAAAATAAGATGCACCTTGTTGATATAGGTAGTACCAATCAATCCATTTAAGCTTTCTTAAGCTGTGTAGTCCCATACCTAAATAGTCTCAGAATCATCACACTTGACATTCCCCAGACAATGTGGGATTACAAAGCTTACCCGATATTTCCCATTACGGATCACAAGACTACTAACTGTCACATATATTGGTTAATTCTCATTGATTCACTCTTTCACCTTGAGAATTTATTTACACTCCACAATCTTTTTTGTTCTCTAGCTTCAGTACAATAACCCAAGTCTTGTTCTTTTGGAGTGAATCTATCTCTTCATCCATGGCTTGGAGCCATTTTGATTTGTTTCCACCTAAAATTGCATCTTCGTACCTTTCGGGCTCTTCAATTTCAGTTTGTTGTACTACTTCTAGGACAAATTCTATTAAGTCTACTTTCACAAACCTTGCTGAAAGGGTAAAACTCTCTTCTGGTTTTATCTTGTGTCAACTGATAACCTTCCATACTTGTCTGTCTGAGTACTTCTGGAACCTCTATTTGGTCTTTGTTATTTTCAAGCTCAGAATCAGCTTCCGCCTACGCACTGTCTTCTGGTTCCACAATAGCTTCCGTCAATGAACCTTCTTCTAAATGTTTCGTTCCGTATTCCATTTCCATACGTGTAGTGTTCTTGTTCCCTATTTTTCCTACATCACACGGAGATACACTACCTTTCTTGGATGTTAAGTGAGGATATTCTAACTCATTCAAAATAATATTTCTAGCAATCACAACCTTTGGTCTTCTCTTCTTGGAAATATAGATTCTATACCCCTTGGTACTTAAGGCATAACCTAGAAAAGTTTCCTTAACTGATCTAGGTTCCAACTTTTCAATTGTACATAAGTTACACCCAAAGATTCTCAAATTTTTTAGGTTTGGAATTCTCTTGTACCACATTTCATAAGAGGTTTTTAAGCCTATAACTTGGTTTGGGCTTCTATTTATAAGGTAGGCTGCAATTTCTTGAGCTCCCCCCCATAATGGTTTCTCTATTCTTGAACAAAATAGCAGACATCTAACGTTGTTCAATAGAATTCGGTTCATCCTTTAAGCAACACAATTTTGCTTTGGAGACTTTACTACAGTTCTATGCCTAGTGATCCCATATTCTTGACACAACATGTCATATTCACAGTTAACAAACTCTAACCCATTGTCCATCCGAAGGTTCTTAACTTTTAGATCAGTTTGGTGTCCCACCTGAGTTTTTCAAATTCTAAACTGTTCTAGGCACTCATCCTTAGTTGCTAGTAAACAGGTCCAAACACACCTACTATAATCTTCAACTATAGAAAGAAAATATTGCTTACCAGAATGAGTAGGAACTTTTTATGGCCCCCAAAGATCAGCATGCAAATATCGAATTATCTTCTTAGTTGTGTGCCTTGCCAGAGTGAATTTCAGCTTATGGTGTTTCCCTAAAACACAAGCTTCACAAAATAGTAAGGCATAAGAATTTAAATTTTTAATTATACCTTGTTTTTGTAGTTCTTTGAGGCCTTATTCACTGATATGCCCAAGCCTGCAATGCCACAGTTGCATATATGATACTAGCCTTTTTCACTAAACCTGCTTCTCTAGCTGGAACAATTTCTCCTTGGAGAACATATAAACCATTGATCTTCTTACCTTTCATCACTGTAAGCGAACCTTTAGTAATTCTCAAGCTTCCGTTCATGGATTTTTATCTGTAACCTTCATCTTCAAGCGCACCCAAGGACATAAAGTTTTTTCTCAAGTTTGAAATGTGTCGTTCGTCAGAACCTTGATTCTGCCATTATATTATTTGATGGCAACCAATTCGATTCCAATGACCCTGCATGAATGATCATTTTCCACGAGAACTTTAGCTCCATCAACTAATCTATAATTAATAAATGATTCTTAACTCAGACACAAGGGATAAATGCATCCGGAGTCAAGTATCCACTCCCTATTTATTGAAGATATTGAATGGAGAACGATTCTCGATCCATTGAGCAGTCATCACTATCTTTCGCGACTCCAGCTGAATCTTTCATGTGGTTATGATGGATGTTGTCCTTCCTATCTCCATTATGAGATTTGTTGAAGTCTTGCTGCACCTTGTACTTTTTGCAAAAAAATTTCAATTGTCCAGACCTTCCACAAAAGTAACACTTTCGAATTTCCTTCTCTCTGGACTTCGATCTTGATTGAGAGTGGTGGTGTTTACTCTTCAAATATCCTTTCTTGGGTGATCTTCCTTTTTCCAAATACACTTCCTCTTTCTTGGATTCCTTCTCCAATTATAATTCAAAATCTTTCGACTTGAATGCGAACATCCTCAAATGCAATTATGTCTGTACCATACTTAATGATAACCTTGATTTCTTGATATGCAATTGGGAGCGATCTCAAAAAATGATGTCATGGCTTTCTTCATTAGCCTTGTCATTGATATTAGCCAATCCTACAATAATCTTATTAAACTGTCAGTATTATCATCTAAAGAAAGGGAAGAAATAATTCTAAAACCGCAGAACATTTCTAGAAAATTAATCTTACTAGCAATTGATGACTTTAAGTATAATTCTTCCAACTTGTTCCATACTCCTTAATTTTTCTATCTTCTCTGCGATGAGTTTTCTTCGAACACTATTTGACAGATATATGATGATCGTGTAATACACCATCTCCCCTATTTCCACTTTTTCTTCTAGTTTATTTTTAGCCAATAACTTTTCATCTCCAAGAACTTTGGAGACCTTCTGATGGACTAGGATCCCTTTCAAACTTTCTCTCCATAGCGTAAAGTCCATAGTTCCATCGAACTTCTCTAATTCGAAATTGCCATTGATGACATTAACTATTTCTTCAAGAATTACAGTGGAAAGAATCTTGATTCTCCATTCTTGATCGATTACCTAGCTCTAATTTGTGGAAAAATTAAGACTAAAGTGCAAAATCAAAACAACTAAAATTTTAATCACCAAACAGTTAGCACTGAATCCACACTTAGAACTTAGAATTGCACTCTCAGTCATATAGAACGCTCTATATGTTCCACGATATAGACACGTCATTAGTTATCCATTGTTATAACCCTAATGTGATCAATGATCCTCTATATAGATGATCTACATTGAAAAGGCACTACTGTTACCGCTACACCTTCAATGTATTTTATCCTTAAAACACTTAACCCTGTATAAATGATACTTCAGCTAAGTGAAATGAGATCTCCACCATTTATCTTCGTTTGGTTAAGCTCGAAGGAAATCATCCTTTACTTCTATTTACCAAATAGAAGCTATAGATTCCATATTTATGTTAGCGCTCCCACTCAATTGCACTACCGTGTTCCCAAAATGTTAGTCTCACCCTGACCCAAAAGTAGGTTTAACTTAACAAATCAAAGAGTACGAATAACACTCTTGAGATTGAGCCTAACCATATCAGGATTGAGATCATTTGATCTAGGATCAACAGGTGATATTGAATTCAATACATATTACGGTAAGTTTTAATATATCTAATCAAAGTTCAATATCGGTCCCTTCCGATGTATACTTCATACATCCTGTAACGACCGCCTTAATAAATTGGATTAGAAAAGGCAATTAGCACTAATTTTTATTATTTTATTATTATTTATGAATTTAATTATTTTAGACCCCAATATTTAGAAATAAATATTAGAGTTGTAATTTCTCAATTTCGGAGATTTTATTAAACTCTAGGGGTATTGTTTGATTAATATGTGAAATATGCAATTTTTGTAATTTTTGCTCGGCGACAACGGAAAATGCGATGGATGGCTAGATTGATCACATGGGTAAGTTTAGAACTTTATTTCTTAGCGGGGAATATTTTAGAAAATAAATTATCGGGATTGATCGGGGTTATGGGATTTGACCATTTTACCCCTAGTCTTGAAAATACCCTAGTTTTATGAGTAAGGGCATTTTAGTAATTTGCCAAGGGAGAAGTTAAGTGGCAGCCTAGTGACTTGACACCTAGCAAGCCAAAACCTTCAGCCAAGGGAAATTAATTTTCCCTTAATTTATGTTATTTCATTTTGAAAATTAAAAAGAGAAAAATATCAAAAGAAGAACAAGTCTCTCCCTCCTTTCTTCTCTTCGAAGCAGCCAAAACCAGGGGGTTTTGTTGTGGATTGTTGGTGTTTACAGCAGGGGAATTCAAGAGGATTAATCTAAGGTAAGCCCTAATAAACTCCCCTTTAGTTTTCAAGTTTTTGCTTAGTTAGAATTGGCGAATTTGTGAAATAGGAGCTGTTAGGTTTAGAAATGTTTAGGGTTCGATTTTTATGTTCAATATTGGTTGTGTAGAGGTTCTGGTAGTTGATTTTGATGCTTGGTGTTAGTTCTAAGCAAGCTTGAGTTTTGAAACTCAAGCTTTGAGCTTTAATGGCAAGTTGAGTTTCTTTGGTTTATTCTGTGAAATCCTGGTTGGAAATGGTTGTTTATGCATTGTATAGGTACCCTGGAGAGTTTGGTTAAGTTTGGGATTGAATTGAGTAAGAGGGGTTAGTTTTTGTGTTCCCAGCACAGAACCGGTCGACCGGTTCTGGGGAACCTGTACCAACCGGTCGGGAACCTGTACCAACCGGTCGACCGGTTGGTGTCCAGTTTTTGGACTTCCGGTTGGGACCGGTCTGCCGGTTGGGGGAATTTTTAGAACCCTAGTTTTTCCCAATTTTGAGGTATTTAGGGTACTGCCTTGTTATTTATCGATAGGGAAACTTTTAGTTTCAAGTTTAAGTCCCCGGAAAGTGATTTAGCGAGTCACTCATCTGTGTTACAATTATTGTGATTAGGGCATCCATCTAGCACGAGAATTTCCGTTCAGGTCAGCCAGCACACTTGAATTCGGAAAACAGGTAAGAACTGTATATAGCGTGTTATATGAGATATATGCATGATGTATGTATAATTGTGTATGTTTTGGGTGATATCATAGCGGCACAACAATTGTGTCGGTTCGGCAATACAAGCATCGTACTGGTTAAGAGTGATATTTACCCCAGGGAGTATTAATTGGCGCTATCATAGCGGCACAACAATTGTGTCGGTTCGGCAGTACAGGCACAGTACTGGTTAAGAGTGATATTATGGCCAATTGTACTCTTGGGTGCTATTGATGCTATCATGGCGGCACGAACATAGTGCCGATCCCGCAGTGCAATTATAGTGCTGGTAGTGGGTGATATCATGGTCAATAGTACCAACCATTAAGAACGTTCTTAATCAGTTGATAAGCCTTGTAAATAGGTGTATGGGCGCCTAGTTACAAGTCGAAAGTTGTATGATATGTTATATGCTTTTCTTACTGAGTCTGTTGACTCACAGTTCTACTTTCATGTGTAGGTAAAGGAAAGGTGATAACTGAACTGGAGTGAACCAGAGCTCGGATGAGATTGTACATGTCAAGGCAGCGTGGCCTGGAGTGTTCGGTCTCGGGAATCTAGGAATTGTATTTTGATAGTCGCTGTGCGACCTGGAAAGTGTGTATTTTGAAATATTACTTTTAAAAACGTTTGAAAACGGGATCCCGACACTTGTAAATATTTTAATATATTATAAAGTTTATTAATTAATATAAAAGTTTTAATTTGACACGTTTTTCAAGAAAACTCTTCGATTAGCGAAGATTGCATTGTAATTGAAAAAGCACTGTAGCGTGCCTTAGCATTAGGGCGTTACAATTTTGGTATCAGAGCCGCCAGGTTTGTCTACCGAAGCTTGCTAAGACATGTACAATCTTCATCAGAGAAAGCTCGGTTCACGTGTAAAGCCCGCTTAGTTTAATTTGGAAATTAACAGTTAATTATGATTAATTATGAAAATTATTTATAGCTATTTAAATAATTTATTATACTGTTATTTATGGAATTCAGAAATGCATGGTTATGTTATTCAGTAGTTTTAATATTTTGCATTTCCGGTGCCCGGTATTTTGGAACTTGGCGTTTGGCTCAGTAGAAATCACAACTTAGTATGTTAGTAGTTTGGGACGGGTTGTTAGACATTGGGAATGTCGGGAATGGCCGGGAATTTAGAATTTCCCAAAAATACCCCTTTAGTGTTATTTATGTGGTTTTAGTGTGGAGGGGCAAAATGGTCTTTTTGCCCCATTAGTATTTTGTCTTTTAGTGAATTTATTATTTGAAAATAAATGTTTAATTATTAGTTATTTGGCTGAAATGAAATGTTAATAGGTGGCTTTATTTCATTTTTCTCATTTTACAAAAAATCACAAAGTTAGAAATTTTCAAACTCTCTCTCTCTTTTCCTCTCTCTCTCTCGGCTGTGCATGTGGGTGCAAGGAGCTGGGTTTTTGCTCTGATTTTCAAGTAATTTCTCATCCAGTCTAAGCATTCTTCAAGCTAGGTTAGCTTCTCTTCATTGTTTCTTTAAAAATTGTTGTGTTTTGATGATTTAAGTTGAGTAATGCATGATGTTTTTGGTGATGTTGCTGCTGGTTATTGTTGTTGTTGTTTCTTTGATTAAAATGTTGAATTAAGTAGGTTTAATGAGATTGAATTGCATGCTTGAGTTCCTTGTTCTAGTTGGTTAGATTTTTATGTAAAAAGTTATGGTTTTCAAAGAAAAATGGAAGTTTTGGTGGCTGTTATGTTTGCATGAATTTGATTCTAGTTTCTGAGGTTATTCTAAGCTTGATTAAGTAGAATTAAGCTAGTTTGGTTGCTTGTTGTTTAAATTTGCTCAAGTTTGAGTTTAGAACTCAAAGCTTGAGCTCCAATGGTGTTTTTCGTATCTGGGATTTCTGGGTTGTTTTGAGGCCTTAGAAATGTTTTAGGGAAGGTATAGAACAGGTCTGGAAGGTTTGAATCAATTTGGGGTTGATTTGTGCAAGTTATGAAAATTTGGGTTTGCTGCCTGCGAGGAACCGGAATTCCGGTTGTGCATTCGGAATTCCGGATGAGGGTTCTGAATTTTCCAGAACCGGAATTCCGGTTGGGCAACCGGTCTACCGGTTGGGGAAAATTCAGGGACCCTAGTTTTCCTCGTTTTTATGTTTTAGGGGGTATTGCCATGCTTTTTATCGATAGAGAAACTTTTAGTTCCTAGTTTAAGTCCCCGGGAAGTGATTTAGCGTGTCACTTATAGTGTTGTAATTTTTATGGTTTAGGATCGTATAATCCGCCGCTCAGCTAAAGTTCTAGTCAGGTTGACCGGCACACCTGAATTCGGAATCCAGGTAAGATCAGTATAACAGTATGCATACGTAGATTACATGTTTAGCGTGCATGTAGGAAGCCTGTTAGATTACATTAGTTATGTATGTTGGCTTCGAACCATCCAACCCTATCACGTCGGTACAGGCTGGAGTATGACCAGCAGCCGGAGTATGACCGGTTCGACCGATCAGGCTGACACTTGGTTGGTGGTTCGTACCATTGACGTATCCCATCGGTACAGGCTGGAGTATGACCAGCAGCCGGAGTATGACCGGTTCGACCGATCAGGTGGATATAGTAACACGTCGGTACAGGCTGGAGTATGACCAGCAGCCGGAGTATGACCGGTTCGACCGATCAGGCTGTTACGTGTCAATAGTACCGTCCCTATGAACGTTCAGAACTCAGGACCATGTTGGACATGGCAGTAATGGCTCAGTACCGTGTTGGACACGGCAGTAGCGGGACTCAGTATCGTGTTGGACACGGCAGTTAGGGTTATGATCAGGGGTATGGGCGTCTGATCATAACCAGGATTATGTATGAGTATTATTATGCTTTCCTTACTGAGTCTGTCGACTCACAGTTCTACGTTTATGTGTAGGTAAAGGCAAGGCTAAAGCTGATGGACCGTGAGCGAGCTTGTGAGGATTGTACATGTCGGGGCGGTTAGGCCTGGAGCGTACGATCATCGGGACAGCGAGGCTGATTTTGTAACTGGTCGCTAGGCGACATTTATTTTGTGTATCAGTTAAACAGTTAAATCTTTTTGTAAATGATTTTATAATCGGGATCCCTAGTCTTTTGTAATATTATTTTATAAGTTTAATTAAAAAGCAAAAATTTTAATTAATCACGTTTTTCCATAAACCTCGTTGATTAGCAACGAGCTGCACAGCATGTTTAAAAATCACGTAATACGCCTATGTTAGTTAGGGTGTTACAATTTGGTATCAGAGCCGCCAGGTTGTCTTCTGAAGATCGTCACGACATGTACAATCATCATCAGCAGTTAGCTCGTTTCACGGTTCAGTAAGCCTTTATTGCTTTAGTAGTTTATTTTATTCAGTTATGAAAAAGAAAAGCCTGTTAGGAAGCATGTTAGTAGCCTGATAGTAGAATAGGCGCATGTTTCGTTTTTAATTTCCAAATTAAGCGGCATTAGTAAGCTCTCCTTGAATACGACCTGATATGCCAACTCTTGGTTTCATAGGCGGTTCTAATTAGATGGACGCCAGGCGGACTACCAGGAGTCAGGGCAACTCAGTGGGGTCGAATCAAGGTCAGGGAGCTCAGTTTCCCCCACCTGTTAGGGGCCGAGGTAGAGGTCCCCGAGGCAGGGCTCGTGGTCGGGGTGATGAGAATCTGCCACACGCTGCCCAGGCTCCCCCAGCCGATCAGGGAGCCCAGAATTGGGAATTACGGTTTGCGAAAATGCAAGCCCGGATTGAAGAGCAAGACCTCGAGATTCAGAGGTTGAGACAGCAGGGTGCTCCTGCATTTCCAGTGGCACCTGCCCCTGCTGCCCAGGCCGAGTTAGTGGTGGCGGCCAATAGATTGGAACCCCTATATGAACGGTTCCGGAAGCAAGCACCTCCGGTTTTCCTGGGAGGTCCGGACGTGATGAAAGCCGAGCAATGGCTGACGGTGATTACCAAGATCCTGAACTTTATGGGTGTCACCGGTAATGACAGAGTGGTGTGTGCCACTTTTCAGTTCCAGGAGGACGCTTTGGTCTGGTGGGACATGGTGTCTCAGATCCATGACGTCACCACCATGACCTGAGAAAGGTTCCAGGAACTCTTCAACGCAAAGTACTAGAATGAGGCGGTCAGAAGCGCCAAGAGGAAAGAGTTCGCTCACCTGACCCAGCGTGAGAATATGAGCGTCACTGAGTATACTACTCAGTTTGATCGGTTGGCGAGGTTAGCCTCGGGAATTGTGCCGACCGACTTCAGCAAGAAGGAGAAGTATCTGGACGGGTTGAATGCCAAGATCAGGCATTACTTGATGATCACCACGGACGACAACACCACCTATGCTCAGATGGTGGAGAAGGCACTGCGAGCTGAGGGCGCAGTTGGGTGTATGTCGGAGTCAGCTAGTACTCCGGTGAGTGGCGGGGCTCCTACCCCTCCTGCATCAGGCTTTAGCAGGGGGAGTAGTGGTTTGGCCATTGATCAGAGGAAGAGAGCACCCACTGCTTCTGGTGGCTCGAGTCAGAACAAGAGGTTCCGGGGGAACCAGAACAGAGGGAGTCGTCCTGGTGGTACTGAGACCCGATTCTCCTATCCCGAGTGCCCTAACTGCAAGAGGCACCATCAGGGTGAGTGCAAAGGTCAGGGATGCTTTCACTGTGGCATGCCCGGACACTTCAAGAGGGACTGTCCCCAGCTCCGATTAGAGGCACCGAGAGCTCCAGCGATACCCACTCCAGCCAGGGTGTTCGCTATCACTCAGGCTGATGCAGATGCCAGCCCATCAGTTGTCACAGGTCAACTTTCTATTAATAACTCGCTATATTCAGTGCTGTTTGATTCTGGGGCTACACATTCTTATGTGGCTGCCAGAGTCTTTAGTAAATTGGGTAGACCGTACGATAGATATGAATCAGGGTTTGGAACCCTCTTACCTGGCGGAGAATTGGTTATCTCCAATAGGTGGATTAGGTCTATGCCGATCAGGATAGATGGTAGAGAGTTAAGTGCTGATCTGATAGAGATGAGTCTAGTCGAATTCGATATTAATTTAGGAATGGATTTCCTATCTAAATATTCGGCGAGCATTGATTGTAAAAGGAAGATGGTGATCTTCCAACCGGAAAGTGAAGAACCATTTGTGTTTGTTGGTTCAGTTCAGGGATCTCGGATCCCGGTGATTTCGGCCATGTCAGCTAGAGAATTGTTGCACGGCGGTTGTTTAGGGTTTCTGGCCGTGGTGGTGGACACCACTCGGCCAGATACCATTCGGCCAGAAGACATCAAAGTTGTAACGCCCTAAATAATTAGGCACGCTACCCAAAATGCTTATGGAATCCTAATCCCCTAATTCGGGATTACTAATCAAAAATAGCGCAGAATTTAAACTTTTAAATTAATCGGAATGAAAATAAAACTTGTAATACTTTTAAACTTTTAAACCGTTGGGATCCCAAAAATATTTACAAACTTATTACAAGTCCTTTCTTTCTAGCCGACCTAAGCGGCAAAATAGAATACAAAAGTCAACACTGTTAGACCCATAACCCGCTTGGTCTGAAGTGGCATGAACATGTACATTCCTCGCCCTGCTCCTGAAACTCATGGTTGATCAGCTAATGTCTTACCCTTTCCTGCACAGTAGAGCACCTGTGAGCCAAGCCCAGCAAGACAGTATATAACATAACAATAATAATATGCTCGTCATACTGTTTAAACAATGATGCCATTTATATACGTCTGTGTGTCACAGACCTGCATGTCACACTCACATGCCTATTTATGTCTACGTGGCGTAGACCTATGTGTTGCGCTCACACATCTCTTTATATCTACGTGGCGTAGACCTACGTGTTGCTCTCACACATCTAATTACAATAAGGCCCTAGAATAGTTCATCTCGGTTCTGATTACCGAGTCCAACTTGATTATGCCTTGAACGCATAACCCTTAATCTTAATATGTATAACACATAACTGACGGTGCCCACTGCACCATTGGTCTATCTACTGTAGACCTTCATGTTACGCTCACATGCCTATTTATGTCTACGTGGCGTAGACCTACGTGTTGCTCTCACACGTCTATATACGATAAGGCCTTAGTAGGGTTTACCTCGGTTTTGCTTACCGAGCCTAACCTGCTTATGCCTTGCTCGCATAACCCTATTCTTATATATATACGTAATCCATACATTACGTTCTTTCAATGGTTTATCCTGGTGATATATACCAGGTCTAACCCAGTTATGTCTCATTCACATAACTTTTAACATACATGCGTGTATTCAACATTTACTACAACATATATAATCTTAGGGTAATAACCCTAACTTACAAACAAGTAATCACTCATATAATACACTTCTATATACTCAGATAACATTTACTAAAAATGTTAACCCTAACTCATGCTTTCACTGGATTCTTAATATTCTAGGGTAATAACCGTAGACTGTATTAAAATTAACTCAAGGTACCAACTTACCGAGTCTAGCTTAATTATGCCTTAAGCGCATAATTCATAATCTCAATATATACATTTATCCAACATGGCATAGTATTTATACAACATATATCACTAGGGTAATAACCCTAGGCTATTAAACCGCTCATGTTAGGGTAATAACCCTAATCCCGGTTACTAAACTTTCATGCATATCATTCACAATATAAGCGCCACTGCGCATACTCTACGTGCTAATCACTGTCTTACCTGATGTCCTGCAATGATAGAGATTCCAAATCTCCGGGTGCTCCTGATCAGGTGCCGGTAATCCTAGTCACACAATTCGGGATTTCACAAATAGGGTTAACCCCTGATTTCATTTTCATAAAATATTCACATGGCATTTAAAATTCACATATTCAGATAGAGCTCAAAAAGAGCTTTCCAACGGTATATAGAACTCCCAAATCGGAGTCCGGATCACAAAGTTATGGCCATTTGAAGTTGCTAAAAGGATCTGCCTAGAAAGAAATGAGCGCGCCGCGGCATGCTAAATACCATGCCGCGGCATCTGGGTTCAAAACCCAGAAAAACAAAGAAGAAGAACACGATTTCAGCAAGAAAAATCCAATCTTTTCACCCCAATTCACAACTAAAACTCCCAAACCATAAAATAGGTTTTTAATCATCATAAAGGGAGTTTAAAACACATGCTCAAGTATCAAAATCCAACATTATAACCCCATAATTTCAGATTGCAAATCCATAAAAATCAAAGCTTTAACTTGAGCTACATCTCAAACAAACTTCCATTAACAAAAGCTTGAACTCCAATTTTAAACAATAAATTTCAGAGCTCAACAACAGAAAATTACACTCATCAAATCCTCTAATTTCTGCCCAAACTTAACCCATACAAACTTATGAATTTAAAGCTCTAAGCATGCTCAAGACAACCCCAACAACCAAGAACATGCATCACAAACTCAAAAACACAACCCACATCATATTTCATGCTTTTTCAACAATAATATTCAGCAAGAATCTCAAATAAAATTCAGTAATGATTCAAAGCTTAAATCAAAGAAAGTTACCTCATATTTCCCAATTCAAAAGCAAGCAAAGATCAACCTTTTCCTTTAAAAAAAATCAAGATTGAATGCAAAGAGGGTTTGAATGAGAAAGAGAGAGGGGACGGGTGAGTAAGGGGATAACACCAGAAATTCCATTTTCTTTTCCTCAAAAATCCATTTAATTCCATGTAAATCAAATATGGTCAAATGACCATTTTGCCCCTAGGGCTTAAATACACAAATACACCCTCACAAAGGGTAATCTTGTCATTTCACACTCATTTATTTCCAAATAATTTCAGATTTCATATTATCAAATAAAATGCCAAATAATTCCATTCAAATTGCATTTCGGGCCCGAACCCCGTTCGGCCCGAAATACCCAGTTGTGACTATACCGCGACAACCTGTCAGAACACACCTGAAAAGACAACACAGGCATACTATATAATAATATAGTTCTATTAAGCACGTAATTAAATTAATTTCATCGCTTTACCCTTCTCAGGTCAAAATTACTAAAATGCCCTTGGCTCACCAACGGGGTATTAACATATTAAAATTCATATAATTTCACATATATTGAGCTATATAATAATATAATTCCATCAATTACTCATAATTATCTAGTTAGGGCTTTGCTAATCCTTTTTTCTTAATTCCGGGTATTACAAAAGTGGTTCGGGAATTTTTGGATGTTTTTCCCGAAGAACTTCCAGGGTTACCACCTCAGCGGGAGATTGACTTCGTGATAGACTTGGCACCAGGGGTGGAACCGGTTTCCAAAGCCCCGTATAGAATGGCTCCAGCTGAACTTAAGGAATTAAAGATTCAGCTCCAAGGGTTGCTTGACATAGGGTTTATTCGGCCCAGTGTGTCACCCTGGGGAGCCCCAATTTTATTCGTCAAGAAGAAAGATGGATCTATGAGGATGTGCATCGACTACAGGGAATTGAACAAGCTGACGGTGAAGAATAAGTATCCATTACCTAGGATCGATGATTTGTTCGATCAGCTTCAGGGGAAGACGGTCTTTTCTAAGATTGATCTCTGTTCGGGTTATCATCAGTTTAGAATCCGAGAGGAGGACATTCCGAAGACGGCTTTCCGCACTAGGTATGGACATTACGAATTTCTGGTTATGTCATTCGGACTAACCAATGCTCCTGCAGCATTCATGGACCTGATGAATAGAGTATTCAAGGATTTCCTCGATATCTGTGTGATTGTGTTTATCGACGACATCCTCGTGTACTCTTAATCAGAAGAGGAGCATGAGTTACATCTTCAGATGGTACTGCAACGGCTTCGAGAACACAAGCTTTATGCCAAGTTCAAGAAATGTGAGTTGTGGCTATCTCAGGTGTCCTTCCTAGGGCACATTGTGAGCGAAGGTGGGATCAAGGTGGATCCCGGGAAGATTGAATCCGTCAGGGATTGGCCGAGACCGAAGACAGTGACAGAGATCAGAAGCTTCTTAGGTTTAGCTGGGTACTACCGTAGGTTCGTCGAAGGGTTCTCTAAAATTTCAATGCCCCTAACCGAGCTTACAAAGAAGAATCAGCGATTTATTTGGTCAGACAAGTGCGAAGCTAGTTTTCAAGAGTTAAAGCGGAGGTTAATTACCGCTCCAGTGCTAGCTTTGCCTTCAGACAATGAGAAGTTCGTAGTTTATTGTGACACATCCAAACAGGGTTTGGGGTGTGTATTGATGCAAGCTGATCGGGTTATCGCTTATGCCTCCCGTCAGTTAAAGGATTATGAACAGCGATACCCGACTCATGATCTAGAGTTGGCCGCAGTGGTTTTTGCACTGAAGATATGGCGGCATTACCTTTACGGGGAAAAGTGTGAAATCTATACCGACCATAAAAGTCTAAAGTATTTCTTTACTCAGAAGGATTTGAATATGAGACAAAGGCGTTGGTTGGAATTAGTGAAAGATTACGATTGTGAGATCCTCTATCATCCCGGAAAGGCCAATGTAGTGGCCGATGCCCTGAGCAGAAAGGGTCCCGGGCAAGTAGCTAGTATGGTTCAGATCTCACCTCAGCTAGCAGAGGATATGGTTAGATCCAGCATTGTGTTTGTGGTAGGTCAGCTTCACAACTTAACGCTACAATCTGACTTGTTGGAAAGAATAAAAGTCGCTCAGATGACGGATCCAGATTTAGTAAAGATCAGAGATGAGGTATTGACTAGTCAAGCCAAGGATTTTTCAGTGTCAGACAGTGGGATGCTTTTGTATAAAGCCAGGGTTTGTGTTCCGAATAGTGTGGAACTTAGGAATGAGATCTTTGAGGAGGCTCATTCTACCCCGTATTCTCTGCATCCCGGCACCACTAAGATGTACCAAGATTTGAAACCGTACTTCTGGTGGAGCGGTATGAAAAAGAATTTGGTAGAATTCGTATCGAGATGCCTCACTTGTCAGCAGATTAAGGCTGAACATCAGAGACCAGCAGGGTTGTTGCAGCCTCTAACCCTACCAGAATGGAAATGGGAAGATATCACGATGGATTTTGTGGTCGGGTTACCTAGGACCACGGGTTTGTTTGATTCCATCTGGGTAGTAGTGGATCGATTTATGAAATCTGCTCATTTTCTGCCGGTTAGAACAACATTTACAGTGGATCAGTTGGCAGAATTGTATGTTAGGGAGATCGTAAGACTTCACGGGGTGCCGAAGTCTATAGTTTCGGACAGGGATCCGAAGTTCACCTCCAAATTTTGGCAAAGTTTGCAAAGAGCAATGGGTACCAAGCTGAAATTCAGTACAGCCTTCCATCCTCAGACAGATGGTCAGTCCGAAAGGACAATTAAGATATTGGAGGACATGTTGAGAGCCTGTGTTATGGACTTTGAAGGCTCATGGAATAAGTATCTACCGTTGATAGAATTTTCTTACAACAACAGTTACCAGAGTACGATAGGGATGGCTCCCTACGAACTGTTATACGGTAGGAAATGTAGATCTCCCATCCACTGGGATGAGACAGGGGAGAGAAAATACCTAGGTCCAGAGTCAGTGCAGCGGACCAATGAGGCGATAGAGAAAATAAAAGCTAGAATGCTTGCCTCACAGAGCAGACAGAAGAGTTACGCAGATCCGAAACGTAGAGATGTTGAGTTCCAAGTAGGGGACCATGTGTTTTTACGAGTATCTCCGATGAAGGGGATCAAACGTTTCGGGAAAAGAGGAAAGTTATGCCCTAGATTTACAGGACCTTTCGAGATTCTCGAGAAGATAGGTCAAGTGGCATATCGGTTAGCATTGCCTCCAGCCTTATCAGCAGTTCACAACGTATTCCATGTCTCGATGTTGAGAAAATACGTTTCAGATCCCTCTCATATACTCAGTTATGAGATTCTTGAGCTACAGCCAGACATGACTTATGAGGAACAACCAGTGCAGATCGTGGATAGAAAGGATAAAGTCCTTCGGAATAAGACCATAGCATTGGTCAAGGTTCTCTGGAGAAACAGCAAGGTGGGGAAAGCCACCTGGGAGCTAGAGTCAGATATGAGAGCTCAATATCCAGAGTTATTCAGGTTAGATTTCGGGGACGATATCCTTTTAAGGGGGGGATAGTTGTAAAGCCCGCTTAGTTTAATTTGGAAATTAGCAGTTAATTATGATTAATTATGAAAATTATTTATAGTTATTTAAATAATTTATTATACTGTTATTTATGGAATTCAGAAATGCATGGTTATGTTATTCAGTAGTTTTCATATTTTGCATTTCCGGTGCCCGGTATTTTGGAACTTGGCGTTTGGCTTAGTAGAAATCACAACTTAGTATGTTAGTAGTTTGGGACGGGTTGTTAGACATTGGGAATGTCGGGAATGGCCGGGAATTTAGAATTTCCCAAAAATACCCCTTTAGTGTTATTTATGTGGTTTTAGTGTGGAGGGGCAAAATGGTCTTTTTGCCCCATTAGTATTTTGTCTTTTAGTGAATTTATTATTTGAAAATAAATGCTTAATTATTAGTTATTTGGCTGAAATGAAATGTTAATAGGTGGCTTTATTTCATTTTTCTCATTTTACAAAAAATCACAAAGTTAGAAATTTTCAAACTCTCTCTCTCTTTTCCTCTCTCTCTCGGCTGTGCATGTGGGTGCAAGGAGCTGGGTTTTTGCTCTGATTTTCAAGTAATTTCTCATCCAATCTAAGCATTCTTCAAGCTAGGTTAGCTTCTCTTCATTGTTTCTTTAAAAATTTTTGTGTTTTGATGATTTAAGTTGAGTAATGCATGATGTTTTTGGTGATGTTGCTGCTGGTTATTGTTGTTGTTGTTTCTTTGATTAAAATGTTGAATTAAGTAGGTTTAATGAGATTGAATTGCATGCTTGAGTTCCTTGTTCTAGTTGGTTAGATTTTTATGTAAAAAGTTATGGTTTTCAAAGAAAAATGGAAGTTTTGGTGGCTGTTATGTTTGCATGAATTTGATTCTAGTTTCTGAGGTTATTCTAAGCTTGATTAAGTAGAATTAAGCTAGTTTGGTTGCTTGTTGTTTAAATTTGCTCAAGTTTGAGTTTAGAACTCAAAGCTTGAGCTCCAATGGTGTTTTTCGTATCTGGGATTTCTGGGTTGTTTTGAGGCCTTAGAAATGTTCTAGGGAAGGTATAGAACAGGTCTGGAAGGTTTGAATCAATTTGGGGTTGATTTGTGCAAGTGATGAAAATTTGGGTTTGCTGCCTGCGAGGAACCGGAATTCCGGTTGTGCATCCGGAATTCCGGATGAGGGTTCTGAATTTTCTAGAACCAGAATTCCGGTTGGGCAACCGGTCTACTGGTTGGGTAAAATTCAGGGACCCTAGTTTTCCTCGTTTTTATGTTTTAGGGGGTATTGCCATGCTTTTTATCGATAGGGAAACGTTTAGTTCCTAGTTTAAGTCCCCAGGAAGTGATTTAGCGTGTCAC
Organism: Cannabis sativa; assembly: GCF_029168945.1. NCBI lineage: Eukaryota > Viridiplantae > Streptophyta > Magnoliopsida > Rosales > Cannabaceae > Cannabis > Cannabis sativa. Next base: position 57,396,937 of record NC_083607.1, read on the forward strand.
TTATAGTGTTGTGATTTTTATGGTTTAGGAGCCTGTAATCCGCCGCTCAGCTAACGTTCCAGTCAGGTTGACCGGCACACCTAAATTCGGAATCCAGGTAAGATTAGTATAACAGTATGCATATGTAGATTACATGTTTAGCGTGCATGTAGGAAGCCTGTTAGATTACATTAGTTATGTATGTTGGCTTCGAACCATCCAACCCTGTCACGTCGGTACAGGCTGGAGTATGACCAGCAGCCGGAGTATGACCGGTTCGACCGATCAGGCTGACACTTGGTTGGTGGTTCCGTACTATTGACGTATTCCGTCGGTACAGCTGGAGTATGACCAGCGGCGGAGTATGACCGGTTCGACCGATCGTGGATATAGTAACACGTCGGTACAGGCTGGAGTATGACCAAGAATCGGAGTATGACCGGCTCGACCGATCAGGCTGTTACGTGTCAATAGTACCGTCCCTATGAACGTTCAGAACTCAGTACCATGTTGGACATGGCAGTAGTGGCTCAGTACCGTGTTGGACACGGCAGTAGCGGGACTCAGTATCGTGTTGGACACGGCAGTTAGGGTTATGATCAGGGGTATGGGCGTCTGATCATAACCGGGATTATGTATGAGTATTATTATGCTTTTCTTACTGAGTCTGTCGACTCACAGTTCTACGTTTATGTGTAGGTAAAGGCAAGGCTAAAGCTGATGGACCGTGAGCGAGCTTGTGAGGATTGTACATGTCGGGGCGGTTAGGTCTGGAGCGTACGATCATCGGGACAACGAGGCTGATTTTGTAACTGGTCGCTAGGCGACATTTATTTTGTGTATCAGTTAAACAGTTGTGAGGATTGTACATGTCGGGGCGGTTAGGCCTGGAGCGTACGATCATCGGGACAACAAGGCTGATTTTGTAACTGGTCGCTAGGCGACATTTATTTTGTGTATCAGTTAAACAGTTAAATCTTTTTGTAAATGATTTTATAATCGGGATCCCGAGTCTTTCGTAATATTATTTTATAAGTTTAATTAAAAAGCAAAAATTTTAATTAATCACGTTTTTCCATAAACCTCGTTGATTAGCAACGAGCTGCACAGCATGTTTAAAAATCACGTAATACGCCTATGTTAGTTAGGGTGTTACATCACGGTTCAGTAAGCCCGTACTTGTTAGTATTTTAAATTATTGTGAATGTGAAAGCATGATAGGAAGCATAATAGATTTTAACTAATTAATTATTTTAAAGTGCATTGCCTTAAAATCCGTAAGTGCGGTAGTAAGTATGTAAATAGGCCGTTGCCTGACCTGACTGACTTACTAACTGACAGGTTAGTCCTATAGAATGGACACCTGGTGCAATATGGAGAGCCAGAATAAAGTGGCCAGGGCTAGTAACGGTTGGAGAGAATGGAGTCCAAGTTGTCCTCGTAACCAAGGTGAAAGTCCTTGGAGGGCTTCCGACGGGAGTGATGGTTATCTGTCACAGGCTCCGTTGGATTTGGAGCAAAGGTTTGCGAAAATGGAAGCTGTGATTCAACGACATGAAGAAGAGATCCAGAGGTTGAAGCAACAAAGGTTTCCTATAGTATCTTTACCACAAGTGCCAATCATTTTTTATTCGGTATTACCAGCGAAGCATGGAATGGCTGGTAATGAAGTGGAATCATTGCATGAAAAGATTTGGATCCATGAATCTTCAGTCTTTCAGGGGGATTCGAATGTGAAGAATATGCTTCTTGTGCTAAAAGCCCTGAGGAAATAATTGTGAGACCTCAGGAGATTATGGCAGAGGGTCAAGATATTACCTGCCTAATTCCAAATTATGGTGGAAGTGGTAGGAGCTCCACGATTGAGCGGAAGAGGAAACCCACATCATCAGTGGTGGGTTTAAGACAGAACAAGCGGTTCCGAAGGTTTCATGGCAAAAGAGGACGTCAGGGTTATTCTTACCCTGAGTGCTCACGTTACATGAAACACCATCCCGGAGAACGTAACCGAAAAGTATGTTTTGAATGTGGTATGGTTGGGCATTTTAAGAAAAATTGCCCACAGGTGGAGAAAGTAGAGCAATAGCAGGAAGCGATATTTGTTCCTACTCCGGTGTATGCTAATGTTCAAGTTGATGATGCAGCGAGCCCTTCTCTTGTGGCAGGTCAGATCCCTGTTAACGACTTCTTTTATTTTGTGTTGTTTGATTTGGGAGCTATATGTTCATACATAGTTATGTGAATAATTAATCTTTTAAGTAAGGCTTTGTGATATTTTAGAAATGGGGTTTGGAACCCTAATGCCTAGTGGGGCGTTGGTTAGTTCTAATGGGCGCTTTAGGTCTATGCTGGTTAGGATTGAAGATAGGAAGTTGAGCGTTGACCTTATAAAATTGGAATTAATTAAATTTGACATTATACTGGGAATGGATTTTCTATTCAAGTGTTCGGCCAGTAAAGATTGTAAGCAGAGAATGGTGTCTTTTTAGCCTGAAGGTGAGGATCTATTTGTTTAGGATGGATCAGTCCAGGGGTCTTGGATCTCGGTTACCTTTGTAATAGGGGCTAGCGATTTACTATGCAGTGACTGTGTAGAATTTCTAGCAGTGATAATTGATTTCAGCAGACCTGAAACATTTGGGTCTGAGGCAATCAGGGCAGTGAAAAATTTTCTTGACGTGTTTTTCCGAGAAGTTGTAGGGGTTTTCGCGTCGCCACATCGAGGAATTGGTTTCTTAATTGGTATGGCACCTGGAGTCGAACTTTTTTGTCTAAGCTCCATATAGAATGGTTCCAGCGAGGCTTTAGGAGTTTAAGTTGCAACTTCAGGGGATGCTAAACATTGGGTTTATTTGACTCAGTGTATTGCCCTGGGGAGTTTTGATTCTGTTTGTGAAAATGAAAGATGGTTCCCTCAGAATGTGTATTGATTATCGGGGACTAAACAAGCTGACGACTAAGAACAAGTACCCGTTGCCCAGAATCGATGGTCTGTTCGATTAGCTTCAGGGAAAGACAATATTCTCAAGGATTGATTTGCAATCTGATTATCATAAACTCAGAGTTCGAGAAGAAGACATACCGAAGACTGCTTTGAGAACCAGATATGGGCATTTTGAGTTTCTGATAATATCATCGGATTGATTAATGCTCCTGCGGCCTTTATGGTTCTTTTGAATAGAGTATTCAAGGATTTCCTCGATAATTACGTTATAGTGTTTATCGATGATATTCTTGTATACTTCCAATCAGAAAGGAAGCACGAGCATCATCTTCGAATGGTATTGCAGCAACTTAGGAATCATAAGTTGTATGCAAAGTTCCAAAAGTGCGTTGTTTGAGGTGTCCTTTTTGGGTCATATTGTTGGGAAGGATGGAATTTGTGGTTTATGGTGATGCATCCAAACAAGGTCTGGGATGTGTTCTGATGCAAGTTAATAGAGTCATAGCTTATGTTTCTTGTCAACTGAAAGGTTATGAGCAGCGTTATCCAACTCATGATTTGAACATGCTGTGGTGGTTTTTGGCTTTAAAGATATGGCGACATTATTTTTATGGTGAAAATGTGATATTTATACCGATCATAAAAATTTCAAGTACGTTGTCACCTAGAAGAATTTAAACATGAGACGGAGAAGATGGTTGGTTTTGGTTAAGAACTACGATAGTGAGATTTTATATTACCTCGGGAAGGCCAACGATGGGACCGATGCGTTGAGTAGAAAGAATTGCAGGCAAGTTTGTACTACTATTTTAATAGTCCTTAACTAGCCTCTGAAATGGTTAACGCAGGGATTGAATTCGTAGTTGGAAAGTTACACAATTTAATATTTCAATCTGATCGATTAGAAAGGATCAGAAAAGCGCAATTGGAATACCCTGAGCTAGTTGAAGTTCGAGACCATGTAATGGTCGGTTGACCTAAAGACTTTTTAGTTTCGAACAGTGGAATGTTGTTATATAAAGTTTGAGTTTGTGCTTCTAATGTTGAAGAGGTCAAGAAGAAGGTACTTGATGAAGTTCATGCCACACCTTATTCATTGCATCCAGGAACCACCAAAATGTATCAGGATTTAAAATCCTATTTTTGGTGGTATGAGATGAAAAGAAAAGTGGTGGATTATGTGTTCAAGTGTTTAACCTGCCAGCAACTAAAGTTGAACACCTGAGGCCAGCAGGGTTATTGCAATCTTTAGTCCTTCCTGAGTGGAAGTGGGAGGACATTGCAATGGATTTTATAATTGGAATATCTAGAACTACGAGAATGTATGATTCAGTAAGGGGCATAGTGGACGGATTTGCAGAATCAGCTCACTTTCTACCAGTGAAAGTTACATATTCAGTGGATTAGTAGGCTGAGTTGTATGCAAGGGGATCGTTTGTCTCCATAGAGCCCCTAAATTTATTGTGTCAGACAAGAATCCAAAGTTCACATCAAAGTTTTGGGTGAGTCTTCAGAAGGCTATGGGTATCAAGTTAAAGTTTAGTACAGTCTTTCACCCTCAGACTGATGGTTAATCGAAAAGAACAATTTAGATATTGGAAAATTTATTGTGAGTCTGTGTCATGAACTTTGAAGGTTCATGGAGTAAGCACTTGCCTTTAATTGAGTTCTCCTACAATAGTAGCTTCCAGAGTGCTATAGGAATGGCATCCTATGAGATGTTATATGGTAAAAAAAATGTCGTTTCCCTATTCATTGGGACGAGATTGAAGAAAGAAAGTACTTTGGTCCAGAGTTAATGGAGAGGACCACTGAGGTTATTGATTAAATCAAAAATTTGGATGCTTGCTTCTTAAAGTAGGCAGAAAGTTATGCTGACCTAAGGTGCAGAGACGTTACATTTAAGACAGGAGAACATGTTTTGTGCGAGATTCACTAATGAAGGGTATAAGGTATTTTGGAAGGAAGGATAAGTTAAGCCCTAGGTTCATTTGGGCCATTTCAGATACTTGAGAAGATCGGGCAGGTAGCGTTTTAGCTAGCCTTACAATCAGCATTGTCGGCTGTTCATGACATATTTCATATTTTCATGTTACGTGTTAGACCCGACTCATATCTTGAGTTATGAAGTCCTTGAACTGCAATTAGACTTATCCTATAAAGAACAACCTATTCAAATTCGGAACAAGACTATTGTTCTGATTAAGTGCTCTGGAGAATCGGTAAGGTGGAGGAAGCCACCTGGGAGTTGAAGTTTGATATGAGGACTCAACATATCCAGAGCTATTCAAGTTAGATTTCGAGGACGAAATCCTTTTAACGGGGGGATAATTGTAACGACCGCCTTAATAAATTGGATTAGAAAAGGCAATTAGCACTAATTTTTATTATTTTATTATTATTTATGAATTTAATTATTTTAGACCCCAATATTTAGAAATAAATATTAGAGTTGTAATTTCTCAATTTCAGAGATTTTATTAAACTCTAGGGGTATTGTTTGATTAATATGTGAAATATGCAATTTTTGTAATTTTTGCTCGACGACAACGGAAAATGCGATAGATGGCTAGATTGATCACATGGTTAAGTTTAGAACTTTATTTCTTAGCGGGGAATATTTTAGAAAATAAATTATCGGAATTGATCGGGGTTATGGGATTTGACCATTTTACCCCTAGTCTTGAAAATACCCTAGTTTTATGAGTAAGGGCATTTTAGTAATTTGCCAAGGGAGAAGTTAAGTGGCAGCCTAGTGACTTGACACCTAGCAAGCCAAAACCTTCAGCCAAGGGAAATTGATTTTCCCTTAATTTATGTTATTTCATTTTGAAAATTAAAAAGAGAAAAATATCAAAAGAAGAACAAGTCTCTCCCTCCTTTCTTCTCTTCGAAGCAGCCAAAACCAGGGGGTTTTGTTGTGGATTGTTGGTGTTTACACCAGGGAAATTCAAGAGGATTAATCTAAGGTAAGCCCTAATAAATCCCCTTTAGTTTTCAAGTTTTTGCTTAGTTAGAATTGGTGAATTTGTGAAATAGGAGCTGTTAGGTTTAGAAATGTTTAGGGTTCGATTTTTATGTTCAATATTGGTTGTGTAGAGGTTCTGGTAGTTGATTTTGATGCTTGGTGTTAATTCTAAGCAAGCTTGAGTTTTGAAACTCAAGCTTTGAGCTTTAATGGCAAGTTGAGTTTCTTTGGTTTATTCTGTGAAATCCTGGTTGGAAATGGTTGTTTATGCATTGTATAGGTACCCTGGAGAGTTTGGTTAAGTTTAGGATTGAATTGAGTAAGAGGGGTTAGTTTTTGTGTTCCCAGCACAGAACCGGTCGACCGGTTCTGGGGAACCTGTACCAACCGGTCGACCGGTTGGTGTCCAGTTTTTGGACTTCCGGTTGGGACCGGTCTGCCGGTTGGGGGAGTTTTTAGAACCCTAGTTTTTCCCAATTTTGAGGTATTTAGGGTACTGCCTTGTTATTTATCGATAGGGAAACTTTTAGTTTCAAGTTTAAATCCCCGGAAAGTGATTTAGCGAGTCACTCATCTGTGTTACAATTATTGTGATTAGGGCATCCATCTAGCACGAGAATTTCCGTTCTGGTCAGCCAGCACACTTGAATTCGGAAAACAGGTAAGAACTGTATATAGCGTGTTATATGAGATATATGCATGATGTATGTATAATTGTGTATGTTTTGGGTGATATCATAGCGGCACAACAATTGTGTCGGTTCGGCAGTACAAGCATCGTACTGGTTAAGAGTGATATTTACCCCAGGGAGTATTAATTGGCGCTATCATAGCGGCACAACAATTGTGTCGGTTCGGCAGTACAGGCACAGTACTGGTTAAGAGTGATATTATGGCCAATTGTACTCTTGGGTGCTATTGATGCTATCATGGCGGCACGAACATAGTGCCGATCCCGCAGTGCGATTATAGTGCTGGTAGTGGGTGATATCATGGTCAATAGTACCAACCATTAAGAACATTCTTAATCAGTTGATAAGCCTTGTAAATAGGTGTATGGGCGCCTAGTTACAAGTCCAAAGTTGTATGATATGTTATATGCTTTTCTTACTGAGTTTGTTGACTCACAGTTCTACTTTCATGTGTAGGTAAAGGAAAGGCGATAACTGAACTGGAGTGAACCTGAGCTCGGATGAGATTGTACATGTCAAGGCAGCGCGACCTGGAATGTTCGGTCTCGGGAATCTGGGAATTGTATTTTGATAGTCGCTGTGCGACCTGGAAAGTGTGTATTTTGAAATATTACTTTTAAAAACGTTTGAAAACGGGATCCCAACACTTGTAAATATTTTAATATATTATAAAGTTTATTAATTAATATAAAAGTTTTAATTTGACACGTTTTTCAAGAAAACTCTTCGATTAGCGAAGATTGCACTGTAATTGAAAAAGCACTGTAGCGTGCCTTAGCATTAGGGCGTTACACATCCGATACTAGTAAACTTTGCCAATGTCCTGGAAAGGACATAACACTTCCAAGGTGTAAGAATACCTATCGTTGATTATACCATGTCAGTCTAAATCCAGTGTTCTGACAAATCAGGGAATAAACTTTTGAACATATAATAAAGATTATATTCCACTGTGCTGACAGCACTATAATCTTTAACAAACACATATGTTCTGGACTTAAAAGGAATTCATACATTATGTACATATAATCATGAAATAAATCATGTGAACCATGCAACATAAAATGTTATTTCAGATCTTTATTAATAAGTAAATCTGATTATATGAAATGAGTTTTATTTAGGGCATAAAACCCAACAGTTTTACAGGTACCTGTAAAACCGGTAAACTGGTTTTACCCTGAAAAACCCAAACAATTTTGAACCCTAACCAAAACAATTCCAAACTTTACCAAACCTTCCAGACCTGCATATTATACCCCAACAAACCATTTCAAAGCAACAAAATAACTACCCAAGCTCAGAATTGAAAAACACCATTAAAGCTCCAAGTTTGAGTTCTAAAGCTCAAAACTTGGTTAAACCTACTAACAACCACCAATGCATGCTTAATCTCACATTTCTAAACATAATTTAACTTCAAAAATGCATACAAAACACCAGCAGCAACTACAACAGCTAATAATTCATTTTCATGCAAAATCCATCTCTTAAAATTCAAGAAAACTAGAGAAGTAATTGCTAGAAGCTTACCTTGGCTTGGATTCACTTAGAATTTCTAGAGAACACAGTAATTTTATGAAGGAAAACAAAGAACCATAGCTGGTTCTATAGGGTTCGAATGAGAGAGAGAGAGCTTGAGAGAAAAGAGCTTCCTTTGTCTAATTTCTATTTTTTTAATAAAATGAAGATAAATAATTGAGTTATCTAATAACATTAATTTAATATTTAGAATTAAACCCCATTTTAAAACTCACTAAAAGACAAAAGTCATTTAGGCAAAATGACCATTTTGCCCCTTTCCACACTAAAAGTCATAAAAGGTCACTTAGCGGTATTTTGGGAAATTCTAAAATCCTGACTATTTCTGACATTCCCAATGTCTAACTATATTGTCCCGCTATACTAAAAATACTAGGATGTGATTCTAATAGCCAAACACCGCGTTCCAATATCGCCGAGCACAAAACATGCAAAATTATGAAATTTCTATATATGACATAAAAATGCATTCTGAATTCAAATATATCATCATAAATAAATAATTCAACAATAATAAATACTTTTCATAATTAAGCCCTAATTATTTGCTAATTTCTAAATTAAATCTAAGCGGTCTTTACAAAGAACAGGGAACAATACAGTCGAGATCAATTCTCTGTTGAGTTTTCTCAAAGTATTTTCTCTCACACTCTAACCTAAGAATCTTCTTTATCTATAGAAGATTCTTCATACAAAACTCAAACCTAATCTCTCTCTTTTCTTTGTACCTCTCTCTCTCTCTCTACCTCTTAATCTTTCTCTTTGAAATCACCTCTCGAAACTCGTCTGGTGAATCACCTTCGAACTGATAAGTGTTGGTGGTATATATAAGCTTAAGAAAAAGGTCTTAAGTCAATGGCTGCATGTAATACCCGGAATTAAGAAAAGGATTAGCAAAACCCTAATTAGATAATTATTAGTTAATTGAGGAATTATATTATTATATAGTTCAATATATGTGAAATTATATGAAATTTAACATGTTAAAGACCCCGTTGGTGAGCCAGGAGCATTTTGGTAATTATGACCCGAGAAGGGTAAATTGTTGAGATTAATTTAATTACGTGCTTAATAGAACTATATTATTATATAGTATGCCTGTGTTATCTTTTCAGGTGTGTTCTGACAGGTTGGCGCGGTATAGTCACACCCGGGAATTTCGGGCCGAACCGGGTTCGGGCCTGAAATGTAAATTGAATTGATTATTTGGCATTTTATTTAATGTGTGATAATCTGAAATTTATTTGAATATAATTGAGTATGAGATGGAAATATTGCCCTTGTAAATGAGTATGCATGTTATATAGCCCTAGGGGCAAATTGGTCTTTTGACCTTATATGACTTATGTGACAAAATGTGATTTTTGAAGAAAAATCAAAGCAATGTCTGGTTTTTCATCCTCTTACGCGAACCCTCTCCCTCTCTTACCCTCTTAGTTTTCAAAGCTTGATTTGTGAGGAATAGTTTTAATTAAGAGTGATGGTTGGAGAATTTGTTGTGTTGAAGATTGGGTTAAAGCTGTTGGGTTTTGTGCCCTAAATAAAACTCATTTCATATAATCAGATTTACTTATTAATAAAGATCAGAAATAACATTTTATGTTGCATGGTTCACATGATTTATTTCATGATTATATGTGTATATAATGTATGAATTCTTTTTAAGTCCAGAACATATGAGTTGGTTAAAGATTATAGTGTCGTCAGCACAGTGGAATATAATCTTTATTATATGTTCAAAAGTAGATTCCCTGATTTGTCAGAACACTGGATTTAGACTGACATGGTATAATCAGCGATAGGTATTCTTACACCTTGGAAAAGTGTTATGTCCTTTCCAGGACATTAGCAAAGTTTACCAGTATCGGATGATGGAGTATCCATTGGAATGGACCGATATTGAACTTTGAATTAGATTTTGAAACTTACCGTAAACATCTATTCAATTCAATATCATAAGTTGATCCTAGATCACATGATCGAAATCCTGATATGGTTAGGCTCAATTTCAAGAGTATTATTCGTGTTCTTTGATTTGTTAGTTAAGCCTAATCTTTAGTCTGGGCAATACGTACATTTTGGGAACAAGGTAATACAATTGAGTGGGGGAGCGCTAACATAAATATGGAATCTATAGCTTCTATTTGGCAAATAGAAGTAAAGGATGATTTCCTTCGAGCTTAACCAAACGAAGATAAATGGTGGAGATCTCATTTCACTTAGGTGAAATATCATTTATACAGGGTTAAGTGTTTTAAGGATAAAATACATTGTAGGGTGTTACGGTAATCTAATCCTGTACAGTGTAAATCATCTATATAGAGGATCATTGATCACATTAGGGTTATAACAATGGATAACTAATGACGTGTCTATATCGTGGAACATATAGAGCGTTTCTATATGACTGAGAGTGCAATTCCAAGTTCTAAGTGTGGATTCAATGAGGAATTAATAAGTTAGGGAATTTACTTGGTAAATTCGGTTCGACTTATTGGAAGCTCGGTTATATAGACCCATGGTCCCCATACTAGTTGAGGCCATACTGCTTGTAAGACTCAGTTAATTGATTTTAATTAATCAATTAAAATTCTAAAAGTTAGACTATGTCTACTTTATGAATTTTCACTAAGCAAGGGCGAAATTGTAAAGAAAAGAGATTTTAGGTTTATTTATTAATTAAGATATTTTATATGTCTAAATTAATAAATATATTAAATGGCAATATTATTTGATAATTATTTCCAAGTTATTAAATAATTAGAATTGGCATTTAAAAGGTTAAATTGGAAAATTGGCATTTTTGAGAAAATGGGAATGGAAAATAACAAAATGGGAAAGTTGCAAAGTGAGGCCCAATACCCTTTGTATGGCCGGCCCTATGCATGAGAAATACCATTTGTAGTTTCCATTATTTTAATGCCATACAATTCTAACCTAAACCTAGAGGGTTTTCTATAAATAGAAAGTGTTGGCTTGAGGAAACGATGACACACATTTTTGATTACTTTGTTTCTCTCAGAAAAGCCTCACACGCCACCTTCTCTCTCTCTTTTTCTTCTTTGTAATTTCGAAATGCTTGAGTGATGAGTAGTGCCCACACACATCAAGTGGTATCTCAATCATAGTATGGAAGACTATGGAATTTCTGCATCAAAGAAGGAGAAAAGAAGATCCAGGTTCAGATCTTGGTGATGCTCTGCTACAGAAAGGAATCAAGGGCTAGAGATCTGAACGGAAGGAGTCATATTATTCCGATGCACCCACTGTAAGGTTTTCTAACTTTATATGTGTTTATTTTCATTGTTTTAGAATTCATATTAGGTTGTTAATCCAACATACTTGTTAGTAAATCTAGATCCTGGTAAAATAATTTCCAACAACAGCTTGTGCAAGGAATCAAGGTAGTTTCTTGCTGAATTTAATTGAGACTAAATGTTGAATTCTTGCTGAAATTGTAGGGTAAAGAGCATGTTTTTGAGTTTTGACTATTCTTCTTGCATGTGTGATGAAAAGGATGTTAATCTTACGGAATTGAGTTTCTATTTATTGTGTGTGTTCTGGTTGAGCTTGGACAGTGATTTCATGGTATTTCTAGGTTGGAATTTCATGTTTAAATTGATGCTAAGCTGCTGATTTGTAATAGGTTTGAGTTGGGATAAGTTCATGCTCTTGGGTTTAAGATTTTGATGAGTTTGAAGCATGTTTTTGTATAGCATGAAATCTGAAATTCTTGATTAAGTATGGGGATTTTGATGCTTGAAATATGTTGGTTATGCATCTAGTAATTTACCTGTGATCCCAATTGTTAATTAGTATGCTTGGTTGAGAAATTAGAGTGAAAGGTTTGATAGTTCTTGCTGAAATTCGAAGTTTGCTGCTGGTTTTCTAGGTTCTGCACCCAGATGCCGCGGCATGCTCTGGAGCATGCCGCGGCCCGCTCCTTTGAGTGGACCTGGGAATTGGTCCCAGGTGCCGCGGCATGGTCTGGAGCATGCCGCGGCCCGCCCTCGTGTTTTTGGGCAGTTTGTGTTGAATTTTCAAAAATGCATAACTTTGTGATCCGAACTCCGATTTGGGAGTTCTCTATATCGTTGGAAAGCTTGTTCCAAGACCTGTATGATTATCTGAGTTATAAGTGCCATGCTTGAATTTTATGAGTTGAAAATCAGGGGTTAACCCTAAGTGTGAATTATCCCGGATTTGTGTGACTAGGATTACCGGCACGTGATCAGGAGCACCCGGGGATTCGGAATCTCCTATTATAGCTGGACAACAGGTAAGACAGTAGTTTTCATGTAGAGTATGCGTAGTGGCGCTTATGTGAATATGGTATGCATGAATGTTTAGTAACCGGGATTAGGGTTATTACCCTAATAGGAACGGTTTGTTAGCCTAGGGTTATTACCCTAGTGAAATATATGTATAAATGCTATGCCATGTTGGATAAATGCATATATTGAGATTATGAATTATGCGCTTAAGGCATAATTAAGCTAGACTCGGTAAGTTGGTACCTTGAGTTAATTTTAATGCGATCTAGGGTTATTACCCTAGAATATTAAGAATCCAGTGAAAGCATGAGTTATGGTTAACATTCTTAGTAAATGTTATCTGAGTATATAGAAGTGTATTATATGAGTGATTACTTATTTGTAAGTTAGGGTTATTACCCTAAGATTATATATGTTGTAGTAAATGTTGAATACACGCATGTATGTTATAAGTTATGTGAATGAGACATAACTGGGTTGGACCTGGTATATATCACCAGGATAAACCACTGAAAGAATGTAATGTATGGATTACGTATATATATAAGAATAGGGTTATGCGAGCAAGGCATAACCAAGTTAGGCTCGGTAAGCAAAAACCAAGGTAAACCCTACTAAGGCCTTATTGTATATAGACGTGTGAGAGCAACACGTAGGTCTACGCCACGTAGACATAAATAGGCATGTGAGCGTAACATGCATGTCTACAGTAGATAGACCAATGGTGCAGTGGGCACCATCAGTTATGTGTTATACATATTAAGATTAAGGGTTATGTGTTCAAGGCATAATCAAGTTGGACTCGGTAATCAGAACCGAGATGAACTATTCTAGGGCCTTATTGTAACTAGACGTGTGAGAGCAACACGTAGGTCTACGCCACGTAGATATAAAGAGATGTGTGAGCGCAACAGATAGGTCTACGCCACGTAGACATAAATAGGCATGTGAGGGTGACATGCAGGTCTGTGAAACACAAACATATATAAATGGCATCATTGTTTAAACAGTATGATGAGCATATTATTATTGTTATGTTATATACTGTCTTGCTGGGCTTGGCTCACAGGTGCTCTACTGTGCAGGAAAGGGTAAGACATTAGCTGATCAACCATGAGTTTCAGGAGCAGGGCGAGGAATGTACATGTTCACGCCACTTCAGACCAAGCGGGTTATGGGTCTAGCAGTGTTGACTTTTGTATTCTGTTTTACCGCTTAGGTCGGCTAGTAAGAAAGAGCTTGTAATAATTTAGTAAATATTTTTGGGATCCCAACTATGTTTGAAAAGTTTAAATATATTACAAGTTTATTTTTAGTCTGTTTAATATAAAAGTTTAAATTCTGCGCTATTTTTAATTAGTAGTCCCGGTTAGGGGATTAGGGTTTCATAATCATTTTGGGTAGCGTGCCTAATTATTTAGGGCGTTAAAATTTGGTATCAGAGCGCCAAGGTTTTTAAACTTCCTGTAGACCGGCCGAACATGTACATTCGTCGTCAGAGATAGCTCAACTCATGGTGCAGTAAGTATTGAGAGTAAATACTTGATTGTATGTGTGATCATCTGTTTACCGCTTTCCATTTTAGGCAGTATGCAAGCATCTAGAGTATGTATGTGTTATGTGATGCCATGCTATAAATGTTAATTATTATGCACATATGAATGAGGTAAATAGATGAGTTAGGGTTTAAGGCAATAAGTGCGTAAGAGTGGGATTGGTGCCTGACTCGCTGGGGTTGTTGATTATTGGGTTATTTGTAGAATGGACCCTTTTTAATCATCCAGACCATAGGGCGAGCTTGTAGAGCATGGTGTAGACCAAACCAATCCACCGGCACCGCCTCCACCTCCGCAGAATCCAGGGGGGATAATGTGGGGGTTGGCAATGCTAATCCTCCTACTAATTGGTAGCAGATGTTTCATGAAATGCGAAGTGTCATACTTCGTCAAGAGGAAGAGTTGCAATGTTTAAGGCAACAAGCTGCCCCAGTTAATCAAGGGTTACCACCAGCTCCTGTGCCAGTGGTGGGTAACCAAGGGTATATTATGCCGCACCGGGACTCTGTGTTCGAGCGGTTTCTGAAGCTGCAACCTCCGGCTTTCCTGGGAGGTATTGATATTATTAAGGCTGACCAGTGGATGAGCACTGTGACCCGTATCCTCGATATTATGGGGGTGACGGGAACTGAGAGGGTGAATTGTGTGGCCTTTATGTTTCAAGACCATGCCCGCGTCTGGTAGGATATAGTGAGTCAAACTCGAGATGTCAGTGGTATGACATGGGAAGAGTTCAAGAAACTTTTTGAGGAAAAGTTTTATAATTTTGCAGTGAGGACTTCACACCAAGAAGATTTTGTGAAGTTGACTCAAGGGAAGATGTCTGTGGCTGAGTATACTCTGGAGTTAATCGGTTGTCAAAATTTGCTGGTGATCTGGTGCCTACAGATTTCACCAGAAAATAGAAGTATGTTCGAAGACTAAATGCTACAATTAGTCGGGACTTGAAAATTACCACATCACATGACACTCTGTATAAGAGAGTGGTAGACTTGGCCTTATTTGCTAAGGAGGCCGAGCAGCAAGTAATGAAGAGCAGGCTGCAAAGGATGCCGTCACGGTATCAAATCCTCCTGCTAGTGGTAATATCAGTAAGGGGACCGACAGTGGCAACCCTGAGCACAAACGGAAGGCTGAGGCTTCCAGAGCATCAGGGGGTAATAGAAAGCTTCGGGGAAATTAAGGTGGTCGTCAAGGTCACAGATTCTTTTTCAGATCATATTTAGAGTATTCAAAATGCAAGAATACCATCAGGGTGAATGACGGGCCAAGGATGCATACTATATTTGATATGGACTACATGAATAAGATGTTCCAGGATCACTTGAACAGATGTGTAATCATGTTTATCAATGACATCTTGGAGTATTTTGAATTAGAAGAAAAGTATGAATTGCATCTCAGAGCGGTTTTGCAAAGGTTACGAAATCACAAGCTTTATGCTAAATTTAAAAAGTGTGAGTTCTGGTTATCTCGTGTCTCATTCTTGGGGCACATAGTGGATAAAGATGGGATCATGGTGGATCCGGCCAAGATTGAAGCTGTTCGGGATTGGCCAGCACCGAAATCACCTACTGAGGTTAGAAGTTTTTTGGGTTTAGCTGGTTATTACCGTCGGTTCGTTGAGGGTTTTTCTAAAATTGCTGTACCCTTAACGGAGCTGACTCGAAAGAATCAGAAATTTGTTTGGACTGATCGGTGTGAGAAAAGTTTCCTGGAGTTAAAGCAATGCTTAATTACCGCTCATGTACTAACTCTTCCTTCAGATAAGGAAAAGTTTGTGGTATATTGTGATGCCTCGAGACAGGGTCTCGGCTGTGTGCTTATGCAGGCAGGGAGGGTAATAGCTTATGCTTCTCGGCAGTTAAAGGAGTACGAGCAGAGGTACCCTACTCACGATTTAGAACTCGCAGCAGTGGTATTTGCGCTAAAGATTTGGCGGCATTACCTTTATGGCGAGAAATGTGAGATATACACTGATCACAAAAGTCTGAAGTATTTCTTTACCCAGAAAGACTTGAATATGAGACAGAGGTGTTGGCTAGAACTGGTGAAAGATTATGATTGTGAGATTCTTTATCACCCTGGTAAAGCCAATGTAGTTGCTGATGCCCTGAGTAGAAAAGGTCAGAGTCAGCTGAGTTCTATGAAGCAAATCTCTCAACAACTGGCAAATGAAATGACTCGAGCTCAAATTGAGTTGGTTGTGGGGCAATTGGCTAATATTACCCTGCAATCCACTCTTCTTGAGAGAATTAAAGAAGCGCAAAAGCATGATTCGAAATTGATAAAAACCCGAGCTAGGGTTTCGGCCGGGAAGGCTAGTGATTTTTCAATTGATGAAATGGGAATGTTGAGATTTGGGAATCGAATTTGTGTGCCTATGGATGAGAACATCAAGAAAGAGATCATGGATGAGTCTCACACGACTCCTTATTCAGTTCATCCAGGGTCGACAAAGATGTACCAAGACCTAAAAGCCATGTTTTGGTGACCAAGTATGAAGAATGACATCGCTGAATATGTTGCAAAGTGCCTTACGTGTCAGCAAGTGAACGCTGAGCACCAGCGACCAGCAGGGTTTCTGCAACTACTGAATATATCAGAGTGGAAATGGGAAGATATAGCCATGGACTTCGTGGTAGGTATGCCTAGAACCACGAGACAGTTTGACTCTGTGTAGGTCATAGTGGACAGATTTACAAAGTCTGCATCGAGCTATGGGAACTCAGTTAAAGTTAAGCACAGCTTTTCATCCTCAGACGGATGGACAATCCGAGAGGACCATTCAGATTTTAGAAGACATGCTACGGGCATGCGTGCTTGACTTTGAAGGATCATGGGTAAAGTACCTTCCCCTGATCGAGTTTTCTTATAATAACATCTATCAGGCAACAATCGGGATGGCTCCTTATGAACTTTTGTATGGAAGGAAATGTAGATCGCCCATTCACTTGGATGAAGTGGGTGAAAGAAAGTTCTTGGGTCCCGAAGCTGTTCAGAAAACAAGTGAGGCAGTTGACAAAATTAGAGCGCGAATGCTCGCGGCTCAGAGTAGGCAAAAGAGTTATGCCGGTCCAAAGCGTCGAGACATTGATTTTCAGGTCGGAGACATGGTATTTCTCAGAATATCTCCGATGAAAGGCATCAAACGCTTTGGGAAGAAAGGAAAACTTAGCCCGAGGTTCATTGGACCTTTTGAAATCCTTCAGAGGATAGGGCAAGTAGCGTACAGGTTGGCTATGCCCCCAGCGCTGGCAGCTGTACATATTGTGTTCCATGTTTCAATGCTTCAGAAGTGTGTCTCGAACTCATCCCATGTTCTGAATTATGAGGCATTGGAACTACATCCAAATTTAACATATGAGGAACGACCAGTGCAAATACTTGATAGAAGAGAGAAAGTCTTGAGAAGCAAGACTGTGGCACTGGTGAAAGTACTGTGGAAGAACAGTAAAGTATAAGAGGCCACCTGGGAGCTCGAGACGGATATGCAACAGAAATATCCGGAGTTGTTCAGGTAAATTTGGGGACGAAATTTCTATAAGGAGGGGGTAATTGTAATACCCGGAATTAAGAAAAGGATTAGCAAAACCCTAATTAGATAATTATGAGTTAATTGAGGAATTATATTATTATATAGTTCAATATATGTGAAATTATATGAAATTTAACATGTTAAAGACCCCGTTGGTGAGCCAGGGGCATGTTGGTAATTATGACCCAAGAAGGGTAAATTGTTGAGATTAATTTAATTACGTGCTTAATAGAACTATATTATTATATAGTATGCCTGTGTTATCTTTTCAGGTGTGTTCTGACAGGTTGGCGCGGTATAGTCACACCCGGGAATTTCGGGCCGAACCGGGTTCGGGCCCGAAATGTAAATTGAATTGATTATTTGGCATTTTATTTAATGTGTGATAATCTGAAATTTATTTGAATATAATTGAGTATGAGATGGCAATATTGCCCTTGTAAATGAGTATGCATGTTATATAGCCCTAGGGGCAAATTGGTCTTTTGACCTTATATGACTTATGTGACAAAATGTGATTTTTGAAGAAAAATCAAAGCAATGTCTGGTTTTTCATCCTCTTACGCGAACCCTCTCCCTCTCTTACCCTCTTAGTTTTCAAAGCTTGATTTGTGAGGAATAGCTTTAATTAAGAGTGATGGTTGGAGAATTTGTTGTGTTGAAGATTGGGTTAAAGCTTGTGCAAGGAATCAAGGTAGTTTCTTGCTGAATTTAATTGAGACTAAATGTTGAATTCTTGCTGAAATTGTAGGGTAAAGAGCATGTTTTTGAGTTTTGACTATTCTTCTTGCATGTGTGATGAAAAGGATGTTAATCTTATGGAATTGAGTTTCTATTTATTGTGTGTGTTGTGGTTGAGCTTGGACAGTGATTTCATGGTATTTCTAGGTTGGAATTTCATGTTTAAATTGATGCTATGCTGCTGATTTGTAATAGGTTTGAGTTGGGTTAAGTTCATGCTCTTGGGTTTAAGATTTTGATGAGTTTGAAGCATGTTTTTGTATAGCATGAAATCTAAAATTCTTGATTAAGTATGGGGATTTTGATGCTTGAAATATGTTGGTTATGCATCTAGTAATTTACCTGTGATCCCAATTGTTAATTAGTATGCTTGGTTGAGAAATTAGAGTGAAAGGTTTGATTGTTCTTGCTGAAATTCGAAGTTTCTTCTTGGTTTTACCGGGTTACGCACCCAAATGCCGCGGCATGCTCTGGAGCATGCCGCGGCCCGCTCCTTTGAGTGGACCTGGGAATTGGTCCCAGGTGCCGCGGCATGGTCTGGAGCATGCTGCGGCCCGCTCTCGTGTTTTTGGGCAGTTTGTGTTGAATTTTCAAAAATGCATAACTTTGTGATCCGAACTCCGATTTGGGAGTTCTCTATATCGTTGGAAAGCTCGTTCCGAGCCCTGTATGATTATCTGAGTTATAAATGCCATGCTTGAATTTTATGAGTTGAAAATCAGGGGTTAACCCTAAGTGTGAATTATCCCGGATTTGTGTGACTAGGATTACCGGCACTCGATCGGGAGCACCCGGGGATTCAGAATCTCCTTTTATAGCTGGACAACAGGTAAGACAGTAGTTTGCACGTAGAGTATGCGCAGTGGCGCTTATGTGAATATGGTATGCATGAATGTTTAGTAACTAGGATTAGGGTTATTACCCTAATAGGAACGGTCTGTTAGCCTAGGGTTATTACCCTAGTGAAATATATGTATAAATGCTATGCCATGTTGGATAAATGCATATATTGAGATTATGAATTATGCGCTTAAGGCATAATTAAGCTAGACTCGGTAAGTTGGTACCTTGAGTTAATTTTAATGCGATCTAGGGTTATTACCCTAGAATATTAAGAATCCAGTGAAAGCATGAGTTATGGTTAACATTCTTAGTAAATGTTATCTGAGTATATAGAAGTGTATTATATGAGTGATTACTTATTTGTAAGTTAGGGTTATTACCCTAAGATTATATATGTTGTAGTAAATGTTGGATACACGCATGTATGTTATAAGTTATGTGAATGAGACATAACTGGGTTGGACCTGGTATATATCACCAGGATAAACCATTGAAAGAACGTAATGTATGGATTACGTATATATATAAGAATAGGGTTATGCGAGCAAGGCATAACCAGGTTAGGCTCGGTAAGCAAAAACCAAGGTAAACCCTACTAAGGCCTTATTGTATATAGACGTGTGAGAGCAACACGTAGGTCTACACCACGTAGACATAAATAGGCATGTGAGCGTAACATGCATGTCTACAGTAGATAGACCAATGGTGCAGTGGGCACCATCAGTTATGTGTTATACATATTAAGATTAAGGGTTATGTGTTCAAGGCATAATCAAGTTGGACTCGGTAATCAGAACCGAGATGAACTATTCTAGGGCCTTATTGTAACTAGACGTGTGAGAGCAACACGTAGGTCTACGCCACGTAGATATAAAGAGATGTGTGAGCGCACGTATAGGTCTACGCCACGTAGACATAAATAGGCATGTGAGGGTGACATGCAGGTCTGTGAAACACAAACATATATAAATGGCATCATTGTTTAAACAGTATGATGAGCATATTATTATTGTTATGTTATATCTTGTCTTCTTGGGCTTGGCTCACAGGTGCTCTACTGTGCAGGAAAGGGTAAGACATTAGCTGATCAACCATGAGTTTCAGGAGCAGGGCGAGGAATGTACATGTTCACGCCACTTCAGACCAAGCGGGTTATGGGTCTAGCAGTGTTGACTTTTGTATTCTGTTTTACCGCTTAGGTCGGCTAGTAAGAAAGAGCTTGTAATAATTTAGTAAATATTTTTGGGATCCCAACTATGTTTGAAAAGTTTAAATATATTACAAGTTTATTTTTAGTCTGTTTAATATAAAAGTTTAAATTCTGCGCTATTTTTAATTAGTAGTCCCGGTTAGGGGATTAGGGTTTCATAATCATTTTGGGTAGCGTGCCTAATTATTTAGGGCGTTAAAATTTGGTATCAGAGCGCCAAGGTTTTTAAACTTCCTGTAGACCGGCCGAACATGTACATTCGTCGTCAGAGATAGCTCAACTCATGGTGCAGTAAGTATTGAGAGTAAATACTTGATTGTATGTGTGATCATCTGTTTACCGCTTTCCATTTTAGGCAGTATGCAAGCATCTAGAGTATGTATGTGTTATGTGATGCCATGCTATAAATGTTAATTATTATGCACATATGAATGAGGTAAATAGATGAGTTAGGGTTTAAGGCAATAAGTGCGTAAGAGTGGGATTGGTGCCTGACTCGCTGGGGTTGTTGATTATTGGGTTATTTGTAGAATGGACCCTTTTTAATCATCCAGACCATAGGGCGAGCTTGTAGAGCATGGTGTAGACCAAACCAATCCACCGGCACCGCCTCCACCTCCGCAGAATCCAGGGGGGATAATGTGGGGGTTGGCAATGCTAATCCTCCTACTAATTGGTAGCAGATGTTTCATGAAATGCGAAGTGTCATACTTCGTCAAGAGGAAGAGTTGCAATGTTTAAGGCAACAAGCTGCCCCAGTTAATCAAGGGTTACCACCAGCTCCTGTGCCAGTGGTGGGTAACCAAGGGTATATTATGCCGCACCGGGACTCTGTGTTCGAGCGGTTTCTGAAGCTGCAACCTCCGGCTTTCCTGGGAGGTATTGATATTATTAAGGCTGACCAGTGGATGAGCACTGTGACCCGTATCCTCGATATTATGGGGGTGACGGGAACTGAGAGGGTGAATTGTGTGGCCTTTATGTTTCAAGACCATGCCCGCGTCTGGTAGGATATAGTGAGTCAAACTCGAGATGTCAGTGGTATGACATGGGAAGAGTTCAAGAAACTTTTTGAGGAAAAGTTTTATAATTTTGCAGTGAGGACTTCACACCAAGAAGATTTTGTGAAGTTGACTCAAGGGAAGATGTCTGTGGCTGAGTATACTCTGGAGTTAATCGGTTGTCAAAATTTGCTGGTGATCTGGTGCCTACAGATTTCACCAGAAAATAGAAGTATGTTCGAAGACTAAATGCTACAATTAGTCGGGACTTGAAAATTACCACATCACATGACACTCTGTATAAGAGAGTGGTAGACTTGGCCTTATTTGCTAAGGAGGCCGAGCAGCAAGTAATGAAGAGCAGGCTGCAAAGGATGCCGTCACGGTATCAAATCCTCCTGCTAGTGGTAATATCAGTAAGGGGACCGACAGTGGCAACCCTGAGCACAAACGGAAGGCTGAGGCTTCCAGAGCATCAGGGGGTAATAGAAAGCTTCGGGGAAATTAAGGTGGTCGTCAAGGTCACAGATTCTTTTTCAGATCATATCTAGAGTATTCAAAATGCAAGAATACCATCAGGGTGAATGACGGGCCAAGGATGCATACTATATTTGATATGGACTACATGAATAAGATGTTCCAGGATCACTTGAACAGATGTGTAATCATGTTTATCAATGACATCTTGGAGTATTTTGAATTAGAAGAAAAGTATGAATTGCATCTCAGAGCGGTTTTGCAAAGGTTACGAAATCACAAGCTTTATGCTAAATTTAAAAAGTGTGAGTTCTGGTTATCTCGTGTCTCATTCTTGGGGCACATAGTGGATAAAGATGGGATCATGGTGGATCCGGCCAAGATTGAAGCTGTTCGGGATTGGCCAGCACCGAAATCAGCTACTGAGGTTAGAAGTTTTTTGGGTTTAGCTGGTTATTACCGTCGGTTCGTTGAGGGTTTTTCTAAAATTGCTGTACCCTTAACGGACCTGACTCGAAAGAATCAGAAATTTGTTTGGACTGATCGGTGTGAGAAAAGTTTCCTGGAGTTAAAGCAATGCTTAATTACCGCTCATGTACTAACTCTTCCTTCAGATAAGGAAAAGTTTGTGGTATATTGTGATGCCTCGAGACAGGGTCTCGGCTGTGTGCTTATGCAGGCAGGGAGGGTAATAGCTTATGCTTCTCGGCAGTTAAAGGAGTACGAGCAGAGGTACCCTACTCACGATTTAGAACTCGCAGCAGTGGTATTTGCGCTAAAGATTTGGCGGCATTACCTTTATGGCGAGAAATGTGAGATATACACTGATCACAAAAGTCTGAAGTATTTCTTTACCCAGAAAGACTTGAATATGAGACAGAGGTGTTGGCTAGAACTGGTGAAAGATTATGATTGTGAGATTCTTTATCACCCTGGTAAAGCCAATGTAGTTGCTGATGCCCTGAGTAGAAAAGGTCAGAGTCAGCTGAGTTCTATGAAGCAAATCTCTCAACAACTGGCAAATGAAATGACTCGAGCTCAAATTGAGTTGGTTGTGGGGCAATTGGCTAATATTACCCTGCAATCCACTCTTCTTGAGAGAATTAAAGAAGCGCAAAAGCATGATTCGAAATTGATAAAAACCCGAGCTAGGGTTTCGGCCGGGAAGGCTAGTGATTTTTCAATGGATGAAATGGGAATGTTGAGATTTGGGAATCGAATTTGTGTGCCTATGGATGAGAACATCAAGAAAGAGATCATGGATGAGTCTCACACGACTCCTTATTCAGTTCATCCAGGGTCGACAAAGATGTACCAAGACCTAAAAGCCATGTTTTGGTGACCAAGTATGAAGAATGACATCGCTGAATATGTTGCAAAGTGCCTTACGTGTCAGCAAGTGAACGCTGAGCACCAGCGACCAGCAGGGTTTCTGCAACTACTGAATATACCAGAGTGGAAATGGGAAGATATAGCCATGGACTTCGTGGTAGGTATGCCTAGAACCACGAGACAGTTTGACTCTGTGTAGGTCATAGTGGACAGATTTACAAAGTCTGCATCGAGCTATGGGAACTCAGTTAAAGTTAAGCACAGCTTTTCATCCTCAGACGGATGGACAATCCGAGAGGACCATTCAGATTTTAGAAGACGTGCTACGGGCATGCGTGCTTGACTTTGAAGGATCATGGGTAAAGTACCTTCCCCTGATCGAGTTTTCTTATAATAACATCTATCAGGCAACAATCGGGATGGCTCCTTATGAACTTTTGTATGGAAGGAAATGTAGATCGCCCATTCACTTGGATGAAGTGGGTGAAAGAAAGTTCTTGGGTCCCGAAGCTGTTCAGAAAACAAGTGAGGCAGTTGACAAAATTAGAGCGCGAATGCTCGCGGCTCAGAGTAGGCAAAAGAGTTATGCCGGTCCAAAGCGTCGAGACATTGATTTTCAGGTCGGAGACATGGTATTTCTCAGAATATCTCCGATGAAAGGCATCAAACGCTTTGGGAAGAAAGGAAAACTTAGCCCGAGGTTCATTGGACCTTTTGAAATCCTTCAGAGGATAGGGCAAGTAGCGTACAGGTTGGCTATGCCCCCAGCGGCGGGTACCGTACATATTGTGTTCCATGTTTCAATGCTTCAGAAGTGTGTCTCGAACTCATCCCATGTTCTGAATTATGAGGCATTGGAACTACATCCAAATTTAACATATGAGGAACGACCAGTGCAAATACTTGATAGAAGAGAGAAAGTCTTGAGAAGCAAGACTGTGACACTGGTGAAAGTACTGTGGAAGAACAGTAAAGTATAAGAGGCCACCTGGGAGCTCGAGACGGATATGCAACAGAAATATCCGGAGTTGTTCAGGTAAATTTGGGGACGAAATTTCTATAAGGAGGGGGTAATTGTAATACCCGGAATTAAGAAAAGGATTAGCAAAACCCTAATTAGATAATTATGAGTTAATTGAGGAATTATATTATTATATAGTTCAATATATGTGAAATTATATGAAATTTAACATGTTAAAGACCCCGTTGGTGAGCCAGGGGCATGTTGGTAATTATGACCCAAGAAGGGTAAATTGTTGAGATTAATTTAATTACGTGCTTAATAGAACTATATTATTATATAGTATGCATGTGTTATCTTTTCAGGTGTGTTCTGACAGGTTGGTGCGGTATAGTCACACCCGGGAATTTCGGGCCGAACCGGGTTCGGGCCCGAAATGTAAATTGAATTGATTATTTGGCATTTTATTTAATGTGTGATAATTTGAAATTTATTTGAATATAATTGAGTATGAGATGGCAATATTGCCCTTGTAAATGAGTATGCATGTTATATAGCCCTAGGGGCAAATTGGTCTTTTGACCTTATATGACTTATGTGACAAAATGTGATTTTTGAAGAAAAATCAAAGCAATGTCTGGTTTTTCATCCTCTTACGCGAACCCTCTCCCTCTCTTACCCTCTTAGTTTTCAAAGCTTGATTTGTGAGGAATAGCTTTAATTAAGAGTGATGGTTGGAGAATTTGTTGTGTTGAAGATTGGGTTAAAGCTTGTGCAAGGAATCAAGGTAGTTTCTTGCTGAATTTAATTGAGACTAAATGTTGAATTCTTGCTGAAATTGTAGGGTAAAGAGCATGTTTTTGAGTTTTGACTATTCTTCTTGCATGTGTGATGAAAAGGATGTTAATCTTATGGAATTGAGTTTCTATTTATTGTGTGTGTTGTGGTTGAGCTTGGACAGTGATTTCATGGTATTTCTAGGTTGGAATTTCATGTTTAAATTGATGCTATGTTGCTGATTTGTAATAGGTTTGAGTTGGGTTAAGTTCATGCTCTTGGGTTTAAGATTTTGATGAGTTTGAAGCATGTTTTTGTATAGCATGAAATCTAAAATTCTTGATTAAGTATGGGGATTTTGATGCTTGAAATATGTTGGTTACGCATCTAGTAATTTACCTGTGATCCCAATTGTTAATTAGTATGCTTGGTTGAGAAATTAGAGTGAAAGGTTTGATTGTTCTTGCTGAAATTCGAAGTTTGCTGCTGGTTTTCTGGGTTCTGCACCCAAATGCCGCGGCATGCTCTGGAGCATGCCGCGGCCCGCTCCTTTGAGTGGACCTGGGAATTGGTCCCAGGTGCCGCGGCATGGTCTGGAGCATGCTGCGGCCCGCTCTCGTGTTTTTGGGCAGTTTGTGTTGAATTTTCAAAAATGCATAACTTTGTGATCCGAACTCCGATTTGGGAGTTCTCTATATCGTTGGAAAGCTCGTTCCGAGCCCTGTATGATAATCTGAGTTATAAATGCCATGCTTGAATTTTATGAGTTGAAAATCAGGGGTTAACCCTAAGTGTGAATTATCCCGGATTTGTGTGACTAGGATTACCGGCACCTGATCAGGAGCACCCGGGGATTCAGAATCTCCTTTTATAGCTGGACAACAGGTAAGACAGTAGTTTGCACGTAGAGTATGCGCAGTGGCGCTTATGTGAATATGGTATGCATGAATGTTTAGTAACTAGGATTAGGGTTATTACCCTAATAGGAACGGTCTGTTAGCCTAGGGTTATTACCCTAGTGAAATATATGTATAAATGCTATGCCATGTTGGATAAATGCATATATTGAGATTATGAATTATGCGCTTAAGGCATAATTAAGCTAGACTCGGTAAGTTGGTACCTTGAGTTAATTTTAATGCGATCTAGGGTTATTACCCTAGAATATTAAGAATCCAGTGAAAGCATGAGTTATGGTTAACATTCTTAGTAAATGTTATCTGAGTATATAGAAGTGTATTATATGAGTGATTACTTATTTGTAAGTTAGGGTTATTACCCTAAGATTATATATGTTGTAGTAAATGTTGAATACACGCATGTATGTTATAAGTTATGTGAATGAGACATAACTGGGTTGGACCTGGTATATATCACCAGGATAAACCATTGAAAGAACGTAATGTATGGATTACGTATATATATAAGAATAGGGTTATGCGAGCAAGGCATAACCAGGTTAGGCTTGGTAAGCAAAAACCAAGGTAAACCCTACTAAGGCCTTAT
Source organism: Cannabis sativa (assembly GCF_029168945.1). NCBI lineage: Eukaryota > Viridiplantae > Streptophyta > Magnoliopsida > Rosales > Cannabaceae > Cannabis > Cannabis sativa. The sequence goes on from NC_083607.1 coordinate 57,423,278, forward strand.
TGTATATAGACGTGTGAGAGCAACACGTAGGTCTACGCCACGTAGACATAAATAGGCATGTGAGCGTAACATGCATGTCTACAGTAGATAGACCAATGGTGCAGTGGGCACCATCAGTTATGTGTTATACATATTAAGATTAAGGGTTATGTGTTCAAGGCATAATCAAGTTGGACTCGGTAATCAGAACCGAGATGAACTATTCTAGGGCCTTATTGTAACTAGACGTGTGAGAGCAACACGTAGGTCTACGCCACGTAGATATAAAGAGATGTGTGAGCGCAACAGATAGGTCTACGCCACGTAGACATAAATAGGCATGTGAGGGTGACATGCAGGTCTGTGAAACACAAACATATATAAATGGCATCATTGTTTAAACAGTATGATGAGCATATTATTATTGTTATGTTATATACTGTCTTGCTGGCCTTGGCTCACAGGTGCTCTACTGTGCAGGAAAGGGTAAGACATTAGCTTATCAACCATGAGTTTCAGGAGCAGGGCGAGGAATGTACATGTTCACGCCACTTCAGACCAAGCGGGTTATGGGTCTAGCAGTGTTGACTTTTGTATTCTGTTTTACCGCTTAGGTCGGCTAGTAAGAAAGAGCTTGTAATAATTTAGTAAATATTTTTGGGATCCCAACTATGTTTGAAAAGTTTAAATATATTACAAGTTTATTTTTAGTCTGTTTAATATAAAAGTTTAAATTCTGCGCTATTTTTAATTAGTAGTCCCGGTTAGGGGATTAGGGTTTCATAATCATTTTGGGTAGCGTGCCTAATTATTTAGGGCGTTAAAATTTGGTATCAGAGCGCCAAGGTTTTTAAACTTCCTGTAGACCGGCCGAACATGTACATTCGTCGTCAGAGATAGCTCAACTCATGGTGCAGTAAGTATTGAGAGTAAATACTTGATTGTATGTGTGATCATCTATTTACCGCTTTCCATTTTAGGCAGTATGCAAGCATCTAGAGTATGTATGTGTTATGTGATGCCATGCTATAAATGTTAATTATTATGCACATATGAATGAGGTAAATAGATGAGTTAGGGTTTAAGGCAATAAGTGCGTAAGAGTGGGATTGGTGCCTGACTCGCTGGGGTTGTTGATTATTGGGTTATTTGTAGAATGGACCCTTTTTAATCATCCAGACCATAGGGCGAGCTTGTAGAGCATGGTGTAGACCAAACCAATCCACCGGCACCGCCTCCACCTCCGCAGAATCCAGGGGGGATAATGTGGGGGTTGGCAATGCTAATCCTCCTACTAATTGGTAGCAGATGTTTCATGAAATGCGAAGTGTCATACTTCGTCAAGAGGAAGAGTTGCAATGTTTAAGGCAACAAGCTGCCCCAGTTAATCAAGGGTTACCACCAGCTCCTGTGCCAGTGGTGGGTAACCAAGGGTATATTATGCCGCACCGGGACTCTGTGTTCGAGCGGTTTCTGAAGCTGCAACCTCCGGCTTTCCTGGGAGGTATTGATATTATTAAGGCTGACCAGTGGATGAGCACTGTGACCCGTATCCTCGATATTATGGGGGTGACGGGAACTGAGAGGGTGAATTGTGTGGCCTTTATGTTTCAAGACCATGCCCGCGTCTGGTAGGATATAGTGAGTCAAACTCGAGATGTCAGTGGTATGACATGGGAAGAGTTCAAGAAACTTTTTGAGGAAAAGTTTTATAATTTTGCAGTGAGGACTTCACACCAAGAAGATTTTGTGAAGTTGACTCAAGGGAAGATGTCTGTGGCTGAGTATACTCTGGAGTTAATCGGTTGTCAAAATTTGCTGGTGATCTGGTGCCTACAGATTTCACCAGAAAATAGAAGTATGTTCGAAGACTAAATGCTACAATTAGTCGGGACTTGAAAATTACCACATCACATGACACTCTGTATAAGAGAGTGGTAGACTTGGCCTTATTTGCTAAGGAGGCCGAGCAGCAAGTAATGAAGAGCAGGCTGCAAAGGATGCCGTCACGGTATCAAATCCTCCTGCTAGTGGTAATATCAGTAAGGGGACCGACAGTGGCAACCCTGAGCACAAACGGAAGGCTGAGGCTTCCAGAGCATCAGGGGGTAATAGAAAGCTTCGGGGAAATTAAGGTGGTCGTCAAGGTCACAGATTCTTTTTCAGATCATATCTAGAGTATTCAAAATGCAAGAATACCATCAGGGTGAATGACGGGCCAAGGATGCATACTATATTTGATATGGACTACATGAATAAGATGTTCCAGGATCACTTGAACAGATGTGTAATCATGTTTATCAATGACATCTTGGAGTATTTTGAATTAGAAGAAAAGTATGAATTGCATCTCAGAGCGGTTTTGCAAAGGTTACGAAATCACAAGCTTTATGCTAAATTTAAAAAGTGTGAGTTCTGGTTATCTCGTGTCTCATTCTTGGGGCACATAGTGGATAAAGATGGGATCATGGTGGATCCGGCCAAGATTGAAGCTGTTCGGGATTGGCCAGCACCGAAATCACCTACTGAGGTTAGAAGTTTTTTGGGTTTAGCTGGTTATTACCGTCGGTTCGTTGAGGGTTTTTCTAAAATTGCTGTACCCTTAACGGAGCTGACTCGAAAGAATCAGAAATTTGTTTGGACTGATCGGTGTGAGAAAAGTTTCCTGGAGTTAAAGCAATGCTTAATTACCGCTCATGTACTAACTCTTCCTTCAGATAAGGAAAAGTTTGTGGTATATTGTGATGCCTCGAGACAGGGTCTCGGCTGTGTGCTTATGCAGGCAGGGAGGGTAATAGCTTATGCTTCTCGGCAGTTAAAGGAGTACGAGCAGAGGTACCCTACTCACGATTTAGAACTCGCAGCAGTGGTATTTGCGCTAAAGATTTGGCGGCATTACCTTTATGGCGAGAAATGTGAGATATACACTGATCACAAAAGTCTGAAGTATTTCTTTACCCAGAAAGACTTGAATATGAGACAGAGGCGTTGGCTAGAACTGGTGAAAGATTATGATTGTGAGATTCTTTATCACCCTGGTAAAGCCAATGTAGTTGCTGATGCCCTGAGTAGAAAAGGTCAGAGTCAGCTGAGTTCTATGAAGCAAATCTCTCAACAACTGGCAAATGAAATGACTCGAGCTCAAATTGAGTTGGTTGTGGGGCAATTGGCTAATATTACCCTGCAATCCACTCTTCTTGAGAGAATTAAAGAAGCGCAAAAGCATGATTCGAAATTGATAAAAACCCGAGCTAGGGTTTCGGCCGGGAAGGCTAGTGATTTTTCAATGGATGAAATGGGAATGTTGAGATTTGGGAATCGAATTTGTGTGCCTATGGATGAGAACATCAAGAAAGAGATCATGGATGAGTCTCACACGACTCCTTATTCAGTTCATCCAGGGTCGACAAAGATGTACCAAGACCTAAAAGCCATGTTTTGGTGACCAAGTATGAAGAATGACATCGCTGAATATGTTGCAAAGTGTCTTACGTGTCAGCAAGTGAACGCTGAGCACCAGCGACCAGCAGGGTTTCTGCAACTACTGAATATACCAGAGTGGAAATGGGAAGATATAGCCATGGACTTCGTGGTAGGTATGCCTAGAACCACGAGACAGTTTGACTCTGTGTAGGTCATAGTGGACAGATTTACAAAGTCTGCATCGAGCTATGGGAACTCAGTTAAAGTTAAGCACAGCTTTTCATCCTCAGACGGATGGACAATCCGAGAGGACCATTCAGATTTTAGAAGACATGCTACGGGCATGCGTGCTTGACTTTGAAGGATCATGGGTAAAGTACCTTCCCCTGATCGAGTTTTCTTATAATAACATCTATCAGGCAACAATCGGGATGGCTCCTTATGAACTTTTGTATGGAAGGAAATGTAGATCGCCCATTCACTTGGATGAAGTGGGTGAAAGAAAGTTCTTGGGTCCTGAAGCTGTTCAGAAAACAAGTGAGGCAGTTGACAAAATTAGAGCGCGAATGCTCGCGGCTCAGAGTAGGCAAAAGAGTTATGCCGGTCCAAAGCGTCGAGACATTGATTTTCAGGTCGGAGACATGGTATTTCTCAGAATATCTCCGATGAAAGGCATCAAACGCTTTGGGAAGAAAGGAAAACTTAGCCCGAGGTTCATTGGACCTTTTGAAATCCTTCAGAGGATAGGGCAAGTAGCGTACAGGTTGGCTATGCCCCCAGCGCTGGCAGCTGTACATATTGTGTTCCATGTTTCAATGCTTCAGAAGTGTGTCTCGAACTCATCCCATGTTCTGAATTATGAGGCATTGGAACTACATCCAAATTTAACATATGAGGAACGACCAGTGCAAATACTTGATAGAAGAGAGAAAGTCTTGAGAAGCAAGACTGTGGCACTGGTGAAAGTACTGTGGAAGAACAGTAAAGTATAAGAGGCCACCTGGGAGCTCGAGACGGATATGCAACAGAAATATCCGGAGTTGTTCAGGTAAATTTGGGGACGAAATTTCTATAAGGAGGGGGTAATTGTAATACCCGGAATTAAGAAAAGGATTAGCAAAACCCTAATTAGATAATTATGAGTTAATTGAGGAATTATATTATTATATAGTTCAATATATGTGAAATTATATGAAATTTAACATGTTAAAGACCCCGTTGGTGAGCCAGGGGCATGTTGGTAATTATGACCCAAGAAGGGTAAATTGTTGAGATTAATTTAATTACGTGCTTAATAGAACTATATTATTATATAGTATGCATGTGTTATCTTTTCAGGTGTGTTCTGACAGGTTGGCGCGGTATAGTCACACCCGGGAATTTCGGGCCGAACCGGGTTCGGGCCCGAAATGTAAATTGAATTGATTATTTGGCATTTTATTTAATGTGTGATAATCTGAAATTTATTTGAATATAATTGAGTATGAGATGGCAATATTGCCCTTGTAAATGAGTATGCATGTTATATAGCCCTAGGGGCAAATTGGTCTTTTGACCTTATATGACTTATGTGACAAAATGTGATTTTTGAAGAAAAATCAAAGCAATGTCTGGTTTTTCATCCTCTTACGCGAACCCTCTCCCTCTCTTACCCTCTTAGTTTTCAAAGCTTGATTTGTGAGGAATAGCTTTAATTAAGAGTGATGGTTGGAGAATTTGTTGTGTTGAAGATTGGGTTAAAGCTTGTGCAAGGAATCAAGGTAGTTTCTTGCTGAATTTAATTGAGACTAAATGTTGAATTCTTGCTGAAATTGTAGGGTAAAGAGCATGTTTTTGAGTTTTGACTATTCTTCTTGCATGTGTGATGAAAAGGATGTTAATCTTATGGAATTGAGTTTCTATTTATTGTGTGTGTTGTGGTTGAGCTTGGACAGTGATTTCATGGTATTTCTAGGTTGGAATTTCATGTTTAAATTGATGCTAAGCTGCTGATTTGTAATAGGTTTGAGTTGGGTTAAGTTCATGCTCTTGGGTTTAAGATTTTGATGAGTTTGAAGCATGTTTTTGTATAGCATGAAATCTAAAATTCTTGATTAAGTATGGGGATTTTGATGCTTGAAATATGTTGGTTATGCATCTAGTAATTTACCTGTGATCCCAATTGTTAATTAGTATGCTTGGTTGAGAAATTAGAGTGAAAGGTTTGATTGTTCTTGCTGAAATTCGAAGTTCTTCTTGGTTTTACGGGTTACGCACCCAAATGCCGCGGCATGCTCTGGAGCATGCCGCGGCCCGCTCCTTTGAGTGGACCTGGGAATTGGTCCCAGGTGCCGCGGCATGGTCTGGAGCATGCTGCGGCCCGCTCTCGTGTTTTTGGGCAGTTTGTGTTGAATTTTCAAAAATGCATAACTTTGTGATCCGAACTCCGATTTGGGAGTTCTCTATATCGTTGGAAAGCTCGTTCCGAGCCCTGTATGATTATCTGAGTTATAAATGCCATGCTTGAATTTTATGAGTTGAAAATCAGGGGTTAACCCTAAGTGTGAATTATCCCGGATTTGTGTGACTAGGATTACCGGCACCTGATCAGGAGCACCCGGGGATTCGGAATCTCCTTTTATAGCTGGACAACAGGTAAGACAGTAGTTTGCACGTAGAGTATGCGCAGTGGCGCTTATGTGAATATGGTATGCATGAATGTTTAGTAACTGGGATTAGGGTTATTACCCTAATAGGAACGGTCTGTTAGCCTAGGGTTATTACCCTAGTGAAATATATGTATAAATGCTATGCCATGTTGGATAAATGCATATATTGAGATTATGAATTATGCGCTTAAGGCATAATTAAGCTAGACTCGGTAAGTTGGTACCTTGAGTTAATTTTAATGCGATCTAGGGTTATTACCCTAGAATATTAAGAATCCAGTGAAAGCATGAGTTATGGTTAACATTCTTAGTAAATGTTATCTGAGTATATAGAAGTGTATTATATGAGTGATTACTTATTTGTAAGTTAGGGTTATTACCCTAAGATTATATATGTTGTAGTAAATGTTGAATACACGCATGTATGTTATAAGTTATGTGAATGAGACATAACTGGGTTGGACCTGGTATATATCACCAGGATAAACCATTGAAAGAACGTAATGTATGGATTACGTATATATATAAGAATAGGGTTATGCGAGCAAGGCATAACCAGGTTAGGCTCGGTAAGCAAAAACCAAGGTAAACCCTACTAAGGCCTTATTGTATATAGACGTGTGAGAGCAACACGTAGGTCTACGCCACGTAGTCATAAATAGGCATGTGAGCGTAACATGCATGTCTACAGTAGATAGACCAATGGTGCAGTGGGCACCATCAGTTATGTGTTATACATATTAAGATTAAGGGTTATGTGTTCAAGGCATAATCAAGTTGGACTCGGTAATCAGAACCGAGATGAACTATTCTAGGGCCTTATTGTAACTAGACGTGTGAGAGCAACACGTAGGTCTACGCCACGTAGATATAAAGAGATGTGTGAGCGCAACAGATAGGTCTACGCCACGTAGACATAAATAGGCATGTGAGGGTGACATGCAGGTCTGTGAAACACAAACATATATAAATGGCATCATTGTTTAAACAGTATGATGAGCATATTATTATTGTTATGTTATATACTGTCTTGCTGGGCTTGGCTCACAGGTGCTCTATCTTGTGCGGGGAAAGGGTAAGACATTAGCTGATCAACCATGAGTTTCAGGAGCAGGGCGAGGAATGTACATGTTCACGCCACTTCAGACCAAGCGGGTTATGGGTCTAGCAGTGTTGACTTTTGTATTCTGTTTTGCCGCTTAGGTCGGCTAGTAAGAAAGAGCTTGTAATAATTTAGTAAATATTTTTGGGATCCCAACTATGTTTGAAAAGTTTAAATATATTACAAGTTTATTTTTAGTCTGTTTAATATAAAAGTTTAAATTCTGCGCTATTTTTAATTAGTAATCCCGGTTAGGGGATTAGGGTTTCATAATCATTTTGGGTAGCGTGCCTAATTATTTAGGGCGTTACACTACAGGTGTTAAATTGTTAAGTTAGTTAGACTTAACAAACTCCTCGTAACAATATCTCCATGTCAGCACAAAAAGAAGTGCTTCTGGATGAGTCATACGCTCCTTGGAAGAAAGACCAAGGAGTACGTAAAAGGGACTTCCTGAATAGGAAAGATGACAACTAGAGTCCACTAAATCCCTTCTAGGAGAGAACAACTAGCCATCCGAAACTCCTTTCCGGGGAAGGCTGGCTTCCCCTACAGACCCTTCCTAGAAGAACAAGCTAGACTTTTGAAACTCCATTCCGGACGACATCTAGCCTTTCACGAGATTCATCTGGATGGACAAGTTAGACTCCTAGGAGCGCCCATTTGGGAGACAACTAACTTTCCATAACTAGAACTATAGTTGGACATCTTTTTATTTGGAAGAATTATACCACATGTGTGATATAAAAATTTGAGTATTTATAAGTAAATATTCAAATTCTAATGATGCTAATAATTTTTTTTATATGATTATCTTTAAAATATTGTTCAAAAGTTATATAAATATATAAAGTTATAAAATATACATATACTTTAGAAATTGTTAAAAAAAGAATGAAAAAGTAAAGTAGAAATTTAAGCTTGAATATGAAAATAGACGGGCCTATTTAAGAAATACAAATTGATATGAGCAAAGTACGATACAAATTCGAGCACGGCACAAAAATATCGGGCCTACTCTTTAAAAATATTGGCATGATACGACACGACCTATATTTTTCTATGGCACGACATAACATGACCTGTTTTTTAAGAAATACAAATAAATATGAATTAGACCAGTACGCCACACACGAATTTAGAGCAGTTTAACTATTGAATTAGTTGAAATAAGTGAAACACATTTTTTTCTTACTTGATAATATAATAAAACTATAGCTTATGTCAAATAGTAATATAGTTTTTTTAATTTTGGATTTAAAGGTTTTATGTATTACAACAGTATATAATTTGAGACTCGAACTCATGACCTTTAATACAAATGCACCCTCCTATAAATATACAATTAATGTTCTATAAATATAAAAATGTTGTTAGTTTGTACATAATAAATTGTGATTTGAATATATACTTAATAAAAAGGAATTACATGAAAAATATAAATTGACACTTTATTTATAAAAATATGTTCATAAGGTGTGGACAATATTTATATTTTTTATGTGATTTTAATTACTAAAATACCTCTTACACTAACACTTACACAATCAGATGATAGTTGCAGGGTGGTTACTACGTGGTTTCACGATAGTTGCGTCAAACAAAGGTTTCAATCAGACGATAGTTGTAGGATGGTTACTGAGTTGTTGGCCGAAGGTTTCAATCAGACGAAGGTTTCTGGGTGGTTTGCAGAAGGTTGCATTAGACGAAGGTTTCAATTAGACGAAATAACTGTTAGCAAAATATTTATGCAACTCTAATGCAACTGTAATGCAACTGTTATGAAACATTAAAAATTAGATAAGTGTTTCTACATACGTGTTTACCCATATTTTGACGATGATGACGTGTCAAGAATAATACCACGTGGCACAAAAATACTGGGATTAAATTAATGAAGAAGGAGCCAAGTCATGACGGTTGAGATGCCCCATTAATATGGGTGTTTGTTCTTCTCCCCCCCAAAAGAAAACTTGGGGGGGACCCCCCCCCCCTAACTTGGGTTTAATGGGGCATCTCAACCGTCATGGACCCCCCCTTTCTCTCTCAAGTTGGACCATGGGGGAGTCACCTAACTATGATAGTGGTCATCCCCCCTCAGCGAGAGTCTCGAGGGTGTTACCCCCAAGTATGGGCTTAATCCTCAAAGGTGGTTGACGACCATGTCACACCCATAAGGGACCCTTGTCATCAGTAACTCCTTCAAATGTTAAAATCCCGCGAAAGGCTCAAAGACAGTTGTCAACCCACGAAAATAGCGGGATATTTTCCTAAATATCAGACTCCAACCGCCTCCGAAAATCAAGGAGACGGTTCCGCGTTGGTCGGTCTCCTGAAGTGAGAAGCACCGACCCCCCTCCCCTATATAAGGGGTCACCCATGACCTGGGAGGGGGATCCGCAATCTGAAACACTTAGAAAATTAAAGATTTCTCATTCTTTGCAATCAAGAGCTTGTTCTTGACTATTGCAACTCAGATCAATAAAACTCAAGGGGAGTAGGCTATTACCGACATCCGGGGCCGAACCTCTTTAAATTCCGGTGTCTTTTATTTACATTTATTACGAATTCCGGCGTTATTAATTGCATTTATTATTGTGATTTTGGTTTAAATCTCATTTATTACGACTCCGCGTCGGTTGGCTAAAAATCCAGTCAACATTTTGGTTCTTTCATTGAGAGCTTTAGCCAAAATCTTCAAGTTTTTCCCCGGAAAAAATGGTGTTAACCCGAAGATCTCAAGAGCGACCTGACGAAGAGATGGAAAGTGCCCACCAAGTTCCATCAGCAAGCAACCTTGCCGGAAACAATGGAGAACGACCCCCACGTCTGGGAAACGGCGCCACTACCACCACCGCTCAAACCGCAGGCCATGGGGCAACTGGTCGAACTACAGTCACTGGACAAACAACTGCTGGGCGTACCACCAATGCCACTGCCGCAGGAGACGGCGCTGCTGATGGCGCCACCAGAAGATGTAATCCTAGAAATTTTGTTCCACCTACTGACGGGGCGGGCCAAGCTCAGACTGGCCGCGGCCCTGGCATCTTTACGCCGCGAAATGAACCCCATGTTGACATCGAGGGAATTGACCCCGAGATGGATCAAATGCGAGACGCGATAGGCCAGATGCAAGGCCAGTTTCAAACTGTGCACCAAGAGCAAAATCAAACTCGAGAGGCCTTGACTGAAAGTCTTGCTAATCAAAGGAGAGAATTCCAATCTTGGCTCGAAGATCATGCTCGTGAGATGAGGAGGCGTCAAGACGACCAAGATCGTCGCACCCAAGAAGCTGCTGACTTAATACGTAGCCACTTCAACCAAAACACTCAAGGGATGGGTACTGATGCCAACAATCAACAGGTACCTCAAACCTACCCTCGGGAGGTCCCTACCCCAAGGAACCATAGGGAGAGGGTGGTCTATGGACCTGAAGAGCGCCCAAGGAATCAAGAAAGGACTAGAAGTCACCCCTCCAACAGGGTTCCCCGCAATAATAACCGACCACCCCCGGTTGATGAGCAAGTCTTACTCGGCCATCATATGGGACGCGATGACTCCCACAATGTCCGTTTAAGGCGGAGTGGTGGAGGAAACTCTAGAAACAATAATGGTGATCGTAGCAGAAATAGTGGAAGGACGCCCCAGCGTAGGGAATGGCAACCCCGTGATCAACGTGGCCAACCACGAGATGGCAATGATCGCCCAAGAAATACTAGGTCCAGAGGGAGAAGAGAAGACCCTGAGGTCAACAGTGACTACCATCCAGACTACCCTGATGGTCATGGAGATGATGAAGCTGAAAGTCGGGCTAACAACCAGCCAAATCATGAGATGGGGGGTTATCAAGCTAGAGGGCCGTATGCCCCTAATAGGCAACATCAACCTGAAAATCCACCCCAAAGGGGTAGGAATGACCAAGTACCACCCCCGGCTGATGGAAGGGCTGATAGTCAGAACGCTGGAGGGAGGCCAAGAACTGGGTCAGTTTTTGAACGGGTAGGCCCCCGAAGGGGTAGAGACCTGCGAGACGCCCTCAACAGAAATAGAGACAATCGCGGTTCCAACATAGTGAACCCACTTGAGCCAGACCAAGGGGACCAAGCGAATGTTGGTGTCAATATTGCTCAACCTCAACCAGCCACAGATCCGGTGATCCAGGCTCGGTTAGACGAGTTAACTCAATTGGTCAAGGACCTTACCGCACCAAAACCCACTGATTTGGACCTCGAAAGGAGGAGAGGGTCTGCCTTCTCCCAAATGATTAATGACCTCCCTATTCCAGCCAAGTTCAAGATGCCCACTTGCAAGTACATGGGTAGTGAAGACCCATTAACTCATGTGGAGAACTTCAAAATCCAAATGGACCTTCAAGGAATCAGGGATGACCTTAGGTGTCGAATTTTCCCTGCAACCCTCACGGAGACGGCGCAACAATGGTTTACTAAACTACCCCCAGGAAGAATTACTTCTTGGGATGAATTTGAGGGGTTATTTTACACCCAATTCTCTTCAGCCCGACAGATACCAGCAGAGTTGGGTGACTTAGTCGCCATCAAGCAGAAGCCCGATGAGCCACTAAAAGACTACATTCAACGTTTTATGCAAGAGGCAACCAAAGTAAAAAATCTAAGCGATGATGGCAAGCGGGCCGCCATCATGGGAGGCATCCTTGTGGGAAGTCGGCTATGGAAAGATACAAGGCGGAAACCAACCCATACTATGAGAGACTTTCTTGACAGAGGAGATGAGTTTATTAAATTGGAAGAAGCCGAGCGAAACGCTCAAAACTTCAACCACACTAAGAATAAAAAAAATGGAACAAGCTCAAATAGTCAAAGCTCTCAAGGGGGTAACGCTAAGAATGGCTCCAGCAATGGTAAGAGAGGGAATAACAGTAATGGCGGTAACAACAATGATAACAAAAGACTAAAGAATACCCCCGAGCCAGCCAGGCGAGATCCAATTCCAAGGTTCACCACCTATAGCCTACTCCTGGACACAAGAGAAAATATCTACAATGCAACTCACTCAGTGGTACCGTACCGCAAACCTTATCCCATGAGAAAGGACATTAGCAAATGCGACATGAACAAGTTTTGTCGATTCCACAATGACTACGGTCATGACACCGATGAGCGCAATAATCTGAAGGAGGAAATAGAGTTTCTCATAAGACAAAACAACCCCAACTTGAAAAGGTATGTACGACGTGACAATGACCGGCCCCAACGACAACAACAACAACAAGCAGTTGGAGATGACCAACAATTGTTACCTCCCCCCGTTGCGGGCCGTTTGGACATTATATCTGGAGGACCTCACCTTGCGGGGAACTCCGGAAAGTCCCGAGAGAAGTACGCTCGGTCTCTGCGACATGAACTGGGTAACGATGTGTTGGCTGTCCAAGAGCGAGCTCCCAAGTAACCTCGTTATGAACATGCGTTAATCACGTTCTCTGAAGAGGACACCAAACACGTTCGATATCCACACAACGACCCCTTGGTAGTAGAGGTACAAATCGCCAATATGATTGTGGCAAGGACAATGATCGATAATGGATCATCAGCCAATATCCTCTTCAAGTCCTCATTGGAAAGGATGGGTTTGGGAGCAAAGGATTTAGAGCCCTGCGAACATCTCATCTATGGATTCACAGGAAGTGGTATGGCACCGGCTGGACTTATTAAGTTACCATTGACAGTGGGAACAGCCCCCAAGAGTGTCACTATCATGGCCTTATTCGTGGTATTGGATACAATATCTCCCTACAACGCCTTAATCGGCCGCCCAACCCTGTATGACCTGAAAGCAGTCACACTATCTTTCACCTCCTCATCAAGTTTCCTACCAAGGGTGGAATTGGCTACTTGAAGGGCAATCAAATAGTAGCACGAGAGTGTTACAACCTATCCATCGCAACCAAGGAGAAAGCAGCCAAATCCCTCAAAGCTACGGCGAGTAGTTCTCAACAATGAAGGCTCGCCCAAAACGGGGTCGAAGACATTGATCCCCGTTTTGGGGACATTGATACAGGGGTTGGTCCAATTAAAGAATTGGAAGAAATGCCATTAGACCCCAAACAACCATCCAAATTAATCAAGATCGGGAAAAACCTTCCTGAGGACATAAGATCCGCTTTGATCCAGTTCTTAAGGGAAAACCAAGATGTCTTCGCTTGGTCACACGAAGACATGGAGGGAATAAGCCCCACCGTGATAAGTCATGCTTTAAACATCGACGTCGAAAACTTCAAGCCAGTTCAACAAAAAAGAAGGCTACTCGACAAAGAAAGGGCCAAGGCATTGAAGGAAGAGGTGGAAAAACTATGGAACAACAATTTCATCAAAGAGGCCTACTACCCAGTCTGGGTATCGAACCCTGTACTAGTTCCAAAGCCAAATGGCACCTGGAGGGTGTGCATTGACTTTACAGACTTAAACAAGGCATGCCCAAAAGATTGTTTTCCTTTACCGAGAATCGATCAATTGGTAGACGCAACAGCCGGCCATAATCAGATAAGCATGCACCCACCTGACCAAGAACATACAAGCTTTCGAACGGACGTCGGCTTGTATTGCTACAAAGTGATGTCGTTTGGCTTGAAAAACGCTGGAGCCACCTATCAAAGGTTGGTCAACCGGATGTTTAAAGAGCAAATAGGCAGAAACATGGAGGTCTACGTTGATGACATGCTGGTCAAGTCTAAGAAAGCCCAAGGGCACATCGAAGATTTAAAAGAATGCTTTGAGATCCTAAGACAATACCGAATGAAGCTCAATCCTCTTAAGTGTTCTTTCGAAGTAAGCTCGGGAAAGTTCGTGGGATTCATAGTGAACTCTAGGGGCATCGAGGCTAATCCAGAAAAGATAAAGGCATTGATCGACATGAAGTCCCCAACTAAAGTTAAAGACGTCCAAAGCTTAACAGGCCGAATCGCCGCCTTGAGTAGATTCGTCTCCAAATCAACCGACAAATGTGTCCCTTTCTTCAACATCCTAAGGGGTAACAAAAAATTTGAATGGACTGAGGAATGCGAAAATGCCTTTCGAGCTTTAAAGCAGCAATTATCCCAGCCTCCGGTTCTTTCGAAACCCCTAGATGGTGAAGGGTTAAGCTTATACCTAGCAGTAACAGAACATGCAGTTAGTGCAGTCTTGGTAAGGGAGGAAGATAGAGCACAACACCCAGTCTACTATGTGAGCAAAAGGCTGATTGGGGGAGAGTGTAGATACCCCCTCATAGAAAAGCTTGCATACTGCCTTATCTTAGCATCCAAGAAGCTTCGACCCTACTTTCAGGCTCATCCCATTATGGTACTCACTGACCAACCCTTACGCCAGGTGCTACAAAAACCCGATACATCGGGGCGCCTCCTTAAATGGGCAATAGAGTTAGGGCAATATGACATAACGTATCAGCCAAGATTGGCTATTAAAGGGCAGGCCCTGGCTGACTTTGTAGCCGAGTGTACCGGAACGCAAGAGGGCGACCAACCAACAATAACCAGTGACGTCCAAAGGCCTGACCTGAGCGATTCACCTGAACCACACGTCCATAACTCCGAGAAAAATGAAAACCAAGACTACCCCGGTGAAACATGGAAGCTACAAGTTGATGGTTCTTCTACCGACCAGTCATCAGGAGCGGGGATCACCCTAACAACACCGGAGGGACAACGAATTCACACGGCCATTCGCTTTGGTTTCCCTGCCTCAAACAATGAAGCCGAGTATGAAGCATTAATTGCCGGTCTGAAACTAGCAAAAGAGGTGAAGGCCAGACACTTAGACATTTACAGCGACTCCCAACTGGTTGTAAATCAAGTTTTGGGAGAGTACATGGCTAGAGGAGAAAAAATGATAGCCTACCTTAGCAAAATACAAGACTTACTTGCCCAACTGGAAGGGTACACCATTCAACAAATACCACGAGAAAAGAATGCTACTGCTGATGCCTTGGCAAGGTTGGCAACAAGTGAAAAGATAGATAAAGCCAGCCTTGTGCCAATGGAATACTTACCCGAGCCAAACATCCGCACTAAAGAAAAAGTAATCCTACTCGATGCGACTCAATCGTGGATGACCCCCATAGCCGCTTACTTAGAACAAGGGACACTGCCCACCAACAAAAACGAGGCAAGGAAAATGAGAAGGAAGGCCACCCGGTACCTAATCATTGATGGTGTCATGTATCGGCGAGGATACTCGATGCCCCTACTACGATGTGTACATCAAGACCAAGCCCAACGACTAATGGAAGAAGTCCATGAAGGTTTTTGCGGTAATCACGCTGGGGGGCAAAGCTTATCCAAGAAGGTACTGAGGCAAGGATTCTTCTGGCCAACCATGATGGAAGACTCCATGGAGTATGTTCGAAGGTGTGAAAAATGTCAAAAGTTTGCAAAAATACCAAGGGCTCCACCCAACGAGCTAACGCAAATGCAGAGTCCATGGCCCTTCGCTATTTGGGGTATAGACTTGATCGGTCAGTTGCCTGAGGGCAAAGGAGGAGTGCAATATGCGGTAGTAGCAGTCGATTACTTCACAAAGTGGACAGAAGCCGAACCCCTAGCAACTATAACATCCAAGAAGGTGCTTGACTTTGTGGTCAAGAACATTATATGTAGGTTTGGATTACCCCATAAATTGGTATCTGACAACGGTACCCAGTTTGACAGTGTCCTGTTCACAAATTTCTGCATTAAGCATGGCATAGTAAAGAGCTTCTCAGCAGTCTCGCACCCCCAGTCAAACGGGCAGGTAGAGGCGGTGAATAAGACTTTAAAAGACACCTTGAAGAAAAGACTCGAAGAAGCGAAAAGAAGCTGGCCAGAGCAATTACCCGAAGTTTTGTGGTCATATAGGACAACAGAAAGAACAGCTACTGGTGATACCCCCTTTGCCCTTGCTTATGGGTATGATGCGATGATACCGGTCGAGCTAGACCCACCCTCCCACCGACGAGTGACATACAACCAAGTCAGTAATCACCAGATGATGAATGAATCGTTGGACCTATTGGAAAGTCGTAGGGAAGCCTGACAAATACGGTTAGCAGCATACCAACAAAAAGTAGCCAGATACTTTAATTCCAAAGTTAAGGAAAGAAGCTTCAAGGTAGGAGATCTAGTACTACGCAGAGTCTTGGCCAACACTAAAGACCCAACAGCAGGAGTATTGGGGCCAAATTGGGAAGGTCCATACGAGGTTACAGAAGTTGTACCCCCCGGCACGTATAGGCTTGGCCGGTATGACTCTAACATGAACCTTATACCAGTACCCCGATATTGGAACGGCCAACACCTCCGCAAATATTATCAATAGCAATTGCTTTTCAGCAACAATTCATGCTAAGGGTGTGCCCGTAAGCAACTTAAAATCTTTATTAGTATTTAATCTTTTCTATTAGATTTGCTTTAGTTTTAATCACATACTACTACGTAGTGATGTAATAAGGCGTTGTCGCCAATTTCATTTATCAATAAAATTGCAAGTTATTTTCATATAATGACGCAGCTTGTATGATTGTTATTGAATCAAATTGCAAGCCTCACAATGGTCATAGATATATGGGTAATAGTGAGCAACGAAGACTTAAAGGTAACACCCCGGTCATAAGATAAGTGACCAAGAGGTAAACCTACATAGTCACTTGGGGGACAACCACACCCATATATGGACTAGTAAGAAAAAATGCACCCTCGCTTAAGTAGATATTAAAATTTATTAAAATTTTTAGAGTGTCGGTGCAATACTCAATGTTTTGAGCAACTTGTGTGTGGTGAATGGTTGACTATAAATATATACCCACGCTATGTGGCTCACGCTAAACAAAAGTCAACATTTAAAACCATATATAAAGATAAAGGCCCCGATGGCCAAGTAAAAAGATTAAAGACACAAATGTCTCAAAAGTAAAGTTACGGGACTAAAGACTGCCCGAACAGTCATGAATCTCTGAAGAGTACTAGTGGGCATAAAATCTGTAAAAGTAAAATACATCAATAGGAACCATCAAGTAAGTCATTGAGGGGACAGTCATCTGTTGCCTCAACCCCAAAGTTGAGGTATGAATCGGCCTGAATGCAAGCTGTCTGGGCCTTCTCCCTAGTTTCTGCCTCCTCACGATTGCGACAATAAGATAGCATACTTTCCATGTTCTTACCCAGATAATTAAAGTCAGCTTTCTTGTTGTTTAGCCAGAATTTGAAGAAAACATCAGTGGAAAGGTCTCCGATCTGTTTCACCCCCGCAGCTAGCTTCTCACACTCCTTGGCATTAATGTTGTTTTCCTCGACAACCTTCGCATGAGCCTCCTTCTCACTTTCAAGCTCACCCCTGAAATGCTCCTTCTCGGCAGTAACACTTTCAAGCTCACCCCTGAAACGCTCCTTCTCAGCAGTAACCCTTTCAACAGAAGTTTCTAGATAACGAATCTTCTGGGAGTATTCCTGGCGGAAGGCATCAAGTTCAAGTTGGAGTGAGGCAGCTCCTTGCTTGTTGTGCTCCTCTTGTAGGGCGAGAACCCTAGATTGTCCATAAGAAGTAGTGGTGGCAGCCTGTTACACGTCATTACATAAATGTCAGATAATGGTAAAAGGAAAGAATTTTCACAAGTAGGAGAAACTTACCCTAATCATCTCGCGGCATCCAAGAGCAACGATCTGGGCAGGGGGAAAACAATCAAGCCTAGACATGGTCTTGTCCATGATGTCCATAAGGCCCTCAATATGGCCATGCGCCCCCTTCAAACCCGTAGATAAAGCCTGACAACGACCCTTTAAGGGCAGCGCAACAAGTGGCTCGGCCCCTGTGGACGTCGAACCAATAAGGGTTGTATCATTGGCGGACCCGGATGCGGAGTCAGGAGGAAGCGGCCGAGATGAGGCAGGCGATCCAGCAAGAGGGGTGTGAATATCAATAGCCAGGCGAGGGTTAGTCTTCCTAACCTTACCAGGAGGAGCCATGGGAGAGGCGGTAGAAGGCGAACCCTCTTTCTCCTGGTAGGTTGTTTGTCGCAACAAGCCGGCCATATCTGCAAAACACACAAAAATGATTAGTAACAGGCAAAATAATGAAAAAATGCAATAAGTAAGACAAATAGCGATCATCACCAAGAGGGTCACACTCCCTAATTGGCCTTTCCTTAGCAGACCCGGGCATAGTGCTTTTCGCTATAGCTGTCTGTGCCACTGGCGGAGGTCCTAAGGGTCGCGGGATTTCCCGCACTCCGCTAGAAGGAGTAACGACAAAGTTGAACCCAAAATCATCTAACGCCCGGGGGGATGTTAGAATGTTTAGATCATTCTTATAGTCAGGCAATTGGGCTAACGCAAGAGCTCTCTCGTACATGGCAATGGTGGGGGAAGGCTTCTCGAATTGGTCCACCATTTGGAATTTGGTGTGTTTAGTCCCAATGTCCTTCACAAAAAAATAGAGAGTTTTGAAATCATGTTCTTTCGATGACTTCTCCATACCATGAAGGAATTTAACATTCCTGTGTGCATGCTGAAATGCGTAATATCCCGACCGATACTCGCTGTTAATCGGTCTCAGATCGAAGAGATAGTGTACCTCATGGCCTCTTGGCCATTTCCATCTCATTAGCTTATATAAAACAAATATGCCAGTCAGGACTCGTATGGCCAAGGGAGAAAACTGCCCCGGACTAAGGCCAAAATAATCAGCCACGTCTTTGAAAAAATTATGAAGGGGGAGTGCCCCCCCATAAGTAATATGGCGACGGGACCATGCACACAGCCCCTCCCCAGGGTCATGCGCCAACTGATTCGAAGAGGGGAGTACTAACCGGCAGTCCTTGCCATTCACAGTCGACTCCTCCACATATTGGAGTTGGGTCTCGGTGAGACTACTAGAAGGGGCCACAAAGGGGGTCTGCTTAGTCTTGCAGCGGGAAGTGCGAACTTCCTTGAGCACTTTAGGGGCGAATTCACTGATTTTGAGAGTGGCTGGTTGGGAACCCTTGGTTGTTTCTTTCTATTTGGCGGCTTTATAAAGGGTATTCTTGGCTTCCTCTTCCACCCATTTCTCAAACTCTTTGACTATCTCTTCCATGGCTCCATCGGCAGAATCAGCCTCAACATCGTCAGATACCCTCCGTTTAGTAACGACTTCCGCCGTATGGGAACTGTCAGAAGAGCTAACCCGACTCTTGTTTTTAGTGTGAGCCATAGCGTTCAGCATGGTAGGTAATTTTGCGGTGGTTATAGCAGTCTCGGCCAAAGGAAACCCCCCTGATAGGCCGATGGGCACCCCTACTGGAATATTGACCTCACCAAAGGGAAGAGTGCATGTCCACTCTCGGGGCAGATAAGATCGTATCCCTTTTTCAAGCTCCCAAATATGCCTGTTGTATGCTTCACCACCAATTCTCTCTCGGTAGAGGTGGTCGGGCGTCTCTGACACACTACTAAGCCCCTCGTCCCCAGACGAGTTGTGTGGGGGCGACGCTGGACAATCTTCAAACAAAAGTTGAAGAAGGTCTTCGTCTACTCGGTGTTCACCACCCCAATAGTTGCTATAACGCATCTGCAAAAAGGAAAAGGCGAGGAGGTGAATACACCGAGTAATGCTAGTAAGCTATCCATGATGGACTCACCTACCAGTACAAAAATAAAAGGGGAAGAGAAGATATGCACAATAAAAATTTACAGCGACATAATCATCTAAGCAACTAAATGAAAAGAGCAATAATGGTCATTACAACGCTCAGTATTCTTACTAAGTGTAAAAAGTAAAAATAACGATTGGCTCCAAATCGCAAAATTACACCACGGTCGTCCCAAGGCATCACCCCCTATAAATGGTCTCGGGGTATATTACCCCAACCCCCGCCTATAGCATGGTGTCATCCCGGCCTTCAAGGGGTAATTAAGGGATAACACTCCGGCTTCGGGGAGTAAGGGGGACCCCCCCCCCTTTCGACTTACAAAAGGACGTAAGGGGCGGACCCCCGGCTTCGGGGTGTAAGGGGGGGACCCCCCCCCCTTCGACTCACAAAGGGGCGTAAGGGGGGGACCCCCCGGCTTCGGGGTGTAAGGGGGGACCCCCCCCCCTTTTCACTCACAAGGGGACGTAAGGGGCGGACCCCCGGCTTCAGGGTGTAAGGGGGGGACCCCCCCCCCCCTTCGACTCACAAGGGGACGTAAGGGGCGGACCCCCGGCTTCGGGGTGTATGGGGGGACCCCCCCCCCCCCATTTGACTCACAAAGGGGCGTAAGGGGGGGACCCCCCGGCTTCGGGGTGTAAGGGGGGGACCCCCCCCACTTCGACTCACAAAGGGGCGTAAGGGGGGGACCCCCCGGCTTCGGGGTGTAAGGGGGGGACCCCCCGGCTTCAGGGTGTAAGGGGGGGACCCCCCGACTTCGGGGTGTAAGGGGGGGACCCCCCCCTTCGACTCGCAAGGGGATGTAAGGGGGGGACCCCCCGGCTTCGGGGTGTAAGGCCCCCCCCCCCCCCTTCGACTCACAAAGGGGTGAACTATAACATCTAAATATTTGAAGCAAACACATCCAAGGAAGCCCCTACCTCGGCATGGCATCTAGTCTCGGGATGTCACCCCGACATCCAAGGAAGCCAAGTCAATTAGTCGCCTCTACCTCCAAGAAGGGTGGCTCGGGTTACCCCCAACCCACCAAAGGGGTATCTTGGGGGGGGCGGCCAAGAAAAAAAAAAAAGGGTCCAAGATCAATGTTCACCACCACAAACACATTTTTATCAATTTGATGAAAATCAAAGATGAAAAAATGGAGGGAAATTGAAACTTTTCATGTTCATAGTGTTCTTCAACATTCAAGAACACCACCAACCTAAAAGTTTCAAATTTCCTTATTTTTTCATCAAATTGAACCAAATCAAAGCCAAAAACACATTGCCCATCACCTATACTACAAAACCCAAGCCTCAAACAATCACATTATATCAAGAAATCCAAGAATCCCAATCAAGCATGTCAAATTCGGCCATAGCAAGAAAACCAAGAAAAAGTTTCAAAAATTCCACCAAAAACATGATTTCAATGAGAAAAATGACTATGGAGGAGTTAGAAACTTACCCATAGTGAAGAAATATTCCACCAAGTGTCCAAGAATCACTTCAAAGCTTCAAAATCACCTCCAATGGTGAGAAGATGCCCAACCCCAAAAATGAAGAGCAAAAAATGAAAAAGATGGTTTTTTTTGAAATGTGAAGGTTTGTCATCTTTTTCTCTTCCATAGGGAATTTTATTTTTGCAAAAAGAGGGCCTTTTAACCCAAAATTGCTATTATAACCCTCCACTACCATTGAGGGCTAATGAGCAATTTTTATATTTTTGTTAGTCATTTCTTTGTAAATGGTTATATTTCTTTGAAATTTATTTATTCTCTTGTAATTTATTTTTCTTGGGAAATTATTATTGGGCTATATTGTAAAATGTGAAAAGTGGTGAGTGGGAATTATTTTTTTTTTCCTAAAAAAAAAATGAAAAAAAAATAAAAATATATATATATATTTTAGTATAGACATAGTATTTTTGGTGCCGCTGTGCCAAGCCGTCAACAACAGAAGTAAGACCCGAACAACAAAGAAAGTTTCTACCGTATGGTCATACCGCTAGAAACTTGGGGGGCAAATGTTTACCCAAATTATGACGATGATGACGTGTCAAGAATAATACCACGTGGCACAAAAATACTGGGATTAAATTAATGAAGAAGGAGCCAAGTCATGACGGTTGAGATGCCCCATTAATATGGGTGTTTGTTCTTCTCCCCCCAAAAGAAAACTTGGGTTTAAGGGGGGGACCCCCCCTAACTTGGGTTTAAGGGGGAGGGACCCCCTTAACTTGGGTTTAAGGGGGGGACCCCCCCAACTTGGGTTTAAGGGGGGGGGGGACATTTTTTTCTTTCGAAGTTTGCTGCTGGTTTTTTGGGTTCTGCACCCAGATGCCGCGGCATGCTCTGGAGCATGCCGCGGCCCGCTCCTTTGAGTGGACCTGGGAATTGGTCCCAGGTGCCGCGGCATGGTCTGGAGCATGCCGCGGCCCGCTCTCGTGTTTTTGGGCAGTTTGTGTTGAATTTTCAAAAATGCATAACTTTGTGATCCGAACTCCGATTCGGGAGTTCTCTATATCGTTGGAAAGCTCGTTCCGAGCCCTGTATGATTATCTGAGTTATAAATGCCATGCTTGAATTTTATGAGTTGAAAATCAGGGGTTAACCCTAAGTGTGAATTATCCCGGATTTGTGTGACTAGGATTACCGGCACCTGATCAGGAGCACCCGGGGATTCGGAATCTCCTTTTATAGCTGGACAACAGGTAAGACAGTAGTTTGCACGTAGAGTATGCGCAGTGGCGCTTATGTGAATATAGTATGCATGAATGTTTAGTAACTGGGATTAGGGTTATTACCCTAATAGGAACGGTCTGTTAGCCTAGGGTTATTACCCTACTGAAATATATGTATAAATGCTCTGCCATGTTGGATAAATGCATATATTGAGATTATGAATTATGCGCTTAAGGCATAATTAAGCTAGACTTTTAATTTTAATGCGATCTAGGGTTATTACCCTAGAATATTAAGAATCCAGTGAAAGCATGAGTTAGGGTTAACATTCTTAGTAAATGTTATCTGAGTATATAGAAGTGTATTATATGAGTGATTACTTATTTGTAAGTTAGGGTTATTACCCTAAGATTATATATGTTGTAGTAAATGTTGAATACACGCATGTATGTTATAAGTTATGTGAATGAGACATAACTGGGTTGGACCTGGTATATATCACCAGGATAAACCATTGAAAGAACGTAATGTATGGATTACGTATATATATAAGAATAGGGTTATGCGAGCAAGGCATAACCAGGTTACGCTCGGTAAGCAAAAACCGAGGTAAACCCTACTAAGGCCTTATTGTATATAGACGTGTGAGAGCAACACGTAGGTCTACGCCACGTAGACATAAATAGGCATGTGAGCGTGACATGCAGGTCTACAGTAGATAGACCAATGGTGCAGTGGGCACCATCAGTTATGTGTTATACATATTAAGATTAAGGGTTATGTGTTCAAGGCATAATCAAGTTGGACTCGGTAATCAGAACCGAGATGAACTATTCTAGGGCCTTATTGTAACTAGACGTGTGAGAGCAACACGTAGGTCTACGCCACGTAGATATAAAGAGATGTGTGAGCGCAACACATAGGTCTACGCCACGTAGACATAAATAGGCATGTGAGTGTGACATGCAGGTCTGTGACACACAGACATATATAAATGGCATCATTGTTTAAACAGTATGATGAGCATATTATTATTGTTATGTTATATACTGTCTTGCTGGGCTTGGCTCACAGGTGCTCTACTGTGCAGGAAAGGGTAAGACATTAGCTGATCAACCATGAGTTTCAGGAGCAGGGCGAGGAATGTACATGTTCACGCCACTTCAGACCAAGCGGGTTATGGGTCTAGCAGTGTTGACTTTTGTATTCTATTTTGCCGCTTAGGTCGGCTAGTAAGAAAGAGCTTGTAATAATTTAGTAAATATTTTTGGGATCCCAACTATGTTTGAAAAGTTTAAATATATTACAAGTTTATTTTTAGTCTGTTTAATATAAAAGTTTAAATTCTGCGCTATTTTTAACTAGTAATCCCGGTTAGGGGATTAGGGTTTCATAATCATTTTGGGTAGCGTGCCTAATTATTTAGGGCGTTACACTACAGCTATTAAATTGTTAATTTAGTTAGACTTAACAAACTCCTCGTAACAATATCTCCATGTCAGCACAAAAAGAAATGCTTCTGGATGAGTCATACGCTCCTTGGAAGAAAGACCAAGGAGTACGTAAAAGGGACTTCCTGAATAGGAAAGATGACAACTAGAGTCCACTAAATCCCTTCTAGGAGAGAACAACTAGCCATCCGAAACTCCTTTCCGGGGAAGGCTGGCTTCCCCTGGAGACCCTTCCTAGAAGAACAAGCTAGACTTTTGAAACTCCATTCCGGACGACATCTAGCCTTTCACGAGATTCATCTGGATGGACAAGTTAGACTCCTAGGAGCGCCCATTTGGGAGACAACTAACTTTCCATAACTAGAACTACAGTTGGACATCTTTTTATTTGGAAGAATTATACCACATGTGTGATATAAAAATTTGAGTATTTATAAGTAAATATTCAAATTCTAATGATGCTAATAATTTTTTTTATATGATTATCTTTAAAATATTGTTCAAAAGTTATATAAATATATAAAGTTATAAAATATACATATACTTTAGAAATTGTTAAAAAAAGAATGAAAAAGTAAAGTAGAAATTTAAGCTTGAATATGAAAATAGACGGGCCTATTTAAGAAATACAAATTGATATGAACAAAGTACGATACAAATTCGAGCACGGCACAAAAATATCGGGCCTACTCTTTAAAAATATTGGCATGATACGACACGACCTATATTTTTCTATGGCACGACATAACATGACCTGTTTTTTAAGAAATACAAATAAATATGAATTAGACCAGTACGCCACACACGAATTTAGAGCAATTCAACTATTGAATTAGTTGAAATAAGTGAAACACATTTTTTTCTTACTTGATAATATAATAAAACTATAGCTTATGTCAAATAGTAATATAGTTTTTTTAATTTTGGATTTAAAGGTTTTATGTATTACAACAGTATATAATTTGAGACTCGAACTCATGACCTTTAATACAAATGCACCCTCCTATAAATATACAATTAATGTTCTATAAATATAAAAATGTTGTTAGTTTGTACATAATAAATTGTGATTTGAATATATACTTAATAAAAAGGAATTACATGAAAAATATAAATTGACACTTTATTTATAAAAATATGTTCATAAGGTGTGGACAATATTTATATTTTTTTATGTGATTTTAATTACTAAAATACCTCTTACACTAACACTTACACAATCAGATGATAGTTGCAGGGTGGTTACTGCGTGGTTTCACGATAGTTGCGTCAAACAAAGGTTTCAATCAGACGATAGTTGTAGGATGGTTACTGAGTTGTTGGCCGAAGGTTTCAATCAGACGAAGGTTGCTGGGTGGTTAGCAGAAGGTTGCATTAGACGAAGGTTTCAATTAGACGAAATAACTGTTAGCAAAATATTTATGCAACTCTAATGCAACTGTAATGCAACTGTTATGAAACATTAAAAATTAGATAAGTGTTTCTACATACGTAAATCTATCTACATGTCTCTTAATGATTTAATATGAACAAATTCACCATTAAAAATTTAGAAAACAACAAAAATACACCAGGATAAATATTTTACTATAGTATTAATGTAAATTTTTGTTGGATTCTACTTGAGTTGGATTGTTTGGGAACTCCATTTAATTTTTTTGAGATCTTCCTTTCATTGATCTAAAAATTGAAGTCAGGACATTAGTTTTATGCAAATTAAACTGGATTTCCGGTTGAATTTTAGTTTCGTAGTAATTTTTTTATACTTTTTTTTTCATGAATTCGAAACAATCCCTGTTTTGATTGATTCTGGTCGTCTTCTCAGATAAAGTCGTCGAAATTAATAGTGGTTCTCTTTCTGGTTGAATTTTTGTTTCGGTTGTATTGAGTTGCTGCGTAGTCGCGCGATGGTTGCGCGATAAAGTAGTAATATATTATAGCATTTATTTTCTTTCTGGTCTGATATATTATTAGCAGTTTTAGTGTCTAATAAAATAAAATCATTGTCAGCTGCATTAGTTATATATAATTATTATTTTCTTTCCTTTCTTGAAAATATTTAAGCGTGTAGATATTTATTTTGTAGAAAGAACTTTAATGATACAATAATTATATACGGTTGAACATTTTTTTTCTTTCTATAGATGTAGTCTTTTTTTTTTTTTTTGATGAAATTTCAACTTCATTAAATCAACTTTCTGAGTACAAAATGTCTAGAATAGAAACTGGAGCATTAGACTCAAAAATAAGACGACCAGAGAGAGACCGTGACATTCTAACAACAGCATGTGCTAGACGGTTTGCTGATCGTTTAACAAAACGAATTTTAACAAAAGGCAAAGAAAGCAAAAGTGAAATGCAATCTTGAACTAAATTCCCAAACACAGAAGATAGAGGTGAGCGGCACCGGATAGCTTGGATGGAAACTAAGCTGTCTGACTCCAACTCAACATGTTGCCATCCTTGTCGTTTGATCCAGCTTAGAGCCTCCTTGATTCCCATGACTTCCACAACCTCAGGGCCGAAAGCTCCATTAAAACAATGAGCTTGAGCAACAATAAGAGAACCAGTGTCGTTTCTTGCAACCATACCATAGCCATACTGGTTATCACTAGTGAAAAGTGCAGCATCAACGTTGATCTTGATTGTATTTATATCAGGTTTAGTCCAAAGCTCAGTTCCGTCATCACAATTACCAGAGTAAATATGAGACAGAGAGTTGTTATCTTGAGCTTTTCGCCAGTGATCAAGAGCAATACGAGCTGATGTTACCACATCTGCAATAGTGAGGGCCTTGTCCTTCCAAACAATGGAATTCCTTGCTTTCCATAAGGACCAACAGACCATAGAGAGAGAACACACACGGTCATCATCAAGAGTAGTAAAGAGACTATCCAACCAACTGGCAAAGGAATGATCTAAATAGACTCCGGCTGGCAAACCAATGTGATTCCAACAAGAAGTAGCAAAGCTACACGACAGAAGGATATGAGAAACAGTTTCAGGAGAAGCATGACAGACCGGGCACAGTGAGGGAATGTCTACATGCTTCGTTCTGAGGTTGACGCAAGTCGGAAGTGTTCCAGCAGCAGCACGCCAAAGAAAATTACGAACCTTTGGTGGGATCTTCAATTGCCATAGTTTGTGCCAAAAGCCAGAGTTGTTGCTGCCTATTCTAGGATTTTTAGAGTCTTGAAGTAGTTGATATGCCCTTTTAACCGAAAAGTGGCCAGAGCTTTCTTTGGACCAAGACCAGAAATCAGAAGAAGCAGA
Source organism: Cannabis sativa (assembly GCF_029168945.1). Classification (NCBI taxonomy): domain Eukaryota; kingdom Viridiplantae; phylum Streptophyta; class Magnoliopsida; order Rosales; family Cannabaceae; genus Cannabis; species Cannabis sativa. The sequence continues at coordinate 57,450,446 of NC_083607.1, forward strand.
AAAACTGAGGGGAATGCTTAGAATAAGATTAGCATCCCGGTTGTTGAACATGTCCCTAACTAGCTCAATATCCCAATTACGCTCCTCAAGCATGAAAAGAGAGCTAACATTGTGGCCAAGGAGACCCACATGGGGTGAAGTGATGTACGGGTTATCAGGGTCAGGAAGCCAAGGTTGATGCAGAATAGGAGTAGATAATCCAGTACCAATGGTTCGTCTAGCACCACGGCGAACTAGATCCTTAGCACTCCAAATGCTTCGCCACACATAGCTGGGATTACGCCCCAAATCAGCTGAGAGGAAGTCATCATAAGGAAAGTACCGCGCTTTATAGACTTTAGAAACAAGAGAGTCCGGATAGCAAAGAAATCTCCACCCTTGCTTAGCAAGCATAGCTAGATTAAAATCATGGAGAAGACGGAAGCCTAACCCACCCTCATCCTTAGGAAGCGAAAGGCGATCCCAGTTCATCCAAATGATACCATTACCCTTGCTGCTTGAAGTTTTCCACCAAAATCGAGCCATCAGTTTTTCAATCTCATCACAAGTGCCAAGAGGAATGAGGAAAACACTCATTGCATAAGTAGGAAGCGATTGAACCACAGTCTTCAAGAGAATTTCCTTACCTGCCCCAGAGAGCAGTTTACCAGACCAACTATTAATTCTATTCAAGACTTTATTTTTGAGAAAGCCAAGAATAGCATTTTTATTCCGTCCGATAATGTTGGGAAGACCCAAATAAAGGCTATTTTCAGAAGCTTCAGGCATATGTAGGATAGAGCAGATATCTTGGCGTAGTTGATGATTGACATTTGGACTAAAGAAGACTGATGATTTCGCAAGATTGATTTGTTGTCCAGATGCACATTCAAAACGTCGGAGAAGAGACATAATACTACCAGCAGAGCCATTGTTAGCTTGACAAAAAACATAGCTATCATCAGCAAATAGCATATGAGATATCACAGGAGCACCTTGACAGACACGGCAGCCTTGGAGTAATCGGTCTCGTTCAAACCGAGATATTAGAGCAGAGAATCCTTCGGCACAAATGATAAATAAATAGGTGGAGAGCGGGTCACCTTGTCGAATATAGATGTAGTCTTTTAAATTCCCATATACAACTAACTTAAAAAAAAAATAACTACAACTATATAATATATATTTAATGAACGATTATATTTGATAAATTTTATTTTAGACTCTGTGTTTTGCAAAAATTATTAATTGGACTTTCTGTTTTATTAAATGACAAAATGAACTCTGTATTTTTTAAAAATGTGCAAATAGAATGCTAATTGATTTTTTGTCAAAATAAAATTTAATAATAATCTGATCTAGACATGTTATGATAAATCTGGTTATATTTTCTTTATATGTTCGTATTGAAAATTATCTTAAAGTTAGTTATATTAAAAATAAAATTGTTGAAAATTGAATTCAAAATCTTATTTTTACTATTTTAGAAAATATATATAGGATCTATTTTGTTATTTAATAAAATAGAATGTTCAATTAATAACTTTTGTAAAATACAAAGTCTAAAATAGTAACTCGATTGTATTTTAAGAAAAAAAGATTTTGAGATCTTTTTGTAATGACCGTAAAGTAATTTTTTTATTCAATAAACAATTTTATTTTTAAAAAAAGATTTCATAACTTAGACATAAATTAACTTAATTAATCATATAGTTTTGTTTTCTAAAATCTTGAGAAACATATAAAATATTCTTACACGAAAAAATGAATATTTTTGGAACAAACTAAATAGAAAAGTTAATATTACATACATACTCATGAAAGAAACCATTTATTCAAAAGTTTATTTGACCATACATATATATACATATAAATCAACCTAAATTTTATATTGACAAAAAATAAAATTAATGAGAAATGAAAAGGAAAAATGAGAATATGTTGCATTCACATGGAAATTATATAAGAGCGTACACACAACTAACTTGACTACTTGACTGAAGACTTATTAGTTACCTTTTAAGACTTTAACATCACACAATAATTATTATTTGGTTGAATAAATTTACTTTGTGATAATATATATTTACAATTATAGCTAGAAGTGTAATTAATTCAAAAATGTTTTCCGGCCAAATCCTCCACCAACAATTCTTTTTTTTTTTCTTCTGTCTAATTAACTTCAAATTAATTTATTAACCATGTGTGTAAGTATAAATATCTATGCAGCATTCCACCAACCCACACACAATTTATATATATTATAATAAAGATAAAATAATATAACTTTTTTAAATTTCAATTAAAGTTAAAACAATTAACTTTTTTAAATGACTTCCTAATAAGACTTACTTTTTTAGGAATTTAACTTGTAATTACAAAAAGCAGTACTTTTTAAGTAGCTTTTAATAAGATTAGAATTTATATATGACTCTTGTTTAAGATCTTTTTACGTAAAGTATATTTTGTAAGGGTCAGTTTGGCACAGCTGTGCGGTGGAAAAAAACAGCTGTAATTGTGCTATGAAAAAAAACAATTGTAACTACTGAGTATTTGGTAAACATATTGTTATGTGTTAATATTAATAAAGCATATTTTATGAGTCACTTAATTCAATGTGAACTGATAACTCAAAACTAATTAATTATGAATAATTCATACTCTTATAAATGATTGATTTTTTATTTATTTTTAATTCATATAAGAACATTATTATCCAATATAAAAAATTACAGTGGAGCGGAAGTTTTGTGTGATAGTGAACCCTATGTAGCAAGGAGGAATATTAAAGAAAATAATAATATTACAAGCTTTTATACATTCATTGTGGTGGCTGCTTGAGTTTCTAATGATTGATTTCATACATTTAACATAAGATTTAAAATTAAAGATAATAAAATTTAACATCTAATATATCATTGAATCAGATCTAAATAAACCTAAAAACATTTAATGTGGTCAAATTGTGATGACTGCTTGGTGTGTGTATATTTTAGTTTTGTTATGTCAGTTATAGGTGGTCAATGATATTTCTTTGTTATTCGATCTATTTGACGAGTTGCGAATAGAGTGATTTGTACACTTGCTACTTCTGTTACTAGTTCTTTCGTTACAATTGTAAGATAATTAAGTTTGTTTTGTAACAGTTGTAATTTATTTTTCCAAAATAAAAATACATAAATATGCTCTCCACAATCTCCTAGGATTATTGCTGTGCCACATTTATGGAACCTTTGTTTATATATATATAACTTTGGCTAGTAGTAGTAGGTAATGTAAAGTTGTTATATATATACACATACGTTTTTCATTTTTATTTTGACAATATTATTTGTTTATTTTGTAACTGTATAAGTTTTTTTTTGTTCATAGACATATATATAGGTAAAGCTTTTTAGGTAGGTGGTATTATTTTGGGTGCATTATAGGCGGCTTTTTTGAATCAAGATTATTCGATCATAATATAAAGTGTCTTCATCCATTAAAAAAATTAGAAATAATTATTACTAACTGTTCTAGTCGATAATGGTGGACTTTATAATAACTATATAACTTCCTAAAAGTTTTATTTTATTTTATTTTTTCTAAAAAAAAAAGATGAAAGTATAAAGGAATATATACTGATGAGGATATATATTCTAGTTTCTTTGGGTTTGAATAATTAGGAGCCATTGAAGTCTTTTCTGTTTTAGATATGTTTGTGTTTTTTTTTTTTTTTTTATGGGTTTGGCGGTTCCTAATTGCGTCTCTTAAATGATACTTGAACTTACTATTATGGTCATAAATATCGAGAAAATAAATTTTTGTTACTTTTTTAGTCATCTTTTTTATATAATTTAAAATATATTTTTAGTCACAATAAAAATTTAGTTGTAAATAAAAAAGTCATATTTAGGAATTTTTTTTATTTTTACACTTTACGGAATTTTATATAAAAATTTTTATTGCTACTAGCGGATCAACCTAGATTGCAACCAAAAATCGTATAGCAACCCATATAAAAATCATCGGAAAACTACTTTAAAAACTCAAACCGTAAATATAAAAAATAATATATAAAGTAATTCCCCTAAATTAAATATTATTTACGGTGACAATATTAATATTTGTTGTGAGTACTTATTCTAGCTCTCTTGTTCTAATAACTAAAAGTAAGAAACTAACTACATATAACTATCTCAACTAGCTATATTCTTATTTATTTATAATGTTAAATTATTATTTTTGTGACTAATATTTATAGTAATACTAGTAAAAAGTTACGTGTGAGGCACGTATACTAAATTTTAAATTTTATGCTAAATATTTTCTACTTTATTTAAAAGTAATACATTTAATAATTGAAAAAAAAAATTCAAAAAAATAATAATTGAAGAAAAAATATTATTAAATATTAAGTGAGATTATAATACAATATATGATACACAATTAAATATATACATTCTAAATCGAAAAACTTTCTTCACGTTTCTTTACTTTTGAATTGTGAATCCAAATAGTTACAAACAATAAGTACCGTACATTATAAACTTGTAACAATAAGTACAATTACAAACCTTGCTTTTTCTTAGATAAAATAAAATAACTGAAGACCATCCATCTTCTCTGATTTTGATAGAAAAAAATTAGAGAAAATAATTATATTTTAAAGAGTAATCATATAGATTTGAAGGAAGAAATGACCCAAAAGCCATTTGGATATTATAACGACTATTTACCTTCAAACAGTATATTAAATCCCCATTATCATCTAATGAGAGTGCTAAGTTTAGCGGGACAATAGTTAGACATTTGGAATGTTGGGAATAGGCGGGATTTTAGAGTTTCCCAAATTACCCCTAAGTGCTCTTTTATATTGTTTTGTGGGGAATGGGCAAAGTGGTCATTTTGCCCATTTATGCTTTGTCTTTAGTGATTTTTACTTTGATTTATTAATCTGAATATTTGGGTAAACTTTGGCTGAGAAATTAATTAATTTAAAAAAAAAAAAAGATTTATTTTACTCAATATTTTCAAATTAAGAAAAATCAAGGAAAAAGCTATTTCACTCTCAAACTCTCTCTCTCTTTTTCGTTCCACCCTAGAGCAGCTAGGGTTCTTTATGTTCTTCAATTATTCAAGGAAACTCAGCTGGTTTTTAAGTGATCTTGATCAAGGTGAAGGCTTAACTCTTCTCTTCTTGTTTTCTTGAAATTCAAGTTTTGAAATTATGCATGTTTTGAGAATTTGAGTTTCATAGTTGATGTTGTTGTTTGAATCATGTTTCTGGAGTTAGATTATGAATTGTTATGTTGATTTAGGCTTGCATTGTTAGTTGTTTGAAGCTTTAGTTAAGCTTTGAGTTTTAGAACTCAAGCTTGAAGCTTTAATGGTGAATTTTGATTCTAAACTTTGATTGTTGTTTTGTTGCTTGAAAAATGTCTATTGGGGTCTAATATGCAGGTTTGGAAAGTTTGGTTGAGTTTGGAAACGTTTGAGTCGGGGGTTTGATTGTTGTTGGTTTTCTGGGTAAAACCGGCTAACCGGTTTTACACTGCCTGTAAAACCGATTACCCGGATTTTGCAGCAAGGGGTGAAAACCAGTTTTTTCAGCTGGTCGTTTTGTGTTAATTTCAGGTTTTCAGGCAGTTTATTCCCTGCTAGTTTGAGATATTTCTGTATTAAGTTGCAGTAGGTTAAGTTTGGTTTTAAAACCTTTGTCCCGGTTGTGATTTAGCGGATCACTTATATGTTTTGGAATCGATGTGATTTAGGAGCCTATAATTCGCCGATCAGTTGTTCCACTCAGGTTGACCGGCACACCTGAATTCGAAATTAAGGTAAGATTAGTATAATATCATGCATGTGTTATTACATGTTTAGCGTACATGTGTTATTGCCTGTTAGATTACATTGATAGCAATAATAGTATACATAGACTTGTACAGATTATTGATAAATGTATGTTGGCTAGAATACTGATCGATGCTGTCACATCAATATGGCTAGAGTATGACTAGCATATTAAGTATAGGCTGACATTATGATCGATAGTATTGTCTTATGAACGTTCTAGACTCAGTACCGTGTGGGACACGGGGATTAGGGTTGTGACTGGGTGTATGGGCGCCGGGTTATAACTCGGGATAGTTGTATATTTATGTTATGCTTTTCTTACTGAGTCAGTTGACTCACAGTGCTATGTTTATGTGTAGGTAAGGGCAAAGCCAAAGCTGAGGAATCGTGAGAACGAGCAGATGGAGGTTGTACATGTTGGGGCGGTTAGGCCTGGAGTGTACGATTCTCGGGACACAAGGGCCTTTGTTGATTAGTCGCTAGGCGACAAACTTTTGATTATATGTATAACAAACTTTTATAACTATATTTTTTAAACGGGATCCCAATATTTTATTAATGTAATATGTTATGTTTTAATTAAAAAGCAAAATTTTAATTATTCACGTTTTTCAATAACCTCGTTGATTAGCAACAAGCTGCACAGTAAGTTTAAAATCACGTTAACACGCCTATGCTAGTTAGCGTGTTACATGCACGATTAGCAGAGATAAATCCTCTTGAGCGATCAAAAGAGAGAAGATAACTTACAAAGGTCACATCCTTTAGGAAGCCAAAGGCTAAGGTCTCAATCGACTCGCTGTATGTGTCTTGCATATGCTCGTCTGCCTGAACCAAACACCTATCCAAATAATTGTGGACAACTTCTTTTACTTTCTCTACCCGGAGAGGAATAAATGAAGGAATGGGTCTCTGGCAATCCTTACTTAATTTTCTATTTGCAAGAGGAGGATGCCTCTCCAAGTTTCTCACCATGGGCTGTTTGGCCAGAGGAAAGTAAGGAGGAGGCGGTGGAAGACCTGAGTGGGTAGAGCTTGACCCCTCCTTCCGGGCAACCTTCAATGGGGAGTCTTCCCCTAAAGTACCCACGGTATTTCTCTTGACAAACTCTCCCAATTTGGAAGCCATACCTCCAAAGATACAAAATACTAGTCAGAAAATAACTTAAAAAGATAGCATTCAAGTATAAGTTGGAGGGATTTTTACTCTCGGCCTACCTGGAAATATCAACCCGGGAGAAGTTGTACGGAACATCATCGTCATCTGAAGAAGACTCCTCACTTTCCTCACTAGCAAGGCCTTTACCCTTGCCCACAATAGCAGTTGGAAGGGTAGTCCTAGCAGACTCTGACCCTTAAGGCCTTATGAGAACAGGGGCCTTTCCAAAAGACTTACCCTAGTCGACCCTCTTCCAAGTAGCTCTCTCTCTCTCTCTTAGTCTCTTTTTTCTTCTCAAAAAGGTTGTCAGAGGGAGCTTCGGTCTTGGGTTCTTTTCTCTTGGTTCCTTTCTTCTTCAAAGAAATATTATCAAATGAACCTAGAAATTTGCCCGCAGAAGGATAAAGGCCATACTTGATGAAGTTTTCTCTTGATGTCAACTTACTGATAATCCATCTTGAAGCTGGCAAGGAGAGGATATGGTTGTCTTTATCCTTAAGTCTCAGGGTAAGAATTAGCCAGTCAAAGGTGGGGATTCTTTGAAATGCATACTGCACACCCTTTGCACCAAAAACCATGAAGTAGTCGGGCATAGCCGCCGATCTTGGACATGGGAGGATCATTCATGCCACCCAACCAGTTGAAGCCCAGTTGGCTGAAGCAGAAGTACCATGACCGGCCCTAACCAAAGTTGGATTTTAGGTTAATATACCAACTAATCTCAAAGGGAAAAGGTTGCGGTTCGCCCAGCTATGCATATAAAATGAAGAGGGAAAACAGGTACTTGATCCCCTTCAGAGTCAACTGTGTTGGGCAGATCCCGTAATAGTTGGCTATAGCTCCGACCATGCCATCCAATTCTTGAGAGGGGCATGGGCAAGGTAATTCTCACCTGACAGGTCAGTATCGAGGCCCCCGACTGAATTTTTAGCCACGAGGTTCTTAAACCTCACAGGAGTGAGTGTATATGAAGGAGACACCCAAGAAGCCTCATGCTCCCCTCTTTGAGGCAAAGGCTCCAGAGCTGCCAGCTCCTCCTCCATCAATTTAGTAATGTGGGGGTCAATTGAAGGGGCTGGAGAGTAAGTTTGGTTTAACCTGGCCAAGTTTGGATCTTGATCGGTATACCGTGCAACGATGACAGTAACCTCAGCCTCAAAAGTTTTCTTCACTAAGGACCATCTGCATTGTTGGAAATTTTTTTACCAGGATCTTAGATCTACTCACAAGTATGTTTATTAACACCCTAAATATGAACTTTCTAAAACGATGAAATAAACACATATAAAGTTTAGGAAACATTACATTGGGTGCAGCGGAATATAATGACTCCTTCCGTTCAGATATCTAGCACTTGATTCCTTTCTGTAGCAGAGCATTATCAATATCTGAACCCGGATCTCTTTCTCTGAATCTTTGAAGCTGAAACCTCCTTCTTGCTGAAAGTCTTTGTAACACCCTAACTAACTTAGGCGTATTACGTGATTTTTAAACGTACTGTGCAGCTCGTTGCTAATCAACGAGGTTTATGGAAAAACGTGATTAATTAAAATTTTGCTTTTTCATTAAACTTATAAACCATATTACAAAAGACTCGGGATCCCGATTATAAAAAATATTTATAAAAAGTTTAACTGTTTAACTGTTACATCAAAATAAAAGTCGTCTAACGACCAGTTACAAAAATTCAGCCTTGCTGTCCCGAGGATCGTACGGTCCAGGCCTAACCGCCCCGACATGTACAATCTCATAAGCTCGCTCATGGTCCATCAGCTATAGCCTTGCCTTTACCTACACATGAACATAAACTGTGAGTCGACAGACTCAGTAAGAAAAGCATAATAATATCATACATAATTCTAACTGCCATGTCCAACACGATACTGAGTCCCGCTACTGCCATGTCCAACATGGTACTGAGCCACTACTGCCATGTCCAACATGGTACTGAGTTTTGAACGTTCATAGGGACGGTACTATTGACAAGTATCCTCTGATCGGTCGAACCGGTCATACTCCATTCTGGTCATACTCCGGCTGTACCGACGGGATAGGTCAATAGTACGGAACCACCAACCAAATGTCGGCTGATCGGTCGAGCCGGTCATACTCCGGCCGTCGGTCATACTCCCGGCACATCGTACCGACGTGACAGGGTTGGATGGTTCGAAGCCTATATACCTAACTAATGTAATCTAACAGGCTTCCTACATGCACGCTAAACATGTAATCTACATATGCATACTGTTATACTAATCTTACCTGGATTCCGATTTCAGGTGTGTCGGTCAACCTGACTGGAACTGAAGCTGAGCGGCGGATTACTGGCTCCTAAACCATAAAAATCACAACGCTATAAGTGACACGCTAAATCACTTCCCGTGGACTAAAACTAGGAACTAAAAGTTTCCCTATCGATAAAAAGCATGGCAATACCCCCTAAAACATAAAAACGAGGAAAACTAGGGTTCTGAAAATTCCCCAAGAGAGGCCAGGTTGCCCAACCTAATTCGCTCGGGAATTACTGGACACCCATCCGGAATTCCGGTTGCACAACCGGAATTCCGGTTCCTCGCAGGAATTTTTCGAAAATTCCTAACTAGATCAAATCAAACCCAAATGATTCCAAACCTTCCAGACCTGCTCTAAATACCCCATACAACAAATCCAAGGCAACAAACTAACCCAGAATTCACAGATACACAAAACACCATTAAAGACCAAGCTTTGAGTTCCAAAACTCAACTTGGTTAAAATCCACTAATCATGCAATAAAACCTAGTTAATTCTACTCAAATATGCATGAATAAGCCTCTGAAAATGAACATAATCAACCACAGCAAGTAATTTACAGATTCAACATATATTTTCAAAATTCATGCTCTTGAACTAAAAACTCCCAAAACTTGATTCCAAGTAATCATCATGCATACACTAGCTCTAAATTACTTAAAAATAGCAAGATTAAACTTTAGAAAACAACAACAAATTACAGCAGCAAGAACTTCAAATTAACATGCATTTACTCAACTTTTCATCATTTTTTTTCATAATTTTAAGGAGGAAATCAAGAGAGCTAACCTAGCTTGGAAAAAAAATGCTTAGATTAGGATGAGAATTCACTTGAAAGATTTGAACAAAACCCAGCTCCAAGCACCCACATGCACAGCCGAAAATAGAGAGAAAAAGAGAGTGTTCTTTGAAAATTTTCTTTCTTTCTTTACTTAGTGATTTTTTTCTAAAAAAAAGAAAATAGAATACACTACATACACTATTCATTTCAGCCAAGTATATAATTAAATAATTATTTATTTTTCAAATAAAAAGGCCACTAAAAGACAAAACACTAATGGGGCAAAAAGACCATTTTGCCCCTCTACCATAAAATCACATAAACCATACTAAAGGGGTATTTTTGGGAAATTCTAAATTCCCGGCCATTCCCGACATTCCCAATGTCTAAAACCCGTCCCCAAACTACTAACATACTAAGTTGTGATTTCTACTGAGCCAAACGCCGAGTTCCAAAATACCGGACACCGGAAATGCAAAATATGCAAGCTACTGAATATCATAAATAACAGTATAATAAATTATTTAAATGGCTATAAATAATTCCATAATTAATCACAATTAACTGATAATTTCCAAATTAACTAAGCGGGCTTTACAACTATCCCCCCCTTAAAAGGATTTCGTCCCCGAAATCTAACCTGAATAACTCTGGATATTGAGCTCTCATATCTGACTCTAGCTCCCAGGTGGCTTCTTCCACCTTACTGTTTCTCCAGAGAACCTTGACCAATGCTATGGTCTTATTCCGAAGGACTTTATCCTTTCTATCCGGGATCCGCACCGTCGTTCTTCATAAGTCATGTACGGTGAAGCTGAAGACTCTCATAACTGAGTATATGAGAGGGGTCTGAAACGTATTTTCTCAACATCGAGACATGGAATACGTTGTGAACTGCTGATAAGGCTGGAGGCAATGCTAACTGATATGCCACTTGACCTATTTTCTCGAGAATCTCGAAAGGTCCTGTAAATCTAGGGCATAACTTGCCTCTTTTCCCGAAACGTTTAATCCCCTTCATCGGAGATACTCGTAAAAACACATGTTCCCCTACTTGGAACTCAACATCTCTGCGTTTCGGATCCGCGTAACTCTTCTGTCTGCTCTGTGAGGCAAGCATTCTAGCTTTTATCTTCTCTATCGCCTCATTGGTCCGCTGTACTGACTCAGGACCTAAGTATTTCCTCTCCCCTGTCTCATCCCAGTGGATAGGGGATCTACATTTCCTACCGTACAACAGTTCATAGGGAGCCATCCCTATCGTACTCTGATAACTGTTGTTGTAAGAAAATTCTATTAACGGTAGATACTTATTCCATGAGCCTTCAAAGTCCATAACACAGGCTCTCAACATATCCTCCAATATCTGAATTGTCCTTTCGGACTGACCATCTGTCTGAGGATGAAATGCTGTACTGAATTTCAGTTTTGTACCCATTGCCCGTTGCAAACTTTGCCAAAATTTGGAGGTGAACTTCGGATCCCTGTCCGAAACTATAGACTTCGGTACCCCGTGAAGTCTTACTATCTCTCTGACGTACAGTTCTGCCAACTGATCCACTGAAAATGTTGTTCTAACCGGCAGAAAGTGAGCAGATTTCGTAAATCGGTCCACCACTACCCAGATGGAATCATACAAACCCGTGGTCCTAGGTAACCCGACCACAAAATCCATCGTAATATCTTCCCATTTCCATTCTGGTAGGGTTAGAGGCTGCAACAACCCTGCTGGTCTCTGATGTTCAGCCTTGATCTGCTGACAAGTGAGGCATCTCAATACAAATTCTACCAAATTCTTCTTCATACCGCTCCACCAGAAGTACGGTTTCAGATCTTGGTACATCTTGGTGGTGCCGGGATGCAGATAATACGGGGTAGAATGAGCCTCCTCAAAGATCTCATTTCTCAGTTCCACACTGCTCGGAACACAAACTCTGGCTTTATACAAAAGCATCCCACTGTCTGACACTGAAAAGTCCTTGGCTTGACCAGCCAATACCTCATCTCGGATCTTCACTAACTCCGGATCTGTCATTTGAGCGACTTTTATTCTTTCTAATAGATCAGATTGCAGCGTTAAGTTGTGAAGCTGACCTACCACAAACTCAATGCTGGATCTAACCATATCCTCTGCTAGCTGAGGTGAGATCTGAATCATGCTAGCTACTTGCCCGGGACCCTTTCTGCTCAGGGCATCAGCCACTACATTGGCTTTTCCGGGATGATAGAGGATCTCACAATCATAATCCTTCACTAATTCTAACCAACGCCTTTGTCTCATGTTCAAATCTTTCTGAGTAAAGAAATACTTGAGACTTTTATGGTCGGTATAGATCTCACACTTCTCCCCATAAAGGTAATGCCGCCAAATCTTCAGTGCAAAAACCACTGCGGCCAATTCTAGATCATGAGTCGGGTATCGCTGTTCATAATCCTTTAACTGACGAGAGGCATAAGTGATAACCCGGTCGGCTTGCATCAATACACACCCCAAACCCTGTTTGGATGCGTCACAGTAGACTACGAACTTCTCCTTGTCCGAAGGCAAAGCTAGCACCGGAGCAGTAATCAACCTCTGCTTTAGCTCCTGAAAACTAGCTTCACATTTATCTGACCAGATAAACCGCTGACTCTTCTTTGTAAGCTCGGTTAGGGGCATTGAAATTTTGGAAAACCCCTCCACAAACCTACGGTAGTACCCAGCTAATCCCAAGAAGCTTCTGATCTCTGTCACTGTCTTCGGTCTCGGCCAATCCCTGACGGATTCAATCTTCCCGGGATCCACCTTGATCCCATCTTTACTCACAATATGCCCTAGGAAGGACACCTGAGATAGCCAGAACTCACATTTCTTGAACTTGGCATAAAGTCTATGTTCTCGAAGCCATTGCAGTACCATCTGAAGATGTAACTCATGCTCCTCTTCTGATTGAGAGTACACGAGGATGTCGTCGATAAACACAATCACACAGATATCGAGGAAATCCTTGAATACTCTATTCATCAGGTCCATGAATGCTGCAGGAGCATTGGTTAGTCCGAATGACATAACCAGAAACTCGTAATGTCCATACCTAGTGCGGAAAGCCGTCTTTGGAATGTCCTCCTCTCGGATTCTCAACTGATGATAACCCGAACGGAGATCAATCTTAGAAAAGACCGTCTTCCCCTGAAGCTGATCGAACAAGTCATCGATCCTAGGTAATGGATATTTATTCTTCACCGTCAGCTTGTTCAACTCCCTGTAGTCGATGCACATCCTCATAGATCCATCCTTCTTCTTGACGAACAAAACCGGGGCTCCCCAGGGTGACACACTGGGCCGAATGAACCCTATGTCAAGCAACCCTTGGAGCTGAATCTTTAATTCCTTAAGTTCAGCTGGAGCCATCCTATACGGGGCTTTGGAAACCGGATCCACCCCTGGTGCCAAGTCAATCACGAAGTCAATCTCCCGCTGAGGTGGTAACCCTGGAAGTTCTTCGGGAAAAACATCCAAAAATTCCCGAACCACTCTGATGTCCTCTGGCCGAATGGTGTCTGGCCGAGTGGTGTCCACTACCACGGCCAGAAACCCTAAGCACCCGCCGTGCAACAATTCTCTCGCTGACATAGCCGAGATCACCGGGATCCGAGATCCCTGAACTGAACCCACAAATACAAACGGTTCTTCACTTTCCGGTTGGAAGACCACCATCTTCCTTTTACAATCAATGCTCGCCGAATATTTAGATAGGAAATCCATTCCTAAAATAATATCGAATTCGACTAAACTCATCTCTATCAGATCAGCGCTTAACTCTCTACCATCTATCCTGATCGGCATAGACCTAATCCACCTATTGGAGATAACCAATTCTCCGCCAGGTAACAGGGTTCCAAACCCTGATTCGTAACTATCATAGGGTCTACCCAATTTACTAAAGACTCTGGCCGCCACATAAGAATGTGTAGCCCCAGAATCAAACGACGATCGAATATAGCGAGTTGTTAATAAAAGGCGACTGTGACAACCGATGGTGGCATCCGCATCGGCTGCGTGATAGCGAACACCCTGGCTGGAGTGGGTATCGCTGGAGCTCTCGGTGCCTCTGATCGGAGCTGGGGACATTCCCTCTTGAAGTGTCCGGGCATGCCACAATGAAAGCATCCCTGACCTTTGCACTCACCCCGATGGTGCCTCTTGCAGCTAGGGCACTCGGGATAGGAGAATCGGGTCTCATTACCACCAGGACGACTCCTGCGTTGCGGTTCCCCCGAACCTCTTGTTCGACTCGAGCCACGGAAGCGGTGGGTGCCCTCTTCCTCGATCAATGGCCGAACCACTACTCCCCGCTATAGCCCGATGCGGGAGGGGTAGGAGCTCCGCCACTAACCGAGATCTTGGCCGATTCGACATGCACCCCACTGCGCCCTCAGCTCGCAGTGCCTTCTCCACCATCTGAGCATAGGTGGTGCTGTCGTCGGTGGTGATCATCAGATCATGCCTGATCTTGGGATTCAACCCGTCCAGATACTTCTCCTTCTTACTGAAGTCGGTCGGCACAATTCCCGAGGCTAACCTCGCCAACCGATCAAACTGAGTAGTATACTCGGTGACGCTCATGTTCTCCCGCTGGGTCAGGTGAACGAACTCTTTCCTCTTGGCGCTTCTGACCGCCTCATTGTAATACTTTGCGTTGAAGAGTTCCTTGAACCTTTCCCAGGTCATGGTGGTGACGTCATGGATCTGAGACACCATGTCCCACCATACCAACGCGTCCTCCTGGAACTGAAACGTGGCGCACACCACTCTGTCGTTACCGGTGACACCCATGAAATTCAGTATCTTGGTGATCACCGTCAGCCATTGCTCGGCTTTCATTACATCCGGACCTCCCAGGAAAACCGGAGGTGCTTGCTTCCGGAACCGCTCATACAATGGTTCCAATCTATGGGCCGCCACCACTATCTCGGCACAGGCGGCGAGGGGCGAGGTGCCACCGGAACTATAGGCACGAGGCTGCGGGAGCACCTGCTCGTCTCAACCTACGAATCTCGAGGTCTTGCTCTTCGATCCGGGCTTGCATTTCCGCAAACCGCAACTCCCGGTTCGGGGCTCCACGATCGGCCGGGGAGCACAGGCAGCCTGTGGCGGGTTCTCATCACCCCGGCCACGAGCCCTGCCTCGGGGACCTCTACCTCGGCCCCTAGCAGGTGGGGGAAACTGAGCTCCCTGGCCTTGATTCGACCCTACGGAGTTGCCCTGACTCCTGGTAGTCCGCCTGGCGTCCATCTAGTTAGAACCGCCTGCGAAACCAAGAGTTGGCATATCAGGTCGTATTCAAGGAGAGCTTACTAATGCCGCTTAATTTGGAAATTAAAAACGAAACATGCGCCTATTCTACTATCAGGCTACTAACATGCTTCCTAACAGGCTTTTCTTTTTCATAACTGAATAAAATAAACTACTGAAGCAATAAAGGCTTACTGAACCGTGAACCGAGCTAACTGCTGATGATGATTGTACATGTCGTGACGATCTTCGGAAGACAACACAGCGGCTACGATACCAAAATTGTAACACCCTAACTAACTTAGGCGTATTACGTGATTTTTAAACGTACTGTGCAGCTCGTTGCTAATCAACGAGGTTTATGGAAAAACGTGATTAATTAAAATTTTGCTTTTTCATTAAACTTATAAACCATATTACAAAAGACTCGGGATCCCGATTATAAAAAATATTTATAAAAAGTTTAACTGTTTAACTGTTACATCAAAATAAAAGTCGTCTAACGACCAGTTACAAAAATTCAGCCTTGCTGTCCCGAGGATCGTACGCTCCAGGCCTAACCGCCCCAACATGTACAATCTCATAAGCTCGCTCACGGTCCATCAGCTATAGCCTTGCCTTTACCTACACATGAACATAAACTGTGAGTCGACAGACTCAGTAAGAAAAGCATAATAATATCATACATAATTCTAACTGCCGTGTCCAACACGATACTAAGTCCCGCTACTGCCATGTCCAACATGGTACTGAGCCACTACTGCCATGTCCAACATGGTACTGAGTTTTGAACGTTCATAGGAACGGTACTATTGACAAGTATCCTCCTGATCGGTCGAACCGGTCATACTCCGGCTGTTGGTCATACTCCAGCCTGTACCGACGGGATAGGTCAATAGTACGGAACCACCAACCAAATGTCAGCCTGATCGGTCGAACCGGTCATACTCCGGCTGCTGGTCATACTCCGGCACTTGCAGACGTGACGGGGTTGGATGGTTCGAAGCCTATATACATAACTAATGTAATCTAACGGGCTTCTACATGCACGCTAAACATGTAATCTACATATGCATCTTGTTATACTAATCTTACCCGGATTCCGATTTCGGGTGTGTCGGTCAACCTGGGCCGAAGCTGAGCGGCGGATTACTGGCTCCTAAACCATAAAAATCACAACGCTATAAGTGACACGCTAAATCACTTTCCGGGGACTAAAACTAGGAACTAAAAGTTTCCCTATCGATAAAAAGCATGGCAATACCCCCTAAAACATAAAAACGAGGAAAACTAGGGTTCTGAAAATTCCCCAACCGGTAGACCGGTTGCCCAACCGGAATTCCGGTTCTGGGAATTACTGGACACCCATCCGGAATTCCGGTTGCACAACCGGAATTCCGGTTCCTCGCAGAATTTTTCAAAAATTCCTAACTAGATCAAATCAAACCCAAATGATTCCAAACCTTCCGGACACACTCTAAATACCCCATAGAACAAATCCAAGGCAACAAACTAACCCAGAATTCACAGATACACAAAACACCATTAAAGACCAAGCTTTGAGTTCCAAAACTCAACTTGGTTAAAATCCACTAATCATGCAATAAAACCTAGTTAATTCTACTCAAATATGCATGAATAAGCCTCTGAAAATGAACATAATCAACCACAGCAAGTAATTTACAGATTCAACATATATTTTCAAAATTCATGCTCTTGAACTAAAAACTCCCAAAACTTGATTCCAAGTAATCATCATGCATACACTAGCTCTAAATTACTTAAAAATAGCAAGATTAAACTTTAGAAAACAACAACAAATTACAGCAGCAAGAACTTCAAATTAACATGCATTTACTCAACTTTTCATCATTTTTTTTCATAATTTTAAGGAGGAAATCAAGAGAGCTAACCTAGCTTGGAAAAAAATGCTTAGATTAGGATGAGAATTCACTTGAAAGATTTGAACAAAACCCAGCTCCAAGCACCCACATGCACAGCCGAAAATAGAGAGAAAAAGAGAGTGTTCTTTGAAAATTTTCTTTCTTTCTTTACTTAGTGATTTTTTTCTAAAAAAAAAAAAATAGAATACACTACATACACTATTCATTTCAGCCAAGTATATAATTAAATAATTATTTATTTTTCAAATAAAAAGGCCACTAAAAGACAAAACACTAATGGGGCAAAAAGACCATTTTGCCCCTCCACCATAAAATCACATAAACCATACTAAAGGGGTATTTTTGGGAAATTCTAAATTCCCGGCCATTCCCGACATTCCCAATGTCTAAAACCCGTCCCCAAACTACTAACATACTAAGTTGTGATTTCTACTGAGCCAAACGCCGAGTTCCAAAATACCGGACACCGGAAATGCAAAATATGCAAGCTACTGAATATCATAAATAACAGTATAATAAATTATTTAAATGGCTATAAATAATTCCATAATTAATCACAATTAACTGATAATTTCCAAATTAACTAAGCGGGCTTTACAGTCTTTCTTCACGATCTTCCTCACTATGATTGAGGTATCACTTGATGTGTGTGGGCACTACTCATACACTAAGGATTTTCGAAATCTCAATGAGGAAGAGAGAGAGAGTGGGTTCGGCCAAAGATAGGGAGAGAGAAGGCTCAGTTTTTTCTGAATGAAAAAGTAGAAAATTTAAGTGTAATTTTCGTGAAGCCTTCACTATCTATTTATAGCATTCCACTAGGGTTAGGTTTGAATTATTTGGCATTAAAATAATGAAAATATCAGTTTAAAAATTCAAACCAAGTGGCCGGCCATGTACAGTCATGGGCCTTACTTGGATTTTGCAGTTTTCTCAATTCTGCATCTGATTTTCTCAAAAACGCCAATTTTCAAATTCAACCATTTAAATGCCAATTCTAACTATTTAATAACTATAAATAATTATTAAATAATATTGTCATTTATCATATTTATTAATTGAACCATACAAAGTATCATAATTAACAAATATGCCCCTAATAACTCTTTCTTTATAATTTCGCCCTTACTTAGTGAAAAATTCACAAATAGACATAGTCTAATTTGAGAATTATAATTGATTAATCAAAACCAATTACATGAGTCTTACAAGCAATATTATCTCAACTAGTGCGGGGACCATGGGTCTATATAACCGAGCTTCCAATAAGTAGATCAAGAATTTATTACTAAAATTCACTAACTTATTAATTCTTCGTTGAATCCACGCGTAGAACTTAGAATTGCACTCTCAGTTATATAGAATGCTCTATATGTTCCACCATATAGACACATCATTAGTTATCCATTGTTATAATCCTGATTTGATCAATGATCCTCTATATGAATGATCTACACTGTAAAGGGATTAGATTACCGTTACACCCTACAATGTATTTTATCCTTAAAACACTTGACCCCGTATAAATGATATTTCAGCTTATGTGAAATGAGTACTCCACCATTTATGTTCGTTTGGTCAAGCTCGAAGGAGATCATCCTTTGCTTACTATTCGCCAGATAGAAGCTATAAATTCCATGTTTATGTTAGCGCTCCCACTCAATTGCACTACCGTGTTCCCAAAATGTACGTATCACCCTGACCTAAAAGTAGGCTTAACTAACAAATCAAAAAACACGAATAGCCTTTCAAGATTGAGCCTAATCATAACAGGATTAAGAACATTTGATCTAGGATCAACTAGGCGATATTGACTTGAATAGATATTACGGTAAGTTTAATAAATCTAAGTCAAAGTACAATATCGGTCCCTTCCGATGCATACTCCATGCATCCAACCTGAGCTTTACTTTAACCAATGTTCTGGAAAGAACATAGCATTTCTCCAAATGCAAGTAAACTCTGTTGTAGATTATCATATCAGTAAAACCCTATGTGTGATAAATCTAGGAAACTTTATTCACATAGTCATGTTTACTTTCCAATGTGTTGACGGCACAATAAACAGGATCAAGTATGTGAAAAGGGTTTCAGATGAATTTATACATTATGTACATATAATCATGAAATAAATCATGTGAACCATGCAACATTAAATGTTATTTCTGATCTATATTAATAAGTAAATCTGATTATATTGAAATGAGTTTTATTTAGGGCATAAAACCCAACACGCATTCCTCTGGCAAGGTGTCCGGGACACATGGCCGAATAATATATGTCCAAGAAGTTGGAAGAAATTTCCTCCAACCTTGGTTCAGTTCCTAAATGAACCGACTGTAGTTCTCTCCTCCAATTTGTTTAGACGAATGGTGGTGTTGTATTTCTGGTTCAAGAGAGCCACTGCTGACTTCCAAGTCAAAATAATAGCTCGAAGACCTGGCCGGAGAATCACTAGATGATGAACTACTTGCCCGGTGTCAATTTGATCCTCAAAGAGAAGGGTGAAGAGATCTCCGTCTATCTGGTGTTCACCCCCCATTAGTCATGCGGATTCATCTGTGAAAAAGGGAAAGGGATGTGAACATTCGGACAACATAAAAACCATACGGACAACATCTAAATAGCCATCCAAGATAAAAACACCTCGCATAGGCCGACAGGATTCCTAACAGATCTAAAATAACCTATTCTACAGAAAGAAACTATGAAACCCTAGTTCTTCGTGTTCTTCAAGACCCATAATCTAAAAATGTGGAAAATAGAGCCAAGATTCAACCTTTTTAAGCCAAAATCCCTACATTTATCTAACCTAACACACTTGTGCAACCCATTGAGGATGGATTTTCCTAAGTTCACGGCATAGAGGTTTTTCACCTACATACAATGGCATAAAAGTAAAAAACAAAAGAACTTTCAAAGAAAGAGAAAGATTTTGAGAAGCTTACTCACTGGACGGAGCCTAAGTAAGACCTGGATGCTGAATATGATCGTTGGATTCCTGATGTACGGAAGAAAGTTGACAGAAAAACACAAAGAAAAATCTTGAGGTTTCTCTTTGTGGAATTATTCTGGGAGTAAAATACGAATGAAAGGATTTGAGGAGAAGAGAGGTCTTTATATAGGCCTCATTTATTTAATTTCTCCCTAAAAAATTAAATGGAAAATTTATTCCCTATAAAATCGGTATGAGGAAATGGAAAGAGAAGAAAATACTATTGCGGGGGAGTGCAACTGTCATCATGATGCCCAATAAAGTGTGATTTGAAACTGCCATAATGGGACTGACACCTAATGGTTAGTTGAAGAGACTGAAGTGTGATGTTCACTTTTGTAGAGAACAGTCGCCAAAGTATCAATCACGTGGAGCACACATGCCTGCCAGCATCTGTAAGGGTATCAAAAGTCCTCATTCGAACAGATGTTTCGTATATACAGGGACTTTGGGGAAAATATTATATCAAATTTTGCACATCTAACGTGATATTTACACGTGGCATAAATTAGCTAGCCTTTAATATGACAAGGGACCTCCGGGGACAGGAATGTGCCTGGAAAATTCTATATGAGGCTGGGGCCTATGGACTATGGTTTGCCTTCCAAGAAGTAGAGAAAGGCAAGTCAATGCATCCTCCAAGACTGTTTTTTAAGTAACTCCATCAAAAAAGACAAGTCTCGAGGAAGGCCTAGGCGGGTGACCAAAATGCCAACCAGAATAAATGATCTCAGGAGTGTCGGATAAGGCCAAAATTCTCGACATTTTTATACCGTCGGGTAAAGAATTTTCGACATTCTATAAGATTGTCGCCTATACGAGCGTCGCGAACACTGGGTAGAATAGGCGACAGTAGAAAAATATCGTTATAAAATAATTCCTAATGGTTTAAAACTGTCGGCTATACTATACCCGACAATTTAAAACCGTCGCTATAATGGATTGCCCAAAAAAAATCATCGTCTTCATCCTCCTCAAAACTACTTTTCGCCATAATGGACAATTTTTAATTCATTATCTGTGTAATAATTAATTTATTGTTAATTTATTTTTAATATTCATTATTAATATTATTGTAAATTATATATTTATAATTAATGTGTGTAATAAAATCTTATTATTGTTTTAAATATTTTATATATATATTTTTAATATTATTGTAAAATATATATAAATATAATTTATAATTTATTTTTTGTTATTTTTTATTACATTACCGGCGGAGTACCCACCGTTATTAATGTGTCAAATAAATAATTTGACGCTCTAAATACCGGTGGGACCCGCCGCTATTGGTCTGCCGGTATTAGTCAATAATAGTGGTGGATGTGTCAGTTGGCCGCTATTACTGACTAATACCGACCAGATATTACTGGCGGGCCAATACCGGTGGAATCCGCCAATAATACCATATACCGGCCAATTTAATCATTAATACCGATAGACCCTTCCGCCCTTATTTCTTGTAATTGTTGTAGTGCCACCCTCATTGTATTAATGCTATTATTTTATTGCTGAAGGGTTTAATATGCTTCTCTGCAAATTTTTATTTTTTCATGGGAAGAGTTATATATATAAATATATATATAAAAAAAAAAAAATTAAAATTGCAGTTATATGTTCAATTAATATAGATAATTCTACTTACTAACACTGGGAGCATAGATTGTGAAGTTGTTAAGTACAGTTGTTGTACTAATACTTTTTATTAATTTATTTATGAAATAATTTCAATTTCTTTCTATAGTGTGGCTGCTCCACTAATATTTTGCATATATCAAAAAGCTTTATAGCTGGGATTTTTTTGTTGCATTATAGGCGGCTTCTTTGAATCTATAAATAGTAGTAAGAAGATTTAATAAAACAAAATAATTATATATAATTAATCTACTTGATAAACATATAAATTATTAAAACAATTTGTTTTTAGGATGCTGTACTGTACATTATTATATTTAAATGAAATTGTAATTATTATACTACATATATATGTATGTATAAAGGGACATATATAGTATATACGATGTTGATCATTTGTGGTTTGTATATGGGTTGGCATATTAATTAGCCTAAGATAGGATCCCTTTTGTGGTGTAGATTTGTCATTGTGTTTGTGTTGTATATGGCTTTGGCGGTTCCTAAATGTCCCCTGCCCTTATTTTATTTTATGATCAGTTATAATATATGTACATATAAATTATATGATATATATTTGGGTTAATAGCAATATAATTACTCAAAGTTTTAAGTTTGTAAATGGCATAATCTCAATGTTTATTTTTAGTGGCATAAGTACCCAATATTTGTAAAACTATAATTTTTCTCTAATTTCGTCCTTACAAACTCTGTTATTTTCTTAAACAGACCCAATATAAGGTCTAGATTCTTGATCATTGGGTCTAGACAGAAACATGTAGGTACAGTTACTTCCAAATGTTCCCTTAATAAATTTAAAACGGAGTCTGTACTGACAAAACTGAAGAAAAATTACCGCTTTACAAACATTAAGTACTTATGCCGCTAAAAATAAACATTGAGTTTATGCCGCTTACAAACTTAAAACTTTAAGTACTTATGCCGCTATTTACTCTATATATTTATGTGTCAAGTTACTTTAATTAATTATTTTTATTTAAGATAAATTTTATTTATTAAAAGTAACATTACTTAATATTGTATATTATATTTGTGTGTAATTTATATGTACTATTACTGTTTTACAATACTTGATTCATTTTAACTACTTGAGGCTAGTTCAAATATCCATAGAAGAGTGTGTTTGTGTTAAAAGTCCTGAATTCGAATCTCAAATTATTAGCAATAGTGATTTGTGGTGGGCCAGTTATAATACATGTATGTATATTGCAACTCCATTTTTTTTAGACTTGTTGGAAAATAATGGATGCTTAATGTTTTAGTATCCAAAATAATTTTTTAGTCAATTTTTGTTTTATGGTCATGTAAATTATAGTTATTTAGGATATTCTGTAAAATTTTAAGAAATTTGGAAAAATTTAACACGCTGAAAATTACGTTCAAATAGTGTACTGCATGCGTGACTATTTTATTATATACACGTGTAAAATAAATTGTTTGAATATTATTTGATATCTTAAATAACTATAAGTACATGAATATGAACAAAATTAAACAGTTTTTTTTAGATGCCGAAACAAGTAGATAGTGTATTTAAAAGGTGTATTGTAGAATCACCCTTAAACTTTTATATAAATATATAAATATATATATACATTACTAATTAGTGGAATATACCAAAAAGATTTCTTAGCCTGCTAATTTCTTTCCCCACCACAGACCACTTAAGGATGGAGGCAAGATATAGGGAGAGTGGGCTCACCCCACAATCGAATAAGAGAAATTTACGTTTAGTGACCAAAATTTCAAATTATTGACAAATGTAGTCTTCTTTATTTTTTTTTATCTTTAATAAATCAGGAAATTTATTAATTAATAAACTCGTTCAAAATAATAGAACGCACTTTAGGAACAATCCTCCAACTGAAGCACACAACTTGTAGAGAAACAAGAGTCTCTTGCTAAACAATGAGTCAACTTGTTTACAGATCGTTTAACAAAACATAACTCAACAAATTAAAAATAAAACCAAAAGCAAATTCCTAACATCTTGAACAATAAGAATAAATATAATGTTCTTTATTTTCATATCACCAATACTTATACTTTTGGTTGAATTAATGCTATGCTATTTATAGTATACATGAGAATCCTTTATTTCTATCTCTCTTTAATTTTTCTTTTTTTTTGACGTGGTCAACAGAGTCACACATGATTAACAAAGCAGCAAACCACAATCGGCCTCCTCGAACCAGGATAGCTCATCGTCTAACCGAATGGTATGTTTTGCCAACCATGAGCTGTAGAAATCAAATCGTGAGCTACATGGGACAAAACTGCCCCCGGAAATATAGACAATAAAGCTATAACGTCTTTAAACAACAAACACCTTCTCATAATTAAAAGTTGTCACCAGAGCTAGCAAATCTGAAAAAACATCGCAACACCAAACCAAAAAATAGAGTTATATTAGAATAACAATCTTCAAAATAAAAATTAAAAAAAAAATAAAAATAGAATTAACACACAATCCATGTCACTAGTTCAATATTACCAAAAACTAAAACACCAACAAAATTTCTAAGTAAAACTAGCCAAAGGTATTACCCTTTGGCTAGTAACAACATACTATGTAACGTCCCCGCTTCCAGCCTTTATTGGGTCCTTACACCCACGGACTAATGGCTCTTATACACGAGTACGCCACTCTGGCTGCTTCATGGACTGAGGACTGGCCCTACAGACCAACACGAGTGTTTCCAACATGCTTTGTCCTCACTCGCACGCTTCCTGAGAAAACTTTCCAGGAGGTCACCCATCCTGAAATTGCTCCAAGTCAAGCACGCTTAACTGTGGAGTTCTTTCGTGATGGGCTACCGAAAAACAAGATGCACCTTGTTGACATAGGTAGTACCAATCAATCCATTTAGGCCCACAGTCTCAGAATCATCCCACTTGACCTTCCCCAGGCGGTGTGGGATTGCACAGCTTACCCGGTATTTCCCCTTACGGATCACGGGACTACTGACTGTCACAATCACCCCCCCTTACGGGGTCCGACGTCCTCGTCGACCACACTTCCGGCTGGGTCAAGGCTCTGATACCATTTGTAACGTCCCCGCTTCAAGCCTCCATTGGGTCCTTACACCCACGGACTAATGGGTCTTATACACGAGTACGCCACTCTGGCTGCTTCATGGACTGAGGACTGGCCCTACAGACCAACACGAGTGTTTCCAGCGTGCTTTGTCCTCACTCGCACGCTTCCGGAGAAAACTTCCCAGGAGGTCACCCATCCTGAAATTGCCCCAAGTCAAGCACGCTTAACTGTGTAGTTCTTTCGTGATGGGCTACCGAAAAACAAGATGCACCTTGTTGACATAGGTAGTACCAATCAATCCATTTAAGCCCTCTTCAACTGTGTAGTCCTATACCTACACAGTCTCAGAATCATTCCATTTGACCTTCCCCAGGCAGTGTGGGATTGCACAGCTTACCCGGTATTTTCCCTTACGGATCACGGGACTACTGACTGTCACATACTAGCACTCTAATTTAAAACTGCTGAAAAATTAATGTCAAACAGATTATATTTAAAAATAAATTTATCGGTAAATGCTCTTTAAGTGTAGGCCCTTCACAAAATAACCTACAAAATAAGGAAAATAAACTCTATTATCACACAATATTAAGAAAAAAAATTATAATGTGAAAGAACGATGGTAAATAAATCCCTCTTAAATATAAGGAGTTAAAAAGATTTGAAATACTTATCTGTTATAAGTGGAAGGTCGTTGAAGTAGAAATTATGAGCACAAAATATATCACTTTTCTTGCCCATTAACCATAACACAAAACTACCCTAAACAAGTAGAATCTAAACCTAAAATTTATCTGCTACCTATTTGCCTTTCTTTTTTTATATATTTTTTTTCTTTTAAATGAAGGTAAGCCATTACCATGATGTAAGTTTTTAGTTCTCTTTTTACATAATTTTTTTAAAAAAAATCTGCTTGAATTAACAATTATTTGGACTTAAAACTTTTACATTTTTTAAAAGTTATTATATTGATATATAAGAAGCATAGTTTCTTATCATAAAAAAAAAAAAAAAACAATGTGATGGGAACCAAATGTAACATTTTAAATTTTTTTCTATTCATTAAAAGAAAAATAATTTGTGTTCAAAAAAAAAAAAGAACAAACAAAAATAATCAAACTTTAACATAAACTAATTTAATATACTAACTAATTTTATAAGTTACTAAAAAGTATTTGGTTAGTTCATATTTAAAAGTGGTTAACTTATGTTCTACATAATTTTTTTTAATAGAGCAATTTTGATAAATTTTTAAAAATGTATATCCATTTATCTCTTTTCGTATTAATTTTTCTTTTAAAAAATTACATCAGGTTGCTAGTTAATTGAGCTCAAAAGTTATATTATTGTGACTTATTTTTCTAAGATGATCGTTTTGATATAATTTTATTTTTTAGAAAAAAAAAAGTGAAAAAGAAAACTGAAATATGCTCAGTGATGATTTCAAGTAAAATTTCTATTTTGTTCACAAACAAAAAAGATTAATAAAATTCCTATAAAATAAAAAACAAAAAACAAAACAACCCACATATTCAGAAGGAGAAAAAGTTAAGAATTATTAATAGGGTAAATACCATTTTGGACTCTGTATTTTGCAAAAGTTACAGATTGGACCCTGTGTTTTGTTAAATGACAAAATGGACCCTGTATTTTCTAAAATAGTAAAAATAGGACCATGAGCTTAATTTTTGATAACTTTTTTTTTAATACAATCAACTTGAAGACAATGCTTAATACGAACAGATACAAAAAATGTAAACAGTTTTGTCATATAGCACTTTTAGATCGGATTATAATTAAACTTTATTTTGACAAAAAATCAATTCAGGGTCTTATTTGTACTATTTTAGAAAATACAAGGTCCATTTTGTCATTTAACAAAATACAGGGTCAATTGGTAACTTTTGTAAAACAGAAGGTCTAAAATGGTATTTACCCTTATTAATATAGTCACTAATTTTATTCATTGTGGATCGGTATATACACAAATTATTTTGCCAAAAATAATTTTGTAAATATTTTAAAGAAATTTTTACACTATATATTAAAATTTCTAACATTTTTATTTTTTTTACTGTAGGGTAGAATTTTTTTCAAAGAAATTGTTTTTTTAAAAAAAAAAAAATGTATAAATTTTATAGTGTGTTGTGTCAAGTTTTCACGGTTGTTTTAAAGTTGCTTTTTAGTTGTTCCACTGTTGTTTTAATTATTCTGTTTTATTGTTTTACGGTTGTTTTATAAAAAAATAGTATTTTTATAAAAAAATTCTATGTGACAGTAAAACTGTAAATTTTTACATAAAATTCAATATCTTTATAAAAATTCCTATTTTAAATCCAACGTACTGAATTATGAAAGGCCCATCGAATAAAGCCCATCAATTGGGTTCATGGGTCATTTGAATTAATGGGTTAAGTTGCATCATTTATTGGGCTTATTTCCAACGTACTGTTGTTTTAATTATGTAATTGTGGTTGAGTCACATAGCTAAACAAAATTAAAGGGAAACTTATAAAAATACTGGAATTTGAGTTAATTTTTATAAAAATACTGTCACACGGAAATCTTTTTAAAAATACTGTGTTGTTATAAAACACCAGTAAAACACAAAACAGAACAACTCAAAACAACAGTAGAACACCAGTAAAAACTTAACACAGTATACTGCAGTATGAAACTTATAAAAAATACAGTAAAAAAGTAAAAAATACCGTCTGACAGTATTTTTGTATAAAAATAATAAAAGTTAGTATACCATGTAAATTTCCCAAATTAAATTGTTTTTTTTTTTTTCTTCTTTCTTTTGAACGAGTTTATCATATTATTTTTTCTATCTCCAAACAATAACAAGCTAACCTAACTTGTAAGTAAATATGATGGACACCTATATTAACACTATGTTTGGTTGGAAGGAGGGATGGGTGGATGGAGAGAGAGTTGAAAGGAGAGGAAGAATATATTATTTGGTAAGAAAGAGAAAGAAAGCGAGAGGAGAGGTGGAGGGAGATTTTCTCCTTTCAAATTTTCAAAATTTAATTTCTCTATTTTAAGAAGGTTGAAAAAAAAAAAGAAATATTGGAGGCAAAACTACCTAAACTCCCATTCAAGTTTGCTCTGTACCTAAGGATGCACAAAAGCTTCATGGGGATGGGGACCTGCGGGAATCTCCGGCTTGGCAGGGAGCAGGGCGGGTAAGGAAAATTTTCATTCCCTGGATCGGGGACGGGGCAGAGTCGGGTGTGGTACTCCCCGCTCCAATTAAGCTCCGAATATACATATATAGTATTGATAAATGATAATTATTATAATTATATATATATATATTAATTAGGCTTAGGTTTTATATTTTAAGTAAGAGCATTGCTATTAGGCACCAGTGGTGCTTAGCACCTTCTCGACATGTCACGTTGCAATTGGCTAGCGATACTCCCTAAAAACTATTATATTAAATTATATGGGACCCGATACTTAATTGGACCAATAGCGATATTAACACATAAGAAGGTGCTAGACACCACTAGTGCCCTTTAGCATTTTTCTTTAAGTAATGCTGAAATTTAATAATGTATATATGTATCAATTACTAATAATTAGGCTCGTTTTTATAATAAGATGAACGTGGATGTAGAAGAATATCCAGCTAATATGAGGTCGTATCCTTTGATACGTGGGCTGTCTCTCTGGTTTGGAGAGTTTTGTTGTTAAGTTTTGTTTTTGTTTAATCTTGTTCCCATGGCGTCGAGTAGCAGTATTGGCAGAGGCATGGAAGGCCAAGGTAATGCTGTTGTGTTAGAAGATGAGGAAGCAGAAGTGCTCAGGGTGATGGAACACAGGACTGAAGATGTGGCGATTGATACAAGGTGGTGTTTGGTAGGAAAACTCCTGACAGGGCGAGTCTCCGATTTCAATGTATTTCAAAACATGATGGCTTTCCTTTGGCAGCCGGGGATGGGTATGTATGTCAAAGAACTTAATCCTAATTTGTTCCTTTTCCAATTTTATCATGAAATCGATATACAGAGGGTCATCGATGGAAGTCCATGGACGTATGATAGGAAGCCGTTCATCTTCACTAGGCTGAAGGAGGGAGAGAATCCAAGGTCGGTTGAGATTAAACATGTTGATATGTGGGTTCAACTCCACGATCTTCGATCTGGAAATATGACTCTAAGTGTTGTCAAGGCCTTAGGAAACTACATTGGTTCTTTCATTGAGTCGGATCCGAACAATTTTGTGGGCGTTTGGAGGGACTACTTGCGAGTTCGAGTTACGATAAATGTTGAGAAACCGATTAAAAGAAGAATGAAAATCAGCAATGACGACTCCTCTTGGTACTGGGTTAATTTCAAGTATGAAAGATTACCAACATTCTGCTTCATCTGCGGAATCATCGGGCATTCGGAAAGGTTTTGCCCCAGACTTTTCTTGAAACCTTTACACCTGCAAGAAAAGCCTTACGGCTTGGAACTGAAGGCATCAACTCAACGACGGCAATCAACCTTTGGGGCACAATGGCTTCGATCAGGGGCGGTGACTAGGGAGGAAGCCGATCAGAATCTTCATGCAATTAATTCGAATAATATTGCAATCCCTGGCAATCAGGAGTTAATGGGGGAATTAGTTGGCAGACTTCATGTTTCGGATACACCAAATAAAAAGGCACAAAATGAGGATATCAATATGGTCAATGAGAATAATTCCAAAAATGATCAGATTCTCAATGTGACTAAAAAAGGAAGTTTTTTTAACTCTACTTTGACTACCGTGTATGATTCTAAAAGAAGGAGGCCTGGTATTGAAGTGGGCTTCACGGACTCACTAGCAAACGAGTACAGTGATATCGTGGAGGTAATGGATCAAGACAATGTTGGGACCCCAAAAAATGGGTCTTTGGTGGGCTCTGGTACTCAGGCCCGCCAAGAGCCATGAGTTGCTTAAGTTGGAATTGCCGTGGGCTTGGGAACCCGCGGGCCAAACAATTCTTAGCGGACCTTGTGTTCCAAAAGAAGCCCAATTTGTTATTTCTTTGTGAAACTTTGTGTAATAAAAATAGTATGGAATTTATTAGAGTCCAATTGGGCTTTGATAATTGTTTTGTGGTTGAGGCTCGCGGGCATAGTGGTGGCCTAGCTCTTTTTTGGAAGGAAACGTTTAATGTGGTTATACAGGGGTACTCTTTTAACCATATTGATGCAACTATTCAAGCTCAACATAGTGTTCAATGGCGTTTCACGGGGGTTTACGGTGAACCAAACCGCGAGTTCCGATTCAGAACTTGGGATCTCCTTCGTTCCATTAAAAACGACAGCACCTTGCCGTGGTGCCTTATGGGGGATTGGAATAACTTGGGCTCTCAAACTGAAAAACGAGGAGGAAGGAAATATCCGGATCGTCTCATAGAAGGCTTTCTTGAAGCTATGGCAGATTGCAACTTGATCGATTTACCTCTTGTGGGATATCCTTTTACTTGGGAGAAAGGTCGGAATAGTGCTAACTGGATTGAAGAACGTCTTGATAAAGCCTTGGTGTCTCACGAATGGATATCAACGTTCCCTCAAGCGATTCTTCACAACTTAGAGATATCCACCTCTGACCATTGTCCTATTCTCTTATTCCTCAAAGGTGTGTCCCCTGCTTATTCTTTTACTTCCTTTCGCTTTGAAAATGCATGGCTCCGTGAGCCTCTATGTAAGCAATTGGTGGAAGGTTGTTGGGAGGGATCGGGTTTGGCTAGTATTCAAGAAAAAATTCTCAGATGTGGGGAGGTGTTGGGAAAGTGGGGTAGAGAGATTACTGGTAACTTTCGGAAGAGAATTGATCAATGTAAGAAGCAGATCTGAAACTCAAAGTGGGGCAAAGATCCGATGTCACTGAAACAACACCAAGAAGGGAAAGACAATCTCACCGAAGCCTTAGCTCAAAGGGAAGCTTTTTGGAAACAACGATCAAAGCAATACTGGCTCAACTCGGGAGACAAAAATACTAAATATTTCCATTCTGTGGCAAGTTCAAGGAAGCGGAATAATAGTATTTCTCAACTCAAAGATGATGGTGGCTGTTGGGTTGATTGGGACTCGGGATTGGATATGGTCATCATAGATTATTTCCAAGATCTGTTTCAAACGTCTAATATAGACATTGGTACAATTCTGAATAGAGTTCGTCCTGTTGTCACGCAAGAACAAAATGAAGATTTGTTGGTGCCTATTTCTGAAGAGGAAGTTAGACATGCTTTGTTTCAAATGCATCCCGACAAATCTCCAGGGCCAGATGGAATGACACCGGGTTTTTACCAGAAACATTGGGATATTGTGGGCCACGACGTGATTGAATTTGTTCGAGCTTTCTTTGATACTGGGGTGATCCCGGATGGTCTTAATGATACTCATATAGTCTTGATTCCGAAGAAGAAGAATCCCACCCAGATGAGTGATATGCGGCCTATCTCCCTTTGTAATGTGCTTTATAAGATAGCTTCCAAGGTTGTGGCAAACCGTATGAAGGGAATACTTGACATTGCAATCTCTGAAACTCAGAGCGCCTTTGTAGCAGGTAGATTGATTTCTGATAATGTTATGGTGGCTTTCGAAGTTATGCACTACTTAAAAAGGAAAACAAATGGAAGACAGGGTTATATGGCTTTAAAATTGGATATGAGTAAAGCCTATGATCGAGTTGAGTGGGGATTTTTGGAAGCGGTTCTTCGCGCTATGGGTTTTAGCGATCGTTGGATTGGTTTAACCCTCGGATGTGTGAAGTCTGTCCGTTATCATGTAATTAACAGTGGTCAGAAGCTGGGGCCTATCTTTCCCACGAGAGGTATTCGTCAAGGCTGTCCGTTGTCTCCATACTTATTTATTGTGTGCGCTGAGGGTCTTTCATCACTCATCAAACATGCTGAAGCTACAAAACTCATCACGGGTTGCAAGGTTGCCCGTAGTGCACCTCCCATATCTCATCTGCTTTTTGCCGACGATAGCTATGTGTACTGCAAAGCTTCTGAGGAGGAAGCAAATCGTGTTCTTACTCTCTTGCGCACCTTTGAAGAAGCTTCGGGGCAGAAGGTCAATCTCCATAAATCGTCTGCTTTCTTTAGCTCAAATACAAGGTCGGACATGAGGAGACGAATTTGTAGCTTGATGCAAGTTCAAGAAGCTGGGGCAGATAGTCTTTACTTGGGCCTCCCAAGTATTGTTGGTAGGAACAAAAATGTTGTCTTGGGGTTCCTAAAAGAAAAGATGAGAAAGCGAATTACCAGCTGGGAAGGCAAGTTTCTATCTCGGGCGGGTAAGGAGGTCCTCATTAAATCTGTGGTTCAATCTCTCCCTTCATACGCCATGAATGTTTTCCTCTTCCCGATCGGCACATGTAAAGAACTTGAGAGACTAATGGCTAGCTTCTGGTGGAAATCAAACAAGTCCAATAGCAATGGAAGTGGGATTGTGTGGATGAATTGGGATAGAATGACAAGGGATAAAGCCGAGGGTGGCATGGGCTTTAGAAATTTGAGAGATTTTAACCTTGCCATGTTAGGAAAGCAAGGTTGGAGACTCATGTTTAGACAAGACTCTTTGGTCAGCAAGGTGTTTAAAGCAAGATACTACTCTCAGAGTGACTACTTATCTGCTGAATTGGGTTCTAACCCAAGCTTTATTTGGAGTAGCATCCATGCTGCTAAAGACACAGTTAAGCTGGGGTTGAGGAAAGGTATCGGACCTGGTATCTCTGTGGGAATCACCTCTGACCCGTGGCTACCAACACTTGATAGAGCCTCACCTATACCGGTTGTCCCTGGCCTTGAAAACTTTAATGTTAACAGTTTGTTCCAAATACATAGCCGCAACTGGGATGTCGAAGTGGTTAGAGATGTATTCTCTCCTGTTGATGCTGCGATCATTTTGGGGATTCAAATCAACCAATCAACCGAAGATGATTATTGGTACTGGTTTGGTGAAAAAGATGGGTCTTATTCTGTCAGTAGTGCTTATAAATTGATCCAAGACAAAAAAGTTTCCCCCCTGAACTTAACCGAAAGCACCTTTTGGAAGAAATTGTGGTCTCTCAAGGTGCCTCCCAAGGCCAAAGATTTGATGTGGAGGGCGGTCTCTAATTGTCTAGCTACAAGGGTCAATCTTTGCATCAAGAAGGTGTTGACAGATAGTGCTTGTCCCTTGTGTGGTATTTATGCTGAAACTGAAATACACCTATTTGTGACATGCCAATTCGCAAGCTCTTGTTGGGAAGAAGCTGCTGTTGCAGATGCCAGCCGAAACAATAACACTCTTCTGCAATGGATGTCCTTCAATGCTCACAGTAAAGACAATGAAAAGCTCAGCCGAATAGTCATGCTTTGTTGGGCACTATGGTCGGCTAGAAATGATCTAATTTGGAAGGCTCGTGTTCGAAATGTAAGTGATGTAGTTGCTTTTGCTTCCTCAAGTCTTGATCAATATGTTAAAGCTCAAGGTAAAGGAAACATTCCTTCACAGTCACCCCTCAAAGATGGTGATGGTTCGGAGCTTTGGAAAAAACCGTTATCAGGCATCAAGCTTAACGTAGATGCAGCTATATTCGACCGGGATTCAAAACATGGATTTGGTTGTGTGGTGAGGGACTCGAGTGGAGATATGCTCTCGGTTTTTGCTGGTGTGAAACTCGGCAAAGTCTCCCCGGAGTTAGCTGAAATTATTGGCATAAGAGAGGTCCTCAGCTGGCTCAAGGACCACGGGTTCACGGACGCTGCAGTAGAGACGGACAGCTTGGTCTGCGTTGAGGCCATTCGTCATACTGCAAGCTTCAATTCTGGTTTCGGTTTGGTTGTGGAGGACTGTAAAAATTTGCTAAAAAATCTGTCACATGTTTCTTTGTTTTTCGTTAAGCGTTCTGCGAACCGTGCCGCGCACTTTGTTGCCCGCCACTCTATTACTCTCGCTGAATGTATGTTCTCAATTAATAGTGTTCCCCTAGAGTTGTTATCCATTCTCATGAGCGATAGCTCCTCTTAATAAAGAACACTTTTATTCAAAAAAAAATAATTAGGCTCGTTTTCCTATAATTTAGTTAATGGCCTCATTTAATTTAGTTGGTTTCTATATACATATAAGAAACTAAATATATGTAAAATTATAATATTATACTTTATAAATTTTTGTGCTACGCATATGTTAAATATTTTAGAATTCTAATAGCCAGTAGCCACCGAGTATTTGAATACAAGAAATGTGAATAGCACTTTCTCCATAAATATGAAGAATCTGAAACTCTGAAAAGATTCTCTCATCTCATATATATTTTCTCTAGTTCTTTCTCTCTTATGTCCTAACCAATCCCACACTTCTACGCTATATTCTTCTCTGCAATTGTAAGTGGTTTCTTTGCTGTAGTTGCAACTGGTGTGCATGATTATAGATTATGGAATGAAGACTTTTTATGTGGTTAATTGCTTCATTTTGATATTTGCAAATATTCTTAAAATTATCAGTACTAGAAATTTTTTATTTTTAAATAAACGGGTCCCCGTTATTGTCTCTATTACCGACGGGGATTCCTTGTCCTATTACCCGTCAGGGAATAGTCGGCGACGGGGCAAATAATAAAAGGTCGGGACGGGGACGGGAACTGCATTCCCTGCACCGCCTCGTCTCCATGTGCATCTCTATCTGTACCCCTCCATCCAAAAATCACAGTTAAGTGCCACAGTAGACTGCCCACTTGTACACGTGACAAATTTTTAGTGGTCTACTTAATATTAATTATAAAATTAATTAAAAAATTATAAAAATAAATAAATTATAAAAAAAATATATATTTTTCCTTTTTCTTTTTTTCTTCCCTTTTCTTTTCCTTTTCTTCTACTTCTTCTTCTGAATTGAAAAAAAAAAATCGTAGCTCATCCATCCACCCCAGCCGCCTCCCCCTCTTAACAGAAAAAAAAACCCTAGCACCCAGGCGCCTCTTTTTCCTCTCGAGCTTAGTAGCTCCCTCATCGTTCACAGTGCGAATCCGGCGAGTACCACTTTCAGGACCACCGGTGATCTAGTATTCATTCTCAAAGTGGGAATCGAGATCCTGAGGTCTCTAGCTCTTCCCTTTCATTTTCATGAAAAAAAAAAACAGAAACACTTAAAAGGGCGAGAGAAAGATCGAAGGAGAGAGAGAAGAGGGCAGATCAGGGTTGGGATTTTCTGAGTCGTGGGGTTAAATTGTGTGGCCTGTCTGACATGGGGTGGTCGGAGAAGGCTGGTGTTGTGCACTGTGAGAGAGAGTGTGTGAGAGGGGGTCGAAGAAGGTTGGGTCATGGGGTAGGCGGCTGGGTGCTAGGATTCTTTTAGTTAAGAAGAAGAAGAAAAGAAAAAGAAAAAGTAAAAAAAAAGAAAGAAAATAAGAAAATAAAAAAATATTTTTTTTATAATTTTTTTTATTTTTATAATTTTTTATAATTTCTTTATTTTTATAATTTTTCAATTATTTTTTTAATAATTAATATTACGTGGGCCACTAAAATTTGACATGTGTACATGGTACACGTGGTCAGTCCACTGTGGTACTTAACTGTATTTTTTGGACGGAGGGGTACAAAGCAAAACGGAATTGGAGTTTAGGTAGTTTTACCCCTAAAAAATTAATTTTTGTGGTTAAGTGTTAAAAAATATAAAGTTTAGGTAATTTTACCGCCGATATCCTAAAAAAAATTATACACACCAAATACCGAAATTATCCTTTAAAAATTACAAATATTTATACTAATAAGAATACTATACTAATTTTAATAAATGACTTTCTCTCCATTCTCCTACCTTTACTCCTAATACCAAACAATACAAGGAAGAGTTATTATCCTCTCATTCCCATATAAGCTAGGTAATATAGTCGTCTTTCGTGCGGTAATTTTAAATATTTATTTTCGTGAGTTACTTTAGATATTTTATTTTTTAATTATTTTTTAATTATATTTTATATTTTTTAAGTTATTAAATAGCGAATAAAATATTTTTAAAATCTAAAATGATAAAATAGAAATCTAAATTTAAAATTTTAAAATATTAATTATGAAATCACTTAGATATTTTTAGTTGATATTTATTATGAAATTAAATTTATACATCATAACTATTTTTAATATATTTATTAAATCTAGTTAATTGGGATAATTTTTTGTTTTCTTTATGTTAATTTATAAAAACAAACACATCAAATAAATCAAAACAAACTATTTATTTAGTTGATTGATACAATAAAAATAAACAAAAATATGATTTTAAAATTCGTGTAAATATTTAAATTATAAATCTTTCTAACTAATGAAAAAAATAATAAAAAACCACAATTCTTGGATGTGATTTATCAAAAATATGTTGAACACTACAAACTACAAAATTTGATGTCATATGAATAAAGAAGTTACAATATATTTAAGGCAAAAATTATATTTTAGCTATGTAAATTGAAACACAAAAAGAAGTTTAAGTCGTTGTCATTACCGTAGCATACTTGTAATCGCTACAATACTTAAAATTATTATTATAATCGTATCTCACTTATAAATCGTTCAAATTTATTATTATTGTATCTCACTTGTAATCGACGCTAAATTCAAAATTATTGCTATCACTACTATTGAAGATTGACGAAGTATTATTATTAAAATCAATATATGAAAAAAAATATCTATTTAAACTAACTATATATAAAAATATTATAATAAATAAGAATTTTTACCCCAAACTATAATTAGTGTACCTTTATCTTCTATCAAATAAAAAAATACATAAAACTCATATTAAAATTGTTTATTGATACATATATATTATTAATCTTGACAAAGAAAAAACATATAAATGATACATGAATATTTCCCGTCAAAAAAGCATAGTCATATATGATTGTGTATAAACAAAGAAAAATTGTTAGTAATTTTTTTATGAGGTATTGTAATGGAATTTGTAAAAATACCAACAAACTTAGAATAAAATATTTAGAAATTGAGGGATGTATGGTATTAAACTTAAGTAACAATAGTTCTTATTGGCTAAAAAAATATAATTGTATAATAGATAAATATAGTTATTTACTATCAAAATTACAAAAGTGTTTTCTTCATCATATTTTTCTGTAGTCCCATTCAACAGATTATATTTTTCTATTATAGATTGGATCAATTAGAAGAAAATCACTCAAGAATAAAAACATTTATAAATAATAAAGTATGGACAAAAATAAAATTGATTGAAAAAGTGATAGTGTAACATATATATACACTCGTACCGATAAAAAAAATATACATCTTGAGTTGCATATAAAGTTAAATTGTGTAGCATTTTTTTTATTAATTATCATATATACTAGTAAACAAACGCGCTCTGCGGCGGGTATTTGAATTTTTTAAAATTATATATATGAAATAAATTATATCTTTTATTTTATAAAATTAATTAATAAAATTGTATCAAATTTTAACGTACTAATTTTATATAATTTTTGTTTGAATAATATAAAAAGTAATTAGGTGGCCAAACGGGTTAACCCAACCTATATTTACAAAATGATAAACTAAAACTATTAATTAATATGTCAAATTAATAAGCGAAGAGTCAAAATACACATGATTAAAAAAAAAGTTAAATAATCTCTTTCATTCATTTAGACATTACTTTTATCTTGTTAATCATCTTTTGTAATGTATTACATATTTATATTTAAAGTCGATGTCATTGCATCTTAATAATAATAATAATAATAATAATAATAATAATAATAAATCATTCAACAAAACTATTCAAAAATTGACCATTACCTAAATGTGAAAAAAAAAAATACTTACCATTATGGATGGATTTATAAATATAATATAAATAAAAACAACCAAGTTAATATTGACAATGACTATTATAGTTTATCTTTTTTCTCATTGTAATAGGTCTTTGAATACCATGTTCACTCTCTTGCAAAGAGGGTGTTACTTTTAGATGAGTCTCGTATCGAGTGACCGCGATTTTTTTTGGATTTAGTTGTTTCATCTATTTTGAGCTCCTCTTTGTATCTTGAAACCTTTTAGACTTAATGGAATATATCAATTTTTTTTTTGAAAAAAAAAAGGAAAAAAAACTATAGATCAAACAAAAAATACTAAATTAGATCAAAACTAATCAAAATAAATTCAAATGGTCAAAAACATATATAAATCAAGGTTTAGAAATAGTTAGTTGAGATATTTTTATCTTTTTTTTTTTAATTATAAAACTTAATTAGTTAAAAACTAACCAAATTTTAAATTTAGATATTTAAAGTAAAAATCTAATTGAAAAAAAAAATGAAATTAACTAATTGAAAATATAAATTATTTTAACGTAAATCTATTTTGTTTAGGGAAAAAAAATCTTATAGCTATGCTTGTCTATTTTGAAAATATATATAATTTTGTTAAACCCATATTATCTAATATCTAAAAGGGAGTGAGTCTATTAAAAATAAGGCACGTACATATAACTTAACTAAACATTAAGTAAACTTGTAGTTGCACTTGGACTTAGTGTTAATAGTAGGAATTATGTGCCCCTTTTTGGGTCTGTGGAAGTTATGTATTTCTAATTGTTTTTCCCTTTTGCTTAACTGTTTTTCCATCTTTTTCAAATTTTCTTTGAAGATAACTGCTCCCTCCTCCGCCTTCTGTTCTTCTTTTCCACTGCCGACATCTCCTTTCTCTGTCACAACTCTACCAATTTCTCCATTTCCATGCACTCTGTTATGAATAATATCCATTCCACTCTTTCCCTCACTGATGAGGAAAGTTCTATCCTCACCTTGCCTGATGTTGTTGCTCAGCATTCGACGGCACCTCAGCCTATTTTTGTGCTTTAGGCAAGGGTCCTAACCACTCAGAATGTTTACAAACCGGGCTTCATTGATCAAATATCTGGGCATTGGTAGGGACGATACCCCGTAACAATCACCGAATACAAATATGAAGAAGGTCTATTCGACATTCGCTTTGGCTGTGAGGGTGATAAACGACGAGTACGCAACAAAGAACTATGGTATTTTCTAAACCACTTAATCATCCTTTTGGCGCTAGATGCTCTGCAAAATGTCACAAAGGAAAATCTGGTTTATACTCCTTTTTGGGTGCAAATATATCGATTACCTTTCCTAAGTAAATCAAGGTTTCTTACTGAAAGCATTAGGAAATATCATTGGAGAATTTTTGGAAGTTCATGAGGATTCTACCAATGAAGGCTGAGGTCCTTTTCTGCGGATCCGAGTTAAACACCTAGTTACTAAGTCACTCATGACGAGCCAAATGATCAAACTCCCAAAAATAAAAGATGAATTTTGGGTTGATTTTCGATATGAGCGACTGCCTGAATTTTACTTTGAATGTGATTGTCTTGGCCATCCTTTTGAACGATGTGTGGCGTTCATGGAACGAATGGACATCGGTAACGACGATCATTTTCAATATGGACCATGGATAAAAGGTTCAAAACTTCCAACTAGTGGCTATGACAAATATCGTACAGATTTTCAAAAGCCAATGCTTGGCCACTACTCACTAGATTGGCTAGAAACTCAATTTCTTCCTCACTACCTACTACTCTTACTCGTGGTCAGCCTCAACCAATAAGAATCCTTCTTCATGGGGAGTCTTCAGCCCCACCTCTTTCACCAAACACACATCAACACCCTCCCACTTTCTACCATGATCGAACAATGCAATCACCAACAAACATCACGCTAAATTCATCTCTTAGGAGACTCCACCTTACTGCAGCAAACGACATCCCCCACACCAGCACAAATACATTCCATTCATCTCCAAATCAGCCCCCCTCCTACCCTCACACATCTTTTTCTACCCTTCCTTCATCCTTTGCCTCTATTGCTTTAACGATCTCCACCCAAACCAGTCACTCAACCAACTAAACAGCTCCCTTCTCAACACAAACACGACCCCTCATAATAACTTCCACTCCCACTACCAATACCTCTCATATCACAGCAGACCTATCCAATATATATATGCATGATATAGACTACAACTCCCTTCCACATCCTAGTTCCAAAAATGTCTTTGCTACCTATCCACCTACACATAACACTCAATCATCTCCACAAGTCACCACCCAACTTCGCTCTCCTGTCCCATCCACACCAGCCTATACCACCACTAATCCTAATGTCACTGCCTCTCTTGGTCAAGAAAATATCTCACCAAATTGCATTCCTAAGAGACCAATTGAAACAGTGTCTGTTAGGAAAATGCTAAAATGAAGTCCAGGTTTAAATGGTTCGTCATCAACTTCTTCAGGGGGTGATGATTTTGTGACTGATGTTTCTGCTTCTGCAGATTCTACAACCAC
This sequence comes from Cannabis sativa, assembly GCF_029168945.1. Taxonomy (NCBI): domain Eukaryota; kingdom Viridiplantae; phylum Streptophyta; class Magnoliopsida; order Rosales; family Cannabaceae; genus Cannabis; species Cannabis sativa. The sequence continues at coordinate 57,490,717 of NC_083607.1, forward strand.
TTTTACTTCTACAGCAGAGGTTGTTATGCAACCCCGCCAATCGCCATGAAAATCTTAAGCTAGACTACGCAGGGATTGGGGAACCCGAACGCATTCAGACATTTACGATTGCTTGTTCAACAACAATCGCCCCATGTATTGTTTCTCATGGAAACAAAACTCGGTGCTAATTCGGTTACTCGGTTTCATAACAGTCTTCATTTTGCTAATGGTTTAGAGGCCCCAAGAATTGGTTTAAGTGGCGGATTAATGCTTTTATGGAAAGATAATGTGACTGTCAATCTCTCACATTTTGGTCACACCTTTTTTGATTGTTTTATGGCTTTTGAAGATGGCCCAACCTTTCACTTTACGACTTTTTACGGTGCCCCATCTACACATGACAGAGTAGCTTCTTGGACCCTCTTGTACAGACTTGCTGACAATTCTCCTAATCAACTGTAGCTTGTAATTGGTGACTTCAATGAGATTCCATCCAATACTGATAAAGAAGGTGGTCCACTGCGAAATGAACGTTTAATGACTAACTTCTGTGCTTGTCTTGACCATTGTAACTTGAATGACACACCATATGACGGTGATGCTTTCACCTAGATAAAAAATCGTACTCCTGCTACTACCTTAAAAGAACGCCTCAACTGGTGTTTCATTAATAACCTTTGGGACAATGTGTTTGGGGTACCACGGGTATCCCATTTGGAATACTTCCACTCTGACCACAGAGCTATTGCTGCTGTGATTGTAGTACAAAATGATTCAGTGTAGTAGTCCAAAAGACGGAGTCATTTCCGCTTTGAAAAGCTTTGGTTAGCTGATGCTGAGAGTAGGGACATCATTTCTTAATGCTGGTTAGATTAGTCTTCCCATAATCTGATTGATAATGTGCTTTATAATCTTGAAGCTTGTGCCACTAACTTGCAAAAATGACACATTGGAAAATATGGCCGTATGAAGAAAACAATCGCTGGGGCTCAAACCCATGTCACTGAACTCAATAACACTTGGGTTCGATCTAAAAACATCATGGAAGAGCTTAAAACCTCTGAATCAATTCTTGATGATTTATTAGAACAAGAAGAGATATATTGGCAACAACGCTCCCGTGTAGATTGGATGAATTTAGGAGATCGTAACACCAAGTTCTTTCATGCGCAAGCTTCAGCTCGACAATCCAACAACAGAATTAAATTTCTCATCAATAATGCTGGACATAAAGTACACTCCCGCTCGGACCTGGTCACTGTAATTGAAGATTATTTTTAGAATATTTTTCAAACTTCCCCCACGGATGATGCAGCGATGTCCTCTGTTCTTGAAACCATTCCTGCAATGGTCACTACTGATATGAACCATCATCTTACAAAGCCTTTTACTAGAGTCGAGGTTGATGAAGCACTGAAAAGTATGTGTCTTGATAAAAGCCCAAGAATCGACGGTATGTCTGCGATGTTCTATCAACAACATTGGGATTTAGTCGGGGATTTAGTCTCCAAGGCTGTGCTGGGAGTTCTCAATGAAGGTGCTGACCCAAGTCCATTGAACCGTACCATTATTACCTTGATTCCAAAAATTAAAAAGCCACAGAACATGAAAGATTACTGTAACACCCTAACTATCTTAGGCGTATTACGTGATTTTTAAACGCACTGTGCAGCTCGTTGCTAATCAACGAGGTTTATGGAAAAACGTGATTAATTAAAATTTTGCTTTTTGATTAAACTTGTAAACCATATTATAAAAGTCTCGGGATCCCGATTTATAAAATCATTTACAAAAGTTTTAACTGTTTAACTATTACATCAAAATGAAAGTCGTCTAACGACAGTTACAAAAATCTCAGCCCTGCTGTCCCGAGGATTGTACGCTCCAGGCCTAACCGCCCCGACATGTACAATCTCATAAGCTCGCTCACGGTCCATCAGCTACAGCCTTGCCTTTACCTACACATGAACATAAACTGTGAGTCGACAGACTCAGTAAGAAAAGCATAATAATATCATACATAAAGGCGGCTGTCGTGTCCAACACGATACCGAGTCCCGCCATCGCCATGTCCAACATGGTACTGAGCACTACTGCCATGTCCAACATGGTACTGAGTTTTGAACGTTCAGGGGACGGTACTATTGACAAGTATCCTCCTGATCGGTCGAACCGGTCATACTCCGCCGTCTTGGTCATACTCCACTGTACCGACGGGATAGGTCAATAAAGACCGAACCACCAACCAAGTGTCACTGATCGGTCGAACCGGTCATACTCCGTGCTTGGTCATACTCCACTGTACCGACGTGACGGGGTTGGATGGTTCGAAGCCTAAATACATAACTAATGTAATCTAGCGGGCTTCCTACATGCACGCTAAACATGTAATCTACATATGCATACCGTTATACTAATCTTACACGGATTCCGATTTCGGGTGTGTAGGTCAACCCGACCGGAATCGAAGCTGAGCGGCGGATTACTGGCTCCTAAACCATAAAAATCACAACGCTATAAGTGACACGCTAAATCACTTCCCGGGGACTAAAACTTGGAACTAAAAGTTTCCCTATCGATAAAAAGCATGGCAATACCCCTAAAAACCTAAAAACGAGGAAAACTAGGGTTCGGAAAAATTCCCCAACCGGTAGACCGGTTGCCCAACCGGAATTCCGGTTCTGGGAATTTCAGGACCCCCATCCGGAATTCCGGATGCACAACCGGAATTCCGGTTCCTCGCAGGCAGCAACCATAAAATTTCATAACTCGACCAATTCAACCCCAATTGGTCCCAAACTTTCCAGACCTGTTCTAAACACCCTAAAGAACAAATCCAAGGCATCAAACCTACCCAGAAACCACAAATACAAAATTTGCCATTGGAGCTCAAGCTTGAGTTCTAAACTCAAACTTGAGAAAAAACACCTAAACATGCAATCAAACCCACTTAATTCTACATAATCAAGCATAATATCACCTCTGAAAACTAACAGAAATTACAGCAACAACACAGAAACATAATGAACCATTTCTTTCAAAAATTCACAACTTTTTCACATAAAAACTAAAAGCTTGAACAACCTAACTAACATGCTTTCAAACAACTCAAATATCATCAATTAAACATGCTTTGAACCTTAGAAAAACAACAAAATCACAACAGCAACAAATACTAAAATCATCATGCATTTCACTCAATATTCATCATTTTTTTCATAGTTTCAAGGAGAAATCAAGAGAGCTAACCTAGCTTGGAAAAATGCTTAACCTTGGATGAGAATCCACTTGAAAAATTGAGCAAAACCCAGCTCCAAACACACACATGCACAGCCGAAATTGAGAGGAAAAAGGGAGCTTTTCTTTTGAAATTTCTATTTTTCTAACTTAGCATATTTTTGTAAAAAGGCATAAATGAATCAAGCCACTATTAATAAATCATTTCAGCCATAAAACACTTAAATAAATATTTATTTTTCAAATAATAAACCCACATAAGACAAAACACTAATGGGGCAAAAAGACCATTTTGCCCCTCCACCATAAAATCATGAAAATCAAACTAAAGGGGTATTTTTGGGACATTCTAAATTCCCGGCCATTCCCGACATTTCCAATGTCTAAAACCCGTCCCCAAATTACTAACATACTAAGTTGTGATTTCTACTGAGCCAAACGTCGAGTTCCAAAATACCGGACACCGGAAATGCGAAATATACAAACTACTGATAACATAATCATGCATTTCTGAATTCCATAAATAACAGTAATAAATTATTTAAATAGCTATAAATAATTTCATGATTAAACATAAACAACTGCTAATTTCCAAATTAACTAAGCGGGCTTTACAACTATTCCCCCCTTAAAAGGATTTCGTCCCCGAAATCTAACCTGAATAACTCTGGATGTTGAGCTCTCATATCTGATTCTAGCTCCCAGGTGGCTTCTTCCACCTTACTGTTTCTCCAGAGAACCTTGACCAACGCTATGGTCTTATTCCGAAGGACTTTATCCTTTCTATCCAGGATCTGCACTGGTTGTTCCTCATAGGACATGTCTGGCTGAAGCTGAAGACTCTCATAACTGAGTATATGAGAGGGGTCTGAAACGTATTTTCTCAACATTGAGACATGGAATACGTTGTGCACTGCTGATAAAGCTGGAGGCAATGCTAACCGATATGCCACTTGACCTATCTTCTCGAGAATTTCGAAAGGTCCTGTAAACCTAGGGCATAACTTGCCTCTTTTCCCGAAACGTTTAATCCCCTTCATCGGAGATACTCGCAAAAACACATGGTCCCCTACTCGGAACTCAACATCTCTACGTTTCGGATCTGCGTAACTCTTCTGTCTGCTCTGTGAGGCAAGCATTCTAGCTTTTATCTTTTCTATCGCCTCATTGGTCCGCTGAACTGACTCTGGACCTAGGTATTTCCTCTCCCCTGTCTCATCCCAGTGGATAGGGGATCTACATTTCCTACCGTACAACAGTTCATAGGGTGCCATCCCTATCGTACTCTGATAACTGTTGTTGTATGAAAACTCTATTAACGGTAGGTATTTACTCCATGAACCCTCAAAGTCCATAACACAGGCTCTCAACATATCCTCCAATATCTGAATTGTCCTTTCGGACTGACCATCTGTCTGAGGATGGAATGCTGTACTGAATTTTAGCTTCGTACCCATTGCCCGTTGCAAACTTTGCCAAAATTTGGAGGTGAATTTCGGATCCCTGTCCGAAACTATAGACTTCGGTACCCCGTGAAGTCTCACTATCTCCCTGACGTACAGTTCTGCCAACTGATCCACTGTGAATGTTGTTCTGACCGGCAGAAAATGAGCAGATTTCGTAAATCGGTCCACCACTACCCAGATGGAATCATACATACCCGTGGTCCTAGGTAACCCGACCACAAAATCCATAGTAATGTCCTCCCATTTCCATTCTGGTAGGGTTAGAGGCTGCAACAACCCTGCTGGTCTCTGATGTTCAGCCTTGATCTGCTGACAAGTGAGGCATCTCGATACGAATTCTACCAAATTCTTCTTCATACCGTTCCACCAGAAGTACGGTTTCAAATCTTGGTACATCTTGGTGGTGCCGGGATGCAGAGAATACGGGGTAGAATGAGCCTCCTCAAAGATCTCGTTTCTCATTTCCACACTGTTCGGAACACAAACCCTGGCTTTATACAAAAGCATCCCACTATCTGACACTGAAAAGTCTTTGGCTTGACCAGCCAATACCTCATCTCGGATCTTCACTAACTCCGGATCTGTCATCTGAGCAACCTTTATTCTTTCTAATAGATCAGATTGTAGCGTCAAGTTGTGAAGCTGACCTACCACAAACTCAATGCTGGATCTAACCATATCCTCAGCTAGCTGGGGTGAGATCTGAACCATGCTAGCTACCTGCCCGGGACCCTTTCTGCTCAGGGCATCGGCCACTACATTGGCTTTTCCGGGATGATAGAGGATCTCGCAATCGTAATCCTTCACTAATTCCAACCAACGCCTTTGTCTCATGTTCAAATCTTTCTGAGTAAAGAAATACTTGAGACTCTTATGGTCGGTATAGATCTCGCACTTCTCCCCATAAAGGTAATGCCGCCAAATCTTCAGTGCAAAAACCACTGCGGCCAATTCTAAATCATGAGTCGGGTATCGCTGTTCATAATCCTTTAACTGACGGGAGGCATAAGCGATAACCCGATCGGCTTGCATCAATACGCACCCCAAACCCTGTTTGGATGCGTCACAGTAGACTACGAACTTCTCCTCGTCCGAAGGCAAAGCTAGTACCGGAGCAGTAATCAACCTCTGCTTCAGCTCCTGAAAGCTAGCTTCACATTTATCTGACCAGATAAATCGCTGATTCTTCTTTGTAAGTTCGGTCAGGGGCATTGAAATTTTGGAGAACCCCTCCACGAACCTACGGTAGTACCCAGCTAATCCCAAGAAGCTTCTGATCTCTGTCACTGTCTTCGGTCTCGGCCAATCCCTGACGGATTCAATCTTCCCGGGATCCACCTTGATCCCATCTTTACTCACAATGTGCCCTAGGAAGGACACCTGAGACAACCAGAACTCACATTTCTTGAACTTGGCGTAGAGCTTATGTTCTCGAAGTCGTTGCAGTACCATCTGAAGATGTAACTCATGCTCCTCTTCTGACTGAGAGTATACGAGGATGTCGTCGATAAACACAATCACACAGATATCGAGGAAATCCTTGAATACTCTATTCATCAGGTCCATGAATGCTGCAGGAGCATTGGTTAGTCCGAATGACATAACCAGAAACTCGTAGTGTCCATACCTAGTGCGGAAAGCCGTCTTTGGAATGTCCTCCTCTCGGATCCTCAACTGATGATAACCCGAACGGAGATCAATCTTAGAAAAGACCGTCTTCCCCTGAAGCTGATCGAACAAGTCATCGATCCTAGGTAATGGATATTTATTCTTCACCGTCAACTTGTTCAACTCTTTGTAGTCGATGCACATCCTCATAGATCCATCCTTCTTCTTGACGAACAAAACCGGGGCTCCCCAAGGTGACACACTGGGCCGAATGAACCCTATGTCAAGCAACCCTTGGAGCTGAATCTTTAATTCCTTAAGTTCAGCTGGAGCCATCCTATACGGGGCTTTGGAAACCGGATCCACCCCTGGTGCCAAGTCAATCACGAAGTCAATCTCCCGCTGAGGTGGTAACCCTGGAAGTTCTTCGGGAAAAACGTCCAAAAATTCCCGAACCACTCTGATATCCTCTGGCCGAATGGTGTCTGGCCGAGTGGTGTCCACCACCACGGCCAGAAACCCTAAGCACTCGCCGTGCAATAATTCTCTCGCTGACATAGCCGAGATCACCGGGATTCGAGATCCCTGAACCGAACCCACAAATACAAACGGTTCTTCACTTTCCGGTTGGAAGACCACCATCTTCCTCTTACAGTCAATGCTCGCCGAATATTTAGATAGGAAATCCATTCCTAAAATAATATCGAATTCGACTAAGCTCATCTCTATCAGATCAGCGCTTAACTCTCTACCATCTATCCTGATCGGCATAGACCTAATCCACCTATTGGAGATAACCAATTCTCCGCCAGGTAACAGGGTTCCAAACCCTGATTCATATCTATCAAAGGGTCTACCCAACTTACTAAAGACTCTGGCCGCCACATAAGAATGTGTAGCCCCAGAATCAAACAGCACTGAATAAAGCGAGTTGTTAAAGGAAAGCTGACATGTGACTACTGATGGGCTGGCATCTGCATCAGCCTGCGTGATAGCGAACACCCTGGCTGGAGTGGGTATCGCTGGAGCTCTCGGTGCCTCTGGCCGGAGCTGGGGACATTCCCTCTTGAAGTGTCCGGGCATGCCACAATGGAAGCATCCCTGACCTTTGCACTCACCCCGATGGTGCCTCTTGCAGCTAGGGCACTCGGGATAGGAGAATCGGGTCTCATTACCACCAGGACGACTCCCTCTGTTCTGGTTCCCCCGAACCTCTTGTTCGACTCGAGCCGCCGAAGCGTGGGTGCCCTCTTCCTCCGATCAATGGCCGAACCACTACTCCCCGCTATAGCCCGATGCGGGAGGGGTAGGAGCTCCGCCACTAACCGAGTACATCGACCGATTCCCGACATGCACCCCACTGCGCCCTCAGCTCGCAGTGCCTTCTCCACCATCTGAGCATAGGTGGTGCTGTCGTCTGTGGTAATCATCAGGTCATGCCTGATCTTGGGATTCAACCCGTCCAGATACTTCTCCTTCCCGCCGAAGCTCTCGGCCAAGACAATTCCCGAGGCTAACCTCGCCAACAGGTCAAACGGAGTAGTATACTCAGTGACGCTCATGTTCTCCCGCTGGGTCAGGTGAACGAACTCTTTCCTCTTGGCGCTTCTGACCGCCTCATTATAGTATTTCGCGTTGAAGAGTTCTTGGAACCTTTCCCAAGTCATGGTGGTGACGTCATGGATCTGAGACACCATGTCCCACCATACCAGGGCGTCCTCCTGGAACTGAAAGGTGGCGCACACCACTCTGTCATTACCGGTGACACCCATGAAATTCAGGATTCTGGTAATCACCGTCAGCCACTGCTCGGCTTTCATCACGTCCGGACCTCCCAGGAATACCGGAGGTGCTTGCTTCCGGAACCGCTCATACAAAGGTTCCAATCTATGGGCCGCCACCACTATCTCGGCACGGGCGGCAGGGGCGGTGCCACCGGAACTACGGCACCGGAACCGCAGGAGCACCCCGTCGTCTCAACCTCCGAATCTCGAGGTCTTGCTCTTCGATCCGGGCTTGCATCTCCGCAAACCGCAACTCCCAAGTCGGGGCTCCACGATCGAGTGGGGAGCACAGGGCAGCCCGTGGCGGGTTCTCATCACCCCGACCACGAGCCCTACCTCGGGGACCTCTCGCCTCGCCCACTAGCGAGGTGGGGGAAACTGAGCTCCCTGTCCCTGATTCGACCCTACGGAGTTGCCCTGACTCCTGGTACTCCGCCTGGCGTCCATCTAGCTAGAACCGCCTGCGAAACCAAGAGTTGGCATATCAGGTCGTATTCAAGGAGAGCTTACTAATGCCGCTTAATTTGGAAATTAGAAATGAAACATGCGCCTATTCTACTATCAGGCTACTAACATGCTTCCTAACAGGCTTTTCTTTTTTCATAACTGAATAAAATAAACTACTAAAGCAATAAAGGCTTACTGAACCGTGAACCGAGCTAGCCGATGATGATTGTACATGTCGTGACGATCTTCGGAAGACAACCCAGCGGCTACGATACCAAATTGTAACACCCTAACTATCTTAGGCGTATTACGTGATTTTTAAACGCACTGTGCAGCTCGTTGCTAATCAACGAGGTTTATGGAAAAACGTGATTAATTAAAATTTTGCTTTTTGATTAAACTTGTAAACCATATTATAAAAGTCTCGGGATCCCGATTTATAAAATCATTTACAAAAGTTTTAACTGTTTAACTATTACATCAAAATGAAAGTCGTCTAACGACAGTTACAAAAATCTCAGCCCTGCTGTCCCGAGGATTGTACGCTCCAGGCCTAACCGCCCCGACATGTACAATCTCATAAGCTCGCTCACGGTCCATCAGCTACAGCCTTGCCTTTACCTACACATGAACATAAACTGTGAGTCGACGGACTCGCAAGAAAAGCATAATAATATCATACATAAAACTGACTGCCGTGTCCAACACGATACTGAGTCCCGCTACTGCCATGTCCAACATGGTACTGAGCACTACTGCCATGTCCAACATGGTACTGAGTTTTGAACGTTCAGGGGACGGTACTATTGACAAGTATCCTCCTGATCGGTCGAACCGGTCATACTCCGGCTGCTGGTCATACTCCAGCCCGTACCGACGGGATAGGTCAATAGCACCGAACCACCAACCAAGTGTCGGCTGATCGGTCGAACCGGTCATACTCCGCCGTCGGTCATACTCCAACCTGTACCGACGTGACAGGGTTGGATGGTTCGAAGCCTAAATACATAACTAATGTAATCTAGCAGGCTTCCTACATGCACGCTAAACATGTAATCTACATATGCATACTGTTATACTAATCTTACCTGGATTCCGATTTCAGTGTGCCAACTCCGACCGGAACTGAAGCTGAGCGGCGGATTACTGGCTCCTAAACCATAAAAATCACAACGCTATAAGTGACACGCTAAATCACTTCCCGGGGACTAAAACTTGGAACTAAAAGTTTCCCTATCGATAAAAAGCATGGCAATACCCCTAAAAACCTAAAAACGAGGAAAACTAGGGTTCGGAAAAATTCCCCAACCTAGGCCAGGTTGCCCAACCGAATTCCGGTTCGGGAATTTCAGGACCCCCATCCGAATTCGGATGCACAACCGGAATTCCGGTTCCTCGCAGGCAGCAACCATAAAATTTCATAACTCGACCAATTCAACCCCAATTGGTCCCAAACTTTCCAGACCTGTTCTAAACACCCTAAAGAACAAATCCAAGGCATCAAACCTACCCAGAAACCACAAATACAAAATTTGCCATTGGAGCTCAAGCTTGAGTTCTAAACTCAAACTTGAGAAAAAACACCTAAACATGCAATCAAACCCACTTAATTCTACATAATCAAGCATAATATCACCTCTGAAAACTAACAGAAATTACAGCAACAACACAGAAACATAATGAACCATTTCTTTCAAAAATTCACAACTTTTTCACATAAAAACTAAAAGCTTGAACAACCTAACTAACATGCTTTCAAACAACTCAAATATCATCAATTAAACATGCTTTGAACCTTAGAAAAACAACAAAATCACAGCAGCAACAAATACTAAAATCATCATGCATTTCACTCAATATTCATCATTTTTTTCATAGTTTCAAGGAGAAATCAAGAGAGCTAACCTAGCTTGGAAAAATGCTTAACCTTGGATGAGAATCCACTTGAAAAATTGAGCAAAACCCAGCTCCAAACACACACATGCACAGCCGAAATTGAGAGGAAAAAGGGAGCTTTTCTTTTGAAATTTCTATTTTTCTAACTTAGCATATTTTTGTAAAAAGGCATAAATGAATCAAGCCACTATTAATAAATCATTTCAGCCATAAAACACTTAAATAAATATTTATTTTTCAAATAATAAACCCACATAAGACAAAACACTAATGGGGCAAAAAGACCATTTTGCCCCTCCACCATAAAATCATGAAAATCAAACTAAAGGGGTATTTTTGGGACATTCTAAATTCCCGGCCATTCCCGACATTCCCAATGTCTAAAACCCGTCCCCAAATTACTAACATACTAAGTTGTGATTTCTACTAAGCCAAACGTCGAGTTCCAAAATACCGGACACCGGAAATGCGAAATATACAAACTACTGATAACATAATCATGCATTTCTGAATTCCATAAATAACAGTAATAAATTATTTAAATAGCTATAAATAATTTCATGATTAAACATAAACAACTGCTAATTTCCAAATTAACTAAGCGGGCTTTACAATTACCGACCGATCAACCTTTGTAATGTCATTTCAAAGCTCATTACCAAGGTTCTTGTTGCAAGATTTAAGGTTGTTCTCCCACATGTCATTTCAGAAACTCAAAGTGCCTTCTGGCCTAACCGTCTCATCATCTATAATATTTTAGTGGCATTCAAACTTGTCCATGTTATTAAAAACAGAACCACGGGAGGGAAGGAGATTGTTTCTCATAAGTTGGACATGAGTAAGGCCTTTGATCGAGTTGAATGGCGCTTTATTAAAGAAGTTATGAGGAAAATAGGCTTTGCAGAACAATGGATTAGCCTTATTATGACTTGCCTCTCAACAAACATTTTCTCTTTTACTGTCAATGGAGAAGTTTCAGGATCCTTGACCCCAACTCGTGGCTTGGGCCAAGATTGTCCTTTGTCTCCATACTTGTTCCTCATCTGTTCTGAAGGCCTTTCAAGATTGTTGCAATTTGAAGAACAAGCAGGTCGGTTGAATGGTTTCAAGCTCGCTAGACATGCCTCGCCGATTTCTCACTTGCTATTTACAGATGACAGTCTCCTTTTCTGTCATGCCAACGAAAGTTCATGTCTTACAATAAAGAAAGTCTTGGATATTTATCACCGAACCTCAAGCCAACTTCTGAATCATATAAATCAGTCATGTCTTTCTCTCCAAATACCACGTTGGCGTCACTGGTCTTTTTCCACAGACATCTTTCAATGCCCATTTGTGAATGCCATGAAAAATATTTGGGTCTTTCCATCATACACTGGCCGAGAAAAACAATAGTTTTTTAGTGACATTAAAGAGAAGATTTGGCGCCTAATGCACCATTGGAACGAGAAATTTTTTTCAGCTGGGGGCGTGAAGTGCTTCTTAAAGCTGTGGTTTAAGCTATTCCAACATATGTTATGAGCTACTTTCGACTTCCAGTTTATGTTTGCAATCAACTAGAATCTATGATGGCGAATTTTTGGTGGGGGTCGAATGAGAATGGTTCAAAAATACATTGGAGAGCTTGGAATTTACTGTGTAAATCTAAAACAGATGGTGGAATGGGATTTCGATCTTTTGAACAATTTAATCAAGCACTGTTGGCAAAGCAAGCATGGAGGTTGTTGGAATATCCAGATTCGCTTCTTGGACAATTACTTAAAAGTTTTTACTTTCCTCACAATGATTATTTCTTACTTGCTCCTCATGGACACAACCCCTCTTTAACTTGGCAGGGAATCATTTGGGATGTGAGTTTCTCATTAAAGGATTACGTTGGAAAATTAGTGAAGGAAGAGAGATTCAGGCTGCACTTGATCCATGGATACCTGGTCAGGATTCGTTCACTCCCATTCGATTTACTGGTCCTGCAGATGCAATGGTTGGCCAGATAATTACAGATGAACGAGTTTGGAATGTCCGCCTTCTTCAACAATGGTTTTCTCCATTGGATGTCGATCGTATAGTAACACTGCCTCTCAGCTTTTTTCAGAGTACTGATGCTCTTATATGGCACTATAACATCTCGGGTACCTACACAATACAATCTGGATATCACCTTGCAACATCTATAGAAGATGCGGAAGCCAATAATTGCTCAAGTTCTAATTCACAAGCTTCTTGGTGGAAGTTCTTTTGGTCTTTGCAACTCCCCCAAAAAGTCAAGATCTTTTCTTAGCGGGTTATCTACAATGCTCTACCAGTTGCTACATCTTTAGTGAGGCGTAAGATCATCATGGACTCCACATGTTCAGTTTGTAAAAAGGTTTGGGAGTCTATTGGGCACGCACTATTTGGCTGCAAATATGCCAAAGCTGTATGGCGCAACATGAATCTGAATTTTGACTGGAGTAAAGCATCTGCAATGTACAAGGGAGACTATTTGGTACATCTCTCAACTATTTACAACAAACAAGAGATGGAACAAATTATTTGCACATTTTGGTCAATTTGGACGAAAAGAAATCGAGTTGTTCATGGCTCTATTGCAAAACCAGCACCAACACTTGCTTCCTTTGCTGTCAATTATTTATCTAATTTTCGGACAGCCAAAGGAAAGTACCATAGTGCAGCCAGCAACAATGCTCCCATTCCTGCACCAGCAGCTGCTGATGCCCCATGGAAACCACCAACAGGCACGGACCTAAAGTTGAATCTAGATGTTACCCTTGATGCTAATCGAAATATTATTGGAGTAGGGGTTGTTGGTCGTAATTCAGCAGGTCATGTTCTTGCTCCATTGGCGAAACCAATTATCGGTAATTTTGCATCTCATAAAATGGAAGCCAAGGCTATGTTTCATAGTCTTAATTGGGTTATACAGCTGCAATTGCCAATTGTAATAGTGGAGACTGATGCGCTTCTTGTAGCAAACACCTTGCAAAAAGGATCTACTGTAATTACTTCCTATATATCATGATCTATTAATTGATGTTTCTAGTCTTTTATCCTATTTTCCTCAAGTGAATGTTGTCCATGCTAAATGTTCAGCCAACATGGTTGCACATTGTTTAGCTAAGTTCACTTTAGGGGTAGATGAGACTTGCTCTTGGTTGGAAGATTTACCTCTACTTTTTTACTTTGTTATTATAAATAATATTCCAGTTTAATTTATAAGAACCCTAAAAAAAAAACTAAACATTAAGTAATTGAAAAAAATCTTTGATAGATTAACGAATTGGGAAAAAAAATCTTTCATATACCTTAAATAATTTACATCTTAATTTGAATTGAATACATTTAAGTGTAGCAATTTTATTTTATTTTCTTAAAAAAAAACAAAATTTATATATCATCCATATTTATGTATAAAAAGGTAGGTGATTTTTTTTTCTTGAAGTTATACAGAGATTGATATTGGTAATTTTAACTAATTTTTAATAGATTTATATTTTGAGTAAATTTAAATAACTTTGGCCAAAAAGTGCGAATTATTTTAGTATAATAATTTAAATCTAAATATAAATTTATGTTACATAAATATTAATATAATAATATATAAAATATTCTACTAAATTTAGTTTAATATTCTATTGGCCATAGGTTAGCATAAAATACATATAAAAAATTAATGAAATAAAAAGAAAAAATTATTACTTTTCAATTCATATATCACAACTATGAAAACAAAGCAATCTTAAAACAATTAGTTTTATGTGATTTTTTTTGTTGTTGTTGTTTTTTTTTTTTTTTTTTTATAGAATATTATAAAAATATATAAAAAAAAAAAAAAACTTTGAATGTAAATGTGTAAATATTTTACCAAAAATTACTTCAATTTTTTATAATATTATTATGAATAGAAAAAAATTCAAATTAAATGTCTTTATTTAACATATATGAATAGGAAAGGAAGGTGAAGATTACCCAAATGTCTTTAGTGTTTAATAAGCTTTCAATTTATGCTCTTGACCTATTATTTGAATATATCAAGAAAGATGCATATACCTCAAAATATTTAAAATTATCCATAATAACTCCAAAGAATTTGAGAAAAACTTGAAGAATTATGTGAGCATTTTTGGCTGTAAATTAATGAATATTATACCATTCATATTTGGGACAAACCCACCAAAAATTATTCAATTTAAGGAGATCAAATTTATCCACACATAGCAAGTGAATCAATACTTATTAATTGATGCACATGCATATGCAAACCAACTAGTAGTTTTCTTCATGAGAATATTGAATATGAATGGATGCCATATAGCTAACGTAAAGAAATATCTGAATCTACATATGAAAGCTACGTTGAGTAGTGATACTTTGATACACATACTTGAGTTGAACAAGTTATATATTAAATAAATTAAATTATAAACACACCACACATATAATTTTAGAAAAAAATATAATAATAAGTAGGGTCACCTATTTCCACTTATAACTATACTTGAAAAAAATGAATAATAATTAATAGGATTTGTTCTCTTGAATGATATATGACCATTAATTGTGGAGTTCTCTATTTCTCTAATCTTTTTTTTTTTTTTTTTTTATGTTGCAAAATTTTTTCATGAACTATAAAAATTATTGTAAATATCTTCGACCTCTAGTTACATTCTGCTTATTTTTTTAAACAATTTATTGATATAGCACTAATGTGACGTTAATCTCATCCATCTAAAAAATTTAGACAAAAGATAAACACTACTACAAAATCGTCAGTTATGTGAGTGCCATAAATATGGCCCTTTAGTTAATAAGTACTGGTGGAAAATGTCTTTTCGAATAATTTATAATTGACACGAAAAGTGACACGTGTCAGTTATAAATCGAGACTTTGTGACATGCATAAATCGACAGTAAAAAAAATATATAGACCTGGTCCTTATAAAATAACATATCTAGTATTTCAAGAACCAAATTTCACCACTTCAAAAATACCCACAAAATTTAAATCTATAAAAATCACCACCAACAAATTATATATCTGTATTTTAACGAATCACTACAAAATATATCTATGTATTTATGGATACGCAAGTATACGCTGTGGATATTAAATTCTTTTAACCAGTCAAGTCAGTATACCCATATATTTGCTCATCAGATGAATCTGAAGAAAGCTACTGTTATTTATAACAGTTCGATTTAATACCAACTTAAAGGGGACGTATCATCAACTATATATAGGTGTTGCTCTATTCTCAAAAGGAGAGTTCTGATCTCTAATCTCCAATGCTCATACTTTAGATTCAGTTGAGAGAGAGAGAGAGAGAGAGAGAGAGAGAGAGAGAGAGAGAGAGAGAGAGAGAGAGAGAGAGAGAGAGAGTCAAGATCATAGTGAGCGTGTATGGAGGGATGTAAAAGGGAGTATCACTCTTGAAGTGATTTCCCTCAATGTGAGGCATATCTTTGTAATTACTTACTGTATTTAGTTGTAATCTTAGGCTCATTAAATTGTCTACTACTGGTTATTCCCATTCAATAAAGATCCATCATTCATTCATTATCAAGTTAAGTTTTCTTTGTCGTATTTCAATTAAGTTCAAGTTTTAGTTTTGTGATTGGTTTTAGTTTTGATTTGTGTTCTTGGACATTGTTACTACTGTAACAACTTGTTTTGAGGGTGAGGATTCACCACAAATGGTATCAGAGCTCAGGATTTAGAGTTCAAGAATCACATTCAACCAATCAAGACTCATCTTCATCATTTCAAGAATCAAACTCGAACTTTCAAGAATCAGATTCAAGCAATCAAGAACTGGTTTTAATGGCTTCAGTAAGGTTTGAGGTGGAAAAGTTCAATGGTTCGAATGATTTCAGCCTATGGAGAATCAAACTGAAGGCCTTTCTAGTTCACCAAGGGATCTATGAGGCACTTTATGATGAAGCCATGAAATTAATTGAAGAAAGCAAGAAGAAACTTGAGATTGAAGCCAAAGCACATAGTGCCATCCTCCTCAGTCTTGGTGATGAGGTTTTGAGGGAAGTTTCAGATGAAGACAAGGCATTGGGTCTTTGGAACAAGTTGGCATCAATCTACATGAAGAAATCTCTTGCAAACAAGTTGTATCTTAAAAAGAAGTTGTACACACTTCGAATGGATGAATCAAAGGAATTGAGAAAGCATCTAGATGATTTTAACAGAATCATTCTTGATCTAAATAATCTTGGGGTGAAAATTGATGATGAAGACCAGGCTATAATCCTCTTGAGTTCATTTCCCAAGATGTATGAGCACTTTATTGATATGATCTTGTATGGCAAATATACTTTGACTATGATAGAGGTTAAGGCTGCATTGAAAAAGAAATTCAGAAGAACGGAGATGAGAAAGATCGAGATCAATGGGGAAGGATTACTCATTGTTAAGGGGAAATTCTCCAAGAGGGAATACAAGGAAAATCAGAACTCAAATGGCTACAAAGGTAACCATTCAAGATCCAATTCTAGAAACTCCACAGGAGGGCCAAGCTCTAATGGAGCTGCAGGAAAGCAATATTATTATTGCAAGAAGGAGGGCCACTTTAGAGATGAGTGTTTAACTTTGAATGCTAAATTGAAGAGGTAAAATCATCACAAGTCTAGGAAGCATGGAGTTGCTAGTGTAGCTACAATTGTAGTGTCATCTGATGCTCTTGTGATGTTTAGATCAGATTCAGGTGAAGATTGGATTCTACATTCAGGGTGTTCATTTCATATGACACCAAACAAAAGACTGTTTAGGAATCTTTCAGAGAGTCATGGGGGCACAGTTCTTCTTGGGAATAACAAAGCGTGTGAGATCAAAGGTGTGGGAACAGTCTTGTTAAAGAATCATGATGAAAAATCTTCTCTCTATTTGTATGTTTGATAAATTAGGGTATGCTGTCAAAGTTGAGGAAGGTGTAATGAAAATTGCCCAAGGCACGGAAACTGTGTTGAGAGGAAGGTTGAGTAATGGATTGTATTTCCTGGATGGAAAGATAATAACAGGTTGTGCAGCACCTATTATGGACTCAACCAAACACAGTCAAGCAAGGCTATGGCACCTCAAATTGGGGCATGTAAGTCAGAGATGACTTGAGGAAATGAACAAGCAAGGACTATTCAAGGAGAAGCTAACAAAAAGACTTGAATTTTGTGATGAATGTGTTTTGGGGAAGGCTTGTAGATTGAAGTTCAACAAGGCAGAACACACCACCACAGAAAAGTTAGCTTATGTCCATTCTGACCTTTGGGGGCCATCTAGGATTCCAACCAAAGGTGGAGCACACTACTTTATGAGTATAATTGATGATTGCAGCTGGAAAGTTTGGGTTTATTTGTTGAAAAGAAAAAATGAGGCTATAGGAACCTTTGATACATGGAAGAGGCTATTAAAAAACCAAACTGGGAACAATATCAAGGTACTAAGAACTGACAATGGTCTTGAGTACTGTTCAAATGAGTTCAAGGGATTGTGTGCCACAATGGAAATTAAGAGACATAGAACTGTGATCAAAATCCCTCAGCAAAATGGTGTTCCTGAGAGGATGAATAGAACTTTGATTGAAAGGGTTAGATGCATGTTACTAGGAGCTGGTTTAGATAGAACCTTTAGGGGAGAAGCTCTTAAAACATCATGTTATCTAATCAATAGATCACCATCTGTGCCAAACAACTTCAAGACCCCACAAGAGTTATGGATAGGTAAACCCCTAAACTTAGATCACTTGAAAGTGTTTGGATGTACTACATTTGTGCATGTTAGACAAGATAAGTTGCAGCTTAGAGCATTGAGATGCATGTTTTTAGGCTACCCTAAAGAGGTTAAGGGATATAGAGTGGGGTGTTTTAAACCTGGATTCAAGAAGTGTTTGATTAGTAGAGATGTGGTTTTCAAGGAAGATGAAATGGCTATGAAAACCAAGAGCACTTCTAAAGACAATGAAGCTGGTTTAAATGAGAATGTCCAGATTGAGGTGGAGCAGGTTACTCCTACATCACCAACTAATGTTGTTCCAGATGGAACTGAGGCAACAGAAAGGGAAGACAATGAAGATCAGCATGAACTTAGCAGCTATCAATTAGTTAGAGATAGAAAGAGAAGACAGAGAAAAGCCCCTGATCGTTTTGGTTATGTTGAATTCATTGCATATGCACTTATGATTGCAGAAGAGGTTGATAGTTCAGAACCCACTAGCTTTGAAGAAGCTATGAGAAGTAAAGCTACAAGTCATCCAAGAAGAGATGCAGTCTCTTATGAAGAATAGAACCTGGATTGTTGTGAAGAAACCAGAGTTCTACAAGCTGGTAGGATGTAAATGGCTTTTCAAGCATAAAGAAGATTCAGGGAATGAGCCTACCAGATTCAAGGCAAGGTTAATTGCCAAGGGGTTCACTCAGAAAGAAGGCATCGATTACAATGAGATTTTCTCTCCAGTAGTGAAGCAAGCCTTAATCAGAGCCATGATGGCAAAGGCAGCAAGCATGGACCTAGAGATTGAACAGATGGATGTTAGAACAGCTTTCTTGCATGGTGAGTTAGAAGAGGAAATCTATATGCAACAACCTGAGGGCTTTGACAATGGGAATCCAGATGAGGTATGCTTACTCAAGAAGTCTCTTTATGGCCTCAAGCAGCACCTAGACAATGGAACTTAAGGTTTCACACTTATATGCTGAATATTGGATACACTAAAAGCAAGTATGACTCATGTGTGTATTTCAATAATCAAACCTATTTGCTACTCTATGTCGATGATATACTGATCTTTAGCAAAGAAAAGTCAGAGATTGACAAGCTAAAAAGGAAACTCAGTGATGAATTTGAGATGAAAGATCTGGGCAAAGCACAGAGAATTCTTGGGATAGTCATAAAGAGACCTAAGTCTGACATGATTTTACTTTCTCAAGCTGCCTACCTGCAGAAAGTATTGAACAAGTTTGGCATGGACAAGTGCAAACCAGTTGCAACACTACTTACTCAACACTTCAAGTTGTCTGCATCTCTGTCACCAAAAATAGATGCAGAAAGAGCCAAGATGAGCAATGTTCCTTATGCAAGTTGTGTTGGGTGTCTCATGTACTCCATGGTCTGTTCAAGACCTGACTTAGCTCATTGAGTGTGGTCAGCAAGTATATTTCGAACCCTGATCCTGAACATTGGGAAGCACTGAAATGGATAATGAGGAACCTGAAAGGTACTCTGGACACTGGTATTGTGTTTAGTAAGAAGAACCCAGTACAAGGAAGAAATTACTGGTTTTGTGGACTCAAACTTTGTAGCAAACCTAGACACTAGAAGGAGCCTAACAGGGTTTGTGTTCACTGCTCTTGGGGGCTGCATCAGCTGGAAATCTAACCTACAGAAAGTAGTAGCCTTGTCATCTACAGAAGCTGAATACATAGCTGCTACAAAAGCCATCAAAGAGGCTATATGGCTTAAGGGGTTGAAAAATCTAATGTTTCATGAGAGGTCAAAGCACATTGATATCAAGTTACACTTCATAAGGGATATTGTGTTATCCAAGAAGGTGCAAGTGAAGAAAATAAGCACACATGATAACCTTGTAGATATTTTCACTAAAAGTGTAACTAGAGACAAGTTTAGGCACTGTCTAAACTTGTTAAGCTTTCAAAACATTTAATGTCCTCACCTATTTCTTTTGGATCACAGTTTAAGTGAGTCTAATCAAGTGGAATTGTTGGGATTAAACTCACTTAACATGTCAAGTCAGTATGCCCATCTATTTGCTCATCAGAAGAAAGCTGATGTTATTTATAATAGTTGGTTGCTCTATTCTCAAAAAGAGAGTTCTGATCTCTAATCTCCAATGCTCATACTTTAGAGAGCGAGAGAGAGAGAGAGAGAGAGAGAGAGAGAGAGAGAGAGAGAGAGAGAGAGAGAGAGAGAGAGAGAGAGAGAGAGAGAGAGAGAGAGAGAAAGAGTCCAAGATCATAGTGAGCGTGTATGGAGGGATGTAAAAGGGAGTATCACTCTTGAAGTGATTTCCCTCAATGTGAGGCATATCTTTGTAATTACTTACTGTATTTAGTTGTAATCTTAGGCTCATTCTATTGTCTACTACTGGCTATTCCTATTCAATAAAGATCCATCATTCATTCATTATCAAGTTAAGTTTTCTTTGTCTTGTTTCAATTAAGTTCAAGTTTTGGTTTTGTGATTGGTTTTAGTTTTCATTTGTGTTTCTTGGACATTGTTATTGCTGTAACAACTTGTTTTGAGGGTGAGGATTCACCACATACTCAATCAAAATAAGTAATATAATAATAAATAAAGTATCTTTCTCACGAGAATTTATTATTAATTACCAATTAATTAATTCATTAGTTCTATTTGATTCATAAAAATTATTAGAGAAAAAGTAAATAAAAAAAGACAATGATTTAAATTTAAAGAAATAAAAATAATAAAGATAAAGATTATTATGATTCACAACTATCTTTTATTTTACCTCCTAATGTAGTTACCTTATTTCTCTTCTTCCTATTCAATTGACAAGTTGAGTTAAGCAGTTTATAATCTAGTTAAGACTTATAAATCCAATATAGGTGGAAAAAAACTCCCTATATTTCTATGTTAAAGTTTGATCACAAAGATAGCATTAAACAAAACAATTAATAAAATCATGCAAACAACTTAGGTACTTTCATCCTAAATCAATTTGCATTCATACAATCAGAGCATATTCAAATCTCACCTTCCAGAATTTTAATTCGAATTCATACATAACAATTATTGATGACCAGTAAATAATTGTAGAATTAAAATAGATTGTATGGAATTGAATTAAATGAAGAAGAAGAAATAAAACAATTACATTATTCCATAAAATAAATTCAAGTGGTTCATATAATAATCCTTAAAAATAAAATTAGCTAATAAAAGTCATTCTAAAAAAAATAGAAATTTAATTACAAACACAAAATATAGAGAATGGGAGATAGATTAATATTTGGAGTCCTCTAATGGTATCGTCTGCTCTCCTTGCTCTTCTTCTACACTCATAATTTCTCTCAATTTTCGAATAGTACTCTCAGCCCCTTTAAATACACAATTAGGAAGGTTTTTCAAAATCTCCAAATGCCCATAATTGGTCTCCAAGTTCAAATGATAAAGAAAACCTAGCTCCAACTCATTTTATGAGAATATATGTATTTTTTAAATAATATTTGTTTACTTAATTTTGAGTAGATTGTTAATTAAATAAGTAAATTAGTTTAGAAAATGAACAGAATTTCAAAGAAGATATTTGTAATTATTTTAATAGTTACGAGTAAATTTTTACAACAAGAAACAGACCTCTACAATAATTATTGTTTATTGAGAAAAGTCCAATTTATTATATACATTGGTAAGTATTGAATGCTTATAATTATGATAGTTACCTTTTTTATGACTTGAAAAGTTAATGGGTAAATTTTGTATTTTTAGACTTAAATTAATTATATACTAAAAATAAATAAATTTTTTAATTAAAATATTTAATATAACCTTTTTAGAAATTAATTTTATAATTTGTTTTATTTTTTATTTAAAAAAAATAAATAATCAGGTTAGTATCAAGTAATTTATTAATTATTTTTAGTAAATTTTAAAATTAATCACAGCCGTCTTATAATAATCTAACGACTAAAAGTAAATGTAACTATCATAATTATATATTTGATGTAACTATTCAAACATCCTCTATATATATAGAGCATTGCTATTGGGCACCAGTGGTGTCTAGCTAGCACTTTCTAGATGTGTCACTTGCAATTGAATAGCAATACTCTTTATAAATTATTGCATTAAATTATATAAAATTTAATACTTATTTGGACTAATAGAAATATAAACAAATAGAAGGTTAGGGGTGTGCATAAATCGATCCAATCTAATGACAACCGACTGCCAAACATTGGATATCCAATTCTAATCGGATCGGATCAGATGTTATTTTTGAATATCCAATTGGATCGGATCGGATGTTGGATGGAGTGTCTAAAATTCCAATACATTCAATTAAACTAATTAGTATTTTCATTTAGTTTGGATGAGTAATTAGATTTTATAATGTTATACGTAAAATATATATGTATACATTAAAATTTTACTCTTTTTTTCTTGGATTGCATGGATCCAGTCTAATCTAGTACATATTGGACCTAAAATATTGGATAGATCCGATCCGATCCAAAAATACTAGTCTAAAATATTGAATAAATTCAAATTGAACCAATAAATATTTATGAAATATATCTAATGTATAGAATCAATCCAATCCAACATCCAATGGATGTTGAATCGATTGGATGACTGAAATCAATTAGATCGGATCGGATGGTAAAATCTAACATCCAATATATAATTGGATCGAATCTGGATGGGCTTAAAAACATTGGATGTGATCCAATGAACACTCCTAGAAGATGCTTGAACATTACTATTAGGCACCAGTGGTGCTTAGCACCTTCTTGATATGTCACGTTGCGATTGGCTAGCGATACTCCCTAAAAGCTATTATATTAAACTATGTGGAACCCGATACTTAGTTAGACCAATAGCGATACTTATACATAAGAGTGTTAAGTACCACTGGTGCCATTTAGCATTTTTCAAGATGCTTGCGCCACTACCACTATAATTTTTAACATTTCTCATTTAAGATTAATAAAGTACTATAGTCAGTCCGTCACTCCATATAGACACATTAATTTTTGGTTGGCACAGCATTTATGACATACATAGGAAACTCGCAATAGTAGTTATTAGTTGGTAGCTGATCAGTTACTTGTACCACTCAACTCATTAATAACTTACTTAAAATACAAACATAATCATTTTGCAGGTGAAAATTCAAATCTTATTGGATCCAAAATATCATACATTCATCATCAATTAATCTGCAAGTGATATTCTCACTTTTTGAAACAGACAATACAATACAATTATATTTAGCTATTTATATATTTATATGTGTGATCTTCTGTATATTCATATCATATCAATCAATTATTATATAGCTTAATTATTATTATTATTATTATATATAATTGGCTAATATTGCGTCTGCATGCTGTTTCACCACCTTCCAAGCCCTAACAATGTGAGATTCCTCAGTCAAGGTTGACCCAACAGCAAAACGAAGAGCATACACGTCACCAACCATGCAATGACTCATGTAAACCCGACCCGACCCGTTTATAGACTCCAACAACTCTTTGTTCACGTCATTTATGCATGCTTCACGTAAATTTACGTTACCATTAATAACACCATACTCATCACCGAAGACGACGTCGTTTTTAGTAGTTGTAGTTGTTGTTGTAGTAATAATAATTTTGAATTTACTTATGGCCAATGGTGAAATCCTAAAACAGACCAAAGAAAAGTTTCTCTTAACGACAACCTCAAACCTGTCGTCCGTACCTAAAAGAGCTTCGAACTGTTTAGCCATCTTTACATGGCTTCGTAGAAACCCTTGGAGTCTCTCAACGCCATAGCTACGAAGAACTAACCATAGTTTAAGCGAACGAAATCTCCTGCTTAGTGTTATTTGCCAGTCTTTGTAGTCAACGACCAACTTTGACTCGGTCGCTTTGTTATTCAAAAACTCAGGGCTTGTCGATAAAGACTTGGTCAACGCAATTGGATCCTTTACCCAAAGGCAACAACAGTCGAGTGTAGTGAAAAACCACTTGTGCGCGTTGAAACTAAACGAGTTCACGCGCTCAACTCCATCGATGAAATGTCGGAATTCCGGACAAATACACGCGCTTCCAGCGTAAGCTGCGTCCACGTGGACCCACATGTCGTGATCTTTTGCCACGTCGGATATCGGACCTAGTGGATCGACCGCTGTGGTTGCTGTGGTCCCCACTGTTGCGCAAACGAAGAGGGGTACCAATCCTGCTTCCACGTCAGCAACTATCTTTTTCTTTAATATTTCTGAGGACATGGACAAAAGCGTCTTTTTACTCGTCTCGATGATCCGACAGTTTTCCGGGTGGATCCCAACGATTCTGGATGCCTTTTGAAAAGCACTGTGGGTATGATCCGACCCGTAAACGACAAGCTTTCCTATGTTTTCTCTTCCGATTTCATTAAGCTTTCGATCTCTCGCCGCCACAAGTGTGCAAATCACCGCCTCACACGTGGTACCCATCAGAACGCCGCCGCCGGTGCCGGAGAAGAGGAATGAGTTAGGGAGTTTGAGCATTTCTCCGAGCCAGTCCATTACTACTGTTTCCAGCTCCGTGGCTGCCGGAGATGAGACCCAGTTGAGTCCGACGACGTTTAACCCGGCAGCTAGGGTTTCTCCGAGGAATCCGGCAGTACTCCCACTGGATGGGAATAATGCGAAATGGGTCGGGCTTTGCCAATGGGTTAAACCCGGAATAATGTGGTCGTTCACATCTTTGAGAATGGTTTCGATAGGTTCTGGAATTTTCGGAGCGGATTTGGGTAACCGTTTTCGGAGATAACCCGGTTCGACCCGGCTTAGAACCGGGTAGGATTCGATGTTGTTATAGTAATCTGCTATGAAATCGATTACCATATGGCCTTGTCTTCTGAACTCTTCGGATTCTAATGGGTTCATGATTGGTTATTTTGGGAATGTGAAAATGCTTTTGGAGAATGGGATATTATAATGTAATAATTCAGAAAAAGCTTTCTACTGATGTTATTTTCTGCATACAATTGCAACAAATATTTCTAGCTATTTATAGATTTTGTTCAACTCAAATACACGGCTGAGATCTACGGCCACCTAAATTAAGTGGTTGGGATTCATTTTACGTACACAAGGATTCAAGTATAGTGCTCTAATTTAAAATCTTCGTCTAGCAATGATAAAAAAAAATATATTTTATATATTAAAATAATTTATCTTTTTAGAAAATATATATAGTCTCAAAATATTTAAATAAATTATTTTTATACGAGTAAAAAAAATATATATTATATATATATTAAAATAAGGGGAAAAAACAAAAAAATACAAAAAAGGAAAAAAAATTACAAAAATACTTTGGGCCGGCCCATTAAACATTTATACAGTCCACATACAAATATTTACAAAAATACCACATGCACTAAGCCTTCAGCTGTACAGAGCGAACCATGAAGATGAAAATACGCGCTCGTTTCAAAACCGCAAAACAACCAAAATGAAACCACAACGAGAAAAATACAACTATTAATTCTGGCAAAATCAACTGGAAAAGAATACATGCAATGATCTAAACTGAAAATGACGAAAAAAAAATCAGAAAAACTGTGAAGAAACTGAAATTACACATTTGTTTTCTATTTTATTCGATCAAAATAACTCCCCCTAATATCGAAATCTATATTCATGAAATGTAGATCTGTAACAAACAGATCTGGAGCTCCCACTAAATCCAAAACAATGTATGATGTGAAAAATTTAAAAAAAAACCTCATGAATAATACATCTACGTTATATACAGTTGCATTTTGATTTATTTTTTGTTTTGGTTGCCTTATAGTTGCATTATCGTTTTATGATAGTTTATATATTATGCAAGAATTTAATTTGATGGGGACTAAGAAATAGTAGTTATACATAGTAAGTTTTGTGCAAATAGTTGCATATTAATTTTATAGTGAAATAACATATGCAAGTAGCAAAACTATAACAAAACTACAAAACAACTGTATGCAAGTGCAAATAGTTGCCTTATAGTTGCATTATCGTTTTATGATAGTTTATATATTATGCAAGAATTTAATTTGATGGGGACTAAGAAATAGTAGTTATACATAGTAAGTTTTGTGCAAATAGTTGCATATTAATTTTATAGTGAAATAACATATGCAAGTAGCAAAACTATAATAAAACTACAAAACAACTGTATGCAAGTGCAAATAGTTGCCTTATAGTTGCATTATCGTTTTATGATAGTTTATATATTATGCAAGAATTTAATTTGATGGGGACTAAGAAATAGTAGTTATACATATTAAGTTTTGTGCAAATAGTTGCATATTAATTGTATAGTGAAATAACATACGCAAGTAGCCAAACTATAATAAAACTACAAAACAACTGTATACAAACTATAATACAGGAAAAACTCTTTGAACATCAACATCCATGATAAATCTCATTGTTACCCATTGATGATATAAAAATGGGACTGACCGGGTTAATCTAATCTATTAGCTTTGCCACCTTTACTCATAAATCTTAATCATGTTTATCCTAATACTTTTCTAATATTAATTTTATAACTCTACTCACGTCAATACTACTATAAGCATGAATTAGATCGTTTTCTTTTCAAGTATAGAATATCATCGGTAATTGTTTCTTATTATTTTATTTTGTTATCTAATTATTTCGACGTGGCTTTGAGCTAGTCCAGCGAGAATGAAAATGACATTAAAATTGTACGAATTTATTTGTACATGCTTATATCAGTTGAATGGCCTAGTCAAAGTCTTCTCTTTTGTCATGAAAGTATTTCAGAAGTTGTAAAGTTAAACTAATAAGTTAAAAAGATTTAATTAAAAACTGAAATAAAATTAAAAATAAAAATAAAAGAAAAAAAAAAAGAGAGTGAAATGATGGATTGATTGATAGAAGTCAATCCTAGACCTAAGCAACAATATATAAGAAACTAGCTTTACATTTAAAAATTAAAAATAAAAAGAAAAGAAGAATTGTTATGGAAAAAAAATAAAAAATTAAAAACTGAAAATAAAAATAAAAATAAAAATAAAAAATTAAAAACTGAAATAAAATTAAAAATAAAAAATTAAAAACTTAAATAAAATTAAAAATAAAAAGAAAAGAAGAAAAAAAAGAGAGTGAAATGATGGATTGATTGATAGAAAATGAAAAAAGAGAGGGAAGAGAGTAGGATTTGATAGATGATGGATGGAATGATGACTAAGTGGTATTTGTGTAATAAAACCAACTTTGTAAGTAAAAATGTAGACATAGGCGTGTAGATGTATTTAGGTAATAAATTGTGCAAAATGGATTTTTCATGTAAAAATTTCTTAAAATAATTTATCTTTTTAGAAAATATATATAATCTTAAAATATTTAAATAAAGTATTTTTATACGGATGAGTAGATTAATTATTAAATAAAAAATTATTTTATGAATTTTAATTCATGTTTTATTTTGTGCTTACGTGTCGTGTCGTGCTAAGAAATTTATATTTTCGTGTCGTGCTTTCGTGCTTGTCGTGTCGTGCCCTGCTCAAGCTCATATTTTTTGTGGCGTTCCTGGGCCCATATTAATTTGTGTCATGTTGAGTCCAAGCTTATATTTTTTTCGTGTCGTATCGTACTTCTGTCACATGTTCTCTTGCTGATTTTGTATCGTATCAAAAAGTCTGACCCGAATGTACAACTTTAGGTAGGCATAACCCGACCTGTAGGTTCGATATTTTCTTGCCATGGCCGAACTTGTTCCTTATGTTCACCTTTTTTATTATTATTATTATTATTATTATTATTATTATTATTATTATTATTATTATTTACAATTATTAAGCTAATTACTAAATTATATGTATCTTTTATAGCTTAAATTATTTTTATACAAATTTTCAAAAATATTACAGAGAATCATATTAGAAAATCATTATAATTATTAAAATTTAATTGTTTACTTACAAATATTTTAATTTTTATGCCATGCTCTACAAATAAATTAATATATACCTTTAGTTTTTAATTATAGAATTTATATTTAAGTTTAATTACCATTGTCTTCTTAATGTGTCGTGCTTTTTAAGTTTATCGTGTCTTATTATCTTTTGGGGTTAGTTTATTCGTACTTACGTATTGTGTTTATCGGACTTGGTGTGTTATGTCGTGCTTTAATAGATATTTTCTGCGTCGTATCGTGTCAATTTGTAGTATTGTATTGTATTGTGTTGTACCTAAACTTATATTTTTCAATATCTTCAATATCATACTCGTACCACCGGAACTTATGCCAATTTCATATCGTATCAAAAATATCTAACCCGTATTTGTAACACTATTCAAGTACAAAGTCAATTAATTTTAATTATTAATTATGTTTCTTTTCTTTTTAAAACTATAAATGCATAAAACATTGTAAGAGTGATCAATATGATGGTCCCCACTCCCCTATACGTACCAACATAGGGAGATATAGACCAGAATAAAATATATGATCTTTCAAATTTGTTTGGAAAGCGAAATTTGATTTTAAAAATATGAACTTAAACCTAAGTTGCTTAATATTTATAGTATAAGTATATTTCATTGTATACTCTAAATTACTTCCTTCATTTCAAAAAAATACTCAAATTTTCTTAGAGGTTATCTCTTTCCCATTAGCTCGATCTCTTTTCCCCTCTTTTTGGTCCTCACCAAACTCCACCACCGAAACCACCGTTGAACATTGGTGACCACCACCCATGACCTGTAGTGAATATTTTACCAAGATCTAGATTTACTAACAAGTATGTTGAGTTAACATCCTAAATATGAATATCTCTAAAAAAAATGAAATTAAACACATAAGAGTTTAGAAAATCTTACATTGATTTGCAGCAGAATATAATGACTCCTTCCGCTCAGATCTCTAACCCTTGTTCCTTTCTGTCACAAAGTATTATCAAGATCTGAGCCTAGATCTCTTTCTCTCCTTCGGGTTGGTTACCACCGTCTTCTACACTATGATTGACTACTTGACTTGCTATGTGTGAGCAAGACACTCGATCACTATAGGCCGACTATGAAGAACAATGAAGGAGACTTGAAAACTGTATAGAAGTTGTCTCTTATCTACTAGTTGTCAGAGAATGAAAACTAGGTTTGATTTGGTTGAAGGCAATAGGTGGATGAGATAAGAGCATCATGTTCCTTTTATAGTGTTTCAACTACGGCTTAGATTTGAATTATATGGATTAAAAAGAATAAAATATTGGGCAAAATTACACCTACTTGTCGGCCACTTAATGGACCATTCTCTAGTTACGATTTTGCCACTTTATTTCAACTACTTATTCTTCTTTCAATAATACCATATTTTCCAATTCAATCCTATAAATGCCAAAACTATTTATTTAATAATTATAATTAATTATCAAATAAAATTACCATTTATATTATTTATTAATTAGACCATGCAAAGTCTTTTAATTAACAAATAGACCCTAAAATCTCTTTTCTTCACAATTAAGCCTTTACTTAGTGAAAATTCACAAATAAGACATAGTCTGATTTTAGAATGATAATTGATTAACTAAAATCAATTAACTGAGTCTGTAAGTAGTATTATCTCAACTAGTGAGGGGACAATGGGCTTATATAACTGAGCTTCCAATAAGTAGAACTAGAATTGACCAAGTAAATTCCCTAACTTATTAATTCCTTCTTGCGCCACTATAGATTCGGAATTGAATTACAATCTCAATTACATAGAAAATTCTATATGTACCAAGATATAGATACGTTATGATTATCCATTGTTACAATCCTAATAGTCAAAGATCCTCTATAGATGATCTACACTGAAAAGGGACAAATTTATTGTTCTACCCTTTAATGTATTTTATCCTTAAAATACTTAGCTACTTATAAATGATATTTCAGTAAACTAATATAATTATTGAAATGAGGCCTCAATCATTTATCTCTATTCAGCCAAGCTCGAAGGAAATCATCGTTTCACTTTTAAATACTTATAGAAGCTATAGATTCTATATCTATGATTAGCGCTCCTACACAATTGAACTACCATATTCCCATACTCTATATCAGGATTACGATCTATAGACCTAAGATCAAATAGTGATATTGACTTAGAAAGATTTAAAGGTAAGTTTATGATATCTTATCCAAGTTCAATATCAGTCCAATCTAATGTATACTCCATACATCCGATATTGGTAAACTTTGCCAATGTCCTAGAAATGACATAACACTTATCCAAGGCGTAAGTATACTTTATCGTCGATTATCATGTCCGTCTAAATCTAGTAAACTGACAAATCATGGGAATTAAACTTTTGAACATATAATCATGATTATATTTTACTGTGCTGACGACACCATAATCATGAATAAATATATATTTATATATGTTATGGACTTAATTGAATTTATACAATAAGTATAATCATGAAATAAATCATGTGAGCCGTGCAACATAGAACGATTTCTGATCTTTATAAATTAGTAAATCTGATTATATTGAAATGGGTTTTATTTAGGCCAGAAAGTGTTAGGATATCTTTAGCCTATTATTTATGTTATTTTTAAAGTTAATTTTCTTCTTTATTGTCACTTTTTATAATAAATGTATGCTTGTTTTCTTTAATTTTAAGTTTCGACACTTGGAATGTATAAATTTGTCAAATGTCAAAAAACAAATTATCTATAAAATAGAAAAAAAAAATTGTGCAAAAAAATAAAGCTAAACTTCAAGTTTAAATTCGACTATGATTTGTTCAGATTTTGGAAAAAGTCAAGCCATAAAAGTTCTAGCTCTCTCTTTCAGCTTTTTGGAACATCTTGAATCATCCGATTCCGAACAATATTGAGAGAGTTATGGCCAAAATACTATCAGTTATTATAGCTAGAAATTTCTAAAAAAAAAAAAGATAAAAAGATAGCGAGAAAAAAAGATAGAGTTGCGATTTTTATCTTGTTTAAGTTTAAACTTTAAATCATTTTAGTATCTTTTAGGTAGCCGTGTTAGCCTATATAAACACATTATTATTAGTATTTTTAGTACATTTTCAGAGCTGAAAAAAACTCAGAAACTCTTAATTAGAAAGCAATTCAGAAGGAAATCAGAGGAATCAATGAGTACAAATTTTGGAAGTCGAATTCAATACTGGAGGCATTTTTTAGAGAGTTTTCAACATTCTTTTCTTCTCTATTTTCTTAAAGTAATATGAGTGAATTTGCTACGATGAACATGAGTAGCTAAACAGTTCATTAGGGTCTAGATGGAGATTATTTGATATTGATTTGTAGTTTTAATATGATTTAATTTTCCATCAATTTCTATGTATTCTATTTCATTCGTACTTAATAATTTTTTTTAATTTTCTGATCACCAATTAAATGTCTATAATTTTGATGCGAGATCTGAGAAGTGAGTGTCAATTATGCAATAGTAAAATAGAATCAAATTCTGATATAGGATGAGATTACCTATATGGTTTGGATAGCTTATAGAGTTTCTTTGTTTAATGCTTGTTACATGTTTAATTTATCACGAGAGTAGAAAATTTGTATGTAATTGAGGTTTATATATCTAAGAAGACTATAAATTACCTTAGTAAACCTGCTATTGCATAGAAATTGGCAATAGGAATAGAATCATATCAAACCATAATTAATAGATGCAATTGAAATTGAAAGCCCTAACTTTTATTCATTGTTAATTCCTTTATTAATTTACCTGCTTCTTGCTTTCGCTATTTTTCTTGTTTTTCTGATTTCAAATTTTCTCTTAAAATTTTATTTAGCCAAATAGAAGTAAGAATTTAATTTTAACGTTTTTAACTACAATCCCCGTGGGATCGACCTCACTCTTTATGAGTATTACTTGTTAAAACGATACGTATACTTGCGTGTTACAAATTACCACAACAAGTTTTTGGCGCTGTTGCCGGGGATTGTTAGTTGATATTATTAAAAATTAAATTTGTTCTAATTTAGTTTTTTTTTTCTTTTCAATTTTAGTACTAATTCTGTTGATTCCAAATTCTTATCTTTTTTCTCATGTTTAACTAGTTTATGAGACGTCAAGGTGCAACTTCCAGATTACTTGTTGATCCTGAAATCGAGAAGACTTGCAGACAAAACAGAAGAAGGAAAAGATTGGAAAAAGCTTCAATAGAGATTGAACACGAAGTAGATATGGCTGACAACGCTAACGTCGGTAACAACGGTAACAATGGAGGAGTTGTAGAAGACCAGGCTAATGGTCGCAACCACAATGACTGTAGCCTGAGGGACTATTTGCTACAAAATTTGACAGGGGCCGAATCCTGTATAAGGCCACCTTCCGTTGATGCTAATAACTTTGAGATCAAGCCGACCCTACAGATGGTCCAATCTTCAGTCCAGTTTGGGGGGCTGCCAATAGAAGACCCAAACATGCATCTCGCTAACTTCGAAGAGCTTTGTTAGACATTTAAGGTGAATGGAATTAGTGACGATGCCATCAAGCTAAATCTATTACCAATCATAACAATAAGTTCTCTCTCAGAGATCTTGGTGATGTTCACTACTTTCTTGGGGTGGAAATTTTCAGAGATTCTATAGGAATGTTCTTGTCTCAAACCAAATATATAACAGACCAATTGGTAAAGTTACATATGGAAGGTGCTAAGATTTGTTCAAATCCTATAAGCAACACCACTAAAATGTCATTGAATGATGGAGAACTATTTGAAGATCCTACTCTATATAGGAGAATCATAGGTGCTCTTTAGTACCTCACCTTAACTAGGCCTGATGTGGCTTTTGTGATCAACAAACTAAGTCAATTTCTCAAAGCTGTCATGACTCTTGAAAGCTACTCAAATGCTAACTGGGCTAGTTGTGTTGACGATCGAAGGTCAAATGGTAGATATGTGGTTTATCTAGGTGACAACCTAATATCTTGGTCTGCTAAGAAATAAAATGTTATTGCTCGCTCAAACACTGAAAGTGAGTTTCATGCCTTAGCAAACACTGTTGCAGAACTAAAATGGATTGTATCTTTACTCACTGAGTTACAGGTTACCTTGTCTCATTGCCCTGTTATTTGGGTTGACAATAAGAGTGCATCTGCCTTAGCTGCTAATCCAATTTTTCATGCTCGATCCAAACACATCGAGATAGACTTGTATTTTGTAAGGGTTCAAATTCTGGAAAAGAAGCTCTCAGTTAGTTATGTTCCAAGCGTGATCAAGTGGCTGACATGCTCACCAAACCATTGTCTAAGGATCGATTCATCTACCTTAAGTCCAAACTGAAAATGGCTTCAACCATTTTCGTTTGAGGGGGGATGTTAACACTATTAACTAATCTTAATTAGTTTGCTGCTAGCGTAGGTTAGTTAAATGTGTTTAGTTAGTTAAGGTAGTTAAACTTTCTGTTATGAGCTTAATGCTCTGTTTTCTTGTTGTATACAATGATCATTAATGATAATGAGTGAGGTTTTTCCAATTCCTTTTTCGTGTGTTTTCTTCTCCCTCCTTCTTTTCTCTACAATGTGCACCACTTGATTTTTTTCAGCCAAAAATATTAAATAAAATAATTAATACCTATAGTTAGTGATAGTTGTATGTATATATATATGGTTGTACCTTAAAACAAATTACAATTATATTTGTACTTTTAGAGATACTTTGGTTTATTATAACCATTTTAATAATTTTTTTCTCTTATTGTTCTAGAATAGTTAATTAGGATTTTTGTCCCCTGAATTTTAATATGTACCAAAACATACTCTTTGAACTTTTTCAGGACATTACAAATTCTCTCTGAACTATTGAGATTGTTAAATTTAAGGACTTAAGTCTAATTTCATTCAATTTTTCTAATATGGCGATTGTCCATATACTAAATCATACCCTCCGAACTTTGAAATTTACAAAATCTTGTCCCCTAGACTTTAACATGTACCGAATTGACCCCTGAATTTTCATCCATGTCAGACTTTCTTTAAAAGTCCTTAAATCTAACAATCTCAATAGTTTGAGATGAATTTTTAACGACCATAAAAGTTGAGGGGCATGATTTGGTATATGTCAAAGTTCAGGAGGTAAACATCCAAATTAGCCTTCTAGAATTGCTAATAGTATTAGAGCTAGGCCCACATTGCTAATGTGTGAAAATAAATTACCATACATAAGATGAATGAGCTACTCCTCTCATTGCCAATTGATTTTGAGATGGAACCTCATTCCCGTTATTCTAAATTCTAACATGGTATCAGAGTCGTTTGTGATCCGTTGTGAGCCCAAAATACTGGCAGTCCAAAAAGACGAGCTTAACTTAAAAACTTTGGGACTTTTCGGCCAATGTCTGTCAGTTTTTAGTGTTGGGGGTCTTTGAAACAGATTCTTTCAAATATCACGTTTGGCCCTGAGTTAGTCCCCCATTGCTAACGTGTTGAAATAAATTACCATATTGTCAATTAATTTTGAGATAAAACTCTATTCACTTTATACCAAATTTTAATAAATAGTATGACTTACTCATTGGCAAAATTAGTTATTTCGAATCATCATTATATTTAGTTTTTCATTTTTACACTTCAAAACAGCTTTTTTTTTTTTTTTTTTTTTTTGCATTTTTATGGAATTCTACATAGAAACTCTTATTGCAACTGGCACTGCAACCTAAATTGCAACAAAAAATCGTGCAGAAACCCCTATTGCAACTAGCGCTGTAACCTCTATAGAAACTCAAATCGTAAATTTGAAAAAAAAAAAAAAAAAGTTAAAAAAATAATATATAAAGTAATTCCCATATATTTAATGGTGTGACTATACCCAAATTATACTAATATCTCTACTCATTTTTCTCTTAAAGTTTTACTTTAATAAGGCCAATTTTAATATTATATATATATATATTATTACTCTGTATATTTATAGGTGTATGTATTAAAGCCAATCACTATTTTATTGGTACTGTATATATATGTATATATATCTATCGTATATAATATAGCTGTGTGTCGGTAGCACAAATAATAGAGAATCTGTACAAAAGTTTAGAAAAAGAAAAGAAACAAAACATTATATTAATTGCCTCGAAAAGTTAGGTTTGAACCAAAGAAAAAAGAAAAATTTGAGTAAGGCGTACGTAGTTCAAAATTTTGTTGTGGTCACAAAACTTACAACAATGCTATATGTATATATAGACACTTACTTTACAAGAAAAGTATTCCCTTTAAAGTTTAAAGTTGACACCTTTATATTGTTGGTTAGTATATAAATAAAAGAAACAAATAAATCAAGTAATACAATTAATTAGTGGCGCCAATCTATATGGTTTTTTAACCTATTACTTGACGTGGAAAGTTGAATTTTCATGCTTACATTCAAATAAAATGGAACACAATATAATTATTACATTTATAATTGTATTTAAGTAGAAATAGAAAAAAATAATAATAATAATAATGTGAAGCGTCTACTATTGCAAATACGGGTCTGACTTTTTGATGCAATACAAATCCAGTATAAGTTTAAGAGGCACGAGCACAATACAGTACAAAAAGTATGAGTTTGAGCCAAAGAATACACAATAATATAAATTGGCACGACAAGTTCAAAAGCACAATGAAAAAACACAATCATATATTAGCCCAAAAACACAACACCTAAGCAAGAATATGTAAAGTCCAAAAGCAAAACACACAAAAAGCTCAAATTAAATCTATAAAAGTAAAATAAAAAAATTCTGTCAAATTTTTTTCTTATAGTTCACAAAAATACAATATTTTGATCCTAAAACTAAGCCAAATCCACTAATTATTTATACTATATTGGATAAATATATCGAAAATTAAAATTAAATTTATTTATTAATTTTTTCCGTGGATGTTGGGGCCATATTTTGGTCCTTTTTTGGAGCATGAAAATAGTTTATATTAGCAAGTGGGTCGGCCCACGGGCTAGCCCGTTCAAGGCACGGGACAAGCCCATTTGAGTCATGCTGGGCTTCTTTACTTTCACTACGGCTCGACCTAACCTGACCCATTAACTTACACGGGCCAACACGTCTCGACCCACTTCTTTTCGAGGCACAAGAATGTGGGTTGTGCCGAGTCAGGCTGACCCATATTTACAGCTCAAGAAGCATCATCTAAGATAAAATTTTGATTGTAAAATAATTAAGTATATAAAATGATGAGAAATATATATTGAAGGGTTTTCTTTTTCATAAACATGTATTTAATATAACATGTGTTTTCTATTAATGTAATACCTAATATTTAAGGTATGTTATTATATTTTTTCAATTATTGTGATGACTTTTGCAAATTAAAGGATTTTATTAAAAAAAATACATTTGATAAAAAATTTCGTGATAATACATTTTACATTTCAAAGTATCAAAAAGTATCGTCTAACGTACAACATATAGTACAATCAGATAGTATCAAAAAGTGTGTTAACAGTTGTCTTGAGAGATGCAACCCTCCAAGTCTAGACAGTCAGATAGTACAATTTTCACTAAGCTCTTAACTCACTACTGTTTCATTTTTGTTTTTTCCTTACCTTCACATAACAATATATATGTAAGTCGACAGATTCGGTAAGACAAACATACATATAAATACAACATACATATATTTAACTTATTACTGAGTACCCATACACTCAGTTACTATAAGTCTACTAATTGTATCCAATGTGTATATTAAAAATTCAAACGTTTGTACCTATAGTATGATTTGCTGAAAATATTTCACTAGGATCTTAATTTATTATTCGAGTATGTTCATTATTACTAATCTAACATCTTAAACATAGAATTATTAAAATAATAATATAAATTACATAAAGGGATATAGAGATCCTTATATTGGTTGCAACAGAATTAATTAACTCATTTTGTTCAGATTTCTAACTTTTTATCCTTTCTGTTGTAGAGTATGATCAAGAACTGAGCCTTAATTCTCCTTCAATTGAGAAAAGACTACACAGTCTTCACTAACTTGAGTATTACCTTAAAAAGTGTGAGCAATTAGTCAAAACTTATACCATTTGAAAGTTAAAGAAGAAGAACAAGAGAAACTCGAAATTTACTATAAAATATAATAGATCTCTCTTTGATTCTATTTATCTAACAAAAGTGAGTCAAAAGTTTTTTTTGAAATCAAAGGCTATCATATTTTATTTATAAGGTTTTACTAGGGTTATAATTAGAATTAAATGGAATTAAAAAAACAAATTAAGTTTAATTTAAACCCACTTTGGGCTAACCCAACATGGAAGCCCATGAGTTTGAATTTTGTCAGTATATTGTTTTCTTAATGAAACTTATCTTTTTCTTTAAAATTGTTATTTTTATATTCTAGTTGTTTAAATGCTAATTTTATCTATTTAATAATTATAATTAAATATTAAATAA
Source organism: Cannabis sativa (assembly GCF_029168945.1). Classification (NCBI taxonomy): domain Eukaryota; kingdom Viridiplantae; phylum Streptophyta; class Magnoliopsida; order Rosales; family Cannabaceae; genus Cannabis; species Cannabis sativa. Next base: position 57,528,268 of record NC_083607.1, read on the forward strand.
AATTATCATTTAATATATTTATTAATTAGACATTCCAAAGTCTCTTAATTAATAAATAAATTTTAAATTTTATTTTCTTCTCAAATTTGTCCTTGCTTAGTAAAATTTATAAATAAGACATAGTTTTACTTAGAATCTAAATTGATTAATTAAATCAACTAATTGAGTCTACAAGACAATATTACCTCAGGTAGAGTGGGGACCATGGGCCTATATAATCAAGCTTCCAATAACTTCTCTATCTTATTAATCCATCCTGACTCCACTATAGATTCAGAATTGTACTCTTGATTACATTGAATGCTCTATTCACCAATGATAGATACGCTATAAATTATTCATTGTTTCAATCTAAACAATCAACAATCATCTATAGATGGTCTACATCGAGTAGGGACAAAATTATTATTACCCTTCAATGTATTTTGTCATTAAAACACTTAGCTTCTTATAAATGATATTTTAGTAAACTAATATAATTACTGAAATAAGAGCTCTTTCATTTATGTCTTTTAGTTAAGCTCTAAGGAAACCATCATTTCACTTCTTAATAGTTATAGAAGCTATAGATTCTATTTCTATGATTAGCACTCCCACTCAATTGCACTACCGAGTTCCCAAGATATAAGTATGGGCTAACCCTAATGGTAAGCTTGTAACGAGCAAGTCAAAGAACACGTGCAATACAGTTAAGCCAAACCCTAACCATCTGAGGATTAAGCTCATTGATCTAAGATCAACTAAGTGTTATTCACTTAGAAAAGATATTATGGTAAATTTACAATATCTTTTCTACAATGAATATTGGTCCAATCTAATGTATAGCCAATACATTTAACCTTAGTTCTTTACTAATGTCTTGGAAAAGATATTTCACTTAGCTAAGTGCAAGTAAACCATATCGTTGATTATCACTTCAATGTAAATCTAGTGCATTGATAAATCACGAGACTAGAAGTTTGAAGCATATGATCATAATTATGTTTCATTGTATAGAGAACACTATAATCATGACTATCCATAAGTTCAGAATTTAATAGAATTTATATATTAAAACTATAATCACAAAAGTATCATGTGAATCAAGTAACATAATATGATTTCTATATATTTCATTGAACAATTAATAAGATTATATCAAGATTGGTTTTATTTTGGGCATAAAATCTCAACAAACTCCCACTTACACTAACATAAAATAAAAGTGCATCTCAATTAATTTCAGTCTTGATATATGTATCGAGTGTAGTGTATGTCTTTATCTGATGTCAATAGATCTAGAAGTTTGTGTTCAGCATCAAACTTCTCTATTTAAAAAAATATAAATAGTTTTGCTACTTATATATTTTATATATCTTAGGGTTTCAATTTCTATACTATTTTGTTACAATATCTATGTTACCTTTCGGTGACAATAGTAGTTGATCCATGGCTGGAACAACACCAAAATTTGAATTTGAATTTTATAAGTCTAATAACTTTCTAGTAGTATTGAGCAACACTATCATTTAGACAAACTGATGGACTTTATAAATTTTACATAGGATTTTACACTTAGCTTGAATAATTACTTTACCCCAAGAATAATCACCTTCTTAGTTATAGATCATCTTGCATTGAATGCAAATCTAGAAATCTAAGTTGGAATAGCAAGTTAGTCACAAAATTATGAAGAATTGTCTGGTTGTTTCCTGATGTTTCTTTTCTGAATTAAATCCATTTATTCTTATATCTCTTACTCAACAGCAAGTCTCTGGTCTAAGTATGCCTATGCACATTTAAGACCTCTTATTGTTGATTTTCTTAAGAATTCTTTTTTATGGTTTCTATCTTTTCTAGAATGGTTGCAACTAATCCCAAGATAATTAAACTCTAAGTCTAGAAATCTAAAGATTTCCTTTAGGCTTTACCAAAAAAAAATTCTTTGCATTTTACAGAATAAGATGCATGTGGAGAGGATGATGAGATCTTTTCTCTTATCTGATGATTCTTATTTAACATTGTACCAAATGTTTAAATACCATCTATGAAAATTATCAGGTACACCGCTTAGTCTATTATGCTACAATTGATAATTATATCAAGCCTTTGCATTTTATAAAGTTTTAGGTCTAATCATGTGAATATATAGACCATGGCCTTCTAGAGTTAGTTTCATAATCCTTTCAAATTCTCTTGGTGATCAAAGGATTGTCATCACTATTATTCTCTAAGTAAAAGTGAGATGAGTTTTCACAAACCTTATGACTTTCTTTCAAAGAATTTTGATGACATTAATCTCTTTAGTTGTATTTAACATAATAGAGATAGTATGATCATCTTATTTGATTGTTTAAGATGATGAAATATTTACGGTATAATTCTACTACCAAGGCTTTGTAGTGTTTGTAAACATAGAAATCACTTGGAAAGTTGATAATCTTAGTCCACTCCTAATCACTTTAGAAATACTAGACAAAATGTCTCTTTAATTTTTCTTAAGGACGTTGGTAGAGAACACTTTAATTCCAAACTTATTATATATTCATCTTATATAGATATATCTGAGGAGGTAAGCTTGAAATGCGGTTTTGATGTTTAAACGATCTTTTAACTGCATAACAAAAAATATTCTACCCCTATTAGTTTGTAAGATCTTCAAATGAAATTTTTATTATTTTTTTGCTAGAAATTCATAAATTTTGTTAAACAATTCAATCAAACTTCTGACATAAATCAAATCTAAGTAATTGTCTAAGAATATGACAAATTACTCACAATCACCCTTGAATTAATATTTTTGTAAATATACATATTATCCAAGTGATTATGTGGCATGATTCTATTTGTAAGAAATAATCTTGTTAAAACTATTATAACATTAAATACCATAAATTATAGTCATTTTTTCAAAAAGATGATATAACATAAGAAAAATTAAAGTGATGGATAAAGGACAAGAGTAATAGGTCACATAATACAAAGTTCAATCTATACATGCAACTCACAATGAAATCCATTTAGAGAAAACTAAAATTTATAAATTAATACCCCAAAATGTTATAGTGGTAGTTGCAAATTGTAATCCGAAAACCAAAAAATAGAGTAACAAATAAACTGGAATAAATAATGTCTAAAAACATAAATAATTTGATCTAGAATTAGAAATAGCAAGCTTTGTCTTCTAGCTTAGAATGATTCTCAACATTTTGTCCCCAACTTTTAGCTTCGACCTGTTGGGAGATGTATCACAAGTTTCAAGTAGAAGCAGCTGTAAAGAAGAACACACATGGTCAATAGATCTAGAATTGATAATTCAAATGGATAACCATTCTCTAAAATTCATGAACAAAAGAAAGAGTAAGGAATACCTTGATTTTTTACCAAAAACTTAGGACACTAAAGTTTTCAGTGTCCATTTTCATCGTAATAGAAACACTTTCTTTTGCCTTTTGATTTATGTTTGGAAGCCTTCTTCCCCTTCCCAACTATTTAGACAGCTTTAGGAGCTTTAGGATTAGGACTGTTCCCTTTCTTCCTTTTCTTATTGTTGTTGTTGGCAACAAAAGCAGTGTTTGCTTCAACCTGAGCAGCACCATTGGTAGTAGTAGCAGGAGCTTTACCTCCTTTCTGTGGTCCTCCAATCAAACTTTCAAATGTCTAAAAGTTATTGATAACTCAATTAAGTTAAACATCAAATTGTTCATATGATAGTTTGATGTGAAGGGCAAAAAAGCTGGAGATAGACTGTTAAGGATCACACTAACTTGTGTTTCTGGATCAATAACAGATCCATGGAATTTAACCTCTTGGAAATAACCCGCCATTAGGAGTAGGTGATCATGGACATGCTGATTTGATTTCATCCGTGTGTTTGTAAAGTTTTTGGTCGCATCAAAATGAGCTTGATGCGACGCCTTTCCAAACAGTTCAATCAACTGATTTATAATCTCAACTGTCGTGAAATTGTTAGCAAACCTTGTTTTCAAGGTGGCTATCATGCTAGACAATATAAACAATATAGCTTTATTGTTGGCCTTCTCCCAACGCTCATATCTTTCTCTAACTATTTTAGTAGCATTTTCACCTAACATCTCAGGTTGTTCTTCAGTTAGAACAAACAGTGAATTTTTACCTATAAGAGCAATATTTATGTTCTCTCTTCACTTGAGGAAGTTAGCTCCAGTGAGATTATTTTCAAAAAGATGTGACACAATTGAGCTTGATAAAAACATAGTGGGCACTACAAGTATCAATAAACAGAAATCAGTCACATAGTTCAATATAAATCCATACACATTTTGGAAAAATTTGTAAACATTAAACAAATAAAGAAGCTATAAAAAGAATATAAATATAATTCAAATTATTATCTAAGATTTTTAACCAAATGACATACAATGTCACATATTGGACAGGATGCAAGGATGTCACTTGTTAAATAGAGTAGTCAGCTCATCAAAAATATACTTAATTTAGCAATCTTTTATTCAATGAAAATAAGAATTTAACGTTGTCCGTACTGGGTGGGATGCAATGTTATTCTTATTTTATGAGCTTATGTCATTGTTTTATATTTGTAAATCCAATTTTAAGAAGTCACTTTTCGGGTGAACTTACTGTAGAAACCTAGGTGCATGGGTTGACTTCTGGAGTGATATTTCATGTATTTTCAGCAATAAATCAATTAATATATATATATATATATAAATCCGAAATTAGCTTATTAAATCAGAATATTTTTGTCACATTAAATTTAACAAAAATAGAATTAAATTAATAATTTGGAGGAAAAAAATATTCATTTCTACCATGTTAGTGTAAACAAGAAAATTAGGACTTTATAATTAATAATAATTTATTTTTGCTGTGCTGTGATTAATTTTTTGTGCCAAGCTCATGACATAAAACTGAGAAAGAAAAAGCAAATTTATAGTATTAATACTGATATTATTGAAAGAAAATTTAGAAAAACATCTTTGATAAAATTTTATTATTATTCTATTTTTAAACAAAATATAAATTTCTTTATACATATAATTTTTAAATTAAAAATTGTGTGTTTATATATTTCAAGTACCAAAGAAAGGTTGAAATTGTACATTATCCGATTTCAAGACATGAGATTGATGAGGTTGATCCAAGGCCATAGGTGAAGGAATGTCTTCAACCTCTCTTTTGGGCTTAACCCATCTCCCATGATCATTACAAACAAGTGCTTTATGAGCTAATTGGTACCAACATTGTGGGATTCTAAGCTTATCAACTAACATATCACATCCCTTGTTAACTAATGCAACATCTCTCCTAGCATTTTCTCTAAACGGTGTCGTATGACTCAGGAAACCATCCACAAGATGCAAGTAAGTCTCCAAACTATGAAACACAGCTAAATTAATTCCATGCTTTAAGTAAGGAGATGACTTAACATCCAGCTTTAACTCAGCCCCAACATGAGTATAAACCCATTCAAGAGTCCCCATAATATCTTCAAGTTTCTCCAAACTCTCATTCAAAACTAGCCCCGGCATTCTATGAACCATGTCTTGTTTGATCACAACTCTCAGCATTCTAACGCCCATGTCATGAATCTCGTCTCTAAACGCGTGGTTCCCAACTCTCGGGGCTCCAAAGGAGATTACGCTGATGGTAACCTCCTTTGGAAGAGTTGCTGCAGCCTCGTAGGCGTTTAGAAGAGCTAAAGCGCCCCCGAGGCTGTGGCCAGTTATAGTAACACTAACTTCTTCACCCTTTTGTCTATACATTTCAACAAGCTTTTTCACTTCTTTCATTACTTGCTCCGAAGCACTAGACTTGTTGTACCTAGTGGATTCACTCTTAGAAGAGTAAATGCTCAAAAACCCATGTTCAACTTTCGCTTCTCTATTCCCAATTGGCTCCAATTTTCTCTTAAAATCTTCGTACCATTTGGAAGGCGCCACCGTTCCTCGCCACGCCACAACAATGTCCCTCCGGCCAATCCTTCGCGACTCGTCTCATCGCTCACCGCCACATATCCCATCCAATTAGAGTCCTTACTCCACGTTAAATCAACCAAATTGGATCTCTGTAGCCAAGTGGGAACATCAATGTGTGAAGACATTGCGTAAATGTACTTAGTAACATTATACCCATTTTTGGTCAAACCCAATTTATCGAACAGGTGGTGTGCATTATACCTACAACTCCCGCAATACTCAGAAAACGAATCGAAATCGAAAGCGTCGTAAGTGGCCTGAGCAAACTCGCCGTACTTAACGATTTCTCGCCTCAACCAAGGGTGAAGAGGGTTTAGTAGAGCATCCTCTTCCTCCCAACCGCCGTGGAAACCATGGATTTCCTGCCATTTTTGGGCGATCACCTCTTTTGGGGAAGTGGTTGGAGTGGAGTGTTTCTCTTCCGGGAAAGAATCCCAGTTTGAGGGAATATCTCCGGCGACGGCGGATGTGGGCGGTGTTTGGATTTGAAGGTGGAAAAAGTTGGAGAGGGATTTGGCGAATCGTAGGGTTCAGTTTCCATGAATGGGTAAAATTAAAAAATTTTAAGTTTTTATGCTTACTTTTTCTATCTAATTAAAAGAATCTCTCATTTTTATATCATATAGGCTGAGATTGTTCCATCGGTAAAAAAAAATTAAAAAAAAAGTTTTTTAGCAAGAAAAATAAGAAAAGAAAATGTTGAGTTTGAGTTAAATATTTTTATATAAACATATTTTTGATATAGTGTAAAAAGAGATATTTTTTGATATTTTTTTAATTAAGTAGTTAAATTAAGCATAGAAATTCAAATTTGTGATTTCATTATTCGTTATTAGATCAAAATTCGATGGTTGGATATTTTTAAAATTAATATTTATAGTTAAATTTATTTATTAACCATTCATGGGTAATACCCATTAAGAATTGTTCTTTATATATATAATAAGTGTCTCGTCACCAGTCCCACTAACTAGCGTGCCCTCATTTTGTAGGCCAGTAGTTGTACATCTTTCAACACTTGTGGATAGTGTTGCAACCATCTTAAAGTAACTTATTCAGTTGTGGCTCTCAATGAAAGTACTAAAATATTGACGGAGAAAATTGGCCAACTTATTCGTATGTATAGACGAGATGAAATTTATGAGTAACTATAAGTAAAATAGAGAGTACACACAATAATTTATAATAGTTCACTCTCTATGTCGCGACAATAATGGAGTTATGTCTACTTCGAGTTGTTATTCTCAAGAGAATGATTACAAGAAAATTAGCTAAGTCTAAAAACTCTAATTTCTAGAAAAATGTTCTGACCTTATAGGTAAGTTTTTGAATGTCAGATGAGCTCTTCTTTTATAGGGAATGAGGTCCTATTAAAGTAATAATAAAATATGAAAAAAAAATATAAAAAAGAAATATATATTTAGGATATTTTTGGCCGTTGATGATGATCTAACAGTAAAATTGACTCTGGTTGTCGGTTGTCAATTTTCGAAACTTGAATCTCATCTGCGGGACCTTTTTTGGGTAACTTGTAATTGAAATTCGTAACTCTCTTGAAAACAAAATTTGGACTTGATATATTTAGAATTTTGATTGAAGTGTGATACATGACTTGATAGACCATTGAAATAGCTTCGGAAACTCAAGTTGAATTGTGTCAACCAGATCATTATTAAGTGAGTTATGGCCGCTTTATTGAAGGTTTCTCTAATACCAATGCCCAGGTTGACATATGACGTTAACCTGGATGCTATGTCAAAGAAAAAACGTGTTGAGGATGTATTTTTTTATGCCTAAGTGATATTTTGACATCACTTAGCTAGTTTCTTTGTTCTGGTGAAGTCGTTCACTAGTTCTCGAAGATGTTGCTATTTCGTAGAATTGGGAGACTCGAAACTACTCGATTTGCGACTAGTCACTTTGTCAAAAAAAGTGAAAATATGAAGTTGTGAATTTAAATTTTTTGAGTTCATAGCTCTAGTTTACTATGAAAAACTAGACGAACGCTCAAGACAGAATCAGAATCGGATAAGCAGAACCTAACGCACCAAGTCATACGTCAACCTAGGTGTTGGGTGCTCTTTTCGGAGCTTCTGAGATGTCGTTTTGATGCTTCTAAGTCTTTGAAATTGAGGATGAGGTCTCCTACCCCATTTTGACCATGCCGAAGAGAATGTCTGGAGCATTATTTATATTTGAGTGACAGATTCCAATGCACCAGTTTGATTGTTAACTTGGGCTCAACTTTTAGCTCTTCAGGACTCGTTTTCTCCCTGAGTTTACTTGTATCTTTGTTATTTCTAATGAAGGAAAAAATGCCCATAACACTTTTTCAGATAAATGATTAGAAACGGCCCAAGTTGACAAAATGTCAACCTAGGGGCTAGGCCCAACGCTAGGTGTTAACTTGGCTACTGGGTGCAGTTTCTGGCCACCAAATGGCTCTGTTTGATTCCTAGAAACACTTGTATCTTAATCTTTGACAAAAACAAAGAATATGCTCGAGAGATTTCTTATAAAACTCCTTGGAAATGGCCTAAGTTGACAAAATGTCAACTTGGGTGCTGGGCCCATCGCCTATGTCAACCTAGGCGCTGGGTCCTCATCCTGGCCTCTAGGTTGATCTGTTTCTCCTTCGAAAGTATTTGTTTCCTCGTTTTGGATGAACACAAAAATGCTCAAGAAAGTTCTTCAGCTTGATGATTGGAAGTGCCCCAAATTGACAATATGTCAACCTGAGCATTGGGTGCCTGGGACACCTGGTGCTCCAGGTGCTCAATTTTGAAGTTACTCTGAATCTAATTTTTATGTCTCAAATATGTTCGTGACATGTCTAATTCATGTCTCAGTACAAAGTTTTACCGATTTTCACTAAGACATTCCGAAAATTGAAATCCTAGTTGGAACGTTAACCTAAGTGCTGGGTGAAACCTAGGTGCCTGACTTCTGGAGTATTGTTTCATGTATTTTTAGCAATAAATCAATTAATATATATATATATTATACATAAATTCAAAATTAGCTTATTAAATCGAATATTTTTGTCACATTAAATATACTAAAAATCGAATTAATAATTTGGAGGAAAAAAATATTCATTTCTACCATGTTAGTGTAAACAAGAAAATTAGGACTTTATAATTAATAATCATTTGTTTTTACTGTGCTGTGATTAATTTTTTGTGCCAAGCGCATGACATAAAACTGAGGAAGAAGAAGCAAACTTATAGTATTAATACTGATATTATTGAAAGAAAATTTAGAAAAACATCTTTGATAAAATTTTATTATTATTCTATTTTTAAACAAAATATAAATTTTTAGATACATATAATTTTTAAATTAAAAATTGTGTGTTTATATATTTCAAGTACCAAACAAAGGTTGAAATTGTACATTATCCGATTCCAAGACATGAGATTGATGAGGTTGATCCAAGGCCATAGGTGAAGGAATGTCCTCAACCTCTCTTTTGGGCTTAACCCATCTCCCATGATCATTACAAACAAGTCCTTTATGAGCTAATTGGTACCAACATTGTGGGATTCTAAGCTTATCAACTAACATATCACATCCCTTGTTAACTAATGCAGCATCTCTCCTAGCATTGTCTCTAAACGGTGTCGTATGACTCAAGAAACCATCCACAAGATGCAAGTAAGTCTCCAAACTATGAAACCCAGCTAAATTTATTCCATGCTTTAAGTAAGGAGATGACTTAACATCCAGCTTTAACTCAGCTCCAACATGAGTATAAACCCATTCAAGAGTCCCCATAATGTCCTCAAGTTTCTCCAAACTCTCATTCAAAACAAGCCCCGGCATTCTATGAACCATGTCTTGTTTGATCACAACTCTCAGCGTTCTAACGCCCATGTCATGAATCTCGTCTCTAAACGCGTGGTTCCCAACTCTCGGTGCTCCAAAGGAGATTACGCTGATGCTAACCTCCTTTGGAAGAGTTGCTGCAGCCGAAAAATTTGTCAAAATGGACTTTTGACAAATTGAAATTAGCAAAATAGACTTTTCTATTTTCTTTTTTTTTTAATTACTTTTATTTTACACTTAACATTTAAAAAATTAATTTAATATTAAACAAAATTAATTAAAACCTCATAAAACAAAATACTAACCCTAATTTTTTTTTTTTACAGCCTCTCTTTCTTTTTGTTCTTCTTCTCCTCTTCTCCTCACCCAAGTCACTCATTCTTCTTCCTAATAAGACTAAAAAGACCATGAATACTCACAAGTGAACCATTCTTCTTCTTCTTCTTCTCTTCCTCTTCTCATCCTTTTTCTTCTTCTTGTGGCAAGTGGTGGCAGCCATAGACAAAAGAATTTAAAATTCATTCTAACAAAGGTAAACCCTAATAATTTCCTTGTCTCTTCTCATTTTGTTTCTTTTCTTTATTTTTTTTTTAGTTGTAGCTATTAATATTTTTCTTCTCTCAATTTCTTATTGCAATAACTAATCATTTAGAATTATAATGGAATCAACAAGTGATGCATCAACCACAATACCCACACCACCCAATGAACATGAACAGGTAACATATATATTTTATTACAGTCTTTTGAGTTATAATTTTAATTTTTGTAATTTATGGATAAAAGACCTTGAATTTGCTCTAAATAACCATAAACGATCTTGAATTTACACTATGCAACCATCATGGTCTTTTATGCTCTTCAACTAACTTTAAAGAACTTAAATTTTCTTCGAACGACCTTAAATTTACATTATGCGACCATCATGGTCTTTTTTGTTTTTCAACCATTCAAAGAACTTGAATTTGCATGGAACGATCATAAACAACCTTGAACTTACATTATGCGACCATCATGGTCTTTTATGGTCTTCAACCAATTTTAAAGAACTTAAATTTAATCTAAACGACCTTGAGTTTGGTCTTTTATGTTCTTTAACTAACCTTAGAGAACTTGAATTTTCTCTGAACGACCATAAACGACCTTAAATTTACATTATGCGACCATCATGGTCTTTTTTGTTTTTCAACCATTTAAAGAACTTGAATTTGCATGGAACGATCATAAACGACCTTGAACTTACATTATGCGACCATCATGGTCTTTTATGGTCTTCAACCAATTTTAAAGAACTTAAATTTAATCTAAACGACCATAAACGACCTTGAATTTACATTAAGCGACTATCATGGTCTTTTATGTTCTTTAACTAACTTTAGAGAACTTGAATTTTCTCTGAACGACCATAAACGACCTTAAATTTACATTATGCGACCATCATGGTCTTTTTTGTTTTTCAACCAAAAGAACTTAAATTTGCAAAGAACGACCATAAAGACCTTGAACTTACATTATGCGACCATCATGGTCTTTTATGGTCTTCAACCAATTTTTAAGAACTTAAATTTAATCTAAATGACCATAAACGACCTTGAATTTACATTAAGCGACCATCATGGTCTTTTATGGTCTTCAACCAATTTTAAAGAACTTGAATTTGATATGAACGACCATAAACGACCTTGAATTTACACTATGCGACCATAATAGTCTTTTATGTCCTTCAACTAATTTTAAAAAACTTGAATTTGCTCTGAACGACCATAAACGACCTTCAATTTATATTATGCGACCATCATGGTCTTTTATGGTCTTTAACCAATTTTAAAGAACTTGAATTTAATCTAAACGACCACTAAGGTCGCACACGGTCGCACAGGTTGCATAGGGTCGCACATGGTCGCACTATCTATTTTCATACCACATGTGACCTTATTTATTTAGTTAAATTTGTAATTCTTTTTATACTTTTTATATTTATGTTCTTATCGTTTATGTATTTTTTATTCATTTCACTCATTATTATTGTAGATGCCCAAAATTATATTAACAACAGAGCTTCCATGTATACCTCGTGCCATTACTACTAATACAGCTGCAAAATCTAAAGTTACCATCAAATCCCCGCTAAGTGTAATAGGCCAAATAAAGAATTGGCTCACAAAGTCTGACCAGGAGGTTTTTAAACATTACTCCCAATTGGGTCGTCTCTTGGACCTCGATACTAAAGGGCTTTTTCCTGGCACCTTAGTAAACCAGATAGTTTTGAGGAGGGTAGATTGCCAAAAGAGGCATGAGTTATGGTTTTTGATTAATGGAAAACCTGTGAGATTTTCTCTCCAAGAGTTTGCAATTGTATCTGGATTGTACACTGATGGTGGCCCGACACCTGAAGAAATGGAGCTTGTTTCTTCTAAGAACAAGTTAAAAGAAAAGTACTTCAAGAACATGATGTCTATTAAAGTAACAGATGTTGCCAATGCTCTAGATAGCATATCTAGAGAATCAAAGACTAGAGACAGAGTGAAGTTATGCTTTATCTATTTGCTCAGTGCATTTCTAATAATGCCAAGTCCTTCTTCGGCTATAGATCTTGAATGGCTACAACTAGTGGATAATCTACCAATATTTGACAATTATTGTTGGGGAAAGCTGGCATATGAGAAAATAATTGAGCAAATTACAAAAAAAAAGATATGAAGAATAATCCAAGTGAGAAGGATATTAAGTGGAACCTCTTTAGTTGTCCTTGGATATTTCTGGTAAGAAATATGATTATGATTATAATTTAGTTTATTTATTTTTAGATATTTTTTATTGTATTTTGAGATATAATTTTGATATGAATTTTTCTTTGATAGATATGGATTTGCGAAGCAATGCCAAAGTTGGGTGAAATGGTAGGACAAAGAGTCCCGGGAAATCATATTCCCCGATGGCTTGGTTGGAAAATCAATGATAAACATAAAAATGTCACAGTTACAAGATTATCAGAAGTAATAGAAAATAATACTGAGGTATATTTATCCACATGCAAAATTTTTTATTGTATTGTATTAAAAAAATATGATCAAGAAACTTATGTTAGTTCATTTTCTTTGTGTATTAGTTTTTTGTACGACCTACATTAGCTCCAACCTCAAAGGAGAAGGCAGAATTGTTTTATGAAAGACTTGGTAGCTATGAGGATAATGAAGATGACGTAATTGATCAGATTTCTTCATTTTTAGTGGGTGATGTCATTTTACGTAATCAACAGTGTGTTGCACCACATGTGGAGCCTCCATCTTCGAATGTAGGGCAATCGAATATGGAGCCTCCATCTTCAGATTTTGAACATCCAACTAATGATGTGGAGCCTCCCCAATTCACTCAAATTCCTCAACTGTAACGCCCTAATCTATAGGGACGCCACGTGTGTGATTTTATAAACTAGTTTAATACTAATAGAATAATTAATTATTAAAAACCGTGATAATATTAAAAACTTGACTAAATTAAAACACTAAAAATGGACATTATAACGGCATAAAAAGTGTGTTCCGGGAATCCCTGTTGTAAAAAGTTTTGCTAAAGAAATATATACGACAACCATTTAAACATAAAACCAAAATACACAGCAGATACAGCCAGTCTAAAACAACTCCTGGCAACTCGGCACGCAGGCCGGCGAGGTCAATATGTACATTGCTGGAGAAGACTGCCACCTCATGGTTGATCTAGCTTTTCTTTGCCTTTACCTGCACCACATAGCACCCGTGAGTCACAAGGACTCAGCAAGAAAAGTAATAATAACAATCATATAGCTTATTATTCGAATATTGTCATTTATACACAATAAGAATCAAACCATCACACTTTGTTCATAAGATGAAATCCAAATCACTACTGGCATCTGCCACGAATAAACATTAGTATACAGATATTTGGTAATACAAAACCATTATACCAATAATGGAATTCATATTCATTTAATCATATAAATAATATATATGTTACCTCATTAAGCAACCATCTTCATGACATCATGTTGCCTAATTAGGCAAGTCGATGCTTTAATCTGATGATCTTGTATTGTATCGCCTAATCAGGCAAGCCCATGCCATAGCCTGGCACCCATATGTCGCATAACTGCATCACCTAATCAGGTGAGCCTATGCCCAAAAACCTGCACCATATATCATACAATTGCATCACCTAATCAGGTGAGCCCGTGCCACAATCTGGCACCAATATATCGCATCGTCTAATTAGATGAGCTCGTACCTACGCCCGGTACTTATCATGTCACTGACGCCTGTACTTACGCCCAGTACGTCGCCAGGAAAATCGCATCACCTAATTAGGTGAGCCCGTACCTACACTCGGTACTCATCATATATCACTAACGCCCGTACTTACGCCCAGTACGTTACCAGGAAAATTGCATCACCTAATCAGGTGAGCCAACATATCACATGCATAATATTATCACATTATCAATACTCAACCAATCAATTTTTTCACTATATAACAATATTAACTATATCTCAATATTAATCAATTCATAACAATACTAATTGTATTACATACAACGTACTATGCAGTACAATATACTTTTCAATATATAACAATATTAACTATATCTCAATATTGATCAATTCATAACAATACTAACTGTATTACATACAACGTACTATGCAGTACAATATACGTACTATGCAGTACAATATACTTTTCTATATATAACAATATTAACTATATCTCAATATTGATCAATTCATAACAATACTAACGGTATTACATACAAAGTACTATGCAGTACAGTATACTTTTCTTACCTTTAATCCAGATTCATATATTTCAGCCAACCCAAGTGGAGAACTACCCCCGATGATCTCAGCCCTATGTCACAACAACGATAAACCAATAAGTGTTTATCCCAAAACACTGCTTATATTCACATAAGACAATCGAGGGTTTTCTACCAAACCCCGCAGTATAAATACACTAAAATAAAACTTATATTTTGGCTCTAAAACATACACCATATTGTAGAGCTCGTCGCAATCTTCGAAACGGTATATAGAATGTCCAAAACGGACACCTGAGTCAAAAGTTATGACAAAAATACGATTTCTGATCTCTTAGGAATTTCTATAAACTGTGAAATACGAAAATTTCAATTTTCGCACTCACCGAAACACTACCAAAACTTATCCAAATCACTCCAAACTTCACAGGGTGCATGTATGCCATAAATACTACCATCCTTACGTAACAGAAATAAAAATCGACCCCTTAAATGAAAAACGCCATTAACGTTCGGACTAAGCTTTAAAAAGTTCCAAACTCGAATTCTAACTCAAAAATCACTTCTAATTCAACAAGAAAATATCGAAACTAGTCCCATGGCTACCCGAGAACAATTCTATAAGGTCAGAACCTTCATAACTATTCAAATTCACAAAACCCCTATACGAAACTAATTGTTTTTAAACTTAAAACGAAATTAAACCATACCTTAAGCTTTCCCTCT
This sequence comes from Cannabis sativa, assembly GCF_029168945.1. Classification (NCBI taxonomy): domain Eukaryota; kingdom Viridiplantae; phylum Streptophyta; class Magnoliopsida; order Rosales; family Cannabaceae; genus Cannabis; species Cannabis sativa. The sequence continues at coordinate 57,543,571 of NC_083607.1, forward strand.
TCAAGGATTTGCTATCCTGCTACTACCAGAGCTTAGATCGCTAAGTTTTGGATTGAAAATTAAAGAAAATAGATATAAGGGGAGAAGGTTTTATCGAAGGAGGGAGAACGAGGGTTTCGTTCGTCGTTCGTTCTGTTCTGTTTCACTGATAACTTAATATATATATATATATAAAAGTTAACTTACGTTAACTTATATATATAAATAATATTATAATAATATATTAATAATAATAATAATAATAATAATATAATAATATATTAATAATAATAATATAATAATATTAATAAAAATTTTATTATTAATAGTTATCTTATAATTTCTTAGCCATTAAGAAATTTCTATTTCTAAGGTATTTAGCTAACTTTGAGTACTCTAAAATACTCCGATATTTCTAAAATTAACTTATCCCAATAATCTCATCAATATTTCTAACTAAAACTGTTGTGACATTTTTGGCCTCCAATCGGGTCTCCAGGGTCGCCAAACTTGAAAATATTTTTATTTCACAAATAACTCATATTATATCCACGTATTTCAAATAAATCCCCGTAATTAACAAATTACGCTTATGTATCCACTTATTAAGTCTCCAAGGTCGCCCAACCTGAAAATATTTTTATTCCACATATAGCTCATATTACATTCACACATGCTATATAAATCTCCGTAATTAACAAATTACGATTATTTACTTACTTATAGCAAAATTTAAATTTTATACTGAAATAGATTAGTAAGATCATAATCCCACTAATTACCTGATTAACTCATAGTACAATATAAACTCTAATTATTTACCATTAGGCTTATTGGGATATTACAACCATCCCCTCCTTATAAAAATTTCGTCCTCGAAATTTATTTAAACAATTCGAGATATTACCCCCATATTTATGATTCTAATTCTCAAATTGCTGCTTCTATCTTACTGTTTTTTTTTTATAGCACTTTCTTAACTAGTAGAATTGTCTCATTTCATCTTTCTAGTCCAAAACCTGGACAAGATATTTTTCTCATACCATAAATTTGTCTGAAGTTTAACATCGTCACAACTCAGAATATGGGTCGACTCTGATTCATATTTTCTCAACATGGAGACATGAAACACATTATATACTCCGGACAATGCAGAAGTTAAGGCTAGCTAATAGGCTACCTAGCCTATTAAATCCAGTGAACAAGTATATAATATTTCTCTTGTACCACACTTATTAAGGTACCTAACCAGTGGTACATTTAATTATCACTTTTTAAATAAACACCTCATCAGGGAAGATATTATTCTAAGATATTCTAACTTTTATCAAATATGCTCACAGTATATTTCTAATATTCTATTGATTTTCGCAGGTTACCCACCTTTCAAGAATAAAGCATTATACTATTTTCGCTTTAACCTCCATGGTTCTCAATAACCTTCTTTAATTCTTAACATCATAGCCAAAAATATCAACCTTGGAATTTTACAAGATTAGACTATTCCTTCGTATGAATTCTGTATTCTCATTTATAGTATAAATTGTCTACACTGATAGACAACATATTAACTCTGTATGTCCAATCGTTACTACTCGGTCAAAATCATAAGATCCCATAGTACATAATTCATAATTATGTCTTTCTACTTCTTCTATGAGATCTCCTAAGTTGATCTACTGACTTAACTTAGTAACTAGTTAAGTATTCATTTCTGGTAGATATTCAATTAGAGCATTTCTTATTTCCACCCACTTACTTGTCTCAATACCTTGTAAATTTCTGCTTATTAACACATCACTTCCTCTGGAACGACTATCGATTCTGCATCCTAATATGAATCTTTCTAGCGTACTTTGTCCTCACTCATACGCTTTCCGGGATGACTCCCTGAAAGATTTCCCATCTTGAGATTACCCAAGTTAAGTATGCTTATCTCCAAGGTAAGCTCATCGTGGGTTATCAGAATGTAGATGCCCCTTTTTTTGTCGTTCTTAATTGTATTTCTTGCTTTCATTCTTTCATTAATAAAATTCAATTGACATCACTCCCTTCATAAACCTCTTGCAATTCCTCATCGGTTTTTGTTCACTTAAACTTGAGGGATTCCCATCTTATTGTCAACTTAAATCTTGTTCATCTCCACTTATTTTAACTTGTATCAATTTCCCTTGAATTGACACAACTTTTAATTAATTAATTTTTTTTTCCAATCATTTACGATTAACCACCATTATAAAGTAATTTGATTAAACCTATACAGTAGAGGCAACACTGCTCATACCAGGTACCCACAACTAAACTGGAAATACCCATTTCCCGAATTCTCAACTAATAACAATTAATTAAAGATCATTCCTTGATCCTGAAGTTTCTTTTCATCATCACCACTAAGGTTTCACTCCCTGATTCATATGATACCATTGCTTCTCTGCAATCATCACTATCTTCATACTTCGTTAACCACTTTAAAACTTATTCTACACTCAATTATATAACTCGTTGTTTAATAAACAACCTACTTTGTGATCCAACATCCACCAATCACTCAATTACGTGTCTATTAAATTGCATCTCAATTCATAAGCTTTTCTCCATTCTGGGTGAGTATGCCTTTCCATAATTGCACAATAAAGTAATCTTTTCCAAGAATGTCAATGGTCTCCTTATATACCATATTGACTATCTAGTCAATTATAAAGTACTCTCCATCATTACCGTATCACCTTAAGTAATTTAGGTAATCTTCTTTACCTTAGTGATACCACTACTCTTCCTGATGTTCTTTTATACGTTACCTCAGTAACGTCACTGCTTCAAGCCTCCATTGGGCCCTTATTCCCACGAATTAATGGCTTTTATACATGACTGCATCACTCTAGCTGTTTCCTGGACTGACGACTGGTCCCACGGACCAATCCAAGTGTTTCTAACGTGCTTTGATCTTACTCGCACGCTTCATGGGAAATTTTCTTAAATGAAACCACCCCAAGTCAAGGACACTCAACCATGGAGTTCCGTCATGGTGAGCTACCAAAAAAAGATGCTTCTTGCTAACATAGGTAGTCCCACTCCTACATAATCTCAAAATTACTACACAATCGTCACCTTTAATTCATCTAGGATTCCAGACAATACTCATAAATTGTCCCACCTTTGGTAACGCTAGATCACTTCTAAACAAAAGATTTTGTTATTTGAATCAATTAGATCGATGCCTCCATTAACTACTCATTTTCTATATTCCACTAGGGAATATTAACAATTTAACTCATATTGTCATCCTTCTAATCTGTCTACCCTGTTAAATGGGTTACCACTAAATAACATACATGCACAGTTCATTCAGATTTCTTGATGTCTCTAACTAAATGTACAATGTTTAATATCAATAGCAATTATAATATTGCCCATAAATTCTAACTTGAGTCAGCCGAAGGACCAATATCCCTGTCCCCTTGAGTCATAACCAGAACTTGGGCAAGACCCGTACACTTTTCTCCTTTAACATAAGTCTTTCTTAACCATGTAGGTTCTTTTCAGATGACCCACTACCCCATAAAAAAACAAGATATGGCTCTACATTGGCTCAAATGGCGCCTTTTTGCATCTTGAACACTCAGGATAAGGTCGCCATTTCTTATACTCACTTTGACCGCTATCATGGTCACCCTAGAACCTTTCGTTCTATCCCATAATTTGTGGTTCATTTAGTTTTTTGCTTCTAGATCTACTAGTAAGTTGGCTTCATATATTCCACCACATCCAGTGGTACAACAGGAAGTGTCGGTAGTATAAGAACAGACACAAGATGAGCCTGCTATCTTTTCAAATCTTAGATTTTTTTTCTCCTTGTCGTCTAATCATGTGCTGTATAACAGAATTTACATGTTCCCAGCATTATGGCAATAAATAATTCTCTTCCATATTGTTTGCCTTGAGCCAAAATAGCTCGCTAATTAGACTCTTTGATTGCCCTTACTGTATAACTTATCACATCTTCTGACTATTTAAAACTCAAACGGATATTAATATCAATATGCATATACTATACACATATTCTTATCAAAATTATCAGTATGCTACTTTCCAACACACTTTATAATAGCCTAGGCAGGTAATCCAATAGCAATTAATATAAACACTTACTATACCATTAGTTGACCTATCCTCGCAGCAAATGTACATATTCGACCAGTCTTCAGGACCTTTAAAACCATGGCTGCTCTGATACCAAGTTGTAACGCCCTAATCTATAGGGACGCCACGTGTGTGATTTTATAAACTAGTTTAATACTAATAGAATAATTAATTATTAAAAACCGTGATAATATTAAAAACTTGACTAAATTAAAACACTAAAAATGGACATTATAACGGCATAAAAAGTGTGTTCCGGGAATCCCTGTTGTAAAAAGTTTTGCTAAAGAAATATATACGACAACCATTTAAACATAAAACCAAAATACACAGCAGATACAGCCAGTCTAAAACAACTCCTGGCAACTCGGCACGCAAGACGCAGGCCGAGGTCAATATGTACATTGCTGGAGAAGACTGCCACCTCATGGTTGATCTAGCTTTTCTTTGCCTTTACCTGCACCACATAGCACCCGTGAGTCACAAGGACTCAGCAAGAAAAGTAATAATAACAATCATATAGCTTATTATTCGAATATTGTCATTTATACACAATAAGAATCAAACCATCACACTTTGTTCATAAGATGAAATCCAAATCACTACTGGCATCTGCCACGAATAAACATTAGTATACAGATATTTGGTAATACAAAACCATTATACCAATAATGGAATTCATATTCATTTAATCATATAAATAATATATATGTTACCTCATTAAGCAACCATCTTCATGACATCATGTTGCCTAATTAGGCAAGTCGATGCTTTAATCTGATGATCTTGTATTGTATCGCCTAATCAGGCAAGCCCATGCCATAGCCTGGCACCCATATGTCGCATAACTGCATCACCTAATCAGGTGAGCCTATGCCCAAAAACCTGCACCATATATCATACAATTGCATCACCTAATCAGGTGAGCCCGTGCCACAATCTGGCACCAATATATCGCATCGTCTAATTAGATGAGCTCGTACCTACGCCCGGTACTTATCATGTCACTGACGCCTGTACTTACGCCCAGTACGTCGCCAGGAAAATCGCATCACCTAATTAGGTGAGCCCGTACCTACACTCGGTACTCATCATATATCACTAACGCCCGTACTTACGCCCAGTACGTTACCAGGAAAATTGCATCACCTAATCAGGTGAGCCAACATATCACATGCATAATATTATCACATTATCAATACTCAACCAATCAATTTTTTCACTATATAACAATATTAACTATATCTCAATATTAATCAATTCATAACAATACTAATTGTATTACATACAACGTACTATGCAGTACAATATACTTTTCAATATATAACAATATTAACTATATCTCAATATTGATCAATTCATAACAATACTAACTGTATTACATACAACGTACTATGCAGTACAATATACGTACTATGCAGTACAATATACTTTTCTATATATAACAATATTAACTATATCTCAATATTGATCAATTCATAACAATACTAACGGTATTACATACAAAGTACTATGCAGTACAGTATACTTTTCTTACCTTTAATCCAGATTCATATATTTCAGCCAACCCAAGTGGAGAACTACCCCCGATGATCTCAGCCCTATGTCACAACAACGATAAACCAATAAGTGTTTATCCCAAAACACTGCTTATATTCACATAAGACAATCGAGGGTTTTCTACCAAACCCCGCAGTATAAATACACTAAAATAAAACTTATATTTTGGCTCTAAAACATACACCATATTGTAGAGCTCGTCGCAATCTTCGAAACGGTATATAGAATGTCCAAAACGGACACCTGAGTCAAAAGTTATGACAAAAATACGATTTCTGATCTCTTAGGAATTTCTATAACCGTGAAATACGAAAATTTCAATTTTCGCACTCACCGAAACACTACCAAAACTTATCCAAATCACTCCAAACTTCACAGGGTGCATGTATGCCATAAATACTACCATCCTTACGTAACAGAAATAAAAATCGACCCCTTAAATGAAAAACGCCATTAACGTTCGGACTAAGCTTTAAAAAGTTCCAAACTCGAATTCTAACTCAAAAATCACTTCTAATTCAACAAGAAAATATCGAAACTAGTCCCATGGCTACCCGAGAACAATTCTATAAGGTCAGAACCTTCATAACTATTCAAATTCACAAAACCCCTATACGAAACTAATTGTTTTTAAACTTAAAACGAAATTAAACCATACCTTAAGCTTTCCCTCTTCAAGGATTTGCTATCCTGCTACTACCAGAGCTTAGATCGCTAAGTTTTGGATTGAAAATTAAAGAAAATAGATATAAGGGGAGAAGGTTTTATCGAAGGAGGGAGAACGAGGGTTTCGTTCGTCATTCGTTACGTTCGTTTCACCGATAACTTAATATATATATATATATATAAAAGTTAACTTACGTTAACTTATATATATAAATAATATTATAATAATATATTAATAATAATAATAATAATAATAATAATATAATAATATATTAATAATAATAATATAATAATATTAATAAAAATTTTATTATTAATAGTTATCTTATAATTTCTTAGCCATTAAAAAATTTCTATTTCTAAGGTATTTAGCTAACTTTGAGTACTCTAAAATACTCCGATATTTCTAAAATCAACTTATCCCAATAATCTCATCAATATTTCTAACTAAAACTGTTGTGACATTTTTGGCCTCCAATCGGGTCTCCAGGGTCGCCAAACTTGAAAATATTTTTATTTCACAAATAACTCATATTATATCCACGTATTTCAAATAAATCCCCGTAATTAACAAATTACGCTTATGTATCCACTTATTAAGTCTCCAAGGTCGCCCAACCTGAAAATATTTTTATTCCACATATAGCTCATATTACATTCACACATGCTATATAAATCTCCGTAATTAACAAATTACGATTATTTACTTACTTATAGCAAAATTTAAATTTTATACTGAAATAGATTAGTAAGATCATAATCCCACTAATTACCTGATTAACTCATAGTACAATATAAACTCTAATTATTTACCATTAGGCTTATTGGGATATTACATCAACAATCACACTTGCATCCCTCCTCACAACCTCCCTCTTCTTATGATGCTCGAAATGACTTGTTAGAGTCAGTGAAGTGTTTGATAGCTGAGCAAGAAAAGTTGCACAAGTCAAGATATGAGGAGATTGAACGTGTAAATAGAGAAAGATACGAGACAATAATGACAACTATCTCTGACCATGCTTACTTGAATACAGTGAGGCATGAGACAATATTAACAAAATTGGATGATTTGACTCGCATTTTTCGACCTATAGCTGCACAATTTTCTGGAGCTGGAGGAGAAAAGACTACAGAAAACAACCAACAAGTAATTTGCATAATTTTAATATAGTTATTATTATTACTGTCATCTATATTTTATTTATAAATAATATGCCTTATAACTTCATGGTTGTAGGATTCACCATCTCATGCACACTTTTTTGGAGATGGATTTGTAACACCTGCAAGAGAGAGGAACATGGAGGGTGATCAAGTCTCCACACTTGTAGGAGAGAAGACGGTTGAGAATACAACATCTAACTTTCCTACACAACTTACAGAAAATGAAGTCACCACACAATCTCATGTGTCTGCAAACTCCTATGAGACACCGCCATCAATTATTTATGAAGGGGTTAACTATGAAGAGCCTGGTGATGAGGTAGAACAAATTGTTCGAGATGGTCGACCATTGAGGTTAAGAAAACGTGCTGCAAGCTTGAAATCACCTTTCACACCATGGCCGAGGAAACGTCGATACTCTAAGTTAGAACCACCAACTTTTGATCCTTTCAGGCAGCCTATTGAAGAGGATGTGCAAGCATTCTTCAGGTGGTACAATGGCGATACAAACGGTAGAAGAACCATTCGTTGTGGACAGACATCACATGATAGAAGTTTTTTTGAGATATTGTTGGCAAAGCAACGGTATATTGATAGTGAGGTAAGCTTTATCATTCGAATATATCATAATTATTATATCATATTATCATCATAACTAACAATGAGAAAATAATTTTTTGGCAGCATGTAGATGAAATTACCTATTTATTTAGGAAAAGAATGGATAAGTTTCATAATATCTTTCCAAAAGATATATGCATATTGACAGATGAGTTTGGACAGCGTGTGCGTGCTCTGTACAAAGAATCTCGAGAGGAGAACAATAATGTATGTAAGACCAATGAAGAGCTAATGATGTTTGTCGAAGGTACCAGGCCAATTAGAGGAAGAATTTGGTCAGATGTCAATTACTTCTATGTGCCTTGGCATGATGGTAAACACTGGATGTTAGTGGTAGTTGACAGACATAGTTGGACAATGTTGATTTATGACTCGATTCCAGATCACTGGAACTCCATAGAGGCAATGAAAAAATCTGTGGAGCCACTTGCAGCATATTTTCCTTTTTTACTTAAAAACAGTTGCCATATTGGGAGCCTCCATCATCAGTGTAGTGATCTCATGAGTATAAAAGTAGCTCCTGCAAATACTGTTCCTCTGAACAAGAGAACGTAAGTTTTATTTAATATATCTGCCTTTAAATCCAAGTTGTTAATATTAATGCTAACGTAGTTAAATTTGTCTTTATAGCGGAGATTGTGGTGTATTCATGCTTAAGACAATGGAAATGCACATTGCTGGTAAGTGCAACGAGTCAGCTACAATGTTGCTCAACGACGACAACATAGATACATACAGGAAGGCATATGCAGTTCAATTATATGTGGGTAGTGCAGATCCTTAATTAACCATGTCCTTGTTCGTAATTCTGAATTTTGTAATTTTGTGGATAAACTTGAATTTACTCTGAACGACCGCAAACGACCTTGAATTTATACTATGCGACCATCATGGTCTTTTATGTTCTTCAACAAACTTTAAAGAACTAAATTTGCTCTGAACGACCATAAACGACCTTGAATTTATACTATGCGACCATCATGGTCTTTTATGTTCTTCAACAAACTTTAAAGAACTTGAATTTACTCTGAACAACCATAAACGACCTTGAATTTATACTATGCGACCATCATGGTCTTTTATGTTCTTCAACAAACTTTAAAGAACTAAATTTGCTCTGAACGACCATAAACGACCTTGAATTTACACTATGCGACCATCATGGTCTTTTATGTTCTTCGATAAAAACTTGTATATTATGTACTCTAATTCTTTAAATAGTTAAAAATTAACTTATACCATGTAATTCAATGATTGAGTTATTTAAAATATGTAACTATATAGTCACCAAGACTTATACAATGTACTTTAATGGTGAAATCCCTACACAATTATAAAATATACTTTAATTATAATCTATAGATTATACTTAAATGGTTATACATACATATTTTATAAAATAATTTATTTTATATATTGAATCTCATATATATATATATAATATAGTTAAATAATCACATACACTTATACAATTATATAATATACTTTAAATATAATTTATAAATTATACTAAATAATTATACACATACATACTTAATGAAATAACTTAGAAAATATAGTTGAATAATTTATTGTCATATATAATGTATTAAATGATTATATTGAAATATACTATGGTCGCACATAGTCTCATAGACCAATATTATGATATATTTTGAAATATACTATGGTCGTACATAGTCGCACAAGGTCGCACAGGGTCGCATAGACCAATATTATGATATATTTTGAAATATACTATGGTCGCACATAGTCGCACATGGTCGCACAGGGTCGCATAGACCAATATTATGATATATTTTAAAATATACTATGGTCGCACATAGTCGCACATGGTCGCACAGGGTCGCATAGACCAATATTATGATATATTTTGAAATATATTGTGTTCGCATATAGTCGCACATGGTCGCATAGACCAATATCAGAATAAAGTTTTAAATATACTATGGTCGCACATGGTCGCATAGGGTCGCACAAACCAATATTAGGATATACTTTGAAATATACTTGGTCGCACATGGTCGCACAGAGTTGGACAGAGTCGCACAAGATCCATAATAAGTACTTTAATTAGCATAAATTTTACAAATAGATATAAATAAAAGTTTGCATATATCAAACACAAGAAACATTAAATATATAATTTAGAGAACTGAATAATAATAAATCACACATGAGTTGTGCTTCTACCATCTGATGGCACTTGTGGACATGTTTGCGAATTATGTCCTGACTGTCCACATGCTCCACAATTATATTGTTTCTTAAGAAATTCACCTTTGGAAGCTATGCGATTGGTTCTTGGTCTTCCTATAGTCTTGTCTTCAGGAGGTGCTATCACTTGTACTGCAAGAATATCTTCAGGAATGTCAGTCCATTGTGAGTTTGGAGGTACAGGATAAATAGTTTCAGCATATGCTAACAACCAATATTCTGATGTGTAGTACTGTGAACACATAGAATATATGAGTTCCCCAGTATTTTGGGGTTGTGCCTTTCCTGCTGCTGCTATTGCATGGATACATGAAAGTTTCTCAATATCAAAAACTTTGCACGTGCAACTCTTTGACCTTAAATTTACTATTGCATCGAGTTCTCCACACATCACATTGTACTCATTCTCATTTAACTGGAGAGTTATCAATGAACCGGCTTCATCCCATCTCTTGCGTAATATTTCTTCCCTCTTTGGTGTTAATGGAGTTGTAACTACACATGCTTCCCGCCGACGTTCAAAAAACCATTGTCCCATCGTGCTAATGATAAAATCAATCATAGCAATAATTGGATACTCTCTGGCCTTTCGCATCATATTGTTCACTGACTCAACTATGTTAGTGGTCATGACTTCATATCGGTTACCAACAAAATGTGCTCTAGACCACTTACTGAACTTGACATCATTCTCAAGATACTTAGCAACACGTGGATATGTTTTGCGAAGTTGGTCGAAGTGTTTATTAAACTCTTCGATACGGTACGCTATTGCAGCTTTCTTATACAATTTAGTCCCAGCAGCACTTTTGAAACGGTGTTTTATATTTTGCTTTACATGCCAATAACATGCCCCATGAGAAGCCATAACATAAACACGACGAACTGCATGTTCAATACTTTGATGTCTATCAGAAACAAAACATAAGTCTGAGCTATCAGGTATTAAGTCCTTCAACTTCTCTAAGAACCATGTCCATGAAGTGTTATTCTCACTGTCAACCAAACCCCATGCAATGGGGTAACTATGGTATTCACTATCTTGTGTAGTTGCTACTAATAACACACCTTTATGCTTAGTCTTGATCCAAGCTGCATCTATACCAATTACTTTTCTCATGTAAGTGAACCCTCTTATGGCCACACCTAAAGCCATAAAAAAATACTTGAATTTATTTTCTAAATCAAGTTCAATGTGAGTAACTGTACATGGATTTGCCCGCTTCAACATGTGACAATACGAAGGGAGCAATGCAAAATTTTCTTTAGCTGTTCCTCTAATCAAATTTTGAGCCCATTGTTTTCCTTTCCATGCTTTCCAATAACTAACTTGAACTTTCATTTCCTCACGCATGAATCCTGCAAGGCTTTTTGGGTTAAGTGGGTCCTTACTATTCTTAAAGTGTCCCTGTACACGAGAACCAATAACGCGACTGGATGCTTGTCTATGATTGGCATTTCGGTTCATTAATGAGCAACTATGAAGACTATGATATTGTCGAATGACAAAGAAATGTGAATCTTTCATCTTCGTAGCACGCACTCTCCATAAGCAATTTTCACTGACACAACGAACCTCCTTTATAGACTTGTTTGATTTGGTTGTTCGCATTTCAAATCTCCCATTAATGGCAATGATGCTAAGATAATAACTCAATTCATCCTTACTCACAAAGTGTTGACCCACTTTCAAATTCGATCCATCATGTCTGCCACTATCCTGACTTGCTTCTCTATTACATTGTGCAACATTTCCCATAAACATATCATAATGTTGATAAGGGATAATTTGACCTCCTCCGACTACAATGTCATTCTCAATTACATCATTATTTTCTTCAACTACTTTATCACATTCCTGAAGTTCATTGTTACCGCTCTCATGTACAATATCATCTGGTGTGGGATTGGAACCAATGATGCCTTCACCACTCTGAGGTATATCTTCATTCGGGACATAACTTGGATCATTCGGAACTTGATCTATTATATGACACCCAAAATAATTATCGTAAAAGCTTCCATTATCAAAAACATCATCATCACAATCAAATTCAACATCATTACCAGTGAGTTCATTACCATCACCATCATCATCATTGACAAACTTTGTCTTTCCTTTATCATTATTCTTTTTTACGCACACATATAAAGGAATCACTTCTTTAACTTTGTACAACTCTTTAAATAGATCCTCCACATCAGAATCACCACAAATCTTACTTGGTGCCATCTTGTTGAATGTTTCACCTGCCACCTTATGAGTTATTTCAATTTCATACAAATTTCGATCAACACCTATTTTTTCATAGACTTTATTCACTAGTTGATGAAACTTGATACTACGATCAACCACAAATCCCTTGTTGCAACCAGTACCAAACCATTCCCAAATACGATTATCGGTAATCTTCCACTCACCATTATAGTCCATGCATATAAAGATATGATCCATACCTGTCATAAAGTTAAAGTTTCAAATTAACAAGTGTAAAGTAAGAATATCAAATCACTTAGCTTATAGTTATTTTGAAGCCATTTAGATGCATTTAGAAATACATGTCGGAATCCAAAAATTAGTAGAAAGCAACCATGTTAGACCATGTGCGACCATGTACGACCATGTACGACCTACATGGTCGCATAATATAATTTTCTAATTACATTGAGCGACCATGTGCGACCACGTACGACCTACATGGTCGCATAGTGTAGTTTTCTAGTTACACTGAGCGACCATGTGCGACCACGTACGACCTACATGGTCGCATAGTGTAGTTTTCTAGTTACACTGAGCGACCATGTGCGACCTACATGGTCGCGCATGGTCGCATAGTATTTTTTTTGTTTTCACTAAACGACCATATGCGACCAAAGGCGACCAAAATTGGTCGCACATGGTCGCATATCACAGGTCATCTTCAACCTCGAACTGGAGTTGTTTTCACACCAGTTTTTTTTTTTTTTTAAAGAATAACCTAAATTTGTGCTTTATATTGCTATATAAATGTAAAATAATAAATACCCAATCATTAAACTTGAGAGTAAAGTTAGTTACTAACCTTTACAATTGTTGGATGGAATTTTCACTTCTTCTTTAAGGGTTTCTTGAATTTTTTAGGTCAAATGTGCATGAATACCACCATTGAAGAAGAAATTCTTGAGTAGTGCTATGAAAATGAAGATAAAAACTCATATAGTAATGAAGAACTCAATTGAAGATGAAGATGAAAATGAAAAGAGGTGATGGGAGTCCAACCAAATCTATTTTTTTTAATTATAAAGAAAAATTAATATTAATTGTATTTATTATATCAATTATTATATCAATTAAAAAAAAAGACTATTTTGCTAATTAAAATATTTGAAAAGCCATTTTCCTAATAAAAGTTTTCATAAAGGCTATTTTGCCAACTCACTCTGCTGCAGCCTCGTAAGCGTTTAGAAGAGCTAAAGCGCCCCCGAGGCTGTGGCCAGTTATAGTGACACTAACTTCCTCACCCTTTTGTCTATACATTTCAACAAGCTTTTTCACTTCTTTCATTACTTGTTCCGAAGCACTAGACTTATTGTACCTAGTGGATTCACTCTTAGAAGAGTAAATGCTCAAAAACCCATGTTCAACTTTCGCTTCTCTATTCCCAATTGGCTCCAATTTTCTCTTAAAATCTTCGTACCATTCGGAAGGCGCCACCGTTCCTCGCCACGCCACAACAATGTCCCTCCGGCCAATCCTTCGCGACTCGTCGTCATCGCTCACCGCCACATATCCCATCCAATTGGAGTCCTTACTCCACGTTGAATCAACCAAATTGGATCTCTGTAGCCAAGTGGGAACATCAATGTGCGAAGACATAGCGTAAATGTACTTAGTAACATTATACCCATTTTTGGTCAAACCCAATTTATCGAACAGGTGGTGTGCATTATACCTACAACTCCCGCAATACTCAGAAAACGAATCGAAATCGAAAGCGTCGTAAGTGGCCTGAGCAAACTCGCCGTACTTAACGATTTCTCGCCTCAACCAAGGGTGAAGAGGGTTTAGTAGAGCATCCTCTTCCTCCCAACCGCCGTGGAAACCATGGATTTCCCGCCATTTTTGGGCGATCACCTCTTTTGGGGAAGTGGTCGGAGTGGAGTGTTTCTCATCCGGGAAAGAATCCCAGTTTGAGGGATTTTCTCCGGCGACGGCGGATGTGGGCGGAGTTTGGATTTGAAGGTGGAAAAAGTTGGAGAGGGAGTTGGCGAATCGTAGGGTTGAGTTATTATTGGTGGAGAATGGACGGTGGAGATGTAGGGGTTGGGGTTGAGACCCAGTGATGGAGACGGTGTCGTTTTGGGTGGGAATATGGTTGAAGATGGTCGTAGAAGATAGAGCCATGGATTGTATGAAATGGTTGAATTGAAATTTTAGTGTATATTTATAGATTTGATCAAAAAAATTAAATAATCAATCACGCGGGGTTGATATAGTAGTTGAAAGTTACCAATTTAATAATGCTTTGACTAATTATTTTGTGGGCTTTTTTGTACGAGTATTGGGTACTAGTGGTGTCTAATACCTTCTAAACATGTCGTCTTGTGAGTGGCTATTAAAATTCACTGAAAGTTATTATATTAAACTAAATAGGACTCGATACTTAGTTAGACCAATAGCGATATTAATACGTACGATAGTGTTAGGCACCACTAGTGCCTTTTAGCATTTCTTTTTTTTATTAATACGAATTCTATGCTCTTAATTTTTTTTTTTTTTTTTTGATTAATTAGGATTTTTGTTCTTTAAATTTTAACATGTACTAAATTATGCTCTTTAAACTTTTATGGGCGTTAAAAATTCCCATTGAGATTGTTGGATTTAAGGATTTTTTCTAATTTTAGTAAAGAAAGTCTAACATGAATGAAAGTCAAGGGACTTGATTTGGTATATGTGAAAGTTCAAGGGATATGATTTAGTAGATATCAAAGTTTAAGGAGCATAATTTAGTACATGGATAATCACACAGAGTTAGTAAAATTGAATGAAACTGGACAAATGTTCTTAAATGCAACAATCTCAATAGTTCATGGGAATTTTTAATGGCTAGAAAAGTTAATTACCATAATTTAGTACATATCAAACTTCAAGAGAATTTTAATTAATCTTTTTTTAACAAATACAGTACCTAATTAAATAAATCAATTATATGGTATATAAGATTTTTTTTTTTACAAAATTACAATGATCAATCAAAGAGTGATTGGGAATAACTTAAGAGAAGGAAGAAGAAATGTTGCAATTTGAGTTGCGGCTAGAACATAGCTGAGATTGTAACATGGTTTGATGGTAATTTAAGATTGCAATTGCAATTGGGCATAGTTCAGAGATGGCAATATAGTTAGATGGTGATTTAGGTTGCAATTTGGGTTGCCATACCGGTTGCAACTTCAGTTTTGTTATGGAGATCATGGAAGCTTCATATGGTGGTCTTGCGATTTAGATTCTGATTGGGATATGGCTGAGATTGTGATATGATTTGATGTTAATTTAAGGTTGCAATATTGATTACGACTTTAGTTTCATTATAGAAATTAATGGAAGCTTCACATGGTGGTTGGTCTCGAATAATTACAGAGAGATGATAATATAACCTAGAGTAAAAAGAAAGGGGTTGAGACTACTATATGGTTTGATCGTGGTTATAAGTTGCAAGTTCAATTTATTAGAATATTTTTATTTATGGAAATTATTTTTTAATTAAGGAAATGATTTTTTATTTAAGGAAATAAATAAATAATTGATTTTCTGATAAATGAATATTTTATATTCATTAAATCTGGATAAAATCAATTATGTAATATTCTATATATGGTCAGATTTCTATATTCATTACCTGATTTGATTTCCTGAATTAATTGTCAAAATATTCTGACAATTAATGTGGCGCAGATACTGATGGAGTATCTCACCTATAAATATAGGGTCTCGGTCCCCGAGCTCCTCACTCATTCTGAATCCATTCAGCAAATTCCATCTAAAGAGAGTTGTGAGAGCGAGGAAGCCCGAACTCCAATACCGAAGCTATCGCAGGGATTGAAGCTCAAAGATCAATGGCTGGAGGTACATCGATCCTTTCATTGTACATATTATAGATATGATTACAGTTTATTTTCCGCATTTCATATCATTGTATATGCTATATTATATACACTATATATATAGTCTAACAGTTGGTATCAGAGCGGATTTATCTCTGCCTTGATTTTATTTGAGTTTCATATATATATATATATACATACATATACTGTTCATATATATACATATTTGTTTCGGTTCTGTATATATATATATTTATATTCATACCATTTATATTATATATACATTTTCATCAGTATATACATATATATATATATCTTTCATATTGTTCATATATACATATATATTATATACTCATACAGATTCATACTCGAACGTGTATATATATATATATTTTATCCGTGTATATATGTTTATATATATATTGTATATTATATATATATTTTATCGCATAATAATAATCATAATATTCATTTTATTTATGTGATATATACATACATATATATATACATGCATATATATATAATCACGATCGGTCCATTTTGAGTTTTTTCCATTTTTTATTTTTCGGTGTTTATTTCGAATTCTAAATATATTGCTATGTTCGTATAGTATTATAGATCGATCTAAGCATTGAAAATCTATTGAAAAACTTAAGGATGGAAATTTTTTTCCGGTTAAAACTTTTTCGGACCCGATTAATTTCGTGATATTAAAGTATATATTTTTTCGTGTTTTTGTACATAAAATCTATGTGGATCTCTTTATTATTTGATTTAGAACCATTTAGATTTGAAAACACGCAATTTGGTCGTCGGAAACGCCATTTCCGATCGGGTTTGGGTCGGGTTCGACGGACCCGCGTGCAGAAAAACGGGTCAAAATCGACCCGGTTTGGCTGAAGAAGACGACGCAAACGACATGTCGTTTGTCAAAAAACGACGTGTCGTTTGCCCAAAAACGACGTGTCGTTTTCCCAAAAACGACGTGTCGTTTGTCAAAAACGACGTGTCGTTTGAAGGCCTTCATTTCAGCTGTCGTTTGTAGTAAACGACATGTCGTTTTTCATACTGTGAAAAACGACATGTCGTTTTTCGTTTTTTTGGCAGCTCTTCATTGTACAAAACGACGTGTCGTTTATTCATTCTTTTTCAGCGCCCGTCAGAGTAAAAACGACGTGTCGTTTTTGCGTTTTGCTAAAACGACATGTCGTTTACAGGCAGTGGTTTTTTTCTAAAAAAAAAAAAAAAAAAAAGGAAAAATTCCGAATTTTTGATAAATTTTTTTATTTATTTGGAATATTAATTATTTTCCTATTTTGTGTGTTAATTTAGTCAATAAATTGTATTTAGTTAATTTTCCATTTTTGTTTAATACATATATATAGTATAAATTGAAAATGGAAATTTGTTTAAATTTGGTAATTTATTACATGATTTATTTGGGCATGTAAAAATTGTGCTAATTTGTGCATTTAATTATATATTACCAAATTTCTGCAATTTATTGTCTAAAATTAATTTTGAAAAATCTGCCATTAATTTCATATTAAGGAATTTGCATTTAATTAATGATCATACATTAATTGTATTATTTTGTATTTATTTGACAAATTTATGTTTAATGCAATTAATTTGGATTTGTATGATTTAAATGCTATACATAAATTCCTTTTATAGTGCTAGATATATTTAGAAATATTCAAACATTAAGATAGGTTGAATATTTTATTTAGCAATTAAGTTTCATAAAACTTCATAAAATTATTCATAAAATATTCATAAAACTTTATAAAATGAATAAAATATGAATAAAACGTAAGTAGTTTTGTGGTTTGACATAAGAAAACATGAACCTGGGACAAATGCTCATATCTAGAACGGTTTTTAATGATCTTCGGACGACCACACTAGGAGCACTAATCTCAGTGATTGTCTATTATGTTAATAACGAAATTACTTTTAGGTAGAGCCCAATACCTAATGTCTAAAGTGAAAATATAATTTTTTATAATTAGGGAGTAGCCACAGCATCTTTAATTATATAAAATTATATATTAATTAAAATTCACCTTAATGGACAAAACTTGTAATTAATTATTTGGATATAATAATTTTACCCCACAGGGATTTTATTATATTTTTATAATTAATTAGGATAATATATTAAGTTAAATTCTCTTAATTTACCCCACAGGGAGTTATGAGGATTTGAATTAATAGTGTTATCACAAATTTTAATTAAAGATAGATTTCATTCCTCCACTAATCTAAATTAAATACTTCATTAAATCTATCATAAAGTTCATCTAATTTTATTAGATTTAAAATTTAGCCCACAGGCAATTTTAGATTTAATAAAATTTTCATCTTCATCATGTTTCTACATTGGTAAAACATGAATTCATTAAAGCCTCAATTCTTTTAACATATAAATTTTTTGTAATCCTATTCTTGCAGCTATTTCATCCACCTCTAAATATGCTGAAATTACTAGTGAAATCCCTGAGCTTAGGAGTGACAACTTCAAAATCTGGAAGGAACGAGTTCTTCTCCACCTAGCTTGCACTGACATGGATTATGCAATAAGGAAAGATGAACCAGCTGCTATCACTGATACTAGCACTGCTGCTGAGATTGCACTGCGTGAAAAGTGGGAGCAATCTAATCGTCTCTGCATCATGTTCATTATGTCCAGAATTCCTATGGGAATGCGTGGATCGGTGGAGCCACCTGAGAAGGTGAAAGACTTTATCAAAGTTATGGATGAGCAGTTTGACACTTCAGATAAATCTTTGTTCATCAACCTCATCCAAGAGTTCTCGTCCACAAAACTCACCGGTGTTAAAGGAGTTCGAGAACATATTTCTAAAATGAGGGACATCACTGCTCATTTGAAGAAACTCGACGTTATCATTCCCGATACCTTCTGGTTCATTACATCCTTCACAATCTTCCTCCACAGTATGGGCCTTTCAAAATGTCCTACAACACACATAAAGAAAAATGGACTATCAATGAATTGATGACCATGTGTGTTCAAGAGGAAGCCGAGGCTCCTACAGGAGCAAGGAGAAAGTGTTCACCTGACCACTCAACCTAAGAAACGCAAGCCATTCAAGAAGAACAAAGGGAAAAAGCCCATGGCTCCCAAGGCTGCCATAAAGAAAGATTCCATCAAATGTTTCTTTTGTAAACAAAAGGGACATGCTAAAAGGGAGTGCAGCCAGTTCAAGAAATGGATGGATGACAAAGGTAATCCAATTTCCTTAGTATGTTATGAATCTAATATGGCTAATGTTAATCTTAACACATGGTGGATTGATTAGGTTCCACAATTCACATAACAAATTCCTTGCGGGATATTCAAAATCTAAGGAAGCCGGTGGCAAGTGAGCAAAGCATCTTATCCGGAAACAAGATGGGCTCACATGTGGAAGCTATTGGAACATGCAATTTAGTTTTAAGTAATGGTTTTATTTTAAAGTTAGAAAAGACCTTTTATGTACCAAGTTTCTCTAGAAACTTGATTTCAGTTTCAAGACTTATACCCTTTGGTTTTTCCTTTACATTTTCGAGACAAATATTTCAATTTATATTATAAATGCTGAATGTGTTGGAAATGGTATTTTGTACGATGGTCTTTACCGCCTTAATTTACAAAATAATACCACTAATAATGTTATGCATGTTCGCGCGGCACTAAAAGATGTGTTATGAAAGAGGATTCCTGTACATTGTGGCACGGAGATTGGGACATATCTCCATTGATAGAATTAAAAGGTTGGTAAAAGATGGGGTACTCGATACCTTAGATTTTATCGACTTTGATACTTGTGTGGATTGCATTAAGGGAAAGCAAACCTCCAAGTCTGTCAAAAGGTGTCCATAGGAGTTACGAAATATTAGAAATCATACATACCGATATATGTAGTCCGGATATGGAGTCACATGGTCGAAATACTTCATCTCATTCATAGATGATTACTCACGCTACATGTATATCTACTTACTTCATAATAAAAGTGAAGCATTAGATGTCTTTAAGATATTTAAAGCTGAAGTAGAGAAACAATGCAACAAGCAAATTAAGATAGTGAGATCAGATAGAGGAGGTGAGTATTATGGTAGATACACAGAAGATGGACAAGCACTTTCGGTGCATTTGCGAAGTTTCTTGAAGAAAATGGGATTGTTGCCCATTACACCTTGCCGTACACCCGAGCAAAATGGTGTTGCGAAAGAAGAAACCGAACATTAATGGACATGGTGCGGAGTATGCTTAGTAGCAACTCTAACCTTCCTAAATCCTTGTGGACTGAAGCATTAAAGACATCCGTGTACATATTAAACCGAGTTCCAACAAAGGCAGTCTCAAAAACTCCTTTTGAATTATGGAAAGGTTGGAAACCAAGTTTGAATCATGTACGCATTTGGGGATGTCCATCTGAAGTCAGGATATATAATCCACAAGAGAAGAAATTGGACCCAAGGACCATAAGCGGATTCTTTATAGGGTACGCTGAAAAGTCTAAAGGTTACAAGTTTTATTGTCCATCTCATAGTACAAGAATTGTGGAATCAAGGAATGCAAAATTTCTTGAGAATGCCTTGATCAGTGGGAGTGATCAATCAAAGGACTTAGGTCCTGAGAAAGATCCTTCAGAACCTTCCACTTCAAAAGCAAGATTGATAATGGTTAACACTCCCGTAGTTCAAACGAATGTTGAACAACCATTACCAATCACTGAAGATCCACAAGTTGGTAATGATAATCCAGTAGATCAAAATGTTCAAGAGTTGCACGCAACCGTTGAACAACCCGCCGAACCCCGCTTGCTCCCCAAGAGCCTGTTGGTGAAGTCTTAAGAAGATCTACTAGATCTATCAAACCAAAGATTTACAAAGACTATGTTGTGTATTTATTAGAATCTGATATTGGAATTGGAAATGATCCAGAAACGTTTTTACAAGCTATGAACAGTAGAGAATCAAAATTGTGGTACAATGCTATGGATGATGAAATGAATTCTATGAGGTGCAACGAGTACGGGAACTTGTAAAGTTGCCTAATGGGGCGAGAGCCATTGGCCGTAAATGGGTCTATAAAACTAAGAAAGACTCATTAGGCAACACCGAGAGGTACAAAGCGAGACTTGTTGCTAAAGGATTCACTCAAGAGGAAGGAATTGACTATACGGAGACTTTTTCTCTTTGTATCAAAGAAAGATTCCCTCGTAGTCATCTTGGCATTAGTTGCTCATTTTGATTTAGAGGCTGGAGCAGATGGATGTAAAAGCGCTTTTCCGAATGGTGATCTAGAGGAGGAGGTATACATGAAACAACCGAAGGATTCTCCTCTAGTGAAGGTCAGGATTTGGTATGCAAGCTCAAGAAGTCCATCTATGGATTAAAACAAGCATCCCGCCAATGGTATTTAAAATTTCATGATGTCATCTCTTCCTTTGGATTTGAAGAGAATGTCATGGATCAATGCATATACCTGAAGGAAAGTGGGAGTAAAATTTGTTTTCTTGTTTTATATGTGGACGATATTCTTCTTGCATCCAATGATAAAGGGTTGCTACGTGAAGTGAAACAATTTCTTTCAAAGAACTTTGAGATGAAAGACATGGGTGAAGCATCCTATGTCATAGGCATTAAGATTCATAGAGATAGATACCGAGGTATCTTAGGTTTATCTCAAGAAGCCTACATCAACAGAGTTTTAGAAAGATTTCATATGAAAGATTGTTCACCGAGCGTTGCTCCAATTATGAAGGGTGATAAATTAAATTTGAGCCAGTGCCCAAAGAATGATTTTGAAAGAGAACAAATGAAGAACATTCCTTATGCTTCTGCTGTCGGAAGCCTAATGTATGCTCAGGTGTGCACAAGACCCGACATTGCTTATTCTGTCGGAATGTTAGGAAGATTTCGAGTAACCGGGGATAGACCACCGGAAAGCCGCAAAGAAAGTAATGAGGTATCTTTAGGGTACTAAGGATTACAAGCGATGTTCAAACGAACCGACAATCTAGAAGTAGTTGGCTACTCGGACTCGCATTTCGTTGGTTGCACTGATTCACGTAAATCTACATCTGGTTACGTGTTTATGTTTGCTGGTGGAGCTGTGTCCTGGAGGAGTAACAAACAAACCTTGACTGCTACTTCTACTATGGAGGTTGAGTTCGTTTCTTGCTTTGAGGCT
Source organism: Cannabis sativa (assembly GCF_029168945.1). Lineage (NCBI taxonomy): Eukaryota > Viridiplantae > Streptophyta > Magnoliopsida > Rosales > Cannabaceae > Cannabis > Cannabis sativa. Next base: position 57,566,210 of record NC_083607.1, read on the forward strand.
ACATCACATGGTGTATGGCTAATAAGTTTCATTTCAGGCCTTAGAGTGGTTGATTCCATTGCAAGGCCGCTAAAGATGTTCTGTGACAATTCAAATTTCTTTGTTTTCATGGCTAAGAACAACAAAAGTGGAAGTCAAAGCAAGCACATCGACATTAAGTACTTAGCTATTAGAGAACGTGTTAAGGAAAATAAAGTGGTCATTCAACACATTAGCACTGAATTGATGATTGCCGATCCTATGACAAAAGGCTTGCCACCTCATAAATTCAAGGATCATGTAGAGAACATGGGACTTGGTTCCCTTATGTAATTTGTACAAATAAAGTTATTATTAATGAAACTCTTATTTTTGATTTTCTCATATTTATGCGCATCTTAATTTTACATTTGAGAAAAATTTCAGAGGACCTGAATAAACATAAGGTTTAGGGTTTATTCACTTAAGTACATTGCCCACATAAAGTACATTGTTATATAATAAATGTATTGTAATACATGGAAGATAATACTCGATTCATAATGAGGACATGTCGCTATGATTCGTATGTTTATTATATAATGAGGAACGTTGGGTTTGAATATTTTAGTTTAAATGCTGACCAAGTGGGAGAATATTAGAATATTTTTATTTATGGAAATTATTTTCTAATTAAGGAAATGATTTTCTATTTAAGGAAATAAATAAATAATTGATTTTCTGATAAATGAATATTTTATATTCATTAAATCTGGATAAAATCAATTATGTAATATTCTATATATGGTCAGATTTCTATATTCATTACCTGATTTGATTTCCTGAATTAATTGTCAAAATATTCTGACAATTAATGTGGCGCAGATACTGATGGAGTATCTCACCTATAAATATAGGGTCTCGGTCCCCGAGCTCCTCACTCATTCTGAATCCATTCAGCAAATTCCATCTAAAGAGAGTTGTGAGAGCGAGGAAGCCCGAACTCCAATACCGAAGCTATCGCAGGGATTGAAGCTCAAAGATCAATGGCTGGAGGTACATCGATCCTTTCATTGCATATATTATAGATATGATTACAGTTTATTTTCCGCATTTCATATCATTGTATATGCTATATTATATATACTATATATATAGTCTAACACAATTTTGATTTTGGAAGAAACAAAGCTTCAATTTTCATGGTGGAGAGTAACTAGGAGGAGGAAGAAGTAGAAGAAAGGACAACCAAAAATGTGAAAAATAGATATAATTATAAAAATGAATCATAAAATATAAATTTAATGTAAAATTATAAAAGATAAAGTATAAAATAAAAAATAAAAATTAAAACAGTAAAAGTGGGAATTTAAAAAAAAAAAATTACCCTATATATTATTTTTTTTTTTAACTTACAGTGTGAGTTTCTAAAGTGGTTTCTTTATGTCGGTTGTTATACAATTTTGGTTGTGATTTAGGTTGATCTGTTAGTTGCAATAGGAGTTTCTATGTCATAAAAAAAAATCCCAAAAAAAAACCCATACCCACGATAATTTTCTTTATTTTATTTGTAGTTATTATTATATAATGATTTGCATATCTAACCATACTTTTTAAATTTACTCCCTATTTAGTTTAGACTTGTGATATTCTAATTATTTATGCCAAAATTTTTTAGTAGTATTTTACTATGCTTTTACTATTATATTGAATTAATCCATTTATTTGGTTTAAAATTAAAACTAATCTATACTAAAGAAATTCAAATTATAAAAGAAATATATAAAGAATTTTTTTTGTAAGGTTAGTTAAAATAAAGTATGATTGGAGTAAAATTAAGAAAAATACTCTCTATTTTAACAATTTAGTTATTTTAGTTGAAAACTAAAAAGTATTTGTATTAATGCTCAAAATATTTTTTTTGCTAAATTTTATTATTGTTACTCTTATATAAATTAACTTTTACATCATCATATATAGAAATAAACTAAGCTAACCACAACTTTTTTTTTCAACTATGCTAACAACAATTAAAAACAAGGGTTAATTTCACAAATGCACAAAAACAGCAAAAATACGGTTTTACGGAATTTTAAACATTTTTACGATTTTTTTTATTTTATTTACATAAAATACGGTATTTTATGTTGAAATTTTATTCATTTGTCGTTAATTTTTTGTTATATGTATGTTATTTTTTTGTTGTTATTTTCATGTTACTTTTATGTTGTTTTTTTGTTGATTTTATGTTGTTTTCGTGTTATTTTTTGGAAAACCGTAAAAATGTAAAAAAAACATTCTTTGAACGTAAAAATATAAATATTTTAAAAAAAAAATGGTGCCTGTAATTATTCCTAAAAACAATTACTGGCAAGAAAATACTGGGCTTCGTAGGCTAAGAATTCTTGGGTGAAATTCGGTGACACAAATTTGGCGTTCTTTCACCAGAGTGCTTCTCACCAGAAAAAGAAGAATTTAATTTGTTGTGGTATCTTTGAGCACAACTTGTTTGGGCTGAGGAACCTCACCGTGTAGTTCAATTTTTTAGCAATATTTTGGGTTTCTTTTTACTTCTCATCGGCTTCATTTGAACACTAATTAAGAACCATGTGTTGGATTCCATCCAATCTCTGGTATCTAATGATTTGAACAGTGTTTTGATGAGGCCCTTCACTGAAGCTGATGTGCGAGTGGCATAATTATTTCATATGCATCCTAATAAAAGTACGGGTAAAGATGGTATAGGGACTGTTTATATATATATATATAAAAAAAAATAGAAAATTTTGGGTTCAGATATGTGTCTTGCATGCCTTGATTTTATTGATGGGATAGATTCAATTTTATCAATTAACGAGACAATCATTACATTAATTCATGAGGTAAAATTGCTTACTCTAACTAGTGAATTCAAGCCATTAGTTTGTGTAATGTGCTTTATGAGATTATTGGTAAGATGATTACTAATAGTACTAGAGAAGTGTTGAATGACATTATTTGTGATGAGCAAAGTGCCTTTATCTCAGGGTGTCTTATTTTTGACAGCACTATGATTGGTTTCGAGTGCCTTAATGCTATTAAAAGACATAACAAGGACCGAAAAGAGTTTCTTACGTACAAAACATATATGGTTAGGGCCTATGATCATAGAGTTGATTGGGCTTTTCTTCATGGTATGGTGGAAAATTTAGGGATCATCGTGGGTGGATTGGTTTGATTATGCAGTGTGTTTTGACCATGACTTATGTGAACAATGTAAATGGTGATGTGATTGGCAATATTATTTCATCTCGGAGGCTCGGGCAAGGAGATCTCCTATCTCTTTTTTTGTTCCTTGCTTGTGTTGAGGGGCTGACTTCCATTATCATACAAAAAATTAGGTTAAATAAAATTTCTAGTTTAACTTGTGGGAGGTGTGGTCCTATGATATCCAACTTATTTTTTGTTGATGATAGCTTGTGTGTTCTAGAAGCCAATTTGGAAAGTTGTACTCGATTCAAGAATATTCTATTGTTGCATGACGTTGAGTTGGGTCAACTAGTGAATCTTACCAAGTTTGCAGTTTGCTTTTCTCCCTGCATGCCTGATGATCTTGTGCGTCGTTGGCTCTAATCTTAGGAGTCCTTTTGGTTCCCTACCATGACAAATATTTAGGTTTATCTTGTTTCGCGGGGAAGAGTAAAAGTGATTTGTTTAAGTCAACCAAAGATAGGATCTTGAATAAACATTTTGAGTGTAAGTCCAAGCCTTTTTCTTCTTGGGGTAGAGAGATTTTGTTGAAATTTATTATCCAAGCTATACCCTAGTATGCTATGAGTTTGTTTCGAATTCTTATGGAAATTATTAATGAAATCCATAGTATGTGTGCCTATTTTTGGTGGGGTGGTAATATTGAAATGCATTGCTACACTTGGGATCATTTGTATTGGCACAAATTGGATGGCGGTATGAGTTTTCCTGACATGTTCTTATTTAATCAATCTCTTTTGGCTAGCAAGTTGCTCGTCTCCACAATTTCCATGATTCCTTGGTGACGCGAGTAATGAAAAGAATTTATTTTCACAACAGCTCAATAACTGATGTAAGGAAACTAAAAGGTCCTCGTTTCTTTGGAAAAGTATCTTTTAGGGTGTGATCTTTGGAAGAAGGGTTGTCGTTGGTTGGTAGGGAGAGGTGATTCTATTCGTATTTTGATATGGTACAAATGCCTCCAAGGTATGTCCAATTTGTTTTCAAAATTATGAAATTACATTAGATTTCTTGTAGTTATGGCCTTCCCTTAAATTAATTCGTCGAGGATGGGGTTTGTAAGGTTTAGATAGTTTGAAGATGGCTTCCAATTTTTAAGAGCTTCTGATTGGTGTTAAGGATTTCTTTCCAAAGAAGAAGTTGAAGAAATTTCTAGCTCTTTGTTAGAGGATTTGGTATCGTTATAATACATTTGTGCATGCCAATAAGCTGATTTCTGATGATATGGTAAGCGGATAGACTCTTAGCTACTAATGGTGTTACAAGGAAGCCCAATGCTTCGGTCTGCCAGTCCCCGTGAGTTTGTCTCTAGATAACTCTAGTAACAGAGGGAGGGTGGTTTTTGAGTTGAATTTGGGAGAATATAATATGTTTGTTGATGGTAGTACTTGTTTTGAGCAATAGAGGATTGGCATGGAGGCGATGGTATCTCGTCAAAATAATGGTCTTATGTTCAGCTACTACTCCAGCAACAGCCTTTCTTGAACCTCACGTGGCGGAGGCTTCTGCCCTTCTCCATAGTCTTCTCCTCTGTTTGCGGTTGGGTTATACTCATATCATTATATTTTTTGATTGCCTGTGCTTGGTGAATTCTCTCTCTAACAAGATAAATGTCTGCAATGAGTATGGTATTGTTATTAATGATATTTTTCATGTATGAAAAAATCATTTTCTCATATATCTATTTCTCATTGTAACTGAGCTAGTAATGTTATTTCTCATTCTCTAGCTAAATGGTCTCTTTCTTTAGAAATTCTTAGAGTTTGGTAGCTGAATTTTCTACTTAGCTTACTTTAAAAAGACTATCTTTGTATTGATCTCACCATCCATTTGGCTTTGGACCTTTTTAATGGAATTATTCCTTTAAGAAAAATAAAAACTAATAATAATAAAAATAAAAAATTAATAAATAATCCTCTCTCTAATCTCCCTTATATAGTCAAAAAAAAAATATCTTTATATGTTTTTTTTAAGGATAAATACTATTTTGAATCCTCTATTTTATAAAAATTACCTATTAGACTCTCTATTTAATTAAATAATAATTTAAACCATGCATTTTTTGAAATAGTACAAATTACCCTGAACTCAATTTCTTTTCTTTTTTAATATAACCAATCTAAAGTGAGTTTCTACCACGAAGAGATGTAAGATTAAAAATATAATCAATCTAGTCATAATACTTTCATTTCAAGTTATTACTGAATTTTAATTTAACGAAAATTAAATTTAAAATTTAAACTATCATTTAACAAAATATAATATCTAATTAATAATTTTTATAAAATATAAAATTTAAAATAATATTTATATTTCTTCTTACAATATGATATGTTTCAACCAGCTCATATTTTTAATAAAATAAAGTATGGCATGCAATCAACATTTTAACACCATTTTGTTTTTAAAGATCTTTAAATAGCAGAAAAATATTTTTACTATTTACTAGGTTCATACTGAATTGCACATAAGTATATTTGGTCAAGTCAAAGAACTGAGATTCCACAGAGACAGGAGATATATCATAGATATTATATGGGGACTTTGGTACAACTCAAACCCAAGTTTGGACCCAAAGAAAATATATTAATACTTGTGTAGGATAAATTCACACCTACTCACATTGACCAAATAAAATAGTCCATCATAGTACAATAATTAATTAGAGAAGTTGCCTAGTACTACTGTCTGCATGTTGCCACGTCATTCATTACCAATACAGTTTAAACATGGTAGCATTAGAATTATATTTTCTGATCCAAACACCAACCTAATATTACTTAGCCAAAAAGAATAAAACATAAAACACCAACCTACTACATTGACTTATAATCTTTTTTTTATATACATATAGGTGCTGTTTGGTAATACTTTTATTTTTTAATTTTTTAATCACAAAATGAAAGTAAAATTTTTGTTTTTAAAAAATTTATTTTTGAAAAACAAAAATGCGTTCTGTAAATACTTTTGTTTTTCAATTTTAAAAACAGAAAACAAAAGTGTGTTCTGTAAAGTTCATTTTTATTTTTATTTTTTGATTTTATTTAAGTCGGGTCTAAGTCCGGAGTCAGATTCGGGTTCAAGTCAAAAGTCGGGTTTAGCGCCAAGGCCGTAGGGAGGTGATTTGGGTCCGGGTCTTGTCGTAATCTAAAAGATTGATTCAGAAAAAAAAAATGTTTAAAAAAATATTGAAAGTGATTTTTTTTTGTTTTTAAAATTTTGATTTCTAATTATAAAATTGAAAAGTAAAAACAGTTTTATAGAACATGTTTTTGAAAAATATTTTCACTTTTCTACTTTTAAAAACAGAATACTGATTAAAAAAGTGTTACCAAACGCCACCATAAATAATCGTGTAGAGGTGAAATTAGACTTCACGGTCATTATAGAAAATATTGTTTAGAATAAAAGAAACATACATACGATCACACAAATTATGGATAAAAGCCACTTAGCTTATAGGCCATAAAATTACAAATTCTGCTAACAAAAAAAAAATTATAACAAGCAAAAAACGAGAGTCTATTACAAAAATTAGTATAGTTCTCAATCTCCCAACAGAATTCTAGATCGTTGAGCAAATTGATAACCACCCTAAAATCACCCTCTATTATAATAAAATTCCAGCTTCCATCTTTAGCAACTTCCAGAGCCAAGCAACAAGTTGTCGCTTCTCCACATAGAGCATCAGAGAATTCTAATCTAGTTGTATGCACCCCACACACTACTCCAAGGTGATTTCTAGTCACAACTGCAATGCACATACATTCTATCCCCACTTTAACATCACATGTAAGCTTAACCCACTCAAGACGAGGAGGAAGCCATCCAACTACCAGACACGAAAGAGTAGGGAAAATAGAAGCATTGTAATCTGCATAAGAGTTAGGCATGTCAAAAAGATCCATTTAGTTGGAGCGGGTTGGAGCTTTGACCCGGCGGATCACCTCTGATCCGAAACATTCGGATACTTATTAGATCTTGGATCATATCTGCTCCGCCCTGCCTAATTTTTTTCTAGATTGGATATGATCTGACCCGATTTCAATTTATTTTTTAAAAAAAAAAACTTAATTCAAGACTCAGATTCCTTGGGACCTGGACTCGGACTCGGACTCGGACCCAGACTCGAACCCAGACTCGGACCCAGACCCGGACCTGGACTCGAACCTGGACCCGAGACCTGGACCCGGACCTGGACCCGAGACCTTGGACTCGGACCCGAACCCGGACCCGAAACCGGGACCCAAAACTCGGACCTGGACCTGGTCCCGGTCCCGGACCCAAGACTCGGGACACGTTCCGGACCCAAACCCAGACCCGGACCCGGACCCAAGATCCCGAACCGGGACCTGGACCCGAACCAGGACCCGGACTCGGACCTCGGAACCAAGACCCCAGACCCGGGACCCAGACCCATTGATATAAAATTAAAATGGATATAAAATTATAAGTTAATATTAAAATTCTTTAAAAAAAAAATAGTCGGGTCGGATCTGGTCTAATCCATATAAGGCGGGTCGGATCTGATCCGATCCGAGTATCTGATCCAGCGGGGCGGGCGGGGCAGATCCGTACATGATCTGGATCAGGTCGGATCATAGTCGGATCAGATCCGACCCGCCCCATTGACATTCCTAAAATTAAGAGTAATGAATATAGTCAATACACTGATTAACATTAGCCAGACTTCTATTGTGTACCTTGTCATTTCGAGTCCACAAAGAAACACTTTCATCTGTATTAAAGCCTTGTTTTCCTAGTCCCTAGATAAATTTGATCCAATTCCACAAGGCACAAGTAAATGCCAGACCCAGAAATAGGAAATATACCCCACAGGGAAGAACGCCACAAATGAAAAGTCCAATCAAACGAGACATAAGTGCTCCAACGTTTCCTCACCACCCCCACACGACAAAAAACTCTGATTTTCATTCCAGCTAGATACATAATTTGCATCTTCTAAACACCTTGCTATAGATGCAGAGGCACTTTGTACATCTGTTGTTTTAGTCCGATTATAGCATATTTCAATTAATCTTATATAAATATCATATTTGTTAACATATCATTGTAATCAGCTCAAATATTCATAGCAATAATTGATATTTTTACTTCTCAAAACTTTTTACACGAATAAATTATATTTTATATGGCTTATTGATAATACTCTTTGAAATATAATTTTTTTATGTAAAGTATTCTTCCATCATATATTTATTTAATTTTAAGTTAATTAAGACTTTTTCCTTGAACATTTAAGATTGTTAAATATTCACACTCTTTTTATGTTAATAAATATGAAATAAAAGACTTTTTTTTAATAATAATTTATATTCTTTTAGTTTTTTAATCTTTAAAGTAAAAAGGTAAAAAAAAAAAAATTAATTTGCATCTGTTTATCAATTACCATCCACCATGTTACTCATTTCATGATAAAATGAAATAAAATATAATGGAAGGAACACATTTTTGTGAAAATTATATTTCGAAAAATATTATTAACTAGCCGTATACTATAAGGGTACAACCAGAGACGGAGGGAGGGATCTTTTGGGGTCATTTGTCTACCTCAACTTTTTACAAATTAATTTGTGTAATTTTTACTATTATTATTTTAGTGTTACCCTCATAAATTAATAATTTTTTATTTGTACCCCTACATATTTTTATTGTATTCCTATAAAATTTGTACTTTTTATTTTTATCCCATATAATTTTATTTCATCTCACATAATTTTATTTCTACCCCTACTATGTATAAAGTTTTTATTTTTATACACGTATTTTTATTTTTATCTCTAAAAAATTATACTTTTCATTAATACTCCTATAACAATTTTTTTCACCACCACTAATAAATGGGTACAACTTGATAGTGTAAAAAGTTTAAGAGACAAAAATATTAATTATTCTATTTATTATATGAGTATTGCTATTAGGTATTAATACGAAATGATTTCTTGTGAATAGTTAGCAATTTTGTAATAATTATTAATTTAAATTCCAATATTTCTTTGATGGTATTGTTGTTTCTAATACTAAAATGCAACACTAAGGAAATTTTTGTAGTAAACTCTCTTAAAAGGTCGTTTTAGTAGATTTTTTATCTGTTTCATTATCTAAAAAAAATTAAGTTAATTTTTTTATAATCGCATATATTGTAAACTATTCAAAATTTTATAAAAATTTACAGCAATTTTAAATAACTATAACATATAAAAAAATTAAACTAAAAAACTTGTATACCGAAATAGACGAAGAATCTACTAAAACACATTTAAGTAATGCATTGGAGACTTACTCAAAACTACTTATATAATAAATACATGTAATTTATACATATTATGAGAAAATTTACCTAATAAATGATAATAAAGTTATGGATGGACAAATGAAAAAACTCATTTTGACTTTCATAAATAAACTAGTGTAGTGTTGCAATTCCAATTAATCACACAATCAGAGGGTCAAATTTAGACCTTTGACATTTCCATTTAGAAGCAAAATTGAAATAGTCTCTCATTCATGTTACAACCTTTGACTCCTTTCAGGGGTAAGAAACAAGACCCCTTCCTTTCTCTTTTTTATATCTTCATATATAGGCCTATAAGTTAAGGAGCAAGGGAAAAGAAGAACATGGTGTGTTTTAAGTTATACCCCAGGGAATTCACAGTTAGGTAGCTCGGAAATCAAGGAAGAGGCGCAGCTTCTGCGGAAGTAGATCACGGCTGCCAAATGGAGGCTTGTTGGTAATGATCCAATCTTTCTCTAGAAGACCTGATTTTGCACTAGCCACCATTTCGTCGTGGAAAGCTGACACAATGTGGTAGATTGATGTCCTCATAGCGTCGGCAATGACATATGCCTTTGAATGTGGAAAGCCGCCTCTCTTTTTACGGTTACCAATCTCTGGTCTTCTCATGCTTGATGTTGCCCACTTTATACCAGCTGGTCCCATCAAGTTATTAGGGGATTGTACATTGATGTTCCTCCCCATGAATGATTCAATGGCAAGAAGACAAGAGAGCAAGGTCGAGACCACAGCTGCATTGCTACCGGAGAGCTGAGCAACGCCATATCTGTCCTCTTGGTGAGAGCGTGCAGTTAGCAATGCAACCATTCTGGCACACCATAAATATAGCTGTACATAATAAGACATTAAATTAGTCATGCACAATAAATTCATTGATGTCGGGGGGCATTGGGAACTCATGTCCACAGCATAGACATTCATAATCAAGAAACTCATCTTTCCACTCCAAAAAAGAATTTCATTTGTGCATCAGTGCGAGTAAATGACAGAGTTTTGACTGTACCTGGAAGTTGTTAAGCAATTCAGAGCAATTTGGATCTGGTCGAGCATCATTTGGAGACAGTAATTGATTGGATATTTGGGAATTATTTTCAATACTTTCCAAAGCTTCAGACAGTTTAGAGGCAAGCTGTTCCAGAGGCCTCAAGCCTACAGCTATCACTCTTTTGTAAGTTTCACCACTTTCCTCGAAAAAGGCAGCCCTCCGCCATACATCAACATTATTCTCACAAACCATGCAGAGATCAAGGTATGCAAGATACTGAAGAAGAGACCTCGGGCTGCTCTCTTCTAGTGCTGCAAGGAGAGGCTCACTCGGATTTGTTTCGGCTGCTGCAGATCCCTTTGGTGGTGCAAATACAAACCTCTTTGTATGCAACACCTAAAACACCAAACAATTTATCTTAAGAAAAACTTACTTACAATCAAAGAAAATGAGAAAAGCAAAACTAAAGCACGTGATGCATGTTCATATCTTAGATGTATCTAAAGTCTAAACACACATAACTACAAAATCATTCAAACAAGCAAACCTTGACAGTTGTTACTGTTAAGTATTAAGAACGATAACATTAACACTGTTTTGGATTGAGAGAAACCAACAAGGGGCAACAAAAAGTAGGACTACAGGAGTAACTAAATTTTGAAGAAAACTACTATTTTGAGGAATGTAAAAAACTAGGATTAGATTATACGAGTGACTGAATAGGAAAGAAGGAAAAACATTGCTCTTGGGATGTCCAAACATATAGCAAGTAAAAAAAAAATTGTGAAATTACAGTTTAGTAATTTAAAATATTTTACCGCAAGCATAATTTTCCCCTCTTCTCTTCCACTTACTTTTTATTGGCTTTTGTTTTTTCTTCTATACAAGACACATTACAAGGACTTGAATCTGCATAACTCGCAAGCACACACACTCACCTACCCAACCACTTTAACTAGCTTTTTGTGGCCTCTTCCGCCCTCTTTTCTTATCAAACAATATATTTTTCACTTTTTCCCTGTGCCCTTTCTCGCCTCTCAATTTTCTCCTCTTACCTAACATAGCCTAATATTTATTATGGTCCATAAATAAATATCAAAGCATATAACTCTTATTGACACTTTAAGGACCTCAAATCTGATTACGTTATTTGTTGTATGTAACCTGCTGTAACATTAAGATAAAACACTTCAGCAGTATGTCATCGTTTAGTTGAAAGACTCATATTGTACCAGCATTATAAGGTGTAGATGAGTGCAAAAACAGATGAGGGAACACAGTTAGCAGAACAAGCTATTAAATAGAGACATAAATTGGGAAATCCATGATAATCTACAACTGTATTTAAGTTAAGAAATATTTATGAGCACAATAAAGATTCCCACAACTTCGTTTAAATGATAGATATGATAATCCACAACTAAAAAGCCAAGAGCACATTTATAGGAAAAAATATTCCTGTAGTTTCCGTACCATGACACAATGTAGATGCAACAACAAACCAGTTATAACCACCCTATTGGAAAAATGTTTTCTTGCAAGCTCGGTTAGATTGGAAAAAGTGAAGAGAAAAATATCAGCCTTTTTATTCAACAACAATTTCATGCCACTCAAAGAAACACATAATCACATCAAGCAAATAGATAAAAATTGGAACTCCATGTATGGTTTAAGGTAAGAAAGGTAAGACAGCAACTATCAAACTAACAGATATTCTCACCCATGAATTGCAATCATTGTATATGTGATTTGATCAAGAAAAGAAGGCAAGAAATAAATCATATTTGCAACTAAGTATGATCAATGAACCAACCCGATGTAAGTGATGACTTAATTCCCAGCTGAGAAACACTGCAAAACTTCCCAGGAAGAATATGATTTGCTCACAACTGAACTTTCCCACCGTAACCTGGCCTGTTAATTGATCTGGCAGAAATGCTACGACGCCTGTCGAGAATAGGTAAGCAACACTCGAAAGCCTCAAAGCTCGAGTAGTAGCCGAAGGGAGCCCCATCTTGAAGCTAAAGATAGGTCGGCGCTGTTGATACAAACAATTAAATCATCAGCCACAAGGCTACTGATAACAAGGAAAAGGCAAAAACAATACTAACAAAATAATCAATAACAACAGTAAGAATTCACGTTAAAACATGTACAAACAAACCTTTATCAAGTAAAACTGAAAACAATCACTAGATAGAGCTTCCAAGTTCTTAAAACAAATGTGTTCATGTTTGTGATATGAAGAAACACATACAGCTATCCCAAACATACCCCATCAGATAATTTGTAGGAACTGGCAACTGCTGAGTAAGTAGCATATGATTTTCATCAAACATTAGACCAATTTCATTTCCATTAAAGGAAAAACCATTGGATACATTTGAAACACCAAACTAGTGCAAAATCACATCTTTAGTTCAATAACATGTAATTGTTTATCTATATGATAATCCATCATGATCAAGTGTTCTAGTTAAACAATACTTTTTACACCAATTGCATCATCATTTTCTTCACAGATTTTCCTATTAAACAACTAAATAAAAGACTAACCTGAATAATGGGGAACTCCAAGACCCACCGACGATTATAAACATAATGCAGTCCATAGAGAAAACCCATCACGAAACCCCTAAGCCCAACTCTTCCAATCAACCCAACCCCATCATCAAACCCAGCCAATGCGCTCACCCAGCAAACCGACGCAACAGCCACGAGCCCGGAAACCGCCGCCGCCAAAGAAAACAGGACGAAACCGATCGAAACCTTTGCCCGGAGCCGAAAGTCAGAAGTTTGAGGCTCATCGGAGCCACCGGGAACCAGAAGAAGCCGGAAAAGGCCGAACACAAGCTGAATAGGATAGGCTGGGCGGTGGGATTGTGGAGTGGAGAGGAGTGAGAGGGAAGTGGAGAAAAGAAGGTGGGCTAGATTGAAGGTGAAAAATGAAAGAATGGGAGTGAAAAAGAAGGAAACCCTGGTGGGTTTAGAAGTAGAAGCGGAAGAAGAGAGTTGGTATAGGAAGATTGTGAAGAAGAAAAAGATTAGAGAAGAGGGAATGGATTGCCATATTAGGAACCCTAAAAAACGAGTCTTGACCACCATGGCTGGTGGTGGAGGTGAAGCTGTAGCCATGGGTGTGAGAGTTGTGAAGGGTTTTGGGGGTTTCACTTTCAGAGTTCAGACAAGAGTTAGAGAAGGAGAAAAGAGTGTTGGATCAGTCACTATTCAAAAGTCCCTCTTATGCTACTCTCTCCCTCCCTCCTCTCTATTATGGAATTCTAGTTTGAAATTTTTAAAAAAAGATTTTTATGGCTAAACTCTCAAAAATATTATTCGGTGATTCTACATTGCACCCTTTTAAAATGGATGTATTGATGCACCCTCTGCTTGTTTCGGCATCCAGAAAAAAAAATTTAGTCTAATTTTTTTCATATTCATGTACGTTATAGCTATTTGAGATATCCTACAAAATTTTAAGAAATTCGGAATAATTTACAATATAGAAAACAATGTTCAAACAGTCTATTTTACACGCGTATAAAATAAAATAGTCACGCGTGCAACACACTACTTGAGCGCAATTTTCGGCGTGTTAAATTTTTCCGAATTTCTTAAAATTTTGCAGGATGTCTTAAATAAGTATAATTTACATGACTATGAGAAAAAATTTGACTAAAAAATTATTTCGGATACTAAAACAGATAAAGATGTATCAGTGTATCTCTTTTAAGGGGGTGTATTATAGAATTTCCCAATATTATTTTACGGGTATTGTTATTAAGCATCAATAGTGTCTAGTATTTTTTATAGGTGGTGCTTCTATTATGCAAAGAGAGGTATTAAGTACTACTAGTGTATTTTAGTAATTTTCTTATTCCACTTGTACTTAACTTTTTAAGTTTAAATTTTAATGGTAAAATCATTCGAACAACTGTTAGCAAATTTAATATGTTATCTATTTTTCACAGTTAACTACCAACATGAATTACTTATGTACACTTTTGTAGTACATGTGGCACATTTATATTGGTACACATTATTATTTAAAAATTATAAAAAATTATTTTAAAATTTATAATATTTTTTATTTTGTAAATATATTATTTTTTGTTTTTATAATTTTATTTAATTTTAAAATGAACATTTTAATAATAATAGTAAGTGTATTAATATAAATGTATCACGTGTACAAGAGTATAGAGATAAGTTATTCATGGTCTGAACCACCTATCAAGACAAACCCAACGCCAGTTACAATTGGCATCCAACAAACGAGATACTTAAACCTTAGAATTCACAACCATTAGATTGAAGGTTGCTTCTATGTTTCCCCAACTGTTAACCCAAAAACTTTTCCTGATGATATAGACATCAATGTTTGACACGTGGCAAGAAAGATAACCATCTCAAAGTTGAGTAGTCTTGAGTCATAGTAGTCGACCTGACAGGGGTCCCTAGCCCTGCGGCTAGGTTGACTCCAAGAACTCTGAAATGGTTTTTCGGATTCCGATAAGTCATTTCCAACTCACTATATTTCAGTATTCTGTATCAATTTCATGCCCCAGGAATTGAAAATACACGAATCAACACCTCAAAAATTAACTTGGGCACCTAGGGTTTCACCCAGCGCCCAAGTTGACAACCCTAACTAGGGTTTCAGTTTTTGGGACCATCTTAGTGCAAATGGGTCAAACTTTGCATTTGGACATGAACTAGACATACCACAAACATATTTGAGGTATTAGAATCAGATTCAGAGAACTTTCACCTTTGAGCACCCGAACACCTGATGCCCAGGTTGACAATCTGTCAATCTAGGCCACTTCCAAGCATCAGATCAAAAATCCAACTCATGCATCCTCTTCGTCTTTATCAAACATTGGGAAACAAGTTCTTTCTGGAAGAAACAACCCTCCTTAGGTGCCAAAATAAGGGACCAGCGCCCAGCTTGACACCTAGTTCTGGCCCAGTGCCTAGGTTGACAAAATGTCAACCTGGGCCAATTCCAAGGAGTTTTTCCAAAAAAATTTCTCGGCATATTCTTCATTTTCAATAAAAATTAAGATTCAACTATTTTCAAGGACCAAACGAAACTTCTAGGTGGCCTGAACTGGACCCAGCACCCAAGTTGACATATTGTCAACGTAGGCCATTTCCAATCAGTTTCTCAAAAAAGTGTTTTGGGATTTTTTTCCATCATCAGAAATAACGAAGATACTAGCAAACTCAGGAAGAAAATCACAATTCCAAGGGCATCAAAATTGGTGTGTTGGTTTCGATTACTCAAATGCAAATTCGGCTCCAAGCATTCTCTCCAAAATGGTCAAAAATTGGGTAGGAGACTTGTCTTCAAGTTCAAGAACCTGTGCCAAAACAAAATCCCGAAAGCTTCGAAATAAGCACCCAACACCCAGGTTAACAAATGGCCTGGTGCGCTGAGTTTTGCTTATCCAATTCTAATTATGTCTCGACCGTTTGTTTATTTTTTCACAATAACTAAGTGTCATGAAGTCAGAAGATTCAAATTCATAACTTCATATTTTCACTTTTTCGACAAGGTGATTTACTCAGAATTAGGGGAGCTTCGAGTCTTGCGTTTCCGCAGAACAATAATATCTCTGAGAACTGGTCCAGCTTCGCCAGAACATAGAAATAGACTAAGTGATGTCAAAATATCACTTACGCATCAAAAAATACATCATTGGTGCGTTCTTACACTCACCCAGTGTCCAGGCTGACATCACATGCCAACCTCGACACTAGGCCCAAAACAACTTTTAGTAAAATGACCATAAGTCTCTCAATATTGATCTGATTGACGTGATTCAACTTGTGTTTTGAAACTATGTCAATGTTCTATGAAGTCATGTCTCACACTTCAATCGTAATTCTGAAGTTATTGACTCCAAATTTCACCCCAAGGGAGTTACAAATTCAAACTACAACTTACCCGAAGCGGATCCCACAAACACGACTCAAGTTTCGAGAATCGACGATCAACATTCAGAGTCAATTTTTACCATTAGATCATCATCTACGGTCAAAAATAGCATAAATATATTTTTTTTCATATCTTTTGGATTATTTTATTCCCATTTAATAGGACCTCCTTCACCTATAAAAGGAGAGCTCCACTAGCTCATTTTTTAAGTTTAGAATAGTAGTCATAAGGTTAGAACATCTCTCTCTAATTTATCTCTATAGAAATTAGTGCATCCAAACTTAGCCATTTTTCTGCAGTCCATCTCATGAAAAATAAAACTTGAAGTAGACGTAGCTTCATTACTATCGCGACATAGAGAGTAAACTACTATAAACTGATGTGTCTCTCTACTTATACTTAACTCATAATTTATTCTCGCCAATCTAGCGAGCGGGTCTGGCCCAGAGATATGTGTCTAGATTTCTGAGTCAGCACCAACCATCCCACTGAAGCCAAGGAGCATAACACAGCTCAACGCTTCGACCCAAGCCTATCGAATAGCCACTCTCTTCTCTAACAAAGTCACGAATTTCAAAACTTCCCTTGTTCACATAGGAGCAATACGAGTAAGAGCACTTAAAAGTTTCTATTGTTTTAATATTTGTCATGGAAAACTTTGCTCCAAGGTGCATTAAACCCCGAGGCCAAGGTCTAACCCGACTTAGCCAAAAGAGCTTTGTTAAAATCGACACCTTCTAAAACCAAAGTTGCCACACTTTTTTGTCTTACACGAAGAGTCCCAACAAGTCAACGCCATGAATCTATCCTTACTTTCATAACCCGTCTACTAGAAATGCCTTGTGGCTTTATTAATGACATTCCAATAATCTTGGGCATGAGGAAATTTGAATTACTGTAAACCAGAATGGTTTGCACAACACCACAAATCAAAGTTTCTCTCCTGGCTTGGGAAAGTAACTTAGAACTCCAACCCTGAAATCTCTGCGCGAATTTAGCCACAACAAAGTAAAAGTCTTCCACTTTGTTATTGGAAAGAAATAAGGGATTTCCCAAGAATTTTCCCCTCCTAATCAAGCTATTATAACCTAAAATTCCCTTAACCAAAGTTGATAGTCTATTGGAAGGACAATATGAGCTCCAAAAGCACCTCTCTAAGTCTATTGGCGAACAACTTACCACTTTGTAAACCACATTGCAATGACTAATGTGTCTGAAATTGTTTCACCTTTTAGCATTAAACTTCTTAGGGATAAGCACTAGAAAGGTTTTGTTAACTCCCTTAGTGAACTCCCCTATTCGAAAAAATTCCTTAACAAAACAAGATACATCACCACCAACGATATCCTAATTATGCTTGTAGAGCTCAGTTGGCATAACATCAAGACCTAGTTGGAGGCAATGCCAATGAGTTTCAAGTTCATCTTGTTCGAGACAGCTGACAATTATAGTTCCTCCAAGTTTGGTGGCTCGAACAGTTTAATGGATTCGAACAAATGAGTGAACCTCGAATTGGAATATTCCCCCTATTTTCGCCCATCATGCAGCCAAAAAAGGTCGTTTTCAGAAATGACCCAAATATGGTTTTTCTTCCTTCTCACCAACATAGAAGTGTGGAAAAATTGAGAGTTTTCATCACCATGATTCAAAAGCTCCCTACACTTTTGGCCCATATGAAGCTTGTCTCTAATTAATCTATTGAATTTCCAACTGTAAAGGCACCTCCAGCTCAAGATTGAGATCTGCAGAAGTTCCAAATTCCACCAAAAAACAATTATGAAGCTTCAATTTTTCCGAGCATAATCTGAAAACCTCTTTATTCCATTTTGGTTAGTAAATTGGTTTTTTTGTAATACTGCCTAGCTCATTATAAATAAATACATAAATAATATAAACTCAGTCTACTATTCTCACTCCAAAGTCCAAATCTCTCTTTGTCAAAATCCAATAAAATTACACTATCCATTAAAGACATTGATAAAATTTCTCATTTGCCAATTCTTCACCTAACTAAACAAACCCCCATTTGCTTCTTTTTTTCCTAATGGAAGGTAAAAAAAAACATCAGCTGTTCAATAAGAAAACTTGCACACAAAGAAACTCAGGACACGTGATATATAATATATTACAAACAATCAAATGTTGTTGTTGTTGTTCCTAATTACATAATAATAATATAATTTAAGAGAGAACAAGCTTTCACTAAAAGACAGCAACATCACACAAAAGAAGAAGAAATAAAAAAATGTCAGATACACACTAAATTTAGACATTAAGCAAATGAGGTTGACCTTGAAGCTTGAGACAAAGCATCTTCAAACTGATCATCATCATTCTTCTCAGCATTCAAGCTTGGTGGAATGAATGATTTGAAAATCTGTTCCAAGTTGGGAATTTCCTTCGGTTCACGAACTACAATTTCTAGAGCAGTGTCAGCGAAAGAGCGGTAGAATTTCGTGTGGCAAAAGAAGGCAAAGAGAAGGGAAATGATGGGAAGCACGACTAGGAATGGCGTGTAGTAGAATTTCTTCAATGTGAAGTAACCGAGCATGGTAACTTGGTACAATACCAGCGCGGCGATTATTCGCACAGCAATGTGTGGCCACATTCTACCATAGCTTTCGTATGATGGAACATAAACTTTAAGGGCCTGCAAGCATAACAAGATGTAGCAAGTAAATAAACAAACTTTAAGGTAAAAATGGTGCAATGTCGGGTGAGTGCAGCAGCAGGATTACCTGATTACGAAGGATGAGCCATCCAAGACCAAAATATGCTACCCCGAATGGAATAATTACTGGAGCAATGACAGAATAGCAAAGAACAATGGTGGCAATGAGCAAGTCACCAGGAATTCGAGTCCCATATTTAAGATCTCCCGGAAACCATGCTTCTTTTACCTCTGCTTCTGTCTTACACGAATATTTTCTCTTGATATGGAAGATAATAAGAGGAACTATTCGGGTAAGTTCAAGCCCATAACCGACGAAAAACCTGAGATCAAAAGTAAAATAAAATTCAGTTATATCAGAAACATTCAAACCAACATGACAATGGGAAAAAGAAACAAAGATAGTCTTCTTACTTAAGAGCCACAAAGGTGAGGAAAAAGGCTGCACTTCCCGGGATGCTACTAGCTAGAACACCGACAATGGAGTTTGGATCATTCTGAATGTCCTTCAATGTTCTGTATAAAGTTCCAGCAAGTGTAAATCCAATAAACACATTCAACACAGTGAAGTAAAAATACTTCCCCGAAGCAGCTCTTATTGCGTGGCTCATAGAGGGAATTCCCTCGGCCTTAGATAGAAACAGAAGTAACTTAGGCAACAAAGC
Organism: Cannabis sativa; assembly: GCF_029168945.1. NCBI lineage: Eukaryota > Viridiplantae > Streptophyta > Magnoliopsida > Rosales > Cannabaceae > Cannabis > Cannabis sativa. The sequence goes on from NC_083607.1 coordinate 57,585,998, forward strand.
CAAGAACACAATGAGTGCAATCTGTGGGAGGTAAGCTTCCAGCACAGTCCTTATTGCACTCTGTTTCAATATTGGCTTCAAAAACGGCATAAGTTTCATCAAGTTCTTTAACGTCGTGAATGCAGAGATAATCCCAATTGGAATCATGTAGAATAATATAGCCAGAGCCACAAGAATGTACACACCATATTGCCGTACTTGCCTCTCATAGAATGTTTTCTTAAGATTAGTCCATATTATTTGACGAGGCTCAGGAGCTTCAATTACTGTCCATTTATCAACCAGTTGAGCATGAAGACTCTGAGCAGCAGAAGCTGCAGCTATTCTGCTTGTGAAAAAAACAATTGCTGCACCTAACTGCTTGTCCCTAAGAGTAGTCTTTTGTTCAGCTTCTAGTTTCGGTACTAGTTCACTAATTTTCTCGGTGTAGAACTCAATGCTGTCTACTTTCTTTCCAAGAATACCAAGACAACCAGTTTTGTGAGTCGGTCTAACTTCAGACTTGCCTGTTCTTTTTCCCTCTGCATACACTGCTTCAGCGCGTAGAAGCTTCTTCTTGTAACCTTCTAACTCTTTAAAAAGTTTGTCAACCTGTAACGATTAAACTAAACAGTAAGTAAAACCGAGTAATGGAAGAAAAAACCAGCTTATCTGAACAAACTAACACGAGTACAATACCTCTTTATTGTCAGTGACAATCATTGACCTGTAAAATGTTTCGGGATAGATCATCTTAAAGTATGAATCGACCTGTTCTTTTCTAGACTGTCCTTCAACAGAAGGTATGTCTCTAACGAGAATTGCATACTGTTCAGGCTTCAATTCAGGTGACATTGATGCATTAGTTCTCAAATTGGAAATGTGATTATAAGCCCTCCATAAAAGGTAATAAGTAACAAAAGAAACACAGTAGACTGCAAACAGAAATGCCCACAATCTTGGACTCTTTTCCTGTAAACATTTAAAAACAAAATCAGTTAAAACATCGAATATCGAATTCAAGCTTAAGCAAAGGTGAAAGAACTTACAGTGACATTTCCCATTGTCAATTTGTCTAGAATAGTGAAGTTATTAGCTCCTAACTGCTCCAAACGATTATCGGTTGCAGCAACTGGTAGAAGAGATGGTAGTAGAACTAGGCCACATATAATCAAAATTCCCAAAACTGCCAAACCAATTAGGAAAATTAGAATCTTTAGTTTATCAGCATTGTCAGCATAAAGCATGTTTAAAGTGAATCTAGTTCAATGGACATCAATGATGAGACACTTTTTTTTTATTCCATCAAGTTAAACATGTCTAAAGGACATGTTTTTTTTTTTTGGTTAGGATACCAAATCAAAGAACCATTCATGTACATGAAGTACAACTATAAAAGTTCAGAAAAAAGTACAAGTTTGAAACAGTAGAGACACTAAAATTGAGGATTTTTTTTTTTTCTGTTTTTTTGTTTTTTACAAACAACAATACTAACTAGCCTATTAACAATACTAATGTTTGGGGTTTAAAAAAATGTAATTAATTCACAATAAGATAATCATCAGATGTTGGAACAGTTGACACCAAAGAAACTAGAGTAAGATAATAAAATTAAATTGTAATAGGTCGCTATTCCCTTAGACTAAAACTATTGACAAAAAGTAGGTGAAAAAGGTAGAAAAAAGTTAAAACAAAAACTGTCATTAAATTATAAACTAAACAAAATCAACAAAAAATCAAACCCAAAACCCCTATATCCCTAAAAAAAATAATAAAAGAAATCTACAGAAGCTGAAATCAAACTAAATAATTACTATTTATTCCTCTAACCCAATCAATTTCTGCAGATAAATACACTTTTCCTTAAATAATCTAAAATTCTAAATATGACTATTTTTTAAAATCAATAAAGTAAACCCAAAAAAAAAATCCAAACCTATTAAATTCTAACAAATATAAAATTACTACAAAACAAAACGACAAAAGAAAGTGGGAGAGGAGAGAAGAAACAAACCAGTGCTGAGGAAGACGAAGTAGACAGCAGTGTCAACCCCTGACATGGCTATAACATTCTCTTCTGAAGAAGACATAGCTTCTCGGATCCAGGCAAAAGGGCTACAAGAGGCGGATCTGTTCTCATTCGGATCCATCCCTTTCAAGATCCGATTCGGATAGTAAACGACGGCGTTTCCAGGCTTACTTGAGAGCCATGAGTAAATCAGAACCAAAATCACAAATATCACAAAAGACGTCCCTAAAGACGTCAAAAAGGAACTCAAATCCATCTGGGTATCTCTCTACAACGCTAAAAATTCAGTCTTTATTATATCTCTAAACGAAGCCAAACTCAAAAACCATGAAAAGGGTATGAACAAAAACGAAGCTTTAAAACAAAGAAAGAAACTTTTTAAAGTGGGAAACGAAAGGAGAGCCGTTAAGGGGTCATTTAAGAAAATGAAAGTAACCGTTGTGAGAAGATTAAAGAGAAAAACAAAAGAGTGAGTATTGAAGAAGAAGAAGAAAGGAGAAGAAGAGTGTGTTGAGAGCTTAAATGGTGTTATGTATGTATGGAACGGTTAGTTGGGTTGTAGCTGTTATAATCAACAGAAAAAAAATATAAATCTAAAAAGGGAAAAGGAAGTGCTTTTGTAATAAAATAAATAGATAAATAAATAAATAAAATCAGAGAAAAATATAAATCTAAAAAGGGAAAAGGAAGTGCTTTTGTAATAAAATAAATAGATAAATAAATAAATAAAATCAGAGAAAAATATCTTCGTGGTTATACCGTGTTTGTGTTGTGTTCTCTTTTTTTTTCTCATCTTTGTAATAACCACTTTTTTTTAAGATGAACGTGGTGGGGTTGGTTTTTTGTTTTTGTTAATTGTTTGAATTTTGTTTTTAGAGTATTGTTATTTGATATTATTTTAGTATTTGTTAGATGAGTAATACCAATAAAAAAATAATGTAGATAATAATTTGATATTTAACTGTCATGTACTTGCAGAGTTTCACAAATATAACTTTGGAAAATTCTACAATGCATCCTTTAAAATGGATAATACACTCTTATCTGTTTTAGCACTCGAAATAATTTTTTAGTCAAATTTTTTTTCATGGTCATGTACGTTATAGTTATTTAAGATATCCTGCAAAATTTTAAGAAATTTGGAAAAGTTTAATATGCTTAAAACTACGTTCAAACAGTGTATTACACGCGTGACTATTTTATTTTATACGTGTGTAAAATAGACTGTTTAAACATTTTTTTCTATATTATAAATTATTCAGAATTTATCAAAATTTTGTAGGTTATTTTAAATAGCTATAACGTACATGAATATGAAAAAAAAAAAAGTTGACTAAATTTTTTTTCTAGATGTCAAAACAAATCAAGAGTGTATCAATATATTTTATGGCTTTTTTTGATATATAGAAATGTTAACGTTTTAGCCTTTTTTTTAAAAAAAAAAATTATTGTATTTTTTTAATAAATAATAATGGTATTTTGTTTTTATGGCTTTAGAATGCAAAAAGAGAGGAACCAGAATGTGTGGCAGAGCTAGGGCAACGTAAAGAGTAGATTAAAAGAGATGGTGGAGATTTTTTTGTGGAAAAAATATAATATTATAAAAATATCCCCTATAAATTATAAAATTTTATATTTACACACGTTTGAGTTTTTGAATATCATTTTGTGCTACATTTTTTTTATATATCTTAATGCTTCACATTTGCCATTTTAGACCACTAAAATAATTATCTTTTTTTTTTAATTGAAAATAAATAAAACAATATAATTAATTAAAGAAAGAAAGAAAGAAAAATATGAAGGCTTAGTGATATTAATGTTATTTGTTTTCTTTGTCTTTTGTGGAATATTGAGACAAAGTTGGTAGGTTATATGAGTAAAATTGTGTTGCACGCACATGCATGGTTTTTTTTTTTTTTTCTTAATTACTATTAGTGACATTAATTCCTACATATTATTAGGTTTAATAATTTGGTGGAATCTGAACAAGACTTGCACCCTTGTTTAGGGAAAAAGTAAAACATGAGAAAAGAAAAGAACAATGAAAATGGAAATAGAAAGAAGGTATAAGAATTTTGGAGGAATATGTGATTGGTTAGTAGGAAGGTTCATAGTTTTTGAATCAATACTATAATTATTGCTTCAATGTATATATATCATGGAGATTCAAACAAGGGTCAAAACTATTTAGTTATGCATAAGAATTTTTTATATAAATGCATGTTCTAATAATATTATGTGTAAATATCAAATTTAGAAGAAATAAGAAACTTTGAACTAGCTCATATGGATGGGGTCAAATTTTAATGTATATACTCCTTAACAAAATCAATAGTTAAAATTGTTTTTTTTTTTTTTGAGATAATATTAGTTAATATTGTTGAGTAAACATTTTCAGACATATATATTATTTATTATCATTTTTATATAATTAATATTATTAAACTATGTCATTACTAATTTATTTGCCCAAATATTATAAAATAAAACTTCATATATTATTTGACATTTAAACATACATCTAGCTCATCAAGTAATAAAAATTGGAAATGTAGTATATATTTGTAACGTGTATATAATAATTCAAATTTAAAATTTGCATTATATTAAAGAAAAAACAAAAATTTGCATTTTGTGTTATTTGTTTAATGCACTTTATATGTACTATTATCCCAATTGATCAAGTCCGTTTTCTTTTCTTTTCAAATTATCACATTAATGATGCACTCATCATGAGTATAATAATACACAAGGAAAATATTATATATAATAATAAGGGTTTTAAGATGTTTTTTATTTCAGTTTGAAAATGAAATGATTATTAATAGGGTAAAAAGACAATACTTAGCAGTAATAATTAAGCAAAGGGTTAAGCTTTAATGTATATATAATATTATATGATAACATAATAAATTGTGCCTCTAACATTTTATATTACTTCTTTTTTTCCAATGTGAAGTTATTTATATATTTATTTTTGAAACGGATCAATGTGAAGTTTTTTCAATACATATAGTGTAAATTGATAGTGTCCCTTTTAAAGTTCCATAATCTTAATATATATAAACCTAGTATTAGTTATCTCGAAAAAAAAAACTAGTATTAGATGATTACATAAATATTATTAGTTCTTGAATTTTTATTCGATAATTGTAATTAATTTAGTAGTTTATTATAAAATTTATTTGATAGATTACAATAATAAAATAAGATAACATGCATTCATTTCTTTTTTCAATAATGTGCCACATATGACATATACTGATATAAGTCTCATAATATTGAATTATTATGTGACCCTACAATATTTTTATAGTAAATGATACCATTTACCCTTTACTATTTTCTATATATATAAACACACATAAATTGATAATACATATAATATAACACTGTTTAATTAGTTACCAAAAAGGAAAAAATAATTGAGTTTACTATTTGATTGAGAAAATAATTATCTTATCTTATAATAAGCTAGCCTTTGAATTGAATATAATTTATTAATTTCTTATATATTCATGGCCAGCTCCTACATACATACATCTACAGCTTATTATTTAAATAAATAGGACCATCATTAATAATAAGAAAAAAAAAGAGATAATTTACTTATTGGGGAAAAGATAATACATTAATGATAAATGATCACATTCATACTTATATATATGTCATATCTGGATTTTTGTATTTATTCAATTATTATTATCTTAACAATTAGTTTTTTTTTATTACATTTTTATTATATATGTTTGCTTGATCCTAAAGAAAATTCTCTGGAAGATCATGATTGGACGATATGTACCCTACCGATCCACTCACACTAAGCTTTTCTTTTTTCTTCATAATTAATTCTAATGCTCAATATATTAAATAATTTTTTATTAAAAAATTAAACTAAATAATTAATTGATATTTTCTTTTGAAAAAGAATAATTAATTGAGATTTTATGAAATAATAATATTAATCAAAACATAAACCTCACTTTTAAAACGATTTTTTTTAGAGAGGCTTTAGTATAAGTATGGAAAAGAGTCTGTTTTTTTTTTTTTTTTTTTTTGAATAAAAAAGAAGTTTTGTTTTTGGAATACAAAAATGATTTTTTATTTATTTTGAAAATTATCAAATGAGAATACACTCAATAAAATTTTATCACTATTAATTAATACCCATAGTAATTAATTTTTTTCAAAACAATTTAATAAATATTTGCAATTTTTATTGTAATTAATTTATATGTGACCCTTAACTATTAATATTTAATAAGTTGTTTGGATGGCTGTGAATTAAACATTAATATCATTAAATTTATTGATGCATAAGTTTAAATTCACAACGCTCAAGAAAGGAATTCGTCATCAATTTTCAATTTTAAGAAATTTTAAAAATGTTTAAGCATGATGAAAATTTTTGTATAGTTAGTAGATTTTTTTTTCTGAAAATATTAATTAAACCATTATTTTTTTATGAAATATTTTTTCATTGCTAAAAAAAATATTTGATAAAAGTCAAAGTGATCAAATAATTCTGATTTTTTTTTTTTTTTTTGGTAAGGAAAAAATTGCATGATTAATCAATCTTTTTATCACTAGGATTCTATAACTTATCCTAAGATTTCCCTTTCTTATATTTATTCTCTAAAAGAGTTTGAGTTCTTAAAATAAATTTAGACTTTAAATAAAAGCTTATAAACGGCATTAGCTTATAATAATATTTTTTTGAAAGCTTAGGTTTTAAAAATTTGAGTGTATAATTTAAAATTAAAAATTATTGTGGGCTTGGCAAAACTGCCTAGGCATATCACATTAATTCCTTCAAACATTCAACTTTCATAACTAGAAATACTAAATAAATACATTGCCAAAAAAAAAAAAGAAATATTAAATAAATAGAAAAACTTAGAGGTTGTTTAATTTTTCAGTTTTTAAAATTGTTTTTTTAAAAGTAAAATTAATTTTTTATCATTTAAAAATTTAATGATGTTTGGTTAATATTTTTTTAAAAGTTATTTAAAAACTTTTTTACTAAAGAAAATACTTTAATATTTGACACCATACCACGAGATGAACTTAGCTCCACTCCAAACTCGGCCCCAACCCTGGGCCTGACCTTGGGACCAGAACCCAGACCCTAAACTCTCGACCTAGACCCAAATCTAGGTATGTGATGTAAAAAATAATAAGTTAGATAAAAAAAAATAAAAAAAATTAATTCTATTTTCAAAAAATTGTTATAAAATTTGGTCAAACATTCCTATAAGTTTTTCATATTATTTTTTAAAAGTTGTTTTATGTTTTTAAAAATTAAAAATAGATTTTAAGTTATAAAGCCAACCACCTCTTCTTCTCACATATATTGTTAGCTTGAATTTTCGGCAACTCAAATAAAAAAGAACAAAAATATTTAAGAGAACTAGTTCGAGTATTAATGAATCCTAGTACACGAGTTAATATTATTAGTGTTGTTGACGTTGGAACTTATTTTACTAGAATCGAATTTACTAACAAGTATGTCTTATTATATACATTATAATCTAACACATCCTAAAATATGAAATTCATTAGAACCCTTACATTGGTTGCAACAGAAATTAGTGACTCATTCTGTGACAGTCAATAGTCCTATGATCCGTAAGGGGATATACAGGATAAGTTGTGCAATCCCACACTGCCTATGGAAGGTCAAGTGGATTGATTCTAAGACTGTGTAAGTATGGGACACCACAGTTGAAGAGTGCTTAAATGGATTGATTGGTACCACCTATATCGACAAGGTGCATCTTATTTTCTGGTAGCCCATCACGAAAGAACTCCACAATTAAGTGTGATTGATCTGGGGTAATTTCAGGATGGGTGACCTCCTGGGAAGTTTTCCTAGATTGCATGCGAGTAAGGACAAAGCACGCTAGAAACACTTGTGTCGGTTTGTAGGGTCAGTTGTCATTCCATGAAGTATAAGAGCCATCATTCCGTGGGTGTAAAGACCCAATGGAGGCTTGAAGCGGGGACGTTATAAATGGTATCAGAGCCTTGACCCAGCCGGAAGTGTGGTTGACGAGGACGTCGGACCCCGTAAGGGGGTGATTGTGACAGTCAATAGTCTCGTACCGGGTAAGCTGTGCAATCCCACACCTCCTGAGGAAGGTCAAATGGGTTGATTTTGAGACTGTGTAAGTATGGGACTACACAGTTGAAGAGGGCTTAAATGGATTGATTGTGTATGTATGGAACTAGGTATGGGACTACACAAAATTATCTATAAATCTTGCCCCTGCTATTTTTAGATACTAAACAGTATTAAAGTGACACTAATGGCCAAATCGTCAAATTTCATTGTTACCGGGCATAAAATATGAAAATATCATAATCTACAAATAACATGCATGACACACCTAGAATTCAATAAAATCTCTATAATTGAGAAATTATATCAAAAATGCCTATTTTTGACAATATGACTAATTTTCTACTAATGCACATAAAATTATAAATAATAATTAAATTATTAATAAACTGCTAATTTCCATGTCTAAATATGCAGTCATTACAGTCTTTTGCTAAAGTTGATCGAACAGATCATCTATCCTTGGAAAAATATATTTGTTTTTGATCGTCAACTTATTCAACTCCCGGTAATCTATACATATTCTCAATGATCCGTCATTTTTTCTCAACAAATAAAATCGGCACACCCGAGGGCAAAGTACTCAACCTGATAAACCGCAAATCAAGCATATTTTGCAACTGAACCTTTAGTTCCTTTAATTCTGACGATACCATTTGATACGGGGCCTTAAAAACTGGCTATGCCCCTGGTATCAATTCAATCTCGAAGGTAATTTCTTACTTTGGTGGTATCCCTGGTAACTCTTCCAAACACACATCCAAAAACTCACATACCACTCGTACATTCTCGGGTCCCACACCTCCTTTGTAGCATCTACTACACTAGCTAGATAACATATACACTCCTCCTGTAGCAAGTCTCTTGCTTTAAGCGTTGATCTTATTGGAATTCGAGATTGATGAAATTTTCCCACAAACACAAACAGAGTCTCCCCCTCCAGTTCAAATATTAACATTTTCCTTTTGTAATTAATGGTAGCATTATACTTGACTAACCAATTCATTTCTAATATGACATTGAAATCTTCCAAGTTTAGCTTTATCAAGTCCACCCACAATTCTATACCCTTTACATCTACCGGAAGAGATTTAACCTTCACGCTGGAGATAACCAATTCTCCAGTAAGTAACAATGTACCAAACCCATTTGACAACACATCATGTGGTCTACTCAGACTATTAATTACTCTACTTGACACATATGAATTCATAGCACCAAAATCAATCAAAACAGTAAACATATTGCCATCAATAGAAGTCTGACCTGTCACAGTGGAAGGTCCAGCATCAGCCTCTGCTTGGGTCAAAGCAAATAACCGAGCAGGAACTATAGTATCCTCTTTCTTCGTATCTAGTTTTTGTAATTGTGTACAATTTCTCTTCAGATGGTCTACTACCCCACACTGGAAGCAGGCTCTAGCTTGACAGTGGACCATATGGTGTCTTCTACACCACGGGCATTTAGGATAAGTTCGCCACTTCTCTTTCCCACCTTGATAGAAATCATGATAACTGGGGTCATTTGGTTTCCTTTTTCGATCACTAGGGTCAAAACCCCTACCCAAACTAGTAATGGAAGGCGGCTTCCACGAATCTCTTCTAATGCTACTCTTCTTTTGATTCTCAGCCCCTTCAGCAATAAGAGCCGACTCTACTACTTGAGCATACGACCGTACAACCCCAGGTTGATTAGTCGTCACAATCACATCTCCAACTATGTGCTCCTCTAAACCCCGAATAAACTTTTCCTTTCCCAAGACTTCATTGGCCACTTTACTAGATGCAAATTTGGCCAACCGGTCAAACTTAGTACCATATTCGGTCACAATCATATTACTTTGGACAACTGTACAAACTCATTCGCTTTTGCAGCACAAATAGATTCATTGTAGTATTTTTCATAAAACAACAATCGAAATGTATTCCATGTCATAATATTCGGGGCCACATGTGGGCCCTGCTCATCTTATGCCACCTCACTCGAGGTCCACCAATTTGACAAATAACATGTATATAAAAATATAAGTTCAAATTCCCCCTCTCATTTAAGATTAAAAAAAAAAAAAAAAAAAAAAAAAAAAAAAAACGGAAGGCAATAAAGTGAAAAACACCCTTTCTCTTTACACCCAATTTTAAAAGTAAAGGTGCCTCCTTAATATTATTCTTTGAAATTAAAACATTAGCCTCTTCTTTCTATTAAAACATTCCATCTCATTGTTGTTTCTTTAGTGCACGAATCAATACCAATGCCTCATAAGCTTCTATGTTCTTCCAGAAAAAGAAATGAAAAAGAAGAAGAAGAAGATTTTATTAGTAAATTTTGTCATTACAAAACTTTCAATTTATGAGTTTTTCTTTTCTAACAATATTATTACCAAGAATTTTTCTTGAAATAAATAAATAAATAATATAAGGTATTTTCACAATATAATCCCTTAAAATAGATACATTGTACTTTTTATTTATTTCCACATTCAAAGAAAAATAATTTAATTTTTTTTATATTCACGTATGTTATAGTTATTTAAAATATCTTACAAAATTTTGAGAAATTTTAAACAATTTATAATATAAAAAATAATATTCAAAAAATCTATTTTAAATGAAATAATCATGCATACAACATATTTTTTAAATATTATTTTCGAAATATTTTTTAAAATTTTACAAAATATTTTAAATAATTACAATAAAAAATTTAACTAAAAATTATTTTAAATACTATAACATATAAAATTATAGTGCATCTATTTCAAGAGATGTTCTTTATCTCTTTTATGAAAAATGTGACTGTGAAACTTTTGAATTCAGATTTTTTATTTGGATAGGGGGACAAATAGAGTACATCCAAATTTCTATTTTTTTTTTAACCAATAAATCATTTTTGGATAAAATGAAATAACGGATAACATCTAATGATGCCACGTGGCAGAAGCTAAGAGCATCTCCCCTAATTTTTCGGCCTACGTGGAAGAAAATCTATGCTGCCGACATAGTACGACCCTAATTTTTATTTTTAAATTTTTAATTGTTTTACGGAATAAATAATGAAATGACAAAGTAGGACCTTTTTGAATTTTGACTTGCCGAGACAGTAGAAGAACGAAAAAAAGGAGAATAGAATAGAATAGAAATTGTACACGTGGCACCCAATGAGGGAAGGGGTGGGACCCCCGTTTTATCTGTTATTGACACGTGTGTTCTGTCACGTAGAACCCGTCACGAAGCCTACCTTGTCGGCACGTCAAAAGGACGAGTCATTAATAAGGGACCCTGTAATGTATTAATTAAAGTTTAAACAAGTTAATTATTATTACAAAATCCAATTATATGGTTTTCTTTAAGAAAAAATAATATCATCAAATTAAATAAAATTTCGAATGAATTCATTCGTTGACTCAAATATTGACCACAAAAATGTTTCACAATTCTTCGTTGCTAGGGTTATAATAATTATGGAGTGTTATTATATATTGATTAATTTTTTTTATAGATGACGGAGTGTTTTTTTTTCATTTTTTTTTTTTTAAAAAAAAAAAGAATGAGGAAGTGTTATTAATCAATTTTCTTAACTCTATCTTAACGATGCAGATTTGTACGTAATAAGTAAGACTTATCTCTTATATTATTTTGTATTTTTTTTCTATATTTTTATGATGTGAATTACTTTAATAATGGCTGTGGGACTTGTTATATGAATTTATATTACAACTAAGAAATAAACTGCACTTTAAATTTTTTACTCACAATATTAATAAAAATTAAATAAAAAATAATAAGTAAAAAACATTGTCAATATATCAATAATCTATTAATTTATATTATGTTATTAATAATATATAAGCCTTATTTAACTTATATAAGACTTAGGGTTTAATATTATGTTATTATTAATGTAGAAGCCTTATTTAACTTATATACTTATTTTTTTTTTTTTTTGAGAAATAGAACTGTTATTATAAAATAAGAGAGTCTTTTACAATAACAGAGAGAATAGCTGAGGGAAAATCCTCAAGCCATGTACAAACATTATCCAACACTAGAGCATGTTTAGCCAAGCCGTGAGCAGCTTGGTTACCATCACGATAAACATGATGAACACAAACAGTAGGGAGATAGGATAATTGAGTTTGAACATCAAAAATTAAATCTTGAAAAGAAGAATTTTTTGATGTTGATTTGCGAAGAGCATTAACAAGAATCAAGGAGTCCGTTTCCACCAAATCGACCTTGAAATTGAGTTGTCTAGCCCATTTGAGGCTGTAAAACAGTCCCTTGGCTTCCATGTCTTGAGGACGACAGCAACCATCAATAGGGTGAGACATAGCAGCCTTTACATTACCAGTAGAATCTCTTATAATAGCACCGAACCCAATCCGTTTTCTGGTATCATCAAAAGCTGCATCTACATTCAATTTTAGGAGATTAGGAGGAGGTGGAGTCCATGCTCTGTGTGCGGTTGGAGTGTCAGCTGGTGCCAAACCAGCATGAAGAGAAAGCTGCTGGGCCGATTGAAAACTGCTAAGGAAAGAGGCAGCTTTAGCAGAAATAACCGAAGGTTGTTGGGTAATTTTACCATGAAGAACATTGTTTCGATCAGACCAAATTGACCACATAGTGCAAAAAATCATTTCCAACTCAGATTTGGTGTAGCATTCTGATATCTGAAACAAAAAATCTTCAATTTTCATTGAAACAGCAGCTTTATTGTTAAAGGAAAAACCAGCAATTTTCCACACATGTCGAGCATGTTTACAAGCAAACATTGCATGCCCCACAGATTCCCAAGCATTGAGGCACAAACTACATGAGGCAGAAGTGAGCGATTTCCTCTTATAAAGCTCTGAAGCAACCGGCAAAGCATTATGGATAGCTTTCCAAGCAAAAAGCTTCACTTTAGGAGGAAGTTTGAGCTGCCAAAAGGACTTCCACCATGAAACATGTGGGCTGGATACAGAAACAGGATTCTCATCTGCTAACATACAAGCAACATGATAACCCGACTTTACCTCATACTGCCCACCAGTAGCATGCCAAACCCAGTAATCAGAGGGAGCATGATGAGACAAAGGTAAGGAAAGAATCCGCTCGACATCAGCTGATGAAAAATCAGCATTCAATTTGCTAACATTCCATTCTTTTTCTGGTGTAATATAGTCCGCCACAGTATTTGTTGGAGCACCCGTAAAATATATAGGAGTGAAAATGGAGTTACCAGGGATCCAAGGGTCAGTAGCACAGGCTATATCAAAACCATTCCCCACTTGCAAACGCAAACCTTTCTTCAGCAACTCTCGGCCCCAGCAAATTCCTTGCCAAGTGAGAGATGAAACACCACAAGTAGCAGCAGAAAGGAAATCAGATCTTGAGAAATATCTACCTTTGAGAACACGAAATAGAAGAGACTCTGGATTTTGAAACAACCTCCAAGCTTGTTTAGCCAAAAGTGCTTGATTGAAGTGGATACTTATATACTTATTTTTGAATCTTTATAAAAAATACACTGTATATTATTTTATTTCCAATAATATATACTTTTAGAAGTTATAAAAAATAAAATATTAAAAAATTGATAAATCTATAGAGAACACTAAAGAAATCTAAAAAAAATCTAACATAATTGATAAGCACTCGCTTATAAAATTAAATTATTATTATCACCATATCTCACTTATAGTCGTTACTATATTTAAAACTTATTTCATTACCGTATCTCATTCATAAAATTAAACATGATTGATAAGAAATAAAAAAAATCTAAAAAAATCTAAGAAATTAAACGTATATATTTTTAGAAGTTATAAGAAATAAAATATTAAACAATTGATAATTCTATAGAGAACACTAAAGAAATCTAAAAAAAATCAAACATGATTGATAAGCACTCGCTTATAAAATTAAATTATTATTATCACCATATCTCACTTATAGTCGTCACTATATTTAAAACTTATGTCATTACCGTATTTCATTCATAGTTTTTTTTATATATATTATTATATGTGTAGTAATTTTTTTAACAATAATTTTGTTATAGTATAAATATATATTTTTATACTTTTAATTTTTGTAGTCACTAATTAATAAATTATAGTTTAAATAATTAATTAACAAATTATAAATTTAAATGTATGGTATGGTATCGTCAACTAACATTTTTTAGTTGATGATATTATTAATATTTTTTATTTGCTACAAAATAATATAATAACATACTTATTTTTGTCTCTCCTTTTACTCTTATTCATCAACTTTTTTTTTAAAAAAAAAAAGAAAAAATTAAATTAATAATACTTTAAAATTAACCATAAATTTAATTAATAACAATAAATTAGAAAAGTAAAATAAAAAATGAAAAAATATCTAATCTGATGGGAATTCAAATTTAACATAAAAATTATAAAAGAAATGTTAAATTTAGTTAATGATAATAAATGAGAAAAAAATAAAATAATAATAAGAAAATATAAATTGAAAACTAAAAAATTATAGTAAAATTTTTAAATATAATCACCTATCACGTTTTTTTTTAAAAAAAAAAAATTAACAAAGCACTAATATAAGTAATACCTCTAGAAACCTAATAGAAGTCTAAAATATTAAAATTTTTATTTTTTATAAAGAATAACTCTAAATCTATCACATATCACCTAACTATCACGTTTTTTTTTATTTAAAAAAAAAAAATTAACAAAGCACTAATATAAGAAAGATCTCTAAATAAAAACCTAAGAATAAACTCAATAGCTTCTTAAACTTAGAAACTAAATTTTTTCTTATTGTTGCATGCATTAGATTTTCTTATAGGATAAATGGTAAACACATTGATTATTTAATAATGGGTAAATACTATTTTGGACCCTGTATTTTGCAAAAATTACAGATTGGACCCTGTGTTTTGTTAAATGACAAAATGGACCCTGTATTTTCTAAAATAGTAAAAATAGGACCCTGAGCTTAATTTTTGACAACTTTTTTTTTAGTACAGCCAACTTGAAGACAATGCTTAATACGAACAGATACAAAAAATGTAAACAGTTTTTTCATATCACTTTTAGATCGGATTATAATTAAACTTTATTTTGACAAAAAATCAATTTAGGGTCCTATTTGTACTATTTTGGAAAATACAGGGTCCATTTTGTCATTTAACAAAACACAGGGTCTAATTGGTAACTTTTGTAAAACAGAAGGTCCAAAATAGTATTTACCCTTTAATAATTGATAAATGATAAAAAAAAAACCAATAGAGGGAAAATATGAATAAATAATAATCACCTTAGTATTAAAAGACTCCCACATTCTACAAACTCTAATCTTTATGCTCTATCATGAGAGAAGGGGAGAGAAAATAAGTAGTAAACTGAATTATGAATTTAAGAGAAATAGTTTAGGATATATATATAAAATCAAGTGATAGAAAAAAAAATCATAAAATATATCATTTTAAAAATTTAATTTTTCTTTTAAAAAAAAAATAAGCAAAACATGAGATTTTTAAAGAAAATATCAAAAAAAAAAAAGATAAAAAAGGTGGAATGATGATGTTTTTTAATTAGTTGTTTTTTTTTGAATTTTTTTTATTAATTATTGAATTAATGAATATTTAATGTGATTAAAAAATATGAAAAAAGGAGAAAAAATTTAGAGTAGAATAAAACTATTTTAGAGTGCCACATCAACGTCTCATATTTCTCCTTTATATAGATATATAGATTTAAATTGTTTGTGTATTTTTATATGAATAAAAAAAAGTATTTTAAAATATAAAAATAAAAATAATCTCTAAGTGTTATTAAGTTTTTCTTCAACACATCCTAAAAAAAAACTTTTTCTTTTGTACGTCAAATTATTAAATTATATAACATAATTTGTTATAGTAACATTTAGTAATATTTTTTCAATTAATTTTCTGTTTTTAAAATTAAAAAAGTAAAAATATTTATTAAAAATATGTTTTATAAAATTATTTTCAATTTTCAATTTTTTAATTAAGAATTAAAAATTTGAAAAAAAAAATCACTTTCAATATTTTTTTAAACAGTTTTTTTTTTCTTAATCAATATTTTAGACTCTGACCAGACCCAGACCAAAATCCCCCCACGGCCTTGGCGCTGAACCCGGTCTCTGACCCGAATGTGAATCTAACTCCAGACCTAGACTAGACTTAAATAAAAATGAAAATAAATTTTACAGAACACACTTTTGTTTTCTGTTGTTAAAATTGAAAAACTAAAGTGGTTACATAATACAATTTTATTTTTTAAAAACAAAAATTTTACTCTCATTTTGTGATTAAAATTTTAGAAAATAATAGACCAAACGATATCTAAGTTTATGATAATTTTTTCTTTTTCCTTTTTTATACCAAGTATACATTTTTTTTCAGTGGTTATTATTGGAAAATTGTGTAGTGTAAACTCTCAAAGAACATTGTTGGTTCTTTATTCTATTTTTAAAAATATACTACCAAAGTTCTACTTTCTTTAAAAATATACACATTAACTTCTTTATAATACATCACTAAAATTCTACTTTTTTTAAATTTTATTGTATTTTATTCATTTTAAATATATAATATTAATATATACACATATCCCCATACAAAAATAATTATTTAAATCTAGAACAATTAATAAAATATGTTTAGAGCAATAAATATTATTCTATAAATATAGAGCATGAATAGTGTATTTTAAAAAAAACTTGAAAATGAAGAATGAGTTTTTTTTTTTTTTTTTTTTTTTTTTTTTTAAACTAAAATGAAGAATGAGTTTAAAGCATCTGTTGTAGCGTGTTTTTAGTATGGTTCTTTGATATTTTTTTTAAAGATTCTCTATTTTAAAGAAGTTGTTGTGAGTGCTCTAAGAATGTTACGGTATACCTATTATTTGATTTCGTATTCTGAAGGAAATTTAATTTATTTTTATTTCATGATTGTTTAACAAGATTTTTAAAACCTGATAAAATATGACCAAAATTTTTACGTGGTTCAAGAATTAATGATCTTTAGTCCACAAGTCAATATTATTACGTTAAGACTAAAAAAGCTTATGACTTATACACAAGTGTTTGAATCCTGAAATTTACCTGAGCACTCAAGGAATGAGATTCTAACCCTTTGCATGAATGAGTTTTCTTATATTTATAGTGCTAGGGTTCTTATATGTACACCTTATCTCGATAGAGTAAATACAGATAATATAATGACATTTGAGTTGATTTGATGAGGCCCAAGTGAGACTTTGATCTTCTTTTAAGGTGGAGGCCACATCACGTTGATAGTTGTTAAACTGTGTCTTACTTTTGTAGATAATAAAGACACGTAAATGTTTGATTGTCAATTACTTTATTTTCTTATTTTGAAGATACAAATTCTAGACATGATTCTAAAAATAAATTCCTAATATTGTGAGATTTGTCAATTAATGAATGCAATACGGAATTAGATATTTGGATGTTTATTAATCACTCATCCAGAAAATATGTTCGATGCCATCCGAAGATACGTTGTGTCAGAGGTGTATCTTATTTGAACAAGTCATCTGTTCAGTATTCATAATGCTTGAATATGTTAATGGATCTAATCTATTATCTTGGTTGGGCCTGCGATTGGGCTTTGAGCAACTGAGCTGAATTACACATGACATTCATCTAGAAACACGAATAACAATGATTATGTGCAGAGTAATTATTTGTAAATTTTTAAAATATTTCAAATAATTTATTGTACAGAAATAAGATTCTAATAATTATTTATCATAAGTATAAAAAAAATCAGTAAAATATATAAATTTTATTTTTTTAATACTATAAATTATTTAAAATTATCTAAATATTTATGTATGATGTTAAATTTTAAAATTGAGAATAAACTAAAAAAATGGATAACATCCCTTTCGGAATTGAGACTATTTTATTATTAATTTGATCCTCGTTTGCCAAAGGTAAGCTTAACCTGAAAGAGATTTAGTAATTAAGAATTTTGCTTTCAGTCTTTGTCATCAGAAAACTGTTGTGTCAGCATCTTTAGACGAATAGGATTTCTCCACGTGTCAATGTTAAGTTATAACTGGATAGACCTGTGGGACCCTATGTACTTTCATTATCTTTTCTCATCATTCGTAGCAGTGGATTGCCACTATTTTGATTTGATTTTTGAGGAAACAATTTCAAAGCTATTTAAAGAATACACCAAAAAGGAGTGTAAAACTTTACCACTATGAAAGGGAAGAAAAATAACACCTCTTTCAAAATATCTATATATAAATCATTCATATAATTCATTCTAAATTAGACCATCGGGCCCTATATCGGGCCAGTCATTTGACCATCGGGCCCTACATCGGGCCCTACATCGGGTCCATCGGGCCAGTCCTATAAAATGAAAAAAATTAAAAAAAATAAAGTGGGCATCTGACCATCGGGCCCTACATCGGGTCCATCGGGCCAGTCCTATAAAATGAAAAAAAATTAAAAAAAAAAATAAAGTGGGCATCTGACCATCGGGCCCATCGGGCCAGTCCTATAAATAGAAATTTTTTAAAAAAAATGCAAAATGGGCATCAGACCATCGGGCCCTACATCGGGCCCTACATTGGGCCATGCATCAGGCCATGCATCGGACCATCGGGCCATGCATCGGGCCTTCATCTTCAAGCTCATATCAAACCAGAAAATCGGATTTTCTTGCCCAGAAAGATCACAGACCCTAGATCTACTCCATCTAACCCTAGATCTAATCAAGAATGCACATATCCAACCTAAATCTATCAACTAACAACATTTTCACCATAATCAATAAGAAAAAAAAATTAAAAAACCGAAAGGGGACAGGCTCGTCGCGTGCTCTGTGGATGGGTTCCCTCCGTGGGGTGGTGGGTTCTTCATTCGAGTGGGGAATCGTGGATGGTGCGATTTCAAACGCGAGAGAGAGAGAGAGAGAGAGAGAGAGAGAGAGAGAGAGAGAGAGAGAGAGAGAGAGAGAGAGAGAGAGAGAGAGAGAGAGAGAGAGAGAGAGAGAGAGAGAGAGTTTAGAAATGAGGGGGGTAAAATTGGGTTTAAGTAAAAGTTATCCCATTTTACAAATTATGTATAGTTTTAGATTAGGATACCAATTTTAGTCTTTAATATGCATATAATTTCAAATTTCCCATTAGATTTCACCTTCATTACAAAATATATTTTTAGGAATAAACAAAATAGACAAATGATCAAATCACTTGTGGGTAAAGGCCCACTTTATCACATTATAGACCATAATTTTTGACTTATAGTATGGCTTATAATTTTAAAGATTTGTAATTTTATGGTCCATGATGTAGTAAGGTAGGCCTTTACCTACAACCAATTTAGTCATTTATTTAGGAAGAAATTACATTGTATATCTAATTTACTTTATTTATTTTAATTTTTACCTTTATTTCCATATTCTTTAAGATATACCCACTTTTATAAATATTTTTCTTATTATACTCCTTAGGTTAATGTAAATGATGTGTTATACTTAAATGAAGGACAAGAGTATATTAGGGAACTCAATCATAAAAGTTGATAGATTTTAATAAGATATAATATAAATATATTTTTGATTAATAGATAAAAAAAAAAAGTATTCATCAATTTATCCCTTTATTTATTTTGTCCATTCCTAAAAATATGAATGCTTTATTAAAAAAAAAGGAACACTTCAAATGACTTTATTGACACTAGAACTTAAGTCCTGCCTTTTTTTACAGGGAAGAGATGGACAATGTGGTTTGGTTAGTTGGAAATTATGAAAATGAGAAAGAAATATGACCAAAATTAAAGTCATATCATATCAGCATTACTATTACAAAGTATTATTGCTCTTTAGTTGAAATGCTGGAATTAATTTTATATGTAATTTGTGGTGTGAGCTTTCCAAAACCACATCTATGAGTTTTTTTTTTAATATCAACATGATGTCAAAATAAAGTCACAATATTTGCCATGTAATTAAATGATTATATATATTATATAAAGTTGAGTAAATGTATATATATTAATAAACAAATATACTGGTTTCAAGAAAAAAAAAAAACAAATATATAAATTAAAGTGTAGAACACACCAAAATGTAGATATAATAGGAAGAGATTTT
This sequence comes from Cannabis sativa, assembly GCF_029168945.1. Lineage (NCBI taxonomy): Eukaryota > Viridiplantae > Streptophyta > Magnoliopsida > Rosales > Cannabaceae > Cannabis > Cannabis sativa. Next base: position 57,606,256 of record NC_083607.1, read on the forward strand.
AATATAAATAGTTAGATACAAGCATATAAAGAGTAATATATACTGTTAGACTATATATATAGTGTATGTAATATAGCATATAGAAATGATATGAAATGCGGAAAATAAACTGTAATCATATCAATAATATATGCAATGAAAGGATCGATGTACTTCCAGCCATTGATCTTTGAGCTTCAATCCCTGCGATAGCTTCGGTATTGGAGTTCGGGCTTCCTCGCTCTCTCAACTCTCTTTAGATGGAATTTGCTGAATGGATTCAGAATCAGTGAGGAGCTCGGGGACCGAGACCCTATATTTATAGGTGAGATACTCCATCAGTATCTGTGCCACATTAATTGTCAGAATATTTTGACAATTAATTCAGGAAATCAAATCAGGTAATGAATATAGAAATCTGACCATATATAGAATATTACATAATTGATTTTGTCCAGATTTAATGAATATAAAATATTCATTTATCAGAAAATCAATTATTTATTTATTTCCTTAAATAGAAAATCATTTCCTTAATTAGAAAATAACTTCCATATATAAAATATTCTAATATTCTCCCACTTGGTCAGCATTTAAACTAAAATATTCAAACCCAACGTTCCTCATTATATAATAAACATACGAATCATAGCGACATGTCCTCATTATGAATCGAGTATTATCTTCCATGTATTACAATACATTTATTATATAACAATGTACTTTATGTGGCAATGTACTTAAGTGAATAAACCCTAAACCTTATGTTTATTCAGGTCCTCTGAAATTTTTCTCAAATGTAAAATTAAGATGCGCATAAATATGAGAAAAATCAAAATAAGAGTTTCATTAATAATAACTTTATTTGTACAAATTACATAAGGGAACCAAGTCCCATGTTCTCTACATGATCCTTGAATTTATGAGGTGGCAAGCCTTTTGTCATAGGATCGGCAATCATCAATTCAGTGCTAATGTGTTGAATGACCACTTTATTTTCCTTAACACGTTCTCTAATAGCTAAGTACTTAATGTCGATGTGCTTGCTTCGACTTCCACTTTTGTTGTTCTTAGCCATGAAAACAGCAGCTGAATTGTCACAGAACATCTTTAGCGGCCTTGCAATGGAATCAACCACTCTAAGGCACCGAAATGAAACTCTTTAGCCATACACCATGTGATGTAGCCTCAAAGCAAGAAACGAACTCGGCCTCCATAGTAGAAGTAGCGATCAAGGTTTGTTTGTTACTCCTCCAGGGACACGGCTCCACAAGAAACATAAACACGTAACCAGATGTAGATTTACGTGAATCGGTGCAACCAAATAAATGCGAGTACGAGTAGCCAACTACTTCTAGATTGTCGGTTCGTTTGAACATCGGTTTGTAATCCTTAGTACCACGAAGATACCTCATTACTTTCTTTGCAGCTTTCCAGTGGTCTATCCCCGGGTTACTCTGAAATCTTCCTAACATTCCGACAGAATAAGCAATGTCGGGTCTTGTGCACACCTGAGCATACATTAGGCTTCCGACAGTAGAAGCATAAGGAATGTTCTTCATTTGTTCTCTTTCAAAATCATTCTTTGGGCACTGGCTCAAATTTAATTTATCACCCTTCATAATTGGAGCAACGCTCGGTGAACAATCTTTCATATGAAATCTTTCTAAAACTCTGTTGATGTAGGCTTCTTGAGATAAACCTAAGATACCTCGGTATCTATCTCTATGAATCTTAATGCCTATGACATAGGATGCTTCACCCATGTCTTTCATCTCAAAGTTCTTTGAAAGAAATTGTTTCACTTCACGTAGCAACCCTTTATCATTGGATGCAAGAAGAATATCGTCCACATATAAAACAAGAAAACAAATTTTACTCCCACTTTCCTTCAGGTATATGCATTGGTCCATGACATTCTCTTCAAATCCAAAGGAAGAGATGACATCATGAAATTTTAAATACCATTGGCGGGATGCTTGTTTTAATCCATAGATGGACTTCTTGAGCTTGCATACCAAATCCTGACCTTCACTAGAGGAGAATCCTTCTGGTTGTTTCATGTATACCTCCTCCTCTAGATCACCATTCAGAAAAGCAGTTTTTACATCCATCCGCTCCGGCTCTAAATCAAAATGAGCAACTAATGCCAAGATGACTCTCGGGGAATCTTTCTTTGATACGGAGAAAAAGTCTACGTATAGTCAATTCCTTCCTCTTGAGTGAATCCTTTAGCAACAAGTCTCGCTTTGTACCTCTCAGTGTTGCCTAATGAGTCTTTCTTAGTTTTATAGACCCATTTACAGCCAATGGCTCTCGCCCCATTAGGCAACTTTACAAGTTCCCAGACTCTATTGCACCTCATAGAATTCATTTCATCATCCATAGCATTGTACCACAATTTTGATTCTCTACTGTTCATAGCTTGTAAAAACGTTTCTGGATCATTTCCAATTCCAATATCAGATTCTAATAAATACACAACATAGTCTTTATAAATCCTTGGTTTGATAGGTCTAGTAGATCTTCTTAAGACTTCACCAACGAGGCTCTTGGGGAGCGACGGCGGAGTTCGGCGGGTTGTTCAACAGTTGCAGGCAACTCTTGAACATTTTGATCTACTGAATTATCATTACCAACTTGTGGATCTTCAGTGATTGGTAATGGTTGTTCAACATTCGTTTGAACGACAGGAGTGTTAACCATTATCAATCTTGCTTTTGAAGTGGAAGGTTCTGAAGGATCTTTCTCAGGACCTAAGTCCTTTGATTGATCACTCCCACTGATCAAGGCATTCTCAAGAAATTTTGCATTCCTTGATTCCACAATTCTTGTGCTATGAGATGGACAATAAAACTTGTAACCTTTAGACTTTTCAGCGTACCCTATAAAGAATCCGCTTATGGTCCTTGGGTCCAATTTCTTCTCTTGTGGATTATATATTCTGACTTCAGATGGACATCCCCAAATGCGTACATGATTCAAACTTGGTTTCCAACCTTTCCATAATTCAAAAGGAGTTTTTGAGACTGCCTTTGTTGGAACTCGGTTTAATATGTACACGGATGTCTTTAATGCTTCAGTCCACAAGGATTTAGGAAGATTAGATTTGCTACTAAGCATACTCCGCACCATGTCCATTAATGTTCGGTTTCTTCTTTCTGCAACACCATTTTGCTCGGGTGTACCGGGCAAGGTGTAATGGGCAACAATCCCATTTTCTTCAAGAAACTTCGCAAATGCACCAGGTGCTTGTCCATCTTCTGTGTATCTACCATAATACTCACCTCCTCTATCTGATCTCACTATCTTAATTTGCTTGTTGCATTGTTTCTCTACTTGACTTTAAATATCTTAAAGACATCTAATGCTTCACTTTTATTATGAAGTAAGTAGATATACATGTAGCGTGAGTAATCATCTATGAATGAGATGAAGTATTTCGACCATGTGACTCCATATCCGGACTACATATATCGGTATGTATGATTTCTAATATTTCGTAACTCCTATGGACACCGGTTTGTGAGACTTGGAGGTTTGCTTTCCCTTAATGCAATCCACACAAGTATCAAAGTCGATAAAATCTAAGGTATTGAGTACCCCATCTTTTACCAACCTTTTAATTCTATCAATGGAGATATGTCCCAATCTCCGGTGCCACAATGTACAGGAATCCTCTTTCATAACACATCTTTTAGTGCCAGCGTGAACATGCATAACATTATTAGTGGTATTATTTTGTAAATTAAGGCAGTAAAGACCATCAGACAAAATACCATTTCCAACACATTCAGATTTATAATATAAATTAAAATATTTGTACGAAAATGTAAAGGAAAAACCAAAGGGTATAAGTCTTGAAATCGAAATCAAGTTTCTAGAGAAACTTGGTACATAAAAGGTCTTTTCTAACTTTAAAATAAAACCATTACTTAAAACTAAATTGCATGTTCCAATAGCTTCCACATGTGAGCCCATCTTGTTTCCAGATAAGATGCTTTGCTCACTTGCCACTGGCTTCCTTAGATTTTGAATATCCTGCAAGGAATTTGTTATGTGAATTGTTGAAGCGGAATCAATCCACCATGTGTTAAGATTAACATTAGCCATATTAGATTCATAACATACTAAGAAAATTGGATTACCTTTGTCATCCATCCATTTCTTGAACTGGCTGCACTCCCTTTTAGCATGTCCCTTTTGTTTACAAAAGAAACATTTGATGGAATCTTTCTTTATGGCAGCCTTGGGAGCCATGGGCTTTTTCCCTTTGTTCTTTTTGAATGGCTTGCGTTTCTTAGGTTGAGTGGTCAGGTGAACACTTTCTCCTTGCTCTTGTAGGAGCCTGGCTTCCTCTTGAACACACATGGTCATCAATTCATTGATAGTCCATTTTTCTTTATGTGTGTTGTAGGAAATTTTGAAAGGCCCATACTGTGGAGGAAGATTGTGAAGGATGTAATGAACCAGGAAGGTATCAGGAATGATAACGTCGAGTTTCTTCAAATGAGCAGTGATGTCCCTCATTTTAGAAATGTGTTCTCGAACTCCTTTAACACCGGTGAGTTTTGTGGACGAGAACTCTTGGATGAGGTTGATGAACAAGGATTTATCTGAAGTGTCAAACTGCTCATCCATAACTTTGATAAAGTCTTTCACCTTCTCAGGTGGCTCCACCGATCCACGCATTCCCATAGGAATTCTGGACATAATGAACATGATGCAGAGACGATCAGATTGCTCCCACTTTTCACGCAGTGCAATCTCGACGGCGAGTGCTAGTATCAGTGATAGCAGCTGGTTCATCTTTCCTTATTGCATAATCCATGTCAGTGCAAGCTAGGTGGAGAAGAACTCGTTCCTTCCAGATTTTGAAGTTGTCACTCCTAAGCTCAGGGATTTCACTAGTGATTTCAGCATATTTAGAGGTGGATGAAATAGCTGCAAGAATAGGATTACAAAAATTTAGATGTTAAAAGAATTGAGGCTTTAATGAATTCATGTTTTACCAATGTTGAAACATGATGAAGATGAAAATTTTATTAAATCTAAAATTGCCTGTGGGCTAAATTTTAAATCTAATAAAATTGGATGAACTTTATGATAGATTTAATGAAGTATTTAATTTAGAAATAATGGAGGAATGAAATCTATCTTTAATTAAAATTTGTGATAACACTATTAATTCAAATCCTCATAACTCCTTGTGGGGTAAATTAAGAGAATTTAACTTAATATATTATCCTAATTAATTATAAAAATATAATAAAATCCCTGTGGGGTAAAATTATTATATCCAAATAATTAATTACAAGTTTTGTCCATTAAGGTGAATTTTAATTAATATATAATTTTATATAATTAAAGATGCTGTGGCTACTCCCTAATTATAAAAATTATATTTTCACTTTAGACATTAGGTATTGGGCTCTACCTAAAAGTAATTTCGTTATTAACATAATAGACAATCACTGAGATTAGTGCTCCTAGTGTGGTCGTCCGAAGATCATTAAAAACCGTTCTAGATATGAACATTTGTCCCAGGTTCATGTTTTTCTTATGTCAAACCACAAAATTACTTACGTTTTATTCATATTTTATTCATTTTATAAAGTTTTATGAATATTTTATGAATAATTTTATGAAGTTTTATGAAACTTAATTGCTAAATAAAATATTCAACCTATCTTAATGTTTGAATATTTCTAAATATATCTAGCACTATAAAAGGAATTTATGTAGAGCATTTAAATCATACAAATCTAAATTAATTGCATTAAACATAAATTTGTCAATTAAATACAAAATAATACAATTAATGTATGATCATTAATTAAATGCAAATTCCTTAATATGAAATTAATGGCAGATTTTTCAAAATTAATTTAGACAATAAATTGCATAAATTTGGTAATATATAATTAAATGCACAAATTAGCACAATTTTTACATGCCTAAATAAATCATGTAATAAATTACCAAATTTAAACAAATTTCCATTTTCAATTTATACTATATATATGTATTAAACAAAAATGGAAAATTAACTAAATGCAATTTATTGACTAAATTAACACACAAAATAGGAAAATAATTAATATTCCAAATAAATAAAAAATTTATCAAAAATTCGGAATTATTCCTTTTTTTTATTTTTTTTTTTGAAAAATCCACGCCAAACGACATGTCGTTTTTGCAAAAGGCAAAAACGACATGTCGTTTTTTATATTCTAAAGTGTGCGAGAAAACGTATAAAAACGACGTGTCGTTTTCCCTAAGGTAAAAACGACATGTCGTTTCATCCATGAAGAGGCTGCCTCGGAAGACGGAAACGACATGTCGTTTTTCACAGTGTGAAAAACGACATGTCGTTTACTACAAACAACAGCTGAAATGAAGGCTTTCAAACGACACGTCGTTTTTGACAAACGACACGTCGTTTTGGGGCAAACGACACGTAGTTTTTGGGAAAACGACACGTCGTTTTTTGGCAAACTACACGTCGTTTTTGGGCAAACGACACGTCGTTTTTTGGCAAACGACATGTCGTTTGCGTCGTCTTCTTCAGCCAAACCGGGTCGAATTTGACCCGTTTTTTCGCACGCGGTCCGTCGAACCCGACCCAAACCCGATCGGAAATTGCGTTTCCGACGACCAAATTGCGTGTTTTCAAATCTAAAATGTTCTAAATCAAATAATAAAGAGATCCACATAGATTTTATGCACGAAAACACGAAAAAATATATACTTTAATATCACGAAACTAATCGGGTCCGAAAAAGTTTTAACTGAAAATTTTTTCCATCTTTAAGTTTTTCAATGGATTTTCAATGCTTAGATCGATCTATAATACTATACGAATATAGTAATGTATATAGAATTCAAAATAAACACCGAAAAATGAAAAAAAGGAAAAAACAAAACCATGGACCGATCGTGATTATATATACGCATGTATATATATATGCATGTATATATCACATAATAAAAAATGAATATTATGATTATTATTATGTGACAAAACATATATATAATATACAATATATATAAACATATATACATATAAAATATATATATATCGTACGTATGAATGTATGAGTATATAATATATATGTATATATGAACAATAAAAGATATATATATGTATATACTGATTAAAATGTATATATAATATAAATGGTATGAATATAAATATATATATACAGAACCGAAAACAAATATGTATATATATGAACAGTATATGTATGTATATATATATATGAAACTCAAATAAAATCAAGGCAGAGATAAATCCGCTCTGATACCAACTGTTAGACTATATATATATAGTGTATGTAATATAGCATATAGAAATGATATGAAATGCGGAAAATAAACTGTAATCATATCAATAATATATGCAATGAAAGGATCGATGTACCTCCAGCCATTGATCTTTGAGCTTCAATCCCTGCGATAGCTTCGGTATTGGAGTTCGGGCTTCCTCGCTCTCTCAACTCTCTTTAGATGGAATTTGCTGAATGGATTCAGAATCAGTGAGGAGCTCGGGGACCGAGACCCTATATTTATAGGTGAGATACTCCATCAGTATCTGTGCCACATTAATTGTCAGAATATTTTGACAATTAATTCAGGAAATCAAATCAGGTAATGAATATAGAAATCTGACCATATATAGAATATTACATAATTGATTTTGTCCAGATTTAATGAATATAAAATATTCATTTATCAGAAAATTAATTATTTATTTATTTCCTTAAATAGAAAATCATTTCCTTAATTAGAAAATAACTTCCATATATAAAATATTCTAATATATATATATAAAGAAATATATATATATATTTATATAAGAAAATCATTACAAAAATTAAAAAGGCAGCTGCTCTCCAAGGACCTTATTTTGAGGTCGGAGCTGGTGACAAGATATTAGGATAATGTATGTTTTAAAGATAATTGATTTAATAATATAACATTTAATTATTATGCATAGCTTTATTAAAAAAAATATATTATGTATAGTTATATAATTTTTTTATTATTTTTTTTAAATATATTATTATTATTATTATTATTATTATTATTATTATTATTATTATTATTATTATGTATAACTATGTTTTAATTTCATAATAGAGTTGTTAGTGGTTAAACCCTCTCAATTATAGTTTTAGTTACACTTAATTTTTTAAGTTGAAATTTTAACGGTAAAACCTTTCAAACTACTAAACTTATAGAAAATTTAAAGTGTCATCTAATTAACTATCACTATAGACTGTTTATGTGTACACTCTTATATACGTGTCACATTTATATTAGTACACCTAATATTATTATTTCAAAATTCATTTTAAAATTAAATAAAATTATAAAAATAAAAAATAGAATATTAAAAAAATAAAAAATATTATAAATTTTGAAATATTCTTTTATAATTTTTTAATAATAATATTATGTATACCAATATACACGTGTTAGGTGTACAAAAATGTACATATAAGCAGTCTATGTTAGTAGTTAACTGTAAAAAATAGATGTCACCTTAAATTTGTTAATAATTAAGCAATTTAGATGATTTTACCACTAAAATTTAAACTTAAAAAATTAATACTTGAGAGGGTTTAACTGCAAAAAACTCTTAATAATATAACATCGTCATCTCCTAAAAACACGTCTTTTTCTTTTTCTCCTAACGTATTTTCCTTAATTTACTATTATCTTGCAAAAAAAAAAAAAAATAACATTCTATTAATTAATTAAACCAAATTAAATCAAATAATCTCTGCTTTTTATAATTTTAAGAAAATTTTATTAGAATAAATAAGATTGGGTGATTCTACAATGCACCCCTTTAAAAGGGATATACTGATACACCCTTGACTTGTTTCGGCATCCAGAAAAATTTTTTAGTCTAATTTTTTTTCATATTCATGTACGTTATAGCTATTTAAGATAACCTACAAAATTTTGAGAAATTCTGAATAATTTACAATATAAAAAACAATGTTCAAACAGTCTATTTTACACGCGTATAAAATAAAATAATCACGCGCGCAACACACTGTTTGAATGTAGTTTTCAGCGTGTTAAGCTTTTCTAAATTTCTTAAAATTTTGCAGAATGTCTTAAATAACTATAACGTACATGACCATGAGAAAAAATTTCACTAAAAAATTATTTCGGGTGCTAAAACAGACAAGAGTACATTAATGTATTTATTTTAAAGGGTTGCATTATAGAATTTCTCAATAAGATTTTCTCCCCAATTCTTATAGAATTTTGTTGGTTGCAAAATTTTCATCAACTATAAAAATTATTGCAAATACATTTTTTTTTTCAAATTATATTTTGCTCATTTTAAAAATTAATTTGCTTTATGTAGCCATGTGTATTTTTTATTGTTGTAGTAAATTAATCTATTTAACAATTTCAAACTACTTCAAAATTTAATTTATTAATATTAAACATACAAATATTAATTCTGAGAATACATTATATTCTTATAAATTATTATTAGATTGCTACGTATGTATTTATTTATTTGGACTATTAAACTGCACCAAATTAAGAATGTTCGCAGTGCGGGTGGTGGGATTTTTGACTATTTTTTCAAACCAACCCGCATATACTTTTTTTTTTTAATTTCCCAAACTGCACCCGCACCGCAACACTGCACTGCAAAAAATGGTGTTGTGCGGTTTATGCGGTTTGAACTATCACTAAATAATAAAACTATCACTAATACAACAAAGTTTGAACAATACTTGTCAAAAATACCATAAGACTTGAAAATAAATATGAAAAAAAAAAGTTTTAAGTTTCAACAAGACAATAATTAGTGGGCTTAGGTTGGGCCTTCACATATTAGACCTAAATAAATATAAAAATTGGTATTTTTATAATATGCGGTGCGATACGGTTTGAACCGCATATTAATAATTCAAAACCGCAAACTGCACCGCACCCCGCGATTTATGAAAAATTTAAACCGCGATCGCACCGCAAAGAATTTCAAACCATATTTTTTTTGCGGTGCGGGCAGTTTGAGCGGTTTGATGAACACCCCTACACCAAATTATAGTAACGTTGAGCATAATAAAACTGATGGTAAATACTATTTGGACCCTGTATTTTGTAAAAGTTATCAATCAGACCCTCTGTTTTGTTAAATGATAAAATAGACCTTGTATTTTCTAAAATTGTACAAATATGACCCTGAACTGATTTTTTGTCAAAATAAAATTTAATAATAATAATTTTTTTTTTTACGTGAATTTAATAATAATTTGATCTAAAGGTGTTATGACAAAACTGTTTACATTTTTTGTATCTGTTCGTGTTAGGAATTGTCTTCAAGTTGGTTATATTAAAAAAAAAATTTCAAAAATTAAGCTCAGGGTCTTTTTTTTTTTTACCATTTTGAAAAATACAAGGTCCATTTTGTCATTTAACAAAACAGAGGGTCCAATTAGTAACTTTTACAAAACACAAGGTCCAAAAATAGTATTTACCCATTTTTATATAAATGATAAATAGCGGCGTAAATACCCAAAGTTTTAAGTTTGTAAGTAGAGACTCAGTTTTAAATTTATTAAAGTAACATTTAAAATTAACTGATACTACATGTTTCTGTCTAGACCCAATGATTTAGAATCTAAATCTTATGTGTAGCCTATTTAAGAAAATAATAGAGTTTGTACTCACAAAATTAAAGAATAATTACAGTTTTATAAACATTGAGTACTTGTGTTACTATTTACCCTTTTATATATTTTAGAAAATTTTAAGGTAGTTTTGGTAAATATTTTATTGTTTTGGTATAAAAAAAATGAGTATAATTCTTTTTCATGATTATATAAGTTGTAATTATTTAAGATTATTTATAAATTTTTAATTAAATTTTAAATAATTTACAATATTAAAAATAAAATTTATGTGTATAAGAAATAGTTGTAAATAAAATATGTAAATTTTGTTTTTTATATTATAAATTATTTAGAGTTTTCAATAAATTCACAAGTGGTCATAAATAACTATAATACTGATGATTATAAAAAAAATTAAACTAAAAAAATTATCGTGTTAAAATAAATAGAGAAGCTACTGAGACACGCATTTATAAGGTGTACAGTAGATTTATCTTACATTTTATATTTATTATAAGATAAATATTATTTTAGATCCTGTATTTTATAAAAATTACCAATTAAAACTTTTATTTTATTAAATAATATAATGAACCATATATTTTCGAAAAAACAATATTTAACCTTTATATAAAAATAAAAGAGAGGGAACCTCAATTCCTATCAGTTCGCATTGGCACCTGTCTCTCTCGTTCCTATCAGTTGCCGCCGTTAGCCCATCTCCGGTGCTCGTTATCTCTGGCCGCCGGTGTAGCACCGGAAAGGAGACCATTTTCTAGGCAAGGGCAGGCCCAACCCAACCCCCAACGTTGACGACAAATAGCAATTTCGACCTGACGACTGAGTAGTACGAACTTATCTATCCACCTTTCCTCATTCTACGGTAACAAATTCCTTATTCTTCTCTGAATTTATTACTTATCTTCCCATTTTTCTTCTTCTTTTTGTTCAGTTTGTATATCGAAAATCCAATAGTCTTCTCATAATTCTCTTATTAGAATTTAGATCATTGGACACACTAGCTATTGACTAAATCTTCCGATGAATATTAATTACTGTCAATTAAACGTGACCGAGGAGATCAATCAAAAGAAATTGATGAATTTGATGGTGAAGTGTATTGATCCGATTTCAATACTATTTTAGCTTTCTTCCAAACTCTCCATTTTTAAAAATTTATTGAATTCAATTATTAGTATTTTGGTTGAATTGCCTTCTTCTTCAATTATTGAAGTTAGGGTTATGGTTTTTCTTATCTTTCCCTCTAATTAGGAATATGACATTGAAAGGAAAAGAAAGAAGGTTTTTTTCTTCTTCTTTTCTTTTACACTTGTGTCAGCTTTTTGATCCTGCATTAAGTAAAGGGTATTCCGCAAGTACGGATTTTCCTGCTCATACATACTTGTCTTAATTTGTTTTTGTTCAGTTTGTCATCTATGGAGTAGTGGTGAATTGTTGACTTCTGAAATGAAATTTTGCCCAAATACTAGCTATGTCATTTTAGGAGTTTATTGTTTAAGCTTCGTACTATCTTTTTAATGTAGATGGGTGCAAGAATGCTTTTCAGGAGATTTCCCCTAGTGCTAGGCATTTGTTGATTTATTGAGTATACATACACAGAGAGTACCACAATCGAGATATATATAACTTGTGCTATTTTTGTTATGTATGTGGCACTTTCTAATGAATATGCAATGAGTTTCCCCCAGATTAATGATTATAGTTGAAATAATTGATTATAATTTGGTCTCCCTTTGTGTTGTGTTATCATATACATTCAGATTAGAATGTCTATGATGTATGATGTATTGTTTTGTAGATCATTATTCATGAAGAATGATGATTGTCTATTGGATGTGTTTAGTATTACTGTACTAGCTTTTTATATTTTGGACTGTGAATAGATTTTTTTTAGGACTGCTTGGACTTTTATCTATTTACACTTTGGACTGTTGTGTTTTCTAATTTGAATGCCTGGAATTTTTTGTATTAGAGGTTATAACTATGGATTTGGATTTTATTATGGTGGTCAGGTGGTGAATTCTTACTGACTTTGAAACTTAAAAAAATAATTAACGTTTGGTGGGTAATCTGCCTAAACCGAGCAAACTGTTGGTCTGTTAAGGTTTTTCACAATTTTTTTTTTATTTTGGTGGATTGCATTTAAATTTTTGGTACTCGTTTTTTACATTGGGTTAGAAAATATGTTGTATAAACTGATCGATGTATAGCCCTAAATATATGCCCATATAATTCTCACATCAAGCAAATATATGCCCATATATTTTTCACATATTTATAAAAAAATGATTCACTTACATTCATAGAGAAAAAAAATTACTTATACATAAAAGTAAAGTGAGTAGCTAATGATCATCTTATTTGATTCGTTTTGTGTAGTGACGACTACAAGTGAGTTATGGTGATAATAGTAGTTTTGAATGTTGTGGCAATTACAAGCGAAATACAAATCATATAATGAGTTTCTATAGATTTATCAAATATCTTTTTCTTTTTGAATCTCTATGTCAGCCTCTTTTATTTTTTGTTTTTTAATTGTATTTTTATTAATATTTTGAGTAAAATATTTAAATAATCGCTTACAAAACGCAGTTTGTTTCTTAGTTTATAATAATTACAATGTTTACTATCGTAACTAAAAATATGTGAAAAACACAAAAGAAGTGCATCATAAAACTTATTTTTACTGATATAATATAGAATTTTACAGAAAGGTATTTACCATTATTAATTTTTCTTTTCTGAAAGGAATTATTTACTAGGTACCACTTCTTTACATAAAAATTAGGATTTATTTTATTTTATTTTAATCCTTGATGTCTCACGTCTCTCTCCTTATTTTGTTGGCAGACTTGCTTGTTAATTTAAGAATCAGCCTCTAATCATCATCCACTATTCATGTTCTTACTGTTAGTGTTCTAATATTTGGGCAATATGTAGGAGTTCTGAGTTATCTTCCATTTCAGTGTTATTGCCTTTCCCAAGCTTGTTTCTGAATGTTTTATGATAAACCTTCAGTGCCTCTGTTTGTAATTGTGGTTTTTTTCCCTTGCAGAAGAAGCATTTGGAGGGACATTACAATAATAAGAATAAAATAAGCATTTTCTCAATTGTTCCTAAAATTTCCTCTGCAAAAACCTTTCCACCATAGCTCATTTTGAAGGTGAAGGTGATGGGTCCGTCACCCCCCAAACCATCGAGATTCACTCGTCCAAAGGTAGGGGAGTCGCAGTCGAGTCCTAATCTTTACGTGGCCAACTGTGGTCCTGCTGTGGGGCTCTCGTACGACACCATAGCTTCAGTATTCAGAACATTTGGTGAGGTGAAAGCAGTGAATCCAGCTGATGGCAGTGGTGTTCGAGTTATTGTGTCGTATGCTGAAGAGGGTTCTGCCCGAAATGCTTTGGAATCACTCCATGCTCGTCCTTGTCTTCAACTTGGAGGCCGTTTTTTGCATATTCAATATTCCTTTCTTCAAACCCTTTCATTGGTGTGAAACTAGTGCCCAGATATGAATGCTGATTCTGAATATACACACGTTAGAAAGCTTATTTAATTTGTTTTTCTTTTCTTGGTTCCTTCCATGGACAGGTCAATGATCCTCTCCCAGTAGCTTTGATGGCTTCAGAGTTGAACATTCCGGGTCTTCACTTGTTGCATGACTTTGTCAGCCTTGAAGAAGAGAGGGTGTCGATGCTGACTCATGCTTTGTTCACTCTCATTGTTATGGCTATCATTCCTTGTGATGTGTTCTTACTTTTGGTTTCTTAGGACTTGATTGCAGCAGTTGATGAAATGCCCTGGAATAATCTTTCCAAAAGAAGGGTTCAACATTATGGATATGAATTTTGCTATGAAGTAAGTTTAGCAGTACTTTTGCTGGACTCTTTTACATTTATATATTTACCTATTTAAGCTATCTGAATTTGTGAATTCAAGTAGAACTTATTTGTAATGTTTATGAAATACCATTATTGTGTCAGTCATTGGTCATCATCGTGTTTAGACAATTCTCGTTTTTCCTCAATTTATGTCTGGATCTTATTGTTGAAAGCTTGGTAAATTTAATGATGTTTCACTTAGGTGATAATGAGTTTTGAACTTACATTATGTTCATTGAAAATGCGAAGTTATTTATATGTTTGCCAACCCAAAATATTCTTGAGATATCTCTTTTAAAATTGAAGGAAAAAGAAACACAATTAATGTTGCAAGTGATCTGTTATGTATTTTTTATTTTATTTGTGCATAATATATTGTTTTGTTCCTTGTGCTAGTCTCTTTCACTTATATGAGATATTCAAATTTATGTATCATTTTTTCAGACTTCTTTGTAGGGTTAATGTTCTCTTCCATTTTTTATTTGTCCGTACAGACAAGGAATATTAATGCAAAAAAGAAGCTCGGTGAACTCCCATCATTTGTTTTTCCTGTGCTAAAGAAACAGTCGATGTTTGCAAAGTATGGTATTCCTGCAGATGTAATTTTGGATCAACTGACGGTATGAAGTTAGTGAGTTTTGCACGTTATGTTTGTATATTTTGCTGTCTTAAAACGTGAAGTTGACACATGCTCTTATTTGTATGCCGTGTTTTGTTATAACTGAGGATTGAATTCATAATATGCGTATAAGCTCTAAAGAAACTTTGCTATATATCACAGGTGAATGAGTATCCGCCTGGGGTGGGTTTGTCCCCACATATTGACACCCATTCTGCTTTTGAAGGATTAATTTTGAGCCTTTCACTAGCAGGGCCTTGCATTATGGAGTTCAGAAGATATGAAGATGGTGATTGGAATTCTAAAGCTTCACTTGGCTTTGATATGGAAAATAGCAAAACCGATTCAAATTTTGTAAGGAGAGCTATCCATCTTCCTCCTCGGTCTATGCTAATGTTATTTGGTGAGGCACGCTATGCGTGGCATCACTACATACCACACCATAAGGTATGTTTATTGATCAGTGATCATCAACTCACACTTCACCAACATGCAATTGAATAGTAGTCGTCCTCTCTTTCCATAATCATCTATCCATCTCATTTTCCCCTAATCGTATATAACTATATAAGCCTTCATTGCTGTCAATAACCAAAACATGTGAAACTATTCACATACATTGTTTTGATGAGATATTGATGCAGTTTTTGTATGATGTCAATGATAGCAGTAATCTTGTCACTGACATATTTGAAGAAAACATTGAAAGACGCTAACCAATTTCTTGATGTTTACCATGAAATTTCCTAATTTGTGTTTATTAGTCTTAAAATTTATCAATATACTTGAATATGTATGTTGTATTTGCTTTGCCTTAATCTTGTACATTGATGGAGGGTAGAGAAATTGAAGCTAAATATTTTATGATGGCGTTTAGCTTCAAATTACAGGATCTAAATTGTATCGATAGCTAGGAATTCCAGAGCCTAGTTCTCTCCCATAAAAGGGTACAACCCTACCAATTTCTCCACCCCCTCTACTGACTCACAACATTACCTTTATTGCATAGTAAGGTGTACTGTGTACCACAGCCACTCTAGATACTAACCCCACTAACCAACTTTTACTAGTTACAATTCCCTGCTGCACTAACCACCTCACCCTTGTGTTGCCTACCGTTCCTAGCGTTTACAAAAGTGATTGGAGGTCTATCAGTGTGAACATACTCTTCTGACACACTTGATTTATGCTCAAGTTCATGTACAACACAATAGTACTCTTAATTTTGTTGGAGTATCATAAATCTAGTTTAATTGTTTGTTATTGCATGGTTCTACGTCATATATGTTTGCACAACTAATATTAGTCATTATTTTATTATAATCAATAAACATCAAAAGATTTGTTTGACAGATTGACATGGTGAATGATGAAGTGATAAGAAGGGGGGCAAGGAGAGTGTCTTTCACGTTTCGTAAGGTGCGTAATTTGTGAGATCACGTGCTTTGTTTTCACGGTAGAACCACCATAAACTCTTGCATGCTTTACTTTGGCCAAATCTGTCGTGAACAAAACTCATACTCCTAAGATATTAATATGAAAACAGAAATTTAAAGTCTTTATTATTCTTCATGGTGATGGCTGTTTTGATACTTTGATAATCTTGTTGTATTCTGTAAGTAGAGGAGTAAAATGTATTAATTTAATTTTGCAGTCTAAAAATAGAGTGGTTCCAACATTGATTCATGATTGTCTTGTATTAAAGGTAGTTAAATTCATGCACTTTTCAGGTTAGAACAAATCCCTGCAATTGTGACTTTCCCCATCATTGTGATTCTCAGAGAGACAGAACAAGGTAAGTTCCTTGGGTTGGGGCGAGCAACGGAATCAATTTATTCCATTATAGAAGAGGATTCATAAACCAAAGTAAACTTGCCTCTCGGATACTTGAAAATAAGAACCATTTTTTTGGCTCTTTTATTTATTTATTTATTTTTTTGAGAACAAATGTTATTATTAATGAATAGAATCATTATAACAGCAGATTATCTTCGTCCAGTCGATGAGCAAATTTAGCTAAATTATGTATGGTTGAGAGCATCAGTTTTGGTTTTACCGTAGATGTATTGTTTTTAATATATTGAGAAATTATAAATTATCTTTTTTTTTTTATATGATGTATATTAGAATTATACTATGCATTCGATAAATTTATTTACCAACGTGACTTGTGAGAATGAGGATTCTAAGACCATCTTTAAGGGAAGATTTAAAATTTGTGTTAAATTTGACACAAAAAATAAATTTGTACTATATTGACCCAATATTCATAATTGTGCTTCAATGTACAAGATGTAAAATAAAGAAAAAATAATTAATTATATTAATGGTCATTTCATATTTTATTGAAAATATACAAAATTTATTACTCTTTATTTTTTTATTATTTAAATAATGGTAATATAGTAAATAAGGTAAATAAAGTTTAGTAAAAGTCAATGAATCATAATAATTAGTAGCATTATAGTAAATGAAAAAGTAGCATTTATTGTGGGCTAAATTTGGTACAAGATATAATTTGGCACAATACTATATCTTGTGCCAAATTTGGTACAACTTTTAACATGTACTAAATGTAGTACACTTCTTAAAATATTGGAGTATAATTTTTCTTAAATATACTAAAATATAACAATACACCACCTTTTTGCTACTTTATTAGAGATGCTCTATTGCCTTCCTATATAAAGTTTTGTAATTATGTCTCAAATTTCTCTTATGTTTTAGACTACTAAAACAATACAATTAAAACAAACTTAAATTAAGAATAAATCTAAAAAGTCATGTCTCTTGACATGTTTGTTGTCTCTCTGTATTAGAGTGTTTCTCAATTCTTTGTGTGAGATCGTTTGTTTTTGATTGATTTTGTTTGTAATGGCTTCATCCAGTGGAGTGAATAAGGATGTGGAACAAAAATGGAAAAATATATGCCTTGATGATGAGGAGGATAACGAGGTTGTTTATGAAGAGGAGGAGGTGGAAGAACTCAATTTTGATGATCGTTGGTGCCTTGTTGGTCAATTATTAACCGGGAAAGTGTCGGACTTCATGATATTTTAAAATATTATGGCGGATTTATGGAAACTGGGGAAAGGAATGTATGTCAAGATCATTGAACAAAATAGATTCCTCTTCCAGTTTTTTCATGAGATTGATATTCAAAGAGTGCTAACGGGAAGTCCATGGACGTATGACCGAAAGCAGTTAATTCTTGAGCGGCTGAAAAAGGGTGATAACCCGAGGACAGTTGCACTAAACAAGCTTGATATATAGGAGCAAATCCATGATCTCCAACCTGGATTCAAAACAGCAAGGGCAGTACAACAAGCAGGGAACTATATGGGTGTATTTCTTGAATCGGATCCGAAAAATTTTCAAGGTGTATGAATGAATATTTGCAGGTTCGAGTCTGTTTGAATGTTGATGTTCCACTCAAGAGGCGCATGAAATTCAGAAAGAAAGGTGGTGAGTCATTTTATGCTAACTTCAAGTATGAATACCTACCGACCTTTTGTTTTATTTGTGGTATAATGGGCCATTCGGAGCGCTTCTGTCACAAGCTATATGACACTCCGTTGGAGGAAATCGAAAAACCTTATGGCATAGCCATGCGAGCCCCATCGAGAAAGCAAAACTTTCTCACAGCTTCTCCATGGTTGCGTTCCAGTTCTGCCGAACAACCACCAGGAATCGACGACGACAATGGTGCTCCGAGAATCATTACTCCGACACCATCAACACAGGCTGATTTGGTGGGATCTCACCAGCTGCACTATAACACCCACGGTAGTCAAGGCAATATCATATCACCATCCCATGATTCTAGGGAGGTTGGTCAAAGGATTGATAATGCCATTCATGATCCAACTGTTAATGTGATTGAGAATGATGCTATGTACACTTCTGACGTGGACATAGATTTGGTGGAATTAAAAAGGAAAAGAATGGAAAGTGATTTATACAACACTGCTGATGTGTCAAAATCTAAGGGAGTGGACCATGATGATGAGCCCAATAATGTTCTTGTTAAAGATAGTATTGGCCTTTCAAAAAATGGGAGTTCGGTGGGCCCTGGTTTCCAGGCCCACCAATCATTATGAATATCATAAGTTGGAATTGCCGTGGACTTGGGAACCCACGGGCCTTACAATTCCTTGTAGACATTTGTGTCAGTAAGAAACCCAAATTCTTATTCCTTTGTGAGACCATGTGTAAAAAAAATATTGTGGAAAGAGTAAAAATCAAATTGGGCTTTAAAAGTTGTTTCTCTGTTGAAGCCCAAGGAAGAAAGGGAGGCCTTGCACTCTTTTGGAAAACATCAAGTGAAGCCCATCTTTTAGGGTACTCCAACAATCACATTGATATGGAGATTTCTATCATTAGGTATGCAAACTGGAGGCTGACCGAATTTTATGGTGAACCCCAACGATCACTCCGTGCAACAACCTGGAATCTGCTCCGTGACATTGCTGCTGAGTCGACCCTCCCGTGGTGCATAATCGGAGATTTCAACAACATTACTTCCCACGGTGATGTGAAAGGAGGCCGCCCCTATCCCGACACTCTCATTAACGGCTTCAACCTTGCCCTCTGTGATTGCCGACTTGATGAATTGGCTCTCGGTGGATACCAGTACACATGGGAGCGTGGAAGAGGAGGTCCTGCACATGTTGAAATCAGGTTAGATAGAGCTTTTGCTACTCATGAATGGTTCTTTATTTTTCTTGAAGCTAAACTGTCCAATTTTGATTACACTTCCTCTGATCATACACCCCTTCTTCTTGAACCCGATCAAGCTATGAATTTTATACTAGTCCGATTGTTTCGTTATGAGAATGCCTGGGGCCGTGAATCTTTGTGTGGGTAGTTGGTTAAAGACTGCTGGGAGGCAAATTCATATGTCTCTCTTGCTGAAAAAATCCATCTGTGTAGCTCTATTTTAACTGAATGGGGATATGAAATTACTGGTAGCTTTAAACAGAGACTAAATAAAAGTAAAAAGAGAATGAGCCATCTAAAGTCGGCTACTGGCTCTTTTTCTACTGATGATTTTTCTGCAGAACAATGTAATTATTTTGAGATTTTAGCTCAACAAGAGATTTATTGGAAGCAACGATCGAAACAATTTTGGCTACATGCGGGTGACAAAAATAGTAAATATTTTCATGCTACTGCAAGTGCTCGTAAACGTAGTAATGAAATTGTTCAATTGCAAGATAGTTCTGGTAATTGGAAGAATTGGTCTTCGGGGCTTGATCATGTTATTGTTGATTATTTCTCTTCTCTGTATAATGTCGAAGGTATCACTTGTGATTCTGTTGTGAGAGGCATCAATTGCTCTGTTTCTAATGATCATAATGAGGCTCTTTTGCAACCAATTACTCCTGAAGAAATCAAGCAAGCTCTTTTCCAAATGCATCCTGACAAAGCACCAGGCCCCGATGGTATGGGTCCTGGTTTTTTTCAGCAGCATTGGGAGGTTGTTGGCCCTGATATTGTGCAACTTGTTATGAATTTCTTTGATACTGAGGAGCTTCCACCTGGTATAAATGACACTCATCTCGTGCTGATTCCAAAAAAGAAAAATTTTACTACTATGGGTGATCTGCGTCCTATTGCCTTGTGTAATGTCTGTTATAAAATTGTGGCCAAAGTTCTTGCAAACAGGATGAGAGGCATGATTGATCTTATTATCTCCTCCACACAGAGTGCCTTCATCCCTGGTAGACTCATATCTGACAACATTATGGTCGCTTTTGAATTCATGCATTATTTGAAACGGAAAAGAAGAGGCGAAAAAGGTTTCATGGCCTTAAAACTCGACATGAGTAAGGCATATGATCGTGTTGAGTGGGACTACCTGAAAGTTGTTATGGCTAAAATGGGATTTGCTAGCAAATGGATTAATCTTATTATGAAGTGTGTCACCTCTGTCAGATATTCTGTGGTTCATAGTGGTCATATCTTGGGTCCTATTAATCCTTCTCGTGGGATTCGTTAGGGTGATCCATTGTCAACATATTTGTTTATTATTTGCGCAGAAGGCTTTTCAGCTTTAATCAAGAGTTATGAGGCTAACAGAATTATACAAGGTTGCCGTGTGGCTAATGGGGCACCTTCTATTACGCATATGCTCTTTGCTGATGACAGTTATCTTTTCTGTCAAGCCACATCTGATGCTGCTGGGAGCATGAATAGACTTCTCCATACTTTTGAGCTTGCTTCTGGACAACGTGTCAATGCTACCAAGTCTTCCATCTTTTTTAGTCTCAATACAGAGACTTTGGTTAAGGAGCAAATCACTTCTACTCTTGGAATGGCCGAAGCTACTGTTGGCTCTTTTTATCTGGGGCTTCCAAATATCATTGGGAGGAAAAAAACGGTGATCCTTGGCTTTCTCAAGAACAAGATTGTTAACCGAATCAACAGTTGGGATGGTAAATTTCTTTCTCATGCTGGGAAAGAAATTTTGCTTAAAACTGTCATCCAATCCCTTCCAACGTATGCTATGAGTGTTTTCCTCATTCCTTTGGGTATTTGCCAAGACATTGAGAAACTTATGGCAAGCTTTTGATGGAGAACAAAAAGTTCAAATGGACAAGGTATCATCTGGATGTCTTGGGATCGCATGGCCGCACCTAAAGATTCTGGAGGTATGGGTTTTCGACATCTCCATGATTTCAATCTTGCCATGTTAGCTAAGCAAGGTTGGAGACTTCTTTGTTCATCATCTTCTCTTGCTAGTCAGGTGTACAAAGCTAAATACTACCCTCACACTGATTTTCTAAATGATGAATTGGGTAACAATCCTAGTTTTGTCTGGCGTAGCATTTGGAGTGCACAACATTTGGTTCGGCTAGGGGCTAGAATCACTATCGGTACCGGGCTTTCAACGCATATCCTCAAGCAACTTGGCTTCCTGATCCCGTCAACCCCTATGTCTCTACTATAGGACCGGGTCTTGATGAGTATATGGTTAGCTCTCTCTTTGATGTTTCTACTCGAAGCTGGGATGTCTCCCTTGTCAAGGATATGTTTAACACAGGGATGCGGATCTAATTCTTGGAATTCCACTTAGCTCTGCAGCTACTGAAGATTGTTGGTCTTGGACTGGGGATAGAACAGGCAGCTACACTGTTAAGTCTGCTTATGCTATGTTGCAACTACAAAAGAATTCTCGGTCTGGAGAAAACAATTCGGGATTCTGGCACAAACTTTGGCACCTTAAAATACCGCCTAAAGTGACAAATTTCATGTGGAGAGCAGTTTCTGATGCTCTTCCAACTTGCCTCCAACTGGTTACTAAGTGTGTAAGTATCTCTCCAACTTGTCCTGTTTGCCTTCAACATGTCGAGACATCTTCTCATATTCTCTTCAACTGCCCGCTTGCTTTAAGTTGCTGGCACAAGGTTGATCTGATCCCTCTTGCTGATTCGTAAGGCACTATTGGTCACTGGCTTGATAGTGTGTTTAATAACTATGATGATGATGTTATTTGCCGTGTGGTTATGATTTGTTGGGCTCTTTGGAAAGCAAGAAACACATTAGTTTGGGACAAAAAAGTTTCTTCTTCTACTCAAATTCTCACTTCGGCTTGGGTTACTCTTGATCATTGGCGTAAAGCTCAAGACAAAACATGTTTATTATCATCCTCTCGTTTGCATGATGGTAGTAACATTGAGCAATGGATGACACCTACTTCTAATACGGTCAAGATCAATGTCGATGGTGCAATATTTGAGAAGGAAAATGCCTATGGGTTTGGTGTGGTTGCACGTGATTCAACTGGCCAAATACTCGACTTTATTGCCAAATATTACCATGGGAATTACAAGGCGGAGGTTGTTGAGGCTTTAAGGGTTAAGGAGGCCCTTAGTTGGATAAAAGACAAAGGGTGGAGCAAGATTGAGGTGGAAACCGACAGCTTACTCACTGTTCAAGCAATCTTTAGTAAACAACAAATGTCTTCTATCTTTGGCTTGGTTACTAATGATTGTAAAATTTTATTGTCTTCTTCACCTAATATTAGTTTACATTTTATTAAACGATCAGCAAATCGAGTGACACATTTTGTGGCTAGACGCTCTCGATTTTACTCTGATCGTAGCATTCTTGAGAATAATGTTCTGACTGATCTTCATGCTATCTTGTAATCAGAATGCTCATTTTAATGAAGTTGATATTTTATTTTTCAAAAAAAAAAAAAAACAATACAATTATATAAATATATAAATATTAATATTAATTAAACAATAAAATTAGTATTAAATAGTTTTATATTTATTTTTAATATATATTTATTAAAAAAAATAAATTTATATACAAAATTTTTAAAAAAATCAACATACAATTTCTTATATAAAAAAAAGTACACAAATTTTTTAACGTACATTATAGTGAAGAAAAATTAAAAACTGAACAATCCTTACACAAAATAGAGATCTAAAACAGAAAGAAGACAATAAATCTACAAAAAATTTATCATATAATTTTAAAACATATCATCACCGTATTTTATTTGTAGTTACCATTACATTTAAAGTTAATGTCATTACTGTATCTCACTTAATATCTTTCCCAATAGGTAAATATGTGAAGAAGAAGAACTGAATAAGAAATAAAATAAAAAAACTTATATTTTAATGGAAAAAAATAGAGAGAACTTGAGGAAGAAAAAAGTGAAAAAAAAACGGTTATTTGCTCAAGATGACTATATAATATAAACACATAAAAAATTTCTTAGAATGAAAGATCACGTGAGCCACCAGTATCTGTATTGATTTTTTTAATAGAGTGTGTCCGATTTCATTGTGTTTGATAAAAGTGTTAAAGAAAATGTGAAGTAACATAAGGGAAATTTGACTATTTATACATTTATTAGATTAAAATTATTTCACTAAACCTAAGTAAACTCATATTGGCAAAATAGTCTAACATTTCATAAAATCCAATTCTACCCCTCCTATTTCAAACACCTAACTCTCTCTCTCTTTCTCCCTTATCTCTCTTGCTCTATGAACTCACCCCAAGAACTCGACCCACAACCCACCACTCACAACCTCGGTCATTTCTGTCCACGACCACCACGACCATAGACTCAACGACCCACAGACCTAATGACCACTGCGGACCCAACGACCTACGGACCCAAGGACTTCGTTATCAAGCACGGCTTCACTATCGGCAATGTTATTAAAGGAATAAATTGTATAACTAATGTTTGTATTATTTGTGAGTAGATGTTAGATTTAGGGTCGAAAACGGTAAGATTTGAGTTTTAAGCAAAAAATAGATTTTTTTGCCAGGCCCGATGGTGGTCCGATACCTTCCTGTTGTTAAAATGAGTAAAGGTTGAAGACGAAGGTCCGATGGTGCTCCAATGTTGGCATGATGATATGGTTTGATAGTAGTCCGATGGTGATTCGATGGTGGCCCGATGACTTTCTATTGTTAAAATGAGTAAAGGTTGTAGACAAATGTCTGATAGTGGTCCGATGGTGGTCCAATGCTATGGTCCGAAGGCGGTCTGATGATGCCTTCTTGACGAGCTTAATGAATAGAGCTTAACATCTTTAAATGTAGAATATGGTTCGATGGTGGTCCGATGTTACTTTTTTTTATGTACAAAAACATAAAAAAAAATTAAAAAAAAAAATAGATAGCATCAGGCCATTATCAGACTCCATCAGACCAGTAGATGAGAATGAGGAGTATGGACAGTGAAGTTAGAAGAGAAGAGAAGGGAGAAGGGTACTATGGGTATGAATATAAAGTGTGCCTATTTTTTTAATATTAGTAAACTTAAAAGTTTAATATACACGAAATGTATACATATAAATTCAAATTTCATTAACATATATATAGCACAAAAACATGGATACATGATAATATTACTATCAGAAATCAAAAACCTCATGCCACACCAATAAAGAATAATCAAGCACAGTTATACATATATATATATATATATATTAATTCAAACTGCTGGTTCGTGATGTTTGATCTCCAAGCTTGGAGGTATGAATGATGTGTAAACTTGTTCCAAATCTACTTGGGTAGATTGTTCAATGGCTGCGATTTTGAGAGGAATGTGGTGGAATGAACGATGAAACTTCTTATGTGCAATGAAGCCAAAGAGAAAAGTGATGATTGGGAGTGGGACTAAGAGTGGTGTGTACACAAATTCCTTCACTCCAAAGTAACCAAACATGGTCACTTGGTATAATATCATAGCTGCAAGGATTCGAAATACCATGTGTGGCCACATTTCTCCATAGCTTTCATATTTTGTTACATATACTTTCAGAGCCTGCAACCATTATTAATTGCATGCATGCATGCATAATTATGATCACTATCAATATAATCTCTATATATATATATGTAATTTTATAAAGGTTAATTAGGATTTTTTTTCCCTCGAAATTTTGTCTAATTTTAGTAAAAAAATTTTAAGATGAAAGTTCAGAGAGCATGATTTAGTACATATTAAAGTTTAAGGGGCATGATTTGGTAGATATCAAAGTCTAGAGAACATGGTTTAGTACATAAACAATTCTTGAAACAATAAAATTGAATGAAATTAGACAAAAGTCTTTAAATCTAACAATTTTAATAGTTCAGAGAGAATTTTTAACAGCCAAAAAAGTTCATGAGATATGATTTGGTACATGTTCGGAGGAAAAAAATCCTAATTAACCTTTTATAAATATATGTACCTGATTACGTGTGACAAGCCATCCAATGGCAACATGTGCGAGGCCAAATGCAATAATAATTGGAGAAATAACAGAGTAGCAAAGAACAATGGTGACAACAAGCATGTCTTCAGGAACCTTTGTATGAAACCCAAGGTCACCTGTTGGCCATGCTTCTTTTTCTTCTGCTTCTGTCTTGAATATCAATTTTCTTTTTATATGAAAAGCAATCACAGCAACTATTCGAGAAAGTTCAACCCCAGACCCCACGAAAAACCTGAAATTAATCACACACACATAAAAATTACACATTTTCATTCCATGGGAAAATTCAAAAAAGGGTAAATATTATTTTAGACCTTGTGTTTTGCAAAAGTTACTAATTAGATCATCTATTTTGTTAAATGACAAAATGGACCTTGTATTTTCCAAAATATTACAAATAGGATTCTGAACTGATTTTTTATCAAAATAAAATTTAATTATAATTTAATTTAAAGGTGTTACGACAAAACTGTTTACATTTTTTATATCTATTCGTGTTAGGAATTGTCTTCAAGTTAGTTATATTAAAAACAAGTTGTCAAAAATTGAACTCAGGGTCCTATTTTTACCATTTTGAAAAATATAAGGTCTATTTTATCATTTAACAAAATAAAAGGTCAATCGGTAACTTTTGCAAAACACAAAATCCAAAATAGTATTTACCGTTGAAAAAGAAAAATACTTTTCTTACTTTAGAGCAACGTAGGAGATAAAGAAGGCTGCATTTTGAGGTATACTACTAGCAAGAATTTCAACAATGGAGTTTGGTTCTTGCTGAATTTCTTTGATTGTATTAAACAAAGTCCCACCAAGTGTGACACCAATGAACACATTCAACACAGTGAAGTAAAAAAACTTGCCAGCAGCACCTCTCTCTGCATGGCTCACAGAAGCAACCCCTTCTGCCTTAGAAAGAAACAAAAGCAACATAGGCAAAACAGACATAAACACAATCAACACAAGTTGTGGCAAATAAGCCTCAAGCACTGTCCTCACAATCCTCATTTTCAAAACCAACTTCAAAAATGGGAGAAGCTTCATCAAATTCTTCAAAGTTGTGAAAGCAGACACAACCCCAATTGGGATCATGTAAAATAAAATTGTTAGAGCAACAATGAAGTAAACAACATATTTCCTTAGTTGTCTTTCGAAGAACTTCATTCGAAGATTGTTCCATAGGAGTTGCGATGGTTCGGGGGCTTCGGTTACTGTCCATTCATCTACCAATTTGTCATGGAGGCTTTGAGCTGCTAAGGCTGCAGATACTCTGTTTGTGAAGAAAACTAATGCAGCATTTAATTGCTTATCTTTAAGTGTTTTTGTTCTTTCTTCTTCATGTTTGGATTCAAGTTCTTTGACTTTGTTTGTGTAGTGTTCAATGCTGTCTACTTCTCTTCCACATAGTCCAAGAAAGCCTAATTTGTGAGTAGGTCTTTTGGCTACTTCAGATGATGATGGTGATTTTTTGCCTTTTGTTTTTGACTCCTCATATATTGTTTCAGCTTGTGCAAGGTTTTTTCTTTGCTTTTCTAATCTTTTCCAAAGAATATTCACCTATATATTATGTATATATATAAGATTGAATTAGAATGTTTTTGTGATGAGTTCAACAAACTCAACTTGCTTGCTAGAAAATGAGTTGAGGAAATATATACTTTTGGAAAATTATTTGGTGTATAAGTGCACTCTTATCATGTTTTTGATATGTGAATAATATATAATTTAAATTATTTTTTTACGAGGATGTACATTGTAATTATTTAAGATATTTTATAAATTTTATTTGTATTTTCAATCAATATTTTGGAATCAGACCCTGATCCAGACCTAGTTTCGAACCTAGATCTCGTTTCAGTCCAAGATCTAGACCTAGGCCCGAACCCCGACCTACTTTCTTTATAACCTCAATTTCTTATTCCTTACTTACATAAAAAAAAAAAAAACAAAAATAATTACAGAATACATACTTAAATATATATAATTAAAGAATAATATATATGTTATATATACATACCTGAATATTGTTAGTGGCGACCATTGATTTGTAAAATGTATTAGGATAAATGTCCTTAAAAAAAGCATCAACCTGTTGTTTTGTAGATTTAGTTTTGTGTAGAGGAATGTCTCTAACAAGAACTGCATATTGTTCAGGCTTCACTTGTGATGATGACATTAATGCCTTCACTCTCAACCCACCAACATGTTTGTATGCCTTCCACAACAAGTAATAAATAACAAATGAAACGCAGTACACGCCTACTAGAAATGCCCACAACCTTCTACTTTTTTCCTACACAATCAAAATAACAACAAAGAAATATTAATTTTTGTGAATTGCAATTATTCAAAACTATAGAAAAATTCTACAATGCACTCTCTTTAAATGGATGCATTGATGTACTCTTATCTATTTTAGCATCCGAAATAACTTTTTAGTCAAATTTTTTCTCATGGTCATGTAAGTTATAGTTATTTAAGATATCTTGCAAAATTTAAAGAAATTTGAAAAAATTTAACACGCTGAAAATAGGGTTCAAAAAGTATTGCACGCGTGACTATTTTATTTTATATACGTGTAAAATAGATTGTTTGAACACTACTTTTTATATTATAAATTATTCCAAATTTCTCAAAATTTTGTAAAATATACATCTTGAATAACTATAACGTAAACAAATATGAAAAAAAAAATAGACTAAATTTTTTCTGAAAGCTGAAATAAATAAGAGTGCATCAGTGCACCCCTTTTAAGAGTACATTGTAGAATCACCCAATACTATATATAGTGGGGAATTTTAAAAAATATCTTTTTGGGTGATTTTACAATGTACCTCCTTAAAAAGATGTACTGATGCACGTCTTCTACTTGTTTCGGCATCCAGAAGTATTTTTTAGTCTAATTTTTTTTTTTCATATTCATTTATTTTATAACTATTTAAGATAGCGTACAAAATTTTGAGAAATTCAGAATAATTTATAATATTGAAAATAATGTTTAAACAGTTTATTTTACACAAGTATAAAATAAAATAGTCACACGTACAACACACTGTTTGAACGCAGTTTTTCAACGTGTTAAATTTTTCTGAATTTTTTAAAATTTTGCAGGATGTCTTAACTAACTATAATTTACACGACCATGAGAAAAAAATTGACTAAATAATTATTTTGGATACTAATATAGATAGAGATGTATCGGTGCATTATAGAATTTTCCTATATTTTTTCTTCTTATGTTTTATTACAATTAATTTTTTATTTATAAAAATACGTTTGAAAAGTTTTAAAATTATAAAACTATATACATTTTTCTCAACAAATATTAAAAAAAAATATCAAAAATAATACAAAAATGTAAATCAACCATATTAAATAAACTGTAAAACAATGTGACAACTATAATAAACTATAAAACAACTAAAAAAAATAATTAAGTTGAAAGGGTAAAAAAAAAAATAAAAAAATCCATATTAATATTGATGTATTTTTATAATAATTTTTTTTCCAAATTTTTTATCTAAATTTTTCAAATAATATTTTATGTATAGTTTTTTTTATAAAAATATCATATTTGAAATGGGAGCCCCTAAAATTCAGAATGGACCATAATTAGTATCCTAATAAATAAAGTTAAATGAAATATATATATATAGAGAGAGTGTGTGTGTGAATTTAGTATAATTAAGTGTATATATATATATACATCGACATTTCCCATGGATAATTTTTGAAGATCAAGGGGAAGATCATCATCTATCTCTTCTTTGATGCGTTGCAATCGATCATCAGTGACAGCAACTGGTAGAAGAACTGGTAGCAGAACTAACCCACTTAAAAATAGTACTTTCAAAACTGCCAAACAAATTATACATATTACTTACAACAAATTTAGTTACTAATAACCAAATATATATATATGTATATATATATCTATAGATGTATACGTACTAGTGGTGAGGAAGACGAAGTAGACAGCAGTGTCCACTCCTGACATGTTGATAATATCCTCTTCACTAGAATTAACGGCATCTCCGATCCACCCAAACGGGTTGCAGCAACCCGATCCGGATCCGTATTTAGTCGGATCCAACTCCAACGACGTCGTTCCGGTCCCTTTGGGTAATTTGGAGGACTTTTTATTCATGAGATTGGGGTAGTAAACGACGGCGTTTACTGGCAACCTCGACATCCATGAGTAAAGCAATACCAAAATCAAAAATATCAGACAGTACGTTCCTAACGATGTTAGAAACGAATTCAAATCCATTTCTCTCTCTCTAAACACACTCACTCAAATATATTATGAAAAATAGGGTACCTATGTACTTATATATATATATAATGAGGATTGCTATTAGCTACCAGTACTTATCACTTTCTTGACATGTTGCATTACGATTGGCTAGCGATACTTTTTAAAAGCTATTATATTAAATCATATGGGACCTGATACTTAATTTCACTATATTGACATTTTTCATTTATAATATTATTATTATTTATTAGCTGGATTGGACTCTAAACGTTTTTCACGTATAGGATCTAGGATGTTTCACTTTTGTATTCTCTGTTTTATTAATTATTATTTCTAACTAAAATGATCATGATGTTCTTCATGCAAAAATAGAAAAGAATAAATAGGATTTGTCTTCTAAATTATGAGTGTTTTGTTCTCTCTCTTTTTTCTTTTGTTGCAAAGATTCTTTTTGAAATATATAAAAATATTATTGATCGTTGATGTAGATTCAGTTTAAAATAGCAATATGAATTTTAGAAATATGTACATGTATTCTTATAACTATTCTTGTAGGAAAAATAATAAATAAATTGGATTTTGGATTGATTAAAGTTGTTAATTAAATAGATTTTTGTACTACAATCAATTATATAATTAATTATTGTCAGTAAATTGTTTTAAAAATGAGCAAAATGTCATTAAAGGGAGATATTTTCAACCATTTATTTAGTTTGGAAAGATTTTGTCCAAAAAAAAAAAAAATAGTTTAAGAAGCAAAACGTTTCATAAAAAAAACTTATTTATTAAAACATTTTCTTAAAAAATAAATCGTGACTTAATTTGGGCTCGAACGACCAAAGATTAATCCATCATATGGATATCTTGTATGCTTTTTGAACAAATGGATATATTGTATGTTATATATATATGTGTACAAAAATATTTGTATAATAGGGAGTTTCATTGAGTACTTCAAAATATTTTCTTCTAAAATATATATGTATTTTTAAGTAATTTTTAAAAATATTGTATATTTTTTAATAAAGAACCCAATAAATTTTTTTGTTTAACACTCACCAATTTTTCTTAAAAAAAAAATTATAGAGGGTGTGCTACACAACAACATTAAACACTATCATTAAGAAAATATATCATGATAAAACATTTAAAATAGACTTATTATAATTAGTGATCTCTAGGCTTACTAAAGAGGACAATAATTTTTACTCAAAAAAAAAAAAAACAAGAGGACAATAATTTATTATATAAATAATTTTAATCATGGCTTACAAATTTGGTCAATTCATGAACTCATTAATTAAAGTTATTTTAGTATCCAAAGTAGATGTGAAATGATTTGGTAAAAAGAGCTGCGAAATGAAGTTATTATCAATACTCATTGTTGGATTATTCTGTCTTTTTCCAGACATATTGGAAAATAAAGCTAACCCTATTATTCTTTGATTATAAACCCATCCTTAATAGTTAATATACCATTTATGGTTAAAATTCTATATCCAATATCACTAAGCAAAAAGAGAAAAGAGGGAAAGAAAAAAAAAAAAAAAGCAAAAAGGAAAAGAGATTAAAGAAAATTCCATCCCATTTCTCCAAGCAAAAATATATATTTGTTTTTTTTTTTTGAAAAAAATGATATTTATGATATTTATTTTTGTTTGTTTAGTGCTGATGGAACATGTACCTAGCTTCTAGGTTGGTTTAATTTGTCGTGTAAAACAACAACATAATTAATTGGTTTGTTTTTTTAAAAAAATTGAAAATAAATCAAATAATCAAATCTACTTATTGTGGGAATAAATATAAGGATTATTTCACAAATACACAAAAATAACAAAAAAAAATTATAAAAATAAATTTTAAATATTTTTACAATTTTTATGATTTTATTTATAGAAAATACAGTTTTTTAATGAATTTTTATATTGTATTCTTGTTAATTTGTTGTTGATTTTTTATTATTTGTTGTTGTTTAGATTTTATTTTTATGTTATTTTATGTTGTTTTCGTTTATAGAACACCGTAAAAAATGTAAAAAAGAAAATCTTTGAACTTAAAAATGTAAAAAAATTACAAAAAAAAATAATTTTATGTAATTATCCCATAAATATATACCAGCTTCCAGATTTATTAGAAAATCTATAAAAATATACATATAAAAAAAGGCTACAAAAATATGAAAACTTGCAAAACAAAAAACTTACAATTTGGACAAAAAATGCAGAGTCAAAATTACAAATATAAAACTGTAAACAAGTTTACAAATTTATAAACGTGTTACATTTTTGTAAAACAAAAATGGCATACTAGTTTACTAGTTTATTTTTGTACATGAAGTTACCTATAGGCTATAGCTATTATTCTTAATTAAAATTATTTAAATATAATTAACTTATAGGAAGGACCAAGTGATTCACTCGAAAAATATTTTCTTCTAAAAAATAATAATAAAATATTAAAATATTTTAATTAAGAAACTCCCCTTGAACCAATGTCCACAAATAATAAAATATTAAATCAATTGTGTTAATCAATTTTAAATTAAACAATATGCAGAGAAACCAATCTTTTAGAAATTAAGATGTAAAAAAAAATGTGAACTATTTGTTAATTTGACCTAATAAATATTGAAACATAGTAGGCAAGTACTCCTCTTGCTAAAAACATTATATATTATACTTAATAAGTACTTTTTTTTTTAAATGTATTTAATAAGTACTTTGAGAGAGTACTTTAAATTCATGATAAGATAAATCATTGACTTTATGGCTGTCACATTGCTTTTTAGGAAATGTATTAAATAACCAAAAATGAAAGTGTAATTGTTTCATCATATAATTGTATAATAATGTAGCTCGAAATTTAATCATATATAGTTTGCTTATGATTACCTCAAAGAACAAAATGTTGACCTTCATGACTTTCCTAACTTCATTTTTTCTTGCTTAGTCACAAAATAGGATCCTTTGTTTGGTACATAAATTATATTGTATTGTATTTTATTATATTAAATTAAATTATCTATTGTATTTTTATAAAGAATTATATTTGGTCATATACATATAATATATATATATATTTTTAAATATATATATATATAATATTTTAATACATTAAAATTTTACATTATACACAAATATAATATAAAACATAATTTAATATAAGAATATTTGCGGCCAAATTTCCTACATAGTTTACTTTGTTACACTTATATAATTTATCTTGTTGCAATTAATATATAGATTATTTAACAGCAAAAATCTTTATATAGTTCATATTTGATAGTAAAAAATTTAATCCTTATACATTAGATGTAACAATAGTTAATTTGTAACAACAAAAGGACTAATAATGATTACATAGGAACTTTTATCCCTAAAAAATTTACATAGGGATTTA
Source organism: Cannabis sativa (assembly GCF_029168945.1). Classification (NCBI taxonomy): domain Eukaryota; kingdom Viridiplantae; phylum Streptophyta; class Magnoliopsida; order Rosales; family Cannabaceae; genus Cannabis; species Cannabis sativa. Next base: position 57,639,804 of record NC_083607.1, read on the forward strand.
AGAGCATCTCTAAAGTTGTCAAAAGCTACCACATTACCTAAAAATATAATATTTTATGTTATCACTCTTTCACTTTTGGTATTTTTTATCTTAAAATATTCTAATAATAAACACCTCTAAAATTATTAAAATAATATTGTATTATGATTTAGTCATCAATATTTGACATTCTTTTTCACTCTAATGGTAAGTATACATGCAAACATGGTATTCATGTCATCAAACATTCTCTAAAGTATTCCCACTGAAGTTGCTTTAAGTGCAACAAAATGAAATATATAAAGATTTTCGCCACCAAAAAAATTATATAAATATTTAAGTGCAACAAAGTAAACTATATAAGGATTTTTGCCGCAAATTTCTCTTTAATACAATATAGTACAATCCAGTTATTATATTCTTATATCATTTATGTTCAACATGTTCACGAAATTAAATTGAAATCAATTTATAATTTTTTTTTTTTTTTTTGAGAAATGAACATTCATTAAAAATAATCAACGTTTAATATATTATAGAAAACACTACAAAAAATATTACTTTAGTCATAACAAAACTTGTGACTAAAAATAAAAAGCTGTGACTAATTATAAATTGTTATTCCTATATATATTGTGACTAAAAGGTTCATAGCTAAAGGTATCAGTTAAAAATCACAAATTGTTGTGACTAAATATATTTTTAGTCACAACTAGTCTAAAACTAAATTGGTGACAACTTGCATCTAAATAATATGTTTTATTCAAAAGTAACTTTTTGTTGTAACTAAAAGTCACATTTAGTCACAAAAAATTTATGTTATGACTAAAAGGTTGTCACTAAACGTAACTTTTTTGTTAGTGAAAAAGAAAAATTATCCATCCAAACTAGTTTGTCATCTGCCCTAAAAAGAGCATTTTGCAGCGAAACCCCCATATGTTTTAATTTTTATACACTTAACTCTTTTATCTTTTTTTGTTGACAAAACCCCTTTAAGTTTATTTTTGTGACAGTCAGTAGTCCCGTGATCCGTAAGGGGAAATACCGGGTAAGCTGTACAATCCCACACCGCCTGGGTAAGGTCAAGTGGGATGATTCTGAGACTGTGTAAGTATGGGACTACACAGTTGAAGAGAGCTTAAATGGATTGATTGATACTACCTATATCAACAAGGTGCATCTTGTTTTTCGGTAGCCCATCACGAAAGAACTCCACATTAAGCGTGCTTGGCCTGGAGCAATTTTAAGGATGGGTGACCTCTTAGGAAGTTTTCCCAGGATGCGTGTGAGTGAGGACAAAGCAAGCTGGAAACACTCGTATTGGTCTGTAGGGTCAGTCATCAATCCATGAAGCAGCCAGAGTAACGTACTCGTGTATAAGAGCCATTCATGCCGTGGGTGTAAGGACCCAATGGAGGCTTGAAGCGGGGACGTTACAAATGGTATCAGAGCCTTGACCCAGCCGGAAGTGTGGTCGACGAGGACATCGGACCCCGTAAGGGGGGGTGATTGTGACAGTCAGTAGTCCCGTGATCCGTAAGGGGAAATACCGGGTAAGCTGTACAATCCCACACCGCCTGGGTAAGGTCAAGTGGGATGATTCTGAAACTGTGTAGGTATGGGACTACACAATTGAAGATAGCTTAAATGGATTGATTGGTACTACCTATATCAACAAGGTGCATCTTGTTTTTCGGTAGCCCATCACGAAAGAACTCCACACTTAAGCGTGCTTGGCCTGAAGCAATTTCAAGGATGGGTGACCTCCTGGGAAGTTTTCCCAGGATGCGTGTGAGTGAGGACAAAGCACGCTGGAAACACTCGTGTTGGTCTGTAAGGTCAGTCATCAATCCATGAAGCAGCCAGAGTAACGTACTCGTGTATAAGAGCCATTCATTTCGTGGGTGTAAGGACCTAATGGAGGCTTGAAGCGGGGACGTTACAATTTTTCTTTACAAATTTGACACGCTAGTTAAATATTAACGTTAAATATCAACTGATAAAATCTCGAAGTCAATACAGTAATAATCCAGTTAGTATTTAACAGTAATATCTAACTAAAACCTTAAATTTTCAAAGAAAATTAAATTTAAGGGAATTTTACCACCAAACAAAAATATAAAAGAGTTAATTAGTGTATAAAAATTAAACATAAAAGAGATTTCGCCGCAAACTTTTCCTAAAAATAATTAGAGTTTATCAATAATTTTATTCATGCTCATCACTCGAAAAAAAAATGTTAGAAGCTTCACTTTCTTATTATTTTCATAATCAAATCAAGACTTAAATAAATAATATATAACAGATCTATATAAGTAAAACAGAAAAAAAATAAAATAAAATAAAATAAAATTTTAATTTAACCAAAATAATTGATATAATATATTTCAAACAATTTTGAGAACACTATTTTCTTAAGTTGTAGAATTTATTTCTGAATATATATATAGTATATCACCTTTATTTAGACTAGACTTTTAAGTATGACAGCAAATGAATTCTTAATTTTATATGGTTAAACATAGAAGAAAGAATATTTATCTATTAAGACAATTATGGCATTGATTATGTTGTAAGATCAACAAACATCCTTGTGAATCAAGCAACTCAACCAACTGTTGCATTGAAATGATGTTTGTTCTTTCTTCCTCACAATCTTATTCTTATTATTTCAGATTACAATTTATTCTTTCATCTAAGGATAAATGTTATGGTTTTATGAAGAACTAGTAAAATTAAAAGGCTAACTATTCTAGAAACAGTAACCTAAATTTAAAAAGTTACAAATTATGAAGGAAAAAAAAAATTGTTACCCTTAACTGTTTTTCCATATTTCTTCCAACTTCTTTGAATTTTTCACATAATTTTTTTTTATTTTTTTATTTTATTTTATTTTATTTTTTAAATTTCACCAGAAAATATCATAAAAATAAAAACTCCCCATTAGAAAATCCTACCTACTGTACCGGACCAAGCGCTTAACTGGTCCGGTAACCTATCGAGCTTAGCCGGTCCGGTGAATTATCAAGCTGAACTGGTTTGATTTGGTAGGCTAGTGGTTTAGAAGTAACCCAATTTGGTTATGTACAGTTAACTGTGCTCATGTATTTCAACAGTGTGTCGGTCTATGTGTTGGCGCATACATGGCAGGTTCGGGTTGGTTTAACGCGATGAACTCAGGTCCAACTGGATACCGTTGAAACCGAAATCAACCTTACTATGATGACTCACTTGACAAGCAATGCTCAGAAATTCATAACTTGGTTTGAACATAGGGGCAAAAATCAGCAAGCAATCATTCACTGCTTACAAAATTCATTGATAAGATTCATAACTTAATGGAACATATGGACAAAAAATAAGCCAGGAAAAGACTATACGAAATCGAAAAGAAGAAGAAGAAAAAGAAAAGTTTCATAATATTTTCAACAAACTCGAAATGCTTCTTTCTTTTTCTTATCTAAAGTTACAACAATGAGCTCTTCCTCTAGCCAACTTATCCCAAAGACAAATCATTTGCCTTGGGGATTGGTAATGTGCAGTATAATAATCTACTAAACAACCATACTGACAAAACTTCCAATTATGGGAATATTGGACGGCTGCGATCGTGCTGTTGAATTGTTCGACCCACATTCCCATGCTCACATCTTCCATCTTGAAAAGCTAGATGAAGCAAACAGAAGAACATTGATTAGCAGAGAAAGTAGTAAAGGGGGTACCGAAATCACAGAGGGCGAGAGAGAGAGAGAATAGAAACTAACCCTTAGGCTTCTGTTTCCATGTTGAGACACAACAAATTTGGCAATGTCACTTGAAATAATGTATCCAGGACCATTGGCATATGGAGGATAAACTTCTTCTGGCCATTCCTGTCACAATCAAACAATAGAACTTTTAAGTAAAACGAAAATTTTAACTTAACTTAAGCAACAAATCCAAAGCAGGTAGCACAAAAGCAAGCCAACTTGCATACCTCGTAAGTTACCGCCCATTTACCACTTCTGAGAGGACGATGCAAGAGGTTAAGATTGCCCATGTAAAGAGATTTTTTGCGAGAGATGCCCTCGATCTCTTTCAAAACAGTGTCCACCCTTATAAATGTGTCATCATCACACTTCATGATGTATGCAGCCGTCACATTCTGAACCTGCATTAACATATTCAAGACTATTTGATCAGAAGCAATAAAAACTCAGACCCAACACAATAAATTTCCAATCTATTGAGTATTGAAAGAATAATGAGTCAAGTTTAATGAGAACTACTTACCCCATACTCACAAATAGCAATAGTTTTAAGAACAACAAGCTCGTAGCGATCCATGAAGGGTAAAATCACAATATCACCGAAGTAAGCAGCCTCCTTCTTCATCATCAAATTCACCTCCTTCCTCGGATTCTAAACATCCATTTTACAAACGAGTATAAACATCATATATTGAAAGAACATGATGATCGAATAACTTCGAAAACAAAAAAACAAATTGTCTTTACACAAAGATGCTTATATGTTCTTGTAATTATCTATTAATTAATATCATAATCTAAACTTATCGAACTCAACAATTAAAACTAAGTAATAAACGGGTATCTAGTGCCTTAAGCTACTTCGTTAAGTTATAGTTTCAACCACTTACGAAAGGTAACATGTACTACAATGTTTTCTATTAAAAAAGAGAATCACTTCTAAATGCAAGCAGACACATCTTCAAAGAAATACGAGTGTATCGAAGCCTTCTAACTAATTAAACTTCAAAGAACTCCCAAACTTCAACATTTAGAACCCGAGCCTTCTGAACTGCTAACACTCATTAAAATATAAACATGGAATGGCATACCCTTTGGTTCACAGTAAATCAGTATGGTATGTATCATTGAAAATTACTTCACTTGCTTCTAGTATTACTTGATCTAAGTTCGAAAAACATACCATACAATGTTATAATACGAAAATTAACTATACTACAGTCTTAACTTAAATATTTCATACCTTAAAAGATCCACCAGCTAAAAAATACAATCTCAGCTAAAAACCGAAAAGTAACCTAGTTCCCCACTTCCCCGCTTCACATTAGCATGAAATTCATTTCTTTCCGAAGATCTAGTACACATTCACTATCTCTCTCATTTTGACAATACCGACTATTTTTAGTTCTTTTTCTTGGGATTCCAATACTGAAATTTGTATCAGACAAGTAATATATTCTGCAGAATCATTTTGCTAGCTACAACTTTGCTTCTGATTTCAATCATTCAACCTTTCGCTCAAAACAATATGCTAATTATTGATGACAAACATAATAGCGAAATCCTTACCAGTGCAACAAAGAAGCGTACTACTACACGTGAAGATTTGATTGCTGATGATTGCATCCAAGTTTTTCTCACAGCCATCCGCTCTGCAAAGTGATTGGTTGCTGAGAGAACTCCGATGAAAACCTGAACAGGGTGTTTAGGTACAGGATGGGATTTCCACTTCTCCGACATTTCTAATACTCTTCGAGGGGAGAAACTTGGATGTGAAGCAGGAAGAGACGTAGCATACACTGAATGAATATCCACTTCTCCTTTAACTGCTAACCCCGTTGCATCTTCCAGTGTAAAACCCTAAATGTGTATAGAGAAAAATGTCAAACGAAGAAAGAACTTTAATGTTTCATACAATAAATTGGGAAACAAAGTAAAGAAGGGAAAAACAGCTGTAATAAAGTCAAAAGGCTCTAATAAGTTAATAACATGCTCGTGATATATGCAACTAATTACCGTTCGATATGGAAATGAGGTCACATGCCTACCCCCAACAGTAATATGATATCCTTCTACACCGGCACGTATGGTCAAAACAAAGAGTCTACCCTCCACAAATGGAAATGGCCAGGTCACTTCTGGCTTTTGCTCACGTCCTATGAATCGCTTAAACCATGAGGTTGTCTTGGACTCCTTTGAGTCTACAATATCATTCCTCATCCACTTTTCACATCTCCGAAATCCATCAACTGCCAAACATACGGTTAGAAACACATTATAACAAATACAATGCTAGGGTGACTTGAGTCCTGACTATGCAGAGATAAGAGAACATAAGTTTAACTGGCGACATTTGCGAAAACAATTACAAGACACAAGCAAGAATGGTGAAAAAGAAGGTAAAAGCATAAGTTAAGAATACAAGCAAGAATTTAGAAATAAGAAGCTTAAAATTTTAGTAAAAGCTTGTAGAGGTCAATAACTTCTCATCAAAATACAAAAATGTATCGATTGCCCACTTCCTACAAACCGACCTGAACCTTTGGGTAGGCTCCTTAGGATCAACAACTTCAGTAGTAAATGATTTATATTTTCCCAATCTTATAAAATACTTTCTTCATACATAAAAGTATCTACAGTAATCCTTAACTGGATGGATTAAATAATGTGTTCTTCTATGCATTAATAAAAAGACAAGTATATATATAGTAAACAATATATAACATACCAAGCATGTCTTCGTCACTTTTGGATGGTAAACCATCACACCTTTGAGCTCCTCCCCATTGCATCCTGTAACAAGTGTTGTGCTCAATGACTGGCCTGTGGCTCCAATCTCCTTTCAGTCGAGGATTCAAGTGCATAATCTTCGGCGGGTCCTCTCCATCCACTGCCTTCAAACCTTGCAATTCAACCATGAATTGTGAAACCATAACCAGTGGATCACCACGCCTCAACTTCGCGAGCTGGGGCACAAACTCCTGATGAGCATAATGAGGTGTTCCCACTAATGTGATAGAAGAACCAGCAGCAAGCCCACAAGGAAGGAACATCACTTTATCTCCCACTGCCAATTCTTCTCCACTCATTGATAACCAAGAAGGACAAGACTCCGGCTTTCCCTCGATCATAGATGTCTCAGCAGTCTCCTTTACATCAAGTTTATCCAACTCATCCCAAGCCTTCAAACCTAATGTCCAAGCCTCATCTGCCATTCTCTCAAGCAATGACAAATTGTTAGTCCTATTTATCCTTCTCATGATATCACCAGTTATTCGACCATACCGATGTTGAAGAGGTCTAATAGGTGCAGAGCCATTTCTCTCCTCTTCCAATGGTTCCTTACTAGGCCTTACTGGGGCATCTTGGTTTTGGTTATCTTCTAATTTCCGGTGAAATGTATCCTTATAAACAGAACTGAAAAAAGGTTTGTTTATCTCTGAATCTTCAGAGTTCCTAATCTTTGTTCCATCCAATTCAATATAACTATCATCACCATTCAACACTGCTGCACTCTCTAAAAACTGGGGAAACTTAAATGATATGAAAACCAAGTATAATGCTGCTATAACCAACAAAAGGTGTGATAATCTGAACCTCCTAGACACCGGAGGTTCACCTTTTGGTCTTTTCATTTCTACCAAAAACCCAAAAAAAAAAAAAAAAAACAAAGCAACTACAATACAATCCTCTTCCTCTCTACCATAGCCAAAAGCTTCTCAAACCCATTTCAATAAATATCAACAAGAACCTCCAAAACCAGACAAAATCCTCAAACAGAACAATACCCAATACTAGAAAACGATCGAAAATAAGAAAAATCAAACCTTTTTCACGAATCAACAGCTGGGGTTGCCAAAACTACAGAGATCGATTGATGTTCATAATTGGAAAACACAAAAAAGCGAGCCAAACCCATCAAAAGCTGACTCACCAAAAAGCTGTATCAATCATAATCTCACCGGCATTCCTTACAGGGTGCTCGATCTCGACCTAGATTAAAAACCCAGTCTTGTTTAGAAAATGGCCGATTTAAAACCCAAATATCTAGAAAGCGAGTATAAATGTTATACAGAAAGAAAGGAGGGAATTAGAGAAAATGAAAATATAAAAATTATTTATTTTTTTAATAAAAGTAATTTAAGAATGAATGAGTAACAGAAAAAAATGAGAACTTTTCTTGACTTTGAAACAGAAAGCAGATAAACTGTAGATATTTCATTCTCCAATTTTTATAAATAATTAAATATACATTTTTATTCTATTTTTGTCTCAAAAAAATAGTATTTTAATGCATTCTAGGCTGTGTAACTGTAAACTATTATTTCACATACCTTTCAAAAAAAAAAAAACTATTATTTTACAAAAAAAAAAAAAAAATCCTTTTATTAATGTATAATGCCCTCTTTTATGATGGCATAACTTCTATTTATTAGATTTAAGAGATATGAAAGGAAGTTAATTTAATAAAGTGTTGGGAATATAGCTTATAATAATGAGCATAGTTATTTAGATTTAAGAATATTTGGGGCGAAATTTTTTTAGTATTTATAATTATTACTAGAAGAGTCGCCACGTAAATATTAGTTTTATATAAGTTCTAGTGGTTTTTGTTTAAGAATTCAGTAACTAAGCAACGGCAGATAGATTTATTTAATTTTTTCATATTTGTAAAGATTATAAATCTAAACTTTTAATTTTCTTGATTTGAGATTTTGAATTGTTTTGATTTATTTGTTTATGAAGTTATTGAAATGCTTGAATATTTATTTGTTCTGATTTTGAATTGTTCTGATTTATTCATACTTAAATATTTATATTGATGATTATTAATGAAATTAGTATGTAGCTTTATGTTTCTAAAAAAAAAGGTATTTTTTAATATAGAGTTTAAATTTTATATTGATGATTGTTAATGAAATTAGTCTCTAACTTTATGTTTCTAGAAAAAAAAAAGTATTATTTTATATAGAGTTTAAATTTAAATTTATATAAACATATTTATTTTTAAAAAGAGTCATTCATAAAAAAAAAATCGCATAAATACACAAATAAACTAAAAAAATTATCAAGTCTATGTGGCTCAAATTTTCGCAGAAACTATATATTTGTCGACCTAATTCATCCTATATGCTAATGTGGAACTCCATAGGATCGTTACAAAGCCACTTGAAAACCCAAACTACAAAATCGAAATTAATCAAATCCACCCAACAATAAGAAGAAAATAGATTTACAAACACGTAGGCTTCAATAATTTAACAACATACAAAGCTAAATTTGTAATTAACAATAATAACAAGAAAATTAAAAGAGTACCCGAAGATCTCCGAGCAAGTCCGATAATTTATGGGGAAGAAATTAGCAAGATCGAAAGATAGGTCTTTTTGAATAGGGAAGCAAGTGTGGAATATGATATGAAATTAATAATGATAATATGCAGAGATATTTAACAATATTTTTTTTTTTGAAGGGGTTACAATTTTCTGTTCTCGAAAAAAATACACACTTCCAAAGAATATAGTATTATTTATTTATTTAGGCTTTTTTTTTTTGTAATTTTTCATTTTGCCAATGTGGAAATAAAATTTGGAAAAAACTAAAAAAAAATAAATATAAGTACATCGTGAAAGTTTAGCTCTAAAGATCTAAATTTATAGCCTGCCTATAATTTAATTTCTAAAAAAAATATCTGTAATGATGCAACAAAAAAAAAAGAATAATAAAGAATAAATAATAATTATTGAATCTTTTTAATAACAAAGTGAGAGAGAGAGAGAAGGGTGGAAAGATTGATTCCATCAAAGCGGGTGAATCGGATGATATTTGGGTTGATCGAAAACTAATTATGGGTTTAATTAAAAAAAGATTGTTTAATTTTTTGGGTTTAATTATTGGGTTTATTTGTTAACGGGAGATCAAACCTATTAACATCGTTAAATTTAACAGAATATTCTTTTATTTTTAAAGTATATTCTGTTAAACCAAGAAATGCCGTTAGATAAGCACTTTTAATATATAAAGATACATATGATTCTAATAAAAAAAAAGTAATCCTAAAATATTTTATTTTATGATTTTATTGTAGTTGTATTTAATATTTAAATACACTAATAATATATATTTAATGTAATTTATCAAAAATAATATATTATCTATGGTAATAATTCACACCTTAAAATGTCCTTAACATTTTCCTATGATTATTTGTAGTGGACAACTTTTTTCAACCTATTTTTAATAAATTAGATAATGTTATCAAATTTGTTGAAAAGCATTGCCAACTCACAAGTGGTCATAGATTTTTCTATTTTCTATAAACATATATATATTAAGACCAATGCTTTAGCACGATTCATTTAACCAAATATTCATAAGTTTCTCAGTGTATGTGCATGTCTTATTTTCTGAATTTGTTCTTGGTGAATATGCCAAATTAATATAAAAGATACTAGTCAACTTATTATTATCAAATCATAATAATAATTATTATTTATTTTTCTAAAACTTTGACATATTTTAGGATGTGATTTTTTATTAATGCGAAGAAGAAAAGAAAAGAAAATTGTATATTGAATGAATTAATTGTTACAGAGGAAACAAAGCTATATATAGCAATTACAAAACAGAGAAAGAAAACAACTATCCTAGAACAGGGGAACCGACTTAACTTAAACACCACAAAATAGGGAAAAGAACTGTTAACAACTAAGCTAACTAACAACAGAAATAACAACCTACTGACACACATAACAGTAATAACAAACTGAACTAAATAATGTTGTTGATATTCTAATATCCCCCCCTCAAGATGGACGGTATATGTCATGAACGGACATCTTGGCAATATGAGAAGAGAGAATAGTAGAAGGCAGCGGTTTTGTAAAGGCATCAGCAAGTTGAAGAGAGCTGTTGACAGGGATGAGCCGTATGGTGGAATTCTTGATTTTGTCACGAATGAAGTGACAATCAAGTTCGATATGTTTGGTGCGCTCATGAAAAGTGGGGTTGTTGGCGATGTGGATGGCGGAGCGATTGTCACAATATATGAAGGCTGGACCATTTTGGGAAACTTGAAAATCTTGAAGAAGATATTGAAGCCAAGTTAATTCGCTACCAGTGGCAGCAAGGGCTCGGTATTCAGCTTCAGCTGAACTTTTGGAGATAGTAGGCTGCTTCTTGGTGCGCCATGAGATGAGACAGTCGCCTAAAAAGACACAAAATCCCGTGGTGGATCTTCGAGTAGTGGGGCAAGATGCCCAATCAGAATCAGAAAATCCTCTAAGGTGTAAGGAGGAGGTAGTAGTGTAAAGAAGACCCTGGCCGGGGCTACCTTTAAGGTATCGAATCAAATGGTGAACAGCTTGTAGATGAGGAGTGTGAGGCTTAGCCATGAACTGACTAAGATTGTTGACAGCATAGGTGATGTCGGGTCTAGACAATGTTAAGTAGAGAAGGCGGCCAATCAATTGTCGATATGAAGAGGGGTTATCAAGTGGTTCTCCTTGCTCATCATCTAGCTTTAGTCTTGGATCCATAGGTGTTTTGGTAGGTTTACTACCTATGTATCCAGTGTCTTCAAGTAATTGAATAGTGTACTTTCGTTGAGATAGAAAAAGTCCTTCACTAGACCGGGCTATCTCAAAACCAAGGAAGTATTTTAAGGGGCCGAGAGCCTTCAGGCTGAATTTGTTGTTGAGAGTCTCTTGTAATTGATGGAGAAGGTGTAGGCTAGGTCCAGTGATGATTATATCATCCACGTAAACAAGAAGAGCGATGAAAGTGTCTTGTGATCCTTTAGTAAATAAGGTATAATCAGCCTTTGATTGTTGGAAACCATCAGCTAGAAGAGCATCAGAAAGTTTGCGATACCATTGCCTTGATGATTGTTTAAGGCCATAAATGGACTTGTGCAATTTGCAAACAAGTGTTGTATTGGAGGGGACATCAGTAGGTAGTGGAAGTCCTTGTGGGAGTGTCATGTAGACTTCTTCTTGAAGGTCTCCATTGAGAAAAGCGTTGTTGATGTCAAGTTGAAGAATGGGCCATTGTTTGATTGTTGAAATGGCTAAGAGCAATTTGAAAGTGACCATCTTAGCAACTGGAGAAAAAGTGTCAAAAAAATCAAGTCCTTCTTGTTGAGTATATCCTTGTGCAACTAGGCGAGCTTTGCATCTTTCTACGGATCCATCACTATTATATTTGATTTTGTATACCCAACGACAACCAATGGCACGTTTGTTTGGTGGTAAGGGAACAACGGTCCATGTTTTGTTTTTGAGGAGGGCAAAGATCTCGGTTTGCATAGCTTGATTCCAGATCTTGATATGAACAGCCTGGTTGTATGAAGTTGGTTCAAAGAGAGCTGTTACTGCAAGGATAAAAGCCTTGTGAGAATCAGAAAGCTTATTATAAGATAGAAATTTATCAAGAGGATGAGGAGTAGAAGATCTGTCATTTATGACAGAGTGGCATTCATAATCTCTAAGATATTGTGGTGGTTTAGAGGCTCTGCTGGAGCGTCTTAAATTCTGAGATGAAGTATGTTCACTGTTTGTGGGATCACATGGCACAACAGCAGGGGCATCCGAAGGTGACTTGGGAGAATCTGGTGTGACTAATGGATCGCTTGCTGCTGGTGAAATAGGTTCAGATGCAGAAAAAGAAGCAGGAACTGATGTATGGACTGGTGTGTTCTTGTCCATTGCTGCTGGTATATGTTCCTGCAAAGCATCATTAGTGGCAGAAATTCTAGTACCTGTAGGAGGAAAATCTTGAATAGGTGTTAGAGAAACATTAGATGTTGGTAAAACCATATTTGAAAAAGGATCAAGCATGCTTGTGTCATTATTCAATTTATGAAAAGGATATATACTTTCATGAAAAACAACATTTCTTGAGATAAAGATTTGCTTAGAGTTTATGTCATAGAGTTTGTATCCTTTGATTCCTTTTGGGTAGCCTATGAAAACACATGTCCGAGCTCGTGGTTCAAACTTTGTTCTATGAGCTGTAAGAGTTGAAGCAAACACAAGACAACCAAAACTTCTCATATTAGTATAATCAGGTAATTCATCAAAAAGTAATTCGTAAGGAGTTTTGTTTCCAAGGTTTGGTGTGGGAGTGCGGTTGATGAGAAACACAGCTGTCATTAGACAATCTGTCCAAAAACGTATAGGAACCTTAGATTGAAAATATAGAGCACGGGCTACATTTAAAAGATGCTGATGTTTTCTTTCGGCAATAGCGTTTTGTTCAGGTGTTTCGACACAAGTGAAATCATGCATTATGCCATATTTTAAGAAAAGATCTTTAAAGACTAATTCAGGTGCATTATCAGATCTAAATTTTTTGAAAACACAATTAAATTGTGTTTGAATATAAGATAAAAATTGTGGTATGATAGTGGAAACATCAGATTTATGTTGAAGCAAATATATCCATGTGAATCGGGTATGATCATCAACAAGAGTGAGAAAGTATTTATGATTAGAATATGAAGGAATATGATATGGACCCCAAATATCACAATGTATCAAGTCAAATTTATTAGTAGAAAAGGTAGTATTATTAGAAAAAGGCAATTTTCTTTGTTTTGCTAAGGGACAAACATAGCATGGCAGTTTTTTGTGTAAAGAATCAAAATTACACTTCAAAGTATTGCTTAGTAAAGATAGGCGATTCTTAGAAGGATGTCCTAGCCTTGAATGCCATATGTCAGCGGGAACCGTGCACACATGTGCATCTTTAGGTGTAGGATCCAACATGTAGAGACCATTTTTGACTCTACCCTTGCCAATCATTTTCTTGGTGAGATTTTCCTGAATATGAAAGCCATCAGTTTGGAAAAAAATAGAAGCAATACTGTCATGAATGAGGCAGCTCACAGAAATAATATTAAGCTTGAATTTAGGAACATATAGAACATCTTTAAGAGTTAGAGAATCATTAATTTTGATATCACCACTATGACTAACAGTAAGAACATCATTATTGGGTAATATCATATTAGTTGAACCTACAGGACATATAAATTGAAACAACTTTGTATTATTGCAAATATGTCTTGTAGCACCCGAATCAACTATCCAGGAGTGTTGAAAAACTGAAATATTGCTGCAAGTTAAAACCATACCTGAGTTACCTGTAGATGAACTCGGATCAGCAGGTGTAAGACTCGGTTGTTGGTTTGCCAAAAGGTTGAGAAGTTGCTGATATTGGGCAGCACTTAATTGGGGAAGAAATGTGTTGTTGTCCTCAGTATTGGTGTTGTTTTCCTTGCTAGTTTGCACCTGATTAGCAGCTTCTTCCTTTTGTTTATTCTTGTTAAAACCTGGTGGATATCCATGTATTTTGTAACACCTTTCAATGGTATGACCGAGTATGTTACAATGGGTGCAAAAAGGCCTGTTTTTCTTTGGAGGATGGTTCTTGGTTCCTTGATTTTCTGGTTTAGAATTGGCTTTGTTGTTTTGAAAAGCAAAAGCCATGTTTGAAGGAGGATCGGCTGTACCAGCAGCAGTGCTATTTTTCTGGTTTTCTTCTTGAGTCACAAGATGAAAAACGCGATTAACTTCGGGAAGGGGATCCATGAGCAGAATACTACCACGCACTTGAGAAAAATGGTCAGATAATCCCATGAGAAATGAGATAACATACTCCATATGATAGTGTTCTTGCAATCTTTTTACACCTCCACAAGTGCAACAATTACAAGTGCAAGTAGGCCTGTAATTAGATAGCTCTTCCCAAATGGTTTTAAGTTTGGTAAAGTATATACCAATACTTTGATTTTCTTGCCTTAGGTTCATGAGGCTCTTTCTAAGATTGTATATATGAGGACCATTTCTTTGATGAAATCGGACCTTTAAGTCAGCCCAAATGGCTGCAGCAGATTCGTCATAGAGGATACTAGAAGAAATCTCCTTAGAAACCGAATTCAAAATCCAAGATATTACAATATTGTTATTTCTAATCCAAGCATTGTAAAGAATGTAATCAGAAGGTGAAGGTTTAGGGATACTACCATCAAGAAAGCCTAGTTTGTTCTTGACTGAAATAGAGAGCTGCATAGCCCTACTCCAAGATATATAATTATCTTGGCCAGTTAGTAATTGGGAAACAAGAACATTACCTGGGTTATCTGTTAGACATTTATATGTATAAACTGAAATATATATGTTTAAGTATAAAGTGCGGAATTAATCAAACATATATGCACTATAATTTAAGGATCGAAATACCTCCAGCCATTGATTCTTGAGCTTCAAACCCACATAAGCTTTGATCTGCAAAGGAAATTGACTACCATGGGTAATCGGGCTTCCTCGCTCTCTCAACTCTCTTTAGATGGAATTTGCTGTTATGAACAGAATGAGTGAGGAGCTCGGGGACCGAGACCCTATATTTATAGGTGAGATACTCCATCAGTATCTGCGCCACATTAATTGTCAGAATATTTTGACAATTAATTCAGGAAATCAAATCAGGTAATGAATATAGAATCTGACCATATATAGAATATTACATAATTGATTTTGTCCAGATTTAATGAATATAAAATATTCATTTAACAGAAAATCAATTATTTATTTATTTCCTTAAATAGAAAATCATTTCCTTAATTAGAAAATAATTTCCATAAATAAAATATTCTAATATTCTCCCACTTGGTCAGCATTTAAACTAAAATATTCAAACCCAACGTTCCTCATTATATAATAAACATACGAATCATAGCGACATGTCCTCATTATGAATCGAGTATTATCTTCCATGTATTACAATACATTTACTATATAACAATGTACTTTATGTGGCAATGTACTTAAGTGAATAAACCCTAACCCTTATGCTTATTCAGGTCCTCTTACGATAATTTTCTCAGATGAAATTAAGGTGCACATAAATATGAGAAAATATCGAAATTAGAGTTTCATTAAATAATTTTTGGTTGTACAAATAAAATAAATAAAAAAAACTGCATATGGGTTAACTGAATCCCATATTTACTTTATGATCCTTGAATTTGTGTTGCGGCATGCCTTTAGTCAAGGATATGCGATCACCCAATTCAGTTTGCGTGATTAATGACCACTTATCACACATTTTTATGGCTAAATACTTAATGTCGATATGCTAGCTTCGACTAGTACTCTTATAGTTATTAGCCATAAATATTGTAGCTGAATTTATCGCAAAGTTTTCTTAATGGCCAAATGAAACTGTAATTCTGAACTCTAGGCCTACTATGAAACTCTATAATACATCATACGAGATGTATCCTCAAAATAATAAATGAATCTGACTTCTATAGTGGAAATAACAATCAAGATTCTCTACAATATAACATACTGGTAATCTTAAGGTCGTAATAAAATATTGATTTACGTGAATCAATATAACCAGTGAAGTGTGGAAGAATCTAATTGGTTAACTATATTTCCAGATGGTCAATTCATCTTAAAATATGTATGAATATAATTTTTAGTATTTTAAAGATACCTCATCACTTTGTATGAAAAATAAAGTGGTCTTAACTTTAGTTATTCTGATACTACTTAACGATCCTGAAACAAATGTAATGCAAAGTCTTATTCAGGCTCTTAGGCATACATTAGGCTTCTAAAATAGAAGCAAATGAATGTTCTTAATTTATTCTCACTCCACATCATTTTTCAGATGCTAGTTCGAGTTATATTTATCACACTTAAAGATAAAAGTTATATCAGATGAATAATACATAATTTTATTTAATCAGAGATGCTGTGGCTACTCTCTAATTAATTAAAATTATATATATTATTTATATTCCTTATCTCAAAATAATAATTTGAGATATGAATTATTTCAACTTATATAGAAAACTTTTATCATCATTTGCAAGTAACATATTGTCTACGTATAAAACAAATATTACTCTCACTAACCTTCTGGTATATAATTATTTCCATAATTCTCTTTTCAAACCTAAAGGAAAAGATGATATAATACCAATTTGTGAGATGTTTGTTTTAATCTATAGGTAGACACTTTAAGCTTGCATATGTTCACCACTATTAGAGGAAAATCTTTATGGCAGTCTATATACCTTCTCCTCTAGTTCACTATTTGGAATTGATTAATGAATTAAAACAAGCAACAAATGCCAAGGTCTATAATAGAATCTTTTATAAAAACAATTGAGAATGTAAATCTCCTTTGTTATTGATTCTTAGTTCAAAATGAACTTCTTAGCAATGAATATTCTTTTATATCTTTATGTTTCTCAATGTTGCCTAATGAATATTATTGGTGAAAAAACCTATGCTTAATTAATGTTCTCCACCCCATTAGGCAACTTTACTAAAGATAAACTTTATTGCTATTTAAGATATTCATTTCTTCATTCATGGCATATTGTACTACAACTTCAATTCTTTATCATTCTATAATTTAATTTGTGTCTCAAATTAATATTGTAGTTGAACTCTTATTGTACAAAATGTGATCACTAGAATACATTGATCTTACTGTTCTAATAAGTCATCTTAAGGATGGACCAACAAACTCTTAAAAGAGCAAATGGTTCAATAGCATGTTATTTTAGAAATTGTAAGCAATTACTAAATAACATAACTTATTAGAATTTTACCAATGACTTGTATATTATTAATGATTAGTTATGAATTCTCAATAACCAGTAATCTTAAGGGTTGTTGTGAATCATAATTAATCTAACACTTGAGGTGGAAGTTTGAGAAAATATGAATGATCTTTCTCGGAAACTAGGTTCCTAGATTGATCACTCCCACTGATCAAGTCAATTCTTAATTCCACAATTCTAGTGTTGTGAGATGGATAATAAAATATGTAACCCTTAAACCTTATAGCTTTTCAAATGAAATATGCTCATTTATGGTTTAGGGCCCAGATCTTTTCTTTGACAATTGTACTCTAACTATATATGGGTATTTATAAAATGTGTACATGTTATCAAGTCGGTTTTCAACCTTATCACAACTCAAAATATGTTTGAGAAACAACTTTGGTTAGAACACGATTCGATATGTACACCCCATTGTTGAGTATCAATAGACAAAGATTTAGGAAAGATTGGAGTTTGCTATGTAGGCTCCACCCCATGTCCAAAAAATGCTTAGTTTCTTAAATCTGTTACACACTATAATTTAGGTGTACCAAGCATATGTATCGGGCAATGAACCCATGCTTTTAAAGAAACTTTGCAAATAGACTGGGAGTTTATCCATACTCACGAATTTTAATGTAGTATTCTCCATTTTATATTTGATCTCACTATCTTAATATGCAAAATGCACCATTTCTCTACTTAAGATTTAAATGTCTTTGAAACATATAAATCCATACTTTTGTAGAAAAATTATTTATGTGAGTAATCGTTAAAAAAGAGATGCAAAATTTGAGTCCATGTCTTCAAAATTAATTGACTTGTATGATTTCTAATATGATAGAATTCTAGTATGCACCGATTTTGACTTGTTGGAATACATATTCTTAATGAAATTCACACAAGTTCTAAATAAAGTTAGTAAAATCAAGTGTAATGAAGATCCCCACCATTTACTAACATTTATTCTATTTATGGAGATATGTTCCATAATTTTTGGTGCTATAATGTAGAAGAATTCTTATTAATAACACATTTCTTATTGTCAGATTGAACTTGCATATCTTTATGAGTGACATCATTTGTAGTAAAGACCTCTAAATGTGTCTAAATCAAGTTTCAATAGAATCTTGGAACATAAAGATCTTTGCCAATTTTAAAACAAAGCCACTACTATATTGCCTGTTCCTTAAACTTCTAAATGTGAGAAGTTATCTTGTCTGTGGATAAGATTTGCTCACAGTTACTGACTTTCTTAGGTTTATTTGTAAACCTTGCAAGAAATTATGAATGTGGAATAACAATCTAAAATAATCCACTATGTGTTAATAATCACATTAACTATATTAGAATGAATTCATACACAATAAATTAAAATTTATTGGTGATAATAAAGTGTGATTTATTTTTCTTAATTATACAGTAAAAACTGTATATGCTAGATGAAGTTATCAGAATAAATTTTGAAAATTTCTACTGTTATGGAAGAAATTTTCTACTAGTATGGAAGAAATTTATGAATAGTGATTACATATATAGTTTTGAGGTTTAAATGAATCATGTTTTTACCAATGAATAAACATGCTTAAATATGAAATCTTATTAAACAAAAATTGCCTGTGGGCTAAATTTTTAATTTAATAAGATTAGATTTAGATGTAGATTATGATAGATTTACACAATTTATGAAAAACTTAAAGTTTAATATTTCTATCTTAATGAAAGGTATGAAACACTTAATTATTTATAAATGTTTCAAAATTTTATACTTTATGATAAAATTATTAAATTAAATCTACATAATTTCCTGTGGGATAAATTAAGAGAATTTAATTTAATATATTAATTATGTAAATATAATAAAATCCCTGTAGGGTAAGATTATTATGTTCACATAATTTATGTCCATTATGTGATCTTAATCCACTTAATGTATATAATTTTATATAATTAAGGATGCTGTGGCTACTCCCTAATTATTTAAAATTATGTGGTTCACTTGACACCAAAGTATAAACTGAAGATTAAAATTTTATTAAATCCAAAATTGCCTGTGGGCTAAATTTTAAATTTAATAAAAATTATATGAACTTTATGATAGATTTAATTAAACAATTAGTTTAGGAAAATGAAGGTTTATTATCTATCTTTAATTAAATTTGTGATAACACTATTAAATTAAATCCCCATAACTCCCTGTGGGGTAAATTAAGAGAACTTAATTTAACATATTATCCTAATTAATTATACAAATATAATAAAATCCCTGTGGGGTAAAATTATTATACCTATATAATTAATTACAAGTTATGTCCATTAAGGTGAATTTTAATTAATATATAATTTTATACAAATAAGGATGCTGTGGCTACTCCCTAATTATATAAAATTATATTTTCACTTTGACATTAGGTATTGGGCTCTACCTAAAAGTAATTTCGTTATTAACATAATAGACAATCACTGAGATTAGTGCTCCTAGTGTGGTCGTCCGAAGATCATTAAAAACCGTTCTAGATATGAGCATTTGTCCCAAATTCATGTTTTCTTATGTCAAACCACAAAATTACTTACATTTTATTCATTTTAGGAAGTTTTATGAATATTTTATGAATAATTTTATGAAGTTTTATGAAACTTAATGTGCTATATAAAATATTCAACCTATCTTAATGTTTGAATGTTTCTAAATATATCTAGCACTATAAAAGGAATTTATGTATAGCATTTAAATCATACAAATCTAAATTAATTGCATTAAACATAAATTTGCTAAATAAATACAAATTAATACAATTATTGTATGATAATAAATTAAATGCTTAATTCCATAATATATAATTAATTATGCATTTATGACCATATAATATCTTAAATATTTGTACTAATAATTAATTTGTATAAATAAGGTAAATATACAAATTAGTACAATTAATTATATGAAATGAATTAAATGCAAAATTAAAGAATATACTTAATGACAGATTATCAATTAATTTAATCAATAAATTACTTAATTGGTAAATAAATATAATAATTGCGCACTTAATTGTAGAATAATTAAATATTCACATTCTTAAAATATCACAATTATTGTAATTACATGTAAAAATAAAGCATGTAATTAATTTACCAAATTAAAAACTTTCCATAATAATTTATTACTAAATAACATATAATATATGAAGATATATGTTAAATAAGAATGGAAAGTTAAACAAATGTAATTTAATTGACTAAATCAACAAAAATAAGGAAATAAAATAAAATTCCAAAAATAAATCAAAGTAACAAAATTTCGGAATTTTCTTAAATTTTTCTTAATTTTCCTTTTTTTTTTTTTTGAAAAATACACTGCCATAAACGACATGATAAAATTTCCTTAAACTTCCAAAAATCATGAAATCAATTCCAAATGAATCTAAATGCAAAAATTAAGACATTCATATAGATTTTATGCATCGAAAATACATAAAACAAAGACTTTAAAAATCACCAAAATTTTCTGAAAAATAATTTTGAGATTTCTTTGTTTTTTCAAAGTGGATTTTCATGCTTAGAACAATCTATATTAATATATGAATGTATTAATACATATACAATATATATATAAATATATATATACATATATATACAGAAAAATAAAAATACTGTATATATATATAAACATGAAATGTATATATGTATATATATTTGTATATAGCATTTAGATATATAAATAATATATATATATACAACATATATACGTAATGAAATGAAGAAAATATATATATGTATATGAATATATATATGAACTGAATGAATAAACAAGTATATATGTATGAAAATATATATGTATATATATAATTGGGATTGAATGAATATGAATATATAAATATATACACAAACGAAAATAAATATATATATCAACACTGAATTAAATATATATATAAACACTGTATATACGAGTATATATATATATATGAAACTCAAACTAAAATCAAGGCAGAGATAAAAACCGCTCTGATACCAACTGTTAGACATTTATATGTATAAACTGAAATATATATGTTTAAGTATAAAGTGCGGAATTAATCAAACATATATGCACTATAATTTAAGGATCGAAATACCTCCAGCCATTGATTCTTGAGCTTCAAACCCACATAAGCTTTGATCTGCAAAGGAAATTGACTACCATGGGTAATCGGGCTTCCTCGCTCTCTCAACTCTCTTTAGATGGAATTTGCTGTTATGAACAGAATGAGTGAGGAGCTCGGGGACCGAGACCCTATATTTATAGGTGAGATACTCCATCAGTATCTGCGCCACATTAATTGTCAGAATATTTTGACAATTAATTCAGGAAATCAAATCAGGTAATGAATATAGAATCTGACCATATATAGAATATTACATAATTGATTTTGTCCAGATTTAATGAATATAAAATATTCATTTAACAGAAAATCAATTATTTATTTATTTCCTTAAATAGAAAATCATTTCCTTAATTAGAAAATAATTTCCATAAATAAAATATTCTAATATTATCTCCATGGTGGAGATAATAGGGATTTGTTGGGTCTTCAAGAGGGTTCTTCACATTTCCAATTAGCAGATTTGGATTCGTCTGTAGTGTGGGATTGTGTGTTGCAGATGGAGTGGATTCTCCAATTTCTGTCTGAGATGGGGATTGTTCCTCGCTTGACATGGTGAAGATTCAGAAAGAATGAAACCCTGAACAGTTGGATAGGTTGCGCCGAGAGAAGTACTCGGGAGGAAATTGCAGAATTGATTGCGTCGTCGGAGACAAGAACACGACGAGTGCAGCGGAAGATTTTCGGATCGATTAGGGGGAATCATCTATTCCCCGCTCTGATACCATAATGCGAAGAAGAAAAGAAAAGAAAATTGTATATTGAATGAATTAATTGTTACAGAGGAAACAAAGCTATATATAGCAATTACAAAACAGAGAAAGAAAACAACTATCCTAGAACAGGGGAACCGACTTAACTTAAACACCACAAAATAGGGAAAAGAACTGTTAACAACTAAGCTAACTAACAACAGAAATAACAACCTACTGACACACATAACAGTAATAACAAACTGAACTAAATAATGTTGTTGATATTCTAATATTTATCAAAATAAAACTTAATAATAACATGATCAAGAGATGTTATGACAAAACTACTTACATTTTCTGTATCTGTTCCTGTTAAAAATTTTCTTAAAGTTAGTTATATTAAAAAATAAAATTGTTAAAAATTGAGCTTAGGGTCTTATTTTTACCATTTCGAAAAATATGATCTATTTTTTCATTTAACAAAACAAAGAGTTCAAAATAATATTTACCCTACTAATAATAATAATAATAATAATAATAATAATAATAATAATAATAGTTTGAGATAAAAAAATATGTGTTTTAATGGTAATAAACCTTATTTTGACTGTAATGTGAGTGTTATCATCAATTCATTGCTATATATGGACTTTTCTTTCCTTGTGTCGTATTTAATTATTTGGTTTGTTGATATAAAGTTGTCTTCATAGGCAACAAAAAAAAAAATAAAAAATCGAAGGGGATTGCTAAGTTGACCTATGATCTGCCACTTTGAAATACATGATATGTTGTTATTTTTTTGGAAGAGAGATATGTTGTTGAATAGAGGGATTTTTCCTATAATAAACAATTAAGGGCATTAATTTATATTTTTACCCTAAAAAAGAAAAATAAACAAAAGTAGAAAATAAAATCACAGGAGCAGATTTGTGATCTACTCGAACTACACCCATCTCAAATCTCTACGATTTTCATTCAAAACCCAAAAAATGATTTTCATTCAAAACCCAGAAAATTCAACTCCAACAAAATGTAGATTTTTACTAAAAATTAATCGAATCTCAATAAAGCCAAATACAAAAAGTAAAACGGAATAAAAAATTTTTTTTAAAAAAAACACAGAGATTTCTACCTCCATTGATAAAAAAAATACAAAAACAACCTAAAATCAAAATTCAAATCGTATTCATCAAAGAATTTAAATACAATGAGATCGATAAACTTCGAAACTTACCCAAAAATGAATCTGATAACAAATACAAGGTACAAAAATTTCTAAGGATTTTCTTCCTAATTAAGTTATTTTAAAAAAAAAAAGATAAAATTTTTTTAGATTATAGAAATCAGATAAATAATTAATGATATAGAAAATTTGTTGATCTTAATAAACAAATGAAATTAGATTACAACTAAAAAAATACTAATGCATACAAATATAATCAACTGTTTTTTAATCTAGAAATAGTTGTATATATGTTATTTTGGAGGATTATAATAGTTGTTTCTTTATAAATGAATAATTACTATTGAATTAAATCTCATTTACTATTGATTGTCAGAAAATAGTTATTTAACAGTTGTTTTGATAGATAAAAATAGTTGTTTAACAGTTGTTTTGATAGATAAAAATAGTTGTTTAACAGTTGTTTAACAGTTGTTTTGATAGATAAAAATAGTTATTTAACATTTGTTTTGATAAATATAAATAGTTGTTTAAAATGATGAACACAATCTGAAAAAAAAAAACATAAGAATTAGTTTTTTGAAAAAAAATGCAAATACAGTTAAATTAGATGTTATTTAATGTTTATTGAAAAAAAAAATAGTTGTTTATAAATTTTTTTAACAGATTAAAATAATTATTTACAACTATTGATACTAAAAAAGTCATAACGAATACACAAATTTAAGGACATGGAACCTCTGCAAATTTTGATACAGAGCAATGGTAATTGGGATGACAACAAACACTATGTTGATTACAAATCAAGTGGAGAATTACTATCAAGAGATTGCACTTTTGATCAACTAGTGAATAAAATGATGGACGAACTACAATATAACCATGATACAACACAAATACAACTGAAATACTAACTGAAAGAAAGATGCCAACCACTACAAATCAAGGATGACAAAAGACTGATGTTCTACATAAAGTTATTAAGTAAAGAAACTAATTTCACGCAATACCCATTGTGTGTGAACAAAATCAACAACACAGAGACACAAACTTTTTTGGCACCTCTGACCAATCAATGATGTATAACAATATGATGATGACAGCATATCACAATCACTCAGCATAAGCAGATGTGCAACATCCTTATAACAACCCAACAATAACTATCTGCAGCAACAATTGAATCAGTTCAAGATGATGCTATTTTGGTCGACACTATGACTTTAACATCAGAGTCAACCATACAACAACCAAAAAACAATAAAAAAATACTCCTACAGAAGATGAATATTTTGACTTCACCGACTACGCAAAACTTGTTACTGCAGAAATAGTACAACAACTTGAAAATAACTAAAAAGAAAAGAAGAAGTCGACAACACAATTATAATTATCATCACTGATAAACAAAACGAAACAATAGAAAAGGAACATATTTATAAGAACAAAGGTACATTGATAAGTGTCCTCTGCTACTTTGCAATCAAGAAAATATTGCAATACAAAGTAGTGAAAATCTTGCTCTAAAGAATACAATATTGTTTGTTTGGACTCAAATTGTAAATAGAGTTCAAAGGCTTCAAAAAATAGAAACACAAAAATATTCATAATAAGGAGTTATCGAGAAGAACACACATGTGCAGTTCAAATAAGATTTGGAGATCAATGACAAGCAACTGCAAAGTTGATAGCAGTTTTCGTAAAACCAAAGTTCTTGAACCTGAAAAACAAAGTGCATGTCTGCAGATATAAAGGGAGAAATGAAAGACAAATACGAAATAAAGATGAATTACATGAAAGCGTGGCGTAGTAGAGAACGAGCACAAAGTCAGTTACATGAAAATCCTAAAGAATCGTATAATCTATTGCCAAGATACCTATACTTGCTACAAAAAACAAACCCAGGTACCATAAAATTAATTTTTTGAAATATAATTAATTAAATTGGAAAAATTGTTTTTGGGCTGCTCAATGGTTGAATAACAGTTGTTAAATATTACTGTTACTGATAAATAACTGGCTAAAATACAGGAACAATAATTGACATAAAGAAGCAAGAAAATAATAATTTCCAATATGGATTTACTGCATTGAATGCTGCTCTGAAAGGTTGGCCAAACTACAAGCCAATCATAGTTGTTGACGGCACATTCCGAAAGGTCACGTATGGAGGCATGTTGCTCACAGCTAACACACAAGATGCATAATCAAAAATATTTCCCCTTGCATACTGTATTGTTGACTCTGAGAATGACAAAGCCTGGGAGTGGTTCTTCATAAAAATCAAAGAAGCATTTGGGGTTCGAGAAGATCAATGTCTAATCTCTGACCAACATGAAAGCATCATCGAAGCAATAAGAAAAGTCTTCCCGGAAATAACACATGGCTACTGCATCTTCCACCTCTTCTCAAACCTAAAAACAAAATTAAAAAAAAATGCAAAGCATTTTAGAGGTCCATTCTTTGCAGCAACAAAAGCTTACACTGAAATAGAGTTCAAATTTCATATGAGGGAGCCAAACAACTTGGAAAAGCGCTTAAGACCATATATAGAAAAAAAAAAATAGCCACGAGAAATAGTCAAGATATCACTCAAAAAATAATAGGTAAAATAATAAAATTTAATAATAAAAAAATATAATAAAATAAATACTATTAAAAAAATTGTTTTTGTGTTACTATCAAGTTGCATATCAGTTGTATAAATTATTGTTGCTGATAAAAAATTGTTTAAACAACATGTACTCAACTATGACTCTTAATATAGTTGAAGCACTTAACTCAAAAAATGTAACAGACAAGGAAACACCAGCCACAACATTTTTGGAGTGTTTGCGATTACAAATGCAAGAATGGACATACAATAACAGAAAAGAAGCACAAAATGCACAACAAGGTTGACACCATCATAAAAAAAAAAAAAAAAAAAAAAAAAAAAAAAAAACTCATAGGAAACTATGTATACTCATTGCGATTGTAAGTTGAAACTATATGTAGCATTATCTATAATGAAAAAGTTATTTTTATAGAGTTTTTTTAGTTGAACTAAAGTTGCTTTGAATATATTCTTTACAAACAATGATGTGTCTATACTGTACAAATTGAAATAAATGCATGTGAAACTAGCAAATGAAAACCTATTTGAGGTAATAGATGAAGATGTAACACAAATTATAAACTTAAAGGACAAAACATGCACATGCAATAAATTTCAAAAAGATGAAATGTAATGTGGCCATGCAGTTGCAGTGATGAAAGACTTGAATATAGACACGTACAACTATTGTGCACATTACTACACATCAAAAGCATGGATGCGAACATATTAAGAAACAGTATACCCAGTCGAAAACCTACGAGAATGGGATTTAGTTACTAGAATTTTTTCAAGACATCATAGTGTTGCCTCCCACAGAAAGAATCAAATTTGGAAGGTTGAGGAAAAGAAGACTAACTACAGCTTGGGAAACAAAAAAAATAAAACAAGTGCGGTGCGGCAAACAAAAAAACATGCAGGAGCATTACATATTTTTTTATTGGTTATTTAGTATTTTTTATATGAATTTTTTTTTTATTTTTTATAATTTTTTTAAACAGATTGTTAGGATAAAATAAATATTATGATCATTAATATAGAAATAACTTAAATATCATAATTAAATCGTTAATAGTTGCTTGTTTAATTAAAAGTAAGTTGTAATTAAATTATTTTTATAATTTTTTTTTTTAGTATAAAGTATATATCGACTAAACAAGAAAATTTAATTATAACATACTCAATAATCATATAAAATCACTTGCTGGATACAACAAGTCGTCTAAGATTGTCTACATAATTTGATTAAAAAAAGAAAATAACAAAACGATTCGTCTGTTAGCTAAAAACAACAAATATATAACTAAATCAAATTTTTCTTTGGACCCTTTGGAGGAGCCTCATCATCACTATCAATAAAATATATATATTTTTTTTTTCATGAAAGCATACTTGAAGAACAACACAACCAACCTATCGTTGCGTTTCTCAACATCAAATATCAAAGGAATCAGTTTCATGTCAATGAAGTATTCAACAAACGATACCACAAAACAACCGCTGAGTAGCCTCTCGAACACAGACAAAAGAATGTGCTGACTTCAATGTTGTAACACAGTTGAAAGTATTAGTTTAGTGATCTAATTCACTAACAATTATACTTTAGAAAAGATTAAATATTCCCCCTAGAATTTTTACATTATATAGGAATTTAATCTAGAAGTGCCAATAGAAATGCTAAAAGGACCAGTAGTGCATAACACCGTCCAAATAAATAGATTGTGCCAAGCACCACTTGTACCTAATAGTAATGCTTATATTCTTGTAGGCTAACCATCTAAGTTGTTGATTGAACCTTATACTCAACTAAAGTACTCAACCTTAATAAGAATTACTATGTTGCATATTTACCCGTTGAAATAGAATTACACAATAAGGGCTCGTTTGGAACGCCGTATTAGGTCGTATTGTATTGTATTATATTGAATTATATTTTATGCAATATTTTTATATAAAACTATATGTGGTATTAACTTTTATGGACACCTAAATATATAATATTTTAGTATAAATTAAAGTTTAACATAGTATTATATAAAAATATGATATATAATCCAATTCAATATAATACAATACAATACAATACGACCTAATAATACAGCGTTCCAAACGAGCCCTAAAAGTATAAAACTCACCCCACCCACTCACACTAATCTCTTTTGGTAGAAAACTCAAGCAAACTATCAATAGCTTACAAAAGAGAAATCAATTATCTATGTATTGAATTGATTTCTACACTATGCAGTTAAATTTGACCATCAACTTAACAAATAATGAATTAAGGCTTTTTCAATCTGTTATGGCCACTCAAATTTTCCTAGGCATATGGCAACTCTGAGGCAACTATGGACCAAACGATCAGTAAACAGGCCTCCCTCGACAGTCTCCTCCGCCAGGTCTCTACCCTAAAAGCAGCAAAATCTTAATAAGTTGCAGCTAGAACCGAAGGATCGCACAACTAATGCAATTAAGCAAAGGCCGAGCATATAAACACACTACAGACACTTTACATCTCCTGCAAAATCCTACTAATGAAATGGCTAAAATCTTCTACAATCTCTCATGCACATCACAACCAACAACAACAATTCTAACATCCCTAGTTCTTACTCCACCCATGAGGAGAAAACAAATAATGGGAACAGAACAGCTGACTGAAGGCCACTAGCTATGGACATGAAAAGAGAAACATATATATAGACAATGCACAATGTATGACTAAAATAGATAAATTTAAATTATGTAAAACTATACTAAGATTTCAAGGTGATTGTATCATACTTGTAAACCAGAAAAAATGATTTGGAGATGTGAAATGTGTTCAGAAGGGTACATATCACACATATCTTAAAACTAAAGTCTCATAACAAAATCCATGATAGAGTTGGCAAAAAACAAAATTAGAGTTGGAACCCAAAAAAAAAACAAAAAATCTGCAAATGATAGGAAAAGACTAGACTAAAAAACTCAATGGGAAGTACTTCATTCTTCTTCTTCCTCATCTCCATCTCCACCAGAAGCCTTCTTGGCAGCTGCCTTCTGGTTCTTTCGCTTCACTCGGCCAGGGCGGCCACCTCCGAAGGGACTTGTGAGAGAGAAGTCAATGTGCTTCTGAGAGTCAACTCTCACCATAAATGATGGGATATTGACTACCTGCCTCCCAACCCTGAGAAGAGCAAAAGTAACCAGTATTGTAAGATTCATTATTATGTATCACAGATGAAAATGCAACTAACCAAAACACATAATCAATTTCAAGATTCAACAAACTATTCCATTGAGAATAGTGAATGTATTTAGTATTCTAAGATAATAGTCTGTAAAACACACAACTAATTGTAAGTAACTAGTCTATACTAAGATTAGTTTACACCTAGAAAACTAAAGCACATCATCCACAAACTAGAAAACATACAAAACAAGCTTAATAATCCCCCAAAATTATCACACAATAAGAAAACCTTTAACCTAATACAACTACAGTTGTTCTGAATTAGATTATAAGTATTTGGGATTAATATATTCAAAAACATAAAAGGATGGTGAAATTGATACCTAATGTGCCTTTGCCTGATGAGAACTCGAGCATGGTGGATGGACTTAGCCATACCAGACTTGAAGACAAGGGTCTGAAGACGACGCTCCAAAAAGTTCTCAACAGTAAGAGCAAGAACATAATCGAGCTTGTTCTGGCTCTCATCCAACAACCCATATCTGTTCATCCTCCTCAAAAGGGCTTCCCCTTCGAAAATACGACGTGGGTTTTTCTCATCAAGAGTGAGAAGCATTCTAGCATTGTTACGGATTCGGCTCAACACATACTGAACCCTCCAAAGCTCTCTTTTGCACCGGAGACCGTACTCTCCGACAAGTTTCAGCTCAGCGTCCAAACGCTCCTTCTCGTAAGGGCGTCTGGGCTTCTTAAACGTCTTCCCATCTACACAAAAACACGATTCAGATCAAAACAAAGAAGAAGAAGAAGAAGAAGAAGAAGAAAGATTCTATTTTTATTGACTAACGATGCAGATCAAAATTAAGAGTAAATTGACTAACTCGATTCAGATCAAACTAAGAAATTCAATGTCGAATCAAACCAAATCGGAAATACTTACAGTTCCTGTAGAAGTTGACGTGAACCATGGCTAGGTCAGATCGAGAAGGAGGAAGGAGAGTAGGGTTTTTTCTGTGATGAAAAACTAGGGTTTGGGAACTAAAGTTTAAATATATAGTGGATTGGAATAGCTAGGGCTAAAACTTTTACGAATGAAGCGAATGTTTTGATATTTTTCTAAACTTGATATTAAATTGTGTTATTTTTGTAAAATCATAGATGATGAAAACTAAGCCCATATGTTAGGCCTAAAGGCCCAATCTGTAGGAAATTGCCTTTGAATTTTTTTTTTCGGGGTAAGTTGGAAAATGCCTCTTTTATTAATCATTTAATTAAATTTACCTCTAATTTTATATTTATTTGAAACATACCTCTTTTTATATGTATTGTACCCAAAATACCCTGACATAAGAGAATCACATGGAGAGTATCTTGAAGTGACAGGGGCAAAATTGGTATAATGTTTAAAAAAAAAAGGTAAAAACGATAGATTTTAAAAAAGAGGGTAAAAATAAAAGAGGACTATATAAAAAGAGTATAGAGTGTAATTTCCCCTTTTTTCTTTTTACAAAGAAGAACAACTGAAAGAATCGTTAACTCGAAAAAACACACACATTTGAAGAAAGACGAAATTAGGTACACCCACTTTACTTTACTTATTTTCATTTTTACCTCTATTTTTATATTTTTTAAGATACCCCCACTTTTATAGATGATATCCCCATTAGACCCCTTAAGTCAATGTAAATTATATGCTAGATTTAAGTAGAGAGTGAGGGTATATTGGGCAACCCACTCAAAAAAGTGAGTATATTTTAATAAAATATAATATGAAGGTATTTTTGATTAATGGATACAATATAGAGATATTTTCAACTTATCTCCATTTGAAAGGTTATTAATAAGGAAATCTTACAAAAATACTCATTTTTTTGTCACTTTTACATTTTTACTCTCATATTTTTCTTTTACATTTGTATTGTATAAAGTTTTCAAAAATACTATATTAAAGTTTTAAAATTATAAAAGTACTGCTTCAGTGAAATGAAAAAAATTACTAAAACAGCTAAAAAACAACTCTAGAACAACTTAACAAATAACATGAAACAACTATAAAACATCAAAAAAATAATTACAAAGCAACAGAGAAATAACAAAGCAATGACATATTTGCAATATGCAAAACAATATCAACTTCTCAATATGTGTTTATATTACAAATTTTTTTACTTAGTTTTGATAATTTGATTTACTTTTTTGTACTATTATATAATTTTTTTGACGAAATTTGTTGTTACAACTTCATACTTTTAACTTTTTTGTTTCTCTTTTTCTTTTGAATTAGTGACAGTTAAAATGATAATTTATTTTTTAAAAGTTAAATAAATAATTACATTAATAATATAAATAATAAAATCTTATCATTTCAAAATGTAGTATATAATAACTCAGCAGTTTTAAAAGAGAGTAATAACTCATTCTTAACAACAGTAATTACCGCATCTTATTTTGACATGCAAAGTAGTGCAATTGACTTTTCTTACATCAAATCCAAAGTCAGGTGTGCGGGCCGACTTGAGTGGAATGATGCTGATGATCTCGGGTCTTATGTCACGACTACAAAAACTTGATATATAACTTAACCAAATCCTGTAATAGGCCCTAAACTCAAAAGCAAACAAACCCTAATCAATACTAGCTTATGAATAGCTTAAACATCGATAAAACACATAAAACTAAGTTCTGGAAAAATACCCCAAACAGATACCTGGTTTCAAAAAATGGAGTTCCCCACTACATCAATCGGTTGACTAGTTCCACAATGCCCTGTAGAACCGATTAACCAGTTTCTACTGCAGAAACGGGTAACCCCTAGTTTTTGCATCAAAACTAACCCAAAGCTCCTCCAAACCTATTAAACTTTTTAGAACAATTAAACAACATAAAATCAACATAACCTAACACTCAAAACTCACAAATGCAACAAAATTATAAACTTACCATTATTAAGTGAGTTTTTGAGTTCTTGAACTCAACTCACCTAACTCTTAGCACAACAGAGCCTAAATCATCAAGTTAAAGCTTAAACAATCTTAAGTGAACATCTAAAAACAAGCTATAACAAATAAATTCAAACACAAAACCTAATCATCAAAACCCTCATCAAAACCTAACCTTAAAACCTTAAAACCTTCAAGAACACTAAAAAAACATACCTCAAGTATGGATAACTCCTACGGCTGAAGAAATTAACAAGAAATTACTGAAATTGAGGTAAGTTTTTCCTTACTTTCTATCGGTTCTCTTTCAACTGAAGAGAAGAGATAGATAGGATAATGCTAGATTTTTTTTGTTTTTTTATTTATCTTCAAATTATCTAAAACTAATAATATAAATCTAATAAATCCACCTTTATTTCAGCCTAAGTTACAACAATTCAAATAGGACAAACTAAGATATGACTTAGCAAAATGACTATTTTACTCTCAATTTAATACTTAAGCTATTTATAACTTAGGGGGTACTTTGGTCATTACTAGCTACCCTGACTAACCAATAACTCAACATACTAAACCAATTTGATACAATTCTAATAAAACTCATTCTATTACCATCGTGATATCTTTGGCCAATCCATTGAGTTTCTACGGTCATCGAACTCAAAAATATTTTATTTAAAAAATAGTATATATAATACCCACATGTCCCAATAAAATCTTTGTAATTAATAAAATATTCTCAATTAATCATTTACTCAAAAATTCACTAATTAACTCATAATTGACTTAAGTAAGATTATAATCCTACTCTAATATTCATATAATTTCATATTTAATAAAATATATCTAAATTAACATAATTATAATTTTTAGGATATTACAAATAGAGTCTAAGTCAATACCACTAGTAGTAAAGATATAAGTATAGGATTGAACAAAACTATTGGTAATATCCATAAAGTTACTAATAATAGAATTATCATCCAATGTGATAACCTTAATAATATTATTCTTCTTCTAGTAGAAGCTCTATTGTAAAAATACTTGGTGTTCTTGTCACTAATTTTAAGCCAGTTGACCCTATACCACTGTTGGGATTTTATGCCCTAAATAAAACTCATTTCAATATAATTTATTTGTTATCAATAGAAGATTAGAAGTCATTTATGTTTACATGTATTATTTATATTTAGGGTTTAATATACAATTTCTGTTAAATTCAGAACATATTGTAACTCACAATTACAGTGATGTCAATACGGTGGAAGATAATTGTGATTATATGCTTCAAAAGTTTATGTCCCATGATTCATCAGTGCACTGAATTTATATTGA
Source organism: Cannabis sativa (assembly GCF_029168945.1). Taxonomy (NCBI): domain Eukaryota; kingdom Viridiplantae; phylum Streptophyta; class Magnoliopsida; order Rosales; family Cannabaceae; genus Cannabis; species Cannabis sativa. The sequence goes on from NC_083607.1 coordinate 57,673,218, forward strand.
TGTGATAGTCAGCGATAAAGTTTACTTACACCATTAGATAAGTATAGTAAAGTATGCTAGTATCGGTTATATAAAGTATACATTGGACCGAGACCGATATTGATCTTGGTAAAGATATTATAAACTTACCGTTGTATCTTCCTAAGTCAATATCACTGGTTGATCTTAGATCAAAAGATCTTAATCCTGATATGGTTAGGTTCGATCTCAAGAGTGCTATTTATGTTCTTAGAGTTGTTCGTTAAAGCCTATCAATTGATTTGGGTAACACATACATCTTGGGAACATGATAGTACAATTGAGTGAGAGCGCTAATCAAAGATACAAAATCTATAGCTTCCATCGGGACATAGAAGTGAAATGATAATTTCCTTCGAGCTTGGATTAATAGAGATAAATGGAAGAGCTCTTATTCCAGTAATTATATTAGTTTACTGAAATATCATTTATAGGAAGTTAAGTATTTTAAGGATAAAATACATTAAGGGGTGGAATGATAAATTTGTCCCTACTTCATGTAAATCATCTATAAAAGATCTTTAATTATTGGGATTAGAACGATGGATAATTCATAGCGTATCCATATCATGGAACATATAGAGCGTTCTATATAATTAAGAGTGTAATTCTAAATTTATAGTGGCGCAAGGAGGACTTAATAAGTTAGAGAATTTACCAATCTGTTTATTGGAAGCTTGGTAATATAGGCCCATGGTCCCCACAATAGTTGAGATAATAATGCTTGTAGGACTCAATTAATTGGTTTTAATTAATCAATTATAATTCTAAAATTAGACTATATCTTATTTATGAATTTTCACTAAACAAGGACTTAATTGTGAAGAAAAGAGGTTAGGATTTATTTGTTAATTAAGAAACTTTATTAAGTCTAATTAATAAATAAATTAAATGGCAATTTTATTTGATAATTAATTTTAATTATTAAATAAATATTTTGACATTTAAAGGATTAAAATTGAAAATTATGGCATTTGTGAAAGAAAAGATAAATTATTGAATAAAATGGAAAAATTGTGACTAGTGAGACTAGGGGTGAAAATCGGTCGGTTTTTAAAATTTTATAACCGACCGGTCGGTTACGGTTTTTATTTTACGAAAACCGTAACCGACCGTTTAGAAATTATAACCGTATAAAACCGACCGTACAGTTTTTGGCGGTTTTCGGTTTGGCGGTTTTAGGCAGTTTTTGGTGGTTTTAGGCGGTTTTTGGCGGTTTTTGGCAGTTTTGACGGTTTTTTGGTTAAACTATTTTTCTATTTCAAAAACCGAAACCGACCGCCATGTCAAAAAAATCGAAACCGAAACCGACTGCCAAATTCGGTGATGACGTGGAACCGAAAATTCAGTTACGGTCTGGTCGGTTTCAGTTTTTCGGTTTTTATGAACACCCCTAAGTGAGACCCACATTAAATGACCGGCCACTTAAGGTATATTTAGCTGTTAATTATCAATTTTTAATGCCATATAATTTAAATATAATCCTAAGAGAAATCTTATATAAGGAATAAGATGGTTTTCATTCTATCCAACATAACCTAAGTCATTCTAGTTTTCATTATTTGTTAGACAACTAGAGACTTGAGAACCTTCTTCTATAGAATTTGAATCTCCCTATCTTCTTCTTCATTATTTTCGAGCCTTATAGTGAAAGAAGAGCACATGCCCACCCATAGCAAGTCAAATACTCAATCATAGTGTGTAAGACTGTGAAGAATTCAACACTTGAAGGAGAATCGGGCTCAAATCTTGATAATAATCTGCAACAGAAAAGAACAAGGATTAGAGATCTGAGCGGAAGGAGTCATATTATTCTGTTGCCACCAATGTAAGGTTTTTTTAACTTTATATGTGTTTAATTTCATTGTTTTAAAAAAAATCATATTTAGGATGTTAAATAACATACATGTTGGTAAATCTAAATCCTTGTAAAATAATCCCCAACAACCACAACAAACTCAAAGTTGGAAGATCAAGCTCATTTGAGCATGCCTCTAATAGAAGAACCCACTTGCAGCTTTGTCTAGTCAAAGACCTCTTTGTCCCAGACTTAGTTCCTAGAGTTGCCCTGGTCTTGGGAGGGGATGAAACCAGAGACGACCCCTAGACACCTCAGGATACATAAGGCCTTTACCCTTAGAGGTGACAGTGATAACAGTCAAAACCATAACAAGATTGGAGATGATGGGACAAGTAAGAGAGCTCATAACAGGGTCACAAGAGACTACATGTAAGCTAGACATTTGGATAAAGGTACCTGCCGAGACAAGTGAAAGAGAACAACCAGTAGAAGAGACATTAACCAAAGTTGTGTATTAACTATGCTAGGGACTAAAAATTGAACATCAAGTTCTTGAAGGCACTGACTGGAAGTATTGGAAAGTGCGGGGTGCTCCTCGAAAGGAATAGAGTGTTGGACAGTTCAAATATGCATTTTTTTTTGTAAACAGATTTAGCAGGAGCCCTCAGGGAATCTTTGTAACTCAAGGAAAGGGGATAAGCACTGACTGAAGGAATTTTTCACACATTAATTATAAGTGTGATCGAGCTTACTACAGTGGTAACAATAGTTCTAGATCCCCTCATACAAAAATTTGAGCCACTTATTGAAAACTTTCTAAAATGAACATTCATGCCTCTAAGGAGAGGCTTAGTGGTGTCAAGGAGAACCTTGATTCTCATGAAAGGGGTTATGGAGTTATAAAGAGAAGAAATGTGCACTTCAATAAGGTCACCTATAGCATCAGCCACAAACGGGGCTAGATTATAAGACCTAGTTCCAAAGGGTATATAATGCACTTGCATCCAAAGAGGGATATACTTGAGTTGGCTTGAAAGGATGGTGTCAAAACCATCAGGAATAGCAAAGAGCATTAGAGAGCGGTCAAAATGTCATGGTTGTTCCTCAACAACCCCCCCTCCAATCACCTTCACACCCAAAACACACCAGATTAAGTCTAGAATGATAATCAAAGACAATTGATGGAAAGCGAGCTATTCAAGCTTCCTTTATAGCATTACCAACCCATTCGGGTTTGAGTGTTTTGGAGGTAAGAATTTTAACAACCATACTGTTGTTACAGATTCACTTATTTACCCTTAAGTTGAATAATACCACTCACAGGGTTTGACAAATATACCCTTACATCAGATACAACAAAGATCAAGACTAAAGACATAAAGACAGTTACAAAGACAGTTACAACTAAAGCAGTTACAAAATCAGTTACAAATATTACTCTAGGGCTCTGCCCTAGATCAGAATCACAGATCAGTATAAAAGGAGTTATTTTTCTCAGATACAAAATAAAAGATACAACAACAGAAGTAAATATACAGAGCAAGAAAATAAAATCAGATTCAACACAGAGAGAAAGAGAGCCTTTTTGGCTGAGAGTTGTCATCTCCACGTGAGCTCCTCCTAGAGTGTTCATGTAAAAGAAAAGAGAGTTTTGTTAGTATCAAAAGTGAGAAAAATAGAGAGAAATATAAAGTTGTAAATCAAAGATTGTAACCTATTATTTGAGATGAATGGATTCAAGCTTTGAGGGCTTGACCGAGAAGTAGCCGGTTGTTTTGGGCGAACTCCGAGATCAAAGTTTTGGTGTCATCTACTTTAATCACTGTTTGCATTCTCTCATCTCTCTCTTATTATTTTTTCTGATATTTGTGTTTGTATGTGTTTAATGTTCTTGAGTTTTCAGATTTGATGTGTTTCGGCCAAAGAGATGGTGATAGGTTTTTTGGGGTTCGGTTTTGAGTGAGTGAGTTTTCTAGGCATAGTTTCAGGTAGAAGTTTTGTGGGTTGTTTGGGTTGTTCTTGGTTCGGGTAGAGGCTGTAAAGAAGAAGAGAAATATTTTTTTAAGATCCCCAACCTTAGAACCTGTAGCAAGAAAGAAAAAGAAAAAAAATATTAGAAGAACCATAGAATATTAGTTGTTGTAAGAAGAAGAAGAAATAAAAAACCTTACCCATTTTTGTTGCTGCCATTAGAGTAGAGAAGAGGAAGAAAACAAGAAGAAGAAATAAAGCTTTAGAACCCTAGAAACCCTAAGACCAAAAGAAGAAGAAGAGTAGAGTGTTTGTTATAACCCTTAAGAGTAAAACCTAGAATATAGCTTTGTGCAGCTGCTTGAGAAAAGAAGAAGAAAATTTGAATTTTAGAGAAAATAGAGAGTGGCTGCCGAAGTGTGTAGAAAGCTTTAGGGTTTGAGTGTTATATCTTTGGCTTTTATATTAGGGTTAGATCTTTAGGGTTTGTTTTGTGTCTTCTTGGGCTGGAGACTTACTGGGCCGAAATTAATAATAAAATGAAAAGGAATTGACCTTTGATTGGAGAGAGAAAGTTCTCTTGGGTTGATATCTTCGCTAGGCCAGTCCAATCTTGTGAAAAAGGAGAGTCATTGATTGACTCTTGTGTTGACTGTAGCATTGAATAGCAAAGGGTGAGAAGGCTTTGATTGGAGAGAGAAACTCTCTTGGGCTCATTCTATATTGGGCTGAACCTTTGTGGTTCCTTTGATGGGAATTGGATTATTGTGATGCTCTTGCTATTGGGCTGAAATAAAGGTTGAAAGTGTTAAATTTAATAATACCAATTATTTTGTGGATGTACAAAATAATAAATTTTGAAAAATACCAATTTGCACTATTGTATTAATTGTTTCTTTTAAGTGTGTTGGTTAGAGCAAGTAATTTCCAACAGTGGTATCTGAGTAATTTTAAAGTTGATGTTGATAAGTTTGATGGATCAGGTGACTACAGAATATGGAGGAGGAAAATAAGATCTCTACTGGCACAACAGAAGCTGTTGAGGGTCCTTGAAGAACCCATTGAATGGCCTGAAGGAACAACTAAGATACAGCAAGATAAGTATCTTGAAACAGCTACTGGGATTATCATATTCAACCTAAGTGATGCAATCATTGTTAGGTTTTATGCCCTAAATAAAACTCCGTTTCAATGTAATCTATTTTATTCAACATCAATAAAGAAACAGAAGTATTTTTCATTCATTTGTGTATGTTTTGGCTCACTTTATCAATTGCTTGTCTAATTGATTTATAAATTCATCTTAAACCCTTTTCACATACTTGATCATGTTTATTGTGCTGTCATCACATTGGAAAGTAAACATGACTATGTGAATAAAGTTTCCTAGATTTATCAGACACAGGGTTTTACTGATATGATAATCTACAACAAGAGTTTACTTGTATTTGGAGAAATACTATGTTCTTTCCAGAACATTGGTTAAAGTAAAGCTCAGGTTGGATGCATGGAGTATGCATCGGAAGGGACCGATATTGAACTTTGAATTAGATTTAATTAAAGTTACCGTAAAATCTATTCAAGTCAATATCGCCAAGTTGATCCTAGATCAAATGATCTTAATCCTGTTATGATTAGGCTCAATCTTGAAAGGCTATTCGTGTTCTTTGATTTGTTAGTTAAGCCTACTTTTAGGTCAGGGTGATACGTACATTTTGGGAACACGGTAGTGCAATTGAGTGGGAGCGCTAGCATAAACATGGAATCTATAGCTTCTATCTGGCAAATAGTAAGCAAAGGATGATTTCCTTCGAGCTTGGCCAAACGAAAATAAATGGTGGAGATCTCATTTCACATAAGCTGAAATATCATTTATACGGGGTCAAGTGTTTTAAGGATAAAATACATGGTAGGGTGTTACGGTAATTTAATCCCTTTACTATGTAGATCATTCATATAGAGGATCATTGATCAAATTAGGATTATAACAATGGATAACTAATGATGTGTCTATATGGTGGAACATATAGAGCATTCTATATACTGAGAGTGCAATTCTAAGTTCTATGCGTGGATTCAACGAAGAATTAACAAGTTAGTGAATTTTAGTGCTAAATTCTTGATCTACTTATTGGAAGCTCGATTATATAGACCCATGGTCCCCCCACTAGTTGAGATAATATTGCTTGTAAGACTCATGTAATTGGTTTTGATTAATCAATTATAATTCACAAATTAGACTATGTCTATTTGTGAAATTTTCACTAAGTAAGGACGAAATTGTAAAGAAAGAGTTAACAGGGGCATATTTGTTAATTGTGATACTTTGTATGGTGCAATTAATAAATATGATAAATGACAATATTATTTAATAATTATTTATAGTTATTAAATAGTTAGAATTGGCATTTAAATGATTGAATTAGGAAATTGGCATTTTTGAGAAAATCAGATACAAAAGTGGTAAAATTGCAAAATTGCAAAAATCAAGGCCCAGTCCACCTAGCCTAGGGCCGGCCACTTATGTTATCTTTTTTAAATGATTTTTTCATTATTTTAATGCCATATAATTCAAATCAAACCCTAGAAGGAATGCTATAAATAGATAGTGAAGGCTTCAGGAAAATTACACTTTCTGAATCAGAAAAACCTGAGCCTCCACTCTCTTCTCTAGCCGCCACTCTCTCTCTCTTTTCTTCCTCAAAATTTCGAACCTCTCTTAGTGATTAGAGTAGTGCCCACACACATCAAGCAATACCTCAATCATAGTGAGGAAGATTGTGAAGAAAGATCAACAGCAAAGGAGATTCAGCATCAAGGATTCAGAGAAGAAGATCCAGGTTCAGATCTTGATAATACTCTGCTACAGAAAGGAATCAAGGGTTAGAGATCTGAACGGAAGGAGTCATTATAATTCCGCTGCACCCAATGTAAGGTTTCTTAAACTTTATATGTGTTTAATTTATCGTTTTAGAAAGTTCATATTTAGGATGTTAATAAACATACTTGTGAGTAGATCTAAGATCCTGGTAAAATAATATCCAACAACTGGCCTCAGAGCCATGGTAATTGATTTACTTACATGAAATTTGGACTTTAAAACGATTGTTTGTATGTTCTTTGGATGGTATCATGTTGTATTGAGTGTTATTTGATGAATGATTGATGTTTGTTAAATTTTCGTGATAAATAATTGTGATTTCGATTCTGTAATTATTTTTATTGGATAGTATGGAAAAAATTAAGCAAGTTAGCCTTTTACAGAACTCAATTTGGATTTTATTTGAATTAGTTATGATTTTTTGAAGATTTGACAAAATCGGAAATTTGTCTTGATATTTTCTGCGATCGCAGAACTGTCCGTACAGTTTCGGTTTTTTCCCTTTTTCTTCAATTTTTCATACCTTTTCATGGAATTAACTTCCAAATTTTTGTATGGTTTTGTATATATACTAATACTATTCCTAATTCAATTCTAATTATCATTTTGAATTAATTTTATTTTTTTAAATTAATTCAAGATATTAGTGTAATTTGAATTCGAATAGAATTAGTATTTATCTTTTTGCTTAAAAACCTATCTTATTTTTAAATTTGATTATATTTTTTTAAATTTAAGGTCAGATTTTATAAATATTTTAAAAGATATTTTGACCTTATTTAAAATAAGATATTTATAATCATGTAATTTTAAATAGATATAAGATAAAAAGTAGGTTTAATTTTTTTAATTTTTTTTTAAATTTTCGAAATTTATTTTTTTAATTCCGAAATTTTTTTTTCGAATATTAAATTTTTATTTAATTATTTATTTATTCGAAATTTATTATAAAAAAAAAAAAAAAAATTAAATAAATCCTACTTCCAAATATCCATTAACCCCGTTGCAGGAGTATGTGTTTTAACTTATGTGTAAGTTTTCAAAACCTATTATTACTTGATTGCAAATAGCCATGGTTACCTTTTGCCAGATCTAATGATCTGATGGCTCCCTTGGTCAAGATAATAATTTGTAACAGGTATAATTTACAATCTTCTTTCATCTGTGTATGACCTAGCAACATGATAGGACCCATCCAAAGTGTGCCTGTGTGAGCCTATGTGTTTAATTTTATTATAGATGCATATAGGTTAATGTTGCTAAAATAAATTATCATAATTATTGATAGGATTTATTTAGGCCCATTTAGCTTTTGGGCCTATTCAATTAATAACAGTTGTTCTTATTAAGGTTAAATTCCTCTCTTTTGGGCCTTGTGTGAGAGTTGGGAGCCATAGAAGTGGGTACGACATACTGAACCCAGCACCCCCTCACACAAACTACCCCAATTGTGAAGGCCCATTTGCCTGATTTGAATGACTGTACTAGGGTTAATTACACTAGTTTAACCTAATTAAAATTGAATTAGCAACATAATTAATTTCATTTATTTTGAAATTAATTTAGAAAATCATAGTTTAAAGAATTTAATATTCTAAGCTAAACTATATGTATTTTCTTGTATTTAATTAAATATAGAATTATAACCATCTAGATTCTTTCTGGAACTTAATTTAAATTTTTCATTAAATATTCCTATTTAAGTTGATATTTAGTTATACATAACTAACCAACTTAAATCTGAATATCATTTGAATTCAAAATTTTAAATTAAGTTGAGGAATTTTAGGAATTGGTTATTAAGATTCTTTAGATATTTTTTAAGTTGATATTTTTCAAATATTAACTTAAAATGGAATATCTTAGATATTTTTAGGTTAATATCTTTTTTGAATATTTAACTTAAAATATCTACAAAATTAAGTGGTTACAACTTAATTTTGAATTTAATTAAATACGATTTGAAAGATATTTAAGTTGATTTTTTAGATTCTTTCTAAAACAACTTAAACAAGATATTTTCAAATTTGTTCCATTTAAAATTCAAATTTTTGAATTTAATTAATAATTGAAAATTAATTAAAGTTGATTTTTTATTTAAATCAATTTTGATTTTTATTTTTTCATTATTATATTATGGAACTTATTCGATATTTATTTGAATTTATTTTTCAAATTTAAATAATAATTGAAAATTAATTAAAGTTGATTTTAATTAAACCAACTTTAATTTGTAATTTTTCATTATTATAATATCGAATATTATGATTATACAAAATACATATATATATTTTTTTTAAATAATGAGCTTTTAATCAAGAGACATTCGATCTCCATTGTGGGTTTTACACCGTGTTTGTTTTAGTGAGTAATCCTCCCTAATGGAGGAACGTTCATTAGCAATTTCGCACCGTTTAACCTCGCATGATAAGTAGTTTGTAAGTGTTTTGTATGGTATAGATCACCCTAATGGTGGCGACCATACTTGACTTGCAAGTTATGAAACAATGGTGGAAGCTCATAAGATAGAATTGCCTTGACTCTCGCCTAAACGGGACAACGCCGAATTCAAATCTTGATCGAATAAAAGGTTGCTAGAATGTTTATCATTTTAGATGAAGCCGACAACTCTATTCAATGAATGATGCTTTGACTCTCGCCTAAACGGGACAACGTGTCGGTTTGTTGAAATACCTTGGAAAATAAACTATGTTAGATTTAGTATTTCTATAACATATGTAATTACTTGCTATTTTCTAAATTGTGTATGAATTTATGAGCCAAAACCTTACTTCTGTTTTATTGATGTGTTGTAGTGTCATTATGAATAACCCACACCCCGATCCTCTCTTAGTTACTATCTTAGCAAAAGAACTCTATAGTGTGAAAATGAATCCTGGTAGTTGCATTAACTCGCATCCGTTGATGATGAATGCGAAATTCCAAAAGGCAAATCTGCGGGAATTGATTTATCAAGAGAACAATGGGTCCAACTTATCCTTAATAGTCTTCCTCCGGAGTATAATGAATTTGTTATCTCTTATATGATCACCAATTCTAACTCCTCCGACATGGACAAGCTCGAAACGAATTACGAGCCCATGAACGGAACTTGATTGCAATGGGTCCCCACAGGGTTTGCAATCAACAATCAAAGGAAAAGGACTAGGTATGAAGGATCTAGCAAAGCTGCTTCTTCAAGTACAATTATCGGACATAATCTTCTATGTTCGAATTGTAATGGAAAGGGTCATCATGAAGAACGATGTCCTGTGCTTCTAAACAATTCAAACGAAGGTAATGCTTTTGTCTTTGAATCATGTGTTTTAGAGAACGACAAATCCATCCGGATTGTTGATTCCGGGTCTACTAACCATGTATGTTCTTCACTGCAGCTTGCTTGAAACACGGGAAAATCTACTTCCGGAGAGTTACAGCTTAAAGTTGGCAATGGCGAATTAGTATCGGTCAAAGCTAGAGGAAAAGCCCGCATCAAGTTTCAACAAAGATTTTTAATTTTAGAAAATGTTTTATTTATTCCAAACTTTAGTAGAAACTTGATTAGTGTCTCATGTTTGCAAACACAATCTTATATATTGAATTTTTCGAGTACAAATTGTTCAATTTCTCGTAATGGATTTCAAATATGTGTTGCTATAATGGAACAAGGGCTTTATGTTTTAAGACCGAGTACTCAAATCTCACTAAATAGTGAACTTTTCAGTGTAGCTAGACCTAGAAACCTAAAAAGAAAAGAGATTGATAATGATGATCAAACTTATCTATGGCATTTACGTTTAGGTCATATAGGCTTTGATAGACTCAATAGGCTCACCAAAGACGGTCCATTAAAAAATGTCGTCCTAGGTGAACCGCCCGGTATGCGAGTCCCGCCTAGAAGGAAAAATGACTAAACGTTCTTTCTCTCGCAAAGGGAGAGCGTGCCAAAATCCCTCTAGGGTTAGTGCATTCGATGTACGCGGACCTTTGAATGTCAAAGCCCGAGGTGGTTATGAGTATTTTGTCACTTTCATTGACGATTTCTCTAGATATAGTTTTCTTTACCTAATGCAAAAGAAATGCGAAACGTTTGAAAAGTTTCAAGAATTTCATGCTTTGGCCCAAAACCAATTAGGTAAATCATTAAAGATCTTGCGAATCGATAGGGGTGGAGAATATATGGATATGCGGTTCAAAGATCATTTAATTGAACTTGGAATTGAATCCCAATACACTGCCCCAGCTACTCCACAACAAAATGGAGTTGCAGAAAGAAGAAATCGCACTCTTTTGGAAATGGTTAGGTCTATGCTGAGTTATTCAACTCTGTCTACGTCCTTCGGGGATATGCTATACGGATGGCAAATGACATTTTAAATGTTGTTCCATCTAAAGCTCCCTAAGACACCCGTCGAACTTTGGAATGGTCGAACACCTAGTTTGCGCCATTACGGAATTTGGGGGTGCCCCGCTCATGTCTTAAGAAAGAAAGAAGGCAAACTTGAATCACGTACCGAAGTATGCATGTTTGTTGGAAATTCTAAAGAGACTAGGGGTGGACTATTTTATAGTCACAAGGATAATAAAGTGTTTGTTTCTACAAATGCTACTTTCCTTGAAGAGAACTATATTAAAGACTACAAACCGAAAAGTAAAGTTGTTCTAGAGGAATTGCTATCAGATATAAGTCCTTCCAATGTTCCGTCCCCTTCCACTCGTGAAGAAGACGATCCCACTCCCTCAGTTGAACAAACTGAGAAATCTACTACTAAAGTTTCGTTCGAGAAGACAACCATACCTCGTCGTAGTGGGAGAGTTTCAACAAAACCTCGCTCGTTATGGCTTGGATGGTGAAATCAATATGGTCGTAGGTGACGGTATTGATGACGATCCATTAACCTATAAATGTGCAATGGCTAGTCCGCAACGGAAACGATGGTCGGCGGAATGGATTCGAAATGGATTCCATGAAAAAGAACAAAGTACGGGAATATGTAGACGCACTCGACGACTATCATCCGATAGGATGCAAGTGGGTTTACAAGAAGAAAAGAGGAGCCGGAGGCGAAGTCGAAACTTTCAAAGCTAGACTTGTAGCCAAGGGTTATACCCAAAGAGAAGGCGTGGACTATGAGGAAACTTTTAGTCCCGTTGCCATGCTCAAATCCATCCGAATTCTTCTCTCCATAGCCGCCGCTTTCGATTATGAAATCCGGCAAATGGATGTCAAGACCGCCTTCCTTAATGGGGTACTTGAAGAAACCATCTATATGGAGCAACCGAAGGTTATGTTCTTCCCGGGCAAGAAAAGAAAGTTTGCAAGTTAAACGGGTCTATCTATGGACTCAAGCAAGCTTCTCGCTCATGGAACAAGAGGTTTGATGAAATCATCAAAACCTACGGTTTTCTTCAGAATGAAGATGAACCTTGTGTTTACCAACTCAAGGAAGACCAAATAGTAGTATTCCCGGTCCTTTATGTTGATGACATTTTGATCATTGGAAACAATGTCAAGAAAATGACTCACATTAAGGAATGGCTCAACACTCAATTCGATATGAAAGATTTGGGTGAAGCGACCTATGTTCTTGGTATTCGGATTATAAGAAACCGGAAGAACAGATCTCTTGCTCTCTCTCAAACGACCTACATAGACAAAGTCTTAGAGAGATTCTCCATGAGCAACACCAATGGGGCAAACATGCCTTCTAGATATGGTATTCGTCTATCTAAGGAACGCCACCGATCGATCCTCAAGAGATAGAGGACATGGCGAAAATTCCCTATGCCTCTGCAGTTGGAAGTCTAATGTATGCAATGTTATGCACTAGACACGACATCCGTTATGCCGTTGGAATCGTGAGCGGTATCGGTCTAATCCAGGACAAGAACATTGGAATGCGGTTAAGTATATTACGAAATACTTAAAGAGTACAAGGAATCTTGTGTTAGTCTACAAGGGTGGTGCTTTAAATCCCATAGGCTACACCGATTCGGATTTCCGCAAGTCTTGAAGACGGGAAATCAACATGCGGGATGGTGTTTACTCTTGGGGGTGGAGCGAGTGGTTTGGAGAAGTGCTAAACAAACCGCAATATCGGACTCAACTATGGAAGCCGAATACATAGCGACGGCCGAAGCCGCAAAAGAACTTGTCCGGCTAAGAAAGTTCTTCACCCGGCATAGGAGTTGTTCTGGAATGGAAAAGCCTGCGGTACTACTCGTGATAACAATGGAGCAATAGCAAACGGTAAAGAACCTCGAAGCCACAAGAGAAGCAAACACATTGAAAGGAAGTATCACATTATCGGAGAATACGTGGCAAGAGGGGACGTACTAGTTGAGAAAGTTGACACGAGGACAACCTAGCTGATCCATTTACCAAAGTCTTGGCCGTGACAGCCTTTGAAAAGCACCGTCAGAATTTAGGATTAATTGATATGTACTAATTAGTTTTATATTAGTGCAAGTGGGAGTTTGTTAGGTTTTATGCCCTAAATAAAACTCCGTTTCAATGTAATCTATTTTATTCAACATCAATAAAGAAACAGAAGTATTTTTCATTCATTTGTGTATGTTTTGGCTCACTTTATCAATTGCTTGTCTAATTGATTTATAAATTCATCTTAAACCCTTTTCACATACTTGATCATGTTTATTGTGCTGTCATCACATTGGAAAGTAAACATGACTATGTGAATAAAGTTTCCTAGATTTATCAGACACAGGGTTTTACTGATATGATAATCTACAACAAGAGTTTACTTGTATTTGGAGAAATACTATGTTCTTTCCAGAACATTGGTTAAAGTAAAGCTCAGGTTGGATGCATGGAGTATGCATCGGAAGGGACCGATATTGAACTTTGAATTAGATTTAATTAAAGTTACCGTAAAATCTATTCAAGTCAATATCGCCAAGTTGATCCTAGATCAAATGATCTTAATCCTGTTATGATTAGGCTCAATCTTGAAAGGCTATTCGTGTTCTTTGATTTGTTAGTTAAGCCTACTTTTAGGTCAGGGTGATACGTACATTTTGGGAACACGGTAGTGCAATTGAGTGGGAGCGCTAGCATAAACATGGAATCTATAGCTTCTATCGGCAAATAGTAAGCAAAGGATGATTTCCTTCGAGCTTGGCCAAACGAAAATAAATGGTGGAGATCTCATTTCACATAAGCTGAAATATCATTTATACGGGGTCAAGTGTTTTAAGGATAAAATACATGGTAGGGTGTTACGGTAATTTAATCCCTTTACTATGTAGATCATTCATATAGAGGATCATTGATCAAATTAGGATTATAACAATGGATAACTAATGATGTGTCTATATGGTGGAACATATAGAGCATTCTATATACTGAGAGTGCAATTCTAAGTTCTATGCGTGGATTCAACGAAGAATTAACAAGTTAGTGAATTTTAGTGCTAAATTCTTGATCTACTTATTGGAAGCTCAGTTATATAGACCCATGGTCCCCCCACTAGTTGAGATAATATTGCTTGTAAGACTCATGTAATTGGTTTTGATTAATCAATTATAATTCACAAATTAGACTATGTCTATTTGTGAAATTTTCACTAAGTAAGGACGAAATTGTAAAGAAAGAGTTAACAGGGGCATATTTGTTAATTGTGATACTTTGTATGGTGCAATTAATAAATATGATAAATGACAATATTATTTAATAATTATTTATAGTTATTAAATAGTTAGAATTGGCATTTAAATGATTGAATTAGGAAATTGGCATTTTTGAGAAAATCAGATACAAAAGTGGTAAAATTGCAAAATTGCAAAAATCAAGGCCCAGTCCACCTAGCCTAGGGCCGGCCACTTATGTTATCTTTTTTAAATGATTTTTTCATTATTTTAATGCCATATAATTCAAATCAAACCCTAGAAGGAATGCTATAAATAGATAGTGAAGGCTTCAGGAAAATTACACTTTCTGAATCAGAAAAACCTGAGCCTCCACTCTCTTCTCTAGCCGCCACTCTCTCTCTCTTTTCTTCCTCAAAATTTCGAACCTCTCTTAGTGATTAGAGTAGTGCCCACACACATCAAGCAATACCTCAATCATAGTGAGGAAGATTGTGAAGAAAGATCAACAGCAAAGGAGATTCAGCATCAAGGATTCAGAGAAGAAGATCCAGGTTCAGATCTTGATAATACTCGCTACGTAAAGGAATCAAGGGTTAGAGATCTGAACGGAAGGAGTCATTATAATTCCGCTGCACCCAATGTAAGGTTTCTTAAACTTTATATGTGTTTAATTTATCGTTTTAGAAAGTTCATATTTAGGATGTTAATAAACATACTTGTGAGTAGATCTAAGATCCTGGTAAAATAATATCCAACAATCATTAGGTTGGTTGATAAGGAAGAAACTCCAGCAAAGATATGGAGGAAGTTGGAAGTGCAATTCCAACAAAAGTCACTAACAAACAAGATCTTTCTCAAAGAAAGGATCTTTGGCTACAAGATGAATAGATCTAAAAGTCTTGAAGACAACTTAGATGAATTTCTGAAGATGCATATAGAGTTGGCTAACTCGGGAGAAGGAGAAGCTTTGAGTGATGAAAACCAAGCAATCATCATTCTCAACTCATTACCGGAATCCTATAAGGATGTAAAGATAGCAATAAAGTATGGAAGAACTTCGATTACCCTAGATGAAGTCATCTCTGCACTAAAGTCTATGGACTTAGAAATGAAGAATGACAAGTTGGGGAGCTCTAATGGTGAGCTGAACTTGAGTAGAGGAAGGCCTCATGAGAAGAAGCCTTGGAACAATAGGGGAAGGAGTAAAGATTCTTCCAAGGGTGGAAGATATGGAAATGGGAAGTCTCCATCAAGAGGACAGAAAGATCCTAAAGGCTGCTATTACTGTGGTAAACCGGGGCATATCAGAAGAGACTGTTATTTTTGGAAGAGAAGTAACAGAGGGCGAACAGATGGTAGCAATGGTGACTCAAACCAGGGAGAAAATCATTTCTCAAAGGAAAAGGGGAAGAAGCATGAAGCCAATCTAAGTGATGGCTATGAGAGTGAAGAAGTTTACATTACTGCAACTAAATTCAAAGAAGAATGGATTTTAGATTCAGGATGCACTTTTCACATGACTAATAATAGATCTTTACTTTCTGATTTCAGGGAATCTAAAGGAGGGAAGGTCATCTTAGGCAACAACCAAATATGCCAAATTGAAGGCTCAGGTAATGTGAGCTTTAAAATGTATGATGGTATTGTAAGAACTCTTACAGGGGTAAGATTTGTGCCTAACTTAGCAAGAAATTTAATTTCTATAAGTATGCTAGATGACCTTGGTGTTGTGAGTAAGATTGAGACAGGTACCATGAAACTAAGCAAAGGTTCAATGATCATAATGAAAGGCTACAAGGAAGGAGGTTTATACTACCTAAAGGGAGAACCAATTTCAGATTGTCACAACACAACAGAAACTCTTGAAGATTCTAAGGCAATCTTATGGCATAGAAGACTTGGGCACATGAGTGAGAAAGGTTTGCAAATTATGAGTGAACAAAATCTTTTATGCAAGGATAAAGTAAGTAAAGTTGATTTTTGTGAGCATTGCACATTGGGTAAGCATCATAGGCTTAAATTTAAAATTGGGACACATAATTCTAAAGAAATTTTAGAATATATACATGCTGATTTATGGGGTCCAGAAAATACAGCTACTCATGGGGGGAGTAGTTATTTTCTATCCATTGTGGATGACTACTCTAGGAAAGTATGGGTTTTTCTTTTGAAAAATAAAAATGATGCCTTTGCTAAATTTCAAGAATAGAAAATTTCAATAGAAAATTTAACTAACAAAAGAGTTAAGACTCTTAGGACCGATAACGGTCTAGAGTTCTGCAACGATTTGTTTAACATGTATTGTAGGAATAATGGCATTCAAAGGCATAAGACTGTAAGATTAAACCCGCCACAAAACGGAGTAACTGAGAGGATGAACAAGACTATTTTAAATAAATCCAAGTGCATGCTATTCCAAGCAGGGTTAGCTGCGGGATTTTGGGGAGAAGCAGTACTCACAGCAGCTTATTTGATAAACCGGAGTCCATCAAGTGTTGTGGAGTTAAAGACCCCTGAAGAGAGATGGTCCGGCAAACCACCAGATTTATCCCACTTAAAAGTTTTTGGGTGTGCAGCATATGCACACCAAGGAGATGGAAAGTTAGAGCCTAGAGTTCTAAAGTGTATATTTTTGGGATATTCAGAAGGAACAAAAGGGTATAGACTTTGGGTAAGAGAAAAAGGTTTTAAAACTATTAATAGTAAAGATGCAATATTTGATGAAAATATTTTTCCATGCATTGCTACTAACCCAAATGTTTTAGGTTCTTGCCCTAGTACTAACCATGCAGGTAACTCAATCAACGTTGATCTAAGACCTACTACTCCAAGTGATGAACAAGTAGAAAACACTGTTTAGGTGGAATAGGGAGAAGACACTGTTCAGGTGGAACAGGGAGAAGACACTGTTCAGGTGGAACAGGGAGAGAATACTGTTCAAGTGGAATAGGGTGAAATCATTGTTCAGTTAGAACAAGGAAACCTAAAGGAAGGTCAGGCAGAGGACTTGGAGGACTACCAGTTGACTAGAGACAAAGTTAAAGGAGCACCTAGACAGAATCCCAAATATAGCTTCAACATTTGGAATGAAGACATTGCCTATGCACTGTTAAGTGCTTTGCAAGGACAGAAGAATAAACCAGAAAGTTGTGGAGAAGCTATGAAGAGCAAAAATGCTAAGAAGTGGAACTGTGCTATGGATGAAGAGACAGACTCTTTGAGTAAAGAGAAGACTTGGGTTTGTGTTCCAAAACCCAAGGGAAATAGTGATGTGAAACATATGTGGCCCTTTAGACATAAAGAAAAATGCAGTAAGACAAATAAAGAGTTGGAGGATATGAGTAAGATCCTCAACTCTAATGGGATTGGCACTACAAGAAATCCCCCCATTAGCGGCGGGGATATTAGCGGCGGAGCTCCTCCGCCGCTAATAATGGGGGTATTAGCGGCGGAGGCCCTCCCCCGCCGCTATTGGTGGGCTGAGTTTTTTTTTTTTTTAAATATTAATAGCGGCGGGTTGTCCGCCGCTAATGCCCGCCGCTATTACTATTAGCGGCGGGGTCCGCCGCTAATACCCCGCCGCTAATAGGTGGGCGGGAAAAATCCCGCCCATATTGATTCAAACTATTAGCGGCGGGGTATTAGCGGCGGACCCCGCCGCTAATAGTATTTTATTTTAAAAAATAAAAAAATTAATTAAATGTTATTAGCGGCGGGGTCCGCCGCTATTGCCCCGCCGCTAATAACACTATATATACCCCATCAGACCCCTCATCCCCATTTTTCCTTTTCCTCTCAAAAAATCCCAAATCGCCTCCTCCTTTCCCCTTCTCCTTTTCTGAAACTTCCACCGCCTCCATCTCCGACGCACCACCACCCCGACGCACCACCACCCCGACGTACCACCACCCCGACGCACCACCGGTTATTTTAGGTAAGTATTGTATTTTTTTTATTATTTTAGATTTGTTATTATATTGTTTTAGGTTTTAGATTGGTTTATATAATGTATATTTAAGTTTTAAATAATCTGTGTAGGTTTTTATATAGAAAAATCTGTGTATATAGAAAAATGTAGGTTTTTATAATCTGTGTAGGTTTTTATAAATGTAGATTTTTATATAGAAAAATTTGTGTATATATATATTTTTGTATATAAAATTGGTTATATTTATATATAAATATATGTTTATCTGTGTTTGTGTATATATAATTGGGTATATATATAAGTTTTGATTTTTTTATGTGTATATATACTTTATAAAAACTGTACATATATTGTAGTGTAGTATATATATTATATATTTTGTAAAGTATATTATATATATAATCTGGGTATATTATATATATATTTGTATATAACAGTTTATATATATATGTATATCGTAGTGTAGTATATATATTGTATTGTATTATTATGTAAAGTATAAAAACTATATTATATATTTGTGTATATATAATATAGTTTTTGTATATATTATATACATTATTTTTGTATATATTATTTTTGTATACATTATATATATATTATATATTTTGTATATATTATTTTTGTAATATAATAGTGTATATATTTGTGTATATACACTATTATATTATTTTTATTATTGTATATTGTATATTTTGTATATTGTAATATAATAGTGTATATATTTGTGTATTGTATATTTTGTATATATTATTTTTTTTATTTATATATTTCTGTATATAAAATATATAGTGTTGACCGAGGTTTTCGGCAACTAATAAAATACGAATATAATAGTGAGCTATAAGAAAGCGAGATGAAGACTTTTTACGTGGTTGGGGCGTTAATGAGCCTTAGTCCACGAGCCACTGATATTTATGGATGTCTTTAATACAGATCTTACACTTGGGAGAATATTTCTCTCTTAATACAAAGAATGTTCTCGGTGAGTTTTTTCTCTGTTTGCTCTTAAGCAGCCAAGATTCTCCGACCCCATTAAATGAGCTTTGAGGGGGTATTTATAGTGTTTTAGAGGGGCAATCCCTAGAATTGTACTTACACATGTGTCTGTAAGTATCCATAAAGTTGGGCATTTTCGATGAATATACCATGGGTGATGCATGGTCAAATCCCTAGGTGCTGTAGGGTTTTTATGGAGAATGTCCTTTTTGTCTTATGATTGACGTGACTCTTCGCAGAGTAGCCATCGCTAGACTTAAATGATCATTACTGTAGCGCTGCTGTTTGGGGGATGTGCCGTCAGACTTTATTGCGTGTACAGTCCCAACACGCTTCCTCCCATGCAGCATTAAATGCGACTTGATGTCTCGGGAGAGTCCTGACACATCCCGGAGTGCCTTTGAGCTATGCTCGCTTCCGGGAGTACCTTGTACTCCGGGTGCATCTTCCGGGACCCATTTGATTAACGCTTCCTGGTGTCATACAAGGACTTAGCAGTTCTCTCTCAAGCAATTTGATCCACGTGTCCCTCCCTGACTGGTCCACGTATATTGGGCGATTTTAGGAGCAACATTTACCCCCCAAGCCTTGTTTACTTAGTAAAAATAAACCAAGGCTTGTCCAAGTACCTCCAGTTGACTCCTCGTTTCCCCAGCTCGAGTCTCGAGCGCGTGGGGGACACATTAAATGAGGTTATTTAATGCGATACTACGTTGTTCGTAGGAATGTTTCCAGCCGCCTCCTCGGTCTTACGATACGACGTGGGGCGCGTGAAGGTGTGCCTAATAATGGCATTAAATGCAGTGATTCACTTTTGCAGAGGTCGATTCGTTTTACGCCCCCTGATTGATGCGGCGCATTGATGGTGTCAGACGGATACTCAAACGTTTGCACCGCCTTAATGGCGGATTGATCTGGCCCGTTGATCTATTGGGAATTCGAATCGCGTGCTTCCCTAACCGTACGATTGGTAGGTGAAGGCGCCTGTTCCTCATGCATTTTTGCCTATAAAAGCCACCACCTTTCCTTCATTTTGGTTACTTTCCATTCCTTACCATTTTTGCTTGAATTTCTCAGAGAAAATTTCCTCAAAGTAGCACAAACCGCCTTAACACTTGAACATTTTCTGTAATCTTCCAGTGTTCGATTTCACCAGTGCTTCTCAACTCTTGCTCAATCATACCCAGTACCCCCAGTTCAACAATCAACTGTAAGTTCTTCGAATCTTTAGACTCTAGCATGCTTACATTTATTTTGTTTGTTTTCTGGGTTCGTACTCAGAGATTTCTGGAGTGTGAGTGTTTGAGCTCTTTGAGTTCTGCTCTTGCGTTTCACTGTATTAGTTGTAGTCGTACAGTTTTGTTTGAAGAAGGCCGTGTATCCTTCGTTTAGCATTTGCTTTAGGGCATAGGAAGACCTTTTTCTTTTCCTTTTTGCAAAACCGTTTTTACTGTGATTTTACTGCACCCGATACTTGTTCAGGGATTCTCTTTCGAGTTTCCCAGGTGACACGTGTCCGGAGGGGGCCTCTTTCCAGCGGTTAGGGGACCCCCACTCCCTTTTTTCTGGTTTAGGGTTTGATATGGGGCCTAACTGCTGGGTTTTTTCTTTTCGTTTTTCTCAGAGCATATCATGTCCGCTTCTGGCTCAAAGTCCTCGAAGAAGAAGGGGAAGAGTATTGCCACCCTGGAGGAGGTTTCTCTGAGACCTGTTGCCCAGGAAGGGTACAAGTCCCGCGCCACTGGCTGGGAGGCGGCCGAGCTTCGATCGACCCTGACCTGCCCTCACCAGCTGGAGAACATCATTAACGTGGCTGGAATCAAACCCTCTACCTCGGGGACCTTCCAGCCGCCTCCTCGTGACTCGGAGACACCCAACCTCAACTATGATGGCTTCGGGGCTTGGAGTCAGACCCATCTGATGGCCGGCGCAATGCTCCCGCTCCAGGACTATTTTGTTGATTTTCTTGTTTTTGTCGGCCTTGCGCCATACCAACTGTTGGGTTTTATGCCCTAAATAAAACTCATTTCAATATAATCAGATTTACTTATTAATATAGATCAGAAATAACATTTAATGTTGCATGGTTCACATGATTTATTTCATGATTATATGTACATAATGTATAAATTCATCTGAAACCCTTTTCACATACTTGATCCTGTTTATTGTGCCGTCAACACATTGGAAAGTAAACATGACTATGTGAATAAAGTTTCCTAGATTTATCGACACGGTTTCATCGATATGATAATCTACAAATGAAGTTTACTTGTATTTGGAGAAATACTATGTTCTTTCCCGAACATTGGTTAAAGTAAAGCTCAGGTTGGATGCATGGAGTATGCATCGGAAGGGACCGATATTGAACTTTGACTTAGATTTATTAAACTTACCGTAATATCTATTCAAGTCAATATCGCCTAAGTTGATCCTAGATCAAATGATCTTAATCCTGATATGATTAGGCTCAATCTTGAAAGGCAATTCGTGTTCTTTGATTTGTTAGTTAAGCCTACTTTTAGGTCAGGGTGATACGTACATTTTGGGAACACTAGAAGTGCATTGAGTGGGAGCGCTATCATAAACATGGAATCTATAGCTTCTATCTGGCGAATAGTAAGCAAAGGATGATCTCCTTCGAGCTTGACCAAACGAACATAAATGGTGGAGTACTCATTTCACATAAGCTGAAATATCATTTATACGGGGTCAAGTGTTTTAAGGAATAAATACATTGTAGGGTGTAACGGTAATTTAATCCCTTTACAGTGTAGATCATTCATATAGAGGATCATTGATCAAATTAGGATTATAACAATGGATAACTAATGATGTGTCTATATGGTGGAACATATAGAGCATTCTATATACTGAGAGTGCAATTCTAAGTTCTATGCGTGGATTCAACGAAGAATTAATAAGTTAGTGAATTTTAGTTGTTAAATTCTCGATCTACTTATTGGAAGCCTCGGTTATATAGACCCATGGTCCCCCCACTAGTTGAGATAATATTGCTTGTAAGACTCATGTAATTGGTTTTGATTAATCAATTATAATTCTCAAATTAGACTATGTCTATTTGTGAATTTTTCACTAAGTAAGGGCGAAATTGTAAAGAAAGAGTTTATAGTGGCATATTTGTTAATTATGACACTTTGTATGGTTCAATTAATAAATATGATAAATGACAATATTATTTAATAATTATTTATAGTTATTAAATAGTTAGAATTGGCATTTAAATGGTTGAATTAGTGAAATTGGCATTTTTGAGAAAATCGATACAAAAGGTGTTAAAATTGCAAAATTGTGCAAAAAGCAAGGCCCAATCCACTAAGTTTAGGGCCAGCCCACTTTTGTAGGAAATTTAAACTGATTTTTTCATTATTTTAATAACATATAATTCAAATCTAACCCTAGTAGGAATGCTATAAATAGATAGTGAAGGCTTCGGTGAAAATTACACTTTTCTTCCGACTTTTTCTATTCAAAAACCGAGCCTTCTCTCTCCCTATCTTTAGCCGACCACTCTCTCTTCTTCCTTAGAATTTCGAAATCCTTAGTGATTTGAGTAGTGCCCACACACATCAAGTGATACCTCAATCATAGTGAGGAAGATCGTGAAGAAAGATCATCCAAGAAAGGAGTCAGCATCAAAGATTCGGTAGAAAGAGATCCAGGTTCAGATATTGATAATGCTCTGCTACAGAAAGGAATCAAGGGCTAGATATCTGAACGGAAGGAGTCATTATATTCCGCTGCACCCAATGTAAGGTTTCTTAAACTTTATATGTGTTTATTTCATCGTTTTAGAAAGTTCATATTTAGGATGTTAATAAACATACTTGTGAGTAGATCTAAGATCCTGGTAAAATAAATTCCAACAACCGGCCTCGCAGCCATGGTAATTGATTTACTTACATGTAATTTGGACTTTAAAACGATTGTTTGTATGTTCTTTGGATGGTATCATGTTGTATTGAGTGTTATTTGATGATTGATTGATGATTGTGAAATTTTCGTGAAAAATAATTGTTATTTCGGTTCTGGCATTATTTTTATTGGATAGTATGGAAAAAATTAAGCAAGTTAGCCTTTTTACGAGAACTCAATTCGATTTTATTTGAATTAGTTATGATTTTTCAAAGATTTGACAAAATCGGCATGTTGATAGTTTCCTGCGATCGCAGAACTGTCCGTACAGTTTCGAATTTTTTCAATTTTCTTCAATTTTTCATACTTTTTCATGGAATTAACTTCCAATTTTTTGTATGGTTTTGTATATATACTACTACTATTCCTAATTCAATTCTAATTATCATTTTGAATTAATTTAAATTTTTTAATTTAATTCAAGATATTAGTGTAATTTGAATTTGAATAGAATTAGTATTTATCTTTTTGCTTAAAAATCTATCTTATTTTTAAATTTGATTATATTTTTTTTTAAATTTAAGGTCAGATATTTTAAGATATTTATAATATCTTTTAAGATATTTAAAAATATCTTATCTTTTAAGATTTTTTAATTAAATCTTTTTAGATATTTTGACCATATTTAAATTTAAAATAAGATATTTATAATCATGTAATTTTAAATAGATATAAGATATTTTGCTAATTTTTTAAATTTTGTTATTTTATTTATTTAAATTATATTTAAAAATTTGAAAAAGATATTTATTTATTTTTTCTAATTTTTATTTAATTTTTATTTATAAAATAACATTTAAAATTTAAAAGTAGTTAGCAAATTTTTGAAATGATATTTAGGTTGGTTGAAACCTAATTTTTCAAAAATTGTAGGTTTAATTTTAATTTTTTTTAAATTTCGAATTATTTTTTAAATTTTTTTTTTTTTTAATTTTTTTTATTTATTTAATTAATTAATTTCGAAATTAAATATTTATTTAAAATTAAATAAATCCTACATCCAACTATCCAGCTAACCCTGTTGCAGGAGTATGTGTTTTAGCTTGTTTGTAAGTTTTTTAAAACCTATTATTACTTGATTGCAAATAGCCATGGTTACTTTTTTGCCGCATCTAATGACTGATGGCTCCCTTAGTCGAAGATAATAATTTAATGCGTATATTTACAATCTTCTTTCATCCGTGTATAACTCAAGCAATATGATAGACCCATCCAAAGTGTGCCCGTGTGAGCCTATGTGTTTAATTTCATTATAGATGCATATAGGTCATTGCTTGCTAAAATAAATTATCATAGTTCTTGATAGAATTTATTTAGGCCCATTTAGTTATCGGGCTTATTCAATTAATAACAGTTGTTCTTATTAAGGTTAAATTCTTTTTGGGCCTTGTGCGAGAGTTGGGAGCCATAGAAGTGGGTACGACATACCGAACCCAAAGACTCCCTCACACAAACCACCCCAATTGTGAAGGCCCATTTGCTCGATTTCAATGACCGTACTAGGTTAATTACACTAGTTTAACCTAATAAAATTGATTAGCAACATAATTAATTTCATTTATTTTGAAATTAATTTAAGAAAAATATAGTTTAAAGAATTATTTTTATTCTAAACTAAACTATATGTATTTTCTTGTATTTAATTAAATATAGAATTATAACCATCTACATTCTCGAACTTAATTTAAATTTTTCATTAAATATTCCTATTTAAGTTGATATTTAGTTATCTTCAACTAACCAACTTAAATCTGAATATCTTTTGAATTCAAAATTTCAAAATTAAGTTGAGGAATTTTAGGCATTGGTTATTAAAATTCTTTAGATATTTTTTAAGTTAATATCTTTTCGAATATTAACTTAAAATGGAATATTTTTCAAATTAAGTGGTTACAACTTAATTTTTGATATTTAATTAAATTTAAATTTGAAAATATTTAAGTTCTAGATTTTTTCTAATACAACTTAAATTAGATATTTTTTCAAATTTTGTGGAAAAGATACTTAGTCAAATAAGATATTTTAGATAGTATTTCTAGACCTACTTATTATTTCTAATATTAAATAGAAAATATCATAAATTGTGAAATTAATTATTTAAATAATTAATTTTGGTACAATTTATTTTAAGTATATTTTTCCTAGTATTAAACTAGAGATTAATAATTAAGCCTTCTCTACACTTAATTATTTATTTCTTGAATTTAATACATTTAATTAATTTGAAAATTAAATATCTAAGTTGATTTTATCATCATACTTAAATATTTCTTTTTCATGACATTTAATTAAATAGAAAATTATTTTTAGTTGAAATTTAATTTTTCAACTAAATTTAAATAATTTTCAAAATATATTTTTTTTATTTTATTAATCAATTTTCGAAATTGCATTTCTTAAATGCTAGAATTTCGAATTTTATCTTGAAAAATAGATTAAGTTGTAAATTAATTATTTTAATTAATTCTTGGATCAACTTAAATCAATGATTTTTTCATTTATTGATTAATTTAAAATAAATTGAATTAAAGTATATTATTAGAAATTGAATTAATTAGTCAAAGGAAAATCTAGATAGGTGATATTTTTGCTTGAAGTATTTTTTTAGTGTATTTAATTAAATAGAAAATTAATATTTAAGTTGATTTTCATCATCATACTTAAATATTTGAAATTTTTCTTATATATTTAATTAAATAGGAAAATGATATTTTTTGTTGTAAATTAATTTTATAAATTAATTTTAAATAACATTAAATTAGAATAATTTTTCCAGGATTTATTCTTTATTTTAATATGCATTTTTCGAAAATTGTATTCTTAAATACTTTAATTTTTCGAAATGCAATATATATTTATAGAAAATTAAATTTGAGTTGTAAATTAATTTAAATTAATTTTGTAACAACTTAAATATTTTTTCTAAATATTTATTGGAAATTATTACTAAGATGGAAATAATTCATATTATTTTCATATCCATCTAAGTAAAATTTATAAATATTAAATTAAAATTTATATTTAGAATTTTTCATTCTAAATTGGAAATTTTAATTAAATAAATATATATTTAAAATAAATAGAATAAATAAGGAGAATCAAAGAAAATACAACTCACTTTAAATAATGAGCTTGATTATTATTAAGATATTCGATCTCCATTGTTGGTCTTACAAAAGTTAAATGTTTTCAATATAACCTCGAGACGCTAGACTTCGTCCCCCTATGGATGGTTATTCGTTGAACGCATTTAACACCGTAAGATTTCATTTGATAAGTGTTTTGTAAGTTTTCGTCTCTATTAGACTCTCACTACGTGACTACTTCTTAGAGATAAACTTATGAAACATGAAACAATGGTAGAGGCTCATGAAATGAGAATAACCTTGACTCTCGCCTACCGGGACAACGTTGGATTCTTATTTTGATCGAATAAAAGGTTGCTAGAATGGTTTCTATTTTAGATGAGCTGACAACTCTATTCAATAAATGATGCTTTGACTCTCGCCTACCGTATTAATCGTATCGCCTTGTTGAAAACCTTGGAAATTATTTAGGATTGTATGTTTTAGTATTTTCACTAGTCATTCCTACTTGCTATATGCTTATAATTTCTGAATGTGTATGAATTTATATTGAACCATGTTATTTTCTGTTATTAAGTTGTAGTTTAATTTCGAATCTTCATTGTTGGTCTAACTTGGCTTGTTTATCTAATGAGATAAATCCCTAGTGGATTTTCACCATTAGACATACATAATAGTGTTAGATTTCGAAAGATAAATATTGTACATGCGACATCTAGCTGTTCATCAATTGATGACACCTTAGACTAGTATTTTTACGATATGAAACAAGAAGATTATATAAATAAGATTACTTTGACTTTCGCTAATCGAAGCATCGTTGGATTCTTATTTTAAACGAAATTATCCTAATTCCTCTTAGCTTATTCATTTCGAATTAGCTCAATAATATATCATTGGATGAATGGTCTATAAATCATTTCATGTCATTATATTTTCTCTTAAGAAATTAAATGACGCATATGATTATAATCCCGAAATTCTATTCCCAATTGATATAAATCCTCAATCTTAGAAATCTCCTACTTGTATGGGCAAATCTGACTTAGAGTTTGTATTAGTAGTGCCGGTCCAAGATAGAATTACTCATTATATTTGGTATAAATTTAAGTCTTTGACTTTAATTTTAGATTCCAAATAGAAATTTTCTTAAATTTCTAATTCCAGAATACAATACAGTTACACTTTCTCAAGTGTTTAATATCCATCTTTTATTAATGGATTAAAACTGTATGGAATGTGAGTTAGGTATTCTGTGACCAGGATCCACTTGAAGTATTCTAAGAACTCTTTGATGTAACTAAACCTATATCATCCAAAGACACTACCACATTTTTTTTAATCTATGGCATTTGTATCTTGTTCATAGTGGTTTTGACAAGATCAATCTCTGCAAAGAGTTAATATGCCTATATCCACTGAAAGTAGTTCATCTCATTCGCATGGATGTACATTCAGTGGGTGGATATGAGTTTTTCGTTGTATTCTTAAAACGATAACTCTAGCATTATACCTTATGCAAAGAAATTTGAAATGTTTGAAAAATTTCATCAATTTCTAGCAATGGTTAAACACCATTAAGGTATGTGGTTAAAGATCTTGCGAATCGATAGGTGGAGAAATAGTTAGTAGATATGCAAAAAAAGATCATTACATTGATTTTTGAATTATATCCAAACTACCTCCCGTAAATTTCGAGTTGCATGTTGATGATTAGTTACTAGTCGTTGCCTAAATCCTTCTATGGTAATACAATTTCGAATGATGTAATGGTTGTATACTTAATGTAAATCATTACTAGATTCATGGATGACCTAATCAAAATCTTAAGAAAAGCTAGAATCGTTAACCATGGTTTCTTAGCTATTCTAAGTGATTAGGGGTGGACCATCCCATTGTCAATAGATAAGAAAGTGTTTGTTCAAACAAATACTACTTTTCTAAGAAAATGACTAAGTCGAAAAACAAGTAGCAAATAAAGGAGATATTTAATTCTTGATTCCAAAAGTGTTCTATCATCTTATATAACATATGATGATCCCAATCGCTTGTCTTGTCACAACCGAAGAGATCAATACCATTTAGTTTTCTTAGACATAATTCACGGTGCCTTGTCGTAGTGGGAGAGTTTCTAGAACTCACCTTCTTATGACTTGGGAGACACGAGTGATTAAAATCCATTGTGAGTTTAAACAAGTAATGGATTGTCAAGATAAGAAACTAAGAAGAAAGCCAATAGAACTATGGTTTAATCCATTCACATGGAGTAACCTAAAGTTTTCTATTACAAGGACATAAAAGGAAATTTTAGTTAATAAGTCTATTCTATGGACTTACCAAACTTCCTGTTCCTAGTATTGTGTTTGAGTTTATCTAAACCTATGGCTTGTGGTATACCCGTTAATTACTTACTCTAATGCAAGCAACTTACTTTAGTAAAATGTCGAAGCATTTTCTTTCTAATGGCAATCTATAGAAGCTTCACAACTTCTTAGGTATAGATTTTATTTATCTAAGGAAAAGTCTTAACTATTCCATAAAAGATAAAGCCATGAAAGAATTTCTTATATCAACGTGAAAGGTCTTAGATATGCTTTTGTATGCCTTAGACCGTACACCGTCGTTGAGTGGGAGTAATGAGTAGGTATCGCATTAATCCGGGAGAAGAACATTGGAAGACAATCAAGTAAATTTTAAGATTAAGAAGAGGAACTATATGTTAGTCTATAAGGGTGTGTTTAAAACTCTTAGACTACACCATATCAGATTTCGAAATTTGCCTATGTGCTAGTAAATCTTTCTGATAAGATGGTGGTTACTCTGGGGTGGAATAGTGATTTTGGAGAAGTGTAAAAACCTATACGAATTCTCTAAGTCTACCGTAGACCGAATGTTAAAGTCATAGGGAAAGTTACTTATTCAGGTCTAAGGAAAGTTCTATACATCTTTGGCACCATTCCAAATTGCCTTAAACTACTAGTGTTAATTTCCCGATTAACCAAAAGTAGTTGCCAAAGGTATAGAATCCAAAGGTATCCCAAGAGAGTAAACATATAGAGAGGAATTTCACATTATCAATGATTTTGTGATTAAAGGAAGAGTAATAGTGGAGAAAAGGTTGTGGTTAATTCAACCTTTCAGATCCTATTACGAGGAGTTTACTACTACTACACTTGATTTGTATATCAAGGTGTGGAGATTATTTGAAACGCACTTTTTGTTTTATATTAGTGCAAGTGGGAGTTTGTTGGGTTTTATGCCCTAAATAAAACTCATTTCAATATAATCAGATTTACTTATTAATATAGATCGTAAATAACATTTAATGTTGCATGGTTCACATGATTTATTTCATGATTATATGTACATAATGTATAAATTCATCTGAAACCCTTTTCACATACTTGATCCTGTTTATTGTGCCGTCAACACATTGGAAAGTAAACATGACTATGTGAATAAAGTTTCCTAGATTTATCAGACACGTGGTTTTACCGATATGATAATCTACAATGTAGTTTACTTGTATTTGGAGAAATACTATGTTCTTTCCGAACATTGGTTAAAGTAAAGCTCAAAGTTGGATGCATGGAGTATGCATCGGAAGGGACCGATATTGAACTTTGACTTAGATTTATTAAACTTACCGTAATATCTATTCAAGTCAATATCGCCTAAGTTGATCCTAGATCAAATGATCTTAATCCTGATATGATTAGGCTCAATCTTGAAAGGCAATTCGTGTTCTTTGATTTGTTAGTTAAGCCTACTTTTAGGTCAGGGTGATACGTACATTTTGGGAACACGGTAGTGCAATTGAGTGGGAGCGCTATCATAAACATGGAATCTATAGCTTCTATCTGGCGAATAGTAAGCAAAGGATGATCTCCTTCGAGCTTGACCAAACGAACATAAATGGTGGAGTACTCATTTCACATAGTGAAATATCATTTATACGGGGTCAAGTGTTTTAAGGAATAAATACATTGTAGGGTGTAACGGTAATTTAATCCCTTTACGGTAGATCATTCATATAGAGGATCATTGATCAAATTAGGATTATAACAATGGATAACTAATGATGTGTCTATATGGTGGAACATATAGAGCATTCTATATACTGAGAGTGCAATTCTAAGTTCTATGCGTGGATTCAACGAAGAATTAATAAGTTAGTGAATTTTAGTGTTAAATTCTTGATCTACTTATTGGAAGCTCGGTTATATAGACCCATGGTCCCCCCACTAGTTGAGATAATATTGCTTGTAAGACTCATGTAATTGGTTTTGATTAATCAATTATAATTCTCAAATTAGACTATGTCTATTTGTGAATTTTTCACTAAGTAAGGGCGAAATTGTAAAGAAAGAGTTTATAGGGGCATATTTGTTAATTATGACACTTTGTATGGTTCAATTAATAAATATGATAAATGACAATATTATTTAATAATTATTTATAGTTATTAAATAGTTAGAATTGGCATTTAAATGGTTGAATTAGGAAATTGGCATTTTTGAGAAAATCAGATACAAAAGGTGTTAAAATTGCAAAATTGCAAAAAGCAAGGCCCAATCCACTAAGTTTAGGGCCAGCCACTTTTGTAGGAAATTTAAACTGATTTTTTCATTATTTTAATGCCATATAATTCAAATCTAACCCGAGTAGGAATGCTATAAATAGATAGTGAGCGCTTCGTTAAAATTACACTTTTCTTCGACTTTTCTATTCAGAAAAACTGAGCCTTCTCTCTCCCTATCTTTAGCTGACCACTCTCTCTCTTCTTCCTTAGAATTTCGAAATCCTTAGTGATTTGAGTAGTGCCCACACACATCAAGTGATACCTCAATCATAGTGAGGAAGATCGTGAAGAAAGATCATCAGCAAAGGAGCTTCAAAGATCAAAGATTCAGAGAAGAGATCCAAAGTTCGGATATTGATAATGCTCGCGTAAAGGAATCAAGGGCTAGATATCTGAACGGAAGGAGTCATTATATTCCGCTGCACCCAATGTAAGGTTTCTTAAACTTTATATGTGTTTATTTCATCGTTTTAGAAAGTTCATATTTAGGATGTTAATAAACATACTTGTGAGTAGATCTAAGATCCTGGTAAAATAAATTCCAACACCAACTTATTCCTCAAGCATACCGCCTGCTCTCAGGCTTATTTATTTTTTATGCCGCACGCGGCTGGGGGTCTCCCAGCCCGGCGGAGATTTTATATTTTTACGAACTTGTATCCGTCCCCAAAAAAGGGGACAAACTTAAGGACGGTTTTTATGGGTTCCGGATCCACCCTGCTAACGAAGGGGTGGTTCCGTATAATAGGCAGACTCATGTTAAGGAGTATCGCCACCGATTTTTCTTCTCCTCCAGTTTTAGGGCCGTGGACCACCCGGAGCTGCTCACGGAGTGGGTGCGGATCCCACCTTACCAGCGGACGCTCACCACTCAGGCGTTCCTTCGAAGGGCCCAAGCCTTCGCCTCTTACGACCATGCCGATCTTGACGTCGGGGGCTTGGTCACCACGGAGAATTGCAGAAAGGCCAAACTTATCCTTTCTCACCAATCCGTGGATGACTCCAACCTTTCCAAGGTTATCTGCCCTAACGTGAGGGCGCCAGTCGCGGAGAAGGCCTTCCGGGATGAGCTTATTGCTACAGCAGAGAAGAAGTATCAAGATTATCTCTACCGGAAGGCCCAGGAGAAGGCGTATTCCAGTGCCCAGGCTGCCTCTGGGAGAGGGCTCCGTGTGGGGAGCCCGGTGGTGCGAAGGAGCCAAGCTATCGGCGGGAAGTCCGAAGCTAAATTTTTTGATAAGATACTTCAAGAAGAGATTGGAGGTCCTTCCGCCGGGGGACCCCTTCGTCTTGAGGGTTCTTCCGAGAACCAGACTTCCCGGCCCCAGCCTTCAATCCCCGAACCAAACTCGGGCGCTCCCGGTGCTAGCACTTCTGGTGCTGGTGGTAAGTCTCCTTTGATAATTCAATATGTCCCTTCTGTTGATGAATATACCAGTCGTAGGCCCATAGGGTTCGACGAGCGTCTCCGTAGGTTTAAAATGCCGTCGACCCGGTGGGGGGATCATTTGAAGGAGTTTTATTTTACAAACTTAGGAGATTACCTAGGTCGGTCCCGGATGGGCCCCGGCCCTCCGGAACCTATTCCCTTAGGTCCGTCGGCTTACATAGCATCCAGCTGGTTTCGGCCCTCGGACAGTTATCTTGGAGATGATGCTGCCAGCATTAAAGTTCAGGACTTTGCTAGGGCCGAACTAGGGAGTCCGGGTAGGAGTAGTTTATTTACTGCGCCTTTTGTAAGTAGTTTCTCACGGACTTCTAACACTTGCTTGCTTTATTGGAACAGGTACCTCCATGGATGCCATCCTGGAACGGCTGGCTGGGGTCCATACTCCGGTGGCTCCTCCGGCTTTCACCCCCTCTCCCCCGGCCCCTTCCTTGAAGGTTTCTTCCGGCGCTCCTCCCGAAACCATCGACTTGGTGGATGACGAGGAGGTGCTTCCGGGAGAAGGCCAGGGGAAAGGATGGGACTTCTCGGAGGAAGCCGCCGAGGGTGTTGGAGACCCTCAAGCTCTCCCAGTGGTAGCAGAGGAGGACGAGGAGGAGTCAGAAGTGGCTCTGATCCGCAAGCGCAAGGGCAAGATGATTGCCCCAGACGAGCCGAAGAGGCCTCGGAGGGCCGACACTCCCGCTCATGGCCTAGACGGCGGGGTGTCTCCAATGGAGGAAAATCCTGCTCCTCCTCGCATTGAGCTTACCCCGATTCCGGGGGATGAGGCGAGGCAGGAGCTTCGCATAGCCAAGCACAACTACGCTATGGACGAGTACTCCCGGGGATATGCCGATGTGGAGGCCCTTAGGAGGATCCTGCGGGCGGAGGTTGAGGCGAGCATTAACCATCCGGAATATCATGATCCGTGGAACCTCAACCTGGATCCTTTGGCAGACTGGTTCCGTCCCCTCCTTGGGCCCACTCTGGCTCCTTTTGCTGCGGAAATGACCGGTGAGTTCGCCTCTCAGCTCACACGCTGTGCGCCCAAGCGGTTTGCCACTTGTGCCTCTCTGAACTCTATCTTCCAAGTCCAGGACCTCAGCCATTCCCTCACAGTGGTAAGTACTTTGCAATTTCTTACGTTTCCTTTTTGGTGTTTGTATTTTGTTTTCTTCCTTTGAGGAATTTTCCCTTACATCCCATTATGGCTCAGCTTGCAGCTGAGGCTGGTCGCCTCTCCAAGAACATCATAAGCCATGGCTTCGCTCTGTCCGATTTTGGGGACATGAACGACGTCAAGAAGGTCCTTCAAGACCTTACTGCGGAGAGGCTGATCTACCAGGAGGCCGCCGAGCGCCAGGAGGCTGCGGCCAAGGCTAAGGAAGAGAGGGCCAAGGCCAGGGAGGAGGAGGCTATCCGGAGGGAGGCTCAGGCGGAGGACATGATCCAGGCTGAGGCCCAGCGGAGAGGCAGGATGGAGGCCCATCATCAGGAGGAGCTGAGGGCTCAAACTGAGGCTGCCGAGAAGGCCAGGCGGGACCTTCGGGAGGCCAGGGAGGCTTTGGACGAAATGGCCGCCAAGGTGAAGTCTCTAGAGGAGACTCACCAGTCGGATATTGAATCCAAGGCCGCTCTGGCTGCGGAGTTGAAGGAGCTTCGGGACTACAAAGATCAGTCTATTAGGAAGGCCAAGAGGGCCGAGCTCCTTTCTCCCGTCTCCTGCGCCCGGTGCCCGAAGCGCTTTGATGATGGTGTCTACATGGCTTGGGCCACCAACGATCAGAGCATCAAGCTTTCTTTCTATCCCAAACCCGAGGACATGATTGCCAAATTTCGGGAGAAGAAGAAGAGACTTGATGCTGAGCTTGAGGCACGGATCGGACCTCGTCTTCTGCCACGGGCTGACTGAGCTGCCCTATTATTGACCCAGATTATACCCGTTCTTTTCAAAACTCTTTTTTTTTTCTTTGTACATATTTGCTGCTGCCTTAGAACAGTTTACTTTCGGGCGGCAGCCTTTATTTAAAGGGGAGACAATTTAAGGCCTGTCCCCGGGCCATTTATATGTGTATGACCTAACCTTCGGGTTAGGATATTTTATTATATAAATATATTTTTTTTATATATATATGTGCGATCTTTTTTCCACACTTCATATATTTCAACCTGTCCTTTGGCTCAGGATTTCATACTTACGCCTTTTATTCTTTGCGCATGTTTATGACCTGCCCTTTGGGTCAGGATATTTTACTTAGCTTGACCTGCCCTTCGGGTCAGGATGTTTTACTTAGCTTGACCTGCCCTTTGGGTCAGGATATTTTACTTAGCTTAACCTGCCCTTTGGGTCAGGATGTTTTACTTAGCTTGACCTGCCCTTTGGGTCAGGATATTTTACTTAGCTTAACCTGCCCTTTGGGTCAGGATGTTTTACTTAGCTTGACCTGCCCTTTGGGTCAGGATATTTTACTTAGCTTAACCTGCCCTTTGGGTCAGGATGTTTTACTTAGCTTGACCTGCCCTTTGGGTCAGGATATTTTACTTAGCTTGACCTGCCCTTTGGGTCAGGATGTTTTACTTAGCTTGACCTGCCCTTTGGGTCAGGATATTTTACTTAGCTTGTTTTTGTTTGTCCGTGCGGTATACCCTAGTACCCCCCTGAGTGGCATAGAAACTTTGTTTTTAGGCACTCAGTTTTATTTAATATAGAGGAGGCATACATTTGGACGGTACAAACCCTTTAAACAAAAGCTAAGTTTAATTCGCTACTGGTAGTATTTTCTGAGGTGATCGGCATTCCAGGCTCTTGGGACAGTAGTTCCGTCCATTCTTTTCAGTTTGTAAGTGCCAGAGCCGATTTCGTCCTCGATTTCATATGGTCCTTCCCAATTTGGTCCAAGTACCCCCACTCCGGGTTCTTGGGTGGCTGGGAAGACCCTTCTTAGGACCATGTCACCGATAGCGAATTTTCTGTTTTTAACCTTGGAGTTAAAATACTTGGTCACCTTCTTTTGATAAGCGGCCATCCGTATTTGGGACTCATCCCGGAGTTCTTCGACTTGATCCAGAGCTTCTTGGAGCAGGGCCTGATTGGTGGCCGGATCATAAGTCGTTCTCCTGTGGGATGGGAATAATGCTTCCACCGGGACCATTGCTTCACAACCGTATGCCATTGAGAACGGCGAGTGACGGTTGTGGTTACGGGGGTCGTCCGTAGGCCCACAATACCCTTGGCAATTCTTCGGGCAGTTATTTTTACAAGCCAGCAGCTTCTTTTTCAAGGTGACCTTTAGGATTTTATTGACTGCCTCCGCCTGGCCGTTTGTTTGAGGCCGGGCTACCGCGGAGAAGCTTTTCACTACTCCGTGTCGGTTGCAGAAGTCAGTAAATTCCTCGCAATCAAATTGCTTTCCATTGTCTGAGACTATTTTGTGAGGTAAGCCGTATCGACACACTATGTTTTTGACAACAAAGTCCAACGCCTTCTTAGCGGTTATTGTCTTCATAGGCTCAGCCTCTGTCCATTTGGTGAAGTAGTCTACTGCTACTATTGCATACTTTACTCCTCCTTTTCCCGTAGGTAGAGACCCGATGAGATCTATGCCCCAGACCGCGAAGGGCCAGGGGCTTGTCATCAGCGTGATCTCATTTGGAGGAGCTCTCGGTATGTTCGCGTACCTTTGGCACGAGTCACACTTTTGGACATAGTCTATACAATCTTTTTTCATTGTTGGCCAGAAGTATCCCTGCCTCAATATTTTCTTTGAGAGGCTGGGTCCTCCCGTATGATCTCCACAGAACCCTTCGTGGACCTCCAGCATGATTTGTCTAGCTTCAGGGTCCGATACACACCTTAAATAAGGCATGCTGAGTCCTCTCCGGTAGAGAATTTGGTCCATCATTACATAACGATGAGCCTGATACTGAATCTTTCGAGACAGTGCCCTCTCTTGGGGCAACTCACCTGTGGTTATGTATTTTACGATGGGGACCATCCAGCTGGGTTCTTGCCCAACCGTTTGTGTGGTCTCTTTCATTTTGATGCTTGGCTCTGCCAAGCGTTCCACGGGTACTACCCCCAGTTCTTCGATTTCACTATCCGAGGCTAACTTAGCCAGACAGTCCGCATGAGCGTTCTTTTCTCGGGGGATTCTTTCTATTTTGTAGTCAGTGAACTCGTGGAGCAGTTCCCGGACTATTGTTACGTACGCGGCCATTCTTTCGCCGCGGGTTTGGTATTCTCCGGAAACTTGGTTTACGACCAGCTGGGAATCACTGTAGATTTCCACCCTCTTGGCTCCTACAGCTTTAGCCAATCTTAGCCCTGCTATTAGAGCCTCATATTCGGCTTCATTGTTCGAAGCTGTGAAGTTGAATCGGAGTGCTGCCTGGAGCCGCAACCCGGTGGGTGATATCATAGCTACTCCGGCTCCCGAACCGTTTTCGTTTGAAGCTCCATCCACGAATATTCTCCAAGTGGGGATGGGTGGCTCCGGAGTATTGGCTGTTGCCTCGGCTTCATTACATTCGGTGATGAAGTCTGCCAAGGCTTGGCCTTTTACAGAAATCCGGGGCACGTAATGCAAGTCAAACCGACTCGGTCCATTGCCCATTTGAGGAGTCTTCCGGAGGCTTCAGGTTTCTGGAGGACTTGCCGGAGTGGATGATTGGTCAAAACTCTGATTGGATGGGCTTGGAAGTAGGGTCTCAACTTCCGTGATGCCATCAGGAGGCAGAATACCAGTTTTTCGATGACCGGGTACCTCGTCTCGGCTCCTATCATGCGTTTACTAACATAGTACACGGGATGCTGGACCTTTTCTTCCTCCCGGACCAATGCAGCACTGACCGCATGTTCGGAGACCGCCAAGTAAAGGAACAAGTCTTCTCCGAGGACGGGCTTTGATAGGATAGGAGGTTTTGCCATATGGTCTTTTAACCTTTTGAATGCCTCCTCGCATTCGTCTGTCCATTCGAACTTTTGGCATTTCTTCAGTATGTTGAAGAAGGGTATGCACTTGTCCGTGGATCGTGAGATAAAACGGCTCAACGCGGCTACCTTTCCGGTCAAACTTTGCACGTCCTTATGCTTCCTGGGGGATGGCATGTCCAAGAGAGCTTGAATTTTCTCCGGGTTCGCCTCAATCCCTCTCCGGGTCGACTATGAAGCCCAGGAATTTTCCCGACTTGACTCCGAAGGTACACTTCTTCGGATTGAGCTTCATGCCGTATCTCCGAACGACTTCGAAACATTCTTCTAAGTCGTCTGCATGGCTATTGCATGCTTTGGATTTGACGAGCATGTCGTCTACATATACTTCCATGTTTCGTCCCAGGAGGCCTTTAAACATCCGGTTAACCATTCTTTGATAGGTCGCTCCGGCGTTTTTCAGTCCGAAAGGCATGACTAGATAACAGTATACCCCCCTATCGGTCCTGAAGCTAGTGCACTCCTGGTCTGCCGTATGCATCTTTATTTGATTGTACCCCGCATAGGCATCCATGAAAGATAACAGTTTGAATCCGGAGGTGGCGTCCACCATCTGGTCAATCCTGGGCGGCGGAAAGCGATCCTTTGGGCGAGGCTTTGTTTAGATCCGTGAAATCTATGCAAACCCGCCAAGTTCCGTTCGGCTTGGGCACCAGGACCGGATTGGCCAGCCATTCCGGATAGTATACGTCGCGGATCATGCTGTTGGACAAAAGTTTATCCACCTCTTTCTCTAAGGCCTCGGCTTTCGCCGAGTCGAGCGGGCGTCTCTTTTGTTGTATAGGGGGCATGTCCGGATTGACGTTGAGGACATGGGTGATGACATGAGGGCCGATGCGGTCAGATCCTCTTGGCGCCACGCAAAAACATCAATGGCGCCCTTCAGTGTTTTTATTATTTTATTCTTTTCCTCCGGATCTAGGCCTCTCCCTATCCGGAGTACTTTGGTGGAGTCGTCGTCGCACACTGGTATCTCTTCGACGTCCTCCATTGGTTCTACGACCCTTTCGGATCCTATACGAGGATCCAACTCGTCTTCTTCAGCCTTCTCTACTTCAGGGGGCCCCCGGACCATGAGCACTGGCAAATGGGTGGCAACGTTGTAACATTGCCTCGGCCTCTCCCCGGTTTCCCCTCACCGTTCCGACTCGGCTTCGGGTAGGAAATTTTAGGCATAGGTGTCGGATAGAAGTTATTGCACCGAAGTCGACGAGGGCCGGTCGGCCTAAGATTGCGTTGTAGTCGTTGGACGGTCTACCACCACGAAGGTGCGGTACTTAAACGTGCTCTGTGGAGTGTCCGGGCACAGGGTAACTGGGAGCCTGACTTTTCCCATCGGGATTAGAGTTGTCCCGTTAAACCCTGTGAGCTGCGATCCGCTAGGAGAGAGGTCCCGGTCGGCCAATCCTATCGCAGTGAAGGCCTCTTTGAAGAGCAAGTTCACGGAACTTCCATTATCAATCAGGACCCTGGCCACCACTTTATTTGCAATGGGGGTCTCTATGACCCGGCGGGTCGTGATGAGGAAAACGCACCGTCTTGGCGTCTTCTTCCGTGAACGTTATGGGTTGGTCCATTAGCCGAGGCCTTTGAGCTGGGAGTTGAGTGACCTCCCACACTTCACTGTGCCTTGCGGCCTCGGCATATCTCTTTCGCTCCTTCCGAGTGTTTCCTCCGATATGGGGACCTCCGGAGATCATGGCTACCCGTCCATTAGGCCGAGGCGGTAGTCCGGTATATGCCGGGTGTCACTGCGGAGCACCGGAGGCAATACTCCCGCCGTACCCCCGGTGTCCCCGAAGGCATGCCCCCGCCACCTCGCCCCGGTTAAGGTGGGGTAACCTATTTTTGATCCACTCATAGAGGTGGCCCAACCGGATCGCATTCTCAATCTCATCCTTGAGATTTTTACACTCGTTGGTGCTGTGACCGATGTCATTGTGATATTCGCACCTTTTGCTCGGATCTCTCCGAGAGCTGTCCCTGTACAAAGGCTGGGGTCTCCGGTAATGCGTATTCTGCCTTGTGGCAAAATAGACACGTTCCTGAGAGTCCGTGAGCTACGTGTACCGGGTGTATCGGGGTGTGTACCCCTTCTTTTGGCGCTTCTCTCCCGTTCGGGTGCCGCCCTTGGAGGACCTCTTGCCTCTAGACCCTTGAGTGGGGCTCGTTAAGCTAGCGGTTGGGGCAGCTCGTGAAGGAGCCCGTCCATTCACCCGGACGGATTGCCGTAATGGGAAGATGCGGGGGCGAGCTTGCCCTTGGTTGTACCCGGGAGTGGCGAAAACCGTATGCCACTAACCGGAGGGGTCGCGGTCGGGACAAGCACCCGAGGGCGATACTCCCGGCATGTATCCCGCCATCCCGGTTGGATAATAGCCTCCGTAAGCCACAATCCGGGCTTCTTCGAGGTTAATATATTTTTGGACTCGCTTCGGAAGTCCCGAAGGCTAGCGCCGCCTTCTTGCCGTAATTCGTTCCGAAGGGA
This sequence comes from Cannabis sativa, assembly GCF_029168945.1. Lineage (NCBI taxonomy): Eukaryota > Viridiplantae > Streptophyta > Magnoliopsida > Rosales > Cannabaceae > Cannabis > Cannabis sativa. The sequence continues at coordinate 57,712,938 of NC_083607.1, forward strand.
GTCCCAAGACGGATTCCTGCTTGGAGAAGCGCAAGCTGTTGTCCGTCGTCAACCTTCTTGGTCCTCGAGGCTTCCTCTCGGAACCTCTTGATGTAATTTTTCAAAGTCTCGGTGGGTAGTTGCTTGATGTTAGTCAAGGCACTAACTTCCAAATTTACCTTCCTGGCGGCGACAAATTGCCTCCGGAAGTTGGTTTGGAGTTTGTTCCAACATCCCACCGATCCTGGTTCTAGTTTCTTGAACCACTCCTCCGCCGAGCCGCTCAGAGTGAGGGGGAAGCATAGGCACTTGGCGTCATTGCTGACCCGCATGACTGTCATGACTCGATTGAATCGTGACAGGTGATCGCTGGGGTCGGAGTTCCCAGTATATGCCGCCATTTCGGGCATTTTGAAGTTTTTAGGGAGCTCCGCCTCCAGGATATGCTTGGCAGGGCTCCGGTCCTCACCGTCCGAGTCGGAGTCATCTCCCTTCTGCCTTCGGGAGACTCGGGCAATATCTTTTCGAAGGCTGGCAAGCTCTGCCATAATCCCTTCGTTTACAGTACCCGAGGAGACTTCGGGTCTGTATCTTTTTTGATCAAGGTGATCCCGGAGGTCACCTTGATTTCCATTGATTTGATTTCTCAAATCAACGGGCGGACATTTCTGTCCTCCTCTTCCTCTACCCCCCGGTTCTTGGTGCACGGAAACGCTCTTTCGGTCCCCTCGATCCTGAGGGCCAAGACTCCCTCTTCGGGGCTTGCCCCTCTGCGGACCTTTCCCTTTAGGGAAATCTGAGCGGACCTTGCGCGGATCCTGCGCCTTTTTCTTCCGACCAGGGGCAGAAGTAGGGTTTTTCGTTTGGTTTTCCTCAGCAGGGTGCCTTATAGGGCTAGGTTCCCTGGGCCTTTGTTGCTGGGAATTGGGCGACGACGTAGCTGGCTCCTCATCGAGTCCAGCGGCCATTGCCTTGGGATGCACGTGAATGCCAGCGGCCTCCATGGCTTTTTGCATGGCTAGCATCACCTCGTGCATTTTTTGATTTTGCACTTTCTGAGCTTCGATCTCAGCTTCGTGATCGATGGCTTTTTGCCTGAGGAGCACCAGCTCTTGGTAGCTTCCATCATCGTAAGCGTATTCGTCGAGGTGTTCCTCATGGTTCTCATCTGGAATTTCTTCCTCGGACTCCTCTGCTGCCCTTGAAGCTACATCCTCTTCGTTGGGATCTTGAGCGTCTTCTAGAGGGCGAGGGTGACGTGTAGCTCTTGTCTCCACCATTGTTGTGAAGTTAAATGCTTGTTGCGAAGCAGCTTTCCTCAGCTCTCAATGAAAGCACCAAAATGTTGACCGAGGTTTTCGGCAACTAATAAAATACGAATATAATAGTGAGCTATAAGAAAGCGAGATGAAGACTTTTTACGTGGTTGGGGCGTTAATGAGCCTTAGTCCACGAGCCACTGATATTTATGGATGTCTTTAATACAGATCTTACACTTGGGAGAATATTTCTCTCTTTAATACAAAGAATGTTCTTGGTGAGTTTTTTCTCTGTTTGCTCTTAAGCAGCCAAGATTCTCCGACCCCATTAAATGAGCTTTGAGGGGGTATTTATAGTGTTTTAGAGGGGCAATCCCTAGAATTGTACTTACACATGTGTCTGTAAGTATCCATAAAGTTGGGCATTTCCGATGAATATACCATGGGTGATGCATGGTCAAATCCCTAGGTGCTGTAGGGTTTTTATGGAGAATGTCCTTTTTGTCTTATGATTGACGTGACTCTTCGCAGAGTAGCCGTCGCTAGACTTAAATGATCATTACTGTAGCGCTGCTGTTTGGGGGATGTGCCGTCAGACTTTATTGCGTGTACAGTCCCAACACGCTTCCTCCCATGCAGCATTAAATGCGACTTGATGTCTCGGGAGAGTCCTGACACATCCCGGAGTGCCTTTGAGCTATGCTCGCTTCCGGGAGTACCTTGTACTCCGGGTGCATCTTCCGGGACCCATTTGATTAACGCTTCCTGGTGTCATACAAGGACTTAGCAGTTCTCTCTCAAGCAATTTGATCCACGTGTCCCTCCCTGACTGGTCCACGTATATTGGGCGATTTTAGGAGCAACATATAGTATTGGGTTTTTTTTTTGAAGAAAATATATATTATATGTTAATGTATATATAATTTATATATTGTAACAATATTGTATATTGTATTGTTGTTATTTGTAGGTTTTTTAATTAATTTTAGTAATTAGTAATTTGTATTTGTTTGTATTTGTTTATTTTATGTTAGATTTTATTGATATTAAATTAATTTGTTGTTAAGTTTGCTAAAATTTGAGAAGTAAATTTAGCAAATTTAGAATATTGAAAAAAATTTAAAAAATTAGAAAAAAAAAATATTAGTTTGTAGCTTAATATATACATAAAAAGATTTTTTTAAATAATAATAATTAGTTTTTTAGTAACTTAATAAATAATATAAATATTAAAAGTTAAAAAGATTAATTAGAAGATTTGATTTATTTTTTTAATTTTTATTAAAATTTAAATTAAATGGATTAACTTTTATTTGAATTTTAAAAAATAATTTTTTTTTGTATTTTTAAGGTGGTAAAAATTAATTATTTTATATTTATTTTAATTTAGAAAATAAATTTTTTTTTATATAAATGATAAATAATTCAAAAATTTAAAAATTAAAAATTTAAAATTTAGTAATTTAATGAATTTTTATAGTGTAATATGTAAAATGAATTTTTTTATAATATAATTAGTTTAACTTTTGATAACTAGTTTTAAGTTTCAAAAAATAATAATTCATTTAAAATTTAATTATTTGATATTTATTTAAATTTTGAAAATAATTTTATTTTTTTTATAAATAATAAAATAACACAAAAAATTAAAAATTAATAATAAAGAACAATAATAATTCATATTTATAAATATATTAAAAATATATCATAACTTTTGTACTCATAAAATTTCATAAGACTTTACAAAAATTTAAAAATTAATAATAAAGAACAATAATAATTCATATTTATAATTACATTTAAAAATATATCATAAAATTTATATTCATAAAATTTCATAATACTTTACAAAATTCATATTTATAATTATATTTAAAAATATATATCATAACTTTTGTACTCATAAAATTTCATAAGACTTTACAAAAAATTAAAAATTAATAATAAAGTACAATAATAATTCATATTTATAATTATATTTAAAAATATATCATAACTTTTGTACTTATAAAATTTCATAAAACTTTACAAAAATTTAAAAAATTAATAATAAAGAACACTAATAATTATATTTAAAAATATATCATAAAATTCGTACTCATAAAATTTCATAAGACTTTACAAAAATTTAAATATTTAATACTTCATTTGTCGTCTAAATTGTAGATGGCGACAATCGATAAGTCTTGGACCAAAATCAGAAATCGTGGTTGCCATGAATTTTGGAATGGTCTACAAGCCTTTTTAGCAATGGCATCAGAACATAAGGATTGTGATGGACGAATACGATGTCCTTGTGTGAGATGTATAAATAGTAGGTTTGAAAAAATAGATAGGGTTAGAGCACACGTATTTGATCGAGGTTTTATGCAAGGATATGACAAGTGGATTTATCACGGGGAGCCTGAGGATGCTGTCGTTGATGTAGCAGTTGCCGATGTTGAATCAGAGGATGAAATGATTCCTATTTTGGAAGATTTCTTTCCCTCGACAACTGAGGAACCACAGGGAGAAGATGAACAACCAACCACAAACCCACAATTTGATGACTTATTTGAGGAAATTGAAGCTGAATTGTATCCCGGTTGTGATTGGATTTCATCTCTTAACTTTTTAGCAAAGTTATTGCATTTAAAAGTTAGGGGAAAAATTCCTAATAACATCTTTGAAGAATTATTGAAGCTTTTAAAGTTTGCGTTTCCGAAGGAAAATAATATTCCATCAACTTACTACGAGGCAAAAAAGAGATTGAAGAAATTAGGCTTGGGTTATGATAATATCGATGTCTGTTTGTATAATTGTTGCTTATTTTAGGATTAATATGTTAAAGTTAATTACTTTGGAGACAATTTTAAATTATTAATACATTTTATTAAATTGTTTTAATTATATTAATTAGATTTATTTATTAAATATTTAATTAAATTGTTTTAATTATATTAATTAGATTTATTTATTAAATATTTAATTATTTATTTATATATAATATAAATAAATTTTTAAAAATAATTAATATTTTTTTTTATTATTGGGTGTTGTAGCGGCGGAGCAATAGCGGCGGGACCCCGCCGCTATTGCCCTGTGTCGATCCTCGAAACACGGCGACACAAGCAATAGCGGCGGGGTCCCGCCGCTATTGCTCCGCCGCTATTAACAGTATTAGCGGCGGAACCAATTTTTGGCTGCTAATACTATTAGTAGCGGCCAAGCAATAGCGGCGGACCAATAGCGGCCGAGGTCCGCCGCTATTGCCCCTTTAGCGGCCACATTGTGGAGCAATAGCGGCCGAGGGGCCCGCCGCTATTGCTCCTAAATGTTGTAGTGTGGTTCAAAGATGTATTTCATGTTGAGTACCATACCAGATACAACATATACTATAGTTGCTGTTAGCAAGTATATGGTATTGACTGGAAAGATACATTGGTTGATTATAATATGGATTTTAAGGTACTTAAAGAAGACCACATGCATTATACTTGCGTTTAGAAAGTCACAAAACCAAATGGAAGGGTTTTATGACTTGATCTATGCAAGAGAGAAGAACAAGGTGACACAAGAGAGAAGAACAAGGTGACACAAGGAGGTGTCACAAGCATGAAGACCAAGGTGTTTATCCTAGCTAAGTTCAAACTAAACTTGCTAGGGATAAACAAATGGTACTGACCCTTGGGGTCATTCAAGCCCTCATAGCATCATCAACTATCCTTGGGTAAATAAGAGAATCTGGGTGGAATTTGTTGTTACAGATTCACTTATTTACCCTTAAGTTGAATAATACCACTCACAGGGTTTGACAAATATACCCTTACATCAGATACAACAAAGATCAAGACTAAAGACGTAAAGACAGTTACAAAGACAGTTACAACTAAAGCAGTTACAAAATCAGTTACAAATATTACTCTAGGGCTCTGCCCTAGATCAGAATCACAGATCAGGATAAAAGGAGTTATTTTTCTCAGATACAAAATAAGAGATACAACAACAGAAGTAAATATACAGAGCAAGAAAACAAAATCAGATTCAACACAGAGAGAAAGAGAGCCTTTTTGGCTGAGAGTTGTCATCTCCATGTGAGCTCCTCCTAGAGTGTTCATGTAAAAGAAAAGAGAGTTTTGATAGTATCAAAAGTGAGAAAAACAGAGAGAAATATAAAGTTGTAAATCAAAGATTGTAACCTATTATTTGAGATGAATGGATTCAAGCTTTGAGGGCTTGACGGAGAAGTAGTCGGTTGTTTTGGGCGAACTCCGAGATCAAAGTTTTGGTGTCATCTACTTTAATCACTGTTTGCATTCTCTCATCTCTCTCTTATTATTTTTTTCTGATATTTGTGTTTGTATGTGTTTAATGTTCTTGAGTTTTCGGATTTGATGTGTTTCGGCCAAAGAGATGGTGATAGGTTTTTTGGGGTTCGGTTTTGAGTGAGTGAGTTTTCTAGGCATAGTTTCAGGTAGAAGTTTTGTGGGTTGTTTGGGTTGTTCTTGGTTCGGGTAGAGGCTGTAAAGAAGAAGAGAAATATTTTTTTAAGATCCCCAACCTTAGAACCTGTAGCAAGAAAGAAAAAGAAAAAAAATATTAGAAGAACCATAGAATATTAGCTGTTGTAAGAAGAAGAAGAAATAAAAAACCTTACCCATTTTTGTTGCTGTCATTAGAGTAGAGAAGAGGAAGAAAACAAGAAGAAGAAATAAAGCTTTAGAACCCTAGAAACCCTAAGACCAAAAGAAGAAGAAGAGTAGAGTATTTGTTATAACCCTTAAGAGTAAACCCTAGAATTTTGCTTTGTGCAGCTGCTTGAGAAAAGAAGAAGAAAATTTGAATTTTAGAGAAAATAGAGAGTGGCTGCCGAAGTGTGTAGAAAGCTTTAGGGTTGAGTGTTATATCTTTGGCTTTTATATTAGGGTTAGATCTTTAGGGTTTGTTTTGTGTCTTCTTGGGATGGAGACTTACTGGGCCGAAATTAATAATAAAATGAAAAGTAATTGACCTTTGATTGGAGAGAGAAAGTTCTCTTGGGCTGATATCTTTGCTAGGCCGGTCCAATCTTGTGAAAAAGGAGAGTCATTGATTGACTCTTGTGTTGACCGTAGCATTGAATAGCAAAGGGTGAGAAGGCTTTGATTGGAGAGAGAAACTCTCTTGGGCTCATTCTATATTGGGCCGAACCTTTGTGGTTCCTTTGATGGGAATTGGATTATTGTGATGCTCTTGCTATTGGGCTGAAATAAAGGTTGAAAGTGTTAAATTTAATAATACCAATTATTTTGTGGATGTACAAAATAATAAATTTTGAAAAATACCAATTTGCACTATTGTATTAATTGTTTCTTTTAAGTGTGTTGGTTAGAGCAAGTAATTTCCAACACATACAATAAGATTTAGATTGAGGTTCTGAATGAAGGGAAACATGGTCAAAGTCATGAATCAAGGCTTCCTCTTCAGTGAGTTGGATAGTTTGGCTAGGGTTTTCGAAGTTGGTGTCCATGGTTAATTAAAGACATGCAAGGTGATAAGATTGAAAACAATAAAGAAGACATGGATAAAAGAGAATAAGAACTAAATAATAAACCCACCCTTAAATAGTTGAAACCACATAGGTAGTACTTAAAAAATATCATCAAGGGAAGATGGAAAGATGCCATATCCGTCCTAGCATCCCCTAGCCCAAATCTTCGCCAACCAAGAATCATGATGACTCATATTTGCCTGACGACAGCTAATAAATGTTCGATTAGATCCTAGAGAGGAGAATAGCCAAGGGTTTTCTGAAAACACAATACATAGGAGTCTCGATCTAAGAGAGGAGTAGAGAACATTAAATGCTGAGTATTAATTTATAAGAAAGGGGCAATGATGGAAGAAAATAAAGAAGAAGAGGAAGGAGTATGGCATCACGTTGAAAGAAAGGAAAACTAGAAGGACCAGAACGAAAGACGGAGAGTTCCTTAAAGAGTTCCAGAACAAGTTAAGCATAGAATAATTTGTGTTTTGTGTTGTCTCTAATCTTCTACCTCTTCTCATTTATTTATTTGTATTTGGTGTTTTGATTTGGAACACTATATTTAATTTGTCCTTATAAGTTTTCACTTTACTATCTCCATATTTTCTAACATACATATATAATATTAAAAACTAATTAATATGAGAGGTTATACATTTAAAAGTAAAGAAGGTGAATTATGTTGTGAGCCACGAATATTTGTGGGAAAGATATAAAGAAGTGACATAATAATAAAAAGATGACATGGGCCAAAGTGAAGCCACGAATTGTGTGTGTGTGTGTGAGTGAGAGAGATAGCTTTTGTAGATGCATATGCAACTTTATGTTATTGTTATTTTTTTCGATTATTATTCTTGGTGATCGAAGGAAGAATTATTCATTATGGCTACTTTTTATCACAGCCAATAAAAGGACACACTTTATTACATGAAAAATAAAATAAAAACCACCAAGATCTATATAAAGTGCTATACGAATTTTAAAACGAATAGAACTTTTTTTTTGTTTAAATGTTTAGTGACAGGTGATGAGAAAGAAAAGTTATATGTATATGTATATTTAACTTTGTGAATGGAACAATATTTCTTTCTGGATCTATTATATATACATATATTATAAACTCAACTAGGATTTAATAAAGCAATATATATAAATATATTGATTGGATACCTTTGACTTAGTGGTTGGATATTCTAACACTTAATATGATTTCCACCTACGTAGAGATATTCCAACGATGTCGGCACTATTTATTAACAACCTATTATTATACAAATACATATTAGATATAAACATTCTTAGCTTGATTTATTATTAAAATAGTAATAATGATATTTTTTTGTTGTATGAAAATTGTGAAAGTTGTGGACAACTTTAAGCTACGTGAAAATATATAAATATTAATTTTAAAAATACATATAAATATTCTCATAATTCATGATTAAACATATTATATGAATTATTATTTTCTGATTCTTGAATTGGGCCAACATCACGTTATAATTTGAACATTATTATTAGACACCAGTACGTCTCACGAATATTACTTAGTGATATTTCCTAAATTTTTTTTTTTAAAATTATACAGTCTGACACCAAGGAGTACCAGGGCCGGCCCAAGCATTGGGCAGCTTGGGCCATTGCACAAGGCCCCCATTTTTCTAAAGCCCAATTTTTTTTTGTTTTTTAAAAAAATGCTTATTTTTTTTTCTTTTTTCTTATTATTTATACATAAATAAAAAAAAAATAATTGAAAATTTATGAAGCAATTTTTTTTTTTTTTAAAAAAAAAGCTACTAATAGAATTGTAGTTTAAATGTATATGGTTTTTTTTTTTTTTTTTTAAAAGGCCCAATTTTAAAATTTCGCACAAGACCCCCAAAATGCTTGGGCCGGCCCTGAGGAGTACTAGGCACCCGTAATACTTTTTAGTGGATATCTATAATATTACATCAACAAATTTCGGCAACAAATACAAATATGAAGAGGACAAAAATTCTACAATTAATGTCATAGTTCGGTTAGAAAATTAATACTTATATAGTTCTTGTATACTATACTAAAATGTATTATTTTAAATTTTATAATTTTCTATAATTAAATTACAATTATTCCCTAAAGTTAAAAGATCTCCTTAAATATATTCAAAATATTCTAATTTATAAGAGTCAATTATAATTGGAAAAGTCTCTTATATTTTAGTCTATTACCTGTGTGCAGACCTTACATTTTTAAAAGTTTCTATTTTCTATTTACTTGTATTTTTTTAAGTACTAATACTTTTTTATAATTCTAATGACGACATATAATTTTCCAAAAATTTGTAGAAAGACCCTATAACTAAATGTATCATCATGTAAGAAAAATAAAGTTACCAAAATATACAAAAATTAATAATAGATACCCATATGATCAATAGTCTTTGTTGGTGGCTGAGATGAAAGATATATACAAAGCTAAAAAGAAAGATGAATGAATTAAAAAGAGTATATATCTATATGTGTATATATATATATATAGATTCTCGATATGTGTGTCGTTTAAATTTGTTTGGTTGAAGAGAAATATCTAATCTTAGCCTGAAAACATTCAAAGCTCACAACATATAAATATATACATATACATTGCATTATTTTTCATACGTTTCTAGCCATTAACTTAGTTCGACCTTTGTTCATCACAAATTTCTCAAATACTTTTCTTTTCTTTTTCTTTTCTATCTCTTGTGGTTGTATTGGAAAGAAAGCTACGTTCTACCACCTTTTCTTTTACTTAAAATTATTAATTTGTTGAAACTTATAATTCATGGTTTTGTTTCATAAATATATTTATGCCTATATGGATATATATGACATCATCATGTGGTAATTACAATAACACTTATTCACTACTTTAAATGAAATGATATGTATACCATTACCAATAAAACTTTGCTAAAAGTACACGTACCCTAAACTGTGAAAAAAATATTTAGTTTAGGAATATTTAATGATTATATATTAATTGGATTACATTATTTAGTTGAATATATATATGGTGTCATGTCCATAACATGAGTTAATTATTGGGTTTCATATTTTCTTTGAATAAATTAGTGTTTTTCTTGGTATAATTATGTTGTGTTTGTGATCTTGTGATAGTCAAGTCAAAATTATATTTATTTTAATCGTATTTTGTTGTAATCTTATTATTATAAATAACAAAAATTATTAATCTTATTCAAATTATTGTTAGTATAGCATTAAAGAGAGAGAAAGATACAAAACTTAAAAAGGGTTTGGAGGGAGATAATAAATGGGAACAGAATACAAATGAAACAATTTTTATTTCATTCTTTTATTTGATTGTATTTTAATATATTAGAATGTCATTCTAATATAATTTAAAATAGAAAGATTTGAAAAAATTTATTGATTTTTTTTTTTATTAATTTTTTTTTATATATTTTAGATTTTATTCTATTTCATTTTTATTATTGGTACTCCTATTACCATTCTCATTATTATTTTTATGTTTTTATTTCTTTCAATCAAACACCACATAAATGTTTAGAAAATAATTAAAATAAGAAATATTACTTTCGTTAGGAACTTACCAATTATGGAAAGATAGAAAATTTGATCTTTCCAATTTTAGAATCTAATAATAGTATATAAAAATATTAATTGTATATAGTACGTAGAATATATATATTTTTAATAATTTAATATTTCTAAAAAATTGATTGGGGAATAGGGCATATATCCAACAGGCAGCTTTATTCTTTTTCTCTTTTATTGGATAGCATCTTCTTATATATATTTATTTTATCTTATTATAAATAAATAAAAATATATTTAATAATATTATTGGATTCAATTCCATATATATTGCATGCATCCACGTGCGTTCTCCTCTTTGAAAGCTCTTCATGGCCGTAGGTTTGCTTTCAATTTTGTGCCACGGATATAATAAGATAGAACAAAATAAAAAGTTTATTATACTTTTTCCTTTTTACAAATTAAAATGTTATTTATTTTTATATATAAAAATAAAACAAAAACAAAGAATGGAATGGAATTATATATAATGAAAACTAGGATGATGTTGTTGTTTTGTTAAAGTTCAAAGTGCTACAAATTAAAAGCTAATAATTAATATATAATTCTAATAAATAAAGCCCACCTAGCTATATATATAAATATCAGTGTGTTTGATTGATACTACGTTAGGAGGAAGGTAGTACTTTTGCAAATTGATCTTTGGGGTTGAAATAAAAAACTTGATCTTTTTCTCATAATTAATTACATTATATAATGCTTGAACGTAATATTAATACGTGCATAAGGTATAAATATTATTATTATTATTATTAGATTAATTATAAAAGAAATTGTAAAGATATATTGTAAAGTTACTCCAAGTGTGCCTAATATTTCTCATATGTTCTAAGTTGATGATGGTTATTTGTGTTGGAGGATAAGGCTAATAAGGTGATCGCGTTGCTTCATAGTTTTGAATTAGCTTCGTATTTGAAGGCAAATCTAGCGAAGTCTTCTGTTCTTTTTACCAAAAATATTGATGTTAATATGAAAGCACATGTCTGCTCCATCTTAAGAATGACAAAACCTGGTGAATAATGTTTTTATCTTGGACTCCCAGAAACTATGAGCCACATACAAGTTAGTCGTGTTGGGCTTTTTATAAGATGAGGAAACAAATCGAAGGGTGAGATGGTAAATTTTTGTCTAGAGCTAGTAAAGAGGTTTTGTTGAAGACAGTAGTGAAATTTTTCCCCAACTATGCTATGAGCGTTTTTTTTTTCTTTGCATAAGTTGATGTGTGGCGAGATGGAAAAATTAATATGTTCTTTTGGTGGAAGAGACGGAAGTGGCATTTATTGGATGAGTTGGGACCGGATGTATGTCCCAAAAGTTCATGGGGGACATGGATTTCGGAAGCTTCATGATTTTAATGTTGTGCTGCTTGGAAATTAGGGTTGGCATCTTCATTCTTGTCAAGATTCTTTAGTTAGTCATGTGTTCAAAGCTCGTTATTATCCTCGTGCGTCCTATTTGGGGCAGAGTTGGGAAGCAATCTGAGTTTTATATGAAAAAGTATCCATGGAGCTAAGTCTCTTACTCAGAAAGAGGGTCCATGAAGCTCAATTTCCAATATTGTTCATTTTCAAAGATAGACGGTGATCATAAATATAGTTATGGGGTTCCATCTTAAAATTAATTGGTGATGAGTAGAGTAATTCATGTTCTTATATATGACTTAATACTTTACCATTTATTCCATGTGGGACAATGTCCACAATAGTTTCTAATACTTTCTTGTTGTTATATCGTTATTGTAGCAAAGTATCAGATCTCATATAATTTAATATAATAACATTAAAAGAATATCACTAACAAATCACAGAGCGTTACCTCTAAAAGTTATTAGGCACAACTAGTGCAATAATAATGCCTTAAAATTAATTGACAATAAAAAGAATGATTGTTGTTATGGGTACAAAACATATAATGGAAAATGTGATCCTTATAGGGGTCATGGTAGTACTTGCAAAAAGTAGTGTAATTAATTAAGTTTGTGGTAGTGGGTGGTGGTGGTCGACCATGTTAGAGATATGGTGCTTGAGTACAAGTATTGTTAGCTAGGGCACTACTCAAGCTTCGAGAATTATTGTCGAAGAATTCTTAAGAGAGACTCAAACTTTTTTTTCTTTTTCTTCAAAAACAAGACCAAACTTAAAACAAGGAGAAAATAAGAACACATTCAGTTGACCTTATTGTATTGCACATATATACATATAAACAATATATGTATATTTTCAAATGGCCAGTAGTATATGAATATATACTTTAATTAATTTGGAGAAATTTTTAACAAGTAAAAAAATATATATAATAGTTTGAGAGAGAGAGAAAAGAAAAACAAATGGGAAGTTTTCTCAAAAAAATAAATAAAGAAAGAAAGAAATAAAACAAGACAAAGGAGAAGTGTGGTTTGGTCAAATAGGTCTAAAGTTAAGAGAGAAAATGTGCCTTGGGCATATATGTTATGTAATGATGCTAAGCTTGACCACTCATACTATACTATATATGAATTTGTTAAATGATAATGGCTGTTATTTTTAGATTTAAATAAGTACCACAAGTAAAAAAAAAGACCAAAAGGAAAATAAAAAAATTTAAGTAAAATTAAAAGGTAATATATTAATTTGAATCCAACAGTGGAAACTGTATTATCAGTATTTCATGATAAGAGTACGTACCACTTTTTACAATTAATTCCGTGGGACTTTTTTGCAACTTAAAAAGAAACCCAAATTTTTGCATTTTTTTTTAAAAAAAATTAATAGTATGATGAATTCGAATAAAAATAAAATAAAATGGGTCCACTATACTTGACTTTACAGTTAGTCTGAAAGAGGAAGAAGGCATATATATCATCACAAAAATAAAATAAATAAAAATTCTACTAAGAATATCTTCAATGAAAAATAAAAAAGAAAAAAGAGCAGAATCTCGTAGCGATGTTAACGTGAGGAAAAGGAAGATAAATTGGTAAAAAAATAAAAAATAATAAAAATAAAAATAAGAAAAGTGTGTAACAATAATAATATAAATAGAGATCGTCCCCTCTTGAATGTGAACCACGAAAAACTTGGATTCTTCTCTCTATATTAATATATAACAAGTTTGGAGCAGTAGAGTATATAGCAATATAGTGCTGTTCTTTTATTTATTTTTTTTTATTTAATTAATAATAATAATAATAATTAATTAAGAATATATGGCTAGAGATAGGGACCCTCTTGTGGTTGGTAGAGTAATAGGAGATGTTTTGGATCCTTTTACAAGGTCAGTCTCTCTTAGAGTGAGTTATGGTAATAGAGAGGTCAACAATGGTTATGAGCTTAAACCTTCTCAAATTGTTAACCAACCTCGTGTTGATATTGGTGGTGATGACCTAAGGACCTTCTACACTTTGGTAAATTAATTAATTTAATTAATTACCTCAATATTCATAATATAATAATTTCATCTATTTATATTATGATCAATGTCATATATTGAAAATTATTACAGGTCATGGTGGATCCGGATGCTCCTAGCCCTAGCAACCCCAATCTAAGGGAGTATTTGCATTGGTAATTAATTAATTAACTAATTAATTAATTGATTATATATTATTATTATTATTATTATATAGATGATGGTTTCATATCATGATAAGTAGTATAAAATAATTAATTAAAATAACTTGTTTGAGTAAATGATGATGCGAAACTATTATTACTCAAAAGTATATGCATATATTTTTATTTTTGTATAAAAACTTTGGAACGAATACAAAATAAATTATATATTATATATGTTTAAATTATGTTTTTAATTAGTACAATTAACTATTTATTCTTTTTTTTAGAGAACACTTTTTCTAAATTATTTCCAACATGTGTTGTGTGCATGAAATTGTTCTAATTGTGACACTTATTTACTAATTCACTACACCAAAATATGTCTTTACTTTTTGGTCATTAATTATGCATTTTATAAAGGTGTTAGTTGGGCGTCTGTTGAAAAAATATTGACGCTAATATGAGTTACAGATGTTGAGTATAAAGTGAAACGATGTGTTTTCGTGTAAATATATAATGTGTCAGTTTTGAAATCGATAATGTCAATAATTGACGCTTAGACTCGATAGTGTCGATTATATAATTAATAAAGTACTTTTAGTGTCAGTTTTGAATTGGAACTAACCCTAATAATTACAGAATTTTGTAAAACTAACCCTAAAGCTTGTTTTAATTTGTTAAAGTGACTAGGTTATTATAATCATATTTCTAGCTAATATATTAAGTACCCTTAAATTCTTTCTACATGTTTATTAAGCCACAAATTCCATAAATGTTAGCTATATAAATATATATATATATATATATATATGAAAGGATATATGGGAATATACAATATATATGAATATATAAAAAGCTGATGAGAAAGAATGTGGTTTGGGGATGAATTTTGAATGATGAAGGGATGAGGCTGTGTGTGTGGAATCAGTTTTATCCTGCTAGCTATAGCATGTCCCCTTTTGTCCCACCATTAAAATGGCCACCTCACATTAAGAAGGTTTTCACAAATTAATGTGTCATACTCTAAGATCAACACATGTCAATATATATACATACACATGTATAGGGCATTATTAGTAATTTTTATACACTACTTCAGTAAATTACACATATTTCAACCTTGACCCGAATTTGAATTCGAACATAGACTTGGATTCGGACCCTAAATTCGACCCTGAACCCTGAAACACGAACTTAGACTCAGACCTGGACCTTGACCAAAACCCCGACCCGGACCTCGACTCGAACCCCAAAACCAGTCTGGACCTGGACTCTGGCCTAGGACCTAGCTTGGGTCTAGGGTTCAGGTCCAGTCTCGGGTCTGAGTCTGGGTCCGAGATCCGGATCTGGGTTCGTGTTCTGGGGTTCGGGTTGGGTCGGGTCCGGGGTCTGGGTCTAGGGTCCAGATTCAGGATCGGATTCAGGTTAAGGTTTGAGTCTGAGTCCGGGTGTAGGTTCTGGTCGGGATCTGAGTTTGGGAGTTTGAATTCAAGGTCTAATCTGGGGTTAGATGAGTTCATGCCATGGTAAAATATTATTTTTTTAGTTAAATAAAATTAAAATAATCTTAAAAAACTGAGCCAAACACTATTAAATATTTTTAAAATAATAAAAAATAATTTTCAATTGTCACATTTAAAAACACAATTTTAAAAACTAAAAATGAAAAACACAACTAAATGGTCATTATTGATAATTTTTAAAATTAGAGGGAATGCCCTATAAGTAAAGACAAAAATAATATTTCTTATCATAATTTTTGTCCTATATATACTTTTTAACTATCTTAATACTAAATTTTTAGTTTATGTGGTTATATATTCGTTGTATTTACCGTGAATATTCGGTACTTATTAAAAAAAAAAAACAGTAAATTAAGGGTGGTAAAATAGAGTTCTAAATTTGTTATTATGATTAGATAATAGTACTTTTTCAATGAATTTGTTATTACCACAATTTATATTTTTATATATATTATTAATCCAGATAATGGTAATCTAAGAGTCATTTTTGAACTAATAATTGAGCTTTGACCTATAATATATAGTGTAATTATAATAATTATACATGTTTGGCAATTTCAATTTTAGGTTGGTGACTGATATTCCTGGAACTACCGGGCCAAGCTTCGGTGAGCCGTTCATACACTTCATAATACTATTCTTTTTTTACGCTGTAAACAAAATAGTGCGGATTAAATTTTTTTAAATAGTATTGAGTAATAATATATAATGTTGTATTACAAAGTATATAATTTATTTTTTAATTAATTGTTTATTATGTGTAGGACAAGAGGTGGTGTGCTACGAGAACCCGCGGCCGACGGTGGGGATTCATCGGTATGTATTTGTGTTGTTCCGGCAATTGGGAAGGCAAACGGTGTTCGCGCCGGGGTGGCGTCAGAACTTCAACACTAAAGACTTTGCTGAGCTTTATAACCTTGGTTTGCCTGTTGCTGCCCTTTATTACAACTGCCAAAGGGAGACAGGATCTGGGGGAAGGAGGTCCTCCACATAGACATATATATATATCATCATCATATATCATATATAGGTATTAATATATGATGATCATTCTTAATGATATCATGGCTTTTTATTATCAATGCCATTATTAATATATAATAAGCTCTCTCTATATATATATAGAATGAGATGGAAGAAAACAGGACTGCATGTCATGTACGTGTATGTATACTGTATATGTATTAATATTAATGTAATATTGTATCTTCATTATTGTACTCAATTCAGCTGGTATGTACTTACCTTGCTAATATTATATTATGTAATAATGAGATACACATATATATATGGAAGTTAGAATATATATATATAAAAAAATTTGGAAGTGGGAATTTCAAAAGATAAATTTGATTTTCTATACTTACATATACTTAATATTTTTTCTCTAAACACATAACATTTAATATTTGTGGGATATGACACATTTTAGAATATTCCTAAAATATCCCCATTTACATTACCGACTCCCCTCTCTCTTCTTCTCTCTTTGTTATAAACAAAAAAAAATAAAAAAAAATTAAAGTGGGCATCGGGCCTTACATCGGGCCTTACATCGGGCCAATCCTATAAAATGAAAAAAAATTAAAAAAAAATAAAGTGGGCATCTGACCATCGGGCCCATCGGGCCAGTCCTATAAATAGAAATTTTTTTAAAAAAATCCAAAATGGGCATCAGACCATCGGGCCCTACATCGGGCCATGCATCGGGCCTTCATCTTCAAGCTCATATCAAACCAGAAAATCGGATTTTCTTGCCCAGAAAGATCACAGACCCTAGATCTACTCCATCTAACCCTAAATCTAATCAAGAATGCACATATCCAACCTAAATCTATCAACTAACAACATTTTCACCATAATCAATAAGAAAAAAAAAATTAAAAAATCTAAAGGGGAAAGGCTCGTCGCGTGCTCAGTGGATGGGTTCCCTCCGTGGGGTGGTGGGTTCGGTGGGTTCTTCGTTCGAGTAAGGATTCGTGGGTGGTGCGATTTCAAACGCTAGAGAGAGAGAGAGAGAGAGAGAGAGAGAGAGAGAGAGAGAGAGAGAGAGAGTTTAGAAATGAGGGGGGTAAAATTGGGTTTAAGTAAAAGTTATCCCATTTTACAAAGGGTAATTATATTTGCACCCCAAAAATATATAAGTACACCCCATATCTAAGTTTACCCCCTCTTTATTTTTAAAATTGTTATTTTTTATAAAAACACCCCATTTTTATTACAAAAGTAGGTCTTGTTTAAATGGAGAAGTGCACCCCATATTTTTTATAGAGACCATCTTCTTCTTTTAATCTTTAATTGGAAAATCTCTAACCTCCCTTTTAATCTCTATATGTTACTACTCAAAGGATTTTTTTTATAAGGTAACCGCAATTTTTTTTGAAAGAAAGGTAATCACCATTTTGATTTTTCTATATATAATCGCTGATTTATTTTTTTGTGTGATGAATGTTCTTTAATTATTTAAAAACTCAAAGAATCATGTTTTGATACCATGAAACAGTACTATTTTTATTATTTTTGGCACAATAAAAAAGAAAGTTATATATATATATGTGCAGACAGCAATATAAAAAAATTCTTGAAGTAATACAAAGAAAGTGAATACTCTATTTATATACAATCCCACTTTGTAAATGATTCATACAATGAAACTTTCATATGTGTTGCTATTTATTTTTCTATCGTTCAAAAAAGAAAAAAAAAAAGTAAATGAGGTGTATTTATTAGAAATAACTGATTTAATTATAAATTCCTTAAAAATTAATTTTATTTAATTTTAAAATGTCTATTTTTGTCATTTTACACAAGGTTAAGAATGTATATAAAATTTTGGGGTGTACTTAATAATATTAGGGGTGTAAATATAACTACCCTTTACAAATTATGTATAGTATTAGATTAGGATACCAATTTTAGTCCCTAATATGCATATAATTTCAAATTTCCCTTTCAAAATTAGCCTACATGAGGAATTTATTGTAGTTATTATATTACCAATAATAAATAGTATTGAATATAGTATAATATTTTTAAGGTGAATTACTTCATATATTATTTTTAATTTTTTTTTTTCAAATTTACGGTTTGAGTTTTTAAATTGGTTGCAGCGCTAGTTGCAATAGGGGTTTTATACGATTTTTTGTTATAATTTAGGTTGCAGCGCTAATTGCAATAGAGATTTTTATGTAGAATTTTTGTAAAAATACAAAAAAAAAAAAAAATTGTTTGAAGTGTAAAAATAAAAAAGACCATATTTTTATTTAATAAATAATTAAGAAATAAACAAGTTAGTGAGTCGGCTTGAAATCTCTCTATTTTAGTTTTAACAAGTTAATTAGCTCTCTTTTAATTTGTAACTTTTCTATTTGTTGGATTTCTCAAGTTCCTATTAAGGTAGCCCATTCTCTTATAAGACAGAATTTATGGCATTACAACGGGGTGAGTTTTTATGTGCTCACCAAACTTTTAGTTTTGGCTTAATGAAAAAATCTAGCAAATCTACATGTTATGCGAAATGGAACAATTTATGATTTATGATACAGTTTACAATACAAATAAACACGCAACATGATCAAGAAATAATATACTAAGAGATTTCAAATTTAGCAGTAAAACAGAAAAGAACAACACCAAGTTTAATGATTTTAAGTCTTGTGCAATGCTCTACATCTCGGTTGGAACAACAGCAACCATATCTTTATTAATATCAGTTTTTACAAGGTTACAAGAATCTTTACAAATTTCTTAGAGATTACGGAAAGAAGTTTCTCTCTCTAGTTTAGACTCTACCTTATACAATCACGATTTTCACTCAAGCAAATCATGTCTTATTTAAAAAAAAAAAAAAACCAACTTACAAATATCTACATCTATATATAGATTTGCATTGTTCCCAAATATGTCTCCTGAATTATCGTGGCACATTTACACCGCTATAAATGATCCAACTCATCACCAGCAATAATAATTCATGTCATCTTAAAATACACGCTTTCAGTACGGACAATCTGGAAGCATTATAACATACAAGCCTTCCAAAGACGTACATGACTTCATTCCTGAATGAACCTTCAAGACTGACAACGCTGTCTGGGAGTGCACCTCCAAACTAGAGACAAGCTATCTGGGAGAGACATTCCATACATTGTACAAGCTATTATGGAAGAACCTTCTAGATTCTACAAGACCTTCTGCACAGGGCTTTTTGGATCCACACTAAGCTTCCGGTATTTGCTCTCCGAATTCACAGCTTCTAATCCCGGACGACAAAACTTGTAACCATAACCAACAAATCTCCACCTTGGTTTCAAGTTGAAGTCACTTAATACATCATTGTCTAAATATTGTTGTCCCCTCAGCCCCTTCGAGCTCAGCTAACTCCAATCAGCTTCAGGCAATGCTCAAACTTACTACTTGGCACTACCTTAGTTATCATATTTGAATGATTGTTTTTAGTGAGAACTTTGGCGATCTTCACAGATTTTTTCTCCACAACCTCTTGTATGAAATGAAGCTTGATATCAATGTATTTAGTACGCTCATGTGCACACAATTCTTGGTTAATTGAATTGCACTTTGATTATCACAATGAATAATAATAACCTTTTGATTGAGCTTCAGCTCCTCCATTAACCCAGTTAACCATAATGCTTCCTTAATCTCTTCCGTCAAGGCCATATATTTTGCTTCAGATGTCGACATTACCACAACCTTTTGAAGGTTTTCTTTCCAACTAGTAGTTTTCCCAAATATTGTAAACACATATCTGGTCAGAGACTTCCGTGTATTAATACACCCTGCATAATCAGAGTCCACATAACCATTGATAACATCCAAGTCTTCCTTCCGATCATTCATGCCAAATATCAGTCCCTTCTCAGCACTTCTTTTCAAATAACGTAGAATCCAGTTCAGGGCTTCCCAATGCTCCTTTTAGAGATTTCCCATGAACCTACTTACCATCCTCAGTGCATACGCTATGTCCAGTCTTATACAAACCATGACATACATCAAGGAGCCTACTGCACTAACATATGGAACTCTTGACATCTCCGTCTTCTTAGTATCATCTACCAGCATCTGAGTACCACTCAGTTGAAAGTGTTGTGCAAGGAGAGTACTTACTGCCTTAGAGTTACTTATTTCAAATGTATTTAGAACCTTTTTTATGTAGCTCGTCTAATTCAAGTACATTAGTCTTTTCTGCCTTTCCCTTCTTATATCCATGCTTAAGATCTTGCTAGTCGCACCCAAATCTTTCATTTTAAACTCCATTTTTAGCTGGCGCTCTAAGTGTTTGATCTCTTGTACACTCTTGTTGGCGATCAGAATGTCATCTACGTATAGTTATAGATATAAAGTATCTCTATTTCTCTCTCGAAAATATATACATGGATCAAACTTACTTCTTTTCAGACTTATCTTGGTCACATAATCATCAAATCTCCTGTTTCACTGTCTCGAATATTATTTCAAGCCATACAGAGACTTTCACAACAAGCACACCCAGTGTTCCTTTCCAACCTCTTCAAATCCTTCAGGCTATTTTATTAGAATTCTTTCATCAAGATGTCCATACAATAAGGCAGTTTTGACATCTAATTATGCTAGTTCGAGGTCTTGACACGCAACAAGTGCCAACAGAATTCTAATCAATCTGTGCTTGACAACCGGAGAAAAAATCTCATTATAATCGACTCCTTCAGTCTAAGAGAATCCCTTTGCAACCAACCTTGCTTTATACTGTGCCTCTTGTACATTTGGAATGCCTTCTTTCCATTTGAACACCCATTTGCATTTGATGACTTTACCATCTTCTGGCATCAATATTACATCTCAAGTTCGGTTCTTCTTTAGGGAGTGTATCTCTTTTAACATAGCTCCATTCCATTTCTTCTGATCTTTGCTCTTCATTTCCTGTGCATAGCTAGTGGGCTCTTCATGCACAATCTGATTAGCAACATGAAATGCGAATGCAATTAAATCAACATGTCCATATTTATCTGGAGCCTTTACTTCTCTCTGCATTCTATCTCTTGCCAATTTACAGCTTTCCAGATTATTACTTCTAGAATCATCACTTCCATTATCTACAGGTGTTTCAGTCTCCACCCTTCCTAGAGGCTACACTCAAGCTCAGTTCCTAGAGCTTTAATTTCTTCTCAGTCAGTATTGGCTTGACTTCAAGCAGGTTTGTCAATGAATCCCATAACAGATTAATTAAAGGTCTCATCCCTACTAATTATACATTTTCTCATTTCGGGCTCCAAACACCACAGTCTATAGCCTTTAACTCCTTCCGGATACCCCAAGAAAATACACTTTAAGGCCCTTGCCTCAAGTTTGTCTTGCCTGATGTGTACATAATAGACACATCTGAATACCTTCAAGTGTTCATAACTTGTTGGCTTCCCTCACCACACCTCATCTTGCGTTTTGAAATCCAGTTCTATTGACGGACATTTATTTATCAAATAAGTTGTAGTGGACACAACTTCTTCCTAGAACACTTTAGGCAATCTAGCACTCAATAGCATGCACCTGACCCTTTCCAAGATAGTCATATTGAACTTCTCTGTGAGTCCATTTTGCTGAAGAGTCTTACTCATGGTCTTATGCCTTGCTATTCCTTCTTTCTTACATAACATATCGAACTCATCCGAACAGTACTTAGGCCATTATTGGTTCTTAGTTGTTTCACTTTTCTTCCAGTTTGATTCTCAATCATTATCTTCCAGTGCTTAAATCTTTCAAGATCTTCTGTCTTATTCTTCAAAATAAACACCCATAACTTTCATGAGTAATCATCACTATTGAAAGAAAATACATGCTCCTAGAGTGCAATGGTGTCCTCGAGGGTTCCCATAAGTCATTGTGAACGTAATCTAGTGTTCCCTTGGTATCGCTTTCGCCAGTTCCAAACTTAACCTACAAGTTTTACCA
The DNA here is from genome assembly GCF_029168945.1 of Cannabis sativa. Lineage (NCBI taxonomy): Eukaryota > Viridiplantae > Streptophyta > Magnoliopsida > Rosales > Cannabaceae > Cannabis > Cannabis sativa. The sequence continues at coordinate 57,735,279 of NC_083607.1, forward strand.
AGGACACAATACTCACAGTAATCCAACGACTCAAGCTTTACTTTTCCAAGTAATCCTTGCTTATGTGGTTCATGTGGCCCTCTTTCACTAACATGGCCAATTCTCTTATGTCATATTTTAGTTTCATTTACGTGCTTTCTTGAAACACACGCGTTTGTATTTTTCAATGTGGTACCTTCCAGAGGATAAATCCCATTTGATTTTCTTCCTCTCATTACTATCATTGAACCTCTACAAACTTTCATGATTCCTCTCTCAACTTTAACAAGAAATCTTTGATTGTCTAACAAACCAACAAAGATCAAATTTCTTTTGAGATTAGGTACTAGTCAGACGTCCTTTCGCACCCTTTCAACACCATCATGAAGTTTCAGCCTTACCATTCTAATTCTCACCATCATGAAGTGTCTAACATATATGTTTTTTATTATATATAATCTATATATTATACATATTTATAAAAATTAGAAAGTTCAAACTATTATATTCCTTTTATAGTGGTTGATTTGAACTTTAAATTCAATCTATATATTTATCTCACAATCACAATTAACTAAAGTATAACAATTGAATGTGAAAAAAATAAATATCAGTGCTCGATTTGGGCAGGTTGATTTTTTTTCTTAATTGAGCGGGTTGTACTTAAATTTTTGTACTCCAATCTTTATATTGGATTAAATAAAATGTAACGTAAACCGACCAAACCGACCTACATACACCCTAAGTATACACTCTTAAAACTAAAATGTTTATTACTAAAAAAAAATATACTTAAGCTCCACGCGTTAAGACCCAAGGAAGAGAGGTTTTTACGAGAAAATTATATTGTATACCCACTTTATATTATTTATTTTAATTTTTACCTTAATTTTTATATTCTTTAAGATACACTTACTTTATAGATGATGTTTCCATTATACCATTTAGGTTAGGGGACTATTACAGCAGGTATTGAGTAAAATACCTATCAATAGGGATAATAATTTATAACCTTTGATTTAATCTAAAGGCTCAAATTAACTCTTGAAAACTACACCATAATTAATATATTTATTTATTTATAATTAATCTTGAATATTATTAATTATAGATTTAAGTAACAAAACTCCAAACCTAACTCCAAACCATATATTTTTTTTTACTTTTTATTTTACATCTCCTAAAAATTTAATTTTAATTATATATATTTTTAAAATTTACATAAAAGTATATTTTAATTAAATTGGTTTTAAAACAATAATTATACTTATAGAAAATTTTAACATGTTGAACTTATAATAATCAATAAAAAGCATTTTTAAAACAATCAAAAGGTCATGAGTAGTAATATTTTTTTTCTTTATTTATATTTAATTTAAAATTTCAATTAATTTAATAATTTTAAAATTTTATCATATTTTATTAATTAATTTACTTTTTTAAATTACAATGTTCAATGTATTTAAAAATTTTAATGAGTTAATATTGGATCGTAGCTACTTCTATCTACGGTGCTCAACAATTTTTATTTTTTTTTAATAAAAGAAATGTATTGATTGATTATTTTTTTTTTACATGGGGTCCCCCAATAGTAATTTATGTTGCTTCCGTTGATGATGGTCTTACACCATGATTATATTGTTGGCTGTATTATTTATTGTAGTATTAAATAACTTGAATATTTTATACTTTTCTCGCTATAATTATTGTTGAGTGGAAAATAAAATTAATTAAAAAATAATATATAAATTTGAAATTAAAAAATAATTAATTAAAATTTATAAATATTCATCAAGTAAATAAGTAAGAAAAATAATTAATTAAAAATTATAAATAGTCATTAGGTAAATTAATATATGAGTTTTGTTAACAAAAAGATAGTTTTCCTTTGGTGGTACACGCACTCCTTGGATCTAACGCATGGAACAAACCCTGACATGGTAGGGCTCGTATCATAATTTGAAATTAAGTATAAATAGAAAAAAAAATAATTGTACCACACTAATTAGAGTCTTTTACCAGCTAACATTACTAAAAGCTACTACATATGAGTTTGATTGACAATGATTTTTAAATCAATTGTATCGTTTTGATAGTTTAACTGAGCACAAATAATTTTAATTATAATGCAATTGTTGATCTTAATTATAATTCAATTTTATATAATCATAACTTTTTCATTTTTTTTTATTATTATTGCATGTGTTATTTTATTGTTCACTATTATAATATATGTAATAAAGTCGTCAATATATGTATATTAACAAAAAAAATATTGAAGACTTCCCACTACAATAATTACAAACTTTAAGTTATTATAGGATAAGAATTGTTCCATACTAATAATGAAAAAAATATTGAAGAAATTTAAATTATTGTTTAGAAAAAAAATCAAATTATTAAATTAATTTTAAATTTTAAATTAAAAATAATAAAATTATGTCTTTACAAATGATTGAACTTATGACATTATAGTTGATGTAAGACAATTTTACCAATTACACTAAGATTATATTGTTGATTGTATTGATTATTTTAGGATTAAATAACTTTAATATTTTGTACTCTTTTAGCTATAATTATTATTGAGTAGAAAATAAAATTAATATATAAATTTAAAATTAAAAATAATTAATTAAAATTATAAAAAGTTATAAAGTAAATAAGTAAGAAAAATTATAGGTTTGGAATTAGTTTTGGAATATTGTTAGTTGGATCTAAATTATTATTTAAAATTAATTATAAATAAAAAAATATTAATTATGGTGTAGTTTTCAAGAGTTAATTTAAGCCATTTGATTAAATCAATGACTATAAATCATTCAAAAAAAAAAAAAAAATCAATGACTATAAATCATTATACCTAACAATAGGTAAAAATTACAATACCTATTGTATTAGCTGGCTTTAGGTTAATGTAAATTATGTACTAGATTTAAATACAGGGTAAGAGTTTATTGGGCAACCCACTTAAAAAAATAGGTACATTTTAATGAAATATAATATGAAAATATTTTTGATTAATAGATACAAATAAAAAGTATTCCACAACTTACCCCGATTTTTGTGGCATTACTTTATCCATTTTCTTTTGCTAAATATTACGGGTAAATATCATTTTGGATCCTGTATTTTGTAAAAATTACTAATTGGACCCTCTATTTTGTTAAATGATAAAATGACCTTGTATTTTTTAAAATGGTACAGATAGGATCCTGAACTGATTTTTTGTCAAAATAAAATTTAATAATAATTCGATTTAAATATGTTATGACAAAACTATTTATATTTTTCTATCTCTGTGTTAGAATTTATTTTTAAAAAATGGTCAAAAATTAAACTCAAATTCTATTTTCATTTAAAAAAAAAAAAATAATCCAATTTATAACTTTTTCAAAATACAGTATAGAAGGTATTTACCCTTCCTTTATCCATTTTCACATTTCAAGCCTTCGTATCAGTCTATAATCTAATATACCACCTTCCCTTTTCTCAAGGACACAGCTCACTCGAATTCAGTCCAAAACCTTACCCATTCCAATTCCATTCAAGTTTTCATTCCCAGAAAGGTAATGAACTTCTAAGCTTTCAAAATTCTCATGTTTTATCCTTTTGTCTAGAAAGATTTCATATTAGTCTTCACTTACCCATCAAAGCTGCGTACCAGAACACTATAAAAATCTCAGCTTTATATCATTTTCATACAATTTGTGAGTAACCCAGAACAGTAATTATTATATAGCAGACAACCCATTTTTCTTTATTTCATTTTAGTCTTACAATTTAATAATGATAATGGAGAAGCTCTTACAGTTTTGAGTGTAGTTTCTTTATCTCGTTTTAGGCTTTTAGCTCAAATGGGGTTCTCTAGTTTTTCTAGTAACTGATTATTTTTTTTACTATGGTCAGATTTATATGATATATTTACTGGGGTAAAGCAAAATGGCATCTACATCAGCAGCTTGGCTGTACCAAGGTGTGTCTTTCTTCTTCTTCTTCTCTTTTTTTGCTCCTAAAAAATGTAAACTTTGGATGTAAGAAAAAAAATCTTCTATATGGGGTGTTTTGTATGGCAGATAAAGGATTGAGGTGTACAGTCTCTGCAGATGGCTTTATTGCTAGGAACCCATGTTTGAAGTTGCAGGTTACCTTTTCCCCTTGATAATGAGTTTGTTTCATTTTATGTTCTTCCAAACTGAATTGCTATGTTAAGCTGAAAGTAGAGAAGTTTTTATTTTAATTTTTGTGATCTTGGTTTGCTTGAATAGAGTATAGACAAGTGTAGATTAAAGGTCAAATGTACCCATAATAAGATTTTCATTAGTTGTGGAGAAGCTAAGAGCTTTCTTGTGAATGTGTTGCCTAAATAATTTGGGATAGAAAGCAGTGTAAATCTATTTGCCTGCATTCTCTGAAATTTAATTGGAAGAGTTAGTTGGTTTTTTCAAATTATGACTTTGTAGAGTATGATTTGGTTAAGCAGTTGATTTTGAGTATAAAATCCAGTTTCCTGTGAGGCTGGTATGTTCTGTGCATACATTGTTACTTTGTTCATGTGTACCATATTATATGGTGCTGTTGCATCCTTTTCAATATTGCATATGGGGCTAAACTTTTGAATTTATATTTTGTAATGAATTTCAGACATCATTTTTAAGTTCTCAAACATTTCAAGTCAGAATTGGCTTAACTGGTTCATTGAAGAGAGTACCTGCACTGTCTTCAATCAAATGTGAGAAGAAAGACGAAAACTCAAAGAAAGATGAAAACTATAAAAAAGTTTCTGTTGAGCGCCCACCATACTACAGCTATTTAGACTCAACATCTGGGGAGCTTGAACCGGCATCTGGTGCTCGTGCCAGCATTCCAGAGCAGGATTATTGGCCAGAAGGCACTGCTAGTCGAGTAAGGGCTGCCAATGCTCCCGAGCCTACAGGTAAATCTGTTGGATCTCCATCATTCGGAAAGAGTCCTGGAAGTAGGAGGAAGAAGCATTTAACATCAGTTGCTGCTCATGAAACCTCTGAAGTAATTGTAGAGTCCAGTGATTTAGTAGAATCTGAAAGTTCAGATGATTCCATGGACGATGCCAAAGAGAAATCCGAATTCGTTGAGTATCAGAGTGAACCAGATAAGGAAGAAAATACTGGATATGAGCTCGACAAAAAATTGGGACGTCCTCATGCTTTCATTGATCCAAGAGTGAAGAAACCAATTGGGGAATCACTTACAAGTGAAGAACTCTGGTGGAACTGGAGAAAACCAGACAAGGAACAGTGGTCTAGGTGGCAAAGAAGACGACCTGACGTTGAAACGGTTAGTGCATATATAAACATATTATTTTCTATATGTAAAATCTGAACGGGGAGATGATTAGATTATCAATATATATTGCATTTTGGTGTATACACCATCACTTGTTGAAGCCTGATAAGTTTTATTTTCAGGCACCTTCATCTTTAATGTATTAGCTTTCACAAACTCGGTGATTGTCCATTTATACATTCATTCACAACCTAAGACTTGTCTAAATTATCTTTTGTTTTGGATTTGAGCTTGTATTTTAATTTCAGGTCTTTCTCAAAGCAATGGCAGAGACTGGGCAGGTAAAGCTTTATGGTGACCATCCCACATTGACTGAAACTGCTCTTTTCAGAGCTAGACGACACCTATTTAAGGAAGAGAGGTAAGTTTGTGTCTCTGTATTTGTAGTTTGTACACATGCATATATCATATATGTAGGGACAGTTAAATTATGAGCTTAAGATAGACATAGTTTTGTTTCCATCTATAAGAGGAAGAAGTTGTTTTTGTAGAACGGTATTAGAATGCAACATTTGAACTACTCGAATGGTATTTAATATTTTCTTTTATGCTTTTAAGCTTAAAAGAAAGCTATTTCTTAAGGTAGCAGCTGAAGATTTCTATATTAACCCTACATGTATGGAAACAAGCAAATGCTTATATGTTTAAGTTGTACAGTGTATGGTTGGAATTTACAAAACAAAATCGCTTCTTGATCTAAGTTCGGAAGATGGATATTAGCTGTGCTAACTTTAGAAAGCCTTAAAATGCTAAGGTTGTAAGTTATTTTTATGAGATTAGTCGAGTCAACTTCTCATGGCATTGTTGATCAGATATGTACGAGGAACTATCCATTTATCTTGCAACTCGAAAATAAGTTTCTTTTTTTATTATTATGCAATGGTGTTTATAAAGGGTATTCCGTATCATGTATTGATATGTAGGCTTCAAGATGAACGAGAGAGGCTGAGTAGAGATGGTCCGTTATCTTACTATTCAGAATGGGTAAAAGCTTGGAAGAAGGACACTTCAAGGGAAGCTATTCAGAAGCATTATGAAGAGACTGGTGAAGATGAAATAGCTCAACTAATCGACATGTTCTGTCATCAAACAGACAGAGAGTATCGCATAATGATGGGAACTGATATCCGCATACCCAGAGATCCTCTAGCCATGCGAATGCGCGAGGATCAAATAAAGCAAAGTACTCACTCGAAAGCTAATAAATCTTTTGCATTTTTGTTCTCTCCGATATTCTATTGAGTATTTTGATTTACTTTTGTGGAGAATTAGTCGATTAAAGTAGTTATCGAGTATCAGCTACTTTATCCACTTTTCTTTTTGTGTGTGGGTGTTTGTTTCTTGTTTCTTAAGGTTTATATTAATAGCAATACATTAGAAATTATTAAAATCTTCAGTTCATTGGTCTAATTTATTGAGCTATGATAATTGACTCCTCTTTTCGGCCTTTGCAGTATGGGGCGGCGATCCAGTTTATCCAACTGTAAACTATATTCAAGAACCAGATAAAGTGATTGATTATAGGGGCCCAGATTTTCATGAACCAACACCTAATATGCTCGATTTTCTTAAGGAGGTCAGTCATTTGAACACTACGATTTGAAACTGAAATTACACAATGATTTCTGACTTCTGTCCCTCCCTGTGATCAGCATGGCAAAATCATATCCAGGGAAGAGCTTGAAAAGCTTCTAGCAAAAGATAAGACTGAAGAAGTTCAGGTGATCAAATTTTTTTCTTTTTGATTGAAGCGTCTTATAAATACATTACACAATCTGGGATTCGATCCTATGACCCCACACACGCACCTCCCTACCCCTATGGCTACTTGAGCTAACCTCAAGTGGTAAGGTGATCATTTGATAAGCATAGATATTTCATTTCGTATTTGGCTCCACTTATATTTTCTCTCACTAATTGAAAATGGCATTACCATCAATGACTTTCTTTACATTTACAGCAATTACTTGAGTAATAATAACCACCTCAGTTTTGATCTTTCTAACTACAATAAAGCTACCTCCCCACGAATTTCTCCAAAGTAAACTTCCGCCACTTACGCATGAGACGCTGCAATCTTTGTTTCGAAACTAAATTTTGTGACTTTACTTGAGAGAAAAGTTATAAAGAGATCATCTCTCATTTAGTTTCTCGTTGTATAGCTTCTTACTGAATTTTCAATTGCAACAAAAGCAGGTACCAGAAATAGAAGAAGCTATGGCACAGGCTGTTGACATTGGTGAAAACGAGGCAAGTTTTCCTTCAAGTGGGGTCGCCATTGTCCAATGTACTTGTTAATGCGGTTCTAACTATAATTTTCTTTTGTTTCTCAGGATGAAAGTGAGGATAGTGAGGCTGAGGAGGTCGAGGTTGAGGTTGTAGATGACGGGAAAGTTAAACGCAATTGGAGTATTTTGAAAACGACTCCCGGCAAGTCAAAGGTGATCATTTCTTGTATTCTCACTACCTATCTCAGCTGACATTGTTTCTCTAGTATAGTACATGTGCCAACATAGAGATGACAAATGGTGTAAGGCCTTATTGTTGAGAAATAAAAGTAAAATTACACATTGTTTTTATACTATTTATGCAAAAATATGACTTTTTTTTTTCAAAAATATTATTTTATGGGAAAAATTAAAAAAAAAAAAAGAAAAGAAAAGAAAAGAAAAAGAAAGTTAAAAAATATGAGAAACCAACAAAAGCTATATATTTGTAAACTTTGCCTAGACCATAAAAATGAAAATTTCTCAGAAATAAATGGCCTAAGCCTGCTTGTCTGACCATACTCTGGTTCAGCCCATTACAGAGTTGGTGATTGGGCTGGGTGGTCTGTGTTCCACATGGGCCTAGAAAAGTTTCAGCCCATTTGAATATGAAAATAGAATAATAGATAAATATCATTAAAAAAAATGGTATTTAGCTAGAATTAAATATGGTAAAAACAGTTATTTACAAAACAAATCTTACTTCTTTGGACCTATTTTTACAGAAATCAAAAGAAAATTATCATAGCACCTATTACTACTTGTCAATATCATGACGTAAAAAATGGAAACTTTATTACTTTATTACTTGAGTCTATTTGTTTGCTTATTGATGGCATTTGAAGGTTGTTAGTTATAATTTTGGGTCATAATTTTGCAGGGCAAAACCAAAACTAAACCTAAAAAGAATGGCGGCGGTATGTCGTTGGACGAGGCTGTAGAAGATTCAGAGAACTTGACTGATTTTCTTTTGGACTTTGAAGAAGAAGAGTAAACTCCTTTTCTTTATAATTCACATTTCACTATAGATTTTCTAGGAGAATCAAAATAGGAAAGAAAAAGAATATTGTAAGGAACTTAGGCTCACAAAAAAAACTATTAGTAACAAACATCATTGGCATAGGTGTAAGGTTGGAATTTATTGAGGTTCTATTCATAAAAATAGTGATAGTTGCTATTTTGGGATCAGTGAGTTGAAATGGGCTATGGTTTAATTTCACAAATACCACTCAATGCAATTATTATTAGGGATTTTCACACAAAATACTTAAAATGATATATATATTTTTTTTACATTTGTGCTGAAAAATGCCATTCTTCACATTTTTATGGACTTTAATTTACTTTTTTTATTTACATTTTTATGGAAAGCAAAATAAAAACAATGTAACGTAGTGTAAATATAGTAGCAATATGCAAACTACATACTTGTTAAAACAACACAAACAACATAGTACATACTATAGATTTATACTTTTGTAAACTTTTTTGTATTTTTTGGGGTAATTATTACATTTTTTTTTTCTATGGTTTGCTCGTAATTGATAGAGCAATTGTCCAAATGGGCTTTCAGATAAAAGAAAAAGAAAAATTTATACAAAATACCTAAAATTGCTCATTATATATATTTTTATTGACTTTTTTTTAAAGAGGAAAAATAATGTTATTTTTATGTTGCTGCAACGTTATAAAATATTTTTGCAACATAAAAATAAAAATTTCTATAAAATCATAAATTTTTTGTTATTTTTGAGTATTTTTAAAATAATTTAATAGGAAAAAGGTCCAAATGGGCAAACAATACAAAACTATAAAAACCTTGTAAATGGATGTACAAAACATTTTTAAAAGGGATATTTTCAAAAATATGGGAAAAATAAGCCATCTTATGATAAATATGGCAAGAAAACTAAATGCCACAAAATATGGCATTAACTAACCAAGCAAACTACAAATATGGTTTTTTCTAAAAAAAAAACCATAAAATAACTTAAAAACAGAAACTAATTTTAAATGAATGAAATTTATTATTTTTAACCATATATAAATAAAATCCTCTCTCTACACTGATTCTCTCTCTCTACTGCGATTCTCTCTTCTCTCTCCAGCGATTCTCTCTCTCTACTACGAATCGACTGGCCTGCGATTCTCTTCTTCATCTTCTTCGATTCAATTCCTCTCTTCTCCATGCACAAATTATTTATATGATTCAAACAAAACTGACCTGCTATTGGCAATGAAAGAGAAAAATTCAAAGTTTGAACACAAAGTTCCAATCATGTAGTGACACTAGGAAAGCAGGTGAACAATGCTCAATAGATAAGAGAGCCATATGAATACTGAGCCTGCTATTGGCAAACTTTTTATGTGGGTCAGTAAGTAATTGAACATGGCTCCACTCACATGCAACCGAGTACATTCAAGATCCCACATGTATAGTATATACAATAGTACAAAGACGAATTGCAGTAACTAGTTACTTGAAGTCTGGGTCAGTCTTTCTCCCCATAAAAGCCCTGAACTTTCTTTCTTTTTTTAACATTTTAAGGTACAGGAGTTGTTGATTATCAACCTGAAAAAATAAACATAAACAAAACAGAACAAATTAAAAAAAAAAAAAAACCAGTTTTATATAACATACTCAAATCTAATAACAAACATATAAAGGATAAAAATCAATTTTCAAGGAAAAAATACTTGGAAAATTTAAACACAATAAAAATACAAACCAACAATGAAACATAAAATAAATGCTAAACCGAATTCAGCAAAATTTAATACATACTTAAAGTTTCCGGGGAGATCTTCTTGTTGGAGCTTTCAAGGGAATATCTTCCACAACATTATCGGCCTTAAACAAAACAACAAAAAATCAGTTTCATCCCAAAAAAATAAATAAACAAAAACATGAATAAACAGCAAAAAAAACATATTAAAAAAAAAACATAGAGCATACTTTGGATTTACGTGGAGATTTCCTCGTTTCAACTTCAACAGGTTTTTCTTCTTCGACAAAAGGATCCTAATAAAAATAAATAAATAAAACCAGTTTCATAATAACCAAAAAAAAAAAAACATAAGTACTAAAAACCGGTTTCAATACAAACATAAAATATACTTTAGCTTTACGTGAATATTTTTTTGGTCGGCCTTTAGCCTTCGTAGCCTACTCAATCTTTTCAACAATAGATGAGACTTTTGAGGCTGATTCACTCTCCATCTGATAAAAAAACAAAACACAAAATAAACATTAGACACAAACAACAAATTAATCCTGATAATTAACACGAAAACTAGTTTCACACAAAATCGAAACAAAACAACAAAAAAAAAAACAAAAAAACATAACGACAATTTCCTCAACAGTAATTAACTAAACAATAAAACTAATAATCCAGCCCAAAGGAAACCCATTCAAAGATCCAAGCATTTTGCAACATCAACCTTAAAACCACCCACACACCCAAATTATCACAGAATGCACAAATAACACATATCTATAACATAAATCAAACTCCAGAAACTTGTTTTTGACATGTTTCAAAATTAGGAATCCGAGGATCCGAAACAACACCTGCATCATTTCTAACCTATTTTTAAAACTGTAATCATGATCTAGAAACTGGTTTTTCATATGAGAATTATTTTGAAACCTCAAACCTAAAAACCACCCATACACACCAAAAACCAGTTCCTATAAATAAAACAAAGATTATAACTGCTCAAACACAACAATAATTTCTTCATGCAAAATAAAATCCCTACAAGTTTATAATTGATACAATATTTTCAACAGAAATTACATGGCTTTTCAGATTACACAATAAACCCACAATTTATTACAGCACATTGACTCTAAAACCCGAAATTACTAAATCATCAAAAAAAATCATACCCAAAAACCAGTTTCTAAAAAATGAAAGAAAATTTATCACTAAAACTAACAAAAATCATATCCAAAAACCAACCAAATTTAAAAAAAATAAATAAATAAACACAACAACAACACCGAATATTAACAAAAATTAAAAAAAAAAAAAACTAAACAACAAAATTCTAAAGCATAAAACAAAACCCAAAACACAAAATACTTAACTAATCCAATATGAATAAATACAACAACACAATAATCACTTCGGATTAAACATTTTTAAAAAAAAGAAAAACAACAACACACTAATAATCTTAAAACAGAAAATGGGTTGAGATTGTTTTCCAATGATTCTCCTTGTTTCTTTCTTAATCCTCCTAATTTTCTCTCAAGGAACTACTCTCTTCTATTCTCATTTTTCCCACTCTCTCTTCGGATTAAGCATAACTCAACAAGAAAATGCAAAATAAAAAAATAAAAACGAAAATATAAGAATGTAAGAACGATTAAGAACAAATGCAACTTCAACAAACCCACAAAATGAAAAGGAACAAAAAACCCTAAAATTAGAGAGAAAAAAAAAATAAAAAACTCATGCTTACCTTGAAGAACACACAAACAATGGAAGCTCTTACCCGTAGCTCTTACTTGAAGAACAATGGCGGCAATGTCCTCCAAAAATCGAGAGCAAAAAAAAAAAAAAAAAACAGAGGACGAAAATGAAAGAGGAAAAGAAAAAAGAGGAAAATGAAGAAATGGTGAAATGAAAAAAAAAGAGGGAGGGAGAGAGATAATAGTATAGGTTGTTTAGGGAAAATATGTCTGAATTGGAAACTGCAAAAATAAACTAAAATGTAGAAGCAACCATCAAATCATGATGATTACATGCAAACCCTCTAAAAAAAACCAGTTGAAAAAAAACTAAACCAAAAAAAATCTAAACACCTAAAATTACTAAAATAACCTAAATAAACTACAATACACACACTATGGGCTTTTGACAAATAAATTCCAGCCGTATGGGCTTTAAAATCCCATAAATTATGGCCAAACTTTAAAAAAGCCATATAAAGTGTCCATAGTTAATTATGCCATATTTATCATAAAAGGTTTAAAAAACCCATACTCCACGTAAATTCTACTTTTTAAAAATTGGTATAAATGATTAGTTGAAAAATAAAATTGGTAATTGGGAGTAATGAAAACAGAGAATTATTAATGAGAATATGAGAATAAAATAGGAATGTAATAAAATTTAACAGAAATGAAAAATAATTGAAAAAAAAAAAATCGTTGTTTACTGGAATAGTTTTTTTCTCTTTTAAAAGAATAGTCTCCACTAAAATAAGGAAAATACATTCTTTTCCAATCCACCAAAATGTGATTCCAATAATTTTTACTAAATAAAATAGAATATAAATAGATTCCATTCAATTCCATTAACCAAACATATTAAAGTAAATCAAAATCATCCTGATCTTGTATATTTTGGTAAATCACTAAACAAAAAGTGGTATAATCATTAATTGAAGAATAAAAGTGGCACATCCTGACCTGAGAAGGCCCAATGGGCCAGCTTAAACATATCAAGGTTAATGGAAAGCTCATATTTTTTTTTAAACATATCACTCATTTTTCCTCTTCCAGTTTTTTTTTGGATTATTTACACCACATACTAAAATTTTTAATTTGTTTACTTTTTTACCGTGGGGCGGATTTTTTTTCTTCAAAAATACTATGTAAGTTTTATACTGTGTACTGTGTTAAGTTTTTACTGTTCTTCTATGTTTGTTTTTTAGTTGTTCAAATGTTGTTATTAGTTATTTTGTTTTGTATTTTACTGTTGATTTATAAAAATACAGTATTTTTGAAAAAAAATCTCATGTTGCAGTATTTTTATAAAAATTAACCAAAATTCCAGTATTTTTTGTAATTTTTTTTTTCTCATGGAAAAATTATATATATATTTTTTGACGGTTTTTTGAAAAGAAATTCACAATTTGCAGAAAAGTAGTATTGATTTTGCATAAATGTTATTTGCAAACCTTACATGTTGTCAACAAAAATAAAATTCGTACTAATATAATTTCTTTTTTATATATATAGTTATTTAAATTCTATTTTCTTAGAATTACCTTTTTTTTTTAATCCGTTTAAATTTTGTAACGACACATTTTACATCCAAACTAAATTTAAAATGGGAAATTTATAAAAATTACTATTTTTGGTAAAAAAAAATTTACTATTTTACGTTTAATTTTTTTATATATTTTTACAATGTTTATAAAAATAACTCAAAAATAACAAGAAAATCATATAAAATAACAAAAAAACAGCATCCAAACAACACTAAAACAACATAAGAAAATATATACAAATAACTTAAAAACAACAACAAAATAACAAGAGTACAACATAAAAATACATCAAAGACTGTATTTTATGTAAATAAAATCTTAAAAATTGTAAAAATATTTAAAATTCTGTAAAACATATTTTTGTAATTATTTTTGTGTATTTTTAAAATAATCCCTTAGAAATATACCAAGGTCAAAATTTAGGAAACTAAAATTGAAATATGAGTTTCCAAAACTTTTAACATGTAACTTTGGACTATAATAAAAATAAAAAAGGTTTAGATTTGGGATCTTTTTCTCCACACCCAATGTTTTGGTTATTATTAAAGCTGGGCTTCTCAACTAAAATGTAATATTACAAAACCAATTTTGTGACACCAATTTTGGAAAATTTAATAGGTTGAAAACACTTTTTAGGGGACCAAGTTTTTCTTGTTCATTTTATAAAGCCCATTTATAAAGATTACTTCATGAATAAAGTAAAAATGTGTGACCCCAAATCCAAATTTGAGCTTAGAACTATTACTTTCTCTCTCTCTTTTTTTTTTTTTTTCTCTTTCAGAAAAAAATAATAAAATAAATAAATAATGAATTTCACAAAAACAAAGATGAAAGCAAAATTGGTGATTCCAAAGCCTTTTGAGAACCAACAAAAGAGAATCCCTTTATCACAAAAAATGGATGGCTCAAATTTTACCAACCCATTAATAATAATTAAATAAATATACATACATATTTCTATACATAAATTTATAAACTTTACCTTTCTCAATCTTTCATTATTTATTTTTGCAGGTAAAGTTAAAAAGAGCAGAAGAACAAACAGAAAGGAATAGTTGTTGTATGGTTTTGTTTGAAAGGTTTTGTATTGAAATTTTTTCAATACTCTCATATAGTCATATCATATCATATCATAAGAGAGAGAAGAGTAAAAGCTAATCCTTTTGGCATCAACTTAATAATTTTTATTTTTTTGAAAAGGAAATTAAGATTTCTCTTAGGTAAGCAGATTTCCTTTTTAGAACATTTCAAAAATAAATAACATATTTTATATTTTTTAAATGACCTTTTTAGCCCTAGTGACATGCAAAGAAGAATTTAGTAGTGATAATCTATTTATATAAATATGTAGGGTAAATTGCGGCATAAATACTCAATGTTTTAGATTTTATATATTTAAATACTTAATATTTATTTTTGGAGGCAAAAATATCTAATGTTATAATTCTCTTATACCGTTACTACGACTTGCATTAACTCATAAATATGAACACATGGAGGTCCTAAATGCATTACATTTATTTATTTTATTTTAAAATTTAATATTCTTAATATCAAAAACTAAATACTACTTGTTTCAAAAAAAAAAAAAGAGAGATGCAATACTAAATTACCATAGCTGAGTGAACCAGTGCACTTATCGAATTGAAGTGCCGATATCATGTGAAAATTGTTATGAAAACTGTTTTTTTTTTTTGAAACAAGTAGCATTTAGTTTCTGATATTAAAAATATTAAATTTTAAAATAAAAATAAATAAATGTAATGCATCTGAACCCTACACGTTTCTATATTTTATGAGTTAACGGAAGTGGTAGTAACAGTGTAAGAGAATTGTAACATTAGGTATTTTTACCTCTAAAAATAAACATTAGGTATTTAAATATATAAAATCTTAAATATTAAGTATTTATGCCGCAATGTACCCAAATATATATAAGTGCATGTATTACTCATATATAAATGGATAAATTTTAAGTTTAAATTTTCTATCTAATTAAGAAAATCTCTCATTTTTATATTATATGGGTTTGAGTTGTTCTGTCGGTATTAAGAAAAAAAGATTTTGGCCAAAAAAAAAAAATTGAATTTAAGTATTTTGTATTCAAGCATATTTTTGATATAGTGTAAAAAGAGATATTTTTTGACTTTTTTTTTTATTAAGTACATATATTCATTTTTCTCTTTTATTATTCGCCATTAAATCAAAATTTAATAATTTAATATTTTTAAAATTAATATTTATAATTAAATTTATTTAATAACCTTCAATCAATCAATAATACCTATTAAAAATTGTTCTAAATATATATATATTTATTTACATGAAAAAGCTCAGGTGTTTTCCCTCTCCACTAATCTTCCTTAGTTTATTTAACTATGGCCTACACTATCTTAACTGATTCCTTTGTAAGATCTTAAAAGTGTTTTCTTTATAATTACTATGAATTTTAAATTAATTGATTCTGTCATATTAAAATAATTAATTATTTAATTTGAGCTAAGAAGAGAGGAAGATCATTATTTGCTTTTTTTTTTTGGTCTTTGGGGATTAGCAATAATATGTACCAAAAAATAAATAAAAATGTTTTTGTGCCTTGTTTTATGTGCTTGAGATTTTATAATTAACTTAAAATAATAAGTTGGGTTTCTCAAATGTCCCATTTACGATTCCTTTAATTAATTCTTGCCTTGAACAGAACATTTTGGAACTAGCTTTTTAATTTTTATTTTATTTATTTTAAAAGCTGGTTTTGAATATCAATATGGAAATAATTCATAAAATATTAATCCACTGGCAAGAATCAATTATATATAGTCCAATTTAGTGTTATTTATTTATAAATTTTATTAGAACAAGAGAGAAGAAAAAGTCATATTTTAACTGTTTATAAGTAGGTAACCTACAATAATTTTTAAAAAAAATAAAAACACAAAATTGGAGGGCTATTAAGATGGCTAGCTAGGGAGTGAGATTTTGACTAGGGACAAAATTAGATTAATTATAGTCATAGATAAGAGAGATTTGACTTGAGAACCAATTAGATTAGTAACTAGATTATTGATTTGAGACACCCTTTTCACAAAATCAACATATCATATAGAAATGATTAGGGTCACCAATAAATTAATTTTTTTTAAAAGAAAACCAAACAAATTAAATGCTCTAACTATTAATTAAGCAAACTAGTTTAATTTCTTAACTTTGTCACCCAAAACATGGTCAAGAAAAGATCCCAATTTATGTTGTTGCCTTGCTTTCTTGCCTCTTTGTTTTGCCCCCACAAAACAAAATACCCTTCTTAACAAAACAAAATAAATAAAATAATAATTGCTAATTTTTTTTTTTTAAAAAAAACCCTTAACAAAAAATTTCACAAACATTCTTTTTCAGTCAACCTTATTTGATTCCTTGTTTAATTTGTGTCTCTCTCAAAGCTAGCTTTGTATTCTCTTTGGACATTAATAATTTTGTTTTGGGCTTATTTTTAATTTTATAGCAAAAAGTGAGATTACTAATGATTAGCTATAAACGAATTTGCTTTTGTTTTTTATTTTTTTTTCAATTAAGAGAAAATCTTAATTGATAATCATCATTAGTGATCCCCTAATCTTGGACTTTTCTTGTCTTTTATAAAATCTCTATCATGTTCTTGCAATTTCATAACATGATTAACAAAATGGGCTCCACTTAAATAATTTAGTTAGTGTTTTGCCCTACTACTCCATCACCCCCAATTTGTTATTATTATTAATAATAATAATTAATATTTAAACAATATATAAATATTTTAATAAAATCTATTAATGTTGTTCAAGTATACCTTTCTTTCTTTCTTTCTCTCTTTAATTTATTTTTCTTTATTAAGATGAAATCTTAGTTGTTCCAATCAGGGATTTTGTGTCTGTAATTAAGGTTTCAAGTGTGCCTTTCAGTGTTTGGATTATAATTATATATATATTTTTTTAATTAAACTAAATTATATGTCTTATGTTCTTCTGTCGGATTTCCATATAGCATGGTAATTAGAAGTACTAATGTTTCATTTTTTGTTACAAATTTATTAGTATTAATTATTAGAATTATTAATTTAGAAAAAAGACCAAAACTTTTATATTTAGTGCTAATTACAATATGTGGGAAAAGCAATAAAAATATTCATATGCTTATTTTCAGTATAGTATTTTTCTTTTAAATTTCCAACTTCTATTGTGTATATATAGGGAAAAAAATAACTAAATAAATTTTTGAATGTTGTTATAATAAAATTATGGGAACATCAACATACCAATTAAGTTTCTCTTTTTAGAACTAATGCACGAATGGTTGTTTCTGTATTTTGTTAAATAATAATACAAATTTTTGTTTTGCAAAATGAATTAAATGAATTCATTGAACTCAATTTTAGTTAAATATTTTTTTTTTATATATAAATTGGTATCTTGAACTTAATTTTTAGAGTAACTTTAATAACTTTAGATACACGACTTCAATTTTTTTTTTTTTTGAAGAAATCAACCGTGTATTTATTATTCTAATAATCTTTTACAAACTAATACAGTAGAACTCTATTTAAGAATACTCTATTCAAGAATAACCTCTAATTTACTATAAAAAAATCAAGTCCCAATTTAGGCCAGCTATAAATAAGAATAACATCTATATTGTAATTAGTTATACATTTTTCAAGTCCCGTATTACCAAAGTATACCTCTATATAAGAATAATTACATCTTAATAAAATATATACATGTATTTTGTAAATTTATTTATGTAAAATTAATAATATTATTTTAAATTATAATACATGTATGAATATTATATTTACTTTAAAATATTTCTATTATGATATAGTCTTAATGGTTATTTATTGTTATTATTGTTACGTTGATATTTTTTGGTTATTTTTTTTATTTTTTTTTTCTAGTGTAACTCTATTTAGTTATAACCTCCCAATTAGAATATAATTTACTTGGTCCCAAGTATATTCTTGGATAGAGGTTCTACTGTAACACCTTTTTTAATAAAGGCCTGAAGAACTTTTGAATTTAATACAGATTTGACCGTGTTTATAATTCAGTATACCATTCAAAATTTTCTATTGAAACTTTTTTTGGCAACACGCTATGAATTCTATTCTTACATGCAATCTTAATTTTCTGGACAATATTCTTTGAATTATCATGGGAATAGAGCCAAATACTTTCATTTCTAGCCCTCCATAGCTAATATACCAACACAACAAATACTGTTGAAAACACTTTCTTCCTAAAGATTGTTATTTTTTTCCTTCCAATCTGTCGAACCAGATTAGCGAGGTGACTAGAGGATGTTCCTCATAGCAGCCACTGTTTTACCTGTTGTAGACAATCATTGGAGAAGGAGCACTTAAAAAAATAAATGATCAATTGTTTCATCCCATATTGCAAAACTGACAGCAAGTGTAGAGATAATGTTGAAAATCGAAACAATCTTTTTTTGGTCTTCAATCTATCTTAAATTGCAAGCCAAAATCCAAAGCTATGCTTCAGAGTATTTAATCTTCCCCACACTTCTTTACTCCAATTAACTCGACCTGGCAGCGGACAAAGCAACATGTATCCTTTCGCTATTTTATACTTGCTTTGAGTGAAGGAAGATGAATTTATGAGTGTTCCAACTATGTCTTTGATTGCTATTATCTTCCTTCAATACTAAGTACTTTCTTGGGGGCCGTGTAACTCCACCAATCTACACGACTTCAAATTTAATTATATTGAAAAATTATCAAACCTAAATTGAGTTGAACATATCAATTTGATTATTTTTATAAAACGCAAAATCCAAAAAAATAAAATAAAATAAAATAAAATAAGGATCAATTTCGTATTCTCGCAAAACATAGGGGCTAATAAGTATTTTCATAAAAAAAAATTATATCGTTTGAGAAAAAAATTAATGGTTGCGACAACAATAATTAATAATATAATTTAAAATTAATGTATTGAGACGAAAGGAGGTGAGGTCATGCGAAGGCACATTATCCCACTCAATTTTTAATAAATTAATTTATTACATAATTTTTTATATATATTCTCGTATATGTCCTTGATATATTTCTTTTTTATTTTTATCATTGTATATTTTTATTTTTATCGTTGTAAATTTATAGTTTTCATTTTTATTTATCACCAAAAGAGTTTATATTTAAAGACCACAACACCTTCCACCACTTTGAAGGCCATGAAAAAGGAGGATGCTTTGGCCCATATGCCTTTCATATAAACCCCTTGCCATTAGTCATTGCACCCTAAATATCGACCAGATTGGTCATGATGCCATACAAGATATTGTTTAACTTGAATTGAAAGAATGGCCTTAACTTTCTAGAAAATTCAAATTTTCTCAATCAATTGGAACATTCCATTTACCCATTAGGAAGCATTATTAAGTGAATCCACCTTAACATAAATCACCACCCCTCACAATCCACTTATCCTTATAATAAATGGAAATATTAGCACTTGAACCCTCTTGCCATTGAGAATCTTCAACAAGTAAATCCTTACCCCACAACACACTTAATTTTCCAAAGATAAGAGGCTTTTGAAGAAATCTTGGCCTCAAGGAAAGAACAAAAGGGTATAAATTAGGATAATTTTGATCAATACACCAAGCTTCCTAAGCCAAAAGTGCTTCATTAAAAGGAACAAGTTCTAAAAACCAAACACCATGTTATTTTTATGCCATTAAAGCCAAACACAAGTATGACAACCCACCTTAGCAACGCCGATAATAGAGGTCATGTGAAGGCAATCTTACAAATATTTTTATTACAAAACAAACAAAGTGACTTACAAAATGAGCAATTAACCTAAAGCTTCACTATACCACTCAAGAATCTCCTTTTATCTTCTACAAGTTGTTGAAGATGCTTTAGGCTATGTTTGGTAAGAATGAAGAAGAGCAAGATGGATGGAAAATTTATAGGAAGAACGTAGAGGATAGTAATTATTATTATTATTATTATTATTATTATTATTATTATTATTATTATTATTATTATTATGTAAAGAGTAAAGGTGAATTGATGGAAAGGAGGTTAGTTATTAAATTTACCATAGTTTATATCATTTTTAGTATAAATATATGTTATTGTTTTTTAAAAAATAATTTTGGAATTTAGGATATTTTTTTTTTTTTAAATCCTTCATTTTAGATTGAATTTTTAAGATTTAGAGAAAAAAAATCTTCCTCCACCTCTTCTCTCCTCTCTTTCTTCTTCCTACTACACAATGGATTCTATCTAGCTCCCCCTTCAACTCTTTCCCTCCACTCCATCACCCATCCTCCCTACCAAGCATAGTGTTCATGAAAAATGAGCTTTCATCTGCAAAATAAAGATGTGAAATAGTAAATCCCAATCTTGCCACATTGGATACGAGATGAAAGATTATTGTGATCATAATTAATTTCTTTGCTCTTGCGAAAATCTTTAACGCATAACGAACATAAAAAAGGCAAAAATGGACCACCCTAACGCAAACCTCTATAAATATATATAGACTAATTAATATGACTGTAAATCTCACCATTGAGATAAAATAATATAGTCAATAAAAAAAAGTATAAGCATAAATCTTATGAATCCACATGTCACTAAACCTCAATTTTACCACAACACCACAATGAAAGATGTTAGACTTTTTTATTTAGGCTTATATTAATTTGGGTTGATTGGAAAGTTCTTTGCTATGTTAGCCCATATTATTGACATCAATTCCCAACATATTACAAATGCGATCTCTAGTCTGGCTTGTCGTATTTGTACTAAAGAACACTGAAGACTTTGTAAAAATTGACTTGTTGACCCAAGGCAAGCTCAAAAACTACTAGGAGCTGCTGGACTCGATGCACATCACTCTTAACTTCCTTGCAATATAGGTAACTATTATCATCAAAAGCATATGGGATATCATAGGAGCTCAATTGGTTACTTTATACCAGTGAATCCCCTTCCACTCTTCATATTTTCAAATTAAGGTCGAGACACCTTCAGCACAAATAAGGAAGATATAAAGGGAGAGATGGTTTTCCCTTGTCAGAGACCGCGAGAAGGAACTTATTTAAGTAAATTGTATTTATAATTGTTTGGGACTTTACTAATTGATTTCTTTCTCTAGGGGTGCTCCCGTGGACTAGGAGTGTTCGAAAGAACACTGATACCACGTACAATATTTTTGTGTAAGTTTTATTTTTTGTACAATTTATTTTTGTTTCTATTTTACTACGGTAATTCTGTGTTCTGCTGTAACAAGATTTTAATCTATTACTGCAGATTGTTATTGTCATTTTTTAAATTACAATTTCTAAAGAAATAAATTAACATATTCAAAAACACTATTTCTCATAGTAAACATTTCAACCAATCATGATCTGTTTTTAAGATGGTAGTTTATCTCAAAATTGTTTATCAAGTATGAGAAAATAGAGTAGGAGAAGAGAAAGAAAATATCTCATTAATCTAAATTCTGGTCTTGGTACAAGAGAGCCTTATATAGGCGTGATACAACTTGAGTTTCTAGCTAACAACCACTGACAACTTAACTAACCTTTATTTAACAACTTAACAGAAAAATAACTACAGTAGAACAAAAATATAAGCCTAATAGCCCCTCTCGAGATAGAGTGTAAATGTTTAATACACCCATCTTGGATACAATGTTAGAGAAAGGAGTTGGAAGTAATTGCTTAGTGAAGATGTCTGCTAGATTCTGTTGAGAAGATACATGTAGAAGTTGGATGGATCCTTGTTGAACTTTTTTGCGTATGAAATCACAATCAATTTTCACGTGCTTCGTGCGTTCGTGGTATACTGAATTTTCACTAATGTGTATAGTAGCAGTGTTGTCGCAGTAAAGGTTGGATGGTGTGCTGTGGGAGACGCCAAAATCTTTTAGTAGAGCAATGAGCCAAGTTAGTTCAGAGGTTGCATTGGCCATTACACGATACTTGACTTTAGCGGAGGAGCGGGAAACTACTTGTTTTTTTTTTCTATTTCCAGGAGACAAGAGATTTTCCAAGAAAAATGCAGTAGCCTGAGACAGATCGACGAGTGTCTTGGCAGCTACCCCAGTCGGCATCAGCAAAAAAAGAGACCTGAACATTTGCTGTAGATAGACTGGTTTCAGCAAAAGGCAGTCAATTTTGGAGCTACATTGGAAGAGAAATAGAGGCCTTGGCTAGGGGTATTTTTTAGATACTGCAAAATTCTATTAGTTGCTTGTAAGTGAGGGACACGAGGACACGATAAAAATTGGCTAAGGTGGTTGACAACATAGGATATATCGGGTCTAGTGATGGTTAGATATATGAGATTGCCAATGAGACTACAATAGACTGTGGGATCTGAAAGAGGAGGCCCTTTGTCTTTACTTAGTTTCAAGTTTATTTTTATAGGTGTAGATGTTGGTTTCGCACCTATGTAGCCTGTATCATTGAGCATCTAAAGGGTAAAGGGTCTTTGGGAGATGAAAATTCCCTATTTGGTTCTGCCAACCTCAAGGCCGAGATAAAAACATAGGTTTCCAAGGTCTTTGGGTTTAAATTTGATGTCTAATTGTTGTTTGAAGTTGGATATAGCTGATTCATTGTTGTTGGCAACAATCATGTCATCAACGTAGACAAGAACATCCAAAAAAATTGATGGGGTATGCTTGATGAAAAGTGAGTTATCTGACAAGGATTGAGTGAAGCCATCCTTGAGTAAAGTGTTGCTAATTTTGGTGTACCATTGTCGTGAGGCTTGTTTTAAGACATATATGCTTTTATTTAATTTGCATATTGTGTTAGGGGGAGCATTGTATCCAGGAGGTATTTTCATGTATACTTCTTCATGGAGATCCCCATGAAGAAAAGCATTATTAATGTCTAATTGGTGTATTGTCCAATTGTTGATGGCTGCCAAGGCAAGAAAAGTTTTTAAGGTGTTTAATTTTGCAACTGGTGCATAAGTTTGGGAGAAATCGATTCCTGGTTTTTGGTTGTAGCCTTTGGCCACCAATCGTACCTTGAATCGATCAACTTCTCCAGCTTCATTATATTTGACTTTGTATACTCATTTCCAACCAATTGCTTTGTGGCCAGGGGTAGCTTGGTGATAATCCAAGTCTTATTTTTTCTAATTCTTGTGTTTCACTGTCCATGGCTTTAAGCCAATGTTGAAATTCTGAAGCTTTAGCATAGTTTTTAGGCTCACTATGAGTGTATGCTACTAGGACAACAACTCTAAATTGGGGATGCAATTTGATGTAGGATAGGAAAGGCTCTATGGGGTGTGTAGTGGAAGCCACATGACACACATAATCTTTTAGATGAGCTGGTTTGGTCACTGTACGACCAGTTTTGGTGGTCTGAGGGCTGGTGAGCAAAGCAATTTTGACCATTAGGTAACATGACATGCTTGGGGAATGATGTGTTGTAAAATGAAGCAAAGTAAGATGAATTGGAACACATGTAGTGTGTGGCACTACTGTCAAGAACCCAATTAAAGAAGGGTGAGAGAAGATGTTGCCAGCCATGTTAGAAGCAGCAGGGTTTGTGACAGGTTCAACTCGAGGAGTAGCCTGACTTAGCTGTTGGCTGAGAAGAGAAATAAGTTGTTGGCATTGTGATGAAAGATCTGCTGTGATAAAGGGGCCTACATTATGGTCTGTAAAGGTATTGGCCGAGGCTTGATTAGCTTGAGCCTTGCCTTTCTCAGTCTTCTTTTTGTCTCCATAACCAGGTGGAAAACTGTGGATAAAAAGACACTTATCCACTAAAAGACCTGGTTTGCCACAATGTGAACAAGAAGGTCTTGGTTTCTTGTTTCTTGGGAGATTGGCGTTCTTCTTGAACGATTATCTGAAGATCCAAGAGTATGTTGGCGTTCTTCTTGAACGATCATAGCAAAAACTCGAGAAAGATTTGGGATAGGTTCATTAAGCAAAATTTGGGCACGAAATGAAGCATAGGACTCATTTAAACTAGTTAGAAATTGCAAAAACTCGATTTTCATTATAGTAATAAAAATTTATTTCATTGCACCACAAGTGCAAGTAGTGTTTGGCTGAAATTCTTTCAGCTCATCCCATAAGGATTTGAGTTTTGTGAAGTAGGAGGTGACAAAATGATCACCCTGCTGTAGTCGAGTAAGCTAAAGTTGAAGTTGAAAAATGCGAGGTCCATTGCCCTCATTAAACCTTTCAACTAAATCGTGCCACATATCAGTGGCAAGATCAAAGTACATAATACTTTGAGTAATTTAAGAAGAGACAAAATTCACAAGCTAGGACATAACCATGTTATTACATCGAAACCAAGATGCAAGAAGGGGTTTACCAGTTTCAGGCCGTAAAATGGAGCCATCAATGAAGGTGATCTTGTTTTTTGCAGCCAATGTCATTGTTATGCCGCGCTTCCAAGATTGATAGTTGACACCGGTAAGGATGGTGGAGACAAGAACTAGGCCGAGATGATCATCGGAGCTAAGGGAATAGGGACTGGAGACATTTTCATTGGCATTTCGATCTAGAGAAGGTTGGGATCGTCGAGGTTGAATTGGAATCTCTTCAATTCTTGGGGATTGATGTTCAAGATTAACGATGTTGTTCTCGTTTTGAGATCTAGTCCTGGAAGTATTTCGTCGAGAAGTAGCCATGGGAATGGCTGTGGGAGCGGAAGTAACATCAGAATTGTCTGATGAAAGATTTTCAGTTATTGATGGTGGAATGCCATCTTAAGATTTGGTGGAAGGTCTAGCCATGGAAAATGGCAATGTCACTTTTGATACCATATGAGCAAACAGAGTAGGATAAGAGAGAGAAAATATCTCAATCTAAATTCTGGTCTTGGTACAAGAGAGCCTTATATAGGCGTGATACAATCTAAGTTTCTAGCTAACAATCATTGACAACTTAACTAACTTTTATTTAACAACTTAACAGACAGGAAAACAGAAATCTAAGCCTAATATCAAGTTTGTGTGTATAATATTATATATGTATATATATCATTATATAAATTTAGAGTAAATTATAATTCATAGTCAGAAAGAAACTGAAAAAACTTACTAGTATTTTTCAAAAATATGTGAGAATATCTCTAACAGTGATCATCCTTGTATATCCTATCCAATTTCGTAGTATACAACTGTCACGAATTTACTACTGATAACAAGCAAAAATCCATATCATGCTTTTTATTAATATTTATTTATATATATATTATATTAAATCTAATCAGAATTATTAATCGACACCTAAGGTTCCATTGATTTAGATTTATAAATAATATATATATATATATATATATTTGTAGGGAGACATATATAAATTAATAATTTGACTAAAATACTTGATTCAATATAATTTAAAAATAAATAATAAATATTTTTTTTGGAGCACATCAGAGATATAGTTTAATCGTTTCTCCACATCTATTAATTTAACTCATACAACGACCGACTAATGAATTTTAGTAAATTTTACAAAAAAAAAAAATATATATAATAATTATAATTTAAATAATATTTTTGGATAAATACCATTTTGGACCCTGTGTTTTGCAAAAGTTACCAATTGGACCCTGTGTTTTGTTAAATGACAAAATGGACCCTGTATTTTTTAAAATAGTACAAATAGGACCCTGAATTGATTTTTAAAGTTTAATTATAATTCGATGTAAAAGTGCTATGACAAAACTGTTTACATTTTTTGTATCTGTTCGTATTAGGAATTATCTTCAAGTTGGTTGTATTAAAAAAAAAAAGTTATCTAAAATTAAGCTCAGGGTCCTATTTTTACCATTTTAAAAAATATAGGATCTATTTTGTCATTTAACAAAACACAGGGTCCAATCTGTAATTTTTGCAAAACACAGGGTTCAAAATGGTATTTACCCAATATTTTCAAATCAATTAATTTAAAGTTTAATTTTTCATTTTTTATTATTTAAAATAAAAATAAAATTTATAATAAGAATATATATGTATGTATATAAATATAAATATAATAAAAAATGTTTTAAAAGTTTCTTTTTAAAGACTATACCATAATTTTGGATTTATTAGCTAGATATTTTATAAATTATATTGTTCAAAAACAAATATTTATAAATTATAATATTAATTTTCTAACTCGTATAACTTTTAAATAATAGTATATTTAGAGATTGATTTGGTTTAAATTTTCAATATTTTTAAACTGAACTAGTATTAGGGTTTTTTAAAAATTTAAAATTGAACCGAATCAATTAAGGGGCCATTTATTATTTTTTTAATTTTTTTTTTTAATTTACGAGGGGTTTCTATACGATTTTTTGTTACAATTTAGATTGCAGTGTTAATTGTTCTATGTAAAATTTCGTAAAAATGCAAAAAAAATTATTTTGAAGTGTAAAAATAAAAAAGCCTCATCAATTAAATATCCAAAACAAATTAAATCAATCACTTAAGAACGAATTGGTTAATTAGTTTAAAACCATAGTTTGTATTTCATAGTTACTCTAATTTTTTTTTAAAGTAATTGTTTATTTTTTTACTATTTTTTTTTTAACTTTTAATAACTTTATAATTCATTATTAACAATAAAAAATAATCTCAAAATAATATTAAGTCAATATAAATATTTTACATAAAGTCACAAATATCCACATTCCATCTAAAAATATAAATAAAAGAATTATACAAATTGGTTGAACTGTTACTGAAAATTTTAAAACTGTAGCCGAACAAAAAAACTTGTAAACGGTCTAAATTAATCAAATTATTAGAACTACAAATTGCAAATGATATGAAGCTCATTATTGCATGTTATAGTTCTCCTAAATTAGTTAGAAGTTAAGTCACAATGTAATTTGACAACAAAAGTTAGCTACATCACCATATTAGGGTGATTACTGTAGTGAGTATATATAGGTCATCTTTTGGTAAGTGCAGAAAAGATAATATCTACAAGAACAAAAAAAGAACTACAATATAAATAAAGTGAATTTTTATTATAAAAATTCTTTTTATTTTTTGTAACTTAAGTATAACTTTTAATATTATTCAAAAAAGTCAAGAAAATAATATAAATAACATATCAATAAATTAAAATATTATATTATTATTAATATAATTTAATATCGCATTAAATATGTTTTAATATTTACTTTGTAATTATATGATGTCACCTCTTAATGGTATTAGACTAACAATAAGAGAATTAGTTATTAGTAGTGCCTAATATTATCATGAAATGACGTCTTGTGAATAATTAAAGTTACATCATAAAAATTATTATAATAAATTATGTAGAAAAGACTAATACTTTACTCTATTAATAATAATATGACAACTTAAGTGATGTCTTTTAACTTTTTTTTAATAGTAATAAGAGAGATGTTAAAATGTGCCAATATCATCAAAATAGTATATCGTTATTAGTATAATTAAATATTAAAGTCTCTCTCACATAATTTAGTATAATATTTTTTTTATAGAATATCGCTATGTTAGGCATCACTAACACATAATAACAATGCTCAAACATGATGTAGTTAGTACTAAGCAGTTGCCTTTAGCTAATGCAACTTGTTATTGTGTAAACTGATTCTAATACAATTATTAAAGCTGTCAAGGGTTTAAACTTGATGTGAGAAATTAATATTTATGTTGCTTATTGTAGAAGTTTAATAAACTCCTTTTTGAGTTGTAATTTTTCAAAGTTTTTCAAATCATTTAATTTTACTGTCCACAATTTGACTAAGTAAATATTTACTCAAAATGTAACTAGTAGTTTGGAGGCTTCCATACTAATGTAACTGGTAGTTTCTTTTTTTGTTTTAAAAAAAAAAGAAAGTAATTAAATGAAAATGGAAAAGAGTAATAAGTGGGATGGGGAGGCGTGGGGGGTAAAAAGGAGAAGGCCCAGTGGGCCAGGTGGGGTGGAGGCCCAGAAAGAGCCCATCCCGAGTTGCGTCAAAAAGGTGATGGTGGTGTGTGTGTGTGGGACGACGAAATCTATAGAGAAGAATTGTGTGGGTCCCTCAAATCTATCAGCTGAGCTGTTGCTTTTTTTCTCAAAATCCATTCCATCCATCTCTATCTATTATTATTTATTTATTTATTTATTACTATGATTGATGTGAGAGAGAGAAAGATATTTGAGTGTGAGAAATATATATATAGAGAGAGAGAAACCAAGTGATATTGTACTCATCAATCATGACCCCACATATTAGGAGAGAGAAACAAAAGAAAGAACGTACGAAATTTATAAAACCCCACACACTTTCATGATTCATATGTCTCTCTCTATTATCTATTATGTATGTAAATGTAATAAAAAATGCTAATCAATTCTATATCGTATATAATTTAATGTAATAATTTTTAATGAGTTTCTACATGTTAATATTGATTTTGATTTAATCAAGTATCTTATTTCATATAATTTAATGTAATAATTTTTAGGGAGTATATCGCAAAATTACATATCTAAAAAATACTACTCACCGCTGGTACTTCTCAAATGTAATTTAACTTCCTTGCACCACCCACCACCTACCCACTCAAGTATTTTTTTTTTTCACTTCTATTATTTATTCTCATTGCAATTTATATTACACTAAAATTTTAAAAAAATTAAACTATTAAATTTTAATTCAATAACATTGTTCAAAAAAAAAAAAAAAATCCAATAACAAATAATAAATGAAAAATTTAAATTTTTATAAATGCTTGGTTGAAAAAAAAATATCTATTTTTACACTATATTAAAAATATATTTATATACAAAATACTTTCAAACTCAATAGTTTTTTTTATCCTTTTTTGCCGAATTTTTTTTAAAAGTTTTTTTTACAACTTCAATCCATATAATATAAATAATTTTTTTTAATTTAATATAAAAATTAAAAATAAAAACTCTAAATTTTCTTAATACAACATATTATACTTATTAAAAGTGTATTTAAATATATATATATTTTAAATTTATGGCTTGCTTTTTCTCATATTTCCATTTTTGACCATGGTCGGTGTTCAATATTGACTATTGAGTTAAGATATGTTGCCCTAAAACATATTTTTTTTTTTTCTAACAAGTTCCCTACTATTTTAAAAAAGAAAAGAAATAATATACCATGTGGATTGTGTAATGTGTTGGTTATATTTTTAAATAGGAAAATTATATGAATGGTTATTTTTTTTGTAAAATATTTACCCTTCAATATTTATTTATTTTTAATATTTTTACGGTATTTTATAAAGACATAAAAAATAATAAAAATTCACATGAAAGTAACAAGAAAATAATATTAAAATAATATACAAATAATAAAAAATCAATAACAAAATAATAAAAATACAGCATCAAAATACATCAAAAGACCATATTCTATGTAAATAAAATATTAAAAATCACAAAAATATTTAAAAATCCATACAACTGCATTTTTATAATTTCTTTTTGTTGTTTTTATATATTTTTTTAAATTATTCATTTTTAAATTCATGTATCATTATTTATTTAAATTCAAGTAATACTAGGTATTATTTATTTTTCTTATAAATTATACGGTGATTATATAATTTGAGATAATTGAAGATTTCTCATGGTCTCATGAGAATTACCAAATATTACCCATTTTTTTTTTTTAAAATAGTATTATTTTTTAGACAATTTGTTATTATACAATTACATTTTTTGTTAATTGCACACATTTTTTCAAACACAACTTTATTATATATTAAGGAGTATTCTTATTATATATGAAGGTATTAATCATAGTAGAAATGCCCCCCCACCTATCCCACTTATTTTTTGCAGATGATCTCATTCTCGTGGGGAGAGCAACAATTGATGAAGCTAAGGATTTTTGGAGTGCTTAGATAAGTTTTGTGATTGGTCTGATCAAAAAGTGAATAAACTCTAAACCTCAATCTTCTTCAGTAATAACACTAGTGAGGGAATGAAGAGAGGAATTAAATAAGCTTTGGGTATAGAAGGTGTGGTGGGAAACATCAACTATTTAGGTTTACCTCTGTTCAGGTCCAAACAAAAGGATGCAGATTTCAACTTTGTGTTGGACAATCTCGTGTCAAAAGTTCAAGACTGAAAAGTTAAGCCTCTCTCTAAAGCAGGAAGAGCCACTCTGATCAAGTCGGTTGGGCTTGCACTCCTGGTGTACTTAATGCAAACAACTAAACTTTTCAATCGTATGGCTTCTACAGTAAATGGCATGGTCAGAGATTTTTAGTGGAGATGTGAGAAAGAAAATGGAGGGGTTTGCTTGAAAGTGTGGGATAAACTTTGTCTCCCCAAGTCCTGTGGCGGTCTGGGGTTTCGTAAGTCTTTGAAAATGAACCAGGTGTTCCTGGCCAAGTGGGGTTGATTGATGCTTAATGACCACCAATCTCTGTGTTGTAAAGTTCTTAAAAGCAAAATATTTGAAAGATAAACTTTTTATGAAATATTCTTATAAGGATTCAAACTCTTAGTTTTGAAAAAATGTGATCAAAGCAAGAGCAGTCTTGGAAAAAGGAGTGTGTAAGATGATTTCAAATGGTAAAGATACCAAGGTTTGGGAAGATTTGTGGATTACTCATGGTAAGAAGTTTGTGCCTACTCCGGTAACCGGTAGCGTTAGCGATACAATCTTGGTAGCAGACCTTCTTCTGGATTTTGGTGATTGGGATATGTCAAAGCTAAGGAGCATGTTTGACTCAAAGACAATCAATAGTATTTTGAAAAACGGTAAACATAAAGGTCATGGCATGGATAAGTGGATTTAGATAAAGGAAAAATCAGGAAGGTTTCCTATGAAATCGGCTTACTTAGTCCAAGCACTTGACTGCGACCCCGTGTGAAGTGGCTCCTTCATTGTGGAACAAACTTTAGAATAGTAAAATCTAGGAACATCACAAAGTCTTGTGGTGGAGTATTCTGTCCAAAGCCCTCCTGATTCGTGCTGTTATTGCCAAGAGATAGCAAGTTAGTGAAATTTGTTGTCCTATATGTGGGAAGGGTGAGGAACAATGGAACACCTATTTTTGCACTATGATTTTGCTTCTCACCTTTGGAAGGCATTCCCTTGGGGCCTTATTCCGATAGTTGAGTCGAGTGGTCATATGTGGGATTGGGTGCAATTCCTTTGGGGTCTCCATTCTAAGGGTGCGGTGGTGGAAGAAGTGTTTCTTTATGCTTCTATTGTTGTGGACACCATTTGGCAAGCTCGTAATGACAAGGTACACAATAATAGTCTGTATAACATCAAACATTATATTGATTCTAACACTTAGGGGTGAGCATAAAATTCAAAAAACTGAAAAAACCGTTCAAACCGACCTACCGAACACCGTTAGAACCGAAACCGACGAAACCAAAAACCAAAAAAACCGCTAACGGTTAAAACCGCCATTGAACAGTCGTTTTTTTTTTGTAATAAACCGACCAAAAATGATTTTTTTTTCTTAGGGTTAATTAGAAGGAGAAATCTAACTCATAAAAAGAGATAGTCAGGGATGGAGGAGATCACAACCATACCTGAAATGTTCTGAGAAAAGGTCAATCTAGTCACAATATGTGCCACAAAATTACAACATCTAGAAATAAAGGAAAAATTACAGCTTAAAAATTGATTAGAGAGTTGATTACAAATAAAAATATAATTATTTGAATTCCAAATGGAATATTTTTCCCTCAGAGCATTAATAACATTTTTCGAATCACTCGCAATCAGAACAAAAAGGTGCTTCTTCAACACTATCGATTCCAAAGCCAACCGACACACCGCCGCTTCACCAATCAAAGGATCCACGAAGTCTAGAAAATTAGCTGCTACCCATAAAACTATCCTTGTATGATCCCTTGCCAAAGCCGTCACACACGTGGAATTGCGCTGACCTTAACATCACAGTTGATCTTTATCCAGCCCACTAGAGGAGGGGACCAAACATGAGACACCACAACCACTGCTAGTTCAAACAAGCAAGACTCGTAATCTATGCAACAAAAGGAGATAGAATCAATAACATGCTTTATGTTACCCGAGGAATTATTATGTACCTTTTCATTGCGGGTCATCCAAATCGTATCCACTACAATCGAAGCATACAAGAACAACTTGTCAGTATTCACTCCTTTAGACTTCATGTTCCAGATAAAAGTAACCCAATCCCAAATACAGGCACCAGAATCAAACACCGGATAAACTCCCCAAGGGGAAGATCTCCAAAGATGGTACGCGAAGTTACAATATAGGAAAAGATGCTCCATCGATTCCTCACCTGCCCCACAAAGAGGGCAAGAGATCTCCTCAATACTCATTCTCTGAGCTAGAAGTGTACGAATAGGCAGTGCATCAGAAAGAATGCGCCCCCATAGTACTTTATGCCTCTCCAAAATTTTTGAGTTCCAGAGTTTGTTCCACAGTGCAGGGGCAACAACACAATCTGGGGATCTCTCTAAAGCCTGGATTAGGTAAGCAAACTTTGTAGTAAATTGACCATTTGACTCTTTTGTCCAAACCCACTTATCTTTACCAAGGCAACTAGGTCTCCCCCCTTTAATGATGTTACAAATAGTTTTCGAATCAAAGAGGGTTCGAAGTTTAGGAATGTCCCAATCCCCGCTGTCTAGAAGAAGCTCTGCAACCTTAGTCACCCTTCCATGGTTGGGAGTAATGGCCTTAGGGTAGAACTGTTGGAAATTATTTTACCAGGATCTTAGATCTACTCACAAGTATGTTTATTAACACCCTAAATATGAACTTTCTAAAACGATGAAATAAACACATATAAAGTTTAGGAAACCTTACATTGGGTGCAGCGGAACATAATGACTCCTTCCGTTCAGATATCTAGTCCTTGATTCCTTTCTGTAGCAGAGCATTATCAATATCTGAACCTGGATCTCTTTCTCTGAATCTTTGATGCTGAAACCTCCTTCTTGCTGAAAGTCTTTCTTCACGATCTTCCTCACTATGATTGAGGTATCACTTGCTGTGTGTGGGCACTACTCTCACACTAAGATTTTCGAAATTGAAGAGGGAAGGAGAAAGAGAAGGGTCGGCCAAAGATAGGGAGAGAGAAGGCTCAGGTTTTTTCTGAATGAAAAGTGTAATTTTCCTGAAGCCTTCACTATCTATTTATAGCATTCCACTAGGGTTAGGTTTGAATTATTTGGCATTAAAATAATGAAAATATCAGTTTAAATTGCCTACAAAAGTGGCCGGCCATGCTTAGTGGATTTGGGCCTCACTTTTTGCAATTTTGCAGTTTTACCTTTTCTGCATCTGATTTTCTCAAAAACGCCAATTTTCTAATTCAACCATTTATATGCCAATTCTAATTATTTAATAACTATAAATAATATTTTCATTTATCATATTTATTAATTGAACCATACAAAGTATCATAATTAACAAATATGCCCCTAAAACTCTTTCTTTACAATTTCGCCCTTACTTAGTGAAAAATTCACAAATAGACATAGTCTAATTTGAGAATTATAATTGATTAATCAAAACCAATTATATGAGTCTTACAAGCAATATTATCTCAACTAGTGCGGGGACCATGGGTCTATATAACCGAGCTTCCAATAAGTAGATCAAGAATTTAGCACTAAAATTCACTAACTTATTAATTCTTCGTTGAATCCACGCATAGAACTTAGAATTGCACTCTCAGTTATATAGACTGCTCTATATGTTCCACCATATAGATGCATCATTAGTATCCATTGTTATAATCCTAATGTGATCAATGATCATCTATATGAATGATCTACACTGTAAAGGGATTAGATTACCGTTACACCCTACAATGTATTTTATCCTTAAAACACTTGACCCCGTATAAATGATATTTCAGCTTATGTGAAATGAGTACTCCACTATTTATGTTCGTTTGGTCAAGCTCGAAGGAGATCATCCTTTGCTTACTATTCGCCAGATAGAAGCTATAGATTCCATGTTTATGCTAGCGCTCCCACTCAATTGCACTACCGTGTTCCCAAAATGTACGTATCACCTTGACCTAAAAGTAGGCTTAACTAACAAATCAAAGAACACGAATAGCCTTTCAAGATTGAGCCTAATCATAACAGGATTAAGAACATTTGATCTAGGATCAACTAGGCGATATTGACTTGAATAGATATTACGGTAAGTTTAATAAATCTAAGTCAAAGTTCAATATCGGTCCCTTCCGATGCATACTCCATGCATCCAACCTAAGCTTTACTTTAACCAATGCTCTGGAAAGAACATAGCACTTCTCCAAATGCAAGTAAACTCTGTTGTAGATTATCATATCAGTAAAACCCTGTGTCTGATAAATCTAGGAAACTTTATTCACATAGTCATGTTTACTTTCCAATGTGTTGACAGCACAATAAACAGGATCAAGTATGTGAAAAGGGTTTCAGATGAATTCATACATTATATACATATAATGCAACATTGAATGTTATTTCTCATCTATATTAATAAGTAAATCTGATTATATATTGAAATGAGTTTTATTTAAGGCATAAAACCCAACAAGAACCCCTTACCGTGTAGAATCCACGAGTCTGCCCAGATATTGGTCTCTTTCCCATCAGAAATCATTTACACGCACCTTTCTTCAAGATTTCACCACATTCTTCCAAAACCAAGAGTTTGAACTTTTAAATGAGCACTACGAGAATGGCTTTCGTCTTAGATACTTAACATTTAGTACTTTACAACATAAGCATTGCTCTTCATTGAGGAGAGCCCATCCCCACTTGGCAAGCAACGCTTGATTCATCTCAAGAGTCTTTCGAAAACCAAGTTCACCCCTTGATTTTGGAAGGCAAAAGCGGTCCCAAGCCTTCAAGCAAATAACTTGATTACCCTGTTCACAGCCCTACCAGAAGTCTCTGATCATTCCATCTATTGTAGAGGTAAGTTTTTTTGAAAGTTTAGTAGTTTGAATAGTATAGATATGCATAGCCAGCTCAACTGACTTGATCAAGGTAGCACGCCTAACTTTAGATAGAGATTCAGCTTCCACTCTTGAAGCTTCGAGACTAGGTTCTCAAGAATGAAGTTGAAATTAGCATCCTTAAGCTTGGATCTAAATAGCGGGAGGCCCAGGTAGTTAATGTTGGAAGAGGCCATATTGAGTCCAAGATTTTGTATGATGCCTCTTTTCATACCCTCCGTAGTATTATTGCTGAAAAATATAGACGTTTTAAGCTTATTGACACACGTTGCCCAGACCAAGCACAAACCGTTCAAGGCACTGCCAGACTCCCTTGGCCTATACAATCGTCGCACTTCCTACAAGGATGAGATCATCACCTAAGAAGAGATGTGTGAGTTTGGGACCATCTCTGCTCAACTTGATGCCTCTAATAGTGCCAAAATCAAAAGCCTTCTCAAGAATCCGAGAGAGGATATCCGCAGCCAAAATAAAGAGATAAGGAGATAGAGGATCCCCCTGACTTAGACCACACTCAGGGACTATACTGCTCACCTTTTTCCCATTGAGGTGTAAGTTAAAAGTAGTAGTCGAAATACACTGGTGAACCCAATTGCAAAACTTATCAGGGACCTTAAAACTGCGGAGCACATGATCTAAAAATTACCAGCTTAGTTTATTACAAGCTTTAGCAAGGTCAATTTTGATAGCAAATACACCCTTCTTCCCTTTTTTGAGCTTAAATGAATGAATGATTTCTTGAACCAACACATTTTTATCATGGATGCGAAGACCCGGAACAAAGGCCGCCTGAGTAGGGCAGATCAACTTGGAGAGCACTGATCTTATTCTATTAGCAATGATTTTTGAGATAACCTTATAGACCACATTGTAAAGAGTAATAGGTCTGCACTGAGAAACTCTCTTTAAATTAGCCACTTTAGGAATGAGAATAACATTTGTCACAATAATACTCTTATGCATTATTCGAGATTTAAAGAAATCCTCAAAACATTTAGGTGATGTTTGCTTTGATGCAATGTAATGTAATGAGAATGGTAATAGTAATATGAATGGTAATGTAATGGAATAAGAATTATAATGTGAATAGTATTATGATATTTGGTTTAACACTGTAATGAGCATTGTAATTAAATAAAGTAAAAAATATATTGATAAAAATATCCTTAATTTTATTATTTTTATTATTTAAAGTTAAATAAAAGTAAAAAAAAAATGGCAAAATATGTCTTTTCTAACTATGTAATTACCATTACATTGGTTTTATAATGTAATGGGAATTACAATATATGATGTAATGGTCATAATTATATTGTAAAGTTATTATAAAACTTTAAAAGTTAAAACAAACAATGTAATGATAATAATAATTTCATTACAATTCTCATTCCATCCAACTAAACATATTATTAAGTGTGAAACAAAAGACAAATATATATAATTTTGTCAACAAAAATATATTTATATATAATATAAATAATAATTTATTTGGCCGACTTAATTATTTTTGGAATGGATGATCACATTTTTCTAAATTGACCAGTACCTCTTATTAAATTCATTATTACTTATTAGTTTAGGATCGAAACTAATGTAGTACTGAACAAATAAAAAATGGTATTGGTTTTGATAATCTTTTAATTACTATTATTATTATTATCATTATGCAGTGTGTACGTACCATATTATTATTGAAAACAGTACATACTGTCATGAACTTATATATATATATATATATATAATATAATCTATGTATAGCTAGAGCTAGCTGCACTAATTTTGTTCGTGGGGATTGATAAAACAAAGATAGAATAGTGTTCAAATTAATATAAAATATATCATAATGAATTTTAATTATATGTGTATATCTAGATAGAATAGAAGATTAATATTAAATGAAGTTATATTATCATATATTATATATATAGTTTATATTATTATTAATTTTTCTTCTTTACAGGTTGGAACTATCGTGCACCAACTATATATATATGAAAAACCCTATATTATATGAGCATGCCCCGTACCTGGACTATATATTAATTAATTCGTAATTATTTATATATATATTTTAACAACAAAATTATATTATATATGTATTTATATTTGTGTACAGGATGGACTTTTATATAAAATATATCTCAACCCTTTTTTAAAAACTTATTACTACATAATTTTCTTAATCGTACGTATATGCATATATTGATTGTTACTAAATTCTTCTATTGGATTTTGTATATATCTTAATTTGTATTTTGATATGATTTGACATAATAATACATATGAATATAGACACAATCTATAGATATTTTCTTTTAAAAAAAATATGTCGATACACTCTCTTCACTCTTGTATTAATCATTGAATTAATAATTGGATAAATTCGATAGAGTGTTATAATAGGTTTATATATAGTTTAGGGTGGTTCTGCAATGCATTTTGATGTACTCATATATCCTCTAGTATTTATTTTGGCATCCAAAAAAAATTTTAGCTTAATTTTTTTTTATATTCATGTACGTTATAGCTATTTAAGGTATCTTACAAAATTTTGAAAAATTTGGAATAATTTACAATATAGAAAATAATATTCAAACAGTCTGTTTTACACGCGTATAAAATAAAAGTCATTCGTACAATACATTGTTTGAACACAATTTTTGACATTTTAAACTTTTTCAAATTTCTTAAAATTTTGCAGGATGTCTTAAATAACTATAATTTACATGATCATGAGAAAAAAATTGACTAAAAAATTATTTTAAATATTAAAATAGATAGAGATATATTGGTGCATCCCTTTCAAAGGGTGCATTAATTATAAAATTTTCCTGTAATTTATTCATTGCCTAATAAAACTATCATTTGTTGTACATTTTATATTTATATATATGGTAAAATTATAGTAGGACTTAGAACAAATTTTCTACTGTAGGAAAACTTTTTTGACCATTGATTTTAGATCATGTGGTCATTAAGATATAAGGTGTATACTCTTACGATAGGACTGCTTGTATACGATTAAAATTTTATACATATTATAATATATTTAATTATATATTTATTTTTAAAAAATAAATAATATTGATAATTAAAAAAAATAATATTGATAATTAAAAAAATTATTAATGATTAATTTTTAATTTAAATGATTATTTTTTTTTCAAAATTAATTTAAATTGTTTTTTATATAGGTATTTATTTTCAAAAAATAATTTTACTTACGAAGTTTGCTATTAATTTTTTTATAACCTTATTTTTGGTGTTTTTAAAATTTTACAAGATGTCTTGAATAACTGTAATGTACACGACCATTAAAAAAAGAAAAGTCCCTCGAATATCGGAACAGATAAGGGTGCATCAGTGCTCCAATTTTAGAGGGTACATTTTAGAATTTTCCTAATTAAAATTGTTAAGAACTACTAATAGATTGGCTTGGGCGGCCACAGGGTTGGCCCTGAATTGAAATGGGCCACAGACAAAAATTTTTTTTTAGGTCCTTACTATAAATATAAATGGTATTTTTAAAAATTATAAAAAAATATATGTGTATTTTTTAAAAGATATTTTTTTTTATTTGGGTCCCTAAAATAAGTAGGCCCTAGGCGCGGACTTAGCCTGCCTATTCCTTAGGCCGACCCTAATCAACCACTACAAAAATGAATAAAATAAAAAAAAATAATTCATCAGTTTTTTCAAAAAAAAAAAAATCATCATTAAATAAAAAAAAAATGAAATAATCCCCTATAGATGCTCAAATAATTGTACAATCAATTGTTTTTAATTTTTGATTGGCCCAATGCCTTTCCTGTAGCATGAGGTAAAATTTATATCCAATACTATAGAATTTCTCTCTCTCTCTATATATATATGTGCTTATTTGAATAATTTTATGACAGTGATTATAATTTTATCCTTTATGCTATATATATATTTATATATTTAGAGTAACACTATGGTAGGACCTAGCAAAAGTTCCTTACCGGTAGTGAACTTTTCTTTTGACCATTGATTTTAGATCGTGTGGTTATATGATGTAAGGTATATACTCTTACTATAAGACTGCTTTTTATACAATTAAAACTTTATATATATTATAATAATATTTAATGATATATTTATTTTTAAAAAATAAAATGATATTAATAATTAAAAAATTTATTAATTTTTATTTTTCATTATTACTTTTTTTTAAAAGTTAATTTAAATTGTTTTTATGTAGGTATTTATTTTCAAAAGTTTTCTGATGTAGGATCACTTGAATAATTTTAGATGCTCTTTAATTGGTACTTTTCCCAAACTCATTTTTTTATTTGGAGGAAAAATAAAATCTAACCGACTTAATTAATTAATACTACAAGCATACTACAATTATAGTTTGCTTTCATATGCTTTTTAAGGTAGATGAAAAGCCAAAAAAAAAAAAAAGTTTAGGAGAAGCAATTATTTTTTAAAAATAAATACTAATATAAAAATAATTCAAATAAACTTAATAAAAAAATAATAATAATTCAAAATAAAAATTAATAAAATTTTTAATTATTAACATTATTTTATTTTTTAAAAAATAAATATTATCAAATATTATTATAATATGTATAAAGTTTTATTAATTGTATATAAGCAGTCTTATCGTAAGAGTATACACCTTATATCATAATAACCACATGATTTAAAATTAATGGTAAAAAAAAAAGTTCCCTTGCTAAGTCCTACCATAGTCTTGCCCTATATATTTAACCCATTATTTATATAACATGTAATTGTACTTCGCATAACCAAAATAATAAAAAAAAAGAATTAAAACTTTTATTAGTCATTGAACAAACTAACCAGAAACCAAAATTAAATTTATATTTTTTTTTGGAGAATTACCCCATATACTATTTTTTAATTTTTTTTTTCTTTTCAAATTTACAGTTTAGGTTGTTCCGATAGTTTCTCCGGTAGTTTCTATATAGGTTGCTATACAGATTTTGGTCGCGGTGTAGGTTGCTCCGTTAGTTGCTATAGGGATTTTTGAAGTGTAAAAATAAAAAAACTCATATATATATATATATATTTTTTTTTTTCTTAAAAAAAAAAACTAATTTTTCATCATCATCACATATCACCTACTTTTCCCATTTTCCCTATTTTTCATGATCATCCCATATCACATCACCATCTCCCTCATTTTCCATTTTCTCCAATTTTATTTGTGGGATAGAGAAATAGGACGAAAAATTTCAATTAATTAAATGCACCTTAAATCTATTATCTCTCTTTATTTTATCTTCCCATTACAAAAAAAAAAAAAAAGTGATTAAAGTTTTATAAACAAAAAGCTTCTTTTTCTAATTGCATTTTATAGAACAAATAGATGATTGAAGCTTTTACTCTCTCTTACGTTTACTCTTTAAAACTATTAGTTTTAGATTGTGTTAATGTTATTAAGAGTGCTAAATAGTATGAAATGCAATTAGAAAAAGAAGTTATTTTTTTTACTGTCTTAATGACTTTTTTTTAATGCAGAGAGATAAAATAAATTCTTTGTTTTTTTTTTTTCACGTATTAATTTTATTAAGTTTGCTGAACAGTATGTTGGAATTAAACATTATCTTATTAACATTAATATTAACATATAGTCTGTCAATGACTCCTTAAAAAAGAGTGTAAATAGAGATAATCAAGAGAGAAGAGAGAGAAGAAAAGAGAAAAATAATATTTAATTGTATTTTATAATAAATATTTATTTATTAAATATTATTAAAATAATATAATAAATATTAAATAATCCAATACAAGCTAAATATCAACTATTATCTTACACTAATTTTATTATGTATTGCTATAAAAACTTCCATACAAAACAATAATCCCTATCATAAACACGTTCTATGTTTATTATTACCCAACGTAGAAAAACTCTCTAGTTGAAATTTAAAATAATTGAATGTAATTCATAGTAACATATCTAAAAAAATGGTTAATTATTATTCTCTAATTATGCTAAATTAGGCATTGGATTAGATGATGAGCAAATTTTTACCTTCCTTGTAACTCTTGTTCACTACTCATTTCACAATTAATTAATGAAAGTTAACATGTAAAAAAAAACTAATTAAGAACTAGTAATTGATATCGTTGCAGTTTACTAACATCTAGATATTGTTGGAAATAGAAGTAGGGAAATTAAATTGAAAAATAATAAAAGGCACCAGTGGTGTCTAGCACCTTCTTATATGTCAATATCGCTATTGGTCCAATTAAGTATCGGGTCCCACATAGTTTAATATAATAACTTTTAGAGAGTATCGCTATCCAATTGCAACGCGACATGTCGAGAAGGTGTTAAGCATTACTGGTACCTAATAGCAATGCTCAATTAAATTAGGCCACCAAACCCAATTCAGAGTATATATAATTATTAAGTTATAATTATAATTGATTATATTACACAATGCTATTCTTTTTTCCTAAAGGTTATAATACTATATACTTAGAAATTTAGAATGTGTTGTCAACTTTGAAGTTTGAAGTAAATAATAGATAGGGATTGTTCTTTTTTTTTTTTTTTGAATTCCTAGATAGAGATTGTTCTTGGAATAAAAGGGATTATTTATTAACACATATATATATAAAATATAAATAACATTTTATTATTTTTATCTTGCTGTCTCTTAGTAAGCTCTAGAAAATTTGGAAAAATAATAAAACATAAATAAATAAGTGAAAGAGTAGTGTGAATTAGTACATATGTTTCCTAGTCAATCAATAATAAAAATTCATATGTCCCACTAATTGTTGGGTACTGAATTATATATATATATCTTCAATATTAATTGATATATATACTTGTTAATTTGGACCTACATTTATACATATTACAGTTCATTTTTCATGTAAATATTAAGGGACCCTTCTCATCAATATTATTAACTTAATTAGATTTTTCTTTTAAATTTTAATATTTATTAAATTATGCTTTTAATTTTTTTAAAAAATTTATTCTTAAACTATTGAGATTGTTGAATTTAAAAACGCTGTCTAAATTTTCTAACAGAAATCTGATGTTGATGAAAGTTCAGAAAGAGTAGTACTGTAAAGCCCGCTTAGTTAATTTGGAAATTAGCAGTTATTTATGTTAATCAGGAAATTATTTATAGCTATTTAAATAATTTATCATTGTTATTTATGGAATTCAGATATGCATAATTATGTCATCAGTAGCTTTTATGTTTCGCATTTCCGGTGTCCGGTATTTTGGAACGCGGCGTTTGGCTCAGTAGAAATCACAACTTAGTATGTTAGTATTTTGGGGACGGGTTTTAGACGTTGGGAATGTCGGGAATGGCCGGGAATTTAGAATGTCCCAAAAATACCCCTTTAGTATGAATTATGTGATTTTATGGTGGAGGGGCAAAATGGTCTTTTTGCCCCATTAGTGTTTTGTCTTATATGATTTAATAAATGAATTAAATGTTTATTTTTTTAAATAATCTTTTGGCTGAAATGGAATTAATAAAATGTTAATATATGCTTGAAAAATCCTTTTTCCTCTCTTTTCCAACACTTAGTCAAAAAAAAATTGAAAGTTCAAAGAAAACTCTTTTCCTTTTTCCTCTCTCTTTTTCGGCTGAAGCAAGGGGGTTCTAAGCTGGGTTTTTTCTTCAATTCTCTAAGCTAAATTCATCCTATTTGTGAACTCTAGGTTGTGGTATGTAAATTCTAACTATTTCTCTTTAAATTGCTTGAGAAAAATGATGAAAAGTGATGATGCATGCATGTTGTTTAGATGTTGTTGCTGCTGCTTTTGTTGTTGATTTTTGAGGATCAAAGCATGTTTATGTGAGGTTATTTAGGTTGTTTGAAGCATGATTAGTTAGAATTGTTCAAGCTTTTAGTTTTATGTGAAAAAGTGTGAATTCTTGAATGAAATGATTGTGTTCTGTTGCTGTGTTATTGTTGGTGTTTTGGGTTGTTTTCAGAGGCTTAGTTGAGCTTGTCTAAGTAGGTTTGGATGGGTTTGATTGCTTGTTTTGATGGTTTGCTCAAG
Organism: Cannabis sativa; assembly: GCF_029168945.1. NCBI lineage: Eukaryota > Viridiplantae > Streptophyta > Magnoliopsida > Rosales > Cannabaceae > Cannabis > Cannabis sativa. Next base: position 57,778,873 of record NC_083607.1, read on the forward strand.
CTTGAGTTTGGAACTCAAAGCTTGAGCTCCAATGGCAAAATTTGTGTATGTGGTTTCTGGGTAGGTTTGATGCCTTGGAAATGTTTATTAGGGCCTAATTAGCAGGTTTGGAAAGTTTGGGATCAATTGGGGTTAAATTGGTCGAGATATGTGAATTTTTGGTTGCTGCCTGCGAGGAACCGGAATTCCGGTTGAGCATCCGGAATTCCGGATGGGGGTTCGTATTTTCCCGAACCGGAATTAGGTTGGGCAACCGGTCTTCCGGTTGGGGATTTTTCAGAACCCTAGTTTTCCTCGTTTTTGGGTTTTTAGGGGTATTGCCATGCTTTTTATCGATAGGGAAACTTTTAGTTTCAAGTTTTAGTCCCCGGGAAGTGATTTAGCATGTCGCTTATAGCGTTGTGATTTTTATGGTTTAGGAGCCGATGTCCGCCGTTCGGCTTCGGTTCCGGTCGGGTTGACGGCACACACCGAAATCGGAATCCGGGTAAGATTAGTATAACAGGATGCATATGTAGTTTACATGTTTAGCGTGCATGTAGGAAGCCTGTTAGATTACATGAGATATGTATTTAGGCTTCGAACCACCCAACCCTGTCACGTCGGTACGATAGCCGGAGTATGACCAACGGCGGAGTATGGCCGGCTCGACCGATCAGTGACACCGGTTGGTGGTTCGATCTTATTGACCTATCCCGTCGGTACGGTGGAGTATGACCAGCGGCGGAGTATGACCGGTTCGACCGATCAGGAGGATACTTGTCAATAGTACCGTCCCCTGAACGTTCAAAACTCGCACCATGTTGGACATGGCGGTAGTGCTCGGTACCATGTTGGACATGGCAAGCGGGACTCGGTATCGTGTTGGACACGGCGATCGGTTTTATGTATGATATTATTATGCTTTTCTTCGAGTCCGTCGACTCACGGTTTATGTTCATGTGTAGGTAAAGGCAAGGCGATTCTTGATGGACCGTGAGCGAGCTTTTGGGGTTGTACATGTCGGGGCGGTTAGGCTGGAGCGTACGATCCTCGGGACGACAGGGGCGAGATTTTTGTAACGGTCGTTAGATGACCTTATTTTGATGTAAAAGTTGAATAGTAAAAACGTTTGTAAATATTTTTATAAATCGGGATCCCGAGACTTTTTGGTAAAATGGTTTATAAGTTTAATGAAAAAGAAAAATTTTAATTAATCACGTTTTTCCATAAACCTCGTTGATTAGCAACGAGCTGCACTGTACGTTTAAAAATTCACGTAATACGCCTAAATTAGTTAGGGTGTTACAACTTGGTATCAGAGCCGCCAGGTTGTCTTCCGAAGATCGTCACGACATGTACAATCATCATCAGCAGTTAGCTCGGTTCACGGTTCAGTAAGCATTTATTGCTTTAGTAGTTTATTTTATTCAGTTATGAAAAAGAAAAGCCTGTTAGGAAGCATGTTAGTAGCCTGATAGTAGAATAGGCGCATGTTTCATTTCTAATTTCCAAATTAAGCGGCATTAGTAAGCTCGCCTTGAATACGACCTGATATGCCAACTCTTGGTTTCGCAGGCGGTTCTAACTAGATGGACGCCAGGCGGACTACCAGGAGTCGAGGCAACTCAGTGGGGTCGAATCAGGGAGAGGGAGCTCGGTTTCCCCCACCTGCTAGGGGCCGAGGTAGAGGTCCCCGAGGCAGGGCTCGTGGTCGGGGTGATGAGAACCCGCCACGGGCGCCTGAGCTCCCCGGCCGATCGGGGAGCCCGGAATCGGGAGTTGCGGTTTGCGGAGATGCAAGCCGGATCGAAGAGCAAGACCTCGAGATTCGAGAGGTTGAGACGGCGGGGTGCTCTGCGGTTCCGGTGCCGGTAGTTCCGGCGGCACCGGCCCTGTCGCCTGTGCCGAGATGGTAGTGGCGGCCCACGGATTGGAACCTTTATATGAGCGGTTCGGAAACAAGCACCTCCGTATTCTGGGAGGTCCGGATGTGTCGAAAGCCGAGCGGTGGCTTACGGTGATCACCGCACTCGAACTTTATGGGTGTCACCGCAACGACGAGTGGTGTGCGCCACATTTCGGTTCCGGGAGGATGCCCTGGTATGGTGGGACATGGTGTCTCAGATTCACGATGTCACCACCATGACTTGGGAGAGGTTCCAGGAACTCTTCAACGCGAAGTACTACAACGAGGCGGTTAGAAGCGCCACGAGAAAGGAATTCGTTCATCTGACCCAGCGGGAGAACATGAGTGTCACTGAGTATACTACTCGGTTGTGGGATTGGCGAGGTTAGCCTCGGGAATCGTGCCGACCGACTTCGGCGAAAGGAGAAGTATCCGGACGGGTTGCATCCCAAGATCAGGCATGACCTGATGATTACCACAGACGACAGCACCACCTACGCTCAGATGGTGGAGAAGGCACTGCGAGCTGAGGGCGCAGTGGGGTGCATGTCAGAGACAGCTAGTACTCCGGTTGGTGGCGGAGCTCCTACCCCTCCCGGGGCTTCGGCGGGGGAGTAGTGGTTCGGCCATTGATCGGAGGAAGAGGGCACCCACTGCTTCGGCGGCTCGAGTCGAACAAGAGGTTCGGGGGAACCGAACGGAGGAGTCGTCTGGTGGTAATGAGACTCGCTTCTCCTACCCCGAGTGCCCTAGCCGCAAGAGGCACCATCGGGGAGAGTGCAAGGGGCGGGGATGCTTTCATTGTGGCATGCCCGGCACTTCAAGAGGGAATGTCCCCGGCTCGGCCGGAGGCACCGAGAGCTCCGGCGGTACCCACTCCGGCCCGGGGTATTCGCCATCACGCAGCCGATGCGGATGCCGGCCCATCGGTTGTTACGGGTCGATTCTTATTAACGACTCGTTTTATTCGGTCTTTGTTTGATTACGGGGCTACACGTTCTTATGTGGCGGCCGAGTCTTTAGTAAGTTGGGTAGACCCTTTGATAGATATGAATCGGGGTTTGGAACCCCGTTACACAGCGGAGAATTGGTTATCTCCAATAGGTGGATTAGGTCTATGCCGATCAGGATAGATGGTAGAGAGTTGAGCGCTGATCTGATAGAGATGAGCTTAGTCGAATTTGATATTATTTTAGGAATGGATTTCCTATCTAAATATTCGGCGAGCATTGACTGTAAGAGGAAGATGGTGGTCTTCCAACCGGAAAGTGAAGAACCGTTCGTATTTGTGGGTTCGGTTCGGGGATCTCGGATCCGGTGATCTCGGCTATGTCGGCGAGAGAATTATTGCACGGTGGGTGCTTAGGGTTTACGGCCGTGGTGGTGGACACCACTCGGCCGTACACCATTCGGCCGAGAGGACATCGGCGTGGTTCGGGAATTTTTGGACGTTTTTCCCGAAGAACTTCCGTGGTTACCACCTCGGCGGGAGATTGACTTCGTGATTGACTTGGCACCGGGGGTGGATCCGGTTTCTAAAGCCCCGTATAGGATGGCTCCGGCTGAACTTAAGGAATTGAAGATTCGGCTCCAAGGGTTGCTTGACATAGGGTTCATTCGGCCCGGTGTGTCACCACAGGGAGCCGGTTTTGTTCGTGAAGAAGAAGGATGGATCTATGAGGATGTGCATCGACTACAGAGAGTTGAACAAGCTGACGGTGAAGAACAAATATCCATTACCTAGGATCGATGACTTGTTCGATCAGCTTCAGGGGAAGACGGACTTCTCTAAGATTGATCTCCGTTCGGGTTATCATCAGTTGAGGATCCGAGAGGAGGACATTCCAAAGACGGCTTTCCGCACTAGGTATGGACACTACGAGTTCCTGGTTATGTCATTCGGACTAACCAATGCTCCTGCGGCATTCATGGACACGATGAATAGAGTATTCAAGGATTTCCTCGATATCTGTGTGATTGTGTTTATCGACGACATCCTCGTGTACTCTCAGTCAGAAGAGGAGCATGAGTTACATCTTCAGATGGTACTGCAACGACTTCGAGAACATAGACTCTACGCCAAGTTCAAGAAATGTGAGTTCTGGTTGTCTCAGGTGTCCTTCCTAGGACACATTGTGGGTAAGGATGGGATCAAGGTGGATCCCGGGAAGATCGAATCCGTCAGGGATTGGCCGAGACCGAAGACAAGGATCGAGATCGAAGCTTTTGGGATTAGCTGGGTACTACCGTAGGTTCGTGGAGGGGTTCTCCAAAATTTCTATGCCCCTAACCGAGCTTACAAAGAAGAATCAGCGATTTATCTGGACAGATAAATGCGAAGCTAGTTTTCAGGAACTGAAACAGAGATTGATTACCGCTCCGGTACTAGCTTTGCCTTCGGACGAGGAGAAGTTCGTGGTCTATTGTGACGCATCCAAACAGGGTTTGGGGTGCGTATTGATGCAAGCCGATCGGGTTATCGCTTATGCCTCCCGTCAGTTAAAGGATTATGAACAGCGATACCCGACTCATGATTTAGAATTGGCCGCAGTGGTTTTTGCACTGAAGATTTGGCGGCATTACTTGTATGGAGAGAAGTGCGAGATCTATACCGACCATAAAAGTCTCAAGTATTTCTTTACTCAGAAAGATTTGAACATGAGACAAAGGCGTTGGTTGGAATTAGTGAAGGACTATGATTGTGAGATCCTTTACCATCCCGGGAAAGCCAATGTAGTGGCCGATGCCCTGAGCAGAAAGGGTCCCGGGCAAGTAGCTAGCATGGTTCAGATCTCACCTCAGCTAGCAGAGGATATGGTTAGATCCAGCATTGAGTTTGTGGTAGGACAGCTTCACAACTTAACGCTGCAATCTGATCTGTTAGAAAGAATAAAGGTTGCTCAGACAACAGATCCGGAGTTAGTGAAGATCCGAGATGAGGTATTGGCTGGTCAAGCCAAAGACTTTTCAGTGACAGACAGTGGGATGCTTTTGTATAAAGCCAGGGTTTGTGTCCCGAACAGTGTGGACTTGAGGAACGAGATCTTTGAGGAGGCTCATTCTACTCCATATTCTCTACATCCCGGCACCACCAAGATGTACCAAGATTTGAAACCGTACTTCTGGTGGAGCGGTATGAAGAAGAATTTGGTAGAATTCGTTTCGAGATGCCTCACGTGTCAGCAGATCAAGGCTGAACATCAGAGACCAGCAGGGTTGTTGCAGCCTCTAACCCTACCAGAATGGAAATGGGAGGATATTACGATGGATTTTGTGGTCGGGTTACCTAGGACCACGGGTATGTATGATTCCATCTGGGTAGTGGTGGACCGATTTACGAAATCTGCTCATTTTCTGCCGGTCAGAACAACGTTTACAGTGGATCAGTTGGCAGAGTTATATGTCAGGGAGATTGTGAGACTTCACGGGGTACCGAAGTCTATAGTTTCGGACAGGGATCCGAAATTCACCTCTAAATTTTGGCAAAGTTTGCAACGGGCAATGGGTACGAAGCTAAAATTCAGTACAGCATTCCATCCTCAGACAGATGGTCAGTCCGAAAGGACAATTCAGATATTGGAGGATATGCTGAGAGCCTGTGTTATGGACTTTGAGGGTTCATGGAATAAATACCTACCGTTAGTGGAGTTCTCGTACAACAACAGTTACCAGAGTACGATAGGGATGGCACCCTACGAACTGTTGTACGGTAGGAAATGTAGATCCCCTATCCACTGGGATGAGTCAGGGGAGAGGAAATACCTAGGTCCAGAGTCAGTTCGGCGGACCAATGAGGCAATAGAGAAGATTAAAGCTAGAATGCTTGCCTCCCGGAGCGGACGAAGAGTTACGCAGATCCGAAACGTAGAGATGTTGAGTTCCGAGTAGGGGACCATGTGTTTTTGCGAGTATCTCCGATGAAGGGGATTAAACGTTTCGGGAAAAGAGGCAAGTTATGCCCTAGATTTACAGGACCTTTCGAGATTCTCGAGAAGATAGGTCAAGTGGCATATCGGTTAGCATTGCCTCCAGCTTTATCAGCAGTGCACAACGTATTTCATGTCTCAATGTTGAGAAAATACGTTTCAGACCCCTCTCGTATACTCAGATGTGAGAGCCTTCAGCTTCAGTCAGATATGTCTTATGAGGAACAGCCAGTGCAGATCCTGGATAGAAAGGATAAAGTCCTTCGGAATAAGACCATAGCATTGGTCAAGGTTCTCTGGAGAAACAGTAAGGTGGAAGAAGCCACCTGGGAGCTAGAATCAGATATGCGAGCTCAATATCCAGAGTTATTCAGGTTAGATTTCGGGGACGAAATCCTTTTAAGGGGGGGATAGTTGTAAAGCCCGCTTAGTTAATTTGGAAATTAGCAGTTATTTATGTTAATCAGGAAATTATTTATAGCTATTTAAATAATTTATCATTGTTATTTATGGAATTCAGATATGCATAATTATGTCATCAGTAGCTTTTATGTTTCGCATTTCCGGTGTCCGGTATTTTGGAACGCGGCGTTTGGCTCAGTAGAAATCACAACTTAGTATGTTAGTATTTTGGGGACGGGTTTTAGACGTTGGGAATGTCGGGAATGGCCGGGAATTTAGAATGTCCCAAAAATACCCCTTTAGTATGAATTATGTGATTTTATGGTGGAGGGGCAAAATGGTCTTTTTGCCCCATTAGTGTTTTGTCTTATATGATTTAATAAATGAATTAAATGTTTATTTTTTTAAATAATCTTTTGGCTGAAATGGAATTAATAAAATGTTAATATATGCTTGAAAAATCCTTTTTCCTCTCTTTTCCAACACTTAGTCAAAAAAAAATTGAAAGTTCAAAGAAAACTCTTTTCCTTTTTCCTCTCTCTTTTTAATTGAAGCAAGGGGGTTCTAAGCTGGGTTTTTTCTTCAATTCTCTAAGCTAAATTCATCCTATTTGTGAACTCTAGGTTGTGGTATGTAAATTCTAACTATTTCTCTTTAAATTGCTTGAGAAAAATGATGAAAAGTGATGATGCATGCATGTTGTTTAGATGTTGTTGCTGCTGCTTTTGTTGTTGATTTTTGAGGATCAAAGCATGTTTATGTGAGGTTATTTAGGTTGTTTGAAGCATGATTAGTTAGAATTGTTCAAGCTTTTAGTTTTATGTGAAAAAGTGTGAATTCTTGAATGAAATGATTGTGTTCTGTTGCTGTGTTATTGTTGGTGTTTTGGGTTGTTTTCAGAGGCTTAGTTGAGCTTGTCTAAGTAGGTTTGGATGGGTTTGATTGCTTGTTTTGATGGTTTGCTCAAGCTTGAGTTTGGAACTCAAAGCTTGAGCTCCAATGGCAAAATTTGTGTATGTGGTTTCTGGGTAGGTTTGATGCCTTGGAAATGTTTATTAGGGCCTAATTAGCAGGTCTGGAAAGTTTGGGATCAATTGGGGTTAAATTGGTCGAGATATGTGAATTTTTGGTTGCTGCCTGCGAGGAACCGGAATTCCGGTTGAGCATCCGGAATTCCGGATGGGGGTTCAGATTTTCCCAGAACCGGAATTCGGTTGGGCAACCTGGTCTTCGGTTGGGGATTTTTCAGAACCCTAGTTTTCCTCGTTTTTGGGTTTTTAGGGGTATTGCCATGCTTTTTCTCGATAGGGAAACTTTTAGTTTCAAGTTTTAGTCCCCGGGAAGTGCTTTAGCATGTCGCTGATAGCGTTGTGATTTTTATGGTTTAGGAGCCGATGTCCGCCGTTCGGCTTCGGTTCCGGTCGGGTTGACGGCACACACGAAATCGGAATCCGGGTAAGATTAGTATAACGGTATGCATATGTAGTTTACATGTTTAGCGTGCATGTAGGAAGCCTCGTTAGATTACATTAGATATGTAATTAGGCTTCGAACCACCCAACCCTGTCACGTCGGTACAGTGGAGTATGACCAAGCGGCGGAGTATGACCGGCTCGACCGATCAGTGACAACTGGTTGGTGGTTCGATCTTATTGACCTATCCCGTCGGTACGGTGGAGTATGACCGGCGGCGGAGTATGACCAGGTTCGACCGATCAGGAGGATACTTGTCAATAGTACCGTCCCCTGAACGTTCAAAACTCAGTTCCATGTTGGACATGGCAGTAGTGCTCAGTACCATGTTGGACATGGCAGTAGCGGGACTCAGTATCGTGTTGGACACGGCAGTCAGTTTTATGTATGATATTATTATGCTTTTCTTACTGAGTCTGTCGACTCACAGTTTATGTTCATGTGTAGGTAAAGGCAAGGCAGTTGCTGATGGACCGTGAGCGAGCTTTTGGGGTTGTACATGTCGGGGCGGTTAGGCCTGGAGCGTACGATCCTCGGGACGACAGGTCGAGATTTTTGTAACGGTCGTTAGATGACCTTATTTTGATGTAAAAGTTGAATAGTAAAAACGTTTGTAAATATTTTTATAAATCGGGATCCCGAGACTTTTTGGTAAAATGGTTTATAAGTTTAATGAAAAAGAAAAATTTTAATTAATCACGTTTTTCCATAAACCTCGTTGATTAGCAACGAGCTGCACTGTACGTTTAAAAATTCACGTAATACGCCTAAATTAGTTAGGGTGTTACAAGTACCTATTAAAGTTTAAAAGACACAATTTAATATATGAAAAATCGATACAGTTGTAAAATTAAACAAAAATAACTATAAGTTATTGATCAATCTAGTAATTTTAACAACTTAAAAAATTTAAGAATATAATTTACTATATTTCAAAATTCAAAAAAAAAAAATTCTAATCAACTAAATTATTATTCATCTCCCCGGCCCCCACAATACCCATTTATATTCATATATTTTTATATATTTATGTATTTATATATCATCGTCTATTTCAGGAAAGAGACTGTTTTGGATTGTATATACATATTTGATTTTTTTTTTTAAAAAAAATTTCCTTATTGATTTTATTTTTGTTGACTTGTATTGTATGGTATATATATATGTACGTATATCAAGACAATTATTAAGAATTTTGTTCAAGTTGTGACGTGATGAACTTATTTATTAACAATGAGAAGGAATATATATAATTATTTATTAGTATATTAACATCAACTAATTGATTAATGTTATAAAATAATATAAAATAATATAAAGTAGATGAGAAGAAAGAAGAAGAAGATGAAGAGAGAAAGAGAAAGTGAATGAGAATTTCTGAGTTGTTTATTCTAATGGGGTGAACCCCTATTTATACAAATACAAGAGTGAGATATTAAGAAACTAAGAAAAAGGGAAACTAAGGAAAAGAGGAATGTTGATTACAATTAATGACAATAAATAAAAGATTTGGACATCCACATAATTAATAATATTTATAACACTCCCCCTTGGATGTCCATAATAGCTGTTTTATTAAAAATCTTGCTGAAAACTTGGTCAAAGGAAAAAGAGTATAGTGTAAACTAACTCCCTCCCCCTCATTTAGGCATTTGTGGAGATCTTCTAATCGACGAATTTCGATCTTGTCTGCCGTCTTCTCAAATGTTGATGTTGGTAATAACTTTGTGAATAAGTTTGTAAGATTGACACTTGATTGAATATGTTGAACACCAATATGTATTTTCTTGAAGCGTATAAAGAAGAATTTCGTGAAATGTGTTCTAACTCTATCTCCTTCAATGTACCTCCTTTTAGTTGAACGATGCAAGCAGTATTATCCATAGAGAATTGCTTGGGTTGATACTTCTTTATTGAGTGCAATCCATATGTTTCCCGAATATGCTATGCCAATGATCTCACTCACAGACATTCTTTACTTGCTTCATAAAATGCAAGTATGTTAACATGATTTATAGTTGCCTCGTTAAAAACCTTGCCAGAAAAACCCAGTGGGACAAAATCTGAGCTAAGGAAAAAAGAGTACAATATATATTTCATATTCATAACTATTTGTAAGTTGCCTCGTTAAAAACCTTGCCAGGAAAACCCATTGGGACAAAACCTGAACTAAGGGAAAAAGAGTGCAACATGAATATGTCTCCCCCTCATGCACATATGATCCATAATTCTGTTGGTGATAATATATCTCATAAGATTATTGTTATCACTTTTAAAATATCACCATATATAATCTTTGATCATATATTTTTCTATAACTCTTCCAGACTATGCATGGACTTCTAAATTATAGATGAGGGGTTTGTGGAACATTAGTCTTTATCCAACTAATTGTATCATTCATGTGTGTACACAACTTTGTTCATACGAAAATTTAAAATTTCAATTAGATATATATGAACATAACACATTAATGGTACTACAAATTTTCATTTGTGACAATGATAGTACTCCAAGACCATATATTTATTCCATCTTGTTTTATGATCTTAATTTCCATATCAAATGATCATATATCTATAATTCTCGATACATATGAAGTACTTCAGGACTTCAATACTAATGAACAAACTTTATACATTAATATTTCTCGAAATACAAAAGAAATAAAAGTTTGTTCTTCAATTAATCAAAAACTCTTCAAGAGTCTATCACAACGTATACTTTACGTATTTATATTGCATAGACAACCATAGATATTTTTCAAATAATAATTTACTTACATGTCTTTATTTCATACAAAGATCTTTGTCATATAGTGCGCGCGACTTTGAATTTATATCACTTAAGACATGTATTAAATTCTTGTAGAATTTTTAGATAAGGCTTATTTCAAATTCTCACTATATTAGGAGCTCCAAATAAATAATCTTTTGTTGCAACATTTATGTGACGCTTATAAATCCTCATAAAATATATTCCAGGCTATAATCAAATAATGATTATATTTTCTCAATATTTAAGCCTTACTTCAATCAATCTCATGTCTATGCAAACTTTGTACAACAATTCATCATGTACAAATACATATATGCAAATTTCTCATTAGAAATATTTATTTGCACACCCTACAGGTCTTACTTCACTTTATGTGAGTAAATTTTCCTGGATTGCGTCATAATATTTTGGCCAAAAATCAAAATGTATGTCGATAATTCTCGACAAATCTAATACAATGATCCTTGCTATCTCATGTTAGTTTATTGCATATGCACACATTCAATATTTATTGTCGACAAAAATTTCAATAAATGATAATTTCCTCCCATATTGACATAATTTATAGAGATCTCTTTAAATTACATATTTTTCAAATATGTTTATCATTTATAGGTACCTATATAGAATCACTTCAGGGATTCAATTATGATCAAATGTGTTATGTCTAACTTCTCTTGGGAGTCTTTTCGAGTACCGTTTTCATCACGGTTATCATTTTAATACTTTATAACATTAAGGTATCTCCATGAGTACCTCTAGATTTAACAACTTCAGGGCAAATCAAATGAACATTTATTAATAATTTCTACATTGTTCATTTACGCTTCAGGCGTTTTCAACTCATTCTATCTCAACTTTGAATAATATTGATTTGCAGTTGGTATATATCATTTTGAACTATATTGTTCTTATATACTTTGTGCAAGGATCATTTTTCAAAAATTATCATTGATCCCAACTGCTTCTCTCCCCCTGATCGAGAGAATTTTTAAAAATTGTGATACCTAATAATATTAATATACCTGTAGGGATTTCAGTATATCACAATGAATCAATATTTGTTTAAACTCATATATACTATATGACATTGAACTTCAGGTTCAATAAACTTCAGTTTCAAGTTCAATCCTTATGAACTTAATTCATTTCTAAGAATGAGTCATACGTGTATAATTAGAAATACATAAATTTACACATTTTGTAAATGCATGATTATATAATCTTATCACATCGATAAGAAACTATGCAATAAAAATCTAACAATGGCTCAAGATTGTTAAGAAAATATAATTTAAATATTTTCTATGTGAAATATATGCACATTCTTCTTTTGAGCCTTATAAATAACAATGAGAAGAATCTTTTGGTTCTTCAACAAAATTTAGTCAAATTCTTTGACAATTTATTGCATATGATTGATCATGTCAAAATAATTCAATTCATGAACTTCAGGTTCACTATAATTTGTATTTCAATGAAACTTTCAAAATGTAATGTAAATTCATTACAACATAATCATTACAAGTTTCATTTTTATATACACGAATAATATAATTATATTATTCTCCAAAACATATACACTCTTCAGGAGTCACTATTATGTTTATCAAACTTTATATTTCTTCAGGAATCATTATCATCAATTCAATGATGTGTATAATGTAAAATGTATATGACAACTTCATCATGTTGTTATAATGGTCAAATAGATATAACCATAATATATCATTCATGTTTCCTGGTATCTTTTTAACAAGTCGTCTAATTTATTAATAGACTATTCATCAGTCTAATTATCATGACTTGATATATTATATATTTAAATGTACAACCAGTACATATAATAAGTCATCTCTTATTACTTTCATAACTAGATAAAAGTTATACATCTAGGGACATACCAAGATATTTTACTACTCAAAGTAGCAATTGTATGTAAGAGTACTTCTTCAGGAAGCTTTTCAAATAATCATTTTGTGATTCTTTATCACTTTGATTATATTGGATCACTAACAAATATTAGTAAATTATATATCCACTTCTGGGAATATGCAAACTGAATTATATAGTAACTATATATATACATATCCTGTACTAACAATAGTTTGAAACTATTGATTTCAAGAAATAATAAAATATGTATATATTAATTTGCTTCTGGCATTACCAATATATGTGAAATCTATATTCTTTGAAATAGAATTTCATGTCTATTCATTCTCTTTAGGTAATGATATTTAAATATTCTAAATGTACAATAAGTTTGTACAATTCACATTCTATTAAATAATCAAGTATACTTTTATATTGACTATAAGTGTGTCCGTACTACAGGTACGCGACCACTATTATTCAATTCCACACATGATATATAGATTTCATGCACTTTGGTTGTGTGTGGTATCTCATCTTTTGGTTATTTCCAATTTCTTCTGGAAATATTTGAGTAGCAAACAATGCCATTGATTATTTAAAATCATTACATTCACTTCGGGGAATGACGTTGAACAAGTAGAACATTATTATAAATTTCTTAAAAATTTATTACTTGTTCATATATAAAAAGAAATTACTCAGCAATTTCTTTAACAATATTTCAAAGAATATATGAATACAATTTTTGCATAATCTCCAAGATGTATGCAAAATTTGATCTTTAATATATGTCACATGCAATAATTTTCAACATTGCAAGCAATAACAGTGTATAATAACATGACTAATACGAGGAATCTTTAAAAGTGATTGACTTCAATTCGTATCATTCTCTGCAGGGAATGATGAACAATAAATACTGCCTCGTGTATTTAAATAACATTAGTCATGCTCATTGTTATTCTTATACTTTAATGTTTCAATGCAATTTTCTTAACATTCTTTTTGGGTATTCAAAACCCACTATAAAATTGCATCAATAATAATCATTTTTAATGATTCTTTAGTTGTATTCACATAAATACAATCATTTTTTTTCTTTGATAAATATAAAACATTTACTTCAGAAAATGTTTGTCAAAATCTATATCGATATTAGATTATTTTTCATTGTCCTCAAAGAATACAAGAACATATATATAAATATGTATTCATCTCTTTCATTATATATTCATCAACTATATAATGAATATTACGTTTGCATAATCTTCAGGATATATGCAAGATTTTATTGAGGACGCATAATCATCAGGATGTATGCAATATTTTATCGAGGATGCATAATCTTCAGGATATATGCAATATTTTATCGATGATGCATAATCTTCAGGATATATGCAATATTTTATCGATGATGCATAATCTTTAGGATATATGCAATATTTTATCGATAATACATAATCTTTTGGATATATGTATAATTTATATAGATTTTCTCTCATATATTGTAAATATTATGAATGATAAGAACATAAAATATATATATATGAAATTAATAATAAATATATAAAAACATATACATACATATATAATATATGGATATATAGATAAAAAGAAAAAAGAAAACAAAGGATTCTTGAAATTGTTTCAGTCAGATAAGTATATATATAAATATATATTTAGTGTACATGACTTTGAAACAATTCAAGAACTTTAACAAAATACTTACATTGGGACATAGCATAGACTCATGCTTGAAGCTTGGGCATAGATTCGTGCTGATAACGTGTTATAAAATAATATAAAATAATATAAAGTAGATGAGAAGAAAGAAGAAGAAGATGAAGAGAGAAAGAGAAAGTGAATGAGAATTTCTGAGTTGTTTATTCTAATGGGGTGAACCCCTATTTATACAAATACAAGAGTGAGATATTAAGAAACTAAGAAAAAGGGAAACTAAGGAAAAGAGGAATGTTGATTACAATTAATGACAATAAATAAAAGATTTGGACATCCACATAATTAATAATATTTATAACAATTAACTGTTATTATTGTATTGTATCTTCATATATTATATACCAATAATTAATAATTGTCGTTTTGCTTCAATGCTTTGAGAGTACTTATTAGTACAATTTTTGCTAACCTTATAACTTGTTTGTATTATTCCTTAATTACTTACTTAATGACACTCCTATATAATCAATTCATAATACTTTGATAAGCATTAAGATTAAATTATTACATTATTAATTTATTTACTAATTAAGATTATATTATTATTTTATAAAAAATGTTCATATTATTATTATTTAATTATTACAAGTTTTCTAATATGGTATTGGTTTCGATATAGAGACTATCTTTTGAAAGGTGTTAAGATAGTTAGTCTTTAGCTATCATTGTCTTGATTTGTATGGATTCGGTTAGTAGTTTGTTACAACTTTTAGTTTAATTGTTTGCTCTTTTGATCTATGTATATAATGTACATTGCTTATTGATCAATGTAAGAGATTCTTCTTTCTAGCTCTCTCTTTCTTTCCTCTTTTCTTCTTTTTCTTTCTTTCTCTATTCTTGACTTTTCTGCAACAATGGTGAGGAACAATAGTTCCAATATAGTATCAGAGCCTTATCCTCCTCTAATGGCGAACATGCAAATATAGGCAACAACAGCTAAGAGAATACTAGTCCGACAGCTCCACAAGGATTCTCCCAAGTTTTAAGAAGAAATCAATCTCGTGAAATCGAAAACAGCCCGATCTATTTTGTTAATTCCATTTTTGGCATATTCAATTGACAAAAATATTTTATTATTTAATGTATATTTCGGCTGGCATATATTGATATGGTTTCCATATTTGTGTAAATCAAACTTGAAAGGAAAGTTGTCTAGCTTTCCTATTTTTGGAAAAAAGATAAAAATGGTAAGTTTGGTTACCCATTTCGTTTTTATCTAACCAGCTGTGTAATCTGATCTTGTGTTGAGTTTCCCATTTTCTTAGATCAGGTTTCTTGAAGAGAAAACCGGAGCTAGACTTTCCTTTTCTATAAAAGGAAAGTTGTAGTTACTACCCACGATTCTGTATGTACAGAAACGGAAATTCCTGGACTGATTGAAGAATTATTTTAGGGAAGTTTCTAGTGGGTTGAGGTCTTGTTCAGACCGAATGTAAGCTGTCTATGAGATGTATATTCATTATAAATACATCTTATAGCTGCTAGGTTTTGTATCTCTTTCACACACTTAGAATTATATTCATATCTTAAGGAAAGAGTGTCTTTGTTTAGTACCTCTCTTGGTACCTCTCTTGTATCTTTGAATTCCATTCATATCTTTAGAAAAGAGAGTCTTTGATTTGTAGAGAAGAGTTGTTCTACTCTTACTCTGTTTATTTGTTGTTTGTATTTTCTTGAGTCTGTATTCAAGTCTACAACGAAGAAGAACATCAGTGCACCTTCGGGAGAAGGTATTTACAAGCTTTCGGGAGATTGCTTTTGAAGTCTTGCATCGGGAGGATACAAGCACACAACCTTCGGGAGATGGTTGTATAGGCTTTCGGGAGATAGCCTTTAAGCCTTGAATCGGGAGGATTCAAGCACTCTTCAAGGTGATCGAAGGGAGTTCGAGCACTTGGAGTTTTATCAAGATTCGGTTAGTAGGTGGAACACATCAAGCTTGCGGCATACAATAAGAGGGAGTCTATTTATGCATAAGTCAATTACTTTGTATTTTTGATACCGATCTAATGAATCTTATCTCTGGGCGTGGCCCCGTGGACTAGTAACAATCTGAAAAGATTGTTGAAACCACGTACAAAAATCTTGTGTGTTTTTACTTTTATGCACTGTTTGTTTTTCTGGGTTTCTCTGGAGTTACAGAGTTGCATTCTGTAACTACAGAAAACTGTTTTCGATACGCTTTCATTATTCCGCATTTAATTAATCATTTAATTAAATAATCAAACTGGGAATATTAAAATACGGAATTTCAATTGGTATCAGAGCGAGTCACTAAATTCTTAGTGAGATCTTGAGGTTATTCCGTTTAACTTGTTTTGTGTGAGATGTCTTTGTTTGCAGAAGGAAGTTCCATCTCTAGACCTCCTCTATTGAATGAGTCGAATTATCCTTATTGGAAGGTCAGGATGAGAGCTTTCATCAAATCGCAAGATGAGAATGCATGGAGAGCTATTCTTACAGGGTGGTCTCAACCTACTGAAAATGATGAAATGGTTCTATTGGCAAAAAATTTCCAAAAATTCATG
Organism: Cannabis sativa; assembly: GCF_029168945.1. Taxonomy (NCBI): domain Eukaryota; kingdom Viridiplantae; phylum Streptophyta; class Magnoliopsida; order Rosales; family Cannabaceae; genus Cannabis; species Cannabis sativa. The sequence continues at coordinate 57,795,486 of NC_083607.1, forward strand.
AAATCTGGTGGAAATAAAAAGTTCTTTTCAAAGAACCCAAAAGGTAACAATCCCTCTAAACCTTTTCCATCTAACAATAAAAAAGGTATTAAATGCAGAGAATGTGAAGGTTTTGGTCACACTCAATCTGAATGTGCTAATACCTTAAAGAAAAATAAAAAGGGATTGAATGTTACTTGGAGTGATGATTCTGAGAGTAAAGAAAAAGTTGTCCTAACAAGTGTTTTGTCAAGAAATTAGCAGGAAAAAGGAAAAAGCATTTGCTTGAACAATATCCTGATCAATGACAACAAGGAAGAATCCAGATCCGAATCAGATGAGTTAGAAATTGATGAGGATTCCATGATTGAATCCTACAGGGTATTGTTTGGTAAGTGGTTGGAAACTAGTGCTGAAAATTGCTCCCTGGTTAAAGATAATAAAATTTTGTGTAACAACATTAATGAGTTGGAAGATAAACTCAAATGTTGTGAATCTGAATTGTCTTTAAAAGAGTCAAAAATTATTTCTTTAACCAAGGAAATTGATAACATTAAAAAGAATGTTAAAATGCTAAATCCAGGTTCCACCATCTTTGAAAAAATTCAAAAATCTGGCCAAACCAATCATCTTTGAAATTTGGGTTATGTTCCAAATCAACCTGTGTCTAATACCACTAATAGTTTTGTTTCTGGAAGAACTGTTTCTACCTCGCAGGTTTCTGTCTCGCCAGCAAAGCACTCTGCTGTTACAGAAAAGAAGTAGCACGGTAAGTTTGACAATTTCAAAGGGAAAGGAAGACGTTTCATTCCTATTTGCCATTTTTGTGGAGTAAAAGGTCACATTCGACCTAAATGCATAACCATGCATAACATGTTTAAATCTAATTACATTGGAAATAAACATGTTTTACAAAAACAAAAATGGGTTGTCAAAAACAAATGCTTGGTAGGTTTTACTTGTTTTAAAACTGTTGCTTCTAACATGTGGTATTTTGATAGTGGTTGTTCCAAACACATGACAGGTGAAAAAGAATTTCTTGTGAACATAAGACCAATGCACTGTGGAGAAGTTACATTTGGTAACGGTCTTACTGGTAAAGTCATAGGAATGGGAACTCTCAAGTTCGAAGGGCTTCCTAAACTAAAAAATGTCATGTTGGTTGAAGGACTAAAAGCTAATCTACTTAGCATTAGTCAGATTTGTGATCAGGGTTATACTGTGAGCTTTGATAGCAATCATTGCTATGTATATAATATTCTTGATGAAATTGTGTTACAAGGGCTGCGATCTAGTGATAATTGTTATACTCTCACTACGCATGCCACTTGTCATTCTGTCATTGAAAATGTTACTGACCTATGGCATGAAAAACTTGGTCACATTCACTTTAAAAATCCGAAAAAATTATCTCGTTTCGGGGATTGTTCGAGGATTACCTAAATTAGGTAAAGAGTCATTGGAAAAATGTGGTCCATGCCGGTTAGGTAAGCAATCGAAAATTTCTCACAAGAGTGTCCCGGATGTGAATACTTAAGAGTTCTCGAACTCTTGCACATGGACTTAATGGGTCCAATCCAGGTAGAAAGCTTAAATGGTAAAAGGTATATTTTTGTTTGTGTTGATGATTTTTCTCGATTCTCATGGGTGGATTTTTTGAGAGAAAAATCTGATACTTTTGAAGCTTTCCAAACTCTGTGTTTGAAATTACGAGTTGAAAAAGATTGTAACATTGGCAAAATTGTTAGGATTAGGAGTGATCATGGTAAGGAATTTGAAAATACCATATATGATGAATTTTGTAAAGCTAACGGTATTTCTCATGAATTTTCTGCTCCTAAAACTCCTCCACAAAATGGAGTGGTTGAAAGAAAGAATCGTACTCTAACAGAAATGGCTAGAGTAATGTTGAATAGCAAGAAGCTCACAAAGCGCCTTTGGGCCGAAGCCATTAACACTGCTTGCTATACCATCAACAGAGTATTCTTGCGCCCAGGTACTCACAAAACACCATATGAAATCTGGAAAGGTAAGAAACCAAATGTAAGTCACTTTCATGTGTTCGGATGTAAGTGTTATATTTTACGAGATCGTGATTACATTGGTAAATTTGATTCTAAAAGTGATGAAGGTGTTTTCTTAGGATATTCCACAAATAGTAGGGCATATCGTGTGTATAACATGAGAACCCAAACTGTTATGGAATCTGCTAATGTTGTTGTTGATGATCTAAAAGATTTTTCTGAGTTTTCCACGAAGAACAGATTGAAGATTTGCTTGAAAAGCCCGTCGCCGAGGAAAAGGAACCCGACGAAGCTTCGAAGCGCCGTCGAGGTTATCGTGCAGAATGCGTTGCTACGTAAAATCCAACAACAAAAGAAACCGAGTATCCTTTAAATTCAATCAACGATCCAATACAGAGGGAACCATCCTCCAGGGGTTAAAAAGAATCATCCTTCAGATCTCATCCTTGGAAACTTGGATGAGAGCATGGTTACAAGAAGAAAATATGCCAATATAATTCAATTTTTATGTTTTATTTCTTCTTTAGAACCTAAATCTGTAAAAGAAGCTTTAATGGATGAAGATTGGTTTTTAGCTATGCAGGATGAGCTTCATCAGTTTGTTCGAAACAAAGTCTGGAAAATGATTCCAAGACCACCGTTTGTGAACATCATTGGAACCAAGTGGATCTTCAAAAATAAGAGTGATGAGTTTGGCACTATCATTTGAAACAAGGCAAGGTTGGTCGCCCAAGGATACACTCAAGTTGAGGGTGTTGACTTTGATGAAACATTTGCTCCTGTAGCTAGACTGGAATCGATCAGGTTACTTCTTTCCATAGCTTGCATTCCTGGTATTAAATTGTATCAAATGGATGTCAAATCCGCTTTTTTGAATGGGCTGTTAAAAGAAGAAGTGTATGTGGAACAACCTAAAGGGTTTGAGGATCCACATTTTCCTGATCATGTTTATAAGTTAGACAAGGCATTGTATGGTCTAAAACAAGCACCACGTGCTTGGTATGAGCGTCTAACTGAATTCTTGCTTTCTCATGATTACAAGAGAGGAAATGTTGATAAAACACTTTTCATCAAAAACATTAATTCTGATGTGATTGTTGCTCAAATATATGTTGATGATATTGTGTTTGGCTCTACCTCTAACTCTGAAGTGCAGGTTTTTGTTTTCCAAATGCAAAAGGAGTTCGAAATGAGTATGGTAGGTGAACTCACTTATTTTCTCGGTCTTCAAGTGAAGCAATCAGATGAGGGAACTTTTGTCACTCAAAGCAAGTATGCAAAGAATTTGGTGAAAAAGTTTGGCCTTGAGAAAGCCAAACATACCAACACTCCCATGAGCACAACTTTGAAATTAAGCAAAGATGAACAAGGAGTAAAGGTAGATCAAACTTTGTATCGAAGTATGATAGGAAGTTTGCTTTATCTTACTGCTAGTCGTCCTGACATTTGCTATAGTGTTGGTGTTTGTGCACGTTATCAGGCTAATCCCATCTTTCTGCTGTGAAAAGAATCATTCGCTATGTCAATAGCACTATTGATTTTGGGATTTGGTTTTCAAAAGACACTAATTCTAACCTTGTTTGCTTTAGTGATGCTGATTGGGCAGGTAATGCTGATGATAGAAAAAGTACTAGTGGTGGATGTTTCTATCTTGGAAACAATTTGGTTTTATGGAATTGCAAGAAGCAAAACTCAATCTCTTTGTCCACAGCAGAGGCTGAGTACATTGCTGCGGGTAGTTGTTGTACCCAATTGTTATGGATGAAACAAATGATGGCAGATTATGGGTTTGATTTGAAAACTTTAACCATCTTTTGTGATAACACTAGTGCTATAAACATTTCTAAGAATCCTGTTCAACACTCTCGCACTAAGCACATAGACATTCGTCATCACTTTATTAGAGAGCTTGTGGAAAATAAAATTCTTGTCTTAGAGTATGTTGAAACTAGCAAACAAATTGCAGATATTTTTACTAAAGCTCTTGACTCGGTCCGATTTATCTCTCTAAGGAAATCCTTAGGGGTTTGTACTGTTTAATGCTTTTATTTTTCCATAGTCCTTGATATTTGAGTTGTCTTAGAGTTCATAATGTCTTGTCTTTGTCCTAGAAGAAAATTTCAACCTTATAAGAATTTCAGTCATTATTTTATTGCTAATGTTGTAATATTATGATGTCATACAGGTTTGTCAGGAAAATTGTCCACTCCTCACAGGAATATTCAGGTTCATCAAACAGTGTTATGTAAGCTACCATTTTCGAATGATGTTGTTCAAAAAACTGTGTGTTCAAGCTCCATTGGATGAATAGAGCTACCTATCTCAATGTGTGAAAGCCATCTCTGAGTAAGTTGGAACTATGTAATTAGGAGTTATGTAGAAGATACGCTACCATTGAAAAGGGCTACCATTGAGGTAGTGTGACAGCGTCTCCTATGGGTACAATTTATCAGAAAAAGTCTTTTTGACAAATTGGGCAATGTTCCCTGCTTACACTTTCACACACTAATGCTTGACACAGTTTGTGGTAAATTTTGTTTATTCTCGAAAATGGTGTTATAAAGCTATTACATACTGTTTGATGTGCTTTAATATTCTTTGTGTTGGAGTCAATTTTTCCTGTGAACCGGTATGACCTCATTCTATTACTTCATTAGTTTGATAAAATAATTTCTGATTATTCTTATGAGTTTGATTTTTTCATCAGGGACAAAGACAAATGGACATTGTGAATTCTAGTTGCAAAAATATCAAGGTTATTTTATTTTTCTGTCTTTTAATCAAAAAATAAAAAAAAATAAAAAATAAAAAACAAAAAAAGGTTAGTGATCGAGTTGTCAAGTGAGCTTTGTTAAAAATTTTGTTATTTTTTTGTTATGTTTCATTTTGTTCTTAGACACAATTTTTGCTCTTAAGTGGTGATTAGTGCTTTTTGTGTCTTGGTGTGTCCTCTTGTTCATTATTTGCATTTTTTCTTTGGGGGGCATATGTTGAAAAAAATAAAAGAAAAAGGGGGGTATTATTTTTTCGAATTCATTTTCGAATCCTTGTATATATTTTTTCTTTTATTTTTTATTTTATGGAAACATGTTTTAATTGTATTTATTTTAGAATGTTTCCTTTATTTGTGGAGATTTGGTCTTTTTGGTGTTTATAGGAAACTTGTACTTAAATAATTAATTTTATTTTTGGTTTCCTTTTTGGTGGCTATTTCGGATTTGGTGGGGTTTTTATTTCTTGGATTTTGTGGGAATATATGGTTTCCTTTTTTTCATTTAAGGAAACATTGACCACATTTGAAAAACCTTTCTTTGGTTTCCTTTTTTCTTTCCACACGTGGGTCAAAGGTAAGGAAGTTACCTTCCTTTTCAGTTTTTTTTTTTATTTTGGGCATTTAAAATTGAAAGTTATATATTCTCAACTTCCCATAATCCCACGATCACCACTCTCTCTTCTCTTTTTATTGTTTTCTCTCAAAGGTCTAACATTGTTCAAAGTAAGAGGGTTTGTGTTCTAGGGTTTCAAAGAAAAAATGGCCAAAACTAAGAATGCCCAACCATCCAAGAAGCCCACTCGTGGATCTGCTTCTGCTTCACCGATGTCTCCGCCTGCGCCGCCTGCACCAACAACCGGAGCTTCTGGTTCGTCTTCTGCTCCGACGAAGTCTGCCAAGAAATCGAAGACCCAAGCTCGAAAATCAGTGGCAAAATTCTCATCTCCTCTTGTTGGTGCGTCTCCTATTGCTTCTCCAACACCTGGGTTGGGTGATCATGATGAATCCCATTCATCCGATCACACATTGTCGAAGTCCTCTTCTTCGAATGGTGCTCCTAATGTCGACCAAGCTTTGGTGACTTTGCCCACGGTGAGTTCTCGAACAAGGTCCAAGGTTTCCACTCCTTCTAAGCCTGAAGTGGTTAAACCTAAAATTGTATCCAAAGGGAAAAAGGTGGTTTCTTCATCTTCAAAGGCCAAAAATCTCAAGGAGAATCCCCCTTCGGTCTCTTCCTCGGATTCTGAACCAGAAGAAAGTGAGGAGGATCATGATTCAGAGGGCTTGTCCGATTCAAGTGAAGAATTTGTGCCCAAAGATCTTCCTGTTGTTGATGATTCCGGATCCGAGAGTGAAGAACCGTAAACCGAGCCCGTCACTACGTAACTGCACCAGTGCCTCCTGCTGTTCCAAAGAAGGACAAAGGAAAAAGGCCCATTGTCTCTAATCCTGTTCTTCCACAGAAAAGAAAGAGGCCCTCTGGTATTTCTCTTGATAACTTCAAGCCTCACTCTCATTATTTTTGTTATAATGATCATGCTAGAGATATGAAATTCTATGAGAATAAGAATTTTACTGTGGAGAAAATTTTTAATGTTATTGCTCATAAGCCTTTTGGAGTGTATAACATGTTGAAAGAAAGACAATGGGTAGATACCTTGATCGGTTTTGATGGGTATGTGGATAGAATTGTGAAGGAATTTTATGCTAACATCACTGATGAGTTTCTCGATGAGGACTCTTTCATGTTTGGCAAAGTTTTTGTCAGAGGACACTGGTATTCCTTCACTGTGAAGGATGTTGCTGAGGCTCTCAATTTGCCTATGGGAATTGAGCCAACTGATGTGGAGTTTGATCGTCAAAAGGTGTTCGGTTATCTCTCTGGTGATAATGAAATTGAACTCTCCGACACCATGCATATGTCTCAACTCACCTATCAACATGCTGCTCTCATGAGGTTTGCCCTATCCAATTGGTTTCCTTGCTCCAATCCGGTAAATGTTTCAAATGAACTTGCTTTCTTTTTGTATAAAGTTTCAATTGGTGCTAAAATTGATTTGGCTGACATGATTTGGGAGCAAATTGTCTCTCTTCGAAAGGGTAAGAAACCTAGGCTCAATCTCATTTTTCCTCACTTAATCTATAAAATTTTATCTGATCAAGAGGAATTGATTCTTGAGAATGAATCAATTGAGATGCCTGCTGTTGGAACCACTTTCAAAATTCCCGAGAAGCCTCCTCAAGGAAAAGCTGCTCAAAGAAAGGCTCGGCCCCGCTTCCCCGGTCTTACGAATGATCCCGTCGCTAGATCTCGCTTCCACTTCGCTCCCGCAAATGGCAGAATTCAACTTGCGTTTGGGAAGAATGGAGACCAGTCAGGCCTTGCTTCTTAGGAAGATGGACAGCATCATGAAATACTTCCGTCCCAATGATGATGAATAAGTGGTTCAATCTTTTATCTTTTGCTTTTTATTAATGTTTATTTGAACTTATGACTTTGTCCATGTTTGTTTTTGTTATCTTTGGCTCCTTGATAGACAAAAAGGGGGAGTAGTATTATTTTTTGGATTCCTTGAACTATTTGTTACAACTCTGGACCCTTGGTTTTAGGGGGAGTTGCTTGTTTGTGGTTTAACACTTTTCCGTTTAAAAAGTTGTGTTCTTCGGTTTGCAAGCTTTTCCGTCCAAAAAAAAGTTCTATGTTTTATGTGTTAGAGAGCTTTCATGCAGGGGGAGTATTTTCTATACTCTTGTATCTTTAAAAAGCTATTTGCTTTGGTTTCTAACACTTGATGCAGGTTTTCTCATAATAAAATGTTTTGTCAATCAAAGTGCCAAAGTGGGAGATTGTTAATTCCATTTTTGGCATATTCAATTGACAAAAATATTTTATTATTTAATGTATATTTCGGCTGGCATATATTGATATGGTTTCCATATTTGTGTAAATCAAACTTGAAAGGAAAGTTGTCTAGCTTTCCTATTTTTGGAAAAAATGTAAAAATGGTAAGTTTGGTTACCCATTTCGTTTTTATCTAACCAGCTGTGTAATCTGATCTTGTGTTGAGTTTCCCATTTTCTTAGATCAAGTTTCTTGAAGAGAAAACCGGAGCTAGACTTTCCTTTTCTATAAAAGGAAAGTTGTAGTTACTACCCACGATTCTGTATGTACAGAAACGGAAATTCCTGGACTGATTGAAGAATTATTTTAGGGAAGTTTCTAGTGGGTTGAGGTCTTGTTCAGACCGAATGTAAGCTGTCTATGAGATGTATATTCATTATAAATACATCTTATAGCTGCTAGGTTTTGTATCTCTTTCACACACTTAGAATTATATTCATATCTTAAGGAAAGAGTGTCTTTGTTTAGTACCTCTCTTGGTACCTCTCTTGTATCTTTGAATTCCATTCATATCTTTAGAAAAGAGAGTCTTTGATTTGTAGAGAAGAGTTGTTCTACTCTTACTCTGTTTATTTGTTGTTTGTATTGTCTTGAGTCTGTATTCAAGTCTACAACGAAGAAGAACATCAGTGCACCTTCGGGAGAAGGTATTTACAAGCTTTCAGGAGATTGCTTTTGAAGTCTTGCATCGGGAGGATACAAGCACACAACCTTCGGGAGATGGTTGTATAGGCTTTCGGGAGATAGCCTTTAAGCCTTGAATCGGGAGGATTCAAGCACTCTTCAAGGTGATCGAAGGGAGTTCGAGCACTTGGAGTTTTATCAAGATTCGGTTAGTAGGTGGAACACATCAAGCTTGCGGCATACAATAAGAGGGAGTCTATTTATGCATAAGTCAATTACTTTGTATTTTTGATACCGATCTAATGAATCTTATCTCTGGGCGTGGCCCCGTGGACTAGTAACAATCTGAAAGGATTGTTGAAACCACGTACAAAAATCTTGTGTGTTTTTACTTTTATGCACTGTTTGTTTTTCTGGGTTTCTCTGGAGTTACAGAGTTGCATTCTGTAACTACAGAAAACTGTTTTCAGTACCAGTTTCATTATTCCGCATTTAATTAAATAATCAAACTGGGAATATTAAAATACGGAATTTCATATTTTAACAATACACTGTCGATCAAACTTAATGATCACAGTTTTCTTCTATGGAAGCAGCAAGTTCAAGCAGCCATTCGAGGGAATCCACTGTAGAAGTTCATCTAGGACCTTGCTCCACCACCTTAGTTCTTAAGTGATGTTGATTGAGCAGCCTCTGTTCAGAACCCTATATTTTTGGAATAGAGCAAGAGTAACTGCTTGTGTCATGGCTTCTTTCTTCCACGACTGAGAGCTTGCTTATCAGAATGGTTGGGTGTCACACTGCTCGACAAATCTGGAGTGCTCTGGAAAAAAATTTCACTCTTTAAGTTTCATCCAAGATACTTGAATTTCGCACCAAACTACAGAATCTTCGAAAAAGGAACCTCCTCTCTTAATGAGTTTCTCCTCAAAGGTCAAGCAACATGTTGATTTGCTTGCACCATTGAGAGATGTTCTTTCTAATCGAGATCATATTGCTACGATCTTTAAAGGATTGCCAAGTGAATATGATACATTCATCATATCATCAACTACTCGAATTGAGGGATATTCTGTAGCTGAAATCGAAGCACTCCTTCTTGCCTCTAAATTAATCAAGAATTGAAAAGACTGACAAAGAGGTAGATCTGAGTGCCAATCTTGCTATTGCTGATACTAATCCTGATCTAGAGAATCAACTGCCATATGAAGCTTTCCTTGCTCATTACAATCGCAATTTTAGAGGATAAGGATTCAATAAAAGTCTGTTTCACTCTTCACCCTATCCATCTTCCAGCCCGCCTAATTACTACAATAATAGAGGAACTAACTCGAGTTACATGTCTCGAGTTAGTTAGATTTCCTTCCTACAACTATGGAAGAGGCACCCATAGTACTCAGCATGGTGGAAGGTTTCCTACAACACTAAATAAGCCACAATGTCAACTATGTCACAAAGTTGGAAAATATGCCTCTTGAATGCTTTTACAGGTTTGATAAAAGCTTCAGAGGAGCTTTACCACCCTCTAATGGAGCTACCTCAATTCAAGCACATGTCGCTCAAACATCACAAAATGCAGATGTAAATTGGCACCCTAATTCAGGAGTAACCAATCACTGCACGGCTGATAAGCAAAATTAGATGAGTAGCTCTGAGTACAATGGTGTATGCGGGAAATGGTTCAGATTTGGAAATCCAACACACTGGCTATGCCTGCTTTATGTCTAAACATTCTGATAAAACCTTAATACTCAAAAATTTGTTTCACATACCAGATATTACTAAGAATCTTCTTAGTGTTTCTAAATTTTCTCTTGACAATAATTTTTTCTTTGAGTTTCACCCTCTTGCTTATTATGTTAAGGACTAGGTGACCAAAGCAATAATACTGACTAAGACTCTCCTCAATGGCCTATATACTTTTGATTCAAACCAATTTCAAGTCTCATCAACTCCACCAATCTCATCCCAATCTGTCTCTAGTCTTATAAACTAGAAAATGCCTGCATTGTCACTTCTAGTACAAGCACCTTTGATTCCAATGTTAGTTCCTGTAGCAACTGTAATAAATCTCTTGTATCTATTTTTGAATTGTGACATAATAGATTAGGTCATTCCTCAGATAGAGTTGTGCAATCTGTGTTAAAGTCTTGTAACATTTCTATTGGAAATAATAAAAGGCATATTTCTATTTGTCAAGCATGTTGTCTTGGTAAAATTCATAAGATGCCCTTTCCTAAGGCTTCTTGTACTGAGTATTTTGAACCATTACAACTTGTTGTCTCAGACTTATGGGGACCTTCTCATACAGTCTCTCATAATGGCTACATATACTACATGTCCTTTGTAAATTCTCACACTAGATTCACATGGATTTACCTATTAAAAACCAAATCTGAAGCTCTCAAAACTTTCTCAAATTTTAAAGCAAAAATTGAGCTTCAAATAGGTAAAAAAGATTAAAGTTCTTCAAACTGATTGGGGGTGACTATAGGTCCTTTACTGAGCCTTTAAAACATGTTGGTATCATTCACAGACATCCATGTCCAACAACCCATGAGCATAATGGTTAGTGGAAAGAAAACATAGACAAATTGTGGAACATGGCCTAAGTTTTCTTGCTCAGGCTTCTATGCCATTAAAGTTTTGGGATGAAGCTTTTAGGTGTGCTGTGTACATTCATAACAGATTACTTACACTTGTTTTGACTTAAAGTTCTCCATTGACATACTTTTTCATATCAAACCTGAGTATAAAACCTTAGAATCTTTGGTTGTCTTTGTTATCCTAATATAAGACCTTACAACAAACATAAACTTCAATTCAAATAATTTTTTTGGCGGGGGTATTTTCGCTTGCTCCTTTTCTGGCTTAGGATTATCTTTTGAACGGTCTGTCTCCTTGCATGTGCATTCAGCCACAAAATATGCCAGAGCTTGTCCTTTTACAACTGTGCGGGGTTGATAGATTATTTCATACTGCCCCAACTTCATCGCCCACTTGAGCAGCCGTCCAGATGCATCTGGTTTTAGCAAAACTTGGCGTGAATGTTGGTCAGTGTATACCCAAACTAGATGAGCTTGGAAGTAGGGCCTTAACTTTCTTGTGGCTAGGATCAAATAGTAAGTTAATTTTTCAATCAAGGGAAATCGCCTCTCATCCTCAACTAGTCATTTGCTGATATGGTAGACTGGATGTTGAACATTATTCTCTTCTCTTATTAGCACAACACTTACAATGTATTTGGTGACTGCAAGGTAGATTCCTTATTCTTCTCCGTCTAGGGGTCTTGAGAGTATGGGTGGTTCTACAAGTTGCTTCTTTAGTTCTTAATAAAGAATTCTCACATTCCTCCATCCAATCAAACATCTTTTACCTCAGAAAATGTTGAAGAAAGGAACACACTTGTATATTTATTTTGAAACAAATTTGCTTAGTGTGACTATCCGACCAGCCAGGCTTTGCACTTCTTTCACCTTTGTTGACAATTTCATATCCAGTAGAGCTTGAATTTTCTCCGTATTAGGTTCTAATCCTTGAGCATTAATAATGAACCCAAGAAACTTACCCGAGCTGACCCTGAAGGAACACTTTAAGGGATTGAGTTTCATGTTGTATTTTTTGAGGATTTTGAAGCATTCATCCAGATCCATTATGTGGCCCCAGCCTTCCTAGATTTGATGAGCATGCCATAAACATACACTTGCATGTTACGTCCAATCTAGTCCTTGAACATCTTGTTGACTAACCTTTGGTAGGTAGCCCTAGCATTTCTGAGGTCGAATGGCATAACTTTGTGGCAATATAGACCAACATCTATTGCAAATTAGTGTGCCTTGGTTAGGTTGATGCATTCTTATCTGATTATACCATGAATAGGCATTCATAAAGCTTAGGATTTAATGGTCAGTGTTGTATTTAAAAGCCGATCGATTCTTAGAAGTGGAAAACAGTCTTTAGGGCATGCCTTGTTGAGGTCAATAAAATTTATACACACTCACCATTTCTTTTTTTGGCTTGGGTACTAGTACAAGATTAGCTACCTAGGCTGGGTAAAAGGCTACAATTATGAGTCTATTTAGTTGGAGCCTTTTTACCTCCTCTCTCACTGCTTGTGCACGTTCATTGTCCAACAATCTCCTTTTCTGCTTGACGGGATGATAGCTTGGATAAATGTTAAGGGCATGAGACATGGCAGTTGGATCGATCCCAGCCATGTCTTCATGTCACCAGGCAAAAATATTGAGGTTTTCTCTTAGAAATTTTATTAAACCTAATTTTATTTCAAGCAACAAACCTTTATCAATTTTGAGCTTCCTAGTCACCATGGTGGGATCAACTTCAACTTTTTCTAGTTCTTCTATCAGCCCAATATTTGTGTTTGGTTCCCCAAGGAGAGGGTCCATATCTTCATCCCCGCCTTGAGTATATTCCTATTAGGCAATGCTTTTATCCTTCTCTAAACTCTGGTCGAAATTATCTTCCTTTTTGGCCTTAGATAAAGGAAGGCTATAGCACTCCCACACAGTTCTTTAGTTTTCTTTCAGACATATATGTGAAATACTGAGGTGATGGCCTTTAAGTCATTTAAGGATGGTCGGCCTAACATTACATTGAAAGGAGAAGAAACGTCGATCACTAAGAATTGAGCCATAACTGTTGTGCTTGTTGGAACTTGTCCTGCTGTAAATGGTAAGCAGATCTGTCTGAGTGGAGCAATACTTTGGCCGAAGAATTCATATACTAGCTAAGTGCAAGGAACCAGATCTTTAAGTTGAAGCCTCATATTTTCATATGTTGTTTTAAATGAAATACTTGAGGGAGCTCCATTATCAACCATTGTCTGAGCCGCCATTTTATTTATAATTTAAACATCAATGACGAGAGGGTCGTTGTGTGGATAAATAACGTGGTCAGAATCTGCTTCGTTGAAATATATGATTGGTTCTCCAGCACATGACTACTTAGACTTTCTTTCCTTTACGGGTAGAACTGCTTGTCTTTTCATACTGTAAGCCCCAAGCATACTTCTCTCTAGCTTTGCCCAAGTCTCCAACAAGGCGGGGGCTTCCAATGATAACCTGAAGATGTCCGTCCACTGGTGGAAGCATCAATTGGTTTTGAGTGTTATCTAGTTGGGTGACCCTTTGCTCCTAATCGGTCTTGATATACTTTTAAAAATGAGGATTGTTTTTCCTAATGAGGAATTCTATTTCTCGCTTCAAGTTATTGTATTTATTAGTGCCGTGACCGTAGTCCGCATGAATACGACAGAACTTGGTGGTATCTCATGCCTTTTTTCGTGGGAGGAGGTTTTTCACATGGCACCACAAACTGAGTAGTTACGAAGATTGTCTCTTTATCTTTTGTTAGGATAGTCCATGTAGTGAACTTTAAGGCATTCTTCTAAGGTTGCTGTTTGGAGTTTCTATTGAACCTGCTAAGTGGCCTGGGATAGGAGTGTTTGCTAACTCGAGTCTACTGAGTGTGTTTAGCTAGTCGTTCTTCTAGCCCGTGGTGTGGCCCAAGAGGAATGTAAGCATTTGGCACTGGCTCTTGGCCAGTGACCCGGTAGGCTCTCCTGATCAGCACGACATCTTGCTCGAATTAATTTCAATCGTTGCTTTTTGAGGTCTCATGATCTCCATCTCTTGATCTCTCCATTCTTCAAACTGGAGTCTTTGTTTGGCAAAGGCAAAATTTATGGCTGCTCTAGTATCTTGTTGATCATGATGAAGAGTGCTATTGTGGCCTTGAATTTACCCCAATGCAGCTCATAAGTTCTATAGCTCGGTATCATCACTGGTTGGCCTTTGAGAATTGGTAGTAGATGAGATCTCAGTACAAGGGTGGTTTGTTCGATCACAATACTAGTAGTTCCAGTTTCTTGCACACCAGGAGTGAACCCAGCCAGAGAGGTTTTCACTCCTTCGCCTACAGTTTGTGGGCCTATTGATGGCTGAGGATTGATCAAGGCAGGTTTTGTCCTGACTGAATCTCTTAGGTTTGCAGGCGTCTGCACATTTGGATTCGCAGCCATTGGATTAGTTGTATCAGTCTGATTTCCCCTCCATGTTTGCAGAACCGTCACGTGTCCTAAAAAAAACTTAAGATAAAGACTTGTGTTTCTTTGCTCTGAATGAAAGTACTAAAATATTAACCTCGCTTCTAATCGATAAAAGTGAGTTAAATTAAAGCGATTGAGAATAAATTAAATAACAAAATATAAATAACATAAAGCAAGGAAAACACAAGATGTATAGAGGTTCGATCCCTTATAGTTGGTAATAGCCTACTCCCATTTGATTGTATTAACTTGTGGAAAAGAGTGAACAAGAATGATATGATCTCTCTCAAAATCTCTTACAATGAACTCTAAGTAATTTACTCTTAAATTGAGTATTCTCTCTTGAATGTTCTCTCTCTGAATAAACTTCGTATCCCTGAATAGTGAGATGAGTCCACTATTTATAGGGATTAATTACATGAAATTAGTTTCCCTAAATCAATAACAAATAAAATAGAAAAGTACTTTAATTTCTATAATTACAATAAGAAAAGTAGGAAACTTAGGCTGATTGCCTTCCTTCTCTAAAGATTTGAATTTATTGCATGAATGTAGGGTTTATGTTGTGACGTGCAATTGCAAGCTCGGAAATATACAAGATATATCCGTGAAATGCCCACTCGCATTGTCTGGTCGGTGCATGCGAACAACCTGTGTGATGGAAGCTGTTCAGATGTAGATTCTTACACTGCTTAAATATCACAACTTTTGTCTATGAGCTTAAAAATCAATTCTTCCTTTGCAGTTCACTAAGAGTAGATCATCCGTTCACGTTATGAAATGTACTCCACGTGTTGCCTAAATGGATGCCACATCATTGTGCAAAAATTTGGATAATAATTATTCTTGTGCCCATTTGATGAATAAACTGGCGATGTTGGTGGGGTGTGAAAATTGGTCTAATGTTATCTACTTGCGGGAAAAAAATTGAAAAATTTTACTTCTCAAATGTTGATCATTATTTATGGATATATGAATACAATAGTTTTAGTTTTTTCCCTTTAATTTTTAAAATCATTTCTTTTAATTTCAAAATTTTATAGTGTCTTTAGATTATCAAAAGGGATATTAGCGGTAAAACTACATACACTCTATGATTAGTGACACTTAACCACACATATCGATTTTTTGGTGGTGAAAATCTCCAAACCTTACTTTTGTTAACTATTTACCCATTTCGTTCAAAAGGCTTTGTTAAGTGCCACAGTGGACATACCACAATGTATACGCAAAAATTTTTTAGAGGGGGATATTAGCGGCAAAATTACATGAACTCTATGATTAGTAACAATCAACCACATAGATCGATTTTTCAGTAGTAAAACCTTCTAAACCTCACTTATGTTGGCTATTACCCCTTCCTTTCAAAAGGCTCTATTAAGTGGTTTACGAATGGAACCATTAGATCTCCCCTTCCCTTGTTCCTTCTTCTTCTGCGACGAACCCACTAGACCATGATAAACCTAAGGACGAACAAGGAAACCCAGTGAACCCCTCCAATTGCAGGTTTATCAGTGAAGAGTTGCGGGAGTGGGAGAATCAGATCCGGCAAGGTCGAGATGAGAAAAAGAAACTTCAAAAAAGGGTTGGTTCTCGGGGCTTAGAAGGAGGTTTAAGGGTTAAGTTTGTAAGGTTAGGAAGTCAGTTTTGGGGTTCGTTTCGGTTGAAGGTGACTGGAGGTGACTTGGCGGAGCTGTATGAGAAGGAGAATGGAAGAGAGAGGGAGTGCTGTTGTGATATTTTGCACACGTAAGTGTACGTATCGTTACAAGTAGTAAACTCACCAAGAGTGAGGTCGATCCCACAGGGATTGTAGTTAAGTACGTTAAAATTAAACTTTTACTTCTATTTGGTTAAATAAAAATTAAGAGAGAATTAAAAATAAGAAAACTAGTAAGAAGCAATTATTTAAGAAAATTGACAGTTAATAAAAACTAGGGCTTCGATTTCAATTGTTTCTATTGATTACGACATAATATGATTATCTTCCTATTATTAATTTATATGCAATAGCAAGTTTACTAAGGTAATTTATAGTCTTCTCAGATATATAAATCTCAATTGCATGGAAACTTTCTACTCTCGTGATAAATTTAACATGCAACCGGCATTAAACACAGAAACCCTATCAGCTATCTAAACCATATAGGTACTCTCGTCCTATATCGAAATTCAGTTCTATTTCACTATAGCATAATTGACACTCACTTCTCAGATCTAGCATCAAAATCATAGACAGTTAATTGGTGATCAAGCAATTAAAAGTAGTTAAGCACAAATAAAATAGAATACATAGAAATTAGGGGAAAATAAATCATATTAAAACCATAAAACAATGTTAAACAATCTCCATCTAATCCTAATTAAATGTTTAGCTACTCATGTTTATGAGCACAATTACACATATCAACTTTAAGAAAAGAGATGAAAATAGAGAAGAGAAGAATGCTGAAAATCCTCTGAATAATGCCTCCAATATTGCAGTTGATCTCTCCACTTTGCATCTGTATTCTCTCTATTTTTCTCTCTCAAATTGCTTGCTGAAATCAACTCCCTTCTTCCCTTTATATAGGCATTGAAGGCCTAAAAAGATGGAAAAAACGCACATGTTTAAATTCCCATACGAATTTAAATTTTTGGAACACCTCAAACGAGATATTTTTTTTCTGTTGAGTTGACTGATAGTATTTTGGTCATAACTCTCTCAATATTGCTCGGAATTGGACGATTCAAGATGTTCCCGAAAGATTAAGGATAGATCTAGAACTTTCATGTTTTGACTTTTTTTAAAATCTAATAAGAACATCGTCAAATTCAGGCTTGAAGTTTTGACTTTATTTTCTTGCACAATTTTCTCTATTTTAAATATCATGATATTTTTATCTTTTTCCTATCTTTTTCTCTGATATTTTTCTAATATTCTTCTATTTTAACTCTGTAAAAATAAAAAGATAACAAGCGTGAAAATGCTCCAAACATAATTAAAACTCAATTAAAAATATACTAAATTTAATCTAAAATTAATACTAAAAATAACCTAACAAGTGCAGGCGGAAATTAGGGTTACATGGAAAAAAAAAGGTAAAAGAAAGAGTTGAAGAGGAAAAAAGAAAAAGAAAAAAAATTACTTTGAATTATTTTTTGTAATTTTTAAATTATTTTTTAAAATATTTAATCAATTAAAATTATGTAGACCACTAAAAATTTGTTATGTGTACATTGTGGCATGTCTACCATGGCAGTTGACAGATTCTTTTAGACGGAATGGGTAAATAGCAAATAGAAGTGAGATTTAGAGGGTTTTACTACCAAAAAATCAGTTTATGTAGTTAAATGTCACTAATCATAGAGTTCAGATTCTTTTGCCGTCAATATCCCCCACTTTTAAATTTACCACGTGTACACTTATGTACACTGTGGTATGTACACCATGACACTTAACAAAGCCTTTTGAACGAAATAGGTAAATAACTAACAGAAGTGAGATTCGAAGGATTTTACCACAAAAAATTTGGTTATGTGGTTAAATATAACTAATCATAAAGTTTAGATAATTTTACTGCTAATATCCCTTATCAAAACTTTGCACTATATTTTTCTTTTCATTAATCATTACAACATCACACATTATTTTATTTTTAATTATTTATTGCTTTTATTATATTTTATTAATATTTTATGTTCAATTTTTATTTCATAAAACTTTACACTATTTTACTTATTTCATTTTTTTCAAACCACTATTATGTTTTTCTTTCCTTAACATTCTACATTAAACATCATTTATTTTTTACTTTTACTCGACATTTAAAAGTTAAAATTTAAAATTTAAACTAAAACTAAACATATGTGCATTATACCTAACAATAATCTAATGTGTATATATATATATATATATGAAAAATTGAGAGTAAAACTAAACATAATAAAATAATTAAATTAATAATTTGATTGAATTTCAAATAATTTTCTTAAATAGTTAACACTACTTTTATAAAATTTGCCTAAAACTTTTTGGCCTTAATTTGTACACAAATATGTAAACAAAAACAAATAAGATTTAAAATTTATTAATTCATTTGGTAAGTCCACAATTAATATTTGCACATGTTGGTGTTGCTTGCATTACTAGTTAACCAATGTTCTTCATATGAGATATTGTTCTCTTACCAAACCTTAATTATACACATTTCTTTGTTTTGTTTTTTTTCTTCTTCTTCTATTTATATTATCTAAAATAAACTAAAAATATATAAAAATTCAAAATTTTGCTAAGTACAACAAAATAATAGCTCATGTACTTGTGATTCTTTAATCAATACAACCATCATAAAAATGATGAATACATACGGAAGAAGTACATTTTATCATGGAAGAAATTATATATAAATTGCAAAAAATCAGTCACTTATCATCATAAATTAATCACCAAATAAATTAGGGCAAAAAAATTAGTTAAAGTTATCCATCATGAATGCATGTATGTAGTTAGAAATCTTTCCATTACTATACTTGACTTTCCTAAACATATGGAACAATCAATGAGAAATCCAAAATACCATTAAGAAGTCCCATTTGTAAAGGAAATTATGTAATAAAAACATTTATAGCACATGCATATGTGTGTCTATATTTATATATATGCTAATTAACTTCTTCACAATAATCAATCCCAAATTTGGTTAAAGGCCAAAACTTTTGTCTCATCTAAATTTGGAAGCAATGCTTTGAAATAGTGTTATTGTAACAACCCATTTGTTCCTCCTTAAATTATGAACCCTTGTATGTCTCTTGATATAACATTTTCTTCTCTTATATATAGCTTGTTAAATGATCCAACTGTAAATGTTTGAAAGTTAACATAGAATTATTAGTGTGTGATTGAGGCACAAGGAAAACGTTTCATTTGACTAAAGCCATTATGGTTGCATGCATGTGCAAACTCTTATAACTAGGAAAATATACTAGTTTTGGTGCTTGTTTTAATTAGGGTTAGCAGCAATTTAATATTATAATGATAATTGATTTATATTTAGGCAGTTCCTAAATTATAGGATACAATATTTTACTAAGTTTTAATGATTGATAGCTAGATAGAGTATTAAACAATTGTAAGTAATGCCATTGGTAAGATCCCTTAAGTTTGTAGTCCCATTATTCAACGGAATATTAATTAGTTGATGTGATTTAGCTAATTAATTAGCTTGTTTTAATATTTAAGGTGTGTTTGCTTGGAGTAATAGAGTTTTTGTTTTTTAAAATTTGACATGTATTTAACTATGCATCTTAAATTTTTTAGGTCATTAAAAAAATTCTACTACCGAACTATTAAGATTGTTGAATTTAAAAAATTTTGTCCAATTTTACTAACGGAAGCCTAACGTGGATGAAAGTTTAAGGAGCACGATTTGATAAATATCAAAGTTCAGGATACAGAGTTTGGTAGATATCAAAGTTCGAGGGGCATGATTTAGTATGTGGACAATCGACGAGTTAGTAAAATTGAACACAATTGGACAGAAGTCCTTGAATCTAACAATCTCAATAGTTCGGGAGTAATTTTTAATGGCCTGAAAAGTTTGGCGGTGTGATTTGGTACATGTCGAAGTTCAGAGGAAAAATCCTAATTGTGCTAGAATGAATACTATTTTTGTTCCGATTTTTGTTTGATTACTTTACAAAGTATTTAAATGTTATTCTAACTATAATGAATCTTCTTCTATTTCGGCAGAATAACTATCATATCTAATGTGAGAGGCACGATCATTCTTTTTTTTTTTTTGGTAAATCAGAAAATTGTATTCCACAAACATCAATTACAAATACCAATGCCAACTATTAATTACAATCTATACTAATTGTATACATCCAATCTTTATGTTTACTACTCATTTTCTTTTTATGAGTATATAAAATTCTATGTCATATTGTATTTACAATAGTGTGCACAACCTTCTTTACTGTTGAAATTTTTGCTCCCAAACAACTTCATTTCTTACCTTCTAGATGTAGTAAATTGTAGAAGTTAACATACATGTATAAACTTGGCATCTAAATCTGTTGTCAATACTATTCTTCATCCAATTGAGAAGCCCCTGAATCCGAGAGATACCCCCTTGAAAACCAACCCAAACCTAGATATCTTTCAAGATTTGTCTGCTGTAACAACAATCAAAGAACAAGCTATTAGTTTCCTCTTAATTGCCACAAAACAAGCAACTATTTTCTGTCAAGATTCCTATTTTCATTTGCCGCTCACTTGTATTGAGCCTATCCTTCAAAGCCAACCACATAATAACACAGTGCTTTGGGATACAAAACCTAACCGAAATAAAGTTATTGGCATGGACAACTTTCTTCCAATACCAACTTGCGTTTGTGGGAGCCTCATACTCCCACAAGTCCTTATCCTTTATATAAACCAAGTTAACTCATTTAACCCACAAGTTATCCTTAATTAAAGAGACAACCTAAACATATTTTCCCATTGTACTAATGTTCTATAAGGCAATATTTTTGAAGCCTAAACAACCTTTATTTTTTGGCTTACAAAAATTTACCCAAGGAATTTTTCTAGGTCGAATAGACTCCTCTTTTCCTTTCCAAAGGAAAGAACTACAAATCTGAGCTATTCTTGTAGCAATTCTTTTAGGATGAACTATAAATTCAAATCAATAAGAATTGATCATTAAAAGGATAGAGTTAATAAGCACAATTCTTCCTGCATAAGAAAGATTTCTAGAGCTCTAAGTTCTAATTCTAGAAATCATTTTTCTAATCAAGCATTCACAGTCGGTATTGGATAGCTTTTAAGAACAGGTTTTCATGCCTAAATACTGAAAATAAAATATTTCTGAAAAATCCAAACATGTCAATTATTCTACCAGCCTCAAAATGAATCATACTTGCCATATAAACGTCAGATTTCCTTTTGTTTGCTTCAAGACCTGAGTTCTTTAAAAAAATCTTGAAACCCCGAAGCAACAAAGTAGCAGCCTTAAAATCTCCCTTGTAATAAAGTAACAAGTCATCCGCAAAGTACATATGAGTGAGATTATGACCATGACATCCCGGATAGTATTTGAAGTCATAATATTTTACAATTTTGCATAAAATTCTAGAAACATACTCCACGTGGATGTTAAACAAGAGCGTAGACATAAATTGCCTTGTCGTAAACCTCTTTTAGTTTGAAGGTATCCATGAGGTGTAACGTTTATCATAAAATTAAATCTAGGCGTAGTAATGCACATAATCATCATTCTAATTGTTAGATTACAAGTCTTTATATAAAACCTGTAGAGACTCATCCATTAGATCAAGACTCAAGACCAAAGACATTCTAACTCAGATTACAAATTTAAAAACTCTAACAAACCACCTGAACCTTTATAACTTTCTACTTCAAGTAAAAGGCTCATCTCTATATATAATAAAAAAATTCAGTAGCTCAATACCTAGAAATGTTAGAGACATTACTACTAAAAAGGCTTTTTGTTTCGATTTTTAAGTGACATTTAAAAATCTGCGTCTGTTAGTTTAATCGATGATGTAGCCGAAGATGTAAATACTGTTATTTTTGCTTAACTTTGTAATCGAAGCCAAAAGTTTTTTGATTCATTTGATAATCGACGCCAAAAGTAATGCACATTTTGCGATGGTTATTAATTGAAGCATACAACTTTTTGTCATTTAATAACTGACACAAACTACATATTAAAAAAATATAAAGATGGTTAAAGAATATTTAAGACGGTTCGACGCACTACCCCAAACTTGTCATCCCCAAAACCAGCCATACGCCACCATCCCAAACCTAAAACAAAAAGAAATACCAAATGTGGTAAATTGAGAGAGTTGAGATATATATATAAAGAGAGAGAGAGAGAGAGAGAGAGAGAGAGAGAGAGAGAGAGAGAGAGAGAGAAAGAGAGAGAAAAAATACCTTACTTGTACGATGACTTCATCATGGTTTGGTGCATGCTTCGACGACACCACCACCCTAACCTACAAAAAAAAAAAGAAATAAAACTGACATTTTCGAGATAAAATGAGGAACGAGAGAGAAAGGAGAATGAGAAAGAGATCCGTGGAGATGAAGACGGTGATGGGGTGCTTCAGATGGGCACGAATAATGAAGGGGTGGCTCTGTGCCCTACTGGCGACGAGTTGTCGCCTGGTGTAGAGAGAGAGAGAGAGAGAGAGAGAGAGAGAGAGAGAGAGAGAGAGAGAGAGAGAGAGAGAGAGAAGGAGACATAATTAGGCTTAGTTGTGTGTTGTGTGAGTTAATTTACATTAGATTTTCATTTATGGTTTTCTAAATGAGCTTGAAGCCCATAAGCTTCTGTAATTTTTTTTCAAAGTAATTTTGCATCAGTTGTGCACCAAGTAAATTTTACGTTAGTGGCATTTTTTAAAAAAATATGTTAAAATTAAGCATTACTTAATTAGAGATAAAGTAACATAAGAGCTTGTTAAAATTGAGAAAATCCCCACTGAGAAAAATCATGTTGATATGGGGACTAAGATTACGACCCATAACAAATTTAAAAGTTGTATGGATTTATTAGGGGTTAGATGTGGAGGATAAGATTAGCTCCTTTGAGCTAAGACCGTCAAAAATTAAAATACCCCTATAATTTTTTATTCATCTCATTTTCTTTCTCTTTCTCTCGTTAATAGGAGGGCAAAAGATCATAAAACCCCAAAAGCCACCACTGGCCCTAGGTTTCTCCCTCCCTCAGCAAACTAAACCAACCCAACCACCACCTTCATCAATGAATTGAACCAGCCTCGCCACTACCTCAATCGATGAACTGAACCAAGCCATAAATGTTTTTTTTTGTTGTTTGTTAGGAACACTATACTACAACTATCATTGAATTTTAATCGAGCCCCCATCAAGCCA
Source organism: Cannabis sativa (assembly GCF_029168945.1). Classification (NCBI taxonomy): domain Eukaryota; kingdom Viridiplantae; phylum Streptophyta; class Magnoliopsida; order Rosales; family Cannabaceae; genus Cannabis; species Cannabis sativa. The sequence continues at coordinate 57,818,763 of NC_083607.1, forward strand.
ACTTTAGACAACATGAAAAGGTACCATATCTAACTTCAATCAAGTCAATATCGAGTGATCCTCAACGAATTACACTTTTCCTATACCATAAAGCTTTATGAACTAGCATCGAGTGACATCGAAAATATATCATGTGTGGAGTTAGTTAAAGTTAGTTAGAATCAGTGTCTATTCTCTTCAGTTAGTGAGCTAGCTCTGCTTGGACTTAGGTAGCTATAAGAAAGTTAGTTACGGTTGGGCCACCTCCAATTATCTTGGAAAAATTCTATATTTAGTGCATTAATTGACCTCATTGATCACCAATTCAAATTCCCTCCCTCTATATTGTATAAACCTATAAACTAAAGAACTCAACCTTATTTTGTGAGTCTCCTAGTTTTTCAATTTATGTTCTGGTTTTCAACTCCATTATAGCTCCAAGAACTGAATCAATAAAGAACCAAGCCTAAGGTTGTTCTCCAAGAATTGAATCAATAAAGAACCAAGCCTAGTAATTGATCAAACCTCGTAATCTTGGTGTGATTTTTTTTTTTCCTTTGTTTGAATTTGTTTTAGTTTCTTTGATTAGTTTTGATCTTGATATTGCATTGATTTTGTACTTTGTTCTTGTGATTTTATGAGGTGTCTCACCACCACAAGTGTTATCAAAGCAAGGGATTCAAGCATTAAGAAATGATGTTTTGTTGATCAAGACTCAATCAAATTGAGTTCAACAAAGTTTGAGATTGATAAGTTCACTAGGGAGAACAATTTTAGTCTTTGGAGAATTAAGATACGTGCACTGTTGGTGCACCAACAGATTTTAGATGCAATTGAACTTGATGGATATAAAGATATCAAAGAGGATAAGAAGAAGGTTAAAGAACTTCAAACAAGGCTCACAGTGCCATACTTTTGAGTCTTAGAGATGAAGTACTCAGGCAAGTCTGTGATGAAGGAACTACAATAAGTTTGTGGAGCAAAGTCTTTGATTTACTTGAAGAAAACTTTGGAAAACAATCTGTACTTGAAGGATCATTTGTACACTCTGCGAAATGGATGAAGTTTGTGAACTCAAAAAGCATCTAGATTAGTTCAACAAAATCATTCTCGAACTCAACGATATTAGTGTTAAGGTTAAAGAAGAAGATTAGATGAAGGGATTGTTCTATTTATTTCATCGCCAAGGTCTTATGAACATTTTCTTGACACAATGTTGGATGAAAAAGAAACATTGGCATTGCCTGAGGTAAAAGTAGCATTGAATTCCACAGAGACTCAGAAGAAATTGAATGACAAGAATCGTTTAAATGGTGAAGGGTTAATGGCTTGAGGCAAGTTTGATAAAAGATAGAATAAAGGCCACAAGAACAATAGCTCCAATGGAAATGAACAGAGGATTCACATAAACAAGAATAATGGCTCGAATCAATCCAAGTCTAAGTTCAAATTTGGTAAATTCTGCAATTATTATAAGAAGGAAGATCATCTGAAAGATGAATGCTATATCTTGAGAAACTAGAACAACAGGAACAAAGGCAAAGACAAGAATGAAAAGGGAAATTGAACCAATGTTGGTTTGGCTACAGATAATTATGAATCTATAGATGTACTTGTTGCTGTAGACATAGAATCAATAAAATATTGGATCTTGGATTCTTGATGCACTTTCCACATTTATCCAGATAAAAATTGGATCAGTTCTTTTAAAGAAAAGACTAGGGGAACAATGCTTCTTGGAGACAATAAATCACGCTTGGTTCAAGGTGTTGGTACTGTCATCATCAAAATGCATGACAATGTTCAAACAACATTGACAAATGTCAAGTATGTTTCAGGACCTGAAAAAAGTTGGTGTTAGTTGGTTCTCTTGCTGCTAAGGATTATACTGTCAAAATTGATGAAAATTCTCTCAAGTTGTTAAAAGAATCTCTAACTGTCATAAAAGGTGAATACAAACATGGTTTGTATTTTCTTGTTGGAGAAAATATTACTGTTATTGACACACTTGCCTAGAATTTGGAGCCAACGGTAAAAAAAAAGTTACTGATCAAACCAAACTTTGGCATCAAAGGTTTGGTTAGTGAAAGGGGAATCACTGAACTTGAGAAGCAAGGAATTTTGAAAAGCAATCTGTCTCGAAAGCTATACTTCTGTGATGAGTGTGCTTTTGGAAAAAGGTGCAAACTAAAATTCTCAATTAGTTTACACAGATCTAAACACCTTTGGGGACCTTCCAGATTTAAAACAGATGGTGGAACTAGCTACTTTGTTTGTATAATTAATGAATACTCTAGAAATGTATGGATTTTCTTACTTAAAAGCAAGGATGAATCTTTTAATATATTTGTAAATTGGAAAAGGCTGATTAAAAATCAGATTGAAAAGAAAATTAAGAAACTTAGAACAAACAATGGTCTTGAGTATTTTTTAGGCATGTTCAAGGATTTTTGTGCCAGCGAAGGCATAACAAAGCATCATACATCTCCAAAGACCCCTCAAAAAAATGGCCTTGCAGAAAGAATTAATAGAACACTCATAGAAAGAGTGAGATGCATGCTAAGTGGAGCTAGTTTGGAAAGACAGTGTTTGGGTGAGGTAGCTAAAATTGCCTGCTACTTGGTGAATAGGTGTCATTCTACTAGAATTGATTTTGTGAAACCTCAACAGAGGTGGACTAAAAGAGCTCCTAACTGTGATCACCCGAAGGTGTTTGAATGTTCTTCCTATGAGCACATAAGGTAGGACAAGCAACAACCAAGAGCCATGAAATGCCTATTTCTAGGCTACCTTGATGGAGTGAAAGGCTATAAGCTTTGGTGTATTGTACTAGGCTTTCAAAGATGCATCATTAATAGAGATGTCATTTTAATGAAAATGAAATGTCTATGAAATTATAGAAGAAAACATACACTCAATGTGAGGACAGCAATAGAAGGGCTTAGATTCAACTTAACAATGGCACAACTAAAAATGAAATGAGAATAAATGAATATACATCCACTAAACCTTCCACAACTCAAGGCGGACTTGAGACATATCAACTAGCCAGAGATAGAGAAAGAAGAGAGATTTACCCTCATGATAGATTGGGCTTTGCTAAACTAGCTGACTACATTGGGTTTGCATTATCTGTGGCGGATGAGATTGATATTGTAGAACCAAAATCCTACAAGGAAGCTATAAATAGCAGAGATGGTGTAAAGTGGCTCTTTGCAATTCAAGAAGAAATGACATCCTTGATCAAGAACAAGACCTAGATCATTGTAAAGAAGCCACCAAGATAGAAACTTGTAGGCTACAATGGATTATGAAGGTAAAGGAATGCATTCTAGAAATTGAAGATAAAAGTAACAAAGCAATGTTAGCTTCTAAAGGATTTACTCTGAGAGAGGGTGTAGACTACAATGAATTTTTCTCACCAATGGATAAACAAGCTTCCATAAGAGATATAATGGTTAAAGCTGCAAGGTGTGAATATGAAATCCATCAAACAGATGTAAGAAGAGCTTTCCTGCATGGCAAAATTGAAGAGAAAACCTAATGAGACAACCTGAAGGTTTTTAAAGTGGAGATCCATAAGAGGTCTGCCTGCTGCAAAAATTCCTTTATGGCAAGAATTAGATTCAACAAGAGCATCTTTGACCCTATGTGTCTACTCAAATGGTAAATTTTTTTTCTTCTATTCTATGTAGATGACATACTCCTGGTTGAGAAAAGCATGACAGAAATAGAAGTTATAAGAGGTCTTTTAAGTAATGAATTTGAGATGAAAGACTTGGGAGATGTTAAGAAGATACTTGGTATAAAAATTACAAGGAAGAGACCTAAAAAGATTCGCCTATCTCAGAAGACTTTTCGAAAAGGTCTTGAGCTAATTTAACATGAGTAGTGTAAAAACCTGCCAGTATTCCTTTGGCTGCTCATTTCAAACTCTCAAAAGTCAGTCTCCTCAAATTGAAGATGACAGAAAGATCATGGATCATATTCCATATGCAAGTGTTATAGGCAATTTGACGTATGTCATGGTCTACACAAGGTCAGGCCTAGGCCTTGCTCATGCCATGAGCATCATAAGTGGGTTCATTTCTAACCCTGGAGAGCAACACTGGGAAGATCTAAAGTGGATAATGAGGTATCTTTATTGGTTTAGTCTACAATGCTAACAACGAAACAAAGGAGGAAGTTACAGGGTATGTGGATAGTGACTATGTCAGGTGCATAGACACTAGAATATCCCTTACAGGTTATGTTTTCATACCTCAAGGTGGATATATCAATTGGTAATCAACTCTTTAGAAGGTAGTAGGTTTGTCATCCAAAGAAGCAAAATATATGACAGCAATTGAAGCTATCAAAGAGCTCGCCTAGGTGAAGGGTTTAACTAATGAACTTGACTTCATGCCAGACAACATCACAGTGTATCGTGATAATCAAAGTGCCTTGCACTTGATGAAGAATCAAATATTTCATGAGAGGTCAAAACACATTGAATCAAGATGCATTTCATCTAAGACATTATTGCCAGAAATGAGGTTCAAGTTAGCAAAGTGAACACTAAAGATAATCATGCAGACATGTTCACTAGAGGGGTTCGCATTAGCAAGCTAAGGGATTACCTAAGAATTCTAAACATCTGTAACAATAGCTAATGCCCATAATGGAACAATTATTAAACATAAGGCTAATTAGGATTCCCCCGAACTTTGACATGTACCAAATCATGCCCTCTGAACTTTTTTGACCATTAAAAATTCCCCCTGAACTATTGAGATTGTTAAATTTAAGGACTTTTGTCTAATTTAATTCAATTTTACTAGTGTTTCAGTGATTGTTTATTTACTAAATCATGCTCCCTAGACTTTGATATCTACCAAATAATGCCCCTCGAACTTTGATATATGCTGAATCATGCCCCTAAACTTTCATCCAAGTTAGAATTTTTTTACTAAAATTGGACAAAATTCCTTAAATCTAACAATCTCAATAGTTCAGGGAGAATTTTAATGGCCAAAGTTCAGGGAGCATGATTTGGTACATGTCAATGTTCGGAGAGAAAAAAAATCCTAATTAGCCTAAAAATAATTTTTGTAACACTACCTTCAACTAAAGGTGGATTTGTGGAGTTAGTAAAAATTAGTTAAAATATATTTCTATTCCCTTCAAGAAGTGAGCTAGCTTGACTTTAACTTAGGCAGCTATAAGAAAATCAGTTATGAAAATTGGGCCATCTCCATCTATCTTGGACAAATTCTATATACAGTGCATTGATTGATCTCATTCATCACCAATTCCAATTCCCTCTCTTCTATATTGTATGGACCAATAAAGTAGAGAACTTGAACCTATTTGTGAGTCTTGTAGTTTTTTTATTTTATATTCCAGTGTATAACACCATTATAGCACCAAGAACTCAATCCATAAAGATTCAAGCCTAAGGTTGTTCTCCTGGAGTAGACAATTGTCACTGCCAACAATTAATTGATCGAACCTTGCAAACTTTGTGATTTTGTTTTTTATTTATCTCTTTTCTAAAGAAAAGATAAAGAAATAATACAAAAACTGTTTATTATGGTCATAATGCAAAAATCTCAACTCGGCTCATTTATTTCTATGTTGATCAGTCTTTGGAATTTGATCTTGAAATTGCACTAACTACTTTGCTCTTGTGATTTTCCGAGGTGTTTCATCACCATATCATGTTTATCAAGTTTTGCTTAAAAACTTAAAAAAAAAAAAAGGCAAACCTATCACATAATCACATTTCAAACATCTTAAACCCGGATTAAAATGAAATAAGAAAAAATCATCTTCAAAACTCAATATCAAAGAAAATAAAAAACATAAACCATATATCAGATATATGGGTTGGTCTCACAAGGGAAGAGTTACATTGGAGTGGATTGTGTTCGACGGAGCTTAATTCATGCTTGACGAGCTCGAGAGAATAGAAAGGATAAGAGTAAGGAGAAATAATAATAGATAAAAAATGGTGGTGGTGGATTAGGATCAAACTGAGAAAGAGAGATGGTGGTGATGGTTTCGATGGATCAATGAGAAACAAGGGAGATGTGGGTGGCGCTTTCAACAGACCCGAGAGAAAGAAAGAGAGATAGTGTCGGTAATGGTTGGAAGTAAGGGTGTTGATTAAACTGCCCGCACCACACCGCACAAAAAATGTAGTTTGAAATTCTTTGCGGTACGGTTGTGGTTTACATTTTTGCCAAATCGCGTAATGCGGTGCGGTTTGCGATTTTGAATTTAATAATCACGATTCAAACCGCACCGCATTCTATTTTACAAAAATACTAATTTTTACATTATGATTTCTCTTTTCATATATGAGCAACTCATATGCTTACAAACTCCAAGCTATAAAATTAAATTTAAAAAACATCCATATAAATTATTCTCATTTTTATTTTTTCTAACTTCTTATTGTTAATATATTATTACTGATATATATAATATGTAATATATATGTATATTATATAAATTTTTAGAGACAATTTAATACAATAACTCAATTAGTGTATATATTATGACATTAAAAGTTTGATAAGATAGTTTATTTTTTATTTGATTACTAATTTTTTAGTTTTTTTTTAATGTTTGATAATGATGTTAGTGTAAACCGCACTGCACCATATTTTTGCGGTGAGTTTTCGCGCGGTTTTAAAGTCTTGCAGAGCAGTTGCAGTTTGAAAAATTGCAAAAACCACATGTGCGGTTTGATTTGAAAAAATAACTTAAACCCGCACTACCCATACCAATACCACGAACAATCTTAAATTTGGAAGCTTTTGTCCAATTTTTGTCAAGAGAAAGAGAATGAAGGGAAAAGAATTATATTTTTGAAAGGCGTGTAACATGTAATGTTTTTTTTTTTTTTTTTTTTTTTGTATTAAAGTGTATAGAAATTCAAATCTTTCATATATTTTGCCACAGTTTACTATTTATCACATTATTATAATATTATATTACATTATAAATAATATATAACAAGAGTTACGTGATTGGGAGGAGCATATATATATATGAGTTTTCTAGTGTAAATTAAAACAAGAAATATATACAGAGATTATTTTCTTACTTATTATTTTGTTGGGTGGGAAATGATAGCACTATAGGTGTAAAAGCAAAATGTTAGACTAAAACACTCACAATATATATTATATAATATATAGTATTTAATTTGTATGGATTAGAATAGAAGATGATGAAGACCAAAATTATTCAAAGTGGAGGATAATACTGTCCCTTTCAAACCTCACCTAGCTAATCAATTTCTTATACTACGAAAGGATGTTTAGCTTTAGATATCCATTGAAGCAAGTTTACGCTATTCACAAAAATCACATAATAATTTTTATATGTATATTTATATATATTCCAAGGTGCACTGATTTCTTTATTGCATGTCATCCCTCCAAAATCACTTTAGTTCTTAACTCAATTTAATTGGAATTTTTATTATTTAATGTTTTAGGGCAAAAAGTGAAAAGAAACTTTTCCATGTGAAGATATTGCTGGTTCTTCAAAATTCTCCCATATTTTGCAAATGGTCAAAAGAGCTAGCTATATGTGTTCCATATGGTGCCTATATATATATAATATATCACCTACCAAGATGAGACAAATTAATAGGTATATTCTAAAGTTAATTGGCCTTTCCTCATAAGATTAAGGCATGAATTTTGGTAATCTTTTGCATGAGTATGTTCTCCTTAGTTTATTTTATTCAAAAAAAAAATATATTATTATGATAATCAAAGATAAGGAGTAATATATAAACCAATATGTAGTGTAGGCACCAACCTAATCTAGCTAGCTTCTTTGTTAATAAAAATTTGGTTTAATTATACATATGAACTAATAAAAAGATAAGAGTCTCTTTCTAAAAAAATGAGATTAAGACCTAAACTTTCTAAAGTAAATTTTAGTCAAAAATGAATGTTTATTGGACCATATTGAATATTTTTAGGCATATCCAAATTCGATTCAATTATATATTATGTTAACCCTAAAGATTGAGACTTGTGATTTTTGAGGCTTGTCCATTAATCACATGTCAAAGAGAATGAAGGAGTACTTCTCCCTTGAAGACCGAGCACTCGCGAGAAAATCAACTGCATGGCCTCTTAAGGGAAATGAAAGAGAGTGTGGTGACTTGGGGATAGATGGAGAGAGTGTGGGTGGGACATGGTGAGGGTGTGGGTGAGACATGGGGAAAGATGGGGAGAGTGAGGATGAGATGGGGAGAGTGTGGGTGAGTTGAGGAGATGGGAAAGAAGAGAATGGAGAGCTGGGGAGATGGGAAATAATAGAATGGAGAGTTGGGATGATGGGGAAGAAGAGAAGAGAAGACACTCGACATGCATGCAACGAGGGCCGCCTAGCATCTATGCCATACGCTTGATCATTGTAACAACTCATAATGTCCCTTAATAAAATGACCAACTATTGGTAAATTTTTAGACGAAGAATCTAAAGGACAAGGCAAGCACGTGAGTGAGAACATATTAAGGTACAACCACACCACCTGCAACACCTGAGCTCGGGGAGAGGACGAGTAATAGAGAAGTCTTGCATGGAAGCTCTGTTGTCTTGACAAGAAGTACACTGCAATCACTACTCCTGCACCCAGAACCACCTGGCAAAAATTAATACACGCTGGAAGACCACCTCCTATAGCTGCATCCTATATCCTACATCGTCCTTTCCTGATACCTTGGGACCACCATGGAATCAACTTGTATTTTGAAGCCATTAAAGATCCTTATAAAAATCTCTCTTTTTTATTGAAGAAGGGGTTTGAAACTCTTTGTAACAAAAATCTCTCAAGCTGTCAATATAAAAAACATATTTTTCACCATTTTACTCTGTGATTTCTAAGTTTTATCTTCATCTTTATTTGCATTACAAACTGATGACATTTATATAGAGTTTCCAGCCACTCACATTGTTGAGGAGTTCTTACTATCAACATATTGTATGTTAGATTTCGCCAAATAATTTGATCCAATTAATTTCAATCTAATGCACTTGCGATCCAGAAATTCCAACCATTTAAAATTCAACAAATATCAATATGCATATACATATGTCACACACATAATCCTATCACAATCATCGTTATATTACTTTTCCAACATGCTTTATAATAATCTAAGCAGGTATTTCAATAGTAATTAATACAAACAATTACCATACCATGAGTCAACCTGTCTTCGCAACAATGTACATATTCGAATAGTCTTCAAAATTTTTAGAACCATAGTTGCTCTGATACCAAGCTATAACACCCTAATCTATGGGGACACCACGTGTGTAGTTTTATAAACTAATTTAGTAATAATAGGTTAATTAATTATTAAAATCTTTGATAATATTAAAAACTTCACGAAAAATAAAATCCAAATAATAAACAACATAACGACACTAAAATTTAATTCGGAGGATTCATGTTACAAAATTTTTACAAAATGACTATATGCAGTAGTAACTAAAATACACAGCAGATAGAAAATAAGAGGTTCTATGGGAATCAAGGTAGAGATGGATGTTAGAACTATTCTAATTCTGAGTGTCCTCGTTGTAAGAAACATGATCTTGGGGAATGTAATTGGAAGACATGTTTCCAGTGTGGAATGGTGGTTCACTTTAAGAAGGATTGCCCTTAATTTAAGAAAGATTAATTGGAATAAGAGGCGAAACCCACTCTAGCTTGGGTGTTTGCCATCGCTTAGGCAGATGCTGTCGCTAGTCTTTCTATGGCAACGACCGGAGGGCAAGGAATCATTTATATTTGTTGGGTCTGTTCACGGTTCTCAATTCCAATCATTTTAGTATTAAAGGTTAAGGATTTACTACACAATGGATGTGTAGAATTTTCAGCTGTTGTGATTAACTCCAGCAGACCCAAAACATTTGGGCCTAAGCATGTTAGGGTGGTAAAAGGGTTCTTCGATGTATTTCCCGAGGAGTTACCATGATTACCACCGTAACAAAAAATTGATTTCATCATCGATTTGGCACATAGATCAGAGCCTATTTCAAAGGCATCTTATCGAATGGCTCTAACAGAACTCCAGGAGCTAAAAATACAACTTTAAGGGATATTTGATTTAGGTTTTACTCGACCCAGTGTGTCACCCTGGGGTGCTTCAGTTTTATTTGTGAAAAGGAAAGATGGATCCATTTAGATGTGCATTGATTACTGGGAATTGAATAAGCTAACTGTTAAGAATAAGTACTATTTGTAAAGGATTGATGACTTGTTCGATCAACTTCAAGGAAAAATAATTTTCTCTAAGATTGATTTGCGCTCAGGGTATCATCAGCTGAGAATTTGAGAGGAAGATATTCTGAAAATTGAATTTCGGACTAGGTACGACTATTATGAGTTCTTGGTGATGTCATTTAGGTTAACAAATGCTCTGCCAACCTTTATGGACCTTATGAATAGAGTATTCAAGGATATCCTCGATAATTGTGTTATAGTATTTATTGATGATATCCTTGTATACTCTCAGTCAGAAGGGGAGCACGAGCAACATCTTTGAATGGTTTTTCTATGAATTAGAGATCACAAGTTGTATGCAAAATTTAAGGAGTTTTGATTATCATTAGTGTCCTTTTTAGGGCATATTGTAGGAGAGGATGGAATTATTATTGATCAGGGGAAAATTGAATCAGTTGAGAATTGGCTGAGACCAAAGACAGCTACTGAGGTTTGAAGTTTCCTTGGATTACGGGATATTATTGATGTTTCGTGGAAGGGTTTTCTTAGATTTATATGTCGCTAACAGAATTGACTAAGAAGAATTAACGGTTATTATGGTCTGACAAGTGCAAAATTAGTTTTCAAGAATTAAAGCAGCGATTGATTTCAGCTCCAGTGTTAGCTTTGCCATTAAATCAAGAGAAATTTAAGGTGTATTGTGATGCATCCAAGTAAGGTCTCGGATACATTTTATGCAAGCTGGCAGGGTCATTGCTTATGCTTCTCGTCAGTTGAAGGAATATGAACAGTGCTACCCGACACATGATTTAGAACTTGCTACTGTTGTATTCCCTGAAGATTTGGCGGCATTACTTCTACAGAAAATAGTGTGAGATTTATACCAATAAAAAAAATCTCAAGTACTTCTTCACTCAAAAAGATTTGAACATGAGACAAATATAGTGGTTGGAACTGGTCAAGGACTATATGATTGTGAGATTTTCTTTATCATCCCAAGAAAGCCAATGTGGTGGCGGACGCTTTGAGCAAAAAAAAGGTCCCGGACAGGTTTTTAGTACCACAATGATCTCTCCTCAATTTGTTTTCAGGTATGGTTAGGACTGTTATTGAATTTGTGGTTGGAAAACTACATAACCTAATGCTTCAGTCAGATTTATTAGAAATAATCAAAGAGGTACAATTGAAAGATTTTGAGTTAGTCTAGATTCGAGAGGAGATATTAGCTGGTTGGGCTAAGGATTTCTCCATCTCAAATAATGGGATGTTACTTTATAAGGATCAAGTATGTGTTCCAAGCTATGATGAGCTCAGGAATGAAATACCGAATGAAGCACATTCTACACCTTATTCATTACACTCGGGTTGTAACGTCCCCGCTTCAAGCCTCCATTGAGTCCTTCCACCAACGGAATGAATGGCTCTTATACACGAGTACGTCACTCTGACTGCTTCATGGACTGACGACTAGCCCTATAGACCAACATGAGTGTTTCCAGCATGCTTTGTCCTCACTCGCACGCTTCCTGGGAAAACTTCCTAGGAGGTCACCCATCCTGAAATTACTCCAAGTCAAGCACGCTTAACTGTGGAGTTCTTTCGTGATGGGCTAACGAAAAACAAGATGCACCTTGTTGATATAGGTAATACCAATCAATCTATTTAAGCCCTCTTCAACTATGTAGTCTCATACCTGCACAGTCTCAGAATCATTACACTTGACCTTCCCTAGGCGGTGTGGGATTGCACAACTTACCCGGTGTTTCGCCTTACGAATCACGGAACTACTGACTGTCACAATCACCCCCCCTTACAGGGTTCGATTGTTAGAAATATTTTAGCAGGACCTAGATTTACTAACAAGTATGTTTCATTAACATCCTAATATGAATTCTAAAACAATGAAATAAACACATATAAAGTTTTGGAAACCTTACATTGGGTGCAGCGGAATATAATGACTCCTTCCGTTCAGATCTCTATCCCTTGATTCCTTTCTGTAGTAGAGCATCACCAAGATCTGAACCTGGATCTCTTTCTCTCCTTCCTTTGATGCTGATTCTCCTTCCTGTTGTTTGGAATCTCCTACAGTCTTACACACTATAATTGAGATACCACTTGATGTGTGTGGGCACTCACTCATTCACTAATGGCTGAAAATATTTAGTGTGAAGATAGGTTTAGTATTTCGAATTGAAGAAGAAAGAAGAAGGAAGAGGTCTCATCTAGGTTTTTAGCTTTGGAGGCATTAGTTGGATAATGAGACCATAACCTTCCTTTTATACTATTCTTCAATAGGGTTAGGGTTGAATTAAATGGATTAAAAAAGAATAAAATATTGGGCAAAAATACCTCTTGGCCGTACACAATAAGTGGACCACTCTCTAGTTACAATTTTGCCACTTTATTTCAACCACTTATTCTTCTTTTCAATAATACCATATTTTTCCAATTCAACCTTATAAATGCCAAACTATTTATTTAATAATTAAAATAACTATCAAATAAAATTGTCATTTATAATATTTATTAATTAGACTTCATAAAGTCTATTAATTAACAAATAAATCCCAAAACACTATTTCTTCACAATTAAGCCATAACATAGTGAAAATTCATAAACTAGACATAGTCTAATTTTAGAATTATAATTGATTAATCAAAATCAATTAACCGAGTCTTACAAGCAGTATGGTCTCAACTAGTATGGGGACCATGGGTTTATATATCCGAGCTTCCAATAAGCAGATCAAGAATTTATATCTTAAATTCACTGACTTATTAATTCTTCGTTGAATCCACGCATAGAACTTAGAATTGCACTCTCAGTATATAGAACACTCTATATGTTCCACCATATAGACACGTCATTAGTTATCCATTGTTATAATCCTAATTTGATCAATGATCCTCTATATAGATGATCTACATTGTAAAGGGATTAGATTACCGTAACACCCTACAGTGTATTTTATCCTTAAAACACTTAACCCCGTATAAATGATATTTCAGCTAAGTGAAATGAGTACTCCATCATTTATTTTCGTTTGGTCAAGCTCGAAGGAAATTATTCTTTACTTTCGATTTGTCAGATAGAAGCTATAGATTCCATATTTATGTTAGCGCTCCCACTCAATTGTACTATCATGTTCCTAAAATGTACGTATCACCCTGACCCAAAAGTAGGCTTAACTAACAAATCAAAGAACATGTATAATACTCTTGAGATCGAACCTAAACATATCAGGATTAAGATCATTTGATCTAGGATCAACATGTGATATTGAATTGAATAGATATTAAGGTAAATTTAATATATCTAATCAAAGTTCAATATCGACCCCTTCCGATGTATACTCCATACATCCGATGCTGGTAAACTTTTCCAATGCCCTAGAAAGGACATAACACTTATCCAAGGTGTAAGAATACCTATCGCTGATTATACCATGCCAGTCTAAATCCAGTGAACTGACAAATCAGGGAATAAACTTCCGAACATATAATTAAGATTATATTCCACTGTGTTGACAACACTATAATCATTAACAAATTCATATGTTCTGGACTTAAATAGAATTCATACATTATGTACATATAATCATGAAATAAATCATGTGAACCATGCAACATTAAATGTTATTTCTGATCTTTATTAATAAGTAAATCTGATTATATTTAAATGGGTTTTATTTAGGGCACAAAACCCAACATCGATGTCCTCGTCGACCACACTTCTGGCTGGGTCAAGGCTCTGATACCATTTGTAACGTCTCCGCTAGCTTCAAGTCTCCATTGGGTCCTTACACCCACTGAATGAATGGCTCTTAGTGACTGCTTCATGGATTGACGACTGAACCTACAGACCAACACGAGTGTTTCCAGCATGTTTTGTCCTCACTCGCACGCTTCTTGGGAAAACTTCCCAGGAGGTCACCCATCCTGAAATTACTCCAGGTCAAGCATGCTTAACTGTGGAGTTCTTTCGTGATGGGCTACCAAAACACAAGATGCACCTTGTTGATATAGGTAGTACCAATCAATCCATTTAAGCCCTCTTCAACTGTGTAGTCTCATACCTACACAGTCTCAGAATCATTACACTTGACCTTCCCCAGGCGGTGTGGGATTGCACAGCTTACCCAGTATTTTGCCTTAGGGATCATGAGACTACTGACTGTCACACGGGTATTATTAAGATGTACCAAAATCTGAAACCTCTTTATTGGAGGAGCGAAATGAAGAAGGATGTAGTCGATAATGTATCTAAGTGCTTGACATGTCAGCAAGTCAAATAGAACATCAGAAATCGGCAAGGTTACTATAACCTTTGACACTTTCTGAGTGGAAGTGGGAAGATGTTATATTGGACTTTATAATTGAGTTACCTAGAATCGTGGGAATGTATGATTCGGTAGTGGGCTCTTTTATAAAGTCAACTAACTTTTTTTGGTAAAGACAACCTATATAGTGGATTAGTATACAGAGTTGTAAGTAAATGAGATAATTTGTCTTCATGGAGCTCTAAAATCCATTATTTTAGACAGAGATTCGAAATTCACATCTAAGGTCTGGGAAAGTCTTCAGAGAGCTCTGGGTACAAAACTGAAGTTCAGTACAACTTTTCATCCTTAAACTGATGGACAGTCTGAGAAGACAATACAAATATTTGAAGATTTGCTACGAGCCTGACTATAGACTTTGAGGGTTCATGGACTAAATATTTGCATTTGATAGAACTATCTTACAATAACAGCTATCATAGTAAAATAGGGATATCTCCCTACGAGATGTTGTATGGTAGGAAATGTCGTTCCTTTATTCATTGAGATAAAACTGAAGAAAGAAAATATTTGGGTCCTGAATTAGCTTAGTAGACCCGTGAGGCAATAGAAAAGATCAAGGCTCGATGCTTGCGCTGCAAAGCAGACATAAAAGTTATGCTAATCTTAAGCACAGAGATATAGAATTTCAGGTAAGAGAACATGTTTTCCTGCGAATCTCACCAATGAAGGATGTCAAGCGCTTTGGAAAGAGGGACAAGTTAAGTCCTAGGTTCATAGGGTCATTTGAGATATTCAAGTCATGGTGATCTCCACTAATCTACGCTCAAGATTGTGAATGAGAGTTTCTATATATATTCTTCTTCTTCTACCTTTCTTATATATATATATATATATATATATATGTGTGTAAATACATATATATAGTGAAGTATATGTTGTTGTAATATTTATTTAATCTTTTTGTTAGTCCTTGTATTATATTGCAGGTAGACTATTTGATTAATGATATCTCTTGACACTCTTTTTTCTCTTGAGCTTTATTCTACTAAATTTAATTTTAAAGGTTTAATGAGGTCATTTAAAAAAAAAACAAAATAGATAAATAAATATAAAAAAACACAATTAAAGAAAAGAAAAATGACCCAAGCAAAAGAAGAGCATAATCACCGAATTTTGTCCTTATATATACGTTTCTTTGCTATTAAATAATAAAAAAGAAAACAAAGAGTTAATTATTATTTTTATTACCTTAGACCATTCCTTTGCACAATGATATCATATTATTGTAGGCTTTTCACAATATCTATAGGTACTAGAAAATCGATTTGGTAAATTTGCCAAGGGCCAATGCTAAACCTTATGTCATTTTATTATATTTTGTTTTTCTAAGTACTAGGTTAGGAGATTTGTTAAAGGACTTTTTCCAACCAAGTCTCCCTTGTCCCCTAAAGATAGGGAAAGAATTGCTAGCTAATCTAATATTGTAAGAGAGAAACTTTGGTTATATATATTAACTTTATTATTGTTGTTGTGGGTCTTCATTTAATTACCCTAGCTAATAATTACTAAACCCTATCTTATAAATCATGTCATGTACTCTCTCACACAATTAATATATTCAATCATATAATATGTGGTGAGAATATAAATTGAGATCATCACCATTTGACCTAATTAAATTTCTGTACGTTTGAATCTTATAAGTTTATAGTTTAAGTAGGGTTTTTTTTTTTCTGATAAGTAAGACTTTTATTAAAATCGAAACTCAAAGAGCAGCCACAAGGGGCACTGCCTCCCTTACAACAGATCTTTCACAAACAAGGTTAACTCTAATGAGGTAGGCGAGCCTATCCGCAATTGGGTTTTTCGCACGAGGGATAAACATAAAAGAAGGTGAATAACCATTATTTTGCTTAGGTAGGTCGATTTGTGTATATGATCTTATCAGAATATATTGACGTCTCGTAGAATATATGTGGGTGAAATTATTGTAAGATCTAGCAAAATTCACTATGATAGAACTATGTATGTAAATAAATTGGTGGCGAAAATACTTAAGTAATCAATTTTGTTATGGTTAACTATTTATATAAAAAAATTAATAGCAAAATTCGTAAGTAAAATTATTTTTTAAAAATAAATACCTATATATAAAAACAATTCAAATTAACTTTATAAAAAAAATAATAATAACTCAAAATAAAAATTAATAAATTTTTTAATTATTAATATATTTTTTTAAAAAATAATATCATTAAATATTATTATAATATGTATAAAATTTTAATTGTATACAAGCAATCTTATCGTAAGAATATACATCTTACATTATAATAGCCACATGATTTAAAATTAATAGTTAAAAAAAAAAAAATTCCTATCGATAGGGAACTTTTGATAGTTCCTACCATAATCTTACCATGCCATATACATATAAATGATGTGCACATATAGATCATACATAAAAATAATAGTTACTTTTAATAAGTTTATGTACATACATTTATATATTGGTGATTTTATAATGCACTCCTATACAAAAATCTATCGATATTGTTTTGGTTTTTAGGAGAATTTTTTAGTCAAATTTTTTTATAGTCGTTTATGTTATAATTTTTTAAGACTACTTATAAAATTTTAAAAAATTTAAAATAATTTACAATATAAAAAGTAATGTTCAAATAATTTATTTCACGCGTGTATATAATAAAAGAGTCATAAGTGCAATAGATTATTTGAACATTGTTTTCAGCATGTTAAATTCTTTTAGATTTCTAAAAATATTGTAGAATATCTTAAATAATTGCAACGTACATAACAATAAAAAAATATATTAAAAATTTTTCTTATTAAATACCAAAATAGATAAAAATATAGGGACACGATTTTGTCCCGTGATGTACGACAGCCATTAGATGGAGGAGTTATTTGATCTGCGGGTTAGGTTGATCTAGAGATAATTAAGGTTAAAAAATGGTAACGTACCCTGAGACTCATCTAATGTACCACGGAATACATTCCGTGAAAGTACATGACGGAAAAAAATCGTATCTGTAAAAATATATCAATACACATCTTTTAAAAATTGTATTGTAATGTGTCAAAAAAAAAATGTATTATAAGATGTATCTTGGATAAGAGAAATACCTTATCCTATTTTCTCTATTATTGTAAATGACTGTTGATTTATAATAATATTGGAAATTTCTCAAAAAAAAAAAAATACAACTAGTTGAAATTTCTTCATATAATATGTACATCTATTTCAAAGAGATGTAGTGTAAAAAATTTCAATATTTTAAACTTGCAAAATTCATCCAACCCACTTAGTTTGGCCATGTTCAAAACAGTCTCTCCATCGTTGTAAAGCCAAAACAACACCCTTCACTTTGCTCATACTTCTTAGAATTTCCGCATCTCTACTTTGAAGAATTCTCTCTCGGACTTTCATGACAATCTAGTGATATATAATTATTCGTCTTTTATAATCTGAATCAATCTTTTTCATCTCATTTTTTCAATTTATAGTCCTAAGTCTTTTAGATATAACTATAACCTCAGTGAAAAAAACTCATCCAAAAATATATTGTGAAAAGATTGAAGACTTTGAATATATTGCAATTGCAATTATGTGTAGAACAAAACAAACCCTATAATTTTTACTAAACTAATTTTGGATTATTGTTAATCAGAAGATTTTGAGAACAAACCATGGAAATTTATTATAATTTGGAAAAAGAAGAAGATGGAGAATGACACATAAGATTGAGACAGGAATGAACCCAAATTATCCACTTTTTCCGTTCTCTCTCTCTCATTGTCAAGTCAAGTTGGTTTGAAATTACTAAAATGCCACTTGGGTGGGTAGTGGCGGCAGTGGCTTTGCAAAACGCGTTGGAGGGTCAATCTTGTAAAATCACGTATTGATGCCGGTTTCGTATATCGGTTCCGTACAAGTGACAGTGACCCATGGGGATGCATCACACTCAAATACTCACTCACTTGTTGGTCCTCAAGTCTCATCCATCACCCCATGCGAGTAGCACTCCCAAAGTTGTCCAAAAATTTCACCTCATCTCTAAATATAGGCTAATTAAGATTTTTAATACCCGAATTTTGACATTTGCCGAATTATATCCCCTAAATTTTTAAGGTCGTTAAAAATATTCTTTAAACTATTGAGATTTGTTGGATTGAAGGACTTTGTCCAATTTTAGTAAAAAAAAAACTTACATGGATGAAAATTCAGATGGCATGATTTAGTACATAGCAAAGTTCGACGGGCATGATTTGGTAGATATTAAAGTCTGTGGCATAGTTTAGTACATAAAGAATCACTAAAATAGTAAAATTGAATTAAATTAGACAAATGTCTTTAAATCTAACAATCTCAATAGTTCAGAGAGAATTTTTAACGCCCAGAAAAATCCAGGGACATGATTTGGTACATGTTAAAGTTTAGGGAGTGAAATTTCTAATTAGCCCTAAATATAACATACAGAAATGTTAAAGGGTACTACCTACGGTGTCTAACACCTTGTGATGTGGTCTCGTAATCTATAATATTACTATTAGGGTAATTTAATATCATGTCTCACTTATTTTACTTTGATAAAAATTATAAGAGTTTTTACAAAAATATTAAATTTTAGGTAAAAGTTTATAATTTTACCGTCATATAAAATTTTTTACGAAAATAATGTCTTTTTATAAAACAATCGCAAAACAACAAAACAGAATAATTAAAATAACAGTAGAACAACTAAAAAACAACCGTGGAACAACAATAAAAACTTAACACGGTATACAGTATAAAACTTACACAGTATTTTTGAAAAAAATTCTGCCCCTACAGTAAAAAAGTAAAAAAAGAAATTAAAAATTTCAGTATGTTGTGTAAAAAACTCAAAATTAAAGAATCGCTAGCTAATTATAAAATTCTTAGCTAGTTATATGAGTGACGATAATATTTTTACACAGAACATGAACAAATATGGTGAAAAAGGACATATCTGCCTTAACCGACAAGTAAAGATTACACATCCTTGTAATTTTCCATTCACTATAAAAGCATATCCAGAGGTTGTCACATAATCCATAATAAGACTAACCAATCTTTTCGCAAAGCCAAATTTTCTCATAATTTCTCTCAAAAAACTCAACTCCACCCTATTATAAATCTTGCTCATATCCAACTTTGGCGCCATAAAACTCCTTCTCTCGTTATTTTTCTTAAATATCAAATGGAGCAACTCAATCCCAACAATCACATTATCATGTATTGATTGACCTAGCACAAAGGCACTTTGAAAAGAGGAAATAAGAAGACCAAGAGTGCCTTTCATATGTATCACCAAAGCTTTCGACACAATGTTATACATTACATTGCATAAAATTATTGTTTGATACTCCTTGACCACCTTCCGTTTGGCTACTTTAGGAACTAGAACCACATTGGACATATTAAAAGAGTGTACCGACTTCCTGTCATTAAAATTTCTAAACACATATCCTGGGGTTGTAACAAAATTCATAATAAGACTAACCAATATTTTCGCAAAGCCAAATTTCCTCATAACTTCTCTCAAAAAATTCAACTCCACCTTGTCATAGGCCTTTCTTATATCCAACTTTAGTTCCATAAAACTCTTTCTCTCGATTTTTCTTAAAGCAAATGGAGCAACTCAAACCCAATAATCTTAATTGTCTGTATTGATCGACCTAGCAAAAAGGCACTTTGAAAAGAGGAAATAAGAGGAACAAGAGTATTGTTCATCCCTATTGCCAAAGCTTTCGACACAATTTTATATATTACATTGCATGAATTTATTGGTTGATACTCCTTAACCACCTTTGGTTTGGCTACTTTAAGAACTAGAACCACATTGGACTTATTAAAAGAACGTACTGACTTTCTGTCATTTAAAATTTCCAAACATATAGATGTCACCCTAAGACCGATAATATCCTAATAATTATGAAAAAATATTACATGAAAACCATTAGGCCATGGCGCCTTAGTTGCACCAATTTCCTTGTCCACCATATAAATGTCATTAGATGTAAATGGAGCCACTACAAGATCATTTTCTGCCTGGCCAACATGGGACTTAACCCTAGGAATACCCTCCTCGACAACTTCAACTATCGCCATGATGTCTGAAAAATCTCAACAAAATATCTTTCTATCTCAGCCACAATACTAGCCTCATCTCCTATCATTTGCCCCACTTTAGTCATGATTTCTTTGATGACATTTTTCTTCTTCCTCGAGCTCGCCTTATTGTGAAAATACTTAGTATTACGATCACGTGCTATCATCTACTCTGCACGAGATCTTTGCTTCTAGTAAAGCTTTTCCCTAACCATCAAGTCTTCTAATTCCTCCTCTAATCGTTTCACGTCATCCATATTGACCAAAGGGGTGACAACTTCCATTAAAGAACTTTTTTTTTTGTGTATAAGCCACCTAGATAGACCCAAATTTATTTTTGCTCCAATGGGATAGTCGAGTAGCACACGTATCAATAGCCATATGCAAGGCCTCTTAGCAATCGAGGGTTGATGTTGACGAATACCACAAACCAGCTACATATCATGGCGTTCACTCCAGTGTGTCTCGAATCTAAATGATCTTCTACTACAACGAGTTGGCTATCCCACCACATTCTCTACCACAACAACAACAACATGGCAAGCATCTGAGATAGGAAAAAATTCATGTCAACTCTGATTACACACAAATCGATAAAGCCTCTCCTGAATATGAGCTTCCCCATTTCTTTTATTCATCAAATTGGAACCTTGTACCCCAAATCGTCGAACAAGCAATGAGCCAACACATTTTGAAAAGCACTCATTGTTAAAATACTTATATCATTCTCACCCTTCTTCTCACTTAGCAATAAGATCTCATTGAAGTCCCCGCCACAAATCTAAGGGAGAGCAAGCATGTCCTTAAGCTTACTTAATAGACGCCATGATTCACCCTGTAAGTGAGCTTTTAGGTGATGACCATAAAACCTAGTAAACTGCCATAAGTCCATGTCAGGACACTTAACAAGTGCATCAATGTGTCCCTTCGTAAAGGACTTAACCTCTACATCCCAATCATCATTTCGTATCAAGATTAACCCACCACTTTTCCCCAAATAGTTCACATGAAAACTATATGCAAAACCAATCTGTATTTTAACCCCTCCATTCAACCGCCATTAAGTTTAGTCTCTGACAAAAAGACTAAACTTGGGTAGTACATACGAACAATTGCTCGTAAAGCAGTGAATGCACCAGGGTTCCCCAAACCCTGGGCATTCCAACATAGAATACTCATTGTTATCCGTGTTTCCGTATGAGAACACGTGTAATTCCAAAAGTGGTACAATTCAATAACTTTAGGCCCAATAGTAGGCCCAACCAAGATAGTGGACCATGTTTGTTATCCAAGCCATGTCCTCCACATGTTGTATAGAAGATCCGTCCAGGCAAGACAACCCTCCAACATAGCGAGTATCCAAAAGACCTTAGTCAGAGTATCAGGGAAAGTAACAAACGAGTCTCCAAACATCTATCTCATAATCATATTCATTAATTACCAAATCTCGCGATATCAAGACTTAATTTCTAGGATCTCATCCGAGGATCATATCTTCCCAATATGGAAAGATAGTAATTGACGGTCAAGAATTAAAGTGTCTTTATTATCCATAAAAGTAGGACACAGTTTGATAATTATCAAGATGTGGTCTCCATGTTATCAAACAATCAACGCCTCATGGACAGGGCATCACCAAATCAGCCCAAAGTCATTATATTATATGTATTTACCCCATCGGTGGGCAAGAACCTTAGCACTATAAATATTAAAAAAAAAAAAAACCCAAGGTTAGAATTTCAATCCTTGAGTACTCAGACAAAATCTAGCGTTTAAATACTTGTGTAAATCATAAGGCATTTCCAGTCTTATAGTAATAATAGTGACTCGTGGACTAAGGCACATTAACATCCTAAACACATAAAAATTTTGGTTTCACCCTTCATTGATTATTATTTCTTTACCTTTCTCATATTTTATTAGTTTTTGGAAATTTCAATAAATACTCATGTCTCTTGGCGGGTCTGCACCACAAACTTTGCTGATATATCTTCATCCATAGCCAAAGAGTCATTTGGAACCACCAGTGCCTTACTTTTCTTATTTTTCTTAGCACAGTTAGAGCTAGTTTGGCACAACTATGTTGTGGAAAAAAACAGTTGTAGCTGTGCTGTAAGAAAAAATAGTTGTAGCAAAATTATGAAAATAAACTGAGCTGAGTGTGGTAAATTATAATCTAGTTCATTATAATCACAAATATATATAAAAAAAAAATTAATTCATTATAATCACAAATATATAAAAAAAAATTGAGCTGATCATTATAATATTATAATCTAGTTAATTATAATCATAAATATATATAAAAAATAATGTCTCATAATTTTTTTTTTATTTTTTTTAATATATTTTTAATTATTTTTTCTTCATAGTATAAACTTATATGCATTTGATATGTATAAATAATTTATAATATTTTTAAATTATATTTTTATCACATTTGCTTAAAAAAAATTATATTTTATAAGATGACTCTAGGTTGATCGGTTTGTTAAAATATAAATATATAAAAAAATTGAGCTGATCATTATAATATTATAATCTAGTTAATTACAATCATAAATATATATAAAAAATTATGTCTCATAATTTTTTTTTATTTTTTTTATACATTTTTAATTATTTTTTCTTCATAGTATAAACTTATATGCATTTGATATATATAAATAATTTATAATATTTTTAAATTATATTTTTATCACATTTGTTTAAAAAAAATTATATTTTATAAGATGACTCTAGGTTGATCGGTTTGTTAAAATATAAATATAAAAATAAACATAAAATATTTTTTAAAACTGAACAAAAAATAAAAATTTTAGTATTACTTATTTTAAATATTTTTCTTTCAAAAAAAATATTTTTATTTTTTGTAATATATAATAAATAATTAAATACATTTTTAGTACAAAATAATCTATATATATACATAAAATGACACTCTAAAATTTTTCTAAAATTATTTTTCTTTTCTCTCCTTAAATCTCTCATTTTTAATATTTTATTAGAGCATAAATCTATAATTAATATTTTACTATTATTTTAATAAGTTATTTTTCTCTTCTCTCTATAATTCTCTCTTTTTTTATATTTAATTAGAACATAAATTTAAAAATTGATAATTTTATATTATTTTAATAATTTTTTTAAGAAAACACATTATATATATACTATCACACGTTGTTATTATTATTATTTTTTTTAGAAGATACAATTCTACCAATTTTTTTATTATTAATTAATAAATTTTATTTAATATATTATTTTTATAAAAGAAAATTATGCTGATTCACTTATTTATAAAAGTGAGCTGTTTACTCATTATTTGATTTGTTTTATATATACAACAAAATATATTGGGGTCAAGCCTAGGATCATGTTATACAGATGAGATATGATTTTAAAATAATATGATAAGTTTTCTATAAATTTATTAATTTTTATAATAATTCGAGGGGTCAAACCTAACATTATGTTATACAAGTCGTGTCTGACTTCCATTATAATAACGAAATTCGGTAAATACGAGTTGGATCGGTCTGTTTGTACACACCTAATTTTTCATACAAAATTATATGAAAAAATAGATTAAAATTTGATACAATTCATTATTTAGCTGTCATTATTAAATAAAATTTATGATTTATTATAAATATATAATTTAAAATTTTTAAACATCCGCCACGAAGCGCGGGTTGTTTACTAGTTTATTATAGAGTCTTTTAATCAAAATAATTTTTTCTAAAAGTTGGGTTGTACCAACTTTATTTTTTAGCTGTAGCTTCTCCATAAATTCTTCAATAAGCTGTTTTTAAACTGTTTACCAAACATTTTTTTATTACATCTTTTTTTTTAAAAAAAATATACTTTTCTAAAAAGTTGTGCCAAACAAACCCTTATCCAATTCTAATTGAGATATCTATATAAAATAAAAATAATTAGTTAAAGTGACTTGTCATATAAATGTGTATCACGTGTATATATAGTTTATGTGTGCAAATATCATTAGGGAAATTTGATTTTTTATCCTTACATTAGAGAGAATTTTTTTCCCTAAACCTATAATACATTATATTGGTAAGATGAGACAACATTTACTATATTCCCACATTACCTCCCTCATTCAAATCTAACCTCTCTCTTTCCCCTCTCTTTCTCTCTCTCTCTCTGTCTCGCATCTCTTCGCCACACGCAGACCGCCCATAGCCGTCAACGCAGACCGCCCACACCCGTCCACGCAGACCGCCCACACACGTCCACGCAGACCGCCAACACACGACCGCCCCCACCGTCCACGCAGCCGCCCGCCCCACGTCACCCACAGTCGACCGCCCCCCACTGTCCCCTCTCTTTCTCTCTTTCTCTCTCTGTCTCGTATATCTTCTTTTTTTTAAAAAAAAAATTCATTCAATTTTTGGTTCTTAAATTGATGAAATAGATTAATATGTTGCAATTTTCAGTAAAATCTGTTAGTTAAGGTTAGATTTAAGATGAGATCTGTTAGTTAATAGGGTTGAAATCGGTATGAGTTTTTTGTCGAAAATAGATTTTTTAGGTCAGGTCCGATGGGGTCCGATGCCCGTCCGATGGGGCCCGATGTCAGTCCGATGGTACACAAAATTATTTCATTTTTGGGTTTTTTGGAAGTCGGTTTGCTGGGGGTCGATGCCCGTCCGATGTGTGTCCGACAATACACACATTTAGCTCAATTTTTTGGCTTTTGAAGGTCGGGCCCGATGCCAGTCCGATGTGTGCCCGATGGTACATGATTTTAGCTCATTTCTGGGCTCTTTAAGGTCAGGTCGATGTGATGTAATTGGAGGGTTGGGTTTTACTAAAAATTATCCCATTTTACAAATAGGAAATTTTATTTACACCTCTAAATTTTTTAAAGCCACCCCATTTTAATAATTTTAATTTAATATAAAATTTATATCTTTAGTTATACTAAATTTTTTCAACTTTTTCCTTCCATTTCATAAACTTAAAAAATATACCTATCAAATAAAATAAAATTATATTTTAATTATGACAAAAAAATTAAAATAAAAATTTTTATGAAATTTTCTTAGTAAAAAATAAAAAAATATATACATGAGTTAGAAAAATTATGAAAATAAAATTAAAATAAGTATTAAAATTAACACCAAATAATGTGAGAAAAAAATTTTAAAAAAATATCAAGAGTAATTTTTAAAAATTATTTAAGTTTATATTTCTTTTAATAATAGGGTGTATTTATAATTTAGCGGGATGCAAATAAAAGTTTCCTTTATAAATTTCTTAAAGTTTTAAATTAGTGGACCAATTTTAGTCTGCATAAAAATTCAAATTTTTCTATCATCACACCAAACAAAATAGTGTGAATTTTTTTTTTTTTTGAGGGAAAATACTTGTTATTATTAAACAAATAGAGATTCGTTTACAACAACAGAGTATATAGGTGGAGGGATAATCTCCAACCAAGTACAAGTCTCATCCAACCCTAATGCAAATTTAGCGAGTCCATGAGCCGCGTCATTTGCAGAACGTTTAAAATGTGTAACATTTACATTAGGGAAAAAGGATAATAGACTAACAACATCAAGAATTAAATCTTTAAATTCAGAATTTGAATTGAAGGGAGCTTTCAAAGCATTGGCCACCATAAGAGCATCGGTCTCAATATGCATGATCGGCAGGTGGTTTTGGATAGCCCAATTGAGACTGTGAAAAAGAGCCTTTGCTTCCATCTCATGAGATTTAAAGTTTCCTGTGATTGGCATTGAAAGAGCAGCTTTGACATGACCATTTGAATCCCTAAGAACAGCCCCTACACCAGTTGTGTAAGTGGAAACATTAACTGCTGCATCAATATTAAGCTTAAAAGCACCAGTAGGTGGTTTCGACCAAGGAATAGTAGCTGGTGTCATTTGGAGAGTCGTAACTGGGTGCACGATTGCAGAAGTAGCAGCAGTAGGTGAAGTTCGATGTTGAGCTGCACTAAAATTCTGCATGAAAACAGTAGAAAAAACAGCAAGATCCTTGGCTGGCCGAGCACTTTTACCGTGAACTACTTTGTTTCGTTCAGTCCAAATCGCCCATAGAGTACAAAACAGTTGCTCCATTTCTGGTTTTGTATAAACTGATGCAAGATGAATCAAGTAATCACCATGTTTCATAGAAGTACAAGCATGCCAATCAAACCTGTAATTAAGAGATCGCCATACTGCTTTAGCATATTTGTAGCTAAAAAGAGCGTGACCCGTGGTTTCCCAAGCTTGTTTGCAGATGGAACATGTGGAGTCGGTGATAATCTTCCTACAAACAAGTGAGGTTGCAACTGGAAGAGCATCATGAGTGATACGCCAGGCGAAGATCTTAACCTTTTGGGGGATCTGAAGTGACCAAAACAGCTTCCACCAAGCTAATTCAGAAGTTGAGCATGAACTGATGTCGGCATCTTCCAGCGATGTTGCAAGATGATAGGCACTTTGTACTGTGAATATTCCTGAAAGTTGATGATGCCATATCAATTTATCTGCTGTACCGAAGTAACTTAATGGAATCGTCACGATTTTCTCCAAATCAAGTTGGCAAAAAAACTGCTGCAGTAAGGGTACATTCAATTGTCTCTCTTCAGTAATAAAATTTGCAACCACACCATTGGAAGGCCCCGAGTAGCAAATGGGAAGGAAGGTAGTGTGACCAGGAATCCAAGGATCCGAACCACAATTAATAGATCGACCTTCACCAATTTTCCACCTCAACCCTTTGATCAACAGCTCACGGCCCCATGTAATTCCTTGCCATGTTAGTGATGGGGAATGACCCATAGAAGCTTCTAGGAATGAATTGTGTGGAAAATATTTGCTCTTAAGAAGTTGTCCAATGAGTGAATTCGGGTTCTCAAGTAGACGCCATGCTTGTTTCGCTAGAAGAGCTTGGTTAAAGTGTATAAAGGATCTAAAGCCCATACCTCCTTCACCTTTTTTTTTGCATAGCAAATTCCAAGAGCGCCAATGTATCTTTGAGCCATTCTCATTCATACCCCACCAAAAGTTGGCCATCATACTTTCAAGTTGTTTGCAAAAATAGACCGGTAGACGGAAGCAACTCATAGCATATGTAGGAATTGATTGGACAACAGCTTTAAGGAGGACTTCCCTTCCACCGGCTGAGAAGAGTTTTTCGTTCCAAGATTGCATTAGTTTCCAAATCCTCTCCTTAATATTGCTGAAAAGTACCTTCTTATCTCGTCCCGAATAAGATGGCAAGCCAAGGTATCTTTCATGACATTCACGAATAGGCATGGATAGATGGCGGTGAAAGAAAACTTGGGCAGCTAAAGTTGTATTCGGGGAGAAAGACATGACACATTTGTCAGGATTGATCATTTGTCCAGAAGCTAGACGATATGTATCTAAGACCCTCTTGATGGCTCGGCATGAACTTTCATCAGCTTGACAAAAGAGTAGACAGTCGTCGGCAAACAACAAATGAGAAATGGATGGAGCATGTCTCGTTAGCTTGTAACCATGTAAGTTGCCCATATCTTGCTCATGTTGAAGTAGCCTCGACAAACCTTCAGCACAAATCAAAAAGAGATAGGGGGACAAGGGGCAGCCTTGTCGTAACCCTCTAGTTGGCACTAAAGAACCAAATACTTCACCATTGATGAGAAAAGAAAACTGGTTTGTAGTTAGGCATTTCATGATAAGTGCAACCCAACCAGTAGCAAAACCCATCTTTCTCATTACCTCTTCAATGAATCGCCATTCAACTCGATCAAAGGCCTTACTCATGTCAAGTTTTAGAGAGGCAATTCCATGACGCCCTGTGGTCTTGTTCTTAATAGCATGGACCAACTCGAAAGCCACCAGAATGTTATCAGTAATCAACCTATTAGACAAAAAAGCACTTTGCGTCTCAGAGATTACCAAAGGAAGAACCTCCTTAAACCTGGCAACAATCATCTTTGTAACCAATTTTGAAATGACGTTGCACAAGCTAATAGGACGAAAGTCTTTCATGGTATGGGGTTTCTTGATTTTCGGAATGAGAGTGATAAGTGTTCGATTGAGGCTTGAAGGATCCGCACCATTATTGAGGATGCTAAGCACGGCTTGTGAAACTTGGTCACCAACAATAGACCAATGTTGTTGGTAGAACATGGCTGACATTCCATCTATTCCCGGACTCTTATCCGCAGACATGGTTTGTAATGCATTTCCAACTTCATCGTTTGTAAATGGTGCAAGAAGAGAAGCATTATGATCATCAGAAATCACAGTAGGAATACACTCCAAGATAGAGGCAAGGGCTGTATCATCTATTAGACCAGCTGTGAAAATATCTGAATAATAATCTCGCACAACCATGGAGATTTCATCTTTAGAGGATACCTTTGCACCAACATCATTGAAAAGAAATTTTATCTGATTGTTTGATTTCCTGGCATTGGCTTTAGCATGAAAGAATTTTGTATTCCTATCCCCACAAGCAAGCCAATCAACCCGCGAGCGCTGCTGCCAGTAAGTTTCTTCTTGTGCCAATAATTCATCAAGAATATTTTCAGCTTGTTTTAATTCATCAAGGTGACTGCCGGCCTGAGATAGAGAGTTGTTGAGTTGCTCCACTTTCTTTTGAGTTTTTTTAATGTTTTTTTCATCTTTCCGTACTTGCTGTCATGCCATGTTTGAAGTTTGTCCGCACAAGAAGTCAGGTTGTTTATTACAGCCAAAATTGGATCAAGTGTAGCAGAGTTTGACCAATTTGAAGCAATAATCTCGGGTCAGACAGCCACAATTTTTCAAATCTGAACCTGCTCTTACGTTTGCTGGTGTTGTGTTGTGCTGAAAGTAGATCGAATGAAGCGCAGATGGCACGATGATCTGACTGATAATAGTCAAGGTGCTGGACATTTGGTGTGTGGAAAAAATCCTCCCAATGATTATTAACGAAACACCAATCTAGGCGTTCCTTAATGGTGTTAGCGGCTGTACGATTTCTTGCCCAAGTGAAAGGATCACCCTCGATCACGGTTTCATGTAGACATCCTTTATCAATGGCTTTCCGAAAAGCTTCCATTTGAGATTCACTTCGAAGTGATCCACCCGATTTGTTACTGTTAAAAAGGATTTCATTGAAGTCACCTATAACAAACCAAGGAAGGTGAGGAGCAACATCCGCAAGTCGTTGGAGCAAAGTCCATGAGGCTGATCTGTTATGAGCTTCGGGAGCACCATAAAAGCAGGTTAAATGGAAAGTTGGGCTGTCATTCATCTTCAAATAACAATCAAAAAAATTTGGACCAAAGTTCAAGAGAGAAATGTCAATATCATCTTTCCAAAGTAACATTAGGCCACCACTAAGACCCAAGCGAGGAGATTCCAACCCATTTGAGAAGAGGAGTGATTGTCGGAAGCGAGAAACTGAGTTTATTGGTAGTTTTGTTTCCATAAGAAACAAAACTTGGGGCGATTGCTGCTGAACAAGCAACCGTAAATGTCTGAACGCACTAGAGTTCCCCAAACCCCGTGCATTCCAGCTTAGGATTTTCATGATGAGTTGCGGGGTTGCCTTGCAACCTCCGCACTTGAGTCTTTGGAGAAACTAGAATCTTCATTTTCAGAAACTAGAGTCTCAATGTCATCGTCTCTTGACAAAGGAGAAGATGATGATCCTTGGGCATTTCGACATCGTTTCAGCATACTCCTCATGGACAAGGAGTCATTTTGCCTTTTAAAAGTGGTTGCTGAAGGCTGATTTTCTTTGGCTATGGACACTTTAGCTTTAGTGTAGGTTGGGAGATGAGCCATAGATTGAGGAATAGTTGTGGGTGGATGAGTGGTGTTGAGAGAGATTGGATTAAGAACAGGTGGGTAAGTAGCATAAGTGTTGCTCTGCAAAACAGGTATGTATAAGTGAGAAAGATCCGTGACAGCAACAGTAGCAGATCCATTTGTGTTGGCATCAGATGTAGTAAAAGTCTCAGTAGAATGCTGGAGAACTTGCTTATTTTTTTGGTTACTGGTGTGTGAAGTGGAGTGGTTCAAGTTGCTTGCAAATGGTTTCGATGGTGGAGGTTGCTGATCATTAATGTTGCAAGTAAGTGGGAGTGTGTTTGACGAGAATGATAGAGGTGATACTGGTGTATTTGTATTGCTAGTGTGGGAAATTGGGTGATAATTGTTGCTGGTATATAATGCAGGAGGTGATGAATGTGGGTTGGTGATGTTGCTTTGATGAGAGGGAATGTTTGGGGTGTAAGGTTGCAGAGATGCAGAGCGAGGAATGTTACTGAAATGGCTGTAGGGAGTGAGAGATTTAGGGAAATCACTGCTAAGGCTGGCGTTGGAACATTGTGTGTTGGGCAGATTCGGTTGGATAGAGGAGGGAATGGTAGTGGCTGATGAAGGAGTTTGTGAGATGAGACTGTTGGTGTCAATATGTGTAGGAAATGGTGGATGAATGGTACTGGTGTGTTGTTGAGGCCTGGATAGTTGGTGATTGGAAGATTCTCCATCAAGTAGAACACGAGGGTGAGGTTGTCCACGGGAAATTAAGGATGGAAGTGTGGATGTGATTGTAGTGCGGGCCAATCTTGTAAGTAAAGGCCAAGCATTTCCTTTGGCAAAATCCGTTCTGTAGCGATCATAATTATTGGTTGGTAATTTTGCCCCTTTCATCCATGGGCCATATTGGAAATCATCATCATTACCGTTGTCCATTCTTTCCATGAAAGCAACACACTTCTCAAAAGGGTGGCCTAGACGACCACATTCAAAGCAAAATTCTGGTAATCTTTCGTAACGAAAGTCAATCCAAAATTCATCTTTTATTTTGGGCAGCCGGATCATGAGACCTCTCAACAATGGCTTATTAGTACAAAGTTTAACTCGAACCCGCAAGAAAGGACCCCAACCTTCATTGGTAGAATCATCAAAAACTTCAATGAATTCACCAATTATATTTCCAATTGCTTCAGCCAACATTTTAGATTTACTCAAAAAAGGTAGGCGATATATTTGAACCCAAAAAGGAGTGAAAATCAAATCTTCCTTAGAGACATTTTGCAGAGCATCTGGTGTACGAAGCACAATTAAGTGGTTTTGAAAGTGCCAAGGTTCTTTGTTCAAGACCCTTTGTTTATCTCCATCGCATCCGAACTTAATATGAAATAAACCATCTGTTTCCTTATATTCAGTAATCAGAACGTGGAATCGACCTCGCCAATGACCCGACATTTGGTCAATAAAGATTTTGCTGTAAATATTTTGATGAGTAAGGACTTTGGCCAGTAGAGTGTGGTGATGAGTAACAGGCTGCGTAGAGCAGTATTCAGGAACTGTGAAGATGGATCTTTCCTCATCAGTGAGTGAAAAATTAGTGTGCATATCATTGGTTATTGAATCCATGGTGGTGATCAGAGAAAGTCAGTGAAGGGGAATCTTGGTGCCGGCAAGGAGAAGTAGCATGGAGGGAACGGTTATGTGGTAGAAATTTTAAAAAAGATTGGTGAGAATAGCAGTTTGAGTGAAAGAGATTAGCAGTTGAAGAGGAAAAGTTTGTTAAAAAGAAAACATAACTAAAAACTGATAAAGACCCAATACGGGCACTTATGGGAGAAATCAAATTTAAAACTTAATTATACTATTACAGATAAATACTTAACTTATTTTTTTTAGTGGTAAAAATATATTCTGTTAATATTTTGTTACAAATACAAAATAGTGTGAATTAAATTAGATCGATACCCATAACTTGTCCATTAGACATAACATGTGTATATTATTTTTATTATTATTATTATTATTATTATTATTGATTTTAATTACGTAACTTATATATTTTGTTGAGCCAACAAAATTATACCGATGAGATTTTTATTTTCTAAAGATGGATCGATCGTATAATTACGTATTTGCTAAATAAACAGAGAATGAGACCCAAGAAATAAAAAAGAGTCTGTTCTTGTATGTACAATTAATAATTAATATAATTAATAATTAATAATTGTAGAGTTATGTGATGAGTAGCTAGACAATAAAGATAACTAACTTATTTCCATTGGTCCAGGTTTAGCTAACTCATCATTTTTGTAATTCTAACGTTGTTACCAATAATTAATAATTAATTACCTATACATATATATGGTTTATTATTAACTAAATAATATATTATTATATGATGACTTTTTTTTTTTTTGAAATAAAGCGTATATATATTAGAAGGAAACAAATAGTCAGACCTCACGGTCATTACAGAAAATATTACTCGGAATAGTAGAGACTTCTACCATACCAGAAATATTGTTGGCAAACACCCACTTGGCCACATTATGGGCCGCAAAACTACAGTTTCTAGAAATATAAGAAAAATTACAGCAAGTGAAAGAATTAGAGAGATGTTTGCATTGTCTTGCGTAGTTCTCAAGCTGCCAAAAGGATTCGTCACCCTTTAGGTTCTTGATCACCATCTTAGAATCACTCTCCACTATAACAAAAGGGTGATGCATAGTGGCCGCCGTCTCCAAAGCTAACATACAAGCCGCCGCTTCCCCAATAAGAGAATCACTGAAGTGAAGCTTGTTAGTCGCCACCCACAAAATCGATTCCGTATGATCTCTGGCAATTGCCACCACACACATGGATTCCGCCCCGACTCTGACATCGCAGTTGATCTTGACCCACTCCTCAGGCGGGGGGGACCAATCCCGAGTATCAGCAACCTGTCGAGACTTGAGCAAACTGGATCCATAATCAGCGTAACAATAATTTATAGAATCAATGTAATGTTTCAAGCTACCCATATTGTTATTATGAACCTTCTCGTTTCGAGCCCTCCAAATCGTATCAACCACGATAGAAGCATAAAGGAATAAATCATCTGTATCCACTCCTCTGGTCCTAAGGTTCCACAGAAAACTAACCCAGTCCCACATACGGGCCCCAGATTCCACAACAGGCATAACTCCCCAAGGGGAAGATCTCCAAAGGTGAGACGCCAAATCGCAATAGAGAAATAAATGCTCCATAGTTTCGTCACCATTACCACAAAAGGGGCAGGTGGTTTCATTAATACCCATTCTCTTAGAAAGGATAGCCCTAACGGGTAGCGCATTGGAGAGGATACTCCACCAAAGGACTTTGTGACGCTCCAGAACTTTTGAACTCCACAGCTTGTTCCAAAGGTTCGGAGCAACATTACACAACGGAGCCCGTCTCATAGCTTGGATCAGATAGGCCGATTTGGTAGAGAATCGACCATTAGAGTTCTTTGACCAGATCCATCTATCTCTACCCTGACCACTCGGTTTACCGCCCCTCAAGATACTATTAACTGTTTCCCTGTGAAAGAGATCATTGAGCTTCCGGATGTCCCAATTCCCGTCAGGTAAAAGCAGATCCGACACAAATTCAGATGTTCCCTGGTAGTTTTGCTTGGGCTTAGGGTAAAAATCCCTGCCATGTATAACCCATGGGTCATTCCAAATGCTTGTATCGCTCCCATTAGCTATCAGTTTGCAAGCCCCTTCCTTTAGAATCTCTTTTGTACGCACCACATTCCTCCAAAACCAGGAGTCAGAACTCTTAACATCACAATCAAAGAATTGTCTACCCCGCAGGTATTTTGCTCTAAGCACCTTACAACATAAAGACTGGTTCTCATTGAGAAGATCCCAACCCCACTTGGCTAAAAGGGCTTGGTTCATTTCCAAAGATTTGCGAAATCCAAGCCCGCCCTGAGACTTGGGTAGACACAGGTGGTCCCAAGCCTTAAGACAGATCCCTCTGTTACCTTGTTCACAACCCCACCAAAAGTCTCTAACCATCCCGTCAATTCTTGAAGCCAGTTTTTTTGAGAGTTTCGTCGTTTGCATGGTATAAACAGGCAATGCCAGGCCACCGTATTTGATCAACGTGGCACGACCTGCCTTAGAAAGTGATTTTAATTTCCACCCATGCAACTTCTTAACCAAATTATCCAGGATGAAGTTGAAATCAGCATCCTTCTGACGGGATCTAAACAAGGGGAGTCCCAGATAATTTATGTTTCCCATCCCACAATTGAGCCCCAGAGCCTGTTTAATACTCCTCTTCATCCCGATACTTGTATTACCAGAGAAGAAAATGGATGTTTTGAGCTTGTTAATACTTTGGCCCGACCAATTACAGAATTTCTCTAAGCACTGCCACATCCCCTTGGCTTCAATCAAATTAGCCCTGCCCACCAGAATAAGATCATCGGCAAAGAAAAGGTGGGACAAAGATGGGCCATTTCTGCTCAACTTAATACCTTTTATAGTTCCACAGTTTAGAGCATTCTCAAGGATGCGTGAAAGAATTTCCGCCGCCCAGATAAAAATGTAAGGGGAGAGGGGATCCCCTTGTCGAATGCCACATTCTGGGTTAAACCCACTAATCTTCCTACCATTGAGCAGGAGGTTGAAAGATGTCGTTGTAAGGCATTGTCGGACCCAATGGCGAAACTTCTCAGGAGCCCTGAAGCTGCATAGGACATGATCAATAAAAGACCAGCTTAACTTATCATACGCTTTAACTAAGTCAATTTTGATAGCAAAAAAACCCTCCTTCCCTTTCTTTTTCTTGAAAGAATGGATAATCTCTTGGATTAAGACATTATTATCCTGGATGCTCCTGCCCGGGACAAAAGCAGCTTGGGTAGGACAGATCAGTCTCGGGAGGATCACTCTAACTCTGTTAGCAATAACTTTGGAGATCACCTTATATATGACATTACAAAGGGCAATCGGTCTAAACTGAGACACTTTCTTTGGGTTAGGGACTTTAGGAATGAGTGTCACATTAGTAGTGTTGAAGCCTCTATGTAAATTTCCAGTGAGGAAGAAATCTGTCACAGCATCACAGAAATCTTTTCCTACCGAATTCCAATAATGTTTGAAGAAGAGAACAGACATTCCATCCGGCCCAGGAGCCTTCATACTACCCATCGAGAACAGTGTTTGTCTTATTTCTTCATAACAAGGGATAACCTCCAGCCCTGCTTGTTCCGAGGGGGAGAGGTGGTCCGAAATCAGGTGATCTAATCTTTCCAACGGCCCTTGGGGCGGGTTTTTAAAAATATTCCCCAGAAAATCAGTGAATTCTTTTCCAATTGCATCTCGATCAGTTAACCAAACCCCATCCGAACTCAGGATGCTCTCCACTGAGTTCCTTCTATTCCGAATTGTAGCCGCGAGGAAGAAGAACTTAGAACATTTATCACCATCCTTTATCCACGAAACCCGGGATCTTTGCTGCCAGTAAATTGACTTCCGTCTTAGGGCCTCATTAAGATTATTCCTTATCTCCATCTCCTGAGCCCAGGCTCTAGTACCCGTAGGCATACTTTGGATAGCTTGTAACTGGTCTTGTAGCTTGGAAATGCACGTATCTAGCTTGTCGTATTGTTCCCGATTCCAATTAAGCAGAGCAAGGCGCGATGCACCCACTCTCTTATAAACTCTGGCCGGGGCCCAATCATGAGAAACAGATCCCCACGCATGTTCCACAATTAAGGAGCTACGGGGGTCCCTAGTCCACCAGGCCTCAAAGCGAAAAGGACGCCTGCTTCTGGAATCATGGACAACAGACTTAATAAAGAGAGGCCTATGATCAGAATTGCAGGTGGCGAGAGATTGAACTACCACCCTAGGAAAGAGTCTTAGCCAATCATCATTGCCAAGAGCTTTATCCAGGGCTGACTTGATGTGCCTGCTACCATCTCTATGGTTGTCCCAGGTCATGCAATCCCCTTTAATTGGTAAATCAACCAGAGCATGATCATTGATGAGGTTTGAGATAAAGGGGGTAAATTGGTCCTTTCCCCGGGATCCTACTCTCTCTGAGTCACTCAGCACAAAATTCACATCCCCAAGGATTAGCCAAGGTCCTCCGAATTTACGACCAAGCTCCATCAAGTTAGACCAAAAGAGCCTCTTTTCATGATAATAAGGGGGTCCATACACACAAGAAAGTAACCAAGGATTCCTAGGGGGGTCCGAGTAAACAATACCGGAAATCTGATTTTTTGAGATCATAATAGTTTCAAACATAAACCCCTCTTTCCAAGCCAAGATAATACCCCCCGCAAGCCCCACAGCCGGAAAAATAATATTATGATAAAAATGGAGATATTTAAGAGTACGTACCAAACTTGTAGCTTCCACTTTTAATTCGGAAATGAAAATGAAATCAGGATCGCACGACCGAATCAGGGCTTTTAATTCCAGAACTGTAGAGGTCTGCCCAAACCCTCTACAGTTCCAAGCCACACCTCTCATGGCTCCTGTGGAGGAGGAACATCGTCCTCCTCCACAGGGGTCAAATTCACCTCATTAGCACCGACCGCCGAGCCCACAACAACAATTTGAACCAAATTTGTTGGCAGAATTGAGATATCCGCCAAACGGGCCTTGGCCTTCCAAACCGTCAGTCTAGAGGATTGTCCCAGAGACACTGGCATGTCAACTTGCAGGGATACATTTGCGGAGATCATAGAACTCCCCTGCTTGGTCACTTCATCACTATCCAAAGGCTCATCTTGTTGAAAATTAATCTCTTGGCCACCTCCCAAGGTTCTAATTTCATACAAGTCCAACTTTCCAAAATGATTAAGCTCTAGTAGCAATAAAAAAGAATAAGGAAGAATTAAAAGAAAAAAGTTAAACAAGGCCTTATCTTCATTGGTAGAGTAATAAATTTTCCCTTCTGCCCAATATTTAGGAAATCATATTGGCCCAATTCAATAAGAGGAGTGCACGGCCCACCATCCGCCTGAGCACTAACAACCAAAGGCCCACCAATAATACGCCTTTTACCAACCCGATCCGTAGCCAACCCACCTTCCACAAAGCAATTCTCCACAAGAGGCAAATTCCCAAGTCCATTTGGACCATTTCCAACAACATTCGGCCCATTAGTAATATTGACCGGCCCAAAGACTCCTTTACCACATCCACCATTCAAAACTGTTTGTGCACACGAGGAACGGTCACCTGGGCTTTCCTCTAAAATAGGAAAAATTTCAAGAAGCTTTCCCTCCTCCTTAACGTCAAAAGGAAACTTATTACCCAACAGAGAAATAGTCATTTCACAGTTTGCAGGTTTGTACTTGGACTGCCAGGCAGCACGCAGGGAAAAGCCTAGACCAGCTGGCTTTCGAGAAGTCACCATCTTCGCCCTTCTCGATTTGCGGCCAGGCCCAATCCTCACCGCCGGAGGCGATCGGAGCATAGCCACAGATGGAGAAAAGGTCGAGAAAATCAGTCGAAGAGCAATGAGAGCTCCATAACAAATATCTAGTAACTAATTTAGAGGTAGAGATGAGAGGTACTCTGTTTCTATTTCGTGCTCACAATCAGATCCGAATCGGCCTGACTCGGCCGAGTCACACTTAACAGCTACAAACTCAAAAAAATCGTGTTAAAAACCATTTCTGCAACTCTCTCCGATCTCTCTCACTACTCAAATCTCCCGA
Organism: Cannabis sativa; assembly: GCF_029168945.1. Taxonomy (NCBI): domain Eukaryota; kingdom Viridiplantae; phylum Streptophyta; class Magnoliopsida; order Rosales; family Cannabaceae; genus Cannabis; species Cannabis sativa. The sequence goes on from NC_083607.1 coordinate 57,856,909, forward strand.
AAATTGGCACCGGCGACGAAAAATGGCCGGCACCGCCACGAACCTCCTCTTGGTTCTGATCGCCACCAGCTTCGTAATCAGCTATGTCTCAGCTGCCTCTCCAAATATAGGGCTAGACTCCTTCCTCTCGCAGCAATCGCGTCTCGACCCACAAGCCTCCAACGACTCTTTCCTCTCTCTCTCTTCCTTCCTGAAAAAGTCTCTCTCTCACTCCACTCCGATTTCACACAAGACCCATAACCTCATCTCCTCTCTTCTTTCCCTCTCCGTTTCAATCTCCATCCATGTCCGTCTCGTGGGTAACTCTTTTCCTTCCTCTTCGTATACTCTCCTCGAGTCTTTTCTCTCCGCCTCACAACCCTCGAATCATTTTCATGTCATCACTCCCTTTGATAATCTCCTCCACAAACTCGCCGTTAAACACTCTCTCCATCTCCCCTTCCTATCCTATATGGCCATTCAGCACCAATATCAATTCAATTCTATGTGTATTTACTCTCATAATCTTTCTTTCAGAGCAACAATTCAACTTATAACAAATTTGAAATTAATATCCTATTATTATATGATGACTTATTGCACCCCATATTTGGAATGAGAAGTTATTTAGTTTTTTATTTTATATTATTATTATTATTATTATTATTATTATTATTATTATTGTTCTTATTATTACATGATGGCCATTTTATTATACTATACTTCATGTATAAGTGAGCCTAGCTTATACATAATTTTAAGAATATTCTATTGTCCCATGCAATGCTGGATATATATAATAATTAATTAATATTTTTATTATTTTAATGATGTTTTCTACTTATTAATATAAATGCAAGTTGGAATTAAAAACTTTAATAAGTCTTCAGCCAGTTATTAATATCTTTGAAGCTTTGGAAGTATACCACAAGGTTCACAATGTGAATTCATAATTAAGTGACTATTTAATGATTATATATTTTTATTGTAATGATAATAGTTACATTTTTGTTGACTTGTAATAGCAGAGTTACTAATATGTAAAAAAAAAATTAAATTAAATTAACTATAACTAACTATTTTCCTAAAATAATTAATTTTTAATTTTAATATTTAATAAACTCTTTTAAAAATTAATATTAATAATTTTATTTTTATATTTAAATTTCTATTATAAATTTTTTAACAGTTAAGTCATTTAATTATTATAATATTTACAATAAAATTCTATTATTTTATAAAAATTAAACTTCTACCTCTTCTTGTTAAGTTTATCAAGAACACATGTTCAAGATTCATAACCAATAATAATTAATAATTTTTAAATTTTCAATTCTACATATTCAAGATCAATAACCAATAACAATTATTAACTTTAAAACTTTTTTCAATAACAAGTATTCAAGATCAATAACCGATAACAATTAGTAACTTTTAAACCTTTCAATAATATATATTCAAGATCAATACAACCAATAATGATCAATAATTTTAGACTTTCGCAATTTTTTTATGATTCCACTTCAATCAATTGATACATATACAGTAAATTTAGAACTACAAAGAAGGAAGAATAAAGTAATTTCGTCTCTCTGAGAAAATAGAATTACATGACGGAGGGTGAAATGAAGTACAGATGTGTCGAGTGCGGTAAAAAAAATTATCTTTAATTCTATAATTGTTATTATATTTTAATTTTTTTTATTATTTCTTCTCTTTTTTTTTTTTTTGTAAAAAAAAAAAACTAAATCACTTGAACCAATCTTGAACTAACACACTTTAGCACTTAAAGTAATAGTGATTGAGTGTAGAATTATATTTAATTAGAGGTCATTCTTATACTGTTTTTTTATTAATTAAAGTTATGAGTGTAGCAATTTTAAATAATAAGGAGTATTATTACAAAGATTTCAATAATTTGAGTGAAAAAAATGAATTTCTAAAAGATTCTTATTTAGTAATAAATTGTAAAAGAAATAATTAATATTTATTAGTAATTTAATTTTAAATATAATTAATTTTAATTAAGATTTTATAAAGTAATAAAGTATCAGGTTACAAGTTATTAATTTATTAATTTATTTTAATTTTTAAATTAATTACAACAATTCAATAGTAATCCAATGATTAAAAATAAATGTAACCATGATGGTTACATATTTGATGTAACCATTGAAACTTTCTCCACATATATATATATATATATATTTATAAACTAGTAGTAAATTCATAAATAAGACATAGTCTAATTTTAGAATTATAATTGATTAATTAAAACTAATTAACTGAGTCTGTAAGCAGTATTATCTCAACTAGTGAGGGGACTATGAGCCTATATAGCCGAGCTTCCAATAAGTAGATCTAGAATTTACCAAGTAAATTTCCTAACTTATTAATTTCTCATTGCGCCACTATAGATTCGAAATTGAATTGCACTCTCAATTATATAGAATGCTTTATATGTACCAAGATATAGATACGTTATGATTATCCATTGTTACAATCCTAATAGTCAAAGATCCTCTATAGATGATCTACACTAAATAGGGACAAAATAACTATTCTACCCTTCAATGTACTTTATCCTTAAAACACTTAGCTACCTATAAATAGTATTTCAGTAAACTATTTTAATTTCTTGAAATGAGGCCTTAATACTTTATTTCTATTCAACCAAGCTCAAAGAAAATCATTGTTTCACTTCTAAATACTTATAGGAGCTATACATTCCATATCTATGATTAGCGCTCCCACTCAATTGAACTATCATTTCCTAAGATGTAAATATCTGCCAAAACTATTTGTTAGCTTCCACAAACAGCTTGAAGAATATAAATAATACAACTAAGCTGAACCTGACTATATCAAGATTAAGATCCATAGACCTAAGATCAACCAGTAATATTAACTTATAAAGATATAATGATAAGTTTATGATATCTTATACAAGATCAATATCGGTCATATCCAATGTGTAATGACCGCTTTAGTAATTTGGATTAGTAAAGGCAATTAGCACTAATTTTTATTATTTTATTATTATTTATGAATTTATTTAATTGTGGACCCCAATATTTGGAAATAAACATTAGATTTATAATTTCTCAATTCCAGAGATTTTATTAAACTCTAGGGGTATTATTTAGCTTATATGTGAAATATGCAATTTTTGTAATTTTTGCTCGGCGACAACAAAAAATGCGATGGATGGCTAAATTGATCACATGGGTAAGTTTAGACCCTTATTTCTTAGTGGGAAATATTTTAGAGAAAATAAATTATCGGGATTGAGCGGGGTTATGGAATTTGACCATTTTACCCCTAGCTTTTGAAAAACCTTAGTATTGGGTTAAAGGGCAATTTTGTCTTTTGGTTTAGTTGAGTGATAGGTGGCTGCCCTAAGTAAGTGACACCTAGCAAGTTAATATTCAGCAAGGATTAATTGAGAAATCCTTTTTCCATTTGAAGAAACATCAAGAAAAGTAGGAAAATAAGGAAAATAGCATTTTCTCTCTCTCTCTCTCTCTCTCTCTCTCTCTCTCTCTCTCTCTCTCTCTCTCTCTCTCTCTCTCTCTCTCTCTCTTTCTTTCCTTCGGCTGAGGCGAACCAGGGCAAGGACCAACCTTTCATCTTATTTTCTCTGAGATTTAGCTAGAAATTCAAGGAGGAATCAACAAAAGGTAACCCGAGATCATTGGTTTTGTATTTTTTAAAGCTTTTTCTTTAGTTTGTGTATGTGAAATTGAAGTTGGGGGCTGTTAGGGTTTGATGCTTGTATAGTTCGAATTCTAGGGTTAGTTTGGTTTGATTTTAGGTCATAGCAGCTGGTTTTGAAGGTTGGATTAAGTTTTATGCAACTTTAAGCTTTGAGTTCAAAGCTTTGAGCTCTAATGGCAACTTGAGTTTTATTGGTTTGTTCTGTGAAATACTGGCTGGAATTTATTGCTTATGCCCTTATTAGGTACTCTGGAGGGTTTCATGGCATTTGGTGGAGAATTGAGCAACAAATGAAGGGCTTTGGGAAAACTGGTGCAAACCGGCTAGCCGGTTTGCAGTGCCACAAAAACCGGCTAGCGAGTTTTGGCAGGGTTCCCCGGGCCTTTCATTTTCTCAATTTTCGTCTTTGCGGTGCCTCGGTTGGGTTTTTCCCCATTTCTAGAGTTAGAATAACCCATTGAGAGTATAACAGAACCTAGGGTTTTGGTTTTGGGTTTCCTGGGATTAGGGTTTTAGTCATGTAACTTATCCGGTTTCAAAATGTGATTAGGACATCCATCTAGCACGAGATTTCTGTTCAGGTCGACCAACACACTTGAATTCGGAAATCATGTAAGAACTTAATATAATGTGTGATATGATTATCTGAATGTATGTATATGTGTGTATATATGCATGCTTAGATTGTTATTTACATTACCAACACTTGTATGGTTATGATACAGAGTGCATTGGTATAGTGAGTGTTGTTTGTGAGTACAATACAGTGATACCAACACGAGTACGAGAAAGTGCTGAGGTGTGTGGTATATCACTCAGTGGTACTCAGGGTACGAAGCAAACCCTACCAACACTCGTATAGTGAGGTACGTTGTGTATGTGGTATAATGGATGTACCCTAGTATTGAACGTTCATGCTCATCTGTTAAGCCCTGTAAATAGGTGTATGGGCGCCTAACTACAGGTCAGAAATTATGTGATATGTTATATGCATTTCTTACTGAGTCTGTCGACTCACAGTTCTGCTTCCATGTGTAGGTAAAGGAAAGGCAAAAGCTGAACAGGAGTGAACCTGAGCTCGGATGAGATTGTACATGTCAAAGCAGCGCGACTTGGAGTGTTCGGTCTCGGGACATCTGGGGATTGTATTTTGGTAGTCGTTGTGCGACTTGTAATAAATGTATATTTTGGAATGTTAACTTTAAAAAGTTTGAAAACGGGATCCCAATACTTGTAAATATTTTATTATATTATAAAGTTTATTAATTAATATAAAAGTTTTAATTTGACACGATTTTCGAGAAAAAATTTTTGATTAGCAAAGATTGCACTGTAATTGAAAAAGCACTGTAGCGTGCCTTAGCATTAGGGCGTTACACAATGTATACTCCATACATCTTATACTGTTAAACTTTACCAATACCCTGGAAATGACATAACACTTATCCAAGGTGTAAGTATACATTATCACCGATTATCATGTCAGTCTAAATCCAGTGAACTGACAAATCATGAGAATTAAACTTTTGAACATATAATCATGATTATATTTCATTGTGATGACGACACTATAATCATGAACAAATATATATATTTATATATGTTCTATTAAGTCCAAAACATATATATATATTTATAAATATATATATTTGAACTAAAACCTAACCATCTTAGGATCGAGATCGTTTGATCTAAGATCAACTAGGTGATATTGAATTGAATAGATATTACGGTATGTTTATTATATCTTATCCAAGTTCAATATCGGTCCCTTCTGATGCATACTCTATACATCCAACCCAAGTTTACTTCAACCAATGTCCTGGAAAGAATATAGCACTTATCCAAGGTACAAGTAAACTACATTGTAGATTATCCTATCAGTTAAATCCTGTGTACTGATAAATCATAGGAATACGTTAAATCACACAATCTTGATTACTTTTCACTGTGTTGACAACACAATAAACAAGAATATCTATGTGATAAAGATTTGGATGAATTTATAAATCAAATAAATAAATAAATGATTACATGAACCAAATAACACATTAAATGAGTAATAAAAATAAATCTATTTCTTTATTGATAAATGATTACATTGAAATAGAATTTTATTTAGGGCACAAAGCCCAACATTTATGCTAGCCAATCCTACAATAATCTCATTAAATCTATCAATATTATCATCTAAAGAAATGGAAGAAATCATTTTAAAGCTGTATAACCTTTATAGCAAATTAATCTTGCTAGTAATTAATGACTTTAAGTATAGTTCTTCAAATTTGTTCTAAACTCCTTTCGACGTCTTCTCTGCAATGAGTTTTCTTCGAACATTGTTTGATAGATACACGATGATCATGTAGTATGCCATCTCCTCCATTTTTTATTTTTCCTATGGTTTCTTCTCAGCCAAAAGTTTCTCATCTCTAAGAACCTTGGATACCTTTAGGTGCACTAGGATCCCTTTCAAACTTTCTCTCCATAATGCAAAGTCTCCTGTTCCATCGAATTTCTCCAATTCAAAACTCGACATTGATGACATTAAAGTTTTTTCAACAATTACAGCGAAAAGAATCCTAATTCTGCATTCTTGATCGATTACCAAGCTCTTATTTGTGGAGAAAATATAACTAAAGGTGCAGAATCAAATCAACTAAACTTTAAACAATCAAACAATTAGAAATGACAAGATTAATCAAATCACAAACAATAATTGGAGAAAATACGGATGAACAGAGTAAGGGAAAACTAGAAAACAAAGCAATCAATACCAAGATATATAATGGTTCAAGTCCGATAGATCGATGTGATCTATGGCTCTACTCTAGTTTTGGGAACACCACCAAATTCCCTTTATTGATTGAGCAAGAATAGGTACAATACAGTCGAGATCGATTCTATGTTGAGTTCTCTCAAAGTGTTTTAACTGTCACACTCTTACCCAAGAATCTTCTTTATCTACAAAAGATTCTTCTTACAAAACCCAAACCCAATCTCTCTCTTTTCTCTGCACCTCTCTCTGCCTCTCAATCTTCTCTCTCTCTCTCTCTCTCTCTCTCTCTCTCTCTCTCTCTCTCTCTCTCTCTCTCTCTCTCTCTCTCTCTCTCTCTCTCTCTCTTCTCTCTCTCTCTCTCTCTCTCTCTCTCTCTCTCTCTCTCTCTCTCTCTCTCTCTCTCTCTCTCTCTCTCTCTCTCTCAACCTGATCGATTCTGATCGATCCGTCTGAAATAATAAATGTTGGTGGTATTTATAGGCTTAGGAACTCCCCTTTGACCGAGATCTCCACGTCAGCATAAATAAGAATGCATCAGGGAGTGAGTATGATGGCTCTCGGAGTCACGGACCAAGGTTCTCGCTGAATGACCTTCCCGGATAGGAATGAGCCAACTAGAGTCGACTATCCAGGATTACCTTCTAGGAGGAACAACCTAGGGCTAGCTTTCCTGAAGGCTCTTCCTGGAAGAACAAGAAAGCCTTCTAGGATTAGCTTCTGCAAGTCAACTAATTTTCAGGAGTGACAAAAGCTCCAAGAGACCTTTTTCATTTGGAAGAACTATACACCTAGATTAACTTATCTATATAGAAATTAACGTGTTTTCTAGGTTAAATAGATTGCATGCTTTATGGATCTATTGCTTGGTAAAAAGATTTAATTATTAAGCGCTTCGCCTTGATTAATTGTTATAGGGAGATTGGAAAAATTTTCTGCTTCAGCGTTTTCTGTGGGTTTAATAGTTTAATTGAGAAATTGAAATAATTTTTCTTATTATTAATCTTGAATGATTGCTGAGGGTGGAGATTAATTCTTAACTATTTCTTAATATTGTATAAGTATCTATCTTTATTTGCTTTCTAATTTATTATTTAATCTTTATAATTAAAAATTCCCACTTTTCATTCTTGTTAATAATTTTTGAATAATAAATTGATAATAATCTTTGTGGGATCGACCTGTATTTACCGTCATACTGAAGCAATTCGTAATATAGAAATACAAATTAGTAAAATTATTGTGGTAAATGACACGCATCACCTTACAACAACTTCTAGATAGTAAAACTCTCTTTAAATAATGTCTAATGAATAGCAGTGACACTAGATAACAAAACTAAATAAATTAATCTATCATGAGCAAGAAATGCAGTAAGGGCAGTAAGAAAGTGTATAAAAAGGTTAGTTAATGAAATTATAAATAGAAGTGGCAAAACAAATTTAGACACGACACACGACACACGACACGAATTTTATGGGTTAGGATTGGAAAAATTAGACACAGGACGAAAACAGGTCGACACGAAATAAAAACAGGTCAAACACGATATGACCCGCTTAACACGAATTTGACACGATTTTTTTAAATATTATAACATAAAAATTAATAATAACATAATTATATAAAAAAAATATATATTTAGTGATTTATGTTAAGTTAAAAAAATTTAAATTTAATTTTCTTAACATGAAACTGAAAATATTTTAAAAATTTTAATTTTTATTATATATATAATAAATTATATAATATATAAATGTATATAAGTTTTCTAATGGAATCTAAATCTATAATTTTTCTCTATATCTCCAGCTTCAATAATAGCAAAACGAAACATAGTGGGTCGACACGAACACAACACGATTTTTTACGGGTCGGGTTAGGGTTGAGAAAATTAGACACGAGTAAAAAAAACGGGTCGATACATCTGACATGAAAATGTAAAAGCATGTCACGTAAAATATGACACGAACGCGACACGAAGACACGTTTTGCCACCCCTACTTATAAAGCCTCTTTTTTATCCTAGTGATGTGTGGGATCAAATATGCCCAATTTCTTTATTCTTTGGCTATAGTACATTTGGAAATAATATCTTTCTTACCCAAAAAAAAAAAAAAATCATAAAAAAAAATATCAAAATCAGATAATATTTTTGTTTTTAAATTTTTTAATTACAAAAATAAAAGTAAAATTTATTTTTAAAAAATTTAAATGTGTTCTATAACCACTATTTATTTTTAATTTTAAAAATAAAAAATAAAAGTGTGTTCTATAAATTTTATTTCTATTTTCATTTGTTGATTTTATAATTAAAGTCGAGTTCGGGTCTGGGTTAGAATCTAGGTCGGGATCCGAGTCTAGGTTCCAAGGTCTAAGTTGGGGTAGGAGTCTAAAATATTGATAAAAAATTGTTTAATTTTTTTTTTTGAAAGTGACCTCTTTTTCGTTTTCAAAATTTTTAAAATTTTGATTTTCAATTAAAAAATTAAAAAGTAAAAATTTTTTTATAGAGCATAATTTTAGAAAATATTTTTATTATTCTAAGTTTAAAGAAAAATCTAATTAAAAAGTTATTACCAAACGCGCATACACAATATATTAACAGAATTAAAATTATTAATACAAGGCTAAATAGCGGCATAAATACCCAAAGTTTTGAGTTTGTAAGTAGCATAAACCCAATGATTTTTTTAGTGGCATAAGTACCCAATGTTTGTAAAACTGTAATTTTGCTCTATTTTCATCAATACAGACTCCGTTTTAAATTTATTAAAAGAAGATTTGGAAGTAGCTGATACAACATACTTTTGTTTATACCAAGTAATTTAGAATCTGGGTCTTATATGTGCCCTATTGAAGACAATAACAGAGTTTGTACTGATGAAACTGAAAGAAAATTACAGTTTTATAAATATTGGGTACTTATGCCGCTAAAAAAATTATTGGTTTTATGTCGTTTACAAACTTAAAACTTTAAGTATTTATGCCACTATTTACCCTTAATACAAAAAGAGAAGACTAATGTGGTATTGATTTTTATTGTTGTATATCGTTTATTTCTATATGTTACAAACTTGCAAAGTAAAACACTGCACTGATCTAATTAATTTAAAACATAATTACACTTTGTGAGAAAGTTTTCTTTTAATTAATTCATGATATGGCTAATTTAATTAAAGTGATAATAATCATAACATTATATTTCTACTCATAATATGTATTATATAAACATTATACATATACTTTTGAGAGAAGATATTCAAACTTGGTACCACCACAATGATCAAGTTTTCTCACAGTATTTCTTATGTAATTAAATTAATAATAATTAAATACATATAAATTAATGACATCCCATTATTATAGAGTTAAGGAAATGATTTTTATTAAGGCATATTGATTAGAAAATTGGCTGCTTTATTAATTGTAAAGCTTAATTATGTGCACATTTAAGTGCTTATATAAGGAAAACCTTAAAACCATGTTGTTTCTGCAATTAATTATTAACTGCATGCTTTAAAAGCAAATTATTTCTATTAATTTATTGCACTATTTAGTTTGTAATCAAATTGTAAACTTACACTTTTACCAAAAAAAAAAAAAAAAGAAAGAAAATTTATCCAACAATTTATAATATTAATAATGAAAGAAAAAAAACCCTTAAACTAATTATCCTAATATAATTTGGTTGGATTGTTTTGTGCATTTATATTTATATATATTAGTAATTACCCTTCATGAATAGACTATATGGTGTACTAAGATATGTATGCATAGTGATAATGATTCTCTGAAATTTATACTATTATCAAAATCAAACAATGAACTATGATATTATCTGATATGAAAATATATAAGTGATATTGACATTTCTCAAAAGAAAAAAGAGAAAAACTATACAAGAGAATTATTATATAAATGATAATGATATGTAATATGTAATATTTTAAAGCACACACCCCATACCATTTGGAAGCTAAAATTCAATGATTGTGGGAAACTCTATATGTGTGTGGAGCAATTTCTGCCATAAAAATCTTCATGAAGTGAAAGAACAACAACAACTTTGATTTATTAATTCAAAAAAAAATAATAAATCAAATGATTTTTTTTTAATATATATGAACCACATTATACTATCTATGGACATTCATAAGATTACAAAAGGCCCCAACTTATTGACTATATATTTATTATAAATAACAATAATTTATATTATTCCCAATTTATTATTAACTCATATGAATGAAACTTTACCACACACACATGAGTACAATACAATAAATAAAAAACAAATTAATGTAGTGTAAGAAAGAATGAGTGAAGGAAAATTTGAAGTAATGTGAAATTTATGGAAGATACTAAAAAAATGAAACATCTAGTATGGTCCCATGTTAGGTTGGGAATCCCTACTTTCCTTTTGATTTAAATGAGATGGACACTATGTGATGAATATCTCTAATAGGGTCATCCCACATAGTACAACCAAGTATTGGGTGGACCTAATGACATTAAAATAAAAATTAAAATTTGAATAGTTAATAATGCTCTTCTCTCTAGCTATGACCACCACACCTATTCTTTATAATGAAATATCTCATCCATAAATATACATGTAATATATAATATTATATGATGATCACCCTTTTGATGTAATTAATAATGTTATATCTTCTCATATCTTTGTCAATTATATAGTAATGATCATATCAAGAATAGGAAAGGTTATAGCTCAAAATACCATAGATTGGGTAATACCCTAACTTGGTAATAGCTTCCCAATTCTTGCTATATGCAACTTACTTATTCTTACATCTTTCTTATATGCATTGACTTATATACAACTCTATATGTACTCTCTTTTTTTCTTCCCACTCCTATTTGTTTTTAGCTTAGTTAAATTATTATTTCATATTATATATATGGTTATCTTATCTCCCAATATATATTTCATATTCAACATATGTATATATGTGTATTACTAAGATATCATTTTACACAATAAGTAAGATACAATTCTAATCATCTACATTACAATCCCGACCATTTAATTTAATCATATACTTCAATGAATGATCATGATCATTTTTGCACTTTATAAATAAGATATAATTGGTGATGTAATTTTTTTCCATGGAAACCTGCTCTTAATGAAATGACAATTCTCTGTTTAAATTGGGAACAAACAAAGATTATTTTTGTTTCAAAATGTTAAACAGAGTAGGAATGAGAATGACACTCACTGCTCTAGCAAAAACCCATATATTATTTCATTCATTTTTTTAGTAGTGCTTTATATTTTTTGTTTTAGTATATTAGTAATTTTTTTTTACAAATTTTTTAAGTTGTATTTTGAATAATAATTATAGGATAAGTCTGCAAATGCATGCAGCAAAATATATAAATCATATTTTTGGTATTGTAAATTATTCAGAATTTTTTTAAAATTTACAAATAATATTAAATAGCTACAACATATATGCGATCATAAAAAAGCTCTTTTAAATGCTGAAACAAATATGAAATCTATCGGAACGACTCTATAAGAATTTATTACAAAAATTTCCATAATTAGATATTTAATAATAAATATTTTAAATTTTATGTAATTTATTTTTTATACAATTAAATGTTTATTATAAACTTTTTCAATATAAATGGGTTTCCAGCCAAATAAATCCCAATAGAAAATATGGATTATTTTACAAATACATAAAAATAATAAAAAGATTATAAAAAATACAGTTGTATAGAATTTTCAATATTTTTACGATTTTATTTATAGAAAATATGATTTTTGACGTATTTTTATGTTGTACTCTTGTTAATTTGATGTTGATGTTTTATTGTTATTTTGATATTATTTAGATGTTATTTTTCTGATACTTTTATATAGTTTTTTTATTGTTTTCGTATTATATATTTTTATAGATGGCCGTAAAAATATAAATAAAAAAAATATTTGAACGTAAAAATGTAAAAAAAATTTATAAAAAAAAATATATATATTTTATGTAATTATTTTTAAAAAAATATGTAAGAATAGAGATTAAAATTCTTAACAGAAATAAGAACAACGTAAGGAACACTCCTTGTGCCCGTATGCATTGATACACTTTGATCATTTATATTATATACTTTTAAACAAATGGTTATATTCTTACATATGACTTGATACTTTTACATTTAATTTTGTGCGGCTGACTAATTATATTTGAATAGGTATAGATTAAAAGTCCGTTAGAGATATAACTTTGATACTATGATAAAAAAATATGAGATCTTAAAACCAATTAGTAATAAATAGAGTAATCTATGTTCTTATATATAACTTAATACTTTTACATTTAATTCATGTAAAATAATATTCTCTAATATCTCTTAATAGATATTTCATATTCATGACCATTTATTTTAGTCATATACCTTAGATGAATGGTTATGATTGTACCGAGTATGTATATATATATATATATATTTATAATAAACTTGAATAGAATTTTATAATCCATTAAATTTAATGTTGTGTTTATATACCTATGTCATATTCTTCATCTCATAGGGAATAACAATAGTATATAGTAGTGAAATTCATGAACTTTCTTTTTGGTTCTCAATTTTTTTTTTTCTTTTGGTTTAAAGAAAATGGAAAATTGTGAAATTAATTTTGAATATGGACTATGTGTTGGCCCATCTTAACATGCATGAGTAGGATTGAGTACCAACTTGCAAAGTTGCATACATTGCTATCACTATACTTTTTCTCTATAGTGCCAACTAATCATTCCATGCATGTCAAAATTTCAAACTTGTTTATATATCCTTTTTAAAGAATTTTACCCTTTTTCTTTTTTTAGGGTGATAATTAATTATTTATTTATTTTAAAAGGGTAATTTTGCAAATACATTATTTTTATTAATATTATTATTTCTCTACCTAAATTGAACTTAAATAATAATAATAAAAATGTTAAAATTGTAAAAATAGTGTATCAATATACTCTTTTTTTTTTTAATGTTTTTAACATCCAAATACAAATAGTTGCCCATTTAATTATTTTATATGATAATTTACATCATAATTATTTTAAAACAATTTATAAAATTTTAAAAAATTTAAAATAATTTAAAATACATAATTAAAGTTCAAACTATTTATTTTAGATGAGTAATGCCAAAAGTCATTAATAGTGCTTAATATCTTGAAGAAATTACACTACATACCTTTTTTAAATTGATGTTTTTGATTTTTACCTCCTTTCTTAAAATCTATTAGTTATTATGTTTACCACTTTTTTCAATCATTCCACCAATTTTATCCTTATCACTTCACAAAATTCTCTATTTTTCTCTAATCAAAATTTTGTTCCAACTTTCTCACAAACATACACATCCATCTCCAAAGAACATAAATTTATTATATTTGAAATTATGTCTTAATTATGAGTGTGAGGATAATTTGGGTACAATACTTATAAAAATGAGTATATTTAAATTAAATTTTATTTGGAAGTAAATTTGATTAATGTATATATAAAAAAAAGTATTCTTTAACTTCTCCATTTACCTTCTTTTGCGTCAATATTACTATTAATCCAACTGAGTATTAGATCTCATATAGTTTAATATAATAACTTTTAAAGAGTATAGCTAACCAATCACAACAAGACAGCATATTTAAAATACTAAACATCTTTAGTACCTAATAACAATATTCATTCTAAATGCGTATAAAACAAAAGAAATACACATACAACAAACTATTTAAAATTTATTACATAACATTAGAAAATCAAAGATTAAAACTATTTAATTGTCAAAAACACAAAATAGTGCATCCATGCAAATAGTGGATTCACAATAAAATTTTCCATGTTCAAAAATAATTTTTTTCCTTCACAAAAAAAAAAAACCCAAAAAGCAAAAGGCAATATAAATTGTGCAAAACCTTCTCTCTTACAAAAATCTGACATGTTGTTCTTCTCACTCTCTCTCTCTCCTCTTCAAACTCATATGCTCTTTCTTTCTCTCTCTCTCTAAAATGTTTCTTTACTTTTTCTCTTTGTATATAAAAAGAGAACTAAAAAAATAATGGCGGTTGTGTATTGATTGATATTGGAAGCTAATAAAAGAGAGAGCTTTAGAAAGAGAAAAAAAGCCACACAACGAAGAAGTACTACACCACTACCACTACTACTACTACCCTTCTTACCACCATTTCCATTACTGGAATCAAACTCAAAACCCAACTCTGGATTTTCCATATGTGTATGAATATATTCTCTGTTAAGAAGAGTATCTAAAACCATATATGTAAATTCATTACGTACCTTAAAAAAGAAAAAAGAAAAAACCTTTGCTCCTCCTGGAATTTAATGCATATGCCCACCACTTAGAATCATTTCTTAGCTATATTGAGATCTGGGTTTTTCATGGTGTGCCGTTCTGAAGTGGGAGATCTGCTTCTTTTTTAGCTTTGTTGGGTTTTTTTTTCTGGGTTTTCGCCATAGATGCTTGGTTTTGTGAGCTTGGGTTAATTGGGTAGTTTGAGAAAGACACAAACTTTTTTTTTCTTTTAATTATTATTACTTATTTTTGTTATTAAGTTGAAAAAAAAAAGTGTTGAGAATCTCGAGGTTTAGTTGAAAAATGTTGATTGTTGTTGTTGTAGCAGCAGTAGCATGAAGTTGGTGATTGGAAGAAGGTGATCAGTGAAAGCGGATGAGGCTGAAATCAATCTTGTTTTGCAGTGAAACTGGCTTTGGTTGAAGTTTTTGGTTTCTTTGTTTAAAAGTTTCAGACTTTGAGTGAAAGAAAGAAAGAAGAGAGAGAGAGAAAGAGAGAGTGAGAGGTGAGAAGAGAGAAACCTCTCTCTGTGCATGGAGGACTGTATTGGGATTTAAATGGGTTCCTTGTGGAGTCAAAAGAAAAGAAGTGAGCTTAAGGATTATTCAGTGATTTGGGTGAATTTTGGTACTTATTTATTGTAATTAAGACAAGCTTTTGGTTAAAATCTTCAGAAATGAGGCTCTCTGCAGTTGGTTTTAGCCCTCAGCCCCAGGAAGGTATGATTAATATTCCTAATACACTTTCTCTCCCTTTTATCTTAAACATAAATTAACAATCTTTTTCTTTTCTTGTCCTTTTTATTATGGTCCCTAAATTGAGTTCTGGGGTGAGAATATTTTGTGGGATTTTATGTTTCTTTTTTTTGGATTTAAATGTATCTTGGCTCCATTTAACTACTTAATAAAATCATTAAACTACTAAAATCTTGATGACCCAAGTTTGTTAATTATTTAATTTATACTTAGATTATGACCTTTTTGTCTCTCTACCTTGTTTGTGGAGACCCAAAATTGAAGCAAAGTTTGTTTTGTTTGTTTTCCCTTTCTTTCTCTTAGGAATCTTATTTCACTCTCCTCCAATTTCTCCATCTTGCTCTTTAAAGTTTTGATCTTTGATAGCTTACCATTGTCCTTTAGTTCTCTTATTTATGAATTTTCCCTCTTGATGAGATCTTTGAATTAATATACTATGATTCATTATTAGCATTATTATTACTAGTATCATTTTTTTGATTATAATATTTGTATCTCTCTTATTGAATTTTGCAGGGGAGAAGAGGGTTTTGAATTCTGAGCTATGGCATGCTTGTGCTGGTCCACTTGTTTCTTTGCCTGCTGTTGGAAGCAGGGTTGTTTACTTTCCACAAGGTCACAGTGAACAGGTCAGTAAATTTTTCATTATTACTTTCTTTATATTTTCCTTCTTGTGTTTCTTTTTTTCCAACAATGCATTTTTTGAAGGAGATCTTAAGACATGTGAAGAAGTATTTGTTAATTTTGTTCCTTGAAAAAGAGATAAAGTGAGTGAGTGAGTGAGAGAGAGAGAGAGAGAGAGAGAGAGAGAGAGAGAGAGAGAGAGAGAGAGAATAATACAAAAATTTATTTTATTTAAAAAAATTCATGTCATCAAGCTACTTGTTTAAAAAGCCTTAAAATGAAAAACCCTTGTGCTGATTCTGTTTGTAATTGTCAAAAATTAAATATGTTAGCTTGAAGTTATTAGAATCCATTAAATATTTAAGATTTTGGAGCAATTTAAGAAAATTCGCTAATGCACGTCTTGTTACCGATATTTCAAGAGATTGTTGTTGATCACTTGATAGAAAAGAAATAAGAATGAGTTATAGTGTTCTTTATCATGTATTGATGCTGTTATGTAGGTTGCTGCATCAACAAACAGGGAAGTGGATGCACATATTCCTAACTACCCTAGCTTACCGCCACAGCTTATTTGTCAACTTCACAATGTGACGATGCATGTAAGCTTGTTTAGTCTGATTGGTTTACGTTTTTACATAGTTTTATAAGCTGGTTTTCAGTCTCAAATTTATGATCTTCAGGCAGACATTGACACCGATGAAGTGTATGCACAAATGACTTTGCAACCACTAAGTCCGGTATGATGCAATGAAATGTATTTTTCTTGTTTCGGTTTACTGATTTTACAGCTTGTGTGTATCTCACATATGACCTTATGATGTGTAGGAAGAACAAAAGGAGGCCTACCTTCCAGCAGAGTTGGGCGCTCCCAGCAAACAACCGACAAATTACTTTTGTAAAACCTTGACGGCCAGTGACACAAGTACCCATGGAGGATTCTCAGTTCCTCGCCGGGCAGCTGAAAAAGTGTTTCCTCCCTTGGTAATTCCTTTTCTTTTTCGTTTTTCTTTTTTCTTTTTTCCCTGTTCTCTATACTGCGTAGTATGGCCCGTCAGTTTTGAATTGTCTCCTATAATTGTGGGGACACTGAGATCAATAATGAAAACAATGGGACACCGGCCATTTTTATTCAAAAACATGTGCATACTTTTTCTTTTTGTGTCCATTTTATCCTCCCAATCTCTCAGCTTGACACTAAAAAGAATCATAGACAAAAAAAGAGTTAAAGGAATAACATAACAAAGTGGTCAACATAATTGGGAGTTTTAACAAGAGTATTTTTTTATGTCAAAACTTTGTCTATGTGACTCAAATTTGGTATAGGACATTGATATTTGATTCTATGCTGAGTCTGGTTTTTTTCGCATTTCGTGTTTTGATCTGCAGGACTTCTCCCAGCAGCCACCAGCACAAGAGCTAATTGCGAGGGATCTTCATGATAATGAATGGAAATTTAGACATATATTCCGTGGTTAGTTTTCTGAGAGAAACCTTTAATCGCAAAGCAGATTCTTTGTTTCGAGAACAATGTTAAATGTGTATCGAACACTTGGAAGAATTGTGACTTCAATTATGATTATTTGTTTTCGTATGGTTGCTGTAGTTGACTTAAGATTGGCCCGGTTGGGGTTCTTTTTATAATGTTAGATTGAAGTAAATATTTGTTCCCTTCCTTTTTTGCAGGCCAGCCAAAAAGACATCTCCTTACAACTGGTTGGAGTGTTTTTGTTAGCGCTAAAAGACTTGTCGCTGGTGACTCGGTGCTTTTTATCTGGTAAGGATGTTAATTTGCTGTTGGATATATGCTCAACAGGCATGCTTTGGATTTCAGCTCATGTCGTGTATGAACAACATCGAATAAGAGACAGTTGCTTTATTTTTATTATTATTTTTCGCTGATTATTCCATGCCTTGTGCTTTAACTGATTGTACTTACATAGTTACAAATTCTCTAAACAGGAATGAAAAAAATCAGTTACTCCTTGGCATCCGGCGAGCAAATAGGCCTCAAACTGTGATGCCTTCATCAGTTTTATCGAGTGACAGCATGCACTTGGGGCTTCTTGCTGCTGCTGCTCATGCAGCTGCAACAAATAGTCGCTTCACAATTTTTTATAACCCAAGGTATGATTGTTTTTCGCTTCTGTTGGAAGTGTATTAATTAGTTTCTAACACCAAGTTTAACATCCACATTAATCCTTTTTCAGGGCTAGTCCATCTGAATTTGTCATTCCCCTGGCCAAGTACGTCAAAGCAGTTTATCATACACGAGTTTCTGTTGGTATGCGCTTTAGAATGCTGTTTGAAACAGAAGAATCAAGCGTTCGTCGGTAAATTTTAACCTTTATGCTTCACCATATTCAATAATGTTATAATTCGAACTTTGAAGATGTGTAAGAAAATGCTAACTTTAGAAAACTGTGTTTAATGACAGATACATGGGCACGATAACTGGCATAAGTGATTTAGATGCTGTTCGGTGGCCTAATTCACACTGGCGCTCAGTCAAGGTTTGTCAAGAACTATTATGTGTATATTATGTAAAATGTTTTTTCTGTTCAAGTTCCTTTAGACATGTCCAATGTATCACCGAAATGCTGACAAAATGCTTGATTAATGCAGGTGGGCTGGGATGAATCGACGGCAGGGGATAGGCAGCCGAGAGTGTCCCTGTGGGAGATTGAGCCGCTAACAACATTCCCCATGTATCCATCACCATTTCCCCTTAGGCTTAAAAGACCTTGGCCACCGGGACTTCCTGCGTTTCACGGTATGCATTTCTGCTGCTACCTTTAATGGATGGTGCAGTTCGGGCTCCATTTTTAACATCCTTTAGTTTAACGTCGGGTATAAACTCATCTTACCCGGCCATGTTCCTAAATTATTTTTAGGTATGAAAGAGGACGACCTTGGCATGAACTCTCAGCTTATGTGGCTTCGAGGAGATTATGGAGACCGTGGAATCCAAGCTCTAAATTATCAGGGTGTTGGGCTCTCACCATGGATGCAGCCAAGGTTCGACGCCTCAATGCTTGGTCTGCAACCTGACATGTACCAAGCTATGGCTGCTGCTGCACTTCAAGAAATGAGGGCAGTTGATCCGTCGAAACCAATACCGACTTCCCTTCTGCAATTCCAGCAGACTCAAATCCCAAACAGATCTGCTGCTGCTGCTGCTTTGATGCAATCCCAAATGATGCAACAATCTCAACCTCAACAGGTGTTTCTCCAAGGCATGCAGGACAATCAGCATTCAACACAGCCACACCTTCTTCAGCAACAATTGCAACAACAGCATTCATTCAATAGCAGTAATCAGCAACAGCAGCAGCAGCAGCAGCAACAGCTGCCTTCACAACAGCAACAGCAGCAACTAGTTGACCACCAGCAAATTTCAAGTGCCGTGTCTCCAATGTCCCACTATTCTTCATCTTCTCAATCACAATCACCGTCCATGCAGACCATCTCTTCAATGTGTCAACAACAGAGTTATCCCGATTCAAATGGAACTGCTGTGACCACCAGCATTGTTTCTCCCTTGCACAGCATATTGGGTTCATATCCACCAGATGAATCATCCCACTTGCTCAACATGCCTAGGAGCAACATATCCTCATCGGTCTGGCCATCAAAGCGTGCTGCAGTTGAACCTCTTATATCTTCTGGACCTCAATGTGTTTTGCCTCAAGTTGAACAGTTGGGGCAGCCACAGAATAATCTCTCCCAGAATTCTGTTTCGCTGCCACCCTTTCCTGGCAGGGAGTGCACGATTGACCAAGAAGGGAATACCGATCCACATAGCCATCTTTTGTTTGGTGTCAATATAGAACCCTCATCTCTTCTTATGCAGAATGGAATGTCAAATCTTAGGGGAGTAGGCAGTGATAATGACTCCACAACTGTACCGTTTCCTTGTTCTAGTTACATGAGTACTACAGGAACCGATTTTTCACTTAATCCTGCAATTACACCTTCCAGTTGCATCGATGAATCCGGTTTCCTGCAGTCTCCAGACAATTCAGGCCAAGGAAACCAACCGTCCAGAACCTTTGTTAAGGTGAGTTGTCTATGGCTTCCAAAATGTATTGCTCTCATGGAAACATGTCTTTTTAATGGAACAATATAATTTATTAACAGGTTTACAAGTCAGGGTCCTTCGGGAGGTCATTAGATCTCACCAAATTCAGCAGCTACCATGAGCTGCGAAGTGAACTTGCTCGCATGTTCGGCCTTGAAGGCGAGTTGGAGGACCCCCTGAGATCAGGCTGGCAGCTTGTATTTGTTGACCGGGAGAACGATGTTCTTCTCCTTGGCGATGACCCCTGGCAGTGAGTTCTCTTTTACCCTTTAATTTACTCTCTCTTTAGTATTTGTTGACTCGACATTCATTGTAGGCTAATTAGGATTTTTATTCCCTAAATTTTAACATGTACCAAATCATGTCTCCTGAACTTTTCTGGCCGTTCAAAATTCCTCCTGAACTATTGAGATTGTTAGATTTAAGGATTTTTGTTTAATTTCATTCAAACCAGACTTTGATATCTACCAAATCATGTCCCTCGAACTTTGACATTGACTAAATCATGTCCCCTGAACTTTCATCCATGTTAGATTTTTTTTACTAAAATTAGATAAAAGTCTTTAAATTCTACAATCTTAATAATTCAGGGGGTATTTTTAACGACTTTAAAATTTTAGAGGGCATAGTTTGGTACATATCAAAATTCCGGGGGTAAAAATCCTAGTTAGCCTTCATTTTAAAAATCGTTAGAACAACATGGAATTTCTCTTCTTAATTAACTTTTTACTACAACAACAGGGAGTTTGTCAATAGCGTCTGGTGCATTAAGATACTTTCACCGCAAGAAGTGCAACAGATGGGCAAACGAGGCTTGGAACTTCTCCACTCAGTCTCGATGCAGAGGCTTTCCAACAACAGTTGCGACGATTACCCGAGCTGTCAAGATTCAAGAAACTTGAGCTCAGGGATAACGTCGGTGGGGTCACTCGAATACTGAACATTTTAACCGGTTAAAAAAATACCCTTTCTCTTTCTGTAATATAAGCATCTATTTCCAAACCCCTTCCAAGGGTGGGAAGTCATAGATAGCCTAATCCTCTCTCTAAGTAGCTTACTTTACAAGTTAAAAATACTGTAAGTAAAGGATATATACAACATTATATTTTTTGTTATCTTTTGCTATTGGATTCATGTCATATATATTTTTATATAAATATATATATGCATTGTAATATGTTAAAAGATCAGTGCTTCTGAAGAAAGCTGATCTTTTCTTTTTCTTTTTTTCTTTCATTATCTCATCAATTTATTCATGATGAAAGAAAAGCCTTTATTATATATTAAAAAAGATACCAAGTAAGATGTACTTTTGATTTAGTTTGGTTTCTTTATATATTTTTTAGTATTTAGTTACTTTTGAACTCATCAACTGTTTTGTTTGGTGGTTTAAATGTTTTTGAAAACAACCCATAAAATTAAATTTATAAGGGGATTCCACATTTGTATTGACTTTCATTGCATTCACTACTTTGTTGTGTAAAAGTCTCCTTTCATTCTCACACGCAATGTGTAATAAATTTTATTGACATTGATGGTTTCATATTACCATGTGAAGTTTTCTAACTCTTATCTTTAAATTTCACAAATACAAATTGTAGTGACCAATATTTTTTTAATTATTATTGTTATATTTTATATACAATTATTCAATTTTGTGATGCTCTTAAATTGGATTGGATCGGATGAATACCAATGAATTTGAATCAACACGCGTATGGGCACTATGCCCATTATTTGTAGGCTTGACACTTTGTATTTGGCCTTTAAAGAATGGGACCAAGGGATGTCGGTAGGCACATGGGATTTGAATTTTCTTGGAATTTTTCATTATTATTTATAAATTTCAATGAAAGAAGGAATGAAAGAAGGAAGAGAGGCAATGGTTTTTGGTTTTGTGATGTCTTTTCTTTTTTTATTGAATTATTATAATGTATGTGTGGGGTTAGTATGGTTTGGGTGGCCAATGTAAAAAGGTGAAGTTAAAAAGGCCTTAAGACCCTTTGGTTTTGTGGCTATGTGACTATGTATGTGAGTGGGGGCTATGCTATTTTGAGTACATGAATTATGCAATTTCTTCCTTTGCTTTATTATTTTTTTTGTTTAAATTTTTTTTATATATTTTTTTTTCACTTTTTTGAGGGATGGAATGGTGGTGAGGATGACACCTTTTTGTCACTACCAAACAAACAAAATCTAGTACCATTCAAAGGTAGGTTTGGCCAATCCTATTCCTACCTTCCCAAACAAACCTACATTTAAGAAAATAGGAAAATTAAAGTGGGATGGTATGGGGGAATTGGGACTCTTCTCCTCCATTACTTTCCATTCTATTTCAACATTTTTTTTCTTTTTCTTTTTGATGTATGCTTTTCTAGCTCATAGCATATGACCAAATTTCAAACCATATCTATATTTATTTCATCTTCGTGTAAAATTCACCGTCCTCCTGTTTACATGTATTTATTTTTAGACAAATTAGAATTTTTTTCCCTCGAACTTTGACATCTACCAAATCATGCCCCCTGAATTTTTAAGATCGTTAAAAATGCCCCCTGAACTATTGAGATTGTTAAATTTAAGGATTTTTGTCCAATTTTAGTAAAAAAAATCTAACATAGATGAAAGTTTAAGGGACGTGATTTAGTACATATCAAATTTTGAGGGGCATGATTTAGTAGATATCAAAGTCTAGGGAGCATAGTTTAGCGCATAAATAATCACTGAAACGGTAAAACTGAATGAAATTAGGCAAAAGTCCTTAAATCTAACAATCTCAATAGTTTACGGGGAATTTTTAACAGCCAAAAAAGTTCAAGAGGCATGATTTGGTACATGTCAAAGTTTGGTGGAAAAAAAATCCTAATTAACCTTATTTTATATCGCACCAAGTGACTGTTATAATATTATACTAGTTTGTCAATTAAAGATTAGTTCTTCAGTTGATAAACTTATTATTATTGTTGATATTAAATTTCTTTTTATCAATTTGTCAAATTGATTCTTGTCTTTTTGTTATGATGTATTCTATAATCAGTTAGATATTATATGTCTATAGTTACAAGTTTACAATTATATGTCTAAATAATCTAATATTAAAGATAGAGACTATTAACTAATGTTTTACTGGTTTTAACTGTCTTTTATTTTCTATTAACAGTTAGTTAATTTCAGTTAGTTTCTTTAACTAACTTCTGTTTTGCTTTGTAATCTTTGAGTATAAATAAAGTGCTTACTGCTCATTTTTAGAGCTAAGCTTTCAGCTAATTCCTCTCTCTCTGTTCTTTCTTTTTCTCTGAGTTTTACTCTAGTTTTTACCATCTGATTTAGCTTGATAAGCTTCTACATGGTATCAGTCGCCTTCAATGGAGTCGTCGATTCCAATCTCCGATCCTGCTCCTCCGACAGTCACAGCTCCTGCACACGATCTGTCTGCTCAAACATCTGACTCTGCTTCTTCGATGTGGAACCCGTTTTCCAGTTCTCTTTCAACTTCTCTCACGATCAAGCTTGATCGGACCAACTTCCTTTCTTGGAAGTCTCAGGTGGTGCCTACTGTTATTAGCCATGAGTTGGATGATATCCTCTTCAGTGGCATTTCTCCTCCTCAGTTCTTGGTTTCTGGTCAACCCAATCCGGTTTATCAGCAATGGAAGAAACGCGATCAACTGTTACTGTCCTGGCTTCGTTCATCCATGACAGAAGGGGTTCTTGCTTCTGTTGCTAATCATCACACATCATCGACTGTGTGGCACGCGTTAGAACAGCGATTTGCTAGTCAATCCCGTGCAAGATTGCTCCAATTGAAAGGTCAGTTTTCCAATAATCAAAAAGGAAATCTGTCTATTTCTGATTTTGTTGATAAAGTTCAGTCTCTTGCTGATTCTTTAATCATCGCTGGCTCTAACATAAGTGAACAAGATATTGTTCTTCAGATTCTAAATGGTTTAGGTGCTGAGTTTGATCCTGTTGTTTCGGGGATTACTTCAAGAAGTGATTCCTTGTCACTTGATGAAGTCCAAGCCCTACTTATGTCCCATGAGAGCCGCTTAGAACATCACAGCTCCATGACTGACATCTCCATGAAAATTCAGGCCAATCTTGCTGTTGGCAATAACAAATATAACTCAGGAAGGTACATTCCACCACCTGCTCGAGGAAATGCCACAGAGAGTTCTTCAAGAAATGGTGTCAGGAGCAATTCTCGTAGTTCCTATGTGTTTCAGCCCAGA
Organism: Cannabis sativa; assembly: GCF_029168945.1. Lineage (NCBI taxonomy): Eukaryota > Viridiplantae > Streptophyta > Magnoliopsida > Rosales > Cannabaceae > Cannabis > Cannabis sativa. Next base: position 57,881,419 of record NC_083607.1, read on the forward strand.
TTAATTTGTCAATTGTGTCTCAAAAGTGGGCACACTGCGGTTGTATGTCACTACCGCTTTGACAAAAAATTTGTTCCTCCAAAACCTGCCCCTCCACGTGCCTATCATACTGAACTTGAAGTGGACAATGAGAATCAGGTACATAACACTACTGTTCTACCCGATTTTGGTGATGATCATCTCTGGTTTGTTGATACAGGTGCCAATGTTCATGTTACAAATGGCTCTGAGTCCCTTGAATCTCCTACTCCCTATGCTGGTACTAAAACACTCTCTGTAGGTGATGGTAAGACTTTGCTCATAACTCACATAGGTTCCACTTCCTTATCTTCCAACAATTCACCAAATTTACACTTAAATTCTGTTTTGCATGTTCCTGCCATGAAAAAGAATCTCATAAGTGTCTCTAAATTAACACATGATTATAATGTGTATCTTGAATTTCATAAGAATTGTTGTTTTGTTAAGGACAAACTCACTGGAGCTGTTCTTCTCAAAGGACCAATTAAGGATGGCCTCTATGTTCTTGGTGATTCAAGTCAACCCTCACATACCCTCCAATGTAATCTCACCTCATTCTCTCAATCTACCCCTGCTCATACTTGTCATAGTTGTTGTAATGACTCCACTGTTTCATCAGTGACATCTTGTAATATGCCAACTATTAATAAAGAATTTTGTTCAGATTACTCTTTACAATATTCTCCATCTGTTTCTTTCACTTGTCTTAATCAAGACATAAATCTTTGGCATCAAAAATTGGGGCATCCTTCTTCTGCAATTTTAAGCAGAATATTAACAAATATACCTCATACAGGAACTTTAAAAGACCTACAATTTTGCATTGCATGTCAAAAAGGCAAAAGTCACAAACAACCTTACTCCTTGTCTACCAGTCATGCTTCTCAACCCCTTCAGTCAATTCATACTGATTTATGGGGTCCATCTCATATTTCATCTAAGGAAGGATACAAATATTACATTCATTTTATAGATGATCATACTAGGTACACTTGGATTTATCCTTTAACACTTAAGTCTCAAGCCTTTGATGTCTTTCTTAAGTTCAAAAGTATGGTTGAAAAACAATTCAATTTGCCTATCAAGAGTGTTCAGTCCGATTGGGGAGGGGAATACAGACCATTTGCTAATTTTTTACATGATCAAGGAATTCATTTCCAACATCCTTGTCCACATGATCATGAACAAAATGAAAGAGCCGAAAGAAAACATAGGCACATTACTGAAACCGGTTTGGTTCTTCTTGCTCAATCTGGTCTTTCATTATCATATTGGTGGTATGCGTTTCAAAATGTTGTTTTCACAATCAATAGACTTCCTACTGCTGTTCTTGACTTTAAAAGTCCATATGAATGTTTATTTGGAAGTAAACCAGATTACAAGATTTTAAAACCATTTGGGTGTGCTTGTTTTCCACATTTGAGACCTTATAATAATCACAAGCTTGAGTACAGATCAGATCAGTGCATATTCTTAGGTTATTCATCTCGTCACAAAGGCTATTTGTGTGAGAATTCACAAGGAAGACTATATATTGCAAGGAATGTTGTCTTTAATGAAGGATGTTTTCCTGCATTTTCTACTCCCTGCTCATCACAGGTACATTCAACATTTTCTAATAATTTTCCTTGTGCTACATATCATTTTCCTCCTGCTGCTTCTCATTCTAATCTTTTTTGTAATTCCTCTACTGCTGCATCTCTACCCGAGCCATCAACCCAACCAGCACCAGCAACAACATCAACCAATATTCACCCCACACCAGTTACAATGCCACTCTCTACACACCAGCAGCCTATACCACATCCACAACCCTCATTTTCCCCAACACAGCAGCCTCCCCCACACCAGCAATCACCAATTATACCCACTACACCCAATATTCACACCACACCAGATATAATACCTTCCTCTATCCACCAGCAGCCTACACCACTTCCGCAGCCTACCTCTCACCAAACACAACAATCCCTTACACACCAGCAACCACCAACAATACAACAACCTATATCCCAACCCCTAAACCAGTCCTCTATTGTATCTGGTGTACAGCAGCAGTCTACTACAAATCAGAATGTGATCCCTACTGCAGAGCCATCTCATCCACCAACATATGATTCAAGCATCATTTCGCGAATTCACAAAATGAAGGCAAGGTCTCAAAGTGGGATTTACAAACCAAAAGCCTATCTATCCACAAGACACCCACTTGCTGAATCCTTATTTCCTACTGAACCAAGGACAGTTCAGCAAGCCCTTAAGGACCCAAAATGGTTTAACTCAATGCAAAAAGAGAATACTGCCTTAGTTAAAGCCAAAACCTGGACATTGGTCCCATATCAGCCTCACATGGATGTTATTGACAACAAATGGGTGTATCAGATCAAACTTAATGCAGATGGTTCTCTCAACACTTATAAATCAAGATTAGTGGCCAAAGGTTATCTACAAACACCTGGTATTGACTATGAAGAGACCTTTAGCCCCGTGGTGAAACCGGTTACTGTTAGGACTGTTCTCACCTTAGCAGTCACTTCATCATGGCCTGTTAAGCAATTGGATGTTAGTAATGCCTTTTTGAATGATGATTTGCAAGAAACGGTCTACATGAGGCAACCTAGAGGCTTTGAGGATCCAACAAAACCAACTCATGTCTGTCATTTACATAAAGCTCTCTACGGATTGAAGCAAGCACCAAGAGCTTGGAATGAGAAACTAAGGCAAACACTTTTAAAGTGGGGTTTTCGAGCTTCAAGATCCAACACTTCACTTTTTGTATATGCCTCCGGATCTGATCTCATAATTCTTCTAGTATATGTTGATGACATACTAGTTACTGGACCAAACTCACAGTTAATTTCAAAACTCATCACTGATCTGAATGCCTCCTTTGCTTTAAAAGATCTTGGTCCTATCCACTACTTTCTTGGTATAGAGATCTATAGAGATGCTGCTGGTATGTATCTCTCTCAAAGCAAATATGTCACTGATCTTCTTGTTCGGCTTCAGCTTGATGGTGCTAAAAGCTGCCCGAATCCCACCAGCTCTACTCAGAAATTATCCCTATCCGATGGTGAACCTTTTCAAGATATTACTCTCTATAGAAGCACACTTGGTGCTCTACAATATCTCACCTTGACACGGCCTGATGTTGCCTTTATAATAAATAAACTTAGTCAGTTTATTCATGCGCCAACTGTTACTCATTGGGAGGCCTGCAAACGTCTACTTCGTTATCTCAAAGGCACAATTTCTCATGGATTACTTCTCAGACCAGCAGCCACAATGGATATTTCTGCTTACTCTGATGCTGATTGGGCCAGTTGTATAGATGATCGAAGGTCCACGGGGGGCTATGTGATTTTTCTTGGAGGTAATTTGGTTTCTTGGTCTGCCAAGAAGCAAAACGTTGTTGCTAGGTCCAGTACTGAAAGTGAATTTCAAAGCCTAGCCAACACTGCTGCAGAAATTAGGTTGCTGGTGAACTTGCTATCTGAGTTGCACATAAAACCAGCTCAAACACCAGTTATCTGGGTTGATAACCAAGGAGCAGCTGCACTTGCAGCTAATCCTATCTTTCATGCTCGATCTAAGCACATCGAAATCGATCTTCACTTTGTAAGGGATCAAATTTTGGCAAAGGAGTTAGCTGTCCGATATGTTCCAGCCACAGATCAAATCGCAGATTCTCTTACAAAACCTCTCTCTACAGATCGATTTTTGTATCTCAAAGGCAAACTAAAAATGGCTTCCACCCCTTTTCGTTTGAGGGGGGATATTAACTAATGTTTTACTGGTTTTAACTGTCCTTTATTTTCTGTTAACAGTTAGTTAATTTCAGTTAGTTTCTTTAACTAACTTCTGTTTTGCTTTGTAATCTTTGAGTATAAATAAAGTGCTTACTGCTCATTTTTAGAGCTAAGCTTTCAGCTAATTCCTCTCTCTCTGTTCTTTCTTTTTCTCTGAGTTTTACTCTGGTTTTTACCATCTGATTTAGCTTGATAAGCTTCTACAGAGACAAATAAAGAGATAATTCTAAATTATACTGAAATTACATATTTATTTAATATAGACCGTATTATATTAAATAATAAATACTATTATGTTTGAATAAATATATTGTATTAATTATTATGACTAAATTTTTTAATACAATATAAGTTATATTATTTAATACATAGTAAATTGTCCATATTAGCTTGTATTATAATATTTACAAAGTACCCGGACCTGGAACCCAAACCCAGACCCAAAATCAAAACTAGGACTGGGACCCGAACCTCAGACCCAGACCCTGGACTTGAACCCCAAACTCGGACCTCGAACATCGAACCTGGGACCAAACCCGAGCCTGACTTGGACCTGGACTAGAGAACCGAACACGGACCCGACCCGTAGTTGGTCTTACCCGTAGTCAGTGTTGGGGTCGATTCTATTGAAAATATATTGTACCTTTATACTATATATTAATACATGCAAGTCAATACCAAATATAGTATTGTATTAAATACTACTAATACAATATAATATAGTACAATCTATCACAACACAATACAATTCAATATGACATACCAAACGAGCCATATATGTCTATAGTTACAAGCTTACAATTATTGTTACATTTAAACCTATTAAATATTTCAAATTAGAATTAACATTATGAGTAACTATTGAAATAGATTTTTATTTAATGTTACTTTGCAAATGACTTTTATTCTATAATGTTTTACGAAACAACATTAATTCTCAATAAAGTGTCGAGAATATTAGATAAAAGCATCGAGTGTGTCTCAAGAATTATTTGCAAAGAATCATAAAAAAAAAAAAAAAAAAAAAAAAAAAAAACTATTATATCAATAATTATATATATATTTTTAAAAAATACTATTTATTAAAACACCCCTTAGCATTAATGAAACATAATTATGTGTTATTCTTGAATGTGTGTCAAATAAGTCCATAAATTAACTAATTTTGTCATTAGAATAAGTTGGCATGTGCTTTGGTTGGGTGGCTATTTTGATGGTTCCATAGTCTTTTGGTTTATGCAATAAAATCATTATATATTATTATATTTTTATTTAATTAATGGTTGTTTTTAAAAAAATATTATTTAGTGTAAATAGTTAATAAATCTTAGGGTGCTTTTGCAATACACCTTATTAAAATGAGTGTACTGATGCAACTCCTAACTGTTTCGGTATCTATGAAAACTTTTTAGTCTAATTTTTTTTATAGTTGTATATGTTATAGTTATTTAAGACATTCTGCAAAATTTTGAGAAATTTAGAATACTTTACAATATCGAAATCAATGTTTAAACTGTCTATTTCACACGCATATAAAATAAAAAAGTCATGTTTGCAACAAACTCTTTGAACATTGTTTTCGACGTGTTAAATTTTTTTAAATTTTTCTAAATTTTGTTAGATGTCTTAAATAACTATAATGTATACGAACATAAAAAAAATTGGACTAAGTAATTTTTTAGATACCGAAATAGATAAAGGTTCATCGATACACCCTTTTTAAAGTGGTGTATTGTAGAATTTTCCTAAATCTTATTCCCTTTTTTTAGCCACTAATTTAGGATACCTAGCCAAATTTGTGGGCTTTTTTGCTATTTGGGTGGATTTGAATCTTTTTCAGGTTGGGCCTAAGAGACCATTTTATTGAGAAAAATTGAAAAATACTTTTTTTTCTTATACATTAACTAAATTTATATTTAAATAAAATTTAATTCAAATATACATTTTTTATTAGTATTGTACTCAAATTACCTTCATAACCTTACATAAATAAGACACAATTTCAAACATAATAAATTGTGTTATTTGGAGATGGATGTGTAGGTTTGTAAAAAAATTAGGGCAAAATTTTAGTTAGGAAAGAATGGAGACTATCGTGAAATGATAGAGGTAAAATTGGTAGAATGATTGAAAAAAAAAAAGGTAAACATAATAGATTCTGAAAGAGAATAAAAATTAAAGGCATCAATTTAAAAGAAGTATGTAGTGTAACAATTACAACTTTAGTTATGTACAAAAGTGAGTAGTTTAACTCATTATTTGATTTATTTTATGTACTAAACAAACTTGGGAATGATAGTAACAATTACAAATAAGATACTGTGAGATTTAAATGTATGACGAGTACCAAGAAAATACAATGATAACAACGGTTTTCAAATTATATCATTAGTTCTCTATAGATTTATCATTGTCATATATATTTCTTAATTCTAATTTAATTTATTCAAACGATGTATATGACTTAATTATCACTAAATAGCAATTTGTTTCCTAGTTACTCATAAAATAAAGTGGAGAAAATAGAGTGGGTGATATTGTAGCAAAATTAAAAACCCAAACCAAACTAGTAGAAGCAAATACATAAAGTCTTAACAATTCTATTCAAAAAAATAAGTGATTGTTTAACAAATACATAAAAACAACTAAAAAATTATAAAAATACAATTATACAGAATTTTAAATATTTTTACAATTTATATAATTATATTTACAAAAAATACAGTCTTTTTTGTTGTACTGTATGTTATTTTTTATTATTGTTTTGATGTTGTTTGCATGTTATTTTCCTATTACTTTTATGTAATTTTTTTTTAATATTTTTGTGATGTTTCTATACAAAACCATAAAAATATAATAAATAAATAAATGTAAAAATATATATATTTTTCTAAAAAAAAATAATACTTTGTGTAATTATCCCAAAAAATAAATTAAAACCACAAGTAATTTTCAAAAGAGTAAGAAGGGCTAATCTAATAGATTCCTAAAGCGTGGGTAGAAGCCAAATAGGCGGGCGACGATTCATTTTGTTGAGTGTAGCTGAGTGTAACTTAAATTCATCATTTTCTAGATCATATAGTCCTACATCGAAAATCATAGGAATTGATGAACCACAAATCACATCCTCATCATGGGTAAAATATATACAATTTGGTTGAATCCCATTAAATCTAGTAGCCAAAACCGATACTGAAGAGTTATCACCAACGAACAAAGCCATTTCACCAAGACTTTTCATATGAATCCAATTGTTTGACTCCATGCAATACCTCCAAGTTCGACGAATTTCATCTTTAATATCCCAACGAAAAAACCTTTCAACCAATATAATATGTCCATATGATTCCACCAGGTATCTCTTCAATCCCAAATGCAGCAATGGAATCTCACGAGCAAGTTCTCTTACTGTTGAGTCGACGCAAGGGCTTCTAAGATCAAAAGATCTTAAGGTACCATCATTAATTATCGCATAAAATAAACCCTTAAAATGAATGACATCAAAAGAATAAAAATACAGCTCTATTTTTATCTAAATTTGGGGGCCATCATCCCTTGACAATTTAATGAAAGCCATGTCGAGTTGAATTACGCTGGGTGACATATTGTTACCATAACTAGGTTTGTAGAGTGTTACTGTCCAATCTCTGTTTATTGTTTACTACCCAACCCTTTGAGGAGCCGCAATTTGCGGAGCGGGTCTGATCCGATTCAAGATCCAATAACTATCCGAATATTTCGGAGCAGTAATGATCCGTCAGGTCTGATAATATTTATATCGATTATGTAATTCTTTCATTTGTTGATGTTGATTATCCTTCATCAATTACGCCACATATGACAAACAGCACCAAATCTTATAAAATCAATCAATGATTCAATTTTCTCTAAAATTTATCTTATAAAATCAATCAATGATTCAATTTTCTCTAAAATTAACTCTAAGATATCTCTTGGAGTCTCGGTCCAATCTAAAAAAAATACAGAATAAGAGGGAGTAAGTGTTAATTGTGCTATACAGTCTTGTTAAATTGCCTATACCCATTTTCATACACTCAATCCTAATTCAATAGGTAGTACCCCATCTATTGTTTGAGTAAACTCAACAATAGAAGCATATTGGTTACAACAATTTGAGAATAAGTAAGATGATATGATTTTTATAAATGACAAGTGAATGAGTAAAGAGTAAGGCAGATTTGCAATAATACTTACAGTGAGGTTTGTTTGTTTGAAATTGAATGATGTTTGGATCAGCATCAACGATTTCCTTCATAGTATTATCATTAACCATTGTTAAATGTGTCTCGCTTGAATATACTATTATTTTTTTGAAGAACAAATCTTATTAAGAATGAGGCTGGAAAACATAAATTCAAACCAAGTAAATGTAGCCATTTTTTCTGCATTTGAAAGTCAGAATATTCCTGCTATAGTTGCTGAACTATTAAGGCCAAAGAGAGACACACATAATAAACTCATCATTATGCACTTCTTCAATTTTCTGCATTTGCTTGTTTCCGAGCCTCTTCTCGCATCACTGCTCTAGTATATATTTCATAGCAACAACCTGCTACAACAACTATAGTGAGTACATCTCCCACTCTCATAAGTCGCCTCACATTAGGCTTATGTGACTTGAATCGCTTTAAAGATGGGTCCTCAGCCAAGAGAGCTAGTTCGCGCTTTCCTGGTTCTACATGAAATTGGCGACGCGAGAGGGAAAGGGCATTGTTTCTTGCTCCCTGAAAGTGAGAGCGCAATTGAGAGGCAACAGCAGTTTTGTTGAGGATGAAAGCCATGATTGGTGAAGGGTAAAGGTGTAGGGCGAGCGAGAGAGAAAGAGAAGACCGATCAAGAGAGCAATTGGTTGATGGAAGGAAGGAGATGAAGAACAGAGGCGGCTAGGCTTGGTTGTTCTTCCTGTCGGGTGAGCTTTCCTGAGAAATGAAACTCTTGTGTTATCAAGAGGTGGATATTACCTCAATGTTGAGCCTTCATTAATATTTAACTTTACTATTCCCTTTTCAATACTACCCTCCTCCATACCCACTCTAGAGAAAATAATTAACAATATAATTATTAATCTTACTCTAAATTAAATTTATAATCCTCCTGATATGAAAAAAAAAAAACAGTACTTTGTATAGTAAAGAACTACAGATTGTCAAATACACATAATCTCAGTAATTGGTATATTACATATTAAAGAATGAATTAATATGTTAAATTAAGGATGGGTTCACACAATGTTAAATTAGAGCACAAACATTAATATTATACAACTAACTATGTAATCTGTATATAGAGATTGAAAGATTCAAAACAAAACAAAAAAAACAGTGTTAATGGAATTACTCACTCACAGACTCAAACTAAGAAATGGTACGGTGTGTTGAGTGGAAACATATGTGTATATATATATATATACTAGACTACAGGACCATTTTTTGACAGGACAAAATTATGTCCCTTATACATAATATATATTTATATATATATGTATAATTATGAGGTTTGACAATTATAAATTGAGAATTGTTAGAATATAACTACGACTATACATATGGTGGCTATCTCACTCTCTGGGTCCCACTTTCGAATCCATCCATTAACGGCTGATGAGTGAAGAATCAAATTTTTCTTCTTCTACATTCCCTTTCTCTCTCCCAATAAATATATATATATATATGTATATATATGTATGTGTGTCATTGTAGTTAGTATGGTGAAGTGTGATCATATATAAAAATTTAATGTTGCACTGGGTGTTCAAGCAAGAGTTAGAAGAAGAGAGTTATATATATAATAAGTAATCCGGCCATATCCAAGAATAATAGTGACAATTCTTCCAAGTTATATATATTTTTGTTATTATATTTGAGTAATTTTCTTATTATTATTATTATTATTATTATTATTATTATTATTATTATTATTAAAAAAATAACTTCAGTAGGTTTTTACAAACCTACTAATATTTTTCATTCAAAAAAACTTACTAATAATATATATTTTTGTTATTATATTTGAGTAATTTTATTATTATTATTATTATTATTATTATTTAAAAAAATAACTTCAAAAAACTTAAAAGAAAACAACTTATAGATACACATTCTCTAACAATAAATAATTTCAATCAATATTTACCAAAATATTTTTTACTCTTACCCATTCGTATTTTTTATATATCATATTTTAATGTATTTTGGTATATGTGGCTCAAGATATACTTTCGGTTGGAGTCTTAGTTTTGGACAGACTCAAAGTTTTTGATGACTTTCCAATCAAGTAAAAGCATAATTATATAACTTGGAAGAATTGTCACTATTATTCTTGGATATGGCCGGATTACTTATTATATATATAACTCTCTTCTTCTAACTCTTGCTTGAACACCCAGTGCAACATTAAGTTAATGATTCAAGGAATCCTATGAGGAATGTAAGGATATCCCCTAAAAATATATAGCAGATGGATTATATATACATATATTTCTGAAATTGATGACAATAAATGAAAGATAGTTTGTGTGAATAGGTGCTTATTGTGAATAGTTGTATCTATATGTGGGAGGATGCAACTCTTAGTAATTTGTATTTCTGTTAAAATTAACTTTTTATTGGAGAATATTCTGTTAAAAAACATAACAATCTGTTAAATGCACAACAAAAATGGTTAGATAGACATTTATATAATAGGTAAGATATATATATATATATATATATATATTTGTAGAATGAAACCTAAACCTAATTTATGGTATTGAACTTTTTCGAGTGGGCTTATATTTGGGCAAACAAATTAATCTCTCCAATCAAAAAACACATTCCTCCAATCATAAAATTGGAATTTGGGGATCTTGTTGTCATTAGATTATCAACAGAGTAAAGTGTGTGTTTGGTGTTTGTATTATAATCAAATTTTTTAGGGTATTAGATCACAACTATATCAACATCAATAGAATCCTTCATTGCAATATTATTATTGTAACATAATTTCATCATCACTCATAAAAGAATATCATTATCATTAAATATATATGAATGATTGTCAACAAAACATATTAAAAAGAAGTGAGGTGAAGAGATGACCTGAGAAGTGAAAGAGAGACCCCCCCACCCGGAACTACGGAAGAAACAGACTCTGACTTTACTCCGGCCAAAAGAGAAGAGAGAATCGTTTACAGAGAGAGAGGCAACTTATGTGTAAAAGCCCTTAACTATTTTTTTTTTTCTTAAATACACACAAATAAATTTTTTAATTTTTTTTAGTTAACGTTTACATATCTATATTTAATAAGGTCCTGTTTGGTAACAATTTTGTTTTCTAATTTTTTAATTACAAAATGAAAATAAGATTTTTGTTTTTAAAAATTTTGTTTTTGAAAAACAAAAATGCGTTCTGTAACCACTTTTGTTTTTCAATTTTAAAAACAGAAAAACAAAAGTGTGTTCTCTAAAGTTTATTTTTATCTTTATTTTTTTGATTTATTTAAGTCGGGTCTAGGTCCGGGGTCGAATTCGGATCCGGGTCAGAGATCGGGTTCAGCACAAGGGCCGTGAGAGAGGATTTGGGTCCGGATCTTGTCGGAGTCCATAATATTGATTAAGAAAAAAAACTGTTTAAAAAAATATTGAAAGTGAGTTTTTTTTGTTTTTAAAATTTTGATTCTCAATTAAAAAATTGAAAAGCAAAAACAGTTTTTATAGAACATGTTTTTAAAATATATTTTCACTTTTCTAATTTTAAAAATAAAAAACTAATTAAAAAAGTGTTACCAAATGCCACCTAAAATTTTGGTGGCAAAACCTACTGAACTCTCATTCTGTTTTGTTCTGTACCCCTCCGTCCAAAAATCACAGTTAAATGCCACGGTGGACTGTCCACGTATACACACTTGCACACGTGGCAAATTTTTAGTGGTCCACGTAATATTAATTTTAAAATAATTTAAAAATTAAAAAAAAACAATTTATAAAAATAAAAAAAAATCTTTTTTTTTCTACTATGTTGACAACACAATAATAAAGAATATCAATGTGATAAGAATTTGAATGAATTTATAAATCAAATAAATGATCATGAAATAAACATGTAAACCAATGAAATAAATCTATTTCTTTATTGATAAATGAATATACAATATTGAAATAGAGTTTTATTTAGGGCACAAAATCCAACACATACATGATCTTCTTCTGATGATTAATTATACCACTGATCAAAAAGATATACCTGGCTATATTTCATCTCTTCAACAAATTTAGTAATGAGCATAACGACCATATTATTCCGATAAAGAGAAGAATCTTTTTTTATTGCGTGTACATGTAGAATTTGTTCTATTCAACTATTCAATAGATGCCTTTAGTGACAAATCTTGTTGATAGTACGGTAGTCGTATCTAAATATATAAATGTCGTGGTCGAAGCTGGATTTGTTAAATCATTCGCATGTATTTGAATAGAAGTTAACCATTCATTCCAACATAAATAGTGATTATTTGTTCTTCCACCGAAAGAGAGGCTGGTTGAAATTGTTTGAGTAATTCACGTAATTGTTGACATCTTACCAATTGATTCTGAGTAACATTATCGACAATAAAAAAAAATAACTAAATTAAAAGAAAAGAAGTGACTTAAGCAAATTTTTTTGTATAACCTTAGACCAATCAAACGAATATTAATAAATACGTAATCAATTAAACACTATTTGAAAATGAAAATAATTCCGAAAAGGAAATTAATTGATAAATTTTTACTTATACAAAATCATTTTCCTATGTGTGGATATGACTAGCATATCAATTTTTTTTTTTTTATATAGGTATATTTAGTTCATTTGATTTGTGCCATAACATATTTATTTATTTAAAGATAAATATAATTTTATTTCCTTCTCTACGAAAAAAAGAATGATTAATTACTCATAAAATAAAGAAATAAGTCTTTATATAAAATTGAATACAATCTTACATAATTTAGTATCAAGTTGTGTGTATTTAAATTTAAGATGGAATATGTAAATTCCACTACTAAATTCATACTAACTAATCAAGATATAGTGGTATCGATCACCATGAGTGTTCTCTATGAAGTCTTTCATGTTTGGAATGTTGAGACTAAATATGGAGTCTTGAATTCTTTCTTTTATGAACAAATTCATTCATACTTGGGAACTAAATGTACTAATACAAACAAGAATGTTTGACTTGGTACATACAAACTTGATTATCACTACCACACACTTTGTAAAGTAAAGGCCTTCCTAATACAAACAAGAAAGGCCACTTTCTTTTTTCTTTCTTTTTCTGTTTTCTCTTTTCAAGTATTGATTTTTTTCGGTTCATCACATTAACCAACCACAACAGATGTATTGAGAAGCAGATGGCATTCTTCCTGTTTGGCGAATGTATTCGGCTTGGGCAGCAGTTTTTTCTGCATCTCGGTTCTTTCTTGCTTCGGCTGCTGCTCGTTTTTCTTCTGATCTTTGCCTTGTCATTGCAGTTTTTTGTACCATCTTTGCTTGAGCTTGAGCTCTCATTTGCTCCACTTTAGCCTAAAATATTCAGATTGTGTTGTAATGTTAGTTCCAAGGCCAAATGAAGTAGCACCAATATCAATACAATTTTCAAATCTTGGAAGCATTTTCCCTTTTTTATAGCTTTGACAAACATATTTTTGATGATCATGCAAAACAAGTGACAAAGAAAAGTGTCAAATACCTCTATTCGCCTCAACTCGGCTTCTAATTTTGCCTTCTGCTGACTCTCCCATGCTTGGATTTTGATTTCTTCGCGCTTAAATCTGTACAGTGTTAATACCAAAATGATCAAATAAACCATATTAGAACATGAATTCTCACAGTTCTACTTCATGCCGAAAATGCTTAAAGTCATGAAAAGTACCTTGCAAAATGTTTAGATTTTTCGGCTTCTTCCCAGTCAGCTGCTCTCTTTTCATTTTCAATACGTGCTAGCTCGTCTGCCTTAGTTTTTTCAGCACAAGATCTTTGTCTTTCCTGCTCATCTTTACTCGCCCAAGCAGCGATATTCGTCTTGCCAAGCTGGACACCTAGTGCTACAATTTCTCTCCTAGTCTTAAGCTTCAATTCTTCTTCTGACAATTCTTTCTTATTGATTTCAGTTGGATGTTGTGATTCCCTATCACGGGCAAGCTCCGTAGGAGTTGAAGCTGGAGCACCTCCTCTAGGAGTTGATGGCATTGAGGAAGTTGGGCTGCGAATTGGGGTGGTTGCACCAACAGGAGTAGCAGTTCTTGAAGGTTCAAGACTTGTACCGGGTGTCATTTCGGTTCCCATGTCTCTCATTGAGACTGATCTTATGGCAGGAATCCCTACATAATGAACCACTCAAAGATATCATCTTCTTCATCTATCTATGCTCTTACTATTATTACAAGTTCACAGAATCAGAATCTATAGAATACTAGTTCATGAAACTGAAGTCTATTGTTAAAGAATCACATATGTGAACTTGATCATAGGACAAAAAAAAGGTGAGTACAAACCTGAAGTCTCATCTGATGAACCTTTCGGGCATATTAACTCCCCTAATTCTTTCAAATCCTTACTCTGAGTAGATTGATCAACCAATGCTTGCCCCAAAATGGGGTGATTACCAGAAGAAACAAATGAGAACTTATCGAATCCAACATGTGAGGCGGTTTGACAGAAATCAACCCTCTTGGTGTCTGCCATTCTGCTAAGTAACAATTTGATATCACAGTTACCAGACTCTGGAGCAACTCTCACCATATTTGAATTTGGCATCCTATTAGTTTGGTTTTGTAAAGCATTCCTTTTATGATGATTATGATTAGCTTGTACATTCTGTCTATTCATTATCCATTTCTCAGCATCATTCCACTTAGATGGCATAGGTCTTGAAATTGACCTTGAAATGGGATTATGTCCTGATCTTTCCCCCTTATGAAACTCAAAACTAGAAGAGCTAGCATTACTGTCATAATCAAGATTGTCATCTTCCAATGTTCTCAGAGGATGAACTGTGCTTGAATTGCTGCTATCACCCTTTGAACAATGCTGAGTTCTTACTCTACCAGTCTCACCATTTTCTTCAGGGAATGACTCTTTTAGCTGGTCACTATGCCTTGCCCCCAATGTTGAAACTTCTAAACTTGGAGATGTAACTGAATGAGCATATAACAGTTAGTTTAAGATGAAATAAAAGGTAAAAACACTCAAAAATGTGGTTGGTTCACAAGAAAGAAAAACAAACCTTCTTCATCACCAGTTGATGTGTCTAACAAGCTGTTCTTGACAAAATCAGAATCAGCAAGTTTTGCAGGAGAAGTTCTTGAGGAGTTACTGTTGGATCCATCTTTCTTCCTAAGGTGGTTGTGAGCACCCATGAGCTTCATCCTCAGTTTGCTTGGGGAAATCATGCCTGTCTGCAATTAAGAACACAAAGACCAAAAAAAATATAAAAAAGAAGACTACTGAAAAGAAAAGCTTCCAAAAGCACATTTGTAAGAAGAAATCATTTTAATAAGACAAACTGAAATAATTACTCACTACTTTAATCATTCTAAATCATCTGAAACCAAAACCAAACACCATTTTGTGGATTCAAATTTTAGTAAAAGAAAAACAAACAACAAAACAAGAACAACCATATATATAAAGAAATATTTACATTGTGAAGTAATTAATAATCAATGAAAAAGACTACACTGCACAGATATAATATTCTTCCAACTCTGAAGTTTAAAAGTCATTCAAGACAAAATTGAAGTCCAAATGACTATTACTAATACTAAAGACACATTACCATTCACACTGATATTGGCTGCCACCTTTTACAAATTTTCAGCTTGAGAAAAGAAAAAAATACCAAACCCCACTAATTTTTTTAACAAGACACCAAATGGGCACATCTTAATTGGTCAAAAAGTTAAATTTTAACACAAACCCAGAAGAAAGAGAGAACGAAATTCAAGTAAGCAAATTTAGAAACCAAAAAAAAAAATTAAAAATCAATTTTTTAGTGAAGGTGATTTACAGTACCCTTTTGTACAAGAAAGAACAAAAACACAGGAGGAAAAAAAAAGGTAGCATTTAGTTGAAACTATGATGATAATGAGAAATGGGTTACTGCCATTTTCAATGGTAAAAAAATCCAAAAGAACCGTACCTGCACTTTGTGAATTCTCTCGTACTCCATTAGATCTCTCTCTCTCTCTCTCTCTCTCTCTCTCTCTCTCTCTCAAACTCTTATTAACTCAGCTATGGCAGTAAGTAGCAGGAGAAGAAGAAGAAGAAGAAGAAGGAAAGGGCTTTCAGCTTTGATGGGTGAAAGGCATTACAGAGAAAGACAGCTTTCTCTCTCTCTCTCTCTCTCTCTCTCTCTCTCTCTCTCTCTCTCTCTCTTTCCTTCGAACTCTGGCTCAGTCTCTGTTTTGTAGGCAAGCAAACGACAATGCTCAAAGTTTGACTCCTCTGCGACAAAGACCACGGTCCACTCCCTGTACCAAACCTATGATTCACGCCACGTGAGAGCAGGACCAATTGAACGATGACGTGGCGTAATTTAGTGGTCGGCGGAGTTCCTTGCCCATATTATTATAACCCGAGGATTTGCCGATTTCTTAGAAAACAATAAATTAATATGTATTAAATTTTTCTATTTTTTTTTTGAAAGGAATAAAATATATTTAATTAAATTTATGTTTTAGTTAATATATTTTTTTAAAGCAAATTAGATACTTATTTTAAATGGAAAAGGACAAAAGTTCATTTATAAAAGAAAAAAAAGGACAAAAAGTTAAAACACAAAAATGATAAGGGTGACTATTCAATGGTTACATTTTTATTGTAACCATATGGTTACATTTTTCTTTAACCTGTAATAGCAGGTTACTAATAGGTAGACTTTCATTTTTTAGATTTAATTAATTATAATTAACTATTTTCTTAAAATAATTAATTAAATAGACATTCCTTTTTTAGAATTATTTAATTATAATTAACTATTTTCTTAAATTAATTAATTAAATATTTAACAAGACTTCTTTTAGTAATTAATATTTATATTTAAATCCTTACTTGAATTATTTTAATAATTAAGCCATTTAATTATAATATTTACAAAAAAATTTATTTTTTTTTACAAAAATTAAACTTCTTTTGACACAAATTAAAATTCTCTTCTTATAATATATTTTCAAATAATTAATTATTTTTAAATGATATTTAATTATTTTGTTACAATTATATGAACTAAGTATGAGACCTCAAGCTAATCAATCGATAACAAGTGCAGCCATTTTTTTTTTTAAAAATCCTTCAACTTATTTCATTTTTTACTTTTTAAATATTTAAATAAAAAAATTAAATAATTATGTGTAATAATTTAAAATTAAGATTACAAGTATAATAAAATTTAAATTATGAAATTATATGTGTATAATTTTAAATTATAAAAAACTTTGCTATAAAATTTTAAATAATTTAAGTATAAAAAAATAAATTGCTAAAAGATCCTTATATAGTAATAAATTGTAAAAAATTAATTAATAATTATAATTAATTTAATTTTAAAATATAATTAATCTTAATTAAAGTTTTATAAGGAAATAAATGATTAGGTTACTTTCAGGTTACAAGTATTTTTTATTTATTTTTATTTAATTTCCAAATTAATCACAACCATTAAATAGTAATCCAATGGCTTAAAAAAAATGTAACCATGATGGTTACAATAAAAATGTAACCATTGAAACCTCTTCCAAATGATAATGGAAAGAGTTAAAGGGAATTAAGACAAGGGTAATAATTTGAAGTTTATTTAACTTACCTTATTTAAAGCAAAATGGGTTATAATCAAATCAATCAAATAAATTTATTATCGTGTAATAATTTGTATTATAAATATTTAAGTTTAATTTTTATTTATAAATAAATACTTAAATTTATTTTTTGACGTTAATAATGTTTAAATTATAGTTCTAGAACGGTAAGTACTTAATTGGTAAGTGTTTAGTAAATTGTCACATGATAATTTATGATTGGTCTAAATTATTAAATTTTTATTTTAAAAAAATAATTAATTTAAATATACTAATAAAAAAAGAGTAAATAGTGGCATAAGTACTCAAAGTTTTAAGTTTGTAAGTGGCATAATCTCAATGTTTATTTTTAGCGGCATAAGTACCCAATGTTTGTAAAACTGTAATTTTTCTCTAATTTCGTCCGCACAAGTTCTATTATTTTTTTTAAACAGGCTACATATAAGGTCCAAATTCTTGATCATTGGGTCTATACAGAAACATGTAGTATCAGTTACTTTCGAATGTTCCTTTAATAAATTCAAAACGGAGTCTGTACTGACAAAGCTGGAGGAAAATTACAGTTTTACAAATATCAGGTACTTATGTCACTAAAAATAAACATTGAGTTTATGCCGCTTATAAACTTAAAACTTTGGGTACTTATGCCGCTATTTACCCATAAAAAAATAACACATGATAATAACTTGACATTTAAAAATTAGATACCTAAAAAAATTATAAAATATAACTTAATTATAATTACTACTAAAAATTAAATTTACATATTTATTTATAACCGAACGTTACATTTAAATATTTGTACCTTAAATTACTTTTTATTATTTTATAAAAGACTATACTATTTAATTAAAATTTATTAAAGAAATTGGTCAATCAATCTTGTCAATTAGTTGTTGTGGGTTCTCTTCTCTTCTACTTTGTTGTGAGGGAAAATAGATGTGACTAAAATTTGAGGAAAAATGGTTAAAAAAATAAACAAAAATCATTAAAAAAAATAGTCTTCTTATTCTTAAGAATACAATATTTAGAACAAAAGCTTTAGATAATAATATTTAATTACAAAAATACTCAAAAATAAAAATAGTCGAACAAAAAACCAAGTTACCCAATAATATTAAAGGTAGTTCCGTAGTTATAAAAAATATATTTAGCTAATAAATGAGCTACCACTTTAACTTTCTTATTAAAAAAATTTGAAATATTTTCAATCAAATATTTTTGTAATATTGTAATAAATTTATATTTATTACTCAACATTTGTATTAATATTTATTTATGATAATCAATTTGACATTATATTAAAAAAATTGTAATAAATTTAATTAAATTAAATAAATGGGAATAGCATTTTTTTTTTTTTTTTGCAATGTAAATTATAAATACATAATTATTGAATTTTCTTAACTATACGTATGTAATATGTATTAGGCTACTCATCATATTCATCTTATTGTAGTTTCATGATTTTGTTTTTTAATAATGTACATACTATTTTAGTTGACTTATTAAAATTATCTTTATAATTTTTTAGGAAACAACATGATATTAATATGAGAAAAATCTATAGCATAATCTTTTAAAATGTTATATTTTCATATATCATTTATCTATCGTAGTATTTATTTAAGAGAGTTTTTCAGTTAATTTTTTTTGTATATGTTGTAGTTTTTAAGAAAAAGTTTAGTAAAATAAAAGTTAAACAATTGCTGACTATCATATATGAAAATACAATTTATTATTGATATTAAACTATTTTAAATTTTCTGAAACATTTTAAGTCTTTTTAAATAATTATAACGTATATGATTATAAAAAAAAATAACAAAATAATTATTTCGAATGCTAGGATAAATAATAAGTGTAACGGTTATTTTACAGTGTTCTATAAGAATTACATATTAATATATTATGTGGTTATCACTTTCAACTAAGGCAATTTTTTTTTTCAACTTTCTTTACTAAATCAATTTAGTTACTCTAAGGTCACATATAGTAAAATCCAATCATCCTTAATTGTTAGATTTAAATTCAATTATGGTGGAAGATAATTTGGTGGTAGAGAATTGAAGATGTATCAATGTGTAAATAATAATGAATAATTATTCTCATAAAAAAATAATGAATAATTATTAATATATTATTAGTTGGTTGATAAATGAACAAAATTCATATGTACCTATTGAAACAAAAGGGGCCAAACTCCCATCCCTAATTAAAAAACATATATTAAGTTTTTTTCAGATTAATATTTATTTTAGAAAAATAAATGTCCTCTATTTTTTTTTTTTTTGAGTAGAATGTCCTCTGTTTTTTAAATGCAAATTAAAATAAAAAAAAATGTCCTTTAATTGACATTTTTGTGTAAAATGTACCAACAAAACACATGCATAATTAATAAAAATAAAATTAAAAATAAAATAATAAAGGACACATTCACGGGGGCACATAAGTACTTTAGTTAGGCATGAACAGTTTTTAGTAAATAATTCCAAATTATATATATAAAGAAAATAATAATTCAATATTATATTTATTTTAATTAATAAAAAAAAAGTTTTAAAAAATCTGACATTGATATGTCCCAACAAAATTATAAACAGTAACAGTAAACTCTGCATCGTACGATTTTCTTTAATCAGACGGCTCAGAGAAGCAGTTGAGAATTTTTACCAAAAGGATTTTGCCTTCTTTGAAAAATTTAGCAGAAGATCTTCTCTGCAGTTTCACTCATATTTTATTTATTTATTTATTTATTTTAATTTAGCTGAAATAAAAATAAAAAGTTAATTAATATCAAAATTATTCAAAGGAAATAATTAATAATGGACAAGGGTGATGTAAGCTTTTACAAATAGTCAAATAGTAAATTCAGGCTTTCATAATTTATCTCTTTGTCATTTATTAAAAGGGTTTTTTTTTTTCTTGTCATTATGACTATTAACTTTTCTTTTGAGTAATTCTTTATAACCATTAAATATTTCTTCACATTTTTTCTTTATTATACAATTTATTTTTTAGCAATTATGAATCTATGATTTTTTTTAAAGATAAATAAAATTAATTAGTAAATGGGACATAGTTCATTATATGCAGGTTTTGCTTATTGAGCATAATTAATAAAAATAGGTAAACTAA
The DNA here is from genome assembly GCF_029168945.1 of Cannabis sativa. Taxonomy (NCBI): domain Eukaryota; kingdom Viridiplantae; phylum Streptophyta; class Magnoliopsida; order Rosales; family Cannabaceae; genus Cannabis; species Cannabis sativa. The sequence goes on from NC_083607.1 coordinate 57,902,222, forward strand.
GCTATTTACAATTAAGATAAAAAATTTAACAATATCATCAAATGACTTATAAGTAGCCACATGCGAAACATCAAAACAATGCAAAAAATACTAAATTTCTCTTCTGAATGAAATGTTATAGATCACACTTATTAATAGAAATTAGTCAAGGATCTTCTAAGAAAAATTAGGTATAACGCCCAATTTATTCAAATAAGAATAACAAAGAATAACAAAACCAATCATATTAAAGACAACCCAGATGAAAGATTGATCCATAAAACAACGGGTTGACAATAATATAGGGAACCCCCAAATAACATTATTGAACCAAAAAATCTCACTTAGAATAAAAACTACTAATTTCATTAACACAATAAAATGGTCATTTATTAAGAAAAATAAATAATGAAAAGATAATTATTGTAATTAAAAAAAAAGTAAAACAAAACACTAAAAGAGACAAATAATAGGAGAACCAAACACCACCTCATCCCTGGATCCCGGTCATCACTAATATCCACACCAACTCACAACATATCACCATAGTCAGGAAAGTAGTAGCCAAATCCAAACCATCCCGGTGACAAACCTTAACCAGGGCACCACCGATCTGTTTGCATCCTCTTCCCCTGGCACACAACTGGAGATTCCATCACTAGACCACCCCCGACGAAACGGGGATCCACCCCTAAAGAAGGCAAATAGAATAATTGTCGACGGCAACCCATGACCCTGAGGGAACCCTCATGCATGACACCCTTCTCAAACCAAATCATGTTGATGCCAATATCAGCCACCACGAACCAAGAACCCAAACAAATTAACGAGGAAGAAAATAGTTGGTCCTCCATAAAATGTCTCCCTAGAGAGTATCATCAATATTCCCCCAATTATGCCACAACTAAGCCCCAAAAAAAGCTGGCAAGCCACAGCCGGAGAGAAGACCCAACTCTAGCAGAGGCAGCATTAAGAAAAACTTAGAGAGAAACCCCAATTTTTTGTATTGGATTTTCTTTGAATCTATGATTAGAATGTTTCTATCTAAAATATTATTTGATATTGTTAGAGAGTTCTACATTATTAATGTGTGGAAAGATAATAAAATATATAAGATGAATGGGATACTTCTCCCATTATCAATTTATTTTGAGATGGAACCTCATTCTTCTTATCTCAAATTCTAACATGGTATCAGAGTAAAAACAAATAAAAAAAAACCTCTAACGACTATCCAACTCAAAAAAAATCAATCGAAGTAGAGCAAAAAAAAAAAGAGCCACAAAAAATCCAAAAAAAAAAAAAACTGATCCAAGAGCCAAAAGTCAAAAATCCACTTGTGATTCAGGAATAGTGAGCCAAAAAAAAAGTCACCATAGATCCAAAAATATCGATCTAAAAAGTAGAGCAAAAAGAGCCACTTGTGATCAGGGATAGTGAGCCAAAAAAGAGACGCTTATGATTGAGTTGTCAAAAATAGTGAGCAAATAAAATAGCTACCATCTTGAGGGGCGATATTAGAGAGTTCCACATTGCTAATGTGTAGAAAGATATAATAGAATATATAAGATGAATGAGCTAGTCCTCTAATTGCCAATTGATTTTGAAATGAAATCTCATTCATCTTATCTCAAATTCTAACAGATATATCTCTAAAACATTAGATATCACTTTGTATTAAAAAAAAATAAATATATAAAATGAGTCTACAGTATATCTCCTTAAATGGGTGTTTTGTTAGATCACCAATAGAATTTTAGTCCAATTTATTTTATGATCACGTACATTATAGTTATATATCTATGAATTTTTAAAAAAAATTCGAGTAATTTACAATGACCACAGTAAAATTTATATATTTTGTTAGACGTGAAATTGCTTTTTCTTATACAAGCAGTAAGTAATTATTTAAGCCTTATTTTTGTTACTGTAAATTATTCGGAATTTTCCAAAAATTTACATTTTGTCTTAAATAGTTACAACAAATGTAATCATAAAAGAAGATTGGACTAAAGAAAATTTAAAAGTACCGAAACAGATAAAAAATCTATCAGAACAACTCTTTAGAGGTGTCTACTTCTGAAATTTCATATAAAAAATATATACCACTTAATATAAATACATTATAAGAGGGTGGTTTGATATTGAAAGATTTATTGTTTTGTAGGGTATTTTTGTTATTATGAATATGTGTAAAGTATAAATTTCTAGATAATCCAATCAAATTACCTCCGTTAATCTCGCCGTCATCTATGTTTTGAACAAAATATGCTTTACAAAAGAAATACACAATATATTTTTTTCAAAAATATATATACATATTTTTTTTGAAAACAAATTAAAAATTTATAGAAAAGAAGAAAAAGGAGAAGGGTGTCCATTAAAAAGAAAGAAAAAAACAATTGTATTAATTATAATAGTTGAATTAGTGGTGCTTAATATTTTTTATAGGTAACACTTTACGATCAAATGACGATATTCTTTCGAAGCTATTTTTTTAAGTTATATGGAAACTTGATACTTCACTACACCAATAGTGGTATGATCTCGAGGAGAATACTAAACTCTAGTAGTGTCTTTTAGCCATTTTTATGTATATATATAGGAATATGGGTCGAGCATTGTTATTGAGTATCAGTAGTGCTCAGTACCTTCTATAAGTACCACTAACTATTTTCTTAAGGTGGCATTTAGTTACAAAATAAAAATGGAATAATAATGGGAATAATAATAGGAATAGGAATAGAATAAAATGGAATTTCTAATCTTTTATTTAGTAAAGACTGTGGAATCAATAACTAAATAAGAATTGTGATATTTGGTATAGTATGGAATGAAATGAAATTTTTATTATTTTGAACAAAATATCTTTTACTCTTTTAAATAATTTTTGTTTTATAAAATTAACATTATGGTACAAATAAAAATGTAATATATATATTTATGTATCACTCTCAAATTGTATTTTTTAGATCCAATTATCAAATAATAAAATATAAATAAATATTTAATTTAATAGTCTATTTTATATTAAATATTTAAGTATCAACTAAATGTTATTCGTATTATTTAATCATCACACAACGTCTATTCATATAATTATAATAATGATATTGCTTTCCTATAATTCTATTAAAAAAATATAATAAATATATTATTACAATATTAAATGTTGTAGATATATGTTTTTAAATAAAAAATGTTACCTAGGGATGCACACGGGGCGGGAAATGGGCGGGGAGTGCTCCCCCCGTCCCCATCCCCGTTAAGAATTTTAATCCCCATCCCCGCTTATTCCCCATCGGGGATGGAGCGGGGACGGGGCGGGGAATCCCCTAATAATAAAATAAAGTTTATAACGAAATTTTTAATATACAAAAATATTAAACTACATAAAAATTAAAATATTACACATTAATTATTATTCAATAAACTAATTATTATCCAAAACATAACTTAAAATTCATAAAAAAAGATACTAATATACTAAAAAAATGCAAACATAAATTATAAATTATTATTAAAAATATAAGATAAAATACTAAACGGGTCCCCGCCAGAGCGGGGAGTGTGATCCCCGTCCCCGCCCCGTTTAATATTCGGGGACAAAAAGTGATCCCCGTTCCCCAATTAGACGGGGAATCCCCGCCCCATTAGAGGCGGGTCCCCGCGGGGCCCCATTCCCGTGGAGAAAATGTGCATCCCTAATGTTATCCATATAATTATAACTTTAATCATTTATTTATGAAAATGGTAGATAAGGAAAAATAATTTTTAATTAGTATAGAATGACTTCTTTAAGTTATTTTATTTAGGAAAAGTAATTCTTTAATTTACATGAATTACAATTCCTATTAGAATGAGTTTTTTAATAACAATAAACAAACTAAACACTTGAATAATCTTTCTTTAGAAATAACAATTTTATTCTTATATTTATTTATGCAAACTAAACACTACCTAAGTTGTATAAGACCGATATAATATTAATATGACGAATAAACATGTACTACTTAATTTTATGAGTCAAAGATACTTTTGGTAAACACATCAACCGAATGCATACTCATTATTTATTTAAGTGAATGAATGGTCTGATTAGGTTCAGAATTCCATATTTTTTTAAAATTAACTAATTATATTTATAAATAGAATTTATAATGTTTTATTCATGCATAAACCCTCTTAAGGCTTATTCTTCTTCTTCCAAAAAAGAAAGAAGAGGATGTGTCATGTGTGGTTGCCTTGAACCCCATAACCCCTAGCTAGCTAGTACTATCCCCTAATCCCTACAAACCCTAAACAATGGCCCTAGTTAGTAGTATTTTCATTTGGCCATTACCTAATCCACTATGCTACCTATAAATATATCCTACTATCTATATATACATGGGATTCCACAAATTTTCAAGTTTGGAATTGCATGCATTCAATATATAAATAATATTAATGAAAATAAATCAATAAATAAGAAGGTGAATTATTCAACTCAAATATCAACTGGTCTTTTGAATGCATATTCATTCCAAACTAATAAATACATATTTATATTCATTCCCTACAAAACACTACTACTAATAATTTACTGATTTTTTTATGTAGTGGTAATTTTTTTGTCACCATTAATTTGTAGTTGTACCTACTACAAATTTAACCATAACTATAAGTTAAAAATTAATGCCGGTTATTTTAAAATTGAATTGTATTGAATATAGTGTTCTTAACTCATAATAATAATAATAATAATAATAATAATAATAATAATAATAATAATAATAATAATAATAATAATAATAATGAGTTTTAATATGTCACACTGTATATTAATTAAAATATTAAGAGCATATATATATTTATAATAAATTATTAGATATATATAATATAAGTCTATATACATTAAGTCTCTATATATATATCTTTATATATTAAAAGTGCCTATCTAACGGTATTTATTGGTTTAACAGAATATACTTAAAAATAAAATAATATTCTGTTAAATTTAACGATATTAATAGTTTGATCTCCCGTTAACAAATAAATAAACCTAATAATTAAACCCAAAAAATTAAACAATCTTTTTTTTTAAATTAAAAAAAATCATCCACATATCTCTCTAACAAACTAGATATTTTCAATTTTTGAATTTTTTTTGTTATTTTTAGTACCTATGCTGCTGACTTTTTTAAATCAGTATGAAGTTTTCTTAAAATTAAATAGGTGACATTGATATTTTATGAAAAATTTAGATACACCCAAAAAGAAGTTAATATGCAAGACCAACGAGGTAGCAACTGATCAAAGAGTTCTCTCAAATTGTATCATCCAAGAATGAAGAGGTAAACATCACATATTTGTAACTTTATGTTTTCTTTCATGTATATGCTAACCCATTTATTTGGTTTCCAAAGAAGAAATAACTTCAACCAGGGGAGATGATGACTAAATGGAAGAAGTTTTAGAACTCAAAGGGACAACATTATTAATTAGACTAATACTATATGTTTCTGATATTGATGAACTGGTAATGATTTTATTTAGAATTAGTTTTTTAATTCTCGCAACCTAAAAGTATGTATTCATATTCATACCTCACATACAATTTTATGCACTGATATATTTATATTAAATGTATATATATATGTGAATATATTATTTTCTCTTATTTGTGTCTGCATTTTGGTTTCTAATTTGAAACAAAAGACCTTAAGAAGAATTGATTTCTTGAATTTAGGTCACTCAAGAGCGGCTTTCTACCTTATTTAGTGTCTGTGGTTTATAGACAAGTAAGTGAAAAGCCCTCTCTCCTCTCTATAATGTGTTAGTTAAGCTGAATATCTACTGTATGTGACTTGTTTCTAATTATCATGTTACTTCTTGTATAAATTTCATATGTAATAGCATATTATGGTTGCATATGCCGTTATGTATAAAACATATTAATCAGCTAATCCTTTTTGCCTCGTACTGTTTTTATTTTCTTTTCATTTAATTGGCTAACTCAAGTCTCAAGCTTCATGCCATCTCATTTAACACACACATATGTATAACCAAGTAAATATTTGAAAAACAAAAAACACACAAAAAAGGAATTAAAGCGATAAAAACAAGAGATATAAATAGATACTAATAGAATATTTATATGCATAAAACATATAGGCATTCGAAAGCTACTACCTGGTAATTAATTAATTAGATACTAATTAATAACAATAACTTGTTGCTTAATTAGAAAGTAAAATAAAGCTTGAAATTCTAAAGATATAATTAATAAGCTATGTCTATTTGTATCTGGTATTTTCTTCCTTTGTACGCTCTCTTTAATTATAATGTACAATCTATGATTACATGACTTTTGAGTACAATAATTAAGTGTGTAGTTACTTGGAGATATCTCAATTGATTTGGTGTATGAATGTGTGGTAGATGTATAGCTGGATGGGTTGAAATCCCCATTATAACATTTGAATTACAATGTGTATATTATAGGTTTATATACACAATTATGACATTCTTAACAATTAGTTATATAAAACATATCGTTTATAAAATAATTTACAATTAGTTATTGAATTCTTCAACAAAAACCACTAAAACTTATATAAAACTAATATTTACGTGGCTCGCCACGTAACTCTCATCTAATATATATATATATATATGCATTGAGCTTTATTTGACCCTCCACATTACATATCATATATTTTCTTTTGTAATTAGTACATAAATATGTTTGGTATACAAATTCCAATTCTTGATATTTATGTACTATATATATAATGGTTACTATTTAATAATTACATTAAAAATACTTATAATAATTACATTTTTTTAAAAACTTACTATAACAAATTACTAATATAGGTAAAAATTTTATTTTGTTACTCAAATTAATTATATACTTAAAATAAAGAAAAATTACTCTATATACTATTTTTAATTTTTTTTTTCTTTCAAATTTACGGTTTGGGATGCTCCAGTAATTTCTTCGGTTATTTATATGTAGATTGCTATACGAATTTTGTTTGCAATTTCGATTGTTCCATTAATTACTATAGGAGTTTTTGTGTGGAATTCCGTAAAAATACATAAAAAAAATTATTTTAAAGTATAAAAATAAAATAAAAAAATCCTAAAATAAATTAATTTTTTAATTAAAATATTTAATAAGGTATTTTTCACCACTAATGTTTATAAATATTTTTTTATTCATAAGAAAATAAGTAAAATCAGGTTAGTATTATGTTATACACAATTTATTAATTATTTTTTGTCTTTCAAAAAAAAAATATTAATTATTTTTATTATAAATTAATTACAACAATAATTTAAAATAAATATAACTACCATAATTACATATTTGATTTGATGTAACTATTAAAACTCCCCTATTAATATATATTCAATGTTATGATTAATTAATACTTTATTACCATTTTTTTAAAGGATGGTGACAATTTGCTGTCTAAATTAATAACAATACATATATATTTATTTAGAAATGTAGCATTAAAAAGTAAAATAAAAACTCTTATTACTATTATGTACATTAATTAAAAAGTATTATTATAAAAGCTCTTCTTATTATATCCATTGAAACCCTTATGATTTTTAAGTAATTATATTATACGATATATAAATGTTTAAAAATATACATACATGTTTAGCACATTGAAACTTAGTGTACAAATTATAAATATATTAATTTACGAGTACAATAGTAATAATTCAACTTAAGATGTTTTTGGCTATATATACATATTTGTCTAAAAATTTCATATAAATTACACATCACCACGTGCAAAACCAATATTGGTCATAAAGTGAATTATACCCTAAAAATTAAGAGAAAGACACTCCTAGGATTCTTAAGCTAAATATAGCAAAAGGAATCTTTCTCTTTTCTTTTCTTTTCACTCTTACTCTTTACCCTATTCTCACTTTCTCTCTCATATCAAATATATTTCATTCAACAAAAAATATAAAAGATTTTTTTTTTATTTAAGCGTTTATATATTACAACTATATTTTACCCGTGACTCGAACCCAAAACCTCCAAGACACACACACACCCACCTATGGCCACTTGAGCTAGCCTCAAGTAGTTAAATAAAAGATTCCTCAGCCACACAAAAAAAACTAATCAAACAAAAACAAATGTAAATAAATAATTAAAACTTAGGGTTAGTGATTTTATATTATTTATTTCATTCTTTGGCAAATGGTCCCTTACCATCATCATCATCAACATAAAGTATATTATCCACCAAATATAGCCCATATTTGAATAGTAATTAATCAAGGCTCTATGCCCTATATGCAACAAAGTAAGTTAATTATAGGGCACTCCTAACCATAATAATTAATTATTTATTGTATTAATCATTTTCTTACATGACCACAAGGTCCAATGGTCCTATAACTATATAGCCATACATATAGATGTGTCCTTATATATAATATGCATATGATTTAATAATCATTCTCAAAAGAATTTATTAAAGGGTTTGAGGTATCAATCCAAAAACATTCTTTATATATGTACTATCAAATTAAAGAAATAATAGGTTAGGAAGATGACTAATATTTTCCCAATACCTGTTTGAATAATAAAAATAAATGTAGGTATTTATATATGGTAAATTATTTTATATATTATTTTAAATTTATCGTTTTGATTATTCTGTTAGTTGTTTTAGTAATTTTTATGTGAATTGTTATTTGAATTTTAATTATAATTTATATTATTTTGTTAATTACTTCATAAAAAAATTATTTTAAAATGAAAAATACTTAATAAATAATATAAAGAAAATATATAAATGTATGATGTTGTATGTTTGGAGTTAAATAACATGTAGTAATTTTTTTTTTATTTTTTGAACATAATAACATGTAGTAATTAAGAAATGAAAAAATAAATGTAATATGTATATAGGATTGGTGGGTTTGCAATTTCCAACATCACATGTTTATGTTTGTCCCAATATGCAATGCATGGTGTCCTTATCTAAAAGGGTTTATTGGCCTTAGATTTTTGACCACTCTCTCTCTCTCATCATATTTTGTTTACTTTGAAAATTCATGTGTGAACCAATGTTTGATTTGATATTATAATAGTCAAAATCTTTGACCACATTGTACACGTGGCATCTAATGACGGCACCATATTCTCCACATGGCAAGCGTTGGTGGGACCACATCACTATTGCCCTTTACACTATTTTCATAATTTTTTAATTTGAAAAAATGTCACAAGATTTTTTTTTTTTTTTTTTGACAAAACACCATCCATTAATTATAACGTATCCACAAATTTTGGATTTTTATTATAAAAAGAACCTGTAGTTTGACTAGATTTTAAGTTTGACCTTCTTATTTATATAAAAACAAACAAATTACAAAGACATGTTATAAGATATTAATGGAGTTTTCTAGTTTTCTATATATATATATATATATAATTAAATATTGAATTTTATATAATTTAATATATTAATTTTTATAAAATATCACTAATTATTATTTGGTAGACAGTAGACACTTTTAAAATTTTATAACCATGCTCTAAATTATATTAATTTGAAATGAATATATTATCCTTTTTTTTTTTTTTGAAAATAAAGTAATAGATTGATCGGAAAACTAGACCTCACGGTCATTACAAATGATAGTTTTTGGTATCGAGGATACCTCCACGAAACTTGAAATGTTTTGGAACAGCGCCCATTTAGCTACATTATGGGCAGCAAAGTTACAACATCTAGAAATAAAAGAAAAATTACAAAATAAAAAACACTTAGAGAGTTGATTACAGACAGAGACATAATTATCAATATTCCAAAAATAATGAGACCCTTTCAGCGCTTTGATAACAGTTTCTGAGTCACTCTCCACCAAGACATAGTTGTGCTTTCTGATGCGAGCCGAATCAAGAGCAAGAAGACACGCCGCCGCCTCACCAATCAACGGGTCTCTGAAGTTGAGTCTGGAAATAATGGCCCAAACCATCGACCCGGTGTGATCTCTCGCCAGGGCCGCTATGCACATGGAGATATTATTATTATTATTATTATCCTTTAATGCATTACAAATAAATATGTATATTTTCTTGCAAACCATTAATATCAATTTGAACACAAAATATTGATTTATTTCTTTCCCCCTAAAAATGGCTATTTTTATCATTCATTAATTAAGGAAAAATTTGTCATTTAACTTAAAATAAATTAGGTTTATTGATTCTTATTTTATATAAATATATTTATAATTTTGAAATGGAAGAACTTCATTCAATCATATTATGTATTTAAACATTTCAATCATATTATAATTGTTAAATTCTCCTCATTTTAATTAATGTTGCCGGTGGTCAAAATTCTTGAATCCTATTTATATATTTATATATATAAATATTTTTCTAACCTTCTCTACAAAAGGAATTTAAAACAACACTATAAACTTCAATCAAATGATGTTGAAATAGGTCACATAGTAGAGTGAGTCATCTTGGCATTAAAAACACCATATTGTTATGTTTGTTTTGATAGTTGAAAAATTGAAAGGAGCCTTCCTTTTTCAAATTTAAGAAACTGTGAAGTGTGAAAAATAAAATTATAATAATAATTAGGAAAATTTGCGGTAAAAGTCCCCAAAAAGTTCACGTTGATACAGATTAGTCCCCAAGCTCCAAAAATAGCGGCAATAGTCCTCAAGGTCACATTTTTTATTTGTCCGTTGGTCTCCAAGTTAACAGATCTGTTAAACCCAATTCAAATGCCACGTGTCGAAATATTATTGGTGGGTATTATTATTTTAATTTAAAAAAATAAAAATAAAATAAATAAATAATTTTAAAAAAAATCTTTTTTTCTTCTTTTCTTTTTTTTTTTTCTTTTCTTTTTTTCTTTTTCTTTCTTTTCTTCTTCGTCTTCTTCGTTTTCTTCTTCTTCAACCCAACCCCAACCAGCCACCGGAGCACCACCACGACCCCACGGCCAGCCCTTCATTCCTCCTCCGCCACATTACTCCGTCCCAAAACCACCGTCGCCGCCGTCACATCCTAATCCCAACCCTTCTCCTTCAACAAGAGCTACTCCATCTCCGACAAAGACCTCAACTCCCAAGGGTTCATCCTCCGCTGTACACCGTCAGATCTCAACCTCGACAACCTCAACAAAGTCTTCGTCGTCGTCGGATTCCCCAAACGCAACCCATGGGTTTTGTTGCAGATCTGGATGGGATTCATGGAATGCTATTGTTTTGGTTTTGATTATAGTTTCTGATATTGAAATTAGGTTTTGTTTTTTGTTTTCCTTTACGGAGTGAATCTCAATTCGTTGAAATCTCTCGATGGGTCGGAAGAAGGCCAATGCTCGGGACGATGAGAACCCTGCACAAGGTGGTGCTAAGTCGAAGAAGAAGGGTTTGCTTATTGATGACAACGAGTACGCTATTGGAACTAAGCCTGAAGTTCATGAAGAGAAGGTTGTGATTACTGGGAAGAAGAAGGGTAAGAAGGGTGGCTCCAAGGCTTCTGAGCCCAAAGGCAATGATGAAGAAAAGGCGCTGGATGAGGTTGATAATGATGATGAAGATGATCATCGTGAAGTTGTTTTTGCTGGTAAGAAGAAGGGCAAGTCGAAAAAGGGTAAAGGGAATAGTAGTGTGCTTAGTGGTTCGAGTTTTGGGTTGCTAGAGTGGGGTTAGGGCTGGCCGTGGGGTCGTGGTGGTGCTCCGGTGGCTGGTTGGGATTGGGTTGAAGAAGAAGAAAACGAAGAAGACGAAGAACAAAAGAAAGAAAAAGAAAAAAAGAAAAGAAAAAAAGAATTTTTTTAAAATTATTTATTTATTTTTATTTTTATTTTTTAAAATTAAAATAATAATACCCACCAATAATATTTCGACACGTGGCATTTGAATTGGGTTTAACAGATCTGTTAACTTGGAGACCAATAGACAAATAAAAAGTGTGACCTTGAGGACTATTGCCGCTATTTTTGGAGCTTGGGGACTAATCTGTATCAACGCAAACTTTTTGGGGACTTTTGCCGCAAATTTCCCTAATAATTATTATCTTTCCTTTTTTTTTTTCCTTTTGAAGATTTGATTTGCATATATACTTTTGGCTAAGTTTACCGTACACTTTTTAAAAAGATGTTTTAGTTAGAGTTGTTCACAAACTATTAGATCCAATCCAATTTGTACGATGTAATCTAATCTAATTTGCAAAATGTAAATATTTACACTTGTGCGGATTTGATTGGATTGAAAAATCTAAAATCCGCACTTATGCACTTGTGCAGATTTGATGTTATTTGACTTCAAAAAGTAACCGATTTGATCTAATCCGCATTTAATTATATATATTTTTAAAAATTTATTATATATAATATATATATATTTTTTAGTAATATTAAAACAAAAAAGACGAACTTCTAAATATAAATAAATATATATTAGCTTATTTATTTGGGCATTTTTCATTTTTACACTTCTAAACATTTTTTTATGCATTTTTACGGAATTCTATATAGAAATCTCGATTGCAACTAGCACTGCAACCTAAATCGCAACAAAAAATCGTATAGAAACTCCTATTGCAACTAGCACTGCAACCACTTTAGAAACCCAAACAGTAAATTTGAAAAAAAAAAGTTAAAAAAATAGTATATGTATATTAATTTGATTTGTACGTAAATGGAGACGGACATAGATGATTATTGGAGATAAGAAACAACAATCTTTTTTAATTTTTTTTTTTATTTTAATGAAATATTAAATAATTTATCATTAAAAAAAAAGTAATCGATCCAATCCACACTTAGTGTTGATTGGATGTTGTTTTACCAAAAACGTACGGATTGGATCGGATGAACAACCCTAATTTTAGTAGGTTCTCTATCTATTTCGACATATGGAATAATTTTTTAGTCAAATTCTTTTCTTGATCGTATACGTTACAGTTATTTAAGACTACTTGTAATTTTTTCAAAAAAAATTAAATAATTTACAATGATAAAAATAAAATTTACATATTTTGTTACATGCCCGACTATTTTTTCTTATACACGTAGTAAGTAATTGTTTAAATTTAATTTTTGGCATTGTAAACTGTTTGGAATTTTTTAAAAATTTACAAGTGATCCTAAATAAATACAACATACGTGATTAAGAATAAAACTTAAGTGATCCTAAATAAATATAATATATGTGATTAAGAATAAAAATTAGACTAAAAATTTATTCAGAAAACAGATAAAAAAAATCTATCAAAACGTCCTTTTAATGTGTATTATAAAAATTTCCAATACTCTTTTTTATTACTGAAAGAAATACCTATCTTATAATTATCTTATGTATGAGTACAAAGTTTTCAAGACTTTAGTCTGAAATAAAAAAGAGAGTTGATTACTGTTGAGAATCATGGGGTTCCAACTCAAAATCAATTGGCAATGAGTGGAGTAGCCCATGTTCTTATATATGGCTCAATACTTTCACATTTAATCCATGTGGGACAATATTCTCCAATATCCCCCCTCAAGATGGTGGCTATTTTTGCTCACCAATCTTGAATCACCTTATCATAAGTAGTGCCATTTGCTCGTTTATTTTTTTATTTTGCGGCTGGGAGTTCCATTTGCTCGCTTATTCTTGTTCGCGGCTGGGAGTACCATTTTGCTCGCTTGCGGCTGGCTAACTCTTTGATAGGTGTGGATCGAAAGCCCGCTAGGAATATGGCTCTGATACCATGTTGAGAATCATGGGGTTCCAACTCAAAATCAATTGGCAATGAGTGGAGTAGCCCATGCTCTTATATATGGCTCAATACTTTCACATTTAATCCATATGGGACAATATTCTCCAATAATTACAAACTATAGATGCACTTTTTTTTTTTTTTTTGTCGTAGATCATTTTGCATAATAATAATAAAAATTAATTTGTAATAACTCTCTAGGACAACAAAAAAAAATTTGTGATCAATCATCAAAAAATGAGATATTAAGAAGTGTTCCATAAATATATTATTACAAGGAATAGTGCTACATTCTCCTTTCCAAGTAAGATTGTCATCAAACTTATATATATTATTTTTCTTCACAAATAAGATAAATAATGTTTATTATTAGCTTACAAAGTGACTGATTAAAAATTGTTCGTTTTTGTATCCCAAAATCCTCTGCCTTGATGGAATAAGATTCAATTAAATCATGATGTTGAATCTGCCAACCCCAATTCAATGTAACACCTTTCTTATCCTTAAAACTATAGCCAAGCCAACCATAATTTTTTTAAAGGTAAAGGGAAATTTATATTAACAGGTAAATCTATATTATTTAAAAAATATTATTTGTTGAGCAGAAATAACAAAAAAATTATTCATTAATTGCCTTGTGTGCCAACTAAATGTAGAAAATTATTCACATTTGTTTTTTGAGTAAGAGTTTTCAATTAAGGTACTTGAAAAGGTACAACACTGATTGGAGCAAATGGATTGATGAGAAAAAGGCGAAGAACACTTTTGATAAAGCCTTATTATGCTGGGATTGTGTATTGTATTTGGTTTAGGGTAAATGGCGGCAAAATTTCCCAAAATTTTTATTTTAGTTTCACTTAACCCCTAAAACCTAAATTTGAGCAGTAAAACTCCTAATACTCGCGTTCGGTTAGCAATTTAACATTTTCGTCCATTTTAAGTGTTAAGTGCTGTGTTGGACTATTCATGTGTGCATCTACGTGGATACAGTGTACACATGGCACAATTCTATTGGTCCATGTAAAAATTATTTAAAAAATTAAAAAATTAAATTAAAATTAATTTGAAATAAAAAAAATTGTAAATAAAAAAATATTTTTTCTTTTTTTTTTTTCGTTTCTAATTTTTTCATTACAGTTCTCTCTCTCTCCCCCCTAAATCTCTCTCTCTCTCCCCCAGAAACCACCATCACCTAACCAAAACCACCAGCATCTCACCAAAACCACCACCACAGAATCCCAATCAAAGCTCACCTGAAACAAAAAAAAAAAATGCAAATCACAAAATACAACCCCATTTTGCCGTCCCTGAACTTGCAACCCCCCAAAAGGACCAGAACCCCATTTTCCTCAACATTGATTTCAGAGAAAGAAGCTAAATTTCTCAAAACCCCAACTGCAGAAGCTTGGAATCAGGTGTTCCCCCTTGACAAATCTTCAATAGAGATGATTGGATGAAATCCCAGCTCTCGAAATCACAGCCACGGTCTTCTCTTTCATTTCAACCGAGCTCGAATCCATTAACCTAACCAAAACAGAACCACACCTTGAGCAACGATGATCATCACGTCCTTATCGTCTTCCTAGAGAAGGCTCAAAAGCGAGTCCATCCCCGTGTTTCTCGACTTGCTGCTCCTGATCTGTAACAGAGTGGCTGCCAAGGGTTTTGAAAACCCTAAATCGGGACTAAAGGGGGGAGAGAGAGAGAGAGAGATCGAGAGAGAGAGAGAGAGAGAGAGAGATGAGATCGAGATTGAGAGAGAGAGAGAGAGAGAGAGAGAGAGAGAGAGAGAGAGAGAGAGAGAGAGAGAGAGAGAGAGAGGATATTGAGAAGATGAACATACAAGAAGGAAGAAGGAAAAGAAAGAAAAAGAAAAAAAAAGAAAAAATATTTTTTATTTACAATATTTTTTAATTTAAATTATTTTTTTTTTATTTTTTAAATAATTTTTTACGTGGACCAATAAAATTGTGTCATGTGTACATTGTGTCTACGTAGATGCACACGTGGACAGTCCAACATGGCACTTAACACTTAAAATGGACGGAAATGTTAAATTACTAACAAAACGCAAGTATTGGGGTTTTACAGCCTAAATTTGAGTTTTGGGGGTTAAGTAAAACCAAAATGAAAATTTTGGAGATTTTGCCGCCATTTACCCTTTGGTTTAACAGAAATATGTGTATGTTTGAGAATAAATATATTAGCTTGATTGTTTAGATAAAATGAGTAAAATGTGTATTAAAATTAGACTATGCTCAGTGAATAGAAGAGGTCTAAGAAAGATTTAGTTTTTTTTTTTTGAAATTAAGATTTAGTTTTTCTTAATTTGATAGATTAGATGTATTTTGAGCCGTGAGTTTTTTTGCTTTTACCTCTCGCTATAAAAAATTTTATTTTTAGTCACAATAAAACTTGTGACTAAAAGTAAAAAATTGTGATTAGTTATAAATAATAATTCTCATATTGTGATTAAAAAGCACGTGGCTGAAGGTATTAGTCATAAAAATTATAATTCGTTGTGATTAAAACTAAATTAGTAGTAACTTGTATTTAAATATTATATTTTAGTCACATATAAATTTTTTTAGTCACAAAAAATCATGTTATGACTAAAAAATTGTCACTAAATATAGTTGAAATAAGAATGACCTCTCAATCAAAGTAGCACTAAAGTATTAGAGGCAGTGCCACCACTGCTATTAAAAAAGGCAAGCATAATGATTAAACCCTCTAAAGGACAAAGTTTCAAAAAAATAAAAATAAAAAAAAATACTTTGCTTTCTTTTGAAAATTACCTAAATATAGTTGTTGAATTCAAGTGGATCACTTACTGAGCTTAAAACTCTATTAGCACACTATTTTATCATATGTGTTGATAATCAAAGTAGTACTTTATTTGTGGCTAATCCAGTATTCCATACTTGATCGAAATATATTGAAATCGAAAAACATCAAATTTTGGCTAAGTAGTTGTTTATTCATTATGTTCCTGCCATTGATCAAGTAGCGGTTGCTCTCACTAAGCCTTTGCCTACCGATTGTTTCAACTATTTTAAATCTAAACTTCAAATGATTGCTACCTCTTTTTGAGAGAATATTTAATTAATTAGTTAGTTAACCAATTGTCAGTTAGTTGTTAAGATAGTTAATTCATTTTCTTGATTCAGTTATGTAAATGTAATCTTGATATTGTTTGCTCTCTCTCTAATAAGTGAATTAAGTTTTTGCTAAGATGATCCACTATTGGCTTTTCTCTCAAATCATGCAAAGCATGATTTAGTCATTTACAGAACACAAGTGTCATTTATTAATTTGAGAAAGTAAAAAAATGTATTACTATTTCTTTTTTCTTTATATAATATTATCTTTTCTATTTTATTTTTCAAAATATCTTACCAAAACATCATTTTTTTTTATTTTATCTTATATATTTATATTACATCACATATCAATTTCTCTATAACTTCTCTATTTTATTTATAAATTATTCAATTAATATATTTTATTTATTTTAAAAATTAAATAAATATAATAATATCATATACATATAGTACAAAAATGTTTAAAATATTAATATAATAATATTTATAGTTTAATAAATAGTACTTTTTACATGTTAGTCACTATTTATGAACTAAATTTTTTAGCTAAAATAGCTATGGAACAATTATTTAATTATTAACTATTTTAGCTACTCTATTTTGACTGCTTTTAAGTTTAAAATTCGAATGGCCTCCCCTAACGCCCAATATATATAATTAAACTTATTATTCACAATAATTTTGGCTATACATAGTCCCATATATATACCATAATTTTCATAATCGTGTTCTTGAATTTTTAATAAATAATAAACCAATTAAAATTTGGTATGTCGAACATTTTTTTCAGGGATGATTGTATTATTATTATTTTTTTTTTGAATAATTAATAATTGTTTCTATTTTCTTTAATTTTTTTATAAGAAATAATTGCTCCTTTTCCCTTTTGTGAACAAGAACAAGAGCACTAATTAGACTAATTGTTTTAAAAATTGCATATTGTTATATCAAACTGAATTTATCTCAGAACACCCTACAAAATATAATTTTTTTTTTTGTCCATATCACACTTTTCTTTTTTGATAATATATATGAATACATTCAAACTTATCTTAACTGTTATAACTTATAGGGAACATCTTTCAGAGCAATCCTTCAACCCACATGGATGGAAATCATTGACAATAATATTAGCTAGCTCCCAAATATATATGTATATATTTATATATATATGATCAAATTTGGCCATGGAAGATTTGGAGGGAAGACAAAATAATGGAAGATTAAGACCCTTTTATATATTTTATTATAATAAAGTTTTATTTGTTCTTCAGCTTTCAAATATGGTATTATTGTTCTAGATAGTTTTTCTTATATTCTTGAAAGTTATTAATAATAATTTGTCTTGTAAAGTTCACTATTCTTTTACTTTTCTTTTCTTAATTTCTTTTGTGTTTCTAATTTTTCAAACATATGGGCTAGACTTTGTTTGAACTTTAAAGTCAATGATGTTGTTGTGACCTTATGTAGAATGTTTAAGTAGTTGGGTGGGCCACATTTGAAAAAAGGAAGAAAAGAAAGAAAAGAGAAGAAGAAATAAACTTCAAATTCTATCAATTTGGTTTTGAATTTTTGTGAGAAAACCATATCTACTCTCATTGAGAAAGTGAACCAAGATACCTAATAAAGGTTGGTTTATTTCATATATATAAATAAATTTTTTTTGTTATGTATATATTATAATTCTTGAGAGCAATCAAGTAGGGTAAGAGGCAATGAATAAAGGCATTTTGCATTGTGATCAATCTCATTCAACAATCAACATAGAATTAGATTTGAATATGAATCAAAACAATCCAAAGTTCCAAAGCCCAAACCAACTCAGTTTGTCTTTATAGATTTGCTAGGCCTAGCTAGGCCTATAATCAAATTACAATAGTGTTAAGTCACTTAATCTTTTATATACAGATAGATTTTCCTCCAACCCATGAATATTAAAAAAAAAAAGTTTTTAATTCATAATTTACTGGAAAAGTAAACATTTTGAGTAAAAGTATTCAAGCACATATCATAAAGAAATAATACAGCAATGAATGAAAGAAACATTTCTATGAACAATATAACTATCCAAAAAAAATGAGATGGCTAATAGCCTAATATTGATTTGTTATGAGATTTTCAACCACTCTTTACTATTTCAAAATATTGATTTAAATATTATTTTAGAACATTTGTTTTGCAAAAATTAACAATAGAAACTCTATGTTTTGTTAAATAATAATTTAAACTATGTATTTTTTAAAATTGTACAAAATAATATTTTGAACTCAATATTTTTTTTTAAAATTAAAACCTAATAATAATTTGAACCGAAAGTGTGATGACTAGATTGGTTACATTTTCTTTTTGCATCTATTTGTGTTGTAAACTGGTTTCTATTGGTTATAATAATAAAAAAAATTAACAAAAATAAAGCTCAGGGTATGATTTGTACCATGTTGAAAAAAAAGGCCCAATTTATCATTTAACAAAGGGATTATTTCACAAATACACAAAAACAATAAATAAAATTACAAAAATACGATTTCATGGAATTTTAAATATTTTTACGATTTTTAATTTTATTTACAGAAAATACGGTTTTTTTATGTTGTACTCTTGTTAATTTGTCGTTGATTTTTTGTTATCTATATGTTATTTTTTGTTGTTGTTTTGATGTTATTTTCATGTTACTTTTTCTGTAGTTTTCTTGTTGTTTTCGTGTTATTTCTATGGAAAACCGTAAAAATATATATAAATAAATAAAAAAAATTCTTTAAACTTAAAAATGTAATTTTAATAACAAAAAAATAGTACCATATATAATTATCCCTTTAACAAAATAAAAGCTCCAATCGATCTTTTACAAAATACAGAATCCACCATAATATTATTATATATTTTTTTATTATTATTAATAATATAACTTGGGGTAGCTAATATCACTTTGTCAAGTTCAAATTCATCTCTACTTCTCTAATAGAGAGCAATAATATATATAACAAAATAAACTAGATTTAGTTAAGAAAAAATCTGACAAAAACCTCCAATTAGTAATGCCTTCAATATGTAACAAATAAGATTTTATTAACAAATATTTACAAATCCTAAAAAAAAATATTGTTTTTTCTTCCTCTTCTTTCACCACAAGTAGTTTACTTTTGAGGTTTTAATAACCTGTTTTTGTTCTTTACTTTCACCTTCTTTTTCCAACATTTGAGTAGAATTAGGAGGATGAGAAACAACAAAAGCAACATTTACAACATTGTCATCACCACTAACATAAACTACTCTAAAAATGTCATACTTAAGCTCAAGCGAAAATCGTTCGAGGTATGGTAACATCGAGCTTCTTTGATCTGTTAAAATCCATGAATAGCAAAATTGAAGGTCTTTCCACACATAGAAAGAGGCTGCAGCTGACTTATTTTGGGATTTCAAGCAAACCCCAGATGTTACACCATCCATTCTTAGAAAATTTGACTTGAAAAGTGCTAAGCAAGCATAAGAGAGATCATTTATGTCATTTTTGGAACTAAGGGATGATGCTACACACATTGAGATTGTGTCACCTCTGCAGAATTTTGCAGCACCAACACTGCTGTCTCTCGATTCACCAGCATACGAATCGAAGAAGCTATGTTCGGTTAAGATTGCCATGGTTGAGATGTTGTTGAGCATTGAGAGCTAGAGAGAAAAGACTTTCTAAGTGTTAAAATATTTGGTGTAAAAAAAGTGTCACTAGAATAAATAAGCAACATTTTGTTGTACAATTTCTCTCCTTAATACAAAATGGTTAAAATGCCTATATTTTGTTTGACATTACAAAATCTATGGAGAAACATAAGATCTTCATTGCTTTATTTTAGTTATTACTTTGGGTAAATATCATTTTAATTAGACCCTGTATTTTGCAAAAATTATAAATTGGACTCTTTGTTTTGTTAAATGACAAAATAAACTATGTATTTTCTAAAATAGTACAAATAAGATCCTGAACTAATTTTGGTTAAAATAAAACTTAATAATAATGTAATCTAGAGGTGTTATGATAAAACTGGTAAAATTTTCTGCATCTATTTGTGTTAGAAATTGTCTTCAAGTTGGTTATATTAAAAAAATATTGAAAATTAAGCTCAAGGTCCTATATTTATACTATTTTAAAAAATACAGGATCATTTTTGTCATTTAACAAAATAGATTGTCAAATTTGTAACTTTTACAAAACACAGAATTCAAAATAATATTTACCCTATTATTTTTTAACAAAAATACAAATGAATGAATATGTGTCTGAATCAAATATATATGAAATATGTGTCTTTTTATGAAATTTACTACAATGTACCATAATGCACATCTAGTTGTTATTGGAACTAAATAAAGAACTTACAAGGGTTGCAATTAGTGATTCTTTGTTCTCACAAGACTTCTTCAACCATGCACCATACCATAGAATCTGAAATAGTCATAACAGATAAATTCTTTCATATATAAAACATTATAAATAAACATTACACTAATTTGTTTTACCATATATGATCATGTAAAGCTAACCCAAAATGAATATATATAAATAAATAAAAAAATATATTACCATATTTCCATGGATGCTCTGAAGTAAAGAACTTTGAACACAACCAAGAGTCTCAGTAGACAAAGAGAAATGCTTTAGTGCTTCAATAAGATCACCAACCAAAACCACAGTTGGCCTAAAAGCAAAGATGCTTATATCCAAATTCCTATTGTTGAATGGAATAAAGCAAGCACCTACCATTATCAATTTGATCACTACTTTGGATATTATTATGATTCTTAATTTCTGGTTTCTCAATCTTCTTCTACAACAATGATTTGAAAGAGAGCTTTATATATATAGAGATAATAACTAGAAACATCTATGAAGATAGAAATTAAGTTGTTATTTTTTATGTAGTAGTTGATGTGTTCTTAGAGAAATAATAAGCTAGCCTAGCTTGGTCATGGTGGTGTGGTCTTTTTTGGCTTCTTCTTAATTTGTATTATGAAAAATTATTAAAGTTAGTTTGGAAAAATACCAAAGAAACTTTTTTAATTATAATTTCTTTTAATGATCAGGAAAACCAAATGCATGGTTTTGACCGCTTCTAGATGTTTTGACTTTTGTAACATTTTTTTCTCTTTATTTTAATATGGAAGAGTGCTAACTATAACTTTCAACTATAATTTTTTAGTCAATTTCTATATTTGAAATTACATATTGAAATATTTTTTTTTAAGTTTATTTTTATTGTGGTATTTGTTATATTTACAATATCAATAAGTTTTTAAATTTTTTAAATAATTTATAGTATAGAAAACAAAGATCTTATTATTCCAGTTTATTATACCTGTTAAAAAAATTTTAAATTTTTTTCGATATTATAAATTATTTAAAAATTGTAAAAAATTACAGGAATAATATTGTTAGTATAACAAACATTGCTATAAAAAAATTTGAAAAATAAAATATTTTAATATATATTTTCGAATACAAAAATTCACTAAAAAATTATAATAAAAGATTAAAAATAACACTCCTATTTAATAAGAATAGAAAATTTGGACTGAAAATTGTGTGGTGACATGTGTATTGGGTAGCATCATGGACTGGAAATTGTGTGGTGACATGTGTATTGGGTAACATCATATTATATATTATATAAATCTAATTATATCTATGGAACACAACTCATTACTTTTCTATTTATCTAAAAATCTACATGTGATAAGACAACTTCTTGTTCTAGATATTCAACAATTCAGTATTGTATCAAATTATTATATTGTAAAAAATCAGGTCTAAATTACTTGATCACCAAATTCTCCACAACTAGATCTTCTGTCTATACATTTTAATACATATATATTAAGAGTAATGAGACATTAAAATAAATGTAAGCTAAACTTTATTTTCCTTTTCTAGAAAAGACTGTTGAGTGTTGAGTGAGACACTTGAATTTTGTTTCTCAAGAATTTCTAGGAAAGTAGACATATATGTACAAATATTGATTGTTGCTAAACTTTGTCAAAAATTAAATTAGTTTGTTTTATATTGACAGGACAGGTATAACATCATTGTTTTACTGTACTAATAAAAATAAATCAAGTTTCACTTGTACTTATTTGTAATAAAAATGAAAATAAAGAGTCAAGAATCTCTCAATCCTCTAAAGAAAAAAATGTCAAAATTTTAAAAGTTAAATTTTAATGAAGAAATAAAAAAAAAAGAAGAAATATAGCCAAAAAAAAAATGTGTAAAAACTAATAATAATAATAAAAAAATTAACTTATAAAATTATGGGGATTATGAAAAATTGCATTTTTCCATTTCCCGAGCATTGCCATAAACACTAGTAATGCCTAGCACCTTTGTGATATGTCGCGTTGTAATTGATTAGCACTGAACTATTATATTAAATTATATAGAACCCAATACTTAATATAAGTATATTAACACATAAAAAAAAAATACTAAACACCACTTATACCTTTAGCATTTCTCTTAAAAAAAAAAAAAAATTTCTCCATTTTCTACACTTGATTTTAAAATTAATTTTTAAGACTGAATTATAAATAAGGATCAGATGGTTCAAATGAGTGCCCCATGTCGTAACAGGCTTTGGGGCAGACACTCATCTTGCATACATAGCAAGATTAGACCACTCATCATATCCCGTTTCTGCCTGAAGGATCATGCTTCTTCCATTTCATCCTATCCTTATTTTATCTTCTCACTTTTTACACTAATCTCTCTCAATTTTCCATGTGGGACTAAATCCCACTCTTTAATCCATCTATAGCCCTTCTCATCTCACTGCCAAGCACACAGTTTTTATTGTTAATGAAGAAAAAAAAAACAAAACTGAAAGTTTTTGGTTTCTATCATTGATTCAGTAAATAATGATTGCCGTTTTTTTTTTTTTTTGTTCGTATAATGATTGCCATTATTAATGGTCTGATATTGGTTGTTTGATGATAATGTTATCTATTCAATATAAATACGTTATTTGACACATACTTTATACTTATATAACGAATCACATTTTTTTCTAATGAAGTTAAACCACCAGACCAATGATAAATATTGCAAAGCATAACACCAGAGATAAAAAAATGATCAATAATTCCTGAATAAGAGTGCCAATGCTCATTTGGCATATTACTTCGAACAAGTGACTAATCAAACTACTTATAGAGCATACCATCATCGATCAAAGAAATGATCAATGATTCTTGAGACTCATCTTAAATGAATTGGTGTATAATTTAATTTATTTAAGTTCAGTTATCTAAATAGATATGCTTCAACTTTTAGACAATTAGTATGGCAATAATTAGATAAGTGAAAATAAATATTTTACAATTTACAATATACTTTGATACCGAAAAACAATGCTCTTCATTTAAATCTCATAAGTTGTTCTAATTAATATTATAAAATTTTGCTTGTACAAAAATAGATTAAGTAAATGAGAGCCGACCATGGTCCATGCCCCACCCACTCAGTCATTAATATGATTATATTTAGGCCTTATGTTGTGAATGTTGTAGCATAAAAGTCAAAAACCATGAGCTTAGTTAGGGGTAGTCACAGTGTGCCAACATCAGTACCCAGTTTGTATTGTATTGGCCACACCACACCCCCCACACACTCCTCGCATAACACACTTCGCTCTTGCTTACCTATTTGCTGACCAACTTTTCTTTTCTTTTTTTTTCTTTTATGAAGGTTCTTTATTTTATTTGTTTTTTAAAAATATTTATATATATATATATATGTAAAACATATATACATATATATAAAATAAAAATGGGTTTTATCATTGATGCCCAATTTGATTGCCACTGTCTAAATTTTCCATGTTCAAAATCACAAAAGAATAAGATTTTAAATGCTTTTAAACTATCATACTCTATTGACCACCCATTAAATATTATATTCTTATTTTGGAGTGTTATTTGGTTGGAATGAATATAAATACAGATACAGAAATAAAAATTGAATCAAATTTAAAATGTATGAAAAAAAATTAATAAAAAGCTTATTAAATTTTTTCTCATCTTGCATTAGAAGTTTTCCTATTAAAATGATAGAAAAGTCATTTATCAAGCAACCAAATAAAAGAATAGAATAAAA
The DNA here is from genome assembly GCF_029168945.1 of Cannabis sativa. Taxonomy (NCBI): domain Eukaryota; kingdom Viridiplantae; phylum Streptophyta; class Magnoliopsida; order Rosales; family Cannabaceae; genus Cannabis; species Cannabis sativa. Next base: position 57,927,198 of record NC_083607.1, read on the forward strand.
AAATATATCATATCTATTTTACTCCATTTCATTACCTCCAACTAAACACTACCTAAAGTTCTTAGTTTGTTATTCAAAAAGTTTTCCTACTTTGGACATTTTTGAAATAAACACTAACGTTAAATTTAAGATGAACCTTTAATACGATTAAGTGCTATATTATATAAAGAAAAGAAGAAATCGAAATGAATATAAAAAAAATAATTGTCTTTAACAAATGATGCATATGTAAACATATACTATTTTTATTCAAGTAAATTTGACATAACATCATGATTTATTAAATTCGTTGGTGTTAAAAGGAAACGATAACGCTGATGAATGAGAATAAAGATTAATTTTTTTTCCATCTGTCTTAACATGTTATTTTGGTACATAATGGCACCTAATCCTTCCTTTGTTTATCTATAGATCTAACTCAGTTGATAGAATGTGGATCAGATGACTCACTTCAAAGAACAATGTGTTCACTTTATACCCCTCGACAAGGGGCGAAAATCATACCCTAAATATCGGTTTCGGGTTTCGTTTGTGCTAAAAGAGTCTTAAGACTAACCTGCATAACCAAATAAAAAGGAATTTTCAACATTACTAATTCTTGTTAACATTACTCCTAATTTTTTATTGTACATAAAATTAAAGCCCAACTAATGAAATGAAATTCAGATTATAGTATAAAAATTTTAAGACTCCCATTATATTAAACTCAAGTCATCTAGTTGTCTCGCAGAACAGATAGTCTTCAATATGCTTTTGTTGAAAATCATACGTAACTAAATATTTAATCAAAAGTTAATAAAAGCTCAAAGTAAACTTTCTCACCTTGTCATAGGTCCATGGGAACTCTCAAACCGTCATGCGCGAGCTGCACGTGAATTCCTTCCCTGTGCACACAATGATAAAATTATAAACATTAGTATGTTTCATTATAATTCCATCTGGTTCTGTATTTTTACAACCGGGGAAATTCAAGATGATAACTCCTCGACAGAAAATTTAAACAAAAGGGCATTAACATTAGTTGGAGTCTTGGAGAGTTCATATGTTAAAGGTCGGCCAGAACTTGTACCTCTTGGACCATTCAAGAAGAAACTCATTGTCCTTGTGGTGGTCAAATTCATGAGTCATTCCAATTAACAGGGCTCGTTTTGGACAAATTCGTTTCAAAGCTTCAAGAGTCTGAGAAAACACTAATCATTTGACATAAACAGCATTTAAATATTGCAAAGTTACTGTGTAAGTGAGTGTGTATAACTAACCTGTGGAAGGCAAAAGTGAACATTATGGGATCCTGTCTGCATTCAGAGAAAATAAGTCCATGATTTAAAAAGCATACACATAAGCATAACAGGCATTGTTTAACTAAACAGGTTTGAATTAATTAGTGGCAGATGCATTTATTGATATTTAAAGACCACTCTTGGTGCTAGAACTATGTCTAGATGTTTATAATTACCATGATTTTAGATGTTGAATGGTATTATGTGTCCCTGCTAATATCAAGAGAGGAAACACTAATCCATTTCTTTTTTCTTTTTTGCCGAATAGATTAATCCTACTTGCTAACCTTATAAAGCGTGTCCAATATGAGTAAATCCAATTGTCCAGCCCCATCTTTCGAAATAACTACAATCAAACATCCATTACAAGTAACGGGAATTACAGTTAGCATTTGGCAAATATTTTGAGGTCAAATGTTTCCACTAAAAAAAATTCAAAATTCACAGCCCAGCACAAAAATAACCATCAACTTTGACAGGGCAACGGCTGGTTGCCTTAGACACTGTATATCTTAGGACTAAAGCCATAATATATTCACTCAATTGGGACATAAAATGAAAAAAAAAAAAACAAGACACAGACATTTACTTAATTGAGATCAATCATACCAATTAAATAACAAGTTACTCAACAATTTTCATGAACTCTGCAAGAGTTGCCATGTGAGTGCACACTCACCATATTCTGTACTTGCAATAAACCGTGAAATATCAGATATATAAGCCACTCTACATTTTTCACCAAATAGAAAACCCAAACAGATATAATCCTCTCCATGCATCACCTACATCAGATAACTAACCATAAGAAAACGATAACATTGACTAATGGCATATAATTCATTAAGGCAAAAGGATTCGCAGAGGCTAACTGGCAATGGAACAAATTTCAGGCCAGATGCAACAAATGGTGCCTCACAGCTGCTCTCAATTACAGTCCAATTAAGCTGAGAAACTCGTCTCACTTCTTGGCCTTCTTTTAATTTTTTCTGGACCAAATAAGGAAACTTCTCTGCAATGCTGTTTCAGGAACATTAAGAAATGGTTCGAGAAAATTTCAGTGAAATTCACATTTTTGCTACACAGTTAGAAGTGCAAAAGACAATAATATGTTTGAAAAATACAAATGCTCAAACAATGGAATAACCAAACAAGCTCTTATTAAAGCAACTTATAGCTTAATATGTGAGAACGTCCCATTTAGTTTTGGCACAGATCCTATATACATACCAAATCATCATGACAAGGATTTGCCACATACAAGGTATCATAAATCAACACCAATATTTCATTTTTTTTTTCAACTTTGAACATCATTCTGTGCCCAATCTAATAATCTTTCAAGTGAATTCTTAAAGAGGGTCTTGTTCATACTGATTATACTAGCTTTCATTCAGACATCTCTTCTATGCATCTTATCTATGTGTTCACTTCAAGTGGGTCTTAAAGTTGCAGAGCAGATAAGAGGTTCTTTAATATATAACATAAAAAGTACCCTATCAGTTTAACAAAGGAATAGTTAACGGCAGTGTATTAAAGCACATACAAGCTACAACTTTACAGTCTCTATATTTTCTTCAATGTCAGAATTTTAACTTCAGTTTCAATGCATGTATAATTTAACCCTGCATCTCTAATAAGCAGGTAACAAAAATCACATTTTAGTACCATATGGACACAATTTTGCGACGAATTCTGTAACGAACATAACTATATACTAAAAAGTGATCAAGTCGAATATGATAATAGCAATATACATATTCATCCCACAGTTTTAATACCTGTCCATTGCATACTGAGTCAAATAAATGGGAGTGGGATCAATATCATTTGTTGGACTATGTGGTTGAATAGCACGTATATCATCTAAACCAAGAACTGCGTCAGCATGTTCATGAGTCAAAATAATCTGCAGTATATAAAACTAGTTTCAGTACAACTGGAATAAGAAAGCAGTTCCAGCGATCAAGAAGAATTGCACAAATAATAAAATCACGAGCAACTAAGAAGGCACGATACTCCTACGCTGGGCAGCACAATTACATTAAAATCACTTCCAATTGCCATAATTTGATTGGCCTTTCACATGCCATGGAGTCTAAAGTATTTTTATTATCTAGAAAACTCAAATGAAAAAACAGATCAATTATGCCATCATCTGATTAGCGTTTCCAATTCAGTTGTTATATAGTATTGTTCCACGAACACTTTACAATAAAACAGCTCTCACTAAGACCAGAATAATATCGTATATGCGTTTTTGACTAAGAAGAATAACGCAATTAAACTATTGCACAAAAAATTAGAGCAATCAGTAGACAAAACCAAAAGATGACTCACCGAATCCACCCTAGGAATCTTATAGAGAGAGAACCATCGAAGTACTTGCTCCCTAAATGTTTTCCCAACATCAATCAAAATATAGCTGTGTTTACCCTCGGTTTGGCAATAGTCAATCATCAGAGATGTATTGCACCTAGAAATCAAGTCATGATCATGAGATCAGTACTCAAATCCAACATTTTCCAAATCTTGATTAAAGTTTCTTCCCTAAATCTCATAAACATCTCTCCCTGCCACAAAAACAAGAGAGGTAGATCTACGCATTGGACGACTACTATTCAAGATCGAAAACTCAGGCATTACCTGTAATTAGGGTTTTGGTCAGGGGAAACGGACAATGACTGAGAACAAACGGAGCAAGGAGGATCGGAAGGCTGGATGAGACACCTGGCATTGGGAACGGCGCTGGAACAGCCGGTGCCGAGAAATATCAAGGTCGATCGGGGCGTGGAAGACGGAGAGGAGAGGTTCCCGTTGGAGGTGAGATTGAGGTCCGCCATTGATATTTGATAACTCTATGCACAGAAGAAGAAGAAGAAGAAGAGAGAGAAAGTTGAGGAAGTTTGAGCTATGAAGAATCTGAGTGAGAGAGAGAATATGTTTATATAGGCGGAGGAATATTTTGCTCGCGCCAAAAATAAAATAATAAAAATAAATAAAACGGTTTGTTTGTACTGTTGGTAATTATACGTGTCAAAATTTCAACGGGTGTATTTTTTTAGTTCTATTTATCATGCACCTTTATCTATTTTAGCACCTGAAATAATTTTTTAGTTAAATTTTTTCTCGTGGTCATATACGTTATAGTTATTTAAGACATTCTGCAAAATTTTAAGAAATTTAGAAAAGTTTAACACGCCGAAAATTATGTTCAAACAGTGTATTGCACGCGTGATTATTTTATTTTATACACGTGTAAAATAGACTGTTTGAACATTATTTTCTATATTGTAAATTATTCGGAATTTCTTAAAATTTTGTAGGTTATCTTAAATAGTTATAACGTACATGAATATGAAAAAAAATTTGACTAAAAAATTTTTTTCGAGGCCAAAACAAGTTAAGGTAGAATCACCAAAAAAAAAAATATAAACTTAAATAATTTTTAAAAATTACTCTTAGGAGTTGTTTGGTACGCAGTTTTCTTTACTTGGGGTTTGGAATGGGAATACTAAGTCTAACCCATGTTTGGTATGCATTTTTTATTTTTTTTGAGTGGAGTGTTGAGTTTACCGTGGGTTACTCCTGCCTTTATAATACTGAGGGAAAGTTAACATCAAGCTCGACGCTGAGGTCAGTATAATTGAATATTTGTTGTAATAATTGAATCTTTCAAATTCTTTCGGCTAATTTCTACTTGATTGCATTGCAATCTTAAGTTTTTTGGTGACTTGTGACATGATTTATTAACAGTCTTGTCTGAAACGCAAAATGCACCATTCTTGGAGAAACAGCATGTTGATGTGTCTTACTTATGAATGCATGTCCGATTATTAATATTGTTTGTCTAACCTGGCTGCTTATTGTACTTGATTTCTTTCATCAGAATATAGATAGATGTGTATATATTCACTGATTTTTGTAAGACCAGTGTATGTGTATTTTTGAACTCTTTAAACTGACTAGTTGCAAGGGTTGGGGTGTATCCCTCTTGCTGTTATTGCTGCAGATTTGTATTAACTTGATCTTTTAGTTTTTAGCAATATAGAAATGGTGCAAGAAGTGTAATATTCGATAATAGCAGATTTGTATTACTAACTGGTGTATGTAATTATATTTTATATGCTTTTAATATATAGTTATTGAGATCCCTTTTCAAATTGTAAGCTTTAGTTTAGCTTAATAAACTGTACTTATAAGATTGTTTCATCATTTTCAGTAGAATGAACTCAAGCATCATAAAAAGTACTTTTTTGAATGAGTATTGATGAAAATTGCCTATTTTGCTTAGATTAGAGAAAGACCCTTTTGTCTTCTTTCTACTCTGTTTATAAAACATGTTTTTACTATAACTAATTTAATGATTTTTGGTATAAAGTAGGACAAACCCTCAGTAAATTATGTTCACCTTTTTTGGAGTCCTTGCTGTAAAGGAGGACTACTTCTACTACTGCCATTGTTGAATGATCATTTCCAATTAAGAAGCAACCAATGAATGTTGTTGCTTTGCTGATAGTTTTGGTCAAATTAATTATGATAGCTCAAAATTAAGGCAAATCCATTTTGTTATTAGATTTTACATGATGATGGTGATATACTGGTTTATAATGTTTGGTTTGTAATATGTCACTTGCTGGTTTATATTGTTGTGACAAGTATATATATAGGAATGGTAAAAGAGATATCATATCAGGCCGGGTAAATGCCGAGTCGAGCCCGACCTAACTCGATTGACTTTTCTATATATCTATTCTATATAAAGTGTGCCTATATAACTGAAATTCTTGGTTTATGAGAAATTTATGAGTGATTTTTTATTTTTATTTAATAAAATAATAAAATATTATTTATATATAATAAAATAATAATAAAACAAATCCTATTAATATTTGAATTGATATTTAGCATATTTCAACTTTATATATAATCACAACTATAACTCTAGAAATTAAAAATACATATATAAAAAAAAATAATCGTTCATTTTATTTATATTATTTAGAATAATTCATTGTGGTTCAAGATCACAATGAATAGAAAAAGTGGCAAAAACACAAATGTAGTTCAAAATCATAGTAAACTAAGAAAGAATGAGAAGAGATTATTAAGCATTAAATATTCTCAGTAAACACACTCAAAGAATCGCATTGAGAGAGGAAAAAAAAAAGAATACCAATTGTGATATATATAAATAAATAAAAGCGAAGAATATCATATAATTATTTATATTCTATATAAAGTATGCCTATATAACAGAATTCTTGATTTATGAAAAAATCATGGGTGCTTTTTATTTATATTAAAAATAAAATGATTTATTAATAAAAATAAAATAGTTTATTAATTTTGAAAATACAATTTTAAAAATTAAAAAGTAAAAACAAAACCAAACCAAACAGATTTTTAAAACTACCAACCAATCAAAAATTTTCGTGTGGACTCATCTTTTAAAGTTTCAGAAACATAAAACTTTTTTGAATTTTAAACTAATCAAGCCTTTGTATATATATGTACAGTTTGATAATAGATATATATGGGGTGGATTTTTAAATAAATTTAATTTTGTTGGTGAAAAAAATGACAAAATTGGTTGTAAATCACAAAGAGATAATTGAGGTTGAAAGGATGAGTAGGGAACCGAATATAGTTTATGATCGTAGATGTATATTTATATTAAAAATAAAATGATTTATTAATAAAAATAAAATGGTTTATGAGAAATTTATATTTTAAAATATTTAATTTGATATCTTTATTATTAATAAACAATACCATAAATATACATCTACGATCATATAAGAATTTTATTCTAAAACTATACGATCATAGATTAAGTGGTCAAGGTCCAAAGAAAAATAATAATTTCTTATAATCTGAAATCAAGACACGAAAAACAGAAACTAATTGAATAGGACTCTATTCAATTGAGGTGTCGACCATGCATGGTAAGTAAAAAGCTATATATTAAATTTTATGTCATGATATAATTAAAAATTAAATAAGAATTTACTACTATTTATATATTATATATATATTGCTAAAGATGCAAAAGTATTGCATTTATATATCCCACGATATTTCAAAAATACTTTGAAAAGTTCATCTTGAATTAATTATTAATATGTAATAAAAAATATTAGTTATTATACTATTACTTCAAACAAAGGAAAGTTCTAGCGGTGCTTCTACTTTCTAATCATAAACCTCAATTTTGGCTTCTTTAACCAGCTGCCACACACAACTTACTTACTCTGAATTTATAACCATTTACAATTTTTTAACACTCAAAAAGTTACTAAGTTTGTTTTCTATAACTCTACTTATTAAGGTAGAAAAATATTTTTAGATTGACTCCATTCTGTTTATTAAATGAATTATTTTCAAGTTGACACATTAACTTAAAAATGACACAATAATGACCTACTACAAAGTATACACTTATATTCATTCTATTTATTGAGAATCAAAACTTCAATCTTCTTCACTAGATTAGCCAGAGACACATAATATTTGGACATAAACACAGGACACAATATTATAACTCAAACTCAGAAACACTTAGTCGAAACTTGAATGAATAATGCCACTCTTTTAAGTTTTAAGATTGTATATGACTAGGCAATTTTGGTTATTGTATTATTATTCCTGCTACATTGTTGATCATTTTTAGATTTTTGATGTGAAATTTCGTATTGTGAGCTTTTTCGAGTTTCTTATAGACTTCAATGAGTAATAGGTTTATATAATTATACCGGGAATAAATTTTCATAATGTTGTTTGGTGGATTCCTATTTTGTTATTAGGTAACATAATATTATTATTCGTTAGGTTTGTCACAATTATTATTAAGTGAGAATGAATCAATTTAAAAAACTTTTACTATATTGAAAGGTGAGATTGATTTTAATATGAGCTTAGTTATATTTAATTTTATTTTGTATATCTATTGTTTTATTTGAAAACAGGTGAATAAATGACTATACTATATACAATAATTAAGGACATCACTCCAACTACAGAAAGTTGGAAGAATAAAATGAGAGTGTTAGAAAAATTTGAAAAGCGGACAAATAAGAGTTCACCACTCAAATATCAAAAGCTTAATGTTAACAGACGAAAAAGTATACAATCAGTTAATTTACTGCTGAAATTGTCAATACTCTACTAATAAATGCTATATTTTCTGAATTTTGCATGTACTCGCGTTGCAACAAATTATTATTTCATAAATATTTTTTTTTCCTTAAAAATGAACACAGGGTAATGATGTTGAACCTAATAACTAATAATATATTTTTTTATTTTTTAATTGTATCACTTTTTAATAACGTAGAAAAAAACTAGCATAAAATTTAGTATACGTGCCTCGTACGTAATTTTTTACTAGTATATATATATATTTTACTTTTTATAATTATTTATTATTATTATTTTTTTTATAAAAAATTATATGAAAAATAATAAATAAAAATTATTTTGAACACTTAAAAAATAATATTAAATTATTAGTATTTTATATAAAAAAATTTGTCACATTTCATTCCAATGTCAATTAAACAAAGTAATCTTCATATTCTCAGGCATCATCATAATATTACTGTACACAACCAAACACGGTAATGTTGCTTTCCTAGATTTACAATTCCCTTCATCACTTTCCAAGCAATATTAAACCTATTCCCATGAAATAAAACATGCATACCAAACGACCCCTTAATATTTTTTTAAAGTATTTTCTCACATTATTTTATTCATTTCCACAAATTTTTTCTAACTTATGTATATATATTTTTTATTTTTTTTAAGAAAATTTTATATAATTTTTATTTTAATTTTTTTATCATAATATTTAAAATATAATTTATTTTTTATTTGATAGGTACAGTAGAACCTCTATTTAAGAATACTCTATTCAAGAATAACCTCTAATTTGTTATAAAAAAATCAAGTCCCAATTTGGGCCAGTTATAAATAAGAATAACCTCTAAATTGTAATTAGTTATACATTTTCCAAGTCCCGTATTAACAAAGTATACCTCTATATAAGAATAATTATATCTTAATAAAATATATACATATGTTTTGTAAATTTATTTACATAAAATTAATAATTTTATTCCAAATTGTAACATATGTATTACTATTATATTTACTCTAAAATAATTCTATTATAATATAGTATTAATAATTATTTATTGTTATTATTGTTACATTGATATTTTTTAGTGTTTTAATTTTTTTTTTCTAGTATAACTCTATTTAGTTATAACCTCTCAATTAGAATATAATTTGCTTGGTCCAAGTCTATTCTTGAATAGAGGTTCTACTGTATATTTTTCAAGAGTATAAATTGGAAGAAAAAAGTTAAAAAAAACTTAGTACAATTAAAGATATAAATTTCATATAAAATAAAAATTATTAAAATAGGGTGTCTTTATAAATTTTTGGGATGTAAATAAAATTTCTCTTTTTTTTTTTTTTTGAAAAATTACATAATAGACCAAAAATTATAAAATAATTACAAAAATACATCAATATTGAAAAAAATTTATTTTTACTCTTTAAACTTTTTTATATAAAAATACATTTTCAATAAAAATAATAAATCGTTATTTTGGTTGTTTTATAGTTTATTTATAGTTGTATTATTATTGTCATGAAATAGTTTTTCTAGTTGTTTTATAATTTATTTTAGTTGATTTATAATTTTCGTGAGGTTGATTTCTCTTTAGTTATTGTTTTTAACTTTTTGCTGAGTAAAGTGTATTTTTATAATTTTAAAACTTTACATGTATATTTTGTAATTAAAAATTTTAAGCCGTAAAATTATAAATTATAAATAAAATATAAAAGAAAGGTCTTTTAGAAAATTCCCCTTGAGAAATTTCAACATATCCACAGAAGGGGTAAAAATTTAACAAATACATATACACGGAAATAATAACTTATATGCGGTAATAATAAATTATATAAAATACGGTGTCATCATCTTAGCAGGGCCGGCCCTGAAAAAAAATGGGCCCAAGACAGTTTTAGCAAATTAAAAAAAAAAAATGGGCCCTTTTGTATATGTATTTTTTTCTATGTATGTAATTTTAAATAAAATTAAACTAATATTTAGTAATATAAATACATTCCAAACCAATAAATCATCACATAAACTTTTCAATGTATTACTTAAATATTATGCGTCTTGCATTTTTAGATGCAAAAGTATTAATTAAATTTGCATAATCAAGTTTTGCAACTAAATCATTTTCAATGGATAACATAGCGAAACCGCTTAATCTTTCTTGAGACATGGTTGAACGGAGATAAGATTTGATCAAGGTCAATTTGGAAAAACTCCGTTCTGCATGGGCAACGGTGACCGGAATAGTTAGAAAAATCCTATAAGCAATTCAAGCATTTGGATAACTACCATCCACTTTTTTTATATAGCTCAACACATCGATAGCTCTTTTGGTTTCTTTTGGTAGACTTTGACGCAACATATATAACTCTTGGTATAGGTCATCATTGTCAAGGTCTGAAATCTCACCATGCTTCATTAAGTTTGTAAGATTGATACAAAAATTCCTCAAAGTGTCATCATCTGCAGACTTTAATTTCTCAAAATCAAACAATAGTCCAAAATTCTCCTCAAAATTCTAAAATTGTTCGAACCTAGTTGAACAATAACTATTTTTATTAACTATTATGGTAGGAAGTGAAATATAATTTTAAATAAAACACTATAAAAGTATGCATACCTGGTTTTAAATGATGAAATAGCTTGATCGATTATGCAAAGAAAATAGTCAATTTTAAATGACTCTGCTGCTGATTGTGTCACCCCCTCATTGACACTTTCATCAAATTGCTTTTTCCTGTAAACTTTTCGTTTTTCAATAAACACAGGTTCAACTTCCATCATACTTGCAATCTCAGTAGCTTTAGTCAAAGCATTCTCAAAACCAGTTTCTCTATACTTTTGAAGAAATGAAAGTAGAATCTTTAACTCTTTGATAGCAACATCAATTTGCATATCTTCATTTTGTAGGATCTTGCTAGCAATATTAACAGCAAACAACAAATCATACCAAATAACCATGCTCACCAAGAACTCAGCATCACTTCTTGTTTTGGCATCTTCATTACTCTCTGCCAAGTAATCTAAAGCTTCTTTTATTTGTGGAGCTTGGAATCTTATTGCTTTAACACTATCAATACGACTTTCCCAACGCGTTTCTGATAATGGCTTAACAGTGAGACCAGGTACATGATTTGTAAATACTTTCCATCTTTTTGTAGAAGCTGAAAATAATGAGTATATTCGTTGTACCACACCAAAAAAAGATACAGCCTTGGGACAACAATGAGCCATATCAGAAAGTAAAAGATTTAGAGAATGACGGGCACAAGGAGTGTAAAATGCTCTAGGATTCATTTCAAGTAGCCTAGTTTGTACACCTTTATTCTTTCCTCTCATATTAGATCCATTGTCATATCCTTGTCCTCTTATATTATCAACATCAAGTCCAAGAATATTCAACGCATCTAAAAGTTCATTAAGCAAACCAAGCCCTGATGTGTCATGAACTTTTATGAATCCTAGAAAATACTCATCAACAAATATTGGACTTTCTGAAACATTCACACATCTTAAAACAAGAGACATCTGTTCATCATTACTTGCATCTGGAGTACAATCTAGTATGACTGAAAAATATTTTGCTTCTTTAATTCTACTAATTATCGAGCTTTTCACCTCAGTTGCCAGAAGTTGAATCATTTCATTTTGAATCTTGTGACTCAAATTGTAACACCCTAACTATCTTAGGCGAATTACGTGATTTTTAAACGTACTGTGCAGCTCGTTGCTAATCAACGAGGTTTATGGAAAAACGTGATTAATTAAAATTTTGCTTTTTAATTAAACTTATAAACCATTTTACAAAAGACTCGGGATCCCGATTTATAAAATCATTTACAAAAGTTTTAACTGTTTAACTATTACATAAATTTAAAAGTCGTCTAACGACCAGTTACAAAATTCAGCCTTGCTGTCCCGAGGATCGTACGCTCCAGGCCTAACCGCCCCGACATGTACAATCTCATAAGCTCGCTCACGGTCCATCAGCTATAGCCTTGCCTTTACCTACACATAAACGTAAACTGTGAGTCGACAGACTCAGTAAGAAAAGCATAATAATACTCATACATGATACTAACTGCCGTGTCCAACACGATACTGAGTCCCGCTACTGCCATGTCCAACATGGTACTGAGCCACTACTGCCATGTCCAACATGGTACTAAGTTCTGAACGTTCATAGGGACGGTAGTATTGACACGTAACAACCTGATCGGTCGAACCGGTCATACTCCGGCTGCTGGTCATACTCCAGCCTGTACCGACGTGTTACTATATCCTCCTAATCGGTCGAACCGGTCATACTCCGGCTGCTGGTCATACTCCAGCCTGTACCGACGGGATACGTCAATAGCACGGAACCACCAACCAAGTGTCAGCCTGATCGGTCAAACCGGTCATACTCCGCCGTTCTTGGTCATACTCCACTGTACCGACGTGACAGGGTTGGATGGTTCGAAGCCAACATACAACTAATGTAATCTAATAGGCTTCCTACATGCTCGCTAAACATGTAATCTACATATGCATACTGTTATACTAATCTTACCTGGATTCCGAATTCGGTGTGTGCGGTCAACCCGATCGGAATCGAAGCCGAGCTGACGGACATCGGCTCCTAAACCATAAAAATCACAACGCTATAAGTGACACGCTAAATCACTTCCCGGGGACTAAAACTAGGAACTAAAAGTTTCCCTATCGATAAAAAGCATGGCAATACCCCTAAAAACATAAAAACGAGGAAAACACGGGTTCTGAAAAATTCCCCAACCGGTAGACCGGTTGCCCAACCGGAATTCCGGTTCTGGGAAATTCAGGACCCTCATCCGGAATTCCGGATGCACAACCGGAATTCCGGTTCCTCGCAGGCAGCAACATCAAATTCTCATAACTTGCACAATTCAACCCCAAATCACCTCAAACTTTCCAGACCAGTTCTATACCTTCCCTAGAACATATCCAAGGCATCAAAACAACCCAGAAACCTCAAACACGAAAAATGCCATTGGAGCTCAAGCTTTGAGTTCTAAACTCAAACTTGAGCAAAACCACCTAATCATGCATTTCACTAGCTTAATTCTACTTAATCAAGCTTATCTAAGCCTCAGAAAACAATTAGAAACAACAGCAACATCACAGAAACAGATTCACACTATTTTCACCAAAAATCACATTTTTGCATAGAAAACTCAAAGCTTTGAACAAGGTAGCCTATATGCATTTCTAACAGCTTGAATCACCTCAAATTAACATGCTTACAATCCAGAAATTAATACAAAATCATAGCAGCAACCATATATCAAAATCATGCATGCATTTCATCAATTTTACTTTAAAATTCAAGAAAGCACAAAGGCAAGTTAAAAGTGATCAAACCTTGGCTAAGATTACACAAAGATGAGTTGAAATTCACAAGGATTTGAGGAGAAAAACCCAGCTTTTGAACCCCATGCACCAGCCGAAATAGAGAGAGAGAAAAGAGAGTGTTTCCTTTTCAAGATTTTCTATTTTATTTTTCTAAGTGTTGAAATGAGAATGAAAAGAGTAAATGCCACATATATCCTATTATTTCAGCCATCAAATAACACTTAAACATTTATTTTTCCATTTAATAAACTCACATAAGACAAAACACTAATGGGGCAAAAAGACCATTTTGCCCCTCCTCCATAAAATCACATAAAAATCACTAAAGGGGTATTTTTTTGGGAAATTCTAAATTCCCGGCCATTCCCGACATTCCCAATGTCTAAAACCCGTCCCCAAACTACTAACATACTAAGTTGTGATTTCTACTGAGCCAAACGCCGAGTTCCAAAATACCGGGCACCGGAATTACAAAATAGGCAAGCTACTGAAAACATAAATAACAGTATAAATTATTTAAATAGCTATAAATAATTTCATAATTAATTATAAACAACTTCTAATTTCCAAATTAACTAAGCGGGCTTTACAACTATCCCCCCCTTAAAAGGATTTCGTCCCCGAAATCTAACCTGAATCACTCTGGATATTGAGCTCTCATATCTGTCTCTAGCTCCCAGGTGGCTTCTTCCACCTTACTGTTTCTCCAGAGAACCTTGACCAATGCTATGGTCTTATTCCGAAGGACTTTATCCTTTCCATCCAGGATCTGCACTGGCTGTTCCCCATAGATCATGTCTGGCTGAAGCTGAAGACTCTCATAACTGTGTATATGAGAGGTGTCTGAAACGTATTTTCTCAACATTGAGACATGAAATACGTTGTGAACTGCTGATAAGGCTGGAGGCAATGCTAACCGATATGCCACTTGACCTATCTTCTCGAGAATCTCGAAAGGTCCTGTAAATCTAGGGCATAACTTGCCTCTTTTCCCGAAACGTTTAATCCCCTTCATCGGAGATACCCATAAAAACACATGTTCCCCTACTTGGAACTTAACATCTCTGCATTTCGGATCTGCGTAACTCTTTTGTCTGCTATGTGAGGCAAGCAATCTAGCTTTTCTTCTCTATTGCCTCATTGGTCCGCTGAACTGACTCTGGACCTAGGTATTCCCTTTCCCCTGTCTCATCCCAGTGGATAGGGGATCTACACTTCCTACCGTACAACAGTTCATAGGGAGCCATCCCTATTGTACTCTGATAACTGTTGTTGTACGCAAAATCTATCAACGATAGATATTTATTCCATGAGCCTTTAAAGTCCATAACACAGGCTCTCAACATATTCTCCAATATCTGAATTGTCCTTTCGGACTGACCATCTATCTGAGGATGGAATGCTGTACTAAATTTCAGCTTTGTACCCATTGCCCGTTGCAAACTTTGCCAAAATTTGGAGGTGAACTTCGGATCCCTGTCCGAAACTATAGACTTCGGTACCCCGTGAAGTCTCACTATCTCTCTGACATATAACTCTGCCAACTGATCCACTGAAATGTTGTTCTAACCGGCAGAAAATGAGCAGATTTCGTAAATCGATCCACCACTACTCAAATGGAATCAAATAAACCCGTGGTCCTAGGTAACCCGACCACAAAATCCATCGTAATATCCTCCCATTTCCATTCTGGTAGGGTTAGAGGCTGCAACAACCCTGATGGTCTCTGATGTTCAGCCTTATCTGCTGACAAGTGAGGCATCTCAACACGAATTCTACCAAATTCTTCTTCATACCGCTCCACCAGAAGTACGGTTTCAAATCTTGGTACACCTTAGTGGTGTCGGGATGCAGAGAATATGGGGTAGAATGAGCCTCCTCAAAGATCTCATTTCTCAGTTCCACACTGTTCGGAACACAAACCCTGGCTTTATACAAAAGCATCCCACTATCTGACACTGAAAAGTCTTTGGCTTGACCAGCCAATACCTCATCTCGGATCTTCACTAACTCCGGATCTGTCATCTGAGCGACCTTTATTCTTTCTAACAGATCAGATTGCAGCGTTAAGTTGTGAAGCTGACCTACCACAAACTCAATGCTGGATCTAACCATATCCTCAGCTAGCTGGGGTGAGATCTGAACCATGCTAGCTACTTGCCCGGGACCCTTTCTGCTCAGGGCATCGGCCACTACATTGACTTTTCCGGAATGATAGAGGATCTCACAATCATAATCCTTTACTAATTCCAACCAACGCCTTTGTCTCATGTTCAAATCTTTCTGAGTAAAGAAATACTTGAGACTTTTATGGTCGGTATAGATCTCGCACTTCTCCCCATAAAGGTAATGCCGCCAAATCTTCAGTGCAAAAACCACTGCGGCCAATTCTAAATCATGAGTCGGGTATCGCTGTTCATAATCCTTTAACTGACGGGAGGCATAAGCGATAACCCGATCGGCTTGCATCAATACGCACCCCAAACCCTGTTTGGATGCGTCACAGTAGACTACGAACTTTTCCTTGTCCGAAGGCAAAGCTAGCACCGGAGCAGTAATCAACCTCTGTTTCAGCTCCTGAAAACTAGCTTCGCATTTATCTGACCAGATAAATCGCTGATTCTTCTTTGTAAGCTCGGTTAGGGGCATTGAAATTTCGGAGAACCCCTCCACGAACCTACGGTAGTACCCAGCTAATCCCAAGAAGCTTCTGATCTCTGTCACTGTCTTCGGTCTCGGCCAATCCCTGACGGATTCAATCTTCCCGGGATCCACCTTGATCCCATCTTTACTCACAATGTGCCCTAGGAAGGACACCTGAGACAACCAGAACTCACATTTCTTGAACTTGGCGTAGAGCTTATGTTCTCGAAGTCGTTGCAGTACCATCTGAAGATGTAACTCATGCTCCTCTTCTGACTGAGAGTACACGAGGATGTCGTCGATAAACACAATCACACAGATATCGAGGAAATCCTTGAATACTCTATTCATCGTGGTCCATGAATCTTTGCGGGAGCATTGGTTAGTCCGAATGACATAACCAGAAACTCGTAATGTCCATACCTATTGCGGAAAGCCGTCTTTGGAATGTCCTCCTCTCGGATTCTCAACTGATGATAACCCGAACGGAGATCAATCTTAGAAAAGACCGTCTTCCCCTGAAGCTGATCGAACAAGTCATCGATCCTAGGTAATGGATATTTATTCTTCACCGTCAACTTGTTCAACTCTCTGTAGTCGATGCACATCCTCATAGATCCATCCTTCTTCTTGACGAACAAAACTGGGGCTCCCCAGGGTGACACACTGGGCCGAATGAACCCTATGTCAAGCAACCCTTGGAGCTGAATCTTTAATTCCTTAAGTTCAGCTGGAGCCATCCTATACGGGGCTTTGGAAACCGGATCCACCCCTGGTGCCAAGTCAATCACGAAGTCAATCTCCCGCTGAGGTGGTAACCCCGAAAGTTCTTCGGGAAAAACGTCCAAAAATTCCCGAACCACTCTGATGTCCTCTGGCCGAACGGTGTCTGGCCGAGTGGTGTCCACCACCACGGCCAGAAACCCTAAGCACCCGCCGTGCAATAATTCTCTCGCTGACATAGCCGAGATCACCGGGATCCGAGATCCCTGAACCGAACCCACAAATACAAACGGTTCTTCACTTTCCGGTTGGAAGACCACCATCTTCCTCTTACAGTCAATGCTCGCCGAATATTTAGATAGGAAATCCATTCCTAAAATAATATCAAATTCGACTAAGCTCATCTCTATCAGATCAGCGCTTAACTCTCTACCATCTATCCTGATCGGCAAAGGCCTAATCCACCTATTGGAGATAACCAATTCTCCGCCAGGTAATAGGGTTCCAAACCCTGATTCATATCTATCATATAGTCTTTCCAATTTTCTAAAAACTCTGTCTGCCACATCAGACATCCTTGACCTAAACACTCATCCATAGGATGCCTCTTACTAATGAGACACTCCAGTAGGAATAACGGGTCTCAATACTACCCTGATGACCGTCTTGATTCTGGTTCCCTCGGAACCTCTTGTTCTGCCTCGAGCCACCGGATGCAGTGGATGACTTTCTCCTCCAGTCCATGGCCGAACCACTACCTCCCCTGCTGAAACCTGACGCAGAAGGGGTAGGAGCCCCGCCACATTCCAGAGTCCTAACTGATTCCACATACATCTAGCTGCGCCCTCAGCTCACCATGCTTTCTTCGCCATCTCAGCTTAGATGGTCTTATCGTCAGTAGTGATCATAAGGTCATACTTGATCTTCACATTAAGTCCATCGAGATATTTTCTTTCTTACTGAAATCGGTTGGCAAAAATCCCGAGGCTAACCTCGCCAACCAGCTGAACTGAGTAATATATTCCGTCATGCTCATATTCTCTCGCTGGGTCAGGTGGGCGTACTCTTTCCTCATGGCGCTTCTGACCGCCTCGTTATAACATTTAACGCTGAAGAGTTCCTAAAACCTTTCCCAGGTCATAGTAACGACGTCATGGATCTGAGATACCATGTTCCACCAGACCAGAGTGTCTTCTTAATACTGAAAAGTGGCACACACCACTCTGTCGTTCCCGGTGACACCCACAAAGTTTAGAATCTTGGTGATCACCATCAGCCACTGCTCGGCTTTCATCACGTCCGGACCTCCCCGGAAAACCGGAGGTGCCTGCTTCCGGAACCGTTCGTACAAAGGTTCCAATTTATTGGCCGCCACCACTATCTCGGCACGGGGCGAGGGGGCGGGTGCCACCGGAACTACGGCACCGGGCTGCAAGAGCACCCTGCTGTCTCAACCTCTGAATCTCGAGATCTTGCTCTTCCCTCCGGGCTTGCATTTCAGCAAACCTAACTTCCCAATTCTGGGCTTCCTGATTGACTTGGGCAGCCTGCGGCGAGTCAACATCACTCCAACCACGAACCCTGCCCCTGGGACCTCTACCTCGGCCCAAAACACTTGAGGGGAACTGAGCTCCTCGACCTTGATCTGACTCGACTAAGATGCCCTGACTCCTAATATTTCGTCTGGCGTCCATCTAGTCTGAACCGCCTCGAAATCCCGAGTTGGCACTTCAGGTCACGATCATCGAGAGCTTACTAATGCCGCTTAATTTGGAAATTAAAAACGAAACATGCGCCTATTCTACTATCAGGCTACTAACATGCTTCCTAACAGGCTTTTCTTTTTCATAACTGAATAAAATAAACTACTAAAGCAATAAAGGCTTACTGAACCGTGAACCGAGCTAACTGCTGATGATGATTGTACATGTCGTGACGATCTTCGGAAGACAACCTGGCGGCTCTGATACCAAATTGTAACACCTTAACTATCTTAGGCGAATTACGTGATTTTTAAACGTACTGTGCAGCTCGTTGCTAATCAACGAGGTTTATGGAAAAACGTGATTAATTAAAATTTTGCTTTTTAATTAAACTTATAAACCATTTTACAAAAGACTCGGGATCCCGATTTATAAAATCATTTACAAAAGTTTTAACTGTTTAACTATTACATAAATTTAAAAGTCGTCTAACGACCGACATACAAAATTCGGCCTTCTTCGTCCCGAGGATCGTACGCTCCAGGCCTAACCGCCCCGACATGTACAATCTCATAAGCTCGCTCACGGTCCATCAGCTATAGCCTTGCCTTTACCTACACATAAACGTAAACTGTGAGTCGACAGACTCAGTAAGAAAAGCATAATAATACTCATACATGATACTAACTGCCGTGTCCAACACGATACTGAGTCCCGCTACTGCCATGTCCAACATGGTACTGAGCCACTACTGCCATGTCCAACATGGTACTAAGTTCTGAACGTTCATAGGGACGGTAGTATTGACACGTAACAACCTGATCGGTCGAACCGGTCATACTCCGCCGCTTGGTCATACTCCGGCTGTACCGACGTGTTACTATATCCTCCTAATCGGTCGAGCCGGTCATACTCATTGCTTGGTCATACTCCGGCTGTACCGACGGGATACGTCAATAGCACGGAACCACCAACCAAGTGTCGACTGATCGGTCAAACCGGTCATACTCCGCCGTTGGTCATACTCCGACTGTACCGACGTGACGGGGTTGGATGGTTCGAAGCCAACATACAACTAATGTAATCTAATAGGCTTCCTACATGCTCGCTAAACATGTAATCTACATATGCATCTTGTTATACTAATCTTACACGGATTCCGAATTCGTGTGTCTTAACCCGACCGGAACCGAAGCCGAGCGGCGGACATCGGCTCCTAAACCATAAAAATCACAACGCTATAAGTGACACGCTAAATCACTTCCCGGGGACTAAAACTAGGAACTAAAAGTTTCCCTATCGATAAAAAGCATGGCAATACCCCTAAAAACATAAAAACGAGGAAAACACGGGTTCTGAAAAATTCCCCAACCGGTAGGCCAGGTTGCCCAACCGAATTCCGGTTACGGGAAATTCAGACCCTCATCCGAATTCGGATGCACAACCGAATTCGGTTCCTCGCAAAGACAACATCAAATTCTCATAACTTGCACAATTCAACCCCAAATCACCTCAAACTTTCCAGACCAGTTCTATACCTTCCCTAGAACATATCCAAGGCATCAAAACAACCCAGAAACCTCAAACACGAAAAATGCCATTGGAGCTCAAGCTTTGAGTTCTAAACTCAAACTTGAGCAAAACCACCTAATCATGCATTTCACTAGCTTAATTCTACTTAATCAAGCTTATCTAAGCCTCAGAAAACAATTAGAAACAACAGCAACATCACAGAAACAGATTCACACTATTTTCACCAAAAATCACATTTTTGCATAGAAAACTCAAAGCTTTGAACAAGGTAGCCTATATGCATTTCTAACAGCTTGAATCACCTCAAATTAACATGCTTACAATCCAGAAATTAATACAAAATCATAGCAGCAACCATATATCAAAATCATGCATGCATTTCATCAATTTTACTTTAAAATTCAAGAAAGCACAAAGGCAAGTTAAAAGTGATCAAACCTTGGCTAAGATTACACAAAGATGAGTTGAAATTCACAAGGATTTGAGGAGAAAAACCCAGCTTTTGAACCCCATGCACCAGCCGAAATAGAGAGAGAGAAAAGAGAGTGTTTCCTTTTCAAGATTTTCTATTTTATTTTTCTAAGTGTTGAAATGAGAATGAAAAGAGTAAATGCCACATATATCCTATTATTTCAGCCATCAAATAACACTTAAACATTTATTTTTCCATTTAATAAACTCACATAAGACAAAACACTAATGGGGCAAAAAGACCATTTTGCCCCTCCTCCATAAAATCACATAAAAATCACTAAAGGGGTATTTTTTTGGGAAATTCTAAATTCCCGGCCATTCCCGACATTCCCAATGTCTAAAACCCGTCCCCAAACTACTAACATACTAAGTTGTGATTTCTACTGAGCCAAACGCCGAGTTCCAAAATACCGGGCACCGGAATTACAAAATAGGCAAGCTACTGAAAACATAAATAACAGTATAAATTATTTAAATAGCTATAAATAATTTCATAATTAATTATAAACAACTTCTAATTTCCAAATTAACTAAGCGGGCTTTACACAAATAATGATAATGAGTGTGACAGTTAGTAGTCCCGTGATCCGTAAGGGGAAACACCGGGTAAGCTGTGCAATCCCACACCGCCTGGGGAAGGTCAAGTGGGATGATTCCGAGACTGTGTAGGTATGGGACTACATAGTTGAAGATGGCTTAAATGGATTGATTGGTACTACCTATATCAACAAGGTGCATCTTGTTTTTCGGTAGCCCATCACGAAAGAACTCCACAGTTAAGCGTGCTTGACCTGGATCAATTTAGGATGGGTGACCTCCTGGGAAGTTTTCTTAGGAAGCATGCGAGTGAGGACAAAGCACGCTGTAAACACTCGTGTTGGTCTGTAGGGCCAGTCTTCAGTCCATGAAGCAGCCAGAGTGACGAACTCGTGTATAAGAGCCATTCATTCCGTGGGTGTAAGGACCCAATGGAGGCTTGAAGCGGGGACGTTACAAATGGTATCAGAGCCTTGACCCAGCCGGAAGTGTGGTCGACGAGGACGTCGGACCCCGTAAGGGGGGGTGATTGTGACAGTTAGTAGTCCCGTGATCCGTAAGGGGAAACACCGGGTAAGCTGTGCAATCCCACACCGCCTGGGGAAGGTCAAGTGGGATGATTCTGAGACTGTGTAGGTATGGGAATACATAGTTGAAGATGGCTTAAATGGATTGATTGGTACTACCTATATCAACAAGGTGCATCTTGTTTTTCGGTAGCCCATCACGAAAGAACTCCACAGTTAAGCGTGCTTGACCTGGATCAATTTTAGGATGGGTGACCTCCTGGGAAGTTTTCTTAGGAAGCATGCGAGTGAGGACAAAGCACGCTGTGAACACTCGTGTTGGTTTGTAGGGCCAGTCGTCAGTCCATGAAGCAGCCAGAGTGACGAACTCGTGTATAAGAGCCATTCATTCCGTGGGTGTAAGGACCCAATGGAGGCTTGAAGCGGGGACGTTACAAATGGTATCAGAGCCTTGACCCAGCCGGAAGTGTGGTCGACGAGGACGTCGGACCCCGTAAGGGGGGGTGATTGTGACAGTTAGTAGTCCCGTGATCCGTAAGGGGAAACACCGGGTAAGCTGTGCAATCCCACACCGCCTGGGGAAGGTCAAGTGGGATGATTCTGAGACTGTGTAGGTATGGGAATACATAGTTGAAGATGGCTTAAATGGATTGATTGGTACTACCTATATCAACAAGGTGCATCTTGTTTTTCGGTAGCCCATCACGAAAGAACTCCACAGTTAAGCGTGCTTGACCTGGATCAATTTTAGGATGGGTGACCTCCTGGGAAGTTTTCTTAGGAAGCATGCGA
Organism: Cannabis sativa; assembly: GCF_029168945.1. Lineage (NCBI taxonomy): Eukaryota > Viridiplantae > Streptophyta > Magnoliopsida > Rosales > Cannabaceae > Cannabis > Cannabis sativa. Next base: position 57,949,918 of record NC_083607.1, read on the forward strand.
GTGAGGACAAAGCACGCTGTGAACACTCGTGTTGGTTTGTAGGGCCAGTCGTCAGTCCATGAAGCAGCCAGAGTGACGAACTCGTGTATAAGAGCCATTCATTCCGTGGGTGTAAGGACCCAATGGAGGCTTGAAGCGGGGACGTTACAATGAGTCTCATCTCTTAAAATACGACGAACATGTTCTTGCATAGTTGAATCAAATTCAGCAAGTAATTCTATAATTTGTAAGAAATTCCCATTGTTTTTCTCATATAGTTTTTCACGATCTCCTCGAAATGCCAAATTATTTTGCCCAAATCTTTTTACAATAGCCAGAATTCTCTCTAACACTTGTTTCCAATATTTTTTCTCTTGATTAATTTGTTCTTCTAAACTTGCATCAATTGTTAACTTCATTTTCAGTCGTTTTTCTAATTCCACCCAACTAGCAATTGACTCAATATGTTGTGTACTTCGTTCATGACTTTTTAATCGATCAGAAATATTATGCCAGTCATTAAAACCTCCCTCAGCTAAAAAACCCACAAGATGCTTCTTTGTTGCAAACAATTTACAACAAAAACAAAATACTTTATCTAAAGAAACTGAATAAATCAACCACTTCCTATCTTGTTTCTCTCCATTTGTTAATTCTCTAATATAATGCCACGAAGAAAAATTCCTACCGAAAGCATCCCTAGTAAACTCATCCTTAATGACTCTTTTTGGACCTCTTTCAACTATAAAATTTGTCATATTAATATGACCAATCCTATCCCAATTTCCTGGATCATCAATATCAAAAGGAAAGTTGAATACACCACTTGAAGTTTTCTCATTCTCATTCACTGTTTGATTCAGTTCTTCATTTTCATTCACTGTTTGATTCAGTTCTTCATTTTCATTCACATCACTTGAACTTTTCTCATTCTCAGTAACAGTTTGATTCAATTCTTCATTTTCATTCACATTACTTGAAGTTTTCTCATTCTCATTACTTTCAATATCAAATTGATTCTCAATGTCATTCACGACAAAATTGTCTACATTATTTGTATTAAAATACTTATTAAGAGAACCAACCTGACTTTTTTGCAAGACTTCTTTCCTTAATTTCTCCTTTCTTTTTTGAGCTCCTGATTTGTATTTGTAATTTCTAATAGGACCCTATAAAAATTACAAATAAAATTAATGATATGAGTACAATAATATGATATAGACAAGACAATGTTTATCTTATTATTACAAAATATATGATATAGCAAAATATATAGTATATCAAAATTATAAAAAAAAAAATACAAGAGATAAGTCACATAACTTTAGAAATAAAAGGGAACCACTAAAAAGGAGTTTTTTTTTTTCTTTTGCAAATAAAATAAAATATGTATATCAATATATGAGCAATGCAATGAAAATCAAATGGTGATTATTTTTTGTGTGAATTGATTTGTGACTATGAGCGAATCAATAGTGAAAAAAAAATATGTTATGTATAAATGAATATAAACATACAACAAACAAATAATATATTATTATATATGATTAATTAGACATTCTAACTATTTTTTTTTTCTTTTCCAATGGTCTATTTCAAGCACTTTATCAACTCTCAACATAAGGGGCGATTCAACATTTAATAGAATTAAGTCAAAATAAGTTAGGAAAATAAAATTCAATATTCATTTTAGTTTATCTCTATTATCTATACAACATCAACAACAACAATAACAACATATAAATACTAAACTAAAATTTCAAAGCAAACAAAATAATAATTAAAAAGGAAAGGAATTAAATAAATATAGCAATTGATCATAAAAATTAATAAAATATTAACTTTAAAAAATGAAAAACTTACCATTATAATACAAAGAGATAGAAATTGAAAAGAGATGAGTGATGAGGATTGAGGATTTAGGATGAGGAGGATAGTTGGTAAATTGTAAATTGTAAAGGTGATTTTTTTTTTTTTTTGAGAGATTAGAAATTTAGAAGAGAAAGAATGTTAGAGAAAAAAATTGGGGGGAAAGAATGGAAGATTGAGAATTTGAGAGAGAGAGAGAGAGAGAGAGAGAGAGAGAGAGAGAGAGAGAGAGAGAGAGAGAGAGAGAGAGAGAGAGAGAGAGAGAGAGAGAGAGAGAGAGAGAGAGAGAGAGAGAGAGAGAGAGAGAGAGAGAGAGAGAGATGAGTCATGAGAGTGACTTTTTTTTTTTTTTTTTTTTTTTTCTACACGTGAAGGTATGGAGGGTTGGTTGGTGGGTGGTGGTGTATTGGAATGGAATGGTGGCCGAAAAAGTGTTCTTTGGGCCTTTTTTTTTTTTTTTTTTTTAAAGGCATTATATGGCTGGTTTTGGGCCCTAGGTTGGAGTGGGCCCTAGGCACGGGCCTAGTCCGCCTAGGCCCAGGGCCGGCCCTGCATCTTAGACACCTTCGACACAGGAAAAAAATTCAACAACTCGATGAAAAATCCTAAAAAAACTCACTTATTCGATTAGTCAGGTTGATAAAAAAAAAAAAACAAACGTCAATCGATCAGCAACAAAATCTCATAGAAAAAAAATTGCTTACAAACAGGTATGAAACATTCGAAACACAAATCTCAAAATGAACTGAGTAATAGTTACACAACCTAACCTAAAATTTATTATTGGTAATAATAGAAACTAAAATTAAATATCAAATATCTCACACCATAAAAGTACTCTTCTCACTCTAAATCTGTTTATTTATTTTTTAAATAATTATAAAAATAATAAACTTAAAAGAATACAAACATACATATACATATTATTATATGATTTAATAACAACTTAAATTTTTTTATATATTATTATACATATAATATATAATTACAGTTATTATTATTATTATTGTTATTATTATTATATTTTTGTACAATATTTATTATTCTCTCATTAAAAAAAATATATTTTTAAATGGTAAATTACATAAAAGATTGTTAATTATTTTTTTTTAAAAAAAAATACTTATTATTTTATCATAGAGTGCTTTCATTTTTTTCCTTTTCAATTTTATATAAATCTTTTCACTCTTAATTTATTAATTTTTATTAGAATTTTCTTATTAATAATTATATATATTAGACTATTTATAATTTCATAATTTCTAAACTATATTGTTTGAATATTATTTGCTTCTCCAATAAAAATGTATAATAATATAATTAGATTAAATGAGTAATAATTTATATATCTATATAAATTTATTTATTTATATAAAACTGAGATGTAAGGTAGTGATATGACCATCTCAAATTTAAAATGGAATCTAATATTAATTTTAAAATTCGGGAAGGAGAGTAGTAACAACTATAAGTGAGCTACGCTGATGACAACGAGTAAGATACGATGAGACAACAAGTATGATACAATGATGATAACAGGTGAGATTTAAAAATGACAATAACTTTAAAAGATCATGATATATAAAATATAAAAATTAATAATATAGAATTATATAATATAATTTTACTACTACTATATATTGAAATTATATTTTTATTATCATACTAAAAAAATTAAAATAGCCGCGCAAAGAGCGGCTATATTACCTAGTTGAAGTCAAAACGTCAAAACAATGAAATCTCTTTCTTTTTTATTTATGGTTTTATTGAAATTATTTTTTCAAAATATAAAATAAAATAAAATAAATGATAATATGATATAATATATTTACCTAGGCTTTTAAGTTGAAGAAAGAGTTGTTTCAGTATGAGAAACAGAGAATAGGGGTTCTTTTTCGCCCCAAATCATAGTTTTTTTCTTTTGAATCATTTTTAGAGCAAGTTTTTTTTTTTTTTTCATTTCTTCACAAACGATAATGAACAAATTCCAGAAATGCCTAGTATATGTATATATACTAATACTTCGAGATTACTATCCACATTTCCCATTTATTTGCTCTGTTCTTACATTTTTCCCTCGTCTTTTTCCCTTTTTGTGTTCGTGATCTTTTGTTCTGTTCTATCGATCTTCCATGAATAACAATGAAAACATCAATCAGATTCTTGCCGAAGAAGAGGAATGAGGAGGTGTACATCCTGTATTATCTCTTCATTGCTCTTTATGTTCTACGCTCTCAACATCTCAACCTGAGTTGGTGCAGCACAGAAGAACAAAACACACCAACAAGTCCAAGAAAAAGTGTTGCATTTGCGGTTCAACTTTCAGACGTCGTGCCGATTTCGATGCACACCAGTGTCTTGCATTGTCTGGTATATTATATATATATTTATAAAATCTTATTATGAAGTAGTTAAATAATCTGATGTGTTTTATATAGGTTGAAGTAAAAGATTGGAGCTTTAGGAACCAAGAATGGCTGCAACTGACTGAATCAAGGTACTTTACCTTCTCTGATTTACAATTCCATCTGTCTTTCTTTAATTCTCTTTCTTTTTTATGAGCTAAAACTAGCTAATATAGTCGCTCTTTGCGCGGTTATTTTAATTTTTTTTAGTACAAAAATAAAAATATAATTTCAATATATAGTAGTAGTAAAATTATATTATCTAATTCTATATTATTAATTTTTATATTTTTTATATCATGATCTTTTAAAGTTATTGTCATTTTTAAATCTCACCCGTTATCATCATCGTATCATACTTGTTGTCTCATCGTATCTCACTCGTTGTCATCACCGTAGCTCACTTATAGTTGTTACTACTCTCCTTCGCGAATTTCAATTTTAATATTAAATTCCATTTTAAATTTTAAATGGTCATATCACTGCCTTACATCTCAATTTTATATAAATATATAAATTTATATAGATATAAAAATTATTACTCATTAAATTTAATTATATTATTATACATTTTTATTGGAGAAGCAAATAATATTCAAACAATATAGTTTAGAAATTATGATATTATAAATAGTCTAATATATATATATATATAGTTATTAATAATAAAATTCTAATAAAAATTAATAAATTAAGAGTGAAAAGATTTATATAAAATTGAAAAGAAAAAGAAAATGAAAACACTCTATGATAAAATAATAAGTTTTTTTTTTTTTTTAAAAAAAAAATAATTAATAATCTTTTATGTAATTACCATTTGAAAATATATTTTGTGAATGAGAGTAATAAATATTGTATAAAAACATCATAATAATAATAATAACTACTGTAATTATATATTATATGTATAATAATAATATAAAAAAATTTAAATTGTTATAAAATCATATAATATGTATATGTATGTTTGTATTCTTTTAAGTTTATTATTTTTATAATTATTTAAAGAATAAATAAACAGATTTAGAGTGAGAAGAGTACTTTTATGGTGTCAGATATTTGATGTTTAATTTTAGTTTCTATTATTACCAATAATAAATTTATAAAAATAGAAAAAAAAAAGTGAATCATCTAAGAAAACTACCCTTTAATAGCATCCATGTTTAACCACTTTTTAGTGTTCTAAATTAATTAAAAATATTGTCAACTTTTTCAAAAGCTCCTATCATACAAATAAGGAAAAAAAACAAACATAATATGATTTGATTAGGTTGTTTGAATACAAAATATTAAGCACAGATAAATATAACAATATTGCTTGGTGCTCTTCCTGTGTATATATAATTATTATAATTATGTATAAAGGTCTTGTCTTTTGACATGTTGGTGAATGTTTTTTCAAGTTTCTAGATTGATTCTTTGTCGTGTGATTCAATGGCTTCGAGTAGTCATGCTGATTTCAATTTGAACGAGCAATATGTTCATATTAGTTTGGAAGATGAGGAAGAAGGAATCTTGATTGGTCGGGATGATGAAAATGAAGAAATGCCGTTTGATGATAGGTGGTGCTTGGTAGGGAAGTTTCTTACGGGGAGGGCGGTGGATTTTGATGCGATGAGAAATTTGATGGCCTCGCTTTGGCAGCTGGGAAAATGTGTGTTTATTAAGGAGTTGGATACTAATAGATTTCTTTTTCAGTTTTACCATGAATTGGATGTACAATCTGTCATTGACGGGAGTCCATGGACGTTTAATAGGAGTCCTCTTGTCTTTCACCGATTGAAGAAGGGAGAAGATCCGAAGGTTGTCCCACTACATAAGATTAATTTTTGGGTTCAGATTCATGACTTGAAAACTGGTTTCATGTTGGAGCGCGTGGTTCGAAGTGCTAGGGAGTATATTGGTAAGTTTGTGAAGTCCGACCCTAAGAACTTTAATGGATTTTGGCGAGACTATCTACGTGTTCGTACTACGATTGATATTGAGAAGCCGCTAAAGAGGAGGATGAAACTTTGTAAGGAAAATGGTGAGTGGATTTGGGCTAATTTTAAATAAGAACATCTTCCTACTTTTTTCTTTGTATGTGGAATAATTAGACATTCGGAAAGGTTTTGTCCAAGACGTTTTGAACAACCTATAGAACAGCTAGCCAAGCCTTACGGAATCGGAATGCGTGCCCAGATGAAGAAGAAAAACTACTTAATAGGTGCTCAATGGCTTCGGACTGGGAATGAGAGTGGAGGAGCCGCCGTTGGTGGTGGTAGGGACCGGATGTATGGTGCCGGAGAGGGAGATAATGCTCATCCTAAAATCATGGATGTTGATTGTGTTGATCAAGGTGGTAATCGTGATCCCTTGATTGTAGGAGATAAAAAGAAGAAGGAGATAATTAAGGAAGGTGAGGTGTGTGCTCGACAGGTTGGTGGGGGTGGCTTTAGTCAAGATGTCGTGGATGATGATGATAGCATTAATGAGGAGGATTTGATTATTCTTTTAGAGAGTAAAAGAAAGCGTACAGGGAGTGATGGAGTAATTATTGGTGGGGATGAGAATATGACCAAATTGGTTAATGGAGTTGTTGGTAACAATGGATCAAAAAACGAGTCACAGGTGGGCCTTGGTTTTCAGGCCCACCCATCATCATGAGTCTTATATCTTGGAATTGCCATGGGCTTGGGAACCCATGGGCTTAACAATTCTTGAAGGAACTTGTGGTCCAAAAGAAGCCCAGTTACTTGTTTTTGTGTGAAACTCTTGCAAAAAAGGAAGTGGTTGAACGTTTGCCGGTGGCAATCAGTTTTCATGGTGCCCTTGCGATTGATGCTCAAGGGAAGAGTGGAGGGGTGGCTTTGTTGTGGAAAGTGGAAGAGGAAGTTAAAGTGTTGGAGTATGGGGTGTCTTATATTGATGTCGTGGTTTGTGATAGTGACCAAGGACATTGGCAGTTGACGGGGTTATATGGTGAGCCGAATAGAAATCTAAGGAAGAGGACTTGGGATTTAATAAGGGAGTTGAAGTGCAAGTCGAGTTTACCATGGTGCATCATTGGTGATCTCAATAATGTGACTTCTCATGAAGATAAGAAAGGTGTTAATCCCTATCCGAGATGGTTGATTGATGGCTTTAACGATATGTTGGCTGATTGTGGCTTACATGATCTTGATTTGTATGGCTATCCTTATACTTGGGAGCATTGTCGAGGCAAGCCGGTTTGGGTGGAGGTTCGAATTGATCGTGCACTAGTAAACCAATCATGGTTAGATTTCTTTCCTTTAGCCAAGCTTTATAATTTAGAAGTGTCTACTTCCGATCATACTCCTTTGCATCTGGTTATGGCTAATGAAGTGGTGGTTGCTAGAAACCATTTCTTTCGAATTGAAAATTCATGGTTGAAAGAGCCTTTATTTTTTGAGATTGTGAAGAGCTATTGGAACAATGGAGAGCCGACTGGTATTATTGAAAAAATAAAAAATTGTGGTGATGTGTTATGGCGATGGGGAAGGGATTATTCTGGAAACTTTCCTAAGAGAATTAAAGATTGTAAGTTGGAGGTTAAAAAATGGAAGAGAGGCCGTGATGGGGTGTCTATGGAGAACTATAAAACTGCTTCTGCTAATTTGAGCAATGTGTTGCTTCAGTAGGAGATCTTTTGGAAGCAAAGAAGTAAGCAGCTTTGGTTGCGTGAAGGGGATAGTAATTCAAAGTATTTCCATGCAACTGCTATTGCAAGGAGAAGAAGAAATTCGATTCAAAAATTGAAGGATTCAGCTGATGCTTGGGTTGATTGGCAAGGAAGGCTTCCTTCGGTTATGGTGGAGTATTTTTCTAAGTTATTTTCCTTTACTGCCGTGGTTGATGGGGCTGTCATGCAGTGTGTTCCTACTGCTGTTACTGCCGCACATATAGCAGGCTGCTGGAACCGGTTTCTGATGATGAAGTTAGGCGTGCCCTCTTCCAAATGCACCCGAATAAATCTCCGGGACCTGACGGAATGACGTCGGGATTCTATCAAAAATGTTGGAGTACAGTTGGTAATGATATTATTACTCTTGTTAAGAATTTCTTTTTGTTTGAATCTTTTCCAAGAGAATTAAATCATACTAATATTGTACTTATTCCAAAGAAAAAACATCCGGAATCTATGACTGATCTGCGCCCTATATCCTTGTGTAATGTGCTTTATAAAATAATTTCTAAGGTCTTGGAGAATAGATTTAAAGAAGTATTGCCGGTTGTGATCTCAAACAATCAAAGTGCTTTTCTTCCGGGGCGGTTGATTTATGATAATATTTGTTGGGTTTTATGCCCTAAATAAAACTCATTTCATATAATCAGATTTACTTATTAATAAAGATCAGAAATAACATTTTATGTTGCATGGTTCACTTGATTTATTTCATGATTATATGTATATAATGTACGAATTCTTTTTTAAGTCCAGAACATATGAGTTGGTTAAAGATTATAGTGTTGTCAGCACAGTGGAATATAATCTTTATTATATGTTCAAAAGTTTATTCCCTGATTTGTCAGAACACTGGATTTAGACTGACATGGTATAATCAGCGATAGGTATTCTTACACCTTGGAAAAGTGTTATGTCCTTTCCAGGACATTGGCAAAGTTTACCAGTATCGGATGTATGGAGTATACATCGGAAGGGACCGATATTGAACTTTGATTAGATATGTTAAAATTTACCGTAATATCTGTTCAATTCAATATCACCTGTTGATCCTAGATCACATGATCGAAATCCTGATATGGTTAGGTTCAATCTCAAGAGTGTTATTCGTGTTTTTTGATTTGTTAGTTAAGCCTAGTTTTGTATCAGGGTGATACGTACATTTTGGGAACACGGTAATGCAATTGATGTTGGAAGTTATTTTACCAGGATCTTAGATCTACTCACAAGTATGTTGATTTAACAACCTAAATATGAACTTCTAAAACGATATGAAATTAAACACATAAGAGTATCAGAAATCTTACAGTGATTGCAGCGGAATATATGTCTCCTCCGACTCAGATCTCTAACCCTTGATTCCTTTCTGTAGCAGAGTATAATCAAGATCTGAGCCCGAAAGTCCTTCTTTGTTGTTTCTGAATTCTACACAGCCTTCCTCACTATGATTGAGGTATTACTTGATGTGTGTGGGCACTACTCTAGCACTCATATATTTCGAAACAGTGAAGGTATAGAGAGAGAGAGAGTGGCGGCTCAGAGAGAATTTTCTGAGAGAAAATTCTTTCAGAATAATGCTGTGAAAAGCTTTTTCAGAGATACAGAGATGTGTGTTAATAAACTCTGAAGCCTTTGCCTTCTATTTATAGAAGACCACCAAGGGCTATGATTGACATTTTGAACTGAGAAAATCAAGGGAAAAGGAAGGTAAAGGGGGCCGGCCTAGGCAATGTGGAAACAAGGCTTGCCTCTTTTCCAACTTTCCTTTTCCTACACTTGATAGTTTCCCTTTTTGTGAAATGTTGCCAATTCCTCGTTCAACCATATTAATGATAAATCTAATTACTTAATAATTAAAAATAATTATCAAATAATATATTATCATTTATTTTATTAATAATGAAACTAATTAAAGTTTCCTAATTAATAAATATGCCCTTCAAAATCTCTATTCTTGTTTTGCCCTTAATGAGTGCCAAATTCTCAAACTGACAAGTTTATCTTGAGAATTTTTAATTGATTAATTAAAATCAATTAAATGAGTCCTACAAGTAATATCATCTCAACTAGTGAGGGGACCATGGGTCTATATATCCGAGCTTCCAATAAGCAGATCTAGAATTTACCACTTAAATTCACTGACTTATTAATTCTTCGTTGAATCTACACATAGAACTCAGAATTGCACTCTCAGTATATAGAATGCTCTATATGTTCCACCATATAGACACATTATTAGTTATCCATTGTTATAATCCTAATGTGATCAATGATCCTCTATATGGATGATCTACACTGTAAAGGGACTTAGATTACCGTAACACCCTACAATGTATTTTATCCTTAAAACACTTAACCCTGTATAAATGATATTTCAACTAAGTGAAATGAGTACTCAATCATTTATCTCGTTTGGTTAAGCTCGAAGGAGATCACCCTTTGCTTACTATTCGCCAGATAGAAGCTATAGATTCCATATTTATGTTAGCGCTCCCACTCAATTGCACTACCGTGTTCCCAAAATGTATGTATTGCCCAGACTACAGTTTTAGGCTTAACTAACAAATCAAAGAACACGAATAACACTCTTGAAATTAAGCCTAACCATATCAGGATTTAGATCATGTGATCTAGGATCAACTTCTGATATTGATTTGAATAGATGTTTACGGTAAGTTTCAAAATCTAATTCAAAGTTCAATATCGGTCCATTCCAATGCATACTCCATGCATCCAACCTGAGCTTTACTTTAACCTATGTTCTGGAAAGAACATAACATTTCTCCAAATGTAAGTAAACTATGTTGTAGATTGTCATATCAGTGAAACCCAGTGTTCTGATAAATCTAGGAATACTTTATTCACATAATCATGTTTATTTTCCACTGTGTTGACAACACAATAAACATGTTCAAGTATGTGAAAGGGGTTTGGATGAATTTATAAATCAAATAGACAAGCAATTGATTAAGTGAACCAAAACATACACAAGTGAATGAAAAATTACTTCTGTTACTTTATTGATATAGAATAATCTGGATTACATTGAAACAGAGTTTTATTTAGGGCATAAAACCCAACAAACTCCCACTTTCACTAATATAAAACAAATCAGTACATTTCAATTAATCCTAAATTCTGACGGTGCTTTTCGAATGAAGTTACTACCAAGACTTTGGTGAATGGATCAGCCAAGTTATCCTGCGTATCCACTTTCTCCACCAGTACATCCCCTCTTGCCACATATTCTCTGATAATATGATACTTGCTTTCTATGTGCTTACTTCTCTTGTGGCTCCGAGGTTCCTTACTGTTGGCTATAGCTCCAGTGTTATCACAAAGCAGGACTAGAGGCCTTTCCATTCCAGGAACTATACCAAGACTGGTGAAGAACTTCCTAAGCCAGACAACCTCTTTAGCTGCTTCAGCCGCAGCTATGTATTCTGCCTCCATGGTAGAATCCGAAATCGCAGTTTGTTTGGCACTTCTCCAAACCACTGCTCCACCCCCAAGAGTAAACACCATCCCAGATGTAGATTTCCTGTCTTCAAGACATCCCTGGAAATCTGAGTCTGTATAGCCTAAGGGATTCAAAGCACCACCCTTGTAGACTAATACATAATCTCTTGTACTCTTTAAGTATTTCAGAATATACTTAACCGCGTTCCAATGTACCCTTCCTGGATTTGACTGATACCTGCTCACGATTCCAACTGCATAGCAGATGTCAGGTCTAGTGCATAGCATAGCATACATCAGACTCCCAACTGCAGAAGCATAAGAAATTTTTGCCATGTCTTCTATCTCTTGAGGATCAGTAGGACACTGTTCCTTAGATAGACGGATACCATGTCTAGAGGGCATGTTTGCCCCTTTGGTATTGGTCATGGAAAATCTCTCAAGAACTTTGTCAATGTAAGCTGTTTGAGAGAGAGCAAGGGATCTGTTCTTCCGGTTTCTGACAATCTGAATACCAAGAACATAGGCTGCCTCACCCAAGTCTTTCATGTCGAATTGAGTGTCAAGCCATTCCTTGATGTGAGTCATTTTCTTGACATTGTTTCCAATGATCAAAATGTCATCAACATAAAGGACCAGGAATACTACTACTTGGTTTTCCTTGAGTTGGTAAACACAAGGTTCATCTTCATTCTGATGAAAGCCGTAGGTCTTGATGATCTCATCAAACCTTTTGTTCCATGAGCGAGAAGCTTGCTTAAGCCCATATATGGACCTATTTAATTTGAAAACTTTATTCTCCTGCCCAGGAAGAACATAACCTTCTGGTTGCTCCATATAGATGGTTTCTTCAAGAAGCCCATTAAGAAAGGCTGTCTTGACATCCATTTGCCAGATTTCATAATCTAAAGCGGCAGCTATGGAGAGAAGAATTCGGATGGATTTGAGCATGGCAAATGTGTGTTTATTAAGGAGTTGGATACTAATAGATTTCTTTTTCAGTTTTACCATGAATTGGATGTCCAATCTGTCATTGACGGGAGTCCATGGACGTTTAATAGGAGTCCTCTTGTCTTTCACCGATTGAAGAAGGGAGAAGATCCGAAGGTTGTCCCACTACATAAGATTAATTTTTGGGTTCAGATTCATGACTTGAAAACTGGTTTCATGTTGGAGCGCGTGGTTCGAAGTGCTAGGGAGTATATTGGTAAGTTTGTGAAGTCCGACCCTAAGAACTTTAATGGATTTTGGCGAGACTATCTACGTGTTCGTACTACGATTGATATTGAGAAGCCACTAAAGAGGAGGATGAAACTTTGTAAGGAAAATGGTGAGTGGATTTGGGCTAATTTTAAATAAGAACATCTTCCTACTTTTTTCTTTGTATGTGGAATAATTAGACATTCGGAAAGGTTTTGTCCAAGACGTTTTGAACAACCTATAGAACAGCTAGCCAAGCCTTACGGAATCGGAATGCGTGCCCAGATGAAGAAGAAAAACTACTTAATAGGTGCTCAATGGCTTCGGACTGGGAATGAGAGTGGAGGAGCCGCCGTTGGTGGTGGTAGGGACCGGATGTATGGTGCCGGAGAGGGAGATAATGCTCATCCTAAAATCATGGATGTTGATTGTGTTGATCAAGGTGGTAATCGTGATCCCTTGATTGTAGGAGATAAAAAGAAGAAGGAGATAATTAAGGAAGGTGAGGTGTGTGCTCGACAGGTTGGTGGGGGTGGCTTTAGTCAAGATGTCGTGGATGATGATGATAGCATTAATGAGGAGGATTTGATTATTCTTTTAGAGAGTAAAAGAAAGCGTACAGGGAGTGATGGAGTAATTATTGGTGGGGATGAGAATATGACCAAATTGGTTAATGGAGTTGTTGGTAACAATGGATCAAAAAACGAGTCACAGGTGGGCCTTGGTTTTCAGGCCCACCCATCATCATGAGTCTTATATCTTGGAATTGCCATGGGCTTGGGAACCCATGGGCTTAACAATTCTTGAAGGAACTTGTGGTCCAAAAGAAGCCCAGTTACTTGTTTTTGTGTGAAACTCTTGCAAAAAAGGAAGTGGTTGAACGTTTGCCGGTGGCAATCAGTTTTCATGGTGCCCTTGCGATTGATGCTCAAGGGAAGAGTGGAGGGGTGGCTTTGTTGTGGAAAGTGGAAGAGGAAGTTAAAGTGTTGGAGTATGGGGTGTCTTATATTGATGTCGTGGTTTGTGATAGTGACCAAGGACATTGGCAGTTGACGGGGTTATATGGTGAGCCGAATAGAAATCTAAGGAAGAGGACTTGGGATTTAATAAGGGAGTTGAAGTGCAAGTCGAGTTTACCATGGTGCATCATTGGTGATCTCAATAATGTGACTTCTCATGAAGATAAGAAAGGTGTTAATCCCTATCCGAGATGGTTGATTGATGGCTTTAACGATATGTTGGCTGATTGTGGCTTACATGATCTTGATTTGTATGGCTATCCTTATACTTGGGAGCATTGTCGAGGCAAGCCGGTTTGGGTGGAGGTTCGAATTGATCGTGCACTAGTAAACCAATCATGGTTAGATTTCTTTCCTTTAGCCAAGCTTTATAATTTAGAAGTGTCTACTTCCGATCATACTCCTTTGCATCTGGTTATGGCTAATGAAGTGGTGGTTGCTAGAAACCATTTCTTTCGAATTGAAAATTCATGGTTGAAAGAGCCTTTATTTTTTGAGATTGTGAAGAGCTATTGGAACAATGGAGAGCCGACTGGTATTATTGAAAAAATAAAAAATTGTGGTGATGTGTTATGGCGATGGGGAAGGGATTATTCTGGAAACTTTCCTAAGAGAATTAAAGATTGTAAGTTGGAGGTTAAAAAATGGAAGAGAGGCCGTGATGGGGTGTCTATGGAGAACTATAAAACTGCTTCTGCTAATTTGAGCAATGTGTTGCTTCAGTAGGAGATCTTTTGGAAGCAAAGAAGTAAGCAGCTTTGGTTGCGTGAAGGGGATAGTAATTCAAAGTATTTCCATGCAACTGCTATTGCAAGGAGAAGAAGAAATTCGATTCAAAAATTGAAGGATTCAGCTGATGCTTGGGTTGATTGGCAAGGAAGGCTTCCTTCGGTTATGGTGGAGTATTTTTCTAAGTTATTTTCCTTTACTGCCGTGGTTGATGGGGCTGTCATGCAGTGTGTTCCTACCGTCATTATCGCCGCACATATAGCAGGCTGCTGGAACCGGTTTCTGATGATGAAGTTAGGCGTGCCCTCTTCCAAATGCACCCGAATAAATCTCCGGGACCTGACGGAATGACGTCGGGATTCTATCAAAAATGTTGGAGTACAGTTGGTAATGATATTATTACTCTTGTTAAGAATTTCTTTTTGTTTGAATCTTTTCCAAGAGAATTAAATCATACTAATATTGTACTTATTCCAAAGAAAAAACATCCGGAATCTATGACTGATCTGCGCCCTATATCCTTGTGTAATGTGCTTTATAAAATAATTTCTAAGGTCTTGGAGAATAGATTTAAAGAAGTATTGCGGTTGTGATCTCAAACAATCAAAGTGCTTTTCTTCCGGGGCGGTTGATTTATGATAATATTTGTTGGGTTTTATGCCCTAAATAAAACTCATTTCATATAATCAGATTTACTTATTAATAAAGATCAGAAATAACATTTTATGTTGCATGGTTCACTTGATTTATTTCATGATTATATGTATATAATGTACGAATTCTTTTTTAAGTCCAGAACATATGAGTTGGTTAAAGATTATAGTGTTGTCAGCACAGTGGAATATAATCTTTATTATATGTTCAAAAGTTTATTCCCTGATTTGTCAGAACACTGGATTTAGACTGACATGGTATAATCAGCGATAGGTATTCTTACACCTTGGAAAAGTGTTATGTCCTTTCCAGGACATTGGCAAAGTTTACCAGTATCGGATGTATGGAGTATACATCGGAAGGGACCGATATTGAACTTTGATTAGATATGTTAAAATTTACCGTAATATCTGTTCAATTCAATATCACCTGTTGATCCTAGATCACATGATCGAAATCCTGATATGGTTAGGTTCAATCTCAAGAGTGTTATTCGTGTTTTTTGATTTGTTAGTTAAGCCTAGTTTTGTATCAGGGTGATACGTACATTTTGGGAACACGGTAATGCAATTGATGTTGGAAGTTATTTTACCAGGATCTTAGATCTACTCACAAGTATGTTGATTTAACAACCTAAATATGAACTTCTAAAACGATATGAAATTAAACACATAAGAGTATCAGAAATCTTACAGTGATTGCAGCGGAATATATGTCTCCTCCGACTCAGATCTCTAACCCTTGATTCCTTTCTGTAGCAGAGTATAATCAAGATCTGAGCCCGAAAGTCCTTCTTTGTTGTTTCTGAATTCTACACAGCCTTCCTCACTATGATTGAGGTATTACTTGATGTGTGTGGGCACTACTCTAGCACTCATATATTTCGAAACAGTGAAGGTATAGAGAGAGAGAGTGGCGGCTCAGAGAGAATTTTCTGAGAGAAAATTCTTTCAGAATAATGCTGTGAAAAGCTTTTTCAGAGATACAGAGATGTGTGTTAATAAACTCTGAAGCCTTTGCCTTCTATTTATAGAAGACCACCAAGGGCTATGATTGACATTTTGAACTGAGAAAATCAAGGGAAAAGGAAGGTAAAGGGGGCCGGCCTAGGCAATGTGGAAACAAGGCTTGCCTCTTTTCCAACTTTCCTTTTCCTACACTTGATAGTTTCCCTTTTTGTGAAATGTTGCCAATTCCACTGTTCAACCATATTAATGATAAATCTAATTACTTAATAATTAAAAATAATTATCAAATAATATATTATCATTTATTTTATTAATAATGAAACTAATTAAAGTTTCCTAATTAATAAATATGCCCTTCAAAATCTCTATTTACTGTTTTGCCCTTAATGAGTGCCAAATTCTCAAACTGACAAGTTTATCTTGAGAATTTTTAATTGATTAATTAAAATCAATTAAATGAGTCCTACAAGTAATATCATCTCAACTAGTGAGGGGACCATGGGTCTATATATCCGAGCTTCCAATAAGCAGATCTAGAATTTACCACTTAAATTCACTGACTTATTAATTCTTCGTTGAATCCACACATAGAACTCAGAATTGCACTCTCAGTATATAGAATGCTCTATATGTTCCACCATATAGACACATTATTAGTTATCCATTGTTATAATCCTAATGTGATCAATGATCCTCTATATGGATGATCTACCTTTGTAAAGGGACTTAGATTACCGTAACACCCTACAATGTATTTTATCCTTAAAACACTTAACCCTGTATAAATGATATTTCAACTAAGTGAAATGAGTACTCAATCATTTATCTCGTTTGGTTAAGCTCGAAGGAGATCACCCTTTGCTTACTATTCGCCAGATAGAAGCTATAGATTCCATATTTATGTTAGCGCTCCCACTCAATTGCACTACCGTGTTCCCAAAATGTATGTATTGCCCAGACTACAGTTTTAGGCTTAACTAACAAATCAAAGAACACGAATAACACTCTTGAAATTAAGCCTAACCATATCAGGATTTAGATCATGTGATCTAGGATCAACTTCTGATATTGATTTGAATAGATGTTTACGGTAAGTTTCAAAATCTAATTCAAAGTTCAATATCGGTCCATTCCAATGCATACTCCATGCATCCAACCTGAGCTTTACTTTAACCTATGTTCTGGAAAGAACATAACATTTCTCCAAATGTAAGTAAACTCTGTTGTAGATTGTCATATCAGTGAAACCCAGTGTTCTGATAAATCTAGGAATACTTTATTCACATAATCATGTTTATTTTCCACTGTGTTGACAACACAATAAACATGTTCAAGTATGTGAAAGGGGTTTGGATGAATTTATAAATCAAATAGACAAGCAATTGATTAAGTGAACCAAAACATACACAAGTGAATGAAAAATTACTTCTGTTACTTTATTGATATAGAATAATCTGGATTACATTGAAACAGAGTTTTATTTAGGGCATAAAACCCAACAAACTCCCACTTTCACTAATATAAAACAAATCAGTACATTTCAATTAATCCTAAATTATGACGGTGCTTTTCGAATGAAGTTACTACCAAGACTTTGGTGAATGGATCAGCCAAGTTATCCTGCGTATCCACTTTCTCCACCAGTACATCCCCTCTTGCCACATATTCTCTGATAATATGATACTTGCTTTCTATGTGCTTACTTCTCTTGTGGCTCCGAGGTTCCTTACTGTTGGCTATAGCTCCAGTGTTATCACAAAGCAGGACTAGAGGCCTTTCCATTCCAGGAACTATACCAAGACTGGTGAAGAACTTCCTAAGCCAGACAACCTCTTTAGCTGCTTCAGCAGCGGCTATGTATTCTGCCTCCATGGTAGAATCCGAAATCGCAGTTTGTTTGGCACTTCTCCAAACCACTGCTCCACCCCCAAGAGTAAACACCATCCCAGATGTAGATTTCCTGTCTTCAAGACATCCCTGGAAATCTGAGTCTGTATAGCCTAAGGGATTCAAAGCACCACCCTTGTAGACTAATACATAATCTCTTGTACTCTTTAAGTATTTCAGAATATACTTAACCGCGTTCCAATGTACCCTTCCTGGATTTGACTGATACCTGCTCACGATTCCAACTGCATAGCAGATGTCAGGTCTAGTGCATAGCATAGCATACATCAGACTCCCAACTGCAGAAGCATAAGAAATTTTTGCCATGTCTTCTATCTCTTGAGGATCAGTAGGACACTGTTCCTTAGATAGACGGATACCATGTCTAGAGGGCATGTTTGCCCCTTTGGTATTGGTCATGGAAAATCTCTCAAGAACTTTGTCAATGTAAGCTGTTTGAGAGAGAGCAAGGGATCTGTTCTTCCGGTTTCTGACAATCTGAATACCAAGAACATAGGCTGCCTCACCCAAGTCTTTCATGTCGAATTGAGTGTCAAGCCATTCCTTGATGTGAGTCATTTTCTTGACATTGTTTCCAATGATCAAAATGTCATCAACATAAAGGACCAGGAATACTACTACTTGGTTTTCCTTGAGTTGGTAAACACAAGGTTCATCTTCATTCTGATGAAAGCCGTAGGTCTTGATGATCTCATCAAACCTTTGTTCCATGAGCGAGAAGCTTGCTTAAGCCCATATATGGACCTATTTAATTTGCAAACTTTATTCTCCCGCCTGGAAGAACATAACCTTCTGGTTGCTCCATATAGATGGTTTCTTCAAGAAGCCCATTAAGAAAGGCTGTCTTGACATCCATTTGCCAGATTTCATAATCTAAAGCGGCAGCTATGGAGAGAAGAATTCGGATGGATTTGAGCATGGAAAAAGGACTAAAAGTTTCCTCATAGTCCACACCTTCTCTTTGGGTATAACCCTTGGCGACCAGTCTAGCTTTGAAAGTTTCGACTTCGCCTCCAGCACCCCTTTTCTTCTTGTAGACCCATTTACATCCAATTGGACGAAAATCTTCAGGTGGTTCTACATATTCCCAGACTTTGTTCTTCTTCATGGAATCCATTTCTGAATCCATACCGGCTGACCATCGCTTCCGTTGCGGACTTGCCATTGCCTGTTTATAGGTCAATGGGTCGTCATCAATACCGTCACCAACGACCATATTGATTTCACCATCCAAGCCATAACGAGATGGTTTCGTTGAAACCCTCCCACTACGACGAGGAGCGGTGACCTTCTGAACAGGAGCTTTAGTAGTAGTTTTCTCAGTTGCTACAACTGAGGGAGTGGGATGTTCCTCTTCTTGAGTAGAAGAAGATGGTACATTTGAAGGAACAGTATCTGTGAGCATTTCCTCTAATACAATTTCACTTTTCGGTTTGTTGTCTTTCATATAGTTCTCTTCAAGGAAAGTAGTATTTGTAGAGACAAACACTTTGTTATCCTTGTGACTATAGAATAGTCCACCCCTAGTCTCTTTAGAATTTCCGACAAACATGCAAACCTCAGTTCGCGATTCCAGTTTGCTTTCTTTCTTTCTTAAGACGTGAGCAGGGCACCCCCAAATCCTATAATGGCGCAAACTAGGTGTGCGACCATTCCATAGTTCGACGGGTGTCTTAGGGACTGCTTTAGATGGAACAACATTCAAAATGTCATTTGCCATTTGAATAGCATATCCCCAGAAGGACGTAGATAGAGTTGAGTAACTCAGCATAGACCTAACCATTTCTAAGAGGTGCAATTTCTTCTTTCTGCAACTCCATTCTGCTGTGGAGTGCTAGGGGCAGTATATTGGGATTCAATTCCAAGTTCAATTAAATTATCTTTGAACTGCATATCCATATATTCTCCACCCCTATCAGTTCGCAAGATCTTTAATGTTTTACCCAATTGGTTTTGAGCCAAAGTATGAAATTCCTGAAACTTGTCAAACGTTTCAGATTTCTTTTGCATTAGGTAAAGAAAACTATATCTAGAGAAATCGTCAATGAAAGTGACGAAATACTCATAACCTCCTCTGGCTTTTACATTCAACGGTCCGCAAACATCTGAATGTACTAACCCTAGAGGTTCTTTGGCACGCTCTCCCTTTGCAGAGAAAGAACGTTTGGTCATTTTTCCTTCTAGGCAAGACTCGCAGACTGGCAGCTCTCTTAAGACGACATTTTTCAATGGACCGTCTTTGGTTAGCCTATTGAGTCTATCAAAGCCTATATGACCTAAACGTAAATGCCATAGATAAGTTTGATCATCATTATCAATCTCTTTTCTCTTAAGGCTTCTAGGTCTAGCTACATTGAAAAGTTCAGTATTTAGTGAGATTTGAGTATCAGGTCTTAAAACATAAAGCCCTCGTTCCATGTTTGCAATACATATATGAAATCCATTACGAGAAATTGAACAATTTGAACTCGAAAAATTCAATATATAAAATTTGTGTCTGTAAACATGAAACACTAATCAAGTTTCTACTAAAATTAGGAATATATAAAACATTCTCTAAAAGTAAAAACTTCTTAGAATTAAACTTGATTCGGGCTGTTCCTCTTGCTTTAACTGATACTAACTCGCCATTTCCAACTTTAAGCTTTAACTCATCTGGGTGAAGATTCTCCCAAGTTTCAAGCAGCTGTAATGAAGAACACACATGGTTAGTAGATCCAGAATCAACAATCCAAGAGGATTTGTCGTTCTCTAAAACACATGATTCAAATACAAAAGCATCACCTTCGTTTGAATTGTCTAGAAGCCTGGGACATTGTTCTTCTTTATGTCCCTTTCCATTACAATTCGCACATAGAACATGATGTCTGACATTTGTACTTGAAGAAGCAGCTTTGTTGGAGCCCTCATGCTTAATCTTCTTCCTCTGATTAAAACTTGCAATGCTGGCAGGTCTCATTGCAATCAGATCCCGCTCATGGGCCCTCAACTCAGACTTGAGTTTGTCCATGTCGGAGGAGTTAGGATTGTTCAATAAGTAATATAGAACAAAACTGTTATACTCCTGAGGAAGACTATAAAGTATGAGTTTCACCCATTGTTCCTTTGATAAATCAATTCCTAGTAGATTTGCCTTTTGGAATTTCAGATTCATCAACAATAGGTGCGAGTTAATGCAACTACCAGGATGCATTTTCACACTATTGAGTTCTTTTGCAAAGATACTAACTAGGAGTGGATCGGGATGAGGGTTATTCATTTTGGCACTACAACATATCAATAAACAGAAGTAAGGTTTCGGTTCTATAAATTCATACACATGTTCAGAAAACAAACAATCACTTATGTTATAAAAATACTAAATCTAACATAGTTTATTTTCCAAGGTTTCCAACGAACTGATACAGTGTCCCGTTTAGGCGAGAGTCAAAGCATCATCCATTGAATAGAGTTGTCAATTCATCTAAAATGTCAAACATTCTAGCAACCTTTTATTTGATCAAGATTGGAATTCAGCGTTGTCCCGTTTAGGCGAGAGTCAAGGCAATTCTATCTTATGAGCTTCTACCATTGTTTCGTATTCTTATAAGTCTTACATAGTCGCCACCATTAGGGTGGTCATGAACCATATAAATAAACTTATAAGAATACTTATCTTTCGAGATTAAACGGCGCTAACTTGCTAATGAACGTTCCTCCATTAGGGAGGATTACTCACTAAAACAATAGCTATGTAAAACCAACAATGGAGATCGAATTTCTCTTTGATTAAAGCTCATTATTTAAACATGTATTTTGTCTAATCATTTATATTCCATATCTCAATAATGAAATATTACAAATTAAAGTAAAAAACTTTAATTAAATTTCAAAAATGGAATAATTTTGAAAAATATCTTATTTAAGTTGTTTAGAAAATCTAAATACCCAACTTAAAATATTCTTCAAACAATGACTTAATTAAATATTACCAATTAAGTAGTAACCACTTAATTTAGAAGATATTCCATTTTAAGTTCCCATATTTAGAAAATATCAACTTAAAAAAAATATCTAAGGAATCTTAATAACCAATTTCCAAAATTCTTCAACTTAATTTATAATAGGAAATTCGAAAATATTCAAATCTAAGTTGATTTGATAGATTTAACTAAATCTCAACTTAAATAGGAATATTTAATGAAATTATAAAATTAAGATTCAGAAAGAATTTATATGGTTATAATTCCATATTTAATTAAAACAAGAAAAATACATATAGTTTTCCAGAATATGACTATTCAAACTATGTTTTTCTTAAATTAATTTCAAGGAACAATGAAATTAATTATGTTGCTAATCAATCTTTTATTAGGTCAAACTAATATAATTAACCTATCACAGTTATCCAAATCAGGCAAATGGGCCTTCACAATTGGGGTTGTTCATGTGAGGGGAGCCGGGTCCAGTATGTCGCACCCACTTCTAAGGCTCCCAACTCTCACACAAGGCCCAAAAGAGAGGAATTTAACCTTACAATGAATAACTGTTATTAATTGAATAGGCTCACAACTAAATGAGCCTAAATAAAATCTATCAGTTATGATATTTTATTTAGCAACAACCACATATATGTATCTATAATAGAAATTAAACATATAGGCTCACACAGGCATACACATTTGGATGGATCCTATCATGTTGCTAAGTCATACACAGATGAAAGAAGTTTGTAAAAATTACCTGTTACAAATTATTTACTTGATCTATCGTCAATTGAACCTTTGGTTAAAACTAGATCAACTAATCTATCATCAATTTAACCAAGGCAATTTAGATCAAGCAATAATAGGTTTTAGAAAACTTACAAACAATCTAAAACACATACTCCTGCAACAAGGTTAGATTTGGATAGTTGGATGTAGGATTTATTTAATTTTAATCATTTATTTCGAAAAATAAAATTAAAATTAAACCTACCATTTTGAAAAATTAGGTTTTGGGTAACCTAAATGTCATTTCAAAATAAATTGCTAACTTTCCTTTTAAATTTCATGTTATTTAATAAATTAAATAATAAAATAGAAAATGGTAAATACATACCCTTTTCTTGTTTTACAATTTAATTTAATTAAAAAATAACAAAATTTAAAAGTTAACAAAAATACCTTATTTCCTCTTTTAAAATTATCATGATTATTATGATCTTATTTTAATTAAGGTCAAGTTACCAAAAAAAATTAATATCTGACCTTAAAAAAATAAAATAATCAAATTTTAAAGGAAATAAGAAAAAAGGTAAGCAAAACTTGATTTTTTCCTATTTTCAAAATCAAATTACACTAATATCTAAAATTAATTTTAAAAATTAAAATTAATTTATTTCTGATAATTAGATTTAAAATTTGAAAAACAAAAATCAATATACAAAACTACACAAAAAATCGGAATTTAATTCCATGAAATAGCATGAAAAATCGAAAAAATTGGAAAATTGGATGAACTGTACGGATGGCATGCTGTGCATGGCCATCCGCGCGCGGATCTGGGATGATTGGCCGAGAAATCACGGCGCAGGGAGGCTGCAAGCAGCCCTTCCGCGCGCGTGATGAGGTTGCTCGTCACCCCGATTTTTCCAATTTTCAAAAATTCATAACTAATTCAAATTAAATCGAAATCGAGTTCTGTAAAAAAATAAATTGCTTAGAATTTTCCAAACTATCCAACAAAAATAATTACAGAATAAAAACAGTAACCATTTTTCCCAGAATTCACAAACAACATTCAAACATCAATATGACACTCAAAGTAACATGATACCATCCAAAAAATAAGCAAATCGTTTTAAGTCCAAATTTCTTGCAAGCAAATCAATTACCATGGCTCTGGTGCCAGTTGTTGGAAGTTATTTTACCAGGATTTTAGATCTACTCACAAGTATGTTGATTTAACAACCTAAATATGAACTTCTAAAACGATATGAAATTAAACACATAAGAGTATCAGAAATCTTACAGTGATTGCAGCGGAATATATGTCTCCTCCGACTCAGATCTCTAACCCTTGATTCCTTTCTGTAGCAGAGTATAATCAAGATCTGAGCCCGAAAGTCCTTCTTTGTTGTTTCTGAATTCTACACAGCCTTCCTCACTATGATTGAGGTATTACTTGATGTGTGTGGGCACTACTCTAGCACTCATATATTTCGAAACAGTGAAGGTATAGAGAGAGAGAGAGTGGCGGCTCAGAGAGAATTTTCTGAGAGAAAATTCTTTCAGAATAATGCTGTGAAAAGCTTTTTCAGAGATACAGAGATGTGTGTTAATAAACTCTGAAGCCTTTGCCTTCTATTTATAGAAGACCACCAAGGGCTATGATTGACATTTTGAACTGAGAAAATCAAGGGAAAAGGAAGGTAAAGGGGGCCGGCCTAGGCAATGTGGAAACAAGGCTTGCCTCTTTTCCAACTTTCTTTTTCCTACACTTGATAGTTTCCCTTTTTGTGAAATGTTGCCAATTCCACTGTTCAACCATATTAATGATAAATCTAATTACTTAATAATTAAAAATAATTATCAAATAATATATTATCATTTATTTTATTAATAATGAAACTAATTAAAGTTTCCTAATTAATAAATATGCCCTTCAAAATCTCTATTTACTGTTTTGCCCTTAATGAGTGCCAAATTCTCAAACTGACAAGTTTATCTTGAGAATTTTTAATTGATTAATTAAAATCAATTAAATGAGTCCTACAAGTAATATCATCTCAACTAGTGAGGGGACCATGGGTCTATATATCCGAGCTTCCAATAAGCAGATCTAGAATTTACCACTTAAATTCACTGACTTATTAATTCTTCGTTGAATCTACACATAGAACTCAGAATTGCACTCTCAGTATATAGAATGCTCTATATGTTCCACCATATAGACACATTATTAGTTATCCATTGTTATAATCCTAATGTGATCAATGATCCTCTATATGGATGATCTACACTGTAAAGGGACTTAGATTACCGTAACACCCTACAATGTATTTTATCCTTAAAACACTTAACCCTGTATAAATGATATTTCAACTAAGTGAAATGAGTACTCAATCATTTATCTCGTTTGGTTAAGCTCGAAGGAGATCACCCTTTGCTTACTATTCCCCAGATAGAAGCTATAGATTCCATATTTATGTTAGCGCTCCCACTCAATTGCACTACCGTGTTCCCAAAATGTATGTATTGCCCAGACTACAGTTTTAGGCTTAACTAACAAATCAAAGAACACGAATAACACTCTTGAAATTAAGCCTAACCATATCAGGATTTAGATCATGTGATCTAGGATCAACTTCTGATATTGATTTGAATAGATATTTACGGTAAGTTTCAAAATCTAATTCAAAGTTCAATATCGGTCCATTCCAATGCATACTCCATGCATCCAACCTGAGCTTTACTTTAACCTATGTTCTGGAAAGAACATAACATTTCTCCAAATGTAAGTAAACTCTGTTGTAGATTGTCATATCAGTGAAACCCAGTGTTCTGATAAATCTAGGAATACTTTATTCACATAATCATGTTTATTTTCCACTGTGTTGACAACACAATAAACATGTTCAAGTATGTGAAAGGGGTTTGGATGAATTTATAAATCAAATAGACAAGCAATTGATTAAGTGAACCAAAACATACACAAGTGAATGAAAAATTACTTCTGTTACTTTATTGATATAGAATAATCTGGATTACATTGAAACAGAGTTTTATTTAGGGCATAAAACCCAACAATTGAGTGGAAGCGCTAACATAAATATGGAATCTATAGCTTCTATTTGGCAAATAGAAGTAAAGGATGATTTCCTTCGAGCTTAACCAAACGAAGATAAATGGTGGAGATCTCATTTCACTTAGGTGAAATATCATTTATACAGGGTTAAGTGTTTTAAGGATAAAATACATTGTAGGGTGTTACGGTAATTTAATCCCTGTACAGTGTAAATCATCTATATAGAGGATCATTGATCACATTAGGGTTATAACAATGGATAACTAATGACGTGTCTATATCGTGGAACATATAGAGTGTTTCTATATGACTGAGAGTGCAATTCCAAGTTCTAAGTGTGGATTCAATGAGGAATTAATAAGTTAGGGAATTTACTTGGTAAATTTGGTTCGACTTATTGGAAGCTCGGTTATATAGACCCATGGTCCCCATACTAGTTGAGACTATACTGCTTGTAAGACTCAGTTAATTGATTTTGATTAATCAATTAAAAATCTAAAAGTTAGACTATGTCTACTTTATGAATTTTAACTAAGCAAGGGCGAAATTGTAAAGAAAAGAGATTTTAGGTTTATTTATTGATTAAGAGACTTTATATGTCTAAATTAATAAATATATTAAATGGCAATATTATTTGATAATTATTTCCAAGTTATTAAATAATTAGAATTGGCATTTAAAAGGTTAAATTGGAAAATTGGCATTTTTGAGAAAATGGGAATGGAAAATAACAAAATGGAAAAGTTGCAAAGTGAGGCCCAATACCCTTTGTATGACCGGCCCTATGCATAGGAAATTCCATTTGTAGTTTCCATTATTTTAATGCCATACAATTCTAACCTAAACCTAGAGGGTTTTCTATAAATAGAAAGTGTTGGCTTGAGGAAACTAACACACACATCTATGATCACTTTGTTTCTCTCAGAAAAAGCCTCACACGCCACCTTCTCTCTCTCTCTTTTCTTCTTTGTATTTTCGAAAATCCTTGAGTGATGAGTAGTGCCCACACACATCAAGTGGTATCTCAATCATAGTATGGAAGACTATGGAAATTCTACATCAAAGAAGGAGAAAAGAAGATCCAGGTTCAGATCTTGGTGATGCTCTGCTACAGAAAGGAATCAAGGGCTAGAGATCTGAACGGAAGGAGTCATATTATTCCGCTGCACCCACTGTAAGGTTTTCTAACTTTATATGTGTTTATTTTCATTGTTTTAGAATTCATATTAGGTTGTTAATCCAACATACTTGTTAGTAAATCTAGATCCTAGTAAAATAATTTCCAACAATATTATGGTTGCCTTTGAGATTATGCATTATCTGAAGAGGAAGAGAGTGGGAAAGGAGGGATATATGGCTATCAAACTTGACATGAGTAAAACGTATGATCAGGTTGAATGGATCTTTATTGAAAATATGTTGGTCCGAATGGGGTTCACTCAACACTGGGTGCAATTGATAATGTTTTGTGTGACTACAGTTACTTATAATGTTACTCATGGTGGTCATGCAATGGGGCCTATTACTCCTGTTAGAGGGTTGAGACAAGGAGATCCACTATCTCCTTATTTGTTCTTAGTTTGTGCTGAGGGTCTCTCATTATTATTAAAGCATTATGAACATCAACATTGGTTGACTGGTTGTCGTGTTGCTCGTGGTGCTCCTATGGTGTCTCATATGCTTTTTACGGATGATAGTTATGTCTTTTGTAAAGCTAATGAGAATGAAGCTCAGCATGTACTTCGGCTTTTGCATAGCTATGAAATTGCTTCGGGCCAACAAGTTAATTTTGCAAAGTCATCTGTTTTTTCAGCAAGAACGTTAATATGGATGTGAGTGACCGTGTGTGTGGTCTTATGAGGCTGAATGAGGCTTCGGATGATAGTTTTTATTTGGGTCCCCCTTGCATAATGGGGAGAAATAAAAATGACATTCTTGGTTTCTTGAAGGAGAAAATGAGAAAGAAAATCTTTAGTTGGGAGACTATGTTTTTGTCTAAAGCTGGAAAAGAAGTCTTGATTAAATCAGTAGCTCAAGCCTTGCCTAATTATGCAATGAGGGTGTTTCTCTTGACCAAAGAAATTCGCTCGAGCCTTGAAGGTATGATGGCAAAGTTCTGGTGGAAATCTCAATCGAGTTCAACTAGTAAGGGAGTAAGTTGGGTTAGTTGGAAGCGGCTTTGTCAACATAAGAATTTTGGAGGGCTTGGCTTTCGGGATCTTCGTGACTACAATCTCTCTTTTTTGGGAAAACAAGGTTGGAGGTTACTTACTATGGAGGATACGCTTGTGGCGAAAATTTATAAAGCAAGATATTATCCACAAGGTTCATTTCTTAATGCCGAGTTGGGACAAAATCCAAGCTTTATTTGGAGGAGTATTTGGGAGGCTCAATCTCTTGTTTGAAGTGGTGCTAGAAAGTCTATTGCTAATGGCTCTTCGGTTAGTATTTTACATGATCCTTGGTTGCCCCATGATACTAATCCGTTTGTTTTAACTGATAATCCTGGCCTTGTTGATCAATATGTTTCAAACTTGATGGTGATTGGGGAGAGGTCTTGGGATGTTGAACTTCTAAATGACATGTTTGAAGAGAGGGACATTAATTTAATTAGAAGCATTCAACTTAGTCAAACTCGGGATATTGATGGTTGGTGTTGGAACATGGAGCCTTCGGGGTTCTATTCGGTCAAAAGCGCCTATAAAGTTCTTCAAGCTTCAAAAGGAAATTGGCTATTTTTGCAAGATGATACTTGCTGGAAGAATTTATCGAAGTTACCTATTCCACCCAAAGTTCATCATTTCTTGTGGAAAGCTTGTTCAGGATGTCTTCCAACGAAGGTACAACTTCAATCCAAGCATGTTAATGTTGATCTCTTGTGCCCTTTTTGCAATATGCATGTTGAGACAATATTTCATGTACTTTTGGACTGCTCTGTCAAACTACCACCGGCTGCTGGTGTGGAGATTGATTTTGGCAGCTGGGTTTGTGCTCTATTCGATGGCTGCCGTGAGGAAGTGGTAAGTGAAGTTGCCATGGTGTGTTGGAGCATTTGGAAAACCCGAAATGAAGTGCAATGGCTGAATAAGTCTCGGCCTGCTTTGGAGGTGGTGAAGTCGGCAAAACATGTCCTTGGCCAATGGAAAATTACTAAGTTTGAGTCACCTAATGCTCTATTTGTTACAGGTGACATTTCAAGCAGTAGTTGTTGGCGTAAACCAGATGCTTTTACGGTCAAGGTGAATGTCGATGGAGCTAGTTTTGAAGCTCATTAAAATTTGGATTTGGTTGTGTTGCTCGTAACAGTCATGGTAAGCTCCTTGAAGTTTTTTCTGCGAGTAGGTGGGGTTGTGTAACTCCTGAAATTGCAGAAGTCATTGGCATCAAGGAGGCTTTGAGTTGGATAAAGCGTAAAGGTTGGGAGAAAGTGGTTGTCGAGTCAGATGCTTTGGTTGTGGTTCAAGCAATTAATAGTTCAATCCAAATGCCATCCCAATTTGGTTTATTGGTTGAGGACTGTCGTTTTATTTATCTAGTTTGAATAATGTCATTGTGTCCTTTGTTAATCGATCTGCAAATAGGGTTGCCCATTGTGTTGCTAGGGAGTCTTATTTATTATCAGGTTGTACGTATAATGAGCTTAATGCTCCGTCTTTCTTGTGTGACATTGTTAAGGCTGAGGCCTATTAATTTTAATGAATCCTATCTTTATTCAAAAAAAAAAAAAAATTATACCTATTAGCACTATATGTGTGTGTGATAAGATAATGAGTAGATAATATACATGGAAAAAAATCATAGGAATATATATAAGGAATAAAAATAAATTGATAATCCCTATAAAAAACAAATTATTAGTATGAATAGGCTAAATAAATAGTGGTAATGAATTCGGTTACATTTTATGTATTTATTATTTATGAATATAAATGTATAGAAAAAACTGTTTCTGTCTATTGATTTTCATCATTAACTGTAATAATATTATTAGATTAAATAATAAAATAGTTAAAAACAAAACAAACAAGAAAAATTGAGAAAATTGAAAAATAGAAAAAATAGTCATATAATCCGCCACCTCACCTAACAACAACATTATATAAATATATAGATATAGATTCTTTGATTGCATAAAGCATAAATTTATGACACTTACTATTTCTTTATTAGTAATAGAGTTACATTTTGTTGTTAAACCGAATGAGAGATTGCATATAATTATTATTAAATATAAAAAAGGAAGTGATGCATACAAATTCTTGTCATACTATAGGTTTACTTTCATGATTGAAGATGAGGCTGAAAAGGCGACAAGTCTCCTTAAAGGGCAATTGGGGGGGCATGGAGAATCAGCAAATCTTCCCTGAGAAATTAAAATTGGGGTGGTAAGAATAAATCTTAATAGTGTTCAGAATGACACCAAAACTGTTGTGAACAAGCTTCATCATCATCATATATGGTAGACATACATACTAGCCAGCCATCATCAATTTTCTAATATTGTTAGTTAGCAACTAACTAGTACTTGTGGCCTTTGCTTTTGGAAACACTTTGCAACACTCATTTTCAAGCTTTTATATTCCCTTTTCTTGTCAAGACTTTTTCATCTTTTCCCATCTTGTTTTGTGTTTTTAAACATCTAATTGATGTATACACTTACAATCGTTCAATTGGTGTTATTTGTTATCTTCTATTGTTATTAGGTTATCATTTAAATTAGTGTAATTTGTGGAAATTAAAAAAATACACACTATCAAGTAGTATAATTATCTCATAAAAAAAACTCATGAGCCATGACATAAATGCCCAGCAAAGAGATTTTATTAAGTAGTATAATATGAAAGTTACTCTTAATTAGTGATGATATATGTAGTGTTAGGTTTAGGTTTTGTAATTAGTTTAATGACTTATGAATCCAATGCACAAAGAATACATATAAGCATTTCTTTCTTTAATATGAAGAGAAAACCTATATCTATTTATATGAAAAAAATATTAGAATATTTTATTTATGGAAATTATTTCTAATTAAGGAAATGATTTTCTATTTAAGGAAATAAACAAATAATTGATTTTCTGTTAAATGAATATTTTATATTCATTAAATCTGGACAAAATCAATTATGTAATATTCTATATATGGTCAGATTTCTATATTCATTACCTGATTTGATTTCCTGAATTAATTGTCAAAATATTCTGACAATTAATGTGGCGCAGATACTGATGGAGTATCTCACCTATAAATATAGGGTCTCGGTCCCCGAGCTCCTCACTCATTCTGTTCATAACAGCAAATTCCATCTAAAGAGAGTTGAGAGAGCGAGGAAGCCCGATTACCCACATCAACCAGTTTCCTTTGCAGATCAAAGCTTATGTGGGTTTGAAGCTCAAGAATCAATGGCTGGAGGTATTTCGATCCTTATTCATAGTGTATATATGTTTGATTTAATTCCGCATTTTATACATAAACATATATATTTCAGTTTATACATTTAAATGTCTAACAGTTGGCATCAGAGCGGATTATATATCTCTGCCTTGATTTATTTTGAATTTCATATATATATATACATACATTTACGGGGTTCTTCATTTATAATATAATATATATTTTATATATATACTTTCATATTATATAATTCCCGATTATATATATATTCATATACTCAATTTTTTATATATACATATATATATATATGTTTCTGAGTATACACTTTCATATTATATTCATTGATTTCTTTCCATATAATTGATTATCATATTCTTTTATATATCTTTATGATATTTTATATGGTTTAATGTGTATATGTAAGTATATATGTATATATATACATATCCAGTATTGGTTTTTGTTTGTATATATATTTTATATACATTTTCTTTTCATTTACGTATATATATTCATATTTATATATATACTTTTATATTAATATTTCATAATCTATATGTTCATATATATATATATGCACATTCATATTTATATTCATATACTGTGTGTATACATATAATTTTCATGTATATAAGTTTATGTATAATACTCAATGCTTTCATATTTTTGTTGCATAAAATTGTATGTAATACTCTCTTTCATACATTAATAATGATTTTATGCAGTATATATACATTGTATACGAGTATATATATACATGAAAGTTTTATTTTTCGGTCTATAATTTTTCCGTTTTCATTTTCGGTATTTATTTTAAATCCTCTATTCATTACTATATTCATATAATATTTTAGATCGATTTTATGAATGAAAAGGATTTAAAACCCATCTGAAAACTAAAAAAATTCTCTTAAGAACACGATCGGACCCGAAAGATTTTTTTATGAAATTAAAGTCTACATTTTACGTGTTTTCGATGCTTGAAATCAATATGGATCTCTTAATTTATTCATTTAGATCATTTTGGAATTGGTTTCATGAATTTTGGTCATCGGTGTTGTTTTCATGGCAGTTTTTCAAAAAAAAAAAAAGGAAAATTAAGAAAAATTTAAGAAAATTCCGAAATTTTGTTACTTTGATTTATTTTTGGAATTTTATTTTATTTCCTTATTTTTGTTGATTTAGTCAATTAAATTACATTTGTTTAACTTTCCATTCTTATTTAACATATATCTTCATATATTATATGTTATTTAGTAATAAATTATTATGGAAAGTTTTTAATTTGGTAAATTAATTACATGTTTTATTTTTACATGTAATTACAATAATTGTGATATTTTAAGAATGTGAATATTTAATTATTCTACAATTAAGTGCGCAATTATTATATTTATTTACCAATTAAGTAATTTATTGATTAAATTAATTGATAATCTGCCATTAAGTATATTCTTTAATGTTGCATTTAATTGATTTCATATAATTAATTGTACTAATTTGTATATTTACCTTATTTATACAAATTAATTATTAGTACAAATAATTAAGATATTATATGGTTATAAATGCATAATTAATTACATATCATGGAATTAAGCATTTAATATATTATCATACAATAATTGTTTTAATTTGTATTTATTTGGAAAATTTATTTTTAATACAATTAATTTTGATTTGTATGATTTAAATGCTATACATAAATTCCTTTTATAGTGCTAGATATATCTAGAAATGTTCAAACATTAAGATAGGTTGAATATTTTATCTAGCACATTAAGTTTCATAAAACTTCATAAAATTATTCATAAAATATTCATAAAACTTCCTAAAATGAATAAAATATGAATAAAATGTAAGTAATTTTGTGGTTTGACATAAGAAAACATGAACTTGGGACAAATGCTCATATCTAGAACGGTTTTTAATGATCTTCGGACGACCACACTAGGAGCACTAATCTCAGTGATTGTCTACTATGTTAATAACGAAATTACTTTTAGGTAGAGCCCAATACCTAATGTCAAAGTGAAAATATAATTTTATATAATTAGGGAGTAGCCACAACATCCTTATTTGTATAAAATTATACATTAATTAAAATTCACCTTAATGGACATAACTTGTAATTAATTATATAGGTATAATAATTTTACCCCACAGGGATTTTATTATATTTGTATAATTAATTAGGATAATATGTTAAATTAAATTCTCTTAATTTACCCCACAGGGAGTTATGGGGATTTAATTTAATAGTGTTATCACAAATTTAATTAAAGATAGATAATAAACCTTCATTTTCCAAAACTAATTGTTTAATTAAATCTATCATAAAGTTCATCTAATTTTATTAAATTTAAAATTTAGCCCACAGGCTATTTTGGATTTAGTAAAATTTTAATCTTCAGTTTATACTTTGGTGTCTAGTGAACCACATAATTTTAAATAATTAGGGAGTAGCCACAGCATCCTTAATTATATAAAATTATATACATTAAGTGGATCAAGATCACATAATGGACATGAATTATGTGAACATAATAATCTTACCCTACAGGAATTTTATTATATTTACATAATTAATATGTTAAATTAAATTCTCTTAATTTATCCCACAGGAAATTATGTAGATTTAATTTAATAATTTTATCATAAAGTATAAAATTTTGAAACATTTATAAATAATTAAGTGTTTCATACCTTTCATTGAGATAGAAATATTAAACTTTAAGTTTTTCATAAATTGTGTAAATCTATCATAATCTACATCTAAATCTAATCTTATTAAATTAAAAATTTAGCCCACAGGCAATTTTTGTTTAATAAGATTTCATATGTAAGCATGTTTATTCATTGGTAAAAACATGATTAATTTAAACCTCAAAACTATATATGTAATTTTATTACATCACTATTCATAAATTTCTTCCATACCAGTAGAAATTTCCAAAAATTTATTCTGATAACTTAATCTAAAATGTACAGTTTTTACTGTATAATTAAGAAAAATAAATCACACTTTATTATCACCAATAAATTTTAATTTATTGTGTATGAATTCATTCTAATATAGTTAATGTGATTATTAACACATAGTGGATTATTTTAGATTGTTATTCCACATTCATAATTTCTTGCAAGGTTTACAAATAAACCTAAGAAAGTCAGTAACTGTGAGCAAATCTTATCCACAGACAAGATAAGTTCTCACATTTAGAAGTTTAAGGAACAAGCAATATAGTAGTGGCTTTGTTTTAAAATTGGCAAAGACCTTTATGTTCCAAGATTCTATTGAAACTTGATTTAGACACATTTAGAGGTCTTTACTACAAATGATGTCACTCATAAAGATATGCAAGTTCAATCTGACAATAAGAAAAGTGTTATTAATAAGAATTCTTCTACATTATAGCACCAAAAATTATGGAACATATCTTCATAAATAGAATAAATGTTAGTAAATGGTGGGGGATCTTCATTACACTAGATTTTACTAACTTTATTTAGAACTTGTGTGAATTTCATTAAGAATATGTATTCCAACAAGTCAAAATTGGTGCATACTAGAATTCTATCATATTAGAAATCATACAAGTCAATTAATTTTGAAGACATGGACTCAAATTTTGCATCTCTTTTTTAACGATTACTCACATAAATAATTTTTCTACAAAAGTATAGATTTATATGTTTCAAAGACATTTAAATCTTAAGTAGAGAAATGGTGCATTTTGCATATTAAGATAGTGAGATCAAATATAAAATGGAGAATACTACATTAAAATTCGTGAGTATGGATAAACTCCCAGTCTATTTGCAAAGTTTCTTTAAAAGCATGGGTTCATTGCCCGATACATATGTTTGGTACACCCAAATTATAGTGTGTAACAGATTTAAGAAACTAAGCATTTTTTGGACATGGGGTGGAGCCTACATAGCAAACTCCAATCTTTCCTAAATCTTTGTCTATTGATACTCAACAATGGGGTGTACATATCGAATCGTGTTCTAACCAAAGTTGTTTCTCAAACATATTTTGAGTTGTGATAAGGTTGAAAATTGATAATCCCTATAAAAAACAAATTATTAGTATGAATAGACTAAATAAATAGTGGTAATGAATTCGGTTACATTTTATGTATTTATTATTTATGAATATAAATGTATAGAAAAAACTGTTTCTGTCTATTGATTTTCATCATTAACTGTAATAATATTATTAGATTAAATAATAAAATAGTTAAAAACAAAACAAACAAGAAAAATTGAGAAAATTGAAAAATAGAAAAAATAGTCATATAATCCGCCACCTCACCTAACAACAACATTATATAAATATATAGATATAGATTCTTTGATTGCATAAAGCATAAATTTATGACACTTACTATTTCTTTATTAGTAATAGAGTTACATTTTGTTGTTAAACCGAATGAGAGATTGCATATAATTATTATTAAATATAAAAAAGGAAGTGATGCATACAAATTCTTGTCATACTATAGGTTTACTTTCATGATTGAAGATGAGGCTGAAAAGGCGACAAGTCTCCTTAAAGGGCAATTGGGGGGGCATGGAGAATCAGCAAATCTTCCCTGAGAAATTAAAATTGGGGTGGTAAGAATAAATCTTAATAGTGTTCAGAATGACACCAAAACTGTTGTGAACAAGCTTCATCATCATCATATATGGTAGACATACATACTAGCCAGCCATCATCAATTTTCTAATATTGTTAGTTAGCAACTAACTAGTACTTGTGGCCTTTGCTTTTGGAAACACTTTGCAACACTCATTTTCAAGCTTTTATATTCCCTTTTCTTGTCAAGACTTTTTCATCTTTTCCCATCTTGTTTTGTGTTTTTAAACATCTAATTGATGTATACACTTACAATCGTTCAATTGGTGTTATTTGTTATCTTCTATTGTTATTAGGTTATCATTTAAATTAGTGTAATTTGTGGAAATTAAAAAAATACACACTATCAAGTAGTATAATTATCTCATAAAAAAAACTCATGAGCCATGACATAAATGCCCAGCAAAGAGATTTTATTAAGTAGTATAATATGAAAGTTACTCTTAATTAGTGATGATATATGTAGTGTTAGGTTTAGGTTTTGTAATTAGTTTAATGACTTATGAATCCAATGCACAAAGAATACATATAAGCATTTCTTTCTTTAATATGAAGAAAAAACCTATATCTATTAATATGAAAAAAATTGAGAAGATATTAAAAAAATTAACAATAGGCTTATGTTGCATAATACTTTTTATTCATTAAATAGAAAATATATATATATATATATATATATATATATATAATGGCCACTCTAAAAGGTTATCATACTGTAAATATATAAATATGTTTTTTCTTAAAAAAACAATGTATAATTTATCAAGAAGAGAAAAAATATTCGAACTTAAGAGTGCACTTGAGAATCTAACCTTATCTACAATGTCTTGTGTTGAGGTTAGGTCACCACATAGACTAATAACTTAACTTTATTATTCAAATGAAATTTAATCATCTATTTCTGTTCATTATTAATTAAGAAAGAAACACATAATTTAAAACTAAATTCATTTATGACAAAACATATCAATAGAAAATAGAAATAATAGAAAGAGTCTATTCTTCTATAATAGGTCTACTTAAATATCTTTATATATTAAAAGTGCCTATCTAACGACATTTTTTGGTTTAACATTCTTGGTTTAACAGAATATACTTAAAAATAAAAGAATATTCTGTTAAATTTAACGATTAGGTTTGATCTCCCGTTAAAAAATAAACCCAATAATTAAACCCAAAAAATTAAACAATCTTTTAAATAAACAATCTTTTAAATATCAATAATCTCTTTTTAAATTAAAAAAATCATCTTAGCCACATATCTCTCTAACAAACTTATCTTGGGAGAATATTAATAATTTTTTTATTTATTTTTTAAAAAAGAAAAATATAGATAAAATATCTAGAAAAGATAATATAAAAGAAGATTGATTGTGTTGGCTAAGAGATTTTTGGGCTTGGGCTTAAAAAAATAATAAAAAAAAAAAGATGAAATGGGCTGTAATTAGTATTTACCTTATATGATTGTGCTTATTTTTAATTTTATTTTTAATTTTACCACCAAGAAGAGTAGGTTGAAAAATATTAGAATATGAAAATATTATTGGTACTTATTAGTAATTTGCAAAGAATGTGAAAGTCTATAAATATATAGTTGTGTAGCTATTATTAAATATGAAATGAGATAATAGAACTTTTTTCTAGGGCTGTACATATATTTTCGTAAACCGCCTAAACCGAATAACCCGCCTAAACCAAACCGAAAAAAATTGCCAAAAAAAAAAACCGAAAAAACCGACGAAAAAAAAAACCGCCCAATCTGCAAATTGGGCGGGTTGAAAATAAAGTAACCCGCCCAATTAAACCGACTTAACCCGAAATAACCCGAATAACACTATCAATTTTCCATCTGTCCTCTCTTTCTCTCTTCCATATATGTGGGTTTCTTATTTTTGATGGGTTTGAATTTTCTAGAGCTTTTTTTATAGTTACTCTTCTGAAAACTAATCCATTCAGGAAGTGGGGATTTTTTATTTTATTTTTTTTGCATTTCAATCTCTACAAGACAAATTTAACATCTGACATTTTTGATTAAGATCGAGAGAGAAAATAGAGAAAGAAAGAAACAGAGGAAATTTGATATCATGTTGGATCTTAATGTTAATATCAACAAGTGCCGATTTAACCTACGAGAAGACTAAGGAAAGAGGAGCAGAGATGATGATAATGGAGGTGAAAGAGAAATTGCAGGAAGGTTCCACAACCCAAAAAAAAAAAGTTTGGCCAGTTTGGGCGGGTTAACCCGACCAAACCGCCCAAACCGTTAGTCGGTTTACAATTTTTTTTTTTTTTAATTGGACGGGTTGTACTTAAATTTTAGCAACCCGAACTTTAGATTGGATTAGAAAATATATAGGATAAACCGCCCAAACCGACCGATGTACAGCCCTACTTTTTTCAATTAGAAGATTAATGTACATTTTACTATTAATAACATACATTATTATAACACAACTATGTTTTACTTACTAAATATACTGACACATATTTTATTTTTATAAAACAAATCGTTCAAATAATTATACTATTTTAATTATTAATTAAAATAAAAAACTAAAATATTAAATAAAACTAACACTACGTGGCTTGGCACGTAACAAATGCACAAAAACAAAAATACAGTTTCACGGAATTTTAAACATTTTTACGATTTTTTTGATTTTATTTACATAAAATACGGTCTTGTGTTGAAATTTTGTTCATTTGTTGTTAATTTTTTGTTCATTTGTATGTTATTTTTTGTTGTTTTTTTGTTGTCATTTTGATGTTATTTTCATGTTACTTTTATGTTGTTTTCTTATTGATTTTATGTTATTTTCGTGTCATTTTTTGAAAAACCGTAAAAATGTAAAAAAAATATTCTTTGAACGTGAAAATGTAAATATTTTACAAAAAATGGTGCCTTATGTAATTATTCATTTTCCTATATAGGGATATATATGTATGGAATACTTCTTAATGGGTATTAACCTAATTACTAAACAAATTTAACTATAAATATTAATTTTAAAAATATCAAATTATCGAATTTTGATCTAATAACAAATAATGAAATCACAAATTTGAATTTCTATGCTTAATTTAACTACTTAATAAAAAAAATATCAAAAAATATCTCTTTTTACACTATATGAAAAATATGTTCATACAAAAATATTTAACTCAAACTCAACTTTTTCTTTTCTTATTTTTCTTGCTAAAAATTTTTTGTATGTGGTATAGTGGCTGTACCCTAGTATTGAACGTTCATGCTTATCTGTTAAGCCTTGTAAATAGGTGTATGGGCACCTAATTACAGGTCGGAAATTTTATGATACGTTATAGGCATTTCTTACTGAGTCTGTCGACTCACAGTTCTGCTTCCATGTGTAGGTAAAGGAAAGGAGAAAGTTGAACATGAGTGAACCTGGGCTCGGATGGGATTGTACATGTCAAGCAGCGCGACCTGGAGTGTTCGGTCTCGGGACATCTGGGGATTGTATTTTGGTAGTCGTTGTGCAACCTGTAATAAATGTATTTTGAAATATTTACTTTTAAAAAATTTGAAAACGGGATCTCAGCACTTGTAAATATTTTAATATATTATAAAGTTTAGTAATTAATATAAAAGTTTTAATTTGACACGTCTTTTGAGAAAATTCTTTGATTAGCAAAGATTGCACTGTAATTGAAAAAGCACTATAGCGTGCCTTAGCATTAGGGCGTTACACTAGGGGTGGGCATCCGATCCAATCCAACTTTTTTTTCCTCATCTGATCCAATCCAATTAGTAATTGTATTTGAAAAATCATCATCTGATCCAATCCAATTAGACCTCAAAATCCAATCCAATTACTAATTGGATTGGATCGGTTTTATAATTGGATATCCAATATACCTAAATTTCAATATTAGCTTAAAAATATAAAGAAAAATACGTAAAAAACTATGTATCACTTTTTATTTAAGTTTAATACTTCATAAATATACTATTCTTAAAAGTGTGTTGTAGCTAAAATTTTTACATAATTAAAACAATAACATTTCTAAGTAATAAAATAGAACAATACATCATGAAAATAAGTACACTAAACAATCAAGTGTTACAAATTCAACATACAAAAAAAAAAAAAAATCTAATAAAACTATAATAAATATTTATTATATTTTTCAATATTTTTTATTATATAAATAATTTTTTGATATATATAAATGTAATTGGATTGGATGATGCCCATACCACTATTGGTATAATTAAGTAGCAGATCCCTTATAACTAAAAAAAATAAGATTTAAGGAATATCGCTAACCAATCGTAGGGCGCCACCTATTAAAGGTGTTGGGCACCATTGGTGTCCAATAACAATTAATGCTATTTAGTTATAATTATGTGATACTTGATATTAAAGTTATCATTTCGAAAAAAGAGGTAAAGTAGGCTTTTGTTAAAAATTAATTAATATTTTTTAATAAAAAATTTAAATGTGGTAAAAAGCAATTGAAATATTATTTCAAGTATCACATACAACTGATTCTTTTTATTATTATTATTATTATTATATCTTAATTTTTTTTTTGTAAAAGCCAAAAACGTTAATGTATATATATTGATTGATATTTTATGTATGTATATAAACAAAATTTACGATTAATTATATTTTATTTAAGTTTTAATATATTTTTTTAGATATTATTTTTTATTTTCAATTTTTTTTAGAATATCAATTTGAAAAATTATTAAAATAATAGTAAAATATCAATTTGAAAATAATTTACGAGATCCCAGAATAAAATATACTCTTTTGGATTTATC
This sequence comes from Cannabis sativa, assembly GCF_029168945.1. NCBI lineage: Eukaryota > Viridiplantae > Streptophyta > Magnoliopsida > Rosales > Cannabaceae > Cannabis > Cannabis sativa. The sequence goes on from NC_083607.1 coordinate 57,990,392, forward strand.
ATAAAGTTTTATTATAACAAGTTATTATTTTTATTCTATGATTTAAAGTTTAATTTCCACATAGTTTGTGCTTAGTCGCTATGGGTGGCGTTCCTTATGTTAAGGCGTTACATAACCATAGAAACGATGTACCTATTTATTATATTTACTACTGTTGTTTTTTAAACAAATATTTTCACTGTTTTAGTTACTATGTTTTATTGGATCACTACAATTTTTCATTTCTAGGTCTAAAAAAAAATAACAAGGAGAAGATGAAACAGATATAAATTTATGAGACATGAGAGATTAATTTCAGTCAAGCCAACACAGTACATGGCTCATATGAAAAATATAAGTGATGAAATTGTTGGACAAATATGGCTTAGTTATAACAATAGTGATTCTCATTGAAATGGAATAATTTAGATTATTCTTTTATCGAGGTTCAACCATTGTCATAGTAGCAGAGCATCTAGTATTAGTAGAAGAAGAAGTAGCAGTTCCTGAATTATGAGTAGTAATAGTAGTAGTAGAAGGTTGGAAAGTGAAAATAGGTTGTTTAGGTTGAGGTTGATCAAATATTTGATTAGTTAACATGGAAGCTACTTGTGCCATGGAAGGTCTATCAGAAGCAAAGTCTTGAACACAAAGAAGCCCAATATGTATGCATCTCATCATTGTTTTTGATGATTCATTAATACATGACTCACCCAATGCTTCGTCCACCAATTTAATTCCTCTACTTTCACTCCAAAGTTGCCATGCCTGCACATTCATTCATCCATCATTACATTACATCAATGTACAAATTACAATCTTGAAACAATTTTAAAATTCATTCACTCACATATGCAATAAGGCCTTGGTATTGCTCCTCCTCACCCTTAAAGCTTGTGTTCTTTTTCCCGCTTATTATCTCTAGTATCAACACGCCATAGCTAAAAACATCAGATTTCTCCGAAAAGATTCCTCTCAGTGCGTACTCTGGAGACATATAGCCGCTGCAATTCATTCATTCATGTTAATGAAAATTGAGTTCAGTGTTTTATTTGTACCATTTGAAAAATACAGGGTCTATTTTGTCGTTTAACAAAATAGAGGATCCAATTAGCAATTTTTACAAAATACAGGGTTCAAAATGATATTAAAAAAGAAAAGGAATAATAATAAGAAAGAGATATGATATGATGATGAATTGATGATGCTTACTTACATGGTTCCTACCACCCTATGAGTATTTGCTAGATCTAAGGTGCCCTCAAAAATCCTTGCTAACCCAAAATCAGAAATCTTTGGATTCATCTTTTCATCCAATAGAATATTACTAGCTTTCAAATCTCGATGTATTACCCTTAAACTGGAATCGCGATGCAAATACACAAGACCTCTCGCGATCCCCTCAATAATCTTGAACCGCGTGCTCCAATCGAGATTTGCGCTTCTTCTTCTTCTATCATCTGAACACAAAACAACAAATTAACCTAAATAGTTAAAACTAAAACTTACATTGTTAAACATGAAGACAAAACCAACTAACTAACCGAAAATGAAAGTATCTAAGCTCTTGTTGAGCATGAACTCATATATTAACAACTTCTCCTCATTCTCAATGCAACAACCAATGAGCTTAACAAGATTTCTATGTTGAAGTTTGGAGATCAATATCATCTCATTCCTAAATTCTTCATCCCCTTGTGATGAGCTACTAGAGAGTCTTTTCACAGCAACTTCCTTCCCATGTAATTCTCCCTGAAATTAATGCAAGCAAAACTCATTACTTCACTCACTCCCTCACTCGTGCAAAACCAAATCAAATCTCAATAAACCAATAATTGACCTTATAGACAGGACCAAATCCTCCTTGACCAAGTTTGTTTGCAATACTAAACCTGTTTGTAGCCATTACTATACTATCCAAATCAAAAAAATGAAGCTCAGGTTGATCATGATCATCACCTCCTCCTCTCTTCAACTTACCACTTGTCCAAATCAAATCATTATTCATTGCAATTGCTGCTGATTTCAAATAACAAACATACATATCAAGTAAAACAACATAAACATAATCATGAAGATGAAGATGCAAATTGAATATCATATTCTTACCTTTCCTCTTATTACCATTTTTTCTCCTCTGCAAACAGAAGACTACAACAACCAACAATACCACACCAGAAATCGCTACAACAACTCCAACCATGATCTTAATCTTGTTATCATTATGTCCTAATTAAAATCAAAAAACACACAACATTTAACAACAACAACATCAATAATAATCTTGATCAACAATGTCACATTGTTCTTACCTGGTTGTTGCAGTAGCAGTTGTGATTCGAAACCCGAAAGGCGAAAAAAGAGATCATCTCCAGTAGTATTGGATTCAAACTGTGTAATATCAAGAAGAGTGTTTGAATCTGACCAAACCAAACACCCAATTCCATTGATGAATGAATAAGCTATGCATGAACAGTTATTCAAACACAATTTATGACATGAATCAATGCTGTTTCCACCATTTTCCATGTACTCATAAAAATCAGGAACACAAACCTCTCCAATCACACCAAACACATCATCATTCTGATCACCATTGTTATTATGGCAAAGATTCAACTCAGATTCTCTAACACAACCCCCACTCCAATTCCCTTCACTCCATTCCTCCATTGATTTTGGCTTAAACCCTTCCAAACACTTACAGATTGGAGACTCAGTGATCTTACAAACCCCACAAATGGTCCACAAATTCCGTAACGATCGCAATTGTTCTGACCCTGATAGCTAGCGTACCAGTAACCTCCGACTCTGTCTTTGAACATGATTATCACCATTCCCTCCGGCGAAAGCAAAACCTTGGAAGCAACGGAATCGTTATACCCATTGTTGAAGTAAAGGTAAGTCGTTCCTTCTTCAACATCTTCAACAAGATTGTACGGACTTTTATACGAAGAACCCATTTCAGGTACGCCTGTGAATTTGAGCTTATCCCAAGGACCGCTCCTAGAGTAAATCTCGGATCCGATCCAAATTACTGCCTCCGGTGGTGTCTTCTTCGCTATGCCGAAGCTGAAGTTTCCCGGAGACGGATCAGTTTCGGATTTCCAGGAGATGAGTTTGTAGTTCTCTCCGGTTTTGAGGTTGAAACCGAGGACTGAGCTTGGTAAGAACGTGTCTCCGATGTTATGGAAGCTCTGCCATAATACTGATCCTGAAATGGAGTCTGTGAGGACTAAGTTTCCATTGTTTAACAGTATAGCTTGTGTGGTGTTTGATGAAATGTCTAATTCAGTTGACCAGATTACAGACGAGTTTTGACTTGATAAAAGCTCGAGATTTCCATTGATGAAGCTCATTTGAAGAAATGGAGAAGTGAGAGAGGAGAGTGGGGTTTCTCTGTTGGCAACCCATACAACTGAATGAGGAGAAGAATCTTCCTTGTACCAAATACCCAGATAAAGATTTGAAGAATTTGTTGGGTTGAAGAAACCCAATTCGAAAACTTGGTTGGTTGAGACCAGAGTTTGTTTGGGAGAGAGTGGTTGTGATGAAGAAGTAAGATTGTTAGAAACTGCATATGTGGATGAACAACATAACAGAACTACAAACAACACAGTTAGAGTTAAAGAAGAAGAAGAAGAAGAAAGTGCCACCATTTTTAACAATATTAACTAACACTGCATATATATATTATATATATATTTATATGATGATGATGATGATATTGGTTTTGGTTTTTAGTTTTTACTTAGTGGAGCAGTAATACTAGTAAGCTTTCTTCAACAAAACAAACTCAACCAATCAATACCCTCCAACTAAGCTTTCTTCAACCCATAGAATCAAAATCCATTCTCTCTGCAACTGAATTGTTTAATTAACTATATGTGGTACGTAGAGATATGTTATCTCCATTTATAGAAAAAAATGTACATAGATGATGTTCTCCATTTGTTCAATTGATGTGAACATTAGTGGGAATAGATCAAATGCTTGACTATTATTTAATAATGTCTCTATCTCCATTATTCATGCATGTATTATTCAATTTGACGTGTACGTTGGTGTGAAAGCTCAAATATTTGAGTATTATTAAATAGTAGAAATTACGACGAAATTATAAGAGTGACTTTTTTATGACATCAATAAATAATATTATAGGGTTATGGATATTTTTATTCTTTTATATTTATGTGAGATTTTTTATGTTATATTTTTGTAAAAAAAAAAAAGAAGATAGAAATCCTATATTTCTAAAATAATAATAAGTGTTGCTGAAAATATCACCGAAAAAATTCCCAGTATCAAAAAGTTAGTATCGTCGGAAAGTCACCAAAAAAGCTACCAAAAAAGTCATTGTCGTCGAAAAAGTCTCCGAAAAAGTCACTGGAAAAGTCACTGGAAAAGTCACCAGAAGTAATGTCTCAGATATAAACAAAAAAATAACCGGTTCTATAAAATAATGAATAAAAATAAATAACACAAAATAACTTAAATCAGTTATAATTGAAATATAATCGGTTCTATAATATAATGAACAAAAATAAATAGCACAAAATAATTCAAACCAATTATAATTAAAATAGAACCGGTTCAATGACAGTGTTATAATGAATAAAAACAAATAACACGAAATAACTCAAACCGATTATAATTAAAATAGAACTGATTATATAACATAATGAGTGAGTATTTTTGGGGTAAATAAATATGGTATGTATGTAATTATTTAGTAGGTTGGAGCATGTTGAATGAATGTTTTTGTTTGAGTTATTTTATTTAACTAGTTTTGTGTGTGTGAGTTTTTATCTTAGTTACTTTACATAACTAGTTTTTCTTGTCTCAAGCTTTTTACTAGTTGATAAATATAATTGGTTTCTTTATATTATATTTGAGTTATTGTGTGTTATTCTTTGTGTTTATTTATTTTATTATAGAACCAGTTCTTTTCATATTTATACCTCAATATTTTTTGGAATTGATCTCTATTTTTTTTAAAAAAAATTATAATCAATTTTATGAGGTATTATGTGCTCTGAGGTATTTTATTGTGGAACTAGTTTTGTTTTTAATTTATATTTCAGTGTTTTAGGAACTGATTTCTCTTTATTTTTTTAATTATAATCAATTTGAGTTATTGTGTGTTACTTGCTTGTATTCATTATGTTATATAATCGGTTCTATTTTAATTATAACCGGTTTAAGTTATTTCTAGTTATTTGTTTTTATTCTTTATAACATTGCTATAGAACCGGTTCTTTTTTTTTTTTTTGATCAAGAAAGAACAATCTTCATTAATCACAAACAAATACAATCCAAACTAACCAAAAGCTAGGTAGCAACCCCGTTTTTTTACATAAACATTCTCTCTATGTATCTCTTCTCATGAGCTTTTAGGCTTCTTTTTTAGCTATTTGTAATCTATAGTACACTATTTTCTTAATTTCCTGTGTAACCTTTGTTGCTGTACTTGAGTAATTGTTGAAGAGGTAGTTGTTTCTATTGCTCCAAATGCTGTAATTCATGGCAGCCATTATCGAAATATGAATCTGTTGTTTCTTATCACTACTGGTTTGCAGCAGCCACTGCTGCCAACACTGGAAACCAGTCAGTCATCTCCTAATTTCCAGCCAAATGCTCACCTGCTCCACCACCTGCTGTGAAAAACAGCAGTCAAAAATAGATGGGAATTTCTCTCAGCTGCTGCATCACACACTGGGCAGCTGGTGCTGTCAAGGGTGATCTGAAATTGCACAAACTTGTCTCGAGTTAGAAGCTGAGAGTCGATAGCTTGCCAAAAAAATGAATCTGTGCTTCGGCATGTTTAGGGAGCTCCAAATACATTTGCTGAACTCAGACTGAGTTTGAGGTAAGCAACTGTTATATAACAGAGAAGATTTAAACCTGTTCACACCAGCCGTTGCCTTCTCAATTGCTTCCCGAGTGAACTGGTTCTATTTTAATTATAACTGGTTTGAGTTATTTTGTGTTATTTTTATTCATTATGTTACAAAACCTGTTATATTTCAATTATAACCGGTTTGAGTTATTTATTTTTATTCATTATGCTATAGAACTAGTTCAATTTTTAGTTATATCTGAGACATTTACTTCTGGTGATTTTTCCAACGACATTGACTTTTCTGGTGACACTAACTTTTCTGGTGACTTTTTCGGCACCGGTGACTACTTTTCCGGCGAAACTTATTATCGTTTTACAAATATGAGATTTTCACTTTTTTTTTTTACAAAAATATAGCATAAAAAAGCTCATATAAATGTAAAGAAAAAAAAAACCCATAACCCCATGGTATTATTTATTTATGTCATAAAAAGTAAGCTATACTACCTTTTCCCATATTTATGAAAAAACCCCTAAAAGTAGAAATTACACAATATATGAAAAAATTATAAGAGTTTACTTCTTTTTTTTACAAAAATATAGTAAAAAATCCCATATAAATATTAAAAAAAATTAAAAAATGCATAACCTCATAGTATTATTTATTTATGCCATCAAAAAGTAAACTGTTATAATATTCTCATATATTGTGTAATTTCTACTTTTATTTAACTGGTTTTTGTGTGAGAGTTTTTATCTTAGTTGCTTTACGAAACTAGTTTTTTTGTCTCAAATTTTTAACTAGTTGATAAATATAACCGATTTCTTTATATTATATTTAAATTATTTTGTGTTATTATTTGTGTTTATTTATTTTGTTATGGAACCGGTTCTTTTCATATTTATGCCTTAATATTTTTTGGAATTGATCCCCATTTTTTTTAAAAAAAAAAATATAACCGATTTTATGAGGTATTATGTATTATGAGGTATTTTATTGTGGAACTAGTTTTATTTTTAATTTATATTTCAGTGTTTTAGGAACTGATTTCCTCTTTGTTTTTTTAATTGTAATTGGTTTGAGTTATTGTGTGTTACGTACTTGTTTGTATTCATTATGTTATATAATCGGTTCTATTTTAGTTATAACCGGTTTGAGTTATTTCATGTTATTTATTTTTATTCATTATAATATTGTTATAAAATCAGTTCTATTTTAATTATAACTGGTTTGAGTTAATGTGTTATTTATTTTTATTCATTACGTTACTAAACCAGTTATATTTCAAATATAACCGGTTTAAGTTATTTATTTTTATTCATTATGTTATAGAACCGGTTTTATTTTTAGTTATATCTGAGACATGTACTTTTGGTGACTTCTCTAGTGACTTTTTCATCGATTGATGGTGACTTTACTGGTGACGATAATTTTTCCGGTAACTTTTTCGATGACACTAACTTTTCCGGTACCTTTGACTTTTTCGGTGAAACTTATTATTGTTTTACAAATATGGGATTTTTTTTTTTACAATAATATGGCATAAAAAAGGCCATATAAATGTAAAAAAAATAAAAAACTCATAACCCCATAATATTATTTATTTATACCATAAAAAATAAACTATACTACTTTTTCTCATAAATATGAAAAAACTCCTATTAAATATGTACAAAACTGAAAAAAAATAACCAAACGATTTTATATACATGTAGTGCATGGAAAATTGAACAACTTAAAATATAATTTGTGATTACTTTTTTCAAAACTATTTCGTAACTATGAGAAGATGACCAAAACTATAGAATAGATGTATAGAGAAGCGTCGAGAGAGCGAAGAACGAAAAGAGCTAATGTTGAATAAACTACTAACAAAAATAAAAGAATGATATTACCGAATGAAAATTTTGGGTTGAGTCGCGGACTAAGTCGCTCTCTCTAAGACGTTTTCGGCACTGCCCAAAAATGTGCAAGCAGACAGAATTTGCTAGTCGTTCCCAGGATAAAATAACTTAGTCATACTGTATCGATCGAAATCCCACTTGACTGTAGAGAACCGTCGAATACACCCTAAAAATTATGATATCGCAGATAGATTTTTAGAAAGAAGAACGTTTTCTGAATCGTGGAGGAATTGTTGCTAAACGTGTCTCATAACTGATACGACTAAGTATTCAGTTTTATATTAAACACATTTTCAAATAAATAAAATAAGGTAAAAAATAATTATTTTATTAAATAAATTTTCTACAAAAATAAAGTGTCACACCACACTAACTCGGTCAGACGGTGCATGCGCGCGTATGTAGTGGGTCTAGTGTGTGTCTCCTTACCCATTCACACAAAACTGGATACCCCTTGGGGCTCTAACCCAAGTGCCAAAGTTGCACCTTATATACCCTTGTAAACAAGGGTTCATATCCCATGTGAGACTCTTTCTTGTTGGGTTTTGTGCCCTAAATAAAACTCATTTCAATATAATCAGATTTACTTATTAATAAAGATCAGAAATAACATTTTATGTTGCATGGTTCACATGATTTATTTCATGATTATATATATAATGTATGAATTCTATTTAAGTCTAGAACATATGAATTTGTTAATGATTATAGTGTTGTCAGCACAGTGGAATATAATCTTAATTATATGTTCGAAAGCTTATTCCCTGATTTGTCAGTTCACTGGATTTAGACTGACATGATAATCAGCGATAGGTATTCTTACACCTTGGATAAGTGTTATGTCTTTTCCAGGGCATTGGCAAAGTAAACCAGTATCGGATGTATGGAGTATACATCAGAAGGGACCAATATTGAACTTTGATTACCGTAATATCTATTCAATTCATATCACCTATTGATCCTAGATCAAATGATCTTAATCCTGATATGGTTAGGTTCGATCTCAAGAGTATTATACGTGTTCTTTGATTTGTTAGTTAAGCCTACTTTTGGGTCAGGGTGATACGTTCATTTTGGGAACATGATAGTATAATTGAGTGGGAGCACTAACATAAATATGGAATCTATAACTTCTATAGGAATTTAGAAGTGAAACGATGATATCCTTCGAGCTTGGCTAAACAGAGATAAATGGTTGAGATCTCATTTCAATTCGCTGAAATATCATTTATACGGAGCTAAGTGTTTTAAGGATAAAATACATTGAAGGTGTAACGGTAATTTAGTACCTATTCAATGTAGATCATCTATTAGAGGGTCATTGATCAAATTAGGATTATAACAATGGATAACTAATAGCGTATCTATATCGTGGAACATATAGAGCGTTCTATATGACTGAGAGTGCAATTCCAAGTTCTAAGTGTGGATTCAATAAGGAATTAATAAGTTAGGGAATTTACTTGGTAAATTCGATTCGACTTATTGGAAGCTCGGTTATATTGGCCCATGGTCCCCATACTAGTCGAGACCATACTGCTTGTAAGACTCAGTTAATTGATTTTGATTAATCAATTATAATTCTAAAGTTAGACTATGTCTACTTTATGAATTTTCACTAAGCAAGGGCGAAATTGTAAAGAAAGGAGATTCTAGGTTTATTTATTAATTAAGAGACTTTATATGTCTAAATTAATAAATATATTAAATGAAAATATTATTTAATAATTAATTTTTAGTTATTAAATAATTAGAATTGGCATTTAAATGGTTAAATTGGAAAATTGGCATTTTTGAGAAAATAGGATTGAAAAATGATAAAATTGAAAAATTGCAAAGTGAGGCCCATTATCCTTGTCATGGCTGGCCACTATGCAAGTAATTACCATTTATATTTTCATTATTTTAATGCCATACAATTCTAACCTAAACCTAGATGACATTCTATAAATAGAAAGTGTTGGCTTCAGGAAACTATGACTTGTATCTTATTTTCTCTCAGAGAAAACCTGAACCAAGCCGCCACCCTCTCTTCTCTTTTCTTCTCTTCAATTTCGAAATACCCTAGTGATAGAGTAGTGCCCACACACATCAAGTGGTATCTCAATCATAGTGTGGAAGATCGTGTAAAATCCAACCAACAAGAAGGAGAATCAGCATCAAGGAAGGAGAGAAAGAGATCCAGGTTCAGATCTTGATTATGTTCTGCTACAGAAAGGAATCAAGGGCTAGAGATCTGAACAGAATGAGTCATTATATTTCGCTGCACCCAATGTAAGGTTTCCTAAACTTTATATGTGTTTATTTCATTGTTTTAGAATTCATATTAGGATGTTAATGAAACATACATGGTAGTAAATCTAGATCCTGGTAAAATATTTCCAACAACTGGCACTAGAGCCATGGTAATGATTTACTTTCATGAAATATGAATTAAAACGATGATATGTGTTGATTTGGATGGTTTCATGTTGATCTGTGTGTTATATGATGATTGATTGATGCTTGTGAAATTTTATGAAAAATAATTGAATTTTCGTTTCTGGAATTATTTTTATTGGATAGTTTGGAGAAAAAATTAAGCAATTTCCTTTTTTTACAGAACTGAATTTCGATTTTATTTGAATTAGTTATGATTTTTTGAAGTTTTGAAAAAATCGGGGGTGGTGACACACCCTTGTGCGCGCGGCTGGTTGCTGGTAGCACCCTTTGTGCGCCCAAGCAGCCCCTTGCGCCCAATAATGTGCACCAAGATGGTGTGGTACAGCTCACAATTTTTTCGTTTTTCTTCGATTTTTCATGCTATTTCATTGAATTAACTTCCGATTTTTATGTGTAGTTTTGTATTTTGATTTTTACTTTTCATATTTCAAATCTAATTATCATAAATAAATTAATTTGAATTTTTAAAATTAATTTTAGATATTAGTGTAATTTGAATTTGAAAATAGGTAAAGATCCTTTTTTGCTTACCTTTTTTTTTTCTTATTTTTTAAAATTTGATTATTTTATCTTATTTTTAAATCTAAGATGAGATATTAAATTTTTTATAAAATATTCTATTTTAAGTAATTTAACCTTATTTAAATTTAAAATAAGATTACTATAATCATGGTATTTTAAATAGAAATAAGATATTTTTGCTAACTTTTAAATTTTGTTATTTTTTACTTAAATTTAATTATAAAATCAGAATAGGGTATGTATTTATCATTTTATTTTATTGAATATTTAATTTATAAAATAACATGAAATTTAAAAGGTGGTTAGCAAAATTTTTGAAATGATATTTAGGTTAGTTGAAACCTAATTTTTCAAAATTGTAGGTTTAATTTTAAATTTTAATTTATTTTATTTTAAAACCGAAAATATTTTTTTATTTAAATATTATTTTTCGGAAATTTTTTTATTAATTAATTTAAAATTAAATAACTCCTACATCCAACTATCCAAATTCAACTTGTTGTAGGAGTATGTGTTTTAGCTTGTTTGTAAGTTTTCTAAAACCTATTATTGCTTGATCTAAATTGCCATGGTTAACTTGTTGACAGATCCAATGATCTAATTTTAACCCATGGTTCAATTGTTAATAGGTTAATTAAATAATTTGTAACAAGTAAATTTTACATTCTTCTTTCATCTGTGTATGACCTAGGATCCATCCAAATCTATATGCCTGTGTGAGCTTATATGTTTACTTTATGTTTAGATGCATATAGGTTGTTGCTAAATAAAATGTCACACCATGATAGATTTTATGTAGGCCCATTTAGTTTTTGGGCCTATTCAATTAATAACAGTTGTTCATTTTAAGGTTAAATTCCTCTCTTTTGGGCCTTGTGTGAGAGTTGGGGGCCAATAGAAGTGGGTACGACATACTGAACCCAGCTCCCCCTCACATGAACTACCCCAATTGTGAAGGCCCATTTGCCTGATTTGGATAACTGTGCTAGGTTAATTAAATTAGTTTAACCTAATAAAATTGATTAGCAACATAATTAACTTTTAAAATATATGAAATTTATTTTCATTTTAATATTTTAAAGTTAATTTTAAGAAAAACACTCTTAGTTTAAGATATTATTTCTAGATAAACTATTTGTATTTTTCTTGTATTTAATTAAATAAAGAATTTTAACTAACTAGATTCTTTCTGAAGCTTATTTTAATTATTTCTTAAATATTCTTATTTAAGTTATATATTAGTTATTACTAACTAATTTTTTTCTTATCAACTTAAATTTGAATATCTTTTGAATTTAAAATTAAGCTGAGGAATTCTAGGAGATGGTTATTGAAGATTCTAGAGATATTTTTTAAGTTGTTAAACTTAAAATGGAATATTCTTAAATTAGGTAGTTACCACTTAATTTTGATATTTAATTAAATTTTATTTGGAAATTTTTTAAGTTTTTTTTTAGATTCTTTCTATAACAACGTAAATTAGATATTTTCAAAATTTTGAAAAGATACTTAATTAAATTGAGATATTTTCTAGATAGTTATTTCTATACTAGTTATTATTTCTAATATTAAAATAGGAAAATATCATTGATTGTGAAATTAATTGTTTAATAATTAATTTTGGTACAATTCAAATTAAGAATATTTTTCCTAGTATTAAACTAGAATTTAATAATTAAACCTTCTCTATACTTAATTATTTATTTCTTGAATTTAATACATTTAATTAAATTGAAAATTAAATATCTAAGTTGATTTTCATCATGATACTTGAATATTGTTATTTTCATGACATTTAATTAAATAGAAAATTATTTTAAGTTGGAAATTTTTTATAACAACTTAAATTTGAATAATTTTCAAAATATCTTTTTCCCACAATTTCGAAATTGCATTTCTTAAATGCAGAAATTTCGAATTTTATTTGAAAAATAGATTAAATTAGAAAATTATTTATTTTGGACCAACTTAAATCAATGATTTTTTCATTTCATGATTAATTAAAATATATGAACTAAAATATATTATAATTAGAAATTGAATTAATTAGTCAATGAAAGTCTAGATAGTTATTATCTGTTTTGCTTGAAGTATTTTTCTAGTGTATTTAATTAAATAGAAAATTAATATTTAAGTTGATTTTCATCATGATACTTAAATATTTGAATTTTTTTTTAATATTTAATTAAATAGGAAAATTATATTTTTTGTTGTAAATTAAATTTTTTTTAATTAATTTTGGGCCAACATAAAATTAAGATAATTTTTCAAGGATTTATTTTTATTTTAACAAGCAATTTCGAAAATTGTATTCTTAAATACTTCAATTTTTGAAATGCAATATATATTTATAGAAAATTAAATTTGAGTTGTAAATTAATTTAAATTAATTTTGAAACAACTTAAATTGAATATTTTTCTAAATATTTATTGGAAATTATTACTAAGATAGAAATAATTCATGTTATTTTCATATCCATCTAAGTATAATTTATAAATATTAAATTAAAATTTATATTTAGAATTTTTCATTCTAAATTGGAAATTTTAATTAAATAAATATATATTTAAAATAAATTGATTAAAATAAATATTAGAAGAAAATACACTTTAAATAATGAGCTTTATTATTAGAACATTCGATCTCCATTGTTGGTTCTACATAGTTCTTGTTTTAGTGAGTAATCCTCCCTAATGGAGGAACGTTCATTAGCAATTTAACGCCGTAGAATCTCGAAAGATAATATTATTTGTAAGTGTTTTATATAGTATTGATCACCCTAATGGTGGCGACTGTATTTGACTTACAAAAGTATGAAACAATGGTGGAAGCTCATAAGATAGAATAGCCTTGACTCTCGCCTAAACGGCACAACGCTGGATTCCAATCTTGATCGAATAAAAGGTTGCTAGAATGTTTATCATTTTAGATGATCTGACAACTCTATTCAATGGACGGTATCACTGACTCTCGCCTAAACGGGACACTGATATCAGTTTGTTGAAGACCTTGGAAATTATTTAGGATTGTATGTTTTAGTATTTTCACTTGTCATTCCTACTTGCTATATGTTTAATAATTTCTGAATTGTGTATGAATTTATATTGAACCATGTTATTTTCTGTTATTAAATTGTAGTTTAATTTCGAATCTTCATTGTTGGTCTAACTTGGTTTATTGTTCTAATGGGACAAATCCCTAATGGATTGTCAACATTAGACAAACATAATAGTGTTAGATCTCGAATGATAAATATTATAAATGCAACATCTAGTTGTTTATCAATTGATGACACCTTAGACTAGTATTTACAATATGAAACAAGAAGATTGTATAAATAAGATTACTTTGACTCTCGCTAATCGGAGCATCATTGGATTCTTATTTAAATACGAAATTATCCTAATTCCTCTTAGCTTATTCATTTCGAATTAGCTCAATAACATATCATTGGATGAATGGACTATAAATCATTTCATGTCATTCTATATTTTCTCTTAAGAAATTAAATGACGCATATGATTATATTCCCAAAATTCTATCCCAAAATGATATAAATCCTCAATCTTAGAAATCTCCTACTTGTATGGGAAAATCAGACTTAGAGTTAGATTAGTAGTGGTGGTCCAAGAAAGAATTACTCATTATACAGTTACACTTTCACAAGTGTTTAATAACCTTTTTCTATCAATGGATTCAAACTGTATGTTAGTATTGAATATGAGTTTGAAATTCTGTGACCAGGATCCACTTGCACTATTCTAAAAACTCTTTAATGTAACTAAACCTAAGTCATCAAAAGACTACAACCACATCTTTTTTAATTCTATGGCATTTGTATCTTGTTCATAGTGGTTTTGAAAAGATCAATCTCTGCAAAGAGTTAATATGCCTATATCCACTGAAAGTAAGTTCATCTCATTCACAGATGGATGTACATTCAGGGGTGGATATGAGTTTTTCGTTGTATTTTTAAAACGATCACTCTAAATTTTACCTTATGCAAAAGAAATTTGAAATGTTTGAAAAATTTCATGAATTTCTAGCAATGGTGAAAACCATTAAGGTAAGTGGTTAAAGATCTTGCGAACGGATAGGGGTGGAGAAATAGTTAGTAGATATGCAGTTCAAAGATCATTAAGTTGATTTTGAATTATATCCAAACTTACCTCCCCAGAAATTCGAGTTGCATATTGATTAGTTACTAGTCGTTGCCTAAGTCCTTCTATGGTAATACAATTTCAGAATGATGTAATGGTTGGGTACTTAGTGTAAACCATTACTAGATTCATGGATGACCTAGTCAAAATCTTAAGAAAAGCTAGAACTGTTAACCATGGTTTGCATGTTTGTTAGCTATTCTAAGTGATTAGGGGTGGAACATCCCATAGTCAATAGATAAGAAAGTGTTTGTTTAAACAAATACTACTTTTCTAAGAAAATGACTAAGTCTGAAAATAAAGTAGCAAATAAATGAGATATTTTTTTTTTTGTTGATTCCAAAAGTGTTCTATCATCTTATTCTTTACAAGATGATCCCACTGCCTCTGTTGTTTTGACACAACCGAAGAGGTCAATACCATTTAGTTTTCTTAGACACAATTCACGGTACCTTGTCGTAGTGGGAGGGTTTCTAGGAACTCACCTTCTTATGACTTGGAAGATACTAGTGATTAAAATCCATTGTGAGTTTAAACAAGTAATGGATTGTCAAAATAAGAAACTAAGAAGAAAAGCCAAGAGAACTATGGTTTGATCCATTCACATGAAGTAACCTAAAGTTTTCTATTACAAGGACATAAAAGGAAATTTTCGTTAATAAGTTTACTCAATGGACTTAACAAAACTTCATGTTCCTAGTATTATAGGTTTGAGTTTATCTAAACCTATGGCTTATGGTACACCTGGTAATTACTGTTAGGCTAAAATTAGTTTAAGTTTCGGGTCATATTTTCGGTTAGTTTTCACTCTTTGTTTTTAGTTTTAGGGCTATATTACGCTTGATTCTTTGGTTTCAGGTCCTCGGGCATTTAAAGAAAGTATGTACAAGAATTGAGGAAAAGTGGTGAAAGAATCGAGAAGAAAAACCAAGATTGGTGTCGCTGCATGTTCTAGTCGCGACGGGGAATTTGCCAGTCGCGACGGGAACTGGCAGAGAGATTTTTAAGAAGTCGAAGTTTAACTCCCGTCGCGACGGGGGCTTTGCTAGTCGCGACGGGGACCCAGAGACGGGATTTTTGGGCAGTTTCGTAATTTGACGAATTTTAAAGATGAGATTTGGTTTAAATAGAGAGAGTTCGTGAAAATTAGGGATTATTCAGAATTAGAACCCTAGAAACAAAGAAGGAGGCTAGAAGAGCGGCTTGTGGCGACCCGGATCAATTGCTTCAACTAGTTCTTTCTCTTCTCTTTAATTTTTCTATGCTATTTTCTGTTTCAATGTTAATTATGGATTTGATTATGGATGTTTTGAACTAAACTCCTATTTAGGGAGAATGATGAATGTTGTTTAAGTTTTTCCTAGTTAATGAATAATTACCATTCTTCCATCTTGATTCTGAACACTATTCATATTTGTGTTTAATTTCCATTTGCAAGATTGATCACCTTTTACATGTTTTATGATCTCAATTCGAAATCTGAAAAGTGAGAATTGAGAATGCTAAAATTGGATAGTCTAGGTTTTGATGTGAAACGAAAGTATTTACATAGCCTTTGTGACATTTAGATTATTGCTTAATGCTGATTTCATGTTAGTTTAATTAAGAGATTAATTAGAGAGCATGAGATTTAGAACCTAGAAGATTTGAAAAGAGCTAGGTTAATTTATAATCTGTCATTCACTTCAAGAGAAGGATAGCAATTAGACATTAACATTGGTAACTTAACAACAGGATTCGTCTCCCTATTCTCTCATCTTGATTAATATTCACTTGTTTCTTTAAGTTTCTTGAATTTCTTTCTTCCTTTTTCAATCATAAATACTTTTGATTTGCCAAATAGAATTATAAGTATAGTTTAGTAGTAATTAATCCAATTCCCTGTGGTTCGACCTCACTTGCGTGAGTATACTACTTGATTGCGTGCACTTGCGTAGTAATTAATAATTTTTGCAACAAGTTTTTGGCGCCGTTGCCGGGGAATTGTATAAGGATTAATACAAACTTCTACTTTGGTTTATTTTTCTTGCTAATTACTAATCTTTTTCTTGCAATATTTTCTTTATCTATTTCAGGAATCCTAGTGTATGCGCCATCAAGGACAAGCAGTCATATTACCAGTTGATCCTGAAATCGAGAAAACTTGTAGGAGAAACCGAAAGAACAAGAGGCAAGAAAGAGTTGCTGAAACAACAGAAATCATGGCTGCTAATGTGAATGTGAATGCGAATGCTGCAAATAACGGCAATAATGGTGGTGCCGTGGAAGATCAAGCTAATGGCCGTAGCTTGAGAGATTACATTCTCCCTACTCTGACGGGAGTGCAGTCATGTATTAGGCCACCGGCAGTGGATGCGAATAACTTTGAGATCAAACCTGTCATACTTCAAATGGTGCAGTCTTCAGTTCAGTTTGGTGGCCTCCCTTCTGAAGATCCTAAACTGCATCTCTCTAACTTCATGGAACTTTGTGAAACTTTTAAAGTTAATGGAGTTAGTGATGATGCCATTCGACTGAGACTGTTCCCATTCTCGCTCAGAGAACGAGCCAAGAGTTGGTTAAACTCCTTGCCACCCAACTCTATTGCCACCTGGAATGATCTGGCAACGAAATTTTTGTCAAAGTTCTTCCCTCCAGCAAAGTCTGCAAAGCTGCGAGGAGAAATAAACAACTTCTGCCAACAAGATAATGAATCTCTCCATGAGACCTGGGAGAGGTTTAAAGATCTGATCAGAAAGTGCCCTCATCATGGTATAGAGAAGTGGAAGCTGGTCCACAATTTCTACAATGGGTTGGTTGGTAACACTAGAACTCTAATAGATGCAGCAGCTGGCGGAGCCTTTATGAGAAAGAGTGCTAATGAGGCTTATGATCTATTGGAGGAGATGGCTTTAAACAATCAGCAGTGGCCAACTGAAAGGAGTCAATCTAAGAAGGTAGCTGGTGTGTTAGAGGTTGATGCCATCACTAAGTTGACAGCTCAGGTTGAGGCATTGACAAAGCTAATTGCAGGGCAAGCTAAACAAGCCCAAGCTGTTTGTGAGATATGTGGAGGAAATCATCACATTTCAGAGTGTCAAGCAGATGTGGATGATTTGCCAATGGATGAAGCTAAAGCCATTGGAAATTTTTCGCAGAATAACAACAACAATTATGGGTTCAACCAGGGTGGTAACCGAAGAAACAATGGGTTCTATCAGCAACGAAATCAGAACCAGACACAGAACCAACACTTTAATCAGCAACAAAGCTCTAGTGAAAATTCTGGTTTGCAGACAGATTTATTGCTACAATTTATGACTGAAACTAGATCTTCCATTAAAGATTTGCAGACTCAAATAGGGCAACTGGCAACTCAGATAGCAACCCGTCCTCAGGGAAACTTGCCTAGTACAATCGAGGTTAATCTTAAAGAAAGCTGCAAGGCAATAACCCTGCGAAGTGGAAAGAAATATAATGGGCCTGAATTGACACAACTAGCTGATGGAGATAAGGAGATTAAAGCTCAACCAGTGCCAACCCCAACACCAACAATAGAGAAGGCTACTGATAGCCCAGCACCACCACAACAGTCTCCACCAATCAGTATTGATCATCATGTGAAGATTCCTTATCCTCAGGGACTCCGTAAGACCAATCTAGACAAGCAGTTCACAAAATTTCTAGAGGTCTTTAAAAGACTATACATCAACATTCCTTTTGCTGAAGCTTTAGAACAGATGCCCAGGTATGTGAAGTTCATGAAGGAGATATTGTCTAAGAAACTACCGCCCAAGCTTAAAGATCCGGGTAGTTTTAATATTCCATGCTCTATAGGGGGTTCGGTGGAAACTAAAGCTCTATGTGATCTGGGAGCAAGCATTAATCTAATGCCCTTGTCTGTCTTCAAAAGGCTAGGATTGGGAAAAGCAAAGCTCACAACAGTGACTTTACAACTGGCAGATCGTTCTTTGACTCATTCTCGTGGGATAATTGAAGATGTACTGGTGAAGGTTGGTAAGTTTATCTTCCCTGCTGATTTCCTAATTCTTGATATGGAGGAAGATTCAACTATTCCCATTATTTTGGGAAGACCATTCTTAGCCACGGGCCGAGCATTAATAGATGTTCAAAAGGGGGAGTTAAAGTTGCGAGTGCAAGATGAAGAGGTCAGTTTTAATGTTTTTGCCCCAACCGACATTCCTACCTGTTGCAAGATTGAGATGGTGAAGGGTTCTTTTGTTAAAGCTGATAAGAAGAAAGCAAAACCTAAAGAGCGACTTCGAACGATTCGGCGGCGTTGGAAAAGATTGATGTGTGGTAATTCTGAAAGTGAACTTACTCTTGTGCAAAACTCTGAAATTAGCAACATGGGAGGTCAATTTGACCAACTAAGTCCGCCATAATTCTGGGGCCACTATGAAGACCCCGGTCAACGTCTAGCTGAGGGACGATAAAGACAGCGCTATTGGGAGGCAACCCAATCTTTTATTTGACTTTACTTTATTTTTATTTAGAACTTTTAGCAGGCAATTACAAGTGTTTTTAGCATTTTAATTTGTTTCATTGCATTTAGGATAGATTTGCATTTGTTTAGTGTAAATGAAAACTGTGAAAATCGAGAAAAAAAAAGAAAAAAAAGTATAGAAAAAAAAAAAGAAAAGAAAAAAAGGCTATTGCTACAGTAGTCGCGACGGGAGTAATTCCAGCCGCGACTTGGCCTCTTACGAAAAAAAAAAGAAAGAAAGAGGGACCAGGCTACAGTAGTCGCGACTGGGAAGACCACGAACAAATTTTAAAACTTTCTGCCAATTCCCGTCGCGACGGGACCCTCCTTCAGCATAAAAAAAATCCAATTCGCCCAACCCCTTCTGATGGGGGTTCAGGTAAGTCTTTCTCACCTTGAATATAATAGCACATTGAGGACAATGTCATATTTAGTTTGGGGGGAGAGACTTAAAAATTTTAAATTCTGCACTTTAATTTCTGCATTTTAATTATCTGTTTTAGTTTTTTTTTTTGTTATAGTTAAGGAATGGCAATAAGCTTGACGATAGTTGTATACTGCTGATTAGTGTGATGTGATCTGAAATTGTAAAATAACTGTGTGCTTGATTCTGTTAACTCTTTGGATTAGTTTGGATGCTTAGAAACCTGTGTTTATCTGCAAATATTCAATCTGTGAAAATTGTTATAATTGTTTTACTATGGTTTGTGGTAAGATTGACAGGATAGCTTAGAACTTGCATGTTTATTCTTTTGAGACGAAATCCTTGATAGTGTTCAATTGGAATATGATTTAGGCATTTGTTGGATAGTTTGAGCCTTTCAAGCCTACCGTATTAAGGTGTATCCCTAGTTAACCTTTTGAGCCTAAACCTGTTATGTTTTTTACCCATCGATTTGAAAAATTGCAACCACACTATTAATTTTTCTTCACCATGTTATCCATGATATCATAAGTTACATAATTAGTTTGGGGGAGGAGAAACATTTAGTGTGAGGAAATAGTTGAGAGAGAGAGAGAGAGAGAGAGAGAGAGAGAGAGAGAGAGAGAGAGAGAGAGAGAAACTTGTAAGATTGAGAAGAATTTTTTTTTTGTGTAATTCAATGTCACTGAAAGAAAAATGAAATATGATGAAAAAAACACAATAAAAAGTAAAAATATGTGTGAAGAAAAAAAAAGAGAAAAAATTTCAGTGATGTTGGAAAAAAAGAATAATAGAGATGTCTTCTATCAATCTTGGTAAATTCGAAAATATTATGGGATCTTAGAAAAAGGAAGGTAAGAAGCTTGTGGGTTCTGTTTGTGTGTTTATGATATCTTGAGCCAAAATTGACTTTTGCCTATCTCTGAATATCTGAGCCATATTACCTAAAGCCTTGAAAAGACCTAATGATTCCAAAGAATACTGTCAACATTAGTGGAGAAAGGTAAGCATGCAAGCTTATGAGTTATCGGGCTGTGGAACTGTTGGAAAGAGTAAAACTTTTATAACAATGTTTCACATTTGAATAAATTTTTGCAGTTGTACATAGTGTTGTAAATTGAGCATCTGAGTTAATTGTTAGAGTTAGTAGGAACGAAATTCTAGTTTATGCAAGGAAGAAAACAGAGCATGAGTCAGCAGCGTAGTGATTATCTGACAGCGTAGTTAGTTTTTTTTTCTTACTCGAGGGCGAGTAAGAATCTAGTTTGGGGGAATTTGTTAGGCTAAAATTAGTCTAAGTTTCGGGTCATATTTTCGGTTAGTTTTCACTCTTTGTTTCTAGTTTTAGGGCTATATTACGCTTGATTCTTTGGTTTCAGGTCCTCGGGCATTTAAAGAAAGTATGTACAAGAATTGAGGAAAAGTGGTGAAAGAATCGAGAAGAAAAACCAAGATTGGTGTCGCTGCCTGTTCCAGTCGCGACGGGGAATTTGCCAGTCGCGACGGGAACTGGCAGAGAGATTTTCAAGAAGTCGAAGTTTAACTCCCGTCGCGACGGGGGCTTTGCTAGTCGCGACGGGGACCCAGAGACGGGATTTTTAGGTAATTTCGTAATTTCACGAATTTTAAAGATGAGATTTGGTTTAAATAGAGAGAGTTCGTGAAAATTAGGGATTATTCAGAATTCGAACCCTAGAAACAAAGAAGGAGGCTAGAAGAGCGGCTTGTGGCGACTCGGATCAATGGCTTTAACTAGTTCTTTCTCTTCTCTTTAATTTTTCTATGCTATTTTCTGTTTCAATGTTAATTATGGATTTGATTATGGATGTTTTGAACTAAACTCCTATTTAGGGAGAATGATGAATGTTGTTTAAGTTTTTCCTAGTTAATGAATAATTACCATTCTTCCATCTTGATTGTGAACACTATTCATATTTGTGTTTAATTTCCATGTGCAAGATCGATCACCTTTTACATGTTTTATGATCTCAATTCGAAATCTGAAAAGTGAGAATTGAGAATGCTAAAATTGGATAGTCTAGGTTTTGATGTGAAACGAAAGTATTTACATAGCCTTTGTGACATTTAGATTATTGCTTAATGCTGATTTCATGTTAGTTTAATTAAGAGATTAATTAGAGAGCATGAGATTTAGAACCTAGAAGATTTGAAAAGAGCTAGGTTAATTTATAATCTGTCATTCACTTCAAGAGAAGGATAGCAATTAGACATTAACATTGGTAACTTAACAACAGGATTCGTCTCCCTATTCTCTCATCTTGATTAATATTCACTTGTTTCTTTAAGTTTCTTGAATTTCTTTCTTCCTTTTTCAATCATAAATACTTTTGATTTGCCAAATAGAATTATAAGTATAGTTTAGTAGTAATTAATCCAATTCCCTGTGGTTCGACCTCACTTGCGTGAGTATACTACTTGATTGCGTGCACTTGCGTAGTAATTAATAATTTTTGCAACAATTACTTACTCTAATGCAAGCAACTTACTTTAGTAAGATGCTGAAGCATTTTCTTTTCTAATGGCAATCTATAGAAGCTACTCGACTTCTTAAACATAGATTTTATTTATCTAAGGAAAAGTCTCAACTGTTCCAGAAAAGATAAAGCCATGAAAGAATTTCTTAAATCAACAGTGAGAGGTCTCAGATATGCTTTAGTATGCCTTAGACCAGACACCTACTGTGGAGTGGGAGTAATGAGTAGGTATCAGATTAATCCAGGACAGGAACATTGGAAGACAATCAAGTAAATCTTAAGATTAAGAAGAGGAACTATATGTTACTCGATAAGGGTGGGCTTAAAACTCTTAGACTACACCACATCAGATTTCGAGACTTGCCTTTGTGCTAGAAAGTCTGCTAATAAGATGGTGATTACTCTGGGGGTGGAGTAGTGATTTTGGAGAAGTGTAAAAACCTATCTGAAGTCTCTTAGTCTACCAGAGAGAGACTGAATGTGAAAGATGCAGGAAAGGTACTTATTCAGTCTAAGGAAAGTTCTATACATTTGTGGCACCATTCCAACTTGTCTTAACTACTAGTGTTACTTCCTGAATAACCAAAAAGTAGTTGCCAAAAGTATAGAATCCAGTATCCCAAGAGAGTAGACATATAGAGAGGAATTTCACAATATCAAGGATTTTGTGATTAAGGAAGAGTAATGGTGGAGAAAAGGTTGTGTTTAATACAACTTGTCAGATCCTATTACGAGGAGTATACTACTACTACACTTGATTTGTATATCAAGGTGTTGAGATTATTTGAAATGCACATTTTGTTTTATATTAGTGCAAGTGAGAGTTTGTTGGGTTTTGTGCCCTAAATAAAACCCATTTCAATATAATCAGATTTACTTATTAATAAAGATCATAAATAATATTTTATGTTGCATGGTTCACATGATTATATATATAATGTATGAATTCTATTTAAGTCCAGAACATATGAATTTGTTAATGATTATAGTGTTGTCAGCACGGTGGAATATAATCTTAATTATATGTTCGAAAGTTTATTCCCTGATTTGTCAGTTCACTGGATTTAGACTGAGATGATAATCAGCGATAGGTATTCTTACACCTTGGATAAGTGTTATGTCCTTTCCAGGGCATTGGCAAAGTTTACCAGTATCGGATGTATGGAGTATACATCGGAAGGGACCGATATTGAACTTTGATTAGATTTGTCAAAATTTACCGTAATATCTATTCAATTCAATATCACCTATTGATCCTAGATCAAATGATCTTAATCCTGACATGGTTAGGTTCGATCTCAAGAGTATTATACATGTTCTTTGATTTGTTAGTTAAGCCTACTTTTGGGTCAGGGTGATACGTACATTTTGGGAACATGATAGTATAATTGAGTGGGAGTGCTAACATAAATATTGAGTCTATAACTTCTATAGGAATTTAGAAGTGAAACGATGATATCCTTCGAGCTTGGCTAAACAGAGATAAATGGTTGAGATGTCATTTCACTTTGCTGAAATATCATTTATATGGAGCTAAGTGTTTTAAGGATAAAATACATTGAAGGTGTAACGGTAATTTAGTGCCTTTTTAATGTAGATCATCTATTAGAGGGTCATTGATCAAATTAGGATTATAACAATGGATAACTAACAACGTATCTATATCGTGGAACATATAGAGCGTTCTATATGACTGAGAGTGCAATTCCAAGTTCTAAGTGTGGATTCAATAAGGAATTAATAAGTTAGGGAATTTACTTGGTAAATTCGGTTTGACTTATTGGAAGCTCGGTTATATAGGCCCATGGTCCCCATACTAGTTGAGACCATACTGCTTGTAAGACTCAGTTAATTTATTTTGATTAATCAATTATAATTCTAAAGTTAGACTATGTCTACTTTATGAATTTTCACTAAGCAAGGGCGAAATTGTAAAGAAAAGAGATTCTAGGTTTATTTATTAATTAAGAGACTTTATATGTCTAAATTAATAAATATATTAAATGACAATATTATTTAATAATTAATTTTTAGTTATTAAATAATTAGAATTGGCATTTAAATGGTTAAATTGGAAAATTGGCATTTTTGAGAAAATGGGATCGAAAAATGACAAAATGACAAAATTACAAAGTGAGGCCCATTATCCTTGTCATGGCCGGCCACTATGCAAGTAATTACCATTTATATTTTCATTATTTTAATGCCATACAATTCTAACCTAAACCTAGATGGCATTCTATAAATAGAAAGTGTTGGCTTCAGGAAACTATGACTTGCATGTTATTTTCTCTCAGAGAAAACCTGAACCAAGCCGCCACCCTCTCTTCTGTTTTCTTCTCTTCAATTTCGAAATACCCTAGTGATAGAGTAGTGCCCACACACATCAAGTGGTATCTCAATCATAGTGTGGAAGATTGTGTAGAATCCAACCAACAAGAAGGAGAATCAGCATCAAGGAAGGAGAGAAAGAGATCCAGGTTCAGATCTTAATTATGTTCTGCTACAGAAAGGAATCAAGGGCTAGAGATCTGAACGGAATGAGTCATTATATTCCGCTGCACCCAATGTAAGGTTTCCTAAACTTTATATGTGTTTATTTCATTGTTTTAGAATTCATATTAGGATGTTAATGAAACATACATGGTAGTAAATCTAGATCCTGGTAAAATATTTCCAACACTTTCCACTTCACACACACTAGGACACTTTCATATTTTTGTTAAAATATTCATTAATTTTAACAAAGTTCCAACAGTCCCCCACTTGAATTTTTAAAAAATATATCCATCTACTAGTATCATTCAACAGTAAGATTGAGCATAAACAAAGGTATCTTTTGATTTGAACCTCTGCGTAGTGAATATAATTTATATTTTACTAGAGTGACTCGTAGTCTTGAACTCTATCTCTAATATTGTACCACGTAACCACCTTTTCAAGAGTATAATTAAAAGTCCGTGCGTTAAGGGCCATGCACGTCTATCCTAGTTTAGTGAATTCTCTAAAAATTTTACCCATAATTTTATAAAAGGCAGCCCCACTCCCGCATTGACATAGGTAAGTCTATCAAGAGTATTCATATAGTTCGGTACACCACTCCACTTGGTGTATAGATCTCATTCAGAGCTTCTATTAACCCAGCCTTAAATCGCTTCAGGAATTCATGCTTCTCTTTTCGTAACATAATCTCAATTTTATCACTTTATAACTTGTTATTACCCATTGAACCTATTTCTTAGGATCTCCAATCAATAAGTCGGGTTGCCATTATGAGTGATTCTTCAATCCAAGGGTAATAGTCCCATTCCTTTAGATGTTTTAAGGATTTTCTCTCTAGCTAAACCTTTCGTCAAAGGATCAGCTAGGTTATCATCAGTGCGTACATGATCCACTTTAACACCTCTTGTTGAGAGAAACTCTCTAATAGTATTGTGCTTACGACGTATTTGTCGTCTCTTACCGTTATAATAACAATTCTAAAATTTTATAATAGTCGGGGTACTAACGCAATGGATCAACACAGCTGGAATAGGTCTTTCTCATAAAGGAATCTCAGCTAGCAAGCTTCTCAGCCAACCTACTTCTTCACTAGCAGTAGCTAGTGCAATCATTTCAGACTCCATTGTAGATTGAGCCAAAATGGTGTATTTCTTAGACTTCCATGAAATAGCTCCACCAATTATGCTAAAAATATAGCCACTAGTTGCCTTGGAGTCATCTGATAAAATGTTCCAATCAGCATCACTGTACCCTTCAAGGATAGCTGGAAACTTTTGATAATAAAATCCAAGGGTTCTTTTGAGGTATCTCATGACCCTCTCAATTGTTAGGTTTTGTGCCCTAAATAAAACCTATTTCAATATAATCAGATTTATTAATTAATATAAGATCAGAAATCGCTTTTATGTTGCATGGTTCACATGATTTATTTCATGATTATGCTTAATGTATAAATTCTATTAAGTCCAGAACATATACATATATTTCTTCATGATTATAGTGTCGTCAGCACAGTGGAATATAATTATGATTATATGTTCAAAAGTTTAATTTCAATGATTTGTCAGTTCACTAGATTTAGACTGACATGATAATCGATAATAAGGTATACTTACACCTTGGATAAGTGTTAAGTCCTTTCCGGGGTATTGGTAAAGTTTACCAGTATCAGATGTATAGAGTATACATTGGAAGAGACCGATATTGATCTTAGATAGGATATCATAAACTTACCGTTATATCTTTCTAAGTCAATATCAATGGTTGATCTTAAGTCTATGGATCTTAATCCTGATATGGTTAGGTTCCTTTGAGCTTGGCTTGATAGAGATAAGTGCTTGAGATCTCATTTCAGTGATTATATTAGTTTACTAAAATATCATTTATAGGTAGCTAAGTGTTTTAAGGATAAGAAACATTGATGGGTAGAACGGTAAATTTTTCCCTATTCAATGTAGATCATCTATAGAGGATCTTTGACTATTAGGATTGTAACAATGGGTAATCATAACGTATCTATATCTTGGTACATATCGAGTGTTATATATAATTGAGAGTGCTATTCAATTCCAAAGCTATAGTGGCGCAAGGCGGAATTATTAAGTTAGAGAATTTACTTGGTGAATTCTAGATCTACTTATTGAAAGCTCGGTTATATAGGCCCATGGTCCCCTCACTAGTTGAGATAATACTACATACAGACTCAGTTAATTGATTTTAATTAATCAATTATAATTATAAAATTAGACTATGTCTTATTTATAAATTTTCACTAAGCAAGGGCTTAATTGTGAAGAAAAGAGGTTTTGGGATCAATTTATTAATTAAGAGACTTTGTATGATCTAATTAATAAATAATATAAATGGAAATTTTATTTGATAATTAATTATAATTATTAAATAAATAGTTTTGGCATTTATAGGATTGAATTGGAAAATATAATTCATTAAAAAAATTGGAAAATATAGTATTATTGAAAGAAGAATATGTGGTTGAAATAAAGTGGTAAAATTGTAACTAGAGAATGACCTCTTAAGTGGTTGACCATTAAGTGATTTTTTCCCATTTTTTTTTATTTTTTTTAGTCCATATAATTCAACCATAAGCCCTAGTTGAAACACTATATAAGAAACATGATGCTCTCTAAGCGTATTCGACTCGCACGCCTGACATTGAATTGAGGTAAGAAAAGCTTTATGCACTGCTAAGCGTATAGGTAAGAACGATTATTATCATTTGTCCTTGTGAAATTTAATAATTTTTCGAGATGTGTTTGGTGAGATTTTAAGAGAACACTAACGAGTGTAAGAGTGAGGAAAAAATTTGTTAAATTTTACCCTGAAAAGAAGAATATTTTTAATTTTTGAATTAGAGGGTCATTTTAACAAAATTTAACGCAAAACTAATCTTCATATAAAAATCTTAGTAGTACGAATTCATTGTGACTAGTGGTGAAAAATATTCTGAGATGGGTCTGGGCCACAATTCACAAAGGCGTACTACGATCAGAAATGTGAGATTTTCACTATTTCGATTAAAATGATTTTTAGTGCTTGAAAATTATTTTTTCTCTCAACGTGTCCAATAGAAAAGTGATGCACAACAGTCGTAAAATTTGATGTTTTTTCAAGATGTGTAGTTTGAGTTTTTAAGAGAACGGTAACGAGTTTAAGAGTAAGGAAAAAACTTGTTAAAATTTACCATAAACAGAAAAATATTTTTAATTTCTGAATTACGGGGTCATTTTAAGCGAATTTAACGCAAAACCAATCTTTATATTCACGTCTTAGTAGTACGAATTCAATGTGACTAGTGGGAAAAAATATTCTGAGAGGGGTCTGGGCCACATTTCACAAAGGGGTACGACTATCAGAAATGTGAAATTTTCACTATTTCGATTTAAATGATTATTAGTGATTGAAAATTACTTTTCTCTCAACGTGTCTAATAGAAAAATAATGCACAACTGTCTTGGCTTTGTTCCTGTGAAATTGAATAATATTTTGAGATGTGCTTGGTGAGATTTTAAGGGAACACTAACGAGTGTATGAGTGAGGGAAAAACTTGTTAAATTTTATCCTAAAAAGAAGAATATTTTTAATTTTGTAATTAGGAGGACACTTTAACCAAATTTGATGCAAAACCAATCTTCATATTCACATTTTAGTAGTACGAATTCATTGTGACTAGTAGAGAAAAATATTATGAGATGGGTCTCTGCCAAATTTTTATAAAAGGGTACTACTATAAAAAAATGTAAGATTTTCACTATTTCTACTAAAATAATTGTTATTGCTTAAAAACTATTTTTTCTCGCAACATATCCAATAGAAAAGTGATGCACAAAAGTCTTGGCTTCGTCCCTGTAAAATTTAATGATTTTTCAAGATGTGTAGTGTGAGTTTTTAAGAGAACGCTAACGACTGTAAGAGTAAGAAAAAAACTTGTAAAAATTTACCCTAAAAAGAAAAATATTTTCAATTTTTAAATTATGGGGCATATTATTCAAATTTAACGCGAAACCAATGTTCATATTCACGTCTTATTAGTACGAATTCAATGTGAATAATGGGAAAAATATTCTGAGATGGGTCTAGGCCACATTTCATAAAGGGATACCCCTATCAATTATGTGAGATTTTCACTATTTCGATTAGAATGATTGTTAGTGTCTTAAAACTACTTTTTCTCTCAACGTGTCCCATAAAAAAGTGATGCACAACGGTCTTGGATTTGTCCCTGTGAAATTTCACAATTTTTCAAAATGTGTTTGGTGAGATTTTAAGAGAACACTAACGAGTGTAAGAGTGAGGAAAAAACTTGTTAAAATTTACCATAAAAAGAAGAGTATTTTAAATTTTTGAATTAGGGGGCATATTAATCAAATTTAACGTGAAACCAATCTTCATATTCACGTCTTAGTAGTACGAATTCACTGTGACTAGTGGGAAAAATATTCTGAGATGGATCTGGGCCACATTTCACAAAGGGGTACCACTATCAAAAATGTGAGATTTTTACTATTTTAATTAGAATAATTGTTAGTGCTTAAAAACTACTTTTTCTCTCAAAGTGTCCAATTGAAAAGTTATGCACAACGGTATTAGCTTCGTACATGTGAAATTTTATGATTTTTCGAGTTGTGTAGGGTGAAATTTAAAGAGAACACTAACGAATGTAAGAGTAAGGAAAAAACTTTTTAAAATTTACCCTAAATAGAAGAACATTTTCAATTTCTGAATTAGGGGGTCATTTTAACTAAATTTAATGTGAAACCAATCTTTATATTCACGTCTTAGTAGTACAAATTTAATGTGACTAGTGAGAAAAAGTATTCCGATATGGGTCCGGGCCACATTTCACAAAGGGGTACGACTATCAGAAATATGAGATTTTCACGATTTCAGTTAAAATGATTGTTATTGATTGAAAAGTACTTTTTCTCTCAACGTGTCCAATAGAAAAGTAATGCATGACGGTCTTGGCTTCGTCCCTATAAAATTATATGATATTTTAAGATGTGTAGGGTGTGTTTTAAAGAGAACGCTAATGAGTATAAAAGTAAGGAAAAACCTTGTTAAAATTTATTCTGAACAGAATAACAATTTCAATTTTTGAATTATGGGGCAATATAAACTAAATTTAATGCGAAATCAATCTTTATATTCACGTCTTAGTAGTACGAATTCAATGTGACTAGTGGAAAAAAAATATATTAAGATGGGTCCGGGCCACATTTCACAAAGGAGTACCATTATTATTAGAAATGTGAGATTTTCATTATTTTGATTAAAATTATTGTTAGTTCTTGAAAACTACTTTTTCTCTCAGCGTGTCTGATTGAAAAGTGATGCACAATAGTCTTGGCATCGTCTATGTGAAATTTCACGATTTTTTAAGATGTGTAGGGTGAGATTTTAAGAGAACACTAACGATTGTAAGGGTAAGAAAAAAACTTGTTATAATTTATCATGAAAAGAAGAATATTTTCAATTTTTGAATTAGGGGGCCATTTTAACTAAATTTAACGCGAAACCAACCATCATATTCACGTCTTAGTAGTACGAATTCATTGTGAGTAGTGGAGAAAAATATTCTTAGATGGGTCTGGGCCACATTTGACAAAGGGGTGCCACTATCAGAAATGTGAGATTTTCACTATTTTGATTAAAATTATTGTTAGTGCTTGAAAACTACTTTTTCTCTCAACGTGTCCAATAGAAAAGTGATGCACAACGATCTTGGCTTCATCCCCATAAAACTTCTTTATTTTTCAAGATGTGTAGGGTGAATTTTAAAGAGAACGCTAACAAGTGTAAAAGTGAAAAAACTTATTAAAATTTATCCTAAAAATAAGAATATTTTAAAATTTTTAATTAAGGGGGCCATTTAACCAAATTTAATACAAAACCAATCTTCATATATCACGTCTTAGTAGTACGAATTCAATGTGACTAGTGAAAAAATATTCTGAGATGGGTCCGGGCCACATTTCACAAAGAGGTACCACTATCAGAAATGTGAGATTTTTACTATTTCGATTAGAATGATTGTCAGTGCTTGAAAACTACTTTTTCTTTCAATGTGTCCATAGAAAAGTGATGCACAACGGCCTTGGCTTCGCCCTATGAAATTTGACGATTTTTTGAGATGTGTAGGGTAAGATTTTAAGAGAATACTAAGGAGTGTAAGAGTAAGGAAAAAACTTGTTAATTAAAATTTACCCTAAACAGAAGAACATTTTCAATTTCTAAATTAGGGGGTCATTTTAACAAAATTTAATGTGAAACCAATCTTCATATTCACGTCTTAGTAGTACAAATTCAATGTGACTAGTCGAAAAAAATATTCTGAGATGGGTTCGGGCTATATTTCATAGAGAGGTATGACTATCATAAATTTGAGATTTTTATTATTTTGATTAAAATTTAGTGATTGAAAACTACTTTTTCTCCTAATGTGTCTTATAGAAAAGTGATGCATTACAGTATTGAATTCTAAATTTTGCACAAAGAATTACAATTTGAGAGTTGTAATAATTTATGACAATTAAAACAAAATATAAAAAATTAGCATGATCTAGAATTACAATACAGGATATAGATGAATATATATATTTATAGTATAGATATACTTTCTTGAGAAAAAACCCCAGTACAAAAAATCCATGCCATTATATCACTACAAGAAATGTCACTTTTACCAGCACAATTCGCTACTGCATTGGTAAAAGTAACTTTTCCCAACGCATTTCGCAAACTGCGTTGGCAAAGTAGTCAAAGTTTTACCAGCGTACATTTGCAGTGGCTAAGATCTAACTTTTACCAGCGCATTTATGCACTGGGAAAAAAATTATATTTGCCAGCGCTTTTCATTGATTTGCCAACCTCCTTTTGCCAACACATCACAAGTAAATTCTATTTTACCAGCGCAATACCAACTTTTGCCAACACATTTTTGTGCTGGCAAAAGTAACATTTCTTGTAGTGTATACGCATATAAATTCTCATATATCTCTTTCCTACATATATAAATATTTGTATATATATAAATTTCTACATAGAATTACCTATAGAAAAACTCATAGATCTAGATCACCAATTCTTCCAAGTATACAAAATTGAAGAATCTCTCACACTACCATGGATATATATACATATATATATTGCTACACTTATCGATGATAAAACTTACAATCATCTATATCATTGTAGAAGATTTTATTATCTTTTCTATACTCCTCTTTCTCTTCTAGTAATGGTGCTAATTGCTTTGCATCATAAACCAAAGCAAATAAAATTAACCCTAATATATATATAGATTATATATACCCCATGCATGCATACATGCATGCAAACTTTTAATGCCTACGTACGTACCTCTGATTTCCATTGTCCATGCATATATTTAATTGGGTTTATCACATACAAAAAAAAAAAAAAAGAAAAAAAAAAAGAAAAATATTCACACCTATGAAACCGATAATCTCAAAGGCATTTCAATTTCTTCATTATTATTCCTTTCATCATCATTATTATTATTATTATTATTATTATTACAACATTCATTTTCCACTATTTGATCACCACTACTCTTACCATCATCACCTCCGAAAACCACAACTGGTCCAAACTGCACCCTCCTATGATCATTATTACCACCGCCACCACAACCGCCATTATGAGACTCCAAATTTCCAGAGTCAGAGGCCGAGGTATTGGCAGTTGTGGTGGCTGCAGTCGTGGGTTCACGTGTGCTTCCTCCACCCCTGGAGGAGCGACGACTGTTGACATTAACAGAAAGAGGCGGTATTTGTTGTTGTTGTTGGTTAATATTGTTATTGATGATAGCAAATCTAAAACATCTATAGATGAATGTGAAGAACCAAAAAGCCCAAGGAATGGAGACTAGAATCAAACCTAGGATGGGATACCATGACGGAGTTGTGGGAAGGACCATGTAGAGACTGAGGAAGATGCCGCCGGAGATTATGAACAAGAAGAAGAGACTTATGATGATGTACACTCTGGCATCTCCTTTCCTATGCTGATCCATTATTTATTTAATATTATTATTGTGAAGAAGAAGAGAAGAAAGAAGAAGATGGTGATGGTGAAGGTGAAGGTGATTTTGATGATGATGAAGGCTTTTTTTTTTTGTGAATTTTTTTTTGTTTTGTTTTGTGGTATTGGAACTTATTGGACAGTTTCAAAGGAGGGATTTACGAAGAAATAAGTTAAGCGATGAAGACGGATTTTCTATGGTTTTCTATAATTATGTATATTTGTTTTATTAATTCTTATTTTTAATTTATATATATCTAGTTAAATGTTTAACTACTTTTTTATTTTAATTTCTCAATTCAATTAAAAATAAAGTAGAACCATAAAACATATGTAAGAGGCCAAGTTTTTACTCTAAAAAAACAAATCTGGATGGATTAGAGATTTTTTTTTATCATTAATATTTTTTAATGTAAAATTTGAAAAGATATTTAATAGAAATGAAAGCATATATAAGTAAACTATAGGTATTATTAGGGTGACTATCCGATCCGTTCTCACATATTTTTTTTTTCTAATCTAATTAGTAATAGAAAATTATCATTTTATCTAATAAAATACATAAAAACTAAACAATACTTGAGTTAGGATTTTTTTAGGAATTTCTTTAATCAAGTGTAACAAAATTTATGAAAAACTAATAAAAGTAAGTAAAAATAAAATTTAAATGTTGTTTTATTTTATATGAAATGATAATTTCCTCAGAGTTTAAGTTAATAAAAATAAATGGAAGAACTCTTATTTCAGTAATTATATTAGTTTACTGAAATATCATTTATAAAATACATTGAAGAGTAGAACGATAAATTTATTTCTACTCGATGTAAATCATTTATAGAAAATCTTTAATTATTTGGATTGAAATCATGTATAATTTATAGCGTATCTATTTTTAGTGAATAGAGTGGTCTATATAATTAGGAGTACAATTTTGAATCTATAGAGGAGTCAGGACTATTTATTGGGAACTTGGTTACATAGGCCCCTGCACTTACTGAAATAATATTATTTTATAGTCTCAATCAATTAATTTATTTTTAGAATTTTAAATAAAGTCTATGTCTTATTTGTGAATTTTACCAATGAAGGGCACAACTGAGAAGAAAAGAGAATTTAAGATTTATTTATTAATTAAGAGACCTTGGAAAATCTAATTAATAAATATATTTAAATAGTAATTTTATTTAATAATTAATTATAATTATTAAATAGATAGAATTAATATTTAAATAACTAGAGCAAAAAAAAAAATGGTATTATTGAAGAAAGAAGTTTGCTTCATTAATGAAGTAAAATAATGACAAAAATCTAACTCGTGGACCTTATAGGGGTTTGACCATGAGTGGTTTATTTTAAGCCATTGGATCTTTTAAATCAACCCATTTAGCTCTAATCCTAAACCTAATGAATCCCTTAAAATAGAACATTAAGGGTTTTGATTCAGATGATGACTGAAGACTCTCTTTTGTTTGGCAAACTGAATCAAAAGAAAACCTATTATTTTCTATCATTAATTTTGAATTTCTTAGTATTTTTTCACTAAATTTCGTGGTCCTTGGTTTGAGAATATGCCCACACATGTTACAGCAATAATCAACATAGTGAGGAAGATTGTGTAACTGTCAATTGAAGGAGAATTCAGGTTCAGATCTTGATCATACTCTACGATAGAAAGGATCAAGGGTTAGAGATCTGAATGGAAGGAGTCATATTATTCCGCTGCCATCAATGTACAGTTTTCTACAACTTTTATGTGTTTATTTTATTGTTTTAGGGAATTCATATTTAGGATGTTAGATTATAGATTTATAATCAAGCATATTTATTAGTAAATCTAGACCCTGATAAAATAACTTCCAGCAGATTGAGCAAATTTTGGGTCATTCACAACTGTGGCAACTCGAAGAGCATCTGTTTCTACCTCCGAGATAGGTAGCTGTATTTGAGAAGCCCAAAGTAAATATGAAATAGAGACATAGCCTACATTTCATGAGATTTGAAGCATCCTGGTAGTGGCTTTGAAAGTGTAGCAAGGACTTCGTCGGATAATAGCTCCAATACCAGTTCGACGAGTATCAAGCTTGACAGCTACATCAACATTCAATTTGAGGCCTTCCCCATCAGCTGCGGTTTCCATGGTTCTGTTGGGGCTGGTGTAGGCATTGGGACCAGCATAATGGGGTCATGGTGTTCGGGTTGCATTAAATTGCAACAGAAAAGTTGCAGCATAGTTGGAAAGGGCCAATGTAGGCTTGACACGACCACCGTGAACCACCCCTTTTTTGTTCTGTCCATATTGTTTACATGATGCAAATGATAGTTTTCAACTCAGTTTGAGAAAAGATAGATGATAAATGGACTAAAAAATCCCCTTGAGCCATTGAGCTTGCCTTGTGAAGTTAAAATGATAACCTGAATATCGCCAAACTTATCTAGCGTATTTACAACCAAACAAGACATGCCCAATAGATTTCCACACTTGAGAACACAAAGAGTAAGTGTAATACCCTAGAAGTAAGAAGTGGATTAGCAAAACCCTAATTAGATAATTATGAATAATTAAGGAATTATATTATTATATAGTTCAGTATATGTGAATTATTATGATTTATAACATGGTAAGACTCCGTTGGTGAGTCAGGGGCATTTTTAGTAATTATGACCCGAGAAGGGTAAAATGATGAAATTAATTTAATTACGTGCTTAATAGAACTATATTATTATATAGTATGTCTGTGTTGTCTTTTCAGGTGTGTTCTGACAGGTTGGCGCGGTATAGTCACAACCGGATATTTCGGGCCGAACGGGGTTCGGGCCCGAAATGCAATTTGGGATTAAATGTTGGCATTTAATTTGATATTTGATAATCTGAAATTTATTTGGAATTAAATGTGTATGAAATGACAATTATGCCCTTGAAAGTGTTTATGCATGTTAATTGGCCCTAGGGGCAAAATGGTCATTTGACCTTTATTTACTATGTTTGACAAAGTGGAATTTTGAGAGTAAATGAAAGAAAATTCTGGTGCTTTTCTCCCTCTCACTCGACCCCCTCTCTCTCTCTCAAACTCTCTCTTTGTTTCAATCCTTTGAATGGTGAAAATTGCTTGATTTGAAGCTTGGATTGAAGTTTGAGTGTAAAGAAAGTGTGTTGGAAGCTTGAGGCTCGATTGTGCAATGAATTGAGGTAGTTTTTATAGTTGATAACTTTTGATTCTTTGCTGAAATATTGTGGAAAAGCATGAATTAAGTGAAATAACCTTGTTTATGCATGTATAAAAGAGTTGGAGTTAATTTGGTTGAAGTTGAGTATGTTTATGCTTGAATCATTGTTGTGGTGTTTGATTGAGCTATAGATGGAATTTTAGGGTTTCTTTCTTACCTTAATTCAATTGTTTGTGGATTATTGTTGCTGGAAAGTATTTGGGTAAGTTGGATTAAGCTCAAGTTTGAGCTTGAAGTTTGTGAGTTTAAGCATGATTTTAATATATTTTGCAATCTGAAATTTCTGGGTTAAGTGTGAGTTTTAATGCATGTTGTATGTATTTTTATACCCTATCTTTGAGCTTGATAAGTTGTGAACATGTTTTGAGTGTTTGCTTGTGAATTGGGATGAAAAGATTGGGTTTGGTTGCTGAATTTTCGTGTTTGCTGCTGGTTTTTCTGGGTTTGGAACCCAGATACCGCGACATGCTCTGGGTATGCCACGGCCCGCCCCTGTTGTGGGAACCTGGGAGTTGGCCCCAGGTGCTGCGGCATGGCTTAGGCATGTCGCGGCCCGCCCTTGTGTTTTTGGGCAGTTTTGAGTTGGAACTTTGAAAATTCATATCTTTTGATTCCGAACTCCGATTTGGGAGTTCTTTATATTGTTGGAAAGCTCGTTCTGAGCTCTATATGATTATCTAAATTTTAAATGCCATGATTACATTTTATGAGTTGAAATCCCAGATTGTGTGACTAGGATTACCGACACCTGGTCAGGAGCACCCGGGGATTCGAAATCTCTGACATTGCGGGACAACAGGTAAGACAGTAGTTAGCATGTAGAGTATGCGCTGTGGCGCTTATATTGAAAATGGTATGTATGATTGTTTAGTAACCGGGATTAGGGTTATTACCCTAATAAAAACGGTCTAATAGCCTAGGGTTATTACCCTAGTGATATATGTGTGTAAATGCCATGCCATGTTAAATGTAATGAGATTCAAGGATTATGCGCTTAAGGCATAATCAGGTTGGACTCGGTAACCATAACCGAGATAAACCATTCTAAGGCCTTATTGTATTCAGACGTGTGAGAGCAACATGTAGGTCTACGCCACGTAGATATAAATAGATGTGTGAGCGCAACACATAGGTCTACGCCACGTAGACATAAATAGGCATGTGAGTGTAACATGCAGGTCTGTGACACACAGACATATATGAATGACATTGCTGTTTAAATAACATGATAAACATATTATTATTGTTATGATTTATACTGTCTTGCTGGGCTTGGCTCATGGGTGCTCTACAGTGCATGAAAGGGTAAGGCATTAGCTGATCAGTCATGAGTTCAGGAGCTGGGCGAAAAATGTACATGTCCGAGCCACATCAGACCAAGCGGGTTAAGGGTCTACCAGTGATGTATTTTTAAAACTCTATTTTACCGCTTAGGTCGGCTAACAGAAAGAGACTTGTAATAAAGTTTGTAAATACTTTTGGGATCCTAACTGCTGTAAAGTTTAAATTATTGCAAGTTTTATTTTCATTCCGGTTATGACAAAAGTTTAAATTCTGCGCCCTTTTAATTAGTAATCCCGTTTAGGGGATTAGGATTTCCTAAATAACTTGGGCAGCGTGCCTAATTATTTAGGGCATTACAGTAAGTGGCTGAAGTAATAACTTTTTGCTGGACTAACTTTTTAGCATCATGGATGACTTTCCAAGCAACAATTTTAAGTTGGAGAGGCAATTTTAGAGACCAAAAAGTTTTCACCAAATTTTATTAGTTCTTGAGGTGGAAGAATGGTCAATAACGTCCAAAGATTCAAAGTGATAACCAGATTTAACAATACATACTCCGTTGTCATTAAAGTACTAAATTAGGCAATCTTGTTGTCCAAAGAAACTTAAAAGGAAGAAAGATAATATGGTCAACATCCAAGGTTGAAAAATGTTTCAACACTAAAGGGAACATCCCATTCCCTCTAGTTCATTATGTATGAGAAGACAGTAGCATTTGAGGAGCCAATGAAAGAAATAGGTTGGAAACAAGAATAACTTGGAATCTATGGGTCCGAAAGGCACAACACTTGGTTACCACTACTGATTTTCCATCGTAAACCTTTGATTAATAACTCTTTTTCCCAGATTATACCTCTCCATGTCATTGAAGGCTGATGCCTAAGAGAAGCTTCTAAAAGAGCTGATTCTAAAAGTATAGTCGGCTAAGTAGCGAAATTAGCATTTCGTGAAGACACCAAGCTTATTTTACTAAGAGAGACTGATTGTAATAAAAAAATGATCTGAATCCTATTCCTCCAGACAATTTAGTTTTGCACATGTAGTTCTGATTCTTCCAATGTATTTTTGAGCTATCTTTGTTAGAGCCCCATCAAAAGTTTGCCATCGTTGATTTTAATTGAGTACAAATTTCTTTCGATAGCTAAAAATATGGCATGACATATGTAAGAATTGATTGGAGAACTACTTTGAGTAGTACTTTAATCGATTAGACAACTACTTTGAGTAAAGTACTCCCGACCGCTAATGGAGAACAATTTATCATACCAAGAGTGTATCAATTTCTAAATCTTCTCTTTGATATTGCTAAATAATTTCATTTTGTTTCGTCCATTAAAACAATGGCAATCTCAAGTAACGCTCATGATATTCATTAGGAGGCATGTTTAGTCTTTTATGGAAAAAGTCTTAGAGGGCTAGAATAGTATTTGGACTAAAAGACATCACGGATTTTGAGGCATTGAAGAGCTAACTTGAGGATTTGTGGTAAAGATTTAATACTCTTTTAATAATAATGCAAGACTACTCTATGGCTTAACAGAATAGAAGGCTTTCATCTTAAAGTAGTAGATGTGAACACACTATTTTTTAAAATAAAATTTAATTACACAATCATCTTTATTTAAGTGGCCTAATATATTTATTTTCAATTTCTTATATAGAGGTAAATGTAATCACATAGTTATATATGATAAAACAATTATCAACTATGTCTTTTTTAGGAATAGGGTAGGTATATGTAGAATGTATGAGTTTGATCTCAAAATTAATTACCATATTTCTTATATATGTATTAAGTTCTCAAGCATAATTAATTTATTGATGTGGGACTCTCGAAAATTTACATAGGAAAAAGATTTTGGTGGGAATTCTTTACGGGTGTTTAGTTAGGCCGATAAAGAGTTTGTAAAATATAGTTTTCACCGATACCTTTGCTAGAAAAACCAATTTTGCCAATGATGTATGAGTTGGGCTGAAAAGTGGTTTTACTAATTAAAGATTGGCGGTAGTCTTTGTTGGCGAGAAAAAGCATCGATAAAGTTTGAACGACGCAATCTGTTAACTTTTGTGCGGGGCAAAATTGTGCAGGTAAAGTGGTTTTTCATGTATCCATATCGAGAAAAAAGATCAATAAATGTGAGAAAATACTTGTTTCTGCACAACATGGTAGAGTAGGTTCACTAATAGAAATTGATTACGACTGATTGTCTTTGTCCTCTTTTTAGTAATCATTTAAAATTAGGGATTATTTTGAGTCATTTGATAAAAGATCAGGTAAATTTACAATTGCTTTGAAAAATTAATATGCGTTTCTAAATAATTACAACCTACATAATTATGAAAAAATTAGACTAAAAAACTATTTTAAATGACCAAACAACTAAATAGTGACAGTGTATCATAATAAGTTTTTAACAATATTATTAGGTGTCTTATACCATACTAATGTGGCGCCTTGCAAGTAGTTAGCATTTCCTATATTATTATATAATCAAAATATTTAAGATTCGATTTTAAATTACATCAAGTGTCACTTTTTTTTTTTTTGATGCAGTGATTAAAATCACATATAATTAACGATACAACAATTCATAATTGGTGACGGTACTTTCTCGGACTAAGATAACTCATCGTCTAATCGAAGGGCATATTTTGTCAAACCATGAACTGTAGAATTTTAATTGCAAGCCACATGAAATAAAATTGCTCTAAAAATTTAAGACAATAAAATTATAACAATCTTCAAAACGAGGCATTCAGGTGGTGCCTACGTGTCCTCGGTGTAAGGAGGGGTGGCTCGAGGATGGGGCTCATGTGTTGTGGGATTGTTCTTGGAGTAAGGAGGTGTGGAAGAAATGTGGTTTGTGGGACCATGTGGTTAAGCTCAAATCAAGTGATGTGTTGTTAGTTTTCCAACAGCTTCATAAGGTTTGTTCTCCTTCCACTTTTGAGTTTCTCCTTGTTGTTTCCTGGCACTTGTGGTCGGTTAGGAATAAATATGTTCATGGGGGTTATCCTCCTAAGGCGGGAGATATTGTGGAGTGGTGTGGGAAGTATATTAAAGATTTTCAGCAAGTTAATGGAAGGAATACTGGTGGGGGGCCTCGGCAGCAGCAACAATGGGAGTCGCCTGGTGTTGGGTCCTTTGTGGTGAATGTAGATGCTGGGTTTTCTTTACAAAATGAAGGGGCGTCTTCGGGTGTGGTGGTGCGAGATACTGTGGGAATGGTCAGGTTTGCTTCCGCCACTGCTGTGCGGTTTGCACGGTCCCCGTTGGTGGCTGAACTTTTGGCGATTCGGGAGGGTTTGCGGGCGGGTATACAACGTCGGCTGCCAATGTTTTAGGTTCAAACGGACTGTATGCAGGCGGTCCGTCTTCTTCATGGTGAGGATATGGGTTGTCGAGAGGAGGAGGGTCTTATTATGGAGATTCAAAGGTTGCTTCAACATCATTCTGTTAGTGGTTTGCGATTTGTATTTCGGGAAGCTAATGTGGTAGCTCATGTATTAGCCAATTATGCTTTGACGAACAAAATTAGTGCTACGTGGATCGGTGTTTCTCCCCCTTGTGCTCGTCACGCAATTGAGCGTGACTTGCCATTTCTTTGTAATCGGTAGTGTTGCTTAATGAAATCCTTATTCTCAAAAAAAAAAAAAAACCAACACTTGTATCACTTTTGATAGTGCTTAACATTTTTTTGTTTTTGAATTATTGTAGAACTTTTTTTTTTTTTTAGTGCTTAACATTTTTTTGAATTAAAGTGCTCATTAACATTTCTCTTTTCGATTTATTGTAGAACTTTTTTTTTTGTTTTTGAAAAAGAATTATTATAGAACCAAGCTAAAATTTATACAATTTTATTTTTTTACTTAAAAAAGAAATATAATGAATAATGGAAAAAATAAAATAAAATAAAAGAAAATAATGTAATAGTGTCATTCATTCATTCATGGCGGAGCTTCGGCGTCGTCATTAGATATAGACACTATTTCACATTATTTACAGTTCTGACCAAAGTCGGCTACGTTACCTTTCTTCTTCTTCTTCATTTGACCGTTTCAAAATCTGATCTTTCTCCATTCCCAAATCAAATCATGCTATTCTCAAGGGGATTTCGTCGGATTCCGACCGCCACCTTCAATGGGTTTTCCCGTTGGTTCGTCTCTCACCGACCCGGGTACTCACAGTCACAGACCACTACTCATTGTTCTAGAGATTCAACCCACAAGGTTATTATTACTGCTAATGAATAGATTCGTTGTTTCAATCATATGGGGTTTAATCAAGGTTTTTGTTTTGATGGCTTTCGTTTTGTTTGTTAGATTTTTGGCGGTTTCGAAGAAAGTCGTTTCTGGGGTTTTGCTGGCTCTAGATACCAAATTCATCACCAGAGTAGCTCCTTAGTTGAGGTAAGAGTATTGGGTTTGCTTTCATTTTTGATTTGAGTTACTCCATTTTCAAATGTTGAGCATTTGATTTTTCTTTTTCAGGAAGAATTAGACCCTTTTTCTCTTGTTGCGGATGAACTCTCACTTGTTGCTAATAGGTTAAGGGATATGGTAGTTGCTGAGGTATATGTTTGATTTGAACTTGGAAGGAATAATAGTTTGGTGTTTTGTTCATATCATTAGGATCAAGTTTTGATTTTTCCTACATTTTGATCAGATTTATATAAAGGGTTTCTCTCATTTTGTTTAATTCAGGTGCCCAAGCTTGCTTCTGCTGCTGAGTACTTCTTTAAAATGGGTGTGGAGGGGAAGAGATTTCGTCCAACGGTAAACAGAATATACATCCCATTTGAGAATCTTATAGTTTCATAAAAAAATGTTAAATTTGTTCTTAGTTTTATTTGGGTTCAATCAAATCAAACTCTTCACTTTCAAATTGTTCATTCACTTTGTTCTTCTACAGTGAATTTCTTATTACTGTTGGTAATCATTTGTTACTTTTCTAAAAAAAGTAAAGTATGTATTACTTATATGTATAACTATTTTAGGAATTACATAATGCTTTAACAGTAATTTGAAACTTTATGAATTTAGGTTTGTTTACTGATCCATTTTCTTTGTGATATTGACTTTACATCCTGTTATAGAGTCAGTGATGTGTGATTCACCATGAGTGTGACTTATCTTTTTATATGTTTCGGTTAAATTACAATTACTAGTTCATTCTTCTCTCTTATTTTCTTTTCTTGAATGCAGGTATTATTGTTAATGGCAACAGCATTAAATGTTAAGGTTCCCGAGCCTGCTAAAGCGTTAGCAGATACTTTAACACCCGAGTTACGTACAAGGCAGCAATCTGTTGCAGAAATAACAGAGATGATCCATGTGAGCCCCTAAAG
Source organism: Cannabis sativa (assembly GCF_029168945.1). Taxonomy (NCBI): domain Eukaryota; kingdom Viridiplantae; phylum Streptophyta; class Magnoliopsida; order Rosales; family Cannabaceae; genus Cannabis; species Cannabis sativa. The sequence goes on from NC_083607.1 coordinate 58,033,071, forward strand.
TATTTTGTAAATTTCTTTTGAATATGTTAAATGAAAAATTTGTTATTTGAAAAGTCCAAGAATTACAAATGTTCATCAGATGATGCTTGGGCATGTTAAACATGATTGTTCGATGAATTCGACTGCCCTTTATTTGAACATTATTGTTCTGTGGCTTAAGAAGGGCTTTAACAACCAAATGGTTCAAAAAATGCTGTCCAATGTTTATCAATTCTTGCGATAATGTAACCTTCATATATTTCCACTTTTGACTAATACATATAAAAAGACAATAATGTGTAGTTGAAAAATGAGGATATATTCCTGTTCGTAGCATTCGGGTAACATACTTAACCCTAGCTTTTGCGATCAAATGATATATTTCGGAAAGCTTTTCTTGTGATACTTTGTGAACCATGAGTAACCATGAGTTTCCCATTACATTGGTTTGGTTATTTTTGAAGGCAGAAGTGTTCATCTCGTTGATTTTCCAATTTCTTAGTCGAAAGCTTGATCCTAATCTATTTATATTAATATGACTGTTGTCTTAGGTGGCAAGCCTACTACATGATGATGTCTTAGATGATGCAGAAACTAGACGCGGTGTTGGTTCGTTGAATTGCATTATGGGAAACAAGGTATATCTGTCATTATTATTTCATTCATTGAGTTGCCTTTCTTTTTGTTTTATCTTGTAATATTTTCCATAAGATGCCCACTTCTAGATTAGAAAAGAGAAACTATTTTTTATCGAATTTGCTGATGTGGAGTCTTTTATTTTAAGATTGACAGCTTAGGAGTGAATATATTGACAATTTGATCTTTTAATTTTTGTTCTTGCATTGAAAGAATCTTTTGTATTCTCTTGACCTTTTCAGCTTGTAGATGCTAGCTAAGTTGTATGTAATTAAATTTAAGATTAACTACCTTAATATATCAGCCATGCTTGATTTTTTATCGGTTTTTTGTTTCTACGTCCATCCTGAGACAAGAGGCTAGGCTGGTCAAGCCTTCTCTGTTAGTGAGGCCCAAAATTCAGGTGAGGATAGAAAATCTTAGATTGAGTGTCATTCTGTAGCTGATATGATTGTTGTCAGTTTTTATTATACCGTAAGGTAAGCAAAGACAAGCTGAGAAAATAGAGAGCGAGTTTAGTTATATCACAGGAAGCTCGAGAGTCCCAGTTTCTCTTCAAGAGTTAAGGTTCGATACAGATTAGAATAAGCATACCCTAACCCTACACTCTCAGACTATTCAATTCCTAAACTCTCCATACAAAACAAATATCAAAAGAGAAACTTCCCAAACAAACGCATTGATACAATAAATAAAATCGAAAGAATTACATAATAGACCAAAAATTTGAAAAAAATTACAAAAACACGTCAACACAGAAAAATTTTCATTTTTACTCTTTAAACTTTTTTATTTACAAAATACCTCTTCAGTAAAAACAATAAACTTTTTTTTAGTTGTTTTATAGTTTATTTATAGTTGTCAATATCATGAGATTGTTTCTGGCTGTTTTATAGTTGATTTATAGTTGTCGTAAGGTTAATTTCTTGTTGTATTAGTTGTTTCTTAACATTTTGCTGAGCCAAGTGTATTTTTATATTTTTAAAACTTTACAAGAGTATATCTCGTAATTAAAAACTTTAATTTGTAAAATTGTAAATAAAACATAAAAAAAAGAGTATTTTTTAAAATTCCCCAGTAAAATCTTATATACATATTCCCTTCCCCTCCTAATTCTTCCTATTAGCATATGCGTACCGAGTTGGGGGTCTATCAATTTCACATTATGTAGGTTGGTTAGAGTTTAAATATATAGGAGACGAATGTGTATACATGTGCTCTGGGCTGTAGCTTAATTTTTTAGCTTCTCCTTCTTGTCCTTTTACATTACAGGTATCGGTATTAGCAGGAGATTTTCTGCTTTCTCGAGCTTGTGTTGCCCTCGCAGCTTTAAAGAATACCGAGGTATGTCTACCTTCTGCAAGTGATATTGAACAGTGATACAGAAGTGCATACATCTTTTTTAAATCATGATTATTTAGACAATAATCATGCGATCTTTGTCTTTAATCTGTAGGTAGTTACGCTACTAGCCACGGTTCTAGAACAGCTCGTGACAGGTGAAACCATGCAAATGACATGTACATCTGAACAACGTTGTAGGTACTAAGTTTCAGTGCTTTCGTTAATTTAGTATTTCATTCTCTCTGTTCCATATGCTAGAACCTAGAATTTTTTTATTCAAACTCATAGAATCTATTTGTTCTTCTCCTTCTCTTACTTACCAAGATTTATCGAGCAATATGCTCTAAGAATAGAATTAAGAAAATGCTCGACATTAGTTGGAAACGTAATACTACTGAAACAAAAGTGGAATAAAGTGCTTGTGCCAAAAGCTGCTCAAGAAAATTGATAACGTAATCTGGCTTTGAAGGGTACGTTATGTTCAGTACTTTTAGCCATTTTGGATAAATAGCTCGCTCCCGGGTGAGAATCGCTGCATTATTCAGATTAAATCAAGTCAATGCCAGTGCAGTGATGTTGAACAAAAGAAACAAAGAGAGAAAGTAGAGGAATTTTGATAGGATTAGAGAGAGCGAGAGAGAGAGAATGAGGAGATTCTTAGCGAGGAAAACTGATGTTTCGATTCTTTTCAAGTCTTTTGACTGAAGAATAAGAATAGGAAAATCTAGAGGGGTGGTTACCGGTTAGTCATATGGTTTGTTCCCTCAAGGTATGAGATTCAAGTCCCGTGCCTACATAGCAAGTGTTGTAATTTCTCGGTCCCCAAATATTGTAGGGTTAGGTGGGGTGCCCAGTTTACGAAACGATATGTATTTTTAAATTATAATAATTGGGGCTGATTGCAATAGGAAATCTGAAAAACCATTAAATATATTGAAAATGATTTAGAAAAAACAATCAGAATCAATTTTCTTTTCTTTATTTCGTTTTATTTTACATGTATTTAATTTCATTCTTAAGCTGATTTTTTATTCCTCTTGCAGTATGGAATATTATATGCAAAAGACATATTACAAAACTGCATCGTTAATTTCGAACAGTTGCAAGTCGGTTGCAGTCATTGCTGGACAAACTACAGAAGTTGCAATGCTAGCATTTGAGTACGGCAAAAATTTGGTAAGTGAACCCTTGGAATTCTTTTCGTTCTAACACGAAACATGCTTCGTTATATTTGTTTCATTGCACATTGTCTTTGCTGATGGGTGGCTGGCCTATCATTGGGGGTACTTAACAAGTTCATTGTTCATGTCCTTTAAATATCTACCGAGAAATTAGTGATAAGAAAACAGCTTCGGAATTTATTTTCCAGTAACTCAACCCAAATATTCTTTCTACTCTGCTTCAGTGATCGGTTGACTTAAAATTTGACAAAGTAAATCATTATGGTAATCTTAAGCTATGGCGAAAGAAAACGCTTCTTCTCATCGTTCGATCATATGATGGATGATCAGTATCAATAACTCAAATTTCTTGTAAACTTGTCTCATCGATATCATTATTAGTTGCCAATCTACTTCAAATATTCTTTTATCAATTAAATTTTCGATACCACTTATTTTTTTAGCATTATGCACAAATATTATTTTTAATCTTAGCTGATGTAAATCTGTATATTTTTTGTTACAGGGTTTGGCTTATCAATTGATAGATGATATTCTTGATTTCACCGGCACGTCAGCTTCCCTCGGAAAGGGCTCGCTATCTGATATCCGTCATGTAAGAAATCTTTTAAAGTGGTTTATCTTTGTTTGATGACATTATTAGAGTTTGAGCTTCAAAAGAAAAAAAAGGCTGGTCATACATAATCTGTTAGTTTTCACATTCGAACAATTTCACTCCATTGCGAAATTCTAAATCGAACAGTTCCCATGCAGATCATAAGAGAAGTAATTATTAATTCTGTTGAAGAAAATATTGCTTTGACAATTAGAACTCTCATCCGAAATCTTGCTCTACAAAACATGATTTTTTCTTTAAGGCCTCATGCTAATCTTGCTTAAGAAAAACTTGGAGAATATAATGCAAATAGCAATGGCTTTATGTTTATTGCCTGTCCCCCATGTCTTTGCATAATTCTATTAAAATTTTGCAGGGTATTGTTACAGCTCCATTATTGTACGCCATGGAAGAGTTTCCTCAGTTGCGCGCCGTGGTTGAGCAGGGATTTGAAAACCCCAAAAATGTTGACATTGTAAGTACTTTAAAACCCGAGTGTTGTATGCATAATTTGTGATGCTTGTTCATGTTATAATGTGACATACCCCTATGAACGGGATCATAGTGTAAATTGTGTTCTTAGCATAACCGAGTAATGATGCACGTAAAATTCAAAAAACACAGGCACTCGACTACCTTGGAAAGAGTCGCGGGATACAAAAGGCGAGGGAACTTGCAATAAAGCATGCAAACCTCGCTGCTGAGGCAATCGAGTCACTTCCAGAGAGCGATGATGAAGATGTAAAAAGATCGAGACGAGCACTAGTAGATCTCACCCAAAGAGTCGTTACAAGAACAAAGTGACAGGCTCACACACAATAGGAACATACTTATATATTATGAATTCGTTTCATTTTTTCTTGTCGTCGGTACCAGTTAGGGAGAGGGACAATTACCCTCTTCCATTTTCGTTAAAACTTTATATTTTTTATTTTTTTTTTCGGTTTTCATAGTTTTCTTTTCTCGCGCTTATTATGTACATTATAAGAACTGCAGAGTAGGGAGAAGATTCGTTCAAGCTTTCATATGATTCGAAAGAACTATGCATAGTCACTCTTAATCTTTGAATGACTTGCATGTTGATGTATAATGGCAATAAAATGTTGTTGACACTACAATATTTTTTTGTTTAGTGGAATGGCCATATTAGTAGAGCTCTGTTCAAAGTTGTTTTGTTACAAAAATGAGTCTTTTGGACAAGTACCCATCTTCTATTTTCATTATATTTTTCAACCACCGACAACATAATATTTTATTGGTACCAAAACAAACGGTTACAAAGTCACATTTTTGGACAAGCTGCATGTGTTTTTTCTTCCCTTGATAATATAGTCGTGTAATTATTAGAGCAGTAATTATGCAGATTAGGCTAGTAATTACTCTTTTAAAATATATGAATATATATTAGTAATTACATATGAATTCTTATATTTTATTTGACAAATTAGTTAGTAATTATTCAGAAAAATAATTTTTTTAGTAGTTAATATTTAAAATTGAAAATTTTTAGCAATTACACTCAATTTTTATGGGGGCCATAAGAATTCAAGAGTATAATTAAAACCTTTCAATTACCTCCAAATTACATTGTTACAATGTAATTATATGATCAGATAAACATATTAAATTAAGGATGGCAATTATACCCGCGGGTACCCGTCCCTAATGGGGCGGGTACGAGGGTTGACTTTCGGGGGCGGGGGCGGGGGCGGGGGCGGGTATGGATTTAAAGATTCATACCCGAGTCGAAAACGGGACGGGGGCAGGGAATAGATACCCGTCCCGATATGATATATATATATTTAAGTTTTAAAATCATAACTACTACAATTAAAATAACTTCATACTTTAGGCTTTTTATTGATTATACTATTTTTTTACTGTACACAATATTCCACTTAAGTTTGTTGTTTTACTAAGTTTTTATGATTATTTTTTTTAATTCTCTTTGAAACATCATTTTTTTTTCAAAAATATATATGTAATGGGTACCCGATGGGAATCCTTCCCCTGTCGGGTAATTCCTGCCCTGCTCCCGCTTTAATTTAAACGGGTATTGGGGCGAGTATGCTTTAGTTTAAACGGGTATTGGGGCGAGTATGGGGTGAATTTAAAAGACGAGTATGGGGTCGGGGAGCAATCCCCGCACCTACCCCAACCCGTTTACATCCCTATATCAAATACTGCAATTACCTTTAATTACATTTAAATTCAATTTCTTACCGGCTTTTCAAATGGCCTCTTAATATTTTCAGGCATATAATAGAATTTCGTTTTCACATTTGTTTGCATGTAAAGTCTTGGAATGTCACTTGAATAAAGTGATTTTTCAATGAATAGTGTTATGAGGCATTATTATTGTTATTTAATATCACGATGAGGTCATGCTACTAACTAATATTGACAATCTTATTATTCAAAATTAGAAGGAAAAAAGTCATTCGGTGCAATGATGCTCAATTAAATTTCATTATTTTCACCTCACACACCTGTGCTTGGACCAACAATTGTGAAAGTACTCAACACATATATATCTCTGACTTACTCATGAAATAACCAAATAGTGCCCAAGCCATGAGTTGGCTTCTTAGGCCAACTCCAAGGAGGCGGCAAATTGATACTATAGTGTTGAGGATTGATCCAAGGAGGCAGCAACGGTTGTAACAAATTGATAGTTTCTCTACAGTGCACGACATATATAGCTATTTAGGAAATATGTTGAAGAGATGTGATCAAATTGAATGAGAAGTGTGAGATTATATAGGAAAGGAAAATACATTGCAACGGTTGAGATCGTGGTGAAATGATATCAGCGGCCAAGATTAAACTGTGAGATTTCTTGTCTTTTAATTTTGTAATCAGAAGATAAGGATGTGATGTGACAACACACTGCAACGGTTGAGATCGTGGTGAAATAATTTCAGCGGCCAAGATTAAACTGTGAGATTTCTTGTCTTTTAATTTTAGAATCAGAAGATAAGGATGTGATGTGACAACACACTGCAACGGTTGAGATCGTGGTGAAATAATTTCAGCGGCCAAGATTAAACTATGAGATTTTTTGTCTTTTAATTTTGGAATCAGAAGATAAGGATGTGATGTGACAACACAGTGCAACGGTTGAGATCGTGGTCAAATAATTTCAGCGGCCAAGATTAAACTGTGAGATTTTTTGTCTTTTAATTTTGGAATCAGAAGATAAGGATGTGATGTGACAACACAGTGCAACGGTTGAGATCGTGGTCAAATAATTTCAGCGGCCAAGATTAAACTGTGAGATTTTTTGTCTTTTAATTTTGGAATCAGAAGATAAGGATGTGATGTGACAACATAGTGCAACGGTTGAGATCGTGGTCAAATAATTTCAGCGGCCAAGATTAAACTGTGAGATTTTTTGTCTTTTAATTTTGGAATCAGAAGATAAGGATGTGATGTGACAACACAGTGCAACGGTTGAGATCGTGGTCAAATAATTTCAGCGGCCAAGATTAAATCACTAGATTTCTTATCTTTTAATTTTGAAATCAGAAGATAAGGATGTGATGTGACAACACACTACAACGGTTGAGATCGTGGTGAAATAATTTCAACGGCCAAGATTAAACTGTGAGCTTTCTTGTCTTTTAATTTTGGAATCAGAAGATAAGGATGTGATGTGACAACACAGTGCAACGGTTGAGATCGTGGTCAAATAATTTCAGCGGCCAAGATTAAATCACTAGATTTCTTATCTTTTAATTTTGGAATCAGAAGATAAGAATGTTTACACTATAAAATATGGATATGATACATGATATGAGGCACACCAAAAATATATACAATTTAACTTTGAAAAAAATATGAATTCTTATCCTGGTAGTTCATCTTATTTATCATCATCGTCTTCTTCAGATGATGAATATTATGATGATATAGAAATGCAAGTGGTAGGTCAAATCACTGCTAACAATAATTTTTGTATCGCTCAACACCAAAAAAATCAATGCTCACGTCGAGGCTCGATTCCTGGTCATATAGTTATTAACCGTGACCGGGAAAATGCTAATCGTAATCTTTTCAACGACTATTTTGCAGAGAATCCTCGATTTACCGATTTGATGTTTCGCCGAAGATTTCGAATGGGTCGTCCTTTATTCCTTCGTATTTTGGATGCTATACAAAGACATGACAATTACTTTCTCCAGCGAAGGGATAGAATGGGAAAACTCGGATTATCAGGCTTGCAAAAAGTTACAGCTGTATTTCGTATGCTAGCGTATGGTATGCCGGCAAATGCTACCGATGAATACATCAAAATAGGAGAATCTACAACTTTAGAAAGCTTGAAGCGATTTTGTCGTGCTGTTGTTGAGGTGTTTAGAGCCCACTATCTCCGATCACCCAACGCTCATGATGTTGCAAGACTACTCCACATTGGTGAACGTCGAGATTTTCAAGGAATGTTGGGAAGTTTGGATTGTATGCATTGGAAATGGAAAAATTGTCCAACTGCTTGGGGAGGACAATATGCCGGTCGTAGTGGGTCCCCGACTATTATTCTTGAAGCAGTAGCTGACTATGATCTCTGGATATGGCATGCATATTTTGGCTTACCAGGATCTAATAATGACATTAATGTGTTAGAGGCATCCCATCTTTTTGTTAATCTGGCTGAAGGTATTGCTCCACCCGCTAATTATGTTATTAAAGGAAAAGAGTACAATATGGGTTATTATTTAGCCGATGGTATATATCCAAAATGGTCCACTCTTGTTCAAACTATCCATGATCCACGTGGTCCAAAAAAGAAACTATTTGCAATGAAACAAGAAACATGTAGAAAAGATGTTGAACGTGCATTTGGAGTATTGCAATTATTGCTGGACCGACACGTCTTTGGAATAAAACGGTTTTACATGATATAATGACTTCATGTATTATTATGCATAATATGATAATAGAAGATGAACGTGATCTAAATGCACCAATTGAAGAGCGTGTCGAAGTGCCAAGTCCAGAAGTTGAGATGGTAGAAGATGATAATGCTCGGTTTCAAGAATTTCTTGCCAGACATAGAAAAATTAAAGATAAAGATGCTCATATTGAGCTTCGAAATGCATTAATCGAACACTTGTGGGACGAATATGGTAACTCACAAAATTAATATAATTTAATTAATTTTAAGTGTGTGTTTCAAGTTTAATTTAATTTAATTTAATGTAATTTTTTTGTCATGAATGTAATATTTGTTCTCTAGTAATGTAATATTTATGTTATTGCAATATGATATTTTAATTTATCGAATTTTGCCGATTTTACAGTATTATTGTCTTTAATCACATTAGTAAGTTTATTTAAATTATTAATTAAATATAACAATTGTGGTAATTTTTGTTAATTAATATGATATTATTTTTTTAATTTATTAAAAAATTAATATAATAATAAGGAATATTTTTTTTAGTGTAATTTTTGGTGTTGTGGTTGGAGTAGAAATAATTTTTGACACCAAATTTGGTGATAGTGTAATACCAAATTTAGTGTCTCTTTGGAAATGCTCTAAACACTAAAATAGGATTTCATAAAGCAACAATGATTGTAAAAATGACTTTACCAAAAGTGCTTGAACAAGAATCAAGTGGCAAAATTGTGTGTATTTTTCTATTTTCAAGAGTCTCCAGACTAATCAAACAACAAAAACATCGTACCATCTTATTGTGGTGACTCAAAATATGTACATAAATTTAAAACAAATAATAAGAAAAAAAAACATCTAGGGGTGGTGGCAGTAGTAGTAGTAGTACAATTTTACAGCATAGTTACAGACCAAGTCTTGTATACAAATAATATATATATATATATATTTATATTTATAGATGTTTTCTCAATAGATGATAATCACTCCCCATCATTTTTTTCTTTTTAAAAAAAACACATCCAAACTTGTTACCTCCTCTTGTAAATTTCACAGTTGAGTTCATGACCACAATAGCATTTAAGTCAAAATTTAGCTTCAAATGACAAATAGAATTAATAATTAGCCACTAAATTGCATCTTGGGAGATGAATGAGGCCCATGCATCCTACAATAATCACATACCATCAAAATGTTCAGATTAATTTTATAATTATCTAAAATCTAATACTAATTATTATTATTAAAAAAGAAAATTAAGGACTTACTTGGAGGATGGAAAAGGCTTTGTCAGCAACATATTTTTGAGGAAGTGTTACTCCTCTTTGCTGTAGTTTGTCTGGATGAAGACACAGCCTTGCTTTCTGATATGCTTTTTTAACTTGTGAGCTTTCTATTAGGTTTGTCAATGAAATTGCTGACCACCCACTGTTGGCCCATAATATCTGTTTCAGTTAAGGTACAAAAGACACAATTTATTATTATTATGATTTGTAAAGAAAAGAAAAGAATGGAAAAAGAAAAAAATATGAACTTACATAATGCAGTGTTGAAAGAAGCAAACGAATGTCTTTTTCTTTTCCAGATGACCATAACCTTATATTCTCATCTTGTAATCTCATTTCCATCTGTGACTGATTTAATGGAAAAGTAGCAAAAACAAAAGGGTCAATTTTTCTATAAATACATAAAGCAAAAAGGTTTTTTTTTTTTTTTTTTAATCAAAATTTCTTTATAGCAATAATCTATATACCTCTGAAGATTGAACTATTCCATGTTTGTTATCCATTAGTTCTTGGGGAAATGTCCTTGTATTAGGCATTGCTGCATTAAGTCAAAACATAAATTAATAAGTGTTAACTTGATTAATGAAATTCGGCCCAAAAGTAATGTAGTAATCTCATCTCTATAAGCTGCTCTATAACATATCAACACCAGCAAGTTATGGTTTAAGGGAGAATTTTCATGTAGAGTGAGAGGATCACCTTCTTCAACCAATTTGGCAGACTCTTTATCCTCTTCCTTGAGACTTGTGTTGAGTTCTTTTTCACTATTAGTATATGTTTGTAACCTCTCTTTAGCCCAAGCAATGGCATCATCAATAGCAACAGCATTTTCAGATGATGTCCTTTCTCTATAATCTGAACCAATTTCAATCACATAAGAACTATTAACTTCATCATCATCATCATACTCATACTCATCCTCATGATCTTCATCTCTTAATTCATCTTGATCAACTTGATCAATAGTCCCATGTGTTTCTGATTTAGTTTGATTGATCGTACTACCATCATGACATAAAGAAGAGACTGCAGAAGAGGCTGGAGAGTTGAGCTGTTCGTCAAAATCGTCTAGAGAGATCTTGACACTAACAGTTTCAGGGGAAGAGACCCTTCTGGAGAACCCAAAATATTGAGAAGAAGATGACTTATTATTATTATTTACTAAAGTAGTACTACTCCAATTGTGGACGGTGTTTTGGTCAATATCAGTCTCCATGAATTGGGCTTGTTCAACAAAGGAATTATTATCATTAGGACTACGGCTGGCGCCATAGAAGAAACTTGGAATAATATTACTGTTGATTCTTCCTAACTGTTTCTTCAATAAACTTTCCTCTGCTTGCATTAATGTGGTTGAGCTTCTTCTGCATGGAACATTGATTGGCCTGTGTAAATATATATAATATTTAGTCTAAATAATTGAATATATATGCAAGACACATAATTGGAAAAATACTAAACAAAATTTTAGATTTTTTTTTTCATATCCTCACTATAGTGGCTTCAATAATAATAATAATAAGACAAAGCTATTTCATTTAATTATAAGAATTGTGACATAAACAACATGGGTTGTCCCCTAATTGTCATTTTCAACCTTACATAATTTATGTTAATTGAAATATATACACTTTTAATATTACCCATTATTATTCTTAAATTTGGTTAAAATAACAGTGGCCTTAATTTTTAATTAAATTAATTATAGTTAGATATTATTCCTCCTTGTCCATTTCACTCAATATTTATATATAATATTATTTCCACCAAACATGGTTCATGATTTCAATTTACTAGACTTAAGTACAAAACACATAACATCATGATATGCTAGAAAATTTCCACAAATATAACTTAATTTATATAATATATTAGATATGTGTATAAGACAAACGAACAGTGAATTAGCTTTCTCAAAAGGTTAAATATGGCTCTTCAACTCTTCACAATCATAAACAGTAATAATATCAAGAAAAAAATAAACTCTTCACAATCAACAACAGTAATATTCCTTCCTAAAAAAAACAGTAAAATTCCTTAAAAAAAGTTGAAGACAAAATTCATCTTCCCAATTTTTCTCTACTAAATATTCATCATTGCAGGCAAGGCATGCTTCTATTTTCAAAATTACTATTCTACCCCTGCCAGTTTGCAACCATGATAAGGGTATAAATGTAAAATCAAACCAATTTTGATTCATCTTCACTGTCACTATCTATACTGTACAGTACCTGAGCTTGGAAGCGAAATCCGACAACGCCACGTGTTCTCCGACCACCGGACTCATTTCCTCCGAGCTAAGCACAGAAGAAGAAGCCGACTTCGATTTCGATTTCGCCTTCGAATTCGGCCTCGACCTTTCCCTCGACATACGTTCTCCACCGCCGTCATCACGACGATCAGATCCAAAAACATCGCCGTAGAATCCAAGATCGTTTCCACCGGGAATCCTGAACGCCGGAAATCCCCGTCTACCGGAGTTAAAACTCTCCTGCGGCCTGAAAATCTCATCGTAAAATGAATTCGAAGTGGCACCAGCGAAATCAGCTGAAACTTTCCTCCAGTAAACACTTCGAGGCGGACCTCCAAATACGTCGGAGAAGTCCTCGGGATCGAGAGTATCGGTGGAATCGGCGAACACTGCAGCTTGCTCTGTGGATCGCCGCCGCGAGTGGTGGCTCTCCGACATCGGCATTCGCCAAGATTCGTCCATATATATGTATGTATGTATATATATATATATGTTTGTATATATATATATATATATGAATATGAGTGAGTGAGAAGAGTAGTGAAGAAGAAGAAAGAGAAGAAGTTTTAATGAGAAAGAAGAAGAAATAAATAGAGCATGATTCTTATTTTATAGTGTTTTTTTTTACTCAAAAAGAAAAGGAACTTTCTTGAATGAATTATTTGAATTATTTATTTATTTTAAACTAATTTAGATTTTTGTACATTTTATATGTATCAAATTATTTTTGTTTAATTTTATTAAATTTAAAGTAGATAAAAATTCAGGACACAATTAAGTAGGTATTAAAGTTTAGGTGATATAATTTTGTAAATATTAAAATTTAAGTACATGATAAGACTCAAAATTTTTACTTTGTGGAAAATTATTTATAATAAAAAATATCATACTTATATTATGATTTTTTTTTTACTATTTTAGTCTATGATAATTAAATTAAAAAATCTACATTTATTTTTTTAAAAAGTAATATTTTTGTTAGTAAAAATTATACTCGCCCACATTAATATAAGTGGGTTCGTCACTGTTCGGGGGCATGATTTAGTATATCGACAATTGTTATATTAACAACAGTTTTTAAATCTAATAATCACAATAGTTCAAGAAGAATTTTTAATGATATGAAAAATTCAAAAGAAATATAATTTGATAAATATCAAAATTTAAAAGGTAACATCTAAATTATTCTTTATTTTATTTATGTATAAATAGAATAATGAAAATGAAAAAGTAAAATAATTGATTGAAATAAATTTAGGGGGTAAAGGAATGTTTATAGGGAGGAATGAAATGATGAGAATATATATAAATATAAGGTTGGTTTGGTTACCTGGAAAGATGTTTTTGGTTACTATTATGCAAGTGGTGTTTGTTTGTGCTCTTCTTCTCCTATTATATACCCTACCACCACCATTATATTGTAGTAGTACCATATATATATATATATATATATTTATATATTTATATAATATTTGTTAGTGTATGATATCATTTTTCTTTCTTGCTTGCTTTCTGGTGCATGCCTTTGTTATGTTCCTAATGATGCTCCTTATTATCTGTAAATCAATAATTAAAAAAGAACTATACAAAAGTTTTGAACTTAATATGTGTATATCTATATATTTTATTATTATTATAATTAATACATCCAAGGAAAAGAATGTAATAATTAATATGCATATTTATTATGTAATTTTGTTTAGAATAATTTAAGACTTAATAATTAAGTTTAAGTCTTGATTATAGATTAATATTTAAGTTTAATTTTTGATAAGATAATAATATTTAAATTATATTTTTAGAATTTCTATACGTATATGACCGTTAATTGTCAAATCAATGACTATATGGCACTCCCTAATTGATCCAGAATATTAAATTTTTTATTTTTTATTTAAAAATTCATTTAAATATATTAATAAGAAAATATGTAGATATTGATTTGACATTTAACGATAAATATCAACAGAAGTTCTAAAAATATAAATTAAGTATTAAACCGTTAAAAAAGAAACTTAAGTATTTATCTCTAACTAAAAGTTAATAAACTTAATTATTTACACCGTGAATTAATCTTTTCTTTATAAATAATTTCAAATGATTAAGTCCATGCCATTTCTCAAGTATTCTCCCTAAAAAGAGAAGTATGGGTTTACTTATACTTAAATTTTGATAACTGAATAGTTATAATTTAATTTTGTTATATCATCTTGTGTATATTATGTTTATAGTTGACATTCTATCAGTTTAAAAAAATTTACTTGACATTCTTTTAATTTTAAATTCTTTTAAATAATTTGTTGTATCAAAATCAGGTTCAAATATTTTGTATAATATAAATATTAAAAATAAATTCATAAATCAGATATTTACTTTATTTTTAACAATGTAAATTATTTTTTTAAAAAACTTACTAATTTATAATTATATATATTTATGTATATAAGAAATACTTCTCAATAGGTAATATCATTATTAAATAAATTTAAGTATAAATATTAATTTTAAAAATATGAAATTATTAAATTTTAATCCAATAACGAATAATAAAAGATAAATTTGAATTTCTATATTCAATTTAACTGCTTACTTAAAACATATAAAAATATATCTTTTTTATACTACAGTAGAACCTCTATCCAAGAATATACTTGGGACAAAGAAAATAATATTCTAATTGAGAGGTTATAACTAAATAGAGTTACACTTGAAAAAAAAATCAAAATATCAAAAAATATCAATGTAACAAAATTATCAGTAAACAATTCTTAATACTATATTATATTAGAATTATTTTCGAGTACATATAATATTTATACATATACTATAATTTGAAATAAAATTATTAATTCTACATAAATAAATTTATAAAATATATGTATATATTTTTTTAAGATGTAATTATTCTTATATAGAGGTATATTTTATTAATACGGGACTTAAAAAATGTATAACTAATTACAATATAGAGGTTATTCTTATTTATAACTGGCCCAAATTGGGACTTTATTTTTTTATAACAAATTAGAGGTTATTCTTGAATAGAGTATTCTTAAATAGAGGTTCTACTGTATATCAAAAATATATTTATATACAAAATTTTTAAGTCACTCAACTTTTCTATATCATTTTTTTGTTGAATTTTTTTTTTTTTTTAAATTTTCTTAGCCGATAGAACAAATTGAATCCATGTAAAAATAAAATATTTTTCTAATTAGATAAAAAAAAAATTTAACAAAATTTAAATATTTCTAATACTACCCATTCATGAGAAATTATCAAGATATTCAAGAAGAAAGAGTAACTTAGAAAAAGAAAATTACCAATGGTATTAATTTGTATATTTGAAGAAAGTATAACTAGATAGCTTAGCAATTAGTGGTATTTGATGGATGTAGTTAAAGTAAGTAAAAGATTAATTAGGATGATTACTCTAATTAATCTCACTATCCAATAATTTATAAATGAGAAAACACAATAATGTAGCATTTTTGCATGTGAAACGTTTCAAGTGGGGGCACTCTCGATTAGAATTCCCATACATTCATGCATGCACATATGGATGAATATTTCTTTTATTTAAGGATCTCATATGCTTTTTTTTTTTTAATTAAAATAAACTATAATTAGAAACTTATATACTTAAATTATAAGTACATCTCAATATTATAAAAAATTAAATAATTTTAAAAATTCAATCTTAATAGTTTTTCAAATTTTCTTTTTAAATTATATATAATTTTATTTTTAAATAATTTTTTGGAATTATTACAAGAAAAATACGAATTGACACTTTATTTACAAAAATACCTTTATAAGGTGTGGACAATATTTATACCTTTTATGTATTTTTAATTGCTAAAATACCTTCATTCAAAAAAAAATTGCTAAAATACCTCTTACATAATCAGACGAAGGTTGTTGGGTGGTTGTCTAAAGGTTGCATCAGACGAATGTTGTTGGGTGGTTGACTGAAGGTTGCATCAGACGAAGGTTGTTAAGTGGTTGACCGAAGGTTGAATTAGACGAAGGTTTCAATCCCACGAAGCATGGATCATGGGTCTGTTGAAACTGTAATGCAACAATTATATCTGTTACGAGCCAACTAATGTGCAACTTAATTACAACTAAAAAATGTAAAAATGTGAATGTGTATATGTAAGAAACTATTTGTCAGTATTTTTTTGTCACTGATCGATAATTACTTGTACCTTTATAGTAATATGTGGAGAAATAACTGTAAGTAAAATGTTTATGCAGCTGTAATGCAACTGTTATGAAACATTAAAAATCAGAACAGTATTTTCACGTACGTAACTCTATCTACGTGTCTCATCGTGATTTAATATGAACAAATTTACCATTAAAAATTTGGAAAATAACATAAATACACGCATGATAAACATTTTACTATAGTATTGATGTAATGTTTTTTGAATTATACTTGAGTTGGAATGTTTGGGAACTCCAGTTTAACTTTTTGAGATCTGCATATCATGGATCAAAAAATTGAAGTCAGGACATTAGTTTTATACAAATTAAACTGGATTTCTGGTTGAATTTTAGTTTCGTAGTAGTTTTTCTGCACTTTTTTTTTCATGAATTTGAAACAACCTCTATTTTGATTTATTTTGGTCGTCTTCTTAGGTGAAGTCGCCAGAATTAATGATGGTTTTCATCTTTCTGGTTGGATTTTTGTTTCAGTTGCGTTGAGTTGCTCCGTGGTTTTCCGAAGGTTGCCCAGGAGGCATGGTACCTGTGTGTAAGAGGTATTTGTATAATTTTTTTATTTGGGCTGTATATTTGTTTATTTGGCGAGTTGGAAGTATTTTTGTAATATTGTTATCTTTTTTTGTTAAAATTGAAAAAAACCTTAATTTTTTATCATAATATTTAAAATATAATTTATTTGTATTTAATATGTTTTAAACTGTCGGGTATAGAGGGGTATTTTTATTTTTTTTTTCTTTTTTAACCAAATTAATTGTCGCCTATTTTTGTTGCTATGGTTCCAAACCGTCGGGAATACTCATTTTTTTCGATAATTTTAAATTGTGGTTTAATTTTTTTAGCGACGGTCCTTGAAAAAAATCATTTTTAAGACCGTCGCGAATTATATCGTTTTTATAGTAGTGTTTTTAAGGATGTGAAAAGGAAAAAAAAATTAAAAAATTACAAATATATATTTTATCTAAATAAAATTATTAAAATTAGGTGTCTTAGAAATAAAACTTTCTTAAATTTTATTGTAATTATTTTTGTTTTTTATTTTTACGTTCGATAATTTTTACTTTACTTTTTTCATCAAGCATTTATCATTTTTGTTTTATGTTTGTTATTTAAGCAAGGAGAAAAAAAGTTGTACAAACTTTAAGAACGCAAAATGGAATATGATTGAAAAAATATAGTAAATAGAATGAATTTTTAAGTAGGGGAACTGTCCCTGCTGGTTTACATTTACAGGTTATTTTTTTAAGGGCATTTTACAATTTTATATACATTATTTTAATTAATTACAAAATATGTGCAAAAAAACTTATTATTATTTTCTCATACACTTTTATATATAATTAAAAACTTTTTTTCAATTTTTTTTATAATATATATATGGTAATAATTATTGATTAGTATATATATGGTAATATTGGTTATGTTTATTTTTATGTTTACAATTATAATAAATACTAATAATATAAAATATTTTATATATGTGTTTATTGGCTATGTTTATTTTTATGTTTACAATTATAATAAATATACTAATAATATAAAATATTTTATATATGTGTTTATTTTATTTTCTATTAATTAAACATACTAATTTAATAAACAAAATAATAATATCCACATAAGTTTATTATATCACTCTACGTGTGTTATGTTTATTATTTTAGTAATTTTTTAGAAAATAAATAATATATATATAAAAAAAATTGTTTATTTTTATCTTTTTCTTTGTTTATTAATTGTGTCGTGTTTATTTTTTTTAATTAAATAATTTTTAGAATTTATAAAGTTATGTTTGTTTATTTATTTTTTGATGTAAGAATTATACTTCAATAGAAAACTCGTTCACTAACTCATTAGAAAATAATCAATATATAGAAACAATAGAAAGAAAATATACTTATTTTAGTATAGTATAAATTGACTATGTCTATTTTTATGTTTACAATTATAATAAACATACTACTAATATAAAATACTTTGTATATATATGGTTAGTTTGTTTTCTATTTATTAAACATACTACTTTAATAAACAAAATAATAATATTCACATATGTTTATTATATCACTCTACGTGTCATGTTTATTTTTAGTAATTTTAAGTATTAATTTATATTTATATACATTAATGTTTATAATTTTGATATTGTATTTTATTAAAAAAAATCTTATTAAATTATAATAATTCATACTAAAATAGATAATAAACATTTATCTTTTAATAAAAAAAATATTTAACTTGTTTATTTTTATAAATCTGTTTAATTAATTTTACGAAATTGTTTATTTTGAAGTTTAATAAACATATTAAAAATGTATGGTTTCATGTAATAAGTTTTCAAAATGTATAAATTTTTAAAATAATTTTTTTTTGCACATTTTTTGTAATTATTTTGTTTTTGTTGTACATTTATGAAAAAAACCTTTTTTTTTAGATTTTATTTTTTTGAGAAAAATGGTCTCACTAAAACTTTAAGAATAAATTAAGTGGAAAAAATCTTAAAAAAAGAAAGAGTGGCAAATAATATCATTAATCATAAGAGCCTGCTTGCAAAATAGCAGTGATATAATCAGGGTGACCAAACCACCGAATATAATGATCAGTCAAAGTGAGAGTTAACTTTGCTAAAGAGTATGCAATACTGTTAGCAATCCTAGGACAATATTAAAAATAAATATCATTTAAATTATTACAATAAGTGAAGATATCCCTAATAATATAACCTAAGTAAAATTAACCAATCTCATTATTAATAAGAGCATTAATAACAATAAGACAATCATATTCTAACTCCACCATTTGATAACCAAGCCGAATAGCAAGCAAGAGACAAAAGAAGATAAGTCATCACCAATAACCACCCAACACCAATTTTAGCTAAGTTATTACATAAATCTGTGACACTTAATTTTAACCACAACATTAGACCATTTAACATTTGTGTTGATTATGGTTACAAATTTTAACATCCGGAAGAGAAGTTGTGAATTTGGAGAGTAAATATGGGAAGCTTGGTTAGAATTTGAAAAGTCTTGTGCGAATGACTTTGAAAAAATCGGAGGGTGTTTCCTGATAAGCTTGTACCGCGTATGTACTGTCCCTCTAGATAACTTTGTTATTAGTCCTGAGATGCACTTCTGAATAGCTACTGTCAGTCTTAATTTGTTCATTCGGGAAAGAGCGCTTGTATGTAATGTATTCGAATAGTTAGTCCATATTAAATCTTTTAGATTGTTTATATTGAAAGCGCGTTATCAAAGCTGACAAGGATTATTATTGTTAGAAATGAGTTAGATCATTTAAGGCTGTGTAAATGAGCGACGATATTTTCAGAGCTAATTTAGTGAACAATGTAAATCTATAAATAACTATCAATACTTGTAATCTGTGTGAATCAGACCATTATTGCTTGAGTGAAAATCGTGATAGTGTAAGGTTGAGATAGAGAGTTTAAACTAGAGAGAGAAACTTCTTCTCGTAATCTCTAAGAAGTTTGTGAAGATTCTTGTAACCTTGTAAACAGTGGTAGACCTAGAATTCGAAGTGAGGGGGGGCATAATTTTTTTTTTTTTTGGTAAAAGCAGGGACGGCAAAAATAAATTTAAAAAGAAAAATAAAGTGTAGTTAGTGAGATTTGAACATTTACACTCTAACATATTAGTAATCTACCTTAACCATTACCATTGTGTATATAAATATCATCTTTTAATACAAATATACGTTGTAACTAACTAAAATACATATACATTTTTTTCCTGATTTTTTTCTTCAGGGGAGGCGACTGCCCTAATCTCTCGCTACAATGTGGGTCCACCCCTGCTTGTAAACACCTATATCAATAAAGATATGACTGTTGTTGTTCTGACCGAGGTGTAGAGCATTGCACATGGCTTAACTCATTACTTGAATTCAGAGCTTAACTCATTACTTGAATTCAGAGATCTCTTGATTTATTGTTTCTTGATTGTGTTGCGTGTTTGTTGGTCCGGTATACTGAATCGTAATTCATTGATTGTTTTCTTTTCGTACAACAAACTGGTATTAGAGCAAGGTTTGTAATCAAGGATCGTCGTACACCATCTATATCTCCACTCCTGGTATGATATTGTTCGCTTTGGGCATAAGCCTTCACGATTTTGTTCTTGGGTACTTTTCTAAAAGACCTAAAACAAAAGCCTCATACCAATAGAAATAGTGTCCATCTTTATATACCTATGATTTTTCCTATTGCACACTCAACAATTTGATAGCTGATTCTATTTAATGAAGTAGGTTTATTTGTTTTTTTTTTTTAAGAAAAACAAAAGAAAAGAAAAAAGTTTCTTTGCCAATTTTTATGCAATCTTGAAAATTTTATTTAATGGTGTTTAGTATTGTGGTCAATAATAATTAGGATTAAAAATCCACATACATACATTAAAAATATTATATGTAGCTCCGGTGAATCTGGAAAAAGAAATTTTTGTAATGAAAAATGATAATAAAAGCATGTGCAAATTCGACAACTCCTTTAAATTATGCACTTTTGTTTTGAAACTGTTGAATATAAAGCTCTTCACATTTTTCACAAAGTCATTGGATATGACCTTTTTTTTTAATAAAGAAAAAGTAGCAGAAAGTATAGTAGAAAAGAAAAATTAGTTTTAAATAAAATTATTTTACTATATATTAAATCAATATTGCCACTCAAAGTAGTGTTTTTATTATAAGAAAATAAATAAATGAGTAACAAAAAGAAAAAATAAATAATATAAAGAGTATTGAGGATGGTGATTACTTTGCTCAACATCAAAGATATGTTGTCTGGGTTTATGGTGACACTTTGCATTATATTATATGGTTTAATATATTACTTGCAAACATATAATGTTTTGAAATAATAATAATAAATAAAGAATAAAAAAACTAATGGTGAGATATGGGGATATGATTTAATTGAAGAGAAAAAATATTGTACCTCTATGCTTCACTTTTCCATGTACTATTCTCTTCATTTTAATTACTTCTTTTCATGTATTATTATCTAGTATTTTTTTAAATGTACTAATTATTATTATGGTTCTTTAAATTTGACTATGCTTAAAAATTTACCCATTATTAAATTTGAAACCCCAAATTAATTTATACCACATATACCTATTTTTACCTCTTTTCCCTATTATACCACCCTCATATAACAAGAATGATAAAAAAAAAAAACTCTCTCTCTCTCTCTCTCTCTCTCTCTCTCTCTCTCTCTCTCTCTCTCTCTCTCTCTCTCTCTCTCTCTCTCTCTCTCTCTCTCTCTCTCTCTCCACAAGCACAATGGACGACATCGGCGAAGAGACCACTAGGGCCACGAATCACGCACATTCACCGTAAAAAGTTCACTGCTCATCTAGCTCGCTACTAATCTACTGTGGAAACCCAAACACGCACATTCTCTTCAATAATGGATAAGTATTTTTCAAACATTTAGAAGAGTATGTAATTCATTTCCATTAAATCTGAGTGGTTGTTATTTATATTGGTGATATTTTGCTATTTTTTGCTTGAAATGACGAGATATGGTTTTCCAGTGAAAGCTAAGTTTTTTAGGAAAATTCGATAGGGTTTTGATATTATATCAACTGTTTTTGATGATTAGCGTACCAAGGTTAGTGATGACACTTTTCGATTGTTTTGAGATAGTTTCTCAATTATTTTTATGGCTGTCTGATTTTTACTTGTCTAAATTTTCATTAAGTTCTCGATGGGATGTTGATATCTTTTTCGATACTTTCACGATTTTTCTCGAAAAGTGTTGTTATCTTTCCATCATGATTGTTTTGTTAGACTTTTATTTGGGCTTACATTAAATTTTATTGGTTTTATTAAAACTTGGGTTGATTGGATAGTTCTTTGCTGTACTAGCCCATGTTGTTGGTGATCAATTGTTAATGGGCTTAGCATCTGTGAGTAAAGTCTAGGTGAAGCAGAAGTGTGGGCTTTTCTAGTTGACTGAAGCCTTTGATGAGCAGGCCCAGCCCAACTAGGGTTTTGTAGCTAAGTCCCCTCCCTAACTCTATAAATACATATTGTCTCATCACAATTGTATACCTTTTGATAATCAGAGAAAATAAACTGCTTCTGATTTAGAGATCTAGGGAGGAAGACTTAGTTGATAGTATTGCACTATCAAATTGGAGTAACTGCTGTGGATCAATCAGAGATAATTGCTATGGATCAATCAGGTACACATACTCAATTATCATATACTACTATTGTGTTCTATGTTATATACAAATAAATCTTGGGTTAATTGTTAATTTATTTAACATGTGGTATCAGATTGCCTATTGTATATGATTTAGAACCTATAATTAGTATAATTAATTTGTATATATTAATTATCCATAATTTCATATTAATTTCGTTATTATTTTATATGTAATTTTTTGTTTATAAATCTTAAAACTTTAGGGTTTTTATTGATCGTTAAATTCTCTTTCAATTGATATATTATATGTTTGAATTCATAGTCTATATTAAGAGAATTTTAATTTTAAAGTTTTAGGGTTTATATGATTATAATGTGAAATTATAATTGTGTATTTTGATTTTATGGTTTTTAATCTAAAATTGATTATAGATATCTCATTATTAATTGTTTATGAATGTTCTTAAATGATTAATTTTGTATTGTAATTAAGATTGATATTCCATATCAATTTTTTTTTTTTTTTTATGCTCTTTATTTTTTGGATTGATTTTCTTTAGATCTATTGTTTTTTAGACTTTAATAACCGAAATTAGTAGCATAGATCAATTAGAAATTCAATCCCGAGCAAAACCCATCCAAATTCCGGTGTTTTCGTCGAGTTTTTGGCCGGAAAACACGACCAGACCCGACTGGAGGAAAACGGGTCGCGTGACCCGACTGAAACCCGCCCAGAAAGAAGAAGAAGCAGCAGGCCGCGAAGCCCACTCGCGCAGGTGGCGCGTGGGGGCGCGTGCGGCCACGTGGGGCATCGGTTTTCGACGTTCTTTTTTCCAGCGTGCTTAAAATTCAATTTCTGATTTTTCTATGATTTTTAATTAATTTTTTGACTCCGTTTAATAATAATTATTATTTTAATGATAATTATGCAGTTAAAAAATTATTAAAAATAATTTTTGATAATTTTTCGAAATTTGTCAATCATAGAAAATGTTTTGGGTTTCTTCTCGTCCCATATGACATAGTCACTCTCTTGTTTAATTTATTTTGACTATGTAATCTCCACCAATATTTTTTATTTCACATCTTTTAATTATTTGTTGTTCTAAAGTTATAAAACTTGATTATTTGATACAAAAATAATGTGTTATGGTGGACACTTTATTTTTTGCTTATCAATATAATAAAAGCAATTATATATCTCTTTTGGAAATTTGGTTGAAAATTATTAATTTTCAATGATTGTTTTATCACCAAATTTCACATGTTGAAGAAAATATTATATTTTTGGTTGACTATATGTGTAATTACTTGCCCAAAGGTAGTATTTACATATATTAGTTCACATTCCATGAAGTGAGTTAATATTAAATATATATATTTTAATTATTTGCCCAAAGGTAATAATTTAAATATATAAATTTATTATTATTTTTTTGCTTGAATTAATACATATTTTTTAAGAAATTTATTTGCCCAAAGGTAATAAAATTCTTAAATGATATGTATTTTTTTCTTTGTTGTTAACTTCATGAAGGTAGATCATGTGTGTGTTATATTCTCACCCCAAAGGGGAGTTTATAATGACTAGTTGATTCTACAATATTTTCTAATACATTGCTCATATTGCTTATTCAAGTTTTAATTTTTGAATTTTTCAGTCTCCTTTTCTGTGAACAACAATAATGCTTCCATCCATATTTTGAATGCTTCCAACTACAAGACATGGAAACGAGATGTGGAATTTACTTTAGGCATAATGGATTTGGACTTGTGCCTACGAGAAGAAAAACCTGCTGATCTTACAGACTCCAAGATACCGCCGAGAGAACTCATCATGCACAATGGGAAAAGTCAAGTCGACTTAGTCTTCTTACTATGAAAAGATCCATTCCTGAACATCTATTGAGTGGTTTGCCAGACACTACAAATGCCAAAGAGTTTTTCAATGATGTAGAAAAATTATACGACACTGGTGAAAACGCTGAAGCTGGACATCTTATGGATGAAATGACAACCATTAAGTATGATGAATTAAAAGGAGTGCGAGATTTTATTCTGAAATTGGTGAATGTTCAGTCCAAGTTAAAAGATCATAATATTCCTCTTCCTGACTCTTTCATTATTCATCGAGCTCTTCATGCTCTTCCTGCCTCTTTCAGCCTAATCAAGACAGCCTACAACACTTACAATCAAACATGGACTATCAGCGACCTAATTTCTCAGTGTGTAGCTGAAGAAAGCAAGCTTAAAAGGGAGAAGAATGAATCTGCTAACTATGTTTCTCACCTCAAGCCCAACAAAGGAAAAGGAAAATTCAAGAATAAAAATGATGGTGCTACAAAACGTAATGGTAATGGTAAGGAGCATAAAAATAAACGAGAAGAATAACAATGGAAAGTCCAAATACTCTAATGTGAAGTGTTACTTTTGTGAAAAATTGGGGCATCGGAGAACGGTATCACAAATTTAAGACTTGGTTAGAAAAGAAGCAAGCACAATCGTGTAATCCATTGGCATGTGTTTGTTTTGAATCTAATCTAGTTGATGTTCCTATTGATTCTTGGTGGTTAGACGGTGGTGCTACCGTTCATGTTTCGCTTCCTTACGGGGGCTAAAGAATCTCGGGAAGCCAAGTGAGAGGGAGTCCAAGCTTAAAGTGGGCAATGATGTTGGAGTTGACGTTATCTATGTTGGAACATTTATTCTTGAATTACAGTCTCGTGATAAGATTATTACGAACAATACTTTTTATGTTCCTACTTTTAAAAGGAATTTAGTTTCGCTTCCGCTTTTGGTTAAACAAGGATATTCTTTACATTTTGCAAATGATAATGTTGACATTATGCTTCGACTCTCGAATTATTGGAAATTGCTTTTATTCTGATTGTCTTTACAAGTTGTCATTGGCTCCTTTAGATTCCTCCTTTAATGTTGTGAATACTGTTGGTAAAATACCTCATATTAAGGAAACATCCTTATTGTTATGGCACAAAAGATTGGGTCATATTTCCGGAGAAAGGGTTGATCGTTTAATTAAATGCGAAATACTTCCTCCTCTTGATGCTTCGATTGGGATACTTGTGTTGATTGTACTCGTGGAAAATCGACTAAAACAAGAAAGAAGACCGCAAACCGCAATCAATCTTTATTGGAAATTATCCACACGGACATCGGTGGTCCTTATTCCACCACGTTGTGCAGTAAATAAGTATTTTATCACTTTTATTGATGATTTTTCTCGTTATGGATTCACCTATTTAATTAAAGAAAAATCTGACGCCCTTGATAAACTCAAAATTTTTCGAAATGAGGTTGAGAAACAATTAGGAAGAGTCATCAAAGTTGTTCATTCTGATCGTGGAGGAGAATATTATGGTCGTTATACGAATCCGGACAACACATGGGG
The DNA here is from genome assembly GCF_029168945.1 of Cannabis sativa. NCBI lineage: Eukaryota > Viridiplantae > Streptophyta > Magnoliopsida > Rosales > Cannabaceae > Cannabis > Cannabis sativa. The sequence continues at coordinate 58,059,054 of NC_083607.1, forward strand.
CTTTTTGCAGTACTTACAAGAAAATGGTATAGTTGCTCAATACACTATGCCCGGTTCACACGAGCAAAATGGCGTTGCCGAAAGGAGAAATCGCACTCTCATGGATATGGTTAGAAGTATGATGAGTAGAACAAATCTTCCGTAGTTTTTATGGGGTGAAGCACTTATGACCGCAACTTATATTTTAAATCGTGTTCCCGCAAATCGTGCTCCCAAGACCCCTTTTGAGTTGTGGACCGGGCGGAAGCCTAGTCTAAACCATCTTCGAGTATGGGGTTGTCCAAACGAAGTAAAGATTTATGATCCTAATTTGAAAAAGTTAGATCCGAGAACAAATCGCTGTTATTTCATTGGTTATCCAATGCGCTCAAAAGGCTATCGCTTTTCTTGTCCCACTCGTGGTACGCGAATTGTTGAATCTCGATCGCTAAATTTCGGAATTTGATGTTGCTGAAAAAATTCCTTCAACATCTCTTGAAATGGGGAGTCCTCTAAAGGAATTTGTATTCCTATGTCATTTTCAAGAGATGATAATAGTAGTCTCCATCCTACTCCAGTTGGTAATGCTCCCATTGTTGATGAATATATTGCTCCCGATATCGAAGATGATGAAGGTCCTATTATTGATGAAGGGCCTATTAATGATGAAGCTCCTATTGTTAATGAGAATCCTGTTATTGAAGAAATTCCTGTTGTGGAAGATGTTATTCAAAACAATGATCAACAAAGAGAAGTTATTCCGAAGTACCTCCTCTAAGAAGATCTCGTAGACAAAAGAAGTCAACAAAGTGTCATGATAATTTTGTTTATCTTGGAGAAGGAGAATATGATATTGATCATTTTGTGGATCCCGTCACTTTTAGTGAAGCACTTAATAGTCCACAATCTTCAAAATGGTTAGCGCTACGGATGATGAGATCGACTCCATGAAGAAAAATGGTGTATGGGAGCTAGTTTTATTACCTCGATGGTTTTAAACCAATAGGTTGTAAGTGGATTTTAAAGGCTAAAAGGGATAAAAAGGGATGATTGAAAGGTTTAAAGCACGTTTGGTGGCTAAAGGCTTTACTCAAAGAGAAGGTATTGATTACACTGAAACTTTCTCACCTGTTTCCACTAAAGATTCATTCAGAATTATTATGGCCTTAGTTGCGCATTTTGATTTAGAGTTGCATCAAATGGATGTTAAAACTGCTTTTCTGAATGGAGAATTGAATGAGGAAGTCTATATGTCTCAACCTGAAGGCTACAAGGAGAATGGAAAAGAACACTTGGTTTGCAAGTTGAAACGATCCATTTATGGTCTCAAACAGGCATCTCGCCAGTGGTACTTGAAGTTTGACAAGGTTGTGACATCGTTTGGTTTCGTAGAGAACAAGTTTGATCAGTGTATTTATATGAAGATCAGTGGGAGTCGTTATATTTTTCTTGTTCTTTACGTAGATGACATTTTACTTGCCAGTGATTTGTCACTACTAAATGAGACCAAAAATTTTCTGTCTTCCAATTTTAATATGAAAGATCTTGGAGAGGCATCCTATGTTTTGGGGATTGAGATCCATCGTGACAGGAATCGAAAAGTTCTTGGCTTATCTCAAGAAGCTTACATTAATCGTGTGCTCAAAAGGTTCAACATGGATTTGTGTAAAGCCGGTTACTCGTTCCTATTCTGAAAGGGGACAAGTTCACTAAGCAGCAATGTCCTAAGAACGACTTGGAAAGAGGAGCAATGAAGAACATCCCTTATGCAAGTGTAGTAGGGAGTTTGATGTATGCTCAGGTTTGCACTCGACCTGACATAGCTTTCGTAGTCAATGTTCTTGGGAGATATTTATCTGATCCTGGCCTTGATCATTGGGTTGCAGCCAAGAAAGTTTTGAGATATTTGCAAAGAACGAAGAGTTTTATGCTTGTGTATAAGCATGTTGACAATCTTCGAGTTGTTGGTTATTCAGATTCAGATTTTGGTGGTTGTGTAGATGATTTAAAGTCAACTTCTGGCTATATTTTCACCTTGGCGAGTGTCGCTATTTCTTGGAAGAGTGTCAAACGTACTTTGATCACGTCATCTACTATGTATGCTGAGTTTGTTGCATGTTATGGGGCATCTTTGCAAGCTTTGTGGCTGAAGAATTTTATTTCGGAGATACGAGTGGTTGATTCTATTTCCACACCTATGCTAATCTATTGTGATAATGATGCTGCTGTTTTCTTTTCAAAGAATAACAAGATTAGTAGTGCTTCTAAACATATGGAAATAAAGTATCTCATCGTCGAGACTTGGTCAAGAAAGGAGACATTGTCATTGAAAATTGCAAGACCGAGTCGATGTTAGCTGATCCTCTAACCAAAGGGTTAAGTGCCGTGCTGTTTAATAAACATGTTGTTAATATGGGCATTTTAGAATCTTTTGATCTTTTGGGTTAGTGGGAGTTTTGTTTTCTGTTTGTTTTTAGAAATTATTATTTATAATTTTCTGAATAAAGTTATGAACTACATTTTATGTTTCAATATTTTTTATTATTGAATGGATATGTTTTCAATTATGTTTTGTTATATTCTCGAGAATGATTGAATTGAAAGCATGTGGTTCATATTGTTGTGATCATTGTCTTTTAAATTTATTTGCTTATTGACAATGATATGTTGTTGGCTTAATTCTTTAAGCAAGTTTAGTGACACTTACTTATTTTAAGTGGTGTATGTTTAATTTCACTGGCTTATTTATTAAGCATCACGGTATCAGTGAAATTGAGGACTGATAAGGATATTATGTTATTTTAAATTGATCACATGTTGAACATAATTTCTTACCACACTACTAGACTTATTGACCATGTCGATTTAATACTTTGGTATTTGTGATTATGAATGTCTTTTGTTGAGCTAAAAACAATATGACTGTCATAGTTCATTATCAAAGGTTAAATTGGACCGGTATGTTGAGATGCTATCAGAGAACTATCAGTTTTTAAAGTGGCCACAAATGTTTTCTTGTTGTTCAACCCATGAGTCGTTTTCAAATAAAATTATTTTGATATATATTATATATGTATTAAAATCAATGTAGCCCAAGTGGGAGAATGTTAGACTTTTATTTGGGCTTACATTAAATTTTATTAGTTTTATTAAAACTTGGGTTGATTGGATAGTTCTTTGCTGTACTAGCCCATGTTGTTGGTGATCAATTGTTAATGGGCTTAGCATCTGTGAGTAAAGTCTAGGTGAAGCAGAAGTGTGGGCTTTTCTAGTTGACTGAAGCCTTTGATGAGCAGGCCCAGCCCAACTAGGGTTTTGTAGCTAAGTCCCCTCCCTAACTCTATAAATACATATTGTCTCATCACAATTGTATACCTTTTGATAATCAGAGAAAATAAACTGCTTCTGATTTAGAGATCTAGGGAGGAAGACTTAGTTGATAGTATTGCACTATCAAATTGGAGTAACTGCTGTGGATCAATCAGAGATAATTGCTATGGATCAATCAGGTACACATACTCAATTATCATATACTACTATTGTGTTCTATGTTATATACAAATAAATCTTGGGTTAATTGTTAATTTATTTAACATGTTTCTCAATAGTTTCTTGATTGCCACCTGATAAATGTTTGTTCTCTATCCGTCACGATGATTTTCTGATAGTTTGTCTATTTATTTTGTGATGAAATGTATAATTTTGCCTATTTTAAGTGTTTTTAATATTTTTGTTCGATATTTCCTAACTATTTTTTTTAAGAAATTGCAGGATAGGTTGTGTTTTTAGTTGTATTGTATGATGGTGTTTGATGTGATAAGAGTTTTAATTGGGTTTATAAAAGTGAAGGTAGTTTGACGTTGATGGTTGAAATTAACACAACCTTACAAAAAATGCGCGAGATGAGGGCAACAATATCAAACGCAGAGGTTATTAAGAAATAATGTCAACTAAGAGGTTATGAAAAAAGAACGTCAACTAAGAGTGTTCTTAGAGATGAGGGCAACAATGTTAAATACAGAATTTATGTCATTAGTTTTGACCAAGGTAAAAAGAGTTGGAAATTTGGAGTCTACTCTCCTTAATCCTCCCCCTCGGAGCGTGGTTGGATCTTTTGTCCCTAAAAGAAATGTTGTGGTTAGTGTGAATATGGAGGCTCCTACGAATATAGATCAACACTAAGAACTGCCAGGATTTGGTCAGTTTAAGGAGTTCAATGCTCCCTACTACAACAATGATCCTATTATAGTTTGAATATGGACGACAAAGATGACTTGGTAGTCAATGAAGTTATTGAGGTACCTTTCTTGAGGTTGGATTGTGAACCAAGAAACTATGGTGCATAGCAACAACGAAGACCCCGTAATGAATATCGCGCTACACTTAGAACTAGTAGTTGTTGACAAGGTAGATTAGAAGAACATGATCCCCATTATGCACCGTTCTCTACATTCTCTTCATTTGAAGTTTGTACCAAGTTCAAAACTCCTATGTGAACAAAGGAAAATACATTGGAAAATCATGTGCTGACTACTTCGTTACAAAGTGTTATCCCAAATTTTGCGCTCTGACGTGGCATCACGAGAATGGTGACACGTGGAGTCCACTTGGAGCATCTGCTCGGGAAGATAGACCGAGCAGGATGCCTCGCTGGCACATCCAGAATAAGGTATTCAGCGATCCGTGCAGAGCACTCAATACTTAGCGAATTTAGCTTTAGCTTTCGCATCATGAGTCATCAGCTCAATCCCTATAACTCAGGGATCAACTTACGTGGATATGGCATACACACGATCCCACTATCAGTGTACTCAGCCTCAATCCAACGATCCTTGCATTCAGCATTGATCACACGATCTTTCTGTTTATGCGCATTGTAACGAGAGAGGAAATTCTTCCTTCTTAAGTTTCTCAGTCCTATAAATAGTGAGGAATGTTCACTGGGCAAGGGGCCGAGAGATTGAAAGTCGATACGCAGCTAAGCTAAGACTATATTATTGTCTAAGAATTATATATTCAGAGATACTGTTGTAAGAGCTATAAGAAAAGGAATATTTTTCCTTGTTCTTAAGTCAATACAAATAACGAGGATTAGGCTATTACCGAACTGCTTGGGGCTGAACCTCTATAAAATTCTTGTGTCTTATTATTGCTTTATTATATTTTCATTACGACATATCGTTTATCGCTTATCAAAAAGACTCATTGTCGTTGGCTAAAAGCGAAGTCAACACAAAGTAAGGAATCATTGGAGATATAACTTGGTAATTTGTGTGGAAACAAAGAATTAATACAAGTAGTGGGTAGGTTTCACTTAATAATAATTTTTAGCGGATGGTGAAGAAGTTTGGGACCGATGTGTTGTACATTACATGCAAGGATTCAAATTGCAAATGGAGATTAAGAGGGAAGAAGAAGATGTGTTCTAACAACTTTAAGGTTACCGTATTTCACAACAAACACACATGTAACTGGATGCTAAATATTCTGACCACCGCCAAACAGCACCGTGGGTAGTTAGCCACCTTATTAAAGAAAAGTACACCCAATGAAACTAAGTACAAAGTTAAAGACATAATGAGGTATATGCTTGGCGACTATGGGATCTAAATGGGTTATGTATAGGCGTAGAGGTGCCGGGAGAAGGCCCTTACATATATTAGGGGTACACCTGAATTTTCTTATACGAAGCTACCTGTATACTTGTACATGCTGCAACAGAAGAATCCAGATACCATTACTGACCTGCATGTAGATGAGGAGCGGTTCAAGAACTGTTTTGTCTCACTTAGTGGATGTAGGAGGGGATTTACTTTCTGTTGTCCTGTGATAATAGTATTGACGACACATTCTTGAAGACAAAGTATGGGGGCATAATATTAGTTGTTGTAGCATACGATGCAAACAAACAATTATTTATGATTGTTTTTGGAATAGTTGGCAGTGAGAATAACAACTCTTGGACATATTTCTTGCAATACTTGATGAAGCAATTGAGGTGGTTGAAAATTTAGTGATTGTCTCAGATAGACATCAAAGTATTGACTATGTTGTAGCACTTTTTTTCCCCTAAACATACCACTGTGCTTGCTATCACCATATTTTTATGGACGTGAACGCCAAGTTCAAGGCGGATGATATCACAAGCAAATATAGTTTGTAGCTTACTCGTGGTCGAAGACTGATTGTGATAGATAATTTGAGAAGCTTAGATAGATGGATCCTGCCATTGTTGCATATGTTGATAGTATAGGATTTAAAAAGTGGGCTCGTCCTTATTGTCCAAGCGATTGGTACAACAATAATGACTAACATTGTTGCCAAAAACTTCAACAGTGTGATAGAAGAATTTAGAAAATATTCAATAACTACTGTTATAGTGAGATTTCTCTCACCTAGAAACTCGAGACCAGACCCCTCTTTGAAGGACACGTGTATCCAGACTTCCAGTGAAGGCTGAAATGTCCAGGAGAGGCTTCTCGAAGTTTAAACCTCGCCCAGGGTAAAACCAGCGAGGTATCGCGGATGCGACTTAATTCACACCGCATAACCGTAATCCTCATCATACAGGGTAGACCTAACTCGCATATGTCAGAACATGTGCGAGTGCCTCCCTCTATACCTCCGCGGCAAGTATAGAGGCCAATGCCCTGTGATGCAGTTTTGGTCCCAATGACCCAATAGCCCTAACGGACCAATGTAAGTTCGCATGTCCAGATGTTACCAACTTCAGCATGCGACGTCTGTAACGAGCGATCACCTAAGGACGCAGACGTTCCAAACGTACGTGCGACCCTGCGAACTCAACAGACGGAACACGAACGGTCAACTCGCAGATGCGAAGGACGCATACGTTGATGAGTTCAGTAACTGTCATATACTTATTAATGTTAACGTTGTCTGAGTTTAATCATGACAATTTAATGTGTAAATAATGGATTAACAATAAATGTGATCCTCATGTAACCGATTGGGCACCTGCTTTGTATATAAAGGGGTGATCCACCGTGAAAATGCACCTACGAATCCCTTGCTACAGTGGACTAAGCAGAACAAAATCTGACTGAACCACTATATTTCATTGTCTTCTGTATTTTTTCCAGCTTTGTTGTCTGTTCTCGCATTCCTATTTGAGTACTCGCCGGTTTAGGTTGACTACTCGCATTTATCATCTTTCAAATAATTCTATCTTTTACCGACTAAATTACACTTCTTGGTGTTGTGAAATTCTAGTAACAACATTTGGCGCCGTCTGTGGGAAACGATTGTAAGATTTTATTTACCTCAAAGAACATCACTCAACATGGCTGGAAATCACGCTAACAGAGCTAACAATGAATCCATCAACATTGGAACGATGAACGTGCCATTGCCTGGAACCGGAGTGCCGCCTGTAGACGTCATCAACGGCGGGGTAGGGAGGAGCAACATCAGACCACTCAACCTGTTTCCAGAAACAACTGGTCCTCAAGCTGGAGGCACATCCACACCGCCGGCAACCATGCACTTTCCCCCTGTCACCCCGGCGGTCGTGTCCGAAGGAATGGTCCAGCTCACGACTGATCAATACGCTGCAATCCAGGATCAGCTGCGAGCACTACAAGCCGAGGTAGACGGACAGAGTCGCGCTCGACACCCTCCTCGGGTCCCTGCCGCTCATAATGAAAACCCTCAGGTAACAGTTTCTCGACGTCAAACTAACCGTGTACGCAGGGAGCGAAGAACTGATCCTGAAATCTTGGATTTGAATCACCCGACGTCGAGAGACCAATATGCGAGGTTGCCTAACCAAAGCACGCGAACCGACGAGGATCCCGAGCGCCGCAACCCTCGCAGTCGTCATCTTCGAGATAACGACGCAGAATCAGCCTCTTCATCCTCGCATAACCGCACTCCAAGCAGATATACGAGGTCTGGCTCTGTGCAAACACAGCAGGGAGGACGCTACCGTGTACACCGAGGTGATCTGCGTGATCATCTCAATGCAGTCTTTAGGGCGCGCTCTCGCGGCCCGCGCAACACGGAGACACTCCATGATCCCCATATGGGCGATCAGGGTGTCAACGCAGTTGCCAACCCGCCTATCGCGCCGATCGCGACCACAGGGATTAACATCCCTTCAAACCTTGCCGCAGTGGCTGCGAGCCCCACTGTTGTAGCAACTCCACCTCCTGCGACACGAGGAATCGATCAAAGTATGCTTCTGCAAGCTTTGAAAATGCTCGAACAGCAGCGTAAGCCCGTATACAAGCTGCACGGCACCTCGCCGTTTACCGCAGAAGTGCGACAGGCCCAACTTCCAAAGGGATTCCGTTTATCTGAATCCCTCAAGTATAAAGGTACATCTAACCCGTTAGACTACCTAGAGAAATTTAACACCATAATGGAAGTGGACCAGGTGCCGCAACTCGCGAAATGTCGCATTCTCGCGGCTACGCTTGAAGAGAATGCCCATGATTGGTTCACCCAATTGCCAGAGGCATCGATATCGACATGGGAGAACTTCGTCGATCTATTTCTCACACACTTCCAGGCCACGATGACGTATAGGCCACCCTATACGACTCTGGCGAACATCAAGCAAGAATCTGGTGAGTCTTTGCAGAATTATTTCAAGCGTTTTAACGCTGAGGTAACAAAAGTTGAGAAGGCTCCCGAGTCTTCGCTTGTTTGCATGTTAATAACAGGTGTCCTGCCGAGAACCGACTTCTGGAAAGAGCTACAGGCCCGAAGGCCAGAATCCTTGGTAGAATTCTTCGCCATGGCCGAACCTCATAAGAGAATCGAGAACTCCCTGGCGGAGTTGGAAAAGGGCAAGAACAAGAGGCGATCACCCATACCGCGGTCGCGATCCCGCAGTCCACGAGGAAAGAATTCCAGGGGCCGAAGCCCCAGAAGACGCAGTCCACGCAAACCGCGGAGCCCGAAGTTGGCCAAGTCGCCTCCTAAAAAGGAGTCCTCGCCCAAAAGAAAAGGAGGACCTCGCTTCGTCAACTATACTGAACTCGCCGTCCCTCGAGACCACATCTATGCGGTTGAGGAAAGGAACGGTGTCTTCAAGAAGCCGCCCCCCATCAGGGGAAATCGCGACCGAAGAGACCCCAAGAAGTTCTGTAAGTACCACAAGGATATCGGTCACACTACCCTTGAATGTTGGGTCTTGCAGGACGAGATTGAAGAATTAATCAGACGGGGAAAATTCGATAAGTATAGAAGAAACGAGGAAAGTCATCACCGAGCGGATGACAAGGGAGAAAATCAGAATGCGAGTGGCTCTAGAGCACCTCGCAATATCTTGACTATAATCGGAGGACCACACATCGCGGGCGACTCTCGCAAATCCCAAGAACGGTATGCTAGAGAAGCCAAGGAAAAGCCGCTTACCAATGTGAACAATCTTGGGGAACGGCCAGAGAAGCTCTTCAAGAGAGACTGCGAGGACATTGTCTTCATGGAAAGCGATGCGAGATGGGTCCACCACCCGCATTCTGACGCACTTGTGATAATTGCCAATATAGGTGGAGATAACGTCCATCGCATATTGGTCGACAATGGAAGCTCGGTAAATTTACTGAACTTCCAAGCTTTCAAACAAATGGGGCTACAAGAAAAAGATTTGCGGCCCATGACATCGAGCATCTATGGCTTCACGGGAGATGTCATAGCTATAAGAGGGATGATCAAACTCCCAATCACTTTGGGAATCGCCGATAACTGCCAAGTCGATGGCCGACTTCGCAGTAATTGATCAATATTCGGCATACAACGCCGTGATTGGACGGCCGATTCTAAAGGAGATGAAGATCGTAACTTCGATCTATCATCTAACAATGAAGTTCCCCACTCCTTCTGGAGTAGGATCAGTGAGGGGAGTCCAATCTGACTCTCGAGAATGTTACAACGCAGCTGTAAAGCTCGCAGAAAAAAGGACGGTGAACGTTATCCACCTTTTGGACGCACCACCACCTCGCCAGGAGGTCCTTCGGATCGAAGAGGTACCGCATATAGACAAGCCAGACTTGGATCCGAGAATCCTTGATCACACGGCCGCAGCCCAAGCCGCGGAAGATACAATCGAGGTACCTATAGATCCTATAGACAATAACAAGGTTTTGAAAATTGGTTCTAGATTAAATAAACAATTGCGAGAACAATTAACGACTTTTCTAAAACAAAATCTTGATCTTTTTGCCTGGAAACATTCAGATATGGTCGGGATATCTCCACAGGTCATGTGTCATCGCTTGAACATTGACCCCGAAGTGCGAGGTGTCCGACAAAAGCGCCGCAAAATGGACCCCGCGAGGTACCTAGCGCTGAAAGAAGAAGTTGACCGCCTCCTCGCCTGCGGCTTTATACGGGAGTCATTTTACCCCGACTGGTTAGCCAATCCGGTACTTGTGCCAAAGCCCAATGGCTCATGGCGTACCTGCGTTGACTTTACAGATTTGAACAAAGCCTGTCCCAAAGACAGCTTTCCCCTTCCTAGCATTGACCAGCTTGTCGATGCCACTGCAGGCCACGCACTTTTAAGCTTCATGGATGCATACTCGGGATATAATCAAATCCCGATGTACGAACCAGACCAGGAACATACCTCGTTCATCACTGATCGAGGACTATACTGTTATAAGGTAATGCCCTTTGGTTTAATAAACGCAGGTGCGACTTATCAAAGGCTAGTAAATATGATGTTCGCAGACCTCATTGGAAAGACAATGGAGGTATATGTTGACGATATGCTCGTAAAATCGCAACATGCGAAGGATCATGTCATGCACCTACAAGCCATGTTCGGCATATTGCGAAGATATAAGATGCGTCTAAACCCTTTAAAATGCGTCTTTGGAGTGGGTTCCGGAAAGTTCCTCGGTTTTATGGTAAATCAACGAGGAATAGAAGCCAATCCTGCGAAGATTAAAGCGTTGGTAGAAATGCCATCACCGACTAAGCCAAAGGAGGTTCAGAGCCTCACAGGCAAAGTCGCGGCTCTAAACCGCTTCATATCCAGATCCTCTGACAAGTGTAAAGAGTTTTTTCAGATCTTGAAGGGTAACAAGAGGTTCCAATGGGATGAGAAGTGCGAGCAGGCTTTTCAGGCGCTAAAGACGCATCTGGGGCAACCTCCAATTCTATCAAAACCGTTGCCCGGCGAGGTCTTGTCAATTTATTTAGCCGTCTCCGAATATGCGGTCAGTTCGGTACTTGTCCGCGAGGACCAAGGACATCAACACCCTGTGTACTACGTCAGTAAGCGATTACTAGACGCCGAGACACGTTACCCTCAGATGGAGAAACTAGCCTTTGCCTTAATAATATCGTCAAGAAAATTGCGACCTTATTTCCAGGCTCACAGCATTGAAGTTCTGACAAACTTCCCCTTAAGGCAAGTTTTAGCGAAGCCAGAGGCATCGGGGAGAATATTAAAGTGGGCCGTGGAATTGAGTCAGTTCGATATCAGGTATAAACCAAGAACTGCGATCAAGGGGCAAGCCCTCGCGGATTTTATACTTGAGCTACCGAGAACAGAGGTAGCGGTTGTAGACGGTAGAAATGACGTCGTCATGACAGGCAAAGACATATGGACATTGTATGTCGATGGGGCATCAAATAATGAAGGTTCTGGTAGTGGGATATTGTTAATCAGTCCCAACAATTTCAAGGTACACGCTGCTCTACGTTTCGAATTCTCTGCATCTAACAATGAAGCCGAGCATGAAGCTTTAATCGCAGGTCTGAAATTGGCCCTCGAGATGAAAGTCGAAAACCTACAAGCATTTAGCGACTCTCAAATCGTGGTATGTCAAGTAAGTGGAGAATACTTAGCGAGAGGCGGAAGATTGGTTAAATACTTAGCCATCGTCCGTGAAATCATGCAGAAATTCAAACATGTAGTTATATCTCGAGTACCGCGTACTCAAAATGCCCATGCAGACGCCCTGGCCCGACTGGCCTCCACCAGAGAAGCCGAGTTACTCGACGTAATTCCGGTAGACGTATTGTCGCATCCAACCATAGATCGAGAAACAGTCATGGAGATCGATGACGCTCAGGAGATTACCTGGATGAGTCCTATCATCGCATACCTCGACAAGGGTGTCTTACCTAATGATAAAATAGAAGCAAGGAAATTGCGACAACGAGCAGCCCGCTATGTGATATATGACCAGAGCTTGTATCGCAGAAGTTTTAGTCAACCACTTCTCAAGTGTATCAGTGGTGAAGACTGCGGTTATATACTGCGAGAAGTACATGAGGGAATTTGTGGCAATCATACTGGAGGCAATTCCCTTGCCTTAAAGATCATGCGGCAAGGGTATTACTGGCCAACATTGCGACAAGATGCACTCACATTTGCAAAAAGGTGTGATAGATGTCAGCGAATAGCCACCTACACGCACCAGCCTCCGAGTAACCTCCATTCTATCACGAGTCCCTGGCCCTTTGCAATATGGGGAATTGATTTAATTGGCGAGTTACCCAAAGGAAAAGGCGGAGTCAAATACGCTGTAGTCGCAGTTGACTATTTCACAAAGTGGGCTGAAGCAAAAGCACTCGCGACTATCACCGCAGTGAAATTGCGCGAGTTCGTCTACACTTCCATCATCTGCCGTTTCGGCATCCCGCACACGCTCATTTCAGATAATGGAAAACAGTTCGACTGCAAAGAAATGCGGCAGCTATGCGATGATTTGGGGATTAAAAAAGCCTTTTCCGCAGTCGCTTACCCGCAGAGTAATGGACGACCCGAAGCGATCAACAAAATAATTAAGCACACCCTAAAGGGAAAATTAGAAGATCGCAAAGGGGCATGGCCGGATGAATTACCGCAAGTCTTATGGTCTTACAACACAACCCCTCGATCTACAACTGGCGAAACACCCTTCTCACTTTCTTATGGGTGCGAGGCCATGTTGCCAGTAGAGGTTGGGGCTGGATCCTTGCGCAGAGGCGCTTTGGACGTCTCGCAGAACAACGAGAATCAGTTACTTTACCTTGATTTTTTAGAAGAAAAGCGTGATAAAGCGCAACTACAAAACGCGGCTTATCAACAACGAACTGCAAGGTACTTTAACTCGAAAGTTAAGATAAAACCTCTGCGAGTAGGGGACCTGGTCCTAAGAAAAGTAATGCCAAACACCAAAGTCCAATCCCACGGAGTCTTCGGAGACAATTGGGAAGGACCGTACATGATCGCAGATCAAATTGGTGATGCCACTTATCGACTCGCAACACTCGATGGGACCGCGATCCCACGAGCATGGAATAGCGAGAGCTTGAAATTCTATTATCAGTAATATTCGCGTCCTTTGATTCGAGTACTTATACTTAGACATTTATTATTCAACATAATTCCTAAGTATAGGGGCATGTATACCCGCATGTATTACTGATTGTTTGAATAAAAGTGCCTGTTAAGTTTTTTCTACTTTGTTACACCAATTTGTAATTAAAGTCGCATATATATATATATAATCGCGGTCACACCAAGTTGTGATCAAAGTTGAAAATAAAATCGCAAGTACCCATGTACTGCGTAAATATTAAAATGCATACTATCCCCGCGAGGATAGAAATTTGTCCAAAAAGTAAGATAAAATTCTTTAAGTACAAAAGTGCGAGTACCCGTGTACCGCATATATAAAAAAAAAAAAAGAGTGAAACTAAGATAGAAAATAATCAAGCAGCGGGAGTAGTCTCATCAGGAGCAGCCTCATCCACGATCTTGCTCACAACTTCATTCTCGACCTCCTCAGCCTGCACTCCCTCGATTTCATCTGGAAGGTTGCCTTGAGTTCGAGTAGGAGACATCGAGCGAAAGGCTTCAGCCATTTCAGCAGCTTCATCTCCAAGCAGCGAGAAGTCGAAGTCAGGGACCTTGGAGAGAGTAGTATAAATGTAATCAGACACAGCCTGATCATACTGTTTTTTCCCACTCTCTCTCTCAGCCTCTAAGTCGCGAGCCATCTCAGCGATCGTGTCCTGCGACTTCTTGAGCTCGAGCTCCAACTGTTCTTTGGCCCTGTTGACCTCCTCGAGCTCCTTGTGAAGTTCCTCCATCTTGGCCACCTCCTGCTTCAGCCTCTTTATGTTTTCCTGAAAATGAGCGTTCTGCCTCTTCAGCGAGTCAGTTTCCTTCGAAGGCGTGGCCACGGCTTTCATAAACAAAGCCACAGATTGTGCGGCCAGTTCAGTAGATCGAGAAACAAGTTCCTCATAAGGAATCTCGGCCAGTAATTTTTCCTGCATGGCCAGGAAGTCGCGAGGGCGAACCCGAGAATCAATGACAACCTTCTTCCCCTTGTCCTGAGTGGTCTTGGCCAACTTCTTGGAGGAATCCGCAGTGAGCGTAGTCATCACATCGCTCTTCCTCTTCTGGGCGACGACTGGTGAAGATGCCGGTGTTCCACCCTTTTGCTTGATCTTCAGGACAGGGGCAGACTTCAAGAAGGTCATGTCTACAAGCATAAAAGACAGATAAGTAAAAATCGCGACTCTACTCATCACGTTATAGCGAAAGGACGAGTTACCTGAAGTTTCTCGAGGAGTTTGCTTGGAAAGCCGTTTATCTATCCGCTCCTGCTGTCTCTCAGATGGTTCTTTATATACTGGCTCCCGTTGAAGACTCGCGTTCTCGGGGATCAGTTTGTGTTCTCGCAATTTGGCAGTCGTACACAGCAATCGCCAGTCGCGATCTTGTACCGGAAGACTCCCAAGAATTTCAGCTACCCCCTTTTTATGAGCGTTAAGCGTTGGTCGAGCTGGTCTATCTGCGATGACAACAAAAGAACGAGTTAGCAAAAGATCTCGGAAAACAGAGTAGCAAACTTTATCTAAGTCAACAAATATGCGACATACTGGGTCTGCGATTAAAGTCGGTTCTGATCCCAGGAACCTTAAAAACGTAAAACCATTTTGACTTCCAGTCACCCATGTTCGAAACCATCCCCTCAACCCCGTTGATTTCAGAAGTCGCCCATTTACTAAAGCAAAAGAAGCCGTTATGAAGGCCCACGCTCTTTATGTCATAAAAATAACTAAATTCCTCTACTGACGGAGCTCTATGGGCGTACTCCATGTACATCGCATAGAAGGCTAGAACAGTGCGATAACTGTTGGGTGTTAGCTGAAAAGGCGATACGTCATAGCGTCTAAGAATGGCTGCGACGAAAGGATGAAATGGGACTGATACACCACATCGAAGAATAGGTATTGAGATGACCACGTCCTCTGTGGGGATGATCGCAGGGTTGGTGAACGGAAGATGCGCTCTCTGGGAGGGTTTGGGACTTTGAAACGCAAGCCGCAACAGATTTAACCTCACGAAAGTGGTGAAGTCAGATTTGACGACTCGCGAGACTAGGTCTTCGCATGAGAAAGGCTCGTTCAGTTGGGAGTCGTCAACCGAGTCCGTCCCGCTCCCTTCCGCTTCCTCTTCTTCCCCACCTGACTCACGGGCTGGAGTAGTCCATCCCTCCTCCACCTCTTCGACTTCGATGTCAGGAGCCTGCCTCGTATGGATGAGGTAGTCGCGTGCTGACACTGTGGATTCGCTATCTCGGATATCGATTGCCCCAGGTTCAGTAAGCTCCCGTACCATCTTCTCGATCTCCACAGAAGACATAGGACCTAACTCTATCTCCGCAGCCTCCATTTCGGAGATGTCCGTAGGGAGAAAACTGTCCCTCTCCTGGTCCGATTCCCCGTCAAAGGCGCGACCTCCTGATCCGAGCTGCTGGCTGTCCGATAGATCGCTCATCTGAAAGATACAAGATCTTTTCAGCGTGATGAATGTGTGAAAAGATAAAGATAAGTGATCTCACCCGCAGTAAACTATAAAAGTCGCATTCAACAAGAAAGTCGGACCCTGTGCGAAAACTGACCCTTCTATCGATATGCGAGAAGAAACGTAACTATCTTTGGGCGAGTAGTTCACGCATCTTCGGTTGTGCGGATTTACCTCCAGAAACGGCTGGGCGTTTCCCAGTGACTCAAGAAGTATGCATTTTCGAGCATAACCCTGAAGTTACTGGGAGACACCCACCGTTTCGAGACAACCTACCAACCAAAAAGTACGATCATTCGAGCATTAACGCACGTCAACGAATGGCTGGGCGTATCACAGTATCTCAAGGGACATATAATCGCGTATATGGCCATTAGAATACTGTGACACACCCACCATTTGAAAAGACAGTTAATACTCTTACCACTCAGCCCGCGACACGAAAAGATCCTAAAAGGTCTAATCAACAGTTAAACAGAAATAAGTTTGGAAACATGCGATTATTCAAGTTGTTCAACCGAACCCTCGCGAGTATTCAAATTGTTCATCCGAATATCCGCGAGCATTCGAAGACGTGAATCAGTAGTGATCAGTTTTTTGCGATTATGTCAATTTACAGGCCCTACACTATGAGTATTACCCAGTATCATTTACCAAAACACATAAATACCCACTAGCATACCCTCCTAAAAAGAGTTTTCCATAAGCACCCAAAACCAGAAACACATTTTCTTCAAAAAACAGAAAACGAAAATGCAGGGATTTAGAAGCTAACCTTTAGTTTCGATTCCTGCGGTTGTTCTCGATCACTTCTGAGAATGCAAATGCTGTGGGAAATGACAGAAAAATTGGAATGAATTTCTTTTTTCTGGGGTGTATATACTGGGGAGAAGTTAAGAGAAAGGAGGGAAAAATGGGATATTTGATTCGTATCAAAGCGTTTAAATACCCCTATCCCTTATTTATTGGGATTGTGACACGTGGCAACCAGAATGCCTAAGGTCGCCCAATCTAACGGCCAGCTATGGCCACGCCTACACGAAAACCGAAGAGTCTCGTGACGTGGCATCCTAGAGATAATGAAAATTAATCATTACAGCCGTCATTTTTCGAAGCCCTCGATGGGACAACCAAAAGGTCACCTCCTCGTGACAACCTTTCACCTGTCTCTCGAGCAGTAGTTTCCCTCAGTGACCGCTCAAGTCACATCGCGAAACTAGGGGCATGTGTTATAGTGAGATTTCTCTCACCTAGAAACTCGAGACCAGACCCCTCTTTGAAGGACACGTGTATCCAGACTTCCAGTGAAGGCTGAAATGTCCAGGAGAGGCTTCTCGAAGTTTAAACCTCGCCCAGGGTAAAACCAGCGAGGTATCGCGGATGCGACTTAATTCACACCGCATAACCGTAATCCTCATCATACAGGGTAGACCTAACTCGCATATGTCAGAACATGTGCGAGTGCCTCCCTCTATACCTCCGCGGCAAGTATAGAGGCCAATGCCCTGTGATGCAGTTTTGGTCCCAATGACCCAATAGCCCTAACGGACCAATGTAAGTTCGCATGTCCAGATGTTACCAACTTCAGCATGCGACGTCTGTAACGAGCGATCACCTAAGGACGCAGACGTTCCAAACGTACGTGCGACCCTGCGAACTCAACAGACGGAACACGAACGGTCAACTCGCAGATGCGAAGGACGCATACGTTGATGAGTTCAGTAACTGTCATATACTTATTAATGTTAACGTTGTCTGAGTATAATCATGACAATTTAATGTGTAAATAATGGATTAACAATAAATGTGATCCTCATGTAACCGATTGGGCACCTGCTTTGTATATAAAGGGGTGATCCACCGTGAAAATGCACCTACGAATCCCTTGCTACAGTGGAGTAAGCAGAACAAAATCTGACTGAACCACTATATTTCATTGTCTTCTGTATTTTTTCCAGCTTTGTTGTCTGTTCTCGCATTCCTATTTGAGTACTCGCCGGTTTAGGTTGACTACTCGCATTTATCATCTTTCAAATAATTCTATCTTTTACCGACTAAATTACACTTCTTGGTGTTGTGAAATTCTAGTAACAACAACTACTTTAGTTGAATTTATCAAGTTCACACTGCAAACTTAGTTCGCTAACCACCTTGAAAAGGTAGGCAAATGTACAATCCCTTTAGCGACTCTTTTTGAAAATGATTTGGCAAGACAAAATATTTTGCAATAAAAGGGTTACAAACTTTGGCTAGACACTCTGTAGAAATTTGGCAAGAATACTCATGTGTAAAATACTCCATAGCCAAAGAGCTTAATAATATTGACTCATAGACTAAAGCTCATTAACGTCCCAACCACATATAAATCCTCTTCTTTATTATTTATTAAATATTTTTTCTTAGCTTAATTTATTATTCATTTAATTTCTAAAAATTTTGGTAAACAAGAGCCATGCCCAAGGCTATAGACGGTCAATGTGCCTTTGTCAAAATAGCTGTAAAAAACGACGGTGGTAATAAGGTTCAAAGGTTTTTTTTTTTTCAAATTTTAAACAAAAAATTATTTACTACTACTATATATACATTTTACTTTTTTGTTAGGACATATTAATTGATGGAAATTAGATTAAATAATTAGTGTTAATATATATAATGTCTTTTTTTTATTTAAGCGTTTATATATTACAATCATACATAACTTAGGACACATACCATTGTTTTAATTTTTAGTCATAAGAAATATAATTTGTTAAGATTAAATTTATTTATAATCACAATAAATATCATAATTATGTACAAGAGAATGTAACAAGACATATATTAATAACAACCTATTATTAGCACTGCAAGAAAGTGTCATTCTGTTTCTTTCGTGAGTTTTGTTCATCTTCTCTTGGTTAGGACGTCTGACGTCGTTGCCTCGCTTTGGGCTTGGCAAGAGTTTTGATCAGGAGGGCTTATGTAACGTCTTGATATTTTGCCAGTCTTGAGAATATTGTTGGCCAAGCTCATGCATCCCTTCCTAAGAAATTTCATTTTGAAACACATTGACTTAAGGGTGAGGAGTGCAAGGATATTGTTCTTCAAGTGTGGCGAGATGTTGATATTGTTGATGTCGATTCTCATACTCTTGCTGCAACTTTGGACCGGTGTGCCAATCGGTTAATGATATGGAGTAAAAATAAGTTTGGCTCTTTACCAAAGTAGGTGCAAGATACCTAAAAGAGATTGACAAACTTATTAATGTCCCTGGCTCCTTCAGTTAAAATGGAGGAAATTAAGAAACTTGAGGTGATACTTGATGATCTTATGAATCATGAGGAGCTTTATTGGAGGCAAAAGGTCAAGGTCTGAATGGCTAATGGTGGGGGATAGAAACACTAAATATTTCCATAATAAGGCTTCGGTAAGGAAGAAAAAGAATAGTATTACTGAGCTTGTGACTGAGAATGGACAGAAATTGAATGATGATGAAGCGAACAATGTTGTTGAGATTGAGCGCTATTTTTCTAATATCTTCCAGTCATCTAGACGTATAGTGCAACATATTCATTTGGGTATCGAGGTAGTTGGGCCGCATGTTTCTGATGACGAGAATGTTCGACTCCTGACCCTTTCACAAATGATGATATTTTGAGTCGAACATTCTCGTCATCAGAAACACGCGACCCAAATTTAGGATAAGAATTGGACATAATTTGGGTATCGAGGTAGTTAAAGCGATTAGTTCTAAAGTAGCAAATTTAGGATAAGAATTGGACATAATTTTCTTTGTTTTAGTTAGAGTAAATCATTACTTTTTATTTCTTATATAACATAAAGCAAATTGTTAAATAGGTAAGAGGAGGTTGGAAAAGGTCATGTGTTGTGACATTTTTCTTATTCTTTCTATCTTTTTTCTTTTCTTTTATTATTATTATTATATTATTATTATTATTTTAAATAACGTGGGGTAGTTTGTTTTAAGAAAAC
The DNA here is from genome assembly GCF_029168945.1 of Cannabis sativa. Lineage (NCBI taxonomy): Eukaryota > Viridiplantae > Streptophyta > Magnoliopsida > Rosales > Cannabaceae > Cannabis > Cannabis sativa. Next base: position 58,078,792 of record NC_083607.1, read on the forward strand.
TGCTAAGCTAAACCAACAACATAAAATAAAGTAAATGATCAACTAATTAATTATTCTAATAAGAGCCAAACAAAATATAACAACTAAAACTTCATAATTTCTATAACGAAATCCCAAGAGCCAAAAAAACTTTATTTCTAGTCAAGAATCCTACATTAATCTTTAACATGCATACAAATGAAATTTGGGGGCATCAATCAAGTCACAATAAAAGCACTAAAAGCCTAAAATCTCTCATTCCAATCCCATAAGGGGGCTACTCTTATATAGCTACCAACCAAATTGAGGACATTATATATATTTATATTTATATATGAAAGAACAAACCAACAAATTAAAGAAGTTAAACTTATAGTGAGATTTACTATATAGCTGCTTTTTCTCTAGTCACTTATACCTTTCTTTTAGGGACATATTTGGCTATGTTTGGTAGGAATAGGAAAAAGGATATATGAAGGGTGGTGAATTTAAAATAGATGAAACTTGTAATGAATGGAAATTAATTAAGGATACTATAATTCACATCCATATTATTTAGAAAGATATATCTTTTCATGCATTTTCTGTTAATCAATCACATAGATTATGAACTATCTAAACACACATTAAACATTATTGCTCATAATCATTAAATGTAAAATCAATACTTTATTTAGAGCATCATAAACTTATGAAAACACATACCTCCCATGTTGGCATTTTCCATTTGAGCTATGACACCAAAACCTTCAATGTAAATGTGTCTCCAAGATAGTAGAAGAGGAAGTAGAAGAGAAAGTAGAAGAGGAGCTTATGAAAGCAAGCCCTTTTCTTATCACTACACACACTTTCTTATCATCATACTAACACATATTAACCCTTTATATATATCCAACACCTAATCCTAAGGGGTTTTATTAGGCTTATTGGGTTAATGAGTATAATTAGTAGTAGACTATAATTTAATGGGCCAATTATAGTTTTAGGGTGCTCTCATGTGCCTCTAATACATTTATTAATTATTAACCATCCCATTATGGTAGTGAATAAATATTAGGCACATAGTTAATGATTGTGTTTATGGTATTAAGCTCATGATTATATTAGTCCACAATAATAATTCTAACATTCTCCCACTTGGACAATATAATCAACCACCATAACATTGTCTATCACACATAAGGTAACCTATTAAGGCGTACATAATATCATATCGATGGGATACATATACTATGTATGAATTGACCTTGAAGACAATTTAATTCAATAACAATCATTAACAATCAAACCAAACATGCATGAGGTACAACAAAATTGAGACTAAGCGCATTCATCTCCTTTTGTACCTGTCACTTCAGTAAACAACACATGCTTGCATACATATGACAACAATAACTAGAAGTGACTACAATATCATTATGCATGTTCAAAATACAAGTCATGAGCATTCCATACAAGATACTAGCATGTTCAATACATAATAGAAAAACTCCCACTGAGCTCAACAGCTAGGCTTCCAACAATCCCATTCGAGCAACATGCTCCAAAAATACACATATGGGTAAGCCTTTCGTTAGTGGGTCTGCTAACATGCCAGTGCTAGGCGTGTATTCAATGGAAATAAAAGACTTTGTAACTTTCTCTTTAACAAAATAGTACTTTATGTCAATGTGTTTAGAACGGGAAGTACTTCTAACATTTCTAGAGAAAGCTACTGCTGCGGAATTATCACAATATAATTTCAGCGGCCTCGAGATAGAGTCCATAACACCCAATGTTGAAATGAAGTTCCGCAGCCATATTGCCTGACAAGTAGCCTCATAACACGCCATATACTCTGCCTCCATTGTTGAGGATGCTGTGAGTGTCTGTTTGACACTTTTCCACGAAACAGCTCCTCCAGCTATCATGAAAATGTAGCCTGATGTGGATTTCTTATCATCCACGCATCCTGCATAATCGGCGTCACTAAACCCAACTATATCAAGAGTGTCAGCTCGCCGATAAGTCAACATATGATCCTTGGTACCCTGAAGATACTGCATGACCTTCTTAGCCACTTTCCAATGGCTAAGTCCAGGATTACTCAAGTATCTACGGAACACGCCAACAACAAAAGCAATATTAGGGCGTGTGCATACTTGAGCGTACATCAGGCTACCCACAACTGACGCATAAGGAACCACTTTCATTTCATCTCTCTCTTTGTCATTTTGTGGACATTGGCCCTTTGAGAATTTGTCACCTTTCACTATTGGTGCCTTTCTAGATGAACAAGTATGCATATTGAATCTTTTCAAAATTCGATCAATATAAGTTCTTTGAGACAACCGAAGAATACCTTTAGATCTATCCCGAAGGATCTGTATCCCAAGTACATATGAAGCCTCACCAAGGTCTTTCATATCAAAATGATCAGATAACAATTGCTTTGTCTCAGACAACAGAATTTTATCATTAGAAGCAAGCAAAATATCATCAACATACAGTACCAGGAAGATGAAGTTGCTCCCACTGACCTTCTTATATATACATTGATCAACTTTGTTTTCCATGAAACCATTTGCAGTGACAACTGCATCAAACTTGAGATACCACTGTCTTGATGCTTGTTTAAGTCCATAAATAGACTTATTGAGCTTGCAAACCATATGCTCCTTGCCAGGCTCCTCAAAACCAACAGGTTGAGTCATGTAGATATCTTCATACAAATCCCCATTTAGAAAGGCAGTTTTCACATCCATTTGTTCAAGTTCCAAATCAAAATGAGCAACCATAGCCATGATGATTCGCAAAGAGTCTTTGGTAGAGACAGGTGAGAATGTTTCTTTTTAATAAATACCTTCTCTCTAGCTATATCCTTTAGCAACAAGTCTAGCCTTATACTTTACTGGTTGCCCACTTGAATCATATTTGATCTTGTAAACCCATTTGCACCCAATGGGTCTGCAACCTTTCGGTAGAACAACTAAATTCCATACTTTTTTTCGCGACATGGAACTTGAATCATCTGTCATTGCATTCAACCATAACTTAGATTGAGGACTCCTCATAGCTTCTTGGTAAGTAACTGGTTCATAAGCGTCTCCCACATCATAATCATGCTCTTGCAAATAGACAAGGTAGTCATCATGAATAGCAGGTTTGCGAGCTCTCTCTGATCTTATTAACACAACTTCACCACCCTCAATATCAAGATTTTCATCTTGCATATGATTCTGAGGTTCATCATGAGCTTCTTTTGGAATTTGTTCAACGGGATCAATAGTAGGAGCGGAAGCGGAAGCAACAGGTACAGGGATATAAATACGTTCTTCCCTGAACACAATTTCTCTTGACCTTGACTTGAACTAAATTCATCCTCAAAATAGACAGCTCTATCTGATTCTATCACCCTATTGGTGTGAGAAGGACAATAGAATCTAGAACTCCTTGAACCAATAGTGTAGCCTACAAAATAGCCACTAATAGTCTTCGGATCAAGCTTCTTAGATTGTGGGTTATAGGGCCTTACTTCAGCTTTACATCCCCAAACATGAAAATGACGCAAACTCGGTTTCTTTCCTGACCACAACTCATATGGTGTCTTTGGGACAGACTTCCTGGGCACTTGATTTAAGATATAAGCAGCAGTCCTTAATGCCTCACCCCATAAAAATTTTGGCAAGCTAGAATGAATCAACATACAACGTACCATGTCAAGAAGTGTGCGATTCCTTCTTTCAGCAATTCCATATTGTTGGGGTGTCCCTGGCATTGTATATATTGCATCAATACCACATTCTTGCAAGTATTTGGCAAAAGGCCCGGGGTTCCTTCCAGTTTCATCATAACGCCCATAATACTCTCCACCTCTATTAGAATTGACAGCTTTAATCTTCTTTCCCTTTTGAAGCTCAACATTCGTCTTGAAAATCTTGAAAGCATCTAAAGATTCAGATTTTTCACAAATGAGCTCAACATGGCCATATCGAGAAAAATCATCAATGAAGGTGATAAAGTATTTATAACCACCCATAGCAGGTGGAACAAAAGGCCCACAAATATCAGTATGAATAAGCTCTAACACATTTGCGCATCTGTCTGACTTACTCTTTCTAACCTTGGCAGTCAACTTTCCTTTTATACAATCAACACAGGCAGTAAAATCAGAAAAATCAAGATCCTGAAGCACACCATCTATCACCAATCTCTCCATTCTATCTCTAGAAATATGGCCTAAACGTTTATGCCAAAGCATGGAAGATTTCAAATCTGATCTTGCACGTTTAGAACCAACAAAAGCATTAAGAGAAGAAGAAGAAGAAGAAGGACAAGAGGGAGAAGTAACAGGAACAACATCAAGTAAATCAAGCTTATATAAGTTTCCACACAAAGTTCCATTTCCAATCAACATAGAGTCACAATACAAAGTCAGTTTTCCAGTTCCAAAATGAAGACTATAACCAAGTCTATCCAAAATAGATTCAGATATCAAATTCCTCCTAATAGAGGGTAAATAAGCAACATCATGCAACTCCAAAAAATGCCCAGTATTCAGCTGGAGATTAACAGTCCCAAAAAATTCAACTCTGACTTTAGTATCGTCTCCCATGTATACATACTCCTCCAACCTACTCGGCCTTCTTCGACTTGTCACTGCCTGCAAAGAATTCGTAACATGAATTGTAGCACCAGTATCTAACCACCAAGTGTTTGAGGGCATATCAATAATATTGGATTCCAAACAAACCATCACAAGACAATTACCTTTCTTCTCTAAGTGAGCTTTAAGCTTTCGGCAATCGGCTTTCTTATGCCCGAAGCATTGACAAAAGTTGCACTTCCCTTTGAAAAACTCATTCTTATGACCAGTTGAAGAAGAGCTAGCATGTCCATTTCCCTTGGGATTGGTGGCTTTCTTCTTATGAAACCTTTGGTCACTAGAGATGTTGGGAGTGAACTTTCTCAAGTGATAATTGTTTGGATTGGTCACTGTAACACCCTAACTAGCATCGGCGTATTACGTGATTTTTAAACATACTGTGCAGCTCGTTGCTAATCAACGAGGTTTATGGAAATCGTGATTAATTAAAATTTTTGCTTTTTAATTAACTTATAAAATATTTATACAAAAATACTCGGGATCCCGATTACAAAACACTTTACAAAAGTTTACTGACTAATCAAAATACTTGTCGCCTAGCGACTAATTACAAAATAGCACTGCTGTCCCGAGGATCGTACGCTCGAGGCCTAACCGCCCCGACATGTACAATCTTCACCGGCTCGCTCTCACGGTCCTTCAGCCTTAGCCTTGCCCTTACCTACACATAAACATAGCACTGTGAGTCGACAGACTCAGTAAGAAAAGCATAATCAAATATCATACATAAATCACGAGTTATGATCAGACGCCCATACCCCTGACCATAACCCTAACTGTCGTGTCCCACACGATACTGAGTCCTGAACGTTCATAAGATGGTACTATTGACAAGTAACAGCCTATACTCGGTACACTGGTCATACTCCAGCTGCTAGTCATACTCTAGCCTGTACCGATGTGTTACAGTATCAGCCTATACTCGGCACACTGGTCATACTCCAGTTGCTAGTCATACTCTAGCATGTGCCGATGTGATACGTCAAATAGTACAGAACCACCAACCCTAGTATCAGCCTATACTCGGTACACTGGTCATACTCCAGTTGCTAGTCCTACTCTAGCCTGTACCGATGTGATACAGTGTCAACCTATACTCGGTACACTGGTCATACTCCAGCTGCTAGTCATACTCTAGCCTGTACCGATGTGACACAGTCGGATGGTTCGAAGCCAACATACATATCTAATGTAATCGAACAGGCTTCCTACATGCACGTTAAACATGTAATATATATATGCATATTGTTATACTAATCTTACTTGGATTCCGAATTCAGGTGTACCGGTCAACCTGACTGGAACGAACTGCGCGACGGTTTACAGGCTCCTAAACCATAACAATCACAACACTATAAGTGATACGCTAAATCACTTCCCGGGGACTTAAACTAGAAACTAAAAGTTTCCCTATCGATAAAAAGCATGGCGATACCCCAAATAACATAAAAATGAGAAAATCTAGGATTCCTGAAAATCACCCAACCGGCAGACCGGTTGCCCAACCGGAATTCCGGTTTTGGGAATTTCAGAACCCCATCTGGAATTCCGGATGCACAACCGGAATTCTGGTTCCTCGCAGGAAACATTCAAAAAATTCACACTTAGCTCAAATCAATTCCAAACCATACCAAAACTTCCAGACTTGTTCTAAATACCCTAAAGAACAAATTCAAAGCACTAAAACAGCCCAGAACACACAGATACTAAAAATACCATGTGAGCTCTAAGCTTTGAGTTTCAAACTCAAACTTGGCTAAAGCTCACCTACAAGCATCAAACCTTGATTAAAATTACATATTCATGCATAACAAAGTTGCAGAAAACAATCTCTAACTCATGCAACAACTACAGCCACCAATTTTGAAAATTTCTCTTTATTCCAACGGTAGGTATTTATTCCAAGAGCCTTCAAAATCCATAACACAGGCTCGTAACATGTCCTCCAGTATCTGAATTGTCCTTTCGGACTGACCATCTGTCTGAGGATGGAATGCTGTACTGAATTTTAGTTTTGTACCCATTGCTCGTTGCAAACTCTGCCAAAACTTGGAGGTGAACTTCGGATCTCTATCCGAAACTATAGACTTCGGTACCCCGTGAAGTCTTACAATCTCTCTAACATACAATTCTGCCAACTGATCCACTGAAAAGGTTGTTCTAACAGGCAGAAAATGAGCAGATTTCGTGAATCGATCCACCACTACCCAGATGGAATCAAATAAGCCCGTGGTTCTAGGTAACCCAACCACAAAATCCATCGCGATATCTTCCCACTTCCATTCAGGTAGGGTTAAAGGCTGCAACAACCCTGCTGGTCTCTGATGTTCAACCTTAATCTACTGACAAGTGAGGCATCTCGATACGAATTCTACCAAATTCTTCTTCATACCGCTCCACCAGAAGTACGGTTTAAGATCTTGGTACATCTTAGTGGTGCCGGGATGTAGAGAATAAGGGGTAGAATGAGCCTCCTCAAAGATCTCATTTCTGAGTTCCACACTACTCGGAACACAAACCCCAGCTTTATACAGAAGCATCCCGTTGTCTGACACTGAGAAATCCCTGGCTTGACCAGCCAAAACCTCATCTCTGATTTTCACTAACTCTGGATCAGTCATCTGAGCGGCTTTAATTCTTTCCAACAGATCAGATTGCAGCGTCAAGTTGTGAAGCTGACCTACCACAAACTCAATGCTGGATCTAACCATGTCCTCTGCTAACTGAGGTGAGATCTGAATCATACTAGCTACCTGCCCGGGACCCTTCCTGCTCAGGGCATCGACCACTACATTGGCCTTCCCAGGGTGATAGAGAATCTCACAATCGTAATCTTTCACTAATTCCAACCAACGCCTCTGTCTCATATTCAAATCTTTCTGAGTAAAGAAATACTTGAGACTTTTATGGTCGGTATAGATTTCACACCTTTCTCCATAAAGGTAATGCCGCCAGATCTTCAAAGCAAAAACCACTGCGGCCAACTCTAGATCATGAGTCGGGTATCGCTGTTCATAATTCTTTAACTGACGGGAGGCATAAGCGATAACCTAATCGGCTTGCATCAGCACACACCCCAGACCCTGTCTGGATGCATCGCAATAAACTACAAATTTCTTGTTGTCTGAAGGCAAAGCTAGCAGTGGAGCGGTAATCAATCTCTGTTTCAGCTCCTGAAAACTAGCTTCGCACTTGTCTGACCAGACAAACCGCTGATTCTTCTTTGTAAGTTCGGTTAAGGGTGTTGAGATCTTAGAAAACCCTTCCACAAACCTACGATAATACCCGGCTAAACCCAAGAAGCTTCTAATTTCTGTCACTGTCTTCGGTCTCGGCCAATCCCTGACGGATTCTATCTTCCCGGGATCCACCTTGATCCCATCTTTGCTAACGATGTGCCCTAAGAAGGACACCTGAGATAGCCAGAATTCACATTTCTTGAATTTGGCATAAAGCTTGTGTTCCCGAAGCCGTTGCAAAACTATCTGAAGATGTAACTCATGCTCCTCCTCTGATTGAGAGTACACAAGGATGTCGTCGATAAACACAATCACACAGATATCGAGGAAATCCTTGAATACTCTATTCATCAAATCCATAAATGCTGGAGGAGCATTGGTTAGTCCAAACGACATAACCAGGAATTCATAATGTCCATACCTAGTACGGAAAGCCGTCTTCGGAATGTCCTCCTCTCGGATTTTCAACTGATGATAACCTGATTGGAGATCAATCTTAGAAAAGACCGTCTTCCCTTGAAGTTGATCGAACAGATCATCTAGCCTAGGTAGTGGATACTTATTCTTCACTGTTAGCTTGTTTAACTCTCGATAATCGATACACATCCTCATAGTTCCATCTTTCTTCTTGACGAACAAAACCGGGGCTCCCCAGGCTGACACACTAGGCCGAATAAATCCGATGTCAAGCAACCCCTGAAGCTGAATCTTTAATTCCTTAAGTTCAGCTGGAGCCATTCTATACGGAGCTTTGGAAACCGGTTCCACTCCTGGTGCCAAATCTATAATGAAATCAATCTCCCGCTGAGGTGGTAACCTTGGAAGTTCTTCGGGAAAAATATCTAGAAATTCTCGAACCACCTTGATGTCCTCTGGCCGAATGGTATCTGGCCGAGTGGTGTCCATCACCACGGCCAAAATCCCTAAACAACCGCCATGTAGTAACTCCTTAGCTGACATGGCCGAAATCACCGGGATCCGCGATCCCCGAACTGAACCAACGAACACAAATGGTTCTTCACTTTCCGGTTGGAAGATCACCATCTTCCTCTTGCAATCAGTACTAGCCGAGTATTTAGATAGGAAATCCATTCCTAAAATAATATTGAAATCTACTAGGCTCATCTCTATCAAGTCAGCACTTAACTCTCTACCATCTATTCTGATCGGCAGAGACCTAATCCACCTTTTGGAGATAACTAACTCTCCGCCAGGTAATAGGGTTCCAAACCCTGATTCATAACTATCACACGGTCTATCTAATTTACTAAAGATTCTGGCTGCCGCATAAGAATGTGTGGCCCCAGAATCAAACAGCACTGAGTAATATGAGTTATTAACCGAAAGCTGACCTGTTACAACTGAGGGGCTGGCATCTGCATCAGCCTGCGTGATGGCGAACACCCTAGCTGGAGTGGGTCTCGCCGGAGCCCTAGGTGCCTCTGGTCTGAGCTGGGGACAATCCCTCTTGTAGTGTCCGGGCATGCCACACTAAAAGCATCCCTGACCTTTGCACTCACCCTGATGGTGCCTTTTGTAACTGAGACACTCAGGATAAGAAAACTAGGTCTCTGCACCACCCTGACAGCTACCTCTACTCTGGTTCCCTCGGAACCTCTTGTTCTGCCCCGAGCCACCGGATGCAGTGGATGTTCTCTTCTTTTGGTCCATGGCCGAACCACTACCTGTTGGGTTTTATGCCCTAAATAAAACTCATTTCATATAATCAGATTTACTTATTAATAAAGATCAGAAATAACATTTTATGTTGCATGGTTCACATGATTTATTTCATGATTATATGTGTATATAATGTATGAATTCTTTTTAAGTCCAGAACATATGAGTTGGTTAAAGATTATAGTGTTGTCAGCACAGTGGAATATAATCTTTATTATATGTTCAAAAGTAGATTCCCTGATTTGTCAGAACACTGGATTTAGACTGACATGGTATAATCAGCGATAGGTATTCTTACACCTTAGAAAAGTGTTATGTCCTTTCCAGGACATTGGCAAAGTTTACCAGTATCGGATGCATGGAGTATGCATTGGAATGGACCGATATTGAACTTTGAATTAGATTTTGAAACTTACCGTAAACATCTATTCAATTCAATATCATAAGTTGATCCTAGATCACATGATCGAAATCCTGATATGGTTAGGCTCAATTTCAAGAGTATTATTCGTGTTCTTTGATTTGTTAGTTAAGCCTAATTTTTAGTCTGGGCAATACATACATTTTGGGAACACGGTAATGCAATTGAGTGGGAGCGCTAACATAAATATGGAATCTATAGCTTCTATTTGGCAAATAGAAGTAAAGGATGATTTCCTTCGAGCTTAACCAAACGAAGATAAATGGTGGAGATCTCATTTCACTTAGGTGAAATATCATTTATACAGGGTTAAGTGTTTTAAGGATAAAATACATTGTAGGGTGTTACGGTAATTTAATCCCTGTACAGTGTAAATCATCTATATAGAGGATCATTGATCACATTAGGGTTATAACAATGGATAACTAATGACGTGTCTATATCGTGGAACATATAGAGCGTTTCTATATGACTGAGAGTGCAATTCCAAGTTCTAAGTGTGGATTCAATGAGGAATTGATAAGTTAGGGAATTTACTTGGTAAATTCGGTTCGACTTATTGGAAGCTCGGTTATATAGACCCATGGTCCCCATACTAGTTGAGGCCATACTGCTTGTAGGACTCAGTTAATTGATTTTAATTAATCAATTATAATTCTAAAAGTTAGATTATGTCTACTTTATGAATTCTCACAGTTTAAGGATGAAATCGTAAAGAAAAGGGTTTCTAGGTTTAATTATTAATTAAGAGACTTTGTATGTCTAATTAATAATTATTTTAAATGACAATATTATTTAATAATCTATTTTAGTTATTAAATAATTAGTTTTGGCATTTAAATGATTAGAATTGGAAAAGTGGCATTTTTGGAGAAATTGAAATAAAATTGAGGAAACTGCAAAATCCAAGTGAGGCCCATATTCCCTCTATGGCCGAGCACTCCCTTTGTGTTTCCCAATTATTATTTTATTTTTTTAAATGTCATGTAATTGCTGATCAAAGCCTAGCTATAATAGGAAAGTGGTGGATCACACTAAATAAGGCAGTTAATTGATTACACAGTAATTAAGGAAACTGTTTTATTTAGAAAGTTGTGCTCTCCCTTTTCCCTATATAAAGCAACATTGCTCTCTTCTCTTGTATGGATGAAAAGCCACGAAATTTAGAGAGAAAAATAGAGAGAAATTTCGAAATCCTTGTGAGATGAGTAGTGCCCACACACATCAAGTGGTATCTCAATCATAGTATGGAAGACTATGGAATTTCTGCATCAAAGAAGGAGAAAAGAAGATCCAGGTTCAGATCTTGGTGATGCTCTGCTACAGAAAGGAATCAAGGGCTAGAGATCTGAACGGAAGGAGTCATATTATTTCGCTGCACCCACTGTAAGGTTTTCTAACTTTATATGTGTTTATTTTCATTGTTTTAGAATTCATATTAGGTTGTTAATCCAACATACTTGTTAGTAAATCTAGATCCTAGTAAAATAATTTCCAACAACTGGCACCAGAGCCATGGTAATGATTTACTTTCATGTAATATGAATTAAAACGATGAATGCATGTTTTTGTGTTGATTTGGATGGCTTCATGTTGGTTTATGTGTTGTTTGATAAATGTTGATGTTGTACAGTTTCGTTTTCCATGAAAAATATTTTTCAATTTTTGACAATATTTTATTTGGATTCCTTGTGAAAAATTAAGCAATTTTTTTTTTACGGAACTCGATTCCGATAAAAATTGAGAAAGTTATGAATTTTTGAATTTTGGATGCCATGGCTGTCGAGTGGGTGCATTGAGTGCACCAGGCACTCGGACGAGCCAGGCACGCGCGCGCCCATCACCCTGCAGCTGACCGAGGTTTCTCGGTCAGGCACCCTGCAGGCGGCGAGAACTCTCGGCAGTTCCCCCCCATCCGCGCGCGCATGAAGGCTGCGTGCAGCCTGTTGCACGCCCAATTCTGGGCAGTTTCCCAAAAGTTGCGATTTTTGGGGTTTTTCCCCAAAAATCCAATTTTTTCATGGGATTGTTTTCCAAAATTCATTTTTTCCTTTCTTAAATATTTCTAAATTGAAATGTTTCCAATTTTAAATATTTTGAATTTGGAATTTTTCCAATTTTAAATATTTCTATTTTAGATTGTTTCCAATTTTTAAATATTTCCTATTATGGTCAGATTTAAAAATTTGTTAAGTTCTTTAATATTTATTTATTATTTAATTATAAGATTAGATATTTTGATATTTAAGATATTTTAAATTAAAAGATAACTTTGTCTTTTTATTTAAAATATTATATTAAAATTATCTTATATGGTAAATTAAATAATTAATAAATTTGAAATTAACATAGATATTTTTATAGATATACTTACCATAATGTTTTCAAATTCAAAAATTTGTTATTTTGTTAAATATTTAATTATTTATAAATTATAATTATAAAAATGATATTTTTTCTATATATATCATTTTTTCCTTATTAGAAATTTATAAATCATATCTTAAATATTTAAATAACATAGATATTTTTGTAGAGATTTGAATATTGCTTAATTTGAGATATTTTGACATATAATTATGGTAATTATTATTTAACCAAATCTATTTTAAAATTGGTTTATTTTATTAAATTATAAGATCTGAAAGTGATATTGGAGATTCTTTCCTTTTAAATCATTGATCTTATTAGATATTTAATTTAATTTGATTCAAATAAACCTAGATATTTTAAAATTAGTTTCCTTTATTTGGTTAGTTTAAGAATAATAATTTAATTATATTAATATCTTGATTCACATCTGTTACATGGACAATGTTTGTTTGTTTATATTGTTTATTCAAAACTTTTTAACAAACCTATTATTTATCTGATCTAAATTGCTATGATTAACTTGTTGACAGATCATGATCTAATGATCTGATTTTAATCATAGTCCAATTGACGATAGATCTTATAAATAATTTGTAACAGGTAAATTTTGTACTTCTTTCATCTGTGTAAACCTAGTAACATGATAGGGTCCATCCGAATCATTTGACCTGTGTGAGCCTATATGTTTGCTTTTGGGCTTAGATGCATATAGGAAGCCCATTTAAGTTTTTACTAAGTAAATGGACTAGGTTGCTAAAATAAATTTTGACATAAGGAAATTTATTTAGGCCCAATTAGATTTGGGCTTATTCAATGAATAACAATTGTTTATTTAAAGGTTAAATTCCTCTCTTTTGGGCCTTGTGTGAGAGTTGGGGGCCTTAGAAGTGGGTACGACATACTGGACCCAGCTCCCCCTCACATGAACTACCCCAATTGTGAAGGCCCATTTGCCTTATTTAAATAATTGTATTAGGTTAATTATATTAGTCTAACCTAATTAAAATTGAATTAGCAACATAATTAACTTTTAAAATATATGAAATTTATTTTTCATTGTAATATTTTAAAGTTAATTTTAGAAAAACACTTAGTCAATGATATATTCTAGATAGTTATTTCTAGTACTAGTTATTATTTCTAATATTAAATAGGAAAATGTCATTGATTGTGAAATTAATTATCTCATAATTAATTTTGGTACAATCTAAGTTTATTATATTTTCCTAGTATTAAACTAGAAATAATAATTAAGTTTCCTCTTTACTTAATTATTTATTTCTTGAATTTAATACATTTAATTAAATTGAAAATTTCAATATCTAAGTTGATTTTCATCATGATACTTTGATATTGTTATTTTCATGTTATTTAATTAAAGTTGAAAATTATTTTAAGTTTGCAATCTTATTTCAGAATAACTTAAGTTTGAATAATTTTCAGAATATATTTTATTTTATTTTATTAATCATTTCCCAAAATTTCGAAATTACATTTCTTTAATGTAGAAATTTCGAATTTTATTTGAAAAATAGATTAAAGTTGAAAATTATTTATTTAATTTTGGACCAACTTAAATCAGTGACTTTTTCATTTGATGGTTAATTAAAATAAATGAACTAAAATTAGAAATTGGATTAATTAGTCTATGAAAGTCTAGATAGATATTATCTGTTTTGCTTGAAGTATTTTTCTAGTGTATTTAATTAAATAGAAAATTAATATTTAAGTTGATTTTTTAATCATGATACTTAAATATTTGAAATTTTTCTTAGATATTTAATTAAATAAGGAAATTATATTTTTTGTTGAAAATTAATTTTTATTAATTTTGGGCCAACACAAAATTAGAGTAATTTTCCAGGATTTATTTTATTTTATTTTAAAGTATTTTCGAAATGCAATATATATTTATAGAAAATTAAATTTGAGTTGTAAATTAATGTAAATTAATTTTGAAACAACTTAAATTGAATAATTTTCTAAATATTTATGGAAATTAATACTAAGATGGAAATAATTCACGTTATTTATCTATCTAAGTATAATTTATAAATATTAAATTAAAATTTATATTTGGAATTTTTCATTCTAAATTGGAAATTTTAATTAAATAAATATATATTTAAAATAAATGGATTAAAATAAATATTAGAAGAAAATACAACCCTTCATTAAATAATGAGCTTTTTGTTATAAGGATATTCGATCTCCATTGTTGGTTTTACATAGCTATTGTTTTAGTGAGTAATCCTCCCTAATGGAGGAACGTTCATTAGCAAGTTAGCACCGTTTAATCTCGAAAGATAAGTAATCTTGTAAGTTTTTTATATAGTTTATGATCACCCTAATGGTGGCGACTATATAAGACTTGCAAGAATATGAAACAATGGTGGAAGCTCATAAGATAGAATAGCCTTGACTCTCGCCTAAACGGGACAACGCGGATTCACATCTTGATCGAATAAAAGGTTGCTAGAATGTTTGACATTTTAGATGAGCTGACAACTCTATTCAATGAATGGTAGCTTTGACTCTCGCCTAAACGGGACACTGATATCAGTTTGTTGAAAACCTTGGAAATTATTTAGGATTGTATGTTTTAGTATTTTCACTTGTCATTCCTACTTGCTATGTGCTTGATAATTTCTGAATTGTGTATGAATTTGTATTGAACCATGTTATTTTCTGTTATTAAATTGTGGTTTAATTTCGAATCTTCATCGTTGGTCTAACTTGATTTGTTTTTCTAATGAGATAAATCCCTAATGGATTTTCACCATTAGACTAACATAATAGTGTTAGATCTCGAAAGATAAATATTGTATACGCAAGGTCTAGCTGCTCATCAATTGATGACACCTTAAACTAGTGTTTTACAATATGAAACAAGAAGATTGTATAAATAAGATTACTTTGACTCTCGCTAATCGGAGCATCGTTGGATTCTTATTTAAAACGAAATTATCCTAATTCCTCTTAGCTTATTCATTTCGAATTAGCTTAATGACATATCATTGGATGAATGGTCTATAAATCATATAAAGTCATATTTTCTCTTAAGAAATTAGATGACACATATGATTATATTCCCGGAATTCTATCCCTAAATGATATAAATCCTCAATTTTAGATATCTCCTTCTTGTATAGGCAAATCATAGAGTTAGATTAGTAGTGGTGGTCCAAGAAAGAATTACTAATTATACAGTTACACTTTCACAAGTGTTTCATAACCATTTTCTATCAATGGATTTAAACTGTATGAGTTTAGTATTCTGTGACCAGAATCCACTTGCACTATTCTAAGAACTCTTTGATGTAACTAAACTTAAGTCACTAAAAGATACAACCACATTTTATAAATCTATGGCATTTGTATCTTGTTCATAGTGGTTTTGACAAGATCATTCTCTACAAAGAGTTAATATGCCTATATCCACTGAAAGTAATTTCATCTCATTCGCAGATGGATGTACATTCAGGGGTGGATATGAGTCTTCGTTGTATTCTTAAAGCGATCACTCTAGATTTTACCTTATGCAAAAGAAATTTGAAATGTTTGAAAAATTTCATGAATTTCTAGCAATGGTGAAAGTAGGTGGTTAAAGATCTTGCGAACTGATAGGGGTGGAGAAAAAGTTAGTAGATATGCAGTTCAAAGATCATTAATTTGATTTTGAATAATATCCAAACTTACCTCCCCAGAAATTCGAGTTGCATATTGATGATTAGTTACTAGTCGTTGCCTAAATCCTTCTATGGAAATAAAATTTCAGAATGATGCAATGGTTGTATACTTAATGTAAATCATTACTAGATTCATGGATGACCTAATCGAAATCTTAAGAAAAGCTAGAACTGCTAACCCTAGTTTGCATGTTTGTTAGCTATTCTAAGTGATTAGGGGTGGAGCATCCCATAGTCATTAGATAAGAAAGTGTTTGTTTAAACAAATACTGCTTTTCTAAGAAAATGACTAAGTCTGAAAATAAAGTAGCAAATAAAGGAGATATTTTTTCTTGATTCCATAAGTATTCTATCATCTTATTCGTTACAAGATGATCCCACTGCCTCTGTTGTCTTAACACAACTGAAGAGTTCTATACCATTTAGTTTTCTTTGACATAGTTCACGATACCTTGTTGTAGTGGGAGAGTTTCAAGGAACTTTACCTTCTTATGACTTGGAAGACACTAGTGATTAAAATCCATTATGAGTTTAAACAAGTAATGGATTGTCAAGATAAGAAACTAAGAAGAAAGCCAATAGAACTATGGTTTGATCCATTCACATGGAGTAACCTAAAGTTTTCTATTACAAGGACATGAAAGGAAATTTTCATTTATAAGTCTATTCAATGGACTTAACAAAACTTCCTGTTCCTAGTATTATAGGTTTGAGTTTATCTAAACCTATGGCTTGTGGTATACCTGGTAATTACTTACTCTAATGCAAGCAACTTACTTTAGCAAGATGCTGAGCATTTTTCTTTCCAATGGAAATCTATAGAAGCTTCACAACTTCTTAGACATAGATTTTATTTATCTAAGGAAAAGTCTCAACTATTCCAGAGAAGATAAAGCCATGAAAGAATTTCTTAAATCAACAGTGAGAGGTCTCAGATATACTTTAGTATGCCTTAGACCAGACACCTGCTGTTGAGTGGGAGTAATGAGTAGGTATCAGATTAATCCAGGAGAGGAACATTGGAAGACAATCAAGTAAATCTTAAGATTAAGAAGAGGAACTATATGTTAGTCAATAAGGGTGTTTATGTAAAACTCTTAGACTACACCACATCAGATTTCAAAACTTGCCTTTGTGCTAGAAAGTCTGCTGATGAGATGGTGATTACTTTGGGGGTGGAGTAGCGATTTTGGAGAAGTGTAAAAACCTATCTGAAATCACTTGGTCTACCAGAGAGAGACTGAATGTTAAAAGTTGCAGGAAAGATACTTTTTCAGTCTAAGGAAAGTTCTATACATTTGTGGCAGTGTTCCAACTTGCCTTAACTACTAGGGTTACTTCCTGTATAACAAAAGAGTAGTTGCCCAAAAGTATAGAATCCAGTATCCCAAAAGAGTAAACATATAGAGAGGAATTTCACATTATCAAGGATTTTGTGATTAAGGAAGAGTAATGGTGGAGAAGAGGTTGTGTTTAATTCAACCTGTCAGATCCCATTACGAGGAGTATACTACTATTACACTTGATTGGTATATCAAGGTGTTAATGATTATTTGAAATGCACTTTTTGTTTTATATTAGTGCAAGTGGGAGTTTGTTGGGTTTTATGCCCTAAATAAAACTCATTTCATATAATCAGATTTACTTATTAATAAAGATCAGAAATAACATTTTATGTTGCATGGTTCACATGATTTATTTCATGATTATATGTGTATATAATGTATGAATTCTTTTTAAGTCCAGAACATATGAGTTGGTTAAAGATTATAGTGTTGTCAGCACAGTGGAATATAATCTTTATTATATGTTCAAAAGTAGATTCACGATTTGTCGAACACCGGATTTAGACTGACATGGTATAATCAGCGATAGGTATTCTTACACCTTGGAAAAGTGTTATGTCCTTTCCAGGACATTGGCAAAGTTTACCAGTATCGGATGCATGGAGTATGCATTGGAATGGACCGATATTGAACTTTGAATTAGATTTTGAAACTTACCGTAAACATCTATTCAATTCAATATCATAAGTTGATCCTAGATCACATGATCGAAATCCTGATATGGTTAGGCTCAATTTCAAGAGTATTATTCGTGTTCTTTGATTTGTTAGTTAAGCCTAATTTTTAGTCTGGGCAATACATACATTTTGGGAACACGGTAATGCAATTGAGTGGGAGCGCTAACATAAATATGGAATCTATAGCTTCTATTTGGCAAATAGAAGTAAAGGATGATTTCCTTCGAGCTTAACCAAACGAAGATAAATGGTGGAGATCTCATGTCACTTAGGTGAAATATCATTTATACAGGGTTAAGTGTTTTAAGGATAAAATACATTGTAGGGTGTTACGGTAATTTAATCCCTGTACAGTGTAAATCATCTATATAGAGGATCATTGATCACATTAGGGTTATAACAATGGATAACTAATGACGTGTCTATATCGTGGAACATATAGAGCGTTTCTATATGACTGAGAGTGCAATTCCAAGTTCTAAGTGTGGATTCAATGAGGAATTAATAAGTTAGGGAATTTACTTGGTAAATTCGGTTCGACTTATTGGAAGCTCGGTTATATAGACCCATGGTCCCCATACTAGTTGAGGCCATACTGCTTGTAGGACTCAGTTAATTGATTTTAATTAATCAATTATAATTCTAAAAGTTAGACTATGTCTACTTTATGAATTCTCACAGTTTAAGGATGAAATCGTAAAGAAAAGGGTTTCTAGGTTTAATTATTAATTAAGAGACTTTGTATGTCTAATTAATAATTATTTTAAATGACAATATTATTTAATAATCTATTTTAGTTATTAAATAATTAGTTTTGGCATTTAAATGATTAGAATTGGAAAAGTGGCATTTTTGGAGAAATTGAAATAAAATTGAGGAAACTGCAAAATCCAAGTGAGGCCCATATTCCCTCTATGGCCGAGCACTCCCTTTGTGTTTCCCAATTATTATTTTATTTTTTTAATTGTCATGTAATTGTTGATCAAAGCCTAGCTATAATAGGAAAGTGGTGGATCACACTAAATAAGGCAGTTAATTGATTACACAGTAATTAAGGAAACTGTTTTATTTAGAAAGTTGTGCTCTCCCTTTTCCCTATATAAAGCAACCTTGCTCTCTTCTCTTGTATGGATGAAAAGCCACGAAATTGAGAGAGAAAAATAGAGAGAAATTTCGAAATCCTTGTGAGATGAGTAGTGCCCACACACATCAAGTGGTATCTCAATCATAGTATGGAAGACTATGGAATTTCTGCATCAAAGAAGGAGAAAAGAAGATCCAGGTTCAGATCTTGGTGATGCTCTGCTACAGAAAGGAATCAAGGGCTAGAGATCTGAACGGAAGGAGTCATATTATTCCGCTGCACCCACTGTAAGGTTTTCTAACTTTATATGTGTTTATTTTCATTGTTTTAGAATTCATATTAGGTTGTTAATCCAACATACTTGTTAGTAAATCTAGATCCTAGTAAAATAATTTCCAACACTACCTCCCCTGCTAAATCCTGATGCAGGAGGGGTAGGAGCCCCGCCACTCCCTGAAGTACTAGCTGACTCCGACATACATCCAGCTGCGCCCTCAGCTCGCAGTGCCTTCTCCACCATCTCAGCATAGGTGGTCTTATCATCGGTGGTGATCATAAGGTCATGTCGAATCTTCGCATTAAGTCCATCCAGATACTTTTCCTTCTTGCTGAAATCGGTTGGCACTATTCCCGAGGCCAACCTCGCCAACTGATCGAACTGGGTGGTATACTCTGTCACGCTCATGCTTTCCCGCTGGGTCAGCTGGGTGAACTCTTTCCTTTTGGCACTTCTAACTGCCTCGTTATAATACTTTGCGTTGCAGAGTTCCTGGAACCTTTTCCAGGTCATGGTGGTGACATCGTGAATCTGAGACACCATGTCCCACCAGACTAGAGCGTCTTCTTCGAACTGGAAGGTGGCACACACCACTCTGTCATTCCCGGCGACATCCATAAAGTTCAGTATCTTGGTTATCACCGTTAGCCACTGCTCGACTTTCATGACATCTGGACCTCTCAGAAAAACCGGAGGTGCTTGTTTCCGGAACCTTTCATACAGGGGTTCCATTCTGTTTGCCGCTACCACTATCTCAGCCTAAGCAGCAGGGGCAGGTGCCACAGGAACTTCTGGCACAGGCACTACAGGAGCCCCCTGCTGCCTCAATCTCTGTATCTCAAGATCTTGTTCCTCTATCCTGGCTTGCATTTCAGCAAACCTAGTCTCCTAATTCTGGGCTTCTTGTTTGGCTTGGGCAGTCTGGGCAGCCTGTGGCGGGTAATCATCACCCCGACCACGAGCCCTGCCCCTGGGACCTCTACCTCGGCCCCTAGCTTGCGGGGGAAACTGAGCTCCCTGTCCCTGATTTGACCCCACTGAATTGCCCTGGCTCCTGGTCGTGATCACAGAGAGCTTACTAATGCCTCTTAATTTGGAAATTAAAAACAAAACATGTGCCTATTCTACTATCAGGCTACTAACATGCTTCCTATCAGGCTTTTCTTGATTGAAAATAAATAATAAGCTACTAAAGCAATAAAAGCTTGCTGAACCGTAGAACGAGCTAACTGTTGATGATGATTGTACATGTCGTGATGATCTTCGAAAGACAACCTGGCGGCTCTGATACCAAATTGTAACACCCTAACTAGCATAGGCGTATTACGTGATTTTTAAACATACTGTGCAGCTCGTTGCTAATCAACGAGGTTTATGGAAATCGTGATTAATTAAAAATTTTGCTTTTTAATTAGCTTATAAAATATTTATACAAAAATACTCGGGATCCCGATTACAAAACACTTTAGAAAAGTTTACTGACTAATCAAAATACTTGTCGCCTAGCGACTAATTACAAAATAGCACTGCTGTCCCGAGGATCGTACGCTCGAGGCCTAACCGCCCCGACATGTACAATCTTCACCGGCTCGCTCTCACGGTCCTTCAGCCTTAGCCTTACCCTTACCTACACATAAACATAGCATTGTGAGTCGACAAACTCAGTAAGAAAAGCATAATCAAATATCATACATAAATCCCGAGTTATGATCAGACGCCCATACCCCTGACCATAACCCTAACTGCCGTGTCCCACACGATACTGAGTCCTGAACGTTCATAAGACGGTACTATTGACAAGTAACAGCCTATACTCGGTACACTGGTCATACTCCAGCTGCTAGTCATACTCTAGCCTGTACCGATGTGTTACAGTATCAGCCTATACTCGGTACACTGGTCATACTCCAGTTGCTAGTCATACTCTAGCATGTGCCGATGTGATACGTCAAATAGTACAGAACCACCAACCCTAGTATCAGCCTATACTCGGTACACTGGTCATACTCCAGTTGCTAGTCCTACTCTAGCCTGTACCGATGTGATACAGTGTCAGCCTATACTCGGTACACTGGTCATACTCCAACTGCTAGTCATACTCTAGCCTGTACCGATGTGACACAGTCGGATGGTTCGAAGCTAACATACATATCTAATGTAATCTAACAGGCTTCCTACATGCATGCTAAACATGTAATATATATATGCATATTGTTATACTAATCTTACCTGGATTCCGAATTCAGGTGTGCCGGTCAACCTGACTGGAACGAACTGCACGGCGATTTACAGGCTCCTAAACCATAACAATCACAACACTATAAGTGATACGCTAAATCACTTCCCGAGGACTTAAACTAGAAACTAAAAGTTTCCCTATCGATAAAAAGCATGGCAATACCCCAAATAACATAAAAACGAGAAAATCTAGGGTTCCTGAAAATCACCCAACCGGCAGACCGGTTGCCCAACCGGAATTCTGGTTCTGGGAATTTCAGAACCCCATCCGGAATTCCAGATGCACAACCGGAATTCCAGTTCCTCGCAGGAAACATTCAAAAAATTCACACTTAGCTCAAATCAATTCCAAACCATACCAAAACTTCCAGACCTGTTCTAAATACCCTAAAGAACAAATCCAAAGCACTAAAACAGCCCAGAACACACAGATACTAAAAATGTCATGTGAGCTCCAAGCTTTGAGTTTCAAACTCAAACTTGGCTAAAGCTCACCTACAAGCATCAAACCTTGATTAAAATTACATATTCATGCATAACAAAACTGCAGAAAACAATCTCTAACTCATGCAACAACTACAGCCACCAATTTCGAAAATTTCTCTTTGAAACTTAAACTTTTGAATAGAAAATCCATAACTTTAAACAACACCACTAATCATGCACTACCAGCAGCTCAATTCAACTCAAATAGTCATGCTTTAAACTTCAGAAACAACATCAAAAACACAGCAGCAATATCAACTCAACTAAGCATGCAAAACATCATCTTTTTCATCAAAAATTCAAGAAAACTTAAAATAAAGCTAGAGGAACACACCAACAACAAGAGATCACAAAGTCTTGCTACAAAGGGCTTGAATCACCAAGAAGAATCTCACCTTCTTGCTGCTCAAGGAGGGCCGAAAATAAGAGGGAAAGAGAGAAACCTTTTCTTTTTCTTTTAAATTTTCTAACTTTTCTAATTTTGAAATAAAGGAAAAATCATGCAAATCCAACCTTATATTCAGCTAAAACCATATAATTTAACCAAATAAAGTCCACTAAAGGACAAACTAACAATGGGGCAAAATGACCATTTTGCCCCTTCACACTAAAATAACATAAAGAGCACTAAAGGGGTATTTTGGGAAATTCTAAATTCCTGGCCAACCCCGACATTCCCAATGTCTAAATAACTGTCCCCTATTACTAACATACTAAGTTGTGATTGTACTGAGCCAAACACCGAGTTCTATGTTACCGGGCACCGAGAATGCAAAATTATGAAAATCACTAAATGACATAAAATGCATTTCAGAATTCAACAATAACAGTATAAATAATTATTTAAATATCTATAAATAATTTTCCATAATTAAACATGATAAACTGCTAATTTCCAAATTAAACTAAGCGGTCTTTATAGTCACCATGGAGATACTTCTTGCTCTCCCCTTCTTCATGTCCTCTTCTTCTTTGGCAAGAATAGCAGTCATCTCCTCAATGGTCCACTGCTCCTTTTGAGAATTGTAGCTTGATCTGATCGAATCAAATTGAGAAGGAATAGTTTCCATCACAAACCACACCATGTAATCCTCACAAAGATCCAATCCCATGCCCTTGAGCTTTTGGTAACAACCTATGAGCTTGTCAATGTGGGCTCTAATATCACCCGTATCAGCATAATTAGTGCAATGGAACAAAGTCAAGCACTCATTTTTCTCATTCTTTGAGAACTTTTTGTACTTTTCCTTAATGGCAGCAAGAAAATCCTTTGCATTTTCAATCTGAGGAATACTATCACGAATGGACTCATCCATGTGATACCTCATAAGCATCAAACAACAGCAATTGGAATGCTCCCAATCCTCATAGGATTTCTTATCCTTTTTAGTGGCATCATCAGCAGGTTTAGGAGGTGCATCCATTCTCAAGGCCAAATCCACTCTCATAAGAGTCAAATTCAACATGAGAGATTCTACCCACTGTTTGTGGTTGGTTCCATTCAGTGTCAACATGGCAGAGGTTCTTAGAATGCTTAAAGTTGAATGAGAAACAAGAGCAATAACCATTAAATGCATGTTATAACAAAATCATGTCATTTATGCTCTTTTTCTCATAAATAAATGATCGCAAAATAACAAATGATCATCATGTATGCTAGAGTTCTTAGACAAAATTAATAAAGTAGAACTCATACACAAGTGAGAACAATCTATTAAATATTATAATCAAATGCATTAATTTACTATCGAGAGGATAGATAAATTGTGATTCATAATATTTAATAAATTTTCTTCACCATATTAAGCATCCTTAACAAGCAATTATTATCGATAGGATAATTAAATACTTATAAGGATTTTAATCTTATATGGGAAGGTGTCTTTTCAATGTGATGTGGTGCTGTTTAGAAGACATAGCTTGATTGTCTAAATTTCCGGGGGCAGCTTTGTCCCATGTGGCTCAATATTAGAATTCTACAGCACATGGTTTGGCAAAGCATGCCCTTCGGTAAGACGATGAGCTATCCTGGTTCGAGGAGGTGTCTCCGCCGATTGTGGATTGCTGCTTTTTTAATCATGTGTGATTTTGATCACCGCGTCAAAAAAAAAATATTTAATTAAATTAATATTTAAATGTTCTTCATTACCAAACAATTTTCCATGCTTATCTTACGATAGGTAAGAAAATAAGCACTAATTGTTTAAATAAACATTAATTTATGCTATAACAACATAATATTAACAACTAAGATTATGAATAAATTCATTAATTAATATTAAGCATAAAATTAAGATGTGGGAATGATAGAATGCTAAAAATAGAATAAATTGGTGAAAAATGGCCCAAAGTTTGACCTTGCACGCGCCCCCACGCGCCTTCCCTCCTCTTTTCTTTTTTAACTGACGTACGACATGTCGTTTATGAAAAATGACATGTCGTTTTCGTGAAACAACAGGCAGTTGGGTCTAAAAGACTCGTCGTTTTTCGCTGCAAATGGGCTGCGAGGTCGTGTGTACGACATGTCATTGTTTGGAAACGACATGTCGTTTTCCCTGAACGACATCCAAAAGGCCCAAAAAATGACACGTCATTTTTTGCTCGGTGGGGCTGAACCAAAGGGCGTACAACATGTCGTTTTCTGTCGTCCCTGTCACCAAAAAACCTACCCACAGGTCTGCGGGTCTGCAAGCCGGATCGGCGCGACCCGGTTCGTGACCCGGTCGGTTGGAGCATTCCCGGGCACCAAAACCGACGGTGTTTGAGGGATTTTGTTCCATTTTCAACCCTCTATCAATTTCTATCATCCATTTCATCCATTTTTCACAAAAAAAAAAATATAAAACACTACCCATAAACACAAATCCGAAAATGGGTTTCCACCATTGATAAACTCAATGAAAAACCTTCAATCTTATAATAAACCATGCAATAATCATCCAAAGAACAAGATAAACCCATTCTAAAACATTTAAACTCATTTTATCCGAAAATATAAAAAAAAAAATCAGATTTGAAAAAATAAATAAATGGGTTAGTTCAAATATTTTGGAGCTCTAAAATCAAGTATTATAGCTCTTGATACCAATTGTTAATCAATCACATAGATTATGAACTATCCAAACACACATTAAACATTATTGCTCATAATCATTAAATGCAAAATCAATACTTTATTTAGAGCATCACAAACTTATCAAAACACATACCTCCCATGTTGGCATTTTCCATTTGAGCTATGACACCAAAACCTTCAATGTGAATGTGTCTCCAAGATGGTAGAAGAGGAAGTAGAAGAGGAGCTTATAAAAGCAAGCCCTTTTCTTATCACCACACACACTTTCTCATCATCATACTAACACATATTAACCCTTTATATATATCCAACACCTAACCCTAAGGGGTTTTATTAGGCTTATTGGGTTAATGAGTATAATTAGTGGTAGACTATAATTTAATGGGCCAATTATAGTTTTAGGGTGCTTTCATGTGCCTCTAATACATTTATTAATTATTAACCATCCCATTATGGTAGTGAATAAATATTAGGCACATAGTTAATGATTGTGTTTATGGTATTAAGCTCATGATTATATCAACACAGACAATGTTGTTGTAAACTCCCATGTAAATCTCTCTACCTAATGCCAGCAACTCATTTCACTTCTCAGCCAACAATTTAGCCAAGCACATCCTCGTGATGATCCAAACACTACCACTGCAACATCCAACATGGATGGTAACAAATCTTTTTTTTAAATTTTTTCTTAGATCATTGACAGTGGAGCCACACACCATATGTGTTTCACCAAGTCTTGCTTTTCTTCATTTCCTACTGATGCTTTTCCACAATATGTGAGTTTACCTAATGGCACAAATTCCAGTTAAGAGTATTGGTACTGTTAAGATAAACAAGCTCATCACTCTCAATAATGTGCTCTTTGTTCCCATATTCAACATCAACTTTTTTCCATTACTGCTTTTCTTGACAGCACAACTAATTTGGTTTTTTTTCAACATGATTCTTGTGTCATACAGGTTCATTCTCCAAATGTGGTGATTTGGACAGCTAAAAGACTTGGAAAACTTTATATTCTTTTCCAAGAGTCTCCTCCTATAGCTAGTTCTAGTTGCTCTTTATTTTCTCAAAATAATGTAGACTAATGGTATAAACGCCTTGACCATCCCTTAATATACATTTCAAATACATTTAATAAAAAAATTAGATTTTGGTTTTTCCATTTCATAAAACCATCATTGTCATGTTTGCTATCTTGCCAAACAAAAAAAAAAACCATTCATATCCAACAATAACTTTGCTGAAAATGTATTTGATATAATCCATATGGACATTTGGGGACCTTTCAATGTCATAAGCATCAAAGAATATAAATATTTCTTTACAATTATCAATGACAAGTCTCGATTTACTTGGACTTTCATGCTTAAAAACAAAGCAGAAGTCCAGACAGTCATTCCCATATTTTACAGCCTGGTATGCACACAATACTCTAAGCCTATTAAGGCCATTCGATCTGACAATATTGCCAAAGAACTAAGCATGCAATCTTTTTATGCATCTAAAGGCATTGTCCTCTACCATTTTTGTGTAGAATGCCCACAACAAAACTCAGTTCTGAAAAAGAAACATCAACATCTACTCAACATAGCAAGATCATTGGTTTCCAATCTCACTTACCTCTTGTTTACTGGTCATACCTCATTCAAACTGTCACATATTTAATGAACAGAACTCCTTCTGCACTGTTCCAAGGTAGCACCTCCTATGAACAACTTCATAACAAATCACCTAATTACGACTACCTAAGATGTTTTGGATGTTTAGCTTATGCTTCTACTCTAACATCTACAAGACACAAATTGTTAGGTTATAATTAGCCTATGTTTCGAGTCTTTAAAATTAGCATTATCTCGTCTATTGGTATCTTTTGGAGCAGTTTTACGCTTGATTTTCATTATTTCAGGTTCCCGAGGTGTTAAAGTTCGAATTCAGTCAAATGGCAAAAAACTGGGACAAACTTGGAAAAAAATTGGAAAATTCGGCTCCAGACGCATCAGTAGTCGCGACCTCCAGAGAGCCAGGTCGCGACCCTTTTTCCTGGTCGCGACCCTGGTCGTGACTTCGAGAATTGGCAGAAACTCGGTTTTTCGAGTTTTGCCTGTAGTCGCAACCAGCTTAAATGCTAGTCGCGACTAGGTACGAAAATCGCAGATTTGACCTAATTTTGACTTTTCTCTCAATTGGAGGCATACCACTCATCCCTATATAAGGAATACGACATTGAAGGTCAGAACTAAGCAAAAACAGACCTAATAGTGGAGGCAAGTGGAGAGGAAGCTATCTTGAAGACCCGGAGCGATACCACCTTCTAGTTTCTTCCTTTTACCCTTTTAATTCTTCTTTATGTTTGTTTTTATTTCTGAATTAATCATGGATGTTTTTAGAGTTATTATGAACTAAATTTCCCAATAAGGGAGGATGATGAATGTTGTTTAAGTTTATGCCTAGTTAATAAATAATTGCCATTCCTTCATCTTATGTGTGAATATTATCTAGATTTGTGTTTAATTCAATGTGCAAGCTTGATCACCTTTTACATGTTTAATGATCTCAATTCGAAATCTAAAAAGTGAGAATTGAGAATGCTAAAATTTTGATAGTCTAGGTTTTGATGTAAAACGAAAGTATTTACATAGCCTCAGTGACTAGTAGATTATTGCTTAATGCTGATTTTATGTTGATTTAATTAAGAAGTTAATTAGAGAACATAAGATTTAGAACCTAAAAGATCTGAAAAGAGTTAGGTTAATTTATAATCTGTCATTCACATTGAGATAAGGATAGTAATTAGGTATTAACACTGGTAGCTTATCAACAGGATTCACCTCCCTAATCTCTCATCTTGATTAATCGTCGTCTATTTTCTCTTTAATTTTCTGAGTTATTTACTTTTAAATTGCAAACTTATTATTTTACCAAATAGAATCATAAGTATAGTTTAGTAGTACTTAATCCAATTCCCTGTGGTTCGACCTCACTTGCGTGAGATACTACTTGATACGTACACTTGCGTAATAAACATAATTTTCGTAACAAGTTTTTAGCGCCGTTACCGGGGAATTGTTTAAAGATTAATATTACACAAAATTATACTAACTTCTACTTTGGTATATTTTCTCTTGCTGATTTTTCTAACCTTTTTCTTGCAATATTTTCGTGATCTATTTTAGGAATCATAAGTGTATGCGCCGTCAAGGGCAAGCTGTGATATTACCAGTTGATCCCGAAATCGAGAAAACTTGTAGGAGAAATCGAAAGAACAAGAGGCAAGAGGGAGTTTCAGCAATTGCTGAAACTTCAGAAATCATGGTTGCTAATGCTGCAAACAATGGAGGCAATAATGGTAATAATGGTGGCGCAGTAGAAGATCAAGCTAATGGCCGCAGCTTGAGAGATTACATTCTCCCTACTCTGACGGGAGTGCAGTCGTGTATCAAACCACCGACAGTGGATGCAAATAACTTTGAGATCAAACCTGCCATACTTCAAATGGTGCAGTCTTTAGTACAGTTTGGTGGCCTCCCTTCTGAAGATCCTAACCTGCATCTCTCTAACTTCATGGAACTTTGTGAAACTTTTAAAGTTAATGGAGTTAGTGATGATGCTATTCGACTGAGACTGTTCCCATTCTCTCTTAGAGAACGAGCCAAGAGTTGGCTAAACTCCTTACCACCCAACTCTATTGCCACCTGGAATGATCTGGCAACGAAATTCTTGTCAAAGTTCTTTCCTCCAGCCAAGTCTGCAAAGCTGAGAGGAGAAATCAATAACTTCTGCCAACAAGATAATGAATCTCTCCATGAGGCTTGGGAGAGGTTTAAAGATCTGATCAGAAGGTGCCCTCATCATGTTATAGAGAAGTGGATGCTGGTCCACAACTTCTACAATGGGTTGGTAGGAAACACTAGAACTTTAATAGATGCAGCAGCTGGTGGAGCCTTTATGAGAAAGAGTGCTAATGAGGCTTATGATCTATTGGAGGAGATGGCTCTAAACAATCAGCAGTGGCCAACTGAAAGGAGTCAATCAAAGAAGGTAGTTGGTGTGTTAGAGGTTGATGCCATCACAAAGTTGACAGCACAGGTTGAGGCATTGACAAAGATAATTGCAGGGCAAGCTAAACAAGCCCAAGTTGTGTGTGAGTTATGTGGGGGAAGCCATCACTTTTCAGAATGTCAAGCAGATGTGGATGATTTGTCAATGGATGAAGCTAAAGCCATTGGAAACTATTCACAGAACAACAACAACAACTATGGGTTCAACCAGGGTAACAACCGAAGAAACAGTGGGTTCTATCAGCAACGAAATCAGAACCAGAATCAGAATCAACAGTTTAATCAGCAACAAACCTCTGGTGGAAATTCTAGTTTGCAGACAGATTTATTGCTTCAATTCATGACTGAAACTAGATCTTCAATCAAAGACCTGCAGACACAGATGGGCCAACTAGCAACTCAAGTAGCAACCCGTCCTCAAGGGAATTTGCCTAGCACAACTGAAGTAAACCCCAAAGAAAACTGCAAAGCAATTACCCTGAGAAGCGGTAAAAATTATGATGGTCCTGAACTGCCACAATCAGCTGATGGAGAAAAGGAGAATGAAGCTCAACCAAAGCCAACCCCAACACCAACATCAGAGAAGGCTACTGACAGCCCAACACAACCACAACAGTCTCCACCAATTAGCATTGATCACCATGTGAAAATACCCTATCCTCAGAAAGTCAAGTCTAGACAAGCAGTTCACCAAATTCCTAGAGGTCTTCAAAAGACTACACATCAACATTCCTTTTGCTGAAGCCTTGGAACAAATGCCCCGTTATGTGAAGTTCATGAAGGAGATATTGTCTAAGAAGAGAAAATTGGAGGACTATGAAACAGTGGCATTAACTGAGGAGTGTAGCGCCATTTTGCAAAAGAAACTACCGCCCAAGCTTAAAGATCCGGGTAGTTTCAATATTCCATGCTCTATAGGGGGTTCGGTGGAAACTAAAGATCTATGTGATCTAGGAGCAAGCATTAATCTAATGCCTTTGTCTGTCTTCAAGAGGCTAGGATTGGGAAAAGCAAAGCCTACAACAGTGACTTTACAACTGGCAGATCGTTCTTTGACTCATCCTCGTGGGATAATTGAAGATGTACTGGTGAAGGTTGGTAAGTTTATCTTCCCTGCTGATTTCCTAATTCTTGATATGGAGGAAGATTCAACTATTCCCATTATTTTGGGAAGACCATTCTTAGCCACGGGCCGAGCAGTAATAGATGTTCAAAAGGGAGAGTTAAAGTTGAGAGTGCAAGATGAAGAGGTCAATTTTAATGTTTTTGCCCCAACTGACATTCCTACCTGTTGCAAGATTGAGATGGTGAAGGGTTCTTTTGTTAAAGCTGATAAGAAGAAAGCAAAGCCTAAAGAGCGACTTCGAACGATTCAGCGTCGTTGGAAAAGATTGATGTGTGGTAGTTCTGAAGGTGAGCTTACTCTTGTGCAAAAATCTGAAATCAACACTATTGGTGGTCAATTTTCTTCATTTAGTACGAGGGCTCTTTTGGATGAAAAGGGTCCACCCAACCCTTTCTGAAAGGGTCTCAGGTAAGTTTCTTCTCTCTGCATATTACTGTATACATTGGGGACAATGTAATATTTAGTTTGGGGGGAGAGACTTAAAAAAATTTTATTTTAAATTCTGCACTTTAATTTCTGCATTTTAATTTTCTGTTTTAGTTTTTGTTTTAGTTAAGGAATGGCAATAAGCTTGACGATAGTTGTATACTGCTGATTAGTGTGATGTGATCTGAAACTGTAAAATAACTGTGTGCTTGATTTTGTTAACTCTTTGGATTAGTTTGGATGCTTAGAAACCTGTGTTTTTATGCAAATACTCAATTTGTGAAAATTGTTATAATTGTTTTATTATGGTTTGTGGTAAGATTGACAGGATAGCTTAGAACTTGCATGTTTATTCTTTTGAGGCGAAATCCTTGATAGTGTTCAATTGGAATATGACTTAGGCATTTGTTGGATAGTTTGAGCCTTTCAAACCTACCATAATGTGTATCCCTAGTTACCCTTTTGAGCCTTAACCTGTTGTGTTTTCACCCACTGATTTGAAATTTTGCAACCACACTATTAATTTTTGTTCTCACCATGATTATCCATGATATCATAAGCTATATGATTACTCTGGGGGGAAAAGAAATGTTTAGTGTGACGAAATAGTGAGAGGGGGAAAAAAAATTTGTAAGATTGAGAAGAAAGAAAAGAAAAAAAAAAGGGAAAATTTGTGTAATTCAATGTCACTGAAAAAAAAACACTGAAAAAAAAGTAAAGTATATGATTTCAGTGATGTTGGAAAATAATAAATATATCTTCTCTCAATCTTGGTAAATGTGGGAACACTATGGGGTATTGAAAAAGAAAAGTAAGAAGCTTGGGGGTTCTGTTTGTGTGCTTATGATATCTTGAGCCAAAATTGTCTTTTGCCTATCCCTGAATATCTTAGCCATACTACCCAAGCCTTGAAAAGACCTAATGATTCCAAAGAATACTGCCAACATTAGTGGAGAAAGGTAAGCATGCAAGCTTATGAGTTATCGGATTGTGGAATTAATGGAAAGAGTAAATCTTTTATAACAATGTTTCAAATTTGAGTAGATTGTTGTAGTTGTACATAGTGTTATTAATTGAGCATCCGAGTTAATTGTTAGAGTTAGTAGGATCAAAATTCTAGTTTATGCAAGGAAGAAAACAGAGCATGAGTCAGCAGCGTAGTAATTATCTGATAGCGTAGTTAGTTTTTTTTTATCTTACTCGGGGGCGAGTAAGAATCTAGTTTGGGGGATTTTGTTAGGTTATAATTAGCCTATGTTTCGGGTCTTTAAAATTAGCATTATCTCGTCTATTGGTGTCTTTTGGAGCAGTTTTACGCTTGATTTTCATTATTTCAGGTTCCCGGGGTGTTAAAGTTCGAATTCAGTCAAATGGCAAAAAACTGGGACAAACTTGGAAAAAAATTGGAAAATTCGGCTCCAGACGTATCAGTAGTCGCGACCTCCAGAGAGCCAGGTCGCGACCCTTTTTCCTGGTCGCGACCCTGGTCGCGACTTCGAGAATTGGCAGAAACTCGGTTTTTTGAGTTTTGCCTGTAGTCGCGACCAGCTTAAATGCTAGTCGCGACTAGGTACGGAAATCACAGATTTGACCTAATTTTGATTTTTCTCTCAATTGGAGGCACACCACTCATCCCTATATAAGGAATACGACATTGAAGGTCAGAACTAAGCAAAAACAGACCTAATAGTGGAGGCAAGTGGAGAGGAAGCTATCTTGAAGACCCGGAGCGATACCGCCTTCTAGTTTCTTCCTTTTACCCTTTTAATTCTTCTTTATGTTTGTTTTTATTTCTGAATTAATCATGGATGTTTTTAGAGTTATTATGAACTAAATTTCCCAATAAGGGAGGATGATGAATGTTGTTTAAGTTTATGCCTAGTTAATAAATAATTGCCATTCCTTCATCTTATGTGTGAATATTATCTAGATTTGTGTTTAATTCCATGTGCAAGCTTGATCACCTTTTACATGTTTAATGATCTCAATTCGAAATCTGAAAAGTGAGAATTGAGAATGCTAAAATTTTGATAGTCTAGGTTTTGATGTAAAACGAAAGTATTTACATAGCCTCATTGACTAGTAGATTATTGTTTAATGCTGATTTTATGTTGATTTAATTAAGAAGTTAATTAGAGAACATAAGATTTAGAACCTAAAAGATCTGAAAAGAGTTAGGTTAATTTATAATCGGTCATTCACATTGAGATAAGGATAGCAATTAGGTATTAACACTGGTAGCTTATCAACAGGATTCACCTCCCTAATCTCTCATCTTGATTAATCGTCGTCTATTTTCTCTTTAATTTTCTGAGTTATTTACTTTTAAATTGCAAACTTATTATTTTACCAAATAGAATCATAAGTATAGTTTAGTAGTACTTAATCCAATTCCCTGTGGTTCGACCTCACTTGCGTGAGATACTACTTGATACGTACACTTGCGTAATAAACATAATTTTCGTAACACAAATTCTCACCAAGAAGTCTTGCCTCCATATTCATTGGCTATCCCCATGGCATGAAAGCATACACTCTTCTTGGCATTGAAACTTAACAAATTTATCACTGTCGAGATGTCATTTTCCACGAACACATTTTTCCCCTCACTGGTTAAAGTTCACATAAGGAAATACATCAGTTTTTCCAATAACTAATTACTCTAGTTCACATACCAATAACTCGAGATACAACAACTACAACTACTGGTGCAATCACATACCAATTCATACTACTGAGGTACCACCAACTACTTCCTCTTCTGGTTCAACAATCAAATCAACCTCCACTACTGAGGCACCATCAAGAAATAATAACTCTTTTACCACACCAGACAAAGCTAATGAAGTCAAGCCTATCACCTTAAAAATTAGTCAACACATAAACAGACCTCCTCATTTGAAAGACTATGTCTGACATACTACATCAATAGCTCATCCCATTGAGGAGTTCATATCTTATGCAAAACTCAGTTCCCAATTCAGGGCTGCTGTTCTTACAACATACTCTCAACTCGAACCCCATTTCTATACTGAAGCCTCCCAATTCAAACATTGTCTACAAGCCATGGATAATGAAACTCAAACTCTTGAGAAAAATAAAACTTGGAACCAAACTACCCCTGGGCATAAAGCCATTGAATGTAAATGGATATACAAAGTTAAATACAATCAAAAAGGTGAAGTTGAGAGGTTTAAAGCTTGTCTAGTAGCCAAAGGACTCAAAAATAAGGCATAGACTATGTACAAACTTATGCCCCTGTAGCTAAATTTAACACACTAAAAATTTTCCTTGCACTAGCTGCAATGTACAATTGGAATGTCCACCAACTTGACATCAACAATGTATTTCTTCATTGTGATCTCCATGAAGAAGTGTACATGAAAATTTTCCTAGGGTATACTGCCCCACCCAACTTTGTTTGTAAGCTCAACAAGAGTATCTATGGCCTTAAATAAGCCTCTAGACAATGGTACAAAAAGCTCAATACCACACTCAAAACTGAAGGCTTTCATCAATCCCTTTCAGAAAACTCCTTATTCATCAAAAGAACACCAACAATCCTCCTAGCTATGTTAATCTATGTAGATGACATAATTGTAGCTAGCAACAATGAGTCGGCCATCACTCATTTCAAACAATTCTGGGACAAAAAATTCAAGCTCAAGGATATTGGCTCGCTCAGGTTCTTTCTTGGCCTAAAAATAGGTAGAACCAAACAAGGCATTTCTGTATCACAACGACCTTTCAGCCTGCAATTATTAACTGACACAAGTTACCTTGGAGCTCAACCAGCCTCTATTCTAATGGAACCTAACCTAAAACTTAGCAAGGATAAAGGCAAATTTTTACCATATCCTACCAATTACAAAAACCTCATTGGTAAGTCTCCAACATATACACGCCATCTTAAAAGAGAATATTACAACATTAGTGTTAGTTACAATTCAGTTAAAGTCATTCTTAGCTTAGTTAGTTAGGCCAATTTTGAACTAAGTTAAGTTAGCCATACCTCTAATTAACTTAGTTCTTGTATATCTCTGTATATACTTCTCTACCTGTAATATTCAAAGTAAAGAATAATAACATAAGCTTCAAGCTTTTTTCTTTCTCTTCCACTCTATTTTTTTATATGAACCCTAACCTTTCTTTTCTTTTTGATGGAATGAATACTTTTATTTTTGAAAATATCTGATAAATAACAAATATATAAATATATATTTTAAAAATATAAGAAAATATTGATTTGAAAATTGGCTTTGTGAAGTTTTCATTTGAACCGTTTATAATTATTTAAATAATTTAATCTAGTATATTTACTTTTTAAGAAAGAAAATAAAGAAAAATTATATTAATATCCACATGGAAATATCCATGCAAACATTGATACTTATAGAAAATATCAATGCTAGATATATAGAGTAATATATATGGTGATAGAAAATTATTATTATTATTATTATTATTATTATTATTATTATTATTATTATCATGCCTATATAAAAGAAAACAATTAGCTAGTAGATAAAATCATAAATTCACATTCACATGCATTATATTATAACTACTTCACAATATATATTTCCTAAAATATCTTTTAGAATGCAGCCAAATTAGTATCTAAAACAGAATAATGTACAACTATAAAAATATGCTATATCATAATATGTTTCTTTGAGCTATAGCCGTACATTCAAAAAATTATTAATACTAGTATAAATAATGATATTTCCGTACACAAATTTTAGACTGCATTTTTTTTGAACAATATATAGTATTCATTTAAAATAGTCACATACACTTATTTAAATAACTTGCTATGCAAATATATATTTATATATATATAAATATATAATAATAATAATATGGTATTAAATAACAAGAAATATTATATTTTTTAGATAAAATTTTATATTGTATTAATTATGATCACCATAAATTTTAAATATAATGTGGATTATATAAATTAATATAAAATAATAATCCGTATTATCTTGTATTACAATATAAGAAAAAATAGTTCACTACAAAAATTTTTACTTTTATGTTGTGACTAAAAGTAAAAAAATTGTGACTAATTATAAAGCATTTCTATATTGTAACTAATTAAAAAGTTCATGGTTATAAGTATAATTAATCGCAATAATATACTATTTGTATTTTTAGTCACAATATAATTATAATATAAATATATTTTTAGTTATAATATACTTGTATCAAAATTAGTATATTGTCACAGTATACTTTGTGACAATGTAATTATAATATAAATGTATTTTTAGTCATAATATACTTGTTGAAACTAAAATTAAATTAGTAACAACTTGTATCTAAATATTATATTTTAGTCACAAGTAATTTTTTGTTGTGAATAAAAATCACATTTAGTGTAACGCCCCAGTATTTTGCCTTATTTTACAAAAATACTATTTTCATGCATAATTTGAAAAGATAAAAAAAATAATTTAAATACAACAGTGGATTTTAAAAAAAATCAAAATGCAACAGAGAAGGATCCTTCATTTGTAAAACAAGATACAGTAAGTAAATAATTTTAAATAATGCATTTCCACTGTGTTAGATTTATCAACTGCTTAAAATAAAACTAAGGCACCACCGGCGTTCTAGATCGTTTGTCCGCCCGTAGCCGCTCACAGTATACGTACGAACCGACCTCGCTCACTATACATACTTCCCTGTCTAATACCTGTAGGGGAAAGTAAGGGGGTGAGCTAAAAGCTCAGTAAGGAAATGCTTATCAAACAATACCATATAATATCACACATACCATTAATGTATTTATTAAGTTTTAGCAATATCATACATGCTCTTTTATAACTATAACCAAATAACTGTACATATGGAAACCTTTATCATACAAGTCTATACTATTTGTTCACACCGTACACATATACAGAGATCATAACTCCAATATCATACTCATAACATAATCATATCAATACTATAAATAATAATAACATTATCACAATATTGGCATATCATAGCCATTACTTACATAACCCGGGCCTAGCCTGACCCTACAATATCCTGGGCCTAATCTGCCCATATAATAACATGGGCCTATGCAGCCCTACCATTGTTATAGGATAGGGTATCTCTATATTCAACAGTAACATCACTGTATCATACCCACCATAACAATCTCATACACGACTCAGTAAAATGCAGGGTAGGGTATCTCTACATTCAACGGCCTTATCCCGTATCATACCCCACCATGGTCCCCCAC
Organism: Cannabis sativa; assembly: GCF_029168945.1. Classification (NCBI taxonomy): domain Eukaryota; kingdom Viridiplantae; phylum Streptophyta; class Magnoliopsida; order Rosales; family Cannabaceae; genus Cannabis; species Cannabis sativa. Next base: position 58,115,865 of record NC_083607.1, read on the forward strand.
TTTACCTGAGACGTTAGCATACAACATACAACATACAACATGCAACATACAAATATATCATACAACATACAACCTGAAACATACAAATACAACATACAACATATACAAGTCATACAACCATAATCTATGTATCAATTCACAAACTCATATTGTGTCCATACCACACATTCTCAGTACCATATACATATTCATAATAACAAATCATAAATCATATTTCAATATATAAAGAATTTAAATTTATGCAGATAAACACATAAAAAAACTATCTAATTTCCTTACCTCAAATCCCGCTGCTTAAACTTGTTATCTCGTCACTACTACCTATAATAACACATGGGTCAAGGCCCTAACATTAAAATTCACACTCTTACAGTACAACAGAAAGAATACTATTTTTGACCAATAACTACACGAATTCAGTAAAAGTTTCCTTCATAAAAATTATAGGAAATTCAATTATCTTTCCAACGATATATAGATCATTAAAAATGGATTAAAACTGAGAGAGCTATGATTGTTTTACTGAAACTATTTCTGAGAAGGAATATGGAGTAACGAATTATACGACTTAGCAAAAATACAAACTTTTTGTATTGAAAGGTTCAGAACTAGAAGATAACATCTTCATGAAAGTTTTAGGAAATTAAATTCCCTTTCCAATGATACCAAAATCTCTGAAATTGGAATTATATTCAAAGAGATATTACAATTTTACCAAAACAGTTTTCGAAGAACAAGATTCAAGAAACGAATTACATGATACAGAAGGAAACTAACTTTTCGACATAGTATAACTCCGAATTCACGAAATGTTTCTTCATGAAACTTATGGAAAATTGAATAAGCTTTGAAACCATATATAGATCATTAAAAATGGACAAGAATTGAGAGAGTTATGGTATTTTAAGTGAAAGTACTTTTTCTGGGAATATGAAAAAAAACGATTTACAACAACATCAGAAAGATGATAATTTCGACATAGAATATCACCGAACTGGTGAATAGTTTCTTGATAAAAATTTTAGATCATTGAATAAGCTTTCTAACGATATAAAAATCGCTGGAAACGAATCAATATTGAGAGAGATATGACTATTTTACTAAGACAATAATTTTCAGAAAAAAATAAAAACGAGATTTCATAGTTTAACCTAAAAGTTCACAACAATAAGTGGAAGAACTCTCTTACCTCTTGATGACTCTTCTTAATCAGTGCTAGATCTTGAAATCTCAAATTATTAGAATGGTGATGATGATCTCAATGTTATGTTGATGAAAATCATGAGTGTTGTTTGGCGAAGAGAATGAAACAACAAGGAAAATTATAAATCTTTGATAGGTAGCGAGATGGATAACTTGTAGGATATAGGATTTTATGAGTGTCCTCTCTAAGAATTGTATTCAGGCTGAAGGAAAGAGATTGAGATTGAGTTTTATTTTTCTTAGGGTTAGAGACTCTGCATATTACGTATCAAGAATGTGATAGATTTAGGTTTTATAATCTAATTAAATCTATAAAAGAAAATAATAAAATAACCCCTATAATCTGATGCTAATTTAACTCTAAATAGAATAATTAAATAAAAATCTTATTTGTTAGATATAAGTTTTAAATTTAAATTTTAAAACTTAGGGTTTCTATACTAAACTTAACAGGTCGTCACTTTGTAACCTAATTTTGACCCAATAAAGTTAAAATTATGATAAATCTATTTCTACATAATTGATAGATCTTTGAATTATCTTTCCAACGCCACTGAAATCACCTCAATCCGAGCTCTAGAACTCCAGATATGATCGTTTTAGTAAAACAGTTTTTAATCCTGCGAATTTATCCAAACCTACGAATTTTTAACATTAATTAATTAAACTCACTAAATATATTATAAAACCCTAATGGACCTTCATATTGGGCTTTAATTAAACGATTACTTACTCTGTAAAAATATCATAATATTTTACTTTCGTAGTTAATACAACTTTAACTCTCTAGAAAATTGGTACAACTACTCTAAGCAATAATATCAACTCACTAACAACACAAAGAAACAAGATAATTATCCTCGCTCAATTAATATCCAAAAAAAATTAAATACTATTTTAATCTGGATATTACATTCTACCCTCCTTAAAAGAAATTTCGTCCTCGAAATTTAACTTACCAACACTCTGGGTGTTGAGTCGTCATGTCTTTCACCACTTACTGCATTACCTCATTATCTACCATATATATGGACCCAATAAACATGCATTTAACCTATGTCTTATCGGTCAATCCATAACACATAAAATATACACAACTTAATTAAGTATTATTATTTCTCTATACGTTACTTAAATACCAAAATGTACTCCATCATAATAACTTACATATACATGCTTTAAATACTAAGTTTTGCAATCACATGCTCGTAATATATGAAAAGTTTTTCTTTCTCTTATGATCATCCTTACATGCCATTAAGAGTGAAACTATTTATTCTTCTATGAGCATCCTTACATGCCATTTAAAGTAACACTAATTATTCTCTAAATGAACATCCTTACATGTCACTTGAGAACACATTATACAATACAAAATAACAAACACAAAGAGTAGGGTAGAAGACCTTATGCAAACTTGTCTTTAATCATTCCCATTCTTTAGTTGAATGTTATTAACTATAAAAATCTTACTTCTCTACTTGATTTTCTACTATAAGGCTACAATGTCATTCTTTCAATTTCATAGGTGTTACCCACTCATCGATAGACACTTGTTCCATGACACTTGGAAATAAACATTTAAGCTCTTTAAAAGGTCTTCTATATATAAATATTTAATGATCCATTTCGACCACCTTTTTGTCTAACATTCACCTCTTGATATCCTTTATCCATGTATTCATTGCACTTGTCACGCCTTCCCATTTTCCTAGGTAACCACTGTCGGTTCCTTTTGTAGTCTCTTTCTTGTATCACTATATTGTATTTTCTTTGCTAATCTCTCCTATGGTGCTTGGTCCTCCATTACCCCCTTCAATCAAGTTGACTTGATTATGAGATTAGCTAGTTTTCTATACTAACTTTTATCTACTTTGGTATTATCTTGCTATAGTGGTGAACTTTGAATCTGTAATGCCGATAGATTCTGATAGTTATGTTCAATGATTGCTTCTTCTAATATACTAGCCATCTAAGGTATCACATAATTTCATACTTATCATAGCATTGATTATTCCAGCCATATTCATGCCCTGTATATTGTAGCCTTCTTTAATTCACCAAAAAAAAAAAATATATATATATATATATATATCTCAACTTCTTAATTGTACCTCTAAATCTTCCAAGTCTCTTAAACATACATTCCAATACTGATTATTTACTTAAGACTATAACATATATGTATTAAAACACAGAAAGCACACTAATAACCCCTTTAAAATAAGTTCAATCCTACCATAGCTTATCGTAGCCCAACTATTTATTATTTGTTGACTTTTAACAATAAGTCAACCATACCAATCTCATAATGTATTGATCATCCAAGTTATCAGGGTAAGGATACTATATATATATAATTTGCAAACTATGCCGAACAGACCTTACTCTGTCCATCACTATTATACCTCCTATACCCCTACTTGTATTTGATTTATTACTGGAGACTCACTATACCCCCCCTTACGGGGTCCGACGTCCTCGTCGACCACACTTCCGGCTGGGTCAAGGCTCTGATACCATTTGTAACGTCCCCGCTTCAAGCCTCCATTGGGTCCTTACACCCACGGAAATAATGGCTCTTATACACGAGTATGTCACTCTGGCTGCATCATGGACTGATGACTGACCCTACAGACCAACACTAGTGTTTCTAGCGTGCTTTGTCCTCACTCGCACGCTTCCTAGGAAAACTTCCCAGGAGGTCACCCATCCTAAAATTGCTCCAAGCCAAGCACGCTTAACTATGGAGTTCTTTCGAGATGGGCGACCGAAAAACAAGATGCACCTTGTTGATATAGGTAGTACCAATCAATCCATTTAAGCCCTCTTCAACTGTGTAGTCCCATACCTACACAGTCTCAGAATCATCCCACTTGACCTTCCCCAGGCGGTGTGGGATTGCACAGCTTACCCGGTATTTCCCCTTACGGATCACGGGACTACTGACTGTCACATTTAGTCACAAAAAAATTGTATTGTGACTAAAAGATCAGTAATCGCATGTGCAACAAAATATGTAAATTTTATTTTCGGCATAGTTTTAAATAATAATAACATACACAATTATGAAAAAAAAAAATTATACTAAAAAGCTCTAATAAATATCAAAACAGATAAAAAAAATGTATCAAAACACTAAAGAAAGTGTACTAACTTACCCTAGAGTGAATGCCACTAAAAGTTTGTCAATATATAAATGGATTGTAGTAATATAATTTGATTGAAATTAAAATATTTTTGAGTGAGAAAGTTGATTTGATTTTGATATATGAAAAGAAAGAAAAAAGAAAGTTGATCATATGGTTATATTATAAGATGAAGACGAGAGGAAAGGGACACACACATACACATATTTTATGCTATTTCTTAATGGGATACCATCGTGCCTTATATCAATTGATTGGGATTTGGAATCCAACCTCCTTTATATAATTATATATAGGGTAAATAGCGGCATAAGTACCCAAAGTTTTAAGTTTGTAAGCGACATAAACCCAATATTTATTTTTAGCGGCATAAGTACCCAATGTTTGTAAAACTGTAATTTTTCTTCAGTTTTGTCAATACAGACTCCGTTTTAAATTTATTAAAGGAACATTTGGAAGTAACGGATACTGCACGTTTCTGTCTAGACCCAATGATCAAGAATCTAGACCTTATATGTGGCCTGTTTAAGAAAATAACAGGGTTTGTACGGACAAAATTAGAGAAAATTTACAGTTTTACAAACATTGGGTACTTATACCACTAAAAATAAATATTGGGATTATGCCACTTACAAACTTAAAACTTTGGGTACTTATGCCGTTATTTACCCTTATATATATATTTATATACACATATACACACAATCTTTTCATATATTAGGGTCCTTTTGTAATAGTACTAGTGATTAAGAAAAATTATTATCTTTTTCTATTGGATCATAGTTTTAATTTTTTGGTACATTTTTCCACTACTATAAAAAAAAGCGGCAATCACGACGTACGGTTTTAAAAAATACTTTTTTGTTAAATTGTCTTTAAAAAAATTAAGCGAGTGTTTAAAACTATTGAGAAAATAGGATATTCTCGATAGTTTTAAACTGTCAAGAAATATAAGTGGTGATTTTTAAACGTGCCTTAAAAAATTTCGTATTTTTTAAAATGAAAATTGCCGATGGTTTAAAACCATCGGCAATTTCTATGCTTAAATTTAACATGTTTTAAATTTAAAATTTCATTTTTCGCATCTTATACTTCAAAATTTCATTTTAATCCTCTTAAGATATAAACCCCCTCCCCCCTCCTAAAAAAATCAGATCACATTTTTCCAAATTCATTTGTAAATTTCGTTTCATTTCCCGACTCTCTTTCCTCCACGACCATGAGTCGCGCTATCCATTTCCTTCGTCGCCTCTCGTGACATCATAAAGGTAAGCACAACATTCTCTTATTTATTGTTTAAATTTCTATTAGTCAAGATTTGGTTTGTTGATTTTGATCTGTGTGTGTGCAAAAGAAATTCAAAGTTTACAATCCGAAGAAAGTTTCAAGGATTATCAAGTGAAAAACAATCTGAAACTTGTAAAAGAAAATTTCGAGGAGGATGAAGACGAGCACAGTTACGGTGGAGGAGGATGAAACTTGTAAAGGTTTTAGAGCAGCTACGACATCTGCAAGAAGTGGTTTCGAGGAGAATAAAGACGATAATTTTTTTTTTGGGCAATACATTATAGCAACAGTTTAAAACTGTCGACTATACTATAGGCCACGGTTTTAAGTATCGATTATAGTCGACGACTTTAAACTATCAGAAATTCTTTTCCCTGATATTTTTCCACCATCGCCTATTCTACCTAGTATTCGCGACACTCCTATATGCGATAATTTTATAGACCGTCGGGAATTCTTTACCCGATGGTGTAAAAACATTAGAAAATTATAATTTTGAAGCTGTGTTCAATGGATATCATTCATTGGTTACTAAATAATTTAACTATAAATATTAATTTTAAAAATATTAAACCATTTGATTTGATCAAATGTCAAATCATAATAGAGAAATTTAAATTTTCATGCTTAATTTATCTACTTAATATTTTTTTTTAAAAAAAAATATCTCTTTTAATACTATATCAAAATATGTTTACATAAAAAAGTTTAAGTCAAACTCAATTTTTTTTTTTTTGCTGATTTTTTTTCAGCCAATCGAACAACCTCAGCCTCTATAATGTAAAAATGAGATATTTTCCTAATTAGATAGGAAAATTAGGCATAAAAACTCAATTTTTTTAATACTACCCATCCATAAGTAATATCCATTAGGGTAAATACCATTTTAGATCTTGTATTTTGTAAAAGTTACCAGTTAGACCCTGTATTTTCTAAAATTGTACAAATAAGACCCTGAACTGATTTTTTATCAAAATAAAACTTAATAATAATCCAATCTAGAGATATTATGATAAAACTGGTTACATTTTCTGTATCTGTTCATGTTAGAAATTATCTTAAAGTTGGTTATATTAAAAAGTAAAATTGTTGAAAAATTGAGCTCAAGGTCCTATTTTTACCATTTTAGAAAATATAGGGTTCATTTTTGCGAGTATCCAGCTGGACTGCGAGAATCCCTCGTTTGTTCCTCTCAGCAAGTAAAGTACATTCAAAGGACGGTACGGGAGAAGTAATGAGAGATGACGTGTCACTCAAGGACCAAGACACTGTATATGCATTTAATGCGGTATGGAGAAGAACATCAGATGTCTTACTCTGACAAGCGTGTTTAAGGGTTTAAGCCCATTATTTTCTAATTTTATTACGTGTCGGCATGCATCAATCAACGATCTCATAAATAAGTCATCAAGTCATAAATAAAGGATAAATTACATCCCACCAAACACCTACAAACAAGGCAATTGTGTCCTAAATCAGATTTGAGAAATTGTGCTAAGTACCCCAATTGAACACGACAATGGTGGCTTTCTACTACCATTATGAGCCTATAAATACTCCAATGATGAATAAAAATAGGGATCGGCCAAGAAAAAGCTCAGATAAATACTCTCATAAATATAGTGACTCGTGGACTAAAATTTATTAATGCTCCAACCACGTAAAAATCTTCTCTTCTAACTTTGACTAAATACTTCATATAACTTTAATTATTGATTGCCAAAAATCTTGATCAACAATTTAAAATATATATATACATATATAAAAATTAATATTAAAATTTTACTTTTTTTAACAATCTAATGCAATAAATATTAGATCTAAAAAATTTGATGGATCTGATCCAATAGAAAAATATTTAGTCTAAAATATTAGATAAATTTGAATAAATAGATATACATCAAATAGATAGAATCGATTCAGATCGATCAAATGATTGAAATTAATTGAATCGGATTATAAAGTAAATTTTAATATCTAATATATAATTGGATCAGATTTAGATGGATTTAAAAATATTAAATTTGGTCTAATAAACACATCTACAATAATCATACTGGCCATACAACACCAAGACATGATAAGAATATAGTAAAGAACAAGTATTTTTCGTTTCTAAACCATACCACAATCTAATAAAGATAAGTAACATTTTCTTAAAAATATATTTGAGATAAAACAAAGAATTATGAGTATAATTTAAATACATATTGAAGATGATATATATGGGTGCACTTTTAAAGATTATACACAAGTATTATTAGGAAAATTTAAGTTTTTATGTTTAATTTTACTTTCTAATTAAAAATAATTCTCTCATTTTTATATGGGTTGGGGTTGTTCAATTGGCTAAGAGAAATTAAAAAAAAAATTAAATTTGAGTTAAATATCTTTAATATAATATAAAAAGATAATTTTTTTTAATTAAATAGATAAATTAAGTATAAAAACTCAAATTTTCTTTTAATTATTGGTCATTAATAGTTTAATATTTTTAAAATTGATATTTATAATGGTTAGATCGATCTATATTCAAAGTATAATAATATATATTGTTCCAAAAACAAAGTATAATAATATATAAGACAATCAAATGAGGTATGCATGTTTGTGTGTGTCAAAGACTTGATACAAGTGTTTAGTGTATATAATTATTTGAGAAAAAAGAAGGGACAACTATATATGGGAATGATAAGGATTTATCAAGAGAACTTTCTAATGAGAGGTTAACAAAAGAAGAAGACCCCAACGGCTCTAAGTAGCTATGATTTATTTATTTATTATTTTATTTCTTAAACTCATTGATAAAAAATATTAAGTATATATGTCAGTTATAGTATATGACAGAATATTATACTCTCATGTTGTTTTTTTAAGGGTAATTCTTATAGGTAAAAGAGAAAATACGAGAAAGGTAAAAGTGAAGAGATTTCTTACATCAAAAAATATTATTATCTTTCTTAAGGGTATGTTAATCAGTCCATGAGACGTGACATTAATGTTACGACTTACATAAAAAAGAAATGACACTAATGAAAAGTTAGACAGTCTAATTTTAATATCAAAAAAGAAATCTCTGAAATATAATTTTACCCTACTATTATATTTACGAAAAAAAAAATCAAAATCAAATCATATAAATAATAAAAATATGAAAATATTATACTCTCGTGTTAACTCGTTATCAGTTTTTAATATTACTCTAAAGAAATAAAAAAAAAAAAACACATTCTTAATAATAATTTCAACATCATTTTCTATGTAAAATAAATTTGAAAGGCTCAAACTAAGCAACAAAGCTTCTACTTCTTTTGAGATATAAGATTGAAGAAGAAGAAGAGTTTTACTTATCTAGGGCATCACCAAAGCAAAAAACTTCTTTATACATGAATCCTAATTAAGCTTCTTCATTCACAAATTGTTTTACACATACTAAATATCTTCCTAATGAGGTGACCTATGACCATTCCCAATCAAAGTGTGAAAATAAATCCCAACCCTGATATGAATTGAATGTTGGTTTTCAACATTACAATCTTTGTCATTTTGCATTTCAATCCAAGTAGAACAATTCCAAGTGTAAAGTGCAACTCTTTTTGAGATGTTGCTTTGTAAAAGCTTCGCACTTCGTTATCTATATAATTACTAATCAATAAGTGGTGCGATTTTAATCATACACATAACATTTATCTAATTATCAAAACATACATTTCTCACTTTTTAGTAGTAGGGATCTCATTTTCTTCTACGGGACGAAAATTCCTAACCCTAATGAGCTAGAGATTTTCTATTTAAACAAAATCGAAAAGATACAAAAGCCATTTTTCATTCCTAATTGTTAAACGGGACAAGAGCTAGGATGATACTCTATCTTGATGGAGCATCCATTTCAATTTTCCTAATTTTGTTTTAAAAGAGAATTCATTTTTGAACCATGATGACTCTATCTACTTCAATATCAACCACAATTTTCTTTTGTCTTTAGAAGAGTGTGGTGCATCATCATTTGAGTACTCCCTTTCAGTAAAATAACCGTTATTGCTATTATTTTACCAATAGAATCTACCTTTTTTATTCTTTTTTAACCATTTTAAATATATATATATATATAAATGTAAAGAATAAGATTGTGTACTATTAATTATCTTATAATTTTACAATAGGTTCTACCTAAATAAAAAGTAATAGACCTTCTCATTTTGAAATCATTTAACATAAGAGGGGGCCTGACAAAAAAAAAATCTACTGGTCATTTCACAAAAACTTTGTCCAAAAATTGCAAGGAAAAAACAACAACACCAAAATTCAATCTTTTGCTACTGCAAATCATGACCATAGCCCAAGTGTTGTGAGGGCCGGGAGAGATCATATTCATTGTAGCATCACAAAAATTAAGACCAACAAAAAACCAAGACTTGAAATTTCATCATTAAGTTGTCATAAGCCTAATAAACCATAGTACAAATTTTAAAAAAAGAACAAAGAAATGAAGAAAAATGTTAGAAGGCATTAGTAATGTTCAATACTACGAGTTGTCATGCAATTATCAGTGTAATCAAGTATTGAATCTCACCCCAATCAAAAAGAAAAACATATCTATATTGAACATCACAAATTTTAATTTAATAATTATTATAAAATATCATTAATTTTATGATGGTGTTGTGCCTACTAACAAAGGCTCAAAAGAAAGAAAGAAAAAAGAAAGGGTGACAAGTTGGAAGACAAAATAAGGCTTGTCATTATGTTTTTATTATGACATGATGATGATGATGACATGGCCTCCTTGTTGGAGGGCAATAATAATTTCTCCCACTATAGCTCTCTCTTTCACTCTCATTCAACTTTTTTCAATATGCATGCAAGTACCAACAAGTTAGGATGGTGAGTTGAATGAATGAATGAATGAATTCACTTTTATCCTATATATATGGCCAACTACTACAACTTAATTAAGCCAAGTAATCATCATGCTCTTCTTTCTTTGAAGAGTACTTCACTAGTCTACTAGGACACTCAAACTTCTATCCCATAAAAATTATTTGGTATCTATCTATCTATCTATCTTATCCCTCCCTTAATAGGGATCTAAAGTTCAATGGATTTGAATAGTTTTTCTAAATTAAAGGATATTCATACCTGGTTTGAATTGTTTCCACATGAAAAGTTGAATAAATAGAATATAGAGAACATGTTGCCCATTAATATAATTATATATCAATCAAAATATTACATTCAAGACTTGCAAAATGTCAATGAAATGAGACAATCATAATGAAAAATCATCCAAATTATATAAAATATATATATAGAACATGTGTACATGTGCCCATTACATCAATCAAAATGCACTCTAGACTTGTAAAATGCCTATGAAATGAGACAATCATAATAAAAAATCATTCATATGCATGCTTTTGTCTTTATGCTGTTTTTGTTGAATTTTTAACTTTCAAAAGGGATACAGTAAGAGATGGTCAAACTCTGTGATCTGTATAGTCTTATGCTCATATTGTGTACTTAATAGAAAATGAAAGTTCAAATCACATTCAAGCAAATGATCAATTACTTCATAATAATCAAATAGATGAGTCAAAATGACACACTTACATCTTGATTCATTTCCTTGTGATTTTTTTGGCATTTTGCTTTTGTAACTTAATCTCCTTTGCATTGCAGCATGAGATTAGGTGCAGCTAACCTAGGCATCAAGAAAAAGTCATATCAATCAAAAGAATCCTTAGAGTGTCAAAATGAAAAATATGCAATTATTTTTCCTTGATTGACAAAGAAAATTTTTTTAGAAAATAAACTGAAAATACAGCATTAGATGACATTTCATGATCTTCATTCTTGAGCTAAAAAATTTCAGCATAACAAACTATAGCTTTAAATTCAATACTCATAAAAATATTTTGGAATGATGAATTAAACAATTTCATTATCATTGAACAAGTTGTTCCAATGTTGAAACCACATGTTGCCACTCAAGCTTGTCTCTTATGAAAGGATTTTCCATTCACCTAGCTAGTCGAACAAGATAATGTCTTAGCTAAATTTGGCAAATTTACATGTTACAATATATTCAAAAAGCATTGCACCAACTTATTTGCCTATTTGAAAAGACATTAGTGATTGATTTGGTCCATTAATTTTCTTATTCAAATTTCTCTGCTCTATCCTAACTCAGCAGTCGGTTTCATAACTCGTTCTCATCGCACATCACACACCACTCATTGCCCGTTGATTTCGGCCAGTGTTCCATATCTAAAATCTTCTAGCTACTTTGTTTGTAATCTTCAAGCTTTCTAAACCCAGGCCCTGCTCCTCCTTGGAATGAAAAAGGACATGTTACAAAAGCAAGATTTGTAGTATGATAGACCCAATTATTGATAGCACATAATGTATATAGGCCAAGAGGAATGAGGGTTAGTGAGATAGAGTACTTGTTATGCCGCAAAGCATGATATTGTTTGCTTTAAGTCTAACCCGTACCAATTTGTTATTGGGTACCTTTCCAAAAAACTTAATATTAATAAAGTAGGTGAATATTTATATTTAATACAACTTTTGCTTATTTTTTTTTTTATTATGTGAGATTTGGATTGATACTTTGATAGCTATAATGAGTTATTTTTCCCATCAAAACAAAAAATGTACACTTATTATTATTAGTTTGGATTTATGGGAGGTTGTGACTGATTAATTTACAATTTTGTGAATTGATTGAATATGAATTTAAACATAAAAATAATGAAATGATCCACTTTCTTTGATGATGCCAATTGCCAATCACTAGTGAAAAATTAAAGCAAATAAATATGAATCGCAAACTTAAATACTTATAAGAAATATCATTTTGAACTCGAACTCTTTATTTTGTTAAATGATAAATTAGACCATATTTTTTTAAAATGGTACAAAATAATATTCTGAACTGATTTTTATCAAAATAAAAATTAATAATAACTCGATCTGAGTTGTTATAACAAAAATGGATACATTTCTGCATCTAATCTTGCTAGAAATTGTCTTTAAGTTGATTATACTAAAAAAATTATCAAAAATTAAGCTCATAGTAATATTTTACACCATTTTAGAAAATAAATGATCTATTTTGTTATTTCAGAGGATCCAACCGATAATTTTTACAAAACAGAAGGTCCAAAATGTAATTACTTGTATAGTTTAGAAAAACCATTCTTTCGAAGCCACCTATATAATACATTATTTATATATGTAAGCAAGAAAACTAAACTTCAGAAGAGAAAGAGATAGATCATTCAACATTGCTTGGTTGGTTCTCTTGATCTTCACTCATTAGTTCTTGATTCTACTATCTACACTTAAATGTGGTCATTCAAAAATCAAAATTATATGAGTGTTGGAGGTAATTTAATTAACAAATAAATAGGGATTGACTCTATAGTGTTAGTTAAAATTAGTTACATCTAACTAGTATTCAATTACAACAAGTAAATTTCTTAAAAGCTTCAATCTCGTTAGTTTAGTTAGTTGGGGACAATTTTGTCTTTCCAAGACTCTTGGATAATGCATTTACATACCAACCTCTTCTACATACAGAAACAACTTTCAAAACTTCTTCCTCCTCTCCAAAATTCTCTCTGTACGGAAATGAAAGCTATAAAACTCGATCTTCTTGTGAGTTCATAGCTGTTGGTGATCATCACCATTATAACATCAGTGAATCAATAAAGATTGAAGCCAAATGTTGTTCTATCTAGGGAGTAAACTGTTGTCACTGCCAAGCAACTGATCGAACTTCGTTAAATTGGTATGATTTGATTTCTATTTTGTATTTTATGTTTTTTCATTCTCTTGATTAGTTAGTTCAATTTATTGCACTAATTCTCATCTCTGTTCTTGATTGTCATTCGAGGTGATTAAAACACCGCAAGTGGTATCACAGTATCGAGATTCAAGTATCAAGATTTGGTGTTTGGTGATCAAGAATCAATCAAGATGTATTCAAAAAAGTTTGAAATTGACAAGTTTACTGGGAAGAATGACTTCAGCCTATGGAGGCTCAAAATGTGTGCTTTACTGGTGCACCAGGGCATATCAGAAGCCATTGAACTAGAAGACCTTGAAGATATCAAGGAGGATAAAAAGAAAGTTAAAGAGATTTAAAAGAAGGCTAAAAGCACCATCCTCTAAAGTCTTGGAGATGAAGTTCTCCGAGAGGCATCTGGTGAGACCACTGCAATTGGATTGTGGAATAAACTATCCTTAATCTATTTGAAAAAGACTTTGGCTAACAAGTTGAATCTGAAGAAAATGTTGTACACCTTGAGAATGGAGGCATCTGGTGAACTCAGAATGCACCTTGATGATTTCAACATGATCATTCTTAAACTCAACAACATTGGTGTCAAGATTGAAAAAAAAGGATCAAGGAATCATCCTATTAAGTTCACTACCAATAGCTTATGAATATTTTATTGACACAATGTTGTATGGGAAGGCGACTTTGATAATGTCTGAAGTCAAAGTTGCACTGAATTCCAAGGAGACTTAGATGAAGTCTGACGACAAGAATGGATCAAATGGTGAAGGTCAAATGGCTCGAGGTAGGTTTGATAAAATAAAGGACATAAGAGCAACAACTCAAGTGGAAATCAATAGAGGAGTCACAACAACAAGGGCAATGGTTATAGTCAATCAAAATCCAAGTTCAATGCTAGAAAGTTCTACAACTACTGCAAGAAGAAAGGTCATCTCAAGGATGAATGCTACACTTTGAGGAACAAGAATAACATGGACAAGAGCAAAGACAAGAATGACAAAGGTAACAAGAGTGCGGTTGGTCTAACTATTGATGGTTATGATTCTGCAGATGTGTTTTTGCTAAAAACACAAAATTAAGAAAAGATTGGATCTTAAACTTTGGATGCACCTTTCATATGTGTCCATACAAAACGTTATTCAATTCTCTTGAAGAAAAGATTGGTGGAAATGTACTTCTTGAAGATAACAAGGCCCATTTGGTAAAAGGTATTGGTACTATCATCATCAAAATGTGTGATAATGTTCAAAGAACACTAACAAATGTCATGTGTGTTCCTGATCTGAGAAGGGACCTATTATCTTTTGGATCACTTGTCGCCAAAGAATGCACTATTAAGATTAATGGTAACACTCTCAAGATTATGAAAGGTGTTAGGCTATTTTTAGCCTACATTTTGGGTCACTTTTTATAGTTGTTTTCCTTCTTTGTTATTCTTTTTGGAATAGAATTACGCTTGTTTTCTTTGATTTCAGGTTTCACACTTGGAATATATCAATTGATCAAATTTCGGAAAATAACAAGCTATAGAATAGAGAAAATTCTGCAAGAAAATAAAGCTGAAACTTCAAGCTTAAATTCGACTATGTTCCAATCAGATTTTGGAAAAAGTCAAAACATAAAAGTTTTAGATTTCTTTTTCTTCTTTCCAACGCATCTTGAATCAACTCATTTGGAGTTCGTATGTGAAAGTTATGTACATTTTATTGAAAGATGCTGAAGCTGTCAAATTTTGCTCCAGTAGTCGCGACCACCACTTTCCATGGTCGCGACCCTTTTTCATGGTCGCGACCATGGTCGCGACTAGGAGCCAAACAGCGAGTTTTTTTCGTATTTTGCCTATGGTCGCGACTAGACTTTATGTAGTCGCGACTAGGGGCGAAAAACGAGATTTTTGGGCAGTTTTTGACTTTTTCAAAGGTAGCAACCCTAATTTCTATTTAAGGGGCTCGTGTTTTAGAAGGAAAGGAGGCAGAAATAAAACCCTAGAGATGAAGAAGGAGGCAAAGGAAGCAATTGTGGCGATCCGGAATGCAATCACCAACTAGTTCTTTCTTAAACTCTTAGTTTCTATGTGTAATAACCAAAAATATTTTGTTATTATTTTCTACTATGTTATATGATATTTATTTTATTATTATCATTAGTTAACTCGATGTGGAAATAGTTGATTGCTTAGAATAAGTTATGTGCTCCTTAAATAGTATTTTCTTAAATTATGAAAATTTTGTCATTTTGATAAATTAGACTTTTATAGATTATTGGCTTAGTCCATTAGGTGTTGGACTTATAGGATTAGGATGTAACATTACTGTTATTATCACAAGTTAGTATTAAGTAAATATTAAAGATAGTAGCATATCACTCTAAATTGTAAGAGAGTAGTCATAGTAGTAGTACTAAGGTCGTTCAATGACATATATATGGGATTGGGTTGGTCTCAATATTTCAAATGATATATTATATGAGGAATAATATTTAATTACATAAAGTGTGCATGCTAGTCTATACCTAAAGCAATATATCACTTAAAGTAAGTTTCATAGGTATATATGTTATGAAGGCAATTCAAATTTTGAAATTTGAATTTTGGGAACGTCTAGTACTAAGAAATGGACTTAGTAGATATAGAAGTTTGACGAAACTAGTTATAGCTAGAATTTGTTGGAGAATTTGTAGTGATTAATATTTATTAAGTGATAAATAAATATATATATATATATATTATGCATTTGATTGAACATGCACGTGTGGCATGTAGATATACTTACTAAGTGTAAATTTTACTAGGGATTATAAACTTTATTCTTGGACTTGAAAAGAGGAATTAGTGGAGAGTATTGTTGTAGAGAGAATAGCAAAGGTTGTTTGTACCTGGGATAGCACTAGAGAGATATTCAAAATTTAAAACTTAGTTAAGAAGGAGTGATAAGAAGTTTATGTGGCAGCTTTGGAGAATATATCTCATAGAATCAACAAAGAAATATACTTGTTATTGATTGTACGACTCAAGGGAGAGTCTCTGTAGTGGATGTGTGACCGAGTAGTGTGGTAAAGATAAGAGCTTGATCATTTATTTAAATATTTTTAAATATTAGTTAGAGTTAGTAGAGTTATGGCATTGGTTAACTCTAAAGTCTATAAATAGAGAGTGTAAGTTCATTTTTTTTATTGACTCACACTCACCAATTACTCCCTCTTTCTCTCTCGTAGCCATCTTCTCCCATTCCAATTTATCTCTTTGTTTTCATCAAGAGCCAAGCACCAATATCACCATTAAACTCTCATAGTTTTCTTTTTATTTCATTCACAGCCAATGCTTCAAACTTCCATTCATACCACCTCACACAACCATACAATACCATACACCACTTTTAATTTCAAAATCACCGTCATCTTCTTATAATTATCATATAGCCACAGCACCATAATTTTTGTTATTTAGCCAAAACACATGAACCTTACCATTGCTACCAATTGTTCATCAAGTTATAGAGTTCTAAACTTAGGGTCGCAATTAGTTGGTGTTTTCATTTCCAAAAATTAAGGTATGATATGTTATTTTGAGAATTTATTTATAGTATAACTGGGTTAAATTTTATTGCCATTTTCGTGTTTCTAATCTTAATATTTGAAAACTAAGGTTTACGTGGTATGTATACAAGGCTTTGGTTCTACATATAATTTTCGCAATCAAGCTAGGATCTCCACATTCGAGGTAAGGAAATTAAGTAGAAAAACATAAGTTTTCTGTATGTAATAACATTCATAGAAAGAGTGGGAATAGTAAAAGAGAAGTTAACTAAGGTCTTCTGCCTAACTCTTTATTGTCTGTTATTTAATGTACTGTATAATATATATTTAAATAATATGTTTATAAGATTCATGTTATTTATGTATGTTTACAGTATTAGAGCATGGCCATTGCTAAATGTATATATTTAAATAATATGTTTATAAGATTCATGTTATTTAGTATGTATGTAAATAGTGTGTTTATAAGATTCACATTATTTAAACTAGTTATGTTGTTTGGATAATGGACGGTACAATGGATTCGCATTATTTAAACAATGATATGATTATGATATAGTTATGATATGATTATTATGTAGTTATGATATGGTTCTGATATGATTATGACTTAATTATGATAGGATTTATGATATGCTATTTAAATAATGTATAGTAGTTAAACATTATTTAAATTAGATTTATTGTAGATTACGTGACATGGTTTGATTGAGAAGATAGTGGTTAAATACTTGACTGTTAAGTCTATATGGTAGATAGGGGGCCATCTAGTAGTGGGTACGATTTTACTGAACCCAGCCCTCCGCCATTTAGTCCAATAGTTCGAGTTTATTTGCCAAAGTCGAACTCCGGCATAACCATTATTATGTGACTTAGCTTAGAAACTAGTGATTAGTTAATAGTGATAAGATTAAGCTTATATGTATTGCTATTTTTCTAAATATGTGCATCTAAGTTTTAGTTATATTTTTTTTTCTTTTATTTTATGTGACTACGTGACAAGCATTTCCTTACTGAGTTTAGTAGCTCACCCTTATCAAACTTACCATGTGCAGATTAAGGTTCTAAAACTTAGAAAGCCGGTGGCAAGTGAGACCTTGGAGGCTTGTGTGTGTACTCGCTGAGGATCATATAACTGAGGGTGGTCTAGGGCACGCTCCATTTATTTTATTTAGTGTTATTAAATTAATGTCGCAGTTATTTTTATTTATTAATTATTATGTCTTTTAAGTCCAAACTGAGCTCAAATATGAAATATTTTATGTTTATAAATAAAAGCGACATTATAGATTTTCCGCATTTTAACGCTTGTAACTAAATTAGTAATTTATGAAAAGTACGGGCGTTACACTATGTTAATTTCTGTTTTAGTTTTGATTATGGATGTTATTATGGATTTTATGAACTAAACTCCTATTTGGGGAGATGATGAATGTTGATTAAAATTATCTTTAGTTAATGATAATTGTTATTTCTCCTTTCTTGATTGTGAATTTATCCAAATTTGTGTTTAATTACATGTTTAAGATTGATCACCTTGTACATGCTTTATGATCCCAATTCAAAATCTGAAAAGTGAGAATTAGGAATGCTAAAATTGGATAAACTAGGTTTTGATGTGAAACGAAAGTATTTGCATAGCCTTTGTGACATTTAGATTATTGCTTAATGCTGATTATATGTTAATCTATCCCAGAGATGATTAGATAACATGTGATTTAGGACCTAAAAGATCTGAAAAGAGTTAGGTTAATTTTTATAATCTGTCATTCACATTGAGAAAGAGAATAGTAATTAGCATTAACAATTGGGTAATTAAATCAACAGGATTTTTTTCCCTAAATATTCATCCATAATTAATTACACTTTTTATTATTATTATCCTGCCTTTTATTTTTTAGTTATTTAATTATTCAACTTTATCATTGATTCTGCCAAATAGAAACAAGAATTCAATTGATTGGTACTTAGCTACAGTCCTCGTGGGAATGATCTCACTTACCTGAGTATTACTTGTTAAAACGATACGTATACTTGCGTGTTGGATTTATCACAACAAGTTTTTGGCGCCGTTGCCGGGGACTGTTTTAGTTAATATCAATATAGTTGAATTCTATTCTAATTTGGTTTCTTTTTATTTAAGTTTATAAATGCTTTATTGATGAGTTTGACCTGCAAGGTAAATCCAGATGCTATATCTTGAGGATTTTGCCCAACAACACAATGAACCATTCTATTCTGCTTGGAGGAGATTTAAAGAGCTTGGAGAGAGATGCTATCCCACTTTCTCAAGTGGATGTTTTATGTGGCTCTTTTATAATGGACTTGATGATGAAACAAAAAGTTGGGTGGATTATGGAGCAAAGGTTACTGGAGGGCCTTTGTTAAGCAGAGGTCATGAAGCAATAAATCTGTTGAATGATATGGCAGATTTTGATTACGATTGGCATTGGAATCCATCACTTCAAGGTTGGAGTCACCAATACCCTCCTTATTGTCCAAACTCACCCCAACCAATTGAAGATGAGGAGGATCTACTATCACTTCCAAAAGAGATTAATCGCTTGGCGGACATGGTTAAAGCTTTATGTGATAATTTAGTGGCGCATGATTCAGAGAGTTTTAAGGATAATAACTCAAATAACGAAAGTTATGATAGTTGTTTAAATATAGTAGAAGCACCATCAGATGAATACATAGAAGAGACTGAGCCTAGAATTGAAGAGAAAGAATCCTTTGAAGTGGTTGAAAATTTGGATACATTGGATGCTTGCTCAACAAATGATGATCTCAATTTGGTGAATGAAGAAACATCCATCCTCAATGATGAAATTATTGAAGATCAAATCACAGTCAAAGATGCGGATGGTCATGAGGAAATTGAACAACCAATTGAGAGGTTATTTGAGAAAAGCAAGAAAGAGGTGCCATTGGTGGCAGAAGAATCACTTGTAGTTGTTGATTTGAGGTTGTCAACACCACTATATTATGAACCACCAATGGACCCTTATTTTCCACTAATGTCGCATTCTCCATATTGTATTCTCTTCGAGTTACCAAAGGCTTCTCCCCAAGCTCATCATCCAAGGTCTTTTGTTGTTGGTGCGGATTTTGGTTCAAACTCATTACATGCCAAGCTTGAGGGCATCTTCAAAAACAACTTTCAAGTTGTCTTGCATGACGCTTATTATGGGCGTCAACCGCTTGTTGATGTGGCATGGACCTAAGGTAAGCTTTCTTCTCTTTAAGTTTTATTTTCACATTGGGAACAATGTGAAATTAGTTTGGGGGAGGGGCTTAATTTTAATTTTTTTTCTTTATTTGATTGTTTAGTTTTTTAGTTAGTTTTTCTTTTAGTTGTCGTGGTTTAGTGTGTTGTTAATTAAGCCAAGATCAATTTTGTTGCTGTTGTTATTTGTGATATGTCCTGAAATTTTGCAACTGTGTGCTTAATTCTGTTAACTCTTTGGATTAGTTTGGATGCTTGTAAAACCTGTGTATGAATATAATTTGACGATCTGTGAAATATGTTATAATTGTTTTACTATGGTTTGTGGTAAGATTGATTGAATAGCTTAGAACTTGCATGTCTTATTCTTTTGAGGCGAAATCCTTGACAACATTTAATAGGAACATGATTTAGGCAGTTTGTTTGGATAGTTTGAGCCTTTCAAGCCTACCATAAAATGAATATCCTTTGTGAACCCTTTTGAGCCTAAACCTGTTTCGTTTCTTCACCCATTGAACTAAAAGATGTATCCACACTGTTGTTTTTGTCCTCATTACATTTTGAATGGTATCATAAGCCTTACAATAAGTTTGGGGGAGTGAAATATATAGTGTGTGGAAGTATTGAAGAAAAGAAAAAAAAAATCTTGCGTGATTGAGAAACATGTGAAAAAAAAAGAAAGAATTGTAACTCGGCATCACTTGAAAAAAGAAAAGAATGAAAAAAATCAGAAATAAAAGAAAATTTCAGTGATGTCTAGTGATTAAAAAAAAAAGTAGAAAAATCTCAATCATGGTTAGTTATGGGAACACTTCGGGAAATTTTAAAATTATGAGAAGCTTGTGGGTTCTTTTGTGCTTATGATATCTTTAGCCAAAATTGTCTTTTATTTTCCAAATATCAAAGCCATAAATTCTAACCTTAAAAAGTCCTTTTGATTTCGAAAAGAATGTTGTCAACATTAGTGGAGAGAGGTAAGCATGCAAGCATATTGGCTATTGGTTTGTGGACTAGTTTGATGGAGTGAAACCATTATGACATTATTTCGATATCGAAGTTAGTTTGTATCTCTGCATTGTGTGATAAAATGAGCATCCTAATTAATTGTTAGAGTTTTTAGAATTGAAAATCTAGTTTAGTTAATGGAAGGAAATTTCACATGAGCCAGCAGTAATATAATTATCTGATAGCTTAGTTAATCGAGTTTTAGTGTTCGACTTAGTCTTACTCGAGGGCGAGTAAGAATCTAATTTGGGAAAATTTGTTAGGCTATTTTTAGCCTACATTTTGGGTCACTTTTTATAGTTGTTTTCCTTTTTTGTTATTCTTTTTGGAATAGAATTACGCTTGTTTTCTTTGATTTCAGGTTTCACACTTGGAATATATCAATTGATCAAATTTCGGAAAATAACAAGCTATAGAATAGAGAAAATTCTGCAAGAAAATAAAGCTGAAACTTCAAGCTTAAATTCGACTATATTCCAATCAGATTTTGGAAAAAGTCAAAACATAAAAGTTTTAGATTTCTTTTTCTTCTTTCTAACGCATCTTGAATCAACTCATTTGGAGTTTGTATGTGAAAGTTATGCACATTTTACTGAAAGATGCTGAAGCTATCAAATTTTGCTCCAGTAGTCGCGACCACCACTTTCCATGGTCGCGACCCTTTTTCATGGTCGCGACCATGGTCGCGACTAGGAGCCAAACAGCGAGTTTTTTTTCGTATTTTGCCTATGGTCGCGACTAGACTTTATGTAGTCGCGACTAGGGGCGAAAAACGAGATTTTTGGGCAGTTTTTGACTTTTTCAAAGGTAGCAACCCTAATTTCTATTTAAGGGGCTCGTGTTTTAGAAGGAAAGGAGGCAGAAATAAAACCCTAGAGATGAAGAAGGAGTTAAAGGAAGCAATTGTGGCGATCCGGAATGCAATCACCAACTAGTTCTTTCTTAAACTCTTAGTTTCTATGTTAATTTCTGTTTTAGTTTTGATTATGGATGTTATTATGGATTTTATGAACTAAACTCCTATTTGGGGAGATGATGAATGTTGATTAAAATTATCTTTAGTTAATGATAATTGCTATTTCTCCTTTCTTGATTGTGAATTTATCCAAATTTGTGTTTAATTACATGTTTAAGATTGATCACCTTGTACATGCTTTATGATCCCAATTCAAAATCTGAAAAGTGAGAATTAGGAATGCTAAAATTGGATAAACTAGGTTTTGATGTGAAACGAAAGTATTTGCATAGCCTTTGTGACATTTAGATTATTGCTTAATGCTGATTATATGTTAATCTATCCCAGAGATGATTAGATAACATGTGATTTAGGATCTAAAAGATCTGAAAAGAGTTACGTTAATTTTTATAATCTGTCATTCACATTGAGAAAGAGAATAGTAATTAGCATTAACAATTGGGTAATTAAATCAACAGGATTCTTTTCCCTAAATATTCATCCATAATTAATTACACTTTTTATTATTATTATCCTGCCTTTTATTTTTTAGTTATTTAATTATTCAACTTTATTATTGATTCTGCCAAATAGAAACAAGAATTCAATTGATTGGTACTTAGCTACAGTCCTCGTGGGAACGATCTCACTTACCTGAGTATTACTTGTTAAAACGATACGTATACTTGCGTGTTGGATTTATCACAACAAAAGGATATGTAATTGTCATAAAGGGTGAGCATGTTTGTACTTTGTACTACCTGATTGGATAAATTAATACTGGTGTTGCCACACCAGCCACCTATGTTGAAACTGGAGCCAACAAGAACAAAATGATTGATCAAACCAGATTGTGGCATCAAAGATTTGGGCATGTGAGTGAGAGGGGGCTCACAAAACTTGAGAGACAAGGAATTCTAAAAGGTAAATTGTCTAGGAAACTAGACTTCTGTGAAGAGTGTGCCATTGAGAAAAGTTGTAGACTGAAATTCCCATCTAGTGTGCACACATCAAAACAACATCTAGATTATATCCACTCTAACCTATGGGGGCCATCAAGAGTAACGACAGTTGGTGGAGCAAGCTACTTCTTGAGTATTATTGATGATTACTCAAGTACGGTATGGATATTCTTACTCAAAAGCAAGGATGTTCAAAGAATATTGTGTCAAAGAAGGAATAGCAAGGCATCATATAGCTCTAAAGATTCCTCAACAGAATGACCTTGTAGAGATAATGAATAAAACCCTCATAGAAAGGGTTAGATGCATGCTAACTAGAGTTGGTTTGGAAAGACATTTTTGGGGATAATTTGTCAAGACAGCATGCTACTTGGTGAAATATGTGTCCAACTGTTGCAATTGATTTCAAGACACCTCAATGAAAATGGACTAGGAGGGTTCCTAACTGTGATCACTTGAAGGTGTTTGGGTGTTCTCCCTATGTTCACATCCGGCAAGACAAGTTGCAACCAAGGGAAATCAAATATCTATTTCTTGGCTACCCTAATGGGGTAGAAGGTTACAAACTCTAGTGTCTTGAACCAACTTTCAAAAGATGCATCATCAGCAAGGATGTCATCTTCAATGAGAAGGAAATGCCCTTGAAGCTGCAGAAGAAAGCAAATACACAAGGTATAGGTAGCAATGTAAGAACTCAGATTCAACTCAACCAGGATACAGTTGGGACATAAGAGAGTGTTGTAAACAAACAACACAAACTCAGATCAACCAATTTGTTAAAGAATGAACAAATATTAAACTAACAAAAAACCAGAAACATAAACAGAATAATTAGAACATAAAAAAAAATAGAGAGAAAACACAAGGAATTATCCTGGTTCGGATCTCAAATCTTGAGTCCTACTCCAGCTCTCCCCCAAGGAGATTTCTCCACTATGAACTTGCAATTACAAACACCAATTTCAGTACAAGATCATCATGAACACTCTTAGTCTTTCTAGGCTCTTCAACACTCAAAACTAGAGCAATTTAGCCAATGTTGACTTAAGTTTCATCTGCATGATCTCACTTAAACTCTCTCTCTGATTCTGTTCTCTCTCTCTTTCTCTGCCCCTTTTCACCAAAAGAATCGAGCCTATATATTAGCTGTTAGATGCTGACATGTCCAGCTCTTAACAGTTCAACCAAAGTTAGTTAATAACTAACACAATAACTAACAACCAACTGTTACAAATCAGAGTGATATAACTGAAAGTAACTAACTTTCCAACAACAATGGAGGTAAAAAAACTAGTTTAGTTTAGAGTGGATTATTTACCACAGAGAGATTAGATGAATCTACATCCACTGAACCTTCTACATTTCAAGGTGGACTTGAGAAATATCAACTTGACAGAGATAGGGAAAGAAGATAGATTCACCCTCCAGACAGATTAGGGTTTGCTGAACTTGCAGAATACACAGGATCTGCACTATTTGTTGCATATGAGATTGATATTGCACAACCAACCTCCTACAGAGAGCCATAAATAGAAGAAATGGTACAAAGTTGCTTCTAGCAATTCAGGAAGAAATGTCATCAGTGATCAAGAACAAAACTTGGATCATAGTCAAGAGACCACCTGGACAGAAGCTTGTAGATTGCAAGTGGATAATGAAAGTGAAAGAGGGTATTCCAGGGGTTGAAGATAGAAGGTTCAAGAAAAAACTAGTTACCAAAGGGTTTGCCTAAAGAGAGGGGGTAAACTACAATAACATTTTCTCACAAGTGGTCAAACAAGCTTCCTGGACAGAAGCTTGTAGATTGCAAGTGGATAACGAAAGTGAAAGAGGGTATTCCAGGGGTTGAAGATAGAAGGTTCAAGGAATGACTAGTTACCAAATGGTTTTCCTAAGAGATGGGGTAAACTACAATGACATTTTTTCATAATTGGTCAAACAAGCTTCTGTAAGAGCTATGATGGCCAAAGTTGCAAGGTGTGACTATGAAAGTCAGTAAATGGATGTTAAAGCAGCCTTCCTACATGGTAACCTTGAAGAGAAAATCTATATGAGGCAACCTGAGGGTTTTGAAAATGGTGATCCAGATAAAGTTTGCCCATTGCAGAAGTCCCTTTATGGCCTGAAACTGGCACCTAGACAATGGAACATCAGATTTGATGAATTTATGGCAAGAATCAAATTCAACAAGAGCAGCTTTGATCCTTGCATCTACTTAAATGATAAGTTGTTCATCTTATTGTATGTAGATGACATACTTTTGGTGGGGAAAGCATGACATAAATATAGGTTATAAAGGATCTCGTGAGCAGTGAATTTGAAATAAAAGATTTGGGTGATGTAAGAAGATCCTTAGTGTAGAAATCATAAGAAATAGACTTGAGAAGATATGTCTATCACATAAGTATTATTTGGAAAAGGTTTTGAGCAAATTCAACATGAGCAGTGCCAAACCAGTCACTATTCCTATGGTTGCTCACTTCAAACTCTCAAAAGATCAATCACTTCAAACAAAAGATGAAAGAAAGGTTATGGACAGTGTGCCATATGCAAGTGCAGTGGGAAGCCTGATGTATGTCATGGTTTGTACAAAGCCATATCTGGCACTTGCCATAAACATCACAAGCAAGTTTATATCTAACCCTGGAGAATAACACTGGAAAGCTCTAAAATGGATAATAAGGTATGTTAAAGGAACCCTTGACACCGGTTTAGCTTACTATGCTAGATCCCTTACAGGTTATGTTTTCACAGCTCGAGGTGGATGCATAAGTTGGAAATCAAACCTGCAAAAGGTAGTAGCTATGTCTTCCATTGAAGCAGAGTATATGGAAGCCACTAAAGCAATCAAAGAAGCCATATGGGTGAAGGGTTTAACTAAGGAACTTGGCTTCAATTCAGAATATATCACAGTGTACTATGACAATCAAAGTGCCTTAAATTTGATTAAAAATCTCATGTTTCATGAGAGGCCAAAATACATTGACATCAAGATGCCTTTCATCTGAGACATCATTGGCAGAAATAAAGTGCAAGTAAGCAAAGTGAACACTAAGGACAATCCAACTGACATGTTCACCAAAGAGGTTCCTATTATCAAGCTTAGGCATTGCCTAAGGCTGCTAAGTATTGACACCAGTAGCTAATGCCCTTAAGGGCTCTTGAAGCAGTCTATTCTTTGTCGGTTTAGCTTCATTAACTTCAACTAAAGGTGGATTTGTAATGTTAGCTAAAGTTAGTTAAGTCTAGCTAGTATTCAGTTACAACAAGTAAAATCCTTAAAAGCTTCAATCTCGATAGTTAAGTCAGTTGGGGACAATCCTGTCTTTCCAACACTCTTAGACAATGCCTTTAAATACCAACCTCTACTACAGATAAAAATAACTTTCATGAACTTCTTCTTCCTCCTCTCCAAAATTCTCTTTGTACAGAAATGAAAGCTATAAAACTCGATCCTATTGTGAGTTTATAGTTGTTGGTGATCATTACCATTGTAACACCAAGTGTGAATCAATAAAGATTGAAGCTAAAGCCTGTTCTATCTAAGGAGTAGACAGTTGCCACTGCCAAGCAACTGATCGAATCTCATTAAATTGGTGTGATTTGATTTCTGTTTTGCATTTTATGTTTTTTCATTCTCTTAATTAGTTAGTTCAATTTATTGCACTAATTTTCATATCTTGATTGTTTTTCGAGGTGATTAAAACACCACAGACTCTTTAAATTGTTATTTGAAAATTGTTTCAGCTAGTTATTATCACAACATTTAGTAACATATAACTTAAAGATCTGAATATATAGTATGAGGGTTTGTTTTCCTAATATTATTGTGGGATTCCCGGACAATAATTTAGTAAAGTTTGGTTTGCTCAAACTTGTAATATTTATCTCTCATAATAAAGTTAGGTATTTTCAATTTTATGGTCATTGTAATATATAGGAGGCCAAGAAGCATATGAGGGTTTTATGTTGAGTGATATGTTGTAAAATGCTAATTTTTTTCCTCATCAAAAGACAAAGTACAATTATTTTAATTTTGAGGAAGATTGTGATTGATTAAAAGATCATTTTAACGTCATACTAGCTTAGATTATCTCTAATGGTTACACTAATTTGGTATAGAATCTTTTACTTTTAGGACGCCGACTCTAATATTTCGTACCAAATATCTCACAAAATAAATATATTTTAAGTATTTTATATTAATAACCCAAAATAGCTACATTATAATATAATTATAGCATGACTTCTAATAAGAATTTAAAATCTTAAATAACTTAGTAAAATAAAATAATTGTTAAATCAATAAGACATTACATTTTTTTTTTTTTTAAAAAAAAAAAAAAAAAAAAAAAAGGAAAAAAACTTAACTAAAATCACACTTAATATTTATTAAATTATTATTTTGCTCATTTTAATTCATGTTGTTTTTATTTTATTTAGTATTAGTACTTTTGTCATTATTATTTTTCTAAAATTTTCTAATATTCTAAATTCTTTATAAGTTTCTATTATTCTCTAAATAATTTTAGAGTTATCTTCTTAAGTTAAGTAGTTCTAATATTCTAGAGTTCCTTGACTTCCGCAGTTTCTTCCTCCATAATCAGTTGTACACGATCAGGCAACAACTTTGAATCAGCTTCAATGACAATTCCTCCATGATCTCGCACTATCCAACCAATTCCAAGACTATCATTGTAATTTGTAACAAAAGAAGCATTCACATTGATCTAAATCATATTATTACTAGGTAAAATCCAATGTATCAATCAAAATGCACTCAAAACTAGCAAAATGTCTGAAATGGGACAATCATAATCAAAAATCATTCATATCCTTTTTGTCTCTATGCTGTTTCATTGAATTTAACTCTCAAAAAGGATACAGTAAAACATTGTACCATCTTTAATCACTTCATAATCAAAATACATTAGTCAAAATGACACACTTACACATTGTATAGTACCATTTCTTTGTGATTTTTTGGCATTTTGCTTTTGTAACTTAAGGGACATATATAATATAAAGATAGATATAAGAAAGATGTAATCAAATCTTAAGGCTCCTTTGCATTACAGCATGAGATCAGGTGCAGCTAACCTGGGATCAAGAAAAAGTCACATCAGAAAGAAATCAAAAGACTCCTTTGAGTGTCAATAAGAAAAACATGCAATTATTTTTTCTTAGATGAAAACTAAAATGTATATTAGAAAATAAATTGAAATACAACAGTAGGTAGCAACCAAATTAGATGGCTAGCATTACAGATTTTGCCACCTGTAAAACAATATTCATTGTAATATCAAACTAAATGAGATGTACATAATTGCATGTCATCTTTGGTTGAAAGGGGTCTCTAATTGAAGCATGTCATCTTCATTCTTGAGCTGAAAATCTCAGCACAATAACAAAAACTGCATTCACTGAATAAACTGTTCCAATATTCAACACAATTATATCCCATATGAAACCTCATCTTGCCATTCAACCTTATCATCATCTCTCTCTTAAGGCCCACTAAGCAAGGAAGAGGTTTTTCCTTTCACCTAGCTAGTTGGACAAGATTATGTCCTTAGCTAGATTTGGCACATTTACATGTTACAATAGATGCCTGTTTGATAAGACAATAGTTGACTGGTCCCATTTTCTTATTCAAAGTGCTCCTATCCTAACTCACCAGTCAGTTTCATAACTCATTCTCACAACATACACAACTCATTGCCCGTAGATTTCGGTTTGGCCAGTGTTCCATCATATGGTAATGCCTTTATCTCATCCCGGACCCCAGTACTTCATTCAAGGGGACTTGTGTGCAAAGGTTAACTCACCAAACCAATAGAGACTATTTCTTGGTTTGAAAAAGCTCAAGATCTAAAAACTACTGCTTTATTGTAATCTTCAAGCTTCCTTACCCCAGGTCATGCTCCTCGGACTGAAAAAGAAGAAGAAGACTTATTCATGTTGGAACATGTATTAACAAAGGGCATAAAGCAGAACTCTCCAAATAATGCAGAAGCCATAAAGCTAATGAAATAATGTACAAATAAACTAGATGAGAGAGATAATGTCTTACATTTACTATCTCCAAAGAATGTCCAAAAAATGAAGGCTAAGAGTAAGAGGTTTCTTATGCTCAAAATAATCCATGTCAACTTTACACAGACTCTTGATTCTGAGGTGATCTGCATCCACGCTCTACGAACCATAACATAAGGTTGTCTGCCTCTTTTAAATTTCCTTCTGACATCAGTCTTTTACTCAACTTCTCACAAAATTTCAAATCGGGTATCATATTCCGATTGAACATCCTATTGGCCACTCTATAAGCTGACATAGGAAACCCTCTGCTCAAAAAGCTATCCATAAGAATGTGGCATGTATTAGCATCAATTTTTGAAGCTGTTCTCAAAACCTTAGTCAAGAGTTTTTCAGCCTCTTCAAGGTTTCCAAAACTACATAACTTCTCAATGACTTGATTATACACAGTCCTGCTTTTCTGCCTTACAAGCATTTTTTCTAATAATTTCAACAAATCATCAACCCTGCCAATCTGACAATACCAATGAATAACTGTTCTGTATGTTACAGGAGTAGGATCTACACCCTTTCCGAGCATCTTTGCCATAAGCGTAGACATCTCTTCTATTCTACCTTTTCTCCCCAATGCATTGACTAGCGCTGTATAGGTGACTGCATCAGGGTGTTTGTTGCTAAGATACATGTCGTCAAGCAATGATAGAGCAGCTTCCATGTCACCCTTTTGACAATATCCATGAATAAGAGTAGTAAAATTTACAACATTAACAGCACACCCTTTTTGCAGACACCCCTCCATGAACTTCTTAGCTTCATTTGTTTTTCCCTCTCGGCATAGAGATTGAATCATTAAATTTATTTCAACTGAGTTTGGAAAAAATCCCTTTCTAATCATCTCTTCAACAAGATCACAGGCCTCAACCAATTTCCCTTCCCTACGAAAACCATGCATCACAACACTATAAGTTATAGCATTTGGAGTCCACCAATCTTCCTCACTCATATTCAGCATCTCTCTTGCCTCTAATGTCTTGCCACTTTGACAAAGCCCGTTTAATAAGGATGTATAGGATACAGTATTTGGTTTACAACCATGCTTGTACATCTGTTGAAGCATTGTTTTAGCTTGATCCAGCTTTCCTTCCCTACAAAACCCATTAAGAACAGAGGTGTATGTTACAACATCGGGAATGCAATCTTTCGAGAACATCTCATTCACAATTTCTTTCGCCATGTCAGTGTTACATTCCTTGCAGAATGAATGAACTATTGCAGTATACCCAACCTTATCAACATGGAATCCCTTTGTTTCAGCTTCCCTTAAAAATTCAAGGGCCTCATTTCCATGCCCATGTTTTGAGAGCATAAGGATAAGGTTATTATAGGTAACCTGGTCTGCAACCAATCCCGCATCGTTCATTTTCTCAATCAGCCCTCTAACTTCTTTGATCCTTTTTTCTTTGCAAAGAAAACCCATCACAGAATAGTAACTAATTTTATCTGGGCTGCAATCCTTAAGTGGCATTTTAGCTATCAGCTTTAAGGCATCATCAATCCGATGCACATTACAATATCCTTTTATCAAACAATTGTAGGTGACAACATTTGGCCTAATTCCGACAATTTCCATACGTTCCATAAACTTCAATGCCTTTTCTAACCTATTCCCCATAACTAGAGCATGGACTGCAGTGTTACATACTGACAGATTAGGCTCTATCCCTGCTTTCTGCATCAAAGTCAACATTCTCAGTGAATTCCTCAACTTGCCTGCCCTACTATATGAAACCATCACAAGACCAAAAGCTTCAGGTGTACGCTGTACTCTCCGGCGAGCCATTAGCTTCAGGACCCTCTTAGCACCCTGACACAACTTAGTCTTGCTAAGAATTTCAAGCATTGCATAATATACTATTGGGTCATGTTGATACCGCCATTGCCGATCAGCCCAATAAAACAATTTCAAAGAAATTCGTTCATCTTCAAAAGAACGCAGAACAGTACAAACCTGCCTAGGCTTGAGGCTCCTTAACAAGTGTCTTAATTCTCCTTCAAGCTTTGAGTTCCAAGTCGACCTAAGATCAATTAACCTACAAACTTCTCTCACCAAAGGGTGTTTGGATTCATCATCCTCATCACCTTCAACTCTACAAACATTTTCTTCATGTGCATTATTATTATTATCAGTCAACTTCAACTCCATATAATCCTCATTACCATCACTCTCCTCTCCTTCTTCTACTTCATCATCGCTACCATCAGACTCGTCAAAATTAAAGTTCTGATTGTTTTCAGAATCGCCTCTGGAACATCCAAATGCACCAAAATCCTCAGAACTCTCACGACCCATTTCCCTAAATCTTTCATACCCACCATTGGCATTATCATGTTCTCCATAATTCGGTCTACTTCTGGTTCCAAATGTAGTATTGTAACACATCCTTTGCATATAATATACCATGCTGCAAAAGACAAAAATCCTTTCAGCGTAAGAATGAAAGTATATCTAACATTTATCAAAATGAAAAACATCATACCAAGAGCTGTTTTAGTTATTTGAGTGTTACTAATATGTGTTCTAATAGGCTCAAGTGAGGCATTCAAATTCAAAGAGCTTCGGTACAACCAGAGGAAGGATCAACATTGAATTAGCTGACTTTATAGGAGTTTGAAGATTTGTTTTTTCCAATTATTATTCTTCTATTTCTCTCTCTCTCTCTCTCCTACTTTGCTCTGCATCACTACTAATTTATATCATAGGAACAATGCAGTAAGCAAGCTCAAGTACTTAAAATACTTAACCCCTCAAAACCATATTTAGTTATCAAATCTCTAGAGCTTCTTTTAGCAAAAGCATGTTACTTATTCACTTCCCCTTGACTACTATAACATTCCCAATTCATGTTTAACATTTCCTAATTTTCTTATGATTCCATAGTGCTCAAATAATTAAATATTTTCAAGTTAAAAGAGGAAAAGAGCAAAGAGTAAACGAAAAAAGGAAAAGCTTTGAATGAACCTTTGTACCTACAATGTTGATCATATGTATATGTCATTTTCATGGTTACACCACTCACAAGCTGTTTGGCTAGAGATGCTACTACTACCTACAGAGTAAAAGACAAAGATAACATAAAGATTGTCAAAACAATCATGATTCATGAAAAAGGTAAGCATTTGTGTTATTCATAAGAAAATCAAAAAGGAAAGCAAACCCAATGCTCAAAAATCTACTAATCGAAAAAAAAAAAAAAAAAAAAAAAAAAAAACCTTGATTAAACCCCATATGATTAAAATAAAGAATCTATTCATTAGCAGTATTAATAACCTTCCGGGTCGAGTCTCTGGAACAATGAGAAGTGGTCTGTGAGTACTCGGGTCGGTGCGAGATGAACCAACGCGAAAACCCATTGAAGGTGGTGGTCGGAATCCGACGAAATCCCCTTGAGAATAGCATGATTTAATTTGAGAATAGAGAAAGATCAGATTTTGAAACGGTCAAATGGGAAAATGAAGAAGAAGAAGAAGAGCCGACTTCGGTCTATATCTAAAGACAACGCCGAAGCTCCGCCATGAATGAATGACTGAATGAGTGACACTATTACACTATTACATTATTATTATTATTATTATTATTATTATTATTATTATTATTATTATTATTATTATTAAGGTTAATTAGGATTTTTGCCTTTGAATTTTGATATGTAACCAATCATGCTCTCTAAAAGGTGGTTAAAAATGTTCGTTGGATTTAAGGACTTTTTTTCTAATTTTAGTAAAAAAGTCTAACATAGATAAAAGTTTAGATGATATAATTTAGTACATGTCAAAGTTCAAGGGGCATGATTTAGTAGATTTCAAAATCTGGAGAGCATGGTTTAGTACATAAAAAATCACTGAAATAGTAAAATTCAATAAAATTAGACAAAAGTCCTTAAATCCAACTGTCTCAATAGTTCAGCCTTTCAGGGGGCATTTTTAATAACCTTAAAAATTTAGGGGGCATGATTTGGTACATGTCAAAATTTAAGGAGGCAAAAATCTTAATTAGCCTATTATTAATTTTTTTCCAATATTCATTTATATTTCTTTTTAATTAAAAAAATAAAATTATAAAAGGTAAATAGCTATTGCAATTTTTCTCCAGTTTTGTGAGTACAGACTTTGTTTTGAATTTATTACTACATGTTTCTGTTTAGACTCAATGATCTAGAAAATGGACCTTATATGTGGCATGTTTAAGAAAATAATAGAGTTTGTACTGACGAAATTAGACATTGGGTACTTATGTAGCTAAAAATAAATATGTGTTTATGTCGCTTATAAACATAAAACTTTAGTATTTATGCCACTATTTATCGAATTTTTTAATTATTTTTTTCATATTTATATATATTTTATAGTTATATAAGATATTTTATAAAATTTAAAAAAAAATTAAAATAATTTATAATATAAAAAATAATGTAAATCTATTTCACAAATATATTAAATAAAATAATTAGGGATTAAATTCTATTTGAGGTATTAAATTTTTTAAAATTTTATAAAAATTTCTTTAATAACTATAATTTACAATATAAAATTGATTAAAAAATTATTAGGAATAAGAAAGGACATTCGATCCCTTTTATTTTGGAATTCAAAATGTAATTTAAATATGAGCATTGCTATTAGGCACCAGTGGTGCTTAGTATCTTCTCAACATGTCGCGTTGCAATTAGCTATCGATACTCCCTAAAAGCTATTATATTAAATTATGTGGGACCCGATACTTAGTTAAACCAATAGCAATATTAACACATAAAAGAGTGCTAAGCACTACTGCTGTCCTTTAGCATTTCTCTTTAAATATAGTAGCAAGCAAGCAAGTAACAACTCCCAATGCACATTATCGGAAAATGCAGCTCCACCATTTTTGTTATCTCTCTGCATAATCTGAGGTCACCTATCTCTCTCTCTCTCTTTCTCTTTTGCATCTTCATAGTTTTTTTTTTTTTTTTGATCAAGAAATAACACAAAATACAACTTACAGACTCTTAATGATCTTTTCAATCAAACAATATGAATGCTCAATTCTAGTGATGTTTTCCTGTATGTACACTAGGTTTTGAATCCTATACCTAATCAACATATTAGTATAATCAATAGAATAAGATAGGACCTACTATTGTTTGTTTGTTCAACCAAGTAGAGTACAAAATAAAATGAAATAAAATTTATTTAGGACTCAATTGTTTATGGATTTCATTTCAAATTAATTCTGTGGTCATCTTTATGGTTTGGTTTGGTCTTTAGATTTTTTTAGGATCAGCATAGTTATTATGGGTCTTGCTTTTAATCTTTTTTTAAGGGGTTTTTAAATTAATTTCATTCCTTTACTTTGTTTATTCATTCAACTTATTCTGACACTTGATTTTTTTTAAGTTGATTTTCAGTAGTTGATATTGTATATTTTGCTTCAGCTCCTATGGATGATCATTTTCATGTTGTTTCGTGTTTGTTAATTTATTGATTTATGCAGCCCTAGCTCAAATTTTGAAGATAAAGTTGAGGCCAATGATGGTAATTCTTCAGAAGCACCTGTGAAATTGGATCCACACATAGAAAAGCACAAGTACTTTTCTCTTTCCCTTTTAGGCTTTATATCTCTACTCTCAATTGCTTGAATTCAATCTAACATGGCTGAAACTTTTTATAATAAATATGAATTAATCTAATAAAATTGATAATTCTCAGTTCTTCTTTTCTTAATTGTTGAGTTCATATTAATGGAAGTAATTGCGTTTTCAGCAGATTGGTGGTGAAGCATGGCATGAATTTCCTCACAATGCATTTTGTTAAACCTTAGCTTTTTAATTGTGAAACTCTTATAGTTTTCTCTTACAATACTAATTAAAATGATTCATTTATTATTTACAAAGAACTAGAAAAACAAACATTTGTATTTTTGAAAAATCTTTATTCAACTTATATTGGAAATTTTTTTAATGTGGATTATACATGTTCTGCTATTTAACTTCTTTGATAATCAATCTTAATGGAAATCTTTAATTCTATTTAACCTTGACACTTTCATTTCTTACATGCATTTTTGGAATTATCTTTATTCTACACTTATTTAGAACAATATAATTTTGATTATTAGCTGTTTTTTCATTTGAGGAAGAAGTATATAGATTGTTACACCCTTTATGGATCTTCTTTTTATATACTTTACGTATAGATATAAATATATATTAATAAGTGTTTCTTCCTTGATTTAAAACTCTCTCAACCTGTTGGGATTGGGATGCACCAAACAATGTTGATTCTGATACTTTGAACACTGAGAAGGCAGCAGATACAGAACTAAAGTTCTTGAATATACGATACAGAGCAATAATGGTGGTGTCCAAGAAAGTTCTTGAAACACAACTGCTAGAATATGGGAATAAGCTTGTGGAACCTCCGTTGTTCGTCGATGAACTCATTCCTCTTCTCGACAGAGTTGAGTATTGTCTATCAAAGGTTCTGCAGTCTCCTTCTGAATCAATGAAAAATGCACTTTCTCCGTCATTAAAAGCATTGGTTGATGAAAAACTTTTAGGACATTCAAATGTTGATGTCAAAGTTGCAGTTGCATCTTGCATCAGTGAGATAACGAGAATTACTGCACCTGATGTTCCTTACAATGATGTCCAGATGAAGGCGGTCTTCCAGCTTATTGTGTCATCATTTGAAAATTTGTGTGACAAGTCAAGCCGATCATACACAAAAAGAATCTCAATTCTTGAAACTGTTGCAAAGCTCAGGTCTTGTGTCGTGATGTTGGATTTTGAGTGTGATGCATTGATCGTGGAGATGTTCCAGCATTTTCTAAAGGCGATTAGGGACTATCATCCACAGAATGTTTTTTCATCCATGGAGACAATAATGACTCTTGTTTTAGAAGAAAGTGAAGTAATTCCAACTGAGCTTCTCAGCCCTATACTAGATTCTGTGAAAATTGGCAACAAAGATGTTTTGCCCATTGCTCGGAAATTGGGAGAGAGAGTTCTTGAAATATGTGCTGCCAAGCTTAAGCCTTACTTGGTACAAGCTGTAAAGGACCTGGGTGTTTCATTAGATGACTACAGTAAAATTGTATCTACCATATGCCAAGATGCTGATGATGGTAATGTTGAGCAGAATAAAGTCCAAGCTTCTGATGAGAATATGGTACTTATCTTTGTATTAAGAACTGTGATTTCATTGCTTATTCTGTGAAAAAATATATCTTGTGGTTTGTATGAATTTATCTTATTCTTCTATGGAAATTGTTTAGAATTCTTTGTGTTTGATTTTTCCTTCTTTTGTTCAGCAAAGGGTTTTATTTGATGCATGCAATGTTGTCATGTTATCTCACTTTCTTGCACTAACTGAATCTTCATTAATTTTCCTAACTCCTTAGTTCTGTTATTGTGACTCAATTATACACATGTTTTTGCAGGCTGTTGAGAACAGGTCGAGGAAGCCACCCTTGGATAACGGATCCCAGGCATGCCATCTTTCTACTTTAATTTAATTTATTGAGATAATTGTGACATAAGTACTTACAATTTTGAGTTTGTAAGTAGCACGAGTACCTAATATTAATAAAACTGTAATTTTCATATAGTTTCGTCAGTAGAGACTATTTTACATTTATTAAAAGAAGAGTTGAAAGTAATTTTTACCGATTTCTCTTTGCTGAAGCTTTGAGATTAACTTAAAATAAGTCTTACCCAACTTAGTTTCTTATGCAGGAGGATAAAGCGGGAATCCCAGAAGCAGCGTCATTAGAACAAGCTCAACTTGCTATGGATAGATCTCCTCAGTCTGCAATGAGTAATGGTATCACCAAGACTGCAAGAGATGACTCTTTGGCTGATTTTAGCTCCCTGAAGAAGCAAGAGGATGATCAGAAAACCGAGAGTACCGAGGATTTGGATGCACCAAACAATGTTGATCCTGATACTTTGAACACTGAGAAGGCAGCAGCAGATACAGAATCAAAGCTAGAGCAGAGCAATAAGAATGTTGGGGGAAATACTAGTTTGTCTGCAAACTCTACTCCTTCTGAAAGTCCTCATATTTTAAATGAGAAGGAAAGTGCTGATAATGAGAAGAAAATGCAGATGATGAGAAGAAAACTTCGAAAAATGAAGAGAAAAGTGCGGATAATGAGAAGAAAAGCGCAGAAAATTAGAAGGAAAGTTCAGAAAATGAGGAGGGAAATGCAGACAATGGAAAGTTCAAATATGGTCCTTATATATTTCATTTCTTCCTGGGTTCTTTTGTTGTTTCTGTGTTTCACTAATATATTTCATTTTTAGTCCAATTACTTTTTTGTAATTGGAAGTATTTTAACTGCTTTTGGATGTTTGACATCGATAATTTGGAGGGTTTGAAGCACTGGAATGATTAATATTTAATGGCCGATTATTTTACTTTCATGGTTATGAATTTTAGTTCTAAGAGGTATTGTGTGCTGGCTCAAGATCAAGATACTTATTTGTAAGAAATTTGTCTTTTATTTTTATTTGATAGCAAGGGATTTTTGGGCATGCTTATAGTCCTGAGAGATTAAATATCACCTCTTCAGATAATGATTGGTTTTCAATACATCAATAAATTGTTTTTGTAAGGACTCTCATACACCATTTATTTTTTTATTAGTATTATATTGTACGTTTTAAGCCTAAATTCTTACAGTTTTGTTTTTGGGTACCTTCTCAAAAGGTCTCATTCCAATGGAGATAGTGTTCATCTTTATTTGGCTATTTGGCTCTGATACCACTTGTAAGGACTGTCAGACACTATCTATTCCTCTATTGGTATGATATTGTCAGTTTTGGGCTTAAGTCCTTACAGATTTGTTTTTGGGCACCTTCTCAAAAGATTTCATTCTAATGGAAATAGTGATCATCCTTACATACCCAAGATCTTTCCTATTTCTAACCAATGTGAGACTTTGATTGTACACCCAACAGTGAGAAAAATTAATATATACAAGTCTTCATATCTCTTTATAT
This sequence comes from Cannabis sativa, assembly GCF_029168945.1. Lineage (NCBI taxonomy): Eukaryota > Viridiplantae > Streptophyta > Magnoliopsida > Rosales > Cannabaceae > Cannabis > Cannabis sativa. The sequence continues at coordinate 58,154,070 of NC_083607.1, forward strand.
AGTAAGAATCTATTCACTCATCAAAATATGTTTCTATAGCTAATTTTTGTTTTTCTTAAACCATCTCATGGTATATATTTTGGGTTAAATTTGGCCAAAAATATATCATAAAATTATATTTAGCTTATTTTTTTGTATTTGTGCTCCAATAGCACAAAGTACAAATTAACTATAAAAGTTAATATTATCATTAATGCTCATTCAATATATTCAAAATAATTAATTTCATTTATATTATTTTAATATTTTATAAATATATCTTATTCAAAGTCAATGAACAGTATTAATAAGTGGCAAAGAGATAATTAAAAAAAGTAGTATCTATTGTGGACTAAAATTTGGCCTATGTTATCTTTTGTACTAAATTTGGCACAATTTTTAGCTTGGGCCCAATTCGGCACACCTTTTATATCACTATTGGAGTTAAATTTTAGCAAAATATTCTAAAAAAAATAGTAATACACCATATTTATAACTCTCCATTGAGTTTTTTTTTTTAATTTATTTGTTTATGTATTAAACAAAACTTTTATTTAGTACGGAGTTTTGATAGATGAATGTGGGTGACCTTCACAAGGTTTGGGAAATCATAGCCTTGAAAAAGGCCAAATAGAGACTGGAATTTCTTCCCCTTTGATCAAATTCTTGATACCATGCTTCATGAGCTTTGCCACACAAGCTTTGGGATGAACTTAAAAAGATATATATATTTGGTATACCTCTGTATATATATCTCTTGTTATTTTTAGTGCGACTTTGAATTTGAATTTCCTGTCATGTGTACTTTTTTTAAAAGAAAAGATAAAAATTATTTTATTTTATACATATTATATATGCACATGTAAATTAATGTTAGAATTTTGCTATGTGTATGTAATGTGTTGAGATATTACCTTGTTCATTATGGCCCTGAAAATCTAGATTATCAATATTTAGGGGGAGAGAAAGAGGGAGAGGGGTGGAGGGAGAGAGATAAATGAATTGATTTATTTTTTGTTTGATAAGAAAGAGAGAGAAAGGGAAATTAAATTCTTCTAAATACACAAATTTGGATCCCTCTAAAGATAAGAGAATCTAAAAAAAGACAAAAAAAGCTAAAATGTCTCTTTTCCTCTTTAAAAATTAATATATAATACCTTTCAAAAAAAAAATTAATATATAATAATGTTAGAAAAATTAATAATAAATCCAACATCAATTTGTATATAACATAAAACACAATAGTAATAAGAAAATTTGATTTTTTATCCTTACATTAAGGAGAGATTTTTTTCTTAAACCTAAAATACCCTATATTGGTAAAATAGAACAATATTTACTTAATTCCCACATTACCCCTCATTCAAATTTGACTCCACAAGTTCCTTCAAAAAAAAAAAATTGACTCCACAAGCATCGGACCCAACACAATTTTTTTAAAAAATCACTCAACACAAGCATTGGACCCAGCCCCATCGAACCCCATCGGGTCCCCATCGGACCCATCAGGTCTTCGTCTTCCCCAACCCATTCACATGGAGCATCGGACATGCATCGGCCTGAATCGGACCCGGTGGTTCGGTCGAGATGGGTTCGTGGTGGAGGAGGTGGCGCGTGGGTTTTCGTTTTGGTCAATTTTCGTGGTGGTCACGGCGTCGAGCTGTGCGGTGGTTGCGGCAGTCGAGCGGTGCGGTGGAGGAGGTGGATCGACGTGGGTTTTGTGCGGTGGAGGAGGTGGATCGGCGTGGGTATTGTGCGGTGGAGGAGGTGGATCGGCGTGGGTTTTGTGCAGTGGAGGAGGTGGCTCGGCGTGGAGGCTTTATGGGTTTTGGGTTTGATTTGAGAGAGAAAGGAGGAAGAGAAAGACAAGTGGAGAAAAATGGGAAGGGTATTTTAGGGTTTAGGGAAAAGTATACCCATTTTTTCAATAGCTATAACTATTAGTTTGGAGAACAAATTTAGGTATAAAAAATGCATAGAAAATCAAATTTCCCTAGTAATATATAATTCGGTATGCGTACCTGATTGATCCATAACAATTACCTCAATTCGATCCATAGCAATTACTTCAATTCGATAATGCAATACTATCAACTAAGTCTTCCTCCCTTGATATCTAAATCAGAAGCAGTTTATTTATCTGATTATCAAAAGTATACAATTGTGATGAGACAATATGTATTTATAGAGTTAGGGAGGGGACTTAGCTACATAACCCTAGTTGGACTGGGCCTGCTCATTAAAAGCTTCAGTTAACTAGAAAAGCTCACACTTCTGCTTCACCTAGACTTTACACACAGATGCTAAGCCCATTAACAATATGGGTTAACACAGCAAAAAACTATCCAATCAACCCAAGTTTTAATAAAACTAATAAAAGTTAATGTAAGCCCAAATAAAAAGTCTAACAAATAATACTAAAAATAATAAAATGGTAATTTTAATATTTATTTTACTCTCTATCTTTCTAATTTATTAAGCATTATGGTGCCTAGTACTAAAATTATTATATTAAATTATATAGGACTCGATACTTAATTGCACCAGTAACAGTATAACAACGAGGAGGGTGCTAGGTGTTAGATAATGTTAGTTGTTAGAAGTTAGTTACAACTTTCTGTTATGATTGTTACTTTCTGTTATGACAGCTGTATTGTTAGTTAGCTCTTTCTCTTATTTTCTCAGTTGTATATATCTTGTACTCGAACACTATTGCTCAATCAATGAAGATCATTTTCTCAATCTATTATTCTTCCTATCACTAGGCATCATTAGTGTCTTTTGTTGGGAATATTTTATCAGGATCTAGATTTACTAACAAGTATGTTGAATTAACATCTTAAATATGAATATCTCTGAAATAATAAAATTAAACACATAAGGGATTAGAAAACCTTACATTGGTTGCAGCGGAATATAATGACTCATTCCGCTCAAATCTCTAACCCTTGTTCCACCCTTGTTCCTTTCTGTCGCAAAGTATTATCAAGATCTGAGTCTGGATCTCTTTCTCTCCTTCGGGTTTGGTTACCACCGTCTTACTCACTATGATTGAAAACTTGACTTGCTATGTGTGGGTATAGCACTCTTTCACTATAGGCTAAAATAGGAAGAACAATGAAGGAGGCTTGAAAATCACTATAGTAAGTGTCTCTCTTCTACTAGTTGTCAGAAAATGAAAACTAGATTTGGTTTGGTTGAAAAGTCAAGTTGACAAGAGGATGAGATGAGAGCATCATGTTCCTTTTATACTGTTTCCACTAGGGCTTAGGGCTGAATTATATGAATTGAAAAAGAATAAAATATTAGGCAAAAATAACACTAAGGCCGGACACAAAGTGAACCACTTTCTAGTTACAATTTTACCACTTTATTTCAACCACTTAGTCTTCTTGCAATAATACCATATTTTCCAATTCAATCCTATAAATGCCAAAATTATTTATTTAATAATTATAATTAATTATCAAATAAAATTTCCATTTATATTATACCATACAAAGTCTCTTAATTAACAAATTGACTCCAAAAAACTTCTTTTCTTCACATTTAAGCCCTTGCTTAGTGAAAATCCATAAATAAGACATAGTCTAATTTTAGAATTATAATTGATTAATTAAAATCAATTGACTGAGTCTGCAAGCAGTATTATCTCAACTAGTGAGGGGACCATGAGCCTATATAACCGAGCTTTCAATAAGTAGATCGAGAATTTGCCAAATAAATTCTCTAACTTATTAATTCCGCTTTGCGCCACTATAGATTTGGAATTGAATAGCACTCTCAATTATATAGAACGCTCTATATGTACCACGATATAGATACGTTATGATTATCCATTGTTACAATCATAATAGTTAAAGATCCTCAATATATGATCTACATTGAATAGGGACAAATTTATAGTTCTACCATTCAATGTATTTTATCCTTAGAACACTTAGCTGCCTATAAATGATACTTCAGTAAACTAATATAATTACTGAAATAAGGCCTCAATCATTTATCTTTATTCAGCCAAGCTCGAAGGAATTCATCGTTTCACTTCTAAATACTTACAAATGTTATAGATTATATATCTATGATTAACGCTTCCACTCAATTGAACTACCATGTTCCCAAGATGTAAATATCTGCCAGAACCATTAGTTAGCTTCCACAAACAACTTGAAGAACATAAATAATACAACTAAGTTGAACCTAACCATATCAGGATTAAGATCCATAGACCTAAGATCAACCATTAATATTGACTTAGAAAGATATAACGGTAAGTTTATGATATCTTATCCAAAATCAATATTGGTCCTTTTTAAATGTATACTCCATACATCCGATACTGGTAAACTTTGTCAATGCCCTGAAAATGACATAACACTTATTCAAGGTGTAAGTATACCTTATCGCCGATTATCATGTCAGTCTAAATCCAGTGAAGTGACAAATCATGGGAATCAAACTTTTGAACATATAATCATGATTATTGTAATACCCAGAATTAAGAAATGGATTAGCAAAACCCTAACTAGATAATTATGTATAATGGAGGAATTATATTATTATATAGTTCAATATATGTGATTTATATGAATTTTAATATATTAAAGACCCCGTTGGTGAGCTAGGGGCATTCTGGTAATTATGACCCGAGAAGGGTAAAATGATGAAATTAATTTAATTACGTGCTTAATAGAACTATATTATTATATAGTGTGCCTATGTTGTCTTTTCAGGTGTGTTATGACAGGTTGGCGCGGTATAGTCACAATCGGGAATTTCGGGCCGAACCGGGTTCGGGCCCGAAGTGCAATTGGATGGAATGAATTGGCATTTTATTTGATATTTGATAATCTGAATTTTATTTGGTATTAAATATGCATGGAATGACAAAAATACCCTTGTGAGGGTGAATATGTGTGCTTTGGCCCTAAGGGCATTTTGGTCTTTTGACCTTATTTAATTTATTCTAGTAAAAGCTGAATTTTGAGTTAATGAGATGAAAATTCTGGAATTCCCTTCCCCATAACCCTCTCTCTCTCTCAAACCCTCTCCTTATTCTAGCTTTGATTTTGATGGGAATTGCTTGTTTTGGAGCTTGGAGTTTGTGGATTAGTGAGCTTGAAAGTGAAGGAAGTTTTAGCTAAACTTGAGGTAGCTTTTTCAGATTTTAATTTTGGCTTCCTTGCTGAATTTTCTTGATGATGGAACATGATTTTGGTTGTTGAAAGTGTATGTTGCATGAGGTGTTATTCTCTTGTTAGTTTGAGTTTGTTGTGTTTGAATTCTTGGTAAATGATTGTTTGATCTCTAGGTAAGAATTCTAGGGTTTTCTCTTATCTTGAACTCAGGCTATTGTTGGTAATTATGGTTGAAAAATTGATGGAGTTGTTGGGTTTGAAGCTCTTGTTCAAGAGCTTGAATTTTACAAGTTTGGAACTTGATTTTTTTATACTTTTGGGCAATCTGAATTTTGAGTTTAATATGTGATTTTGATGCATGAAATATGTGTTTTAGACCCTATAATATTTGCTAGCTGCTGTGTTAGGAGTGTTAGTTAATTACAGTTAGTTAGTTACAGTTTGTTACTGTTCATTGAATCAGTTAATTCTGTTATCGGTTACTTTGGTTGTTAGTAGCTCCAACTGATTCCGTTGTACCTAACTAATTCTCCTCATGTAATTCATTGGCTATATAATGCCAATGTCTATTCATTCAATATTGAGATTGCCTTTTGTTCAATCTGTCTTTCTTCTACCTTTCTCATCTTTACTATCTTTCTCTCTCTTTCTTGTTTCTCTCTACTGTTCTGGTTTTCTTGTTACTGGTTCATCAATGGCAGAGAGATTTAACATGGTATCAGAGCTCTTCCCCCCTTTATCTGTGAATATGGCGAACGTTGGAGGCAACAGCAATGCTACACAGAACAACAGCAGATCGAACAATCAAATGAATGGAGCACCTAATCTCAATCGATCGAGAAACAACACTGATGATCACAATCCTGTATATTTCAGCCATAACATGTCTATTAGACTAAATGATCACAATTTTCTTTTGTGGAAACAACAGGTACTGGCAGCAATTCGAGGAAATCGATTACAAAAATTCATTCAAGATCGAGCTCCTCCACCTCGATTCTTAAGTGATGCAGATCAAGCTTCGAATACCTTCAATCCAGATTTTCTTGATTGGGAGGTTCAAGATCAACTCTTAGTCTCTTGGCTGTTATCCTCAATGACAGAAAGCCTCCTCACTCGCATGGTGGGATGCAACACAGCAAGACAAATCTGGCATGCACTAGAAAAGCATTTCACTCTGCAAGTGTCTTCAAAGATCCTGGAATTCAGAACAAAATTGCAGAAAATACGAAAAGGATCCATGACCTTGAATGAATACTTGTTAAAGATCAAACAACATGTTGATCTTCTTGCTTCAGTTGGGGAGGTTCTGAGTGCAAGAGATCACATCGCTGCAATTTTCAAGGGATTACCTCCAGAATATGATACTTTCATCATTTCAACTAATACTCGAATCGAAGAGTATTCAGTTGCTGAAATCGAAGCTCTACTATTAGCTTCTGAGTCTCGAATCGAGAAGACAGATCAAGATTTGGAAGCTGAGTTGAGTGTGAATCTTGCTACAACCGAGTTGGATCAATTCTCTGAAGTCAACATTGCTTATCAAAATTATCCGAATCGCACCAATCGATTTTACAATCAAAATCGACCTCCTCCTCTCTCATCATTCACTTCATCATCTCGAGGAACTGGTCGTGGATTCACAACTCAAAGACCCTATAATGGAGGTAATCATCTGTCCACCTCTTCTTTCCCTAATTCTAACAATCGTGGTGGTTTCAGTTTCAATACCAGAGGTGGAAAGTATCCAACCAACTCCAATCGAATTCAGTGTCAGCTTTGCCATAAGCTTGGACACACTGTTCTTGATTGCTTCTATCGATTCGATAAAAGCTTCACTGGAGTGTTTCCTAACTCCAATTCTCCCCAAGCTCAAGCTAATGTTGCTCAGACAACACAACCTGAAGACAGCTGCTGGTATCCTGATTCTGGTGCATCGAATCATTGCACTCCAAATGTGCAAAATCTCAACACAGGTGTCGAATATGAAGGAGGTGAACAACTCTTTGTTGGTGATGGCTCAGGTCTCTCTATTCAACATATAGGTCAGTCTATTGTTCACACCAACTCTTCTCATTCTCTTGTTTTGAACAACCTGCTGCATGTACCAAAACTCACAAAAAATCTGTTAAGTGTTTCTCGTTTTGCTCATGATAATAATGTGTTTTTTGAGTTTCATTCTGACAAATGCTTTGTCAAAGATCAGGCAACTCGAACCATCCTTCTCACTGGGACACACCAGAATGGCCTCTATACCTTTAATCCCTCTCAATTCCATGTGCAATCTCCCAACACAGCCACTGTTCCCAGAGTTTTAACTGCATCTGTAGCTTCTAATCCTGCTGTTTCAAGTGTTCACACAGCCTCTATGTCACCACCTAATGTGCCAGAAAATTCTTCTTGTATTCATTGTAATAAGTCTTAAGTCTCTGACTTTGAGTTGTGGCACAATAGGCTTGGCCACCCCTCTGAAAAAATTGTCAAAGCTGTATTGCAAACCTGTAATATAACAATCAGCAATAAAGATTCTTTGAATGTTTGTTCTGCCTGTTGTTTGGGTAAAATACACAAGCTTCCTTTCCCAAAATCATCTCAAACAGTTTATAGTGAGCCTTTACAATTAATAGTTGCTGATTTATGGGGGCCAGCTAAAACAACTTATGTCAATGGCTATAGATACTATATTCAATTTATAGATGCACACTCTAGGTTTACTTGGATTTATATGTTGAAAAATAAGTTTGAAGCCTTAAAGACCTTTTTGCAATTCAAAATCGAATCTGAGTTACAATTAGGCACAAAAATCAAATGTCTTCAAACAGATTGGGAAGGGGAGTTTAGATCATTTACTGAGCATCTCAAACAGTTTGGCATCACTCATAGACACCCTTGTCCTACAACACATGAACAAAATGGGTTAGTTGAATGTAAGCATAGACATGTAGTGGAAAATGGCCTTACTCTTCTTGCTCAAGCTTCAATAAGTGGATTAATTGTGATTTTGGATGTGAAAAGCAAGCTTGAGTTCATGGAACTCAAGCTTGGTGCTTTAATGGCACTTTTTGATTTTTAGTGCAATTGTTGGGTTTAAGTTGTGGAATATGTTTATTATGACATATATTGATGCTCTGGAAAGTTTGGGAATGTTTGGGGATGATTTGAGTGAGTTTTGGGGGTTTAAAGATTGAGAAATTTCGTGTTCTCTGCCCAGACAACCGGAATTCCGGTTGGTTCATCCGGAATTCCGGTTGGAGTTCATCGGGAAATGCTGAATTTTGTTTCGGCCATAACTTTTGACTCGGGACTCCGTTTGGGACGTTCTTTATACCGTTGGAAATCTCTTTTCGAGCTCTATGTGATTCTCTATATTTGAAATGCCATGAATTTATTTTATGAATGTGAAATCAGGGGTTAACCCTATTTGTGAAAATCCCGGATTGTGTGACTAGGATTACCGGCACCTGGTCAGGAGCACCCGGGGATTCAGAATCTCTGCCTTTGCGGGACAACAGGTAAGACAGTAGTTGCACGTAGAGATATGCACGGTGGTGCTTATATTGAATATTATATTGGTGATAATTAGAAACCGAGATTAGGGTTATTACCCTAAAGTGAGCGGTTTAATGGCCTAGGGTTATTACCCTAGTAATTATTAATGTGTAAATGTTATGCCATGCTAAATATATTGTAATAAAGAATTATGCGCACAAGGCATAATTAAGTTAGACTCGGTAAATTAGTACCTTGAGTTTGATAGTAATGCAGTCTAGGGTTATTACCCTAGAATTTATGTGAAGGTAAGAAAGTCATGATGTACAATAATATTGCTAATCAAGTGAAAGCATGAATTAGGGTTATTAGTCTTTATAAGTGTTATTTTGAGCATGCAATAATATGTTATATGAGAGACTATTTGGTATGCAAGTTAGGGTTATTACCCTAAGATTTTATATGTTACAGTGTATATGGAATGTATGTATATATATATCAAGAGTTATGTGTATAAGACATAACTTGGTTAGACCTGGTATATATTATCAGGATAAACCACTGAAAGAACGTAATGTATGGATTACGTAAATATATATGAATAGAGTTATGCGAGCAAGGCATAACTAGGTTAGACTCGGTAATTATAACCGAGATAAACCTTACTAAGGCCTTATTGTAAATAGACGTGTGAGCGTAACACGTAGGTCTATACCACATAGACATATATAGACGTGTAAGAGCAACACGTAGGTCTATGCCACATAGACATATATAGGTGTTGGAAATTATTTTACCAGGATCTTAGATCTACTCACAAGTATGTTTATTAACATCCTAAATAAGAACTTTCTAAAACGATAAATTAAACACATATAAAGTTTAAGAAACCTTACATTGGTTTCAGCGGAATTAAATGACTCCTTCCGTTCAGATATCTAGCCCTTGATTCCTTTCTGTAGCAGAGCATTATCAATATCTGAACCTGGATCTCTTTCTCTGAATCTTTGATGCTGAAACTCCTTCTTGCTGAAAGTCTTTCTTCACGATCTTCCTCACTATGATTGAGGTATCACTTGATGTGTGTGGGCACTACTCAAATCACTAAGGATTTCGAAATTCTAAGGAAGAAGAGAGAGAGTGGTCAGCTAAAGATAGGGAGAGAGAAGGCTCAGTTTTTCTGAATAGAAAAAGTCAGAAGAAAAGTGTGTAATTTTCCTGAAGCCTTCACTATCTATTTATAGCATTCCACTAGGGTTTGATTTGAATTATATTGCATTAAAATAATGAAAATATCAGTTTAAATTTCCTACAAAAGTGGCAGGCCCTAGGCTAGGTGGACTGGGCCTTGATTTTTGCAATTTTACAATTTTACCACTTTTTTTGTATCTGATTTTCTCAAAAATGCCAATTTCCTAATTCAATCATTTAAATGCCAATTCTAACTATTTAATAACTATAAATAATTATTAAATAATATTGTCATTTATCATATTTATTAATTGCACCATACAAAGTATCATAATTAACAAATATGCCCCTGTTAACTCTTTCTTTACAATTTCGCCCTTACTTAGTGAAAATTTCACAAATAGACATAGTCTAATTTGTGAATTATAATTGATTAATCAAAACCAATTACATGAGTTTTACAAGCAACATTATCTCAACTAGTGGGGGGACCATGGGTCTATATAACCGAGCTTCCAATAAGTAGATCAAGAATTTAACACTAAAATTCACTAACTTATTAATTCTTCGTTGAATCCACGCATAGAACTTAGAATTGCACTCTCAGTATATAGAATGCTCTATATGTTCCACCATATAGACACATCATTAGTTATCCATTGTTATAATCCTAATGTGATCAATGATCCTCTATATGAATGATCTACACTGTAAAGGGATTAAATTACCGTTACACCCTACAATGTATTTATTCCTTAAAACACTTGACCCCGTATAAATGATATTTCAGCTAATGTGAAATGAGTACTCCACCATTTATGTTCGTTTGGTCAAGCTCGAAGGAGATCATCCTTTGCTTACTATTCGCCAGATAGAAGCTATAGATTCCATGTTTATGATAGCGCTCCCACTCAATTGCACTACCGTGTTCCCAAAATGTACGTATCACCCTGACCTAAAAGTAGGCTTAACTAACAAATCAAAGAACACGAATAGCCTTTCAAGATTGAGCCTAATCATATCAGGATTAAGATCATTTGATCTAGGATCAACTAGGCGATATTGACTTGAATAGATATTACGGTAAGTTTAATAAATCTAAGTCAAAGTTCAATATCGGTCCCTTCCGATGCATACTCCATGCATCCAACCTGAGCTTTACTTTAACCAATGTTCTGGAAAGAACATAGTATTTCTCCAAATACAAGTAAACTCTTGTTGTAGATTATCATATCAGTAAAACCCTGTGTCTGATAAATCTAGGAAACTTTATTCACATAGTCATGTTTACTTTCCAATGTGTTGACGGCACAATAAACAGGATCAAGTATGTGAAAAGGGTTTCAGATGAATTTATACATTATGTACATATAATCATGAAATAAATCATGTGAACCATGCAACATTAAATGTTATTTCTGATCTATATTAATAAACAAATCTGATTATATTGAAATGAGTTTTATTTAGGGCATAAAACCCAACAATAGGCGTGTGAGCGTAACACGCAGGTCTATAGCAAATAGACAAATAGTGCAGTGGCACCATTAACTATGTGATAAATATATATGTTGAGATTAAGGGTTATGCGTTCAAGGCATAATCAGGTTGGACTCGGTAACAAGAACCGAGATGAACTGTTCTAAGGCCTTATTGTATTTAGACGTGTGAGCGCAACACGTAGGTCTACGCCACGTAGACATAAATAGGCATGTGAGCGCAACATGCAGGTCTGTGTCACACAGACAAATTTGAATGGCATTGTTGTTTATATTATATGATGAGCATATTGTTGATATGTTTTATACTGTCTTACTGGGCTTGGCTCACGGGTGCTCTACTGTGCAGGAAAGGGTAAGACTATTGCTCATCAGCCATGAGTGCAGGAGCTGGGCGAAGAATGTACATGTCCGGGCCATATCAGACCAAGCGGGTTAAGGGTCTATCAGTGATGAACTTTTGAATTCTATTTTGCCGTTTAGGTCGGCTAGGAATAAATGACTTGTAATAGCGTTTGTAAATATTTTTGGGATCCCAACTATTTTTACAAGTTTAAATATATTACAAGTTTATTTTCAGTGTGTTTAATATAAAAGTTTAAATTCTGCGCTATTTTAATTAGTAATCCTGATTAGGGGATTAGGGTTTTATAAGCATTTTGGGTAGTGTGCCTAATTATTTAGGGCGTTACAATTTGGTATCAGAGCGCCAAGGTTTTTAAACTTCCTGTAGACCGGCCGAACAAGTACATTCGTCGTCAGAGATAGGCTCGACTCATGGTGCAGTAAGTATTGAGAGTAAATACTTGACTGTATGTGTGATCATCTGTTTACCGCTTTCCATTTTAGGCAGTATGCAAGCATCTAGAGTATGTATGTGTTATGTGATGCCATGCTATAAATGCTAATTGTTTATGTAAATATGTATGAGGTAAATAGATGAGTTAGGGTTTAAGGCAATAAGTGCGTAAGTGTGGTATCGGTGCTTAACTCGCTGGGGTTGTTGATTACAAGGATACTAGTAATGGACCTTCCGCAATCATCCAGACCACAGGGCGAGCAAGTAGAGCCCGGGGCTACCCGAACCGATCCACCAGCACCGCCTCCACCTCCGCAAAATCCGGGGGATAATGCGGGGGCCGTTAATGCTAATCATTCTGCTGACTGGCAGTAGATGTTTCATGAAATGCGAAGTGTCATACTTCGTCAAGAGGAAGAGTTGCAACGTTTAAGGCAACAAGCTGCCCCAGTTAATCAAGGGTTACCACCAGCTCCTGTGCCAGTGGTGGGTAACCAAGGGTATATTATGCCGCACCGGGACTTTGTGTTCGAGCGGTTTGTGAAGCTACAACCTCCGGCTTTTCTAGGAGGTATTGACATAATTAAGGCCAAGCAGTGGACGAAGAGAGGACTGAATGCCACAATTAGTCGGGACTTGAAGATTACCACATCACATGACACTCTGTATAAGGGAGTGGTAGACTTGGCCTTAATTGCTGAGGAGGCCGAGCAGCAAGTAATGAAGGAGCAGGCTGCAAAGGATGCCGCCATGGCATCAAACCTTCCTGCTGGTGGTAATGTCAGTAAGGGGACCGACAGTGGCAACCCTGAGCACAAACGGAAGGCTGAGGCTTCCGGAGCTTCAGGGGGAAATAGAAAGTTTTGGAGAAATTGAGGTGGCCGTCAAGGTCACGGATCCTCTTTCAATTCATATCTTGAATGTCCGAAATGCAAGAATCACTATCAGGGTGAATGATGGGCCAAGGATACGTAGTATATTTGATATGGATTATATGAATCGGACATTCCAAGATTACCTGATTAGATGTGTGATCGTGTTTATCGATGACATCTTGGAGTAATCTGAAATAGATAAAGAACATGAGTTGCATCTCAGATCTGTTTCACAATGATTACGGGACAATAAGCTGTATGCTAAATTCAAGAAGTGTGAGTTTTGGTTATCCCGTGTCTCATTTCTGGGGCACATAGTGGATAAAGATGGGATCATAGTGGATCCGACAATAATTGAAGCTGTACGGGATTGGCCAGTACCAAAGTCAGCTTCAGAGGTCAGAAGTTTTCTGGGTTTGGCTGGTTATTATCGTCGGTTCGTTGAGGGTTTTTCAAAGATTGTTGTACCCTTAACGGAGCTGACCCGAAAGAATCAGAAGTTTGTTTGGACTGATCGGTGTGAGAAAAGTTTTCTGGAGTTAAAGCAACGCTTGATTACCGCTCCTGTACTAACTCTTCCTTCAGATAAGGAAAAGTTTGTGGTATATTGTGACGCCTTGAGACAGGGTCTCGGCTGTGTGCTTATGCAGGCTGGGAGGGTAATAGCTTATGCTTCTCGGCAGTTAAAGGAGTACGAGCAGAGGTACCCTACTCACGATTTAGAACTCGCAGCAATGGTATTTGCGCTGAAGATTTGGCGGCATTACCTTTATGGCGAGAAATGTGAGATATACACTGATCATAAAAGTTTGAAATACTTCTTCACCCAGAAGGACTTGAATATGAGACAAAGACGTTGGCTAGAATTGGTGAAGGATTATGATTGTGAGATCCTTTATCATCCTGGTAAGGCCAATGTGGTTGCTGACGCTTTGAGTAGAAAAGGTCAGAGTCAGTTGAATACTATGAAGCAAATCTCCCGACAGTTAGCAAATGAAATGACTCGAGCTCAGATTGAGTTGGTTGTAGGGCAACTGGCTAATATTACCCTGCAATCCACTCTTTTAGAGAGAATTAAAGAAGCACAAAAGCAAGATTCGGAGTTGATAAAAACCCGAGCTAGGGTTTCGGCTGGGAAGGCTAGTGATTTCTCAGTAGAGGAAACGGAAATGCTGAGATTTGGGAATCGAGTTTGTGTGCCCATGGATGAGTGTATCAAGAAAGAAATTATGAATGAGTCTCATACGACTCCTTATTCAGTTCATCCAGGGTCAACAAAGATGTATTAAGACCTGAAAGCCATGTTCTAGTGGCCAGGCATGAAGAGTGACCTTGTTGAGTATGTTGTTAAATGTCTTATTTGTTAGCAAGTAAAGGCTGAGTATCAGGGGCCTGCAGAGTTATTGTAGCCATTGAATATACCAGAGTGGAAATGGGAAGATATTGCTATGGACTTTGTGGTAGGTTTGCCTAGAACCACGGGACAATTTGACTCTGTGTGGGTCATAGTGGATAGGTTTTTAAAGTCAGCGCACTTCCTACCTGTTCGGACGAATTTCTCCATTGATCAGTATGCTGAGTTATATGTTAGAGAAATTGTTCGTCTTCATGGTGTCCCAAAGTCCATTGTGTCGGATAGAGATCCGAAGTTTACATCGAGATTCTAGGAGAGTCTGCATCGAGCTATGGGTACTCAGTTAAAGTTCAGCACAGCTTTTCATCCTCAGACGGATGGACAATCCGAGAGGACCATTCAGATTTTAGAGGACATGCTACGGGCATGTGTGCTTGACTTTGAGGGATCATGGGTAAAGTACCTTCCCCTAATCGAGTTTTCTTATAATAACAGCTATCAGGCAGCAATCGGGATGGCTCCTTATAAACTTTTATATGGAAGAAAATGTAGATCACCCATACACTGGGATGAAGAGGGTGAAAGAAAGTTCTTGGGTCCCGAAGCTGTTCAGAAAACAAGTGAGGCAGTTGATAAGATTAGAGCGCGAATGCTCACAGCTCAGAGTAGGCAGAAGAGTTATGCTGATCCAAAGCATCGAGATATTGATTTTCAGGTCGGGGACATGGTATTTCTCCGAATATCTCTGATGAAAGGCATAAAACGCTTTGGGAAGAAAGGAAAACTTGGCCCAAGGTTCATTGGACCTTTTGAAATCCTTGAGAGGATAGGGCAAGTAGCGTACAGGTTGGCTATGCCCCCAGCGCTGGCAGCTGTACGTAATGTGTTTCATGTTTCAATGCTTCGGAAGTATGTCTCAGACTCGTCCCATGTTTTGAGTTATGAAGCATTAGAACTTCAGCCGGACTTGTCATACGAGGAATAACCAGTGCAGATACTTGATAGAAGAGAGAAAGTCTTGAGAAGCAAGGCAGTGGCACTGGTGAAAGTACTGTGGAAGAACAGTAAAGTAGAAGAGGCAACCTGGGAACTCGAGACGGATATGCAGCAAAAATATCCGGAGTTGTTCAGGTAAATTTCGGGACGAAATTTCTATAAGGAGGGGGTAATTGTAATACCCAGAATTAAGAAATGGATTAGCAAAACCCTAACTAGATAATTATGTATAATGGAGGAATTATATTATTATATAGTTCAATATATGTGATTTATATGAATTTTAATATATTAAAGACCCCGTTGGTGAGCTAGGGGCATTCTGGTAATTATGACCCGAGAAGGGTAAAATGATGAAATTAATTTAATTACGTGCTTAATAGAACTATATTATTATATAGTGTGCCTATGTTGTCTTTTCAGGTGTGTTATGACAGGTTGGCGCGGTATAGTCACAATCGGGAATTTCGGGCCGAACCGGGTTCGGGCCCGAAATGCAATTGGATGGAATGAATTGGCATTTTATTTGATATTTGATAATCTGAATTTTATTTGGTATTAAATATGCATGGAATGACAAAAATACCCTTGTGAGGGTGAATATGTGTGCTTTGGCCCTAAGGGCATTTTGGTCTTTTGACCTTATTTAATTTATTCTAGTAAAAGCTGAATTTTGAGTTAATGAGATGAAAATTCTGGAATTCCCTTCCCCATAACCCTCTCTCTCTCAAACCCTCTCCTTATTCTAGCTTTGATTTTGATGGGAATTGCTTGTTTTGGAGCTTGGAGTTTGTGGATTAGTGAGCTTGAAAGTGAAGGAAGTTTTAGCTAAACTTGAGGTAGCTTTTTCAGATTTTAATTTTGACTTCCTTGCTGAATTTTCTTGATGATGGAACATGATTTTGGTTGTTGAAAGTGTATGTTGCATGAGGTGTTATTCTCTTGTTAGTTTGAGTTTGTTGTGTTTGAATTCTTGGTAAATGATTGTTTGATCTCTAGGTAAGAATTCTAGGGTTTTCTCTTATCTTGAACTCAGGCTATTGTTGGTAATTATGGTTGAAAAATTGATGGAGTTGTTGGGTTCGAAGCTCTTGTTCAAGAGCTTGAATTTTACAAGTTTGGAACTTGATTTTTTTATACTTTTGGGCAATCTGAATTTTGAGTTTAATATGTGATTTTGATGCATGAAATATGTGTTTTAGACCCTATAATATTTGCTAGCTGCTGTAAGTGGATTAATTGTGATTTTGGATGTGAAAAGCAAGCTTGAGTTCATGGAACTCAAGCTTGGTGCTTTAATGGCACTTTTTGATTTTTAGTGCAATTGTTGGGTTTAAGTTGTGGAATATGTTTATTATGACATATATTGATGCTCTGGAAAGTTTGGGAATGTTTGGGGATGATTTGAGTGAGTTTTGGGGGTTTAAAGATTGAGAAATTTCGTGTTCTCTGCCCAGACAACCGGAATTCCGGTTGGTTCATCCGGAATTCCGGTTGGAGTTCATCGGGAAATGCTGAATTTTGTTTCGGCCATAACTTTTGACTCGGGACTCCGTTTGGGACGTTCTTTATACCGTTGGAAAGCTCTTTTTGAGCTCTATGTGATTCTCTATATTTGAAATGCCATGAATTTATTTTATGAATGTGAAATCAGGGGTTAACCCTATTTGTGAAAATCCCGGATTGTGTGACTAGGATTACCGGCACCTGGTCAGGAGCACCCGGGGATTCGGAATCTCTGCCTTTGCGGGACAACAGGTAAGACAGTAGTTGCACGTAGAGATATGCACGGTGGTGCTTATATTGAATATTATATTGGTGATAATTAGAAACCGAGATTAGGGTTATTACCCTAAAGTGAGCGGTTTAATGGCCTAGGGTTATTACCCTAGTAATTATTAATGTGTAAATGCTATGCCATGCTAAATATATTGTAATAAAGAATTATGCGCACAAGGCATAATTAAGTTAGACTCGGTAAATTAGTACCTTGAGTTTGATAGTAATGCAGTCTAGGGTTATTACCCTAGAATTTATGTCAAGGTAAGAAAGTCATGTACAATAATATTGCTAATCAAGTGAAAGCATGAATTAGGGTTATTAGTCTTTATAAGTGTTATTTTGAGCATGCAATAATATGTTATATGAGAGACTATTTGGTATGCAAGTTAGGGTTATTACCCTAAGATTTTATATGTTACAGTGTATATGGAATGTATGTATATATATATATATATATCAAGAGTTATGTGTATAAGACATAACTTGGTTAGACCTGGTATATATTATCAGGATAAACCACTGAAAGAACGTAATGTATGGATTACGTAAATATATATGAATAGAGTTATGCGAGCAAGGCATAACCAGGTTAGACTCGGTAATTATAACCGAGATAAACCTTACTAAGGCCTTATTGTAAATAGACGTGTGAGCGTAACACGTAGGTCTATGCCACATAGACATATATAGACGTGTAAGAGCAACACGTAGGTCTATGCCACATAGACATATATAGGCGTGTGAGCGTAACACGCAGGTCTATAGCAAATAGACAAATAGTGCAGTGGCACCATTAACTATGTGATAAATATATATGTTGAGATTAAGGGTTATGCGTTCAAGGCATAATCAGGTTGGACTCGGTAACAAGAACCGAGATGAACTGTTCTAAGGCCTTATTGTATTTAGACGTGTGAGCGCAACACGTAGGTCTACGCCACGTAGACATAAATAGGCATGTGAGCGCAACATGCAGGTCTGTGTCACACAGACAAATTTGAATGGCATTGTTGTTTATATTATATGATGAGCATATTGTTGATATGTTTTATACTGTCTTGCTGGGCTTGGCTCACGGGTGCTCTGCTGTGCAGGAAAGGGTAAGACTATTGCTCATCAGCCATGAGTGCAGGAGCTGGGCGAAGAATGTACATGTCCGGGCCATATCAGACCAAGCGGGTTAAGGGTCTATCAGTGATGAACTTTTGAATTCTATTTTGCCGTTTAGGTCGGCTAGGAATAAATGACTTGTAATGGCGTTTGTAAATATTTTTGGGATCCCAACTATTTTGACAAGTTTAAATATATTACAAGTTTATTTTCAGTCTGTTTAATATAAAAGTTTAAATTCTGCGCTATTTTAATTAGTATTCCTGATTAGGGGATTAGGGTTTTATAAGCATTTTGGGTAGCGTGCCTAATTATTTAGGGCGTTACAATTATATTCTACTGTGCTAACGACACTATAATCATGAACAAATATATATTTATATATGTTCTGGACTTAATAGAATTTATACATTAGACACAATCATGTGAACCATGCAACATAGAATGATTTCTGATCTTTATTAATTAGTATATCTGATTATTTTGAAATGAATTTTATTTAGGGTGCAAAACCCAACATCTTTTAGCGTTTCTCTTATTATCATACCAAACAACACAAAGGAAAGCAACTATCCTCTCCATCCTCTCTAAACTCTCCTTCCATCCAACTCTTCCTCATTCCTACCAAACATAGCCTTTAAGTTTTTTTTTTTTTTTTTTTTTGAAGAAAAGACGTTAATATTAAATGAAAAAGTTAGACCTCAGGTCATTACAAGAAACATTCGAAGGTATTTTGCTTACATTCAACCAACCATATTGATGGTGGGTAAAAGCCCACTTAGCCACATTATGGGCTACACTATTACAAGTCCGAATAACATTAGAAAAAATACACCCCGCAAATAAAGAAGAAGTACTTAAACAGTGACTTGAGTAGTTGGCAATTTCCCATCTAGATTCTAATCCATTAAGAGAGATGATAACCACCCGAGAGTCACTTTCAACAATAACAAAATAGCACCCCTTCTTTGCTGGCTTCTCCAAAGCTAAACAACAAGCAGTCGCCTCTCCACAGAGAGCATCAGTAAAATCAAGGCTTGACGTAACTTCCCAACAAACCATCCCCATATGATTTCTTTCAACGGTACCAATGCACATATGTTTCATCCCCACTCTAACATCACAATTCAGTTTGATCCAGTCCATCGGGGGAGGTCGCCAAACATCCATTTGGCTCAGAGTGAGAGAAGGAATGATAACAACTCTATCATATGTGTAACAAAAGGAAATAGAGTCAATATAGTATTTAATGTTACCTAGATTATCAGTATGTACCTAATCGTTTCGTGCCCGCCAAATGGTGTCCACCACAATAGAAGCGTACAAAAACCCCTTATCCACATCAATGCCCCTATCTTTTTGACTCCAAATGAATTTGACACAGTCTCACATACAAATACCAGAGTCTAAATTAGGGAAAATATCCCATGGGGAATACTGCCATAAGTGAAAGGCCAGATTGCTTCGAAGGAAAAGATGCTCCATAGTTTCATTCTTGCTTCCATAAACAGGGCACATGAGGTTATCAATACAAAATCTTGCACTCAGAATGGAACGAACTAGAAGTGCGTTTGAGAGGATACTCTACCACAAAATCTTATGACACTCTAAAAGTTTACTTTTCCAAAACTTATTCCAGAGAGACAACACACTGAGGGGCTCGATCAAGAGCTTGGACTAAATAGGTAAATTTACACGAAAAGGTACCTCTCCTTTCTTTTGTCCAAACCCAAGAATCCCTACACCTCCCTACGAGTCTTTCTCATTTCAAAATGGCAGCAACGGTACCATGATCAAACAAGTAGTTAAGTTTTTGGAGTCTCAATTCCTATTTTTAGTCAAAAGATTCACAACCCAAACAAAACCACAAGAAGGATAACCTTTAAGTTGCACTTTAATATCTTAGTTAAATATTTTACTATAAAAATATATATTACCTTATGTTTTGTATGAAATAAGATTATTGGACCACTTCATTTATCAGTACTTCATCTGCCACATCATATATCAAATAATAAACAAAAATATATTTATATATATAATAAAACTGAAAATAATAAAAATGAAAAGAACTAAATAAATAATTAAATAATAATAATAAAAATTCTCTTTTTCTTTCTGCCTCACGATGAACATGAGAACACTCTAGGAGAACAGCTTCGTATCAGAGTCAAAGCTGGTTTCTGAAAAATTAGACAATTGGGATTTGGGAGTGAACAAACAACAATCTCAAATCAATCGCCCAAGAAAAAAAAAGTCAAATTTTTATCATCTCAAATAAAAATTCTCGTATAACTTTTCACCTGGGGTTGTTTAATTTCAAAAATTCAACAACTTCGGATGTTGAAGAAAAATTCCAGATAGATCTGATGGTGTGGATCTTGTTGTTGTTCTTAGAAAAATTTCTATATTAAATAATGGGCCCAGATTCAAATGCAGCTGCAGCATCATCCTCATCAACGACATTGTCTCCAGGAGCCAAGCGAAGCAGAGATCCCGAAGATGAAGTTTACGTCGACAATTTGCACTCTCACAAACGTTATCTTAGCGAGGTATGTTGTTGCCCTTGTCTTTTTTGAGTTTTTATTTGGAAATTGACAAAAAGTACAAAACAATTTTAATACCCAATTGGGAAAATGGTAAGCAAGTTTGTTATTATAATTTAATTCATAAAAGCTGTAAAAAGTTCACATTTTTCGTTTCCTTGTTGGGTAGTTTTAGCTTAATTGAAGCTCAGTTTCTTAAAGCTTGTTTTCTTGTGTAGATAATGGCTTCTAGTTTGAATGGTTTGACAGTTGGAGACCCACTCCCTGAAAATCTCATGGAATCTCCTGCCAGATCAGAAGGCAATGTATATGTAAGGTAATTGGAGTGTTTTGTAAAAATAAAATAAAGTTTATTAGCAAAATAACCATGGATAACGACCATAAGTTACACTGTGCGACCACAAAACGACCATCTTGACATGGTCGCGTAGAGTAAATTAAGTGTGGTTATTTTGTAAATTTTACTATTTCACATTGTTAGTTTGGCAAATTTTCCGGTGATTCAATTCATTACTTCTAGTTTGGATTCTCTATTTACTGCTTTCTATACTTTTGTATGATATACAATGTTATCTGTATTTTGGTAAAGTAGCAAAATGATAGCTATTCCTAATGAACATGTGTTTGTAAGATGTGAACCGTTCTGTTCTGTGATTTCTATCCTTGCTTGTGTTTGAGTCATAGAAATTTCGTCTATTATGTATAAAGTTACTGAATGAACTCTGCTATTAGGGATGAATTCTCATTGCAATACTCACCAATGTCAGAAGACTCGGATGATTCTCGGTTTTGTGATGCTCCATTAAGCACTACTTCTTCCCAACCAGAGAGTGCCCCCTCTAGTCCAGTCTCACCATATAGGTATAACAAACCACTTAGTGGTTTTCATTCTGTTCCTTCAACGAGTCCACATTCACAACATTCATATGGATGTGCTCTTGCTACCATAACTTGCTCACAACCTCGACAACGAAGCTCAGATTCTGATGGGCGGTTCCCATCATCTCCTAGTGATATTTGTCACTCGGCTGATTTGAGGAGGGCTGCACTATTACGGTCTGTACAAATGAGAACACAACCTCTTGGCCCGTCGTCCCACTTTGAATTGTCATTTAGTTCGGAGCCTGAACATAATATAGAACAGGAAGAAGAACGACCGTGCTCCTATATGAAATCTTCAGACGATGAGAGGGAGTTTCATATTGAGTCAATGACTATTTCTGATCCCGAGTGCAGTCGTGAGAAGCCATGCAGGGTGTTGAATATGGATGTGAAAGAAGACCATTCTGTGGATTAGCTAAAAGCATAGAGCTTTGTCATTCTTCTTGAGAAATAAGGTCAAGTTCAAGACCTTGCTACTTCACAAGTGTTGGTTTCATGTGATAAAATGCTGGAATGCCAATTTTATATACTCTGCACAAAAGGGTGGGGCAATGGCTGAAACGCTTTGCGGACGACTATTTCTAGCTAGTTGAGGGGTTTCTTTTCGCTGTTTAGGATGCCGGGTTGGTTGGCTTGCTCGATCTTTTTTCTCAAGTTGCCAGCAACCAAGGGTATCGTTGGCTTGTTCGACCTTTTTTCTTAAGCCAACAGTAACTTGTTCTCGATTTCTGTTGTAAATGAATGCTGTAAATTTGTGTTTCTCATTCGAGGTCAATTGTTGCTTCATTTTCTCCTGATTTATGATTGTTTTCACACGAGTGTGAAGTTTGATTTAGAATATCCTTTGTTTTTTGCAAGCTGACCGTAACTTGTTTGTAATTTCTCTTGTAAATGAATGCTTTAGATTTATGTTTCTGCATTAAATGTCAATTGTTGCTTTATTTACTCCTGATTTATAAAAGTTTTGAGTGTGAAGTTCGACTTAGAACAATAGTTATTAGATACACTAACAAACTAGTTATACTTATGTTTGGTAATTGTTTACGAAATTTTTGGAAACCGGTAAAATATTGTTATACTCGAAATTTAGTTACTTTTCAGAAGTTGACACGTGTCCAATAGAAGGAATACAAATTAATTCCAAACGATATAACGATAACGAGACATAAACTGCTTCGCATTACATATACATGCAAGAAGAGTACATTCATCCACTCGAGCAGAATAAGTGTATCAATATAAACTACCTCGCATTACATATAGCGAGAAGATCACCTCGCATTACAAAAGTCACAGTGAACACAAGGAGATTGATACATTCTCAACACTTACCATTTTTTATTATCAAGATGGACAAGGAAAATAACTCGAATCAGAGAGGATATAACCTTCTATGTTAACAATAACCATCTAAAGGATAAAACTAAAGAGTAGTTGAGTATTTATTCAGTATTATCCCACATGTAATTTAAATAAAACGTGGGGATTGTTCACGTTTCACGAACAAATATATTTAAATTAATCCCAAAAAGATAACTGTCATCCTATATTCTTATAAATAGGGGCAGATTCCATGGAAAATGACAACAAATTTGAGAGAGAATTACTATTATTCAAAATCAGATATTGTATTATGTACTCTAAAAATATCCTTAATAAAAAGGACTCGTAGAGTATGTAGATTTTAACTACAAAATTACGTAAAATTGCACTCTTTGACAATATAAAATTATATTTACAGAATTCTTTCTAGTAGTTCTTGATATAATCAATATAAGCAGTTTGCCCTCAAATTATTAGTTCATAATTAGCGTTGGTCAAAATATCGTTTTACTCTTCTAATTATTTCTTGATTCCTTACGTACCATTAATTTAATGTGAACAATTAATCTGTAATTTATTATAGATTTGGATCCAATTGTTAGCACTCCCAGAATTAACACTATAAGGGAACTAATATTCGATCCGTTAAGAAAACTTGGATTCTACTATTGTATAACATGTTTCCAACCACTCATGTTATTAAGCTCCCAAAATAAAAAGTTGTAAGAATCATCTTCTCTGAGAAATTTTAACGAGTAAATCAAAGAACTCAATGATCATGAGTTCATGTATACTCCGAATTCAAGTTGATCTACTATGATCATCATTATGATATGATAAACTCTTTTCATGGTAAACCACATGTTAATGAAAGATGTTTATAACATATTGGCCCAGTCATGCATAATCGAATTATACACACTTTTACTACATGTCTATCCACATGTGTGACCCGAATTAAAATCATACACGCTAGAAATATAGTGTATAGTAAACCGTATTTAGAGTTTCATATTAAAGATTCTTATTACTTTAATACACCAAATTAGCTTACCAAACTGGATATATGGCTTCCCGAAGGAACTCTACAGAGGTAAATTTTTCAACTTCCACCTTCACTGTTTCAGCCCAAACCAAATCTATTGGTCTTTGCTTCTGACGGATTGGATATGCATTTTCGTCAATGTTCAGAGCATGGCAGATAACGTGGGGACTAATCCCGATCATGTTAGAATGGCACCACGCCAGGACGTCATGATTTTCCTTTACTGTGGATACAATTTTTTCTTTGATGGCCGGAGGCAGATTTTGTCCTACCTTGATGACTTTGGTAGAATCTTCTTTATCAGTACATACTTCTTCTATCTCCTCCATTGACTCAATTATTCTTTCTACCCCCACTCGAGGTTCTAATTCATCTTCCTCCCTGATTATCCCCAATGTTGGATGGACAAGTGCTCTAGGAGCTTCTTCTTGATTCTTTTCATGGATCATAAATATTGTTCTGGCTGAGACACTATAACACTTTCTTGCACTTTTTCGATCGCCCTTTACAACTTTGATACTTCCATTATCACTTGAGAATTTTATGCATAGATGTCGAATGGAAGTTACAGCTCTAAAATCAACTAGAACTGCAAAAAAAAAGAAAAATAAAGTGACTTCGTCTCTTTGAGAAAATAGAATTAAATGACAGAGGGTGAAATGAAGTGTAGATGTGTCGAGTGTGGCAAAAAAGATTATCTTTAATTTTATAATTGTTATAAGATTTTATTTTATTTTTTGAAAAAAAAAAAAACTAAATCACTTGAACTAATCCTTGACTGACACACTTATTTGTCCCTTAAAGTATTGATAACAAGATTGAGTATATAATTACATTTAATTAGAGATCATTCTTATTATTTTTTATTATTAAGGTTATGGGTGTAATAATTTTAAATTATTAGGGTGCGTTTAGAAAGTCACAGTGTAATTGGATTTGTGTCTAATTAGAGGTAATTACACAGTTTGGCATGTTTGTCTGACCATGTAATTACACTGTAACTGTGTCATTAGAAGTAATTGAGGGGTTCCAATTACACACTCCAATTCTCATGGCCCCCCATGAGAATTGAATGTAATTACACTGTGTAATTACTAAAAACTTTTCATATTAAACATTAGCTATTAAAAAATATTAATATCCCATGTAATTACTAACTATTTTGCCAAACAAGATATTAGGAATTCATATGTAATTACCACCTCATATCCAAACACATTTTGTATTTTAAAATATAGTGTAATTACTACCCCTAGTAATTACCCTACTTAGTAATTACACAGTTACTTCCAAATACAAATGACTTTTATTACAAATATTTCAATAATTTAAGTGCAAAAAAAAATAATTTCTAAAAGATTCTTATTTACAAATTTTAAAAAAATTAATAAATAATTATTAGTAATTTAATTTTAAATATAATTAATTTTAATTAAGATTTTATAAGGAAATCAAATATGGAGTTACTATCAGATTACAAGTTATTTATTTATTTTAATTTTTATATTAATCACAATCATTTAATAGTGATCTAAAGACTAAAAAGAAATATAATTATGATGGTTACATATTTAATGTAACTATTAAAATCTTCTCCATTAATTATTTAAATTTATTAATATTTTATAAATTTTATTATTAATTTTCTATTTTTAGACAAATATCAATGATATATGTGAATTTTCTTAAATTTTATTGATATCAAAAATATCTTCAACATTTTCTTAAATTTATACTATCTATATTTCTAACAATATCAATATTTTACACTCAAAAATAATATATATATATATATAAATATATATATTTATTCTATATAAAATGTGCCTATATAACTGAAATTCTTAGTTTATGAAAAATTTATAGGTGACTTTTAATTTTTATTTAATAAAATAATAAAATACTATTTATATATAATAAAATACTAATAAAATAAATTCTATTAATATTTAAACTAATATTAAATATTTTAAAAAGAAAACAACTAGGATTAATCTCAAAAATAGCTTGCAAAAACACACACGTTAAAATTAGATAAAATTAGTACGTTAAAATTCAATACAATTTTATTACTTAGTTATTATTAAATAAAAGATATAATTTATTTCATATATCAAAAACATTAAAAAGCTTGCAAAAATACACACGTTATTAATCTAAAAACACAAATAACAATTATTAATTTTAATTTATATCTTTAAGATATTATTATTATTATTTCAATCATTTTGGTGAGTAATTTTGTTTTATATAATAAGAATGGTACTGGCCTACATCACTTTTGGAAGTTTTGAAGAGTGACATTTAAATTTTTGTAGCTGTTTCATTTCTAGCATTAGATAATATTTCATACTGAGATTAATGTTGGTAGCTTTCGGTGCATTAGCAGATCTAAGAGAAGCAAATTCCAGCAGCAAGTATTCTCGACTGTTATTGCTGGTTTAGTGTATTTCATATGGCAGCAAAGAAATGAGATTTTATGGCAGCAGAACCCGAAGAATTTACACATAGGAGCTTAAATGGCAAATCAAAACAAGAATTTCTTGTGTATTAACAAAGAAAATCAATCAAGAAAATAGGAGGTGATTTGATTGCTTGTAAATATTGTTATGTATAGATAATTTGCATCCTTTCATAGGTGTGCTTAGATTGTAAAAAAGAAGTTTGTGAATTAAATTCATTGATTCATCAAAAAAAAAAAAAAAAAAATTGTTGGTAGCTAACAGGTTTCTACAGAAGTCCTCCAACTCTCTTTCATTCATTTTTTTGAAGTGTCCATGAAGCTGAATTCCAAGGCTTGTATAGTCTTTTAGTGTTGCTGTTTCTCTTAACCTCAAAAAGCTCAAGAATTCTACAAAGTTCACGAATTTGGTGAGTGAAAATTATCCAAACTATTGAGTTGTTGGGCTGCATTGGATCAGCCAACTTGGTGTTTGATTATTCTGTACCAACCCCATCTCACATGCTTCTTACCGACTCAAACTCCGACAACCACATATCCCTCAAAAAGGAATTTAAAAGTTGTTCCTTGTCACACCTACGTGAGGAATCATCTTGAATCTATATAGTGATTTTTTGGGTTGGTTTGCTGTCTCCGACTCTACCTTTTTGATTCGTATATTTGTTTGTATTTTATGTAATTTGTTTTTGAAATTTTCATGAACTTATGTTTCTTAGGTTGTATGATTTGGGTTCTGTTGCTATAGTCATTATTTCACTAATTTGGGATTCGAAATTTAGAAGAAAGTACTGTTAAATTCTTTTACCTCATTTCTTTAGTATGCACGTAAATTTTTTCTAGTATATATAAATATATATATATCAATATTTTCTTCCTTACGCTACGAAGTGGTGCCTAACAAATGGTTAGTAGTATTTTATAAAAAAATGATTACATTGAATTATAAAATTTAAAATTTAATTACACTAAATAGTAATAAAATATGTCCTTTTTAGCATTTCTTTTCTCATTTTGAATTTTTTTTAGTGACATTTGTGCATGGCAACTGTTTTGAAAACATACGTACGCTCTCAAAAACATAACATAATTATCAAAATTTTATAAAGTCCATTTAGTACGCCGTATTATACCATATTATAATGTATAGTATTATATTGAATCGTATTTTATACAATATTTTTGTATAAAACTATATGTTTTATTAACTTTTAAGGGCACTTAAATATATAATATTTTAATATAAATTAAAGTTTAATATAGTATTATATAAAAATATGATATATAATCCAATTCAATATAATACAATACGATCTAATACGACGTTTCACACGAGCCCATAATTTACAAATTTTCACTAGTTAAATTCACAGATGAGAGAGAAAAAAAAAAATAATTCCATGATATTGACAAAAAATTCAAGCTTAAACATGTCAACAATGCTACAAAAAATATATACAAGCATCATGGAAATTGTATTCAAATTCAATGATCATTTTACTAATTCACAAAAAATTCAAATTCAAGCTCATCTATATATGTCAACAACCATAACAAATAAATACAAGAATCATAAAAATTGATTTCTTCATTTCATTTCAACTGAGGAAGGAAAACTGAGTGAACCTTTAACCTAATGAGAAGCTCAAGCACCACAGTTGATCATATCAAAGTGAGTATTATCATAAGATTAAAAAGGAATGGGCTGTCTATCAGGCCATGATTCTATCTTTTCAAAGTACTTGACAGGTATAACACCATCTATTCCTTCACTCAAGATCACCTTGTTGTCTGAGATGTAGAGCTTCATACCCTCTTCCTCAAAATCAAGATAAACAATCAGAGATCAATCACAATATAATCAACTTAAATATTCATCATTCATCATTGACTCACCTTTCAAAGCTTTCTTCACATCAAGATAGATCAAGACTTCTACATTTCGCCTGATACCTGACAATCGAAATCATGTTGGTGATTATAGCACAATCATGTTTTGCCTTGTGCTCTACTAATATACTGTCTCATGTGAGCTAACAGACTGTCACTGTAACACCTTCAAAGTTCTAAAATGTCAGAATTTGCTGTCCTTAATGTGCATGTAGAATAAACAGTGGCCTTAGGAAGCATTTAAGGGGGCCAACCAGAAGAAAGTTTAGATTTGGCATACACAAATGGAAATGTGACAAATGTCAAATGTATATTACCACTAATGACTTCGCCTTCTGTTGGCAAGCCACGAGAGAAGTGGATGTGTAATCTTTTCATGCGGTTGAGACCCGACTGTAAAATGGATTCCAAATTCTTCCTGTAAGTTCCATGCACACACACTGCAAATCAGAAGCAAAGAGAAACAGTTAGCCAAACAAAAAGGTTAATTACTGACTCAAGGGTATTCTCCTTAACTAATAGGTTTGACTTGATACAACATGTTAAGAAAGAAAGAAAGAAAAAAACCTGGAATTTCTTCAGCTGATACTATGGCTTGCAATAACTTTTCTGTCTCAACTGTCTGCAAGGTAAAAATGAAAAATCAAACGATATTGTTAGTGCAAATTACTGTTTCCCATTTTTGGACAATTTGTTAGTGCAGCAGATAAGAAAAGTTTAATGTTGTGCACAAAAAATGGCAATTCAGACTCTAATTGTTAAGGTGGCAAAAAAATGGAATGGAATGAAACAATTTTTATTCCATTCTTTTGTTTGGTTGCATTTTAAAATACTAGAATATCATTCCAATGGAATGACTTTTCCATCAATTTGGTGGAATGACTATTTCATTTTGAAATGGAAGGAATCGCCATTCCTATTCCTATTCACATTCTCATTCTCATTCATATATTTTTATTCCTTCCAACCAAACGTCACCTAAGTTCAGTGATACAAATATGCAGTTAAAGGAATAGCTTACAGCAAAACAGAAGTTAAATAATGCTATAGGAAATGTGTAAATGACATGAGGAAGCATAAGATGATCTAGAACTATCCCTTCAACAAAAAGGCATTTACATTAGGTGAAAGTAATAACCAAGAGTTAATTTTAAACACAAAAAAGCATGGGAAGAAGATATATCACCGTTACAGAGTGGCCTTGATTTGCCCGTATAAAAAGCTCTCCGTTTTCTTCTAGGAGACTAAACCGCTGCTTATTATCCTTCCGTACAGCCTAAAAAAACATCAAGTTCTTCCTTCAGACATTTCATGCAACAGAAATGGATATAACAACATGAAACATTGTGACCTAGCAAAACCGTTTCAAGTACTCGAACCTCAGACCTTGACGATTAAACTAAACAATAATATAACTAAACATGAACAACAAGGTATCCACTCCTCCATTTCCAACACAAATGGAAATTAATCCTTGAACACTGACCTCCCTAACATCATCAACTGTATGTGATCTTAAAGGAATATGGGCAAATGTCTTCATATTCAGCTGTAAAATATCATTGACCTTCACAAATCCATCACTTCGCATACTCAAATTCAATTCAGATGACATATGGCGCAAAATACGAGTCCTAGAGAAAAATATAACAGTGAGCATATAAGAATTACGAGTCCTAGAGAAAAATATAACAGTGAGCATATAAGAATTAAAGGGCTAGAAAAAGATAACAGAACAAAATGCTCTTCAATTGCATAAGCAGAAAAATTCTCCCCCTCTTCAGTAGAAATTTTACATTTACTAAAACTAAGCATTTGCATTAAACCCCATAAAATTAAATTTCTTTTCCTATCTGTAATGGGTCATGGAATCCATGAAATTCATGTTCAATAATAATGATCATTTTGAGGAAAACATAAGTAAGCAAAGAACATATAAAGATATAAGCAGGTAATTAGATTCTTACATTAATCTACCAAGTGCATCAATCTTATCTTTACCAGAGCCAGAGCCACTGCCACCACTTCTTCCTCTTCCTCCTCCTCCACCACGACCTCTTGATCTTTCCCTATCACTCTTTATTTCCATATCTCTTCCGCTGCCACCACTAATATAAATATATATAATTTCATATTCAAAAATGCCAAAACAAGAAAAAAGAAAAATTGATGAGAAATTGGGCACAACAAACAGAAAAGCAATTAAGGGCATCAAACAAAAAGATTACTTTTTTTCATCAACTGAGAAAGAAAGAAAGGGAAGGTAGCTAACCTTGGGTTAGAACGAGAAGCAAAGGATGCGAAAGAAGAGCGGGCGGTGGGCGCAGTGGTTGGAGAAGAGAAAAGTAGAGGGAAGTGGCGTAGAAATCGTGTACTATTGCAGGCAATGGAACCCCGCATCAATATCAATGATCAATCCCAATCCCAATCACTTCCTTCTCCCTCCACACTTTCTGGGTTTTCCTCCAATTCCCAATTTTGATTACTCCTTCTGTAACTCTTTCAATATTAACGTTTATTTATATTGCACAAGCAATGAAACTTTATTTTCATTGTTGGAGATAAATAATGTTTATGTAATTGATCATAGTTTTTCCACAATTACATTTTTATTATATATAAATAATACGATAAGAAGAGAATTACATCAAACTAACACAGGAAATAACAAATAACATCAAAATAATATATCAATAAAAAAAATTCAACAATAAATTAACAAAAATACAACATAAAATGCCTAGAATGATCAATGGTTTATAATATGTTAAGATGATGAATGATGAATTATAATGACTACAAATGGACTTTTTTTAAAAGATAAGAAAATATATAAAGGTTCAAAAATATGATGAATCATGTAAGAAAATACTACATGAAAATACCACAAGCACAAGAATACTTAGATCAAGATGTAACTAACTACCGCTTTCACCTGTGTTTTGCGGTATGGTCTTATGACCTGTGTTTGCTCTGTTCTTTAGTCAGTTGTTAAAAGTGTGTTTTTGTTTTTTCTGGGATTCTTGTTGCACGCTTGGGATGGCAGATCAGGATATCATGGAGATGGAAAATGAGTGTGATCATATCACTCTAACTGGAGGAGATGAAGATGACGGGGGACTGTTATACGATACGAATGACAAAGATTTGACGGAGTTCGATGATCGTTGGTGCTTAGTGGGTAGATTTCTTACTGAACGTTCTTTGGATTTCATGGCTATGCAACACAAAATGGCTTCGTTGTGGCGTCCTGGGAGAGGTATGTTTGTAAAGGAATTAGATGAGAACTTGTATCTATTTCAATTCTATCATACGATCGACATTGAAAGAGTGGTGGAGGGCAGCCCTTGGACTTTTGACAGAGTTCCACTAATTTTTTCAAGGCTCAAGGAGGGTGAAATACCAAGATCTGTGGTACCAAACACTCTGGATTTTTGGATACAATTACATGGTATGTCAACTGGTTTCATGTCTGCAAAGGTGGTTAAGGATATTGGTAACTATGTTGGTACGTTCGTAGAGGCAGATAAAAATAATTTTCTGGGAATGTGGCGCGACTATCTCCGGGTCCGAGTTTCTGTTCGAGTGGATCTCCCTTTGAAGCGAAGAATGAAGCTTGAGAAGAAAGGAGGAGAACTGTGCTACGCCAATTTCAAATACGAAGACCTTCCAACGTTCTGCTTCATATGTGGCATTCTTGGACACTCTGAAAAATTCTGTCCAAAACTTTTTGATACTCCACCACATTTGATCAAGAAACCGTATAGCTTGGAGTTAAAAGCCATGCCACGAAGGAGACAACACACGATTGGTGCGAAGTGGCTTCGACAAAGTTTCATGGCTAGAGGAAAAGACTCAGGTGACTGTGCTCAGGGTGAACCGTCGGGGAAGGGCTCAACATCAGGGGGCATTAATGGCGGCTTCAATCAAGGCAGGAAGATTGATACCCCACGATCTGTGGGAGTTGATGGAGGCAATCAAGGAGTAGAGTTTGGCAGAAATAATGGTAAATTTTCCATTAATTCCAATGGATCGGCTACCCATTATGAGGCAAGAGAAATGAGCATGAATGGGGATATCAATGATGATCTGGATGGTGATTTAATTATCCTTGATTCTAAAAGGAAAAGACTTGCTGAGAGTTTAAAAAGTGGGCCGAATGAATGTGGGCCAAATGCATGTATTGGGGAGGGTAATAATATTATCAATGTTAGTGAGACAAAAAACTTTGTTGGGGCGGGCTCTGTTGCACAGGCCCGCCAAGAATTATGAATGTTCTGAGCTGGAATTGCCGTAGGCTTGGGAACCAGCGGACTTTTCAATTCCTTAAAGAGTTAGTGTCTCAAAAGAAACCCAATTTTATTTTTTTATGTGAAACCAAATGTAATAAA
The DNA here is from genome assembly GCF_029168945.1 of Cannabis sativa. NCBI lineage: Eukaryota > Viridiplantae > Streptophyta > Magnoliopsida > Rosales > Cannabaceae > Cannabis > Cannabis sativa. The sequence goes on from NC_083607.1 coordinate 58,186,817, forward strand.
GCTAGAATTGATTTTGTGGGCCGATTGTTGGGCTTTGAAGGAATTTTTTCGGTTGAGGCTATTGGGAGGAGTGGTGGTCTTGCTTTATTTTGGAAAAATACCAATGAAGGTAGAATCATTGGTTTTTCTCAACATCATATCGATTTTTATGTGGAAATCAGTGGTGAGCCACAATGGAGACTAACGGGGGTGTATGGTGAACCTCAGAGAGATCGAAGGGAAGATACATGGAATTTACTCAAGTCGTTGGTGAGACCTACCAATGTTCAGTGGTGTGTAATAGGTGATTTAAACAATGTTCTCAGTCAAAGTGACAAGAGAGGAGGACTTCCATATCTGACTTGGTTGATCTCTGGTTTCGAACAGACCCTCCAAGATTGCAACTTGGTTGACATGGACATTGTTGGATACCCGTATACATGGGAGAAAGGGAGGGGAACTTCTAGGTGGATTGAAGTGAGACTCGACCGTGCCCTTGTTTCTTCAGGTTGGTTTCAAACTTTCCCTCAATCTCGTCTTTTGAATATTGAAACTTCAACATCAGACCATAATCCTATTTTCCTTGAGTTTGTGATTCCTGAACATTTTATTCCTAATCGGCGCTTTCGCTTTGAAAACGCCTGGCTTAAGGAGCCCATGTGTTTGGAAATTGTGGCTGAGTGCTGGAATGATGCTAGCCGTGTGTCTGTGGTTGAGAAAATTGCTTCTTGTGCTGAGAGTTTATCTAAATGGGGGCCTAGTGTTACTGGAAATTTCAAGAAGAGAATAAATAAATGTCGTGCTGAGTTGAAGAAATTGAAAAACAATAGAGACACTCTTGCTGTCCGACGTTATATGGAGGTAAAAAAAGAGCTTTTTTTAGTTCTTGATCAGAAGGAAGCGTTTTGGAAGCAGAGAGCAAAGCAATTCTGGTTGAAGCAAGGGGATCAAAATAGCAAATACTTTCATAGAGCTGCCAGCAATCGTCGAAGCTTCAATCAAATCTCAAAGCTCAGAGATTCTAGTGGTAATTGGACGGATTGGGATCATGGCCTTGCCGATGTAGTGGTAGACTATTTTTCCTCTCTATTTAGTGAATCAAACTTGAGTAGTGATGAAGTGGTTCAGTGTATTCAAAGGAAAGTCACCACTCAGATTAATGAAGATCTCCACCAAGCTGTGTCAGCCGAAGAAGTGAGAAAGGCGGTTTTTAGTATGCACCCTGACAAGAGCCCTGGCCCGGATGGTATGACACCGACTTTTTATCAAAAATGTTGGGACATTATCCAGACAGATGTCATAGCTGCTGTTCAGAACTTCTTCACTTCGGGTGAGTTTGATCAAGGGTGTGGGGATGCCAATGTCGTTTTGATTCCAAAAAAGAAAACCCCTGAAAGCATGGTTGATCTGAGGCCTATTGCTTTATGTAATGTTTTGTATAAAATTATCACTAAAGTAATGGCTAACCGAATGAAACCTTATATGGATCACATTGTCTCAGAATCTCAGAGCGCTTTTATACCAGGGAGACTAATAACTGATAATATCTTGGTCTCTTTCGAAGTGCTTCACTATTTGAAGAGGAAAAGGAAAGGTAAGGATGGTTTCATGGCCTAAAACTCGACCTTAGTAAAGCTTATGATCGCATTGAATGGAATTTTCTGGAGTCAGTGTTAAGGAAGATCGGCTTCTCAGAATCATGGATTTCCTTGGTGCTAAAATGTGTTAACTTGGCAAAATACAATGTAGTTCATGGTGGAAGAACAATGGGTCCGATTACCCCTACTCGCGGCATTCATCAAGGTGATCCTTTGTCTCCTTACATTTTCATCCTTTGTGCTGAAGGCCTCTCTGCGTTGATTAAACGGTATGAGGATAGGGGTCTTATTCATGGGTGCAAAGTGGCGAACGGTGCGCCGAAAGTAGGGCTGAACATTAGGACCCGGCAACCCGAAAAATCCGACCACCCGCCCCGATCCGATGCCGAAAAAGCCGAAAAAACTAAAGCCCGTATTGTCGGGTCGGGTCTGACCCGAAGAATCATAATTTCGGTATCGGGTTCGGGTTTCAAAATTCCATTGAATTTTATTCGGGTGTGCACCCGAGACCCGACCATCATATATCATATATAATAGGGGTGTTCATAAAAACCGAAAAACCGAAACCGACCATCAAACCGACCAGACCGTAACCGAATTTTCGGTTCCACGTCATCACCGAATTTGGCGGTCGGTTTCGGTTTCGGTTTTTTTGACACGGCGGTCGGTTTCGGTTCTTGAAATAAAAAAATAGTTTAACCAAAAAACCGTCAAAACCGCCAAAAACCGCCCAAAACCGCCAAAAACCGCCTAAAACCGCCAAAAACCGCCCAAAACCGCCTAAAACCGCCAAACCGAAAACCGCCAAAAACCGTACGGTCGGTTTTATACGGTTATAATTTCTAAACGGTCGGTTACGGTTTTCGTAAAATAAAAACCGTAACCGTCCGGTCGGTTATAAAATTTTAAAAACCGACCATAACCGACCGATTTTCACCCCTAATATATAAGTATATATTTAATACTTATTATTTTATTTTTAATATTCTTAACTGAAAAAAAAAAGCAAAAGTAAACAAAAAATAAAAACTAAAAACTAAAAACCTAATTAATGGTATACGCATCCCAATGTCACTATCCCATCCCATTATACCATTATTACCTGTATAATCATATTCAGTATTAATAACCTTTGGTTTCTCCTCCCAAGTCCCAAACCCAATCGTGATTTGTTCTTCTCCCAAGAAATATCAGCATGTTAAATTAGTTATTTCACATTTTAGGCAGCCCAAAAAATATATTAAAAATAGGAAAAATTGATATTTTTAAAAAATAAAATATCATTGGGCCCAAAAAATCTTTCAATCGGATCTGGCCCATTGTAACCCGAACCCGCCTAATAACAACCCGATACACCCGACCCGAAACCCGATAGAACCCGAAATTCGAAAACCGGGTTTGGTTATAAATTTTCAAGACCCGACATCCGAAAACCCGAACCCGACCACTCGAAAACCTGAAAACCCGACCCGTGTGCAGCCCTAGCCGAAAGTGTCTCACATGTTATTTGCGGACGACAGCTACTTGTATTGTAAGGCTACACTTCAAGAAGCAACTCGAGTTAGAGAACTCTTTCACCAATTTGAATGCGCTTCGGGACAGAAAGTTAATTTGGGGAAATCATCTATCTTTTATAGTACGAACACGTTGAATCATGTTCGGGAGGATATTACTACGCTACTTCAAATGCCTCAAGCAGATGATAGAAGCATGTATCTGGGTCTCCCTAGTACTATGGGCCGAAATAAATCAGTTGTGCTGGGTTTTCTCAAGGATCGGGTTAGGAAAAAGCTTCGAAGTTGGGATTCAAAAGTCTTGTCTCGAGCCGGTAAAGAAGTGTTAATCAAATCAGTAGCTCAAGCTCTACCTAGCTATGCCATGAATTTATTTTTGCTTCCTTTGGAGATCAGTAGAGATATTGAGAGCACAATGGCTAGATTTTGGTGGAAAAGTGCTTCAAAGGAAAATAAAGGGATTCCTTGGATGTCTTGGGAACGTATGTGCCACAACAAGAATAATGGAGGTCTTGGATTCCGTAATCTCCGTGATTTTAATTTAGCGCTCTTGGGAAAGCAAGGGTGGTGTTTCATCACAAGACCCGATTCACTTGTCTCTCGGATTTTTAAGGCCAGGTATTTTCCTCATGGCACATTCCTCTCGGCTGGTATAGGAAATAACCCAAGCTTTGTATGGCGAAGTGTTTGGGAAGCTCAAGATCTTATTCGTGCGGGAACTCGATGGAAAGTTGGTAATGGCACTTTGATCAACATTCAAAACGAACCTTGGCTCCCAGATAAAGACCATCCTTTTGTAACATCCTCTCATTCGGCCCTCCAACATGCTAAGGTGAGTAATCTTTTGTCCATGGATGGTACTTCTTGGGATGAAGAAATTTTACAAGACTTGTTTGACGATCGGGAACAGAGTTTGATCAAGCAGATTCCTGTCAATACTGACCAAACAACCGACTTTGTTTTCTGGTGTAAGGAGCCGACTGGTCTATACACAGTCAAGAGTGCATACCATGCTTTACAAGATTTGAAAGGTCTAACCAATGATGTGGATGCCTCCGTTTTTTAGAAAATTCTGTGGTCCTTGAAGCTTCCCCCGAAAATTAAAAATCTAATGTGGAGAGCCGGCTCTAGTTGTCTCCCCACACTTGCACAGCTTGCTTCAAAGTTTGTCCCCGTCAATACTCGTTGTCCGTTATGTGATGAGCTTGATGAGACCATTTCTCATGTCTTGCTCACTTGCCGAGCCATTAAGCAAGTATGGGAAAGAGTGGGTATAGGGACTTCTGCACTCACGGCTGGCAGCAGGTTCTTGGACTGGTGCATGACCATTTTTGTCTCTTTGACAGCAGAAAAACAACACATAGCTGCTGCCCTTTGTTGGGCAATTTAGGGCGCACGAAATGATGTAGTTTGGCAAGGAAAATCGATTAATGTTTCAGCGATAGTAGTGTCTGCAAAAAGCTATCTTGATCAATGGCAAAATGCTCAAAAAACTCAAATTGAGACATCTTGGACTACTCTTCAGTCCTATGATGGGGTCGAGCATTGGATTAAACCTGAAGTTAACAGTATCAAGATCAATGTGGATGCGTCTATCTTTGAAGGACAAAATCGGTTTGGAGGTGCTTTTGTTGTTCGAGACCATAATGGATTGCTTGTTGAGGGGCGTACCAAACTCTACATAGGGAATATGGTACCGGCTGTGGTGGAAGCTTTGAGCTTTCAGGAAGCTCTAAGTTGGATTAAAGACCATTCGACTAGTCCGGTTTGGGTGGAGACTGATTGTCTCTTGGTTGTTCAGGCTCTAAGAAGCTCCATAAGCTTAGCTTCTTATTTTGGTTGTGTGATTCAAGAATGTAAAGCCTTGTTGGCTTCTCTAAGAAATGTTGGTTTTTGTTTTGTTAAGCGGTCAGCTAATAAAGTCGCTCATGAGTTTGCAAGAGCGTCTCTATTGTACCCTGATTGTATTTTCAGTATGGAAAATATTCCAACTGATTTGTTGCCAATGTTGGTGACAGAATTTGAAGGTTAATAAAATCTAATTTTCCTTTAAAAAAAAAACTACCGCTTTCACCTAAACTAGTAATAAACCAATCACAAGAATTCTATAAAGCTCGAGTTAAACCAAGATACAGTCGAAATGTTGAAGTCGCTCTTTCCCTCTTAATAAAGCACTAAATCGGAGAATCTCTTGGCCCCGACTGATAATTTTGAATAATTACATAAAAGAAAGAAAAAAAATCCACAAATTTAGGATGTGTGTAAAATAGAATTAAAACCAATCTTATATTACCACGAGAAGAAAATACTTGTTTCAATGAGATGGGAAAAGGGACGATGTGCGACTGCAACTGCAGTAGGATGACGTGCAGTGCTGGTCTCGCCGGCCGTCTGGAAGGTCCCGACGTTTGGGGCTCTCGATGTGGGTTAGAAGATGGGCGAAGAAGAAGATGGGAGATTAGCAGCTGTTTTCAGCTTTCAGTTTTTTAAATTGTGTTTGTAAAATAATTTTTTGTCATTTTAAAAATTTAACGATGTTTAGCACAAATTTTTTTAAATTTTTTTTAAATTTTTTCTTATTAAAAAATTAACATTTTAACACCATACCATAACATAAATTGTTTGTGTTCGGGTGTAGTTTTGAGTTTAGGATTCTGAATATGTTAGTAAAAATGTAAAATATAATATGTTAGATAAAAAAATTATTTTTGAAAATTAAAAATAAATTTTTTTTGTTTTCTAGTTTTCTAGTTTTTTAAAACTCAAATTTTAAAAAACTATTTTTAAAAATTTTGTCAAATGATTCCCATTAGTTTTTAAAAATTGATTTTAATTTTAAAAAACAAAAAGGCATTAGCAATTTTTTTCCCTGAACTTTGATATGTACTAAATCATGTCCCTGAACTTTTTTGGCCGTTAAAAATTCCCGTGAACTATTAAGATTGTTAGATTTAAGGACTTTTGTCTAATTTAGTAAAAAAAATCTAACATGGATGAAAGTTCAAGGGACATGATTTAGTACATATCAAAGTTTGAGGGGCATGATTTGGTAGATATTAAAATCTGGGGAGCATAGTTTAGAACATAAACAATCACTGAAACAGTAAAATTGAATGAAATTAGACAAAAGGCCTTAAATCTAACAATTTCAATAGTTCAGAGAGAATTTTTAATGGCCAAAAAAATTTAGGGGCATGATTTGGTATATGTCAAAATTCGAGGGGAAAATTACTAATTAACCAAATAGAAAACAGTTTTTAAGTTATAAAGTCAAAAAACCTCTAGATTTTTGGGTTCTTTTCTTTAGGGCGGGCTGATTAATTTGTTTTGGTTTTTTTTTTTTTAATTCGAACCCAATATTGGCTGTTCGCATGTGACCCGCCGAGATTAGATCCTCATAAAATATTTTTTGTATTGTTTTTTAAAAAAAATACACTGATTATGTGTGTAACCGCCAATATTAGTAACTATTTTGACGGTTATATTTAGAACTACCGAGATATGGGTGTCGAAATTATTCAATTTTTTAGTAGTGACATGTATAATGTTTTGAAGTACATAACACTCTTTTTTGGGCAATTATCACTTTGTTCTTCTTAGAATTAACTAACCCAATAATACAGAAATTTAAATTTAAAATGCCTTAGCAGCATTCGAGACGAGTCTATCTGTGTTTATAACATTTACAAAAACAGAATATTGTTACATTTGGTAATTAAGTTTACTTTTACAAAACAATTTGGTAGTTTTACAATGTGTGTAATTTGGTCCTTTTTTTGTAATTATGTAATAATTCTTTCTAGGCATCAGACTTGAGAGGCTTAAACCTGGTGCACCATTTCAGAAGAAGCTCATCTATAAGGGCATCCATTCGGGTCCCAACTCCACCCCAAACCAACATGTGCCCAATATCATCCAATCTCGAGCCACTCACTTCATGCACCACTTTGAAACCAATTCTCCTATAGAATTTCACAAGCTGAAAACAGAACAACAAGGATATTTGCGGCCAAATCCCTTTAATATTTACAATTGTCACACATATGACTCTAATAAAAAAAGTGGCGACAAAAGTATTTTATTTTATGATTTTGTTGTAGTCGTACCCTTTGGCCATTAAATGTCAAATGAAAAACGTGTGGCGACATATTTTTAGACCATGTATTAAATAAGCTAAAAAAATATGTCCTCAAGTGTTTTTGAGCTGACACTTAACAGTCAAAAGAAAGTAGGACTGCAACAAACACTATAAAAAATCTTACTTTTAGTCACAATAAAACTTGTGGCTAAAAGTAAAAAAATTATTACTAATTATAAATTATAATTCCTATGTTGTCACTAAAAAATCCGTGACTAAAGGTATAAGTCACAAAAATTATAATTTATTGTGACTAAATTAGTGACAACTTGTATCTAAATACTATATTTTAGTTACTAGTAACATTTTGTTATGACTAAAAGTCATATTTAGTCAAAAAAAAAAAAACATATATTATGACTAAAAAATAATAAAAATTATATTTTTACTGTCATTTTTTTATTATTAACATCACATTTGTAACAAATAAAGTTTCGCAGTAAATATCCACAATAATAACAAAGTCTCCTCTTTAGCAATTATCCCAATACATAAAAAAAAATAACATGTATACACATTATCAATGAAGAAGAGCAAAGCAATGCAAAGCATACCTTTTTATGATAAAGCTCAGAATCATTGATAGCTAGCAACTCAGCCTTCTTACAACCACAATCATACCCATATCGAATAGCAACAGCTCCAATAAACAAACCAATTCCAAATATAGACTTCTCCATTCCAAGAGTCTCTTTATTAAGTCTAATAGAATCCAAATGAAGAATTCTCCCTCCAAACCACACCCTTATAATTCCTTCAGCCTTACCCAACTCATTATTAGTTTCTAAGCTCTTGGCTGTGACTCTAAAAAAGGGTCCGACAGTTTGCAGCCTAAGGTCCAATTTTTGAGCTCGTGAGGTCTCTAGGATTTCTGAAATGGTTGGTGGTGGTGTAGTAATGGGTGGTTCAAGGCTTTCTTTTCTACACCAAGTTTGGTTCATGAATAATGATTTTGGGCTTGGAAGCAAGGATGTTAGTTCCATAATTTCTTTTTTCAGTTTTGGTTTGGTTAGTGGTGATGAGTTTGAGTTATCCTAATGTTTGGGGTCATGACACGTGGCATCCTAATCACCACATATAACATTTCGATTAAAAAAAGAACAAAAAAGAATAGGATGATGAAGTGATAAAATCAGAGATGAATAAGAAATTTCTTAGTGTAGAATGAGAAAGGGTGGATAGATAAGATTCCAACTACTCAGTTCTCAGGTCGAAGCTTTGCTTAAAATTGTGGGAGAGAGAGAAGCCAATGGAAATTGCCGAAGGGATAGGATTTAGGCTTTCTCTCTTTGATTTTCTTTTCACTTTTATTTCTATAATAATTTCTATTTTTTTTAGTTAAATAATTAAAATAAAAAATTATTTTTATTGTTATTGCTTTAATTATATTTTTTTATATAAGTTAATATTAAATTATTTTAATAATATAAAGGGATTTTTTTATTTTTACATTTGAATTAATTTTTTTTTTTTTTTACATTTTTAGGAAATTCCACATAAATAATAAAACTTTATTATTTTTCATTTTTTACTTTTTCTTTTTATCACAAAAATCCAATTTTTAAACATATTTTAAAATTAATATCATTACCATATTTTATTTGTAGTTATCATTAATATTCTTTTCAGTAAATTTGCCATGTACATAAAATAAATCAAACAATAATTGATAAGTATTCACTTTTACATATAAGCAAATTATTTTATTATAAATTAATTAAGTAAATCATTAGTTATTAATAGGGGAATTATCCTATTTACTATTTTTTTAATTTTTTTTTTAAAAAAATTTATGGTTTGGGTTTCTAAAGTGATTTCTATGTGGGTTGCTATACGTTTTTCGTTGCGATTTAGGTTGCAGCGCTAGTTGCAATAGGGATTTCTGTGTAGAATTCCGTAAAAATACAAAAATAATAATAATAATAAATAAAAAAAAACTCCTTATTAATATTGTTGACCGAGATTTTCGGCAACTACTAAAATATGATTATAATATTGAGCTGTAAGAAAGTGAGAGAAGGATTTTTACGTGGTTGGGGCGTTAATGAGCCTTAGTCCACGAGTCTTTGTTATTAATGGATGTATTTAATACAGATTCTACACTTGAGGGAATGTCACCTTTATAAATACAGAGAATGTTCTTGGTGAGTATTTACTCTTCTTGCTCATATGCAGCCCAAGATTCTCGATCCCATTTAATGAGCTTTGAGGGGGTATTTATAGTGTTTTGGTGGGGTAATCCCTAGAATTGTTCTTACAAACGTATCTGTAAGTATCCATAAAGTTGGGTATTCCCAATGAATATACCATGAGTAATGCATGGTCAAATCCCTAGGTGCTGTAGGGTTTTTATGAGGAATGTCCTTTTTGCCTTGTGATTGATGTGACTCTTCGCAGAGTAGCCGTCGCTAGACTTAAATGATCATTACTGTGGCGCTGCTGTTTGGAGGTTGTGCCGTCAGACTTTATTGCGTGTTGCAGTCCCAACACGCTTCCTCCCATGCAGCATTAAATGCGACTTGATTGCTCAGGAGAAGCTTGACACCTCACGGAGAGGCTTTATGTTATGCGAGCTTCCGGGAGCACCTTGCACTCCGGGTGCCTCCTCCGGGACCTATGCCCAGGGTGCTTCCTTGTGGCATGCAAAGACTTAGCAAATATTTACAAGTTATCTGATCCACGTGTCCCTGTTCGATTGGTCCACGTATATTAGGTGAAATCAGGGGCAACATTTACCCCCAAGCCTTGTTTACTTGGAAAATAAACCAAGGCTTGCTCAGGTGCCTCCGGTTGACTCCTCGGTTCCCTGGCTCAAGCTCAGAGCGCGTGGGGGCGTATTTAATGATGGCATTTAATGCAGCGATTCGCTTTTTGCAGAGGTGTCTCCGGCCGACTCCTCGGTTTCCCGGGACGAGCTTGGGGCGCGTGAGGGTGCGTCTAATGATGGCATTAAATGCAGCGATTCGCTTTTTGCAGAGGTCGATTCGTTTCATGCCCATTGATTGATGCGGCGCATTAATGGTGTCAGGCGGATACTCAAACGTTTCCACCGCCTTTATTGCAACTCCATCTGGCCCGTTGATCTTTGGGTATTTGAATCGTGCGTTTCCCCCACCGTTCGATTGGTAGGTGGTAACGCCTGTTCCTCATGTACTTTTGCCTATAAAAGCCACCACCTTTCCTTCATTTCGGCTACTTTCCATTCCTTGCCATTTTTGCTCGAATTTCCCAGAGAGAAAATTCTTCAAAAACAACACGAAACTTTTGAACACTTTGCCATTTTTCCCAGTTCTTCCTTGCTTGCTGTTATCAGTCCTTCTCATCTTTACTCGACTAAAATCAGGACCCCCAGTTCAACACTTCACTGTAAGTTTCTTGCATCCTTTGGTAATGACATGCTTTTACTTGCTTTGTTTGTTCTTTCTGGGTTCGCATTTTGAGATTTCTGGGTATGCAAGTGTTTAGGTTCTTCATGTATTCTGTTTCGTGTTTACTGCTTTAGTTGTAGGATCGCCATTACCATGCCTCTGTTATTATTGTGCATTTTTGTTGAAGAAAACCATACGTTCTTCGTTCAACGATTGCTTAGGGCATAAAATAGGGTCTTTTTCTTTCTGCTCCCCTTATTGTGTAAAACCACCTCCTGCGATTTTACTGCACCTGACACTTGTTCAGGGAATCTTTCTAGGGTTTCCCATATGACACGTGTCCGGAGGGGGCCTCTTTCCAGCGGTTAGGGGACCCCCATTCCTTTTTTCTTGACTTAGGGTTTGGTATGGGACCTAACTGCTGGAATTTTCTCTTTCTTTTTTGTTTTTCACAGAATAGAAAATGTCTGCCTCTGGTTCGAAGTCCTCGAAGAAGAGCGGGAAACGCATGGCTACTTTGGAGGAGGTTTCCCTGGGACCCGTTGCCCAGGAGGGGTATAAGTCCCGAGCAACCGGATGGGAAGCGGCTGAGCTTCACTCCACATTAACTTGTCCCCATCAACTGGAGAATATTGTGGACGTTGCGGGGATCAAACCTTCCACCTCGGGGACCTATCACCGGCCACCTCGCGACTCGGAGACGCCTAACCATAATTACGACGGCTTTGGAGCCTGGAGCCAGACGCACCTGATGGCCGGTGCCATGCTCCCACTTCAAGACTACTTTGTTAATTTTCTTGTTTTTGTCGGCCTTGCGCCATACCAACTCATTCCTCAAGCTTACCGCCTGCTCTAAGGCCTATTTATTTTTTATGCCGCACGCGGATGGGGATCTCCCCGCCCGGCAGAAATATTGTATTTTTATGAACTTGTATCCGTCCCCAAGAAAGGGGACAAACTTAAGGACGGTTTCTATGGGTTCCGAATCCATCCTGCTAACGAAGGGGTGGTTCCGTATAATAGGCAGACTCACGTCAAGGAGTACCGCCATCGCTTTTTCTTTTCCTCCGGGTTCAAGGTAGTGGATCACCCGGAGCTCCTTACTGAGTGGGTGAGGATCCCACCCTATCAGCGGACGGCCCCTACACAGACCTTCCTCCGGAGGGCCCAGGCCTTTGCCTCCTACGACCGAGCCGATCTCGACGTCGGGGGTTTGGTCACCACGGAAAACTGCAGGAAGGCCAAACTTATCCTTCCGCATCAATCCGTGGAGGACTCTAACCTCTCACGAGTCATCTGTCCCAATGTAAGGGCGCCGGTCGCGGAGAAGACCTTCCGGGACGAGATTATTGCCACGGCAGAGAAAAAATATCAAGACTATCTCTACCGGAAGGCCCAGGAGAAGGCATACTCTCAGGCCCAGGCGGCCTCTGGGAGGGGACTTCGCGTGGGGAGTCTGGTGGTAAGGAGAAGCCAAGCGATCGCCGGGAAGTCTGAGGCTAAATTTTTTGACAAGATTCTTCAATAAGAGATTGGGGATCGTCCCGCCGGGAGGCCCCTCCGCATTGAGGATTCTTCGGAGAGAAAAGCCCCCAGGCCACAGCCTTCGGTTCCAGAGCCAAACTCAGGGGCTCCAGGTGGTAGCACCTCCGGTGCCGGCGGTAAGTCTCCTTTGATAATTCGTTATGTTCCTTTCATTGGCGAATACGCCAGTCGTAGGCCCGTAGGGTTCGACGAGCGTCTTCATAGGTTTAGGATGCCATCGACCCGGTGGGGGGATCGTTTGAAGGAATTTTACTTTTCAAACTTAGGAGATTTTCTAGGTCGGTCCCGGATGGGCTCTGGCTCTCCGGAACCTATTCCCTTAGGTCCTTCAGCTTACATTACGTCCAGCTGGTTCCGGCCTTCGGACAGCTATCTCGGAGATGATGCTGCCAGCATTAAAGTTCAGGACTTTGCTAGGGCCGAATTAGGAAATCTGGGTAGGAGTAGCTCATTTGCTGTATCTTGTGTAAGTGGTTTCCCAAGGATATCTAACACTTGCTTATTTTTGTAAAACAGGTGTCTCCATGGATGCCATCCTGGAACAGCTTGCCGAAGTTCACACTCCCGTGGCTCCTCCGGCCTTTACCTCTTCCCCCATAGCCCCTTCCCTGAAGGTCTCTTCCAGCGCTCCCCCTGACACTATTGATTTAGTGGACGACGAGGAGGTGCTTCCGGGAGAAGGCCAGGGAAAGCAATGGGGTTTCTCTGAGGAAGTCGCCGATGGTGCGGGAGAGCTCCGGGCCCCTTCGGAGGAAGCTGAAGAAGGCGAAGAGGAGCCTGAGGTGGCTCTGATTCGTAAGCGCAAGGGCAAGATGATTGCCCAGGACGAGCCTAAGAAGCCTCGGAGAGCCGACACTCCTGCCCATGGTCTTGACGGCGGGGTCTCCCCCATGGAAGAACATCCTGCTCCCCCCAATATCGTGCTAACTCCGGTCCCGGGGGATGAGGTGAGGCAAGAGCTTCGGATAGCCAAGCATAACTATGCCATGGACGAGTACTCCCGGGGGTATGCCGAGGTGGAAGCCCTTAGGAGGGTTTTGCGGGTTGAGGTACAGGAGAGTATCAACAACCCGGAGTACCAGGATCCGTGGGACCTTAACTTGGACCCCCTGTCGGACTGGTTCCGCCGCTTCCTTGGGCCCACCTTGGCTCCCTTTGCCGCGGAGATGACCGGCGAGTTTGCTTCTCAGCTTACCCGATGCGCGCCTAAGCGGTTCGCCACTTGTGCCTCCCTGAACTCTATCTTCCAGGTCCAGGACCTCAGCCACTCCCTCACCGTGGTAAGTACTTCGCAATTTTGCTTTTCCCTTTATTTTTCTTTTTGGGAATTTTTTTCTTACACTTGGGTTATTGTTCAGCTTGCTGCTGAGGCTGGCCGCCTCTCCAAGAACATCATAAATCACGGCTTCGTTCTGTCTAACTTTGGGGACATGAACGACGTCAGGAAGGTCCTTCAGGACCTTACTGCGGAGAGGCAGATCTACCAAGAGGCTGCTGAGCGCCAGGAGGCGACTGCCAAGGCCAAAGAGGAGGAGGCCAAACGGAGGGAGGCTCAGGCAGAAGCCATGATCCGGGACGAGGCCCAACGGAGGGACAGGTTGGAGGCCCAACACCAGGAGGAGCTGAGGGCACAAAGCGAGGCCGCTGATAAGGCCAGGCGGGAACTCCGGGAGGCCAGGGAGGCTTTGGACGAGATGGTTGCCAAGGTGAGATCCTTAGAGGAAACTCACCAGGTGAACATAGAGTCCAAGACCGCTCTAGCTGCGGAGCTGAAGGAGCTCAGGGACTACAAGGAGCAATCCATCAAGAAGGCAAAAAGAGCCGAGGTCCTTTCTCCTGGTTCCTGCGCCCGGTGTCCAAAGCGCTTCGATGATGGGGTCTACATGGCTTGGTCTACCAACGACCAAAATATCAAGCTTACCTTCTATCCCAAACCCGAGGAAATGATTGCCAAATTTCGGGAGAAGAAGAAGAAACTTGATGCCATGGTAGAGGCACGTATCGGACCTCGCCTTCCTCCGCGCATTGACTGAGCTGCCTTATGATTGACCCAGTATAACCAAGATTCCACCCGCTTCTTTTATTATTCTCTCTTTTTTTTTTCTTTGTACATATTTGTTGCTGCCTTGGAACTATATATATATAGGTAACAGTTTTTATTCGAAGGGGAGACAATATTTTTTAAGGCCTATCCCCGGGCCATTTATATGTATATGACCTGCCCTTTGGGTCAGGATATTTTATATGTGATCTTTCTTTTGCCACATACTTCTCTTTTTAACCTGTCATTTGGATCAGGGTTTTTATACTTATGCTTTTTATTTTTGCGCATACTTTTTGACCTGCCCTTTGGGTCAGGATATTTTACTTAGTTTGTTTTAATAGTCTGTCCGTGCGGTATACCCTAGTACCCCCCTGAGTGGCATAGAAACTTTGTTTTTAAGGCACTCAGTTTTATTTAACATGTAGAGGAGGTATACATTTGGACGGTACAAACCCTTTGAACAAAGTCTAAGTTTTATTTCGCTACTGGTAATATCTTATGAGGTGATCGGCATTCCAGGCTCTTGGCACGGTGGTTCCGTCCATTCTTTTTAGTTTGTAAGTGCCGGAACCGATCTCGTCCTCGATCTCATATGGTCCTTCCCAATTTGGCCCAAGTACCCCCACTCCGGGTTCCTGGGTGGCTGGGAAAACCCTTCTTAGGACCATATACCCAATAGCGAATTTTCTGTTTTTAACCTTAGAGTTAAAATACTTGGTCACCTTCTTTAGATAAGCAGCCATCCGTATTTGAGACTCATCCCGGAGTTCTTCGACTTGATCCAAAGCTTCTTGAAGCAGTGCCTGATTCGTGGCAGGATCGTAAGTCGTCCTCCTGTGGGATGGGAATAATGTTTCTACCGGGACCATTGCTTCACAACCGTACGCCATTGAAAAAGGCGAGTGACCGGTCGTGGTTCTGGGGGTCGTCCGGTAGGCCCATAATACCCTTGGCAATTCTTCAGGCCAGTTGTTTTTGCAGGCCATCAGCTTCTTCTTCAAGGTGACCTTCAGGATTTTATTGACCGCTTCCGCCTGGCCGTTTGTTTGAGGCCTGGCTACCGCGGAGAAGCTCTTCACTACTCCGTGTTGGTTGCAGAAGTCAGTAAATTCCTCGCAATCAAATTGCTTTCCATTGTCGAAGACTATTTTGTGAGGCAAGCCGTATCGACACACTATGTTTTTAATAACAAAGTCCAATGCTTTCTTGGCAGTTATTGTCTTCATAGGCTCAGCCTCTGTCCATTTGGTGAAGTAGTCTACTGCTACTATTGCATACTTTACCCCTCCTTTTCCTGTTGGCAGAGACCCGATGAGATTTATTCCCCAGACCGCGAAGGGCCAGGGACTGGTCATCAGGGTGATCTCATTTGGAGGGGCTCTCGGTATGTTCGCGTACCTTCGGCACGAGTCACACTTTTGGACATAGTCTATACAATCTTTTTTCATTGTTGGCCAGAAGTACCCTTGCCTCAATATTTTCTTTGAGAGGCTGGGTCCTCCCGTATGATCTCCACAGAACCCTTCGTGGACCTCTAGCATGATTTGTCTAGCTTCAGGGTCCGATACACACCTTAAATAAGGCATGCTGAGTCCTCTCCGGTAGAGAATTTGGTCCATCATCACATAACGATGAGCCTGATACTGGATCTTTCGAGACAGTGCCCTCTCTTGGGGCAACTCACCTGTTGTTATGCATTTTATGATGGGGACCATCCAGCTGGGTTCTTGCCCAACCGTTAGTGTGGTCTCTTTTATTTTGATGCTTGGTTCTGCCAAGCATTCCACTGGTACTACCCCCAACTCTTCGATTTCGCTGTCCGAGGCTAACTTAGCCAGACAGTCCGCGTGAGCGTTCTTTTCTCGGGGGATTCTTTCTATTTTGTAGTCTGCGAACTCGTGGAGCAGTTCTCGGATTATTGTTACGTATGCAGCCATCCGCTTGCCGCGGGTTTGGTATTCTCCGAATACCTGGTTTACGACCAGTTGGGAGTCACTGTAGACTTCCACTCTCTTGGCTCCTACAGCTTTTGCCAATTTCAGCCCTGCTATCAGGGCTTCATATTCGGCCTCATTGTTTGAAGCTGTGAAGTCAAATCGGAGGGCCGCCTGGAGTCGCAGTCCAGTTGGTGATATCATAGCCACCCCGGCTCCTGAACCGTTCTCATTAGAAGCTCCGTCTACAAATACCCTCCAGGTGGGGATTGGTGGTACCGGCGTATTTGCTGTTGCCTCGGCTTCGTTGCATTCAGTAATGAAGTATGCCAAGGCTTGGCCTTTTATAGAAATCCGGGGGACGTAGTGCAAGTCGAATTGACTTAGCTCCATTGCCCACTTGAGGAGTCTTCCGGACGCTTCATTGCCGGAGCGGGTGGTTGGTCAGAATCTTGATCGGATGGGCTTGGAAGTATGGCCTTAACTTCCTTGACGCCATCAGGAGGCAAAATACTAGTTTTTCAATGACCGGGTACCTCGTCTCGGCTCCTATCATGCACTTACTGACATAGTACACGGGATGCTGAGTTTTCTCTTCTTCCCGGACCAAGGCAGCGCTGACCGCGTGCTCGGAGACGGCCAAGTAAAGAAACAAGTCTTCTCCAAGGACGGGTTTCGATAGGATAGGAGTCTTGGCCATGTGATCTTTTAGCCTTTTGAATGCCTCCTCGCACTCGTCCGACCATTCGAACTTTTGGCATTTCTTTAGCACGTTGAAGAAGGGTATGCACTTGTCCGTGGACCGTGAGATAAAACGGCTCAATGCAGCTACCTTTCCGGTCAAGCTCTGCACATCTTTATGCTTCTTGGGGGATGGCATATTCAGGAGAGCCTGGATTTTTTCCGGGTTTGCTTCAATCCCCCTTTGGCTGACTATGAAACCCAGGAACTTTCCTGATTTGACCCCGAAGGTGCACTTCTTTGGGTTGAGTTTCATACCGTATCTCCGGACAACTTCAAAGCATTCTTCTAAGTCGCTTGCATGGCTGTTGCATGCTTTGGATTTGACGAGCATGTCGTCCACGTACACCTCCATGTTTCGTCTCAGGAGGCCTTTAAACATCCGGTTAACCATTCTTTGATAGGTTGCTCCGGTGTTTTTCAGTCCGAAAGGCATGACTAGGTAGCAGTATACCCCCTTATCGGTCCTGAAGCTAGTGCACTCCTGGTCTGCCGTATGCATTTTTATTTGATTGTACCTAGCATAGGCATCCATAAAAGATAACAGTTTGAATCCGGAAGTGGCGTCTACCATTTGGTCAATCCTGGGCAGCGGGAAACAGTCTATTGGACAAGCTTTGTTTAGATCAGTGAAGTCTATACAAACTCGCCAAGTTCCGTTCGGCTTGGGCACCAGGACCGGATTGGCCAGCCACTCCGGATAGTACACGTCGCGGATCATGCCGTTGGTCAAAAGCTTATCCACCTCTTTCTCTAGAGCTTCGGCTTTCACCGAGTCGAGCGGGCGTCTCTTTTGCTGTACAGGAGGCATGTTCGGGTTGACATTGAGTACATGTGTGATGACATGAGGGCTTATGACGGTCATGTCTTCTTGGCGCCATGCGAAGATGTCGATGGCGCCCTTCAGTGTTTTTATTATTTTGTCCTTTTCCTCCGGGTCCAGGTTCTTCCCTAACCGGAGTACTTTGGTGGAGTCGACGTCGCACACTGGTATTTCTTCGACGTCCTCCATTGGTTCCACGATCCTTTCGGACCCTACACGAGGATCCAACTCATCCTCTTCAGCCGTCTCTGCCTCAGCGGACTCCCGGACCATAAGTACGGGTAGGTGGGTGGCAACATTATAACATTGCCTTGCTTCTCCCTGATTCCCCCTCACAGTCCCGACTCCGGCCTCCTGGGTAGGGAATTTTAGGCACAGATGTTGGATCGAAGTGATTGCACCAAAGTCTACTAGGGCCGGTCGGCCGAGGATTACATTGTAGGCTGTCGGACAGTCCACCACCACGAAGGTGCAATATTTAAATGTGCTTTGGGGAGTGTCCGGGCATAGGGTGACCGGGAGCCTCACTTTTCCCATTGGGATAAGTGTCGTCCCGTTGAACCCTGTGAGCTGGGATCCACTAGGCGAGAGGTCACGGTCGGTCAAGCCTATCGGGGTGAAGGCTTCTTTGAAGAGTAGGTTCACGGAACTCCCATTGTCAATTAAGACTCTGGCCACCACTTTATTCGCGATGGGGGTTTCTATGACCAAGGGGTCGTGATGAGGGAAGCGCACCGTCTTGGCGTCTTCTTCCGTGAACGTGATGGGTTGGTCCATCAGCCGAGGCCTTTGAGCTGGGAGTTGAGTAACTTCCCATATCTCATTGTGTTTTGCGGCCTCGGCGTATTGCTTTCGCTCCTTGCGAGTACTCCCTCCGATATGGGGACCTCCGGAGATCATGGCTACCCGCCCGTTAGGCCGGGGCGGCAGTCCGGGAATATGCTGGGCGTCACCTGCGGGAGCAGCTGGAGCCAATACTCCTGCCGTACCCCCTGGTGTTCCCGGAGGCATACCCTCAGCCACCTGACCCGGATTAAGGTGGGGCAACCTATTCTTGATCCACTCATAGAGGTGGCCCAATCGGATTAGATTTTCGATCTCGTCTTTGAGATTCTTACATTCGTTGGTACTATGACCAATGTCGTTGTGGTACTCGCATCTTTTGCTCGGATCTCTCCGGGAGCTGTCTTTGTACAATGGCTGCGGTCTCCGGTAGTGCGTATTTTGCCTAGTGGCGAAGTACACACGTTCCTGGGAGTCCGATAGCTCCGTGTATTGAGTATATTGGGGGGTGTACCCTTTTTTCTGGCGCTTCTCTCCCGTTCGGGTGCTACCTTTGGAGGACCTTTTACTCCTCGATCCCTGGGAAGGGCCTGTTAAGCTAGCAGTCGGGGCAGCATGTGAAGGAGCTTGCCCATTTACTCCGGACGGGTTGCCAAAATGAGAAGATGCTGGTGCCAAAGCTTGGCCCTGGCTATACCCGGGGGTAGCAGAGAATTGTATGCCACTCACTTGTGGAGTTGCGGTCGGGGCGATGCAGGGGCGATACTCGGGCATGTACCTGCTATCCGGTGGGATAATAGCCTCCATAAGCCACGATTTGGGCTTCTTCGAGGTTGAGATATTTTTGGACTCTTTTCTGGAAGTCCTGGAGGCTGGCAGCCCCTTCGTCGCAATTCATTCCAGAAGGGAGTCCCAGTACGGATTCCTGCTTGGAGAAGTGCAAGCTGTTGTCCGTCATCAACCTTCTTAGTCTTCGAGGCTTCCTCTCGGAACCTCTTGATGTAATTCTTCAAGGTCTCGATAGGCAGTTGCTTGATATTAGTCAAGGCACTGACCTCCAAGTTGACCTTTCTTGCGGCGACAAACTGTCTCCGGAAGTTGGTCTGCAGCTTGTTCCAACAGCCCACGGATCTTGGTTCCAGTTTTTTGAACCATTCCTCCGCGGACCCAATTAGAGTGAGTGGGAAGCACAGACACTTGGCGTCATTGCTGACCCTCATGACCGTCATGACACGGTTGAACCGTGACAGGTGGTCGCTGGGATAAAAGTTCCCGGTATGTGCCACCATTTCGGGCATCTTGAAGTTTTTAGGGAGCTCCGCCTCCAGGATGTGCTTGGCACATGGCTCCCGATCCTCGCTGTCTGAATCGGAGTCGTCTCCCTTCTGCCTCCGGGAGACTCGAGCAATGTCTTTTCGGAGTATGGCGAGTTCCGCTATAATTCCTTCATTTAACGTACCCGAGGAAACCACGGGCCCGTTTCTTTTTTGGTCAAGGTGATCCCGGAGGTCACCTTGATTCCCATTGATTTGATTTCTCAGATCAATGGGAGGACATCTCTGTCCTCTTCTCCCTCTACCCCCTGGTTCCTGGTGCACAGAAACGCTTTTTCGGTCCCCTCGATCCTGAGGGCCAAGACTCCCTTTTTGGGGCTTGCCCCTCTGCGAACCTTTCCCTTTAAGGAAATCTGAGCGGACCTTTCGCGGATCCTGCACCTTTTTCTTTCGCCCAGGGGTAGAAGTAGGGTTTTTTGTTTGATTTCCCTCAGCAGGATACCTTATAGGGCTAGGCTCCCTAGATTTCTGCTGCTGGGAATTAGGCGAAGATGTCGCTGGCTCCCTGTTGAGTCCAGCGGTCATTGCCTTGGGGTGCACGTGAATGCCAGCTGCTTCCATGGCTTTTTGCATGGCTAGCATCACTTCCTGCATTTTCTAGTTTTGCGCTTTCTGAGCTTCGATCTCGGCTTCGTGATCGATAGCTTTTTGTCTAAGAAGCACCAGTTCCGAGTAACTTCCTTCGTCATAGGCATACTCGTCGAGGTTTCCCTCGTAGTCCTCATCGGGGACTATTTCTTCTTCCTCGGACTCCTCTGCTGCTCTTGAGGCTACATCTTCCTCGTTTGGGTCTTGAGCATCTTCCAGAGGGCGAGGCTGACGTGTACTTCTTGTCTCCACCATATTTGTGAAGTCGAATGCTCGTTTTGTAGCAGCTTTCTTCAGCTCTCAATGAAAGCACCAAAATGTTGACCGAGATTTTCGGCAACTACTAAAATATGTTTATAATATTGAGCTGTAAGAAAGTGAGAGAAGGATTTTTACGTGGTTGGGGCGTTAATGAGCCTTAGTCCACGAGTCTTTGTTATTAATGGATGTATTTAATACAGATTCTACACTTGAGGGAATGTCACCTTTATAAATACAGAGAATGTTCTTGGTGAGTATTTACTCTTCTTGCTCATATGCAGCCCAAGATTCTCGATCCCATTTAATGAGCTTTGAGGGGGTATTTATAGTGTTTTGGTGGGGTAATCCCTAGAATTGTTCTTACAAACGTATCTGTAAGTATCCATAAAGTTGGGTATTCCCAATGAATATACCATGAGTAATGCATGGTCAAATCCCTAGGTGCTGTAGGGTTTTTATGAGGAATGTCCTTTTTGCCTTGTGATTGATGTGACTCTTCGCAGAGTAGCCGTCGCTAGACTTAAATGATCATTACTGTGGCGCTGCTGTTTGGAGGTTGTGCCGTCAGACTTTATTGCGTGTTGCAGTCCCAACACGCTTCCTCCCATGCAGCATTAAATGTGACTTGATTGCTCAGGAGAAGCCTGACACCTCACGGAGAGGCTTTATGTTATGCGAGCTTCCGGGAGCACCTTGCACTCCGGGTGCCTCCTCCGGGACCTATGCCCAGGGTGCTTCCTTGTGGCATGCAAAGACTTAGCAAATATTTACAAGTTATCTGATCCACGTGTCCCTGTTCGATTGGTCCACGTATATTAGGTGAAATCAGGGGCAACAAATATCATATACGGTTATGTAGTTTATTTAAAAAAATAATAATAATTAATTAATGATCTCCATAAATCAAATGGTAAGAGTTTATACTCTATAATGAATCAAATATAATTAATTCAAATTTTTCTAAACAGCCTTCCCATTTTTTATTATTAATTTATAGAATAAATCAATTAATTTATAATAAATTAAATGATAGCAAGAAAATTATCAAACTTGACAGTAGCCCTAGAAACACCTAAACCCCTCGTCGAAGTGTTGCCAAAATCCTCGCCAGCACACGTGTCATCTCCGGCAACGGTGGAAATTTTGGCTCCCTTGTTGTGCTTGGCTCGTTATTTCACTTGGAAATTGATCCTACTGTCTTACTTACCTAACTAGGACTTAAAAATACCAAAAATACGAAGCCCAAAACAATGGAACCAATTCTTCTTCTTCAAGGACGGTACACCGTGAAACATGGTCTCTGAAATCACAAATCTTCAATCCAGACTATTTTTCTCAGTTTTTTCACGTCCAAACCACTCCTGAGGTGTCCCTTAAGCTTTAATATCACTTTCTAATACGCTTGAATCGGGGTTCGTTTCAAGAATGTATCTTCGAAGCTTCAACAATGGTGGTTCTGAAAAAAAAAATGATCTTAGCTAGCCCGCTCTCCTAGATCTCAAACACTCAAACTCACCCAGATTGTATCCTAACGTATCATCTAATGTGTTTAAACAACGAATCGATTGTGAAGCGATTCTTTATCGATCATTTTGTTTTATTAAGATAAGTTCAGGTAATTAGGGCACGTCTTTATTACTAGACTAGGTTTGAGAGAAAAAGAAATGATCTAAAACCTATTCACTTGGCTCTGATTTTGAGAGAATGTTCGATCTTGAGATGGAAATAAAAAACCTAATTTGATCTATTGTTGGGAGATAATGGCACTTGTTTACAATTGCTTTAAGTAACACCAATTTCAACAAACTTATCCCAAATCTCACACCCAAGAATGATGAACTCTTTTAGAGTACCTTCAATTCAAGTGACATTTCATTGTTTTCCCACCATAACTCTACTAATTAAAGAACTGGTAAATACTATTTTGTTCTCTGTATTTTGTAAAAGTTATTAATTAGACTCTCTGTTTTGTTAAATGATAAAATTGACTTTAATTATAAATTTTAAAACAGTAAAAATAAGACTCTGAGTTCAATTTCAATAATTTTATTTTTTAATATTACCAACTTTAAGATAATTTCTAACACGAACAGATACAGAAAATATAACCAGTTTTGTCATAATATCTCTAGATCATATTATTATTAAATTTTATTTTGACAAAAAATTAGTTCAGTGTCTTATTTGTATAATTACCCTTAAAAGAATTAAACTGATATTTTCCAGAAAGCATGCCACTCAATCATAAGATGTTTTAAGTTGACTAACTTCTCCATGTTCTAAAGTAATCTTGTCAAAGATAAAGATATCTCAAATTGTTTCAATTCACACAACTTCTTCTTCAACATAAAACTTATTCACTGAAACACAAACCCATTAAACTGATGATATGACCACTTCTACCAAAGGTGGTAATGTCAAGGTACAGGGGTTATGGAGGTTCCATCTCCATAACTCGTATACCTTGACAAGATTTAGATCGTTAACTACTTCATAACTTGTCTTTACAAATAAAATTGTCCAAAATAAGAGACATAACCACCCAACAAATGGAAATATAATGCACAAAAGCAAAATGGATGCCACACCTCCAAACAACACCCTCATTTTTCTTATTGAAACCCAAACACTTCTTCTTACTTCATCATCATTATTCATATTATTATTATTATTATTAATATTGTCATTTATTATGAATGTCTCTATGGCCCATGCCAAAACATAAGTAAGCAAAGCTACAACAAATGCTACCATTATTCCATATTGGGTATCAAATGGGGAATAACTCTTTGAATGAAACTTTATTTGGATTAAGGTTGTTAATGTGAAGATGCTAAATTCAATGATCTTATGAAATGACATAATTAACCTCTTCTGATTTTCTTGGGCAGCTGTTTTTTTTTTTTTTTTTTTTTTTGTTAATCTTCAGTTCCTAAAAGAAAAAAGAAACTTTAATTAGATGAATACATAAAGGGATATATAAATACACACTGACAAAACTTAAGGAGGAGTGAGAGGTACCTTAAATTAATTCCAATCAGAGGAATGAGTAATTATAAATACTTGCTTATTTGATATATGAATTATATTAAGCTTCACTCTATACATTTATATAGGATAATAGGAATCGGTTGCTTCTTTGACACCCTAGTTTTTTATTTATTTATTTTTGAATAAAAGGTGTTTGTAGATTAATACAATAAAATTAGATTTTATAATCATTACATATGATGTTATCTGGTAGCTAGAGCAAAAAATCGATCATATCAGTTACATTCTCACGAAAGCCCACTTGTTAATTATATTATGGGCAACAAAATTACACTATCTTGAAATAAATGAAAAATTACAATTAAACAAAAGATTAAAGATATGTTTACATTGAATCACATAGTTACTAATACTTCAACTCACTATAAAAAATCTTACTTTTTATGACTAGCTAAAAGTAAAAAAATTGTGACTAATTATAAATTATTATTCATGCATTGTGACTAAAAAATCCGTAGCTAAAAGTATTAGTTACGAAAATCACAATTTGTTGTGACTAAATGTGCTTTTAATCACAATAATTGTTGTGACTAAAACAAAATTAGTGACAATTTGTATCTAAATACTATATATTAGTTACAAGTAATTTTTTATTGTGACTAAAAATTACATTTTTTATAAAAAATTTATGTTACGAGTCTTATGACTAAAAACTTATCATTAAAAATGACTTTTTTTTGTAGTAACTGAAACAAGTTCCCTTCAATACATTGATAACCATTTCAAAATTATTCTCAATAACACAAAAATATGTTTCAGAAAGACCCCTAATTCCAAAGGTAATAAAGTAGCTTCTTTAACACCCTAGTCGACAATATTTCATTTTCCCCCATTCAGAATGTTCTCTCTCAAAAAAAAAAAAAAAACAAAACAAAAGAAAAGAAAAAAGAACACCACGTGTGATCAGTTTTTTTATTATTATGTTTTTTTATATTCTAAATATTTCCATTTCACTTTTGACTATATAAAAATTCCACTGCCCCAACCAATGATTATATATATAAATACTTATATGCATGGCTTTGTGTTTTACATGTACATAGATTTATAATTACATGATTGTGTAATTATTTACATGTACGTACGTACAAATATTTATAATTAGATGACTTTGTGTTTTACATGTACATATACGTACCTATAATTACATGTATATTGCTGTGTATCCCTTCTTTTTATATATATCCTAAATATATAGAAGAATTCTCTATTTTGACTATATAAAAATTAAAGTACGTAGGTCCACTGCCCCAACTTTGAACTTTCTTGACTCGGCCAATTAGTGACCAATCTTTGACTTTGTGTTTTATCTATAATTACATGACATCATAATAAAATTAATTAATAATATATGGGAAGAAATTGCTACGACAAAATACAATTGCATATAATTAATTAGAGTAATTTGCGGCGTAAATACCTAAGTTTAACTCTGAGTTGCAAATAAATACCTAACTTATTTTTTTAGCGGTAAAAATACCTTCTGTCAATATTTTGTTGCAAATGAGGTACCTAGCGTTAAATTCTCTGTTAAATGCCAACTAAATACATAGTTGGCATTATCTAATTGGTCCAAGTCATTTGTTTTTTTATTTATAAAAATTATTTTAAAATTAAAAAAAATCATTTAAATATATAAAAATTAAATTAAAATAAAATAAACCAAAAACTGTTCGAAGCATATATCATTTTTTTAAAAAAAAAATAGCATATACCAGATTAAAAAGAAATGCACAAACATATCTACAACAAATTAAAATTAAACCTAACAAATCAAAACATTACACAAACAAAATTACAACCATCCTCGTGTAAACACAAACTCAAACTTAGAATTTGTGGAAGAAAAAACCCTAAATAATCAAATAACATTAAAAACAAATCACAACCTACTATGGACGTTGACACAGAGATCCTAATACATCGGCGGTTAGGAAAAACGACCTCCTGTGGTGGTGAGCCAACGACATTGACGGAGCTGATTGTAGGAGGAGGATTTGTAACATGTCACCGCCATGGCGTTCAGATCAGTGCTAGCTAGTTGAAATTTTCCATTAGTGTCGGCGGGGTCTACCACATTCTGCCATTAACACCGGCGAACTCCAAGAGCAAGAGAAAGAGAGAGAAAAGCTCCCGAGAGGGAGATGGGGCTTTGGGGTTTCAGGATCCTCTGAAGACGACGGTGGCAGCTTCGACGATTCTCTGAAGGCGTGGGGGTTCTCTTGGGTTTAGATCTAGTGGGTTCCTTGGGCAAATAGATAATAAATTTCTGGAGTTCTTTTTATACTTTTGATAAAAAGTTCAAGGTTTATTTTGGATCTGATGGGTTTGTGGAAGAATGACCCATTAAATTTTTGAATTTTTTTATTCTGCAATTTGATTTATATATATGCTGAAGATGATGAACGAGAGCATGAGAATATCTGGTGTTGTTTATTTTTTCTTTTGAAGAGTTTTTTTGTAAGATTGTTTTAAAGAATTGATTTTGATATTAAAAAAGATTAGTCAGATATTGTTTCGTAAGTTGTTTTTAAAAAGTTTCTTTATTTTTTTTTATTTTACTTTTAAAATATTATTTTAATTTTAATGATTCTTATATAAAATTAAAAAAAATGACTTGGACCTATTAAATGATGCCAAGTGTGTACTTAGTTGGCATTTAACAGATAACTTAACGTTAGGTACCCCATTTGCAACAAAATATTGACGGAAGGTATTTTTACCACCAAAAAAATAAGTTAGGTGTTTATTTACAACTCAAAGTTAAACTTAGGTATTTATGCCGCAAATTACTCAATTAATTACATCACTTTATATATACACATCATGTTCTCCATCATGTGATATTATTCATAATCAAAAATTATGGTGTGTTGCATGAGATTATTGGGTTCAGCATCTCCACATTGGCAACCTTAATATCCAAGTGAAATTTCAATCAGAAAGCTTTTCCCATTTGAGACCCAATTTGGATAATGGCAGCAGTTGTACTAGCTTTGGTTACCTATGTTTTGGCACGGGCCACAAAGACTACTAATTCTTGTATTGAAAGAATCAGCCTATCTTGTTTGGAGCTCTGGCTGCCATTTTGCTTTTGTGCATTATATTTTCATTTGTTGGGTGGTTATGTCTTCTATTTTGGGTACTTTATAATTTGTAAAGACAAGTTATGATGTAGTTAATTCTTGTTGTGAGATTATATGAATCATGGAGGTCAAGGCTGCTCCCTGATGTTGGTCCCGACATCACTACTGCCTTATGTTGAAGTTGTCGTATCATTAATCGTGTGTTGTATTGTATTGTGTTATATAATATTGACTTGGATTGTATTGTATTATTTGTGGTATAGTTCCTCTAAATGAGAAGGTATGCAATATCATTCTTGAAAATTATTTTGGAAATTTATTTTTTAAATTTAAGAGTGTGAAAAATGATATAATAAAAAAATATAAATTAAATTAATATATTTTTGAATGATAGAAGAGTTTTAGTACCTTATGTTATCATTGAGATGCTCTAAATCAATATTTAAAATTAATTATGATGTAATTATTTATTTATATTTAATGTTATAAGACACTGATATTTAATTAACAACAATTAATAATATTAATATTAATATATATATAGAGAGAGAGAGAGAGCACTAGTTACTGGTTACTGGTTACTGGTTACTGGTTAGGGTTAATTAACTGTGTAAACTCGTGATCAGTAGAGATAAGCATCAATGGCAGACCCATCTCTTTCCCCAATCCTCTCTTCACAATCTCCAAATGCCTAGGCTTAATCCTCTTCTCCAAACTAAAAGCAAAATACTGAGGAAACTCCTTAACCTCTTCCACCTTCCTCTCCATTTCCCCAACCAAATACTCCAATTTCGGCTTCAAATTATTCTCAATACTGAAAGTGAAAAGACTCGGACACCTCACCACCATACCCACCGCTTCCTCCTTCGAAACCTCCAATCTCTCCTCCAAGAATCTCAGCTTCGGAATCAGAGTCTTCTCAACGCTCGAAACCAGTAAAACGGCGTCGTTCTCAGCCAGAGACTCCAAATTCCTAAACCCTAACCTCTGGAGGTAGAACAGAGCAGGTTTGAGCTGGTCTCTGGCGCTGGAAGCGAGAAGTCTAGGGCACTTGTTGATGACCTTACGGAGATTGTGAAAAGGGACTTGAAGATCTTGAGCGAGGAAATCGAAGATTGGGATTAGATCGGCGGCGATATCTGAGGTTAGTATTTTGGGGCACATTCCGAAGATTTTTTTGAGATCTTTTTGTTGGATTCCTTTAGATCTGAGGAAAGAGATTGTTGATTGGATTGAATCGAGTGTTGTGGTGTGGAGTGAAGGGTTTTTGGCTAGGGCTTTGCCTGAATCGATACCCATGATTTCGAGACAGACTATTTTTTCTTTGATTTGGAGAGAGAGGTTGGATTGGGTTGGGGCGTAGAGTGGGTGTTTGTGGAGAAGGCTTTTGTTGGGTTTTGGTGGGATTAAGGGCATGTTTGGTAGAGAAAATGATGATGAAGAAGATGATTGTGATGATGATGATGATGATGAAGATGAAGATGAAGGTAAGAGGGGTAGAGATGAGTGAAGTGTTGTCATTGTTGTTGTTGATGATGTTTGTTGCAGAGATCAACAATGGAGGTTGGTTAATTGGTTGGAGTTTGGATTGAATATAGTTGTGGAAGTTTGACACGTGGATATTGTGGTTGAATTTCATTGGTTGGTTTTGGATTATGTTAGATTCTGTAACGTAACGATAAACGAACTTTTTGTGTTAAAAAAAACGGTGAACGAACATTTTTTTTTAAAAAAAAATAAAAATAAATAATATTAAAAAGAGTAAATATTGTTTTATACCTGTTGTATTTTGTAATAGTTATAGATTCTACATTTTATTTTGCTAAATGATAAAATGGACTCTGTGGGTTCGTTTGGAACGCCGTATTAAATCGTATTGTATTATATTGAATTGTATTTTATACAATATTTTTATGTAAAACTATATATGGTATTAATTTTTATAGACACCTAAATATATAATATTTTAGTATAAATAAAAGTTTAATATAGTATTATATAAAAATATGATATATAATCCAATTCAATATAATACAATACAATACGACCTAATACGACGTTCCAAACGAGCCCTGTATTTTTTATTAATTGGACATTTTATTTTGTTAAATGATAAAATTGATCATGTATTTTTAAAATAGTACAAATAGGACTTTGAGCTCAACTTTCAACAATTTTGTTTAATAAAACCAACTTAAAAATAATTCTTAATTCTAACTACAAACAGATGTAGAAAATTTAACCAGTTTTGTCATAACATCTCTAGGTCAGATTATTATTAAGTTTTATTTTGATAAAAAATCAGTTTTAGATCTATTTTATCATTTAACAAAATAGATGGTCTAATCTGTAATTTTTGTAAAATACAAGGTCTAAATGGTATTTATTCTATTAAAGATGGTGGGTTTTTTTTAATAAATAAAGAAATTTTATTAAATAATAGCGTGCAATCTAATCGAACATCTCCTTTGTTGGAGACATGACCATGATTAAAATTAGAAAAACGAACTAAATAATTAGTCGGATTATTCCCTAATTTCTAGATTGTTTGACAAAAAAATCAAATAAAATCATATGAAAAAAAATTACAGTATCACAGTTAACTATAAGAATACATATATTATGTTTCATCCACTCTCAGAATATACAACAGTGGAAACTGTTGCAGCAAGTTTAACCACGTAGCTTGAGCACTCAACTATTGTGTAAGGTACGTAACTGCACTACTATTATCCCCTTTAATTGCAAAATTCTTGTTATACCCAATCACTAACAGGGATTTAATAGCAAGTCATTGAAGAACAAAGAAAAATCAACAATGAAACAAACTCAATCACATAGACAAGACTAAAATATTTAAAATCATGTCACATAAACAAGATTAAAATATTGAAAACCATGTCGTAGAGACAAAACTAAAATATTCAAAAAGATATCACAGGGACAAAGTTAATCGCAGTAGCAAATGACATTAGCAAAACACAACCCTGACCAAGCTACACTTAAGCCCATGAAAGGCCAGTTGGCCTGGCCAGATAACTTTCAATAGCTATAAATTTACGAACGAGAAATTCTAATTTTTTTCTTTTAACCTATATGCATATATAATTACACATACATAAAATGGTGGGTTTTAAACCAAAAGAAAATTTTAACTTGGTTGGAAGGATGCATATTTTATTAATTAAATAAATAATAGATTGAAGGATGATTTGTTTTATGAGAAATAAATGGATGAATTTCTCACCAAGAAGAGTATGCAAATATTTCTAGTTGTTAAACAAAACTGAAACATTTTTTTTAGTGTGCTCTATTAGGGTTTTTCCTATAACCCTCTGAAGGCTCCTTTTTATTTCTACCGACCAGGGCTCGTCGGCTATTATTGGCCTTGGGTGTGGCTCTGGTTGGGAATGTTTATGAGTGGCTTGACTTTCTCAGAGTGGATCTCTCTTTTTCTTTTGGTAGTGTTTTTGGTTTTTTGAGTCCTTTTCTCAAGTTAACAGGTTGTTGAGTTGGGATTGGCTGGCATTGGTCTGTTATGGGTGGTGGTCGTATGTGGTGAGTCTGCTATGATGTGGTGGTTAGTGGTGGTCGACGGTTGAGGTTCTATTATGGGCGGGGTGGGGGTTGTTGGCTAGGGTTGGGGTTTGGATCTATAAATTCTTAAAGAGAAAAAAAGTGTTGATATACCACCTTGCTATTATTATGGTAGTAGGACTTTATTTATTCATGTCAGGGGATGTTAGTCTTGTCCACATTCACATCTCGGAGATTTTCAAATTTTTATTGGTCCCATAATTTAGGGTAAATACCATTTTGGACCCTGTATTTTGCAAAAGTTACAGATTGGACCTTGTGTTTTGTTAAATGACAAAATGGACCCTGTATTTTTTAAAATAGTAAAAATAGGACCCTGAGCTTAATTTTTAACAACTTTTTTTTTAATACAACCAACTTGAAGACAATGCTTAATACGAATAGATACAAAAAAATGTATACAGTTTTGTCATAACACTTTTAGATTGGATTATAATTAAACTTTATTTTGACAAAAAATCAATTCAGGGTCCTATTTGTACTATTTTAGAAAATACAGGGTCCATTTTGTCATTTAACAAAACACAGGGTCCAATTGGTAACTTTTGTAAAACAGAGGGTCCAAAATAGTATTTACCCCATAATTTATGATGCGATGGTTTGTTACAATTGTTATCACTGTAGTTAGTCGTTTGATTATTTCTTTGTATTCTATATTTAATAAATAGGTTATTATTACTTAATTTTTATTGAATGATCTTTGGCCGATAGCCATTTATAGTTGTGTGATTCGACACATATTCATTTGTATTGGAGACCTAGCAGTCTTCACGCTTCTTTAATGCTTTAATGTTGTCAACTTATTAGTCTTTTACTTGAAGGTGTTATTAGGATTTTTCTTTTCCTAAATCTGTAAACGGCATATGTTGTCTATCTTATTGATTATGCTCATTGAGCAATTTATCGTCATGTAATCTATTATCTGATTTGCCTATTAATGAAAATTACAGATGTATCTATGAAATAATATCCTAGAAAATTTCTTTTTTTAATTGATCCAATTTAATATCATTTAAATTAGCATATAATTCTTTTTTAAAAAAAAAAAGAATAAAATAATAATTAACTACTTATCATGTTCAGCTAATTAAAATTCTAAATCTAACTCCCAACATAATTGTCACTTTTTTATGACTAATTTAAATTTTTAATTATTTTTAAAAAAAAATAAATTTATATAATAATATTTTAATTAATTTTATTTAAAATTATAATTAATATAACCACTAAAACTTTCAACTAATTAATTATATTCCTTTAAAATAAGTCTCATTTGTAAAATTTATTAAAATGATTAAGAATTTGTAGAGCAAACAAGAAGAGAAGCATAGCTCTATTATTGATGTTACCACTAACCATCTCTTTTAACATTCCAACTCTCTTTCTTTCTTTGTATGGACATTCATACAATCCATTGAATAAAATAAAGCTATATTTTATGAAATTGAAACACTATTTTGGTTTCACTATTTCATTGAGTTTGACTAGAAGAGCTATAAAACTTTAAAATCAAGGTGTGTTGTCATGAAAAGGATTGGAAGACTCCTAACTTGCTTATTTCTTGATTAGGCAAAATCATTAACCATAAAACCATAACCTTCTCATACAATGAAGAAAACAAAAACAAGAACAAAAAACTCTCCTGTTTTCGTCGATATTAGCAAAGCAATCCAATCAATGACAAAATCTGGAAAAACAAAACTGCATGATTAAAATTTGTTCAACTGTTCTTCATCAAAGGTTCTAAGTCAGTCACATCACCCTGGCTGAAATAATAGTGTTAAAACATAATAAAACTCTTCAGAAAATACAAGAAAAAGCAAAAAAAAAAAAAAGGTTTCCTCAAGTTTAATCTGCATGAAAGCATCTGAACATTTTTGTTAAACATATAAATTACCTTACCATGAAAATAAAAACTAAATATAATAGAAGAAAGAGAGAGAGAAAGAGACTCAGAAAACTGCCAGAACTTTCCCAGCAGATGCTCTCCACTTGAAACTTAGCCAAACCCAAATTCGAAATTTCATCCTCAAGATTGAATTCTGACCCTACAAAGAATAGCACAGCATCCAAATGATTGGACAGAGAACATAACCAATAAGCTGGGCTTATCTAGAAAAATAATAGAGTCGGGCAGGCGTATTAAATGGCTCTTAGAGTATTATGGTTTCATCTATTCTAAATCGGCTGCGACAATAATATGCTCCATACTGAAGAAACAGAATCCATAGGAGCCACTTACCGGTCACTGGAAGAAAGCCCATGTTTGTAGTTAGTTTGTCAATGTTGTCCCTGGCTTTGGCTCATAGAGGGATGGCGATGAAGCTTTTGACTCGGAGTTTGCTGGTCATCCTACAGGTAAAATTTAAATTCTGAAATATCAGTAATCTAATTTGGAGAAGAAGACTAACATCGCCTAACCTTGAATTATAACAAAACATATATTTGATTTCTATTAACAGCAAACAAAGCAACGAAAAACCTTATAAAGAGATGCTGCTGATTCTGACTCCACATTCTGGATTGCAACAGGGCCCAATGATCGCAGGGTATCCAGGGTATCCAATGTTAGCTGCCACCCACAAAGCGCAACGGCATCAGCACTAGAGCCAGATCCACTGCTGGTGCTGCCAGCAGCTGCAACATTGCCGTTCACCCAGGGACAAAACTTGTTGTGATGAGCAATTGGATCAAATTCTGAAGCTTCTTCATAGTTGCTCTCCCCTTTAGGTGGTTCTGAATTAGATTGAAGGAAGAAGAAGAAAAAAAAAAAAAAAGAGTAAAAACATCATCAATATCAGAGAGAAAAGGGAATCACAATAAAACCTTTCAACTTACACCTACAATATGGTTAAGAATAGCCAGAGGCAGAAAGGGACAGGATGAGTTTACAAAACATAAAATAGCACAGTATATTGAAGCAGATGTTCCAAAACAATAAGCAATAAAAAGGACAAGATATAAGCTCAGTTACTCATTTAAGCACATTAACTTTTCTCAGCAATAGTATCAATATCCAATATCAATGGACACTGAGATGACTAAAATCAAATTTAATTTGCTTGAGACTCATTGATTATGTGGACCCGAAACACAGGAAAATAATAACGTAATCTAAAAGCTACTGATGAGTAAAATAAATGCAACAGATTATTGTAAGTTTGTAGAAAAACAAAGAGCTGCGGAGAATAATAAAAACGTTAGAAGAGAAATTAAAGAAAGTAAACAAGGTCAAGCCTTAAAAACAGTTAATAAGATGGGGAAATCTACCTATCCCATTTACTAATGCATAATCTGACTCTCGGTAGACACGAACATTTGTAGATGAAGACTTTCCAGCCTTTGTGACATTTTGCTTGGTTGTTTTATAGCCAGAGTCTATAATAGCATTGCAGGAGAGAGAAGGGTGTGCAGAGGCCTCTACACCAAACTTACAGCTTGCACTTACCTTTTCGCCACTTTCAACAGATTCTGCCTTGGCAGAACCATCAATCTTGGAGCCACTATCAGCCCTCCCAAGAGATTGAGACATCTCCTGGCTATCACCACGAGGATCTTCCCTATTAATTTCATCTGGGACAATCTCATCCATCAACCCAGGATCTGGAGCTGATTCGCCTGTCTGACCCTGAACGTCAGTATCCTCAACTCTGGGTTCGACATCACCAACTACACTACCTGCTCTATGAACAGACACATCAGCTCCATGAATTTCAGCTTCGTGACTGGCACACATGCCAACACTTCCCCCACTTACTCCAAAACTAATCCCCCCACGGGCTTGAGCATTCACAGTTTCTGCATTGAAAATTTCTTCACCATCATTTGTACTGCTGACACCCATTTCCCCACGAACAGCTTCAGCAACTGAACGAAAACCAACACTTTGCTGAGCTTGATTACTGTAGTTTAATTCTGATGTTTCATTCATGTCCAAATTTCCATAAGTACTTGATGAAGGAAACTGAATATCATCAATATCTCCAGGATAATTTTCAACACTTTCCATTGAGTCCTCATTTGCACTATGATTGTAAGTATCCATTGCAATGACAGATGATGCACGTGCTGAATCCCTAGTTGCTTGAATTCCAACAGGTTGCTCACTCCTTTGCCGAAATGAAGCACCTCTACTGCCATCTGCATAGATTTCAACACCCATTGAGTGGCTAGGACCAGCACCAGAATCTCTCTGATACGATGAACAGTATGAATCAAAAATATCCAAATCACGTGCACGTTTTGAAGGCCCAGCAGAATATTGTCTACCATCGGTGACTTCATCACCATCACGATCAATCACTGTTCCTTCAACACTATCTGCCTGCTGCACCCGTAAGTGTTGTCTGTCATCTGAGCTTCCACCTATTTCCAAACTTCGTTTACGAGAACTAGGACCCCGTGATTCATATGAAGCAGCACGATCACCAACCTCACTTCCCGCAGGTTGCCCAATCATCAAATCCCTTCCCATGTCTCCCTCCTGCATGTTGTCAAACATTGATCTTCTTCCAAAATGGTTAAAAGGTAAACCTCCCGCCATTGTGAGATTTAAATCAACATCAGCATTAGGCAATGACTTCCCATCATTTGTTGTTGCTACTTCATCACGATCTTCAGTCTGCTCTTTATCTGCATCATCAGCTGCAACCCAACCACTAATTCCACTCGCTGCACTTACTCCACGAGTCAATGCCATTTTTTTACTTGTGTCAGGAATGTCGATATTGTTGGAAGAAAAACGAGCAGGGCGAGGAACAGTTAAAAAGTCCATAATTCTAACTGTAGCACCACATAAACTGCAATCTAGTAAGGGCGACCTGAACTCACATCTTGGATCCTTAGAAAACATTTTACTCTTTCCAGTGTCTTTTTTAGCTGAAGCAGATAGTGGTTTCTTGCCTAGTCCAGGATCCTGTGAAGGATGGACACGGCTTGGTCCATGAGAAGTTCCATTTCTGGCTGATTGTGCAGAATGCTCCTCACAGTCTTGAACATTTAGAAGCCATCTTGGTTCCCATCCGCAGAGACTTATAAGCCTTTGTGACTGTTGAATTTTAAGAGCATGTGCATATAGTCAAATATATTTATTGATTAAAAAGAATGTTTATTTTCTTGAGTGATTAGACAACTACTAGCATTGAAACAATGTCTAAAACTCACAGAAGAATATACGCAAGAGGACCCCTCACGAGAGCTTTCCAATTCTGGGATACTCTCAGGTTTGAAGTCTACTTCCCCTGCAATAAAACTCTGTGACTGGGACAAAAAGCGATCAATCTGTGGTCCATGTGAAACACGCATTTGCTCAATAGAAGAACCAGCTACTTTGGGAAGAGACTCAAACTGCAGGAGCCCATCACATCTATCCTTATAACCCCCAATTAAGGCTGATTGAGGTGTAGGAGGAAATTGCACCAGGCTTTCAGGGCAGCTGTTCCCTCTCCAAGGACATGTGGCCTTGTGCCCAGAATCCAGCTCCTTCAAAAAGGCTTCACCCGCATTTTGAACTTCACCCACAAAAATAACAATTAAAGGTAGAACAAGCAAATTTTGTAAACAAATAAAGGACAAGCCTATGATCTACACCTTATTGTCATACAAAACTTTTCTTCAAGAAGGTTTGAGGAAATTGAACAGTAATTTGTTATAATTGGTATCAGTATAATGCACACTACAGACATCAGCAGATAATTTGAACTCGAATATCAAATGCTATGTTTGTAAAAGTACTAACAAACAAAGTTATGTTAGAAATATAATAGATTGATTAGCATGTGTCTCCACCATCTCCATCATGAATTTTTTAGCAAAACACATACCAATGTAGCACAGAAAACACTAGCAACATAGTTCACAATATGAAGCTCCATGGATCAAATAGCAGCTGAATTTCTTAACATTGAAGTGTAGTCACAAAATTTTAGCTGATTATGATGTGTATCAAAAATATAATAGAATTATAACACAGTTATCTTTCTTACTTTCCCACTCCAACACTTTTCTCCCTTGTACATTGACCTTTGTATAAAGAACAGAATTAAGTCCATTTAAGCCTTTAAGGAATGTATCATGAACTTTTAATTTCATTAATTGCAATAGCTAACCTTCAGCAAGGGTCCAAGACGGCAATGGAACAAAACTAAGGCTAGCACTGCAAGATTCACATACAATCTTATCAACCTCAACATTTACCCAACCTTTCTGAGCACAAGCCAATGAACTGATAACCTGCACCATGTTAAAAGTGAAATATTAAATGATTGAAACTTTGGAAGTGCTTCATTTCGCTTATGAAAATGGAAAAATCATATTTGTACTGCATTATAAAGACTGTAGTATCACAAATTTAATCTTCAAAATTTCATCTCAGCTTTACTTTCTAGTGTTCACTTAGTGCTTAACCCTGTGCAGAAAACCAACTTCATCAAATTTACAATTATCATGAATTAATGATAAGATTTCATCAGTAACGATTAAAATTAGAATCCTTGGCCTCAACATAGATGGAAGACCTAGATACCATGAAAGGGGGAAAGGTTATCATTTTTCATTTTTCAGTTTTTTACAATGCTATAAAGGTGACAAAACTGTTGTGGAGCATTTCAAAGATTACACATTTTTATTAGGGATATTATGATAATTTAAATAGTGTGATTTCTGAAAATGGCAAGTATGTTTCTCAAAAGGATTTTAATATTTTTCCATGCTAAATCACCAAGGCACAAGAATAAATGGCTTAGAATTTCCTTCAAATTGTTCGCATTAGGAAATTAGCAGTAAAAGAAAAAAAAAACGACCGCTCGTGTAGATAAAAAATCTAAAAGTAAAACAAATGTTAAAAAAACAAGAGTAAAACAAATTTTGACTTCTACTAATTTTTAAAGAAAACAGAACTATCTATTATTTTTGTTTTCTAAGTTACACATTGTAACTTGAGTGTTATTTGTTTGTATTCTGAAGAAAATTTTGTATCCTTTGTTCTAGTAATTTTTAAATTATATTAAAAGAAACGATTGTTTCTTATTAAAGAAATGCATATTTAATAATATTAATAATAAAAATAACAGTCTTAATTAGAGAAGTTGTAGGTAACATTACATAAATTATAATCTAAAACTAAAAGCTATCTTTTTTATGCTAGTATTAGTCAACATTCATTACATGGGGGTGCAAAACTAGCAAAATTTAATGTCCATGCAGTATCGATGATTAGAAGTTAAGGGTGAGAATAAAATTAATAAAATATTAAAAATTGATCAAATGAAAATCATTATATGTTATGTTGCAACCCATGACAAGCTAATTCAAACCTTAGGCTTTCCGAACCAATGTGAAGGCTTAAATGTAGCCAAGCGCCTCAATAAATCCCCTCTTTCCCAGGGTCTACAGGAAGGTCTTGAAGATCTGAAGGCAGAACCACCGGCACTTGTGCTCAAGGAAGTCCGAGGTGGTTGTGAACCAACACATGAAATAGAAGCTGCCTTGGAGCCTTGCCCATGAATTGACCCATCTATACTGCCAACATTTGTTGGAACAGCCGGAGATGACGCCCCAGCAGAGCTGATAAGACCAAAAAAAAGCACAAAATTGTCACAGAAAGCTATAGATAAACATGTGTAACCTTTTTAATTATTCCTACCAATACCATCTTAGTAATAGCTGTAATCTATAATGTATAACAAAAACAATTAACAAACTATTAAATCAGAGAAGCCAAACTCGTAAAGTTTCTAGAAATACACATACAAGACCGATGGGTTTAGCATATTGATTAGTTCAATTACTCCCTAATCCCATTACATATACATAATAAGGTGCCTATGTTCAAATTTAAGTAATCAATCGAGTGCATACAAATACACATAGCAAGTTCACAAAAATAGTGGCGCAAAACATCAACAGAATCAAAAAATCTACCCCCTAAGTCTTAACCATAACCCACGTGCAAGCACAGAGTATGGACAATAATCACAGCACATTGATCCAGCGAACAAAATACGAGCAGCCTCAATCGACTAAAATTTCATAATTTCCAAAAAAATCTACAAACAGAACTTATCAATCAGTATAATCATGCTCAAATATTAAGTTATTAATCAAAGACATATACAAAAACCATATACGAGCACAGTAAAGCAAGCTCAACAACAAAATAAACGAACGAAACAGTAAATCGCCGAAAAACCTCCACAAAAACCCACCTAAATCAATTGAAATTTCACATTTTTTTTTCTTTTCAAAACAGCCAAACACCACAATAAATCAACTCCAGCACTCTTTCCCATCTGCTCTAAAAAAAAAAAAAAAGAAAAAAAAAAACCTTGCTTTTTCCAATTCAAAACGAAAAAACCTAACACGAATTTCACAAATTAACAGGCGAATAATCCCCCCTCCCCTCCCAGACCCAGTGAAGAAGCTCAAAAACCCTAGATAGGTGGAATTGTAGGTTGCAGAAATTGAAAATTGAAAAGACGAAGTAAGAATTGGAATTAGAAATAGAGATATAAATGATGAAGAAGAAGGGTTTTGGGGATTGAGAGAGAGTAACCTGGCAGCAGGAGTAGGATCAACGGTCCCTCCGGAGCTGATGACCTCCTCTCTCATCTTCCGATTTTTCTCTCAGAAAAAAAAAAAGAATAATAAGAATATTTCCGTCAAAGTACTGAAATGATTTTCTCTCGAGTGAGTGTAACACAAGTAATAAATTAATAATAATTTAATTTCCTTTTCTTTTCTTTTTTATTTATATAAAATAAAATAAAATAAATAGTATTAAACGCATGGCGGGTAAAGATCCATAGAGAATCCGACCCAGATACCAATAAATGCTTTATGCCTCACTCTCTCTTCTATCTAATAGACAACCAAACCCGAAACCCCGAAAATCCGAAAATCCGACCCATGTGCACCCCTAATAGATAGAAGAGAGAGTGAGGCATAAAGCATTTATTCGGGTTCGGGTATCTGGGTCAGATTCTCTCTTACCATTATAATTAAATTAATTAGGATTTTTGCTTATTGAACTTGAACTTTGACATGTACTAAATTATGTCCCCTGAACTTTTAAGATCGTTAAAAATGCCCCATGAACTATTGATTTTGTTGAATTTAAAGACTTTTGTTAAATTTCATTCAATTTTACTATTTCAAAAATTGTTTATGTACTAAATGATGCTCTCAAACTTTGATATCTACCAAATCATGTCTCTCGAACTTTGACATATACTAAATTATGCCCTCTGAACTTTTATCCAGGTTAGACTTTTTTACTAAAATTGGAAAAAAAATCCTTAAATCCAACAATCTCAATAGTTCATTGAGCATTTTTAGCGACCTTAAAAGTTCAGAGGCATGATTTGGTATATGTCAAAGTTCAAGGGCAAAAATCCTAATTAGCATTAGAATTATTATAGGGGTAAAATAATTTCAAGTTGCAACACGGCACACGAACATGCCACGAATTTATGAGTTAGGGTCGAAAAAATTAAGTGCAGATTGAAAATGGGTTAAACACGACAGGATTCTCTTTACACGACATAAATTTTTTAATATAATTTTAAATTTATATTTTCTCTACAATTCAATCTTCAACAATAGTATAACATGTTAAAGTAGATCAACATGAACACGATACGATTTTTATAGGTCGAGTTATAATTGATAAAATTAGACGCGGGTTGAAAACAAGTCAACGTGTCTGACACGAAATATAAAAACGGGTCAAATAAAATATGACACGAATATAACACGATGATATATTTTGTCAGCCCTAATCATTAGCAACTAGTGTTGCAAATACAAGTTAGTTTTTGATACGAAATGAGTCGGAGAGGTACAAAAAATATGAAATTGGTCATGACAATGTTACAATCGACACGATATCAACAATATAAACTTGAGGAGAACTTGCCCAAAAGACTTAACATGTAAACACAAATAAATTTATAAAAAAAATTAATGTATAATAATAATACATTTGTATTTATTAGTTATATATAAATAAAATGATATTAAAATTCGAATATTGTACAAAATATAATAACACTATAATTAAAACTATTAAAAAATATATATAATTAAAACTATATCACTTTGTCTATGGAGCATAATTTTAAAATTTGAGTATTTATTAATATTTTTATATTCTGATTATCAATAAAATATTGTTAATTTTAGTAATCATTTGGTCAATTTGAAGATAAAAATTATGAGCTTATTAAAATAATGTCTAACACATCTTATTACAAGTCAAATTATTTTTGGTTTTATTTTGGGATACAACAAACTAAATCCAAACTCATAAACGAGGCAAATATTCGTATGATGATTTTGTAGGAATCAATTGATATTATATTTAGATTTAATTATATGATTTAAATAATAGATAAAGAGTACACCATATTTTAACCCAATATATTAAAAACACAATCTTCTGCATATCCAACCCAAAATAACATATTAGGGAGAAATAAAACAGTATAAACATATTTGTATTTTTATTATTATAGTTGCTCTTCCACTGAGGTGAAGACTTTATTATTAAATTAAGCAAACAACACTTAAAGAAATCTGAGTTTCCATTTCCAATGCATTCTGCAAATATTTCACACTAGAAGTTTGTTTTGGAGAGAGAGAGAGAGTGTG
Organism: Cannabis sativa; assembly: GCF_029168945.1. Lineage (NCBI taxonomy): Eukaryota > Viridiplantae > Streptophyta > Magnoliopsida > Rosales > Cannabaceae > Cannabis > Cannabis sativa. Next base: position 58,227,848 of record NC_083607.1, read on the forward strand.
TGAGGAGAAGTAAACAACACAAGCTCAATCATTTAGACGGTGTAACTCGGGCACCAGCAACACCGGTAACACCGGCAACACCTGCAAATGTCATGAAAAAGAAACAATTAAACAAGTGTTTACCAAGAAAAAAGAAGCAATCATAACTTTGTTGTAGAAAACTACTAACCATTCTCTGCTTCATCCTTCGATTCATCGGCTGATTTCCACACAATGTCTTTCAGCCCGGTCGAAAGGTTCTTGTAGAACTGAAAATGTAAATAAAACAGCAAGCAGAATTGTCAAACTCAGATCTTTAACTTTGATAGGTAATTTGCATTTCGTTATGTAACAGAATTCTACTACAGACTACTACAGACCTTTCCTACTTTACTGTATTTTCATCCTTTGTTGTCACATGTTTGTTTATGACAGTTGAGTTAGTTAGATAAATTAGGTTTGTTAGTTATGATTAATTTCCCTTTATGCCCTCAGTTAGTTAAAGCCTTGGCCCTGTATAAATATGTGCTCTGCACATCTTGTAATTTATTCATTCCAATCAATTGAATCTTTCTCCTTCTTTTTCAATTTGACTCTCCGCAATATGGTATCAGAGCGGGAAAGTCAAGCTTTCCCTTGATTCGATCCTTTCCTCCCTACCTAGCTGCGTTCTCTTCTCCGGCGAAGGTGGTGTTGTTTCTTCTCTCCGATCATAGTTCTGTATGATCCGTTTATCTTCCATCCTGTGAAGATTTCTGCTATTCTTTTCCCTCTTTCAGCATGTCGAATGACAATCAAACAATTTCGATCGATAATGACGGAACCAATCCCGCCATTGTTGCAGCTCAACAAGCCTCTGCAACCACGAGAAATCGTCTGGAAGATCCAAGCGATCATTATTTTCTGCATCATGGTGACAATCCAGGGCACACTCTGGTTTCTCAGCCTCTCACCGGACAAGACAACTATGTGTCTTGGAGCCGTGCTATGCAATTAGCCATCTCAGTGAAGAACAAAATCGGTTTCTTGGACGGTTCTATCCCTAAACCTTCACTTTCTGATTCTAATATGTATAATGCTTGGATTCGCAATAACAATATCGTAATTTCTTGGATTCTTAACTCTGTGTCTAAAGAAATTTCTTCTAGTCTTCTCTATGATGAATCAGCTGCTACTATATGGATGGATTTGAAGGTGCGTTTTCATCAAAGGAACGGCCCTCACATCTTCAATCTCAAGAAAGCTTTGATGAATCTGAAACAAGACAACCACACCATCAGTATGTACTATACCAAACTAAAGACCATCTGGGAAGAATTATCGAATTACAGACCCACATGCACCTGTCATGGGTGCACTTGTGGTGGAGTTAAGAAACTCCAAGATTATCACCATATGGAGTATATCATGTCATTCTTAATGGGACTTTCAGATCAATACTCCCAAGTTCGGGGAAGTATTCTTTTAATGGATCCCATGCCTGAAGCAAATAGAGTTTTTCATCTTGTTACTCAAGAAGAAAATCAGAAAGGAACTCAGAATGCTGCATCTGACTCTAATATGGCTTTCGCCTTCCAAGGTGATAACACCAGCAACAAACAGCGTGATACTCAAGGACCCAAGTCCCATCCGAACAAACGAAATAGGCCTTTTTGCACCCATTGCAACATCCTTGGACACACGGTAGAAAAGTGCTACAAGATCCATGGCTATCCCCCTGGGTACAAGACAAATAAGCCTAGAGAGGCAAACCGCAAATCAAGTGCAAACTACCAATGATACTGATGCAAAGACAGATGAAACCAGCACTTTACTTCCTCAACTCACCTCTGTGCAATATCAACAACTTCTCAACTTACTTGCCAATCAACAAACTGGTATGACCACCTTTGATCCTAGCACCTCAGGAGGCACATCAGGTATAATCCTATCTCATAATACCCTGCCCCTTTCAAATGAATCTTGGATTATAGATTCGGGTGCAACTAGACACATATGCAATAACATCAGGTTGTTTCAATTCCTATGCCCTTTACCTACTACTAAGCTTATTTTACCCAATAATGAAACCTTGCTTGTGCACCAAAGTGGTTCTATTGCTGTCACTAAAGAAATACTTCTTACTGATGTTCTTTTTGTACCAAATTTCAAATATAACATTATTTCAGTAAGTTGCTTGACTAATAATTTGCCCATTTCAGTCAAGTTTTTCACTAATGACTTCTGTATACAGGACAAACTCAGCAAGAGGGTGATTGGCAAAGGTAAATTGGAAAATGGACTCTACACAATGAACCTCGATACTGCTACAGTTAATACCATCACTGCTGAACTTTGGCATACCAGATTGGGACACCCATCTCGGAAACGATTGGCCTTACTTAGTGATAATCTCCACTGTAATGTAGATTCCTTGCATAAACAATCTCCTTGTTATATTTGTCCTATGGCTAAGCAAAGAAAATTGTCTTTTCCAAAGAACAATAACTTTGCTGAAAATAAATTTGACTTGATTCATTGTGATATATGGGGTCCTTACCATATTCCCTCTCACTCTAACTTCAAGTATTTTCTTACTTTGGTTGATGATTACTCACGCTTCACTTGGGTATATTTGCTAAGACAAAAATCTGATGTGATAAAGATTATACCAGAATTTATTTCCTATGTACAAACTCAGTTCAAATGTACTCTCAAACGTTTTCGGTCTGACAACGCCCCCGAATTAGTTTTCAAAGATCTTTTTTTAAAACTTGGGATTATGCATGATTACTCTTGTATTGAAACTCCTGAACAAAACGCTGTTGCTGAAAGAAAGCACCAACATCTTTTAAATGTTGCAAGATCTCTTTTTTTTCAATCTAGAGTACCTATTTCTTACTGGACCGAATGCATAATGACTGCTACTTTTCTTATAAATAGAACTCCTACCCCTAATCTTGATAACAAGACTCCTTATGAATTGCTCTTTGGGATTCCTCCCAACTATGAACATTTGAGAAATTTCGGATGTCTTGTTTTTGCCTCCACTATTACAGCTCATAGAACCAAATTCGAACCTAGAGCCCGTGCTTGTGTTTTCATGGGCTATCCGCAAGGTGTCAAAGGATATAAGCTATATGACTTGAACACAAAACAACTTTTTATCTCACGAAATGTTGTTTTCCATGAACAGGTTTATCCTTTCCATAACCTTAACCATGAAAAGATATCTAATGATCCTTTTTCCACTATAGTAATTCCTTCTTCTCTCATTAATGATACACCTATTACTGATTATCCTTTAGAATCTTTACATGCAGCAGGTACAAATCATCACTTGCAGGGCAGCACTTCCACAAGCACTACTACTCATTCAACTCACGATGAACCAAATCAACATCAAGATGCAACTGAGCATCAAGATGCAACTGAGCAACACACAGATACATCACCCTCTGCTGCTGCAGCACCTGATCTCCCACGAAGAACAACCAGAATCACACATCCACCAACATACCTTCGTGATTATGAATGCAATTCATTCATACAAGACCAATCCTCTACTCCTTACCCTCTTCATAAATTCATGACTTACACTAATTTGTCACCAGCTCACAAGGCTTTTATTTGTGCAGTCACTGCTCACTTTGAACCACGAAATTTCCAACAAGCAATTCTACATACTGCTTGGAATGATGCAATGCAGACCGAATTATGTGCCTTACTTGCTAATGGGACTTGGACAATAGTCAAACTCCCACCAAACAAACGCGCTATTGGATGTCGTTGGGTATATAAAATAAAGTACAATAGTGATGGTTCGGTAGAAAGACTCAAAGCTCGGCTTGTTGCACAAGGATACACACAACAAGAAGGATTAGACTTCTTCGATACTTTTTCCCCTGTTGCAAAGATGGTCACATTCAAGCTTCTTCTTGCCATTTCTGCCATCAAACAATGGCCTATTCTCCAACTTGACATTAATAATGCCTTCCTCAATGGGGATCTCCATGAGGAAGTTTACATGACTATTCCACAAGGTCTTACTCTTCCTTCTTCTATTTCTGCAGATGGAACAATGGTATGCAAACTTCACAAGTCTCTCTATGGACTCAAACAGTCATCAAGGCAATGGTACAAGAAGCTCTCTGATGTTCTCATTCTTGAAGGATTTACACAATCCAAAGCCGATTACACCCTATTCTCAAAGGGTTCCAACAACACTTTCATTGCTTTATTGGTGTATGTGGACGACATAATCATCACCGGTCCCAACATTGATCTACTCCAGCAACTACAATGTTCCCTGCAACGACACTTCAAACTCAAGACTTTAGGACCCCTAAAATATTTTTTGGGTTTTGAAATTGCTCGCGCACCAGAAGGAATTTTTATTTCCCAACGAAAATACACAATTCAGCTTCTCAACGACACTGGATACACTGGCTGCAAACCAGCAAAAACGCCCATGGACCCTCGCATAAAGCTCAACGATGAAGAAGGCACTCCCCTGGCAGAACCTTCCTCCTACCGTCAACTAATAGGACGCCTTCTTTATCTTACCCTTTCACGGCCTGATATTACCTTTGCAGTCAACACTCTTAGTCAGTTTATGGCACAACCTCGAACACCACATATGCAGGCACTATACCATCTGCTCCGTTATCTAAAAGGACATCCAGGACAAGGCCTTCTTTACTCAACAAAATCCTCCCTGCATTTACGTGGTTTTTCGGATTCTGATTGGGCTTCATGTCCAACCACTCGGCGTTCTACCACTGGTTTTTGCATCTTTCTCGGTGACAGCCTCATCTCCTGGCGTACCAAGAAGCAACCTACCATCTCCAAAAGCTCCGCAGAAGCTGAATACCGTGCTTTGGCCGTCACTAGTAGTGAAATCACTTGGCTTCAATACCTCCTCCGTGATTTCCAAATTCCACAAGACAAACCAGCTTTTATCTACTGTGATAATCAATCCGCCATCCACATTGCCAACAATCCTACTTTCCACGAACGTACCAAACATATCGAACTCGATTGTCACTTTATACGGGATAAAATACAACAATCAACTATCCGTCTCATTCCAGTCACAAGTTCTCTCCAACTTGCCGATGCCTTCACAAAGCCTCTTCCCTCCACTACTCTCTCTGCTCATATATCCAAGATGTCTATATATGATATATATAGTCCATCTTGAGGGGGGGCTAACAGAATTCTACTACAGACTACTACAGACCTTTCCTACTTTACTGTATTTTCATCCTTTGTTGTCACATGTTTGTTTATGACAGTTGAGTTAGTTAGATAAATTAGGTTTGTTAGTTATGATTAATTTCCCTTTATGCCCTCAGTTAGTTAAAGCCTTGGCCCTGTATAAATATGTGCTCTGCACATCTTGTAATTTATTCATTCCAATCAATTGAATCTTTCTCCTTCTTTTTCAATTTGACTCTCCGCAATATTATGCTTCTTTAAAATCGATAGAAGATAAGTTTCAGAGGTAACAAACAACAACATAAACTTCACAACAGACAAGAAGAACCAAGTGGAGAATGCTATGGAAAAGAGGAAAAACAAAATAAAAAATCCAGGGCTACTTTTTCTTCTTTTTTGTCATACCTTGTGAAATTCCAAAGTATCACCTCCGGATTTCCGGACTTCAACCATGTAAAGGGAAGGGGCCACTTCAAAAATCTACATGAAAAGAAAGAACTTAAGAGCAAGTTTGAAAAGTGATTTTCAAATTGAACTTTTTGGCTGAAAATAAATGTACCTCAGTTGCAACAGATAATGGACCTTTGCGTCCACTCTTCTCACCATGAAGCTTCAACTGAAATATTACAGAAAGGATTGGTAACGGTCTTAGATATAAGATACAATGCAGTAACATTATGCCAGAGAGAGAATATGAGAAGATAGACACCATACCTTGAAATTATTCTTTTTTATATCGAAACCAAGAGGCCCGGCAGCTTGTTCAATTTTTGTAATTATCTCTTTTGCAGAACATTTGGATGTGAATCTAGTCTCTCGTTTAACAAGTCCCTGGTAGAGACAAATGTACAGTTTTCTCTCAGACAATGATATTTAATTAAACTCATTACAAGGAGCATCCTGAATGTATTTTGTAGAATAAACATTGATTTTTGCAAATTCATATGATCATAACACTAAATTCTACGACTGTAAACCACAAATGCTGCTAGTCATACTAATTTTTCGTATTGTATATACTATATATTTAAAAGAAATATCGTAAGGATAATGTATAATATGTCTTCAACTAGAGTCTTTTATGCGAAAATCCAATTTGAAAGAAAGAAGTCGAACCAAGTTCAACCTTACCATTTGTTTTTCAAATAGTGAACTAAGGTTTAGGCCCTGAGATGTCGAAATTAGCTCAAAAGCATTCATAGTCACGGGAGCTGTAGAGCCTTCCTCCCGCCTCTCCACAACTAGGTTTCCGGATTCCTGTTATCAAAGAACTTTTAGCAGCAAATTCAAGCTCTAAACTAATGCAACGAGATTACAAATCAAAATTAAATCAAGAATCTCACCCCAAATTCATTGAAGATGTCATCCACATCATCAACATTAACATCAGCTTGTTCAAATCTTGGTGGTTTATATCCTTTCTTAAACCACTCATTTTGAATTATCTCAGCAATCGTAATTCGCTGTTTCATGCAATAATGTTACATCATGTATTTCAGAAATTATGTCATAGCAGATACAAATTTGCCTTCTTTTATTTGAATAAAGAAAATATCAGAGCCCCTTGAAAGGGTAAATGAAGGTGATTATCATCATCGGGCATTTGAAAGAAATAAAGAAAGACCACGAGGCAATACCGTTGAGGGGTCAGGATCCAAGATTCTTTTGATTAGCTTCTTTGCACTTGAGGAAAACCATGGCGGAAATGTGAATTCAGCCTTGTGTATCTGTAGTTGCGATAGCCAGCTTTATATTTGTTGATGAAAGACATAGATATACGGTCATGCAATAAAATTGTGATATTATTGAGTAAACAAAATCATTTTTCTTTTCTTTCTCGTAATGAACAAAAAACAGAACGAAAAATATTAAAAATATCTTTATCCAATGATTTGAAGGAGGGATAACAACAGTAAATACATATAGACATCCCTGTTAATGTTTTATGTATGCGTATATAAACAAAATATATATATTTGTGAGCATTATTCAGATATAGATTTAAGAATCCAAAGACAGGAAAAATCACCTTTTTATATAATGCCATGAGGTTAGATTCTTCGAAAGGCAAGTATCCAGCCATTAGGACAAAAAGAATCACACCGCATGACCATAAATCTGCCTTAGCTCCATCATACCCTTTGTTGTTAATAACCTAGGTAAGAGAAGGTTCTGTTAAGAAACAAAGGGGACATGTTAACACAAATTTTTAATTATCTCGAAAGAAAAGTAAATTCACCTCAGGAGCAACGTAGTTTGGGGTTCCACAGGTAGTGTGAAGTAATCCATCCTCCTACGGTCAAGCAATGAAAAAATGAGTCGGCATATTTTATTGTTCTACTTTAATTAATAATAGAATTCTATTCATACTTGGTAATTTTTGACTAATAATGTACTAATCTTGCTGCACTCCGACCAAAACTAATATGGATTACGAATGACATTTTCAAGTAATGCAAAATTCATCCCAATTCATACTCACACGAACTTGCTGAGGAAGTGCACTCAATCCAAAATCTGAAACTTTAAGAGAGCCACTAGCATCCAAAAGCAAATTCTCTGGCTGTAATTTACAACGATAGTATCATCTCAGTGTATTTATAGTATATCAGTAGTTCATCATCTCTAGAGTTAAAAACAACAATAATGTGGATACAATGGAAGACAACGATAAAAACTAAAGTTTCACCTTCAAGTCCCTGTGGAAAACACCTCGGCTATGACAATAATCCACAGCGCATATAAGCTCCTGAAAATATTTTCTTGCTTCATCTTCCTTCAGTCTTCCTTTACTTGCCTGGCTCAAGAAAACAAGATCAATTGTTAGATAGTTTGTACACACACAGCATTAGTAGAGGTTGTAATTAGGGTTGGTACAAACTAGGAAAACCCTAATCTTACAATTTTGTCGAACAGTTCTCCTCCAGTCACGAATTCCATAACAATGTAAATTTTTGTCTTGCTAGCCATGACCTACATCAACATTGCAAGAGTACATCACTAAAATTTCCAAGAATGAAGAATATAACAGCAACCAGCATAAAACAAAATCAGCACTAACAATCAATAATAATATCAACAGCAACAAATAAAGCTCAATGTAAAGAGTATTACTGATACATAACTTTCCCATTTTGGTTGCATTGTGATGTGACATGTAAGTGGTTTTGTTGTTATAACAATACAAACTCTAACTCTACAATGGTACCTTTGTAAATGTTCCAAACCAATTTCTCAATCTCAAGTCTCAACTTGAAACTCATTTTATAAAACATACAATACTACGATGTGATATTACTATGCAAGAAAATCCATTAAACTAGTAGCATTTCATTTCCTAAATCAAAATATAATTAACTCATTTGTTGGCTAACCTCATACATCCGAATGACATTTGGGTGCCTAATTAGTTTCATCGTCGATATTTCACGTTTGATCTGTGTAAGAAAAAGAAAAAACAAACATTGAGTCAATATATTCAAGTGAACATGAAAATAAATAAAATGTCTTTGCTAATCAGACAGAAAACTCTGTACATAAGAGATGCAACTATAAGCATCAAGAGTTCATGAAGACATGCATTGCTTCATCTACATTAAAAAATTGAAAAAGAAAAATATTTATATATTTATTTAATTCAAAACTAAATGTATACTTCAACTATACCAAAAGCACTAACAAAGATAATTATTCAACACAAAAAATTAACAAACAAAATGCTGTAGAATTTCTGACTTTTTTTAATCAAAAACACGTTTTAAATTAACTGTTTCAAAGTTGACTTGCTCTCTTTTTTAATTTAAAGTCATTGTCATTACTTCATAACTTTTTCAGTCAACAAACAGGAAATCATCCACTGTTGATAATAATAATTGCAAATGCAAACCACTCAAGAACAGTGATGGTAGGTCGAAGAGCGTTTTCACAAATAAACTCCCTTTGTTGAGAGTAGTAAAAATAGAGGAATGGGAATAGAAATGGAAAAAAAAATAAAAAAGAACTGAATAAGAGTAAAAAATAATTGTAGATGGTCTTTCCACTCATTGTTAGAAGGAATAGTCATTCCATAAAAATAGTAAGAGAAAGAAAAGAATTGGATACCAATAAAAAAAAACAGTTGTGTAATAAATGATCTTTCCTGTCATTGTTAAAAAGAATAGTCATTCTAGTAAAATAATGAAAAAATTCATCGACTGGAATGGCTATTCTAATGTGTTGAAGAGTACATGAAGAATTGCCAATACATTTGACTTTTCACCCACTCCAATATCAAAGATTGGTCAATCAAATAATAGTAAACAAATGAATTTGAATTAAATGAATCGCTAGTTATCAAAATATTATTCTCGTCTAACTTAAACCTAACTAAATTAATTAGGGGAATTCACATTTCTTGTCTGTTACTCTCTAGTATTTTTTATACCACAGAAATTTGGATTAGCAAGCAGAAAAAAGACTCTTGATACTTACTTGATTCGAAGTGTTTGGAAAAAGTGTGTTCTCTAAAACTAAGCATAACTAAGATTGTTTCCCATTTCCTTTCCCAGCCAAATATAACCTATTTATATTGCACCAAAAAATTTACTTCCAAAATGACATTCATAACGATAATTTAGTATATTTTACTTCATAACAATGAAATATAGCAGTTAGACCAATGATCGATCATCTCATCAGCATTTTTTCAATAAATCACTTAATTCATATGGCAATTTTATCAATCATAATTTAACTTAGCATAAGAGACAGAAAAAACAATTGTAAAAACAAAATTATAGTCTCAGTTATGAATTCTTCTACTTTCTCAGCTACCAACCAATGGATCAACAATAAAAAAACAATTCCAAGTTTTTATTTTTTTGACAAAAATTACTGTCACATACAGATTTGACTCATTCTTCATCTCTATAATTCACATATAAAATTAATAAAAACAAAAAGCTAATTGAACAGGTCATTGTTCTAAGTGGTCCTCTGTTTTCTTGGCATCCAAACAACCTTGATTCAATTCAACAATCCAGAATTTCAAAAACAAAAAAGAAAAATACGTACCTGACCGATCATCTTATGCTTGAGAACTTTCTCCTTATCGAGAATTTTAATGGCGACGTTCTCATTAGTCTCGACGTTTCTGGCGAACTTAACCTTAGCGAAATTACCCTCACCCAAAGTCCGACCCAGTTCATACCTCCCAACTCGCGTCCTGCTGCTGCTACCACTACCACTGCCGCTTGACCTCGTCGTCATCTTCAATAAAAAAACAGAAAAACCCTAACTTATCCCCCTTTTTCCCTTGATCACTCTCTCTCTCTCTCTTTCCTCAAAACCCCTTCTTCTTCTTCTTCTCTCTAAAATTCTCCTAATCAAAACCTCTTCTTCTTGCAAGGTTGCCATACCTGAGACTTTGCCACCCTCATATTTACTTTCTCGATCTTCAACAACAACAAACAACAAATCAAAACCCCAACCTCTCTTTCTCTCTCTGTCTCTGGTTTTTAGTTTTTGAATTCAGAATCCAAAAACAGAATTTTGATTCGAAAACGACGAACGAGATCTACCGAGGAGGAGTGTTTTCGAATCGGAGAAAAATCCCATGTGTGCGGATCAAACAATGATTGAAATTTATAACCTGTTAATAATTTTTTTTTAATTAATTAATTAGGAAAATCAGAAAAAGGAAAGTAAACACTAGAAAATTCTTTGTTTTGGAATTCCAAATTTGGAAAATGGATTTGGAAACGTTGGATCTGAGGTTCTTTTGAAGAGTGTGATTGAATTTAAGGATGAGAGTTTTTTTTTTTTTTTTTTTTGGTGATATTTGGAAATTAAGAAGATGGAAATGTTAATGTTTGTTATTATAGTTGAAAAAGAATAATAGTAATAATAATGCATTATTTGTAGGCATTGTTTTTAATAATAATATAATAAATAATATACGAGGAAGGTGGTGAGTGGGGATATGACCTTTGTGATGGCATGGGGAGAAGAGAAGCCTAAGAGTAGGAATCTTGTGTAATCATGGTGTTGGTGGTCCTTACTCTCATATGGCTAGTCAACCACGCTACTTACACTATGTTTGGTTGAATGATTAAGAAAAGAGAATATTAGTCTCTACCATCATTCTCGCTGTTATACTGTTATTGGTATAATTAACACTATGTTTGGTGGGAGGGAGAAGTGGGTGGATGGAGAGGAGAGGAGGGAGAGATATAGGAGGAGACAACAAATCTACTTGTTTAGATTGAGGGAGGGAAAGGATAGTTGGATGGAGAGCAAATCCTTCCAAATTTCTAATTTTAAATCCTTCCATAAATGAAAGAATTCACACTCTTCCTCTTTAATTATTTAAAATTATAAATATACCCTTGTAATATATTATTAAAAAATTACATCTAAGGACAATATAATAATTTCATAAATAAATATTATCCATCCTTCCATCACTTCATCCCTTCTACCAAACAACTTAAAAGGATTGCTACTCTCCTCTCCCTTCCTCTTATTCTACATCCTCAACCAACTCTCCATCTTTCCTATTCTCCATCCTTCCTAACAAACATAGCCTTATTGGGTTAACAAACATAGCCTTATTGGGTCGCATATAACTTAAAAAAAATAACTTTTAGAAAATATCGTTAATCAATCGTGGGGTGACACATATAGAAAGTATTTGACACCGCTAGTGACCAATAACAATGCTCTTAAGAAAATGGAGAAAAACTGAGGAAAGGCATCAGTATTATGAACTTCTAGAGAGAATGACAAAACCATGGCTTCTTGCTTAGCCAACGTTTAGATTCCGCTTTATCCAAATTTTTTTGGTTCACCCTAACATTCTCCATTTGTTCAATTGTTGTGAGCAGTTTTTGGATATCAAAAGGACCTTCCCATAAAGTCCGAGAAAATAAAGTTTCTTTTTAAGTTAGTTTGTGTAAGAAATTAAATTGTGCTTTTACAATTTTGCCCTACACCAACAAAACAAACAAATCAATTTTCCAAGGTCAATTTCGACCTTTCTCTGTTCACTTGACTTTTCAAAGTCAGTCCCCAAAACGGCTTCGTTTTGTCTTTGAACAAAACCAGAGAAGGATTCGAGAACCTTCTCATTCACTCCCTCACTCTCTGATTTGCTCGAAACCCTAGCAGAGAGTTTCTCTCTGAGAAACTCGAACCCTAACCCTAGCAAACCCAGAAATCCAAACACAAACACAACAACAAGATCAGATCTACAATGATCTGATCTAAACATCACACACACAAAATCAGAAAGATTCAAGTTAGAAAACACCATATTTTTTCTCGAAGTTCACCAATAAATTGGCTATGTCTCCGTTTGAGCTGCTCCTCAAAGATGAGAGCTCGATTCCACTATATTTTGCTGTTCAGAAGTACATCAATGGAGATTCCAAGCCACAGGTAATTTTTTGACTGGTAATCTCTTATTTAGTACATGTATTTTGTGTTTAATCCCTCTCTCTCTCTCAATCTCTAACTCTCTATTATTTTCTTTGTGCATGTACGAGCTTTTATTCTTCCTTCTTCAAGCTCTCTCACTCTGGATCTTGAAGAATGCCCTCAACCTTGTAGATCTGGTTGTTGATGCAGGTATATATAGATCTAGGGTTTCAGGTTTTGTTTCTGTATTTCTTAGTTAGAGTAGTTACAGAAATTAGTGAGGTGTGGATGAACCAAATCCATTCTAACTAATTTCTGTTAGGGATTATAGAGGCCGAAGGCCAAATTAGAGATTTTGCATGTATTTCCTTTTCTGTCCTTTGTATTAAGTTTAATATCAGTGTAAGTGGAGGTTTACTTCAACAGTTTGGTAACGAGGGAGGTGGTAAAAGTAAAATTACAATTAATAAAATTATATAGGAAAATTCTACAATACACTCCACTGATTCACCCTTATTTGTTTCGGTATTAGAAAAAAAATAATTAGTATGAATTTTTTTATGATTGTATATAGTGTAGTTATTTAAGATATCCTGTAAAATTTTGATAAATTCGAGAAAATTTAACACGGTTCAAAGAGTCTGTTGCACGCGTAATTTTTTTATTTTATACGCGTGTGAAATAGGTAGTTTAAACATTGAATTCTATATTATAAATTATTTCAAATTTCTTAAAATTGTACAAAAATATATTAAATAACTATAACGTACACGACTATGAAAAAATTAAACTAAGAAACTATTAATCGAATTTTGAACTTTATGGGAGTCACTGGAAATGATAGAGTAGCTTGTGCAAGTTCCAGTTCTAGGAAGGTGCCCTGGTTTGGTGGGATATGGTAGCTCTCACCCGAGATGTTACCATTATCACCTGGGAAGAGTTCCAAGAGTTGTTTAATGCGAAGTACTATAATGAAGTAGTTCGTAGTACAAAAAGACTCAATTGACTCGGAAAGAAAATATGTTAGTTACAAAACATACGACATAGTATGACAGACTGGCTAGGTTGGCCTTGGGGATAGTGCCAACTGATTTTAGTAAGAAAGAAAAATATCTGGATGGGCTAAATCCAAAGATTAAACATGATCTGATGATCACAACGAATGATACCACCACTAATGGAGATATGGTGGGAAAAGCACTGCGAGCTGAAGGGGCAGCTGAATGTATTCAAGAGTCCCGAAGGACTCAGATTGTTGGTGGAGCCAATACTCCTACCTTTGGTTATGGTAGGGGTGGTAGTGACTCAACCACTGATCAGAAGAGAAAAGTTCCATCTGGGTTTGGTGGTTCGAGTCAAAGCAGAAGGTTCCAAGGGAACCAAGGTCGTGGTAACTGTCATAGTGGTCCTGAGAACTAGTACACTTACCTGGACTGCCCTAATTGCAAAAAACATCATTTAAGTGAGTGTAAAGGCCAAGGATGTTTCCAGTGCAGAGTAACTGAACATTACAAGAGAGATTGCCCACAGTTAAAGAAAGAAGAGCAGAAGACTGAAGCAAAACCCGCTCCAGCAAGGGTGTTTGCTCTTAATCAGACTGATGCAGAAGCTAGCCCTTCAGTTGTTACAGGTCAGCTTTCAGTCAATAACTTTTACTATTCTATTTTGTTTGACTCTGGGGCCACTCATTCGTACGTGGCAGTCAGAATAATTGGTAAATTTGGGTAGGCCATGTGATAATTATGATAAAGGATTTGGAACCCTAATGCCCGACGAAGAATTAATTATATTCAAAAGGTGGGTTAGGTCTGTGCCGGTTAGAATTGAAGGTAGAGAGTTGAGTGTTGATTTAGTGGAATTGGGTTTAGTGGATTTTGACATTATACTTAGAATAGATTTCATGTCCAAGTATGCTACTAGTATTGACTATAGGCGGAAGATGGTGATCTTCCAACCTTAGGGCGAGGAACCATTTATGTTTGTGGGATTAGTTCAGGTAGGGCTAAACATTTTGAGCGGGTTTGACCCGAACCCGAGCAACCCGCCCGAACCCGAACCGGTGAACCCGCAAATTTTTTTTTTAAAAAAAAATTCGGGTGGGTTGGGTTGAACCCGGTACCCTTCGGGTGGGTTGGCGGGTTGAGATTTTAGGGGTACCGGGTTTAGGGTTGAACCCGTGAACCCACTTTATAAATATATTATATATTTTTTTATTTTTTTTTTATTACTGTTTTTAACTTTTTATATATATATATATTAAATTAATAATTAAATAAATAAAAAATCCTAAAAAGTAAATATTATTATCATTTACTACATTACATTAGACAAACCCTAAAAAATTTCACAGCCTCCATTTCCATTCCCACACTAGCCACTGCCACGCCACTGCCAGCCAGCCACCACCAGCCATCACCCACTCCACTCCACCACCAGCCAGCCACGATCCTCACCACCCACGCCACCCACCGACGACGAGTCGAAGACGCAGGGGAGGGATCGACGACGAAGACCTCGGCTCCAAGATCGGTGACTCCTCCTCCTCGGCTCCTCCACGAGTCTGTCCGTTCGAGTCGCCCAAGTCGCCCACCGCCGCACCACTCCGTCGTCGCCTGGCACATCCCCACAGCACGTAACTCTCATAATCTCTCTCAGAGTCTCAGGTTATATATAAATATATATTCAGTTTAGTTATATATTATATATATATATATATATATTACTTGAGTTATAAATAATTAAATATATATTCTTTACTTTTCTTTCTTATTTCACATGTGGATCTATTACAAAATACAGATTACTAACATTAGTTTTTTTTTTATTTGAATAATTACTAACATTAGTTAATTTTTAATTATGTAAATCTTTAGTTTATCTCTAAATCTTTAGTTAATTTTATTCTGTACCTAAATTTCACACTCATTTTTGTATGTGAGTTATAATTTATTGTAATTAACTCACTTTTTAAGTGAATGATATAAATTATAAAATTAGAGGGTAAAAAAAATGCCTAAAAAATGTCCTTTTTATTTTAATTTATTGTTTTTTTATTAATTTTAATTTTTTTTAATATGTATAATGTATAATATGTGTGACATGACAGTGAATTAGTCCGGTTTGCTCGAAGGCTCGACGCTCACGCTCACTTTCACTAAGTTTCTTTTGCTGCCAAACTTTGCATTTCAAGGTTGGATTGATTAATGCATCTTTTCTTCAATAGTATATAAACAAATTGTTATATTTATATATGCTTAATTTAATAAATAAAAAAATTAAAAATAAATAAAAAATTAATTTTTTTAAAGAGTTGACCGAGTTGACCGGGTCAACCCGCCAACCCAGTAAACCCGACCAACCCAAACCCGCCAACCCGAAATCCGCCAACCCGCCAACCCACCAAATTGTGCCCTATTCAGGTCCGGGTTTGGGTTCATTTTTTTGAACCCGAAACCCGTGAACCCGAAACCCGCCAACCCGAAACCCGGTAAACCCACCCGATGTTCAGCCCTAAGTTCAGGGATCCTGAATTCCAATGATCTCAGTATTGAAAGCCAAAGATCTGATACAAGAAGGTTGTTTAGGGTTTCTATAAGTGGTGTTAGACACCAATCGGCCTGAATCAGTTCGACCAGAAAACATCAAAGTGGTTCAAGAATTTCTAGATGTGTTTTTCGAAAACATAAATGGGTATTACTTGGATGCATTATTTGGTTTGTTATTGATTTGTAAAGTTTATATGCTTATAGAAATTCTGAGCCTAAATAATTATTTCATCTACCCTTGCATAAGCCTAACATTATAATCTATGAAAGTCCTTTTGATTTGATATAAGTGGAGAAAGTTAAATGATGGAAGTATATTTAAAATTGGTTTGTGGGTCTGTTTGGTTTGAGTTGAGCATATACGGTGGAATACAATCATTGTGATCATTTGTGAATTATATTGTTAATTTCCTTAATTTAAGCATTAAGGTTAATTTTTTAAAGTGATTACACTGAAATTCTAGTTAATGTTGCAATTGAGATATCATGAGTAATGGAAAAGCAGTGCAAATGGTAATGGTGGCTTATCTTGTTCGTTGTTATGTTTGTTTTTATCAGTTTAACTTGGTCTTTACTCGAGGGCGAGTAAAGGTTAAGTTTGAGGAAAACACAAAAGTGATCTAATGATCGGGGAACGGAAGGGTCAGCATTTAATGTGTGACATTAAAACTGAGGCATTTTCAAATCATAACGTACACCTTGGTACAAGCGCTAACATGATTTAGCTGTCAATACGCCACCCTAAGCCTCACACACTTTTCCAATGCGCATGAAGTTCACAAACCAAGAAGTTAGCACCACATATGTTCCATTAGCTGTAATCCAAAGGTCCCTGGCTATCCACAACCAAGGGATACAAATGTCGAAAAGATCGCTCCTTTTTCAAATTTTCCACATGTCCATGCAATCCGAAGAGAAGACTACAAGCATTTGCAACTCTCAGAAGCTTGGGGGTAAACTTTATCTACATTTTTGGAAGGGGGACACATAGCATTCCCAATTCGAATATATCAATTAGGGCCTGGTTAGAAACCCTACCAAGAGGACGGGATGGATCTAAGCCCATCTGAGGCCTTGGGTATACACATCCAAGACCGGATCTATCTAAATCCGGAAGGGCCTCTCCCATCTGAGGCCCTCCGAATAAGCATTTGGGACGCATATAGAAAGGGTATCCCAAGAGGCAACTCATAGACCTAGTATAGGACGACATGACAACCCTCTGACACCAAATCCCATAGAAATAGAAGATTGTCTCCTATGTTAGACCTTAAGAATGCATGTACCACCAAAAATAAACTTCTCTTTTGTCTAATGGCACGATTTTGACACTATAATACATAAAAAAACAATGAATGCATGACATTTGTTGAAGATCACGTGGTCCCCAAGCGTACGAAGGGTCTCTGCCCCATGGGATGACCTCAATTTATGGGCCATAGTCAACATATTTCATGTATTTATCCTATTAGTGGGCAAAGTTTACACGCAAACCCTAGCGTATCACGGATATACCTAAACTTGAATCCTAGCCTATAAATACTACTGTATACCCTCAAGCAAGAGGTGGGGAAAAATTATTGTGTAAATATTATAGCAAGAAAGTAGGGTTCACAAGCTTGTAAAAACCCATTGTAATATATTAAGGCTGCTTAATCTAGTACGATTGACTCGTGAATTAGGATTCATTTATACTTGAACCATGTAAAAATCTTCATCTCTACTCTCTATTATTTTCTTTAACTTCTTAACTTTAATTTTAACCAGTTTCTGAGAATCTCAATAAACAGTTATATTTAACACAACATTTTTAATTGTGCTCTAATTAGCAATAACAATTTAAAAAGTAATTTGTCTAAAAAGCAAAATGTCATTAATGACTATCATTATATTAAATATTTTAAAAAAATTATTAATGACAATATTATAAATAAAATATATGTATTAAAGTATGTTATTAATGATTAATGATAAAAGTGTAATTAAAAAATATTTTTTTTTTCGAAAGAACTTAAAGTTCATTAAACAAGAGAAAATAGTTGAGAATCACAGGGAGATATCTCTCCCCTTGATACAGACCAGCCGAAATGCTAAAAACTCTAACATTTTTTGCTAATCCATTCGCAACTGAGTTAAATGAACGATTAATAAAGAAAAAATTACAGACACTAAAGCTAGAACACAAATCTAAATTTTCCAACAAAAAATTTAATAGGACCAATCTGGGGGCTAGACCCATAGACAAAGCAGTCATCAAGACTTGCTAATCAGAGAGAATATGAATGTCATTCCACTTAGTCTGTTTTTCTCACAAAAGAGCAAGCAAAACCGTACGAGATTCTGCTTCCAAAGCAGAGCCAGCTTTCAGATTTTAGACTTAAAAGCCCAAGAATTGTCCGACCGATTTAGAGCAACTGTAGTAACACTCGCGTTCCTCTGATACCAAGAAGCATCAACAAACAAAACAAAATTTGCCTCTTTCTTCCTTTGACTAACCACCAATCTAGACTCGATATTAGTCTCTAAACCAGAGAAAGAAGAAAGCTAGGCATTTCGATGGTGAATTCCAAAAAAATAGCATTTATTATACTAAATTTGGCACAAATTATAACACATAATTGGGTAAATCTTTTGTTAAAAAGTGCTAAAAATAGCAATACACATCATTTGTAGTTTCTTAGGTATTTTCTATCTAAAGTGGCATATTTTTTTTTTGAAAGGAAGAGAGATATGGCAATTTCATAAATTAAGAGCAAAATTGGTGTATATGAAAATAACTAGATAAATTTTACGTGTCAAGTCACGTATGTTAATTTTATTTTAGTTTTTAGTTTTTTTTAATATCATAATTTTAAAATTAATAATATTCAATGTAGTGATAATCATTTCAATAGTGATTTAAATAAAAACAAAAATTACTATAATATTTTGTAATAGTAAATAAAAAAAAAAATTATTAGTCGTCCTAAATTTATCTTCGGAATTAATAAAAATGCTCATGATTAAACTATCAAAACATTCAAATTTAATTTAAAATAATATTTAAAATTTAACTAATTCTAAATATCAAAATTTGAAAATAAATTTTTAATAAAAAAAATAAACAATATGAACAAATTTATTATTAATTGCAACACTTTAAGTGGATTAATTACATTAATTTTTTATTTTTATTTAAAAAATAAGTCACCAATAATTTTTCATAAACCAAGAATTCCGTTATATAGCCACATTTTATATAGAATAGATAAAAGAATAATTAGCTTTTTTAGTCCCTGTACTTATGACACTATACTATGATGCCCCTTAATTTATAAGTGTAGTTAAAAATACCCCCTAAAATATATCAGTTGGAATAGTATAATCCTTCTATCTAATTCTGTTAAAATTGACTAAAGTTGACTGTTAAATTAATAATGTGGCATTATACATAGATAGTAGTTGAAAAATTATATACCATTAGGAAAATAAATTACAAGTCATAAAAATTACAATCACAGGAAAAAAAAATGAAAAATAACATCCCAAAAAATAGAATATCATTACCTTAATTTTCCAAAAATCCCATGTTCTTTCTAGTGATATCCATCTCTTCAAATACTGTAGAATCCTAATTTTACACCTTTTTCTAATTTGAACTGCTAAAAAACGATTTGAATTATTTTAATAAAATTATTTTTATTAAATTTTTTTAAAAGGTTATGAAATCATTTTTTAATCATCTTTCATTGTCAGTTATTATGCCACCTCATAGTCAATTTTCCCTCTAAAAATAGATGAAATTACTACTCTATCCTTTGTTATAATACCACATCATCAATACAAACGGTATTTTTAAACAAAATAAACAGAAGGACTAAATGTATGCATATAAAATTATATAAGGACTATTTGTAACAAGCTGAATAGATTAAGGGGCATAATAGTATAGTGTCATAAGTACAGGGGTAAAAAAGATAATTATTCTAGATAAAAATGTGAGATTCTATATTTTTGTATATAAAATTAAAAGTACATGCGCCCTAGTTAATTTTTGCATTTTTTTTTCCTCAAAACACTTTAAATTTTTTTAAATTCTTATAGCTAAAATCACAATCACGGAAAATAAAATACACACAGGTTTTATTTAAGAAAATAAAAGTTTTTTTTTGGAAGAAAAATAAGAAAATAAAAGTTAAGTACCAGTGATAATAAATAATGTCTTAAAATCCTTTAAAAATAATAATAATAATGTCCTAAAATAATGAGCCAAAAATAATGCTGCATTATATTAAAAAAACTATATTCAAAATTAGTAGGTGAGAAATAAACTAGATTTGGTTTTATTAATAAAGACCAATTATGTAGTGATTAAGCAATTTATAAGTTTGTGTTAAGATAGTGCATTTTTTTTTTTTTTAATTTTATTTAAATATACTTCAAGAAACCCCCACATCCTATATAAATAAATATTCATCATTGAAAGATCATTTGTTAATTAAATGGAAAATCTTAACCAAATGAATCTCTCCCTATGTACTGTATTGTACTTTACTTTATTTATAATAAAAACTAATTATGTATTAATTAATTAGGTGATTAAATAAATAGGCCTCATATCCCATGTTGTTGACAAATCTATTAAGGTTAATTAATCAATATCTCTCTTGTTTAGAATAAGTCGGTGCATCAATTTTTTATTTTTATTTTTGGTACAATTTTTTTTTTGAATGTTAATTTTTGGTACAATAAAACAAATACCGTGACTTATTTATTTTTAATAAAAGAAATAAGGTGACATTGTTTAGTGAATAATTGCCATTAAGTTGCAATATTTCATTCATTACAAACAAAATTAAAATAGATAAGGTTGACAATAATAATTGATGATGGTCTACAAAATTAAATAATGAGTTTTGGTTGCAGAGAACAATAAGTAGTTGCATTAATAATTTAATATTGTCAATCAATAACCAAACAACACTTGTTTATACATTACAACTTTATAGTTAGCATCACATTTTTTTTTTTTTCAAAAGAAATCTCTCATATTTTTTGTTTGTACTAAATATGATTAAATTAAAAAAGGAACAAAAAAGAAAAAGAAAAAAAGAAAAAAAGAAAAAAAGAAAAAAGGAGAATGCTTGCACTTTGCAAGTGGGGTTGTGGAAAGAACAAGAAATAGCCACAATAGGGTTGACAAGTGTACAAAAACATATTCTTTCTTATGCTTAAAATTGATGAATAAATTAAGTTTTAATCAAATAATTTCTTGTTCAAAAAAAAAAAAAAATCAAATAATTTCATATTTTTAAGGTAAACTTGTGTCATTTAGTAAATATTTTATTTGTGCAAGGCCTAATTAAAATGCTAGAGTTTATATTAAAGATAAAAACAATCCTCTGCATTTTTGTTAAAAGAAAAATTGAAATTCGAAAAAAACTTAAAAACCTTTTTAGATTTTATGATTGCGCAACTATTTTGCTTAAGCTAGCAATCATTCCCTTAACACGCTCTTGCTTGATTCCCTTTCCCGACTCTGTTCATTGAGGGATGAGTAAGTGAGAGCCCAAGAGCGACGAAATGAGGCTAGCTAAATCCTCTTGTTGCCCTAGTTTCATCTACGTACGCATACGCATATGTTGATGCTTCTTTGCTAGCAACCAAGCTTGCCCGAGAAGCAGCCTTCCCTTTCCTAGCGTGTTATCTATTCGTAAACAAAACTTTTCCTTCTTTCTTTTGAAGATCCATATTTTTGTATTTTTTTTTATTATTTTTAAGTATTTATAAAAATATACCTTTAATTAATCATATTTATCTAAATTTAGATAAATTGTTAAGGTAGTGCAATGCATAATTTGGGCTGGGTGAACATAAAGTCCAATTATAAAAGAAGAAAGGAATGCACTCCACTTGGGCTTTCATGAATATTGGGTCCTTCTTCTCATTATATTATGAAGCCCAATTTCTTATTACACTAGTAAGTTTAGTGGTTATCAAAATATACTATATACCTCCTTTAAATTGATGACTTTAATTTTTAATCTTTCTTTCAAAATCTATCATATTTACTTTTTTTTTTTTTTAATCATTCTATTAATTTTGTCCATATTATTTCCCTATAATCTTCATTTTTCTCTGACCAAAATTTTATCCTAACTTTTTCATAAATCTACACATCCATCTCAGAGAACACAATCTATTATATTTAAAATTGTCACTTGGTTATATGAGAGTGTGAGAGTAATTTGGGTATTATACTCAAAAAATAAAGTATATTTAAATTAAATTTTATTTAAATATAAATTTAATTAATGTATATATAAAAAAATGTATTCCTCAATTTTTCGAGGGCCTCAACCATTCAATTGGGTATATTATTTTAGTTTAGTTGGTGTTATTTTCATAATTAATAGAAAATATAAAATTAAATTATATATTAAGATTGCTTTAAAAAATTATATATTAAGATTTGTGATTTAAAAGTTTGTGCATTTATTATTTATTCAAATTATAATTCCTTCTAAAAAAGTATTCAAATTATAATAGGTGTAATTATTTTTTTTTAGCTAATTAGCAATCTTTCTCACCGAACTTTGACGTATACCAAATCATACTCTTTGAACTTTTTTGGCCGTTAAAAATTCCCCCTGAACTATTGAAATTGTTAGATTTAAGGACTTTTGTCTAATTTCATTCAATTTTACTGTTTCAGTGATTGTTTATGTACTAAACCATGCTCCCCAGACTTTGATATCTACCAAATCATGCTCCTCAAACTTTGATATGTACTAGATCATGCCCCTTGAACTTTCATCCATGTTAGAGTTTTTTTACTGAAATTAGACAAAAGTACTTAAATCTAACAATCTTAATAATTCAGGGAGAATTTTTAACGACCAAAAAAGTTCAGGGGCAAGATTTAGTACATGTCAAAGTTTGGGAGAAAAATTGCTAATTAGCCTTATTGGTTAATTTTTGACAATTTTTTTCAATATAACCATCTTGAAGACAATTCCTAACACGAACAAATACAAAAAATGTAAACAGTTTTGTCATAATACCTTTAGATCGGATTATTATTAAATTTTATTTTGACAAAAGATCAGTTTGAGGTCTTTTTTTACCATTTTAGAAAATACATGATTCATATTGTCATTTAACAAAACAGAGAATCCAATTAGTAAATTTTACAAAATACAGAATCTAAAATGGTATTTTCCGCATTAATTAGCTTATTTATTATTAGGGATTTTGTTTTAATATTTTATTTATTGACATTTAGGCTAAAACCCTAGAGGGAGACATGACGGAAGGGGTTTAGCTCTGTCACTGTGAGAATTTTGGTGAAGTTTTCCGTCGTTGAGAAATGGCAGAGACCCAAGAGCAGAAGAAGCAAAGCAAAGTGCCGATACTACCATGGATGCGAAGCCCAGTCGATGTCACTCTCTTCGAGCAATCCCCACTCGCTCTGCTCCCTTGTCTCGACCCCAGGTACCCCTTTTACCCTTTTCTCTTATACTCATTTCAACTCGATTAACCCACGAACCACTAGTTTTCATGGTTGATTTCAAGAAGTTATGGAATACCCAGATAACAAGTTCTTCGTTTTCAGTGTTGTTTTGTTAAAAAAGAGTTCTTTTTTTCTTTTTTGTTTTTGTTTTTGGTTTAGATTAATGGAGGCTTTGCAAGACATGGGATTCTCCTCACTCTTTCCAGTTCAAGTGGCAGTTTGGCAAGAGACAATTGGACCTGGTGCCTTTGAACGTGACTTGTGTGTTAATTCACCAACTGGGAGTGGAAAGACTTTAGCTTATGCTTTGCCAATAGTGCAAGCCCTTTCGACCCGTGCTGTCAAGTGTTTGAGAGCTTTGGTAGTGTTGCCTACTCGTGATTTGGCCTTGCAGGTTTGGTCTTCCTATTTTGCTTTTAATTTGTTTTAGCATGTGGTTAGTGTTAGCATGGTTATTGTAACTCGGTTTAATTGAATCCAAAGCATTATTAGAATTGAACAATCTTTATTGTCACATGCTTTAAGTTGTGCTGGATTGTTAGGGAAGAAGATATAAAACTTAATTTACTCTTTTATCATTCAATGTAACAAGCTAACTGCATTCAATTTTAAATGCGGTTTTGAAACCGAGCCAATTTTTGAAATGCTTGTTGTTCTCGGTTTGGTTCAGGTCAAGGAGGTTTTTTCTGCTATTGCGCCTGCAGTGGGCTTATCTGTTGGTTTGGCAGTCGGTCAGTCTTCCATTGCAGATGAGATATCTGAACTAATCAAGAGACCTAAGCTCGAGGCTGGCATTTGTTATGATCCAGAAGATTTTTCACCTGGGCTGCAAAGTTCAGTGGACATATTGGTGGCCACCCCAGGAAGGTTGATGGACCATATTAATTCGACTAAGGGGTTTACGCTTGAGCATCTTTGCTACCTTGTAAGGATTAAGTTACAAATTTCTTTAATGCATTGTATGCTTTATAGTGTAGTGTGCCCTGAGTTTCTTTCCTCCTGATGGCTTTTGAGCCTTGAAGGTCTATTATGCATGACAATTAAGACTTATATATTAATTTTTGTCATCTGTTTCTGATGTAGTCAGTTTCTTCTAAGCAATACATTCTTTTCTTTAGAGTATTAATTTTCTAAGGATTGAAGGCTTTTTCGTCGATTAACAGCATTTTTTATTCGGAAAGTATTGATTGAGCACTCTGATAAAAATTGTGAGAAAAAAAATGCCATATGCAAATAGTTTATATAGCACCAAGTTTCTATTCTTACTATTGTAAGTTTTATGGTGGGTGGTTATGATTTTTTTTTTTCAGGTTGTTGATGAAACAGATCGATTACTGAGGGAGGCATATCAATCTTGGCTGCCTACGGTGCTCCAGATGACTAGATACGATGAAGGTTTCTTTCCTCGTGCTCCCACTTTTCTCCCTTTATCACTTGGTTCATTAAAAACCATTAGAAGATCGTGAGTTCTATGTCCAATTGTGTCTGCTTTATACGTTTGTTATTTTTTTTAATGTTAATTTTAGTGGAACTGTTTTATGTTTATGTAGCTTGAGACAAGAATGATTTGAAATTAGTTATAACAAATATAAGTATGGTCGTTAGCTTGAACTTTAAGCTTTCATATGTGACCTCAATGATGTTGTTTCCAATTAATAGATGTTAAACCAATCTGCATTTTGATTAATGTCGATTTATTTGGAATTTATACATGTCGAGACTAATATATACAACTGTACAATTGGTCTTGAGGCATTTTGGAGAATCGCTCTATTTCAAACTTCTAATTGTCTTGTCAGTTCTAAATATTAAAATTATCAACCAATTGTTAGCCTTCTTTTGATTATTGGCCGATCTGTTTCAGGGGTGTCGAGAGGGGATTTAAGGGTAAACCTTACCCGAGGCTTGTGAAGATGATTCTTTCTGCTACTTTAACCCAAGATCCAAGCAAACTAGCTCAGCTTGATCTACATCATCCGTTGTTCTTAACAACAGGGAAAACACGTTATCAATTTCCTGAAAAATTAGAATCATTCAAATTGGTACGCAATGGTTATGCATTTCTGTCCATAATTCTTGTTTGTCTAGATGTTTCCCGAGAACTACTAAAAGCAAGATCATGTGCTGCATTTTCTTTGAATGATTATCATATAATTCTAAATGTTTTATTCTTCACAGATTTGTGAAACAAAAGACAAGCCTTTGTATTTGGTTGCTCTTCTGCAAAAGTTAGAAGGAGAGAAGTGCATTGTTTTTACATCATCTGTGGAGTCAACTCATCGTCTATGCACCTTATTAAATTTTTTCGATGATCTGCCATTTAAGATTAAGGAGTATTCAGGTCTTCAACGCCAGTCTGTAAGAAGGTAATACACAATTTTACTTGATTTGTATCATCTATGGTGATTTTTATATTACATTTTGCTGTTGTACATAGCAAAGATAACAGAGCAAAATACGAGGTATGTGTTATGTCAGTGGGATTATGTATGAAGTTGGTGTTTAGACTAGCCATATTTGGAAACTCTCACTTTCTTTCTGTCGCTGAATGTACATAAAGATTTGTATTTGGATGTTAAACTGTATTCATGTTCTGTTAGTGGTTAAACTAAGATTTCTGAGCAATTAATTTGCCTCGATTTTAATAGATATATCTCAAGCAAAAGATTTATTGTAACTAAAGGCCTTGGGAACCATTGAAGGGTTCTAAATGCAGTCTCCCACACAATGGAATGACATGCAACTAATGGGATTTTAGTATTTGTTGAGTCATTGACAAGATTTTGTGATGCAGTAAAGCATTGAAAGGATTTCGGGAAGGAGAGATTCAAGTACTTGTTTCATCTGATGCAATGACTCGTGGGATGGACGTTGAAGGGGTGAAAAATGTGATTAATTATGATATGCCTGCATACATAAAAACTTACATTCATCGGGCAGGTCGGACTGCTAGAGCTGGACAGGCTGGGCGTTGCTTCACTTTATTGCGTAAAGAAGAGGTACATGGCCTAATTAGTGTCTTTTTAAATTGGAATATATTTTACACTTCTATGAGGAACAAATTAGTTGTTAATGGATTTTTTGTTTTGATTTTAATAATTTTTGTGGCTTTTTAATTAGACAACTTGTTATAATGATTTACTTTAAATTTTCCTAATGCCATGTTGTAACTGGCAAGTGGCTGGCCCAGCTTTAACTGGCTGCTGCTTATTTTGCCCATCAAAACTATATATTTAAGCCTTGAAAAGAGATGATTTTTATGCAAACTGATCAGGGACCATTTTAGCCTTGAAAAGGGTTGGTTAAAAGTAACTGACTAGGACAATTTAGTCTCGAAAAGGGACGATTTTCATGCTAACTGATAAGGACTATTTTAGCCTTGCAAAAGGGATGATTTTTATGCTGATTGATTAGGCTTGAGGTCTGTCCGTCCAATGAGACGAATTAAATTTTAGCCACATATTTTCGGCTTCGGTGGCTCATTTGCTCTCATTGGTTGATTGAAGTGTTCAATTCAGTTTCTAAGTTACACCATGTTTCTTGTTGACCATGCACATATCAAACAATCAAATTTAACCATATCAGTTAATCAGATAAATTTAAGAAGTAAATTAAATTAACCATGTCTGGACTCCAAATTTTAGGCTAAAATTATGTAAATTTAATCTTGGTATGAATAATGTTTGTTGCGGGAATATGTAATTTTCTTGGATTGATATTTTTTTTTTTCCACGATCTTAGGTCAAGCATTTCAAGAAGCTGTTACAGAAAGCAGACGATAATTCTTGCCCTGTTTACGAGATGCCTTCGAGTTCTGTTGAATCAATGCATTCAATTTATACTTCTGGTAATTTCTTATCTTATATGTCTTTGTTTACATACCTAGATGATAATGGTGTTCAATTACAATTACACTTGGAAATAGAAAATCTTATTCTTTTCTTGCTTCGAGTCCGAACCAGACAAGAACTAGCTCAAGATACTTCTGCATTTCCTATAGATTTAAAATACATCCTTTACCAGAATTTGAACTATTTATTGTTTTTGCCAACTGCAGCTCTCGAAAAATTGAAAGAGACAGTTGAGACAGAAGCATCACAGAAGCGCAAAGTTGGGTTCAAGTATTTGAGAGCAGCGGTGAAAACAAACGAAACACATTCTTCCAAGGAATAACTTATTAACAATCAAAGTTTTGCTCGTACGACAGATCTATGCGGGTTATGATACTAGAGTTTTGGCCCTTTGAATTAAAATGGATGAGTGTTGAAGTCTGAAAAAAATAGAAGATGTCTTCCACTCATCATGGTTTCGGTATGATTTATACATATTTTATGTGCACTTTTATGTTTCCTTAGGCTTCTTACTAATCTCAATCTAAACCATAAATGATCAATCTTGATATACTTTTGGTATGTCTAATAGTCAAATTATTTGTTTCTGTAAAGTATAAGCAAAACACTAATATGAGAAAAGTGAATTGAGAGAAAAACCAGCACAATTCCATATTCCATTCTCTATTGCCAAGTACAGAATCCTATGTTAGACAAGACACAAAAGAAAAGGGAGATAGAGAATTTACATGTGGAGCAACTCTACTATACTAATATTCCAATAGTTGTTCAAGACAACTATGGAACCAATACAACACTAAGCCCTTGTATTGTCATGCCATAATAAATTGTGTTATGTTGTATGATATTGTTATTTACCAACAAAAAAAAGAGTAATCAACCCCATACAACAAAATTCATCACAACATGCCAACCCAACCAAAAGAAGAAGTACATGAAAACTCCACAAGTTTTATTTTTCTCATGGAAGATTTATTCAGTGCTCGAAGATTGAGAACATCGGGACATCCTTGAGAAAGTACTTTGAACTCATGCTGCCGCCGCTGCTGCTGCTACAACTACGAGCTCTAGAACTAGCGCTTGTAGCGGTGGAAGTAGAAGTCGAAGGAGAAGCAGAAGAGGATGAAAAGGCAACCTTTGAGTCATTGCCGCAAACATCTCTCTCTTCTTCCTTAATGGTGTCAAGAACTTTGGTAGTTCTGTGCCTCATGACTGTCACGAATTGTGGTGGTGCAACCTCGGTGATGAACCTTGCTATGCGAGCATTCGCCATTGTTGAGAGCTCGAAAATAGACAAATAAAATAAGAAGTTGGAAACAAAGGAATGTGAGAGAAGAGAGGATGTGGTTATGAAGATTTGGTTGTGGATGAGAAAGAATGAACCAAAGGAGGAGAATTTATAGAGCTAGAATTTCTTTCATTGCATTGACTGAAGAATAGTACATGAGTCTCAATCAAAGATTTAAAGCTAGTGCCCCCTAATTTGCTTTAGACATTAAATGGTTAACAATTTAAGTTTGTAAAACATTAATGGATAATGTCAAGGAAAGAAGGGTTATGTGTCAAGATTTGGATGGAAAAATGGGTTATCATTAGTGATATGGTTTTTGTTTGGTTCACTATAGCCTACAAATTTTCACTTTTCTAAGCTCATTGTATGTGGGGACCACCAAAAAGGTAAGCCTCAGCTGGAATGCCACGTATCACTTGGATGTGGGGTTTGATAGGACTAGCTCATTAAATCTCTATATATTAATTAAATACACATAATATGCATTTATGTACATGTTAATTTGAGATATTAGTAATTTCTTTAATAGAGGTTGTGACTAGTAAGAGTTCCTCTTGAAAAAATCCTTTGGAAAATATAGTTTCTATTACCTATATTTAAAATTCACTCAAGATTTTTTTCAATTATGGCTCAAGATTTTCTTAAGTTTATTTTTTAATTTTAATTTAAAAATGATTTTTGTGTTTGATATTAAACTTAGGGAAAGATTGTGGTAGATCTTTCTTTCCTTTTTACTTTTGAAAAATGATATATTAATAGTTATATGATAATTTATATTGTAGTTATAAATTGTATATTTGAACCATAATTCCAATATCTTTAAATATTTATTTGTTTTTTTTTTTAAAGAAAAAAATTATAAGAGATTTTTTATAACTAAAATGGACACCATTTATATATACACACTAAGTATTAGTGTATATTTGTTTAGAGATGTATTAGAGTTTCTATTACTTAATTATTAATTTAAATAATAATTGTTTACCAAAATTTTTAAAAATAAATTAAGAGCTTTAAAAATAAAAGAAATAAATAAAGTAGCCAATTTTTTTACGTGGTTCAAGCAGTAATGATCTTTAGTTCACGAGTCAGTATATTGATCTTAGAAGGCTTGTTTAATGTATATTACAATGGTATTTACAGTAGAAAACTCTAACTTTGTTCTCTTGGTTTCTCTTGAAGAAGAAGAAAGCTTAAAGAGATTTTGACAGAGATTCAGCTATCCTCTTTTCGATCCCTCCCTTTGTGTGAAAGTAAAAGGGTATTTATAGGCAGAAGTACGGGCATGGGCATATCCATGACCCATTCAGGGTTTCTACAAAAAAGCCCACTATTAGGGTAAAATACACTAAATATCTGACTATTGGGCCCCCAAGATTATTCTTTCTCGTGTGGCGAATCGTCCGTACAGTGAAGACCATTGTTGGTGCATGAGACGTGTCGGGTAAAGGCTTGCCCTTGGTGGACAAAATGCTCAAAGGAGCCAGTGGACAAAGTAGAGTATTCCGAGGGTGGTGCGCGCACTACCATGGCCTGATACATAGGACAAGATCTTTGTGTCAGACAAGAATAACTGTCATAAGCCATCCAGCTGTCACCTCGCATGTGGCTTTCGGTTTTCTTCGTGCACTTAGTTACCGTATTAGGCTCTTCGCATGACTCTCTAGCATCTGTCTGCACTTATAGATAAATTGATCTTCTTCGGGTCCCAGAGCAATGATAAGGCTTCCTGATTCTGGATGGTCATTTGCTTTGCAACAAACCTTTGTGCTTTTCTCTGGTCAGACTTTTCTCGAGCTATCATAGCCTCTCCACGATCTTCTGCAATTAAGAAGACTTAATCGGTGATCGTTTAGATTGTTGCCTTCTATTTTTTGTCACGTATCCTTCATCCAGTAACAGAGATAACAATAATAATAAAATTAAATCTATTACAATTCAATTATATTTTTTTAAATATATAAAATTAATCTAATTTAAAGTTATTGTTAAAAAATGAGTAGTTTGTATCATAAATATCTAATTTTAACTTTCGGTTGTAAATAAATATTTAAGTTTAACTTTTAGCGGTAATAATACTTAAGTTATAATTCTGAAACTTCTGTAGGTACATGACTGTTAAGTGTTAAGTAAATTGCTACATTACAATTCCTGATTGGTCGAGGTCATTTATTTATTTTTTAAAAAAAATTAGTTTAAATATACTAATAAGAAAATGACACGTAGATAATAACTTACATTTAACGACCAAGTACCTAAAGAGTTCCAAAAGTATAATTTAGGTATTATTATCGCTAAAGATTAAACTTAGATATTTATTTACAATTGGCAGTTAAACTTAGGTATTTATGCACTTGTAGGGATGCACTTGGTGTGAGCCGGGGCCAGGGAGAGCGGGTGTGGTTGCAGATCATGTTGTAAGCCAATTGGTTTTGAGATGGAACCCCATTCACCTTATATATCCCATATTCTAACATGGTATCAGAGCAAAAAAAAAATATCTAGCGACTATCCAACCCCAAAAAAATAAACCGATCGAAGTAGAGCCGAAAAAAAAGCCACCAAAAATAAAAAAAAAATTGATCCGAAAAGTAGAGCAAAAAGAGCCACTTGTGATCAGGGATAGTGAGCTAAAAAAAGAGCTGCTTATGATCGAGTTGTCCAAGATGGTGGTGAGCAAGTAAAATAGCTACCATCTTGAGGGGGATGTTAGAGAGTCCCACATTGCCAATGTGTGGAAAGATAATAGAATATATAGGAGGAATGAGCTACTCCTCCCATTGCCAATTGGTTTTGGAATGGAACCTCATTCATCTTATTCTCAAATTCTAACATCGTAAATTACTCTAAAAAATATATCTAACTAATTTTATTAAATAATATAACTAATAAATTTGTTATAAAATATGATTAATTAATTGAATTAATCTCTAATTCAAATTTAAATTAAGATTTACATAAAAAATAATTAATTAATTTTGTTGATACTTTTAAATTAAATTTAAATATTTAAAATTATTTTTTTTAAACAAAAAGATAATTAATTGATTGATTTAACATTGTTAGTTTGAACCGTTAAATAACAAAAAAACTGTTAAACCAACAATTTCCGTTAGATAGCCATACTTAATATAAGATATATATATATATATATTTATATATTTAGGGTTAATGTCATTTTGGACCATGCATTTCGCAAAAATTACCGATTGGACCATCTGTTTTATTAAATGACAAAATGGATTCTATATTTTTTAGAATAGTACAAATAGAACCCTGAGCTTAATTTTCGGTAATTTTTTTTGCTAATATAAACAACTTGAAGGTAATTCCTAGCACGAACAAAGGCAAGAAATGTAACCAGTTTTGTCATAACACCTCTAGATCAAGTTATTATTAAGTTTTATTTTGACAAAAAATCAATTCAGGGTACTATTTAGTACTATTTTGAAAAATACAAAGTCCAATTTGTTATTTAACAAAATAGAGAGTCCAATTAATAACTTTTACAAAACATAGAATTCAAAATACTATTTAGAGTAATTTACGGCTGATGTCGTAATATGAAATAAATATTACATTTTTTTTTTGAAAAATGCGTTTATAAATAAAATTGAAGTGAGACCTCATGGTCATTACAAAAGATATTAACAGGTATAGTAGATATCTCTACCATGTCCGTAACATTGTTGGCAAACGCCCATTTGGCCACATTATGGGCTGCGTAGTTACAGTTTCTAGCTATACTAGAAAAATTACAATTAGTCATAAAAGTATAGAGGAGCTTGCAATGACGCACATAGTTCTCAACAGATATATCAATAATATTTTTAATCTCAATAACATATAAAGGGAACAACTGATTTGAGTAGATTATTAGCTATTGAGACCAACATTATATCTAACTATCTATACTTGATATAGTGGTCAATTCATCTCAATTGATTGTAAATATAAAAAATTTGTACACAAATTAAAACAAGTACTAGAATACAGTCAAGAATACAAGGATACCAACCATAAAGAATAAAGAATGATCTAAACCTATTCTTCTACACACAATCAAAATTGAAAGAATCTGACTTTACAAGGTATTCATTGTGTGTGAACATAGTCAGCAACACAACAATAACACCTCATTTTTTGCAATGAGCAATTCATTAGTTACATAACAATTGTTTTAAGAGTATATGCCATGTCCAAAATAGTTAACAGAAACATAAAATATTATCAACATCATATTTGACATTAATGTAAAGTTTCAAAACTTTTCTTTTAACATTGGTTATTATCTTTAAAAGTTGCACAACCAAGTCTCGGGTTCGAGTTCGATTCGGGTCCCGGGTTTGGGTGTCTAGGTCCGTGTCCCATGTCTGTGTTCGCATCTGGATCTGGGTCTCGGGTCTGAGTCTCGGGTCCTGAGTCTGTGTCTGAGTTCGCGTCTGGGTTTGGGTCCGTGCTCGGGTTCGGGACCGCGTCCAAGTCCTGATCTTGAGTCTGGATCCTGATCTTGGGTTCAGGTTTTGGTCTGGGTTGGAGATTGGGGTTGACCCCGAATCCTTTGTAAATATTATAATACAAGTTAATACGAACCATTTATTATGTATTAAATAATACAACTTACATTGTATTAAAAATTTTAGTCGTAATAATTACTACAATACATTGTTTTATCCATACATAGTATTATTTATTATTTAATACAATAAGATTCTTATACGCTCTATCAAACGAGTCCATAATGTTATTAAAATTGTATTATTTCATGAAAAAAACTACTATCTGGTACACTACAACTAAACTTTTGCTAATAAACTATATGATTGACGTAATTTTTCAATTGATTAATTTAAGAAAATCATAAAAGAAAAGATTAAAAACATGAATAAATAAATTTTAAAAACTTCCACATAGTCATTGTCACTAATCTCTGTTAATACTTACAAGTATTTCTCTAAAGTTTCAGTTCTCAAAGAATGTGTATGTTCACATGAGACCAACCTATTTATAGAGAGCTAGCCAAACTACCATTCCTAAAAAATTAGAAGATTTGTTACTTAAATTGCCTATTTAAACTAAAAGTGGAGAATCAAATAAATATCCAAATTAATTATGATATTATTGCACATCTCGAAACCATTGAAGTAGTATTTTTTGAGCAAGTTTACCATGTCATGTTGTCCAAGCTAATCTCTTAGCTTGATGAGACGTGTTCTCCAATCGTGCCTTCAGCTCGATGATGCAAGGCGTTCGAGCCCAATCTTACTTGATGATGCATAGTGTCCTAGCTCACTTTGGCTTAAAGTCATGTTGCGTTCGCGCAAATTTAGGCTCAATGACAAGTAATGTCCGAGCCCTTTTAGGTTTGTTGGCCTAATCGAGCATATTTAGGTTTGTTGACATGTACTATTCAAAGCCTATTTAGGCTCGATGACAAGTAATGTCGAGCCTTTTTAGGCTTGTTGACATGTACTAAGCGAGCATGTTTAGGTTTGTTGACATTTACTATCCAAACCCTATTTAGGCTCGCTGAGTATATGAAAAACGAGTTACCCGAGCAATACTTATGCTTGGTAGTTGGTACATTCTTGACATTATAGCAGAGCCAACAATTATTCTACATCACATAAATTCTTTCTTCTTTTCTAAGAACCCCCTTTAAAAAAATAATTTTGAATTTTGAATTTATTAAAATGGTAATTTTGAGATTAATTACATAATAATAGCATATTGCCAACCAATATAGATACGTATGATGTCCACATCAAAGTGAACAACTTGGGCTCAGGTCTTAGTCCAATCCATTAAAAGTTTTAATATCACACATATTTAATCAATGTATTTTTATGAGAGAAGTTGAAAAATACTTTTTTTTTTTTTTTTTTTTTTTATACATTAATCAAATATACCTCTAAATAAAATTTAATCACACTCACATCACTAAAATATAATTTCAAATATAATAGATTTGTGTTCTTAGGTTTGTGGGAAAGTTGGGAAAAAATTTTGATTAGAGAATAATGAAGACTATAGTGAACTTGTGGTAGGTTAAAATTGGTAGAATGATTAAAAAAAGAGGTAAACATAATAAATTTTAAAAAAGAAGATAAAATTTAGAGACATTAAATTAAAAGAGCTATGTAGTGTAATTTCTTCTATTATTTTTGTGTTTACAGTATAGTATCATAATGTTCTTAATTAATCTATAATGGATCAGCTGGTTCAACAATAAATATTTATAGTTCTTAGTATTATACTAGTGTTCAATGCTTTTAGTGCTATACTTGAAAATGGTCTTCAAAATTTTTCAAGATAAATAGAATGAAAAATTTAGTTAAAACATTGTGTTTCGTTTACCATTGTTTGATTATTATTATTATTATTATTATTATTATTATTATTATTATTATTATTATTATTATTATTATTATTATTATTATGTTAAAGGTATTTATTGGAGTTCTGGTCCACATTATTTTGCTGGCACATTAAGTTTTTCTTATTTGGTTTGAAATTTTAATGCATTTTTTGTAGCTGTTCTAAGTATTTAGTTGAGTGTAAAATATGAAATTAAAAATAAAAAAATGGTGATTCCTACACCTATTTTTCTTTATTTTTTTTAATTAGTATCTCCTTCCACTAGTCCCTCCTATATATAAATATATATATTTATATATCTATACCATTTATCGTGTTGAAGAAAGTAAGGGGTGAAAAAGACCATCTCATAGCAAAAATGAAAATGTATATACATATATAATAGGGGCCACTATCCCTATTTTAACCATATGGGTACTAATTATGTAATTAGTTATATTCAAAACTAAACTTTTTGTTGAATATATATTATAGTACTACATCTATTTTAATTTTGTTGTGGTTTGAAATACTATATATAGACCTTTTCAAATAAAGAAAAAGAGAAACTTTATATTATATATAGACAAAGACATGGTGTAGTGTAATAAATTTAATAAATAGAGAATATAATATATTATGAAAATTGTGCTTGTTTTTTGGTTGGTATTTTTGACAAATATAGACAAGCACATGCATTTGCCGACTTCAAATGGGATAGTGATCTCTCAAGAGAGGAGCCCTTATAAGCCCGGCATGCACAAAATGATAAAAACTAACTTTATATATACATATATATAATATTAGAATATTCTACACTAATATTGATGTGCTTTTATTTTGATCGTATTTGTTATAGTTATTTAACATGCTGAAAATAGAATTTAGATAATTTATTGTATGTATGATTTTTTATTTTTTTATTTTTTATGTGTGTGAAATAAAATATTTGAACATTAATTTTTATATTATAAATTATTTTGAATTTTTTAAAATTTTACAAAATATTTTAAATAACTATGTCATATATATATAAGGGTGATTCTACAATGCACCTCCTTAAAAGGGGTGTACTGGTACACCCTTAACTTGTTTCGGCATCCAGAAAAAATTTTTACTCTAATTTTTTTTCATATTCATGTACGTTATAGCTATTTAAGATATCCTACAAAATTTTGAAAAATTCGGAATAATTTACAATATAGAAAATAATGTTCAAACAGTCTATTTTACACGCGTATAAAATAAAATAGTCACGCGTGCAATACACTGTTTGAACATAATTTTCGGCATGTTAAACTTTTCTAAATTTCTTAAAATTTTACAGGATGTCTTAAATAACTATAACGTACATGACCATGAGAAAAAATTTGACTAAAAAATTATTTCGGATGCTAAAACAGATAGGGGTGCATCAATATATCTATTTTAAGGGGGTGCATTGTAGAATTTTCCTATATATAATTATGAAAAAAATTTAAAAAAATTTATTTTTTAAATACTAAAATATATTAATACATATTTTGTGTAGAGAGAAGTTTGGATAAAGATGAGAATAAAAAGGACAAAATTGTCAATGTAGTGTCTTGGTAAACACGATCATTATTCACATATAGCCATGCACGTGAATACAAGTCACGTGAATGCATGACCAATAGGATTGAAACTTCTCTATAGTAATATATAGTCTACTATATTATATGACTATAGATTAAGTATATGTATATATATAATATAGTCACACACCACACAGTTGACGTTGACCAATATGCACTCATTATGTATTGTAAATTTTGCTTCTATGCATTTTGATTATATAATCTTATAATGTATGTAATATTAATTAAAAGTGTTTTGAGTACTTAGTTACGAATATTAACTCAATATATAGACTTATAGTCAATTTTGTATATTGCTTTGTGTTTCATAGTATGACAATATTGGACCACATTAGCCTTGACTAAGATAAGTCATCATAAAATATATATGAGAAATTAATTTATTACCACCAACTTATAAATATTATATAGATATATATACATGTAATTACATATTTAAAGAGAGTTATATCATATATATATATAGTATATGTATATATATATATATATTTTGGAATCTTGTTAGGTATATATAGGGTGTTACTTTTGGCCATATTGTAGGGGCGTTTTTCATTTCTAGTGAGAAATTATACTTTATCTTTTTATAAGAAGGTTTATTATAGTAGTTAGCTAGCCTAGTCATTATGCCTATTTTCGACAGTTATTCTGAATATATAATTTTTAGTGTCAAAAATAAATTAAGTTCAATATCATGCATATAATTAACATAAAGTATACACTTGCTAATCACTATTTGAATCTTATTTTTTTTTAAAAGAAATTAATAAATTACCAACTGTAATTATAATAATGTACACATTTTATATATAAAAAAATTAGTTTACAAATATGTCTCTATATTAAAAGCAAATTAGTTTAAAAATTAGTTTACATATACATTTGGTATATGTATATACCAAATTATAGAAAATGACCCTATATTAAAAGCAAAATTGATATACCCCTACCAAATAATTTTCATTTATTTTGTTATATATATTTCACATGTTACTATTATATATGGTACATATTTGAAGGAGTCATATACTCTTAACCATATTTTGGCTTTTCAACTTAGACAAAAGTCACTTATATTATTATTATTATTATTATTATTATTATTATTATTATTATTATAATAAGGCTAGTTAAGAATGTTTTTGTTCCATAAATTTTGACATTTATTAAATCATGCTTTATGAATTTTTTTTGCCGTTAAAGTTTTTTTATAAACTATTGAGATTGTGAGATTTAAAGATTTTTGTCTATTTTCATTCAATTTTACTAATTTAGTGGTTATTTATGTACTAAATCATGTTCCACAGACTTTAAAATCAACCAAATTATGCCTATCGAACTTTAATATGTACTAAATCATGTCATCTGAACTTTCATCTATGTTAGGCATTCTCTCTAAAATTAGATAAAAGTTTTTAAGTCTACTAATCTCAATAATCAAGAGGGATTTTAACGATCTTATAAGTTTAAAAGGCATGATTTGGTACGTATCAAAGTTCATGAACAAAAATTCTAATTAAATTTGTTATTATTGTATAAAATCCTAAATATTAGAAATAATAATAATTATTATGGATTAATTGGCTTTTGGATGATGTAGTAACTGTTGTATTTTTTTTTTTCTGAGAAATTAGTAACTGTTGTATTTATCATTCAATCTATTATTATATTTTTTTTTTTGTTAGCAAGAATACCATATTGTATTAAAATTGTATGCATGGAATAGAGTTACATATGGGAGGAGAAGTTTTTTTCAATTAAATAAGCTAGTCCAAATATTACTAATTAATATGAGAAGGAGATGTTCAAAAATTTTAGAAAATAAAATTATAATGTTAGGAAATAGAAGTATTAGAGGTGTGCAGAAAGTTATTAAATTCAATTATAACCGACCGATTTAATTCTAATTGATCTAATAAAATCAGATATCTAATCATAATTGGATCAGATTGGATGTAAATTTTAAAAATCCAATTGGATCAGATCGGTTGTTGGATGGAACATCCGATCTAATGGATAACCGAACCGAAACGATCCAATCATCATTCAGTGGCCGGTCATTCAATTATATTTATATATTTTTAAAATACATTTATAATTTTACATATTTAATATATCTTATTTAAAAAAATATATTAATTGATTTAATATATATAACACATGAAATTAAAGAAAAAAGACCTTAAATCTAAAATATTAATTCTCATCCTTTTAAACGCTAATAAAATTGTCAATCTGTATTGAATAAGTTTTATTTTTGATAGTTTTATTACGGGATCATGATAATTAGGTTAAACTAAAATAATGTCTATTATGTATGTTGGATTATTAGGTCTTAAATTATATTTTATATATATATATATACACGGGTGCACTCTTAATGGGTATTACCCTTATGAATGGGTAAAATTAGAAAATTTTGAGTTTTTATGCTTAATTTTTCTGTCTAATTAAAAAAATTTCTCATTTTTATATCACATGGGCTGAGATTGTTCCATCAGTTCCATCAGTAAAAAAAAAATTTAAAAAAAGTTTTATGCAAGAAAAATAAGAAAAGAAAAAGTTGAGTTTGAGTTAAATATTTTTGTATGAACATATTTTTGATATAGTGTAAAAAGAGATATTTTTTGATATTTTTTTTAATTAAGTAGTTAAATTAAACATATAAATTTAAATTTGTGATTTCATTATTCGTTATTAGATCAAAATTCGATAGTTTGATATTTTTAAAATTAATATTTATAGTTAAATTTGTTTAGTAACTATTCATGGGTAATACCCATTAAGAAGTATTACATAAATATATATATATATATATATATATTTTAATGAAATCAACTTAAATGGTAGCTAAAATAGATTGAATTCAATAGAAAATCGGTTAATGCATCCAATTGCTGGAACCAATCAAATCCAATACATCAATTGGATCAGATCGAATTGGATGACTTAATTTGATTAGATTGGATCGGATGACAAAATCTAATATCCGATAAATAATTAGGTTAGATCGATTGGGTCCAAATTAATTGAATGTGATCCAATGAACACCCCTAACTACTAATACATATAACTATACATTTAATGTGAATAATTTATTTAATATATTGTTATATATTACTAATATATATACATTAATTTTATTTACATTAACAAAATATTTTATATTGTCTGTTAGGGTTTTCGTTCCTAAATCTTTAGCTGTTAAAGATTGTCTTTATTCTCCAGCCAAGCTCGTTGACCCTCCCTGGACTTAGATGTGATTTGGTCGGGGTTTGTAGTTTCGCTACTGAGATTGTATTTTTTACTACTGTGATTAGTCTTGTTTTTGTGACATGTTATTAAAATCTTTTTGCTTAGGTTACAATGATTAGTCTTGTCTCTGTGACATGTTTTTATTTTGTTGTTGCTTTTTCTTCTTTGTTCTTCGATGGATCGCCATCAAATCATTGTTAGTGGTTGAAAATAACAAGTTTTCTGGAGCTGAAGGAGTTATTAGTGATGCAGTTGCACAATAATTAAGCGCTCAAGCTAAGGGGTTGAATGAATCACCTGCAACAATTTTTACTGTTGTATCTTCTGAACGTTGGATGAAATTGAATAAGTATTCTTAAGATTAACTGTATGTTACAATCTTTTTCATCGAATTTTATTTTAGTTTATTTTATTAAACGATTCAGGAATCAAGCGACCGATTAGTTAGCTTATAGTTTTGAATCTAATCCCATTCATATTTCTAATGAGGGAGATGTATCGATTGAATTATATATGCTGTTATTTTAACTAATTGTTAATTACATAATTTATTAAACAAAATACATATAAATATGTATCATACTCGATCCAAAATTTTAATAAAAATTTGAAAAGAAGAGGAGTCTTATATATATAGCCATCTCCATCATTGTAGAACAATAATATACGGCTTAACAAGTGATCAACATACATATATATAGCTATCCGTAGTAGCTTAATAAGTCCAAGCTGATCATTCTTGAATTATTTAAAAATAAAAAGAACTTCAATAAATGGAATAAAAATAATGAGTGGCTCTTGTTAATTATAAGTTTCTATAATATTAATTATCAATAGAAATATAGAGATGTTGCAAAGAAATTTCAGTAGTCAATCGTATTGGAGACAAAGTAAGGTATGAGCTATAAAAGATGTTGTTCGATTTCAGTATTTTAAATTATTTAGATTTTTTTTTAAAAAAAAAAATTATGAGATGTTATTCATATATAGTTCCATTATACATATATCCCATACATATAATTAAAAAATTAATAATGTTATTGTAAGAATAAAAAATAAATTAAATAATGGTGGGGACTTAGGCA
This sequence comes from Cannabis sativa, assembly GCF_029168945.1. NCBI lineage: Eukaryota > Viridiplantae > Streptophyta > Magnoliopsida > Rosales > Cannabaceae > Cannabis > Cannabis sativa. The sequence continues at coordinate 58,268,913 of NC_083607.1, forward strand.
ACGGATAAATAAATACATAAACGACAAGAACTGCCTTTTTAATTTGATCTGATGTCCTTATTATTAATTAACCTATAATATAAAAAAAGTATGTTATATATACTTAAATAATAATTTACTTATTGCATGATTTGTTACTTTATTATATGGGAATGTGATTTTATTATTTTAGAAGTGTTAATTAATCCCAATTCTCATTAACACATATAGGATCGGTTGTGGTTGCAGAGACCTTGATTACTATTTTTACCATTTTGATTGTTCTTAATTAAGTTAATTAAGCTATGTTTTGAGGCTTTTGTCACAATCCAAATACAACTTGTTAACTTTGAAAACTATAGTTATGTTTTAGCTCTCATTTGGATGTTCATGAGGTGGCGTGTCACAATTTCTTTTTAGGTATCTGTTGCTTTTTTGGTCAAAGTGTCAATTTGATACAAATTTGGCATGAACTATCTAGTTGAACATCCAAATTATTATTATCAAGAGGTTGATAAGTGTTGCTTAAAGCTGTTTTTTATAATCTATCCATATTTATTCAAGAATCTTTTCAAGCTTTGAAAGACATTCATATAAAGTGAGAAAGGTAGTGAATCTAAAAAGAAAATGCACTATATATATGTGTTATATAAATACTATGAAGGATTTTGAGAATCTTAATTTTTCTAATCAAGCCTTTTTAGTCCAACATCAAATTTACCTTCTTGTCAATTTAGATTATTAAGTTATTTAGAGTTAATAACTGTAAGAATAAATTATCTTATTAAGCTCAAGCATTACATTAAAAAAAAGTTACCATTGTCTAGAGACTCAAGTTTACATCAGAAAGAAAAACAAAAACTCTAACAACTTAATAGAATCAGCTACAACTGCAACTTAACCCAATTTGTACTCGCATCCTTACAAACAAATTCTACTACTTCTATTTAAACCAGTTCAAGTCCAAAGATTCATTACCAGAGCTAGAAAATTCAAATCCCGAAAGAGAGATGATTGAGAGTCTTTGAGCTACATTGGTGTTTGTTTGAAGAGAACAAAAGAGTGTTTGAGAAATCTTTGTAAAAGAAATAAAAGTAACAGAAAGAGATTCAAAGCTTCAAACTTTGATTATCAGTCGACTTTTGTGACTTGAAATCCAGAAGAAGAAGATGTAAACATACTTGATTTGATAGTAAAACATTGAGTATCTCAGTGGCAAGCTCGATAAGGACGTAGCCCATATTTTTGGAGTAAACCTTGAGAAAAAGCGTTGTGTTTCTCTTATGTGTGGATTGTGTGTGAATTTCTAACACTAGCATGTACAAAGTGTCTCAAAGGTTCTCGAAGTTGTTTGAACCCTAGGGACTGAGCTTTGACTGATAGTGTTAGGGTTGTATTGAATCAAGGGTTTTGGGCTTTGTTATTTGGGTTGGGGTTTTATTCTATCTTGGACTCATGGACACATGAGTAACAGGGCTTAGAATAATACCAAGTTTTCATATATGAATTAGCCTAAATATTACAAATTGTGTTTTCTTGATTCAGGGTTGAAAGATAGCTAACTTTCAATAATGGTATCAGAGTATATCAAGTTCAAATTCAACACAATTAAGAAATAGAAATCAGCAACTCTAGAGGAAGAAGATCCTCAAGAGCAAGAGGTGCAAGATCTTTAAGAACAAGTCATTAACTTGAAGGACTTGTGGATGTTCCTATGAACGATCCTACTAAAAATCAACCTGAGATTCCTAACCCTAACTCTAGCATTTCTATTTCAAATTCATGTATTGATTAAAATAAAATGAGTAACATTAAAACTAATATAGAGAAGTTTGATGGTGTAGGTGATTACAAGATTTGGAGAAGGAAGATTAGATCACTGTTGGCACATCAGAAGTTTCTAAGGGTTATTGAAGAACCAATTGAATGGGGGGTACTTTGAAGATATAGTAAGAAGAGTACCTTGAAATCACAATAATTAAGGATCTTAATCTTTAATCTATCTGATGCAATAATTAGATTGGTAGACAAGGAAGAGACCCCGACAAGGATCTAAAAGAAATTGAAAGAGCAATTCCAACTGAACTCTTTTACTAACAAGATTTTTCTAAAAAAAAGGAATTTTAGGTACAAGATCAGCCACTCCAGGACTCTAGATCACAATCATATTGAGCTGAGTAATTTTGGAGAGAATGAAGCACTGAGTGATGAGAACCAAGCTATAATAATCTTAAATTCTCTGTTAGAATCATTCAGAGAAGTGAAGACTGCTATAAAATATGTGCTGACCTCATTTTTAGGCAGCGACGCTGCATCAATTAAAGTGGTGAGAATAATAGATAATAATGAATAATAATTATATAAAATTAAGCAATAAGAACATAGAGATATAAAGGTTCAACCCCATGATTATGGTAATAGCCTACTTCCCTTTTTGTTGTATTACTTGTGAGAAGAGAAGCAATTGAGTTTCTTAATCTCTCTAAAAAACCTACAATTTTACAACATAAAATCTCTCTTGAAGAATCGAATTTGGCTCCCTAAATAATGGAATAACTCAATTATTTATAGGGAAGAAATACATCAATTAAGTTTCCAAAAAAAAAAGAGAAATAGAAAGGGAAATTATGAAATTCTCCTATTTTACCATAATAATGTGTGGAAATCCCATTAAAATATGAATTTGATTGATAAACTAAATAAGGAAAATATCTCTAAAGATGTTTCAGCTGTATTTATCCTGACTAGTGTATGTGGGCTTGTTGCAAGATTGATAGTGGTCGGATGGTGTCATTTACCCTATTCGGATGTTCCAACTTATTCTTTAAACGAGTTGTTTTTGAGGAATAATCTACCATGGATGGCATGCCAAAAATGGTATCCCCCGTCCAGGTCTCAAAATTCTCCACGTGTCACCTAGACAAATGCCACATCACCCTGTGTAAAATTTGGGATAATATTTGCCTCCCAAGCCTGCGTGGGAACTTTTTGTTGGTATGTGGACTTGCTAGGCCCTCGTAATAGGTGAATGGGGTGACAAGTACTTGAAGTACGAGCTAGGTAAATAGAGCTGTCCCTTCATGTTTTTAAGTATTTAATGTTTCACCTCAAAAGATGTGCCTTGAGTCGCGTTCTAAAAGTTCGACAGCCTAATGTGTACTGATTGCACCTTTTTTGGGAGAAAATAAAAAAAATTTAAATTGTTGAAATACCAAAATACCCTCTCAAAAACCTACAAGAAGGGGTTTTTGATTTCATTTCTCTCTTTTATCCATTTTGAAACTGAGAGACTTTAGAGAAAAAAAATCATCTCTCTCTCTCTCTCTCTCTCTCTCTCTCGAAACTCTAGATTTCTTTGAAGCTTCAAGGAATTTTAGGATCATATTCAACAGTGAGTGAGTTCCTAAACTCTTTATGCACTCTCTTTAATTTCTTGCATTTCACTTTAGAATTGCCGCTATGAATCTTCTGGGTTTATGAATTGTTCTTTATTTTAGAGGTTAGGACTATAATTTGATTTTGAATACATGCGCGCAGACTATAATCTTTTATTTCCTCACAAATTTCACTATTTTTTTTTAAAAAAAATATTCAAACACACCCTGCTCGGTGTTTCCGGAGAATATTGGGTTCATCTCGTGCTCTTCAAACTAGGATTCTCGTCATTAGGACAAAATTTCCTTCCTTCAATCTTTAAATCTGATTGGTCAGATCATCTAAGTTATTTCTTTTCATGACCTTTCGTGACCCTAGTCAGTTCTTACCTCCATTTCTCTCTTTTGTAGATGAAATCAAGTGACTTCTGGGGAGGTAAACATCGAGTAAATGTCGACTTACTTCAATTACTCCACGAGAACCAGTCTAGAGTCTGCGCAACCTCTTTATCATTGATGAGACTTTAACGTCAAGATTTAACGAGTGAGAAGTAACAAGTTAGGAGTCAGAACCTCTAAAACCCACCGCGCAACACCATCACTACCCTGACTGTATTGGTGGTGAAAATTACAGATGATTCATTTGGGAATTGAATCGAGGGTTAAGGTGATATCTGGCTGCCTCTTGGACATATATGGTCTGTGTAGGGGTTCCGGATGCTTTGCAAGTAGGTGATCCAAAACTTTCAAGGAAAGTCATCATGGAAGTGGAGATCGTGGTTAACATCACACATTATCCTTCATCTAAAGGCTACTCAAGAGTAGGAAAGTGGTGCAGACCAAGAAAATTTACAGGAAAGTTTCATCTGAAGACCCACATCTTGCTTGACAACTGGTGTTAGTTCATGCTCCTTACGAGGGCTCTACTAAATAAGTAACTGCTAAAGTGCATGCTAGTGATGCCAAGGTACAAGAAGTAGAAAACCATGGTGAGGCCCGCCCAGTTCAAGCTGATAGGGAGGAAAAGGTCGCTGCTCTTGCACAATTTCAAGGGTTCGATGAATATAATGAATCCGGGCAGCCCATTACTGTACGTGGGGATTTATTGATTGAGAAGATCCATTATGTTACTAAGGAGTATAAGGAATCTTGCTCGTCTGCATACCAAGAAAGGCTTAAGCCAATGTGAATTTTTCCTCCATCCACCCTCACACTAAAAAGGCTTACAAACTTGGACAAGAAAAGGCTCATCGAGAACGTGACTTCCTTTCTCCCGTTTGATAGCCAACTTGTTGATGACCCTGGGGATGGTCTTTGCGTGTGGTCCGAACCACAGGCCCAACAAGGGGCTCTTTTACCCCTTCATTCGTACTTCCAAAAGCTGGCAAATTATTACATGATCTGCCTGATGCAATTCACGTCGAAGGGGATCAAGTACCTGGTTGCGCTGTTCGTTCTATACGCGCAATAGAAATGGGGGATGCCTTCTCCTCATGATAAAAATTGATTTTTTCACTTGAAGTCTAACCCGGTTACGATCGCTCAGGTTATTTCTATTTCTCCCAAGTTGACTGTTCCCAGTTGACCGACACGATTGACAAAGATATCTCCAAGATTATTATATTATGCGAGGGACGAAGGCCAACCACCTGTCTTTTCAGCGAGCCAAAACTTATGACCAACCTCCTTTCACACTTGGCTTGAGGATAAGGGACCAAGCCATTCGTAAATACTGAACAAGGCACAAAACTTCTCTTTGATGGCTATCTAGGAGAAGTTCCTACGATATGGGTTATATTCATTGTAAAGACCGCTTAGCTTTAATTTGGAAATTAGCAGATTATTAGGACTTTATTATGAAAATTAATTATTAATATTGAATTAATTATTTATGATGATTTATTTGAATTCAGAATGCATTTTTATGTTACATATAAAAATTTCATAATTTTGCATATTTTGGTGCCCGGCAACATTGGAACGCGGTGTATGACTTTTTGAATCACATCTTAGTATTTTTAGTATAGCAGGATAATAGTTAGACATTGGGAATGTCAAGATTAGACGAGATTTTAGAATTTACCAAAATACCCCTAAGTACCCTTTTATGTTATTTTAATGTGGGAGGGGCAAAAAGGTCATTTTTCCCCATATGTATTTTGTCTTTGGTGAGTTAATTTATTAGTAATAATCTAATTTTTATTAATTATATTGGCTGAAATGAATTTTAGTAAAGCTAGGTTACTTCATTTATTCTATTTAAAAAAAAAAATCAAGGAAAAAACAAATTTCTATCTCAAACTCTCTCCCTCATTTTCGAACCCCTAGAGCAGCTAGGGTTTGCCATTTTCTTCCTCAATTCAAGCTTGATACAGAAAGGTTTTAGTGTTCTTGAGCCAAGGTAAGTGTTGGAAATTATTTTACCAGGATCTTAGATCTACTCACAAGTATGTTTATTAACATCCTAAATAAGAACTTTCTAAAACGATAAATTAAACACATATAAAGTTTAAGAAACCTTACATTGGGTGCAGCAGAACATAATATGACTCCTTCCGTTCAGATATCTAGCCCTTGATTCCTTTCTGTAGCAGAGCATTATCAATATCTGAACCTGGATCTCTTTCTCTGAATCTTTGATGCTGAAACTCCTTTGCTGATGATCTTTCTTCACGATCTTCCTCACTATGATTGAGGTATCACTTGATGTGTGTGGGCACTACTCTAATCACTAAGATTTTCGAAATATTGAAGAAGAAGAGAGGGAGTGGTATGCCAGATAGGGAGAGAGAAGGCTCAGTTTTTCTGATTCAGAAAGTCTGAAGAAAAGTCACTTTTTCCTGAAGCCTTCACTATCTATTTATAGCATTCCACTAGGGTTAGATTTGAATTATATGGCATTAAAATAAAAAAAAAATTAACTTAAAATACCTACATAGGTGGCCGGCCATACCTTTAATGGATTGGGCCTTGCTTTTTGCAATTTTGCAATTTTAACACCTTTTGTATCTGATTTTCTCAAAAATGCCAATTTCTTAATTCAACCATTTAAATGCCAATTCTAACTATTTAATAACTATAAATAATTATTAAATAATATTGTCATTTATCATATTTATTAATTGAACCATACAAAGTATCATAATTAACAAATATGCCCCTATACACTCTTTCTTTACAATTTCGCCCTTACTTAGTGAAAATTTCACAAATAGACATAGTCTAATTTGAGAATTATAATTGATTAATCAAAACCAATTACATGAGTCTTACAAGCAATATTATCTCAACTAGTGGGGGGACCATGGGTCTATATAACCGAGCTTCCAATAAGTAGATCAAGAATTTAGCACTAAAATTCACTAACTTATTAATTCTTCGTTGAATCCACGCATAGAACTTAGAATTGCACTCTCAGTATATAGAATGCTCTATATGTTCCACCATATAGACACATCATTAGTTATCCATTGTTATAATCCTAATGTGATCAATTATCCTCTATATGAATGATCTACACAGTAAAGGGATTAAATTACTGTAACACCCTACTATGTATTTTATCCTTAAAACACTTGACCCCGTATAAATGATATTTCAGCTTATGTGAAATGAGATCTCCACCATTTATTTTCGTTTGGTCAAGCTCGAAGGTGATCATCCTTTGCTTACTATTCGCCAGATAGAAGCTATAGATTCCATGTTTATGCTAGCGCTCCCACTCAATTGCACTACCGTGTTCCCAAAAAGTATGTATCACCCTGACCTAAAGGTAAGCTTAACTAACAATTCAAGGAACACGAATAGCGTTTTAAGATTGAGCCTAATCATAACAGGATTATGATCATTTGATCTAGGATCAACTAGGCGATATTGACTTGAATAGATTTTACGGTAAGTTTAATTAAATCTAAGTCAAAGTTCAATATCGGTCCCTTCCGATGCATACTCCATGCATCCAACCTGAGCTTTACTTTAACCAATGCTCTGGAAAGAACATAGCACTTCTCCAAATGCAAGTAAACTCTGTTGTAGATTATCATATCAGTAAAACCCTGTGTCTAATAAATCTAGGAAACTTTATTCACATAGTCATGTTTACTTTCCAATGTGTTGACGGCACAATAAACAGGATCAAGTATGTGAAAAGGGTTTCAGATGAATCTATACATTATGTACATATAATCATGAAATAAATCATGTGAGCCATGCAACATTAAATGTTATTTCTGATCTTTATTAACAAGTAAATCTAATTATATTGAAATGAGTTTTATTTAGGGCATAAAACCCAACAGTAAGTTCTTAGCTTCAACCTCTTTGTTTTCTTAAAATTTAAGGAATTGGATTTTTTGCATGAATTGTTAGTTTTGCTGCTGTAGTTGCTGTAGTTGTTTGTTATTGTTTTCAGTAGTTAAATTATGTTTTTATAAGGTGATTTGAGCAGGTTTTGATAGCTAGTTAGTTGGATGAACAAGTTTTGAGTTTTTGAACTCAAGCTTGGCTCATCAATGGTAGTTTTGAATTCTGTGTATGGGTAGTTATTTTATCACTTGGAAAATGTTTATTGGGGTATAATATGCAGGTCTGGAAAGTTTGGTTGAGTTTGGAAACTTTTTGGTTAAGGGTTTGATTTTTGTAGGTTTTTTGGGTAAAATAGGCTAACCGGTTTTACACTGCTTGTAAAACCGGTTGCCCGAATTTTGCAGCAGGGGGAAAAACCAATTTTTCAGCTTGTCGTTTTGTGCCAGTTTCAGGTTTCTAATTAGTTGATTTCCCTGCTAGTTTGGGATATTATTATTTTAAGCTGCAGTAGATAGGGTTTTGGTTGTAAACCTTAGTCCCTGTTGTGATTTAGCGAGTCACTTATGCGTGTTGTTATCGATGTGATTTAGGAGCCTATAATTCGCCGAGCAGTTGTTCCACTCAAGTTGACCGGCACACTTGAATTCGAAATTAAGGTAAGATTAGTATAATATCATGAATATGTTATTACATGTTTAGCGTACATGTGTTATTGCCTGTTTGATTACATTGATAGTAGTAATAGTATACACAGAGTTGTACTGATTACTGATAAATGTATGATGACTGAAATACTGATCGATGCTATCACATCAATATGGCTAGAGTATGACTAGCATATTGAGTATAGGCTGACATTATGGTCGATAGTATTATCTTATGAACGTTCTAGACTCAGTACCGTGTGGGATACGAGAATTAGGGTTATGATCAAGTGTATGGGCGCCAGGTTATAACCCGGGTTAGTGATATGTTTATGTTATGCTTTTCTTACTGAGTCTGTCGACTCACAGTGCTATTTCCATGTGTAGGTAAGGGCAAGGCTAAAGCTGAGGAATCGTGAGGACGAGCAGATGAAGGTTGTACATGTCGGGGCGGTTAGGCCTGGAGCGTACGATCCTCGGGACATCTGAGCTTTTGTTGATTAGTCGTTGGGCGACAAACTTTTGATTATATGTGTAGCAAAATTTTGTAAAGTATTTTGTAACTGGGATCCCGAAATATTATATATGTAATACTTTAAGTTTTTAATTAAATAAGCAAATTTTAATTAGCCACAATTTTCATTAACCTCGTTGATTAGCAACGAGCTGCACAGTATGTTTAAAATCACGATAACACGCCTATGCTAGTTAGGGTGTTACATTCATCATGGGAGACTGAAGAACAAGGGTCGGTAGCCGAGGTACTAATTCCTGTGCAACCAACATCTAAGCAAAATAAGAAGAAGAATAGGGCAAACATGAAGCATGATTCGACTGAGGTTCCCATTGTTATTAGGGAAGCTGCCGAGGAGGTTACATGTAACGTCGTAACATAAGGAACACCACATACTAAGACTAAACATAGACTAATTCCGTTAATCCCGGATGTATTAGAGCCAAGTGCAGAAATTAAATTTTAAAATATAGAATAAAATAATAACTTGTAATAATCAAACGTTATGGTAAATCAAAAAATAGTACATTTGATTTTGGGATCCCGTAAAACATTTTCAAAGTATTACAAGTCATTAATACACGCCGACCTAAGCGATAAAAGAGGAGATTTACAACAATTTTCCTAGTAAACCCAACCCTCGCGGTCTAACTTGGCTTGAACATGTACAATACACTGCAAAAGCTCTCAACCTAATGACTGCTCAACTACCGACTTACCCTTTCCTGCACAATAGAGCACCTGTGAGCCAATGTCCATCAAGACAATATAAACAACAATATGAATAAGAATTATAATCACTCAAGTGCTTATGCCACTGCATCTACTGTCTATTTAACATAGATGTAACGCCCCGATTTCCCGAGACGTCACACTCGCTAGTCCGTTTAAAACCATTTATAATAAAAACAATAAACTAATTTATTGAAAATAATTAAAGCATGAGATCTCATTATTTTAAAACAAAAACACTTGATTCATTTACAAATTTTGAAACATTAATTTTTACAAAAGTAATCGTGCCATAATCTTTAAAGAAATATTCTTAAACCAAAACATCGTGACAATTCCCTAACATGTAATCCACGCCTCGAGCTCGCCATCCTCACTGTTTAGTTTTGTCTTTACCTGCACACAGAGTACCCGTGAGCTAACGCCCAGTAAGAAGAGCTATGTAGGACATAACCCCCCCAACCAGATAACATAGTCATAAGTATAACAATATCACAACATCAAATCAATTCATACCATACTTGCATACATATAACAACATGTCATATCACATATTATTCTCACATACAATACAACATCATATCATAGTGTAATCTTAATGCATGCTATACTCACACACATAACACATAGTATCTTATCGCACATTGTTCTCACATACGATAATCTACTCCCACTCATGTTGATCAGACATGAAGTGTAACTTGCCCTTCCTTGTGCTGTTCTCACACTCGGAATCCAATAGGGCAATCCCTTATCACAAGTTGTATTCACCCATGATAGGATAACCTACAAGTAAACCCATACAAGCAGCCAAAAATATATCCTGCAGTGCTATGCTCACACCAGCAGCATAAAACATATCCTATAAGTGCTATTCTCACACAAACAGTCAAAAACCTTATCACTATCACACACTAATAACATTAGCATAACACAATCCACCATAGAATAAAACATGTAAATACAAACCTATAATACAGTTGTATGTTTCAACATACACCCTGTGCACAGATGTCCACTCTTCTTACCTCAGTTGTTAAGAACACCTTCTTACTACTCCAAGCACCTCAATGAACTTTCTTGTTGAGGACAAGATCCTCAAATCCCACTGCTTAAGACTTGTTATCTCGTCACTACTACCTATAACAACACATGGTTCAAGGCCCTAACATTAAAATTCGTACTCTTACAGTACAGCAGAAAGATCACTATTTTTGACCAACAACTATACTAATTCAGTGAAAGTTGTCTTCATAAAAATTATAGAAAATTTCCATTATCTTTCCAATGATATAAAGATAATTAAAAATAGATTAAAACTGAGGGAGTTATGATTGTTTTACTGAAACTATTTCTGAGAAGGAATATGGAGTAACGAATTACACAACTTAGAAAAAATACAAACGTTTGACATTGAATGGTTCAGAACTAGAAGATAACATCTTCATCAAAGTTTTAGGAAATTAAATTCCCTTTCCAATGATACCAAAATCTTTAAAATTGGAATTATATTCAGAGAGATATTACAATTTTACCAAAACAGTTTTGCAAGAACAAGATTTTAGAAACGAATCACATGATAAGAAAAAAAACTAAAGAAAATGAATTACAACCATAGCAGAAAGTTTCTTCATAAAACTTATAGGAAATTGAATAAGCTTTAAAACCACATATAGATCATTAAAAATGGATGAGAATTGAGAGAGTTATTGTATTTTAAGTGAAAGTACTTTTTCTGGAAATATAAAGAAAACGAATTACAACCATAGCAGAAAGATGATAATTTTCGACTTAGAAGAACACCGAATTGGTTATTTGTTTCTTGATCAAAATTTTAGATCATCGAATAAGCTTTCCAACGATACAAAAATATCTAAAAACGGATCAATATCAAGAGAGATATCATCAATTTACTGAAACTTGTTTTTTCTGAAAACGAAAAATATAATTGGTCCGAACCTTAGATAACATTTAGCATTATTGAGCAAGAAAATATTTCATACCTCCTCACAACTTTCTATTTGATGTCTCAAGCCCGCAAGCCTTGATTATAAATCCAAAACTTTAAGAATAAAAGTAGAAAAATAAGAAGAAGTGTGGAAGGTTTGAGAGGAGCAGAAGAATGAAGCTTTGACTAATTGGTTTGGAAAGGAAAACTAAAACTATGATAGTTTATGGTTTGATAAAAAATATGTACTGAGTATGAGATATCGTATTCTAATAGGTTTAGGTTAACTAAAACTAATAATATATAATAAAATGCTAAAATATTATTAAATCAACAAATATCTAATTTTTAAATTTTAAAAATAAGCCCTCTATCTCGTAACTTTAGGCTCAGTTTTCACTTAGAAAACTTCCGAATTATGATATAACTATTTCTACAAAATTTATAGATCTTTGAATTATCTTTCCAACGCCACTAGAGTCACCTCAATCGGAGCTTTAAAACTCTAGATATGATCATTTTACTAAAACAGTTTTTAATCCTGCGAATTTATCCAAACCTACGAATTTTTTTAACATTAAGTCCATTATAATATTATTTAATGCACTTCATACAATAAATTAAACCCACTAAATAATCTATAAAACTCTAATAGACTTTCATATTGGACTTTAATTGAGTAATTATCCTAATTCGTAAAAATACCATAATTTTACCTTGACACTTACTATAATTTCAACTATGTTTAGAAATCTATCAATACTATTCTAAGCAATTATCTCTATTCACTATTAGTAGAAATAAGTAAAATACTTATTCTCATACAAATTGTATAACAAATAAAATTTAAAATATATGCATATTTTTATCGGGTATTACATTCTACCCTCCTTAAAGAAATTTCGTCCTCGAAATTTAACTACCAAATACACGAGGGACTTCATGTTTGTCACCACTTACTACATGACCTCCTTATCTACTATATGGACCCAACAAATATGTAGTTAACTTTTATCTTATTGGTCAAACTACAACACATATAACATATACAGCCTAATTTAAATATTGTTATTCCTTTATACATTACTTAAATAACAAAACATACTCCATCACAATAACTTATATATACGTGCTTTAAATACATAAATTTTGCAATAACATGCTCGTAATTTTATAAAAAAAATTCTTCTCTTATGAACATCCTTATATGCCACTTGAGAACACATTATACAATACAAAAATAACAAACAACAAGGAGTAGGGTAGAAGAACTTATGCAAACTTCTCTTTAATTGTTCCCATTCTTTCATTGAATGTTAATTTTTTTTAACTTAATTTCCTCCATAAAGCTACAATTCTGCTATTATAGTTTCGTAGCATAATTATTAAGAATGTTGCCCTACACATAACGATCCAATATATCATCAACAAACCGATGTCATTCAACAGACCATATGTCTTCTATAAATTACATAAACTACATGTAAGCTAAAGATCGTTTAAGGTCTTCTTACACATGCGAGCTATCCAATATATAGGCTTAGAAGCACACAAGTTAACATACTCTCAGGAATGAGCTACATGCATATCACTATAAAAGAAACATTTACTAATCCATCCAACTTATGAAATAGGAAAAAAATTTACCATCAAAATCACTCTTTCTAAGAATAACTCGAGAACAAAATCGCTTAATCCAATTCTCATATACATTGTGACAGTCAGTAGTCCCGTGATTCGTAAGGGGAAATACCGGGTAAGCTGTGGAATCCCACACCGCTTGGGGAAGGTCAAGTGGGATGATTCTGAGACTGTGTAGGTATGGGACTACACAGTTGAAGAGAGTTTAAATGGATTGATTGGTACTACCTATATCAACAAGGTGCATCTTGTTTTTCGGTAGCCCATCTCGAAAGAACTCCACAGTTAAGCGTGCTTGGATTGGAGCAATTTCAAGGATGGGTGACCTCTTGGGAAGTTTTCCTAGGAAGCGTGCGAGTGAGGACAAAGCACGCTGTAAACACTCGTGTTGGTTTGTAGGGCCAGTTGTCAGTCCATGAAGCAATCAGGGTGACGTACTCGTGTATAAGAGTCATTCATTCCGTGGGTGTAAGGGCCCAGTGGAGGCTTGAAGCGGGGACGTTACAAATGGTATTAGAGCCTTGACCCAGCCGGAAGTGTGGTCGACGAGGACGTCGGACCCCGTAAGGGGGGGTGATTGTGACATTCAGTAGTCCCGTGATTCGTAAGGGGAAATACCGGGTAAGCTGTGCAATCCCACACCGCCTAGGGAAGGTCAAGTGAGATGATTCTGAGACTGTGTAGGTATGGGACTACACAGTTGAAGAAAGCTTAAATGGATTGATTGGTACTACCTATATCAACAAGGTGCATCTTGTTTTTCGGTAGCCCATCTCGAAAGAACTCCACAGTTAAGCGTGCTTGGCTTGGAGCAATTTCAAGGATGGGTGACCTCCTGGGAAGTTTTCCTAAGAAGCGTGCGAGTGAGGACAAAGCACGCTGTAAACACTCGTGTTGGTTTGTAGGACCAGTTGTCAGTCCATGAAGCAACCAGGGTGACGTACTCGTGTATAAGAGTCATTCATTTCGTGGGTGTAAGGGCCCAGTGGAGGCTTGAAGCGGGGACGTTACAATAGACCTACGTGTTACACTCACACGTCTATTTACAATAAGGCCTTAGAATGATTTATCTCGGTTTTGAATACCGAGTCTAACCTAGTTATGCCTTAACCGCATAACTCTTTATATCAACATATTTAATGAATTATTGCATTCACATTCACATACATTCTAGAGTAATAACACTAGACCACAAAATAACTAAACTTAAGGTAATAATCCTAGTCTCGGTTTCCCGTATAAATATACAAAATAACATACATGAGTATCACTACGCTAATCTCTATGTGATAACTCAATATCTTACCTGGTAACCTAAGTATGTGGAGATTCTAAATTCTCGGGTGTTCCTGAGCAAGTTCCGGTAATTCTAGTCACACATTCTTGAGATTTCATAAATAAGGTTAATTCCAAATTCATTTTTATACATATACATAATATGAACTCCAATCATAGACTAAAATATAGAGCCCGAAACGAGTTTTCCAACGGTATAAAGAAAGTCCAAAACAGAGTTCGGAGTCAAAAGTTATGGCCAAAACAAGTTGTAAAAACATTATGCCCTTCTGAACACATCAAGGGTCGCGACACTCAAGAACCGGGTCGCGAGTCCTAGGTTAAAAACCCAGAAAAACTCATAATTGGGTACCCGAAAATGCACCAAACTCAACAATAAAATACCATAACTTAAAAACAAGCTTCCAAATCAAAATGAGGTATTTTCTAACCATTTCATACATCAAAATTCATGCTTAAATACCTTAAAACATACAACTCAACTCATATAACCAATCTAATATTAGTAAGAAATTGAGTTCAACAAAATAGCTCAAAATAAATCCACAAACACAATTATGGCACATAAATCAACAAGCTTGAAACTTAAAAACTCAAAGTCTTTTCACTAGAAATTCAATATCAAAATCCAATCCATAAACCCCAAGACTACATTGATGAATTGAGCATATAAACTATAGTAAATTCATACAATAGTCATCATAAATCACTCAATTCCTATCAACATGCAAACACAAACCTAAGAACACATAAAACTCCATTATCAAATCTAAATCCAGAAATTAAAGTAAGCCAAAGAGATTAAAGAAAGCTACCTTAAGTTCTTCAAGCTTCAAGCAAGAGAATACACAAAATTCACATTAAAAGAGAGAGAGAGAGAGAGAGAGAGAGAGAGAGAGAGAGAGAGAGAGAGAGAGAGAGAGAGAGAGAGAGAGAGAGAGAGAGAGAGAGAGAGAGAGAGAGAATATGGGGCAGTTTGGGGGTTTCAAAACCCAAAAATTGTGTTTTATTTTGTTGAAAAAAAAATTATTTGGCCAAAAGACCATTTTTCCCCTAAGGCACACACATAAGCATATATAACACATAAGGGCAATTTTGTCATTCCCGCTCACACACATATATCATATAATTTATATTTTCTCATGTAACACATAAAAGCCATAACTAAATCCCAAAAATGTATTTTGGACCCCGAACTCGATTCGGCCCAAAATATTCAGTTGTGACTATACTGTGCAGACTTGTCAAAAATTACTTGCAAAAAGACAGAATAAAGATATTATATAATAATATAGTCCATAAATACAATATACCATTAAATTACGATTTCTACCCTTCTCAAGTCAAAATTACAAAAATATCCCCAACACATAAACAGGGTCTTAAAATACAATAAATCACAATAATTTCCACATATTAAATCATACAATAATATAATTTCTCATTTATACTAAATCAACTAAGTTAGGGTTGCTTATCCAATTACTAAACTTTAGAGCATTGCAATTATCCCCTCCTTATAAAAACTTCGTCCCAAAATTTCTGTTGCATATCCGTCTCTAGTTCTCAAGTTGCCTCTTCGACTTAAGTATTCTTCCTAGGGCTGTAGAAAAAAAATTGTAAACCGCCCAAACCGAACTGAAAAAATCGATAAAAATTACAAACCGAAATAATCCGAAAAAAATGACAACTCGCCCAATCTGTTAACTGGGCGGGTTGAAAATAGGTCCAACCCGCCCAATTAAACCGAATAACCCAACCAACCCGATTTTGGCTTTTATTTTATTTTTTCTTACTTTTTACTTTTTATTATATATAATATAAATGATTAAATATATAATAATATAAAATTATATACTTAATTATTATTTTCAAAGTCATATATATTGTGTTGTGCTTTTGTGGAATTTGATATTTTTAATTTATCTTTTTAATTTTTATTGACTTTGAAACCAAAAAAAAATGAAAAAAAAAGTTTGGCCAGTTTGGGCGGGTTAACCCGACCAAACCGTAAGTCGGTTTACAATTTTTTTTTTTAAATTGGGCGGGTTGCACTTAAATTTTAGCAACCCGAACTTTAGATTGGGTTAGAAAATATATATGATAAACCGCCCAAACCGACTGATGTACAACCCTATTCCTCCATAATACTTTGATAAGTGTAATTGTTTTATTTATCAAAACTTTCTCTCTTCTGTCTAATATTTGCACTGGTTGCTCCTGGTATGAGAGGTCCGATTGAAGTTCTGATGCTTCATAACTCAAAATATAAGACGAGTCTGACACGTATTTCCGAAGCATTGAAACATGAAACACATTATGTGCAGCTGCCAAAGCTGGGGGCATAGCCAGCTTGTACTCTACGTGCTCTATCTTCTCTAGGATCTCGAAAGGTCCAATGAATCTCTGGCTAAGTTTTCCTCTTTTACCAAAGCGTCTAATACCCTTCGTAGGAGATATTCGAAGAAATATCATATCTCTGACTTGAAAATCAAAATATCGCCGCTTTGGATTGGCATAGCTTTTTTGTCTACTTTGAGCAGCGAGCATGCACACTTGAATCTTATCAATTGTCTTACTTGTTCTCTAAATAGCTTTGGGACCCAAAAACTTTCTTTTGCCTACTTCATCCCAGTGAATAGGTGATCTGCACTTTCTTCCATAGAGCAGTTCATAAGTAGCCATTCCAATTGAGCTTGATAGCTGTTGTTGTATGAGAACTTGATCAGGAGAAGGTACTTTACTCATGATCCTTCAAAGTCTAATACACATGCCCGTAACATGTCTTCTAAAATTTGAATGGTCCTTTTGGATTGTCCATCTGTTTGAGAATGGAATGTTGTACTGAATTTCAATTAGGTACCCATAGCTCGATGTAGGCTCTCCTAGAATCTCGATGTGAACTTCAGATCCCTATTAGATATAATGGACTTTGGGACACCATGGAGACGAACTATTTCTCTAACATATAGTGCCACATACTGATAAAATGGAGAAGTTCGTCTGAACAGGTAAAAAGTGTGCTAATTTTGTAAACTCGTCCACTATGACCCACACAGAATCATATTGCCTTGTACTCTTAATTAATCCAACTACGAATTCCATGACAGTGTGTTCAATGGCTGCAGCAAACCTGCAGGCCTTTGGCGTTCAGCTTTCACTTGCTGACATGTTAAACACTTTGCAACATATTTTGCTATATTGTTCTTCATTCCAGGCCACCAGTACATAGATTTGAGATCTTGATACATTTTAGTTGTTCATGGTGAACAGAGTAAGGATTTGTATGAGACTCACTCAAATTTTTTCTCTTGATATCATCATCCGTAGGAACACAAACACGGTTCATAAGCCGTAGCATACCATTACTATCCACTGTAAAATTATTGGTCTTCCTAGCTGAAATCTTATTTGAAGACTTCACTAAGTAATTTATGTATTATTCATCTCATATTCTTTTTATCATAAAGTGTGAATACAACTTCCTAGCCGTAGCATACCATTCTTTTTATTATTCAAACCAACATCTGTAAAATGATGTGGAATGAGAATAAATTAAGAACATTCATTGACTTCTATTTTTAGAAAAGTCTGAATAAGACTTTACATTTTATTTGTTTCATAATTGTTAAGCAAAATCAGAATAACTAAAGTTAAGACCACTTTATATTTTTTTATTATAAGTGATGATGTATCTTTAAGATACTAAATATTATGTTCATACATATTTTATTAAGATAAACTGATATTTTAGAAATGTAGTTAACCAATGAGATTCCAAAGTACTCCACTGGCTATGTAGATTCACGTAAATCAAAATTTGATTATGTCCTTAAGATTACCAGTAAGTTGTATCGTAGAGAACTTTTATTGTTTTGAGGATACATCTTGTATGGTGTATTGTAGAGTTTCATACTGGGCCTAGAGTTCAGAATTATATTTCAGGCCATTACAAAAAGTTACGATAAATTTCACTACAATATTTATGGCTAAAAACTATAAGAGTATTAGTCGAGGCTAGTATATCGACATTAAGTATTTAGCCATAAAAAGATATGATAAATGGTCATTAAGCACGCAATAATAAGTCGGGTGATCATATATCCTTGACTAAATGCATGTTGCAACATCGAGGATCGTAACATCACCACGTTAATTAATACACACATCATGTTACTTTTAAAAAATTAGTTACTTTTAGCTAACCCCCTAGAGCATACTACTTTGTTCTTCTCATATACCTCGTGGAGTGGTGAAGTCAATCATTTTCTCTCATCTACCATCTCACTGAAATCCTCCCAAACTCTCTTCATGCTAATATTTTAGTGACAAATGTCATCTCTAGAAGCACTCTTTTAGTAATGTGTGATAGTTCAATACTATGAGACACATATGTATAAGTATGTAGCTCCAAAGCACCCACTATAAAAAAAAAAAACTGATAGTGATAACTTTTTAGTCAGAACATAAATTTTTTGTGATTAAATATGATTTTTAGTTGCAACAAAAAATTATCTGTGACTAAAACATACTATTTAGACACAAGTTGTTAATTATTTAATTTTAATCACAATAAGTATTGTGACTAAAAATACATTTTTTTCTTTTTGAAAATAAAACTAAAAACACATTTAGTCACAACAAATTGTAATTTTTGTAACTAATACCTTTAATTAGTCACGGTTTTTTAGTCACAATAAAAAAAAATAATAATTTATAATTAGTCACAACTTTTTTATTTAATTTGTGACTAAAAGTAAGATTTTTTTTTTTTTTTGGTAGTAACCAGTGATATCTCTTATTTTTAATGTTATATATACATAGTTTAAATGTTACCTTTATTTCATTCAAATGAACTTTTAGCTCCAACACTAATTACTTATATTAGGTATATATAATTTACGAATCCATACTAATTAATATTACTCATGTTTGGTAAAATTATTGTTTTGCTCATCTGATAATATCTTATCAGAAACTGCTCAAGTTTTCAAATTATGGTAATATTCTAATAATTTACTAAAAATGGTATTTTTCATAGTTCTTCAAATAACAAATTCCACTATTATAAAAATGAACAAGACCTCCACATTGGGCTCACATATAAAGTGTGGCTGCGAGCCAATTCGCCTAATGAAGTCTAACATTCACTTAAAAAAAATATTTTAGTTACAATTTTTGTTAATCAAATGTGACTTTTTATCACCATAAAAAATTACTAGTGACTAAAATATAATGATATTTAAATATAAATTATTATTAATTTAATTTTAGTCACAACAAGTATTATGATAAAAATATATTTAAATACATTTAGTCACAACAAATTGTGGTTTTTGTAACTAATACTTTTAGTCATAGATCTTTTAGTTACAAAATAGGAATAATGATTTATAATTAATGTAAATTTTTTCTTTTTTGGCAAAATTTCGTTGTGATTAGAAGTAAATTTTTTTATAGTAATAGCTATTAGGTGCATACAAGGGTGCCTACCACCACGAACTAGCCTCTTTATTTAGCAATATTTTATAATTTACTATATTAAATAAAGTGATGAGACTTGATATTTAATTTTACTATAATAGCGATGTAATATTTTAAGTGATGTTAAATAGTATTGGTAAAATTCCTCTTAGAAGTGACTAGTTTAGTAATAGGGGCAATATTAGTATCCTTGTTAATAATGACCTATTAAGGTTATATTAAAGTCGGGACAAGTCACTCCCAGTAGGCTTTTAGAAACGATTCAAAATGACTAAAATTTATAAAAATACTGAAATTTAGGTAAATTTTTACAAAAATATTGCCACATGAATTTTTTTTCTTTCAAAAATACTGCGTTTTTATAAAGCTACAGTGAAACAGCTAAAAAACAACCGTAGAACAACAGTGAAAACTTAGCACAGTATATAGTATAAAACTTACACAATATTTTTGAAAAAAAAAACATTATTTTTAAAAAAATTCTGCCCCACAGTGAGCAGGCCCAGAACTAAAATTAAGAGGGTACAATTTTTTTTATGTGAGGCGGGAGCAAAAAATAAACTAAATATCAAAAGTAAAGATGTTTTTATTAGGATTTAAACCCTTGCAACCTCTATAACATGTATAAGATAACTTAACTAACATACCAAAATTATTATTATGTTTATATTTATCACCTTTGATTTCAAATATATGTTGTAATTAACCAAAATAATACATATACATTTTTTCTTTGAGAGAGCGACTGCCCCCTATTGTGGACATTGTCTCACATAGAATAATTGGTGGAGTATTGAGCCATATATAAGAACATAGGCTACTTGATCCACTTATTACCAACTGGTTTTAAGATGGAACCTCATGATTATCAACATGGTATCATAGCTATATCTCTTGCGGGTAAAGTATCCTATTTGATCCGCACCTATATAAATAGTGACTATGTCCACTCTGATACGGTTCAACATTGATGAGCAAAAAATAGTTATTATCTTGAGGGAGAATATTGTAGACATTGTCTCACATAGAATAAATGGTAGAGTATTAAGTCATATATAAGAACATGAACTACTCCACTCATTACTAATTGCTTTTAAGATGAAACATCATGATTCTCAACACCCCCTTATCGCCTTTATGTGAGTCTGCCTACTACAGTTGTCAAAAATTATAACCGAAAGTACTTTAGCTGCAAAAAAAGAAGCATTAGTTTATAAGTGTTAGAATTTGGGGATAAGATGAATGAGCTTCCATCTCAAAACCAATTGGCAATGAGACGAGTAGCTCATTCATTTTATATACCACAATTTATTTCCACACATTAACAATGTGAGACTAACTCTAATAATAAGTGTTATTATAAAATTAAAAATTTAAATATTTTCACCGTAAATTACTCTATATTTATATATAAGAATGAAATGAAGAATAGTAGATGAGGTGAGTGAGTCACATCTGAACTTGGAAACAGGCACCGCCGGTAAGTTGCTATCATTATCATTATCAATTTATCTATCACACACACATGCATACATAATATATAAATATATATATATATATATTGTATATATAATGCAGCATAATATTTATGAGTACCAGTAGCTCGTGTGTGCCGTATCTAATAGGGCACACTCATCCTCACTCTACTGTATATATAGTACCTACAATTAATGCAAAAACACCCTCCACCACAAATATACATATATAATTCAATCAAACAATCAACCCCACCAAAATAGAAGAGTTTAGACATTTTATATTGAGAATTTTAATGACTTATTTAATATTACACTTTTTTTTTTGTTAAATATTTATTTATATTTTTTTTTTATTAAATAATCTTAGTAATTAAATATGTAGGTGTATATATATAATTACATGTTTGATTAATAGAATTACTTACAAGTAATAATTTATATTATGTCGTCCTAATATAGTTTTTTCATAATAGCTAAAGCTGTAAAATTTTGAAAAAATAATTAATAGTTCAGAAAGAGTTCAAACTAATGATATATAATAATTTTTTATAGGGTGATTTTTGCACCTAAATCTCCTTTTATTCCAAGTATACAATTAATCCTCTAATTATGTTTTTGGTGTAATACCTTTTTAATTTCACTTTCATTTTGTAAATACGTGGTGTCAGTTAAATTTTATTATTAAATGTTAATTGAGACTGCCACTGTATGTACACGTGACATGTTTTTATTAGTCTAAATAATTTTAGTTATTATTCAAATATTATAAAAATTATTTTAAATAATTCGTATTTAACGGTAAAATTTAATTGAAATTTAAATATGCAAATAAAAAGTGAAGCCAAAGGTATGCTACAAAAAAGAAAATAAGAAAATTAAGTATGTACAAATTAAAATATATAAAAAATTTGACCACAAATTATATTATCCAAATTAAAAATTGAAAATTTGTTTAAGTAACAAGAAAATAATGCATATTAAAGTAATTATATATTGGTTTGAGTTTAGGTATATTTGCAGTTCTCAATTTCTGGTACATTCTAATTAATATGCCATGCCTTTTATTGATTGTTTACAACTTTGCATAACATTTTTTTTATTCTAGAAAAAATGATGAAAAACATTATTTTTTTTTTGAATAAGTGTTCTTTTATTAAACCGAGCAATCGCTCGCAAGAATGGTCAATAAGTCTGAAGGAACACTGTTAATAGGGAACATACGATCAGCTAAAGAGACAGAGTGCCGGGCAACAAAGTGCGCAGCACGATTCGCTGAACGTTTAACAAAAACAATAGAAACATTCGACAAACAATTAAGAGAATTTTTGCATTCATCTACCAGTAGCCCAAACGCAGAAACAAAGGCTTCTGCACTCCTAATCGCATCAGCACACACAAGGCTATCCGTTTCAATAACGGCTTGAGAGAAAGGCCGGTCCTTTAGCCAGCTCAAAGCTTCCCGAATGCCCATAATCTCGGCCAGTTCAGGAGCCACAGAGCCGGAGAAGACACCTGCCAGGACAGAAACCAGTCCGCCCGTATGGTCCCTGATCACACAGCCGTACCCGTGCTTGTGGAGTGAATCGAAGATGGCCGCGTCGACGTTGAGTTTGATGCCTGAGACCGGTTTAACCCACTGCTCTGAACCGTCTCCAACTTTGAAAGGAGACATCGAGGGAATATTACCCTTTCCTTGAGCATTCAACCATTGATCAAGACTCGATTTCGCAAACGTTACCACATCTTTCACACTTCTCACACGGTTCTTCCATACAAGATCATTCCTGGCTGCCCAAATGGCCCAACAGAGCATTACTACTCTGCCCAACTCCTCTTTGTCAACTCGTCTTGCAGTAGCTTCCAACCACACCAGCAGGGAAGAAAATAAATCCCTTCCAACCGCAGCCAAACCAGCATACCCGAAACAAGACCAAGCAAAATGACAAGAAACCAATACATGCCATTCCGTTTCAGCAAAAACACCACAAAAAGGACAGGAGCTATCAACCAGTACCTTTTTGATGCATAAGTTTCTTTTTGAGGCGAGACAATTTGATGCCGCTCGCCACACAAGATCCTTAGCCTTAGGGGGCACTTTGAGAGACCATAGAATCTTCCAGAATCTAAAAGCCTCGGGGGGGTCCGAATGGTGTTTAAGTTGTTGGAGAGAGTTATACGCACTACGCACGGAGTAAAACCCGTTCTTTTCTGCAAGCCAATACCAGGAATCATTTACGATGGAGTGGTGTAATGGAATGCCTAAGATAATAGCCGCATCCTGGGGAGAAAAAAGGTCTTTTACAATGTCTTCATCCCACTTTCGGGTATTAACTTCAAAGAGACTGTTAACATTGAAGTTGTCAAGGCCTTCTACTAATGGAACTGGTGTAGGATGATCAAGAATAGGGAGCCATGGATCAGATGTAATGTTTACTGTTGCACCAAGACCAATTCTTTTCCTTAAACCCAGTTTGACCGTGTCTCTAGCAGCATAAATACTACTCCAAATAAAGCTCGGGTTCGACCCAAGTTCCGCGGTTAGGTAGTCCCCATGAGGATAGTATCTAGCTTTGTAAACTTTGCTGGCCAAAGAATCTGTGTTAAAAAGGAGTCGCCAACCTTGTTTACCAAGCATAGCCAAATTAAAGTCCCTCAAGTTACGAAAGCCCATACCACCATCGAACTTGTGCTTAGTCATCCTATCCCAACTCATCCAAGTGATACCGCTGCCATTACTGTTCGAGTTGTTCGATTTCCACCAAAAACTTGCCATCATCCTCTCTAATTCCTTGCAAGTGCCTATGGGAAAAAGGAAAACATTCATAGCATACGAAGGCAGAGCTTGAACCACAGTTTTGATGAGAACCTCTTTTCCAGCTCGAGATAAAAATCTACCCTCCCAGCTATTGATTCTCTTCTTCATTCTCTCTTTAAGAAATCCCAACACCGCATTTTTGTTTCGGCCAAAAACATTATTAGTGTCTAATATTTTTATTAAGTGTCGTATTGATATTAGTGTAATTAATTATTGAGTCTAATATAATTTTATGTAATAATTTTGTAAGTAATATTGCTAAATAATTATAGGGTGCCATATTTAAAGTATTGGATACTACTAGTATTCAATAATAATTTTTTTTTTAAAATTGCTAAAACACACTATTAATACCTATAGATGTTATACTGTTATTATAGTGAAATTAAGTATTAAATTTTATATAACTTAAAAAAATAATTTTTAAAAATTATGAAAGTGTTGGGCACTATTTCCAATAACAAAATTTTTTTTATTAATAATTTATTTTAATATAATGCATCCTATTAATTCTATATATTTAAGAGGAGAGAGACGGGTATGATTATGAGAGAGAGAGATTAAAAAAACAATGCGAATAAAGTACTTATTTGTAGTGTAGTATTAAATTTCCATGAAGTATAGTTAGTAAGGCAATTCCAATCTATTACGTATTAATTAATGCAAAAAGAGTAAAGCTTATTACAGTAGAATCTCTATCTAAGAATACTCTATTCAAGAATAATCTCTAATTTGTTATAAAAAAATTAAGTCCCAATTTGGGCTAGTTATAAATAAGAATAACCTCTAAATTGTAATTAGTTATACATTTTCTAAGTCCCGTATTAACAAAGTATACCTCTATATAAGAATAATTATATCTTAATAAAATATATACATGTATTTTGTAAATTTATTTATGTAAAATTAATAATTTTATTTTAAATTATAATACATGTATAAAATTATATTTACTCTAAAATATTTCTATTATGATATAGTATTAATGATTATTTATTGTTATTATTGTTACATTGATATTTTTTGGTTTTTTTATTTTTTTTTTCTAGTGTAACTCTATTTAGTTATAACCTCTTAATTAAAATATAATTTACTTGGTCCCAAGTGTATTCTTAGATAGAAGTTCTACTGTACATAGAAAACAAACCCACCAAAGTGGACGATTTATATTTTCAGAATATGACTTTTATATATAACATATTTATACATATAAATATATATTTAATTAATTTATTTGTGACATGTGTAAACACAGGGGTATATATAGTATATACTATACATATGATCATGATAATAATTAATGGGTGACTATTCAATGGTTATATTTTTATTGTAACCATATGATTACATTTTTCTTTGACCTGTAATAGTAGGTTACTAATAGGTAGACTTTCCTTTTTTAAAATTAATTAATTATAATTAATTATTTTCTTAAAATAATTAATTAAATAGTAGACATTCCTTTTTTAGAATTAATTAATTATAATTAACTATTTTCTTAAAATAATTAATTAAATATTCAACAAGACCTCTTTTAGCAATTAATATTTATATTTAAATCCTTACTTGAATTATTTTAATAATTAAGCCCTTTAATTATAATATTTACAATAAAATTTATTTTTTTTACAAAAATTAAACTTCTTTTGACACAAATTACAATGCTCTTCTTATAATAAATTTTCAAATAATTAGTTATTTTTAAATGATATTTAATTATTTTGTTACAATTATATGAACTAAGTATGAGGCCTCAAGCTAATCAATCGATAACAAGTGCAGCCATTTTTTTTTTCTAAAAAATCCTTCAACTTATTTCATTTTTTACTTTTTAAATATTTAAATAAAAAAATAAATAATTAAGTGAAATAATTTAAAATTAAGATTACAAGTATAATAAAATTTAAATTATGAAATTATATGTGTATAATTTTAAATTATAAAAAGTTTCGCTATAAAATTTTAAATAATTTAAGTATAAAAAATAAATTGCTAAAAGATCCTTATATAGTAATAAATTGCAAAAAATTAATTAATAATTATAATTAATTTAATTCTAAAATATAATTAATCTTAATTAAAGTTTTATAAGAAAATAAATGATTAGGTTACTTTCAGGTTACAAGTTATTTATTATTTATTTTTATTTAATTTCTAAATTAATCACAACCATTCAATAGTAATCCAATGGCTTAAAAAATGTAACCATGATGGTTATAATAAAAATGTAACCATTGAAACCTCTTCCATAATTAATATATTGAGAATACAATTTTGTTTTTCTTTTTCTTAGGAAAAAGAAAATGTGTATTGATTTATGTATATTACAAGTACTTTTGTTTTGTTTTATTTATTAATTATTTAATTAATCAAAGTTTATTATACTCTAGATTTTAATTGATTTAAAATTAATTATTCCATGAACCCAAGTTTGTATGTAATAGTTGTGGAGTTAACGAAATCATGTCTATCTAAATAACAAGCTCAAAACCATTAATATTAATTTTGTAAAAAGATATGAAGAGAATAATATATATAGGGACACGATTTTGTCCCGTGATGTACTTTTACGGAATGTATTCCGTGGTACATTATTAGAAGGGTCTCGGGGTACATTAAATGAGTGTCAATGTACGTTTTTACTTTTTAACCCTAATTACCCTTATATTAATCTCAGCCGTCAAATCAAATAAGTCACTTATCTGACGGCTCTCATACATCACGGAATACATTACGTGAAAGTACAATAACAAAATAACATCATATCTCACTATATATATATCGAGAGAAAACGATTATATATTAAAAGGAGGATAGCAATAAAGTACTAATTTGTAGCGTAGTGAAAAATTTCCACGCCAATAAAGTGCTAATAATAAGGCCAAAAATTGAGTGGAAATTATCTCTAATATATAATTCCAAAACCACATATATAATTATATTATATATATAGAATAGTGATAACACAGTCTTATAATAATAATAATAATATAGATGAACGATGATGAAGGTGGTAGTAGTCGCCGCCCATAATCTTCAAATTTAAAATTACAACATATATACATAAATGTATAATAAATCCAAATTTTGCATTTAATTTCATGAAAAATACTACCTAGCTTGCTCTTATTCATTGCCAATTTGGCATATACATATATATATATATATACATTTATATATGTTGGTGTGTAACTAAAATTTCATATTGGTTAAGAATAAAAAGAATTATGAGTATGTAAGAATGGAGATATTTCTATTAGTATAAAATTTTTCAAGAAAGTATCAAGAATAAAATCGTGAGAGCTTAGACTCAAAAATCATACAATAAAATAAATATATATTTATATATTACTATATCTCCACATAATTACTATAGAACTATATATATATATATAGATCTGAAATTGTATATAACATTAACTAATTAATAATATATTTATATGCCAATTAAATGTGTCTTATATATGAATCCAAAAAATAAAAATTCTTTTTTGCATTAGTTCTAATTAATTAATGAAATTGAAGTCATTAAAAAAAAAGACTTAATATAAATATTAGACCAAAAATATCTAACAATATATGTCTACATGGAATATGGAAAAGTTCATCGTGTGTTCTTATTAACTGAAAAGAGAAAAAGGAAAAAGGAAAAGGAAAATGTGGGCCACTTTCCCATGCAACTTGATAAACTAGAATATTACTAAACAAGTAAAATAAATAAAGATAAAATTACATATAAATATATATATATGGTTACTTTTACACTGTATTCTTACTTACAATACACTTTTATCTATTTTGGCAATTTTTTTTAGTTAATTTAATTTTTTTTATAGTCGTCTACATTATAGTTATTTAACATATCTTACAAGATTTCGAGAAATTTAAAAAAATTTAACACATCAAAAATAAAATTCAAACGACTCATTTATTTTATATACGTATGAAATAGATTATTTGAGCTATATTTTTAGTGTGTTATCTTAAATAACTATAATATCGACGACTATAAAAAAATTAAACTAACAAATTCTCCCAAATACCAAAATAGATAAAAATATATCAGTAGACCTCTTTTAAATATAATATTATAACTAGTACAGCTATACTCTTGCCCTAATATTAAATGGCATTCTTGTCATTGTTTGAAAAGCTAAGGACACTTTAGCTAAGACCACCCTATATATAAATCACACCCACCAGACCAAAAATTTCACATGTACAATTCCCTTCTCTTCTATTCTATTCTCTCTATCTTCTCATATCTATTTCATATCTATATTTATATGGGATAAAATATTATTTTTCATAGAAAAATAATAAAAAAAAAAAGGAGAAATATATTAATAATGGCCAAAATTCAAATTTCTCCAGTAGCTCTCCCACCATCACCACTCCTCAAATTCAAGACTACCTCATCTCCTTATTTCAACGTCGACGAGTCTGAAATGACACCATTCTCTGCTGTTACACCAGCTAGGTTTCTAGCCGTCTATTCTAGCAAAATCCAAGTACACGAAGTGTCCTTAGACACAATTTACGAAGAAGAAATTTACCTTACTAGTACTTGCAGTTCTAGTAGTATTAGAACTACGAGTACTAGTAATACTGGTAAAACTGACGATAATTTGGTCAAAATGACAGCGTTTAAGCCATCGCCGACATCTCATCTCTTGTCATCATCATCAGCCACTTGCTTCTTGCAAGTGCGCCGAAGTTTCTCAGCTGTGTCTACTTTTAGAGGTCGTAGTAAATTTCAGTGTGCCAATTAAGTCGCCATGGTCCACTAGAAAAAAAAAATATTATTCATTTATTATTATTATTATTATATTATGTTATTATGTTATATGTAATATTATTAATTATTAATAAGGTAGTCATGATCAGGATTATTAGTCCAAATTATACAAAAGATCTATTATATATAAAATCTCATCAATGTAATCCATGGAGGGGGAGCTTAATATTTTTAGTTTTAATCTTTCTTTCTTGGTCATGAGACCATGGTTATATGTTGGAAGTTTTGAAAATATATTGTAATGGCAGTGAGAAAAGTTTTAATTAATAAATATTTTGTATTATTATTGTTATTATTACTTAATTAATCATATTCATATCTATTTATTATTATGTTATTACGTACGCAGCTTTTGGTCACTTTACTTAAATTTTGATGATTTTATTGTTTTCACAATATGAATTTGAATTAATGGAATTAGTGCAAATAATTAAATATTCATAATTTTATATATAGATTTTATATAAGCAGTCGAATGTGACTCGTGATCTTAATCTATAATCATATATAATATATATAAATTTTATATCATGATTATGGGAAAATATATAAATATATAATGTATATCAACACAAAAAATCATAAAGTAAATATATTATAATGTATATATACATGGATATGTATATATCTCACTACGTAAGTTTCAAACAAAAACCTACGTAGTTACTACATATGTAAATTATTTTGGTTTCATAGATATTTTTTAAACACAAAATTGAGTTATATTATTATTATATTTATAATCACCAACTATTATATTAGTAATTCCATCATTAATTATAACAAAACGCTAGGGATTACGTATATATAATATATATATACATATATAATATTCACGTGTAAAGTATCTTTATTGAAGATATGGTGTAAAGATCTGATAAATATCATGAAAGCATATTTAAAGGTTATCCCTTTATATCATCATCATCTTTATCAACATACAATATCAATTAATGGTCGGTTTTATAATACAGTCATAAAAATACATCTTTATATCATGAATATATATATATATATTTTCTAATTAATTGGGATAATTAATCCAGCCAATAAAGTTGGTCGGAAAAATTCTGAGCTGAGTGACTCAAATAAGTTTTTAACCAAACCATATTATTGACTATATAATAATAACATGTATATTTTTTTGGGTGGATTTAATTATTATTAAGGGAATTACTTTATATTTTTTTTTTATTTATTTTTATGATTTGAGTTGTAGTTCTGGTGGTTACTATGTAGGTTGTTATATAAATTTGAATTACGATTTAAGTTGGTCTGTAATTGCAATGTATTACAATACTACCCCTGTTCTTCAAGACTGTTACACTACAATTAGACCTTTCTTGGTTCTGTTACGATTACCTTTTTGTTAGAGCCAAGTTAGTTATTTTCTAACTAACACATGCTCACTTTACTTGTATATATATTATATATATATATTTATATATATTACTCTAAACTGTAATCAAATAGTATACAGAATAATAATTAAATACAAAAAAAAATTACTTTGAAATACAAAAAAAAAAAAAAATCTTATTATTATTATTATTATTATTTTGATAAGACTTATTTTATTATTAAATTTGTTAAAAAAGAAATTATTTTTATTATATCATCATCTGCAGTGTTAAGATAGGTTTGGCAATAATGTTTATATTGACAAGTCCAAATACATAAATATTTATAAAATTGACACATGCTACTAAATATAATTAGTTAATTAAATTTTATTTGGATTCCAAATTTATTGGTCAAAAAAAAAAAAGCATCAATATCAGTATACATACATATATACTTTTGGGCTTTAATTTTATGGGAAAGGAATAGTAGTAGTGAAAGGGAAGTATCTTTGGGAAAAGACAATTACTGCACCTATTATATTAAGGGTTCTAACACAGGCACGTAGTTAATTATAAATTCATCTAAAATAAAATATATTTATATATATATATATGACATCAAAAATGAGTATGCAATCCGTCAAAATTTATACAATAATATATATTAATTCTTCACTTAATTAATAATGAAAAATCCAAGACCAAGAGCCAATAAAATTAACATGCATGCCAAAAATAATAAGTAAATGTCAAAGCCAGGGTTAATATTGTCTAATATTTTAAAAATAGTTATATAATAATTATTAAATTAAAATATTTAGTGATATTCAAACAAACCCTAATTAAGTTTTATAGAATGGGGGCAAGAGGTCTTTTTATTCTAGTTTGTGCTTATAAGCAGCCCTTGGAAGGTATAGAAGGGTAACCTTATAAAATGGGTAGGAACATACATATGGTCCTATATATATAATATAAGTAATTAATTATATATATATATATGTGTGTATAGATTTATATAGTATAACATTAACATCAAAAACTTTTTAGGCTCAACATATACCCACCTAGATTTGTTCATTCATTTATTGACAATATAGCAATGTGACTGAAGGTGTAAATGGTTGCTTTTGGTCGACCCCTTAATTTTTTTCTCCTTAATTTCTTGTGTATTTTAGATTATTTAATTAGGCTAAAAACAAAATAGTATATATATATATAGTCTAAAATTTAACAGCAAATTAATTAAACCGTTTGAAAAAAAAAAATTACAACACAAAACAAAACATAATCTCTAAAATAAATTTCAATAAATATCTTTATAAATATTATTCGTAAAATTTCAATATGTAGCAACCGAATTCGAATTGAATCAATTATATTATTCATACTTGTGATTATTTTTCACAATATATAAGGAAATTTCGAGTTTAAATCCTCTAATATTCCAATGTAAAATAATAAATGAATGAAATAGTGATATATTAAAATAAAATATCAAGGTATTGATGGTAGAATAAAATATATTCGATGGAATCAAGTAAGAATATATATTTATATATTCCAAAAACAAAAACATTAATTAATGATGAGCTTAGAATTGGGTGAAGCTATAGCAAATGATATTGAAGATTAAGATCATGGCCAATATGGTCAGCATTCACATGGTCTCTGAGTACTGTACGTGCAAACCCATAAAGCTACAACTCACCATTCATCACCCATCATTTTCATCCTTTACGTACCTATATTTATATATTATATTATATTTTGGTTTTATTATGTAAACAATTTATAATCTATAAATTATTTTACATGAATATTATGTATTTTCATCAACTTTTGAATAATTTTTGTAAAATCCTTTTTTGGCAAGTTAGGTGACAAAATAATTTTTTCTTTTTATGGTAAGATTGCTATGCATTCATTTTCGAAATCTTACCTCTTTTATTCGGTTTTTAGTTGCCATTTTCCTTGTTTGGAAAGTTGCACTTTCAGCTGAACTTTCCTTTGTTGAAAACTTCTCAAAAGAGAAGGAATTCTCTTTTGGAAAGTTGTCCTTTTAAGGGAAACTTTGATTATTGCCTTTTCCTTATTAATTTCGATTGTATCTTGATACAATCAGAATATCTAACTGCTTTTTTGGCAGGAATCAAGCTTTGAAAGAAGATCGGACCCGATTTTAGTAAGTTTCCCGTTTCTGGGCAGATCTGCTTCGTCAGCAACCGAATCTGATGTAGCAGATCGTGTTTGTTTTTGGAAAGTCTTTGTACAGCTGCTAATTCGATCTTGTGGTTGCCTCTTTGGTTTCTATGATCTATAAATAGAGCCTAGAGAGCAACCATTCGAATTACCTCTTCCATTATTCATTCTTTGCATTTATCTTTTGTGAGAAGAGAGTGTTTCTTTGTTTTGTGAGAGCCTAGTTGTTCACCTAGGTTCTAGTTGTTCTATTTCTGTTCTTACTCTATCCTAGAGGTTGTGAAGAACTACTTGACTGAACAAGAGATTGGTCTTCGGGAGAAGACTTGATTAAGCCTTACTTCGGGAGGAAGTAAGCACTAGGTCTTCGGGAGAAGACTTGCTAAAGCCTTACTTCGGGAGGAAGTAAGCACTCACACTTCAAAGACGAAGGGAGTTCGGGCTTGAAGGTGTTTGAAGTCAGATTCATAAAGTGGATTACAAAGGATTGCGGCAATACTTTAGAGGGAGTCTAAACTTGTTTAAGTCAATTGTCTTTGTAATTTTGATACTTTATTAATTGATTTCATTCTCTGGGCGTGGCCCCGTGGACTAGGAGTGTTCGTGAGAACACTGATACCACGTATAACTCTCTTGTGTCAAGTTATTTATTTTTCTGCAAATATTTTATATTACGCTTTTGTTCGGTTTTCTTTGTAAACGAGAATTACTTCTCTTCTTGCAAACGCATACAGTTTTTATATTTTCGTATATACAACTGACATTTGCAAAAACACGGTTTTTCAATTGGTATCAGAGCGGGACACTAAACTCTTAGTGTGGTCCTATAACGTTTTTGTTAGAATGTCATTTTTTGCAGAAGGAAGTTCTATTTCTAGACCACCATTGCTTAATGACTCTAACTACCCTTACTGGAAAGTTAGAATGAGAGCCTTCATCAAATCTCAAGATGAGAAGGCGTGGAGAATGGTTCTATCAGGTTGGTCTCCTCCAGTTGAGACAGATTCTTCAGGTAATACTATTATAAAATCTGAACTGGAATGGTCTATTGAAGATGATAAACTATCTGCCTACAATAGCAAAGCCTTGCATGCTACCTTTAATGGTGTAGGTGAGGGTTACATTAAACTTATATCATCTTGTGTTTCTGCTAAGGAAGCTTGGGAGATTCTTCAAACTCAGTTTGAAGGAACTTCTGATGTGAAAAGATCTAGATTTATCATGCTTCAAACTAAATTTGATGAGCTTAGAATGTACGATAATGAAACTTTAAGCTGAATTCTATGAAAAATTATCTGACATTGCTAATGAATATTTTGCTCTTGGAGAAAAGCTTGATGACTCTGTTCTTGTGAGAAAAATTGTTAGAGTTCTTCCAGAGAGGTTTGATACGAAACTTTTGGCAATGGAGGAAGCTAAAGATTTTAGCACTATGAAAGTGGAAGAATTGATGGGTTCCTTACGTACTTTTGAATTAAATCAACAGATTAAACAAAAGGACAAACCCAAATCCATTGCTGATAAAGGTAAAAGTATTGCTTTGAAAGTTGCTAATAATGAAAATTCTGATAGTGAATGTGATGATGAGATTGCTTTATTAACTAAGAATTTTCAGAAATATATGAAAAAGATGGGAAATAAAAAGAATATTTCGAAAGGTTCAAAAGGTAATGCTTTCATTAAACCATCTGTCTCTAACAAAAAGGGAATTCAGTGCAGGGAATGTGAAGGTTTTGGGCATATTCAATCTGAGTGTGCAAACACTTTGAAAAAAATAAGAAAAGTTTCAATGTCACTTGGAGTGATGATGAAACCGAAAGTGATGAAGATATTGCGAAAATGTTGCCCTAACCTCTCGTTATGACTAATGTGTTGTGTGATTCACGGGTAAAAGATAGATTGGTATGTACGAATAATACCACCAAACAAGAGGAATCGGATTCGGATGAGTCCGAAATGCGTGAAGAATCTCTTATTTGAATCATACAAAGTCATGTATGAAAAATGGATTCGAGGTTGCTTCGAAAATAGAGAGTTGAATAAATTGAATAAAAAATTGTCTCATCGATTGAAATGTGTGAGTTGAAATTAAAAGAATATGAGACAAGTGTTTGTGATAAAGATGAAAAAATCTCTCTATTGAAGAAGGAACTTGAAAACTTTAAGAAAAATGTTCAAATGCTTAATCCTGGATCTTATTTTTGAAAAAGCTCGGAATGCGGAGTCGGAGAGGTTTTGCGAGGCCTTGGTTCTAATGGAATGGAAAGTTCTGGAGTCACGAAGTTTGTAAAATCTAGTGTTCCAACGAATCACCATGAGGCTACAAACTCGCCGTAACGGTTTCACGGCTGTGGCGGCAAGAACGGCTTCGATGCTGTAAAATCTCCGGGATTTTCGAAAAGGGTAAGATCTCGAGGTAAAAAGATTTGTTCCCATTTGTCATTTTTGTGGTAGAAAAGGACATATCGGACCTAAATGTTTCACATTGAACAACTTTGTTTAAAACAAATTATTTTGATAATTTGAAAAAATCTCAAAAGAAACATAAAGGTTTGAAACAAATATGGGTGAAAAAGAAATGTCTAATTTGGTTTTTACGATAAAGCTGTTGCATCTCAAATGTGGTACTTTGACGGTGGTTGCTCTAGACATATGACGAGGTGACAAGGATTTTTGACTAACATACGGCCTATGCAATGTGGAGAAGTCACTTTTGGTAATGGCTTATCGGGAAAAGTTGTTGGTATGGGAACTCTAAATTTTGAAGGGTTACCTAGATGAAAAATGTGATGTTAGTTGAAGGATCGAGGGCTAATTTACTTAGCATCGGTCAAATACGTGATCAAGGGTTTACTTGTTTCTTTTGATAGTGATCATTGTTATGTTATGAATGATGACAATGAATGTATCTTGCAAGGATTTCGATCCAATGATAAGCTGTTACACTCTAACCCCTGTGTTTACTTGTCACTCGGCTATCAACAACACCACGGATAC
The DNA here is from genome assembly GCF_029168945.1 of Cannabis sativa. Taxonomy (NCBI): domain Eukaryota; kingdom Viridiplantae; phylum Streptophyta; class Magnoliopsida; order Rosales; family Cannabaceae; genus Cannabis; species Cannabis sativa. The sequence goes on from NC_083607.1 coordinate 58,304,460, forward strand.
GTGGCATGCCAAGCTTGGGCATATTAATTTTAAAAACCTGAAAAAATTGTCAAATGCGGTATTGTTCGAGGTCTTCCCAAGCTTGGTAAGGAAAGTGAAGGTAAGTGTGAACCGTGTCAACTTGGGAAGCAATTAAAAATCACTCACAAGCCTGTGTCTGATATCAATACCTCAAAGGTATTGGAATTGCTTCACATGGATCTTATGGGTCCAATCCAAGTTGAAAGTTTGAATGGTAAACGATATATCTTTGTGTGTGTTGATGATTTCTCTCGTTATACTTGGGTAGATTTCTTAAGAGAAAAATCTGACACTTTTGATGCCTTTAAAACTCGTATCCGAGATTAAGAGTTGAGAAAGGTTGTAATATTGGGAAAATTGTTCGAATTCTAAGTGATCATGGTAAGGAGTTTGAAAATTCTGTGTATGATGATTTTTGCAAGTCTACAGGTATAACTCATGAATTTTCAGCTCCCAAAACTCCTCAACAAAATGGAGTTGTTGAGAGGAAGAATCGAACTTTGCAGGAAATGGCAAGAGTGATGTTAAATAGCAAGAAGTTGACAAAGCGATTATGGGCTGAAGCTATTAACACGGCTTGCTACATAATAAACGAGTGTTTATTCGTCCGGGTACCTCAAAAACATCTTATGAAATCTGGAAAGGTAAGCGCCCCAATGTAAGTCATTTTCATGTTTTTGGATGTGTGTGTTATGTCTATAGAGATCGTGAGCATATTGGTAAATTTGATGCTAAAAGTGATGTTGGTGTGTTTATTGGATATTCCTTAAACAGTAGAGCTTATCGTGTTTATAACATGAGAACTCAAACTGTTTTGGAATCAGCTAATGTGGTTGTTGATGATTTTAGAGATTTTTCAGAGTTTTCCACAGAAACCAAGATAGATAGTCTCATGGATATTCCTCCAAAAGTTGTAACAACAGATCCTGATGCAGCAGAACCCATTGCCGATGCCGCAAATGACGAATCTGCTGCAACCGAAACCGGAGAACCGTAACCGTCTATCTTGACTCATCCAAACATCATCAACGACTCTATTCGAAAGAACCAAGCACCGCAGTCAAAGCTGAATCATCCAAAAGATCTCATCCTTGGAAATCTGAAGAAAGCATGGTAACTCGCGAAGGTACATTAATTTAATCAGCTTTCTTTGCTTTGTTTCTCAATATGAACCGAAAAATGTGAAGGAAGCCATGACCTTTGAGGAATGGCTCAATGCAATGCAAGAGGAACTCAACCAATTTGTTCGCAACAAGGTATGGATTTTGGTCCGAAGACCAAAAGGTATAAATGTTATTGGAACAAAGTGGTTATTTAAAAATAAAAGTGATGAGTTCGGTACAATTGTGAGAAACAAGGCTCGTTTGGTGGCACAAGGGTACACTCAGGTAGAAGGTATTGATTTTGATGAAACTTTTGCTCTGTTGCAAGATTAGAATCAATACGTTTACTTTTATGTATTGCTTGTATTCTCAATATTAAACTTGTTTCAAATGGATGTGAAATCTGCCTTCCTAAATGGTATTTTGAATGAGGAAGTTTATGTTGAGCAACCAAAAGGATTCGAAGATCCTCAATTTCCGGACCATGTATACAAACTTGAAAAAGCTTTGTATGGTACGAAACAAGCTCCTCGAGCTTGGTATGAAAGGTTGACTCAATTTTTACTTTCTCATGGCTATCACGGAGGTAGTGTGGATAAAACTCTTTTCATCAAACATATAAAATCTGATTTTATCATTGCTCAAATTTATGTTGATGATATAGTTTTTGGTTCTACATCTAACCATGAAGTGCAGGTATTTGTTGATCAAATGAAAAGTGAATTTGAAATGAGCATGGTAGGTGAGCTTAATTTCTTTCTGGGTCTTCAAGTGAGACAAATGGAAGGAGGTACATTTGTATCTCAAAGCAAGTATGCTAAGAACCTTGTCAAGAAATTTGGCCTTGAATCGGCTAAGCGGTAAGTACTCCTATGAGCACCACTGCGAAATTAACAAAAGATGAGAATGGAGTAAAGGTAGACACTACACTCTATCGTAGCATGATTGGAAGTCTCTTGTATTTAGCGCTAGTCGTCCCGATATATGTTACGGTGTGGGAGTGTGTGCTAGATATCAAAGTAATCCTATGGAATCTCATGTATCGAGTTGTAAAAAGGATTATTAGATATGTTAATAGCACTCACGATTATGGAATTTGGTACTCGAAAGATACCAATTCAAATCTTGCTTGTTTTAGTGATGCAGATTGGGCAGGAAATGCTGATGATCGAAAGAGCACAAGTGGAGGGTGCTTCTTTCTTGGGAATAACCTAGTATCTTGGCATAGCAAGAAACAGAATTCCATCTCCTTATCCATCGCCGAAGCCGAGTACATAGGCTGTGGCAGTTGTTGCACTCAACTATTGTGGTTGAAACAAATGTTGATTGATTATGGGTTTGATTTGGGTGTTTTGACTATTTTTTGTGACAATACTAGTGCCATAAATATTTCCAAAAATCCTGTTCAACACTCTAGAACAAAGCACATTGATATAAGACACCACTTTATTAGGGAACTTGTTGAAAATAAATCATTGCAATTAGAATATGTTTATACTGAAAAACAATTAGCTGATATTTTCACTAAGGCCCTAGATGCAAGTCGCTTTGACTCCCTCAGAAAGTCTTTGGGAGTTTGCATTGTTTAATTTTATCTGTTCATCAATCGTGTACAATAGTGTTGTGTGATTCTTCTCTAGCTCTAAATCTTCTATCATTGTTTTTGACAAATCATGTGTATGCTTTTGGAATATAATTAGTTAGGATCTCTGTCTGATCATACTTTGTGATGTTGTGTTAAAAGATTCATGTTACTCTTTATTTGTGTCTGGGATTAAATAATGTTCTTATACAGAGTTGAGCAATTTTTGTTTCATGCTTGTCAGGCCACTTCCGGAATAGAGCTACCCATACTGAAGTGTGAAAGCCATCTGATGAGTAAGCTGGAACATTGTAATTAGCAACTATGATGAGGATGCACTACCATAGAAAAGGGCTACCTTCAGTATGGTGTGAAAGCATCCAGTTGCGGGATCAATTTGAAAAAGGCGAAAATGAAAAATCATGCCAAGGACAATGATCCTAATTTCACTGCACACACTTATGTCTGACAAGTGTGTTCAACTCTGTAAGTCTCCTTATTAAAATTAAATTAATAATCCTGGTTCACAATTCTCAGTAACATGCATATCTTTTTCCTCAACATCAATTAAGTATGATCATCTCATGAGATTCTAATTAGTTATTTTCCTTGAAAGCATAACATGTAATCTACTTTGTCAATTGTCAATGATATTTGATTTCTCTGCTTGATTCGAATCACATATACTCACTGTACACATTATTTTTTTAGTTTCGGTTTTATTTAAAAAAAAAAAAAAAAAATAAAAAAAGAGGGAGGCGTGTGACTTGCTTCATGGGTCAAGGAAAATCTTGTGCATAAATGGTAAGTATCAACATTCATTCTTTCTTTGATTTATTATGATATTTTTCCAAGTAAAGATTAATCTTTATATGGTAATGTGTCTTTATTCTTGAAAGATTGCTTTATTTTTGGAAAAATTTGTTAGCATTTCTAGTTTCCTTTTATTTTTTTTTTAAAAAAAAAAAAAAAAGGAAAGGAAAGGGGAAAGGAGTTGAGAAGTGGGCGGTTTCCTCTTTTGGTTCATGGGCTGGCGGTTTTCATTTGAATTTTCAAAATTGGTTTCCTTTTTCTTGTTTTGATTCCAAGGTTATATAAACCAAATTTTTGTCACTTATTTCACCACCTACCCGAACCTTCTTCTTGTCTCTTTGTCAGACACTATTCACCTTCTCTTTCAGTTTCAAAATGGTGAGAACCAAGAATCTAGGGCACTCTAAAAAATTAGAAGAAACCGTTCCAACTCCTTCTAGTGCTCCTCCTGCTGCCTCAGTCCCTTCCCCTGCTGTTGCAAAGCCTGGAGATTCATCGCTTCCCCAGCGTGAATCTCAAGCCGTGAAGCCAAAACGTCCATCCAAGCAAGTTGCTCGCAAATCTGTAAGGCCCTATCGCACCTGGACTTCGTCGTCTGAATCCTCGAAGGAATCTCCTCCTCCATTGGCTGTTCCTCCTCCTGCTGCATCAATGGGCGGCACCACTCCAACAGGCCCTTCCACTCGAACTCGAGCCCAGCAAGCCTCGGCTGAGAAAGAACTTCAAGCCTCTCAATCTCGAGAGAAGTCTGCTCCTCCAGCCAAGAAGAAACTCAAGACCAATCCTCCCTCGGCTTCCTCGAGTTCCAGTTCAGAAGAAGAGGATCCAATGGAAGTCTCTTCAGACAAATCAGTATCTCTGCATACTGAGAAGGACAGTGAGGATACAGAACTCGAGCCGAGCCTCCTCGTTCAAAAGCGCTTCGCAAAGGCCTCTGCCGTCGCCAAAGGCAAGCAGCCCATGGAAGATCCTCCATCTGGTAAAATCCCTTCCTCTATCTCTGGCTGTCCAACTTTTTACTATCGAGACAATGAGCGTGACTGGAATCTTTATGCAACTCGTAAGTTTGAAAGTGAGAGGAATTATGATTTGCATGCCCATCGTGTATATGGTATTGTAAAGTTCATTCAATTTCATCAATGGGAACACACTCTTACTAGTTTTATTGGATTCATTGCTAACATTATTAAAGAGTTTTATGCTAATCTTACTGATGATTTCCTTGATAAGAACTCTAGACTGTATAGAAGAGTGTATGTTAGGGGTCACTGGTTCTCATTTTCTGAAAAGGACATTGCTCAGGCTCTGCAATTGCCTGAGAATGTTTCCAATGCTGTGATGTCCATGGATCGTGACTTGATGCACTCTGAACTCACTGGAGCTCGTTCTGAATTGAAACCAGGGGAGAGTCTTCGAATTACTCACCTCACTTTTGCTCATGCTTCCCTTATGCGGTTTGCACTAAGCAATTGGGTTCCAAATTCGAACAAGACCGTGGTGTCTCAAGAAGTGGCTACACTCCTATACCGCATCACCTCTGGAACTTCCATTGATCTAGCCTCTCATATTCTCAACCAGATTGTCTCCTTTCGAAGAGGTAAAAAGCCAACCTTCAAACTTGTGTTTCCAAATCTAATCTATAAGGTTTTATCCTCTCAGAAGAATGTGGCCCAAGCACATGAAACTCTTGAGCCTCCCATCACTGGCCCTACATTCCAACCTTCTGAATATTTTGATGGTGTGTTCCAAAAACGGCCAAAGGCTGGTGCTGCTTGCGCTTCGCCGGTGCAAGTTCGAGCTCTGCCTGGCTGCAGAGCTCTTGGAAGTCAAGTCTGAACTTCAGAATGTGTACACTCGTCTTGAAGCAATGGCTGATGTCCAGCATGACATGTCCAGGCAACTGTCCACCTTGATTAAACTCTCCAAAAATTAAAGTGTTTCTTTTTACTTAAACTTTGGTCTATTTTTGTTCTTTGTTTACTTTGGCACTCAGATAAACAAAAAGGGGGAGAGATATTTTTTGGTTTTTGTTGCCCAACTCTGGACCCTTTTTTCAGGGGGAGTTGTGGTTTGTTAGTACTTGTGAACTTAATGTTTAAAGTTAGCATGCTCTTTGTTTTTATTGTGATATTCGATTGTGTTACTCAGGGGGAGTAGTATTGTTTGCTCTTGCTAACTTTGCATTGCAGGTACTTTATGGTAAAAATTATTTTGTTCATCTAAAGTGCCAAAGGGGGAGATTGTAAAATCCTTTTTTGGCAAGTTAGGTGACAAAATAATTTTTCCTTTTTATGGTAAGATTGCTATGCATTCATTTTCGAAATCTTACCTCTTTTATTCGGTTTTTAGTTGCCATTTTCCTTGTTTGGAAAGTTGCACTTTCAGCTGAACTTTCCTTTGTTGAAAACTTCTCAAAAGAGAAGGAATTCTCTTTTGGAAAGTTGTCATTTTAAGGGAAACTTTGATTATTGCCTTTTCCTTATTAATTTCGATTGTATCTTGATACAATCAGAATATCTAATCTGTTTTTGGCAGGAATCAAGCTTTGAAAGAAGATCGGACCCGATTTTAGTAAGTTTCCCGTTTAAGGCGTATCTGCTTCGTCGGCAACCGAATCGATGTAGCAGATCGTGTTTGTTTTTGGAAAGTCTTTGTACAGCTGCTAATTCGATCTTGTGGTTGCCTCTTTGGTTTCTATGATCTATAAATAGAGCCTAGAGAGCAACCATTCGAATTACCTCTTCCATTATTCATTCTTTGCATTTATCTTTTGTGAGAAGAGAGTGTTTCTTTGTTTTGTGAGAGCCTAGTTGTTCACCTAGGTTCTAGTTGTTCTATTTCTGTTCTTACTCTATCCTAGAGGTTGTGAAGAACTACTTGACTGAACAAGAGATTGGTCTTCGGGAGAAGACTTGATTAAGCCTTACTTCGGGAGGAAGTAAGCACTAGGTCTTCGGGAGAAGACTTGCTAAAGCCTTACTTCGGGAGGAAGTAAGCACTCACACTTCAAAGACGAAGGGAGTTCGGGCTTGAAGGTGTTTCAAGAAGTCAGATTCATAAAGTGGATTACAAAGGATTGCGGCAATACTTTAGAGGGAGTCTAAACTTGTTTAAGTCAATTGTCTTTGTAATTTTGATACTTTATTAATTGATTTCATTCTCTGGGCGTGGCCCCGTGGACTAGGAGTGTTCGTGAGAACACTGATACCACGTATAAATCTCTTGTGTCAAGTTATTTATTTTTCTGCAAATATTTTATATTCTCGCATTCAGTTCTTTTGCAGAAATTACTTTCGCCGCTCGCAAACGCATACAGTTTTTATATTTTCGTATATACAACTGACATTTGCAAAAACACGGTTTTTCAATTTTAAATGTCAAAATATTACACTCTTGAAAATATATAATCAATTCTTAAATCTAACTTGTTTGAGTTCAAATTTAATTATATTGTACGTGTAGTTATTATAACTTAATCTACAAATTTTTTAATTCTATTTAAAATAAATTATTTTGAAACTATATTTTTAACACCATATATATACGCTCTAAATATAAATATAATACGTACCTTGGTCCCCCTATATATATATAGCTTTAATGTGTATAGTTAGATGAGATCTGTTTTGGAGTATAGTTATAGGTACGTAGCTATAGCTATAGGGCAACTATTTTGAGACGTACTCTTTCAAATTTTAACCCTAATTTGGTCCTCAAAATTGACATGGGTTGAGTTGATGATATATATACATCATATATATATATGTGTGTGTTTATTAGTACAATAACTATATATTTGTTGTTGCGATCCGTAACCGCGTCTGGGCTTGTACACAATATATGGAGATGTATATATAGACATACATATATCGATTCTATGCCCTACGTACGTTATTAACTTATACGAGACAGAAAAGTTGTGGCCATAGATAGATCTCATATATATTATGTGTATATACACTAATATATATGACACCAAAATTTATATTTCTAGCTGGCAAAGTAAATATATACAAAAAGCTTTATTTATATTTGTTTCGTGTTTAAGTTATTATTTGTCATGTATATAGTAAACAACATATTATAAGCCACAACTTTATTTAGGTGGGGCCGATCGATCCATAGCTTACAATATAATTACATTTATTCATTGGTATATATACATATATATATATACTAGTAAAAAGTTACGTACGAAGCACGTATACTAAATTTTATGCTAGTTTTTTTCTACGTTATTAAAAAGTGATACAATTAAAAATTAAAAAAAAAATATTATTAGTTATTAGGTTCAACATCATTACCCTGTGTTCATTTTTAAAGAAAAAAAATATTTATGAAATAATAATTTGTTGCAACGCGAGTACAGGAAAAATTCAGAAAATATAGCATTTATTAGTAGAGTATTGACAATTTCAACAGTAAATTAATTGATTGTATACTTTTTTGTCTGCTAACATTAAGCTTTTGATATTTGAGTGGTGAACTCTTATTTGTCCGCTTTTCAAATTTTTCTAACACTCTCATTTTATTCTTCCAACTTTCTGTAGTTGGAGTGATGTCCTTAATTGTTGTATATAGTGTAGACATTTATTCACCTGTTTTCAAATAAAACAATATATATACAAAATAAAATTAAATATAACTAAGCTCATATTAAAATCAATCTCACCTTTCAATATAGTAAAAGATTTTTAAATTGATTCATTCTCAGTTAATAATAATTGTGACAGACCTAACGAATAATAATATTATGTTACCTAATAACAAAATAGGAATCTGGAAAATTTATTCCAGGTATAATTATATAAATCTATTACTCATTGAAGTCTATAAGAAACTCTAAAAAGCTCACAATACGAAATTTTACATTAAAAGTCTAAAAATGATCAACTATGTAGCAGGAATAATAATACAATAACTAAAATTGCCTAGTCATATACAGTCTTAAAACTTAAAAGAGTGCATTATTCATTCAAGTTTCGACTAAGTATTTCTGAGTTTGAGTTATAATATTGTGTCCTGTGTTTATGTCCAAATATTATGTGTCTCTAGCTAATCTAGTGAAGAAGATTGAAGTTTTGATTCTCAATAAATAGAATGAATATAAGTGTATACTTTGTAGTAGCTCATTATTGTGTCATTTTTAAGTTAATGTGTCAACTTGAAAATAATTAATTTAATAAACAGAATGGAGTCAATCTAAAAATATTTTTCTACCTTAATAAATAGAGCTATAGAAAACAAACTCAGTAACTTTTTGAGTGTTAAAAAATTGTAAATGGTTATAAATTCAGAGTAAGTAAGTTGTGTGTCGCAGCTGGTTAAAGAAGCCAAAATTGAGGTTTATAATTAGAAAGTAGAAGCACCGCTAGAACTTTCCTTTGTTTGAAGTAATACTATAATAACTAATATTTTTTATTACATATTAATAATTAATTCAAGATGAACTTTTCAAAGTATTTTTGAAACATCGTGGGATATATAAATGCAATACTTTTGCATCTTTAGCAATATATATATATATAATATATAAATAGTAGTAAATTCTTATTTAATTTTTAATTGTATCATGACATAAAATTTAATATATAGCTTTTTACTTACCATGCATGGTCGACACCTCAATTGAATAGAGTCCTATTCAATTAGTTTCTGTTTCTCGTGTCTTGATTTCAGATTATAAGAAATTATTATTTTTCTTTGGACCTTGACCACTTAATCTATGATCATATAGTTTTAGAATAAAATTCTTATATGATCGTAGATGTATATTTATGGTATTGTTTATTAATAATTAAGATATCAAATTAAATATTTTAAACCATGAATTTCTCATAAACCATTTTATTTTTATTAATAAATCATTTTATTTTATATTCGGTCCCTACTCATCCTTTCAACCTCAATTATCTCTTTGTGATTTACAACCAATTTTGTCATTTTTTTTCACCTACAAAATTAAATTTATTTAAAAATCCACCCCATATATATCTATTATCAAACTGTACATATATACAAAGGCTTGATTAGTTTAAATTTCAAAAAAGTTTTATGTTTCTGAAAATTTAAAAGATGAGTCCACACGAAAATTTTTGATTGGTTGGTAGTTTTAAAAAATCTGTTTGGTTTGGTTTTTGTTTTTACTTTTTAATTTTTAAAATTGTATTTTCAAAATTAATAAACCATTTTATTTTTATTAATAAATCATTTTATTTTTAATATAAATAAAAAGTCAATTTCTCATAAACTAAAAATTCTGTTATATAGGCATACTTTATATAGAATATAAATAATTATATAATATTCTTCGCTTTTATTTATTTATATATATCACAATTGGTATTCTTTTTTTTTCCTATCTCAATGCGATTCTTTGAGTGGGTTTACTGAGAATATTTAATGCTTAATAATCTCTTCTCATTCTTTCTTAGTTTACTATGATTTTGAACTACATTTGTGTTTTTGCCATAAATAAAATGGACGATTATTTTATGTATATATATTTTTAATTTTTAGAGTTATAGTTGTGATTATATATAGAGTTGAAATATGCTAAATATCAATTCAAATATTAATAGGATTTGTTTTATTATTATTTTATTATATATAAATAATATTTTATTATTTTATTAAATAAAAATAAAAAGTCACCCATAAATTTCTTATAAACCAAGAATTTCAGTTATATAGGCACACTTTATATAGAATAGATATATAATATGTGTCTGTTTTCATTTTCCGGTTGATGAACATGAACGCTACACATATATATATATATAGTACATTTTTACGTAGGCGTACGTTTAGATAATTTTTGGCTCGAACATTCTTAATGTTTGTGAAATGTAGGAATTGAGTAGAAATTAAGTTATAATTAATTAGGGAAAAAGAAACAAAATAATTTAGAATATAGAGTGTAAAAATGAAAGAGAGTAGAGTAGTCCAATTGTATGGTCTCTCCTACTTGTGAAGCTCTTTGTGCGCCGGCCCTAGCTAGGTTGATCGAATCATATATAAAAAAAGGTATACGTAGAGCATTCTCAGCCTCTCATATAACTAATTAATAATCAAGTTGATCATGAAAAAACAGCTAGCTAGGTCAAGCTCACAAAATTTTTCCACTTAACTATATTATTCTAATATATATATAAATTTAGCACTGCTTTTGTAGAGATAATCTTACTCCTTCATAATGACTTTTTGCAAAATATTTTAAACCCTAGATAGTAACTGTTAGTTTTCCAGAATGATGATGTATACAATTTTAAAGCCCTCATAACAGCTAAGGCAGCCCCAAATCTGGACCCGATTTTGTTGATTATTCAATCAGATGACCAAGTATATATATTTCTTATTTGGACATGAGTCCAACTCGCTGACCTACCAACACTCAGTGACGAAGCCAGAAATTTAGTTGAGTGAGGGCTTGAATAAATATTAAGTCAAAACTAATAAAAATAATGATAAATGTATCTTTCAAATTTTCATCTTCAACAAAATAAAATAATACTGTTGACAAAAATAAAATAAAATATTGTCAATGGTATTATTTTATTTTTTAGTAAAGTATTATTTTTTTTATTATTTGTATTGGACTACTTTTAAAATGGGCTTAATTAGAATAAGAGTAGGCTCATGAATCATCATTAAGATATTGAGTGAGGGCTTTTGTGAATTGGACTTTAATAAATTGAGCAAAGTGAATTAATATATGTATATATCTACATATAAAAAATTTGATGTATATATTTGAGTGAGGGCTTTAGCCCACACATGGGCTAAAGTCCCTCCGTCCCTGCCAACACTGGACCTCTCTGATTCGGAATACACCATTCATGTCCAGAAGCAAAGAGTCTGCCAAGACAAATTCGGATACGTCTCCAATTACACGGAACCCTCTAGACAAAGGACCCCAAAGTGTCAGAATTTTTTCCTCTCAGGGTCGGCCCTAGGCATAGGCGGGCTAGGCCCGCGCATAAGGCCCACCCATTTAAGGGGCCCAAACAAAAAAAAATACATTTTTAGAAATATACATATTTTTTTAAATAATTTTTAAAAATACCATATATCTTTATAGTAAGGGCCTAATTTTTTTTTTTGCATATCGGCCATTTCAAATCAGAGTCGGTCCTGATCATAGTGGTAGACTGTGTATGCTACCAAACGAAGGTCATCTTTTTGTCCGACACCATATTCGCTGACATTCTTAGTACGAATCTGGCTGCGCATGACATCTAGCTAGCATTCTTAAACTGTCTCTGCTTGTACGGAACAGTTTCACATCGTGAATCGGGCCTCACTTAATTGATCCAAAGTCAATAAATATTGTATTTTCCTAGTCAGAGGGCCTAGTTTGGATCTTAAAAACCTACCGAGTTCGGGCAAGCCCATACTTGATTCTCCCCTATAAAAAGAATATTATACCTTCATGGAAAGGGTTGGAAATTGAATTCTTGGGAGAAGAACTGAGAATAAGTAGGGTTCTTCAATTAGGGAATAAACACGTGTAAGAAATACTTTAAAGTATTTTAGTTCAATAATACTGACTTGTGGACTGCATTTTATTAACACTCGAACCATGCAAAAATCTCGATCGATCTCTTCTTTAATTTACTTTTTTCTTAACCTTATTTATTTTATAATCAGTTTTTGAAAAATCTTGATAAACAATAACATATTTAATGATTTTCCTATGATTCGCAAGTGGCACCGACAAAAGTAACCTACGCCAGTACTACAAAAAATCTTACTTTTAGTCACAACAAAACTTGTTACTAAAAGTAAAACACTACTACAAAAACACCCTTTAGAGGCGGTTTTTAAGCCCTTTCAGCGTCGGTTTTCGCAAAATTCGCTACCGACGCTGATCAGGGCGACGCTAAAGGGTTTATATGAACCGACGCCATATATACCACTATGGCGTCGGTTATTAGCTAGGAACCGACGCCATAAGGGTATATATGGCGTCGGTTCCTAGCCAATAACCGACGTCATATGTGGCGTAGCAACCGACGCCAAAAGTGAGCAGATTTCAGTTTTTTTCATTTTTTTTAATTTAATTATATAATTTTAATTTTATATTTATTAATTTATATATTATTTTATTTAATTTAAATTACATATTTATTTAAATTTTAAATTACATATTTATTTAATTTAATTATATATTAATTACATTTTAAATTAAATAGTAATTAAATTTGGGTAAAAACATAATTTGATTTCATAAAAGTAATTAAATATTACACAAACATGTAAAATTAGTTAAAAATATTAATAAGTTAATAAATCTAACTACAAGTTAATCTATAAAAATTACATAATGAAGAAAAATTCTTCGACCTTTGAACCTCAATCGTCACCGTGAATCACCGCCATCAATTGTTCGATCCACTTTCGCTGTAGTGGTAACAATTCTGTTTTTGGATCGTATTGCTTCTTACCCCCAAACTGTTAAAAAAATTAAAAATTTATATTAGTTTATGTATATGTATATTATATATTTGTTATTATAAAATTTATATACTATAATCAATAATTAAAACTTACAGCTTTTTGATCTTGTATGTAACGGTTGGGGTTGGCACGTGCGACGATGTCAGTGATATATTTCAAAACATAAAAACCGCATTCTTGGCTTTTAGGTTGTCTTGGACAGTTTGCTTGTGAAATTCCTTGCCACGGGCCAAGATACTGATGTGCGTCCCCTATATACATGAATGCCCTGTTTGGGAAAATTATATTAGCATTTCAATTCGTTAGTTAATTTAAATTCGTTACATAAGAAGTCATTAAATTATTACCTTCCGATCATTTGTTCTATTTCTTCGGGAATTGGGCGGCCATTTACAGGGTTTAAATGGATAATTTTCCTTGGCGCAACCACCACTAGCATCCAATGCATCCTAGAAAATTATATTGGAATATAAGTAAGATAGTATAAAAATAATTTGAAGACATAATATAGAAATGAACAATTAGCACTAAAGAATTTAATAAAGTTTACCCGATATTCCAAGGAATAAAGAACATTTGGTGGTTGTTGTTCATTAATGATAACCAATTAGCCAATCGTCTTGCCGCATCGTCAAAAGGCGACTACGTTCTTCATCGTTGATCCCATGCACTGTGAGAAGCTCTGGGTCGTAAAACTTGAAAATTTTTCTCAGACCGTTGATGCTCTCCCATATGTGCCTGCCAAAAAAAGTGTTAGTGCCTTATAATAATTTAACTATAATTTGATATAAGGTTAATTAGATTAAAGAAGAGTATACATCATTCCAAACAGCATTCCCTGGTTGCCGATATAGTCACACGTAGCAACCTGCTGCAAATCCTCTCCAGATAACGTGATCTGGGTACGCGGTGCAATGAATCCTCGGGGGACAGGAATTGTGATTATATCACGTTTATCTTTGAGCCTTAGGAATTCATGAATCATCCATTTTAGCGAATTAGGGATCAACGCCATCTTCTCTTCCGTGAACAAGTCATCTTCCCGTGCACCACAACCTTGTGGAGAAAGCATCAGAGCTTTCCCCTTTGACGCATCACGTCTTGAGGGCGGTTGAGCGAGTGGACCCTAAACAAAACAGAACATAATATATATCAAATTTTATCCAAATTCTACCGAAATTTCGGCAGCATAACGGTTGTAATTGAATGACCCCAAAAATTTTGAACATGGCTGTATAACGACAAATAACACATATATAACAGTAGTTTGTTCATCCATCCCACCGCAGCACATATATTCGCAGAACCTACTTCACTACGGATGAATATTGAAGATATTCAAACTCCACTAATCATTAATAATTAATTTCAGTTGAGAAGTTACCTCGGTTGTTAAAATTAAGTGTTTAGGCCAATATGGAAGACGAAAGAAGATTGACTTTCTTTGAAAACAACCATTAGTTTTTTTATTTTTTTGCGTCTTTCCATACTTAAAATCTACAAGTTGAACTTGTTGGAGAATTTGTTCCCCAGACAGTGGCAAAGGAGCCATATCACCCTCTTCAGTACCATCGAATGCTTTCTTCTTCCGTCTATCAGGATGATTTGCAGGCAAGTACCGAGTACGTGACCCATATAACACATCTTGTGTCCATTTGCCAAGCGACGAGCCGATGTGTTAGTGCAACAAATCGGACAACCTTCGTAACCTTTTGTGCTTAAGCACGATAAATTACTATAAGCGGGAAATCAACCGACGGTCCACAACAACACAGCTTTCAGATTAAAAAATTCTTTTTTAAAACCATCATAGACCTGAACCCCGTTCTCATACAATTCTATTAAATCGTCAATCAATGGTTCCAAATATACATCGATATTATGTCCAGGTTGTTGCGGGCCTGATATCATTAAAGAAAGCATGTTAAATTTCCTCTTCATCACTAACCAGGGAGGAAGATTGTACATAACTAGGAAGACAGGCCATGAACTATGACGACTACTTAGAGATCTATGTGGATTTACTCCATCCGCGTACGTACCGAGACGAATGTGTCTTGGTTGATTTGAATTCGGGATTTATGTAGTTTACTTTTTTCCAAGCTTGGGAATGCGGGATGTCTAAGTTTTCCATCTTTCACTCTCTTGGTCTCATGCCAAATCAAATTTTCGAATGTTACGCACTACGATATAATCGTTTCGGTCGCGGAATCAAAGGCATGTACCACATCACTTTTTGGGGGATAAGTTTCCTATTCTCCTTACTCTTGTTTACTTTATGGCGGGATAAACCGCAAGTCGGGCAATAATTCATGTCTGCATATTCCTTACGATATAAAATGCAATCGTTCGGACATGCATGAATTTTTTCATACTTCAATCCTATAGAATTTAACGTTTTTTTCACTTCATAAGTAGATTCGGAAAGCGATTGGCAAATGGTAAGATATCTTTAAAAGCAGCTAAAAATTGAGTAAAACATTTATCGCTCACTCCATTTTCTGCTTTTATGTTGTAAAACTTTACCATTGTTGGTAATCTTAGTTTTTTACAACCATCGAACAGAGGTTTATCAGCATCACTAAGAAAATTATCGAATTTCTCAGGATCATTAAGAAATTCCTCCTGTGCTTCGTTAAGCAAGTCCAATGGATAATCATCGAAATCATTACCCTCGATATCATCTACCCCCCGCTTTCCTAATGGATATGGATCGTTAGGTAAATGTTCGCCATGGTAATACCAATTAGTATAACTTCTATTGAAACCTCGTAAATACACATGGTCCTTAATCATTGTAATATTCCCTTTAGATACATTACAACAATCTACACACGGACAATGAATACGATCGTGATTTGTAGAATTCTTTAAGGCAAACTCTAAAAATGCATCGAACCCTACTTGAAATCGCAGTGTGTCTCTCTCCTCACGCATCCATGATTTATCCATAACAAAAATCCTATCCAAAAAAATTCAGTATTTAGTAACTACTTATAGCTAGTTACTAATTACACAATGTAACTAACTAAGTTTCTCACAATTTATTCATATTAATTTATAAATTACTCAAATTCTCGTTTTAGATTAGTTCATATTATTAGGTTTTTTTGTTGATTAGAATGTTATTAAAATGTTAAATATTTTTAATAAATAAAATTGAGGGGAAAAATTTTCGGTAAAGCAATAAAGGTATTAACTAATATTTTCTCCTTTTAATTAACTTTTGCTCTTTATTTTCTTTGAAAAATAAAAATCTACATTGAACCTCTCAAATGAAAGAAAAAAAAAATAAAAAAAGAAGGATTTTATATGTTTATTTTGTTAATGTATTTAGTAACTAATTATATCTAGTTACTAATTACACAATGTAACTAACTAAGTTTCTCACACAATTTATTCATATTAATTTATAAATTACTCAAACTTTCGTTTTAGATTAGTTCATGTTATTAGGTTGTTTAGTTGATTAGAATGTTGGTAAAATTCAAAAGTTTACATAAATGTGAATTTATTATTTTTTATGTGACCTAACTTCTTATTACTATGTTATAATTAACTATATTATGAATGGTTTTAGTAAGATTTATCCTAATTCTACCGAAATTTCGGCAGCATAACGACTGTAATTGGACATTCCCAAAAATTTTACAAGTGCCTAAAATAACAAACAAAACAGATAAACAATACAAAATTAATCCACCCATCCGACCGCAGTACATGTATTCGCAGAACCTACTTCACTACGGATGAATATTTAAGATATTCAAACTCAACTAACATGCATTGATAATTAATTATATATTAAGAAAAAGTTAGTTAAAGTATATACCTATAATTGCAAGCCCAAATACGCTACACACAAAATTATGCCGAACCCCTATAATATAAAGAAATACAACGAAATTACAAAATTAATTATTTCATAACTTATAACTAGTTATAAAAAATTGTAACAAGTTACTTAGTTACTAAATTATACATACATATATATAATCAATTATATCTCACACTATTATCTCAAAAAAATAAAATTATATCACACACTAATTCAATTTTAAAATTTTTATTTCTAAACTAATGAAATCCCTCCAATGTCATTTTATTCACAATAAATATATATTGCAAAAAATATATAAAATACAATTACAAAATTTATTTCCATAAAAAATATACACACACAATATATACACACATTATATACAAATATTCAATAAAATATACAAATACATATATATACTATACATTGAGGTATAAATTATTACCTAATAACCGCAATCCGACGACCACCGTAAAAAATCCCGGCACTATACACATAAAACACAAAAATATTACTAATAAAATAAAAAAAACTCAAATAATAATTTACAAAAACAAAAAATAAAACAATATACATAATACAATAAGAATAGAAGCAATATTTATACCTTAAACGAGGTTGAGATTCAAAGATTTCTCAAGAAAAATGGGTGGCCGGATTTCACACCCAAACTTTACTATTTGGGTTCGGATGACACTCAAAGAGGGTAAAAAATCAAAACTTTTTAGGTGTATGTTATTAAGTATCGAAAATGGAGGATTTTAAAAAAAAAAAATGGGCTGAAATGGTTGAGAAATGGGGGAGATAGGGTGGGGAGAAGGTGGTGGAGGCGAGGGTTTTGGCTGAGAAAATAGCTCTCTGGTTTTTTAGTTTCTGGGTTGCTGAGTGAAGTGGGGAGGAAGAAGAAAGGTCGAACAAAGATATACTCTGAACGACCCTATGGCGTCGGTTCCTTCATAGGAACCGACGGCATAGAGTACACGTGTCAGCAGACTGTGTACCCTATGCCGTCGGTTCCTATCCAGGAACCGACGCCATATGGTAGTTCAGAAAAAATAAATAAATAAATAATTTCCAACCGCCTCTAAATGGTATAATGCAATTTTATACCTACGGTTTTTATCAAAAAACCGCCTCTAAATGTCAATTTCGAACATAGCGGGTATTTTCACACCCTTTAGCTTTCCTTTTTATAAATAGGGTTGAAAAAACTGCCTCTAAAGGCTAATATTGTAGTAGTGAAAAAAGTTGTTACTAATTATTAATTATCATTCCTATGTTGTGACTAAAAAGTCTGTGACTAAATGTGATTTTACTCACAATACTTGTTGTGACTTAAAGTCATATTAGTGACAACTTGTGTCTACTATGTTTTAGTCACAAGTAGTTGTTTGTTGTGACCAAAAATTACATTTAGTCACAAAAAATTTATGTTGTGACTAAAAAATTGTCACTAAAAGTAACTATTTTTTGTAGTGCCATACAAATTAAATCCAAAATTCGGTGTTTTTTTTTTTTTTGAGTAAATTACTTTTCCCAACTAATCTTCAAAATCGACACTTTTTTTACAAGGTTAATTTCTACTCAACTTTACAAGAACGGTGTTAAGAATTGGAAACCCTTCAACTCAAGTAAATCTTTAGTATATATTATGGCTCTGCTTTTGTGTATTTGATGATTCTAAACTACCATTATTATTATTACTATTACTAATACTATTGAATAGGTTTTAATTTTTATTTTTCATTCTAAAATAATATGAACGGTAAAAAGCTAAATTTTAATTTTTTGGTTTTGGGCCGGACGTTTAATTTAGGCCCACAATCGGTCCTTATACAATACTCTTTTATAAATGTATCATTTCTATTGTAATAGATTTGGCTTTATACCAATTTATTTGGAAAAACAAAAACAACAGTTTTGTTACGGTAAGGGAAAATATAATAATATTAAATATTATTTTGGACTATTTATTTTGTAAAAGTTATTGATTAGATCTTTTATTTTGTTAAATAACAACATAAATTTCGTATTTTTTAAAATTATACAAAATAGACACTGAATTTAATTTTTGACAATTTATGTTTTCGATATAACTAACCTCAAGTCAGTATCTAGCATGAACAAATACAAAAAAGTGTAACGAATATGATAATAACACCTATAAGTTAGGTTATTATTAAGTTTTAATTTAATGAAATTAAGCTTGGAGTTCGTGCAATTATGAAAAACACATAGTATAAATTGTCATTTAACAAAAGAGAATGTCTAATTAATTATCTTTACTAAATACATGATCCAAAATAATATTTACTCATATAATATATAATAATAGTGCATTTACTATAGATAGATATAATAATATACACAAACACTAATAAATTACATATAAATATATATATATATATATATAAACTTATAGCATACACTACAATATATACAAAATGGGATTTTCTTTTTCTCCGCCGCTCGGCTCAAATTTTGCTAATTTTGAGATATTTGGGAGTTCATCACAAGAGCAATAATTTTTTTCGACCCCTACATGTGACAGTTAGTAGTCCCGTGATCCGTAAGAGAAATACTAGAGGAAGGTCAAGTGGGATAATTCTGAGACTGTGTAGGTACGGGACTGCACAGTTGAAGATGACTTAAATGGATTGATTGGTACTACCTATAGCAACAAGGTGCATCTTTTTTTTGGTAATCCATCACGAAAGAACTTTTAATAAATGAGAATGTTATAGGCGTGAGAGAATAGAATGAAAAGTAAGGGACTATTGAAGCATGAGGGAGAGAATAAGAGAGCATATGTAAGGAAGTGGGAGAAAATGAGAGGTGTGAGATTTGAAATTTAGGAAATTAGGATTTTCAATTTATGAATTTATATATTTATTTAAGATTCATGTTTTAGCTTTAAAGTTAAACTTCACAAAAAAAAACATATATATATTTATAATATATTGATCTTATTTAACTTCGGATCACAGTTTTAATTAGGACTTTCTTTTTTCTTTTGAGAAATAAACTTAAGAAAACACCACCTAAAAGACAGAGCTCACATTATTGATATATAATTGGCATCTGCAAAATAATAGATTCTATAAATATATATATATATATATAAATATAAACATTATAACTTAATGCATGACCACCAAACAATACTAGTAGAGAAAGTATCGTGAACTATACCAAAAAAAAACTACAAAATACTAAACATGGAAGCCATTACAAGTATATTAAAGTATATATAATGATATCTTTAAGGGCAAGTTCCAAAAAATATATGTTATTTATATTAGTTTTCTTTTCTTCCTTGAGTTTTTTTTATAGAGTTGTAAATTTGGAAAAAAAATTATACATTTTTAGGACGAATATTTAAAAGTTATTTCTAAATATAATATATATTAATATTGTAGTTACTCATAATATATAACAATATATTATTATTTTATTAATATTAAATTAAAAGAATAAGACAATATTTAATTTTTAAACAATTAATTTGTATAGTTGTAGTTGTAGAATGTAGCATAATGTGCTTATAAAATAAACACTACTAGAAAATTATAGGTTTTAGTGACACACATTGAGTAACTCTAAAACTATAGTGACACTTTAGCGCGCGTCACTTATAATGAGGGTGACTGGAAAGACAGTTTTCAGTGACACTTCACACGTGTCACTGAACCCTTTTACATTCATTTTCTGCACGTCACCATAGGCGATAATAGCCACACACATGAATGCCACTATATCTTGTTTTTATTTATTTTTTATTAATATTTTTAGAGATATAGTGACCAGGGACGGAGGGACTTTAGCCCATATGTGGGCTAAAGCCCTCACTCAAATATAAACATCAAATTTTTTATATGTAGATATATACATATATTAATTCACTTTGCTCAATTTATTAAAGTCCAATTCACAAAAGCCCTCACTCAATATCTTAATCATGATTCATGAGCCTACTCTTATTCTAATCAAGCCCATTTTAAAAGTAGTCCAATACAAATAATAAAAAAAATAATACTTTATTAAAAAATAAATTAGTACCATTTACAATATTTTATTTTATTTTTGTCAATAGTATTATTTTATTTTGTTGAAGATGAAAATTTGAAAGATACATTTATTATTATTTTTATTAGTTTTGACTTAATATTTATTCAAGCCCTCACTCAACTAAATTTCTAGCTTCGTCACTGATAGTGACACACAAAAAGTGTCACTATATTAAATATTTTTCTACAAAAAATATTATTTAATTACTTTAACTCAAATCTTATATATTATAAATAATAATTTCTATTAATTATATACAAATACAATTAAATATAACAATAATATTTTTAATTAAGTAAACAATATTTTGTATTAATCATTTTGCCAAAATCAAAGTTTATTACAATGATACAAACGTAAAAAAAATGTACACAAATAATCTGTATACTCGACTACAACTAAGGCCCCCACTGATCCTGCAAACAAGAACGATTTTTCATGAACAGAAAAATTAAAACTTGAGTATCTCCACAAATAATTTCTGGCTGTAACAATTTTAGGCATGTAAAAACCTAAAAAATATACAAAAAAAAAAAAAAAGAAGAAAAAATAGATCTGGTTGTTGGTGTAGCTCGGATCTCCATGAATGGCCACTCGTCTAGTGATCTATGACAGAGCGAGATGGAGATTGGAGGAAGAAGAGCACAACTTGGGTCTCGTCTAGTGATCCACGGAGGTGAGAGGAAGCTGAACAGAACCCATCTCGCGCGATTGAGAACCCTTGATCCTCGCACGAACAACAGTGGGGGTTCATGCAAGGAACCGAGAAGGAGAGAACGGGAAAAGTCACCGAGGAACGAGAAAGAGGTCGTCTGCTTCGTTCACCTAGCCGAGAGAGAGCTGTTTGCCACCGTGCATTTGGACAAGAGAGAGAGAGAGAGAGAGAGAGAGAGAGAGAGAGAGAGAGAGAGAGAGAGAGAGAGAGAGAGAGAGAGAGAGAGAGAGAGAGAGAGAGAGAGAGAGAGAGAGAGAGGCCTCCGCCTGGCCATCCACCTTCGTTCACCTGGACGAGAAAGATGCAGAGAGAAAATGGGTGAGGCAGTTGGTGATGCAGAGTGATGCTAGGGTTCCATTTGAGAGTAAAGTGTTTTTTTAGGAAAAAAAATATTTTGTGTATATAATAAATAAGCACCTGCCATATTAGTTTTTCTAAAAAAAATTAAATTTATTTTATATTTTATTATTTAATTTTTTATATTAGATTTTAATTGGTTAAGAAAGAGGTGGTGTGTTGTTAAAAAAAAAAAAAAGGCTGGCGTGGGATATATTTACAATTTTTTTTAGTTACTTATTAATTAGAGTTGTACTTTTTTTTTATAAAAAAAAAATAAGTTATGTTATAGTGACACACTAAATGAGTGGGCATATATTTATCCATTCGCGCCTGGCGTGTCACTATATGTCAATATTTTTTATATTAATAAAAATCAGAAAATTTTGGGTTTTAGTCTTTAGTGACACTTTATATTTTTAGTGATTCACATTACAAGAGACTAACACTGAATTTTTAGTGTCACTAAACCAACCAAACCGAGGTTCAAAACAGTCGGTTTTAAGATAGTTTCTGGATTGGTCGGTCAGTTTTTGGATTGCACCAATCCAGACTGAAAACCAAATTCTAGATTTTTATGTAGAAAAAAACTGACCGATGCTCAGCCCTAGTTAAGCGTGCTTGACTTGGGGTAATTTTAAAATGGGCCTCCTAGATCCTGAGATTGTGTAGGGGTAATTTTAGGATGGATGACCTCTTGGGAAGTTTTCCCAAGAAGTGTGCGAGAGTGAAGACAAAACACGCTCGAAATACTCGTTTTGGTCTATATGGCTAGTCATTAGTCCAAGAAATACCCAAAAGTGACGTACTCGTATATAAGAGTCATCATTCTGTTGTGTAAAGCCTTAATAAAAACTTAAAGTGAGGATATTACAAATAATAATAATAATAATAATATTCTTGATCAAATAATAATAATAATAATAATATTCTTGATCAAATAATAATAATAACAATAAATAACCAAACCAACCTAAAGGCTACATCGAATAACTGCACATTTGCAAACTAGATAGGAGAAAATGGCACGCTACATATAATAATAAAATCTATCAAAATATATATGTATAATTATTAAGTAAAACTATATAATAATATATATATATATATAAGAGCAACTTCAAAGAGCAGTGGGTAATCTTCTCCAACGTAGCAGCATATTTACATCATATATGCAGTCTTTGCTGCAGTGCACTGCATATATGCAGTAGCACTGTAGCAACTGCATATTTTTTTTTAATTATTATTATTAATATTTAATAGCTGATTTTTGTTTATATATATTGTTTAATATTAAAATATATTATATTTTATTAATATAATAAATAAAATATATTTTTTGGTGTAAATTTTAGTGTTGTGGTTGGAGTGAAAATACTTTTTGACATCAAATTTAATGATAGTGTAACACTAAATTTAATGTGTCATTAGAGATGCTCTAAGCCGTAGCTAACTAGTTAATAACACCACTCAAAATAAAACACACATTAAACGTAAGAACTAAAACATACAAAATTCCAGAAAATAATAAGACAATAATAATTTTAAAATTATATATAATATTAGCCACGTGAAACAAAAAGATTATATTATTAATAATTAATTGTGACATCTCAGATCTCGGCCTATTACAAAATTAATTATCAATTCACGTGTGAGCAAAATGTACGGACGCGGTTCACTATTGTTCTATGCCATCCACTTGTCACCTTCTTAGTGGTTAGCTAATTAGCTTTTTCTTCACGTTACGTGACTTGCATGTTTTTTACTATATTTACCCACGTTTTTAAAAGACTCACATTATTATTTCTTTTTAACCACGTTTTTAGGTTTTGGCTTATTAGCTGTGAAATATCAAATCCTATATTTTCTCCACAATCATTGCTATTAAGTATTAGTGTCTAACACTTTTTATAAATAGTAATACATAATTAGTTAGCAATATTCTTTAGAAATTATTTTCTTAATTTATATGAGACTAAATATTTAATTACATCATCAATAGTAATATAACACCGAAAAATATACTAGATACTATAAGTGTCTTTTAGCAAATTCTCCTTTCCCAATTACGTGTAATTTACATACCGACCCCTTTAGTTAAAAAATTAAAATTTGACTTTTTTATAAGAAAAAAAAAATTATCAATAATTACTTCATATATTCAGCTGTTTTTTTTTTAAAAAAAAATCATAAATTCTAAAATAGGTAAAAATTTTAGAACCATATGTATTATTAGGACCACAAGGTTTCATCATATTTTTTTAAGTGTATAATTGTTCTTATATAAATATTTATTATGTATACAATATATTATCAAAAAAATATTTATTATATATATAAAGTGATGATAAAAAAAATGAAGCATTTTAATATAAAGAACCTTGTACAATGACCAAGTTGTCATATGCTTGGGTCGGTCTAATTACATCCACTAAAATTTTCACTATTTAGAACTAAAAAATAACCAAAAAAAAATACATTATTATTATTATTATTATTATTATTATTTAGTACCATGGATTCTCTATAAATACATTAGGATTTCATATTGTTCATTACATATCAAAAGAGAAAACAAATATACTTATTAAAAAATATTCCTCTCATATTAAACCAAAACACACCATTATAAAAGCTATTTCTTCTTCTTCTTCTTTTATTAAATGGATAAGGGAATAATTAGATGCGGGCGGGTGCAGAAATTGGTTGAGGTTGCACCAATAAGTCATGTGATGACGTGGCATAAAATGAAGTATTATTCCAGATCATCATCTTCATTATTATCAAGTCCAACAAAATTGGAGACAATTGCTGAAGAAGAAGAAGAAGAAGAAGCATGGTCTGAAAATATTGATGAATTGGTTATAATACCAAAGCCAAAAAGAAACATTAGTAATATTATTAGTAGTGAACATTATGTGTCGTTTCTTTTCTTGTTTTTTCTTATGTTTGTTCTACAAAACTTGTCCTATGATATAGGCAAATGCTTTTTGTATTAATTAACTAATTTATAAATATTTGTATTTGTGGGAGAAAAGAGACTTTGTTTTGGGTATGAAAATTAGAATATATAAATATAATTTTTACTCTTTGATTTATTATATGTAGGGTTTGCTTCTTGAATTATTATTATGATTTTTTTTTTAGAAATTCTTCTTGAACTTTGAAAATAATTCGAGATAATTGCTGCAAAACACTACAAAATTTTAGTCACAACAAAATTTGTGACTAAGGATAAAAAAGTTGTGGCTAATTATAAATTATTATTATTGTGTTGTGACTAAAAAGTCTGTGGTTAAAAGTATTAGTCACAAAAATTACAATTTGTTGTGACTAAATGTGTTTTTAGTTACAATATTTGTTGTGACTAAAACTTAATTAGTGACAACTTGTAACTAAATACTATGTTTTAGTCACAAGTAGCTTTGTTGTGGTTAAAAGTCACATTTAGTCACAAAAAATTTATGTTGACTAAAAACTTGTCACTAAAAGTAACGGTTTTTTGTAGTGAAAGTTCTCAAAAATTTAAGGTTGATACAGATTAATCCTCAACTTCGAAAATTGGCAGTAATAGTTCTCAATGTTACATTTCCTGTTAGTCCGTTGGTCCCCAAGTTAACTGATCCGTTAAGCTCAAATCAAATGCCACCTGTCAATTTTTTATTAGTCCAAATAATAATTTTAATTAAATTTTTTTAAATAAAATAAAAAAAACTAAAAAATATATATAAAAATTAAAAATTTATTTTATTTTTTCTTTTCCTTATTTTAAAATCATAAATATATATTTTCTTTTTTTCTTCTTCTTCTAAATCCCCAGTGACTATCTCATCCACACCCCAACCACATCCGCTCCAGCACCCATTTTGTAATATCTAGTTTATATACATATATTGGTGTTTGATATATTAAGGGTGATACAATTATATTGTTATTATTATTACTATTATTATTATTATTATTATAATTATTATTAATATCTTTTTTTTGTTGTTGTGCGTGTGAGTGGGTGGGAAAAAGAAAAAAAATGATATATATATATTAAATAGTGAGATAAATAAATAGTGAGGTATTAGATTAGTTAGTTTAAAATTTAAAATTTAAATTATATCAGCATAATTTTATCTGATTAATTAGATTTTTATTTTTTTTTAAATTTAAACCTATTATACGATATGTTATATACATATATACTCTAGAACCCTAGCAGCCAGATAGTATCGTATTCCTTTATTCTCACCATCTCTCAATTTTTTTTATCCTCTCTATTGCACCAAATCAATTGTTTTAATCTTAAGAGCTTCGGGGTCACCAATCAACCCCTCTTATCTGATCATCGTTCCGTGTCTTCGAAATCTTCAGGTAAAATTCGTAGCTGTATTTATTTTCGTTTTTAGAGAAATAGGCTTTCATAAAACTACCATATCTCTCTCCCCATAGGTCTTTTTCAGTGATCTAGGTACCATTTTAAAGATAATTTAATGATCTATATTTTTTATGAAGAAACTATTTCCTAATTCTGATTATTTTGATGTCAAAAATTCATGTTTTATACTGACTGTCGAATTACAGTTTTTTTTAAATTTCTTTCCGATATTGGGTTAGTAAAAGTGTGATATCTCTCTCGATATCTATTATTTTCCAGCGATTCTTGTACTGTTAGAAATATAATTCTATAATCCATATTTTCTTTGAAGAAAAATCGGAGTTCTTACCTGTCAAAAGTCAGTATCTTTACTCGGTTAGGATATTTCGTTTTAAGCTTTTTTTTTTCAGAAAAGGTGTCTTCAGTAAAAACTCAATATCTCTCTCACTTTTCATCCATTTTAAAAGATCTTTATCTCGTTTTAAAGCTTAGGAAAATAGCTACATTTTTTATGAAGGAAGTATTGTCTAGATCGGGGTGTAACTATTTTTAAAATTTTTATTTTTGGGCTGTATTCAGAAATTGGCATGATCCATGATTTTAAAGAAACTGTTTTACGAAAACATGCATAGCTCCTAGGTTATAACTCCGATTTTGATGATCTTTATACCGTTAGAAAGGTCTTTTGATTAACTAAAAACTTTGTGAGCAGTAGGACTTCTAATTCAAACGTTTTATGAGTCAAATTCTAGGCTAAATTTGCAGTAATAAATATATTTTGTTTATCGGTGGACTAAGGGTTTCACTAATTGTTATAGGGCCTAGAAGGTATCGTAGGAGTTAATTTGTAACGTCCGTATTTTATAATAATAAAACTTGAAAATTAGTTTTAATAATTTATATATTAACAAACATATGGATCAGGATCCCGAACGTCAAAATATAAGTTAAAAGTACTTTACTACTATACACATGTTATATATTTTTTTTTTTTAAATTTTGCGGACAAGCATACACAAAATACAGACTCCAAAATACTAATAAATCGAAACCCTCTAGGTTGCACTGCCGCGATATGTACAATCATGCCGAGTTCCGCCTCACTGTTCCTCCAGCTTTGCCTTTCCTTTACCTACACAAGGTAGCAAACTGATGAGTCAACAGACTCAGTAAGATATGCAAGAAATACACGAAAGTAACACGCTGCCAGCTTTATGATTAAACTGCCCTGAGCTTAACAACGAAGCTCACCAAATGATTAAGAACGTTCTTAAGGGTAGTACGACTACTATACCAAATGCACTAAAGTACCAACTCTGTACTTGTGTTGGTAGAGCCCTAACTGTACTCCTGGAAATTACTAAGTGTTGTACCACGAACACGACGTACCCTGGGTACTCGTATTGGTAACACCGTAATCACATTAACATTCAAAACAAGCATATACATTCATATATATATTCTTACGCTATCTTACCTCGTTCCGTGCTCAAGTGTGCCGGTCAGCCTGAGTGGAAGCGCAGCTCGACGTTTTACAGGGCCCTAAACCATAATATTCAAAATTTGATGAGAGACTCGCTAAAATACTTATCGGGGATTTAAAATACAAACTAAGCTTAACCCTATCGATGAAAAGGATGCCAATACTCTAAAAGTAAAAAGACCCATTTACCCTTCAATTAAAATATCAAAACTAAACAACTTAAGGGCAATTTGGTCAAATACTAATCCCCGAAAATTCTAACGCCTCTACTATTAAACAATAATACCCCGATAATATTCTAAATTATATAAAATGCGACTCTCTATAGGCCCAACGTCGCTTTCCACAGCTTCCGAACACAGTCACAGAAATTAAGAAATTACATAAATAACATAATAAATATATATGAACTTAAATAAATTCCCATAAACGTATTATTTATTAATAATAATAAAATCTCATACATAAACCCTAATTATTTAATAATTTAAGGTATTAATCATATGCGGTCTTTACAATTATCCCCCCGTTAAAAAGATTTCGCCCCCGAAATCTACCTGAACAACTCAGGATGCTGGGCCCTCATATCAGATTCCAATTCCCAAGTGGCTTCCTCCACTTTACTGTTTCTCCAAAGTACCTTGACCAATGATATGGTTTTGGTTCGGAGAACCTTTTCTTTTTTATCCAGAATTTGCACCGGTTGTTCGTCATATGATAAATCAGGTTGCAATTCCAATGCTTCGTAACTCAGAACATGCATTGGGTCAGACACGTATTTCCTCAGCATGGAAATATGAAATACATTATGCACTGCTGATAATGTTGGAGGTAAGGCTAACCTATAAGCAACTTGTCCAACTTTTTCCAGAATTTCAAAAGGTCCAATAAACCTAGGGCTCAATTTACCTTTCTTTCCAAAACGTCTGATTCCCTTCATCGGGGATACGCGTAAAAAGACATGATCACCAGGTTGGAATGTAACATCCCGTCGCTTGGGATCTGCATAACTTTTCTGCCTGCTTTGCGAAGCAAGCATTCGAGCTTTGATCTTGTCTATTGCTTCATTTGTCTTCTGGACTAATTCAGGGCCCAAGTATTTCCGTTCTCCTGTTTTGTCCCAATGAATTGGGGAACGACATTTTCTTCCATAGAGCAGCTCATAGGGAGCCATTCCTATGGTACTTTGATAGCTATTATTATAGGAGAATTCAATCAGAGGCAAATACTTACTCCATGACCCTCCAAAATCCATGACACAAGCTCGTAACAAGTCTTCAAGTATCTGGATGATTCGTTCAGATTGCCCATCTGTTTGAGGATGAAAGGTTGTACTGAATTTCAAATTAGTTCCCATAGCCTTTTGCAAACTTACCCAAAACTTTGAGGTAAATTTAGGATCCCTATCCGAAACGATTGACTTCGGTACTCCATGAAGACGAACAATTTCTTTCACATACAAATCAGCATACTGATCCACTGAATAGGTTATCTTAACAGGTAAGAAATGTGCTGACTTTGTAAAACGATCCACCACAACCCAAACTGAGTCGTACATTCCTGTGGTTCTAGGCAAGCCAACCACAAAGTCCATCGCGATGTCTTCCCACTTCCATTCCGGAAGTGTTAATGGCTGAAGTAACCCCGCCGGTCGTTGATGCTCAGCTTTGATTTGCTGACAGGTTAGGCATTTAGTGACATAGTCCACTACATCCCTCTTCATCCCATACCACCAGAAATAGGGCTTTAAATCTTGATACATTTTGGTGGTTCCTGGATGTAATGAGTAAGGGGTAGTATGAGCTTCTTCTAAAATTTCCTTTTTAAGCTTACTGAAATCAGGGACACACACCCGTGCTTTAAACAACAACATTCCATTGTCAGAAATGGAGAAGTCCTTAGCTTTGCCTGCTAAGACATCTTCTCGAATCTTAGTCAATTCTGAATCTTCTAACTGAGCCATTCTGATTCTTTCCAACAAATCTGACTGATGTGTCAGATTAAATAATTCCTCAGTTACCAACTCAATGTTTGCTTTTGTCATTTCCGAAGCTAGCTGAGAGGAAATCATAACCATGTTAGATATCTGATCAAGTCCTTTTCTGCTTAAAGCATCAGCCACAACATTTGCCTTTCCAGGATGATACAGGATTTTACAGTCATAGTCTTTTACCAATTCTAACCACCTTCTCTGTCTCATATTCAAATCCTTCTGAGTGAAGAAATACTTGAGACTCTTGTGGTCAGTATAGATCTCACACCTTTCACCATACAAGTAATGTCGCCAAATTTTCAAGGCGAACACCACTCGCCGCAAGTTCTAGGTCGTGAGTTGGGTAACGCCGCTCATAATCTTTCGATTCTTGGGAAGCATAAGCTATGACTTTATCTGCTTGCATTAACACACAGCCTAAACCCTGCCTTGAAGCGTCACAATACACCACAAACTTTTCTTGATTAGATGGCAAGGCTAGAACAGGAGCTGTAATCAATCGTTGCTTCAGCTCTTGAAAACTCTTTTCACACTTATCTGACCATATAAATCGCTGATTTTTCCTAGTTAGCTCAGATAGCGGCATCGCAATTTTGGAAAATCCTTCCACAAAACGCCGATAATAACCCGCTAAACCGAGAAAACTTCGAATTTCCGTGACTGTTTTAGGTCTAGGCCGATTCTTCACCGCTTCAATCTTCCCTGGATCAACCATAATTCCATCTTTTCCAACAATATGCCCCAGAAAAGACACTTGTGACAGCCAGAACTCACACTTTTTGAACTTTGCATAGAGTTTATGATCTCTAAGCCGCTGCAGAACCATTCGAAGATGTTGCTCATGCTCTGCTTCTGACCGAGAGTACACAAGAATATCATCGATAAATACTATTACAAAATTATCGAGGAAATCCTTGAATACCCTATTCAAGAGATCCATAAAAGCTGCCGGTGCATTTGTTAACCCAAAAGACATAACCAGGAATTCATAGTGACCATACCTGGTTCGGAAAGCTGTCTTCGGGATATCCTCTTCTCGAATTCTCAATTGATGATACCCAGACCTCAAGTCAATCTTAGAGAATACAGTCTTGCCCTGAAGTTGGTCAAACAAATCGTCAATTACGGCGAGAGGATATTTATTCTTAATGGTTAACTTATTCAGCTCCCGATAATCAATACACATACGAAGAGTTCCATCTTTCTTCTTCACGAATAGCACAGGGGCTCCCCAAGGTGACACACTAGGCCGAGTAAACCCTAGATCCAACATCCCTTGGAGTTGTATCTTTAGTTCTTTTAATTCAGCAGGTGCCATTCGGTAGGGTGCCTTTGAAACAGGTTCTACTCCAGGAATTAAATCAATGCTGAAATCTATCTCCCGCTGAGGTGGTAATCCCGGCAATTCCTCTGGAAATACATCCAGAAATTCCTTAACCACCTTAACTTCTTCTGGTCCGAGTAACACAAAGCCATCGGAATCCACTACCACCGCGTAAATCCAACACATCCATCTCGTAATAAATCCCTAGCTTTCAACGCTGAGATTCTTGGGACACGAGAACCTTGGACCGAACCAACAAAAACAAAAGGTTCCTCATTTTCCGGTTCAAAAGTCACCATTTTCCGTTTACAATCAATACTAGCATGGTATTTGGACAAAAAGTCCATACCAAGTATAATATCGAATTCGGCCAATGGTAACTCCACGAGATCAGCACTCAATTCTCTATCTTCAATTCTAATTATTACTGACCTAATCCACTTTCTTGAAATAATTAATTCCCCATTAGGCAACAGGGTTCCAAACCCCGTCTCGAGAATATCACTAGGTCTATCAAACTGATCAAGAAGTCTTGATGACACATAAGACCGAGTAGCACCCGAATCAAATAAAACAGTATAAGCAAAACCATTGATTAGAAGCCGACTCGTAACTACGAAGGACCGGCGCAAAGATCCGCCCGAGTTATTGCAAAGACACGAGCGAGGTGCGGAGTTTGACCTCGGGCTTCGGTTCCTCTTTCCTCAACCGAGGACGGTCTTTTCCCGAGATGTCCCACCGAACCACACCGAAAACGTGCTCTCCGGTTACAAACCCCGGGATGATGCTTCTTGCAACGCGGGCACTCAGGATAAGAATAAGTCTGACGTCCTCCTCTATTCTGGTTTCCTCGAAACCTTTTTCCTTGCCCTGAACTTCCCGAAGATGGAAAAGTTATTTTCCTCTGTTCAAGGGTAGAACCCCCACTCTCTTTTTCAGGACCCGACATAGGGAGAGTAGTAATCCCACCAACACCAGAAGACTCTCGGGTTTCTTGTAAAAATTTCACTGCCCCTTCTGCTCGAAGAGCCTTATCAACCATTTCTGCATAAGTCGTTGTATCACTCGTTGTAATAACCAGGTCATGTCTGATTTTGGCATTCAAATTGACCAAATACTTTTCTTTCTTACTGAAGTCTGTTGGTACAATTCCGGAGGCTAGCTTAGCCAAGCGATCAAACTTGGTGGTATACTCGGTCACTGACATACTCTCACCTTGTACCAACTCAATAAATTCCTTCCGCTTTGCACTGCGGACCGCCTCGTTGTAATACTTGGCATTAAACAATTCTCGGAACTCTTCCCAGGTCATTCTAGTTACATCTCTGGTGAGGGATACCATTTCCCACCAGATCAGGGCATCCTCTTGAAATTGGAACGTGGCACACGCCACCCTATCATTTCCAGCTACTCCCATAAAATTCAATATTTTCTCAATAACGGTCAACCACTGCTCCGCCTTTAAAACATCAGGGCCTCCCAGAAATACTGGAGGCGCTTGCTTTCTGAACCTCTCATATAAAGGCTCCATGCGGTTACCAGCAACATGTTGCTCAGCTGGCACCGCAGGGGCTGCAGGAACTGCAACAGCCGGTTGCAGGGGAGGCTCAACAGGGGCATCCCGTTGCCTGAGTCGCCGGATCTCTTCTTCTTGCTGCTCAATTCTAGTTTGCATCTCAGCAAACCTTTGCTCCCAATCAACAGGGGCCTGAGGTGGATTCTCCTGTCCACCTCTCGGGACTCGACCGCGGCCTCTACCGCGCCCACGGGGGTTTTGGGGATTTCTACCACCCCGACCACCTCCGGTCTCAACCAATTCACCATGCCTTCTAACATTTCGCTGGTCGTCCATTATTTAGGACTTAGCCTGCGAACCCACAAGGCACGTAGGTCAGACAGTGGTCGAAATACTTTCAAGACCGCAATTAAGATTTAAAGCATCTCAATTACTCATATATATAACTCAACATATCTTTAAACAAACAGTTTGCAAAAAGAAATAAAGCTTACGGAACCGTGAGTTGAACTCGACACTGGCCTTGATTGTACATATCTTGACGGTATTGTTAGGCTAAAATTAGTCTAAGTTTCGGGTCGTATTTTCAGTTAGTTTTCACTCTTTGTTTCTAGTTTTAGGGCTATTTTACGCTTGATTCTTTTGTTTCAGGTCCTTGGGTGTTTAAAGAAAGTATGTACAAGAATTGAGGAAAAGTGGTGAAAGAATCGAGAAGAAAAACCAAAGTTTGTGTCGTCGCTGTTCCGCCGCGATCGGGAACATGCCGCCGCGATCGGGAACATGCCAGTCGCGACTGGGAACATGCCAGTCGCGACGGGAACTGGCAGAGAGGATCTCAAAGTTTCAAAGTTTAACCCTGTCGCGACGGGGGCTTTGCCAGTCGCGACGGGGACCCCAGTGACGGGATTTTTGGGCAGTTTCGTAATTTCACGAATTTTAAAGATGAGATTTGGTTTAAATAGAGGGATTTCGTGAAAATTAGGGTTGATTTAGAATTGGAACCCTAGAAACAAAGGAGGAGGCTAGAAGAGCGGCTTGTGGCGACCCGGATCAATTGCTTCAACTAGTTCTTTCTCTTCTCTTTAATTTTTCTATGTTCTTTTCTATTTCAATGTTAATTATGGATTTGATTATGGATGTTTTGAACTAAACTCCTATTTAGGGAGAATGATGAATGTTGTTTAAGTTTTTCCTAGTTGATGATTAATTGTCATTCCTCCATCTTGATTGTGAATACTATTCATATTTGTGTTTAATTTCCATGTGCAAGATTGATCACCTTTTACATGTTTTATGATCTCAATTCGAAATCTGAAAAGTGAGAATTGAGAATGCTAAAATTGGATAGTCTAGGTTTTGATGTGAAACGAAAGTATTTACATAGCCTTTGTGACATTTAGATTATTGCTTAATGCTGATTTCATGTTAGTTTAATTAAGAGATTAATTAGAGAGCATGAGATTTAGAACCTAGAAGATCTGAAAAGAGCTAGGTTAATTCATAATCTGTCATTCACTTCAAGAGAAGGATAGCATTTAAACATTAACATTGGTAACTTAACAACAGGATTCGTCTCCCTATTCTCTCATCTTGATTAATATTCACTTGTTTCTTTAAGTTTCTTGAATTTCTTTCTTCCTTTTTCAATCATAAATACTTTTGATTTGCCAAATAGAATTATAAGTATAGTTTAGTAGTAATTAATCCAATTCCCTGTGGTTCGACCTCACTTGCGTGAGTATACTACTTGATTGCGTGCACTTGCGTAGTAATTTATAAATTTAGCAATAGGTATTCAGTGGACAACCCAGTGGCTCTGATACCAAACTGTAACGTCCGTATTTTATAATAATAAAATTTGAAAATTAGTTTTAATAATTTATATATTAACAAACATATGGATCGGGATCCCGAACGTCAAAATATAAGTTAAAAGTACTTTACTACTATACACATGTTATATATATATTTTTTTTAAATTTTGCGAACAAGCATACACAAAATACAGACTCCAAAATACTAATAAATCGAAACCCTCTAGGTTGCACTGCCGCGATATGTACAATCATGCCGAGTTCCGCCTCACTGTTCCTCCAGCTTTGCCTTTCCTTTACCTACACAAGGTAGCAAACTGATGAGTCAACAGACTCAGTAAGATATGCAAGAAATACACGAAAGTAACACGCTGCCAGCTTTATGATTAAACTGCCCTGAGCTTAACAACGAAGCTCACCAAATGATTAAGAACGTTCTTAAGGGTAGTACGACTACTATACCAAATGCACTAAAGTACCAACTCTGTACTTGTGTTGGTAGAGCCCTAACTGTACTCCCGGAAATTACTAAGTGTTGTACCACGAACACGACGTACCCTGGGTACTCGTATTGGTAACACCGTAATCACATTAACATTCAAAACAAGCATATACATTCATATATATATTCTTACGCTATCTTACCTCGTTCCGTGCTCAAGTGTGCCGGTCAGCCTGAGTGGAAGCGCAGCTCGACGTTTTACAGGGCCCTAAACCATAATATTCAAAATTTGATGAGAGACTCGCTAAAATACTTATCGGGGATTTAAAATACAAACTAAGCTTAACCCTATCGATGAAAAGGATGCCAATACTCTAAAAGTAAAAAGACCCATTTACCCTTCAATTAAAATATCAAAACTAAACAACTTAAGGGCAATTTGGTCAAATACTAATCCCCGAAAATTCTAACGCCTCTACTATTAAACAATAATACCCCGATAATATTCTAAATTATATAAAATGCGACTCTCTATAGGCCCAACGTCGCTTTCCACAGCTTCCGAACACAGTCACAGAAATTAAGAAATTACATAAATAACATAATAAATATATATGAACTTAAATAAATTCCCATAAACGTATTATTTATTAATAATAATAAAATCTCATACATAAACCCTAATTATTTAATAATTTAAGGTATTAATCATATGCGGTCTTTACATAATTACAGCGGAGTTGAGGTAAGGAAAAATAATTATACTTTATACTTGCTTTTTATATGGTTTGAGTACCTAGTATGACTGCTTGAATAAATTGTATATATGGAAACTGTGGAATGTGATGGTTTCGGTGAAATAATGTTTTATCGATGGATTGTATATGGCTGTTTAATTATGTTCCAGGTACTTGGAAGTGGTTGAAAACCACACATGTATGGTGATGTGGTAAGTGAGGCAGTATACATAAGGGTGCACTGGTCATTGGTACTGCGTTCTAGTTAAGAACATAAGACACTCCAGATTTGTATGGAAGCTGGAGTGTGAGTGTTTGTTATTTCAGTATTTGTGTGGCTGCCTCTATTTATACTTATGATTAGTTGATTGTATGTTTGATGTATATGTTTGTGCTATGATGTGTGAATGCTGGTACATAGTATTTTGTTTTTCTTTACTGGGCTTTGCAACTCACCCCTTATTTACCCCATATGTGCATATAAGTAAGCCTGTAACCTTTCAGTGACAAGTTGAGTCTGGGTAGCATGGCGTGTATCTCGTGAGATCATGTAACTGCGTGTGGTCTTGGTCATCTTCCGCTGAAAGTCTTTTTTTTAAATTTATTAAACTTATTGAAGATGTTGTCGTTTAAATTTTCTATTACGTTTACCTAAGTAGTAATACTTTATTTTTAACTGGGTACCCATGTTTTGAAAATTGTTGTTATTTTTTTTAAAAAAAATAAAGGCAACATTAGTATCTTAACGCCAGTTTATTTATGGCATCTATTTTACGTAAGTAAGGGCGTTACACATTCCCAGCCAACCCCAACCTAACCCCAGCCACCCCACCCCACAATCGACCACCAAAACTCACCCAATTTAGTTTTCTATTTATTTTAAAAAAAAAAATTAAAATTAAATAGAAAATCTTAATTTTTATCAAGCTAAACTTACTGCACTCTCTTTCTCTGCCACATCTGTGCAAAACCTCCTTATCTGATTTTCAAAATTTTATACATAAAACATACTTTTAACGCTAATTATCAAATGGGTATTAATAAGAAAATGGTAAAAGATTGAAATCCAAAAGAAAAAAAATTAAAACTTTAATTTTTTTTAGTACTTCAGCCTTGTTATCATAGCTAACATTGCTCTGTGTTAGCTCAAATCTTAGAAAAAAAAAACTAATATGCAGAGTAGAAAAAAAAAAACAAGCAGACAAAAAATTCGAAATCCCCCAGTGTCGAAACCCAAAACCCAGTTCTCCCTACTATCCTTGATCTGTCGAGCTTACCCTCTCTCTCTCTCTCTCTCTCTCTCTCTCTCTCTCTCTCTCTCTCTCTCTCTCTCTCTCTCTCTCTCTCTCTCTCTCTCTCTCTCTCTCTCTCTCTCTCTCTCTCTCTCTCTCTCTCTCTCTTGTCTTTCTCTCTTCTCGCTGAACAACCACGGCCAGGCCAGACGTCGGCCATTCTAGCTTAGTCATCCAAGCTTGAAATGAAGCCCAGAAAACTCAAAATCCAAACTCCAACCTTCTACCCTTGAGCCCCTTGGTTGTTCGTCGTTCTCCCTCTCTCCTTCTTGGCTATGCACGACATGCAAGCTCCGATCACCGCAGGCCGAAATGGAGGCCATGGATGATCTCTCTAGGTCCTGAAATCTTGTGGTGGTACTCAAGGGCTCTCATGGTTGGGTGAAAGAAGACGAACAAGAAAAAAAAAACAGGAAAGAAAAGAAAAAATAATATAAAATAATTTTTTGATTTTAAAGTATATTATTTTAGTTTTTTTATTTTATTTTAAAATTTTTAATTAAAATTATTTTTTGGACTTATAAAAAATTGACACGTGGCATTTGATTTAGGTTTAACGGATCAGTTAACTTGGGAACCAACGGACTTACAAAAAATGTGACCTTATAGGGAAGATTACTGCCAATTTTCGAGGTTGGAGTTAATCTGCATCAACCTTAAATTTTTGAGGACTTTTGTCACAATTAACTTAATTTTCCAGTTATTGGGGACTTTTGCCAATTTTCGAGGTGGGGACTAATCTGCATCAACTTAATTTTCCAGTCGATTAATTCCATTTCGTTTATTTTTATACATAGTTTCCTAGTGTAAAACTAATCTAAAGCTTATGCACTGTAATTTAAGAGCCTAAATGAAAAATAATTGCATAATTAAATAGTACTCTCACGATGAAATTTTGAACTGGTTTATCTATAATTTTTATTATGAGATTACCCTCCTTCATTCTCTGTTACCTAATTTCGGTTAACTAATTCTTGACTCTTGCTGTTATATTTCAACTGAGTTAGTTATTCCCAACTAACTCAGCTCTCTATATAAAGAGTCCTTCTCATGTAAATTGTATTAATCCAGTTTAGTAATAATAAAAGAGTTCAATACAGAGTAATTTCTCTGTTTCTTCTTCACTTTCATCTGTTTTCCACTCATAATTTTTAAGTTAATGTTTGAAAATTTAAAGTTATTATACTTGATTTTAATTAGTTTATATTAATTAATTAAATAGATACTCGAATTGTAATTATAAGCGTGACTTGCGGCTATATCAATATATTATCTAAAAAATTTAGCAAAATGCTATCAAAGGGAGAAATTTGTAATTATTTTCATATCTTGAGGAATATTTAATAATAATAATAATAATTCAAGAGTTAAACTCCTACAAAGTATCATAGTTCAAGGTAAAAATTCTATTTAAACTAATAATACAACAAAATAATTTCTTTTATAGTTAAATAATGTATATCTAGTCAATTTTGTGACCATGCATTACGCATAATGTATGGATTGAATTACAAATTTACCAAAGTAACACATTAATAATGTTTGAAAATTTAATACCATATATATCTTATATATAAGATATATATGTTACTTATTAATTTTGAGATGAAACCTTATATATCTTATTATACACACATTTATCCTAAAATCTAACATAATACCATAGGTCTATAGCAAAATAAAATTCTAACGAATAGCCGATCCAAATTTAATAATCAATCCAAAAAGATGAGGTAAAAGAATTGTTTGTAATTTGGGGATAGTGAGTCAAAAAGAGTCACTGTGATCAGTCTAAAAAAAAGAGCTAAAATAGCTACTTGTGATTCAATGAGCCAAATGTGCCACCATCTTGAGAAGGGATATATATTGTAAAGTCCCACATTGATCATAATATGTGAGAACTTAATTAATATCATATATAAAATGTATAAGTTACTTCCACCAATTAAGTTTGGAATAAATTAATTGTGTATATTTTACCATATACACACATTTATCTAAAATTCTAACATATATAATTTTAAATTAGAAAGTTAGGGTGTTGGTTAATTGTTTGTTAGGACAGTTAATTTCAATTACAACTGACTAATTTTTTTTCCTTGGGATAATGTCGATTTGCCTCTTAATACATTTACTTTTTAATTAATAAAAAGCATAACAGAGAAATAACAGAGTAGTCAAACTCTGCTTCTCTTTCCTCTTTCCCCTTCTTCTTCTTCTTTAATCTTTCTGTATCTCATATTATTGGTTAATCAAACATGTAAATTCGATCAAATTCGAAGTTCTATGAATTTTTTATAAAATTTTTTGTAGTTTTATTTTTTTATTATCGTTATAGCACAATTTCTTATAATTAGACTCGAATAAGTGCGAACAAATTGTCAGAATAACTTGCCCTAATCACAAAATTCTTTAAAATTTTAGAGTGACACGTTACTTTTTGTAGTGACATAAAATTCCTTTTCTTGGCAAAATTTTCAGACCATAATAGTTTGAACCATATATATAAATCTAAGATAAACTGCATAATTATATCACACACTTATCAGTTATATATATAAACAATGATAACAGTCACCTTTTATCAAAATTAATTTCTTCCTTTCATACTTTGACAACTTTTGAAAATTAAATTCTTATTGGTTGACTTTGGGGGAGATAATGCGAAAATTCCAACCAAGTGAGCTTAAATTCCAACAATTAGTGTGTGAGAGTACTCCTGCCTCATGATGGTTATGGTTGTGTTGAAATGGTAAGAAGAGGGATTCAAATATATAAATTATAAGCTCACTTAAGGATATTTGGGACTAGTATTGTACATACGAGTCGTATTTTTAGATACAGTTTGAAAATGACACGTGTTTAGTGAGCCTGAGCATGAGCATGACTAGGTATAAAAAAATATATGCTACAAATTGACACGACACGAAAATATGAACTTAAATATACGACATGACACAACTATGCAAGCACAATTTTGATAATAGTAATAATATTTTGAGTATTTATTAATAAATATTTAAATATTAATAATTTTAACGATTTTGCTGTATAAATTTTTGTAAAATATTATTAAAAAATTATATAAAAATAATTGAAGCTTTAAAAAAAATATATATATAATTTAATAGTTTGGTAATTATCATATTAATTATAAAAATAAAATATGAAAAAGAAGAATAAAAATTTGAGTCTATATAAAAATCGGATCAGCATGAGTAAAGTACGACACAACACAATTCATATATTTTTATATGGCACAGTACATATAGGACCCACATTTTTAATAGGGTCACGAACATATCTTAAAAAGTACAAAAGAAAGAATCCTACTATTTATCCTAAGATTCCGACCGCTCCGATCCACGTAGCGGATGTGGGTTGGTCAATAAGTCTGAGGTCTGACTACAAACTAGTCGACCAATCCACATCCGCCACGTAGATCGGGTGGTCAGGATTCTCGAGATGAATGGCTTTATGCAAAAAAAAATATGGGTTTGCATGCACACAACACTATTTGGTACCAGGTGTGTATAGGATATTATTTTCGTGAGAAACCTTTAGTTATATATGGTGTAAAATTTGGGTTATTTTATAGAGTTTTCCATGATATATATACCTTTTTTTGACACATTCCAAGATATATACTTGGAACATGGAAATCACAATCTTTTTACACCAAAATATTCATTATAATTAGATTTTGTAGCCGCTTTCATGTTCTTATAAATTATTAAATTAATGTTTTAATAAGTTTTATTTTTTGGTCCGTACGTGTGTATGCTAGATGATTATGCATTGTTGACTAATGATATAATTGAAAGAATTTTCAAAAGTAATGTATAATTGCAATCTTCAGAATTGTTAGTATTTGACCTCATGCCCCTTAATTAATATATATATAAATATATATATATATATTTTTGATTGTGTGAATATGGTAGATTTTGTTGTTGTTGTTGACTAATGATGTAAGAAATTTTAGAGAAATATGTCAAAATGAAATGTCTTAATTGTTAAGATGTTTATTTAAGAAGCAAAAATGGTTGAACTAAGCCATTTGATTATGCAAATTAACTTTTTTATTGATCTCCCAAGTCAAATGATTTAATTCAACTTAAATTGGTAACGTATATGTTAAAGTGAAATTTAAAGCAACAATAATTGACATCTTGTTAGAGTAAAACATAAGAAAATTGTCGAATTTAGTAGTTGGAAAGTGAAAAATAATAATATTTACATTTTTTTTTTGACAAATGAGTTTATTTATTCTCAATATGTTAATTTTCAATCTGAATGAACCCTTTAAAATATTTATTGGTTTGAAGTGGGGTTGGGCTTGGACTTTTTTATAGGAAAACATTGGAATTTAAAATATTTATTGGTTACAAAAATATTTATTGGTTACAAAAATATTGGAATTTAAGTTAATTTTTACAAAAAATACTGTCACACAGAAATTTTTTCAAAATAGTGTATTTTTATAAAATAATAGTGAAACACAAAAAATAACAACGAAAAATAATAGTGAAACAACTAAAAAACAACCGTACAATAATAATAAAATTTTAACACAGTACACTAAAATAAAATATACACAGTATTTTTGAAAAAAATTCTGTCCCACTGTAAAAGAGTAAGAAAAATTTAAAACTTTCAGTGGTGTAAATATCTCTTCTTATATATAAACAGTGTGTGTGTATAATGAGGAAAAAGGTTGTTAAGTGCCCCAAAATGACTTCAATGAAGATAATAAACAATATTTTGTAATAATGCCATTTTTCAAAAGTAGTTTTAAGTCATTTTCTAGAACTGATGACTATGGGTCACAAACAATATACTAAGGTCAAATATGAATAAAATGGATGCACCTACTTACATTCCATTTTTCTTTTTTTAAAAAAAATAATAAATTAATAAATCATGTCATCAATTTTTAAATATATAATGACCATTAATAAAGTTAATTCCGTTTCCACTAGGAAAAGGAATCAATTGATCAAAATGAGGAAGATAAAAAATATAATTCCAAAACTATGTTAAGGTATAGTTTGGTAAAATTTTTATTTATTAATTTTCTAATCACAAAATAAAAGTAAAATTTTTGTTTTTAAAAAATAAAAATACATTTGGTAACTACTTTTGTTTTCTAATTTTAAAAACAAAAAACAAAAGTATGTTCTGTAAAGTTCATTTTTATTTTTTGAGTCTAGGTCTGAAGTCGAATTCGGGTTCGGGTTAGAGGTCGGGTTCAGTGGGAGGGATTTGGGTCCGGGTCTGGTCGGAGTTCAAAATATTAATTAAGAAAAAAAACTATTTAAAAAAATATTGAAAGTAACATTTTTCTATTTTTAAAATTTTGATTCTCAATTAAAAAATTAAAAAGTGAAAACAGTTTTATATAACATGTTTTTGAAAAATATTTTTACTTTTTCAATTTTAAAAATAGAAAACTGATTAAAAAAAAGTATTACCAAACACTACCTAAATTTTGTAAAAAAAACTCTCTCGATTTTTTAATGTTTGTAATTTTTATTTTGTTAATAAATCTTGTAAATTTATGGCCCATAATGTGGCCAAGTGGGCTTTCACTAACAATCAGTATGGTCGATTGTGTGTATCTTCGCTCCCAAACAATAACTTTTGTAATAACCGTGAGGTCTAATTTTATCTATGCACGTTTTCGTTTAAAAAAAACAATTAAAAGTGAACAAAAATAATTATTTTCTAAGCAAAAAAATAATAAATAATTATTTACCCAAAAAAACTATTAGAAATAATTAAATTTGAAATGCACTAAATTGCATTAAATTTGAGGTCTAAATGTGATTTTTAGTTTTAACAAAAATTTACTTGTGATTAAAATATGATATTTAGATACAAATTGTCACTAATTTAGTTTTAGTTACAAGTATTGTGACTAAAAATACATTTAATTACAACAATGTAATTTTGTAACTAATACTTTTAACCACAGACCTTTTAGTTATA
Source organism: Cannabis sativa (assembly GCF_029168945.1). Classification (NCBI taxonomy): domain Eukaryota; kingdom Viridiplantae; phylum Streptophyta; class Magnoliopsida; order Rosales; family Cannabaceae; genus Cannabis; species Cannabis sativa. Next base: position 58,347,338 of record NC_083607.1, read on the forward strand.
ACAGAAAAATAATTTATAATATTAGTCACAATTTTTTTTTTATTTTTTATTGTGACTAAAAATAAAATTTTTGTAGTAATATCTTATCTAAACGGGATCGGAAAAAGAAACATGCCTCATCTAAGAATTCTCATGTCCTTAATAGGGGGAGGGGACCCGAAGACCAACGGCCCCAAAAAGAGGGAATCCGAGAATAATAAATTTACACAAAATGGACCTAATTATATATTTTATTAATAAAACCATGGTGTCCAAAAGGAAAACAACGAGTTAAAGAAAAGAAAAATAAATTGTGTAATAAATAATTAATGAAATTGATTTTAATTTTTAATTCAATAAGATAATATTAAAAGAGAATTATTTTATATACTATTTTTTTTTTTTTTTTAAATTTACGATTTGGGTTTGTGAAGTAGTTACAGTACTAATTGCAATAAGAGTTTTTTTACGATTTTTTGTTGCAATTTAGGTTGCAGCGCTAGTTGCAATAGAAGTTTTTATGTAGAATTCCGTAAAAAAAAATTATTTTGAAGTGTAAAAATATAAAAGCCTCAATATTAAATTGATAATATATATATATATATATATGCATATTATATTAGTGAGCTGATTTTGTATTCCATGATGACTAGCTAAAAGTATTGTGTTATTCAAACCGAGTAGACATAACACTTATTTATTTATTTATTTTTATTTTTTTTAAATAACCGAGTACACAACAGTATTTGTTTGTCAAATAAAGTGTTTTTTTTTTCTTTGGAAATTAAAGTACGTACGTATGGACTTTCTCTAGAAGTAACTAATAGAGTCTAATAAACTATAATAATAATAATAATAATAATATGTAAAAGAAGATACTAATAAGGTCTTCGTAGAATGTATATATAATATATTATAATAAAATTTTAAGAAAATCGCAGAATCTGTGGCACTAATGGTGGAAAAATATGTCATGCACCAACAAATATTGTGACTATATTTATCTATTTATTTATTTATTTATTATGATTTAGTTCAATTAAGGACTTATTTAATCTTGTCAATTACTCCAAAAATACTCGTATGTCTGTACGTCATGATTTTATATTATCCCTCCACTAAATATATTCTTTATATATCTTCCAGAGAAAAAGAAAAAGTAAATATCCTTTATCCATATATTAAAAAAATAAGAATTTGAATTTGAAGAGGTAAGATATAAATAAATATCATGATGATGTAGAAAATTAAAGAATTAAATAATTTAAAATAATTTTTCAAAATTTGCAAAATATTTTCAACAAACATACTAATATACTATGATATTATCGATCTATATCGACTATAATTAATGATCATATACAGTAACATCTAAGCTTAACTATATAAATATTTTTAAATAAAAGATCAAAACACGTATCATAATATATATTTGACATATCATAATATATAATTTAAGTGTGCAAAAAATATACTTTATCAAGCTTTAAAAAAAAAATGTTTATCAATATATCAGTAATATTCTATTTTATATAAAATTAGAAGATTTCAGTTACAGTTAGTTAATAAATAATTACCAAAGTGTATATTTGCGGCAATAAGACTATTTCTAATAGAAAATTTAAAATTTATATTGTGTTTTATTGCACAAGATATAAAATAAGAAAGAATATAATAATAGTGATTATAATTTATTATTTTATTAAGAATACACAAAAATTATCATTTTTTATTCATTTATTAATTTAGAAAAATATACTAAATTTAACATAATTTTGAATATGTGACAAATTTAGTACATTTTTTAAAACATATTACACTAATAATTTTTTGACACTATGTTCTAATATCTATATATATATAAATGAAAATAATGTGTTCCTCATATTTTTATATATTAAAAGTGCCTATCTAACGGTATTTCTTGGTTTAATATTCTTGGTTTAACAGAATATACTTAAAAATAAAAGAATATTCTGTTAAATTTAACGATTAGGTTTGATCTCCCCTTAAAAATAAAAGAAGATTGATTGTGTTGGCTTAGAGATTTTTGGGCTTGGGCTTAAAAAAATAATTAAAAAAAAAAAGATGAAATGGGCTGTAATTAGTATTTACCTTATATGTTTGTGCTTATTTTTAGTTTTATTTTTAATTTTACCACCAAGAGGAGAAGGTTGAAAAATATTAGAATATGAAAATATTATTGGTGCTTATTAGTAATTTGCAAAGAATGTGAAAGTCTATAAATATATAGTTGTGTAGCTATTATTAGATATGAAATGAGATAATAGAACTTTTTTCAATTAGAAGATTAATGTACATTTTACTATTAATAACATACATTATTATAACACAACTATGTTTGACTTACTAAATATACTGACACATATTTTATTTTTATAAAACAAATCGTTCAAATAATTATATTATTTTAATTATTAATTAAAATAAAAAACTAAAATATTAAATAAAACTAACACTACGTGGCTTGGCACGTAACAATCACCTAGTATATATATATACCATTAAAATTAAATACAAATTCCCTAGTATGAAAAAACTATATATTTATAGATAAATTTAGTTATGACCCTTGCTAAATTAATTTAAATAATAAATGAGCTTAATTATATTTATAATATATAATATATATATAGCCCACCAAAGTTGTCATAGTGTAAAAATAATACAAAAAAGCATTGTGAACCACTGGCGCACATAACGACGTAGTAATGTTTTATAATATGCTCTTTCTTTTGCGTAAGAAAATTCAACGCTCAAAAAACTTAGTCAAACCACTGTGTTTGTTTGACCATATCAAATCCCCACGTTGACTTTCCCCTTAATTTACGTACATACGTGTACAAATAATATATATTAAAATCCAACCACACCTTATAAATAGAGATAGAATTTGAGAAATGAGAAAACCACAACAACAACAACAACAATATTATTACAATTCTCCAAAGAAAGAACTTCATCTCTCAATATTTTTGGTTATAATTATTTATAAATATATATAATTTATATTATTAATTATATTTGATCATGAAAATGGTGAAAGAGAGTAGTAAAGTGGCTCATAATAATAGAATGAAGTTAAAGCATGGTGCAATAGCTCCTAACCTTGTGAGATTACATCGCCGGCACCGGAAATATTCGACGGCGAATTGGCCAACGTTGGAGACAATTTTCGAAGAAGGACATCATAATCAAAATCATAGTATTAAACAAAATTATGGTGATGAGTACTTTCATTGTGATCAGATTATATCATCCTCAAAGAAGAGATCAGTTCTGTTTCTTCTTCCTGTTTTTGTTTCTTTTATTTCTTATGTTTTGGTTTGTAGACATGTAGCTTAATTAATTAAGCAATATATATATAATATATAAAAATATATATATGTGGAA